>NC_086318.1:35703959-38433959 GCF_036172605.1 Pelobates fuscus | reverse complement strand
GTTACATGTATAAATATACAATCACAAAACAAAACAAAAACACGACAGCACTGTCAGGATCTCCTAAATTCTTATTATTTGTTACTAAATTCAAGCAGGACAAAATAACACAGTAAGGCTTATTTAATTGAACTCAACTTAAATTAATATTATTATATTTAACATTTTTAAAGGCATAATAATGTGATAATTCACACCATTTAAAAAACAAAAAAATTAAAGCAGATTTAGTGCAGTGTAAAATCTTTATCCCCATGTCAGTGAAATCGCAAGCACTTCTAAATAGCATTACAAGAAAAAAAATAGCACTCTGTAGAAATTAAATGCCAAATCAATTTGTTTCAAATAAACTGTAATCATTTGCTGAAAGGGCAGGCGTCAAATTTTAAAATGACATTTTAAGATACTATAGAATGCTAAAAAAAAAAAAAAAAAAAATAAAAAAAATAAAAAAAATAGAAAAATTAAAAAAAAATAGAATACAATTACAATAAAAAAAAACTCATAATATTTCCTGTTACCTACAACATATATTAAAATAATTTGAAAACAGAAGCACAATCCTTCAAATCTTCAGTGTAGGACTAGTAGCAACAACAACAACAACAAAAATCTCAATGAATTAAACAAAGGTATTTCTGGAAAAGTGCACTCCAATTCGCCACAAGCAAAAACTAAGAAGTTTTTTTTCCCCCTCTCTCTAGCTGATTCTAGTCCACCTCACACCGATAATAAGTATTCTGAAAAAGCCAGCTGTACCCTGCAATTATTGCCTGAAATTATAGAGCCAAAGGCATTTAAAAAAAAAAAAAGGAATTAAATAAAAAAAAAAAAAGAAAAAAATCAAGCAACTCACCATAGCTGAATAGGTGTGGACTAACATCTGGGCAAAAGGCGAGGTTCTTGCAAACAGTTAAATGAAATAAAATGGGCTCTTGTAGAATAAACACACTGAAACACTGCTTGAGATGGTTCCAAGACTATCCATCAAGAAATGCCCCCAAAATAGGAAATATATATATGTATATATTGTTCTCTGTGTGTGTTTGTGAGCTGCAGGTTTAATCCTCTTCTACCCAAGGCAAGGCTCAGACTGTTCAGAAGCCCCTTCCCTCTGCCTCTCTACACCGCCTCATAATAATTGATATTCATGACTATTAATATTACACGACTACTTTAAAGGCAGCATGGAGGAGAAATGGAGCGTGGAACTGCAGCAGGCTCCCCAGCTCCCCAACCATTGTAAGTGACGTTCATCCAGAGGAGAATTACTAGATGTAATCAGACAAGGGGGCTGGGATAGGAAGTCTTGGGTAAAAGTTTAGCAGAGAGAAAAAAAAAAAAAAAAAGATGCACAGTGTCAATTAAGTTGGAGGAGAGGCTGCACAGCAATGGGGTGTGGGATTAAAGGGACACTGCATCTTAAAGCTAAAGAGATTTCATTTACCCTGTACTTAATTAGACGTTGCTAACAACCTTCGGTGATTAATGCTAGCACTATCAACAAATATTTTTACACACAGACACACACACAAATACAAACACCCACACAATAAATAGCACAGACTCACACAATTTTTATACTACATGTAATATAGAAGAGACATAATATTTGATATAAATAATATATTTACAGACACACACAAACACACACACACACACACACACACACACACACACACACACACACATACATACATTATAAGATAACACAGAATCACACAATTACTATACTATAATTAAGATAGAGATTCACACATATATTTTATATAAATATATATAATATATGTATACAGACACAAACACACACACGCACACAAACACACACACACACACACACACACAATATAATAGACCACAGACTTATTATACTACACACAGTATAATATAGCACAGACTCGCACAGTTATTATACTCTATATAAAATATAGCACAGACTCGCACAGTTATTATACTATATATATATAATATAGCACAGACTCACAGTTATTATACTCTATATAAAATATAGCACAGACCCGCACAGTTATTATACTCTATATAAAATATAGCACAGACTCGCACAGTTATTATACTATATATAATATAGCACAGACTCACAGTTATTACACTATATATATATAATATAGCACAGACTCACAGTTATTATAATATATATAATATAGCACAGACTCACAGTTATTATACTATATATATATATAATATAGCACAGACTCGCAGTTATTATACTATATATATATATAATATAGCACAGACTCACAGTTATTATACTATATATATAATATAGCACAGACTCGCAGTTATTATACTATATATATATATATAATATAGCACAGACTCACAGTTATTATACTATATATATAATATAGCACAGACTCACAGTTATTATACTATATATAATATAGCACAGACTCACAGTTATTATACTATATATAATATAGCACAGACTCACGGTTATTATACTATATATATAATATAGCACAGACTCACAGTTATTATACTATATATATAATATAGCACAGACTCTCAGTTATTATACTATATATATAATATAGCACAGACTCACAGTTATTATACTATATATATATATATAATATAGCACAGACTCACAGTTATTATACTATATATAATATAGCACAGAGACACACAATTATTATAATATATATAACATAGAGACGCACACATGATATTTAATATGTATAATATATTTACAGACACACACACACACACACACACACACGCACACACACACACACACACACACACACACACACACACACACACACACACACACACACACTAACATGATAGTACAAAGTCACACACTGTTCACATACTGGTTCTGGCATTTTAAAGCATATTTTCGAATTGAATTATTTTGTGTATGTGCTGAAGAACTTGAAAAACGACTTATTTATTGTTGTCTTTCTTTTCTTTTGCAATTTTACTTTTTTTTTCTGGAGGCTAATTTCTGCTGCAGGATTTACGAAGAAAGCGAATTTCTAGTTACTCAGAGAGCCAAAGGCCATATATGAACTCTGTCTGATGTTCTGTGAACTCCCAATACCGCCCTGGCCCTGCTATCTGACTGCACCAGGATACAATCACATAGTACTAATAATAATTACAATATAATATATCTAATGATAAAATGTATAGACTGTTACTGAGTCACATACACCACACCCAGTGTCTCTGACAAATTGGCTTGTATGGAAATAGTACACCGAGAGACTGAGAAACCCTCTCTACATTTCAGAATTCTGATAAAATATCAGAGATATTCCAAGGGAGATTGGTTCTAGTTATACTTAGCCAAGTGATATATATATATATATATACATTGAGGTAGTAAGCAAGATAAGGGCAGACATGTTAACTCTTTGAGCACCAGAGGCCAGGGAAGTATTAAAAGAGAGAGAGAGAGTTGGGATTGGGGAGTTAAAAGAGAGAGATGGGGAGAGGGGGGGGGGGGGGGGGGGGGTAATGGGTGAAGAACAGGGATGGGAAGAAAGAGACAGAGGTATCAAATGTAGAGAAATAGAGAAAAGGAGACAAGTTTTGAGAAACAGAGAGAATTACAGGAAGAGAAAGGGACAGAGACACAGGGAGGGGACTAGACAGACAGTGAGTTATAAAGAGAGAGAGGGGGATTTAGAAAGGAATGACAGCAAGCGAAGGGAGAGAATGTCAAATAGAGGGAGAGAGAATTGAAAAGAGATAATCACAAATAGACACAATGAATGAAAAATGATACAACTTGAGTGATAGACAGAGAGAGACAGACAGAGAGAATGAGTGAAAGGCATAGAAATAACGAATGGAGAGAGATAGTCACCAACACAGAGAGAGAGTGAGAGAGTTAGTGACAGAGACAGTTAGTGACAGAGAGTTAGTGACAGAGAGACAGTGACCTATACAGAAAGTGACAGAGAGATAGTGACAGAGAATGAGAAAGATAAACAGATAGAAATAATGAATGTAAACGAGAGTGTTAGACATTAGTCAGCGACAGATAGAGAGAGAGTGACAGGAAGACAGAGTGTTAGAGAGATACAGCCCCAGTTAGGCTGAATAAAAGGAGTGAGGGGCTCGGTTTGCATTGAATGGAACTAATTCAGCATATGCCGGTTTGTTCCCTTCGTTCCGCTGGTAATTCCCCTGACTGGGCTATTCAGGAAAGAGACATTTCAGCTAAGAGACAGTCGGCTGCCTGCAGTGAGGGTGCACATAGATCCAGATCGTTTTAAGGAGCAAGTTCCCAAAGCCTCAACGTTCTCATTTGCATTCCACTCTCTAAATCGTATAAGAACAAAAATAAATAAATAAACAAAAGCAAAAAAAAACAAAAAAACAGCAAACAAAATACAAAACAAGACAAAATGAAAAAACAAAAAACCAAAACAAAAAGGAAAATACTCAAACAAAAAAAAAGGTTACTCAATCAGCTCACTCCCAATACTACACCAAAAATCAATAATATCTGCTAAATGAATTAATTTTATGTGTCATTCAACTTGATTTCCTGAAATCCCACTCAGATGTGAAACAATGGCAGTATTTTTTTTAAACATTAACTATCATGGGTTGGGGATAGTGTGTGAAAGCATGACCTCTGTCTATTCTGGTCACAGAAAGGTCCCACTTCCCCAAGTAAAATGACCACCCCCATCTCACACCAAGACCAAAACACACACTCACTCATTGTTACAAAGAATCAACATACACAAGACACAGTCTTACAGCACAATACAGAGACTCTTTTAAATAATGGAACAATTCAAGCTCAGCTGTCCAACCAAAGTTACCCTAAACTTCTAACAAACCATTTCACTGACAACAAATAAAACAAACAAAAATATGTATCTTCTTAGCATTAGAAAAGAAATACCAAAAATATTTCATAATTAAATATTATCTAGATTTTTTTTTAACTGTCAAAGGTTAAACAATTTAACAATTTCTTTATTTCTGAGCTTTTTAATTCATATAATTCTATTCTATTATTAATATATAGTATATAATATATCTAAAAAGGAATCTTTATGTATGTGTGTGTATGTATATATTTGTGTGTTTATGTATATATTTATGTTATATACAAAATATTCATAATTTTACAAATTGTGTGTGTGTGTATATATATAATTTGTGTGTGTGTGTATATATATATATAGTTTGTGTGTGTGTATATATATAATTTGTGTGTGTGTGTATAAATATATAGCTTGTTTGTTTGTGGGTGTATATATATATAGTTTGTGTGTGTGTGTGTGTGTAAATATATAATTTGTGTGTGTGTATATATATATATATAGTTTGTGTGTGTGTGTGTGTGTGTAGATATATAATTTGTGTGCGTGTGTATATTTATAATTTGTATGTGTGTATATATATGAATGATATGAAGAGTGTTATACAAAATAAAAGACATTATAAACAAGATTTAAGATTAAAGCGCTACATCTAATTATATAATGCAATAGAAGTGTAATTGCAATCTAAATCTTGTCCACAAAGGCCAGTTTAATGGCTCAGGAGAGGCTGTGAATGGAGGAGATGTTAAGAAATGATGCTGTTACCTCGTAGATATCTTCATATTTAACATTTTCCACTAGTTTCCAGAGCATGATGTTAGATCGTTCAATGTGAGGTGAGCGCATTCATGTGAGCAGCAGATGTCTGAGTTCTCACTGTGCCCCTGTCTGCAATGATCCAAGTAGAACTCTGAAAAGGGGGGATAGACACCACATAGACTACCCACCACTCCACAGCATAGCAAGTTCTGTCTGGGGCTGGTAACAATGGGCTGAACATTCAGAACACAGCACACACATTGCCACAGCACATCTGACATATGTATTGCATGGTGGTGCATGGGTGTTGTATGTGCATTAACATGCATGTAAATGTCTTTGGAACAAAGACACTGGTAAAGAGCAGTGTGCTATAATTAGTTCACTTTGTATCCAGTTATACCACAAACATACATTCTTATTGCAGAACAATCTAAAATAGTTATAGTTATATATACAAATACAGAATAATATATATATATAGTACACACACACACACACACACACACACACACACGTATATAAATTAAATAATTTGGCAATCTAATCTTTCTATCTATCTATCTATCTATCTATCTATCTATCTATCCATACATTATCTATCTATCTATCTATCTATCTATCTATCTATCTATCTATCTATCTATCTATCTATCCATACATTATCTATCTATCTATCTATCTATCTATCTATCTATCTATCTATCTATCTATCTATCTATCTATCTATCTATGTATCTATCTATCTATCTATCTATCTATCTATCTATCTATCTATCTATCTATCTATCTATCTATCCATCCATTATCTATCATCTATCTATCTATCTATCTATCTATCTATCTATCTATCTATCTATCTATCTATCTATCTATCTATCTATCGACATTTTTACAATACTTGACAGTATTTTATAGTCAGAATAAAAATGACCATTTAAATAACAAATTGTTCTGAATCGTTTCATTTTCTACCTTTTTATTTGTTTAGCAAAATAAAATGCTGCATTTTGATCAGTTGGCTTTTTTTGAACAGTAACCAAGTTATGTGGAATTTTTTTTTCTCTATTTCAGTCTATTTTTATGCTGAAATCGTTCGATTAATCATAACTGTTGAGGGATAAACTGTATATAAGCCAGGTAGCTGATACCTCCATTAAACAGATTGAATTTTTGTTTCCCACTGTTGTGTAGAAATAAATGTATTTTATTTTATCTATTTTGAATAGAAGAGGATTAAAAACAACCAAACAATGTTTTCTTTATATGGGAAAATATTACCATATTCCCTATAAAATGCAGAGAAGGGAACAGCTTGCTGCTATTTCCAGTTGTCTTTGAAATAAATAAATGGCAGCAAGGTATAATACTAGTGATTTTATTTGAAGGTATTACATGTGATGAGAGGAATGCAGAGCTCTGAGAGGCAGATTGCTTGTAACTGCAAGGATGATTGTGTCATAAAGTGTAGGGAACTGAGATCTGGAGGTACCTCTCTCTCTTACATTACAGGAGGTGGGCACAGCCTGTGATGCCAAGAAAGGGCACCCAACACATGTTTTGTAACCAAAACACAGGCTGTAATGTAGCCATTAATAAAAGTTCATAGCAAAATTATAATTCAATAAAAAACAATAACATAAAAAAAACAAACAACATACTGATCTATGTGTAGCTGTTTATTAATCTATCATTTGTACTATTTATATGTTTGTTTATGTTGTGCGTGTCTATGCATGCAAGAATATAGTTGTGTTTATCATAGTTATCATATTTATAGATGTATTTTTCAACTAAATAAAAATTAAAAATAATTTCTATATATATGTATATATAATATTTTTTTTAAATTTTGTTATGTAGTTGATAAATACAAATATATATTTATATGTCTAATTCTGATATCTATCATTTGCAGTTTTTTTTAATGCATGTTTTCAGCAGACTTTACTACAAAGCATAGTAAATACTAAATAGCAATAAGTTAAATACTATTTTAAGTTATAGTTCTCGCTCTGCCTTATTTTAAATTGTACAAGTTAATATAACAACGATTCGGTCAATTAGAAAATAACTTTAAATTGAATAATTCCACGTTATTTGATGCAGTCATGTTGTCTTGTAAAGAATCTTATTGACTAATAACTATTGCTATTTGTTTTTGTGAATATCACAAAAAGTAAATGGCTTTACCTTAGGATATGTACAACAAAACAATACAAAACAAGAACGGAAAAGTGATACAAATTTACATTACAGATTTTTTATTTACTGCATCAACATACATGGAAGTGCAAATAATATACAATATTTATAGAGTTAATTTAATTTAGTTGGTATCATTTAAAAATATATAATATTTGCATTCATGACAAGCTGCAGTTCCAACAACATTGTGTAACATTTTTTTACCCCGCAATTATGCAAATATAATTTAATCGACAGAAAAAAACATGCCATTTTTTGTTTAATATTTATTTCTCGACATTTTCATACCTGATAGTTACACAATAAACAAATATTTTAAGTAGTCGAGTGTGCTTGCTGGAGGAAAAAGATGTAGAACGCAAAGGAAACGGGTATCTTGGTAAACAGCGCCCTCTCTTGCACGATTTAGGGTAATGCAGAAAATGAAAACAGTTCTAGACTCCAGGAAATATTTCGCTTGCTAGTTATTCTCAATGCATCCCCAGATGTGCTACGTTTTATACACGGATTTGTACTGTATTCTGAGTGAATTGTAATTACAGGAGGCAGGAGCAAATCTGCATCAAAAACAGCCACCAGATGGTAACAAGGAAGTGACATCATTAAAACAATATTCCTTTAACTCTACAGTATTCTCAACTTTATTTGTAATTATTATTATTAATTATTATTATTAGTGGTAATAGCAGTTTTATACAACAAGTTACATCTGGATCTGTATATATCCATATCAGTGTGTCTGTCTGTTTTTCTATCTGTCTATCTATCTTTCTATCTGTCTGTCTGTCTGTCTGTCTGTCTGTCTATCCTTGTATTTTTTAAAGAAAAATGTTTGTAGATCTGCTAAATATTTGTACTTTAAGTTTTTATTTGCTCGCTACACATATTGTCATGTTACAGTAGTAACTGTGTTCTCCAAGTAAATAGTTCTCAATGTATTTACGTTAACCCAATATTCAGGCCCTACATGTTCTAAGCAGGTGCAGTGATCAGGATGCATGTTGTGATAGTTACCCACCATGTAAGATACAGGTCCTAGACTTAAAAACACACTCTCAGGTGGTAATTTCAAACCTTCCTCGGTTGGATTTTGGAGCTGTCAAGGTTATTAATCAGTCACCCATGGGTTTATTCACTAAATTCTGAATTATACTAATTCAATTCACCTGTAGGGGCTTGGGAAGTGTAATTCTAAGCTCTCAGATTTTTAAAAAACATTTAACTGCAGGAACCTCACTGTTTTGTGAATAAAAATAAAAGGGTTTCATTTAACAATGTACTATTGCTACATTTATAAATAATTAGGAAATACAGACTTGTAATCAGGGTTGCCATCATAAATGTTGGGGCCCCTAACACTGCTCAAGGTCAGGGCCCTGGGGGGCCTGCCTCCAAGCTGCCCCCAAATCCCGCCTCCAAATCCCACTCACAGGACTACACACACAGACACAAACACACGCATTGATACAAAAAGGACTCAGATACACACACACAAAGATACACACATACTGACACACACACACACACACACACTAACAGACACAAATACTAAAACAGACATACACACATACACTGGTGTACCTACCATGGTCACAGGGGTCGCAGCTGTGACTGGGCCCCTCATTCTAGGGGGCCCGGCCGCAGCCGCGACCCCTGCGACCGTATCCCGGCCTGGATCCGCAGTTCCCAATGCTGACAGGAACGGAGAGCTGCTCTGTGCTGCTCCCCTACTACCTGTGTGTAGCGTAGACACATACACACACATCCCGGAACTGTGAGTATCTGGCTCTCGGGGGTCTAGAGAAATGGATACCTTTTAATAATCTACAAACGAAAGGATGTTGTCCGATCGGTGACCCATCAAGACCGTGGTGCCCAGCTGAAATAGCTGACCGGTAGACATTAATCGTATGGTAAGCCAATCCAGATTCAAAATGCGTTGTAAAAAAAGTATTGCATTCAGAGAGGCAGAAACTGGATCCAACGACCTTCCCACGCACCAGCCAGCCCACATGCGCCATGCAGAACTGTAGGCGGTTCTAGTCCCAGGTGCCCAGGCACTGTCCAAGAGTCACGCAGTTGCTTGCAGAACATCTGTAACTGACCAAGGACTCCTGAAATCAACCAAGCCATGAGTTGCAGTAGGCCCTGGTCCACCAAATCGTGTCAGTTCCCATCCGGATTCAGGAGTATGTCCGACCTCATTGCAATTAAACGTGGAAAGTCCAATGACATCTCCAGAAGTCGAAGGAACCAAGGCTGGGCTTTCCACAGTGGAACTACAGCTACCAGTGAGCAGTCCTGCCTGCATAGATATGACAATGTCCGAGAAATCAGGTTGAATGGTGGAAATGCATAGTGACGAGCAGACGGCCTGTTCAGCCTGGGCGTGAACAGATTCAGGTCCAGGGGGCCCCACAACTGATTCAACCGCTGGAAGGTTGACTGGAGCAGACGTCAGTACCTCGAATCCTTCAGGTATCGGGAATTCCAATCTGCCCACTCGTTGTCCAATCCTAGGATGTTTTCAGTCGTCAGCGACACCTCGTTGCGGAGGCAAAACTGCCAAAAGTCTTTTGCCAGGTTAGCCAGTTGTTTCGACTTTGTGCCACTCAGATGATTGATATACCGGACCACAGACACATTGTGCATGCGGAGCAGTATACAACAATTTCCCAAGGTCGGAGACAAACTGCGAATGGCGAAGGATCCCGCCAGTAATTCCAGGCAGTTGATGGGAAGGCCGGATTCGTCCTTGGACCATCTGCCACCTGTGAAGACATTCCTGCCACTAGCGCCCCATCCATGTAGGCTGGCATCCGATTCGATCACTATATCCGGAGCGGTGCCAAATATCGCCTGACCGTTCCACACGTCCATGTGGTCCAGCCACCATACCAATTCCTCCCATGATTCCCTGTCCAGGCGCAGTTCACTTTCATATGATTGGCCCGACCGGAGATGAGACCCTTCCAGTCGTTGCAACTCCCGGTAATGCAAGGGGCCTGGAAATATCGCTTGGATCGATGAGCCAGCAGACCAATCACCTGTGCCAATTGACAGATGGAGAGGGAGGAGGCCCGAAGCGTGCATTTTATTTCCTTCTTGATTGCCTTTAGCTTGGCTTCAGGAAGGAACAGAAATCGGGAGACCGAGTCGACTTCGAATCCCAGAAATTCTTCTGTACGGGATTCACCATGGATTTCCAATCTAAAATGGTGCAGGAGTTGATCGGGTGAAGAGGACATGATCAGGATGTTGTCCAGACATATTATCATCCGAACGCCTCGAGCCCTGAGAAACGCTACCACCGGCTTCATTACCTTGGTGAAGCACCAGGGTGCCGAAGATAGTCCTAAGAGTAGACAGGTAAACTGCCATCATCATCCCCACCACGTGAAGTGCAACAAGTCCCAATGTTCTTCCGCCATGGGTACGGTCAGATAGGCGTTTTTGAGGTCTAGTTTGACCATCCAATCTCCTGGACGGAGAAGGTCCCTGAGGCAATTAATTCCTTCTATCTTGAAATGTTGATAACAAAGGAAGGTATTGAGGTTTTTGAGGTTTATGACTGGTCGAACACCCCCGCCCTTCTTGGACACTTGGAACAAATTGCTTATGAAACCCGTAGTGTCGTACGGGATCTCCTGTATGGCCTGTTTCAAGTGAAGCTCTGAGATTTCTGCAGAGATTAAATCGGCCTGGTCGTCTGGTAGTGCCAATTCCAGGGATATTCGAGTCTGGAAAGGAGGAAGGAGGAGACAAAAGGTCGAGGCAAAAACCTCTGACAGTGCTTAGTACCCAAGCATCTGTGGTAATCATGCCCCATGTATTGACAAATAAAGCCGGTCTGCCCCCTACGTTTACACGGGAAAAAAGGGAATTTAGAGCACTCACCGTACGGACGTCTGTGGGAGGGTTGCGCCTCTGCCACGGCCTTCCACGGGACAGGAAGAAAGGGGTTGATTTGAACTCCTGGTATGCCCGAGTAGCAGGGAAGAAGCCTCTGTGGGTCCGCGAAGGACCTCGGGCTCCACGACCGGGTGGAGGGCTCCTATACCTCCCGGCCACAGAGAAAACCTTAGGGCTGAAGACCAGTTTCAGATTAGACTGGGCTTTGTCCAGTGCAGTGAGTGTGCGCATGAAAGACCCCAGATCTTTCACAAAGTAGTCTCCAAATAGCATACCCTTAGCAGCAGGGCCCGGCTTCCTGACTGCCAGATTTACCAACTTGGGTTAAATTTTTAGGAGTATGGCCCATAACAGATTCAACTGCTGAAAGGTCGAGTGAAGCAGATGCCAATCCCCTGAATCCTTCAGGTAACGCGAATTCCAATCTGCCCATTCGTTGTCCAACCCCGGTATGTGTTCAGCAGTCACCGACACTTCGCTGTGGAGGCAAAACTGCCAGAAATCCTTTGCTAGGTTCGCTAGTTGCTTCGATTTCCTGCAACCCAGATGATTGATGTACCGGACCGCGGATACATTGTCCATGTGGAGCAGTATGCAACAATTCCCCATCGGCGGAGACAGACTGCATATGGCGAAGGATCCCACCAGTAATTCTAGACAATTTATGTGGAGCTCTGATTTGTCCTTGGACCATCTGCCACCTGTGGAAATATTTCTGCAACGAGCACCCCAACCATGTAGGCTGGCATCCGATTCTATCACTACATCCGGAGCGGATCCGAATATCATTCGACCATTCCACGTCTCCTGTGGTCCAGCCACCATACCAGTTCCTTTCAGGAATCCCTGTCTAGTCTCAGTTTGCTTTCGTATGAACTGCCCCGATTGAAGATGAGATCCTTTCAGTCGTTGCAACGCCCGGTAATGTAGGGGTCCTGGAAATATCGCTTGAATCGATGAGGCCAGGAGGCCAATCACTCGTGCCAGTTGACAGATGGATAGAGAGGTGGGCCGAAGTGCACGTTTTATTTCCTTCTTTATTGTCTTTAATTTGGTGTCCAGAAGGAACAAAAATTGGGTGACCGAATTGACTTTGAATCCCAGAAATTCGATTTTCTGCACGGGGACCACTATGGACTTGTCCCAATTTATGAGGAATCCCAAATCTTCCAATAGATCAAATCCAGGTGGCGTAGAAGTTGTTCGGGTGACGAGGACATGATCAGGATGTCGTCCAGATATATAATTATATGGATGCCTCGAGCTCTGAGAAACGCCACTACCAGCTTCATCACTTTTGTGAAGCACCATGGTGCTGAAGATAGATCGAAGGGCAAACAGATAAACCTCAACGTCCTTGCCACGTAAAGTGCAACAAGTCCCAATGTTCCTTCACCATGGGTACTGTCAGATAGGCATCTTTGAGGTCTAGTTTGACCATCCAATGCCCCTGGTGGAGCAGGTCCCTGAGGCAGTGAATGCCCTCCATCTTGAAGTGTTGGTAACAGAGGAAGTCGTTGAGGTGTTTAAGATTTATGACCGGGCGAACACCTCCGCCCTTCTTGGCCACGAGGAACAGACTTCTTAAAAAACCCAGAGTCTCGTACAGGATTTCCTGTATTACGTGCTTGGCATGAAGTTCCGCAATCTCTGCGGTGATTAATCTGGCCTGATCGTCCGACAACCTTCCTGGGGTGTCCGAATCTGGAAAGGGGGAGACAAAAGATCTAGGCGGAAACCCCTAACCGTACTCAGAACCCATGCATCTGTGGTAATCTTGCCCCACATATCGACAAATAAGGCCAGTCTGCCGCCCCACGTTTAGACGGGAAAAAAGGGGGTTGAGGGTACTCACCATACGGATGTCTGTATAAGGGCTGTCCACGACCTCCCCGAGTCTGCCACGGTCTCCTGCGTGATGGGAAACAGAGAAATTAAGCTAGATGCCCCGAGGGGTATCAGCTTGGTGTGTGTCTGGGGCGGCCGATATAGGGGATAACCCTCACATAAGTGAAAATATAAAGAAAACAGACCTGGTGGGTCTGGTTGGAGTTGGACGCCCCCTGGTGGATATGTATATATTAGTTGATTAAAACTTAGCTTTTAATAGCATCGAATATAAAATAGAAAAACTATAAAGAAAAAAACCTTATATATATAATAAAAAAGGAGTAAGGCAAGATAGAAAATAAGCTAATAAATGGGACATGTATGTAACCAGAATATGTCATAAGGTAAACACAGATATTTACAAATAGAGATAGGTCCCATGGAAGTGCTTGAATCATGGGAATAAACTAGTGGTAACTGCTGATCACAGCAGTACCCTGATGGATACTGGAACACCTTGCTTAAAAATCACTATATATATATAAAGACTTGTAGGGTCAAGTGAGATAGCAAGGTGTTACAATGTATCACATAGAGAGTAAAAGACTTGCTAGAGTTTAGATAGAGTTGTGGATAAAGAGGACATGATACATATGGCTGCAGTTGGTAATCATGTGTCTGTATAGAAAAAGTGGCTACACGGCATCCAAAAACTGCAGCTTAAATCAGTGTAGGAGAAGTATGGGATGTGATAATGGGGATACCGGGAAAAACACCAGCTAATAGTTTCCCCTAAAGTAATCCCTTATATCCAACACTCCATCACTAAACAGAACCCCAGTAGAGTAATAAAACTCTTATAGAATTTTAACACACTGTTGCTGCATTATGGAATGATTTGCCTGAATAGAATAAGTGGCTAAACAGCATCCAATGACTGCGGCTTGAATCTATGTAGGAGAAGTATAGGAGGTAGTCTGCAGAGATAAAGATAGGAACACCGGCTAAGAGTTTCCCCAAAGCATTCCTTATACCCAGCACTCAACACTCCATCCCCAATTGAAACCCTCTTAGGTAAGGAAAATCTCGTAGAGTCATATCAATATAACTATCTAGCATGAAGCAAACACGATTGCACTTCAGCTTCTATCCGTCCTAACTACCTGCTGCCTTGCCTAACACGTGTTTCGGCGCTAAGGAACGCGCCTTCTTCCGAGGCTATGTGGCTGTCATATGCCCGAAGCGGTCTCTTATACCCCTGTCAGACCAATGAATGAGGGGGCGTGTGATCCGCCGTTCGCGCCCAGCGATCGAGCTCCCTGTGAGCCACGCCCCCTCCTCTCTCTGCAGTGTGATGTCACGTTTCTTGCCGAAATAGTTCGAGGTGCCTGGACAAGCTGCAATATAATGGTATAACCAGTGTAGGTACTTAGAGGGTATAGATAGATGGCAAAAAATGTCATATCTAAGTCTTTTAAAGAAAAGGTGAAATATAAATATCTATACAGTGACATATTTCTGATATGAAATAAATATCTTTAAAGACCATGTATTGTTATTGTATGATATAGATAGGTGTTCTATTCCATCCTTACAGCTTATCTATGTGTGACATAATCTTGGTAGAGAATGGGGGTCTGGTATATTGGGGTAAGGGAGACCACTTGTAAATTAAATCGAAAAGGTAATTACTTGAAAAAAAGGTATATACACAAAAGAAAATATATACATATTAGTTAGTAAATTTGATTTTAAAATCTTGGTGATCCAATTTAGACAATATAGTGGGTAAATGTAAAGCCCTCATTTAATCCATTTGGATTTAATGTATTGAACCGATAAATCCAATAGCATTCTCTCCTGAGAAGCGTGAGATCAAGGTCACCTCCTCGTCGTCCGAGGGTCACTTTTTCAATGCCTGCAAATCTAATGCCACTTGGATCGCCATGATGATGGCTCCTAATATGTCTAGAGATAGGATTATCTCTGAGGTTTGTAGCGGAGTGTATATGCTCCATTATTCTCCTTTTAACCCCTTAAGGACCAAACTTCTGGAATAAAAGGGAATCATGACATGCCACACATGTCATGTGTCCTTAAGGGGTTAAAGGGGCGGATGGTTTTCACGACATATCTGAGACCACATGTGCAAATTAGAAGATAGATTATACCCTTGGTGTTACAATTGAAAAATTGTTTGGTGGTACATATAATCTGTTCGCTTGAGTCTGTAAGACACTTAGAGTCTTTACTCATGTATCTGCAGGCAACACATCTACCGCATTTGTAGGTTCCCTGTACGGAGAGCCAATTATGGCCAGTTTTTTGGTTAGAGAAATGGCTCGGTACTAGGGCTTCCTTGAGGTTCCTACCTCTCCTTGCCGTAAGTGACACAAAGGGAGTGATAGCTCCTTTGAGTTGAGGATCTTGGGAGATAAGTGGCCAGAATCTCCCAATAATCTTTTTAGCTTGATCCCAGCCGGAATCAAAATTAGCAATGCAGCGAATGGGTGCTTGTTCATTAGATATTGGTTTGTCCTTCAGGAGATCCATTCTGTCACTTTGTAATGCTCTCTGATAGGCCTATTTCAAGCAGCGGTTGGGGTAACCCCTCTCCTTGAATCTATCTTTAAGCAATTTGGCCTGGACATTGAATTCTTCCACGGTGGAGCAGTTCCTTCTAAGATGAAGGTATTGTCCCACCGGGATTCCTCTCTTCACGGTGATGGGATGATGACTCTCCCACCTCAGCATAGTATTCGTCGAGGTGGGTTTCCTAAAGAGAGTGGTTTCAATCTTAGACTGGGGAGTGGTATTAAGGGGGTAGGCTTGTATTCTTGGTATGCCCGAGGGGCAGCGAAGGAACCTCTGTGAGTCCGCGAGGGACCTCCCGGCCCCGTGGAAAACCGTTGGGCCGAAGACCCATTTCAGGTTGGACTGGGTTTTATCTAGGGCGGTGAAGGTACGTACAAACGAACCTAAGTCCTTAACAAAGGATTCCCCAAAAAGTATGCTCTTAGCAGCAGGTCCCGGCTCCTTGACCGCCAGGTTGACCAATTTAGGTTAAATCTTAAGCTAAATGGCTTTGCGGCGTTCTGCCAACATGGCGGTATTTGCGTTGCCTAAAAAGGCATATCAGTAATTGGACCCAGCCAATAGCCTCGTCAAAATTAAGGGGGTCTCCCCTGCATTAGCCGCCTCTAGGAGCTCGTAGAGTTTGGCAGTGGGGCCCAGTTTGTATAATATTTTATCTTGGCAATTGTGGAGTGAAAACTTGGAAATTTGAGGATCAACCTCTGGCGTTTTACACGCCGCATCAGGCACTGAGGGCCTTGGGCATTCAGCCTGTAACTTGCTGCACCCCTCTTTGGACAGCGGGGTGCACATACGCAATGCCAGGTAATTAGCGATGTGCTCAGGTGGGTCCCATTCCACCGAGCGAGGATGGCTGAGGTCATCTGGATCAAACAGGGGGTAACCCTGTGGATCACAGATACCCTGCTCCCCACTCGTAGGTAACGTTGAGGCGTCGGAACCCACTGCAGCGTCGGAGTCCCCTTCCTCATAGGAGGCATAGTCAGGAAAATCCAAACCCATCTCCCCACTCTGATTGGAATCTGATCCTTCATTGTCATGGGCACGCGCCCTTTTCCAGGTTCTGCCCGATTTTGCCCGGCCAGCGGCTCTTTTGCGCGGCAACGCGCCATCTTGGTGGCAGTCAGGGCAGGTGGCACCTGCGTCATATTGGTGGGAGAGATGTGCCTGGTCTTGGCACGAGCGGCTCATCTGAGCCTGCAGCGCAGGTTGGGGGTTGGGCACAAGAGGAGGCCCTAGGGGCTGTACAAGCACTTGTTGCAGTGTTTGGGACAGGGAGGATGATACGGTCCCCATAGCCGAGGCCAGGGCCCTCTGCATGGTGGAGTCTATGAGGGCCTGGAACTTCTGAGAAGGAGTGAGGCCAATGGCTGGGGAGCGCGTGGAACACACGTGGCTAGGAACTCCCTCACACCACCGGGTCAGAGGAGAGGGAGACTGATCGGCAAGTAGCGCGGCCGCATGGGGAAAGGAGGGGGAGAGGAGCAAATGGAAATACACTAACAAACCTCCCTCCCGGTAGGTGCAGGTCCCGGCCTGTGCACGCTAAATGCTCAATACAGGCAGGGGAAACCGGCTACAAACAAGTGGGAAAGTAAAAACATACAAGGAAAACGAAAATAACATCTAATCAAAGAAAACACAAACAGTACATCATAAATATAACAACCAAAAAACAATCCAATAAAGATAATAATAACCACAAATTATCATTAATAAAACAACAAAGATCAAGGAGATACAATTATACTTAGCTGGTCTGAGGAAGCAGCAAGGAAAGTGGAAGGATACAGCAAGGCTTTTTATGGACTGTTCCTATAAGCTGATTGGCTGCCCTGTTATCAGGCAGAGTTGGTTGTATCTGTTATATTATTCATATTATTCATATTTTCTCTTGTTAATTTTTCTCTTTGCTGCTGAGGAATAAAGTAAGAAAGAGATAGCAGAATATGAGCTTCTATGTCATTAAAAAAATTCAGATGAAATACATCATACTATTAGATCAAAACTGAAGAATTGGGTCGAAACCTGATTTACATGGAGGAGAGATGTGTTTTTTCTGAGTTCCTCATTAATCAAGATAATTGACGATCTCTCCAACCCCATAGAGCTCAAACTAGGCGACAGCCACGACCTACCAGACCCACGATCTGACTGGAAACTGACTCAGCGGTTTGTGACCTGATTGGAGCCTATTAGCGGAACTTTTGGCAACATGAGGCCTAGTGTGTGCCGGGCGGAAGAGGCGACTGATCTCCTGGCCCAGTGCCGCATGGCTAACACTCTAACACTCACTTAAAATGCGAGCCCCATAACTCCCCCACCGGACTGCCGGGGGTGATCATGTACCACCCCTGCGAGACAAACCTTAGCTACAGGGGACACAGGACGCGCCATGCAAACAAGCCTATCACACAGCGACATACCCAATATGACAGACGCCATGTGTCTCCCCCGTCCTACTGACTCTGGAGTGATGACCAGATTGAACGTTATCTTCACCGACTTGTGGAGCAGGGCAACCCTGGCCTTGCCTATGAAACAGGCCTCATCCTTGCAATGGTTCAAAACATGCGCTCCAACTCAGCACAACTCGCCGCGGACACAGAAACTGCTGGGGCTTAATTCAAGACAACGCTGAAGATATAAAGCTCCTCAATGCTACCAGACCCAACAAGCTTACTTACCCCACAAGACGGGTTCCAAGACCAGCAGTCTGCAACACCTTGTTCTGATTCAGATCCTGGCCCAGCTGGCTGACTTATCCCTTCTGACGGCACCTGGATCTACAGGCTTGCAGCGCCTCACAACGCTGCAGGACTATCATGTACCCTCAGCGGATAGTGGCTGATTGAGCGCCCGGACTGAGCATGAGCGGGCAGATACTGCAAGTTGCCAACCTCTTTCTGGCGAACCTGATGCCCCTTTTGTACAGTTTATTCTTGATTCCTCTTACATATTTACTACATAAGCATGAGAAAACCTCCTAGGGAATTCTGCCTACTAGTAGTTCACTCCCTTTAAAGCAACAAAACCTGTTTTACTTACCCTTGAGTACATATGCATGCGTGTAACAAACTCCTTGTATTCTGTATAATCTGTTCATTCTGATACTCCCGAAATGCTAGAGGCTTCAATGATTATAGCACGTTTGCATAGTACATTGATTCGTACTCTCCTGAAATCGTGCTCAGATCCCACGAACACAGCCGAATCACGATCGGGATAAAGTTTTTACTGACCGCACACGTAGCGTCTGTCCAAATTAGTTCCAGAGAAATAGTGGTAGCAGTCGGTCACTTTCAGGGGGTTCAGAAATGAATAAAATGTTGAACGGTTCCCCTGGCTCATAGGTAGCGATTGTTCGCCTAGTTCGTGCAAACAATCCTACCAAACAGTGCTCTCCTGCCTTGTCGGGAAAGCAGGCGTTCGTATAAAATCACAGATGTTCGCGAGTTCGAGTGTCTGACTTATAGTCCCAGACACTCAATGACCAAATCCCACTGCCTGCGTTTGTGCGACAAGATGGCCACCATTTTCTTCAGCACGTGTTGTTCGGTTATAGAAACGACGGCCACACAGGGTGAGCACTTAAGTCTGTGGTTTCTTTGAAGTTCAATGAGCCAGGAGGTGGTCGGTGTTTGGTAGATTCGTCTATCGTACACAGGGGAATTAACTGCAGGGCTGGCCCGTCCATAGCCCATGGTGGAGCCATGGCTCCAGGTGGCACTCTGACAGGGGCAGCATTTTGCCGCCCCTGTCAGTGGCGGGCCTGCGGCTCTCTAATTAGGCGAGTTAGGCGACACCAGGAGGGGGCCCGGCGGCTTGCCCAGTATGCCGCCGGGTGCGAAGCCTCTCCAGTCTGCCCTGAGAGGCAGAGAGCCAGCACAGTCTGCAGCTCCGCTAGGTGTGAGCTGCAGACTGTGCAGTGTCTTGCGATCTCTGGCCAATCAGAGCATTGCCACGGGTTACCATGGCAACGCTCTGACTTCTGGATATTGCGAGACACTGCACAGTCTGCAGCTTACACCTGGCGGAGCTGCAGACTGTGCTGGCTCTCTGCCTCTCAGGGCAGATTGGAGAGACAGCCCACCAGACCACCAGGGATCAAATACACTGGACCATCAGGGAAAAAAATAAAGATATTTTTTTAAATTACAATCCCCTCCCTCATTGTCACCCACCCCACTGTGTCACCTCCTCCCTTCCTCAGTCACTCTGCCACCACCCCACCTTACTGTGTTACCCCTCCCTTACTGTGTCCCCCCTTCTCTCCCTCAGTCACTCTACCACCTGTCAACCCCTCCCTCAGTCACTCTGCCACCCCCTCCCTTACTGTGTCACCCCTTCCTTACTCTGTCACCCCCTCCCTCCCTCAGTCACTCTACAACTTGTCACCTCCGCCCTCCATCACTCTGCCACCCCCCCTCAGTCACTCTGCCACCTGTCACCCACTCTGTCACCGGTGTCACCCCCTCCCTCCCTTAGTAGCTCTGCCACCCACTCTGTCACCCCCTCAGTCACTCTGCCACCTGTCACCCAAGGTGTCACCCCCTCCCTCAGTCACTCTGCCACCTGTCACCCCCTCCCTCACTCTGCCACCTATCTCCCCCTCACTGTATAAACCCCTCCCTCAGTCATATATATACACTATACACATACACACAAATTACATCCACTATACGCAGACACTGCATCCACTATGCGTGCACACACACTGCATCCACTATACAAACACACACACACACATTGCATCCACTATACACACACACTGCATCCACTATACACACTCTGCATCCACTACACACACACACACACATTGCATCCACTACACACACTGCATCCACTATACACACACACACTGCATCCACTATACACACACTCTGCATCCACTATATACACACATGCTCTGCATCCGCTATCCACACACTGCATCCATTACAAAATACACACATGCTGCATCCACTATACACACACACACACACACACACAATGCATTCACTACACACACTGCATGCAATCAACAGACACTGCAGCCACTGCACACACTGCATCTACTACACAAATACACACTCTGCATCCACTACACAGACACTGCATTCACTACACAAACTGCATAACATAATGGATGTTAGTGTTTTTTGCTTGGTGTGTTTTTGTTGGGGATGGGAGTGAGGGATGGGAGTGAGGGAGGAGGGGGGGAGTTGAGGGGGGTTGAGGGTGGAGGGCAGCATTTCATCCTTTTATCCAGGCAGCACAATGCCTTAGGCCGGCCCTGATTAACTGGGATAATAAAATACAGCATTTTGTCACAATGTGCAATCAGGTACTAAGCTAAATTTAATCCGTTCAATCTCTAGTTTAGTCTTACTCTCACTACCCTCACGTACTTTATAACACTTTCTTTATTCCCTAAAAATCTGATGTTCAAGCCTGACCCTTATTCTTATTTTAACTAAAATTGTGCTGACACTCGGTATGCCATGCCGATGTTTTATATTTTTACTATGAGGCTTGTTTCAGCTGTCGTGGCTCTACAAGCGTATTGTTATTTTCACTCACACAGCAAAAATAAAGAATTATTAAAAAAATAAAATAATTTAAGAATTGATCCAAAGTAACCCTAAACTAAGGAGAACCTCCATGATCTTTTTTGTTACAATGTTCGGAAGAAACAGAATGTGGGGATTTGGGAGGAAACAGATTAATAAACCTTTTGCTGACTGGCTTGCCATCAAACAGTAAATATAATGCTAACCTTGTGCATTGTGCAGATGCTCCTATTGCTTCTATCTCGCTTGCCACCCAGCAGGTAGCAATGTGGCAACAGGTAGCAATGTGACAGCAGGTAACAATGTGACAGCAGGTAGCAATGTGACTGCAGGTAGCAATGTGACAGCAGGTAGCAATGTGACACCTCTCCTTTCTGTTACATACAAAGAATCTGCCTTTAAACATGTCCAAGGTTGCAGAGCAGGAGCCAGCTTCGGAAGAGGGGTTGGAGTGGGAGTACAAAGGGCTGAGATAAACGTGTGTTTAGAGGTAAAGTGTATACAGATTGTGGATGCTCAGAAATAACATTCCTTTATTACGAAAATATATGTGGTCAATTGGTATCTGACTGGCTGTCACTTTACATGCATCAGCTCGGTGTTATTAATTTGAGTGGTGGAAACAGATGCCTGTTGGAAAGTGCCTCTTTATGTAATATTTACAGGGTTAATTGCTAAAGTGAAAATTGTGGGTAATTCAAAGGCTTCTTAGATGTTTTTTGGTCGTCTAAACAACGCTGGACGTCCTCACGCTATGCATGAGGACCTCCAGCATCGCAGGAATCCCCACAGAAAAGCATGGTAAAGTGCATAAATACATACAGATTGTGTATGCTCTGAAATAACATTCCTTTAGTAAGAAAATATATGTGGTCATGCCGTGCATGAGCATTAGGTCTCCCCCATCGGCGGACGTTGGTGGAGGAGGAGTGTGGGAGGAGCCTGACCAAGCGCCGAGGGACATCCGTGCTGGCTTCAGGTAATTGTCTGAACAGGTCTGTTTTCCTGGTACTAGAGGATCCTTCTAAATGTGAAATTCCCTCTGAATTCCAGAGCATTCTCATTTTAGAAAATAACCCAGTTAGTAGGTCTAGACCAGGGGTAGGGAGCACGAAAGCAGAGAGGGCCCTGGTGCAAGACTTTTTTTGGGTCCCTCCTCTCACAAGGATGTCAAAAATGTAGATCCCCATCTGTTTCACAGCCCCAACAATGGTTTGCCGGCTGGGGATCTACTATTTGCCGATCCTTGCAGGGTTGTATTAAACATTTAGGAGTATTTTTGTATGTTTGACTGTATGCATGTTTTTGCATGGAGTTTATATGTGTGTGAGTGTGTGTGTGAATGTAGGGGTGTATTTGTTTGTAGTGTTTTGTTGCTTGTTTTTATGTACTGTTGTTATTTGAAAGCAGTGTTTGCCTTTGAATATAAGGTTGTGTTTGTATGCAGTGTTGACGTTTGAAATTGTGTGTAGTGTTGGAATTTAAATGCTCAGAAGTATGCACCTATACATATACACTGCCGCATATACACACACATATACACACATCAAAACACGCAGATACACATGCAGATACACTGATACACAGATACACACACTGACACACAAACAGATACACAGGTACAGAAAAGCAGATACACAGACGCACACTGATACACATGCAGATACACAGTCACACACAATGACACACATGACACATGTAGATACACAGTCACACACAATGACACCCATGCAGATACACAGACACACAGATACACACAATTACACTCTGACACACTTACAGATACACAGTCACACACAGATACACAGTAGCACACATTAACACACAAATATACAGACACATAAAAACACACAGACACACATACAGACACATATCCACACAGACAGACACACATACAGAGATATATACACAAACAGACACACAGATAGATACACAGACACATAAAAACACACTTATTCACAGACACACACATAGAAAGACATACAGATGTTGTAGCGGGCCCTGGGTTACCCGGCTAGATACCCCTGCTATAAATTAATTAAGCGACCCTGTGACGGACCGCTGGCACTCCGACTGAGTACCTCTGCCAATCGATGCTCCTAGTGCTCGCTGAGGACTCCAAGCACTCCAACCGACACCATCAGCACTGCAGACCCCACTTCCAGCGATGCAGCTGCGCCGGGGTCTCGCCGTCTCCACCCACCCGGGACCCAAGGCCAGGGTCCAGCTTCCAGTTGGTGAACCTCTCTTTCCCCAGAGAGCAGGAACAGGAACAAGCTCTTAGCAGAGCTTAGTGATCATACCCTGGGGAGTACAGTGATTATAGCAATCCCCAGAGTGTAGTTCTCCAATCCCCCAAACATGAGCCAAAACTTCATGAAGGTACAAGATGATCTGATTTTAATGACAACCTACTGGCTTTTATGCAAGTCCCCAAGCAAAGGGGACATCCCACAGGGTGGGACACAGTACAACCAATCATTTACAGGAAAACCGTAAAATACACCCAGCACCAACATACAATCCTTCCCCTCTGCCTGTGATATAATTACTGAACACAATGGGTTAATGTAATTTATCACAGGCAGGAAAACTACACTTTTTATACATACACTGTAACTTTGCATCATATTCACATAAAACATACATATTCAGAATCAGCATACTTTAAATATAAACATAACCAAAAATCATACAAATCCCCCCAGTAGATGAAAAGGTTAGCTGGGAGTCCTTTATGACCGACCGCAAGCACATTTTCCTGCCCAAAACAGTTCCATAGATTTGGGCTGTGCGGTTGGTCTATTTTATACAGAAAAATGACTAAGTCCCATTCGAATGCACGAACGGGCTGTTCGTGCATTTAGCTTAGTATAGCAGTGAGTTCAAACTGCCGAACGGGACTGTAACGGAGCTCTGTGTACTCCGACCGAGTACCCTCCGTTGATGGATGCTCCTAGCGCTTACAGAGGAATCCA
The DNA here is from genome assembly GCF_036172605.1 of Pelobates fuscus. Classification (NCBI taxonomy): domain Eukaryota; kingdom Metazoa; phylum Chordata; class Amphibia; order Anura; family Pelobatidae; genus Pelobates; species Pelobates fuscus. The sequence continues at coordinate 38,409,308 of NC_086318.1, read as the reverse complement.
AGCACTGCAGACGACACCACAACCACCGCAGGCTCCACAACCGCCGTAGCTTAACTGGAGCTGCGCCGTCTTCCTTCCACCCTGGATCAGTTTCTGTCCTCCAGGACCGTGTGGGGAAGACCTCTCCTCCATGAGAGCGTATCCGGAACAAGCTCTTAAAAGAGCTAAGTGATTAAGCTCAGGGGAATATGCAGAGCATAGCAATCCCCAGTGTGATACAGCAATTCCCTCCAATAACGAGACAAGGCTACGTTTTGAAGGGTCAAGAAGAACTGAGGACTGGGACACCCAGCCTGCTTTTTATTACAAAAAGGTACACACAGGACACTCCCAGGGGGAGGATGAAATTAACCAATCACATGCATGGTAACACCCCCACGTCTCCTCCCCTCAGATAAACACATAACATAATTATACGGCACACATTTTTAGTCAAGTTCTGGATGTACCCTAAAAACAGGGGTTACACCTTTAAATCCAGCATCGGTGGATAGCCCTTGTTCAGGGGAGTAACATATCCGAAAATCTGTCAATTCGGACAAATGGTTCGGGAGATACAGAGTTCCAAAGTTTTGACCGAACGCACAGACCAACTAGCCGAAAATAGTTCCATGAGTTTTGGCCTTGCGGTCGGTCTCCGTTTGCACGGTGAAAAGACACGAAAATCTTGCCATCCATTCGAATCTCGGTGTTCGCTGAAATCCCCATAGACGATTAAGTATAACTACCGAACGGTGGGACGTTCGGTAGTTACAGTACGAATTTATGGAGGTCTGGAGGACTCAGCGGTGTTCGCCTGTTTGCGTATCCGTTTTTAGTTCCATGCGGTTACAGACAAACACCGCTGTTCGTGCGCAAGATGGCCGCAAACACGTGTAAAGTCCCGAAATGGCGGCCACCTATATTTTACACACGGAATTCGTACTGAACCATACGAACGGTTTTACTACCGAATTCCAACAAGGCATTTAAACATCTTCTATGTGTCCATAGTCTCTGTACAGCCCATTTAAAGAGCCACAGACAGCATAATGAAAATTCATTAAGCCCAGATATAGTTTTTAACGTGTAATATGTCCTGGGGCCATAGTCGTAGGGTCGGAGGCTAGCCATAAGTTTCCTACAATGCCCAGTGGCAAATGGCAGTTTGTCACAGGGACTTAGTCTCTGCAGCTGAAAACGGAGTGTAGGAGAAGGTAAGGGTCAGCTGTGTTTGTTGAAATATGTAGCCAATTTCAGTTACATGGATTTGGCTACAAATACCGCTGACCTCGTTCAAATGAACAAAGATTCGTTTGTCGAATGGCGGCCACTTCGACTACTTCGGCTGCATCCGAAGTGCCAATTTAAAGCTGCAGAACTGCTCCAATACAATTTAAAGGGGCAGCAAGTCCAATCTGCTAAAATAGTCTTTAACAGGCAATATCTTCCAGGGGCCATAGTCTTAAAGGGGCATTGTTCCCAAAAGTCACAGTATGTCCCCAGATGGTTCTTAATGGGCCAGCAGCAGCACAACACAAATCCATTATGCCCAAATCATGTATTTAAAGGGCCAAACCTCCCAGGGACCATAATCACATGGCAAGAGGCTGGCAAGTAGTCATCTCCAGGCACAAGTGGCAATGTTAATTTCGCCACAGACCCATCTTCCCCAGTAACTGGATGACACACAGTTCCAGGGGTACAACAACCACTTTTTGGCCACACTTGGCCTTATACTTTCCCCATGCAAGGGGTGGATCACACACAATGACAATGTCCCCTCCCAGGGTCCTCCCCCCTCCCAGGGGCCACATTACGGAACCAGAACCTCAATCTCTTTGTCCCCTGTTCCCGCCACTCTATGCCCACCTCCCAGGGTCCTCCCCCTTCCAGGGGTCTGTGCGTGTGACAGGAACTCCAGTCCCTTTGTCCCCAGTTCCCGCCACCCATCTTCAGGCTTTCCCATCTCCCATTTCCCACGATCTCATGAGGCTCTGTACCTGAGAGTCCCAGCGCGGGAAGGCCTGCCAAACCGCCATTGTCCCTAAGAGAGTGTCCCCACCAATGTTAGGGATCCCCCTGAATGGTAACTGCCTCCACTTGTGGGGTCCCTGGGTAAAGTGGAGCATCTCTGTTCAAGGCACGAATGCTCCCCTTGGCCGCCGTCCACTTATACAATGTCGGCCACCCAGGGAAGCACTCATTTATTACTTCCCTTGCGGTTTCACACTTTTGTTGCAAGTTGCCAGCGTTCTAAGTAATTGGTGTGAACACTCCAAGGGAACTGGGGAGGTCCCCGTTCGGGAACCGAACAGGGTGGGAAGCAATCCACGAATGCTCCCCCTAGATGGCGTTCGTCTAATGAACGGGCCGCAACCCAGGGTCGGCACACGCCGAGGCTTCCCTTGTGGTTTTCGGTTTTCACACCTAGGTACAAGGTGTGAACATTCTATAACAACATTCTAAATGAGGTGTCTTTGGTGGTTCCCGAATGGGGAGCAGGTAAAACACACAAATACAACATAATACAGGGGAAAACACAGGGAACATTTCCTAGCAATTCACGAAAAGGCAGTGGTCCCGCCACAGACACACATACAGACATACACACATAGAGACACACAGGCACATTTAAAGGCAAAATGTACACATTTTAAGCCACCCTCCTGTTTCCTATATTTTGGGTGCAGTAGGGTGGCTTCCCTTGGTTCCAGACGGCTTGCTCAGGCTGTTGGGAGTCAGATGATCTCTCACTTTAGTCCCTATTCTCTCGGCAATCCTTGCTTGCGGCTCAGTGTTAGCTGGGAGGAAATGTCCGTCTGTTACTTCCTCACAGACTTCCGAGATTATAGGGGCCTAGTCACATTACTAAAGGGCCACAGTGCTGTCTGGGCCCCTGACAATAATTTTGCCCATGGGTGTTCTTAACTGCATGGGCCACACGATGGGCCTCCTAAGTGTTCCGGCCCTAGTGCAGCCACTTTTCGGTATTTCAAATGTTGTGGACTTCATTTCCCATGATGCATGTTGTAAGAGAATTATGGGAGATGTCTGCAACATCTGTATTGGCAAAGCTTACCTACCCCTGGTTTAGAATAACAGGGTGTTGCCAAGGAGTAAGTAAGAAGTAATAAGAAAGTAAGTAGATAAAGGAGTTAAAAGTTTAAATGTAAGATAAAAATGATAACGGAAATAAAAGATAAAAACTAATGCTAACATTTAAAGAAAGGGAAAAACAGAGACTGTGAAGGAGTATTGAGAAAAGTATCTTTTAAATAGAACTAAAATACAGGGAGTGCAGGATTATTAGGCAAGTTGTATTTTTGATGATTAATTTTATTATTGAACAACAACCATGTTCTCAATGAACCCAAAAAACTAATTAATATCAAAGCTGAATATTTTTGGAAGTAGTTTTTAGTTATAGCTATTTTAGGGGGATATCTGTGTGTGCAGGTGACTATTACTGTGCATAATTATTAGGCAACTTAACAAAAAACAAATATATACCCATTTCAATTATTTATTTTTACCAGTGAAACCAATATAACATCTCAACATTCACAAATATACATTTCTGACATTCAAAAACATAACAAAAACAAATCAGCGACCAATATAGCCACCTTTCTTTGCAAGGACACTCAAAAGCCTGCCATCCATGGATTCTGTCATTGTTTTGATCTGTTCACCATCAACATTGCGTGCAGCAGCAACCACAGCCTCCCAGACACTGTTCAGAGAGGTGTACTGTTTTCCTTCCTTGTAAATCTCACATTTGATGATGGACCACAGGTTCTCAATGGGGTTCAGATCAGGTGAACAAGGAGGCCATGTCATTAGATGTTCTTCTTTTATACCCTTTCTTGCCAGCCATGCTGTGGAGTACTTGGACGCGTGTGATGGAGCATTGTCCTGCATGAAAATCATGTTTTTCTTGAAGGATGCAGACTTCTTCCTGTACCACTGCTTGAAGAAGGTGTCTTCCAGAAACTGGCAGTAGGACTGGGAGTTGAGCTTGACTCCATCCTCAACCCGAAAAGGCCCCACAAGCTCATCTTTGATGATACCAGCCCAAACCAGTACTCCACCTCCACCTTGCTGGCGTCTGAGTCGGACTGGAGCTCTCTGCCCTTTACCAATCCAGCCACGGGCCCATCCATCTGGCCCATCAAGACTCACTCTCATTTCATCAGTCCATAAAACCTTAGAAAAATCAGTCTTGAGATATTTCTGGCCCAGTCTTGACGTTTCAGCTTGTGTGTCTTGTTCAGTGGTGGTCGTCTTTCAGCCTTTCTTACCTTGGCCATGTCTCTGAGTATGGGCAGTTATTTTGCACCTTGGTTTCTCCACACGCTTCTTGCGACCCTGTTGACTATTTTGAATGAAACGCTTGATTGTTCGATGATCACGCTTCAGAAGCTTTGCAATTTTAAGAGTGCTGCATCCCTCTGCAAGATATCTCACTATTTTTGACTTTTCTGAGCCTGTCAAGTCCTTCTTTTGACCCATTTTGCCAAAGGAAAGGAAGTTGCCTAATAATTATGCACACCTGATATAGGGTGTTGATGTCATTAGACCACACCCCTTCTCATTACAGAGATGCACATCACCTAATATGCTTAATTGGTAGTAGGCTTTCGAGCCTATACAGCTTGGAGTAAGACAACATGCATAAAGAGGATGATGTGGTCAAAATACTCATTTGCCTAATAATTCTGCACTCCCTGTAGAGTAAAATGTTGGCAATGAATTTGACAGGGGAAAAAATTTGGAAAAGGAAAAGGGAGAAATAGTGCAATATAGGATAAAAATAGATTTAGCAGAGAAAGAGTTAAACAAGAAAGGGAAAACAAAAATGAAGATGTAGAAGGGATTGCCATTATACAATATAAATTAATACCAACCATTAAGACTGTTAAAAAGACTCTCTCTGTTTGGAAACTTGCTACTTGTAGCAATTAGCAAATATAAACTCAAGGAAAATTTCGCAAATACAATTAATATAAATGTAAGATCTTTTAAATAATAAGTATACTTAGCAAAAGAGAATATGCTAATTATCATACCACACTTAGAACACCAATCTTGTAGAAACCTCCATTGTCTCGAATACAGCATTTTCCCACCAACCTCAACTCTCTTTTTACTATCTCAAACCTCACCTGCCAAACCTTCACACTCTCCTCTGAACTCTCCTCTGAACTAGATATCATGGCAGTTCCTACATGTAAACATTGTAAGCTACCCTGGTTATTACCTTGGCACACTAAGCTGACCCATTACCTCCTTTTTCTGTCTCTTCCACTTCTCTGCAACCCCTCTCTGTCAGTGTTTCCAAGGTCCTGTCCTTAGTCCCCTAGTATTCTTGATCTGTACTAAAAGCCTTGGTAAACTAACTGGTTGGATGCTCACTTCCGTAAATTTAACCTGAAAACAGAACTTATTTTCTTACCGCCTTCAAGTGTCGCTACTCCAGTGTTTGTCTGTCTCTAAGTCACGTCCAACCACTTGCCAAATCCTGCCGCTTCCATCACAAAAACATAGCTCAAATCCACCCATATCTAACACCGGATATGGTGAAGGTGCTAGTCCATGCTGCTATCATCTCTTAACTTCTGCAATCCCCTTCTCAGTGGTCTCACGCATTTCCAGCTTGCCTTATTAAAGTCTATAATGAATGAAAAATAATAGTAATAATAATAATAATAATAATAATATACAGAGGAGTAAAGTGATTTACTTTGCATTGAATTAGCTAATGATAAAGAGGAATAGGTGACCATTCTACCTGGGCCCCCATGATTCACAGGTCCAAGGAACCATAATTTAGTTGCATTTATTTTAACCACTAGAAAGCTGACTGTAGAAGGAGCCACACTGCCAATTTAGCTACAACTGACTATAATTTAGAAAGTTGTTCAGTACAGTACTTAGTTCTACAGTAATTCCTGAGCAGACTGGCTCCATCTAGTGGTTATGTTGAGGGCATACAGAGACAGCTTGGATCAATATGGCACAGCACTCATTTGGGGCCACTGAATGGCAACTGGTATGAGGCACTGAATTAGCCCAACTTTTTTTTTCACATTATTCCAGGATGTAATAATTTAGTAAATTTACAAAGTTATTTTCACAATGATTGTATTTTTGGCACTATGTAATAATTGTGAACAAAATTAGAACTATGAGTGTTTTGCAATTTTGCATCCGAGGAGAGTTGCAGTTTGAATTCTGTGCATTTGTTACTGAGGCTGTTTTGTCACTTTTGCTGTTTTTTTTTCTACTGTAGCATAACGTTACATCATTTTGCATAGTGACATAGTTACATAACTGAAAAGGGACCTGCGTCTATCAAGTTCAGCCTTCCTCACATCTGTTTTTGCTATTGATCCAAAAGAATGCAAAACAACAGTGCGAACCGAAGACCAGGAAAACAGGAACCTACGTCACACACCGGTAAGAACAGGATACGGCAACAAACCGAACTTCAAGCTACAAAAAAAGAGAGAGAAAAATATGGTAAAATCCAAACTCCAAACTGAAACTCACCAAATACATTCGTCAGGAGCAGTCTAGGAACTCAAACCTATAATAGAGAAAATTACCATTAGAACCAAACAATGGGAAATTGAAACTTCTTCAGTAAATATACACAATAAACGCATACAACAAACAGACTGGATTGCCACATACCTGAAAGTCCAACAGCATCTCATCCCAAACCCGACACCGGGAGGGTGGGCGGGAATAATACTCGCCTCCGTGTCTTTAATAAAATCATGACTTTACATCATGTTAATAGTAAAATCTGGGAATTTTATTAAAGACACGGAGGCTCCTATTATGCAAGTTCAAAGCTGAGCTACCGTATGAGATGCAATGCGATCAATCGGCCTGGAATAGAGAGTCACGAAACTCAACACTCGCCACTAGACAACAGCCCGGAATGTATCCTCCAAACGACAACCACCCTCCGAGGCCTTGGATGTCAAACTTCCGTGTACCAAGTGGCATGTAACAAACGACATGTCAACACCAGCCAATATAGTAGTCATGAAACCCATCTCGCCAATGTAGGAATGGACACCAGTAGATAGGGAGCGTTCAAAGAAAAAGTGACCGGTCCGGAGAATGTAGTGGCTGCGTAACCTCCAGGTAAGTTTTCAGACACCCCATCGGCCACAGCGTCAAAAACGTCTTGAACGTACGGTAAAAATTTAAGCTCCAGGTGACCTAGTAAGGTGAATCCTCTACATGGATGATCTATGAAGGTTGTCGACCGACTAGGAAAAATCCCAGATCCAGGGTTAGAGACGGACACCAGTGTTAGTCCCACGCATGCACCATACCACACTTGTCATGGGGACCGAAGGCCGGTCAAGCACCCGGCATCCATGTGTTACAGAGGAGATGGGGAGTTGATCGTAGAACGTCCAAGGTAATCCAAGCGCCCCGAAAGGAGTCACGTCATCCGATGTAGGAGGTCTTGGTCCACGAAGTGAGTACCCATTCGGTCCAGAAGGGTTCCGAACGCTTGGGATCAAACCTGGGCAAATCATCGCCATTCTCAGTACGCGAGGGAACCAGGGATGCGACCTTCGCAGAGTAGTAATCAACACCAATGCAACCTAGTGCTGGGCCAAGTGCAAGAGCCCGTGAGCAACCTAATCGAACGGAGGGGAGGCATACATCCAAATATTCGGTCAATCCTGAACGAACACGCCAATCGCTACAGTCGCTGGGTATCGCCCTCCAGACGTAAAAACCTTGGCAACTAGGTGAAAAGGCAAGATGCCAATAGATCCATCTCGAACCGCTGCCACAACCATTGCAAACCGAGAAAAACGCCGAAGCGTGTACACGCCAGTCACCATAAACTCTTGAACAATCGCAAATTCCAAATGGCCCCAGAAGTGTCCAGGCCCGGAATGTGTTCCGCTGTCACCGAGACTCTGTGAAGGCAAAATCACCAGAAGCTGTATGTTACGATAAGCCACGTGCGCGCTTATGTGCCCCATATCAGGTCGATGGAACCCATCGTTGACATATAGACCACTCAGAGCATAACGCAGCTGTATGCCCGACCTGGGCAACACCGCAAAAAGCAAAATGTACCCGCCAAGATTTACAACATTCAATGTGCAACATCTTCTCGAGCTCGGACCACTTGTCTCTGGAAGAAAAAGGATTCACGGCTCACAGAGTCCCGCTGATCCAGGTCTACCGAAGAGCCAAGCCTTTGGATCAGATAGTTTCTGGACCCATCGTCCAACTTCCGCCCTGCCACATAAGAGTGACCCGGAGAGAGATAGGAATCCTTCTGACTTGAAGGGGTAGAAAGTGAGGTGGTCCTGGAGACGTAGCCTGGATGGGAGCCATTGGCAGGTCTGGTACCTTTACTAAATACCTGATCACCAGGTCCCCTGTACTAAATTTCTACATGACTAACTTCATAATGGTTTACATCTTGGAGCCAGAGGAACAGTCTGATAGAGTACCACGGTGAAACCTAAGAAAAACTCCACCGACTGTGAGGGCTACAGAAAACTGACCCCCAACTGCTCAGTAATAAATCGAAACTCTGAAGCACCGTGATTGGATAGTTGACACGCAACCGTAAATGGTACCTGAACAGGGATATAACCAGGACGTTGTCTAGATAGACATGTAGACGGGTACCCCCAGTACCTCCTGGTGGGACACCCAGAATCTGAAGAGAGACCTAACAGTAGCCCTAGAAAAAACCTTGAACGTTTCCTGTCGCCAGGCAAAACGGGGAAAAAAACCCTGTATTCTGTGTTCATAGTAACCAGAACAAGATATTCCATAATTCCAGATTGGCCAACCAATCCGACTCCCAGAAATGATCCCGGAGGCAATGGATGCCTGTCAATGGAAGTGTTGGTACCAAAGGAAAAACAAAGAGAGGTCGGGGAAGCAGTGCTGGGCGAACCCCACCCCACCGTTTAGGTACCAAGACTAGGCTGATCTGAAGCTCGGTAACCACAAGGTAACTCTCGAATCTTCCCTAAGGCGAGCAGGTCGTGTATCCCCATGGAGAATCACGATACCCGTCCCCCTGACAGGCAAGTGCCACGGGACCAAAAATGCTTAACAGGCTAAGACAGAAAAAACACTAGACGGTAGCTCCGCACCGCTCGGAGAAATCATGAGGGCAGCATCCTTAGTAGAAACTGGGCCAAACCTGCCCGCCAACCGTCCATGAGGAGGAGAAGAACATTGGGTATCCACCAGAAGGGTGCCTGCCCGACGAGTTACCATGGGGTGGCAGGGGCATAATATATTCTCCCCCGTGATGGGGAGGAGTGGAGTCTAGAGTTTGTGGAAATCCCGTATAGGGAGTTAGGAGCTTAGCATGTTCGGAACGAGTCCCATAAATCACGGCCAGATGGACGGCTCCCGTCACGCCCGGCCCCACCAAAATCATGGAGAAGAAACCATTTCTATTTACTCGGGGCTTAGCAATCACCGTGAATGTCTTCACGCAGAAACCCCGGTTCCTTGACAAAATTCTGCACCTGAACAGCCTCCCTTAAGTTGAGGGATGGTGCGGAGATGGCCACATTCGTCAACCGGGGTAAACCTTCAAAGAATCACCTTCTGGCGTTTGGCCGTTAGGACCATAGTAATCTTGCCAATAGTGCCAATAGGTGATGCACCCGGTCGTACAGATTTCCCGCCGTAGCGGAATCAAGTAGGACATACACTTGTACAGAAAAAATGGGGGAGGGGGGGAGGGTGACCCATCGCTCTCATAAGTAAATACTGAAAGTCTCCAGGGAGGAGCCCAGAGCTACCGAGGTATCAGCCCGATTCGTAAAAGAAAACCGGGGATTACCCAGAGGACCCAAAAAGGGGGCCGGACCCCTAATACCCGCCCGAGCGGGCGTACCTGATAGTGTAGTAGCCCCAGTAGGGGTCGCCACGGGAAAGGCACCTACCATAACCACATAATCCTCCTCCTCACTCCGGTCGGTAACCGACCTCTCAGTACGGTGTCTAGCCCGTATTCACAGTTGGTCTTTTTAGCCCGACCAGGGGCTCTTATGCGTGGTGGGAGCGTGCCATCTTTGACCGCCTCCGCAAGTCCGTCATAGCAGGCAGGACCTGCGTCAATGAGTGGGAGCTATGAGGCGAGGCGGGGCACCGGGGGGGGGGGGGGGGGGGGAAGGTCCCATACCTAGTAGAGTAGGGGTAGCCGCAGGGGGCATTAAGGGAGTTGCGTCAGAAAAATCTGGGAAAGCGAAGACGACTCCGCACCCAGGATAGAGAGAAAATTCATGGCATGGACTACGCCATATTGGAGACTAGTAAGGTCTGACCAAAACTCCCAGGGTCACAGTCAGCTCTGCTGCCCCAGAGGAAAAATCATTAAAACGGCTCTCAGGCCCATCACCCTCAGCCAGCATAATAAGAGGGTTAGAATATAAAATGAAAAAGTATTGTCAATTAGAGACAAACAGACATGAAAAACCTGCAATAAGACATATAGGGGATATATAATTCATTTATTTAAAATAAATAAAATAATCAGTCAGAAATATATAGCAAAATCAGGACCCCCTGGGAAGAAAAACAACTTGTAAATTAAAAGCCCATGTGAGCTGGACACATCCATGCAATTCCCATCACCAAAGATGGGAAAATATAAAGGCACAAACAGGAAGATAGAATGAGAAAAACTTGTAAAATGCACAATAGGAAAAAAATTAAAAGCATGAACCGAGCAGGACAGGGTTGAGTAACCTACAGGAAAAAAGAACGGTTAATTAGGCAAAATACATAACAGTAAACAGAGTACCTGAATGGTGGTGTGCCCAGGAAAAAAGAAAACCTCAGAGGCTGACCGGGTAAGGGGAGGACGGCCGGGCAAGAGGAGAGGGAACCCAGGAAGCATACAGAAAAATCGCGGTGAAACCGCAATCTAAGATGGCCACCGCACGAGGTAGAAGCACCTCGTGAATAGCAAAAAAGTGCAGGGGAGGGACGCGTGTACAGTACACATGCAGCCCGGCCCGACTGCACCCAGGGAGCCACCGCTGCGAGGAGCAGAGGCTCGCAATAGTCTCTCCGACCGCAACCCACATGGCCACCCACCAGGAGGCCACCAAACGAGAAGAGGAGAGGGTAGGAGAGGGACGAGAACGGCGGGGAAAAAAACGACCGGCCGGCAGGGGAGAAAACCAGCAGGGCACACCACGCAGGCACAGGATGGGGCAAAGGTAAGCAAAAGCCCCAGAAAACATATAATATAATACACAATCAAAGAAATTCAATAAATTATTCATTAGACATAGAGTGAACAAATGAGTACTTATCTGGTCTGAGAAAAGCAAAGAAAGAGGGGGATTGTGGGAGACACAGGCCTTTTATAGTCACTTCCTCTGTTTTGTGATTGATTGCCTGTGTGCCTATGCAGTTTTTTCTTTCATTTTGATATATTTATATTTCTCTATCTTTGCTGCTGAGAGTAATAAAGAAAGAGATATGCATAATAGGAGCCTCCGTGTCTTTAATAAAATCACATATGATTCATGAATTTATGTCCCATCAGATTGAGTGGAAGATATTTTTTGCCCTTTCTGATTACAACTCCTATCATGCTCAGTGAGATTCTGATTGAGGCCATTGAAAGTTGAATTATTTTTCTGATATAATGGGATTTTGAGACAACCTGTTGCTTATCAGCTTATGTGGAATACAAATCAAGTCAATCTCTTTCAATGGTTGGCTGAGACTGATGAGAATTATTAATGTGTCTAGGATTTCAATCATGTTTTGGAAGGTACAGGATAAATAATGCATAAAGTAAATTAGAGTCTGAATATTACAAGTTTGCAAAATATGTTATTCTGAGACTATTCATCAACGTATTCAGGGTAGCAAAAATATAAAATATGAGGAGTCACCAATGAAAGATGCCGGCTGGTGCAACTGGTTTCCATGGTGACTGCTCCACTTTTAGTACATTAGGCCACTTTTTAGAAGAGAACACAGATAAATCTTCCCCTATAACTTTCCTAGAAGTCATCAAACACAAAACCACTAAAAAAAAAACGTATTTGTAGAAAGAAAAAAACAATCATTATATTTATCTAGGGATATATGTAATCACTTTATTTTTATCACTAACCCTGCAAAATAACTGGTAATTTTTTCATGTTTTTTTCAAAATCATACATGATCAATTGCACATCTTTGCCAGTCACAGTATAATCCTCACATGTTTTAGTGCCAAAAAAGTATTAAGCTACATGCCCTGAGCCAGCCCTGAGCCAGCCCTGAGCCAGCCCTAGCCAGTGTTAGTATTAAATGAGTGGACTTGGGAAGTCACACCACCAAACATGGGATTTTCTCATTTCAGCCTTTTATATTTTCAAATTTAACAGATTGGTTTACTTGTTCCATGTATTATTTGAGGCACAATAGCAACCCTCAATTGCAAATTACTCTCAGAACGTCATTCCATTAGTAAAACCTGTAGTAGACAACCTGGACTCACAATGGTGAACATCACAGTTGTTTTTAGTATTGTTCTATAAAGACCAGATATCCTCTCTAGTAAATCAATACTACTCATTTACACATTCCAGTTTTATGAGGAAGTTGTAGGGTCAACTTAGAGACATGCCCCCAATGTTACCATGTGAATTGACTCTGTGCTACCCTACTGAACAGTGTCTAAACAAGTTTGTTTTCCTAACACTATAGTGATCCTTTAAATCCTTTAAATGCAATTGGAACCCTAATTCTTAATATTGAATCTAGTCCTAATTCTACAACCTCAACCCTAACCTCATTACTAGCCACCCTAACCTCTGTCAGCACGGCTCCAAGTGCCGCGATCCCCTCCGACATTCCATCTGATGTCGGTATATATGTGCGACCAAACAAACTACTAAATTCGTCATTCGCCAAACGGAACGCAAAATTCGGAAGACCGAATTAGGCGCACATAATTGATGTCAGAGGTCAGATTAGGAAGGTCAAGTAACTTCCACGAATAGTCAATTCCAACTTGAATTGGACCAATCAAAATTAAGTGTTGCCTATTTATACTTACCTCTCCCATTCCTTGCTGCCCTGTTGTGGTTTTGGTAGCTCAATAACCTACCAAATTCCTTTTATGATATTCTAGTGCTATATTTCTGGCTCTTGTCTTATGTTTATCCTGTCTTCTGTGCTCCTTTTGAACTCGGCTTAAATATATGGCATTCCATTTGACCTCGGCTTGTTACTGACTCCGCTTGTTTGTTAACCCGGCCATTCTAAGGTCCGGTATACAGATTCTATTTTAGTGCTTCTGTCTGTGTGTTGAGGTTCCAGCATATCCTGACAAACACAACATAACCCAAGATAACCCAAGCTAACCCTAACAAAACCTAACTAACTCTAAGAAACCCACTTTAACAAACCTTAATTAACCAAGCCTCACTAACCCTTGTTAACCCTATCCCTGTCCCTCACCCTAGCTAACTATAACCCTAACCCAGTCTTTGAGTGCTCTCTGTGAGTGCCAATTACAGTGAATCAGTTGCCTTAGGTATTAGTTTTTGCATCTGATCTCTGTGAATGGTTCTTAGGGCAATTACAACCCCAGGATCCGTTTTAGGTCTATAACTGGACTGCCAAACTGCCACAATTGGCATGTAGTGGGACTACCACTAATACCAATGATTTTCTATAGGAAATTTACATGGTGCCAAAGTGTTTTGCGGCCTGTGACATCCTCAGGGGGGATTTTGCTAGTCATCCTAATGAGTTGTCTCTCTGTTATCTGGGAAACCTGGAATTTGGGGAGGATGGCATTGTTACAACAGATGTACACAGTAATCCACCATCATAATGTGCATAAATGATGGGACATAAAGGAGACTGCTGTCACAATGGGGTCAAACATGTTTTTGAAAGAAATATACTTAGAAATGTTTGATTTTATGGTGTATACAAACATGATACAGTTACAAAAGAACATTTTAAAGCAAGATTATGGTCTACAAAATATTAAACATTAGCAGTGAGTCATGCATAAACAGATTGGCTTAGAGGGTTTTAATGAGTGAATCATTTTATATTTTCTGGAAAGTTAATTCCACTGTAGTTGTGTGTCAGTGACCGAGTGGCAAACAGTATAAAACTCTGTATGTATATCGATTTGAAATTATGAACAATTGATTAGTATGCCATTAATTCAGATCTTCAAATGAATGCAGACCTTCAAATTAATGCAAATGTTAAGTCCACCACCAGATGGAGCTGGCGAGCTAGTAACCTATCCCTATCACCATGGGCTAGCTAGAGAATGTAAACAGAACCTTTCTGATAATTTTTACAATGTTGCTATTACTTGATGTTTCTTATATACATGTATATATTTTTGTGAGCTGTAAACCATTTCATAGAGAGACATATATCGTTTATATTGTATTAACTTACTGTTACTTGTATTTGTGTTTGAATTGTATAATCTGTTTTTAAAACAGAGACAATGTTGATGCATTTCCAACAATGTTGGAGCCTCAACTTAGGGAGAAAGGTAAATAAAGAATAAATGGAGCTGTGTTTATTCACAGCCATTATCCAAATAATGTATTCAGAAAGGATGAACAATAGACACGGATGTATGTATTCAATGTAATCCTTTATTTAAAGAGAAGAGGCTTTTATATTTGGCAGTCCTGACAAGTCATAAATCATGAAAGGGTTAATAACCCCATTTATAATGGTTTCACAGTAGAGCAAAAGGCAGAAATCCGATCTCACTATCTTCAAGACTATTTTTAATGTCATCTTCAGACGAAATACCCAATAGTGGACTCCTTGGCAGATGTGCTATGCTACCACTCCTATTCTGGGTCCTAGCCAGGATATTGGGACTCGCTTTGTTTTCTGTTGTAGAGGGTTCTTGAAATAGTGATTGGGCTCTATTGGTGATTGGGCTTATTTTTACCTTCAGTATTGTGAGTTTTTGTGTGGTCCAAAGTCACTTTATTTACAGGAATTTATCACTGCTTTGAAGAATATTTTACAGTACTATTCTCTGAGCAGTACAACTATATTGACTTCACTCAATAACTCTTTGAGCAAAGTGATGTTCTTCTGGGCAGTGGTGGCTCTAGACTTGGCAAGGCCTTAGGCGAAACTCAAACATGAGACCCCCACTAACACAATAAGTGACAAAAATAGCGGTTGACTTGAGGGTGTATAAGAAGCTGTAGATATATTGAAGGGGGGCTTGTAGCATTGGATATAGAGAGCTAGTCTCTGTACACATTGCTCAGAGGCTTACATTGTTGCGTCTCACTGTGCCGCTGCGTTGTGAGCTCTCTGACTGTAGCAATGGGAGAAAGTGCAATAAACTAATTTAAATGTGCAATTATGCTAATTGTTTATACATGATTACGAGGTATGGTTGCATAGCCTGGCAGTTGTGTATATATAAGTGCTGGTGTGAAGGGGTTATTAAAAACAGAAATTTTAATTTTGGTTGGGCTTTTAAAAAAAATTAGTCACAATGTGTATTTATTTGGCTGTGTGTATTTCTGAGTGTGTCTTGCATTGTCTACCTGTTTGTGTGCCTGAGAGTGTGTGTCTGACAGTAAGTATCCTTGTATTTGTATGTATGTTTCTCTGAGCATGTGTATTTTTGTGTACTGCCTGCGGCCTTTGGCAAAACTATGTTTCATGACGGTGTGTATAATGATTGCCTTCAGGGGGTGACAGGGTGAATAAAGGGGTAACTGTGGTAGGATGAGTGTAAAAGAGCAAGGGGGTGAAAAAGACAGGGTTGGGGCGTGGGTGTGACATAATGAGGAGGGTGAGTGTGACATGGTTTCAAGAGAGAGTGTAACAGGGTGAGAGGAGGTATGTATGACAGGATTAAGGGGTTAATGTGATAGGGTGAATGTAGCATGCTTGGGGCATGAGTACCACAGGGTTGGCATGAATATGGCATGGAAAAGAAAATGTTACTTGCGCTTTCTCCTTAATCCCTATGTATATTTAGACAAATGGAGGTCATTTAGTTGCTCCAATGGCCATTGGAGGGATGCCCGCCTGCCAACGTCAAGGCAGACCCCCCCTAAGCGGGTCCTAACACTGACCCTTCAGCCTGCTTCCTTGAGCTTCTGGCAAAGATATCTCTAATGAGACAGAAAGGGGTATTTTTTATATACACCCCTTTACTTATTAACCCTTAATAGGGAACACATGGGATGGGTAGCAGCATTGTAACCAGGCTGTGTGATACAAAGTAAATACAAATACAAAAAGAGAAGTCCTGCGCTTAAGCAGCAAGGACTACAACACACATCAGCCCCAATATATAGTAAAAACCAAAGAAAAGAAAATGTTACTTGCGCTTTCTCCTTAATCCCTATGTATATTTAGACAAATGGAGGTCATTTAGTTGCTCCAATGGCCATTGGAGGGATGCCCGCCTGCCAACGTCAAGGCAGACCCCCCCTAAGCGGGTCCTAACACTGACCCTTCACCCTGCTTCCTTGAGCTTCTGGCAAAGATATCTCTAATGAGACAGAAAGGGGTATTTTTTATATACACCCCTTTACTTATTAACCCTTAATAGGGAACACATGGGATGGGTAGCAGCATTGTAACCAGGCTGTGTGATACAAAGTAAATACAAATACAAAAGAGAAGTCCTGCGCTTAAGCAGCAAGGACTACAACACACATCAGCCCCAATATATAGTAAAAACCAAAGAAAAGAAAATGTTACTTGCGCTTTCTCCTTAATCCCTATGTATATTTAGACAAATGGAGGTCATTTAGTTGCTCCAATGGCCATTGGAGGGATGCCCGCCTGCCAACGTCAAGGCAGACCCCCCCTAAGCGGGTCCTAACACTGACCCTTCAGCCTGCTTCCTTGAGCTTCTGGCAAAGATATCTCTAATGAGACAGAAAGGGGTATTTTTTATATACACCCCTTTACTTATTAACCCTTAATAGGGAACACATGGGATGGGTAGCAGCATTGTAACCAGGCTGTGTGATACAAAGTAAATACAAATACAAAAAGAGAAGTCCTGCGCTTAAGCAGCAAGGACTACAACACACATCAGCCCCAATATATAGTAAAAACCAAAGAAAAGAAAATGTTACTTGCGCTTTCTCCTTAATCCCTATGTATATTTAGACAAATGGAGGTCATTTAGTTGCTCCAATGGCCATTGGAGGGATGCCCGCCTGCCAACGTCAAGGCAGACCCCCCCTAAGCGGGTCCTAACACTGACCCTTCAGCCTGCTTCCTTGAGCTTCTGGCAAAGATATCTCTAATGAGACAGAAAGCTCAAGGAAGCAGGCTGAAGGGTCACATCCTCTGATAGCCCTGGTCTGGGTGACCAACATATCCAATAATCACCCAGATCAGTTCAGGGGTTTTTGAATTTCATTTCATTTGACCGACCGCAAACGAGGCTCCTGCCCAGAAACAGTTCCATGTGTTTAGGCTGTGCGGTCGGTCTATTTTGTCAAGTCACAAAACCAAACAAATGCATGAATGAAACCCTCTAGCTCATAGTAGCGATTATTCCCCTGGTTCGTGGGAACCAAACTACCGAACAGCGCTCTCCTAGCTGTTCTGGAAAAGGAAGCAGGTGTTCGTTAGTTTGACCGGTGATCGGGAAGTTGAGTGTCAGATTTTAGTTCCAGACACTCAAAGACCAAGTCCCGCCGCCTCCTTTCGTGCAAACAAGATGGCTGTCGTTTTCTCTTCCACGTGGCGTTCGGCTATACGTATGGCGGCCACACAGAGAGAACACTTAATTGATGATTTCCTTTTGTAATAATGAGCCAGAGGGGTGGTCTGTGGTTCGGTCGTTTGGAAACAAAAATGGAGAAATAACCGAAATACTGTCCAAACAAAGTTTAGGAAATGCTGGTTTTCTCACAGCCTGTTCTAGTCTTGCCTTATTTTCTGTACTGGATACATATCTGCTTATTCTCAGCTCCTGGCATCCGCAAAGCTGCATCAGTGCTCTGGTATGTGGCCGCACAAACCCTGGTGCTTAACACCACGGGGCGTGTGGTTACCCTTTACTAGACCCTGATTGTCCATTTCCACGTTGAGACTCCTATCAACTTCATCAGGCATACAGGGGTTCCGGTCTTAAGACCACCACCCGTGACAGTGTGAGAGGGAGAATGACCTAGTGTGAGGGGGTGACAGAGTAAGAGGGGGATGACAGAATGACAGGGGAAGTGATGTAGTGTAGAGGAGTTGGAGTGTAAGGAGTTGGCATATAGTGAGAGGGGGTGACAGTGTGAGAGGGAAGTTACAGGGGGTTAGATAGTGTGAGGGGGGGTTACATAGTGTGAGAAGGGGTTGACAGGGTGACAGAGGGTGACAGGGTGAGTGGGGGGTGCGAGGGGGGTTACATAGTGTGGGGGTGAGAGGGGGTGACAGGACAGACCAAGCGGAGGGGCCTCGCACCTGGCGACACACAGGGCAAGCCGCCGGACCCCCTCAAGTGTCGGGCCCTTGGTCATAGACCAAGAACACAACAGTTCAGTCTGCCCCAGACAACGCAATGCCTTAAACAGCTGCCTAAATCGCCTAATTAGAGAGCTGCCTCTGCTTCTGGGGTCTATTAATATAACGTAGTCCTCAATGTCACCTATGGGGTCTAAACTCTTTTTTTTATGAGATAATTCCTTATATGATTCTGATGGTTGTGATGTTGCTATTATAGCATTTCCTTACTTTTTGGATGGAAAGCACACTTTAGGGGCCTCATGTGTGCTGAGCCAATAGTGTTTTTTAAGAATATGATGAGCTGTCTTCTGGGGTTCTTACAATTGCTTCCTTTGACTTTCTAAGATGAGTGCTGTTCTCTATCAATTAAACCTTTTTGACCAAAGTTCCTAAATACCAAATCAGTATGACTTACCAAATCAATAAATAACTAAGCCCTCACCAATCATATATATTTGTCTACAACCTTGCCTACCACCACATTTAAAAACATGTAAAAATAATTAAATATTTACAATACACAACTTTTGACCATATAATTTGAGTTCTCATTTTCTCCCAGAGTTAGTGGGCCCAAAATATAAAACAACATAAAGGCTTAAATCCAACTTTCAAAAGTGCCCCCTCTGTGCCCCCCATATTTACCAGTTTTTCAAACATCATCAAATATATACAGTTGCAAGAAAATGTATGTGAACCCTTTGGAATGATATTGATTTCTGCACAAATTGGTCATAAAATGTAATCTGATCATCATCTAAGTCACAACAATAGACAATCACAGTCTGCTTAAACTAATAACACACAAAGAATGAAATGTTGCCATGTTTTTATTGAACACACCATGTAAACATTCACAGTGCAGGTGGAAAAAGTATGTGAACCCTTGGATTTAATAACTGGTTGAACCTCCTTTGGCAGCAATAACTTCAACCAAACGTTTCCTGTAGTTGCAGATCAGACGTGCACAACGGTCAGGAGTAATTCTTGACCATTCCTCTTTACAGAACTGTTTCAGTTCAGCAATATTCTTGGGATGTCTGGTGTGAATCGCTTTCTTGAGGTCATGCCACAGCATCTCAATCGGGTTGAGGTCAGGACTCTGACTGGGCCACTTCACAAGGCGTATTTTCTTCTGTTTAAGCCATTCTGTTGTTGATTTACTTCTATGTTTTGGGACATTGTCCTGTTGCAACACCCATCTTCTGTTGAGCTTCAGCTGGTAGACAGATGGCCTTAAGTTCTCCTGCAAAATTTCTTGATAAACTTGGGAATTCATGTTTCCTTCAATGCTAGCAATCCGTCCAGGCCCTGATGCAGCAAAGCAGCCCCAAACCATGATGCCCCCACCACCATACTTCACAGTTGGGTTGAGGTTTTGATGTTGGTGTGCTGTGTCTCTTTTTCGCCACACATAGTGTTGTGTATTTCTTCCAAGCAACTCAACTTTGGTTTGATCTGTCCACAGAATATTTTGCCAGTACTGCGCTGTGGAACATCCAGTTGCTCTTGTGCAAACTGTAAACGTGCAGCAATGTTTTGTTTGGACAGCAGTGGCTTCCTCTGTGGTATCATCCCATGAAATCCATTCTTGTTTAGTGTTTTATGTATTGTAGATTCGCTAACAGGGATGTTAGCATTTGCCAGTGACTTTTGTAAGTCTTTAGCTGACACTCTAGGATTCTTCTTCACCTCATTGAGCAGTCTGCGTGGGCTCTTACAGTTACAGGGAGAGTAGCAGCAGTGCTGAACTTTATCCATTTATAGACAATTTCTCTTACCGCAAACTGATGAACAGCAAGGCTTTTGGAGATACTTTTATAACCATTTCCAGCTTTATGCAAGTCAACAATTCTTAATCGTAGGTCTTCTGAGAGCTCTTTGTGCGAGGCATCATTCACATCTGGCAATGCTTCTTGTGAAAAGCAAACCCAGAACTGTTGTGTGTTTTTTTATAGGGCAGGGCAGCTGTAACCAACACCTCCAATCTCATCTCATTGAGTGGACTCCAGTTGGTTGACATCTCACTCCAATTAGCTCTTGGAGATGTCTAGGGGTTCACATACTTTTTCCACCTGCACTGTGAATGTTTACATGGTGTGTTCAATAAAAACATGGCAACATTTCATTCTTTGGGTGTTATTAGTTTAAGCAGACTGTGATTGTCTATTGTTGTGACTTAGATGATGATCAGATCACACTTTATGACCAATTTGTGCAGAAATCCATATCATTCCAAAGGGTTCACATACTTTTTCTTGCACTGTATACAGGTGACACTCGAAAAATTTGAATATCGTGCAAAAGTTCATTTATTTCAGTAAAGCAACGTAAAAGGGGAAACTAATATATGAGATAGATGCATTACATGCAAAGCAAGATAGTTCAAGCCGTGATTTGTCATAAGTGCGATGATTATGGCTTACAGCGCATGAAAACCTCAAATCCACAATCTCAGTAAATTAGAATATTACATGCAATCAATAAAACAAAGAGTGTACATAGAACAGTATCGCACCTCTGAAAAGTATAAGCATGCATATGGACTCAGTACTTAGTTTGGTCCCCTTTTGCAGCAATTACTGCCTCAATGTGGCACTGCTGAGGTGTTATGGAAGACCAGGATACTTCAATAGCAGGCTTCAGCTCTTCTGCATTGTTCAGTCTTATGTCTCTCATCTTTCCCTTGGCAATGACCCATAGATTCTCTATGGGGTTCAGGTCAGGCGAGTTTGCTGGCCAATTAAGCACAGTAATCCCACAGTCATTGAACCAGGCTTTGGTGCTTTTGGCAGTGTGGTGCCAAGTCCTGCTGTAAAATGAAGTCAGCATCGCCATAAAGCTCATCTGTGGAAAGAAGCATGAAGTGCTCCAAAATCTCCTGGTAGATGGCTGCGTTGACCCTGGACTTAATGAAGCATAGTGGACCAACACCAGCAGATGACATGGCTCGCCAAATCAAAACAGACTGTGGAAACTTCAAACTGGACTTCAAGCATCTTGCAGTGTGTGCCTCTCCATTCTTCCTCCAGACTCTGGGTACTTGGTTTCCAAATGAGATGCAAAAGTTGCTGTCATCAGAAAAGAGGACTTTGGACCACTGAGCAACAGACCAGGTCTGCTTTTCTTTAGCCTAGGTAAGACGCTTCTGATGTTGTTTGTTGTTCAGGAGCGGCTTGACAAGAGGAATACGACACCTGAAGCCCATGTCCAGGATCCGTGTGTGTGGTGGCTCTTGATGCACTGACTCCAGCCTCAGTCCACTCCTTGTGAAAGTTCCCAACAGTTTTGAATGGTCTTTTCCTGACAATCCTCTTCAGGCTGCGGTCATCCCTGCTGCTTGTGCACTTTTTTCTTCCACACTTTTCCCTTCCACATAACTTTCTATTAATGTGCTTTGATACAGCACTTTGCGAACATCCAACTTCCTTCGCAATTACCTTTTTGAGGCTTTCCCTCCTTAAGGAGGGTGTCAATGATGGTTTTCTGCACAACTGTCAGGTCAGCAGTCTTCCCCATGATTGTGATTCCTACTGAACCAGACTGAGAAACCATGTAAAGGCTCAGAAACCCTTTGCAGATGTTATGGCTTACTTGGCTGATTAGAGTGGAACAATGTGAGCCAAGAATATTGCACCTTTTCACAATATTCTAATGTACTGAGATTGTGGATTTGGTGTTTTTATGAGCTGTAAGCAATAATCATCGCACTTATGACAAATCACGGCTTGAACTATCTTGCTTTGCATGTAATGCGTCTATCTCATATATTAGTTTCCCCTTTTACGTTGCATTACTGAAATAAATGAACTTTTGCACGATATTCTAATTTTTCTAGTATCACCTGTAATTTAGGTTTAGGCAACCTTTGGCACTCCATATGTTGTGAACTACATCTCCAATGGTATGGTTGTAAGAAAATGATGGGATATGTAGTCCCCAACATGTAGAGTGCTGAAGATTTTCTACCACTGGCATAAGCACAAGGTCACCCTCCCCAACCAAATTCCCAGTAGTTAGAGAAAATATGAATACTCCAACCTGTTCTTATGCTTTTCATTTGAGTTTGTTTGGGATTTGTGTGTGTTTTACTAGTGCATTATAGCACAGGAATAACTTTGAAATGCTTAATGCTTAATGAATTAACGTTAACTGGACCTCAAGAGAGTTACTTGAACAGGATTTACATATGTCTTTGCATAGCTTGCTATTTGTATAATTTTTAGTGGCCAATAAATGTCCACAACCAGCATTCATTTGTTTTGTGACAAAACCCTCTGAATTTCATAATTGAGATGTGTTATTTAAAAAAAAAAAAATCCTGACATTAAATGGACACTCTAAGCGCCCAAACCATTTTAGCTTCATTAAGTAGTTTTGCTATGTAGATCACACCCCTGCAGTCTCACTGATCAATTCTCTGCCATTTAGGAGTTAAATCCCTTTGGTTTTTTTCAAGAGCCCTAGCCATACATTCTTAGGCTGAGACTCACACAGACTCCCTGCACACCCCTTGAAGAAGAGCCCTAATCTTTCAGTCTTCAATAGCCTCTTGTGTGATTAATGTTCAAATAAGAGAGCAGGAGATAAGAATGTCTAAAGTAACCATACCCTGTGCTAATTTAAAAGTAAACCTTTTTTTTTTATCATGGAGGTTATGTCAGTCTACAACCATGCTGAGTGTGGCTAGGGCTCCTAAAACTACAGCAACAAATGTAAGTACTAAGTACCAAAATAATTGAGCAGTGAGACTGTAGGGGCACAACATATACACCATCATTTTTTCTTTATGCTGAAGTTGTTTTGGTGCTTACATTGCTTATAATATCCCTTTAACCATTACATCTTCACGCAAGAATGTGGTTAAGAAATGCATATCTCTAATAGTATAATGTGTTTTACATTTATGTATTAAGTTGAAATTACAATTTTACAAAACTGCTTTAATGCATGCATTTACAGTATTATTTGCAACAGGTATGAGTTGGCTGTAAGTTCACCCTCAAATATGCCTGACTTGTTTTATAAGCAAAGTATACTGTTTACTGCCCAACTTTAATTCAAACAATTTTAAATGAAATATTTTTGGATCTCATTAAAATAATGGCTAATTAAAAAGCTAAATGAAGTCCCAGTAAATTGTAAATTTAATTATGTACATTCATTTTATACATTATGAATATTGCAATTAAACTAACAGTTTACTTAAGCATTTATTTAAAATTAAAAACACGTGTTAAATAACATTGGCAGTTACGTATTTGAATACAGTATAGCATAATGTGGTAGAGCAATATAAAAGTCCTTATGATTCAGAATGCATCCATTCCACAAGAGGGCAGTAGTACTCCTAATCTAGAGATGTATTATGTGGTAGAATTTAGGCTACATGTAAAGATGTATGTTAAACTGTGTGGATTTTAGAAAAATCAAATATAGCATAATGATAAAACAAACTATTTGTAAATACATTGGTAAATGTAACAAAATATCAATTCAATTTCACTTAAAGGAATACCGTAGTGTTAGGAATACAAAATATTATCACTGTTCCTATCAATAGTAGTGTCCCCTGTTTGACAAAATGTTAGTAATATAAAAGCTTTACTTACCTTTTCCATTGCCGAGGCTCCTTTAGCACTGCTTAACTCTTCGCCTCCTGGGATATAATCAAAGAGGCGTGGCCTTCTCGTTTGATGGTCCAATTCAATGCTTCTCATATAGAACCATTGGGTGGCTGATAAGCATGCTTTGCAAGTGCCATGCACGTACCCAAGCTTCCCCATATAAAAGCATTGTATTCAATGCCTTTCTATGAGCTTCTGCATCACATGACCACGTTTTACTTAGTCAGTACAGTGGAAGTGCCTCTTGTGACTGTCAGGAAGACAGCCACTAGAGGTGGACTTGACTTTACAATGTAAACTTTGAATTTTCCAAACCATTGCATTGTTATACAATGTAGTGTGAAAAGGACAGGGCAATGGCACCTAGACCAATTCATTGATATGGAATAATCTGGGTGACTTTTATGTCCCTGGTTGATATTTATGGTCCATGGTCCTTACAGGGATACCACAACCAGCACATCAGTGGTGCTGCTCGTGTTGATAGAGTTGCGGTATCATTTGAATAATTTTCTGTGATGGTTGCTTAGTGAGACTCATGTTTATGAGGAGCTTCCATATGCCCACCTTGTGGCTATAGCTGGAAATCCAGCAAGGGATAACAAGTTGTTTTAAAATATTAACCTGTATAATTGTTAGTTGTTTAGCTGGTGTAATGTATGGATGGAAATATTAATTGGTTGAAACACAATGTTGTTGTTCAGGGATAGTCTCCCCCTGGTATTCTTCAGGCCTGGTACCCCCTGAAGTTCAGCACACAGACATAAAAAGACATACATGTTTTTTTCCCCACAAATTGATATTCTGTAGAACTGACAAAGAATTTGCAGTTTTATGTATTTAAAAAAAATATATATATTATTTTACAATTTAGAAGTGACAACATTTTATCTAATCAAATTGAAAAAGCATGGCACTACAACATCTCACAGCACGTTTATATAGATAACCACATCACAAAATATTATAAACACTATATCATTGGAACAAAAAAAAAAAGAGAAGAGTTAATAGAGAGGTTCAAGGAAAAGAAAGACAAATATTTGGTTTATAAAATGAATGAAAACCATCCATTCATTAGATTTGTGTCTTCAGTTTTCTTGGAAATATTTGGTCATGCAATCCAGGAAACAGTTTGCACCTTTTTCATGTTCATGCCTTCTGCAATTAGTTATTTCTTCTACCAGAGTTGGGAGTAAGGGTGGTTTTCGGTGCATTGCTACAGCACACCTCTCCACAAAGGCCAATGTATTCTCAGCTTATCTCCAATAGGCTTTGAAAGAACAAACCTCCAGTGATCTTAACATATCTGCCTTCTAAGTGATACAAAGTTTCCAAAGGGGAATTATCATTGCACATGCCACAACTGATAAAAAGATATTGGCTATATGGCTTTATATACTCCAACACAAATTCAAGTTATCTGTTTAATGTGATATGAATGGGAAGGAGAGAGATACCACTTCTTTAAAGTCTTAAATTCTTGGGCAAATAGGAGTGGCGAAAGTGGGCAACCCCTGTGTGTGCGCCAATAAATATGTCAATACTGTGTAGGCTTGTTCCTGGAATTTATATTTCAGCCATGGGTTTATGGTAAATAACAGACAGAGTATTCAGAAAGGTAGTGGTAAAAATCAAATGTCCTAACTGAGGTAGATACAAATCCAGGTGAATCAATGTAAAGCCTTTTTGGCATTAATTGAGAGTAAAGGTGAATGAACTAATTGGGCTTAAGCTACTCAAAGGAGGTCCAAACAATCTCTCCTGTATTACAGGGGGAAAAGGCTGCCCTGGTCATAGTCAAAATATATAAGAGGAGAATATTCAGTTTTTGACTAGAAAATTAGTAAAAAAAAGTTGGTGAAGTGAGGTTAGTCAATAATTAAACAAGCTCTGTCACTTTACAAGTTTTACTTTTAAATTAATCATATTTTGTCTCGCTAGGTCTTCTTGTATTTATTTATTTTTTAACTCACATCAGTTTTTTAAGTTGTACATAAGAACAAGTAGGGACTACATTTTCTCATGGGGATTGTGATTTTTGGTAAATTTTTGCAATTGGCAGAGCTTAAGCAAAGTTCCATTTTAATAGTTAAACTGATTTACCCACAACACATCAGTTAAAAAGAATCACAAAGAAGGGCACATTGCAGCCATCATGGACAGAGGATAACAAAATGGGGGGCGCCCAGGTAAGATAAGACTAGGAAGCATATGGAAGAAAAGAGAATAATAAATATATATATAAAGGAAGGTGTCAAAAAGAGGAACATAATCATTAAGAAACTAATGACATAAGAAAACTAAAACTGAAAGAAAGAAAAAACACACGACAGAGCTGGGTTATCCGTGAGCTTGTCTGAGTTAGAAATAAGTGAAATTATAGCTATCTGCTTTTGATCCATCATCCTGCATTCAACAATTAGAGCTTGGCAGAGAGTTGTCAGATGTGAAACTAAAATGTCAGTGAACATTTTGAAATAGACATTAGTGTACCTATCTGGCCTGGGGGGCTTTACTAAATTTAAACATTTTGATGGCATCAGCAATTTCTTCCTTTGAGATATACACTGAAACAAAATTATAAATGCAACACTTTTGTTTTTGCCCCCCATTTTTCATGAGCTGAACTCAAAGACTTTTTCTGTTTACACAAAAGGCCTATTTCTCTCAAATATTGTTCACAAATCTTTCTAAATCTGTGTTAGTGAGCACTTCTCTTTTGCTGAGATAATCCATCCACCTCATAGGTGTGGCATATCAAGATGCTGATTAGACAGCATGATAATTGCACTGGTGTGCCTTAGGCTGGCCACAATAAAAGGCCATTCTAAAATGTGCATCTTTACTGTATTGGAGGTTCCGGAGGGGTGGGGGGGTGCGAAAACCAGTCAGTATCTGGTGTGACCACCATTTGCCTCATTCAGTGCAACACATCTCCTTCGCATAGAGTTGATCAGGTTGTTGATTGTAGCCTGTGGAACGTTGGTCCACTCCTCTTCAAAGGCTGTGTGAAGTTTCTGCATATTGGCAGGACCTGGAACACGCTGTTGTATACGCCGATCCAGAGCATCCCAAACATGCTCAATGGGTGACATGTCCAGTGAGTATGCTGGCCATGCAAGAACTGGGATGTTTTCTGCTTCCAGGAATTGTGTACAGATCCTTGCAACATAGGGCTGTGCATTATAATGGCACAACAATGGGCCTCAGGATCTCGTCACTGTATCTCTGTGCATTCAAAATGCCATCAATAAAATCAGGGTCATTTTTAATATTGATTGGACCCTGGGCAAGAATTTACTTGGGCCCCTGGATCCCGCCCTCCACCACAACACACACAAAAAACCCCCCCAAAAAACACACACACCTCGTAGAGTAGTAAACTTAAATAATGTAAACATAAAGAACTGGTTCACAAATTAGTCCTTAGCATGACCTACTTGCCACCTGTAGCTTCTTTTAAGCTCGGTCTTATAGTATATTTTTATTAAAAGTTATATGTTGTTGGAAGAACAAGCATGCTAATATCTTAATAACAATAACTTTCTGTAATAGTGCAAATCAACATTATTATGTTTACATTTGAAAACAAATAACCATGTTGGCTAGTAATATCACAAAAATAATTTATAAATAAAATACAATAATTAACAATGCAACTAAACAATGCAATTAAATAAACAATATTAAACCTTACAATTTGTAGAATCCAAGTGCACTTTCCCCATTCCAATATGGAAAATAGGCAATCAAATACCAGTGTTAAATGGTCAACCTTATTATTATAATTTCTGTTCGGTACCAACTGCTGCAGTGGCAGTTTATTATAAAAGAATACGTAGTTTGACAACGATTAACGTAAAGTGCAGAGAACCTTTACATAAAAAAAGTAACGAAATATTTTAATGCAACTTAAACAATGAGTCTATGTGCTTTCTGAGCAGCAAAGGTGCGAGTATATCGGATTCAGCAGACATTATAGATAGTTTGGTGAGACGGCTCTGGCTCATGGTTGTGCGTGTACGTTTTTTTTTATCAATTTCATTTTTGAAAAATATTGTTCACTTGAACTGTTAGTGATCATTAAAGTAAGGTACATTTTTAAAGCAGTTTCCGTGTTGGGAAAAGTATTTCTTACATCTTTGTCATGAATTGTTTTGTACATGAATTGTTCTTATTTTTTTTTATTAAAAAAACATTTATTGGAAACAAAATTGATAAAACCAGACCTCCCAATAAAAAACAAAACTCCACCTGTTCAACCAAACAGCCTTTCTCAAAAGTGGTACAGTATTTCCAAGCTTCAAGAATTTCTCTATTATTTTGAATTTTCCTGCCTTTTTGGCACTTGCACCCGCCTTCTCCAGCTTCCATTTCCGCATTCATCATCTGCGGTCACTATAACGTAATCATCAGCCGGTCCATCTGCGTCATCTGCGCTGGCCAGAATGACCTTTTTTGTGCGCATCCTTGCATCCTGGCCAGACCGCGGAGAATAGTACACGGACCTGGGCCCATGAGTTCCACTGGGTCCTAATGTCCCGCTTTGTCTTCCCGGTTTCTGGGTAAGTTTGCCTTGTCTTGTAAGTCTTGATGTGCTGTCGAGGGCTGTAGCACCATGCGGTCAGTGGGTGAAGCTAATTGTCCAGTTTGTTCTTCCAGCCCTGGTCGTTAGTGGAGCTTGCTCGATCTAAAGTGGCCCAGAGTGCGCTTCTGGGGTTGCCGCTTTGACATGGGCATGTGGAGGAAGTGCTGGTTGTGATGGTTTAGACTTTAGAAAAACAGACTTTTCCAAAATTAGAATATGTGTAAAGGAGTCATTATCAGACTGGAGCAATTTAAATGGAGTCCAAAAGAAATGGGATTATTTAAAAGTTGCACTACTGAAGGCAACAGAAAATTGCATTAGGCTTGTCAGTAAAAGCAAAAAATTCAAGAAACCACTGTGGTACTCCACAGATGTAGCCAAAATAGTAAAAAACAAAAAGTTAGCATTTAGTAATTATAAAAAAAACCAGAGTGAGGAAGACAGAATGACCTATAAGATTAGGCAGAAAGAGGCTAAGCAAGTTATAAGAGCTTCCAAATCACACACAGAAGAGAAAATAGCACAGTCAGTAAAAAAGGGGGACAAAACCTTTTTTAGATACATAAATGAGAAAAGAAAAGTAAAACAAGGATTAGTTAGATTAAAAACAAAAGAAGGAAGGTATGTAGATGAGGATAAAGGTCTAGCTGACTGCCTCAATGAATATTTTTGTTCGGTATTTACAGATGAAAATGAAGGAAAGGGACCTCAGTTAAGAAAAAGGATAAATGAGTCATTTATTACATGTGAGTTTACAGAGGAAGAGGTTCTATTTCAACTGTCAAAAGTAAAGACAAATAAGTCAATGGGACCTGATGGAATACACCCAAAGCTATTAAAAGAGCTTAGTGGTGTACTAGCAAAACCATTAACAGATTTATTTAACCAATCATTGATAACAGGAGTAGTCCCAGAAGATTGGAAGTTAGCGAATGTTGTGCCCATTCACAAGAAAGGTAATAGGGAGGAGTCGGGCAACTATAGGCCAGTAAGCCTAACTTCAGTAGTGGGGAAAGTGATGGAAACCATGTTAAAGGATAGGATTGTTGAACATCTAAAAACACACGGATTTCAAGATCAGAGACAACATGGGTTTACTTCAGGGAGATCATGCCAAACTAATCTTATTGATTTTTTTGATTGGGTAACTAAAATTATAGATCAGGGTGGTGCAGTAGACATTGCTTACCTCGATTTCAGTAAGGCTTTTGACACTGTTGCACATAGAAGGCTTATCAACAAACTACAATCTTTGAGTTTGGATTCCAATATTGTTGAATGGGTAAGGCAGTGGCTGAGTGACAGGCAACAGAGGGTTGTAGTCAATGGAGTATATTCGAAGCTTGGGCTTGTCACCAGTGGGGTACCTCAGGGATCTGTACTTGGACCCATTCTCTTTAATATTTTTATTAGTGATATTGCAGAAGGTCTTGATGGTAAGGTGTGTCTTTTTGCGGATGATACTAAGATATGTAACAGGGTTGATGTTCCAGGAGGGATAAGCCAAATGGAAAATGATTTAGGTAGACTAGAAAAATGGTCAGAGTTGTGGCAACTGACATTTAATGTGGATAAGTGCAAGATAATGCATCTTGGACGTAAAAACCCAAGGGCAGAGTACAGAATATTTGATAGAGTCCTAACCTCAACATCTGAGGAAAGGGATTTAGGGGTGATTATTTCTTATGACTTAAAGGTAGGCAGACAATGTAATAGAGCAGCAGGAAATGCTAGCAGAATGCTTGGTTGTATAGGGAGAGGTATTAGCAGTAGAAAGAGGGAAGTGCTCATGCCATTGTACAGAACACTGGTGAGACCTCACTTGGAGTACTGTACACAGTACTGGAGACCCTATCTTCAGAAGGATATTGATACCTTAGAGAGAGTTCAAAGAAGGGCTACTAAACTGGTTCATGGATTGCAGGATAAAACTTACCAGGAAAGGTTAAAGGATCTTAACATGTATAGCATGGAGGAAAGACGAGACAGGGGGGATATGATAGAAACATTTAAATACATAAAGGGAATCAACACAGTAAAGGAGGAGACTATATTTAAAAGAAGAAAAACTACCACAACAAGAGGACATAGTCTTAAATTAGAGGGACAAAGGTTTAAAAATAATATCAGGAAGTATTACTTTACTGAGAGGGTAGTGGATGCATGGAATAGCCTTCCAGCTGAAGTGGTAGAGGTTAACACAGTAAAGGAGTTTAAGCATGCGTGGGATAGGCATAAGGCTATCCTAACTATAAGATAAGGCCAGGGACTAATGAAAGTATTTAGAAAACTGGGCAGACTAGATGGGCCGAATGGTTCTTATCTGCCGTCACATTCTATGTTTCTATGTTTCTTACCTGTCAGCTTGCGTGTTCCAGGGTCGTTACGTGGGTGCTTGAGAGCCCTCAGGGACCTCCCGTGATAGCAGCTCAGGTTGTGAGCACAGAGGGATCACCGTCTCAGTCGGTGCAGTTGCTGTGCAGCCATCGGCCATTTTGATGAGACCGCATGGGAGCCTCACTCCTCCAGCTTCAGGCCATCCAGGTGAGATTCTTACATGGTAGCCCGCCTGGTGGGGACCGGGATGACCCCCCCCCCCAGCCCACAGGGGGGGAAACGGGACCAGGAAGGCGCCAGGTAGATGGTGGTTCACTGTAGTCGAGGTGGAGAGCAAGGCAGCAGCCGTCCGCCCCACTCCCCTCCCCAGTAGGCCTCAATCTCCGAGCCCCAGAGTCTCTCACCGGGACCTAGAGCCACCCTGCAGCGGGCGCCCCAGCTACACCGGGACACTCCAGAGCCTCTTGCCATGGACCCCGGGGTCAGTATAAGCCGGGTAAGGTGGGTATATAGAAAAAAGTAAAGGTACCAGCACTGATATGTGAAATACAAATGATTTGTATTGTTCCTGTATCTGTCCTTATTAGATGAAAATTGGGCTCTAGCTCTAAAATTGTCTTTATTGGATGGGAATTGGGCTCTAGCCCTAAAATTGTCCCAATTCCTCTGGGGGTATTGTTCATAGTGATTTTTATATCTATAATTGTACGGTTTGTGGTTCCCATATCTTGGATGTATTTTTTCTTCTCTCAAGTTATCTTTATTTTTATATGGGGTTTTTCTCCAAATGGGTGTCTCCTCTGGGACCCATCTGTCCTAATAAGGACAGATACAGGAACAATTGGGAAAGAGAAAGATATGAAAGAAAACCGATATATAATAAGGATATATCCAAAGAAAGAACCAATTACAGAACAGATAATACCACACATAGATCCACCTACCATAGAGAAGAACGGCCAATAAGAAAAAATTATAGAACAGAAACAATAGAAAAACCCACATATCATAGATCCACATACCGCAAGAATGACGAACCATTAGAAATTAGGAATAGGTTCCAAGTGCTGGACCAATTTGAGGAGCAGGATTTTTGGAGGAGCAGGGGAAAGGAGAGACACAAAAGAGAAGAAATTTTAGATACCATGACACCTCACAAAAGACAAAGAAATTTGAGCATAGAGGAACAAGAGGAGGAAAACATGTCAAAAAAAGAAAGACGGGAGAGAATACAGAGAGTATAATATCCATGAAAGGGATTTATAACCTGAGCCAAAAAGTTCTAACTGAACATCATAAAAAAGTATTAACAAAAGGCCTAAAATTCGCCCCTAATAAACCCCTAAATCAATTTGATTTTTATATAGATCTTAACAAATTTAAAAGAAATCTTTGCTTAAAGAAATATTTTGAAAAAAAACCCATTGAACTGCAACTAAATCAAGAGGAAGAACTAAAACATACCAAATTAAAAGAAAAGTCTGCATTTTACCCAAAACAAATGATCTCAGAAAAAATGATAACCTTTGAGGCGATGGTAATGTCTGAAATCAAAAAATTAGAAAAGAAAGGTAATTTCAATCAGAATCTATCAATACAAGAGAAGAAAGCACTTAAAGATCTGAAAACAGACAACAGTATAGTCATTAAACCAGCGGACAAAGGGGGGGGGGGGGGGGGCGGTGGGGTGGTCGTAATGTCCAAAGAGTTTTATTGCAAAGAGGCAGAAAGGATTTTAATGGACGAACTGACGTATAAAAAACTCAATTTTAACCCCGGAAATGATATGAATAAAGTGTTTTTAAACTTTTTAAACAAAGGTTTAGATCTGGAAGTATTGAACGATAAAGAATATAACTTTCTAAACATTAAACATCCCAAAATACCAGTTTTTTATTTCCTTCCTAAGGTCCATAAAGACACAGAAAACCCCCCAGGGAGACCGATAGTTGCTGGCATAGACTCGATATCCAGTAGACTCTCGCACTATGTAGACATCCATTTACAACCATTGGTCAAAAACACTGTCTCATACATTAAGGATACAATAATGGTCTTAAATCTTTTAAAGGACTGCACATGGAATTTTAACCGTTTTTTAGTCACTAGCGACGTCTCAGCCCTGTATAGTAATATCCCGCACGATTATGGATGTAATGCAGCAAAATATTTTTTAAATAATTTTTCCGATTTTACTAGCACAAAAACAGAGTATATTTTGGAGGCCATAAAACTTATTCTTAAGAACAACTACTTTTGGTACAACGAAGAGTTTTACCTCCAAGTAAATGGTACGGCCATGGGGACTAAGTTTGCCCCCAGCTATGCCAATTTATTTATGGCCCATTGGGAAAATGATTTTATCTATGGCCCACATAGCTGGGGGGAAAACTTGGTTACCTATGGCCGCTATATAGATGACATCTTCTTTATTTGGGAAGGAGAAGAAGAGGCCCTGAAGGAATTTCTTAATTATTTAAACACAAATACATGGGGGATTAAACTGTCTAGTAACTGGAGCAAAGTAGAAGTGATTTTTTTGGATTTACTTATATATATAGAAGGAAATACAGTTAAAACGAAAAATTATTTTAAACCAATAGAGGCCAACAGCTACATTGAAAGAGAAAGCTGCCATTTCTCCCCATGGTTGGAAAATGCCCCCAGAGGCCAGTTCCTTAGGATACGCCGAAATTGTACAGACGTTACTACCTTCGAAAAACAATCAGACAAAATTAAACAAGATTTCCTAGAGAAAGGCTATGAGGAATACAAATTAGAAAAAGCCAGAAAAGAAGTTAAAGGAATAGAAAGAAACAGTCTTTTAAAATATAAAGAGAAAAAAGAGAGAGATTTTAAAGGAATCCCTTTTATATGTAATTTTAGCACGGAAAACTACCAAGTGAGAAAAATAATTTCAAAATGTTGGCCCATCCTTTTGCAGGACCCGTTAGCCAAGACCCTTCTCCCAGAGAAACCTAATTTTATACATAGGGGAGTCACCAACCTCCGCACAACACTTACCACTAGCTTCATTAAAGAAAAGAAAAAAATTAACCCTTTTAATACAGATACAGGATTTTATGGTTGTGGCCAATGTTTGGCGTGCAAAAGAACCACCAACAAGAAAAGGCACATTAAAAAGCATACAGATAAAGAGGGTACTGAGTACCAAATCAAAGATTTCATCACATGTTATTCTAAAAATTTAATTTATCTAATAATATGTCCGTGCGGTTTAAAATACATAGGTAAAACTACAAGACAACTCCACATAAGAATAGAAGAACATACACAAAATATTATGAAGGGTTTCGAGAAACACAGTGTTTCTTTACATTATAAAAAGTACCACAATTGTGAAACTAAAGACACTATGTTTTTAGGTATTAAAAAAGTGGAAAAAGATTGGAGAGGAGGGAACTTTGATGAAAAAATTAGTAAATGTGAAATGGAATGGATTTTTAAATTAGACACTTTAATACCCAATGGACTTAATACAGATTTTGAAATGTGCCATTTTTTTAAATAAGATCCATTTCCTTTTTAATTTTCCCGCTCTTCTATCCATTTTTTACCCTTTTATTTTTCAAATGGGTTCCCATTTATCTCTCCTGTATATACACCTTTTATCCTTTATTTATATTATTAACCTCTTATACACTGTATGGGAATAAGGGTACCCCTTTTTACAATTTTAGATGTATAATGAAGGTTTTATATTCTGGAGTTTGTATGCTTATTGCTTTTACATTATGTATATAGTTCATTTAGCCATATGGGAAAAGGTATAACAATTTCGGATATGCACAATGTAGGTTTTTATTATAGGTATGACCTCACTCCTAAGCCATACAAATATCTGTAAGATTAAGTATCTATTATGTTTTATGGGAGTCTTATACATTATTGAATATGGATAGATTTGTTACATATTGCTGATAGAATAACTATTTCAGACAAACATAAATGTATTTATTGGTAGAGAGAGTGATTCTGCCTCTCCCCCCCGTTTCTTTTCTATATATCCATTCCGGTTCGTTTTTGCGATGGGGAAGTTCAACCACCAATCGCAAGCTGGAACGCAAGTTGGAACGCACGGATATGACGTATCGGACCATATCCGCAAAACTGGAAGTGACGAACCGCAAGTTATACCCGGAAATAAGGAACAAAGGAGGCTTGACACGCAGGGCGTCACCGTTGGCATGGTGATAGCCCGCGAAAATATGAGCCGCAAATTAACCAATTTACCCCTAAAAGGGGTACGTATAGCAGGAACCAGTACCAGGAGCAACAGAGACTTTTTCACAAGCCAGCTGAGGAAGCCATCAAGGCGAAACGCGTTCTGGGAACATTGTGAGCAGAAAAAGACTTTTTGGAACACTGGACTTTTTATGCCTTTATAGTGTATTTTATATTTATTTTTATTGTATTGATATATTTTTATATTTATTATATATAGAATAATAAAGTTTATGTATATTTTTAATACACTACTGGCATCTTTCCTGCTATTTACAAAGAAGGAGTGTGGTCCTTAATCCACATATGCGATTTGATCAGAGCCGATGTGGAAGGCTCTGGGTTTGTAAGTACCCTATTTAAGAGATTGAAAGAAGGGATAAGAGTCGCCTTTACGGACTCTGAAAACGTTTACATTGAGCTATATTTCCATAGCTCCAGAAAGTGTGAGTGGGAACTTTACTACCTCCTGTTTTCATTTATTTCTGTATTTCAGTTTGCACTATGTTTGGATTTTCTGTTTGTAATTCTAGGAAACTCTAAAAAGAATTCTTGAGAATTTATACACAAAAGAAAATCCCCAAAGAATAGAGTGTGAATATAGGTACTAAGGTATCATTTCTGGACTTTTGATCTCCATTACTAGATATCCACTTTTGTTACCCACGTATATAGACTTCACCCATATTCTGTTTTTTTTGGATTACATCATCACGGCTGGGAGGAAGTGACCGCACGTCACTCCTCCCAGCATACTAAGAGCACGCGCGGGAGGAAACCGAAAGGAGGAGGGAGTCAGAGTGGGAACTCTGACTCCCATCAGGCTGAGCCACCACTGGACCCCAGGGAAAGTCACACATGGTAGGAAACATTTTGTGTATTTGTGTCTCTGTATGTCTTTGTGTCTGTGTGTATGTGTGTCTGTGTCTCTGTATGTGTGTGTGTGTCTGTGTCTCTGTATGTGTGTGTGTCTGTGTCTCTGAATGTGTGTATGTATGTGTGTGTCTGTGTCTCTGTATGTGTGTATGTCTGTGTCTCTGTATGTGTGTATGTCTGTCTGTGTCTCTGTATGTGTGTATGTATGTGTGTGTCTGTGTCTCTGTATGTGTGTATGTGTCTGTCTCTGTATGTATGTGTGTCTGTCTCTGTGTGTGTATCCGTATGTATGTCTGTGTGTGTGTATCCGTATGTATGTCTTAGTATGTGTGTGTCTGTCTGTGTCTCTGTGTGTATGTATGTCTGTGTCTTTGTCTCTGTGTGTGTGCGTGTGTATCTGTACGTATGTCTGTGTATGTATGTTTGTGTCTGTGTGTGTGTGTATGATTGTGTGTCTGTGTCTCTGTATGTGTGTGTCTGTGTCTGTCTGTGTGTGTCTGT
Source organism: Pelobates fuscus (assembly GCF_036172605.1). Lineage (NCBI taxonomy): Eukaryota > Metazoa > Chordata > Amphibia > Anura > Pelobatidae > Pelobates > Pelobates fuscus. The sequence goes on along the minus strand of NC_086318.1, from coordinate 38,372,633 downwards.
GTCTCTGTATGTGTGTGTCTCTGTATGTGTCTGTGTGTGTCTCTGTATGTATGTGTCTGCGTGTGTGTCTCTGTATGTATGTGTCTGCATGTGTGTATGTATGTATGTGTCTGTTGGGGGTGTGTGTATGTGTTTGTGTCTGTATGTATGTGTCGGGGGGGGCACAGTCAGGGGGGAGTGGGTCAGGGTAGGGGGGGCCCACGGATTAGTTTCGCACCGGGGCCCCATGGAGTGTGTGTACGCCACTGTCTGCAGTATCTGTTAGATGCTTGCCAGCTTCTTCAAACGCATCAAATTTAGTATGCTGTTCATTAATAAAATCTTTCAAACGATTTCAAAGCGCCAACTGCAGTATTTAGTTTCAGCTGAACAGATTGCAAAGTTTTGCTGCTGCTGTTGAAACGCTGCAAAACAGTGTTCCAGAATTCTGCAAAAATCCCTGTCTTAAGTTTTCTCATCTGATCAAATAGTCCTTTTGCAGTATAACGGCAATCAGATTTTTCTTCAATGTCAGTTGAAAATTCAAACAAAATGTCCATTATGTTTTTATAGCCATCGACTAATGCTTGACAAGCATCTGCACGATATCTGTGTCACTTAGCTTTTTTGGCATGGACACAGAGAGGCCTTTCTCGTCAAGTTTGTCTTTAAGCTTCTTGTAGCGCTGAGTTGAACCACTAAACAATGTATAAAGAGCTTGTACAAAATTAAAAAATCTTACAGCCTCAGTACACAAATTTGCAGCATCCTTTCCATCAAGGTTTAATGAGTGTCCAAAACAAGGTATGTACTTAGCATATTTATTCAAGTTAACAATTCTTGCTTGCATACCCTTGTAGTGGCCAGACATGTTGCTTGCATTGTCGTAACTTTGTCCACGACATTCTTTTATGGTAAGTCCAACACTACTAAGAAATGCTGGAAGCGCATCTGCCCTTTCTTTTCCTTTATGCCCTGTTGAGGGTAAAAAAAGTTACAAAACGCTCCACAGGTCGATTTCCTTCTAAGTATCAAAAAATCACTGTGAGTTGGTCAGTATGAGAAAAATCTTCAGCTGAATACACAGAAACCAAGTAGTACTTTGCCATTTTAATTTTTTTTATTTATTTTTGCATAAATAGAGATGCGGTTAGACGACAGTAAAGGCTTTCGCAGAAGCCAAATCACAATGCATGTTTAGTTTGAGTTACAGAAAGGAAACATAGTTGGTTAGTGCATACCAAATACCGGTATGTTATACTGTTCATGTTCTCGTCACCAGATGTTTACCTAGTCATAACGCTCATAATACATATAGAGTCTGAATCAATGATCAAATAAGCTGGTACAGGCCAATAACATTAGTGGACTTGTAAGGACAAGATATTCTGTTCATTGACCCATCTACCAGGTTTGCTGTTTTCGTGGTGAATGGTAGGTTTACAGCATTCGATGTACCCTGTTTGGTCCTCTATCCAGGTCTGCCCCACCCACCCACACAGTAAGAGCTCGACTGTCGACTTGTCACAATCTATCGTCATTTTACTTCAGTTTAAACTGTAGTTACACAAAAGTAAATAAAAATCAAAAACCAAAAGATAACTAATAATCAAGATAAGATAATCACAAACTAAACACCGGGAGTTCGGGGTTTTCTCTGAGCATTCATCTGTTTAGTTTATTTGGTTAGTTTATGCCACATTGGTTCGGTAGATTGAAACTACCGAACACAGACCACCCTCCTGGCTCATTGACTTCAAAGGAGCCCGTCAATTAAGCGCTCTCTCAGGGTGGCCTTCATTCGTATATACGAATGCCACTTGGCAGAGAAAATGGCGGACATCTTGTTTGTTCGGGACAAAGGCAGCGGGACTTGGTCGAGTGTCTGGAACTAAAATCGGACACTCGACTTCCCTAACACCGGTCTCAAACATACAAATGATGGAACTGTATTTTCCGAACAGCTAGAAAAGCGCTTTTCGGTACTTTGATGTATTCGTATGAGGGGAACAATCACTCCTATGAGCCAGGAGGCTCCGTTCGTGGATTATGGAGTTATTTGACACTTTCAGAATTGACCGACCGCACACGCTGAGTTTGTGGAACTATTTGGGGCATGAGCTTCGTGTGCGATCTGAACCGATCTGGGTGATTTTTGGATATGTTGTCCAGATTGGTGAACAACATATGTGGGGATATGTTGTATTTTGGGGTACTTTTTGGGGTTTGTAAAAATTTATGTTTTTTCTGTTTAGAGTTAATTGAGTTAGTCCATTGTCTTTGTTAATTGTATCACAGACAGACAGGAGAGATTGTGAGCTGTAAATGGGAGTGTCAGACATTGTTGTATTGTTCTGATTGGTTTGTGTCCTTTGTGTGCCTGTGTTCCATCATCTGGTCTGAGGAATTGTATATAAGCAAACCTGTACCATTAAAGCCTGAGACTTGTTCTACCATTCATGAAGTCTTGGCTCATGTTTGGGGGTTGGGAGAACTACCTACACTCTGGGGATTGCTATAATCACTATATTCCCCAGAGTATAGTCACTAAGCTCTTGTAAGAGCTTGTTCCTGTTCCTGCTCTCTGGATTTAACAGAGGTCTAACTACTGGAAGCTGGATCCTGGTCTTGGGTCCTGAGTGGGTGGATGACGGCCAGACCCCAACCAAGCTGCGGTGTTTCGTGGGGTCTGCGATGGTTATGGTGTCTAGTGGAGTGCTTGGAGCCCTCGGGAAGCACTAGGAGCATCCGTCAAACGGAGGTACCCAGTCGGGGTGCCAGGCGATCTGTTACACACACTCACCCCTTGACCCCCGTCTTTAGTCCTCTTCCCAAATCAGCCTCCCTCCTCTTCTATGTACTGCTCCCATAGCCCCCAAACCTTGGCAAACTGTTTTACGATGTTTCGGACCATGGAAGTGAGCTTGTCCATAAGGTAATTATTCTTTATTTTGGCAGTTACCAGTGAGAGAGAGGGTACCTCCGGGCATGACCATTTTTGAGCTAAAGCTCTGCGGGCCGCTAGGTACATCATTTTAAGTAATTGCTATTAGGGTCGAGTGAGGCCCTTAAAAAAGGTCTGGAAAAGAGACAGGCCCAGGGGTCTAATTGTAGCTGTCTCTGCATTATTTTAGAGCTAAGTCGTGTTATTTGGGTCCAATAGGCATGTACAGAGGGGCAGGACCACCACATATAGGTGTAGGTTCTGTTCTCCCCGCAGGAGTGCCAACAGGTGTCCGTGAGGGTCAGTTTCATGTGAAACTGTTTTACTGGGGTGGTATACCACCAGAACATGGTTTTGAATGATTGTTTTTGGAGGGTTACTCAAATGGAGGATCGGGCTGCAGACTCAGTACTTTGCCATTTTAATACGGTTGATGACAAGAAGCATCCGTCAAATGGAGGTACCCAGCCGGGGTGCCAGGCGACCTGTTACACACACTCACCCCTTGACCCCGGTCTTTAGTCCTCTTCCCAAATCAGCCTCCCTCCTCTTCTATGTACTACTCCCATAGCTCCCAAACCTTGCTAAACTGTTTTACGATGTTTCAGACCATGAAGAGAGCTTGTCCATAAGGTAATTATCCTTTATTTTGTCGGTTACCAGTGAGAGAGAGGGTACCTCCGGGCATGACCATTTTTGAACATCCCCAGTAATGAGTTCCTCACAGACATTTGCTGATAAATAACTTGTAAACCCTTTGCCATTGTTCACCTTTGTTTGGATGTGTTGTGCTAGGAAAGCATCATACTGTAATTCCAAAATGCCGAGATAGTTGCCATTGTGTGGGGATCCAATAATCTGATCATCACCTCTAAAAGCCAATCCTCTCTCAGCAAGAAAAGTGATCACACTAAGCAAACGTTTTACTAGGTTTTGCCCATGGGTGGTCAGCTCTTCAATTTGTTGTTGCATTTTATAGTCAATCTGGAATCTCGTCCTGAGAACATGTACTAGCATGTTCTTGAGAAGATCCACATGCAGAAGGCTGTGCAAAAGACCCACTTGTAGGTACAAGAAAACCAGTTATTTTCATTAGTGTCATATTAGTGTCAAATATAAAGAATTCAGAACTTTTAAAAAAATTGTCATTCTCGAAATTTGCACATTTTCTCTTCTTTTTGGTATAACATTTGAAATTAACTTTAAATTCACCTTTGTTCACCATTTTGCTTTCTGTATTCTAATGTTTACGTAAGTTAATTTGTACGTAATTACAAATGGATAAAAATGCAAAATTCAAGCAAAAAATATTTTAAATTATGTACTTACATTGGATTTATTGAAATACATATTGTTTTGTTTTTTTACAGAAATAAATTATAGAGTACATACAATAAATATTAATTGCAAATTTACCCATTCTCTGTATGGCAGTTTAAAAGATAACATACTTAATTGTTCAAAATGTGTACTAAGTTGCATGCCTCACATAACATGTCTTATTTATTTCTGCCCCTATATTGCCAATATCTTCCACCAGGGGGCGCCTAAGCATCACACACATGTTTACAGCATGGAAAATACAGTATGAAAAAACTGTACTGTGAATAGCTAAAGCTGTTGTGATGCATTTAGTTCATATATTTATTATTCTTATAGTTTATTTTACAAGCTGTCATATATTTGTCAGTTCTATATTAAAGGAAGTCCGAGGATTAGGAAATGTGAGCCAAGTTGAGATTTGCAGACAGGCACAAAGGGAAATGTTATTTATAACATTAAACTGCAGCGAATCCTACGTTTGTTCCTCAACTTTTTACAACGTGTAAATATTTCTAAATGGATTTATATGAGGTTTTATTAAACCTGCAATGTTCCATCTTGTTTTTATTACTAATTTTCATTTGCATGTTCAGGTTGTTCAACAGATAATGAATTGCAGAAAAACCCCAACAAATTTATAACATTCGGGCTAAAATAGTCAAACTGTGTGTGATGTTTAACAATTTTTCCATATCTATTCTGGCCTAAATTTTAACATTTAGATTACAGTTCACATTAGTCCACTGTTCAGTAAATAAACCCCACTGGGACTATTCTGTCATAGCATAGCCATAGATAATGTAGATATTAAATATGATCTATGCATGCTATGAAGGATTTAAAGGTTTACTGGATCATTAAAAAATAAATAAATTATATTATTTCCATTGACATGTATAATAGAGTGCTTTTTGAAATTTCGAGCTTGAAATAGCACTGTGCTCCTTTGAATGAGGCTCAATTTTAATGCGCTCTTCAAATGGTACTGCTAATCTTATTAAACTTGGCCAGGTTGCGCAATTCACTGTATCTGCGTATGCCAGCGTGCTCCAACTTGCATTCACCTACTATGGACTATATTTGAAAGTAGGTCCATTTTAAGCGTATTATCTTCATTCGTATACTCCACCTGTTGTAGACTACATATTGATGTGGCCCACCATGGTGTGTGCTGGCTCACTCCATTCTAACAATACACCTGCTGTTTGTAATATTTGGACATTGGGTTCTTCTGAAAAATACTAGCTTTCTCCATTCTATTTAAAGTTTTAAGTAGCTGACTTATGATACCTCAGAAGACAAAGTCCCAGCTGTATATCTGCAAATTAAGGGATGCTTGGCCAGTGTACAGGCTGTGAGATCTCATTCATTAGGGAAGGGACCCAATCAAAGCTATCTGTCAGCAAGGCAATCAGATCTCTCCAGTCTCAGTAAGAAAGCCTGAAACTGTACCATAGTGTGTGAGATGGTGATTCTCCAGATTCAAGAGACCAAGGAGCCATGGAAATCCTATGATGGGCATGACGTGTGCTGAAAATTATTTAAAGTTTGAGATAACAGTGTCTTGAATTTTGTTGTATACTTTAACTATAAACACATCCCTACTAGGCATTTACGTATTTCCTCTGCAATTTATCATGCTCCCAAAGTAAAAATAAATAAAAATGTGCCTTGCGTGTCAAACCATATGTATATGTGCAGTTTGTAAGAAAGAATAAATAAACATATGGGTGACTTTGTTTTTATGCTTGTGTGACCTTAACATGTGTAGAATGTGCATACACATTAGTATATATTCCCACAAATACTACAGGTTGAATATTTGATAAATGAAGAGGGTGCAGAAGGCTCTCAGTTCTGCCAAACCTCAATGTAACTCCAGGAAAATGCGGCGTATTCCTCAGATGATATCAGCGATGTTTCCGTAACACTTCGGTCATTGTAAACACTTGATGATGATCACAATGTTGGTAAAAAGAGTTTGCAGGAATCTATGACCTGCAATCTTTCTTTGTCCTAGGGATGAGCATAACCACCTAGCAAAGCTAGTGGGTATGTGGCAGCCTCCCAGAGAAATATTTTGCCGTGCTAAAAATGCTCGAGCTGTGCTCCTACACAGCAAAAGCGTTTCTAGCCGATCAGGACAGCCGTGCAGCTCGCGGCAGCCCAGGTCACCTCAGATTTTAAAATCGGGACACTGCGGGTGGTTAACTCATCCAGAGACAAAGAATCCTCTAATGTAGGATAGGATTCAATGTATAAAAAACACACAAAATACTATATTTAATTTAAAAAAAAAAAGGAAAAGATTCACCACTACCAATATAAGGGGGTAACAAAGTTTTATTTTCTCAACCAAACAATAAATTACACCTATGTAAAGGTTATAGAAACACAGTAAATGGACAGTATAATAAAGTAACATTAGAAAAGAAACATTATTCGAGTACTGACAGTTAATAGTAACATCTGAAAATGTAACAAAACAATCCTAGATCATAAAGGTGAAAAGGCAAAAAGTGTCAGTGGGAAATATTGGGATAACTCATAAACAAAGAACTTCTGAAAGGATTTTATTAACCTCCAGAACAGCTATTTAGGAGGCTCCTTGGCTTGCTGATCCTGTCTGGGAAGCCAGTTGTAATCTGTAAAGAGAAACAGAATATATATATATATGTACTTTACTGAGAGGGTAGTGGATGCATGGAATAGCCTTCCTGCTGAAGTGGTAGAGGTTAACACAGTAAAGGAGTTTAAGCATGCGTGGGATAGGCATAAGGCTATCCTAACTATAAGATAAGCCCAGGGACTAATGAAAGTATTTAGAAAACTGGGCAGACTAGATGGGCCGAATGGTTCTTATCTGCCGTCACATTCTATGTTTCTATGTTTCTATATAAAAGTTTGTTTTCTTTGTGGTCGGGGACAATGTTAGTGGTACAAGTGGTACACAAGTCGGTTGTGGTGTGGTGAGCAATATCCCCTCCCACAACTACAGGCTCGAAAAAAACTACAGGCTTGAAAATAACAATTTAGGTTCCCTTGAAAATAACAAAGATCAAATTGGATCTATATCAGGACTTTGTGTACTAGAGCCCAGTACCACAGGGCCATAGCCTCTAGGCAAAGACCTTTTGACCTTGTGCCACCTCTGGGTTGACATAAGCTACTGCTGTCCTGTTGTCCAATGGAACCATTACCGATACACCTAGGAGGTTCAACGGAACGAGGCCTTGAAGGACTAATCTTATTGCTCTCAACTCTAGCACATTTATGTGAAGATGCCTTTCTTGAACTGACCAAACTCCTCTTATCACGCTTTGGGCAGGGAATGCACCCCATCCCTTGGTAAAGGCATCTGTGATCAGGGCTAACTCGAAAGGCCATTCCAAAATCGGGCTAGGAAGTGGAATTGCCCCCTCCAATATATAATTTAGCTCTTTTCTGACACTTTTGGGAAGACTACCCTTGACTCCCACAGGCCACCGTGTCTCAGTTGGTCTCCTAGAAACAGCTGACTCTGTCTGCACAGCAAGGGGGAAGCATCATAACCCGGGGTTAATGCTATCAAACTCCCAATAGTCATTGCTAGTTCTCCTAGAGACTATCTGTGCTTCAAAAGAGCTGAAGTTAAGTGAGCTAGAATTTTTTCACATTTGTCTTGGGGAGCCCCCAAGGTCATATCTATAGTGTTCAGCATGGAACCCAGAAATAAGGTATTCAGAGTTGGGACCAGGACAGATTTCTGCAGATTTACTATAAATCTCAGATACTGCAAAAGGGAAATTAGGTAATCCCTCTGCTGATCAAGAGCATCTACATCTGGATTCAACAACAGAATGTCGTCTAACTAATAAAGGCATAGGGAACCTCTTTGTCTGACATGGGACATAATAACTTTCATTATCCTGAAAAGGTGCATTGGATAGGCCAAACACCATTACAGTCCAGTATATATCTGTTCCTTCCAGCGGAATCTGAGAAAGCGCCTGAGCTTCATAGCCATAGGAACTGAATGGAAAGCATCTTTGAGGTCTAATTTTATGCAGAAATATTTTTTCTGCACTAGGCCCGGGAGGTAATTTAAACCGTCAATTCTGAATCTTTTCCTCCTTAGGAAAGCCTTCAAAGCCTTCACAATCAGTACTGGGGTTTTCATGAGCTGTAAGCCATAATCATCGCTCTTATGACAAATCACGGCTTGAGCAATCTTGCTTTGCATGTAATGTGTCTATCTCATATATTAGAAAAGACACAGCCACAGTGAAGGAGAGAAAGAATCACACCTCCACTGGAGTTGAGTGGGTTGTAGGGTATCAGGGCATAACCCAGGAATATAAATGTAAAAAGAGAAGAGACTGAGAATAAGGGATATTCTCCCAAATATCAGTCCCTATACCCTTAAAAAGGTTGTTCCACTTTTATAAGGCAATAAATTTGCCAATTTTGAACGTAGGAAAATTTGTACATAAAATTAATAAACCTTTATTGAGCCCCCTTGGGGGAGAAAATAAGTGAAAAAAGACTTAAATGAAAGTGTATTTACAATAAAGTAATATAAAATAAAGTGAAAACGTCTGCTGTTCTGTTTGTTAGATAATATATACACCACACTTAGGAGCTCCTGTTTGTAGCAACTGCAAATTAAAGTCTACACTGTTGCTGATACAGATAGTGCAACAGTGTCTCAGTAACCAGTATACATTTATGTGTGGATCTAACAGGGTCAATATTTGTCCAACCGAAGTGACATAACTTAAAAGGGATAACTAAAAAAGAAAAGAAGAAATAAGTGCCACTTATGGCCACTGGGTGATTAAACCCTGCCTAATCTGGGTATAATTACCCCTCCAAAGTGTAGGGCACTTATTCCTAACAAATGGGTGGGAGTTAACATTAAAGGGGGAGAATAGAGCGTATGGGGTGAAAAAATTGGTAGCATCACTAAACCAGGGTACTAGCCGTTAAAACAACATAACCACCCCTATTTTTGTGCTCAAAAAGAAAAAAACACCCCTTAGTTACAGCTGAAAGAAGGTATAGTGAGAAGAGGAGCTTGAGTGTCAGAGAGAGTCCAACCAGACCAAAAATGAAATCGACTATATGCTCTCTTAGTCACACGTACTTATGTCAGTCTTAGTTATTTAACACTAGGTGTCATGCCCGTTACCAGTAATTCCTGTCTCTTCCGGGTTGACGGAGTTTAGCCACACCCCCTCTCTGACGCGGTCTCATCACGCTACATAATGCGACCGCGCCAGATACAAGATGCTGGATTAATGAACAGCGTTACCGCAAAATCTAACTGGCTGAAAGCTCTCTACAACTTACCTGTGTACCGAACCGGACTGGAACTCATCTAACCGCCTTCTCCTCTCCTCGACCACGGCTAGTATCTGGACTTCTCTCATCCTTTCTCCTAAAGAACCTCCCCGGAGGAGAACTCTGGAACCTGAACTTCACCCTCTGGAAGCTAAGTTAATCGTTTCATCTGTTATACGAACTTTCCTCTCAAGGACTCCTGAGCATTCATTATTTGGTCTGCTCTCAAGTTTTCCAATCATTTCTGCTGCAGCCTGCTCGTTAAACATTCAGGCTCCAGCTGATAACGTATCCTGCTAACTTTAACCTTAAAACAAATCACTGTTGTTTTAAACTTCATTATAGCTTCCTTCATTAACTTAATTCTTGCAACAGCAAATGTACTAGATTGCAATTAGGAAGCCGCTTATCAACATTGAAGTATTTAAAGATACAGTACCTGAATTCTCCTACAACCAAATAATTAAAGATACAGTACCAGTATTTTCCTATATTGAATTACCAGTTCCTATATTATTCACTATAATTCTAATTCATCAATTAAATACTAAGAAATCTGCAGTTGAGCTCCATCTCAATCTATGTAAACGTGACACTAGGCTTGTAATTTAATATAGTCTCATCTGATTAAATCTTGCCAAAACATATTAGTAAACCACTGTAGAGTTAAATACTCGTCTACTAGTTAAATACTTATATGGCTAACAGCTCCTATCAGCTCCTAGGTGGTAGAGTGATGGCTCAGATTGCTCAGATTGCGGATGAGTATTATGCCTACGACCTGACAAATAGCTGAAGCTAACGAAACCCCCCTCCCAAGTCACCAGGACAGAACAAAGAAACAGACGTTATTGGAAGGCAGACCCTGTGGTCTCCGTGTAGCTCAACGCGCATTTCGGCACCAAGATGCACCTTTGTGAAGAGCTTACCGGCAGTGAAGGCGTCGCAGTTTTAAACGCTCTAGACTCCGCCCCTCCTCTTCGTGACATAATCGTCACACCCAGACACGTCAGTGAGTGGGGGGGGGGGGGAGAGGGATAGGAGTGGCGTAAATTGGGTTGCTGCTCGACATAAGGGGAACATTAACCCCTCATTGGCCAAGTGAAAAAGCACATTAAATAGTCACAGTGACAAGAAAAATTGAGTAGTATTCCTACTCCTTTTTCCATATGAATAATATTGATCAAAATGAATTCTCTATGTGTCTAATAGATTAAGGGATCCAATGGATCTTTATTTACATCCATCTCACCCCTCCATAGGGTGAGGCCCCCCACAGAGTTTTAGGGGTCACTGGGGGGATTAGGCTGATAGGCATACCCCTCTTGTGTCCTTATTGTCATTAGGGTTTGCTAAATAGATAGAGAAAGGTGCAAAGGAGAAGCCTTCGTTTAAACCTTTGGGTTGCAACGTTTTGAGTCTGTATATCCAGAAACTCTCTCGCTGCCTTAAGAACCTATCATATTCACCTCTCCTCTTATCACGTTTTACCAATTCTAGTCCGCAAAAACGTAGGCCAAATGAATTTCCTTTGTGATGTTCCTTGAGGTGGCGAGCAATTGGTGTCTCAGTGGTGAGTTTAGGTGACCTGACATGTTCTTTGATCCTCTCCTTAAAGGGACGAAAAGTTTTTCCCACATATTTATATCCGCATTCACAAGTAAGCAGATATACCAACCCTGAGGTATTGCAATTGAAGAATGAAGTGATATCAAAGACCTGTTTATTATCACTGTCAAACACTTTCTTGGAATCACGTTTTATATGTTTGCAGGCAACACAGTGCCCGCATTGAAATGTGCCAGTGATGGGTTTATTGAGCTAGGTCTTAGTATCAGTACGGATTGGTTGAAATTGGCTGGGAACTAGAAAGTCCCTCAAGTTTTTTCCTCTGCGTGCCATCAGTTCCACTTTTTGTCACAAGATCTTTTTTAAGATGGACATCCCCTGTTAGAAGGGGCCAGAACCTCTGGATACCAGATTTTACTCTGTCCCAGCCAGCGTCGTACGTGCGATCATGCGAGGAGCAGTGGTAGTAGGTATCACAGGCTTAATATTATTTAATAGAGTTTCTCTGTCCGACTCTAAGGCTCTCTTGTACGCTTTTTTAGGCAACGATTGGGGTAGCCCTTGTCCTTGAACTGCTGTCGCAGTATGTCCGCTTGAATTTTAAAATCTTGGATGGTGGTGCAGTTTCTACGGGCCCTTAGGTATTGGCCTATAGGGATGCCTCGTTTTAAGGGCTTTGGATGGAAGCTTTCCCAGTCAAGTAAACTGTTAGAGGCTGTAGGCTTCTTAAAAAGAGTAGTCTGAATAGATGATTCTTTGTTGATGGATAGTGTCAAATCTAGGAAATTGAGAGTTTTCCCTCCAAACTCTGAAGTAAATCCAAGGTTCAAGTCATTTTCATTTAGAAGAGCCACAAAAGTAACAAATTCTTTTGATGTACCTTTCCATACTATTAGGATGTCATCTATGTATCTTGCCCATAGATGTATCATAGGTGCAAAGGGTAAAAATTTGGCTGATATGATGACTGTTGCCTCCCACCATCCCAGGTGTAGGTTTGCATACGATGGGGCACAAGCTGTCCCCATCGCTGTTCCCTGTACCTGGTGGTAGAACCTGACATTAAATGTAAAGTAATTATGTGTAAGAACAAATCTGAGAAGTTCTACAGTGAACTCAGAGTGTGCGTTAAAATTTGTTCCTCTTTTCTCTAGGTAGTACTGGGCGTGTTGTATGCCATTCTCATGTGGTATGGAGGAATAAAGGGCCTCTACGTCCAGGCTACATAGGTTAACAGGTTCAGGGAGTGTAAGATTTGAAAGAAGTGCCAGGGTCTGTTTGGTGTCCTGAATAAAGGCCGGTAAAGATTCCACAAATGGGCGCAAAATTTTATCTAAATAGATGCTCCCATTCTGTGTGAGATTATTAATGCCTAACACAATCGGGCGTCCCGGGGGGTCCAATTTATTCTTATGAAATTTTGGTAGGCAGTAGAAGGTCGCTATCCTCGGGTTCCTATTGAGGATGAATTCATATTCCTCCCTAGATATTGACCCTCTACTGCGACCTACATCAAGGATCTGTTTATACTCCTCCAAGAAGGAGTTGGTAGGATCCCTTTGAAGTGTATGATAAGTGTCCTTATCATCTAGAATTTTAAGGGCCATTCCAACGTAGTTAGTTGATTTCATGATAACTATGTTACCACCCTTATCTGCTGGTTTAATGGTAATCGCCTTATCCATTTTGAGGGACTGAAGTGCTTGACCCTCATGTTTGGTAAGGTTCATGTTGGGATGTAGGTCGAGATCTGTGTTCTTAATACTCTCTATTTCAAATTTGATTGCCTCCAAGAACAGTTCAATGTTTCTAAAACTGCCTATATGGGGAGTGAATCGGCTTTTGGGTTTAAGGTTTGTCTGAGCTTGAATAGTAGTGGGATCACTTTCTTCCAGTAAAGACACTAAAGCGGTCAACCCATCATAATCCTTGTCAGACAGTCCTAGGTCTCTTGTTTTCCTTTCAATTTGTAATTGATGATATTTATAGAGAGCCAATTTTCTCACAAACAGATGTACGTCTTTGATCCAATTGAATTTGTTAAAGGCTGGAACTGGCACTTTTTTGAGAATATTGGTTTCATAGGAGGTTAGATTACGGTCCAAAAGGTTAATTATTTGGGTTGCATTATTTAGTATCGTTTTCTCCTTGTGTACCTTCCTCCCCTGCCCCTGTTGCGGGTTTGATATGTTTGTCGAGGGGGGTCTTCCCTTTGGTCCAATTCTAAAAAATTAACCCCTTTTTTAAGTGTTCCCCTTGTGTTGGGTTGGTTCGATGTAGTGGGGGTGGGAGGACCAATCTGCTGTCTACTGTCATTGTCTGTATCTGAAGAGTCGTAGTCGGAAGTCATTGTGTTATCAGAGTTGGTTCTGATTCTACGGGTAAAAGAGCCATAAACCTGTTTCATAGTCCCTCAGATCTCGGATAAATTTCTGATGTTTCCTAGACTTACCGGTAATTATTTGTTCAAATTTGTCTAGGTTTTGTTTTAGTTTAATTTCCATTTGATTGTATAGTGGATCTGTCTGAAAAGTATGGACTCTATCTATTTCCTGTTCTAAGGTCTTATCAATTTCTTCAAGTTTAATTTCTGAACAGGTACCAGCCGCAGCCTCCCATTATTTGACTAATTCAGGGTTTTCAGCATAGGAGGAGGGAATATTATTGACTCTCAACCCTCTCGGGATCATCTCCTTTTTAAGGTAATTGTCAAGGGAGGATATTTCCCAACTTGCTCTTATTTGTTGTCTATATAGTTAATTTAGGGTGTTAAATGATGAGTTAATATCTGATGGTTTATCTGTGGTATTCAATAGTTCGCTTGAAAATAAATTTTCTGCATCTTTGCACCATAATGAACTGTCTGGTTTATTGGCCAGAAAACCTGTCATATTTGAATATTATTGATCAAAGCTATATATGATACAACCTGGGTATTGAAACCTAATACATATAGTAGAAAAGACACAGCCACAGTGAAGGAGAGAAAGAATCACACCTCCACTGGAGTTGAGTGGGTTGTAGGGTATCAAGGCATAACCCAGGAATATAAATGTAAAAAGAGAAGAGACTGAGAATAAGGGATATTCTCCCAAATATCAGTCCCTATACCCTTAAAAAGGTTGTTCCACTTTTATAAGGCAATAAAGTTGCCAATTTTGAACGTAGGAAAATTTGTACATAAAATTAAAAAACCTTTATTGAGCCTCCTTGGGGGAGAAAATAAGTGAAAAAAAAACTTAAATGAAAGTGTATTTACAATAAAGTAATATAAAATAAAGTGAAAACGTCTGCTGTTCTGTTTGTTAGATAATATATACACCACACTTAGGAGCTCCTGTTTGTAGCAACTGCAAATTAAAGTCGACACTGTTGCTGATACAGATAGTGCAACAGTGTCTCAGTAACCAGTATACATTTATGTGTGGATCTAACAGGGTTAATATTTGACCAACCGAAGTGACATAACTTAAAAGGGATAACTAAAAAAGAAAAGAAGAAATAAGTGCCACTTATGGCCACTGGGTGATTAAACCCTGCCTAATCTGGGTATAATTACCCCTCCAAAGTGTAGGGCACTTATTCCTAACAAATGGGTGGGAGTTAACATTAAAGGGGGAGAATAGAGCGTATGGGGTGAAAAAATTGGTAGCATCACTAAACCAGGGTACTAGCCGTTAAAACAATATAACAACCCCTATTTTTGTGCTCAAAAAGATAAAACACCCCTTAGTTACAGCTGAAAGAAGGTATAGTGAGAAGAGGAGCTTGAGTGTCAGAGAGAGTCAAACCGGACCCAAAATGCAATCGATTATATGCTCTCTTAGTCACACGTACTTATGTCAGTCTTAGTTATTTAACACTGGGCTTGTTATTTAATATAGTCTCATCTGATTAAATCTTGCCAAAACATATTAGTAAACCACTATAGAGTTAAAAACTCGTCTACTAGTTCAATACTTATATGGCTAACAGCTCCTATCAGCTCCTAGGTGGTAGAGTGATGGCTCAGATTGCTCCGATTATGGATGAGTATTATGCCTATGACCTGACAAATAGCTGAAGCTAACGAAACCCCCCTCCCAAGTCACCAGGACAGAACAAAGAAACAGACGTTATTGGAAGGCAGACCCTGTGGTCTCCGTGTAGCTCAACGCGCGTTTCGGCGCCAAGATGCGCCTTTGTCAAGAGCTTACCGGGCAGTGAAGGTGTTGCAGTTTTAAATGCTCTAGACTCCGCCCCTCCTCTTCGTGACGTAATCGTCACGCCCAGACACGTCAGTGAGTGGGGGGGGAGTGGGCTAGGAGTGGCGTAAATTGGGTTGCTGCTCGACATAAGGGGAACATTAACCCCTCATTGGCCAAGTGAAAAAGCACATTAAATAGTCACAGTGACAAGAAAAATTGCTTTTATTATTTTATACCAAATAAATGTTTATTTTAACACTTCACCGTTCCTGGTACCTGAGTTCCTGCTAAGAAAAACTTATTACAAACATCTAAGAGGAGGATCAGATCCAGTGTATCCCTTGGTGGATAAAATACCTTTACAGTCCAGAGCCTAACTTATGTGGCTCTGGAAAGTGTGAGTGAACCTTTTTTGATCTCCACATATTGTAAATAGGTTTCAACAGTATACACTATGTTGTTTTCTTGTATATATTATATATAGGGTCAACAGTTACTGTCTGTTGCTGAAAATAGGACCTATACAAGATTTTAAAGGTAAAATATTTCAATGTTTGTGTGCTTTCACCTTTTTTTTCTGTTCACTACTCTATACTAATTCTCCTCGACCTTTCTGCTGCTTTAGACACTGTTGATCATCAACAGCTTCTTCTCATCCTCCGTAATCTCAGTATACAAGATAATGCTCTCTCCTGGTGCTCTCCCTACCTCCCCCAGTACTCATTAAGTGTTTCTTTCTCTGTCTCTGCCTCTTCTCCCTCTATGTTGGTGTTCCCCAAGGGTCTGTCCTTGGTCCCCTATTGTTCTCAATCTACACTGCCTCCCTTTGTAAACTCATCAGCTCCTTTGGCTTCCAGTATCATTTCTATACACTTATCTGTCCCCCCCCCCCCCCCCTGATTTCTCACCACCCCTCTTTACTTGTGTCTCTGTCTGCCTCTCTGCTATTTCCAACTGGATGGCTGCTCATTTCCTTAAACTGAACCTGTCCAAAACATTACTTCTGGTCTTTCCTCCCTCAAGTGTTGCTACTCCCTTGTCTCTTTCTTTCCAATTCAATGGCACTATCATCTGCTCAAGCTCGCTTCCTAGGTGTTCTCTTTGACTCCGACCTCTCCTTCACCCCTCATGTCCAAACAATTGCCAAAACCTGCCGCTTCCATCTCAAAAATATTGCGCGCATCCGACCATATTTAACGCCTGATACAGCAAAGGTGCTTTTCCATGCCGCTGTCCTCTCTTGCCTTGACTACTGTAATCCACTTCTCAGTGCTCTAATGTGTTTCCAACTTACCCCATTACAGTCTATAATTAATGCAGCGGCGAGGCTTATCTTCCTGTCCGCCTGCACCTCCCACGCCTCCCCTCTTTGTCAGTCCCTACATTGGCTTCCCGTAAGATATAGGCCTCAAAACGTGATTGCTATCCAATGATTACAACAGTTAAATTAAGAACATTTAAAATTTAAATTTAGGATCGATGAATGGATCAGCTACCCATGGAATCGCTAGAAAGCTGTGGTCACACATAGGAGATGTAAGACAACATAAACATTGATATATGCATTATTTAGTCTTCCTCATTAGACTCATGACACGGTTATTCTAGATCTACAATAAGGGCATTACCATCCTAGCTGTCATGATACTAATTTTCGTAAAAAATATTTTTTTTCTTACTTACAAACACGGACTCTCTTTTTATTTGATTATTTTTTTTATCTTTTTCTCCTTTTCTCTGTTACTATATCTTAATCTTTCTCTCACCTTCTTTACAAAACTCCTCTTTGTCTGACATTTATATTAATTAAGCTCTTGAAATGCCATATGCACACTCAGATCTGTTGGTGGAACCACATTTAGTTCACTGAAAGGTTGACAGTTCATATTTTTGAAAAGACCGCGACTTTATGTTTAGTTTGTATACACTGTTGTTCTTATGCATACATTTGCCTTTGGCAATATAAGCACAGAGAATCTCATCAATTATTGTCACACAAAAGCTCCACAATGAAGCTGTCTGAAAAATAAGACAGTATATTTTAGTCACTTATTTATTCTGTCTTATTGTATACTACTATGTGGAGCACAGCACATGGGATTAAAAAGCCCATATGCTTGCATGACGATTTTATGGCTAGCTTTGGATGCTCTAGTAACTAATAGCGAGTGCCTGGATAAGTCTAATTAATAAAATATACTAATTTACATAGAGTAGCCTGTACTGCCCATGTATTTAAAGGACCACTCTAGGCACCCAGACCACTTCAGCTTAATGAAGTGGTCTGGGTGCCAGGTCCAGCTAGGGTTAACCCATTTTTTCATAAACATAGCAGTTTCAGAGAAACTGCTATGTTTGTGAATGGGTTAAGCCTTCCCCTATTTCCTCTAGTGGCTGTCTCACTGACAGCCGCTAGAGGCGCTTGCGTGATTCTCACTGTGAAAATCACAGTGAGAGCACGCAAGCGTCCATAGGAAAGCATTATGAATGCTTTCCTATGTGACCAGCTGAATGCGCGCGCAGCTTGTGCCGCGCGTGCGCATTCAGCCGACGGGGAGGAGAAGAGGAGGATCGGAGGCAGAGAGCTCCCCGCCCAGCGCTGGAAAAAGGTAAGTTTTTACCCCTTTCCCCTTTCCAGAGCCGGGCGGGAGGGGGACCCTGAGGGTGGGGGCACCCTCAGGGCACTCTAGTGCCAGGAAAACAAGTATGTTTTCCTGGCACTAGAGTGGTCCTTTAATGCTTCTGAGACCTGCATATATACTCCAAGATTTATAGGCAAATACACATCATCGTGAATACTACACACATTTTCTTTGGTAGTGTTTTAATTTGTCTGGACTTTTCAATTTATCGAGTTGCCTCTTCTTTTCTAAATTATTGAATCTTCTTGCTACATACATTGCTAGTACATACGGGATCATCAATGTTGACCAATAGACAATACAGTAATGGTCAATTACAGCAAATGTTCCATCTACAAAGATGATCTTGCTAATTTAGATTCATGAACACAGAATCATGCCTAAAACCGCAGGAAGAGGTTGTAAATGTACACTGTATGGTAAAATATTATGTCTCTACTTCCTTACCAAAGTTTTTTATTAAAAAGCACTTTACATCACAAGAGAATACAACAATTGTGTGGATATCTAGCATCACATAACGGTGACAAAGGATAACTATTTAAACAACTAAGATTATCAGTATTGCAAATAGACATCAAAGAGGCTCTATAGAATATAATTAATCTGGTTATAAGTAACGATGATAACCAATTAGTGTTATTCATGAAGGTTAGAATTGTTGGGAATTCTGAATTTTTTTTTAGCAGTTTGCCTATTCTAG
This sequence comes from Pelobates fuscus, assembly GCF_036172605.1. Taxonomy (NCBI): domain Eukaryota; kingdom Metazoa; phylum Chordata; class Amphibia; order Anura; family Pelobatidae; genus Pelobates; species Pelobates fuscus. Next base: position 38,353,964 of record NC_086318.1, on the reverse strand, counting down.
TCGTGAATTAAAAATTCACTTTAAATTCACTATCAGGGTTATTAACTAAAGTGTGGATTGCCAGAAATTCCTAAAAAAAATCATAGAGAATTTCAAATTGATCACCTAAATGAAAAATTTCCAAGTCAGCTATGCTTCCAGTTGGGGTATTTGGCATCATACATTAAGCTGTTGGCCAGAAAATCATGATTCCATGGATTGGTAGAAAAAGAGCCCAAAGCCATGCACAGTGAGATCCTAGCTCCCCTTCTACATGGTCCTAGGTCCTCTTCTACCTATTAAGACTTCCTGTATATCGAGACAAGAATCGTGTTTGGCTTTGCTGTGTGTGTGTGTGTGTGTTAGCTATTAACAATAAAAACTAGATCAGGGGATGGCACCTTTTGGCACTCTAGATATTGTGAACTACATCTCCCTTGATGCTTTGCCAGCATTATGCCTGTAAAAGCATTATGGGAGATATAGCCAATAACATCTAAAGTGCCGAAGGTTGCCTATCCCTGAACTAGATGATAGGCAGCTGTTTTACTTTCTGCAAGCCTGTTTGTGTGGCAATCTATGAGACCAGTGTATGTTATGTATCTTGTGGAAATCTAGTAACATAGAAACATAGAAACATAGAAACATAGAATGTGACGGCAGATAAGAACCATTCGGCCCATCTAGTCTGCCCAGTTTTCTAAATACTTTCATTAGTCCCTGGCCTTATCTTATAGTTAGGATAGCCTTATGCCTATCCCACGCATGCTTAAACTCCTTTACTGTGTTAACCTCTACCACTTCAGCTGGAAGGCTATTCCATGCATCCACTACCCTCTCAGTAAAGTAATACTTCCTGGTATTATTTTTAAACCTTTGTCCCTCTAATTTAAGACTATGTCCTCTTGTTGTGGTAGTTTTTCTTCTTTTAAATATAGTCTCCTCCTTTACTGTGTTGATTCCCTTTATGTATTTAAATGTTTCTATCATATCCCCCCTGTCTCGTCTTTCCTCCAAGCTATACATGTTAAGATCCTTCAACCTTTCCTGGTAAGTTTTATCCTGCAATCCATGAACCAGTTTAGTAGCCCTTCTTTGAACTCTCTCTAAGGTATCAATATCCTTCTGAAGATAGGGTCTCCAGTACTGTGTACAGTACTCCAAGTGAGGTCTCACCAGTGTTCTGTACAATGGCATGAGCACTTCCCTCTTTCTACTGCTAATACCTCTCCCTATACAACCAAGCATTCTGCTAGCATTTCCTGCTGCTCTATTACATTGTCTGCCTACCTTTAAGTCATCAGAAATAATCACCCCTAAATCCCTTTCCTCAGATGTTGAGGTTAGGACTCTATCAAATATTTTGTACTCTACCCTTGGGTTTTTACGTCCAAGATGCATTATCTTGCACTTATCCACATTAAATGTCAGTTGCCACAACTCTGACCATTTTTCTAGTTTACCTAAATCATTTTCCATTTGGCTTATCCCTCCTGGAACATCAACCCTGTTACATATCTTAGTATCATCCGCAAAAAGACACACCTTACCATCAAGACCTTCTGCAATATCACTAATAAAAATATTAAAGAGAATGGGTCCAAGTACAGATCCCTGAGGTACCCCACTGGTGACAAGCCCAAGCTTCGAATATACTCCATTGACTACAACCCTCTGTTGCCTGTCACTCAGCCACTGCCTTACCCATTCAACAATATTCGAATCCAAACTCAAAGATTGTAGTTTATTGATAAGCCTTCTATGTGCAACAGTGTCAAAAGCCTTACTGAAATCTAAGTAAGCAATGTCTACTGCACCACCCTGATCTATAATTTTAGTTACCCAATCAAAAAAATCAATAAGATTAGTTTGGCATGATCTCCCTGAAGTAAACCCATGTTGTCTCTGGTCTTGAAATCCATGTGTTTTTAGATGTTCAACAATCCTATCCTTTAACATGGTTTCCATCACTTTCCCCACTACTGAAGTAAGGCTTACTGGCCTATAGTTGCCCGACTCCTCCCTATTACCTTTCTTGTGAATGGGCACAACATTCGCTAACTTCCAATCTTCTGGGACTACTCCTGTTTTCAATGATTGGTTAAATAAATCTGTTAATGGTTTTGCTAGTACACCACTAAGCTCTTTTAATAGCTTTGGGTGTATTCCATCAGGTCCCATTGACTTATTTGTCTTTACTTTTGACAGTGGTAAAGAATTAGATCAAATCCATTTTAATTCCAGGCTGTAACACTATATCACGTGCCAACATCAAAGGTGAGTATTAATTATGCAAGTCACTGTCTCCTTACAAACCATTATGCATTGTACCATGTCATTAATCTCAACAAGGGTCACAGGGCACTCAACTACAGCACACCACAGTTTCTACAGGATATGTATATATTTATTGTTCCTTCATATTACCTTACATTGATCATCATCAGTGTAAGTTGCAGCTTGAAGAGTTACGACTTATTGATTCTTTATCTACCTTTCTTGTTGTCGTTTGCCTGCATCTCTACTGCCATGCCTGTACAAGGACAGTGACAAGTGACCAGAGGTCATGTGACCAAGCTCGTGTATACCTTTCTTACAGGGGGATAAGCTTTGCCCTTTGATATTTTAATTGGGTAATTCAATACTTTTACAAGTCAGGAGAGAGATAACCACTTCCCCCTATCTCCATTCCTTCCTGTTCCTTCTTGGCTGTGCTACTGAGCAGACATGGGCTATTTTTTGTCATGGTGAACTATGTTACAGTCTTTTGCTTCCTTTTCTTCCTTAGTGGATGTGATGTTGAACTTGCAGCAGTGAGCCATTACTAGATGTGATGGCCTAACCGTGGGTGAGATCAAACATGTGGGGAAGGGGATTACTATATATATATATAAAAAGAGAGATAGATTAAAAAGGGTTGTTGCTCCGTGGGTCTGGGCTTTGTGTTTGTGATAAATTTATAGTATTGTGTTGTTGCCTTCTAATTAATACCTTTTAATGTAGATGAACATTATGTAATATATATATATATATATATATATATATATATATATATATTTATATATTAATTTGGTAATACACCACAACAGGTATCTCTCTCTCTCTGTCTATCATGTTTCTTTCCATTTATGGCTGTATTGTTTTAACTGTTAATTTTATATACAATGAGCACCATATTTTATTTTCTGTTTTATGTCTATGGAGAGGATCCTAACTTACTTACTTGCCCCAGATAAATATTTCTGCACATATATCCTAGAGTGGGGATCATTCCACTCCAAGCACCACAAATGGAGCCATCTGGAAGCTTCATTAAATGTGAATGTGCATTTTTAATATATGTATTATCTTATTATCTAATTCCATCTTTTGACTGCACCATTCTGGTATTTTATTTCTGTTTATGCTACACATCTACACTATACTTGATGGAGCAAGAAAAAAGTAAAAAATATATATATATATATATCCACAGGCAGGGGATTTTTTTTTAATATCACAGCTTAATTCATTTGTTGAATATCAAATTTTTTTTTTATTTTTCTTATAGTTTGCAGCCCTACAATTAGCAAGGCAATGGAAGTGTCTTTCCCTTTTTCTTTCCAATTTGAAGTTTTTGATATACTACACTATATTTTTTTCTCTTCCTACCTCCACTACATATCTTTTAGATCTTGAGGACCTTTCCACGGAGCTGCTTCCTATTGTACCTCCTTCGTGTGTGTCTGTACTGCCTGCCTGCCTGCCTGCCTGTCTTTCTCTCTGTCTATCTATTCCATGTCTGCATTTTTCCATCTATTTTAGCACATATCTCAGAGTTTGTTTATTATGTTCCATTTACCTGTCTGTCTTTACGTCAGTCACTCTATCATCCTACCTCCTCACTCATCCAACCATCCATCCTTCCATCCAGTTTCTCTGCCATACCTGTGTGTGTCTATCATATTCTTCCATTTGGGTTGATTACATTTTTTTTGTCTAATTTTCATCAGTATGCCTGTCTGTTCCAAAAATGTGACCAATGATAGAGGAATGAAATCTGGAATTGTCAGACAATAATGTTATGATCAAAATTCCAAATGGTCAACCAGGTGCCTTCTGAATGAATCATTTTAGAAGCTCATTACTGTGCTTATTGGTAGACAGTAGGTTTGTTAAGAGCCAAATCTGATATATTATAGGCTCTGTCACTTCATTGATGCCTTGGCCCCAGGTGAGGGATTCTTCTGTCTAGCCCTCTAATCCCCCTGAACCCTTGTAAGATTTATACCCCCAGAACTGATTTAACTTACTGTTTTTGTCATTCCATTACTGTTAGGTCTTTTCCTTGACCTCACCATCTTAAAGTTTCTAAGATGGTGGCGCTATGAAATCGTATCTTTTGCTCTTCCCTGGGCATGCACATGATTTCATGCACATGCCAAGTATATCGATTACATTAGTGGTGACAAAAAAGTCTGAAGACTGCTATGAGCTGGAGGGAGGTGAGTACACACCAAGAAAGACAAACAAACTTGACAAAGATCATGGTGTTTGACTAAACTCCATCCTTGGTCAACTTTTGTCAACCTACAAGTTATACTGTACATGAGAGGAAGTAGTCACTACTTTTCCTTATGTATCAATAAGCATAATTTTGGAAAAATAAAAATAAATGGGCAGATAAGGATGGATTTTGGACATGACAAAAAGGACAGTGGAAAAACACCCAGTAAACGTAAAAAAAATTCTTAAAACCTCCTGGAAAATAGAACCCAGGGAAAACGGATCCTTGGCAGATCTACAATAATGATAAACATAACATAGCGCAATACAGTATTGAAATACAAAATTGGTGGTATAAGGTAGAAAACTCACAAACGAAAGATGAATCAGGCTTCGCACGCCACCAGGGATTAAATGGATAGAGAGGATGGTGGCTCTCAGATGATAGGAATCCTTAAATATGTGGAGGACAAAGGCCACACATGGTGATGTAAAATTAAAATACAAATACACTTTATTTGATTGCACTTACAGACAAGATGAATGCCGTGAGCATATCTCCACGTCAAGTGGAACTCAAAAGCAGCGTAGTGGATCTGGGGTAACCAACTCCACATATTTAAGGATTCCTATCATCTGAGAGCCACCATCCTCTCTATCCGTTTAACCCCTGGTGGGGTGCGAAGCCTGATTCATCTTTCGTATTACGCAATGTTATGTTTATCATTATTGTAGATCTGCCAAGGATCCGTTTTCCCTGGATTATATTTTCCAGGTTGTTTTAAGAATTTTTTTACGTTTACTAGGTGTATTTCCACTTTCCTTTTTTTCATTGTTTGTTAGGTGTCAGTGAGGTACACCTGGGAACACTCTAAGTTAAACATATATTACTCTTGTCTTTAGTGTGTAAACTCCCTTCTTTTTCACTGGATTTTGGACATGCCTACTAAAGAAAATAAAAGTAATAGAGCCACTTTATCAGCAGATAACAGCCTTATCTGCAGTCAACATCTGTTTCTATGTTTCGGTTTAGGTTACCCTGGGTGTCTAGGTAGGTAGGACACTAAATATGGGCTCTTATATTTATTAGAATCAATGTATAGATGAGTAAATATTTATAAGTTAATCTTTTACTACCTCCTCCGCATCTTTGGTTGTACACTCAGCCCCACTTGAAAATGCATGCATATCCCTAACACACCATCCTTTGTAATTGGTCCTGACTTTTTTTTGAGCCCAGAATAGGTTGCAAAAGGCTGTTGAGCCAAGTCACATGGAAGATCACAACCATACATTCAGTTAAGGCTGCTGAAGATTTGCATGAACTGTCTGCAAACATAAGGACCTCATGGATCATGTGAAACTTTGATTAAATGTCTTTTAGTCGTGTTTGTTTCTGTGTGCATAGAATAATTTGTCAATCACAGATATGACCAATAATTTATCACAGTGCTTCTCTAAACTTGTGTTTTCATAGTACAAGACACCTTTTTGGACGATACAGAAAAACCATTGTGTTCACTGACAATAAACATTTGTTACAATGTAATTAATGAAATATTCAGATTTCTCTCATTTTCAAACACGTACTAGATGTTGGGTACCAAAATCCTTCCTACTCATTTTATTACCCACTTAAATAAGAAAAGCTGAGTCAACCTTGTAGGAATAGCGCCTGCATTCATGAGGCTGAGCAGGTACTCTATAAATAAATATAACCATCTGACCAATTCTAGAAAGCTATTGACCAGAAGCTCACGTTTTGATTTTTTTTTCATTATTTTCTTACATTCATAATAAAATACTACTAGTCGTAGGAAGCCAGTCTTTCATAAGACCTATTTATTAAAAATCTTGCTGCGTCAAAAAAATTTGTACAAAAAGTAGTCGTGTTATGTATATACAGCTGACATGCTGACCTGATTTCTGTGTCAGCTTTTCTATATTTGGTAATAATGAAAATATATGGATACCAAACAATTCACAATATTTTTACTCATAAAATTATTACATATTATACTAATGTGGCAGAGGTAATTTACATGCAAATCCTGATTACAAAGAAATCCAATATTGGTTTCTAATACAACAAGATAAAACCATCATAAAATTTAATTTTCTCAAGTTTATTCTTATTTCGAAGCATTTTCAATAATGTGTTTCAATAACACCGTATGCATTTTTTTTTCAGTACCAAAAAAAAGTATTAAAAAAGAAATTTGTCCAGTTTGTGATATTCCATTTAAAATTTTAGAATTTTCTTTCTTTTGGTCAGTAACATATTTCTCAGTAAGAGGTTGTTGTAGTTGTACATATAGTAAAAAGGAAAAGAAAAATGAATCCAATGTGCATTACAATTTTCAATCGATACAGTCTTTTTTGGGGAATTAAAAGAAAGGTGAAAAATATTATTACATACTTTACAATGCAATTCAAAGGTGTGAAATTCAATCCTTTGTAAATATATTAACCTAATGATATATATAAAAAAAATATCAGCAGCAAATCTCTCTGGTGAACACGAAGGAGTTAGTCTGTTTTTTCTGTTTTGGCATCTTTCACAACTACATCTGATGTTTTCCGAAGTGGTCCTTTCTCTGAATTGGAATTACCCTGGTTAGCTTCTGAAATTCCGCTGGATTTATTTGCTGTGTGTTTTTCCAAATAGTTCAGCATCTCACTGAGAACAGTTTGGAAAGTGCTTAAAGCAGCACAGATTGCTGGCGTTCCAAATCCGTGGGTGATCAGACTATAAGAAGAAGAAGAAGAAAAAAAATGTGATATTCAACAGATGAACTAAGCTGTGATATTATAAAAAAAATGCATATTTTATAATCCACAAAGAAAACTATCTATTTACTTCAGTACATGTTGGTTTTAAATGTTAGGCTTCATACAGTCCTGTAATGTAAACGTTTGCTGCATCATACATGCGTGCGCAAAAATCCAACTTTATTGTTCCACAAACACCATGGCACGAAAAGGGAATGTGTGAGCGACACACTTCATTTGTGCTTTTTGTGATTGCTTAATTATACATTCTCCAGGCAGGGATTAACAAATGGATAGTTTCTCTGTTTTTCCATGTGGTCAATTTATGGTTTACAACAGTTGCACATCCTTGTGTGAGACTAAATTATATTTATCATATAATTTCAAAACCTATGAAGGCCTATTGTTTATTATTTAAACTGTATTCTCAAATATGTAGGATTTAAGGTGAGGTGTCAGTTTAGAGGAACTCCTCACACATTAAAAGGAAATATATTTGTTTTCAACATTAGAGTTATCTTTAGTGGGTTTAGAGTTACGCCCCTCTTTCAATCTTGATAATATCTGGTCCAATTAGATGTTTCCTATAGAGAAGCATTGTGGACCTATGGGGCATGTGCTGCAATTTTCACCCTCTACCAATCTTGCGAGGCAATCATATGTTTTTTTTTATGAGAATCATTAGCTCATTCAGCACCATCATCCTGTGTATAATGATGTTGAACATAAAGATATTTAAAGGATCACTGTAGTGTCAGGAAAACTAAGCGGTTTTCCTGACACTATAGTGCCCTGAGGGTGCCCCCACCCTCAGGGGCCCCCTCCCACTGGGCCGAAGGGTTTAAAACCCCCTCAGCAGCTTACCTTTTTCCAGCGCCGGGCTCCCTCGGCGCTGGTGTCCTCTCCTCACCCGCCGACGTTAGCTCCCTCTGCCGACGTCAGCGGAGCCGAATGGTCATGCGCGGCAAGTGACGCGCACCCATTCAAGCTGAATGCTTTCCCATGGACGCTCTGCGTGATGGAGGCATGATATGTCTCCAGCATCGCAAACGCGCCTCTATTGGCTGTCCGGAAGACAGCCACTGGAGGCTGGCTTAACCCTGCAATGTAAACATTGCAGTTTCTCTGAAACTGCTATGTTTGCATCTGCAGGGTTAAAACCTGAGGGACCTGGCACCCAGACCACTTCATTGAGCTGAAGTGGTCTGGGTGACTATAGTGTCCCTTTCACATTTGAATGTCTTCATGAGGAAGTGCCTGAAGTGGCTATCTACTTCAAAAGAGTTTAGGCAAAATGTATACAGTACCATTTCTGAGAAACAGCAATGTTTTACTTTGTGCGAGAAAAGGGAGAGCATCTATGCATTAAGCACTTTATCTTACTATGTGGTGATAGGAGCATAGACTTACTTTGAGCTTTTACCAGACCAAGATGGGGCTGAAACCTTCTAGCCAAAAGATAGTTCTCCCAAAATGTTCTGCAGGAGAGTTAGTCCTCCCAAAACTTTCTGTGGGAAAGTTAGTGCTCCTATAACTCTCTGTGGGAAAGTTAGTCCTCCTATAACTTTCTGTGGGAAAGTTAGTCCTCCTATAACTCTCTGTGGGAAAGTTAGCCCTCCTATAACTCTCTGTGGCAAAGTTAGTCCTTCTATAACTCTCTGTGGGAAAGTTAGTCCTCCTATAACTCTCTGTGGGAAAGTCCTCCTATAACTCTCTGTGGGAAAGTTAGTCCTCCTATAAATCTCTGTGGGAAAGTTAGTCCTCCTATAACTCTCTGTGGGAAAGTTAGTTCTCCTATAACTTTCTGTGGGAGATCAGTAATTTCCTTTTTCCATCTGAGCTCATAGATATTTTTGTACATAAATGGAGTAATCAAAACCTTCATGGAGGTTATCTGCTCTCATAGAAAGCTTTGTTGCAGTTATATGTGGATGTATCACTGTAGAGAAAATGGAAACACTGCACATAAGGAGCGAGGGCCGGGAATTTAAGGTAAATGGAGAATATGTCTTATTTTTCACCTATTCAGGACAGACATGCCAACAGCTGTAATTACTCAATACAATTTACTCAACACCTTTTATGAAGGGGGTTTAAAAAAAAATTACAAGTGAACATAGACTATACAAATGCCATGCTCTTGTCTTGGTTCCTGGATTATTCTTTGGACTATGTTTACAAATCACATTTATTATAATTGACCAGTGTTACGTGTTTGGTTTATTTAAGTAAAGGTTAATACTCTATTAAGTAGCATAGCTTATAGCTCCGTGAAACAAAAATTTATTATTATTATAATTATATTAATTACTAAATTATTCCCATATTGAGCTGAAATTCTTCCTAAACACAATTTAGCAATTCGGGAATTTTAGATGAATTATTATTTGTAATGCAGATAAATATTTTTGGACACAGGTTTTAATAAATCACTTCACTCTACCAAAATATCAAATCTAGATGTGAGAGAATGATTTAGATAACTTTCCCAGTTATACCTAATGATCGTCTTTAAAACAATCAATATGCAAGATTACTGCAAGCAAATCTATAGGGGGAAAGTATTTGCTTTTTCCCTTCTTAAATAATGTTTTTTTTTGCTTATTTATGAAGGAAAGAAAGAAAGAATTTAATTACCAAGTTTGGTCGTGGATTCAAAAAATTATCATGTTACCAACTTTTTCTATTTTGAATATTTTCTCCTAAAAGCTTATCTAATTTTTAGACTATAGTCACAGTTCATATCTGTAGATTTTAGAGATTCTTATAATATTTAATTTTTGCTTTTAAAATACAATGTAACTAGGTTTTTAGAAAATGTTTATTACTGACTAAATCCTTTCTATGGTTCTTCTAGTGACTATACTTTTTTGAGAAGTGTTACGGTCACTAGTGCGTCTTGAGCTTATTGGGATCATTTACAAGAAATGTTTCTTTGGATGCTAGCTAAGTAATTTGACTGATGATGCCATCCATGCTAAAAAAAATTGCCAGCCTGCAAATGTATTTTGTATTTTTTTTAATATACAAAAGGACATTGAGATTCTATTGGACATCCAATCATTAGTCTAGAGAAAATTTTCATATAGCTTCATATAATGAACAAAAAATGGTGAATAAAAATAACAATAAAGAAATGTAGTAAAAGGAGATAAAGCTCTGAAGTATACTTAGTACAATTCACTTCATATTTTACTAAACTGATATATATATTTAAGTTGTAGTATCCATTGACAGGAAACAATATCTGCTTGTATTATTGGGGCAGCTTATCTGTTAATGTGTTTGTTTATTTTTTGTGGTTAGTTGCAGACAGTTCCTACCAATATGATCTTATGTAGGCAGATATACCTAAATCATTTCTAGGCACATTAACCTCAATGCATTATTTCCACTACTATTATTTTGGTAATTATTATTGTAATATGTACTTTGGTAAAATTAAGTAATAATCACCCTGATAAAGGACACCAAAGTGTAAACTCCATATCACTAAAGTTCTCGAATCTCAAATAAAAAATAACCAGCCTGATTTTACAAATTATATGAGTGAACATTGTTACTCACACTCTCAGCACTTGAGTACTTTTCAAGAGAAATTAATCTCACAGTACAAATAACATATATTGAACACGTGTGCACATAAAACACATAAAACAGATTAAAAACATACCTGAAATGTGTTAAATGTCTCTGAATGTCAAGGTCTAAAATTGGAGTTGGTCTAGAAGATCCCAGCGGAGATCGGTCTTGGCTGAGAAGGTCTTGAAACTCTTTACAAATTTGTCTGCATTATCAAAAAAGATGAGTACAGGTTAATTTATTTTTTTTATTCTCGAGATATGCAACAGTCATAGGAAAATGTAACACCACAAATCATAGCACACTGCACCCAAACAACATAAAACATTATCCTTTTTTTTTCTTTTTTTAAAATATAGACTATTATATTATGTAAAATAAAATGTTCAGATTTAAAATCATCTCAATTATAAAGCTGTTCCCAATTAGAAGCTAAAGTACATATTATTATAATTTGTAAGTAGAATACTTCTCAGTGGCACCACCCCTCCACCACTCTCACTTCTAGTAGAAAATCCAAAGACATTACTACATTTCTCGCTTTTATAGAATGATTCATTCTTCCTTTATCAAGTTTGTTGATTGTTTATATTGTGTATAATATACTTTGCCATAGTTCATTTGTAGTTGTAGTCTGCCAATGCAGTGCAATGTTTGCACATTAAAATAAAAATAATAGCTTACTTTGTAGCGAGGATCATCTTTTTCCTTGCCGTCTGTTCTTTCTGCTCCATGTGTTGTCTTGCCAAGTGCTCTCCCACAGCTTTTGCTGGGAATTCTGTTTCACATGTGTAGCCGAAATCTCTTGCCAAGTGCAATGCCTCTCCTATGGAAAGAAAAAGTAATGACACATCTGGTCTTTGCTCGAAGTGTTTCAACAAGGACTTATCTGTGATACTTTCTCTAAAATTACAACTAATTCAACATTAAGCTATATCCAGTGATCAAGAACCTTGATCAGGGTATCCCAATTGTCTATAATTAAATAAATATTACTAATTACTAATTATGTCAAGAAGGCCCTCACACTGCCTGGTGGCAGTTAAACCATGCATTATGGAGAATGGTGAATGGATAGTATCACCAACTATACAGTAATGAATTAGAAGATATGACCAACCCTATTAAATAATCCACAGATGCAGTTTTGTTCATTACAACTCTTTCCAAAAATGTGTTTTTATTTCTCCCACATTTATCCAGAGCAGATAGTATGGGGGCTGTTCTTCAAAGTAGACATGTGTTGACTTTAGAGCCGGTAAAATTAAAATGAAAAAAATACAGAGTTTGATTAAAAAAAGTATCTAAATTTGTTGAACTGGTTATTTATTTTATCAAACTCTATATTGCCAATTACACCTCCAAAACTTGGAGTCTAACACATCACCCTACATTCCTTTTCAGCTCTGTTCCATACGTGTGAGTGGGGGTGACAATATCCTATTTTAGAAAACTAAATTACTTTAGAGAACCCTTGATTCACTAACTTTAACAGTTAAAAGGAGAAGACAGAAAGAGTGCATTCTATTTCCACAATATTTTAATACCATTGATAAATATGATATACAGCACATTTTCATGTGTGATCCTTTTCTATGGGCAAAAGATTCAGCTCCCTAAAATTTGACAAATATAACCATTTTAATACTGCATATAATTCAGCATGTATATAAATATAAGCAAATAAATAAGGATTGGTTCCTTTTATCTCTTCAATTGTTATACGACTATAGCTTTTTGCGCGCTAAAATAAAACAGGCCTATCGGCATAAATGATACCATAAAAATTAAGAAAACTCTTAAAGTCAATTTAGAAAAGCAGAAAAATGATTATTTTCTCCAGCAAATTGAAGCCCCGATACCAAGAAGTTGGGGTAATTTTATAAACAAATACAGAAACAGTCAAGAAATAAGAGGAACACCGGGACGGGTAAGAGGTCTGAGTGTGTTTATGAGCATTTACTTTGTCAGAGCCAACTGAGCCAAACATAAACAATCATTGTTCTTGATAAAAGTTTTTGATCTTAAAAAACACATTTTAAAATACTGATTCAAATTAGAAATGCTATATTCTTGGGCTGGAATATTTGCATTGTTTGCGAAGCTTGAAACAACCAACAATAGAATTAGAAGATGAATGAAGGCTCTCGGGAGACCTTCAGATGAAGAATCACGCTCAACCTGATCAGTGCCTGAAAACATTCAAGGGAATAGAGGAAAACATTTTTTTGTAAGGCCCAGTATGTGAAGCCATACTTTTATCCAGGCTATGACTGAAGCACATCGCCAGTACAGGTACAGCATGTCCCACACATGTTCTCTGTGACTTTCTATAAAATGATCAAAGAGAACTGGGATACAGTCTTCTGATCTGAAGGTTCAGAACATCTTCAGTGATTTGAGAAAGTTGGAGAGTGATGCAGTTAGTCTACTTCTGAGTAAATTAAAATTAAAACAAAAAATTACCTTCTACCAGGGATGTCAAAAGTGTTACATTTGCAGCTTTTCTCCTCCCGGCAGGTAAATTTAAACCAAGTCTATCCAACTTCTCTCTCAAGCAGCGGCCACCATTTTTGGATTTTGCCCTAGAGAATACAAAAGCATTGGGTGTTCATGAGAGCCTATTTTGATTGATAGAAAAAAAAAAGAAAACCTCTATCATCATGATCTTGCCTAGTTTATAGTCCATCTCTACTGCTATCATGTACATCATATCATGCATGCAAATAAATTACATAGGTCAGTTAGATATGGATACCACACTTGTCAACCTATTTTCTCTTCACGGTATGCTGCACTTTGACCTGCTGTGTAATGACACCCTACTTCTTCTAGACTGTAAACTCATTTGAGAAAACCCTCATCCCTTCTTCACCCAAGTTTGTCATTAGTTTACTTGTATGTATTGTTTATCCACTGCTCAATCCTGCAGAATGAGCTGACACTTTATAAATAATAACAATCCCAAAAGAGTAAAAAATATACATCATTAAGCATTCTCTGCTTGCTTTCACAAACACGTGGAGATGGAATAACCAGGTTATGAAAATGGAAGAATGTACACAACATGATCTAAGCATATATGGAGCTTATATATGGACCTCAAACATCACGCACGCTGGTAACACAGAGAAAGACACCATATAGTGACCTGAATATTGCCATGCGCCACATTTTCCTCTGATAAATGTTGATAATGACAGAAATGATTTGATATGTATTAGAAATGATTTAAACATTCATATTGTAATTGATGATTTAAATTTTGCATTGACAGGTGAGCTTACTATTTAATGATCATTGCAGTGTTTCCAAAAAGCTTGGTTATTTAGATGAATATAGATATTCCATATTGTGTGCAGGGATTTTTTCATTTATTTATTTGAGCTGATGAATATTATAGGCATTGCTACCATCCAAGTGTAGTGTGAGTTGAAGTGCAGGGCTTAATATTGCTTGCAGCAGTCCACCATGAATGTTCTCAATTTAGATTTAATTACGTTGTCGATATTCATAAGAATACTCACTTCTGCCTACCAGGGATTTTGCTTTTAAGCTGAGACCATTGAGGTCAGGAGAGCGGCCTTGACTACTACTGCTGGAATCTTTTTTGGGGAAAGAATCAAAGTATGCTTATCCATTGTGTATTGAAATTTAATGTCAGTCACCTCTTCTTTTATTTAATAGGAACACACAATTCTATCTCACCAGCTCTTCTCTTATTAAGACTTTTTCTATTTTAATAAGAGCAATCAGGTATTTTACCTTCTTAATATACCTCCCAGTAGAGAAGCATTCAGGCATTCGGGTGGAGAGAGACGTCGTTTCACTTCAGCTATGGTGACTTTATATTTAGAAGTTGAACTTAGGAGAGATAATCGTCCAGGAACAGAACAGAACAAATCTGTAGGGTTCACTACACAGGTCCCACCTAAAAAAAAAAAACAACCAGAAATGTTATTGGAAAAGGTTTTGGCTCATAACATACATACTACAGACATGGGCAAGAATACAATTTGTGTGTGAATACCATGATATTTAGTGAAGACGGGAGAGGGCCCTATCCTGCAATACCATGTCAATCATAATGATTTCCAACTCAACATGCACTCTATCACGCTCTCCCCAATTTTTTAGGGATAATAGCGCTTCTCTAACACTAGCCATGATCCAGGTTATATTTCTGCCTTTGTACTTGTATAGTGCATAAAGATATCTTAATGTGACTCAAAGAATATAAAATGGGCACAATAAGGACTTTTATCTTCATCGAGGAAATAATGTCGTATACAGAGAGGCGGAGGGCTATACTGTTTTCAAATGTATTTATTACATAAAAAAAAAAGATTTTAAAGGGAAAATTTTTCATGGATGAGGTCAACCAGTGATTTCACCTATGACTTATGCAAGCTTTCAAACTTTTTAAGTAACTTAGCTGAATAATCACTGCAATTGACTTTGAAATAAATATAGTACTATGAATTTAGGGGCTTGTGTTACTCTCAGTCGGTCAGATGACTGCCTAAGTTGGAAACTCACGTATTGTTTACTCTCAACAGATAAGCCAATTCAAGATTTAGAGAACAGGCCCTAGAGAGAGAGATGGTCTAAAGTACATTACTCTAACAATGACTGATGCAATTCTTGTAAAATATAGGAAATTATAGGGTAATTCAAAAGATTTGTAGTACTACTGCACTAAGCTATTCAATCTAGTCCACTGTGTTGCCATCTCCATCCTTTTCTAGGGTTGCTTACAGATTACCCCACAAACTACAGGCGTAAATAAAACTCAACAAAATTATTAAAACATGAGGATCCTCGTAAATAAATCAACAAATCATTTTTTATTTTTACACAACCCTTAGTACTAAAGTTAAAACATTGTATCCAGATTGGATTCTTTAAGGTTTATAGACTCATTGCTGAAGAATTATTGCAAATGGAGCTGTTATAATAGACTGCAATAATCAGTGGTATCAATGAACAACATCCACACTAACCTTATTGGAGACCATGCCCTCCCAGGAAATCTGAGTATCTATAACTGCCTTAAATGATCTAACTACATCTGTATGACTTCTAATATAAGTTATCTGCCATTTCAATTGAGATAATAGTGTTGATTCATTAAGGTATATGTTTTAATATCTAGTATGAATGAAATTGATCCTTTGACATGTAAAACAAAGTATCTGATAATCAGTTAATTCTATCCTCTTGCCACAAATACCCCAGAACCTCTACCTAGTTCCAAAAATGACAATTTATCATTAAGAAGAGCAAAGCATTGCCATCATCAATATAGAATCCAGAATTAAATTATTCATGTACAAATAAACAAAGAGTCTCACAACCTACTCCTAACAGTAAACATCTTTACTCCCAATAATATCGAACCCACCTATTCAAAATCCCCAATCAAAAGTATGCAACACATTCATCTCTTTGTAGACCCATTTAATTGTTCTTTCATTATTCTGAAACAAATCTTGAAACACTTCAAATGTAGTACAGCAAATTTTTCGTTACACTGAAGGTCCCTCGTTTTCTGTGATATAACCCCATGGGTGTAGTGGACGAGTCCAGTTCCCATGCACCATGAATTGGTCATGATTTGCGTTAATGCTTATTTAAGGACCTTTGTATTAAGTTGTGTGAGTTTTACATATTTATGCCCATATTTTTCTTAGGTATGGATATATTTGGACTGTCCAGTAGTGCTTTAATGCCAGCAGGATGGAAACAAGTTGAAATAAAGTCCTTATCAAAGTAGAATTTGCATGGCTACATATTCGTATGCTCCTATTTAACTTGCTTGATTTGTGTTTATCTAATAATGTATAATATTAATGATAATAATAATAATAATAATAATAATAATAATATATTATTTTAGTAACAATCTCCATACTATACTGTTTCTTCACAGAGATCCTTTTACACAAGCCTACATTCTCAATAAATTTCATAGTCAATTAGTGAGATAGGCTAGATGTTTATATCGCAAAGTGAATACGTTCTCATTAAATATGCAGATGACAAGAACATATATGAATGTTACTCAACTAAATGCTGGTGAAATTGTCATTCTTAAATCACATTTTAAAATTAGCCTTTTCATTAGACTGAACTTGCGCTAACGTTCTCCTACAATGCCACATGCTTGGTATTGTGGAGGCCCGTGAAGGCATGTTATTGATATATAGCTTATAACATAAACTAAAATATAAATGCCAACCATTTTCCAACAAAATATACAGATGTACCTAAATACTATATACCATGTCATATTTGAAAGACGGCTGCTATTTATATTATAGAGTTAAGCATTGACTTGCTGTGCAATATAAAAGTAACAAAATCTCCTCCATTACTGAAAGGAAAGAAAAATCTATAAAATATCTTTTAAGTATAAGCGACACATACACACCGCAAAGGAAAAATGTATTGTTCTAGTGGTGAAAAAAGGGAAAACAATGTTTGTACCTTTGAATTTGTCTTACTTTTCATTATGCACCAAAATACAACTAGCTTATCATAATGCTATCGTGAAAACGAATGAATAAAAATGGGTAAAGAAAATATTAATTAGAAGAAAATAGTGGGTGAAAAGAACACATTGCATATTTCTAGCATTATGCCCATGTGCATAAATCGTTCTATTTCATGTATATATTGGCACTATTATGATTAATTAACTACTCACTAAATAATTCAGAGATTACTGCTAGGAATTAGCACAAAAATAGCAATTATTGCTTACATTTTTTTTTACATATTTTGGCAATTTATTAATGCCATCCAATACAAGAAATTGTAGCGCAGAGGTCATGTTTTGAAGAAATTATCCTTGATACCACTTTAATGCCTACGATGATTGTGCAATATTTGATGTTAGGTGTATTTGTGTAAATAGGCTCCAGTATGCTTTACAAATGTATAGCAAGTTTATAAAATACTTATATTGGGGTGTATTGTCACATGTATATATATAGCTATCATTCCAGATTACCAGAATACCTTGATGATATCTAGAGTATATTAAATTGGAAATAGTTACAGCTTCTATTTCATTTTTTTATTCTCTAGTCTACTTTGAGGTTGACTGTACGCTATATATATTTAATGTACACGAATGACAATTGCTGTATGAAATAAATCATGAACAATATCGCAAAAGGATCATGCTGGTAACTACAATCACATTGCTGGAGGCAGAGGCTTTTTTTGAGCCCGATGCTGCCTGTATTCTCGGAGAAATCATTTATTTACTACTTCTATGAAAAAATATGCTTGTGTCTCAGCAAGAAGAGGCATCTAAGAGCCATTACACAAAAATTAAGGGATTTCGATATTTTGTCACTTTTGCTACAATGACAGCAAAGCCAGGCTTTGTCTTACATCACTATTTAACTAGCCCTTTTTACCGTTCACATACACAACATCAAAGTCATTATTAACATCTTAACTACCAGTAAATACTTGTAAACAGCAAAGAAGGGGATGAGGCCTGCAGCATTATACACCATCTCTATGGCATTGACAATTCATTCGAGATAGGAAAATAAACACATAGGCTGTTATGACCAAAGGCTATACCTCCTAATTTAGAGGAGCACCCTGATTTTTATTTTTATTTTCCTTATCTGTTGCTTTAATTAGGAAAGAAATATAATTTATGGGTTGTTTTGTTTTTTTGCATTTAAAAGATCAGTTAAGAGAATGAAAGTGATGCCCAGTCACTAATAATTAAATTAATTTAACTAAAATCAAAATAATATATTTAGTTATCATTCAAGCTGTGTTGGAACACAACAAACGAGTAAGCAAAAAATAAATAAAATGCACAAAGCAAGGCTATATTTTTTTAAGAAGGTTATAAATAATAATATTAATGATGATATTGTTGTGCACACGCATAGATAGGGAATTTTCTCGAATCGTGTATTAAGATGATCATTTCTCGACTTGTAAAAAGTCCCACAATACAAGTCAGTTCATATAAAGAGATCTGAGAGCCAGATGGTGTTTCTACATAGGAATAAGGAAGATTACTGTTATAAGCCAAGCTTGTCCAAACAATTTCGTCAATAAAAGGGAAAGTGTTGTAAACGAGAGAGAGATATATAAAACCAAAGTTGTATTGTTTTATAATGTTGCAAAAAGATTTAAAGTTCATTAAAGTTTTTTTCTTGTCCCAAGGCCATGAAATATGCTGGTCTAGTAATGGTTAGTAATAATTATATAGCTTGCAGCAAAATAAAAAACTGTTACATTCTACCAAAAATCCAAGCAAACTATCAGTAGAACCGTCTCATTCTTAAGTTTAGGTAGGTGAATGTTAAGTCATCTTTTTTTTAAATAATGGCTACCAATACATATATTTTTTTCAATAAGAGAAACATAATTATTATTTTTTCCACTATTGTAGTCTAATTTTCATAGTTAAATCATAAAACATAAGGTTTAATTTCATCTTCACCAAACAACCCAGCAATGAATAATTGCAGTTAAACGAGTCATTCATTAATTGCGGATTCCAAGGACTGAAGGCATATGTTTGTTCGATATAAAACATTTCATTTCGCATCAACACAGGTTCAAAATGTGAACTGTGAGGAATGCAAAGTGAATTCAAAGTGAATCAGGTTCTCGGTTTTACAATTGTAGTTTAGAATTTAAAATTCATAGTTTAGTGATTAATCCCCTAAGTCCATTTTAAATAATACATTTTTGCAAACACAAGAATACCTCCAAATTCTCTTTGGTTAATTGGGGTTTTGAAAATGACAAGTTCCCAAAAGTCAAAAAGAGTTCGAGAATTTGGCCAATCGGTGGATAATCTTGCCTATGTTTAGCTGTTTTTATGAGTTACTTGTAGCGCAGTTGTTTAATAAAAAGAACACCATTTATACCACTTGCCCATATCTTCTATGGTTGATGTTTGTGAAATGTGATGCACATGGCTTTGCTTGTGTGCTACTCTAGACATAATGCTTATTTTATGTCTGATATTCTTCAAAAGGCATAAAAGGTAGCTCTCCTGCTGTTTTAGAACTACAACGCCCATGATGCTTTGCAGTCATAAAGCTGACATCACAGGATTTGCATTTCTGGAAATGCTAGGGATTTCATATATAGCCATCCCCGGTTACATCGATATCAGTGAGGCAGTGTGGTGGGTTGGCTGACTGTTACACACATTGCCCAATATTGTGAAAAATCTAGGCCGTGAACGGAACACTTGGGTAGCAGAAACATGAGCATGCCTAGAATTGTTAGATTTTCGTTATATTTAAAGTGGGAGATTTATAAAAGGTATTTTAATGGAAAAGTGGTGAATTTGTTTTTTGACCATGGACACCAATAAAATAAGCATGATTATTCCATTGTTTTATTGCTCAACTTGTAGAATTGTTCCTCACAGTCAATTTTTAAGCATCTCTACCAATATGTTATCAACATGATGTTGATTGAGTCATATTTATAGCATTGATTTTGATAAAAGTAACACTCCAAACACCATAACCACTACAGCACTCCCTGCCACCCCCCATTGTAAGTAGTCAAACCATTTTAGAATGGTTTGCCTTCTTATTTGGTGTCTGCTGGGCACTGCTTCCTGTCTTCACTACTTCAAACAGAGAATCTGGAACAATGCAGGGCTTAGCTCATTGGCTTAAAATAATCGGCTGCTGCTCTCAGCCAATGAGCTAGCAGGGCTTAGCTCGGGAGAGCTAACGAAAGCACCTGGCTCTTAACTAGCACTAGTGAAATTAGGAAGCAGTGGCTGGTGGAGGCAGGTATGAAGTCAAACCATTTATAATTGGTGAGTGGCAGTGCACTCCTGGCTCCATAACCACTACAGTGCATTGTAGTAGTTATGGTACTTGAAATGTAACATCCCTTACTACAAAGCCTGTTCAAAATGCAAGATCACAGGTTCAAATCCCAGCAGGGTCAACTCAGCCCTTCATCCTTCCAAGGTCGATAAAATGAGTACCATCAATTGGGTAATAATAACATCTATTAGTATTCAGCTGCTGATTTGGTTAATTCCGAGAGCAAGCGCTTTGAGTCCCACTGGGTGTAAGGCACTATATAAATACTAGTTATTACTATATTATTCAGAAGTTTCAGTTGGATACAATTGAAATTGCTCTGATGGCGAGTTTAAAGTCTGTTTCTAATTTTTGTTGCTGATCAACATGAAAATCGCTGCCGAAAATAAATATTGGCCCTATATAAATGCTAATAAAAATTATATTAATAATTATAATATAGTCTTGACCATTTATACAAATTGAGTATATCTTTTATTGTTGTGAAAATATAAATGTGTTAAAAATATATGTTATACCATTGGTTTCCTCTACTAAGTGGTTCATAACGATTTAGTAATTTGATTCAGGGTGAATGCGTTTCCGTTAAAATTTGGAGTTATACTGAGAGGTCCAACTTCGGACATTATGGTAATCCATTCTGTCCATGTCACTTTTAAAGTAGCCCATCAGTTTATAGTATCCCATCACATGGGGCAGGTGCTTCTATTGTAAGAACAGATGGACCTGCTTGAAAAGGGGTTATTCACGTTCAATCACTCCCCAAAATTGCAACATTAAGGCCAAAATAGCATCCTTGGGAAATAGAAACTTCTCAATGAGCAGAGCTAAAATTCTCCTCCTTCCCCTTCCCAGTTTAGCTCCTATAGTCTACACCAGGGGTCCTCAAACTCCAGCCCCCCAGATGTTGCTGAACTACAACATCTGGGGGGCCAGAGTTTGAGGACCCCTGGTCTACACCTTAGTCAATTGTCAACTCACAGTTTGGTTAATAAACACTTATTGTATAATTTTATTTTAGAACCTGATCTGGGGTAAATTCAATGCCAAAAAGTAAAAATCCCATATATATTGTCTGTTGCCTGGGATGAAATCAAATTGAGACCGGCCAACTGATTTTTACCTGATATTAAAAAAAATATATAGGGTTGTTTAGTTAACTTGAAATGTAGTGAATTGTTATTAGAATGGCAAAATGTTAAAAAAGTTCATTACATCGAAGTTGTTTTGGTCTAAATTTTCAATTACGGTACTTCTAATTCAGAATTTAATAATTAAACCTTTATGAATCAGAATTCAGCATCTATGTTAAAACTCCTTTCTACAATTTTACTTTTTTTTAAATTATATTAGCCCTATGGGGTAAACAGCCACACTCCAATCTCACCTCCAGTTCTGCCACTTCTCCACCTTGCTGCCCTGTTGTGTATTAGTACTCCACCTCATGTAGACTGTAAGCTTGTTTGAGCAGGGCCCTCATCTACCTATTGTTCCTGTGTCACTGCCTCATTTATTGTAATTCCCCCCTTTCATAACATTGTAAAGCGTTGCGGAATTAGTTGGTGCTATATAAATATCAATAATAATAATAATAACAATAATAACCGAACTACAAAATGTAGGCCCAATTTGTAGAATATTAAAAAAAAAAAACCCTCCAACTTAAATAAA
The DNA here is from genome assembly GCF_036172605.1 of Pelobates fuscus. Lineage (NCBI taxonomy): Eukaryota > Metazoa > Chordata > Amphibia > Anura > Pelobatidae > Pelobates > Pelobates fuscus. Next base: position 38,331,630 of record NC_086318.1, on the reverse strand, counting down.
TTGGAGATAAAGTAAAGCTCAGCTACTTTGACATAATATTGGCAAGCTCAGAAGAACTCCCCAAAAATCTGTTTGTAACTTTACCCCTGCTTCCAAATACCATGCAGAACAACTGCACCAAGTAGAAAAATTAAAATAATGCAATGTAATTGTAAAAAGGTAGTTAAAGAACACGTACGATCATTGGTGGCCTACTAAAAAAAAATGAAATACAGAGAAGCAGAAATCCACAAGTAATAATTTAGGGTGTAGCCAGACTCGGAGGGGTAGAGAGAAGACTAAAGGATAGAAAGTAGAACACAAGAAACACAGAGATTCCAATCAAGACAAATTAAATAATTATTATTCAATGAGCGGTAAAGGCAAACTGTGATCCATATATTGTGCAATATCTATATGACTGTCTATATGTCTGTCTGTTTTGCGTTGATGGTTTGCATAGCACATGCACAAAACAAGATACTATGCAAGATACTGTAATAAGCAATGGATAGGATTCTGACTTACTGAAACATGTATAGAATTTTTATTTATAGAGTACAAACTAGTAACCAACTCACACGCACAAATCTAAATAGGGACAGTAGATAAGAGACAATCGCGAGGCACAGATAATTCTCTTTTTCTCTCTGTCTACTTAAAAATATCAGTACAAAGTCACCAAATTAGAGACCAATGTAGCCGTGGTTAAGCGTATTTGTGCACAAAATGTGTTTGGGCTGTTACATTACACCTATTTCCACCCTCCTGAGCTTATGTACAAGGTATAACGTTTGTTTTTGCTTGAGTGACAACAGATTTTTTTTATCTTTGTTTTAGTTACTGAAAATGTCACTGTAAATATAAATCTTTCTCTACTGTGGATGAGATATCAATAATAGGCTGGGTCTAAATTTTAATTTTTTATGTCAGAGACAAAAGATCAACTTCTCCAATGGTGTAAATTAAGGATTGTTGGTTATTGTCTGTTTATTAAACATTATCAGACAATATCCTATGGCATGCATCCCAAATGATGTAGGTGATTCTTAGTGTGCACATCTGTACCCAGGATTGTAGAGTTATGCTCATTAGTAACCGGCTCTAATGCAACATGAAGACATATATATATTTACATAATATGATTCATAACGGTGAACCATGCATTATGGGAAAAAATTGCCATGAATGGGTCTTGCCATCATGACAAACCATGAGAAAAAAGGCCCAAGGTAGAATAGTTTTCCCATAATTCACCATTATGTATCCCCGCTCTCTGGAGACAGACAGACAGACAGACAGACAGACAGACAGACAGACAGACAGACAGACAGACAGACAGACAGACAGACAGACAGACAGATAGATAGATAGATAGATAGATAGATAGATAGATAGATAGATAGATAGATAGATAGATAGATAGATAGATAGATAGATTTCTATACTGTGTATACAAGTATTTGTCATAGAGAAATCAGGACTTGCCTAAATTTGAACTGGATCACTTTATCTACTCCAGCAATCTGATATAATAGAAATATCTGGTATATTTTTTTCAGAATTATGTTGTAATTGAAAATAGTAAGAAAATGCATTTCATAGCCATAGTTTAAGTTATGTAATACTTACTAGGTCCTGCATACCACCGGTTACACTTAATTTTAAAAGTTTTCAATCACTCTGGTATACATCAGGCTGTACAAAATAACAAATCACCAGATAATGTGTACACCAAACTGCATAAAATATAAATCACTAGATCCTGTATAGCATATCAATCTGTTGATCCTCGGTACACTAAGATGTACACTAAACCAATCACCATGTTTTGTATACACCAAGCTCTACTATATATCAATCAATAGATATTCTGTACACAAGGCTTTACAAGATATGAATCCCTAGATCCTGTACACATAAATCTGTACAGAATACCAGTCACTAGATCCTGTACACATCAGGCTGTACAGAATATTAATCACCTGATCCTGTACACATCAGACTGTAAATAATATTAATCACCTGATCCTGTACATATCAGGCTGTACATAATATTAATCACCTGATCCTGTACACACCAGGCTGTACATAATATTAATCACCTGATCCTGTACATATCAGGCTGTACATAATATTAATCACCTGATCCTGTACACATCAGGCTGTACATAATATTAATCACCTGATCCTGTACATATCAGGCTGTACATAATATTAATCACCTGATCCTGTACACATCAGGCTGTACACAATATTAATCACCTTATCCTGTACACATCAGGCTGTACATAATATTAATCACCTGATCCTGTACACATCAGGCTGTCCATAATATTAATCACCTTATCCTGTACATATCAGGCTGTGCATAATATAATCTCCTGATCCTGTAAACACCAGGCTGTACATAATATAATCACCTGATCCTGTATATATCAGGCTGTACATAATATAATCACCTTATCCTGTACACATCAGTCTGTACATATTAATCACTGATCCTGTACACATCAGGCTGTACATAATCTTAATCACCTGATCCTGACAATATCAGGCTGTACATAATATTAATCACCTGATCCTGACAATATCAGGCTGTACATAATATTAATCACCTGATCCTGACAATATCAGGCTGTACATAATATTAATCACGTGATCCTGTACATATCAGGCTGTGCAATATATCAATCACTGGATCCTTTGTACACCTGGTTAAACAAGTTGTTGATCCCAAACCTGTATTCACCAGTCTTTATACTGTATCACTCAGTTGACACAGCATACACCAGGCTGTACAAATAAGTAATCACTAGGTCGAGTATACACAAAGCTGCAAGAGGTACACATCGCTAGATAATGTATACATCAGTCTGTACAAAACATCAAAATCATGACAGCCTCTGTACAGCAGATTGTGTTAGACACCCAGCATTAGATTCCTATATAAACGATGCACGATGCTATGTCACCTCTCAGTGTGAATACTCGGAATATACAGCATCCACCATCCAACCAGCTTATCTATTGTTCTGAACACCAATCACAGCCTCCATTAATCCATGCAGTTACCATAGACAATGCAGCCAATTCTGTGTTCACTATGGAATCCAGATACAGAGACAGGGAGTGCCAGGCTCATCACTACCCTGCCATATGGACAAGGAACAGGTGGCATCATTGCCCTGGGCACAGCAGACAGCAGCTTTATGTCTGAGAATGGATTCCACTTCCAGATTCTAATCAGATCCCTAGATGTTAAACAACACCGAAACCACTCTTTCTCATTGCAATCACCAAAATACACAGCAAACCCTGCCATGCCATCTCTGGCAGTGGGTACCATGCCAGTAAGTAAGTTTCCATCCTGATGAATAAATTGGCAGACAGCATGCAGTTTGATGGAGCAAATGGTTGAATTCACTATCTTTAGAATAGAGTCCAGATGAGTTAACCCTCTCTCTGCCAGAGATGCACATGTAGCTGAATCCATAGTTAACCTCAGGTCCCATCCTAGGGTTAAATAAACACCAATGTTTGTGCAGCTCTGAGTGATATAGTACTATGTTCATCTATCCTGGAAGATAGTGTTTTAATCAAATAAGATCTGACAGGGTTTCTAGATAGTGATAAATGTTTCTCTATGCGAATGTCAGTCACCTCTAAGCGGTTTGACAATCTCAAGATCTCATAAAACGAAAAGAGTTTCAGATCATATTAATTCCCCAAAAATGTTTTGATTCAAAGTAGTTTGTATTTTATGTTGCCAAGGGCAATCGAAACAGAACTATTGGCAATATCCATGTCCTCTGTTCATGGCCTACAGGCTATAGCAGTATTTAAGCTTTTTGAAATTAGCCTGGGGCAGCCATCCTGAATGATCACAAAGACAAACAGGATCTTTTTTTTGAGTTTTGCTATCTAGACTTTTTTCATGATAAAACGACATAGGTCAAAATGCCATCCTGTTACCTTTCTATCCAAATATTGAGAGATGCAGGTAGGAACTGGCTGGTTTCCTTTATTTTATTATATATTAGAATGGTATACAGCTGTACACTTGTATCAAACAAATTCTTCAAAAAAAAAATACACTGATCTTTTAACTAAAGAGAAATAAAAGGCAAAGCATCATATTTTTGTAAAGTTGAATTTTTTTAACTTTTTTTTTTTTTAATGATTAAAAACACTGAAGGCCTCTGTAAATATCTGCTTCATTTCTTCAGTAATTTCTTTTGAAATTGCATATCTGAATATTCAACTAAGGCAAAGGCTCAACTCTGTATGAACAGCCTTAATATGATCTCTGCAGAGCCTGGTACTCTGAAATATTAGCATATCAAAGCTCTTGCCCCAGGCTGAAATAGTCATCGATACCCAGCACTAGGTAAAATAAAGATTATTGGTTGTGATTGCTGGAGTGGGGGGAACTGCAGGGGGACATCCTGAGCTCTATTTACTAGAAGAGATAGCATGGGGATCAGTTCCTCAATGTTGCTGCAAATACTATGTCAGAATTCTCATCCTAGCTCCTGTGCACACCCATAATTGGCATTTGTAGTCAGCTCATAGACACCAGACAGTCAGAGCTAAATGCTGTCTGTCCAGCTGCAGTGAAATACATTTCTTATTATCCTCAGCCATCCAAGGAGGGTAGACTACAAGATGTTAGTCATCTGTGCTACAGTTAAGCTGAATCATAAACTCAACTCTTCCGTACAAACAATGCCGTGTGTCATCTATCAATCTATTTAATTCCATAACTCATCGTGCCCATCACAGGACCAAACTTACTTTGATTTGCAAAACAAAGAGAGTGAGAGTCAGGCCAAACCTTTGTTGTCTGATGTGTCTTTGGTTTGGCCCTTAACCCCTTAAGGACCATACTTCTGGAATAAAAGGGAATCATGACATGTCACACATGTCATGTGTCCTTAAGGGGTTAAGGAGTCAACCGGGCAAATTTATATCTATATGTATTTGTAATTCTCTCTCTTTCTCATCAGTAAAATCTAGGTATTGTATAGGCATTACCGAAAAGGAAATATTCGCTTAGAATCTGAGAATGTAAAGTAGATACAATGTATAAAACTTATATAAAATACAATATATAAATGCTCCCAATAACAAGCTCACCTTGGCACAGAACAGAACGCTGTATAATGTATATTCTTACCGGTCTATACATGTCAACATAGTTATACCTATATGTACACGACGGTATGTATTCTGTGCGCGCGCACATACACACACAAACACACACACACACATACACACACACACACACACTCTCTCTCTCTCTCTCTAGTTTGGTATAACCGTGTGTACACTGCATTACATCTTGTGTAAACTGCACAGTATACCAGTCTGGGATAACCTGCACACACACAGTATACCAGTCTGGGATAACATGTACACACAGAGTACACCAGTCTGTGATAACCTGCACAAACACAGTATACCAGTCTGGGATAACTTGCACACACACAGTATACCAGTCTGTGATAACCTGCACACACAGCATACCAGTCTGGGATAACCTGTACACACACAGTATACCAGTCTGTGATAACCTGCACACACAGCATACCAGTCTGGGATAACCTGTACACACACAGTATACCAGTCTGGGTTAACCTGCACACACACAGTATACCAGTCTGGGATAACTTGCACATACACAGTATACCAGTCTGTGATAACCTGCACACATAGTGTACCAGTCTGGGATAACCTGCACACACAGTATACCAGTCTGTGATAACCTGCACACACACAGTATACCAGTCTGCGATAACTTGCACACACACAGTATACCAGTCTGTGATAACCTGCACACATAGTATACCAGTCTGGGATAACCTAAACACACACACAGTAAACAAGTCTGGGAGGACGGCCTGTAATGAAAGGAGCAGAATATACCTGTGTGTACGCTGCATGACAGGCTGTGTAATCTGCACACATGGTATACTAGTCTGGGATAACGGTTTGTGATGAGAGGAGCAGAATGTAAAATACATGGCAGGCTGTATAATCACACTATAATAATCTGCATACACGGTATGGTCTGCACACATAGTGTACTAGCCTGGGATAACAGCCTGTAATTAGAAGAACAGTATATATTGTGTGTGCACCGAATGGCATAAAGTGTAATTTGCACACACAGTATGCTAGTCAGGGATAAACTGCACACACAATATACTAGACTGGGACAACCTGCACACACTGTATACTAGTCTGGGATAATCTGCATACACAGTATACTAGTCTGGAATAATCTGCACACATAGTATAAAAGTTTGAGATAATCTGCACACACACTATATTAGTGTAGGGTAACAGATAATATACCTGTGTGTACATTGCATGACAGGCTGCGTAATTCGCACACACAGTATACTAGTCGGGAATGACATCTGTAATGAGGGAGCTGTTCTTTCAGCACCACAGACAGGAAGCCAGACAGACATTGCAGTGAGTGGCAGAACCAGCAGCAGCTGTCTGTCATCAGCATGGAGCGTCTCTCACTGTCTGTAACCAATGTATGGAAACATGTATCCTCTCAGACACTACCACAGTGTCACTAATGAACGGTCCTGCCTGTTGATTCTATACCTTTATTGAGTATATTGTACTCACTATGTCTGTGTGCCTGCACCCATCCCCCACCCATACACGAATATGAACAAATTAACATATACATATACACACCCATTCACAGAGACACACACTAAAACACACAGATAACGTCAAGCAGACAATTTCATTTTTTTTTTGTTTATCTGCTAAGGTATTTTTATTATATTTGTCATTATGGCCTTAATTTAATATTTCTGGGTATCATTTTCAAATTATTTACTATTTCTGGATAAGAACTTCTAAATTATAATTTTTTTTAAAATAGTAAAATATCAAAATATATCATATATAAAAACAATATCAATATATCAAAAAATATCAAGATATTAAAAGATTTTTCAAAATAAAAAAATCGAAAAATATTAAATAATTTGAAAAACGTATCCCGAATATAAAATCGAGGCCTATAAGCTAAATTCATGTGTGTGTGTGTGTGTGTGTATATATATATATATATATATATATATATATATATATATATATATATATATATATATATATATATATATATATATACATACACAGTGTATACCATATGTGTATTTATACTCATCTCACACCTCATATAAAGTGGTACAGGCTATAGCAGCACTGTAAGACTAGTCAGACTCGATCTATATGGTCATTATAGAAATAGTGACCATATAAATGGCCATATAAACAGAGCGGTTTGCTGTTTACTGCTATTTATTAATAATAATAATAATAATAATAATAATAACACTCAACCCCAAGAATATTAAAAAAAAAAAAAAATACCCCACATAAGACTACAGCAGCTCAAATGCACCAATATATAGTGTCTTGCCTACAACCAATCAAGGGGGGGTGAGGGGGGATATTCACTAATTATCTACTTTTGGTGAACTGAGAACATATTTGCAAAGTTTAGGCCAAATACTCGAGTTAGAGAAACATATTCCTGTACGGATTTATTTTATTTTAATTTTTTTTGTAAATCTCTCCTCAAATCATCACTGATCAGTGTATTATAGTACAATTGCATTCTGTGGATTTCTACACATTAGATTTAACCTACCTTCATTGTTCTTTATACATCACATACATTGCCAGGTAGAGAGTTAAACCCAGGTTTGCATGGTAAGAGTCTTTCATAATAAAACCTCATTAATAGCGTTTTCTTATGTTATCATATGATATAAATATGGATATGTAATAAATTGTGCTTACCCCTTCTTATCACTCCAGATTGACTGTTTAGAACCAGCCCACACTGGGCCTCCACTGACCCCTTTAAAATAAAACATTACATAGTTACACAATGCTTTATACACAATTATATATCTATACATTATCACTGCAAGTTCTTTATATCCCAAAACTCCTCACTCATCCACATTTATATCTGTGCAAATATTCTTACATTTACATAAATCGGTCATCGTACAGTAATTATTAAATACAATATGTCAAATCAACCCCTCCCCCCCTTTAAACTCTACATATCGAAATATTGTGTAGATTTAAATCTATATTTCTTTATATAAATTTATATTTTCTATTGTGTAAATATTTATTATATTAAATATGATAGATTTTTATAATGTACTGCAAGCGTGTACAGGTATCACACCTAATACAGAAAATATTTAGAATATGTCAAATATATATAAATACATATATACATTAAACGAGAGCTTTAGAAAGAGTATATATGTGTATTTATTTAAGGTAATAATATTTATAATGTATGACTATGACATAAAAGATAACAGACAGTTATAGTACATTAAATATTGGAGCTATTTATAATGTATGATCGATATGTTTATATTTTACATTAAACCCAGGATGTATTTATAATGTATATTTTATATGTGTGTATGTATATTAAATTAATACTTGTAGACATGTATCCTGTGCAATGGGCGTGTATGTATAAATTATATTAAATCCAAGAGATGTGGATATGGTATAAATGGTCTGAACAATATTGAAAAAAAATATATAAATACATAAAAATAATAATAATAAAATAATAATAATAATAAATATAATTAAATAAATATAATAATACAAATCCAAATAATACATCGAATTTAATATTAATAAAATAGAATTACAAATAATAATAATAAAAATAAATAAAATTATAAATATATACATACTATATATTTACATTGATTTACCAGTCTGTATAATCCCCTATAGTTAATGTAATACAACAGGGAAGAGCCCCTGGCAAAGTTCAAGAGGAAAACTCCAAAGCTTTGAGAAAAGGAGTCAGTTCATGTCACACACCTCTTTCTTTGCACAGCTTGTACAGTCTGCGTTTTTATTTTATTTCCCCTACCTCCCCTCCTCATTTCCAAAGCTGAATTGTAAGATCTCTTCACAGAACATACTTTGGAGTTCTGCTCTAAAGTGATTATGAAATCGATATATAAAAAAAGCCCAAGGACTGTATAAATTAACAGGATGATGGGGAAAAGGTGTGACAGTTTTTATTGTTACCCATGACAAATCTTTTTAGGGGACTCAAAGATGCAACTCGCAGTCTGCAGACTGTTTGCATCTGTTCATCTGACTTAAGCACCCTGTAAAATGTTAAGGGGTTCACTAGCAACACTTGAAAATCTATGCAGAAGAGAGTCCATTTCAATTTTTTGAATGCACAATGCAACACTGTTTCACATTTTTTTTTTGCACATCAACAGCTAAGGATCTGAATTAAGAAAAGATTGAAAAATAATATAGAAAAAAAAATTGGGGAAGGAAACAAACATGTTTTTTAAATTAAAGGTCCAAAGGAAAAAAAAAATATTCTATCTAAAAATTGTAGGTGTCTAAATATTTTAGTCAATGTAACAGCTGGTATTTTTTTATGGATTAGTTAGCATTTTTACCAGATTTTTTTTTTTTAATATAACATAGAACATGCTGTTTGATCGGATGACATTGCATAAGTAACTGGCTAAATGGCATTAAGAAGAAAATTGGATAAACTACGGTACTCTTTGCTTGGGTATTAGGCTTTGTCTACCTCTTGCAAATTCTCTAATCCTCTCTTTTGAAAAAATACAACGCTTGATGCCCAGCAATGGAACTAAATTTGTACAGATTCGAAAAAAACAGCAGCAGACGTGAATACGAAAAGGGGGCATAAATAGGGGGGGATTTTAAAATAAGGGAGAATTTTTTTTTTATTGTCCCGTTTAAACACTGTGACTAAGGAGCAGTCCTGACAGACACGAACCGAATAAAATGATTAAATCAATTAAAATAGGAAAAGTCACGTTTAATTGACCTACATTAAAACAAGGTTTACCAGCTTAACTTTTTACTTAGCTGGGTTCTACGTTAAAATAAACAACAGACAAAGAATGTTTATTATCATAACAATCATAACATGTGATTATTCATATTATTACTTTTGCTATAATAATAATAATAATAATAATAATAATAATAATAATAATAATAATAATATCGATGTTATAAATAATATATTTCAATAATAATATTATTACGGAAAAATTGTAAACATATGCTGAATATAAATAAAAAAATACAAGTATATTATTTTATTTCATACACCTGCGGATATTTTGTGTCCCCGCTGTTTAAATGATAATAATATTAGAATATTCGTTTTAACATTTTCTGCTTATTTAATTACAAGAAAAAAAATGTAAATGTATTTCTCTATAAAATAATAGACATATTTATTTTTATTTCATTTTTCCTTTTTGATGTTTTAGCGTTAGCAAAAATACATTATTTTGATGCTAAACACGTCATACGACATATTTAATATATCAAATTAATGTAAAATATTTGAAATAATTCTCTTTTGCTATTATTGTAAAATAATTGTTTTACTATCTTATTCAAAGCATTTATTTTGTGAATTCTTTTTTGGACCTTAATTGTCTTTTATTGCAGCCACACCCAATATTATTTGGACAGCACTGATGAATCCCCCTGCCTCTTTTAATATCCCGATTTTGGGTAAGGAGGTGCATTTTTTTGGAGGGGATACAAAATGGAATGGCAGGAAATTACCTGAAATTCGTCACCTCCTGTAGCTGAGAGACCCAAACTTGATCCCGGCAGAAGCCTTTGATCAGGATGCATCCCATATTGAGATCCATGACTCATAAGGGACAAGTCATGCCGCCGGTAGGCATCGAGGCAACCAAAATCTCTCCTCTGGTCATCCAAACAAGAAGACTTGAGTGCCCTGGCATTGTGCAGGTTGATAAAGTCTGTGGGCTCCCCATGATGGATTTGTTGGTAATATTGTTGAGAATGATGCAGAGAGTTCAGTGAATAGGCATCTGGGTTTACAGCTGGGTGGCTGTGCTGGAATTCATAATGGAACGATTGGTGGTGGAGAGGTGTGTATTGGTGATTTGCGGAAAAATACGGGGAAGCAAACTCTGTACCAGTTGTAGAATAAGCTAAAGGGGATGTGGAGGAGTAGGCGACAGTTGAATTAGCCACAGACTCCAGACAACCAAGTTGCATCAAACGATAACTGTTTGATCCGTCATGACGTATCTAGAAGGAAGGAAGGGGAAAAATGAGGAAAAAAAATAGGTTTGTCATTTAAAATAGCATGTAAGGACATCAGGCTTCATATTCCGGATCCTTTCTATATTCTGTCCCTGATCCATATAAAGAAAGAAGAAGGTATTAAATTGTGCCATCCGTCACTAGTACAGAATCTAGAATAGAATTCTACTGTCTTGTTGACGTGCCCATTCTTCCAGCGTTCTAATAGATCTACAAACAAGTACAGCAGTTACATTGTGCTAAAATATCTCATGCAATATCTCTACCCCTTCATCAAATAAAGGAAACTAACTGTGACCACACATTACACAAATTTAATCTCCAAAATACCACACACACACACACCCCATCTTTTTCATAGTCCTTCTAACCGTCATCTCAGAGCATCACCACATTTGATTTTTGAAATGATTAGTTGCTAGATTATATGCTACTGAACTCATTTGCTATATAGGGGGGATTATGTTTTTTTTTCCTCTCTACCCTTTTCGTTATAACAACTGTTGTGCAGGAAAAAGATGCCATTCTAGGCGACAGATGTCATAACGAATTTTCCTCTTTTCTTTTTTTTTTGTAAGTTTTGGGAAGCAGATATGATGACAATGATAACGGTTGCATGGGTTAAGGGGACAACTAAAAAAAATGTATCTAGATATATGTACACAAGAACCACAGAAATAGCCTTAAAATACCTCTGAATCGTGGACGAGTCCTGGGAACGAAGTTGACATTTTTCTTTAATTTTCCTTGTTTTAAAGAAGATAGAGCTTCTCCCTTCTGTCAATAAGACGATCTCTCCCAGCTTCCAACTTCTTGTATTTTCCAAATAATATATATATATATATATAAGCTGGTATAGTCTTGCACAGATAAACCTCCTTTCGCCTACTCTCCTTAAAAAATCTGTAGGAATAAAATTTCCCCTCTGCTCAAAACCAGCTCCCTGAATCAGATTTTGTACTTGCTGGGTAATTCTTTATCTGATGTCGTAGGTCCCTTGGTAATATAGAAGTTTTGAAAATTAAGCATCAGCATAGAGGAATGGGAGGACAATAGATAGAAGGGATTCATCCCAAGAGACAAGGAATAAATATTGTATCTTCCCCTAATAAGGAACTGTGGGATCTTTCGACATTTTTATCCATTTTCTTCTAATCTCTTATTAGTTTCTTTACCTGGGAAATATTTGTGTCCATTGGATTTGTTTCGATTTGTTTACATTTGCACTGAGAGAGCTAAACGATGCAATTAATATAGATATATATTTTCTATATATATATATATATATATATATATATATATATATATATATATATTTATTTATTTTGTGTGTATATATTTTTTAATATATTTATTTATATATATTTATACAAATATATATATATATATACATATATATACTTTTTTGTATATGTATGTATATATATATATATATATATATATATATATATATATATATATATATATATATATATATATATATATATATATAGGCACACACACATATATAAATACACATATAAAATATATATTCCTGCATAGTTTGATCCCAGCATAATTCAGTTTTCTTTCCAAAGCTTCACAGCGAATAATGTTATATTTAAGTTGCAATAGACACAAATGCATATATTGAATAACATAGGAAAAAATACACCAAGATCCCTGCTAAACCCCTGCATCCTTTTAGAATTATATGATTGATTGTATTTTCTGCAGGCTGTTTTAAAGCACTTTAGCACAGTTACACGTGTTGAAGATCATGTGAGATTCGTGTAAAGATAACAAGCAGAAGAGGTGTTTGAAAGGTGGGTGTCAATAAATTGTATAAACCGTGTGAACAACGACTATGAAGGGCACATAATTATCAGGAACGAATCTACCGTGCAGCAATAATAGACTCTTTTTTTGTGTGTGTATTTAGAGCCAGCAGCCATAGTAACTTGTTTTAATTGGTATTTAATATGGTTTTACTTTCAAGTGTTAAAACCAGGAAGGTGTCTTAATAACTAGCTGCAGGCAAAGAAAGAAAGGGATTTTTTTTTGCATTGAGAAAAAAAAAATATATAAAAGGTCAGGATTTAGGAGGGTTGGTTTTTCCTGTGTCTTTAAACCTGTCATTCAGACTCTGCACTGCAAGCTAATGGACAAAGGCACACGCCTAGAATTGAAGACTTTGTGTGAAATAGGAGTGTATTTTACTAACCCACATAGGGGTCAACAGCCTGCTCTAGGTGCATGTTATTAACAGGCTCATCAAGCTGATATGTACCATTTTACCTAATCAAATAAAGCAGTAGAGCACAAGAAGGGAGGGCACAGAGGATAGCGTCAGACTGGAAAGGAGGGGAGAAAAGACTGATTGAAGTAACAGGAGAAAGATAGATTTATTGGAATGCTCAAAAATACACAGCTAGAAAATGGAACATGGATGTGTACATAATTATGTACAGAAAACTACACTGTCTTTAATACATACAACTGGGCTTTTAAATAGCCAACACCTGTTCCTGTGTACAAGTACCTTATAGGGATATTTGAACAATGTCCAGTATGTTTAATCACATCATATTAAAGTTGTACCGATTGAAATCGTGTATTTTTCATTTTATTTTATTAACTGTATGTGTCCTTGTTTTATTTTAATACTCAATTTACAAATATGCGTGTAATGTTTGAGAATGCAATATTTACCTATTTTATTTATTATTGTTATTGTTTGACAGTTGGTAAATATTAGTCTTGCTTGGTATATTTTGTTATAGTGGCTTTACTGACTTAGTTGGGCTATTGTAAAATTATCGATCCAGATGTAAATTTAATTCTTGGACAGACACCAGTCTGCAGCAGTAATGGTTTGTCAAAGATATAAACGGTCCCTGGTCTGTGATAGCGTTGGCTTTGCTCAAGTTGAAGATCACGGTGCCATATGTAGGGGATTGTAATCTGAATTGGACAGCTGGTAAGGTCAGAGAAACTCTGAAAAGAAAAAGAAACACACACACACACACACACACACACACACACACACACACACACACACACACACACACACACACACACATACACACACACACACACACACACACACACACACACACACACACACACACACACACACACACACACACACACACACACACACACACACACACACACACACACCTAATCTATCCTAAATATTTAGATCTTCCCCCCTTTTTCTAGCCTTAAATAATTTTATAGATTTGAGTAATTTTCTTAAAAGAACACACACACATATATAGTCACACTCTAGTTGTGAACACGCTCAGGGCTAGGTTCTATTACAAGAGATAAATATTTTTTGGGTATCTCAATTTCCTCATAATAATGGGAGAATGGTTACTTAGTCACCAGAGTTCTCTTTGTATCTTGGATCAGTTTTTAGAATTTGAGTTGTTGTCTTATGGATAATATAATGTCAGGTCTCTCCATAAGAGGCTCACACAGTGTGCTAGAAACTCACGAGCTCCCCTCCCTGTTTCTCCCATCCTCTACTATTTTCTTACACATTCTCACTCTCACCTATTCTTCCCCTTCGTCCCTCCACATTCCTCTCTTTCCAGTATGGTTATTTACACACAAAGTTAGAACTCATGTAAACCATTAATATAGAAGTAGCTATACAAATGTACATTATCCCAGATCTATCTATCTATCTATCTATCTATCTATCTATCTATCTATCTATCTATCTATCTATCTATCTAACTATCTATCTATCTATCTATCATCTATCTATGCATCTATCCAGCTATATATTATCTGTCTATCTATCTATCTATCTATCTATCTATCTATCTATCTATCTATCTATCTATCTATCTATCTATCTATCTATCTATCTATCTATCTATCTATCTATCTATCTATCTATCTATCTATCTATCTATCTCTCTAGCTATCCTAATTCCAGCGCTAGGATTGGCTGAACATTAAAGACAACGTTTCTAGACAACGTTACGTAACGCGAGCAGTTTTAACTAAAAGAGCCTCACTAACCCAATGCATTAAACCTTTCCGTGCCAGACTGCAACTAAACAATCTGCAAACATAACCCCAGCAGTCACATGGTCTAAATGTATTCTATATAAGTAAATTCCTTTACCTGTTACACTCCTAGGAGGATACCCATTAAACAGTGAACTGTGAACTGAAAACGGAATTGCAACATATAACACACACTCGTTTAGATCGCAATGTTGATACATTTGGAATACAGGTTTCTAAAACAATTAACCCACTAAAGACAGCGGAGCCGGACACCATGTCCTTCTTAATGTATATCTTTCTTTATATAGATAATTAGCTAAAATAAAATACTAAGCATGTTTTTCCTAAATATCCAATACTTGCAAGATGTTAGAATAAGTGATTTAATTGATATCTAAAACGGTTGGCAAAGTTCCAGAATAAATACACTAAATGGTACCTATATTACTATAAACACACACTGTGCACACAATTAAATAGAAATAAAATAATATGATGTTAAGCTTTAGCATTGAGTGATTTAGAGAGCAGGTACACTGTGCACTGCAGTCCCCACACTTTGCATGCAATGATGTGTTTAACGATTGCAGCAAAAAGAAAAAAAAAAAAAAAAAACAGGACTGATTCATAATTAATAATTAAATGGAGGACGCTAAATAATTCAGTTAAAGTATCTTCATATTAGTGTATGTATTCATTTATAAGAGAGCATTCGCATTATAGTTTGCTGCAATAAAAAAATCTTCCCTATCAGTCCTGGAAAAAGGTCACAGTAACTCAAAGCTGCCCTGAATAACACACTTTGTATTATGGCATATGGTGTAAAATGTTAGTATAAATACCCCTTGAACTTTATTGTTAACCCTTTGCTTGCCAGAGAGGGACGACAGAAATATCCCCCTATTAGACTGCTTCCTATAACCCAGCACAAGCCTTCCATCACAATACCGCCTCAAATAACCACCAATAAAATAGTTATTTTGTGTTTGTGTCTGTTTGCTTACGTGGTTGCTGTTGAGTGCTGTTTGTTTTTATGTAAGTGTCATTGGATGTATATTGAATGTGTCTTTATACATTTGTGTAGTTATTTTACTTTTTCTATGTGTGCATTCTGTGTAATATTTCTGTGTATCATTGAATTGTGTTTGTGTCAGTTAGAAGTGTGTTTGGTGCATCTGTGTTGTATTATCTGATTCTTTGCTGTAGGTACATTAGTGTGGGTATATCTACTGTATTTGTGTATTGCGTTTGTTAATCTGTGTGTTAGGTGGTTTGTGAAGTGTATTGTGTTTTTGTGCAGTTAAGATGTTTCTATGTATATACTTTATACTGTGTTTGTGTGTGTCTGTGCGGTGTTTTGGCGTTGTCATTTGTATTGTATTTTCGTTCAATTAGGATGTTTCTATGTATATACTTGATATTGTGTTTGTGTGTCTGTGTAGTTGATATTTTGGCGTTGGGAAGTGTATTGTATTTTTTTGTGCACTTAGAATTTTTATATGTATATACTTTATTTTGTGCTTGTGTGTCTGTGTGGAGTGTGAGGCACGTGTAATTTTTTTTTACTAAGTATAATACGTTTTACGTTTAATATCAATTGTATTGACGCTCACAACTCTCTGCTTACTGAATGTGTTATGTTTTTATGTCTCTCTATGAGTGTGTTTTGTTTGTAGTCTATGTGTGTGTGTTACTGTCTCTTAATTGTGCCATGTCTGTGTGCGGCCACCCTATTAGTTATCGTTGCTTATTAGAGCCTCACTATACAGTATCAAGCATTTCCTTTATCACTACAGCTCCTGAGACCATCTAAATGTAAGAAATATGTTGCACAGTACAGGTCAGTGCAAAATTGTGCACTAACCTATGTCTATGCAGTTACATAGATAGAATGATCTATGTTTCTAGTTCTAAGGAGCTGTTCTTTCAGCACCACACACAGACACGTGTGAGCAACGCGCCAAATACAAAGGGCTGAAATATTAATTAATATAGGCCAGTCTGCTCAATCCCAGCCTGCAGGCAAACTCTAACGGAAACAACATATGCCTTTCTCTCTTCACTACATCTTCATTAGGTATTAAATACTTAAAAGGATTAGTCACTAAATACTTGTACATTTACTTTTAATTCAGTCTAAATTCTATGTCACAAAGGTTGCACTGCAAAACTAGTTTAATCATTCATTTTATAGTGGAGCAATGGTTTATTTTTATGTCATTATATCTGAATCAAGATCATTTGCATATTAGACGAAAGCAATTAAATCTAATTAAATCATTTTAAATGAGCTCCTAACCTGAATTGTTATTGTTCAGCTTGTGTTTCTGAGATCAAATTAACCCTATGGTTCAAGTTGAACTGAACTAGTTTGTTCCCAGAAACTCTTCCTCTCTCCTTAATGCATGAGATAAATTTAGTAGTAAACTGTGAATCATGATTGGTGGAGCCACTTCCTGGTTTAGACTGTGCTCACTGCAGATGCTGCAAGCAAGAGAGAGTTGCAGAAAATACAAGATCTGCGTGAACTTCATTACATAGTTTTTTTTTTTATTATTAAACATATCAATATTAAATATACATTTTCATTTTATTTTGGATTAATTAAACTTTTACATTTTATACATATATGTACTTTATTAAAAATGGATCAAGCTCAACCAGGAGCAACCAATCGACCATTTAAATTGTTATTACGTTTTAACAATTTGCTTTGAGTTATTGGATGCTACTTATGTTGTATGTGCAGTGTAACATTCTAGCATATTTTAACAAATTATAGAAATTAGGCCAAACCATTTTTATATTAAGCAATGCTCTGGCTTATACTTCTCAATTCCATTTTTTTCCCTTTTCATTATTCAGTGAGATCCATGGAATTGCCTTCCCTATTTTTATTGCACATGTGTGGTAGGGTATTGTTTGATAAGTTATAGTCATGGTCCCCATGATAATCTATTAACCAGAGGGGTTGTTCTGTGGTACCCTACATCAAATGTGATGCAAGTTTCTATAAAAGGTCCACACTTCCAGTCCAGTCCAAAGCTTCCATTGGAAAACCTCATAATGGGTGCTGCTGAAAGGCTGAGAGTGTGTCTTCTGGTCTGTCAGCCTATCAGTAGCTCCTCATTCACAAAATAGATTAAAATGTTCATAACATTTTTATGTAAACATTTTATGTAACAATCGGTTACATTTGCATAACCAGGTCGTATAGTCATAGTTGTATGGCTTTTTTCCCCTCATATAATTTGTAAGAATCTAAAAATATGGAATCCAATATTTAATTCAAATACTATTTAATTTTCTTTTATATCTACCATTACCCAGCATTTACCCAGCATTTAATTTTATTAAAGACACGGAGGCTCCTATTATGCATATCTCTTTCTTTATTACTCTCAGCAGCAAAGAAATAGAGATATATAAATAACTGAAATGAACAAAAAAATCACATAACCAATCAACCAATCACATAACACAGGAAGTGACTATAATATGCTTGAAGCACCCACAATCCCCCTCTTTCTTTGCTGCTCTCAGACCAGTTAAGTACACTTTTTCTGCTCTGTGTTATATTGCAAGGATTTATACTGAATTGTTGTATTTGTCTGTTTTTCCTGCTCCTAATTTAACCCTTAGGCGTATTAGGAGTCTATGTGTTTAACAGATTCATTTTTCTATAGTGTTTTCTGTGCTTTACTGTCTCCCCCTGTGGTGTGCTCTCCTGGGGGGCTATTGGCTGCCGCGTACGGCAGTGCCGCCTCCCACCCTCTTCCCTCCCTGCCGCGATCTGCGGCTAGCCGCGGGGTATCCCCTGTCCCCATGTTTGTTCTCTGCTACACGCCGGTAAGCCTCCGCTTCGTTTGGCGGCGGCTCACAGGCTTGTGAAGGTCGGGCCGCGCTGCTCTGCACGCACGCTCCCCCTCCCCCTCTCTGGCCAGCTGCCTCACCTCTCCTCGTGCAGCGGCCATCTTTAATTCTTCCGAACTCACTCCTCTGCCGTTCTGAGACTGCGGACACCAGTACCGCTTCACCCTCTGCTCACACCACTGGGGGGGTAGGTTTTATTCCGTTTTTTTGTTCCGTTTTTCTCATATACTCAGTTGCTTTGTGTATGTTATGATGTTTGGTTAATCTGCCTCTGTTCAGTTTTTTCCTTCTCTGTGCTTTATTCTCCTCCGTTTTTCCTTTGGGTTAATAAACCCTGTACTTTTCCTTTCCCCTCGGCTGAGGGGAGGTTATTTGGCGATAACTTCGTCAGAGACCTGGGATCTTATGTCAAGACTTTCACGCCCATTGACAAGGCCCAGGCCAATATGAAGAGGGTGTTTTCCCCTAGGGTTTTTGGAGGGGCTGGGCGCAACAGGAGCCGCCCACCCGGCCGTGGATTCCGGGGTTCGTCTCGAGCCCAGAGAGGCTCCTTCTTCCCCACCAGGAGTTTCCAAGAGCCAAGACAGGCTCTGTTCTTCCCCTCCAGAGGGAGACCCTGGAACTCCCGCTATCCGAGAGGTGCCTCGTCGAGCAGACGACCTTATGGTGAATACCCCTTTTTTCCCTCATGCTCAAGAGCGGGTGGCGGGCAGATTGGCCCAGTCCGTGGGCTGCCTTAACATCAGACGCTTGGGTTCTCCAAACAGTACGGGGTTACCACATAGATTTTGTATCCATGCCTGTCCAACTCTTTGTCCACAGGGAACTATCGCTCGCCCGAGATCAAGAGGAATTGATCTCCGCGGAGATCGTAGAACTTCGCTCCAAGGGTGCGATACAAGAGGTCCCGTCGGCTCAGCCGGGGTTTACGAGCAACCTATTTTTGGTCCCGAAGAAAGGAGGGGGTGTGCGTCCTGTCATCAACCTCCGCCCCCTCAACGCCCTCTCCAGTATCGTCATTTCCAGATGGAAGGCATCCATTGCCTTCGAGACCTCCTTCAAGAATCCGACTGGTTGGCCAAACTAGACCTCAAAGACACTTATTTTACAGTGCCTGTAACCTCGGCCCACAGGTATTTCCTCCAGTTCACCTGGAAAGGGGAACGCTGGAAGTTTACTTGTCTGCCATGCTTCACCAAGGTCATGAAGCCAGTGGTGTCCTTCCTCCGGAGCCGTGGAGTGCATCTGATCATTTATTTGGACGACATCTTGCTGATGGCCCAATCGAAAGAACAACTACAGGTCCATGTCTCATGGACTACGTCCCTGCTCCAGAACGGCTTCCTCATCAATTGGGAGAAATCGGTGCTCAATCCCACTCAATCGATAGAATTTCTGGGGTTTACGGTGGATTCCGTCCAGCAGTTCCTATTTCTACCGGAGTCCAAGATGAAGGCTATCAAAAAAGAGATCAGACGTATGTTACGTGCAGACGACCTCTCTATTCGACATCTGGCGAGAGTGATCGGCCTGTTGGCCGCCTCAATACAAGCAATATTCCCTGGCCCTCTCCATTATCGGGCCCTTCAACAGTTAAAGGGCTCTCACCTGCGTGCAGGCCACTCGTACGAGACGAGAGTACGGCTCGACGACGAGTCCAGAGACGAGCTAACCTGGTGGCTGGCACACATGGATGCATGGAACGGGAGAGCCATATTCGGCACCGTCCCGGACGTCGTGATAGAGTCCGATGCCAGCTTACACGGCTGGGGCGCACGTTGTGGTACCGCGTCTACCGGAGGCAGATGGTCAGATCAGGAACAAACGCTCCACATCAATTGTCTGTAGCTATTGGCGGGAGCATTCGCCATTCGCAGCCTTACACCGGATCGGGCGAATTGTTGTGTGATGCTCAGAATGGACAACGTGTCAGCGGTGCGCTACATCAACCACCTGGGAGGCACGAAATCGCACATGCTAGCTCTCATGGCAAAGGATTTCTGGCGGTTCTGCCTTCACAACAACATTTCCGTGCAGGCGGAACATATCCCGGGGCTGGACAACTCAACAGCCGATTGGAACTCACGCTACTTGAGAGACTCTGGAGATTGGCACTTACACACTGCGGCCTTCCAGGGCTTGGAACTAATTTGGGGCCCTTTCGAATTGGACCTTTTCGCGTCCCGTCTCAACACACAGGTAGCCAAGTTCTTCAGTTGGAGACCAGATCCGGCAGCAGCGGCAACGGATGCGTTCCTTCAGGATTGGCCGAATGCTCGGCTTTACGCCTTCCCTCCATTCAACCTGATAGCCCGCACCCTGTCGAAACTGACTTGACACGGCTGCTCGATGGTGCTGATCACACCGCTGTGGCGGTCTCGACCTTGGTTCCCTCGGTTACTGGAGTTGACTGCAGATTACCCACGTCTAATACCGACCTACCCGAATCTCCTGAGGAATCCGGATGGCAACTCGCATGAATTGGTGGACCGCGGCCTCCTGCATCTGATGGCATGGCCCCTTTCAGGGGACCCTGGACTATCGCGGGGGTTCCGCAATCGACTCTCGACCTCCTCGACAATGCATGGGCACCAGGTACTCGAGTGGCATACCGTTCCGCCTGGCGACTCTGGTCTTGTTGGTGCGTGGAACGGTCAGTGGATCCCATATCTGCCCCTTTACATATGATCATGGAATTCCTTACTGGAATGTTTGAATCTGGGAAAGCGTATTGCACCATTAATTTATGCCGTTCCGCTATATCAGCTGGGCATCGAGGCTTGGATGGTTCGCCTGTCGGACGTCACCCCTTCGTATGCCGGCTGCTCAAAGGGATCCGTCTCACTAGGCCACCCTGTGCGAGATTCACTGGGTTTTGGGACGTGAATGTGGTCCTCCAATTTTTGGCCGCTTGGTACCCTAACCAGAATCTGACGCTGAAGCAACTGTCGGCTAAGGTGGTCATGCTGTTGTGCCTCATTTCTTGTAAGAGGGTGTCGGATGTTCGGGCACTCGACTGGAATGCCATTGCGTTTACCCCGGAATGCATCTCCTTTAACATTTCCAGAAGGACGAAGTCAGCCTCGAAAGTGTTCGTTTATCCTAGATTACAGGATAATCCTGCGCTCTGTCCGGTCGAATGCCTTCAAACCTATCTTGAGGTTACTCGACCGTTGCGATCCCTGGATTTATACCCCTTGTTCATTTCGTTTAGAGCCCCACACCTTCCGGTGTCTACACCTATGTTGGCAAGATGGGTACGAGAGTTGTTGACTCTGGCCGGGATCGATACGGCCAGATTCACCCCTCATTCAGTCCGTGGAGCTATGGCCTCTAAGGCTTCGTCTATGGGCTGCCGTTTGGAAGATATTCTGCGTGCAGCGGATTGGTCGCGGGAATCTACTTTTCGTGACTTTTACTTCAGACCGGTTGAACATTTTGCATCTCAGGTGGTTTCTAAGCTTTGAACTTGCATAATAGGAGCCTCCGTGTCTTTAATAAAATTCCCAGATTTTACTATTAACATGACGTAAAGTCATGATTTTATTAAAGACATGGAGGCGAGTATTATTCCCACCCTCCCACCCGGATGGGTTTGGACATTGTCTGGTATGATAGGTGAGTAAAAGAGTTTCTCTATTTGTGGTTTTGATTTGATGTTTCAATATTTGACGTCCTATGTATTGGGGAATGCGTTAATGCTGTCACTTGATGTATTGCCATATTTGGGTGTGAAATGTTTGGTTTGACTTAATGATTTAATTGTTGTGATTGTGAACATACAGTTGGAGCCCAGATATTACCTTCTTTTTTCTGTGTCTCCTTTTAGCCTGAATTGGTCGTGGTTTTCCATGTGAGTGATGCTGTTGGCTACGTTAGCTGAAGTTGGATGTTCTACTGTTGGTCTTCGTTATCCGCAAGAAAGAGGGGGATTGTGGGTGCTTCAAGCATATTATAGTCACTTCCTGTGTTATGTGATTGGTTGCTTGAGCACAGTATTTTTTGTTCATTTCAGTTATTTATATATCTCTATTTCTTTGCTGCTGAGAGTAATAAAGAAAGAGATATGCATAATACTCGCCTCCGTGTCTTTAATAAAATCATGACTTTACGTCATGTTAATAGTAAAATCTGGGAATTTACCTGCAATCTGAGATTCAGCTGTAGGTTTTGTGTAATATGAAGATGTTAACATAACACTCTTTTGAAATGTTCTAAATGTGGAAAATTATGTGTATGCATTACATTGAATTCTATAATTCTTTGAATGGACCATATAACCCTCTTGGTGAGCTATAAAATCATCGTTAATCACTGATTAACCTTCTGTTTGGGTATATGCAGTTTTTAATTAACGGACATCTATCTGTTGTCACTCAAAATATCGAAGTGCTTGTTTTCAGACCTCTTTTATAGCTGACAAATAATGCTAGTTTGAGCACACAGGGTTATTCACTAAATGGAGACATCAAAGTGAATTTTAAATTCTAGGTAAAAATAGCAGAGCTGAAAACTATGCTTCTAGCTTGGCTACTTTAGCCTTAAATTTGAATTCACTTTTAATTCACTTAGAATCTTCACTTTTGTGAAAACCCTGACAATCTATTATAACTCAAGTTTGCAGTAGCATTTGTGTTGTGATCTATATACTTTAGAGTGAATCTCCTCTCCCATGTGGTGTTTCTATCATTTATTCCACCCCTTTAACAATCTTTAAATCATTCAAACTTCATAAATGGGTTCTGAACAAATCTTTTTATGATACCTTCTGTTACAGACATGGCCTAAATTATTCTTGCTTAAAGCAAATTGTCAAAGAAAACATGTTTTTCTGTAATTTGTATCTATAAAAGATTAGTACAGCATATTTGTCTGCTGGTATCTACCGTGTTTCATTGAAAATACGACATCCCCCGAAAATTAGCCCAAGCTTATCTGTCCAATGACTCATTGAGTGACAATTTTAAGCACGAGTATACACCAGTCAATATCAATACACACTTTTAATGAATACATATGAATTATAAGGATGAGTTATGTAATAACATGAAACTGATATAATAGGGGTTTAATTACAGTATATGATTATACATTGCAAAAGCCTGCCACAAAGCCCATGTACCCTCAATCATTTTTCAATAGGTGAGGTGTTTTTTTTATTTGACATTCTTTATTTTTGATGTGCACAGATTAGTACACAGGTTAACAGAAAAATGTCAGCAAGAATATATATATATCAAACAGAGTTTCGAATATGGGTCAAAACATGTTAGGAGTCTTGCACTTATTAAGAGAGTAAAAAAAAATGAAAAGGAGAATTCTAATGGTAAACATGCTACATACTACAAGCTAGCTATACATGCCAGGATTGCTTAGCCAATGAGATATAATGAGACTAACAATCCTCACTAGACATGTAAATCACTTATATGTTAAAGTACACGTACTTAAATGAATAACTAACAGGAGAATGAACCACTGGCATTACATACAACAATAGCCCACTGCACCTCACAAGGTAAATAAAGGGAGAGTAGTAATATAGATTAATAAGAGCAAAGAGTCACATATCAGACTACATAGCAGCTGCCCTTATCCAACATGAGCTCAGATAGCGGGCTCGGTGTCAGGATCAACCCATCCCCATAAGCGGCAAAGTAGCTGAGCCTCAAGGTGGGTAACTGTGAAGTAGCGCCAAAGCAGGGTTCTCCTTCATTCCAAGGCCATGCAAGGGCCAGTGTAATGGCACCCCGGGCACAAAAGGGGTTAACAGCCATTTAGTAGATCTTCCTTTCCAGAGATACAGGCACAGCTACTGCAGAATACCAAACTCCCGAACTGGATACAAAATAGCACTCCACCTCCCGAACTGGAACCTCACAAATAGCTGCTAGCAGACGAATAGGAAAAGCAGACAATCAGCCTACACTCCTGGCAATCAGTCTCTAACAGCATACAGTAAATCCCCCCAAAGACGAGACAGAGGTCCGTGTTGAGGGTCAAGCAGTGGTCTGTTTAATGGCACCAAAAGAACCTTCTTTTATGACAGTTTCCCTTAGGTAGGACCACCCACAGGGTGTTACAAAATAACCAATCATACACGTACATTACAGAAGACACTCCCAGCATTTACACACAAAATCCTCCCCTCTGCCTGTGATACAATTATGTTACACAATGGTTTAACATAATTATCACAGACAGTAAAAATACAGTTTTTCCACATACCCTGTAACTTTAAAACCATACACCCAATTTCCATAAATTACATATTTAAACTCAGCATACTTTAAACATAAACACTCTCAAAAATCATACAAATCCCCCCAGTAGATAAAAAGATAGCCGGAAGTCCTTTATGACCGACCGCAAGCACATTTTCCTGCCCAAAACAGTTCCATAGATTTGGGCTGTGTGGTCGGTCAATTTCCTGTAGAAAAACGGCTAAGTCCCATTCGAAGGCACGAACAG
Source organism: Pelobates fuscus (assembly GCF_036172605.1). Lineage (NCBI taxonomy): Eukaryota > Metazoa > Chordata > Amphibia > Anura > Pelobatidae > Pelobates > Pelobates fuscus. Next base: position 38,306,109 of record NC_086318.1, on the reverse strand, counting down.
GTCCGTTCGTGCAAATAGCTCCTTAAAACAGGATGTTCGAATTGTCGAACGTACTTCGACTTTTACCGAAGTGTTGAAGTGGAGGCGATGGTAAGGGTCAGCGGTGTTCGTGTATTTGCGTAGCCGATTTTAGTTCCACAGATTCTTTAGCATACACTGCTGACCGCGTTCGACTAAATTAAAATGGCCGCCGCCACGTTTTCCTTTGTCAAATGGCGGCCACTTCAACGACTTCGACAACTTCGGCTGCATCCGAAGTGCCATATAAAAAGTGCCAAACCTTCCCCAACAGTATTTAAAGGGCCAAAATGAGTGACATACACTCTGGTATGCCCGAATACTGTTTTTAAAGGGCCCAATCTCCCAGGGCTATAGTCCAGAGGCAACAGGCAAGCAACCAGGCTCCTCCAATGCAATGTGGCGAGATTGGTCTCGTCACAGCCAGCATAAAGAAACCATGGATCCAGACACTACCGAGAACAAAGTCCTTCACTCGTTGGGGCAAACTGAGGATCTGAATGGTGGGTGCCATTTTCATCCAATGATCCTCCACATTTGTGGTCGATGTTCTGAGGCTAAGCCTTGAGAGGCTCTCAGCCCAGGAAGGCAGGAATCAGAGGAAGTAGGTGCATGCAGACAAGAAGCACCCTGTGGTGGCCCTTTTTGTCTAGGCAACGTGCTTCTCCCTCCGTCCTCTTGCCGCTGTGGCATGGTGATCTGTTTGCGCTTGTAAAGAACCCTGCAGTGGTAGCTAGGGGTTCGTCGTTTTTTTTTCGGGTTTCCATGCATCTCTTACTCTAGAGTAGGTACAACTTTCCCAGCAGAATCTCCCAAAATAGTAATCAGGTACCCAAACATCAGCCGAAACATGATGAAGGGTGTAACAGGAATGAAGCTTTATTGTGCCACACTGGCTTTTATGCAATTCTCCAGGCCAGAGGAACACCCCCTGGACCTGATGGAAAACAGGGACATAACTTATTACAGCCAATGACAATACAGGGACAAACAGTGACACTCCCAGTAGAAACAGTTAATTCCCTCCTCTCTGCCAGGAGATAATTGGGTAATATAAAGTAATAGCTTAATTATCTCCAGACAGAGGGAACATAATTGTCACAAAACTTGGTAAACACCCCAAAACATTCAGGACCCCCATAAATGTCACATCCTCTGATAGCCCTGATCTGGGTGACCAACATATCCAAAAATCACCCTGATCAGTTCAGGGGATTTCGAATTTCATTCCCATTTGATCTACTGCACATGAGGCTCCATGTGTTTAGGCTGTGCGGTCAGTCTATTTCGTCAAATCACAAAACCGAACAAACGCACGAACGGATCCCTCTGGCTCATAGTAGCGATTGTTCCCCTGGTTCGTGGGAACAAAACTACCGAACAGAGCTCTCCTTGCTGATTGGGAAAAGGAAGCAGGCGTTCATTAGTTTGATCGGTGTTCGGGAAGTCGAGTGTCTGATTTTAGTTCCAGAAACTTGACGACCAAGTCCCGCTGCCTCCTTTCATGCAAACAAAATGGTCGCCATTTTCTCTTCCACGTGGCATTTGGCCATACGAATGGCGGCCACACAGAGAGAGCGCTTAATTGAAGATTTCCTTTAGTAATAATGAGCCAGAGGGGTGGTCGGTGGTTCGGTAGTTTAAAAACTACCGAACAAATAAACAAAATTAGAGAAATAACCAAAATATTGTCCGAACAAAAGTTGAGCAAATGCTGGTTATCTTACAGTGTTTTTGTAGCCTTGACCAGAAGCACCAGAAGATTTCCTTTAGTCATAGCATGATATTTGCTGTGGAGAGGCCTTTGGGATAGGCTCAAGCCCTGCACTTAATGAAAAGGGGCAGTCATGCAGGAGTGATGAAGTCAAGGTGCAGTCATATAGCTAATTGTGTCTTAAGTTACTTAAGACATAAGAAGGGTGGCAGAAAACGCACACTGTCACAAGGAAAAATAGATTTTGGTGCATACGTGTAAGGCACTAAAACTAGTTTTAATGCCTTACACGTATGCATCAAAAACTAGTTTTAGTGCCTTACACGTTTGCACCAAAATCTCTTTTTCCTTGTGACAGTGTGTGTTTTCTGAGGAGACGATTGCAGCTGCCACCCTCAGCCACCCTTCTTATGTCTTAAGTAACTTTATGTTTTTTTTTAATATATATAACCGTTGAAATATGCTTAGTTCTGTAAATTCCTTTTATGGTACAAAGGGCCTTCAAGCATCAAGACACCGCGGGTGTCTGGTGTCTGATTGCTTCTCCAAGTGCATTCAAACTAACAATTTGGTTTCCCCTGAACATGTCCTTGGATTATATTTATCCATAACAGTAATGGTGCCAAAACCCAGGAGGAGACAATCCGTTCCATCCGGACAAACTATTGGGAAACCCGGGAGTTGTAGACAGTGAATCTTAAGCTGCAGCAGGTGAGAAAAATGTTTACTTTTCTACCTATCTAGATTCACTCTCTATTGAGCTCTCGGAGTCCTATGTCCGTGTGAGTAAGGATTTAAATGGGTATCCTCCCAAAGAACTTGTTTTCTGTGGTATAGTATGTTCAGGTGGACTGTCTTGTGAAAGAAATCTTGGAATCTTAAAAGTCTTGAGATGGTAGAATATATCTGTGGTGTTTCTCTGCATTGTCATTTGTTTTATAGTTAGTCAGAATCCTCAAAGGCAGATCTCTGATGTGTGTTTAACCCCTTAAGGACACATGACGTGTCTGACACGTCATGGTTCCCTTTTATTCCAGAAGTTTGGTCCTTAAGGGGTTAAATTAAGGAGGGACATGGTGCATTGAAAAAGAGTTGTACCTGAAATGTCTGTTTAGTATTCTGTCCTCCAATAAATTTTGGTAGCACTTTGGTTGTGCACATAGCAACATTTTGCACAGCCTCTATTTGTTTGATTTGTACTGTGTTTAACCCCTTAAGGACACATGACGTGTGTGACACGTCATTATTCCATTTTATTCCAGAAGTTTGGTCCTTAAGGGGTTAAATTAAGAAGACAAAGACTGTGAAAATTCCACTGCAGTGGTCCTAAGTTTTTAAACACTGTTTGTATAGTCTTGTCTTGGTTAAGGAAGTAATTACTCCTTACAGGTGTTACAGATGGTTAACTCACAAAAAAAACATGAGAAATTTACAGCTCTGACTATAGTCAAACATCATAAAGGACAAGGAGCTACTAAGGCAATAAAGAAATTACTTAAGAAAGCTGGCATGCCCTTAGAGGGCACCCTTGACCCACAGATATGGAAGAAATTTATGGAAAATTATAGAAGATGGTTAGAAGATAATGACTTAATAGAAGTTGCTCAGAAATGGCATGATACAGCAGTTGAATTAACTAAATGTGGTTGTAGAGAAACTACCAGTAAAGGAATGCCCTATTACCAATGTTTTGGACCCTGATGATGCTGCAACAAAAAGGTTCCCAAATGTGAAGCATAATATGCACCCCCTTACCTGGGTAAGAAAGGAACCATAAACAAATTGGTCCCTAAAGTGAAAATGAGATCTCAAGTTCTGGCATCCACTGTAAATCAGAGGAGGAGGGAGGGGGAGAGAAAGGAGTAATAGGATTGGATAGTATAACAACCCGAAGTAAGACACAAAAGAAAAAAGACAAAAAGAAAAAGAGGCAGGAAGCTTTTAATGAAAGTAGACCACTAGAGGTTCAAACAGATCCACAAGAGTGGGAAGAGTATAAGCCATGGACACCAAGTGAACAACTAGCTATAATTCAACAGTTGCCAGACATGGAAAAAGCTCCTTTAGCTTTAGTTCAATCCCTGTCCACTACTCAGGCTACTTACCAATGCACTTGGGCAGTCCTAAAGCAAATAATTGACTGACTTTAAGGCAGGTCCTGTCCTCACTCGAATCATTGCCCCATACATGGAGGTCCATGAGGGGAATTTGAGAAAAGGTGGGCAAGACCAAATGCCAAAAACAGATCAATGGTTTAGATCTAAAGCAGCCTCAGGAAAATCCTATGTAGCTGCCATTAAAGATTGGGCTAAAGTAAAAACCAAAGAACCGGCCCACATGCTAGGAGATATTATACAGGGGAAAGATGAGTCTGTTGAAAAATTCTTTGTCAGACTGCAAATGGCTTGGCAGTCACTGGGCTATACTGAAACCGAAGTAACATCCACTAGATTGTTAATTAATAGTTTTATGGATGGTCTTCATGTTCCTATAAGAACAAGACTCCAGATTGCTACACCAGAATGGAGAAGCCTTAATGACCGCACCTGGGTTTACCATTGTAGCAGCTAAGCACACCCAGGCTTGCATGATTTGTGCTAGAAATAACCCCAGACAGGATGTCAAAACACCAGGTAAACATAAACCAAGGCCACTTTACCTATTTCAGAGACTGCAGATAGACTATATTCAACTTCCTAAGGTAGGAATGTATGAATATGTGTTCGTGTGCATTGATCTCTTTTGAGGCCTAAGGCCTATCCAGTGTTGAAAGCCACAACGAAGGTCACAGCAAGTAAGCTTCTAAAGGAACTGGTATGTAGATATGGGGTACCTGAAGTGATTGAAAGTGACAGATGTAGCCATTTCACTGGAGAGATAATGCAAGAAATAATGAAAGCACTAGGGATCAGCCAGGCTTTCAACACTCCCTACCACCCACAAAGTAGTGGGAAAGTAGAAAGAGCAAATGGCACTTTAAAAAATAAAATTGCCAATGCCATGCAAGAGACAGGTAAACCCTGGACTGAACATCTTACCTATGAGAGTCTCCCCCTATCCTTGAAGTTGTTTGTCTCCCTTTGAAATTCTGTTTGGTTGTGCTCCAAAGACAGGACTCTATTTCCCCCAGACACTCCAATTACAACTTAGTAACATGACCTCCTATGTCCAGGCCTTCCATAATAAGTTAGGACAGGTGCATAAACAAGTGTTTGATTCTATTCCAGATCCAGACTCCAGTTCTACCACTCATACACTACAACCTGAGGATTGGGTAGTGATAAAAAGACATGTAAGAAAAGGACTGGAGACAAGATTTGATGGTCCCTTCCAAGTGTTGTTAACCACAGTCACCTATGTGAGACTAGAAGGAAAAGCCACGTGGATACACGCCAGTCACTGTAAACAAGTCACTCCGACTGATCCACTGAAATGAAGCTGTTCATATCCTTTACCATTGTATGCTCTGTTCAGATATGCTACTCTGACTTGAGACCAGAAGATAATAATGCATGGCAGGGAAATATAAAGATGCAGATAGCAAAGGCTTTTAATCTTACCTCCTTTTGCCTCAACCCACTCCTCAGTACTAAAAATGCCATACAATCTTGTCTTATAGTTACCCCATCTCACTCTTGGAGAAGTACCTACATATCCATAGGCCCCATAAAACGCTACAACTACATTCTCATGCTTTCAACCCACTGGTAGGAAAGCCCCCCTTAGCCCTGAAAACAATTAATGTGACAGCCGCTGAACTATGTTGGTCTTTTTCATGTAATTGTTCAAGAGACCCTAATATTAAATCCCTGTTTTGCCCCACATGGTGGAAAAATACTATGAGCCCTGAACACCACCATGATATGTAACCAAACTCACCAAGATATGAGTTACCATCCTCATGTCTATCTCCCTAAAGGACGGACTTTCTCCTGTGGAAATGTTGCTTCTGCTTATATCCCATGCCTAACCATGACCATGTTTTTCAAATCTGACCTGATCTCTGAAACCACCCAGCTACACAAACCACAGAGAGTCAGAAGAGATGTCAAAAACACCCTTACTTCAGATTGTAACCCTGAAATCACTCTCTTATCTAAATCTGAATACGCTGCCCTTTCGTACTACATAGTAGGAGTTCCAGGCTTAGCACTGTATAATACCTGAGTAATTAATGCCCTAGCCTGTTCCCTTGCCAAAGGTTTAAATGAAACATCCCAGGCCCTGGAGGAACTTCTAATGAATACCCAGATTAATAAGAAAGCGATTCTTGAAAATAGGGCATCTGTTGACTATTTGTTACTGAAACATGATCTAGGGTGTGAGGCAGTAAAGGGCATGTGTTGCTCTAATCTTTCGGATCATGGGACCATGATCCATGAGCATATACAGAATCTGCACGATCTAATGAAGGAAATAAAACAAGATAAAGGGTTCTTCGGGGATTGGTATTGGACCTTTGGTCTTGGTACATAGCTCAGTATGCTAATTAAGAAAATATTGTATTTCTTACTTATCGCAGTATTTGTCATAATGACAAATTCTGACATTTAAGTTCTTCTCCTGTCTTCTATTATCCTTGTGTAAATCAAAACCTCATGTTGGTTATACCTTAACTTATATGCCATCTTCCTCAACCTCTGACACCTACAGCGTTGTATAACTGATGAAGGAACATTCCTCCAAGGACCCCTGTCTTGCCCTGTCTGAGGGAGTCGTGGTGAAGGCATAATAAAAGGCCCACATGTATGACTAGCATACCTGGACATACCTCAGACACCTGGGTGAGCTTTGGGGTCAAAAAGAGGGGAATTGTGAAGGAAATCACCTTGACCCAAGGCTCAAGCTACAGATGACTGGATGACCAGTCTGGTTAAAATTGGCTAACTTAGATCATGATATGCTTTGAACTCTACCCTAGTTTTAGTACCTGACAGGTAAGCAACAAATTATTTTTTTCCTTGTGACATTCTGTGGTTTCTGAGGAGACGATTGCAGCTGTCACCCTCAGCCCTCCTTCTAACGTCCTAAGTAACTTTATGTTTTTTTATATATAACCATTGAAATATACTTAGTTCTGTAAATTCCTTTTATGGTACAAAGTGCCCATAAGCATCCTGTTTTTGTCGCGCAAGTCACAAAGCTATATTATCTTGCTCTCAAATTAAAAAGCAGAAGCTTTCTTTGATACACAACCACTATTGTCTGGTGTCTGGTGTCTGATTGCTTCTCCATTATTTTTATCCATAACACTGTACACTGCCTGTCCCACTTCCCGACCACGTAGACGAACATCGTTCAGCAGATAGGATCTACCATACAGGGGGAACATTCGCTCCATAGCAGGCAGAGCATTCGTCGGTGTTTGCTCAGGAACCCCTGAAAGTCAAAACTGTGTCTGACGATAACTTTCGTTCTACCAAACCGGTCTCAGCAATTTTTAGATTTGTTGTGCGCTCAGATCGGGGCTAATCAGGAATATGATTTGTAAGTTTCTGTATTTGAGAGATAATTGAGTTATACTAATTGAAGCTCAATTATCTCTCAAACACAGAGGCTCTTGGGAAAGAAAACCTTGTATTCCTTTTGTCAAAATGTACAGCCTTTCAGCTTTTTGCAATGAACATATCAAACAAAAGCAATTAAAAAAGTGCAACACTATGTACGCTTCAAGTGATTACTGAACTAGAAGCCATTGCTCAAGGTGATTTAAGTGATTTTTGTTGCGCAGAGAACTTAGCTGTAGTCGATCTCCGCTCTCAACCGTGCTGTTGCTTGATGCCCCCCACCTCCCCTTGGACCGGTGTAGAGATCTCGGTCTACCCCTGGAGGCTTCTGTCCCTGGCTGAAGGTATGGGGCACTACTGCAACTCAAGCAACAAAGTACCACGCTGCACTCAAGATGGCGAAAGCCACGCAACACTCCGACCTCTGAAGAATATAATCCGCAGCCCTGCAAAGTCTGCATGGAGTGTCTAAGTCCTTAGGGGCAGCAGCGGAAACTCAGCTAAGACTCATAGCATGGAGAATCAAGTCTGCCACCGTATCTGAAGGTCCACAAGGCAAGGCTGTGTGGAAGGTGAAAAACCATCCCTTGACTGGGCCATGCTGATTTCAGTTGTAAACCTGGGATGCTCTCTATCTGGCAATGTATCTCAGAGCTGCATCTGGAGTTCCATCCTATTAAGCAGCTGGCCTGTCTATCCCTATTTGCATGCAGGACATTTAGTTCTTACCTAAATGGGGTGCCCCCTGAGGGTTTCACTCTTTGATGAAAATATTCGACTTGTTTAACAGTGTTCTCTGTTGCTCTTCAGCAACTCCTTTCAGTGCATATACTCTGAGAAGGGAAAGTGCCGAACCAGGAACACCAAAGGAACTCCTGATCGGGGTCTTTGGAAACGCCCCATAGTCCTTGGTCAGGAGGCAAGCTAGGAGCTCCCCCAGGAACATTTTCCACAAATTTTTCTTATCGGTCCCTCAGGAAGTCCTTGTGAGAGGGAAAAGGCTAAAATAAAAATAAAACACTTTGTACCTCTTGTTTTATTGTTCATTTATTTTTTAAAGTGCTTACATTTACCTACTGCATCTCATGATGGTGATCTCTGGTGGCGATGCTGGAGTCCAAGAAAAGGGGTTTAGAAGTAAGGCCCAAGTGATAACCAGAGTAATTTGAATGTACCTTTCCTGGTTAAATACTTTGTTATTAGTATATTGGGGAGGCACTCAAAGCCCAGGAAGGCTGGCGTGGGGACCATTCTCAATCAAGTACGGAGGCTCTGCTTGCGGGACAGAAGGCTAGTAACTAGAGCTGTAACCAGCAGACGCTGTAGCTCAAAAATGCATCTGTGAACAGGCAGCGCAGCTTTGCCCATTGTAGCCTCTCCAGCATGGGACCTATCAGCAGTGGCGTACACACAACCCATGGGGCCCCGGTGCGAAAACTGATCCGTGGGCCCCCCCCGCGCGCGCTTACTCTGCGTGGGCTGGGGCCGCAACACATGGCGGCGGGCACCTGGTCGCAGGGCTGCGACCCCTGCGACCACGTTATGTACGCCAGTGCATGCATAAACACATACACTTAAAGGACCACTACAGACACCCAGATCACATCAGCTCAATGAAGTGGTCTGGGTGCCAGGTCTCTCTAGTTTTAACCCTGCAGCTGAAAACATAGCAGTTTCAGAGAAACTGCTATGTTTCACTGAGGGTTAATCCAGCCTCTAGAGGCTGTCTCATTGACAGCCGCTAGAGGATTTTCTGCGTTTCTCACTGTGAAAATCACAGTGAGAAGACGCTGAACGTCCATAGGAAAGCATTGAGTAATGCTTTCCTATTGGCGGTTTGAATGCGCGCGTGGCTCTTGCCACGCATGCGCATTCGGAGCTGAGAGGCGGATCGGGGCGGAGAGATCCCCAGCGCCAAGGGAGTCCAGCGCTGGAGAAAGGTAAGTGCTTAAGACACACACGCACACATTAACTGACAGACACACACTCAGTGACAAACATACATACACACTCACTAACAGACGCACACAGACACACACTCTAACACTAACACGCACACTCCAACACACACACTAACACACACACACTCTAATACTAACACACACACACTCTAACACTAAGACAAACACTCTAACACTTACACACACACACTCTAACACACGCTCACACACACACTAACACAAACACACACACACACTCACTAACATACACTCACACACACACACTCACTAACATACATTAACACACTCACTAACACACACTCACTCACACACTAACTAACATACACTAACACACTCACACACACACTAACATACACTCACACTAACACACACTCACACACACACACTAACGAACATACACTCACTAACATACACACACACTAACTAACATACACTAACACACTCACACTAACACACACACACACACTAACACACACACACACACTAACGAACATACACTAACACACTCACTAACATACACTCACTAACATACACTCACACACACACACACACTAACATACACTAACACACTCACACAAACACACACTCACACTAACACACACTCACTAACACACACTCACTAACATACACTCTCTCACACACACACACACACACACACACACGTTTTTTTTTTTCTATTTAATCCCCCCAGCCTCCTTACCTGTGGGAGAGCTGAGGGGATTCCCTGGGGTCCAGTGGTGTCACCCGGCGGGCAGTCAGGCTGGCGGGCGCGCGAGGGAGCACTCTCCCCTGAGTGCTCCCTCTTCAGCTCCCTCGCGCGCCGCGTACTGATGCCGGAGCCGGAAGATGACGTCATCTTCCGGCTCCGGTTTCAGTGCGGTGCGCGAGGGAGCTGAAGAGGGAGCACTCAGGGGAGAGTGCTCCCTCGCGCGCCCGCCAGCCTGACTGCCCGCCGGGTGTAAGCAGGGCCAGCCTCGGGGGGCCCGGAGGTGGCCGGCTCCTGGGCCCCCCAGGAGAAGAGGCTGGCCCAGTGAGTACATACCTGGGTCGCAGGGGTCGCGGCTGCGACCGGGCGATCCCGGTATGTACGCCACTGCCTATCAGCATGGCAGGCAGGTCCGGTCCTGTGTTTCTGAATTCTGCCTGTGATGCCAAAAACAATTATATGATTGATGACTAGGGGACAGTCACTAAATGCTGATTTTTTTTCAGAGATCAAGGCGAAAAATGGAGGATCAGCAAAAAAAATCTTTATTTATATATTAAATATCTAATAAATATTTAATATATAAATATAGATTTATTTTTTTTTACTGCTCCTACTGTTTTTCTCACTATTGGCTACTTTTTCTGGATTGATCTGCGAACCAAATGGTGGTAAAATGTTTCCGAATCTTTATCTCGTTTCTCAATTTCTGCTGAGAGGAACCAAAGTCAGAAATTCTGGTGTCCTGAAAAATTTTCTATTTTCAGGAAAAATGGTTTGACTAAGACGGATTCATTCATTGTGCACACGTCTAATATTTTAATTATCTTGCTATACTCCCATTAGTTGTGTGAATTAACGTTTCAATCACCTAGGACTTCTTACAACAGGAAATTGTCTGCATAAAAACAGAAGTATATTCATTTAAGAGAGTATTTTCTACATTTTATAATACATGCATTATGGTTACTTAAAAGGTAGGATTTATGCATCTTTATCTAATGGACTAAATATAACATTTAGATACGAAGGTACACAAATGTCCCTTCTCAATATGAAAACATTTAATTTCCACTCTAACATCCTTTAATAAAATTATATTATAATTTCAACTCTTTCGCCGTGAAGATTATCTTTAAAATGTTTTATTTTATGAATCTATATTAACCCCTTAAGGACACTAGACGGAAATTTTCCGTCATTGCAGCACTCCCCTTAAGGACGCTGGACGGAAAATTTCCGTCCAAAATGAAAATTAACCCCTGATTGCCACAATCGCGGCAATCGTGGGGTTAATCTTCCTGTAGTGTGTCTCCATATCGGAGGCACACTACCATGGGCAGTTTCACTGATTCAGCCCATGTGATCGCTCTGACCGGGAGTCAGAACGATCACATGTGCTGCAGTGAAACCCGATCTGTTTCCCTGCAGATCTGTGTGAGCTGTGAACTGCAGAGAGACAGATCGGTGCTGGTCTGCCTCTGGCTGTAACAAAAAACAGTTAGTTACAAAATCCCACCCCCCCCTCACCTCTTTCAAATAAAATTTAACCCCTTCCCTGCCCTTTGATCACTGCCTGCAGTGATCAAAATACAGATCACAGTATTTCACTGTGATCTGATTATTTTTTTTTAACCCCTGAGGGTTAACTTATTTTTTTTACTCCTCAGGGGTTAAATGTATTTTATAAATTCATTTAAATATTTTAAAATATTTATTTATTTAGCTAGGGTATGTAGAAGTTAGTGGGGAATTTGGGGGATTTACGGTTAGGCTAGTTAGGGGTTAAAAGTAAAAAAAAACAATTGAAAGTGAAAAAAAACTTTTGAAAAGTTTACACAAAGTTTTAAAATAGTAAAATAAGTTGTTAAAAGCTAAATAAAACTTTTGAAAAGTTAAAAGCTAAATAAAACTTTTAAAAACTTTTAAAAAGTTAAAATAAAATTAAAAAAAGGGGGAAAATGCGTATTACCTCTACACTAGCGACAAAAACAGGCTAGCGACAAAATTATACCACGCTAAGGTTTCAAATATGCCTTTTGAAACACCCTGGGGTGTCTTCTTTAGGAAATAGTATGCCTTTGTGAAGTAATTGGAATACACAACCTATTAAAAACATTTCAAAGTGGGGCATGGACCCAGCGTAAAAATTCTAACTTAAATGGCTGTGTCTCAAATGTGCCCCTTCAACGTTGTCATATACCTGGTAAAAGTACATACGGGGGTATTGCTGTACTCAGATGACATAGCGGAGCAACATATGATGTATTATACTGCTGTAGCACATATAATGTTTGCAAAATATATATTACAAACTCATTGAGTATGTCAAAAAGGCATAAAAAATGCGTATTACCACTACACTTGGTATAAGCTAGCGGAAAAATTATTTCATGCTAAGGTTCAAAACACGTCTTTTTAAATACCCTAGGGTGTTTTCTTTAAGAAATGGTATGCCTTTATGGGGTAGCTGGAATAATTAACCTACAAAAACACCTCCAAAGTGGGGTATGGACACAGCGTAAAAATGTAAAGTTTGAAAAAACTTAAATGGCTGTGTCTCAAATGTGCCCCTTCAATGTCCGCATATACCTGGCAAAGGTAATTTTGGGGGTATTGCTGTGCTCAGACAACATAGCTGAGCAAGATAGGAAGTATTATATAGCCGTAGCACACATAAGGTTTGCAAAATATACAGTACAAACTCACTATGTGTGTCAAAAAAGCAGAAAAAATGCTTATTACCACTACACTTGGTACAAGCTAGCGGAAAAATTATTCCCACGCTAAGGTTCAAAATTTACCTTTTGAAATACCCTTGGGCGTCTTCTTTAAGAAATAGTATGCCTTTTTGGGGTAGTTGGAAAAAGCAGCTTGCTTACATATTTAAAAATAGAATACGGACCCATTAAAACTCTCTGTGGCGAAACCAACCTTGCCACTATGAACTGGAGAAGCCTGGTTGCCGCCTGCTGCCTTTGGACTATGGCCCTGGGAGATTGGGCCCTTTAAATAAACGTATTCGGCCCTAACAGAGTGCATGTCACTCATTCTGGCCCTTTAAATACAGTGGGGTAATTCGGTACTTGCCCTGTGTGAGCGGGGATACCCCAGATAGCTATGCCATGGAGCCCATTCATATAATGAAAGACTATGGGAAAGACTTTAGCTCCATGGCAATTGAACTGTATGTGTGTGGTCTGAGCACCATTCAATAATGTGCACTCAGACCTAAGCTATCTGGGGATATGTTGCATGTCTTTATTTTATGTAGTAAATGTAACCTTGTTTATTTTATGGTATTTTATGTCTTTTTGCAACCATGTGCTCAATGGAGTCTTGTCTCTGTCCTGGGAGATAATTGGATTACTTCTCCATTGTCTCCAGGAGAGAGGGCTCTGTAAAACCTGTCTGAGCCGGAAAGCCATGCTGACAGGGTTTTTTAAAAGATACTTTACTAACTTTTGAACCCCTGGTCTGATTCATGCCATTTTTTAATATGTTGTTACCCTGAATGGATTGATTGTGGATATGTATTTTTATGTGAATGTGATGTATGGTTTTAGAGTTATGAAAGTTGGGTAGAAAGTATGTTTTAACTGTATGTGTAATTGAGTTTCCTCTCAGGATAAGGGGAGGGAATATGTGGGATGTAACTGTGATGTGATTGGTTGTTTTATACCTCCCTGTGGGCGGACCTGTATTTGCAACAACTGTAATAAAAACCAGGCTGGGTGGGCCAGCACCTGAGTTCCTGCTTAGCCCTCAAAGTGAAGTGTCGTCTCCTTATTGGGGGAGGATTTATGTATGCTGTTCCAGTTTGACTGCTAGGAGTGTAAACCTATTTATATGGTTTCCTATTCAACTGTCTACAGCATTCAGAGGCTTGAGAGGATTCATATGCTTCTCCGATACGGTGATTGTGGTGTCTGCCAGAGTGCTGGGAGTTCTCAGGAAACACTAGGAGCATCCTTTAACGGAGGTACCCAGTCGGGGGGCCAGGCGATCCGTTACACACTTAAAAACCTAAACTTGTCACGTCTCTTTCATACTGCACTGTAACTTCACAAAATAGTGTCTAGGTCATACATCGGGCTTATTGTTTTACTCAGAAGAGGTAACTGAGCATACTTAGGGGGAATTTATGACAGTGGCACTTATCAAATGTAAGAAATACCCAGCGAAAATGCAACATGTATGCAAAAAAATTAAAAAAACAATTCTCACCAAAATGGTGGCAAGTTAAGGTATAATATATGCCTAATAACATACCCTGGAGTGTCTGCTTTCTCAAATGGAAGGCCTTTGTGGGGTTATTTGAACAGTCAAATGGCTATAATTTTACAAAATCAGACATACGACCATCTATGAAAATTCCAACTATAGAAACTGAAATAGCATTGTCTCCTATATGTCATTGTAGCTTCACAGAATAGGGGCAAAGGTATACAATAGGGGTATCGTTTTACTCAGCAGATGTAGCTTAAGACAATATGGGGTTCTGTACAGGGATAGCACACACTAGGTTTGCGAAATACACATTACAAAAACCTTGTAATGTCTGTATATGCCAAAAATAGAGAAAAAAATAAAATTTTACTCCAATATTTAGCAGAGATTGGTGGTGAAATGGCTACGCAAAAAGTGTCAAACTAACCTTAGGTAAATAGCCTGTGATGTCTACTTTGTATGAATATATACTTTTGTGTGGCAATTTTGCTTCCTGTAATGGGTATTAAACTTCCAAGACAAACATACCAACTTCTAAAATTGTTTCACATTGAAATTTTATTTTAGACCTTGTAGTTTGTGACCTGTAACTTTCAAAATAAACTGAAATCCTACACATATTATGCATTTTGTAAATCAAGACACATAAATGAATTTATTTTGAATTACTTTTCCTAAGCTGGACATATTATACACACATTATTATTGCCAAAACTTGGGAAAAAAAGCATTTTTTTGTTTTTTTCCACATTATTTTGCTTTTTTTTTTGTAATAAATGAGAATTTATATATGTATATGCCACATAAAATTAAAGCCCTTTTTGTTGTCTAAAAAACGGTATATAATATGTGTTGGTACAGTAAATGAGAGAGATGCAAATTGCATTTGAACACAAACAGCAAAAAATTCAAAAATTGCTTGAGTCCTTAAGGGTATGTCCAGCTTCTGAAGCTGTGTCCTTAACGGGTTAATACCCTTAGGGCAAACAAAACGTTGCAAAAGTAAACAAACAAAAAAATTAAATACAAAAATCTGTTTATGTTATTTTCAACAAGTTAAAATCAATACTTAACCCTGTAAGTATTAATGTTTTTTTAACATGTGGGTTTACCATATTACTAGTTCAGTATTTTTCCTAATTTTTTCTTGATTACCCGATAAATTATAAATCATTAGGTTTCCCGTAAAGCGATTAGCAAAATTACGGGACAGAATATGCTTCCTTTGCTTATTATGTTTCTCATGAATTAATCTTTCCAATATGTTGGCTTTACCGTTAGACTAATACATCAACAATGTCAATACAAAGTATAAGCAACATGCTGCTTTATTTCATTTTGCTTCCAATCATAACAGAAAACTTTAGGTTTTAACATTTGTTGGCATAATTAAATTACAACAAAATGGAGAGAACAAGATGTTACAAATATTATTTAGATCGGAATGAAGTAGGCCTTAGGTCAGATATTGATTTTGAATCTTTTTATATTGTATTATCTAGAATCAGGGATAGGCAACCTTCGGCACTCCAGATGTTTTTGACTACATCCCCCATAATGCTCTTACACACATAATGCTGGCAAAGCATCAAGGGAGGTGTAGTCCAAAACATCTGCAGTGCCGAAGGCTGCCTATGCCTGATCTAGATTATCTTGTTTTTTTGTTCTTCACTGTCATCAGGTTGTTAGTGATGCATGATTTGCTGCTATAGATCTTGCCAAGTCTTTACACCCTTGTAAGACATAATGTGTATAAAAACAAAAGTATGCCGGAAAAATGTATGTTTGTTGTAGTGCACGTATGTAAGCATGTGTACAATGTGCAGAATTCATACATTTAATATAAGTGTGCACATAACTAGCAGCATACACATAACTAATTAACCACACACTGTCACACATCTAACTATACACCCTCACACTTATTTAATTAATCACAATCACCAGCATACAGAATCTCTCTCACATGCACATGTTTAAAGGAACAGTACAGTGTTCAGATTACAAACACGTATTCCTAACTTTAGAGTGTTCTACTAACTATATAGATTCAAGGTGCATCTAATTTAAAAAAAAAGTGTTTTACTTACCCCTTTTCCAGTGCTAAGTCTCACCCTGTGCAGCTATCCAGTCTGTCTCTGGTATTGTCTTCCTAGACACTGTACCCTCGTAATCTTCTTGCCCAATGAAATGCTTCGTAGAGAAGAATTGGGAAGAAAAAGCTTATGCACAGTAAGTGCCACACTCTTCCAATCGTATGCTTCTCATAGTGAAGCATTGAATCTAGTCCTTCCCAATGATAAGCATTAGAGGATATTCAACATCTTCATGGAATGCATGAGGACGTCTAACATCAAAGAACCAAGCCAAAGCAGCGGAAGCACCCTCTAGTCCAAGCATGTCAAACTTGAGGTCCATGGGCCTCATGCGACCCACAATGAATATATTTGCAGCCCACCGGCCCTGCTGCCACTTTGTGCTGTAACTGCGACCAGCCACAAGACAGGAAAGATATTTCCTGTCTGATTCTTGTCTTACCTCCCAAGGCTGATCGCATGCTCCCACGGCCGCAAGAGCGCAGAGTGGCTGTCTGTTTGTCCCCTTCCCTCCTGCTCACAGTGCCAGAGGAGCATCTGGCCTGTATGAGCAGAGAAGAGCAGGGCTGGAACTGGAGGACGGGCAGCTCATCTTAAGGTAGGGAAAGAGGGGCATGAGGGGGGCAGTGTATCAAATTGTGGGAGTGAGTGGGCAGTGTATTCATTTGAGGAAGGAGGCACTGTATTAATTTGAGGGAGGAAGGGGGCAGTGTTTTGATTTGGGGAAGGGAGTGGGGCAGTGTATTAGAGTGGTGGGAAGGAAAGGCAGTGTATTAAAGTGTTTGGCGGGGCAGTGTATTAGAATGGTGATGGGGGTACCGTGCTAAATCGGGGGGAGGGCAGTATATCAAATTGGGGGAGAGAGACAGTGTATTAAATTAGGTGGAGGAAGGGCAGTGTATTAAATTAGAGTCGAGGCAGTGTAATCAATTAAGGTGGAGAGGGGGGAAGTGTATTAGATTAAGGGACAGTGTATTAGATTTGGTAGAGGGGGCAGTGTATTAGAGTGGAGGGAGGAGTGGCAGTTAATTGGATTTGGAAGCAGTGTATTAGAATGGGGGGAGGGGGCAGTGTATTAGATTGGGTCTGCATGGAGACGCTGAACGCTCCCCATGGGGAGGCTGATTGGCTGAGCAGCTTTTTGCCACACATGCACAATAGCCTCCCAATGCTTTCCTATGGGAAAGCATTGGATTGGTTGAGATGATCAAGTTTGATGATCTCAGCCAAAGTGAAGAACACACTTATAGGACTTCAAAATCAACAAGATAACATAATTTGCTTTGTATAGCTGTGCAACATCATACATTCACCATTTCAGTCCCATTGCCAAACTTTTCATAATATGTCAACGTAGTTGGACTGAAACATTGGTTATATGCAAATTCGTCTCCTTAAAATAAATTTGCTCTTTTGTTTACTTTGAAACCCTACGAGCGTGAGGACGTCCAGTGTCAGTAAGCACATTTTTTATATTGTACTTTTCAAAATAAACCTACGTTTCTATGAAATCTGAAGTTTTAGTTTTTTTTACGGCCCACATGAGCATAAACTTAGTTTTTTTGGCCCGTGTTAATCTTTGAGTTTGACATGCTTGCTCTAGTCTGTGGATCTGGGTGCAGTGGCTTAAGTCCACCATGGTTATATTTATATTTTACATTTTTATTACAAACAGTTGGGGGCCGGTCTGACAGGGGTATACAGATCTAGGGAAAGTGACATGATAGTGTTATGAATACAGAGCATCATGTAAAAATAAAATTATTTTTCAATGTACTGGTTTTTGGAGTTTTTTTCCTTAAAAACTGCTTGCTAAAAAGGATAAATAAGCTGCTTGATAAATAAGGATCTATGTTGAGGTCGAAGAGGAACTGTTTAATGGAAGCCACAATTGGCCTTATATGAAGGTCCTCATGCAAGGAGTTTACTATAATATATTCCAGGGGCATTCCCCACTGGACCTGAGAGGGGACCATGGCAAAGTACACAAGTTAATGACAATGACTCTCAGGTGCAGGACACTCCCGCACAAAACAGGATAATCCCTCCCCTATGCCTGAGAGATAATTGAGTCAGGAACTGTACTAAACTCAATTATCTCCAGGCACAGAAAACATATATTTTATAATAACCCAAAAGTACCCCCAAAACACATAAAAACCCCACAAAAGTCACATCTCCTGATAGCCCCGATCTGGGGGACCAACATATCCAAAAATCACCCAGATCGGTTCAGGGGTTCGGGGTTTCCATAGAAGTAATAATTTTGACCGACTGTGCGCATGGTCCTATGCCCCAAACAGTTCCAGGGAATCAGGGATAACGGTCGGTCTCTATTTCTGGAGTACAAAAGTACATAAATCACCTGAACAGAGCCTTTTAAAGTGCGTTGGGAAAGGTATATGTGACCTTCTCCTGTCCTGCCAACTCACGCTTGCAGGTCTTCTCGTGGGCTGCTCCCTTCCTATGGAATAGCCTGCCTACCTACCACCATCAGACTCTCCCCTAGTCTTCAATCATTTAAGAAGTGCCTTAAAACCAGGGCTCAAGTCCTGCAGGAACCAGTGGGAACGGCGTTCCTGCACTTTCTTTTGAGCAGGAACGCCATTCCCGCTGTTGCTGCAGGACTCATGCCGCTCCCAAATGTCTCCCCCTGTCACACGCGGCGAGGGAGCTGTGTCCTCTCTGCTCCCTCTCGCCGCGCGCCGTTTGCTGATGCTGGCAGCCGGAATATGACGTATACCGGCTCCCAGCAACAGCAGACAGCCTGCGCGGCGCGAGGGAGCAGAGAGGACACAGCTCCCTTGCCGCGTGTGATATGGAGACAGACGCCTGCCCCACTGGACCCCAGGAACACGTCCACGCCAGCTCTCCAGGTAGGGAGGCTGGGTGGACATTTTTTATAGATAGAATTGTGACATTTATCCATGGTTGGATTTACATTAGAAATAAGTATATTACAGAGATCCTTCAAAACGCTCAAAGGGGAATATTCTAAATGTCAGCGGTGCCTTTTTTAAATTCCGTAAAGGGATACTCCAAGCGCCCTCTCCGCTAAAGATTATTCTAGTATTTATGGAGCTAAGAACCTAAATCAGTTCTGGTTAAAGCCTTGCCATTTTTGCATTATTTTCTTTGGCATTCTGGAAATGGGTTCCTAAAATAAAAATTAAAAAAATTTAAAAGCAACTAATAAAAATAAAAACCATAGGAGCAAAATGACAAAGACCCATTTATATTACCCTAAGGTCTGTAGCTCACATATAGTGTGGTTGGCTGGGCACAAATTGAGCCAATCACAGTGCAGCACTGCAGTGTTTCCTTAGTGAACTCTCCATAGACTTCATTGCATTTTCACATGTGTGATATGGAGACAGACGCCTGCCCCACTGGACCCCAGGAACACGTCCACGCCAGCTCTCCAGGTAGGAAGGCTGGGTGGACATTTTTTAGTTAAAAAACAAACAAACAATTTCTGTGTGTGTGTGTGAGTATCTGTGTGTCTGTGAATGTGTGTGTGTGTGACTGTGAATGTATGTGTGTGTCTGTGAATGTATGTGTGTGTCTGTGAATGTATGTGTATGTGTGTGTCTGAATGTATGTGTGTGTCTGTGAATGTATGTGTGTGTGTGACTGAATGTAAGTGTGTGTGTCTGTGAACGTGTCTGTGAATGTGTGTGTGTCTGTGAATGTGTGTGTGTCTGTGAATGTGTCTGAGTGTGAGTGTCTGTGAGTGTATGTGTCTGAGTATGTGTGTGTCTGTAAGTGTGTGTGTCTGAGTGTATGTATGTGTTCTGTGAGTGTGTGTGTGTCTGTGAGTGTGTGTCTGAGTATGTGTCTGTGTGTGTGCCTGAGTGTATGTGTGTGTGTCTGAGTGTATGTGTCTGTGAATGTATGTGTGTGTGTGAGTGTATGTGCGTGTGTCTGAGTCTGTGTGTGCAGGCGTATATGTATATGTATATGTGTGTCTCTGTGTGTGCACGCGTGTGTGTATATACACAAATACACGAGTGTATTTTATAAAAAATTTTTGGGGGGGGAGAGGAAATCTTGGGAGAGTTCCCACACTTTATTCCCCAGGACTTGACCCCTGCTTAAAACCCATCTCTAGGAAAGCTTACGGCCTCCCAGAGTAACTTGTTTGAGCAGTGTCCTCTTCACCTATCGTTCCTGTAAGTTTATTTGTAATTGTTCTATTTATAGTTAAATCCCCCCTCTCATAATATTGTAAATCGCTACGGAATCTGTTGGTGCTATATACATGGCAATGATAATAATAATAATAATAATAATAATAATAATATATAAATAATATGTATAACTGTTTAAAAATAATATGACGAGTATACATTGCTCAAATAAGGAAAACTCTAATCTAACTTTTTGCTTATTGTATTAACTTTACCTTTTCTATAAATATACAGGAGCTCAAATTTATTTGAGCCAAAAAGAACACTATTTTGTAATAGTCATTTCTGTCACAACCCATCGCAGTAAGAAACTAGATTCAACCTCTCACTGAAATACAGCACTATCATTTATATTTTCACAAATTCCATATTTCTATTCCTTCTCATCCTATATTTATATCAAAGTATTTAGTTTTAGCTCATTTGCATTTTATAACACTAGATATTCTCAGCTGGTAGCACATGATTATTCATCTCTAAATATAACTTTAAAAGACGTCAAATAAATGTATAATTATAACTGTGTTTGGACTCAAACAATCTAATATTGGCCTAATATTGTGTATTTTTTAGCTGTCCTCCCTTCCAATCTCATAGAGTTATGAGTGTGGCCTGTGCTTTTGGGAATCATATGTTTTATGATTATTCCTTCATCTTTAGCTAAATGTTCCCAAGAAATCCCCTAAGGACTTGACTCCTGTCTGATGAAGCACATTATCACTTGCTCTGCATCCAGCCAACACAGTTTCCCCTGAGCCCCTGCCTTATCCTGGTCTCTCCGGGTTACCAACATCACCTCCAAACCTTCTATAGCCTGGGGCAAAGAAAGTCTATGCTCTGATTGTGATTCCATTCTCCCACAAGCCTATATAGAGCACAACTACTGGGTCAGCAAATCAGTTCAGCTTTTTTATTTTATTGCTTTGGAGACTCACATTCTTAAACATTTGCATCTCTCCTGGAAAAAAAAAATGCTTATTATCAGCAAAAATAAATTTGAGAAGTTTTTTTTTTTTTCTACCAAAAGCATCTGTTAGTGTTATATTCAGCATCTGTAAATATTTATTTATTTTCTCTTTCTAGTAGGGCACCAGGAAGAATCAGACTTCGACTGTGAAATGTTATGCCTTATAAATAAAAATTATATAAACTTTAATAAATAATATGAAATATATAACGATTTGTAAAGATAAAAGCCAAAGCATTACCCAAGTTTATGAATGCGTGTTTGGTGATGATTAGCGCTGTGTTGTTTTACAATAATTAATATCATTAATTAATGGAATATAAAGAAGAAAAAAACAGCAGAGAAAACATTGCAAATAAATAAAAAAAAAAAAAAAAAAAAAAAAAAAGGTCTTAACCCCTTAAGTAATGAGCCAAATGTACACGTTGTGAACAGAACAAAAGGTAAACAAAACCTGGCATTTGCACAATATGTCTGTCCAACCGTAATTCACCTCTTTCATATTAAATGCAACCCGCCTTATTATATATCATTTTATTCAGGGGAAACAGGGCTTTCATTTAATATCAAATATTTAGCTATGAAACATAATTTAATATAAAAAAATGGGAGAAAATAAAAAAATGTGTTATTTTTTTAGTTCTACATGACATTTTAACTGTCAATGTCAGAATACTGTTTGCTTTTACTGCAATAAAATACACATACACACAAATACAATTCAGCAAAGTGTTCAATGTAAAACAGTACCCCCTATGTACAGGTTTTATGGTGTTTTGGGAAGTTACAGGGTCAAATATAGCACGTTACATTTGAAATTGAAATTCGCCAGATTGGTTACGTTGCCTTTGAGACTGTATAGTAGCCCAGGAATTAAATTTACACCCATAATGGCATACCATTTGCAATAGTAGACAATCCAAGGTATTGCAAATGGGGTATGTCTAGTCTTTTTTAGTAGCCATTTGGTCACAAACACTGGCCAAAGTTAGCGTTAGTATTTGTTTGTGTGTGAAAAATGCAAAAAACGCCAATTTTGCCCAGTGTTTGTGACTAAGTGGCTACTAGAAAAGACTGGACATACCCCATTTGCAATACCTTGGGTTGTCTACTATTGCAAATGGTATGCCATCATAGGGGTAATTTTCATTCTTGGGCTACCATAGGGTCACAAAGGCAACGTAAGCAATCTGGTGAATTTTAATGTGAAAAAAATGAAACACAAGCCTTATATTTGACGCTGTAACTTTTGAAAACACCATAAAACCTGTACATGAGGGGTACTGTTGTACTCGGGAGACTTCGCTGAACACAAATATTTGTGTTTCAAAACAGTAAAAAGTATCACAGCAATCTCGTCCGTGTAAGTGCTGTTTGTGCGTGAAAAATGCAAAAAACTTCACTTTTACTGGCGATATCATCGTTGTAATACATTTTACTGTTTTGAAAGGGCCTTTTGTGTACATAGAAAAAGTTCAGCTCATGAAAAATGGGGGCAACAACAAACGTATTACGTTTATAATTTTGTTCAGTGTATAAGCACATTCTTAGTGAGTATTCTAAGTTCAATGAGTCTTATAATCTGCATTATTGAAACCAGCTTAGTGATCTGATTTCTTCAAACAGACTGTCAAGGTAATTCACTCAACTCAGAATTTTTGTGATTTATATCCGAATAGGACAATTGAGGCAAAAAAAGTCAAGTTGTGAGAATTTTTCCAGATCAGGTGTTTTGTGCCCTAATTTATCGAATTGGATTTAATTTGTGAAAAATTTAAGTTTCGAAAATAACTCTGCGTGTGCAAGCTAGCCTGTTCCGAGCATTTATATCACTAAGGCAGCTTCAAAAGTGCACATCACACATGGCAATCCATATATCAGTTTTAAATAACAATAGAAAGATGAGAGACTCACCGATCACAGTTGTGAAGGGCTGATTTCAGGGAGAAAGTAATTCTGTGTGTGAAAATTGTAAATTTGAAAATTGAATCCCATGTATGTTAATTGCCAGATTTTCGAGCAATTATAAGGTCAAAGGTCTCTTTGTGACAATTCTGTGTTCAAGAGTAAAAATCTGGGATCTTTACAGTATTGGAGCATACACAGTCTGTGGTATTCCTTACACAAAGTAAACATATAAAAAAACTGAAGTAGATGGTGACAAAACAGCTAAAAGAAAAGCATCATATTGCCTTTAGTTTATTATGCTGGTAGAGGAGTATACTTTCCAGAAATGTATACTTTTGTGTACAAGTTTCGCTTTCCGTGACCGCAATTGAAGTGACAGTATCAGCGACTAAATTGCTCACTGATTTATTTGAAAAAAATTTTTTAAAACATTTTATATATACTTAACCCCTTCAGGATGGAGTCAATAGTACACGTTCTGATCAGAACAAAACGTAAACAAAAACTGGAATTTGCGCTATATGTCTGTTCAACCGTAATTCACCTCTTTCATATTAAATGCACTGACACTTATTATATATCATTTTGTTCAGGAGAAACAGGGCTTTTATTTCATATCAAATATTTATATATGAAACATAATTTATTATGAATACAATTAAAAAAACTGAGAAATTAAAAAAAAAATATTAAATTTGTAGTTCCGCCTCACATTTTAGCTGTAAATGTCATAATACTGTTTTACTGCAAAAAATGCACATATTTGTAATCAGCGATGTCTCAAGAGTACAACAGTACCCCCCATTAACAGGTTTTATGGTGTTTTGGAAAGTTACAGGGTCAAATATAGAACGTTCCATTTTCAAATTGAAATTTGCCAGATTAGTAATGTTACCTTTAAGACGGTGTGGTAGCCCAGGAATGAGAATTAACCCCATAATGGCATACCATTTGAAAAAGTAGACAACCCAAGGTATTGCAAATGGGAAATGTTCAGTCTTTTTTAGTAGCCACTTAGTCACAAACACTAACCAAAGTTAGCATTCAGAATTGTTTTTTTTTTTTTTTAATTTTTTTGTTGTTGTTGTGCATAGGAGATTACAACATTGCTTGTACAGCTACATCAGCCCTCACAAGCGCGATTTTCATAGAGTGATTAACATAAATGTGGTACATAGATAACTTGCACATTGTTTGGTAATTTTCATACCAAAGTAATTTATATGATTACATGTCCCTGTGGGTTAGCCTATGTAGGAAGGACTAATAGGACTCTAAACACTAGAATCCAAGAACACATTAGGAATATAAAAAAAGGGTTCCTTAATCATAGTGTGTCCTTGCACTTTAAGAACCAACATAATAGTAACCCACAATTGATGGAGTTTATGGGAATTCAGAAAATAGTTGGAAATTGGAGAGGTGGCGATCCTATTAAATTAATTGGACAAACAGAGATACAGAGATGAGATGGATTTTTAATTTAAACACCATGCAACCTTATGGTCTTAATGATGATTTCGAATTATGCCACTTTTTATGATTTTCAATTTTTTTTTTTCATTTTTTTTCAATTTTTTATATATTTTTTAATATATTATATATATTTTTTATATATTTTTTTAATATATTTTTTAATATATTTTTTAAATATATATCAATTTTATTATTACCATTATTATCTTTTAATATAAACTGTTCTTAATGGTAATTTAATGGCAATAATTTATATCATTCTCAAGTGGGAAATACATCATGAACACTTTGCACTATCATCTTTTGTTTGAAATAATGTATATGTTCTTTGTATGTGTGCATTACCTTTGGAAAGTATACAAACTAATTGATGCACTTTATTGTTTATTATTTTTGTTTGAAATGCCCAAATATGAGCATATTTGCTTTAGGATTGAAGACTAACAACAACACTATGGATGGCCCTTTGATTGCCAGCACTTTTTGCCATCAGTTAAAATGAAAGAATGAACTGTTGTAATGTACTGGACGGGTGGCGTTGAAAAAAGGAAGTGATGTCAGCCAAACTGAAAGAAGAACATTGGGTACTAAGAACTAATGGGGTGAATACTACCCTTTCACATTCCCGGAAATGACGTCACCCACGCGATCGCGTGTACATGCGTGATTACGTCACCGCTAAGGGATTACAGCTGGAGCACTTTACCCTCCCTCGCAGGGACGTCTGTGATTGGTTGATTCGCGATTTCTTGCCACCAATCAGGACGGAAGGCAGGGATTATAATCAGGAAGAGAACAGGATGGAAGCTACCAATTGAGAAAGCCAAACGAAATTGGCGAAACGCGTTTTGGACTCACCTATATACTGTATGTATCATATTGATTTTAAAAGTGTATGTAATAAATATTATTTTTATTTGATATACATATATCTGGTGCATCTTCCATCCTGCTAAAGAGGGAAGGAGTCATCCCAAAAGGACTCATATGCTCATTTACTTAGAGTCAGGTTACAGGCTCTTACCCAGGTGAGAAGCAATCTTCACCTTTATATGCATGTTTTTACACTGTTATCCCAAGGATTTCAACACCAGGGTGAGTTTTCCCTGTTTTCTTTCTCTTTATTTTTGAGGATTACATTTTATCTGGATTTAAAGGTGTGTGTCACCTAAAGGACACAAGGCAAGAGTGATTAGAGCCAATCCTCAATAGGCTCTGAACCACGTGAGTGCTTCCTATTATATGGTCCTTACATTGGCTCCCTGTATCCTATCGGAGTCAATTCAAAGTGCTAACCCATACATTTAAAGCACTGAACAATTCCAGCCCCTCTTATATCTCTTCACTGATCCAGAGGTATGCCCCTCCTCGTACCCTCCGCTCTGCCCGCGACCACCTCCTGACCGCTGCTCGCACCCGTACGGCCAACTCGCGCTTGCAGGACCTCTCACGGGCGGCTCCTCTCCTTTGGAATAACTTGCCTACTGCCATCAGACTCTCCCCTAGTCTTCAATCATTTAAGAAGGGCCTTAAAACCCATCTCTTCAGGAAAGCGTATGGCCTCCCAGAGTAATCTCTCCCTTACATACCTGTCTCTTGCTCTCTCCTATGGGATAGTGCTTTGCTCTCTTCTCCAGCTCTGCTTCACTCCTGCCTGATATTTCTTATCCTAATGTTTCTAATACCCCACCTCCTATAGACTGTAAGCTCATTTGAGCAGGGTTCTCTTCAACCTATTGTTCCTGTAAGTTTTCTTGTAATTGTCTTATTTATTGTTACATCCCCCCTCTCAAAATATTGTAAAGCGCTACGGAATCTGTTGGCGCTATATAAATGGCAATAATAATAATAATAATAATGATAATAATATGGTGTACAACCACGTCTTTCTGTACAGAGTACACTATATATTTCTCTATTTCTCCACAGTTGCATAATATCTTCTATACCCCTAAAGAATTCTGGGGAGTAAGTGAATACTATTTAGCACTACACACTATCACTACTGCATACTGGTTATGTAAATAGTGTACTTTTCACATTTGATCACGATAGGATTGGAGAGTTCCTAGGGGAACTGGAACTTAGATGCTAGCTAGTACTCCAGACCATTGATCCCCTGGGCACCGTTTAGTAGATCTCCCTTTTTTCAAGTTATACTTTTTGTTTGCATATCCTTTTTTATCCTTAGATTGATTAAAGGTAGGGCCTCCCTTCCTCATTTTTTATACAGTGGAGCTCTCCTGATGTTGGTTTCCCCTTGTGGGACTCTACACATCACCTACTTCTATTGAGCTCTTACAAGAGCTTAGGAGTGATTACAGCAAGGGAATATGCAGAGCATAGGAATCCCTTGTAGCTTTTATGCCCATTTTACAAACATAGTACTGCCCACAGGGTTTTGAAGAACAAACCAATCAATACATTACAACACAGCTAATCACTCCCATTCATACCAGCAGAAATCCTCCCCTCTGCCTGTGATACAATTACTGATTACAATGGGCTAACGTAATTATCACAGGCAGGAAAATACACAGTTTTACATAATATTCATACTCCAAATAGCATACTCCAAATACAAACATACTCAAAAATCAGACAATTCCTTCCATTGGTTTAAAAGTTAGGTCAAAGTCCTTTGTGACCACTGAAGCATGGCTTCCCAGCCAAAACCAGTTCCACAGAGTCGTCTATCCTGGAGATTATTGGCTTAACTGGGTGTGGTAAGCCAACTATCTCCAGGTACAAAAAATGTCTCTATTCACAAAAACAGCAAAAATACACAAAAATACATATTTCCTATCATACTGAACAGAACCCCCACATTCAACCTATCCCCAGACGGCTTGGATCCAAACAGCGCTCAGATCCCACAAACACAGTCAAATCGCCATGGGGTTTAAGTCTAGCATAGGCTGATGAAAGGGTCCATAGTCATGAGGCAGGAGGCTGGCAATCAGGCTTCTCAATAACCCAGTGGCGAGGTTAGTTTCGCCACAATTAACATATGTGGGGATCCTTCAGAAAACCATCCTTAAAGAGAAAGGTGGTGACATTTCTATGACAAAATTTGCAAGTTGAAACTTCACAAAAAGCATGTTGAATGTCATGTGAAGTGAACGTTTGTGCTTTACAGTTTTGTTAAGCTCTCAGATTGGAAGTATTCTATCTCTCTACCTTAATTCTGTTATTCTTTTGTATTGAAGAAAATAACCTTTTGGTTCTTTACAATGTTTTATAAAGTCATACTGAGATTATTTTGTACTCCTTTTTGCTCTAGTGTGTTAATGCAAGGTTGCATTGGGGTTAAGGGGGTAGATGTTTGAATGTGTGTAAATTCTGGGATTTATTTATGTGTAGTGTAAGTATATGAGTGCAGAGAATATATTTGTACATGGTGTCAAAGTTTGTGAATGTAGTTATCGCTTTTTGTATTTAATCTGTGTGTGTCTGTGCAAATGTATGTGTGTCTAATGACTTTGTGTGTAAATGCAGGGACTTCTTTGCAGCTAATGTCCCTGCGTGTTGGAATAAAGGAAAGGTAATGTAGGGTTCTGCTGTGATTTTTACTTGTGTGCCCATACAGGTATATATTTGCATAGTGTGTCAGTGTGTGAATGCAGGCATGTTTTTGAATGCAACCTTCCAGGGTTATTTACTAAACTGAGAATTGAAAGTGAAAAAGTAGCCAAACTGAAAGCATAGCTGATTTTAAGAAATTTCCAGTTTGGGTGAGGGCTGGGACACACACACACGAAAATTTCCCTCTAAATATTATAAATAGGGCTACCACCCACCCCCAAATTGTGTGGGTGGAGGTAAGACCCATTTAATATTAATATGTGAAATTTAGAACCCCAACCTTCCACCAATAGGTAGAGGCAACAGGGGTATACTAGATCTGCTGCTGATTATTATTATAGCCCCCAGCTTCTGATAATGGGTGGGGGCAAGAAGGATTATAAGAATATTTCCTCCCAAATATTATATTAAACATCCACACTCGCTGGCCCTACCCGTTGTCCCAGCCCCTAATTTATTTTTTTTATTTTTATTTTTTTAAAGTTCTACTTCAATGCCCATGGGTGGGGGTAGAGGGGTCATGGGATGGGGCCCTTCTAGCAAATTGTCAGCAATTGCATATGGAGTAGAAGAACATTCAGTAGTTACATGGGGTTGTGTAAAATACTACAGGAGTTTTATTTACTAATTAATTATTTTTCTAAAACGTTTTAAATGTCGCAGCTGGTTAGCAAGCGCAGGTCAGCCCCCACATAGTTAACACTTGCAATCATCATTAATAATAAAATATGAAATGACAAAAACGTGTAGGGGTCCACACTGAATAATTATATGTTTTAGGCTTAGTGACAATTCTGAATTATAAATGTTTTGACTGACAATTAAAACATTTGAAATAGCAAAATGAATGTATCTATTTCAGTATAAATTTATTACGGGGGGAACTTTTTAGGAAAAATGCAATTTTTGTAAAATAATGATATGCGCTCACTTATTGTTTAAATAATTAATATGGTATTTACAATGTTTCTAAAATTAATTAACTTGACATGGGTTGTGTTTTCAATAGGAATAATAAACAAATCCCAAACATCTATTAATTTTCATTGCCGTCTACTCATTCCTCCCTATTGGCAAACAATCTAGCAAGATTTTCTTACATTTCATTAATTGGTCCACAGAGAGAAATAGTTTCATACCTTTATAGTGACAGTCTATGAATATTTCTCAGTAATAGTCAGGTATAATCCCTCATGTATCTCGTAAGACACATGCTGATTGCTGAGGTTACTGCATTTGTTTTTTTGCTAATTTCAACAGATTATTTTTCATGTTTATAAAACTTTATTAAGTTTAGATTTAGCTCACTGGGGAACTACTATATGTGTAAGAAATAAGTGTATCTTTTATTTTTTTCTTTCCATTTCTAATTTTATTCTATACAATGAAAAGATAAAACCTCAACTAACCGTAGATATTTCTCCTTATTTTATCACATCGCTAGAACTCAGTAAGTTACACTAAACGCTGTGACTTTGGCTTAATGTTAGTCTCAACTATTTGAGTCCAATTGACCATATTTTTCTGCTTTCTGACTATGCCGTGCCTGCATTTAATAAATGTATTAAAGGGTAACACATATTAGTAAACACAATATGTAGTCAGATTTGATCAACTGATATGTATTTAAAAAACATGTACAGATAATGCACTCACATGTTGTAGAGCCATGATTTGAGTATGATGGGCTTTTTAGTGTCTTTCTAGTTGGTATCTCTCTCACTGTGAAAATCTAAAGGTATAGTACTCTCGGATTATTATATATTGCAAAAACTTAGCATTAGTAACTTAGCAATAACTTCTACCTTTACTGTGCAGATATTCATTTACATGAACAGCTGGTTGAGTTGCTGGATTTCATCAGTTTGGAAGTCATGGGAAGGAGCTGAACTGGAGTTGACAAAGTTATGTACAGCTTAAAGAGAAAGATATTCATACAACAAAGGATATGCTATCAGAAAATTCATGTGGACAAATGTTTGCCCTAGGCTACTTTCATTTGAATAAACGGAGTCACTTTTAGAATCAATATTTCACTTGCAGTTACACCTATGGCCATAATGAGTGACATATAAGCAGATTTGTTATGCAAAATGTCAAACTTGAATGATGCTTTTCAATTCTTATCATTTTGTATAGCCTTATTTGATATGTTCATATGGTTAATTTATAAGAACCTTTTGGTGCTTCGTAATGGATTAACACTATGGATTAAATTAAAACCTTGAGTAAAATAAAAAAGTAAATAAATAAAAATCATTACAATTAGGTTAATGAAATAAAGGCAATGTACCTCCGACTGAAGTTTTATTGATAGAGTAATTTATAACTTTCAACTTGATCTCTTAATTTCAGTTTCCATCAAAGTCTATGTGTTTCTCTATCAGTCGTGAGAAAATGTGCTATATTTTTCCAAGGACAGAAAATATGAAATTAGGTGAAATTACACTATTTTGACAATACTGACTGATTGCAACTAACAAGGCATATATCTGAAACCATGGTTGATAAAATAGATGTGATACAACTCAAACCGAAACCCTGAATAAACACACCAGAAGTGTGGACATTGTCATGAACTATTTTCCAGTAGAGATGTCGCGAACATAAAATTTTCCGTTCGCAAACGGCGAACGCGAATTTCCGCAAATGTTCGCAAACGGGTGAACCGGGCGAACCGCCATAGACTTCAATGGGCAGGCGGATTTTAAAACCCACAGGGACTCTTTCTGGCCACAATAGTGATGGAAAAGTTGTTTCAAGGGGACTAACACCTGGACTGTGGCATGCCGGAGGGGGATCCATGGCAAAACTCCCATGGAAAATTACATAGTTGATGCAGAGTCTGGTTTTAATCCATAAAGGGCATAAATCACCTAACATTCCTAAATTGTTTGGAATAACGTGCTTTAAAACATCAGGTATGATGTTGTATCGATCAGGTAGTGTAAGGGTTACGCCCGCTTCACAGTGACAGACCAAACTCCCCGTTTAACGCACCGCAAACACCGCAAACTGTTGTCAGAGGCAGACACACCAAAAAAATGCTACACTGCTGAGCTCTGCAATGACGGCATTCTGGTGGTGGCAACAGCATGCGTTGATTGGCGTGCTGTCTGGCTGACCCCGGGTGCCGATGCATACTGTCTGACTGTGCCAGTAGCTCCGTGCGACGACCTCCCCCTGCTTCCAACTCGTCTCCTCCTCCTCTCTGTCTCCCCATCTGAACTTTCCACCTATTCTTCTTCTCTTCTAGCGGGCACCCACGTGACATCCACGGACGCATCATCATCATCAACCGCTTCACTTGTATCTGACAACTTAGCAAAGGAAGCAGCAGCGGGTACAACATCATCATCATCACACCGTACGTCCATGTGTGTAATGCTGCCTTACTGAGACATATCCCTGTTATCTACATCCTCTGGCAATAATGGTTGCGCATCACTCATTTCTTCCAACTGATGTGTAAATAACTCCTCTGACAGATCAAGTGAAGCGGCTGTGGTGCTAGTGTTGGTGGTGGCGGCAGGCGGGCAAGTGGTAACTTGAGAGGTGCCCGAAGCTAAGCTGGAGGAGGATGGTGCGTCAAGGTTCCGAGCGGAAGCTGTAGAAGATTGCGTGTCCTGTGTTAGCCAGAAAACTATGTCCTCAGAACTTTTTGAGTTCAGGGTACGTGGCCTCTGAACACTGGGCATTATTCTAGGGCCAAAGGGAATCACAGCACCACGACCACGACGGCCCCTGCGGGTGGCCTGCCTCTGCCTGTCATTTTTTTTTCGATTAGTGGTACTATGCGTGCAAGATACTGTGACAACAGATATGAGTGGCACTGTGCACTGGCAGAAGTTGGCAGAGTAGACGCTGTAGGCCTGACACACACGCTTGCAGACAACTAACTGCTATTAAATCTATTACAGTCAAATTTTTTTTTTTTTTTTAAATGTACACTACTGTTACACCAGATATGAGTTGCACTGGTGTGACACTGTGCCCTGACAGGCCCTGAAACGCACACGTGTGAAGGAAACTGACTGCTATTATTTCACGGTCAAATTTCTATTTTTTTTTAATGTACACTACAGTTACACCAGATATGAGTTGCACTGGTGTGACACTGTGCCCTGGCAGGCCCGGAAACTGACTGCTATTATATTACAGTCAAAAAAGTTTTGTTTTTTTTTAAATGCAAGCTATTGTGACACCAGATATGAGTGGTGGCACTGGGCAAGTGGGCACAGTATACGCTGCGAGCCTGACACACACGCTGGAAGGCAGGCAACTGCAATTAGATTACACAGGAAAAAAAAAAGCAGACTGATGTTCTAGCCCTAAAAAGGGTTTTTTGGGGTGCTGTGCTTACAGCAGAGATCAGATGAGTCCTTCAGGACTGTAGTGGACACTGAATACACTAGCCTAGCTATCGATTTCCCTATTAAATCAGCAGCAGCTACACTGTCCCTCCTCTCACTAAGAATGCAGCTTCCGGGGGGCGGGGCCTAGCTGTCATGGATGAAAGACGCACTTCGTGTGAGCTCCCTCAATATCTCACTTTAAGCAGCTATCAACAAGCGAATTTCACCCCAATGTTGCTCCTACCTGACCGACCCGACATGCTTAATAGCGGTCAGCAACTTGACAGAGTCTTACTTACCTCTGCGTGGCAAGTGTGGCCTGGTGCTCACCGGGCGGTAGAGGCAGCCGATCTCCCGATCCTGGGATGCCCAGGAGCAGCTACTTCCCGGCAGGAGCTCCATTACCCCCCCCCGGACCGGTGGGGGTTATCCCGGTCCACCCCTGAGAGTCTGTCTGGAGCTAATGGACGCACAGAGCACAGCCGCCAAGGCTGACATACTCATCTGCGACTCTCCCAATATGGCGGCAGCCGCGTGTCCTCCTGGTACCAGCAAAGCATGGCAGGATATTGAGTCTAAGCTGGACAGACTCTTTAATCAATTTTGGAAGCAAATAACAAGCAGGAAGCCCCAACAAGCTCCACCACAGCCCCAACAAGCGAAGCAGTCCCCATTAAAATCCACCAACGCAAAAGGCGTCGAAGACGGGACCGGAGGCACAAACAGAAATGCAGAGCCTGCCCCACGTCAAGCACTCGCTTCCACCTTAAGCCACCACAATCCCGCACCAGACGTGAAGCACCACCGGGACAGATCTGACCACCCAACAAAACAAGCTTCCACCACCTCAAGCCGTGAACCCTGCACTCAGCCAGAGACTTGCCGTTGTGGTTCCAGGTATCAGGGACTCCCAGGGCCTGCACCTGGCGCCCAGAAGGGATCGGATGAGCACAAGCAGTAAACAGCAGCCTGCCAAGCATGTCCCACTATAGCCGATCCTCCACACCATGCCTTTGATCACATGAACTGCTCTCTGCACATTAACTAATCGTAAAGTAGCAAGCGTTTAAACATGTCATTATTTCCCCTCCTAAAGAGTTTATTGTCGTAGTTCCTTACATGCCTTTTCATTAACCATTCATGTATTATGTTATTCACTAGTCTCATCTCATGGGGCGACTCACACTTGATTTATAACTAGTGGTGGAGCTGCTGATATAAATACACAGTTGATAACGTGCAAGCTACACCCTAAACATGACAGCCATCTTTCACAACAATGTACTGCTATATACTCATACCCTCAGTGCAACTAGCGATGATATACGCACGTTCAGCCTAGCATGCTCAAATATAACACACTTCTGTCAAAAAAAAAAAAAAAAGAATGCAGCTTCCGAATGAATCTAAAATGGATGCTGTCTGGGAGGGAGGGTCTGCTGCTGATTGGGTGGAATGTGTCTGCTGACTGTGAGGTACAGGGTCAAAGTTTACTCAATGATGACGAATAGGGGGCGAACCGAACATCGCATATGTTCGCCATGCGTGGCGAACGCGAACAAGCTATGTTCGCCGGGAACTATTCACCAGCGAACTATTCGGGACATCTCTATTTTCCAGTATTTGTGTTGTTTATTCAGTTTAGCAATGCATTGTTGATTGTTTATGCCATATTGTATTCTATTGTATGTAATTCAATATGTTGTTATTATTATTATTATTATTATTATTATTATTATTAATAATAATACATTTCTTAAAATCCATACATGGTCACTTGGACCCTACTGACTTCCTAACATGTGTTATGTCTTAGATGAAAAAGAGTTGGATGAGCAATTTCTCCCCAAATATAGATGGTTTTCAATTGGTCTCTCGGGTGAAATGCAGACTAGATCTGTAATGGCTACCCTTAGTACAGCAGTCACATGTGAAACAAACATCACATGATGCTCAGCAAGCCAATATGTGCTTCATACACATTGGTAGTGACCACTAGACTAGGCAATTTCAAGTAGCAAATATATAATAGAAATGATACACTGGATATACAGCTATATACAAGAAAGGTTCATGCAAATGCTTTAGGCATTCTTAGCATGAACTCACAGACTGACCCAAAGCCTCAGGCAGAATAGTATTAATAGGCAGGCTGCTTTCTTATTAATAGAAACAAGTGATAAGAGGCAATGAAGCAGCAGAGCATGAATACCATATTAACCATTTAGATGCCTGGCAGTCAGATAAGGTAAGGTAAGTGTATAACAGCCTGTCAGGGAGCCAAGCAAGGAGAATCTGATTTTAAAGTAGATTCAGTGAAAAATTCTACTCTACCGTTATAATGATATATTTGTCATAGCTATGTAGTAAAATAGATAATGTGGCCACATAGAGATAGAGGAGGGGCTATCGGAGTACCCAAAAATAAAAAATAAAACTTATCTTAAAGGATGCTATGAACCTTGCACCTAGCTGCTCAAAACAGGGTCAAATCCAAGCACAGAAGATAAAGAAATCAAGAAAGCGCAACAAGATGCTAAATGTGCACAAGTGCTACCTACAATTTTTTTTGAAGGACCAAAAGCAAGCAAAAACCAAACAAACAAACAAACAAACAAACAAATAAACAAACAAACAAACAAACATACAAACATTTTGGGTTTCCCCTTTGTTAATGCCAGAAATGTCCTGAAATCAAGGACATTTTTGACATTGACAAAAGGAATCCCGAAACGTACATTTGTTTTTGGTCCTTCAAATAAATTGTGTATAGCACTTGTTGTGCACATTTAGCATCTAGTTGAGTTTCCTTGATTTCTTTAGGTTATGTTATGTAGTAGAATAGCTTGACATGGTAAGCCCAAAGCTCTTCAAACAGGGCATGACTCATGGAAACTGCTCTTTAGAACCCTCGCTGCCAGTGAGATCCCTCACATTGAGAAAGTTTGTGCAGGTCTCATTGCAGGTAACATTGAATGTACAAGGATCCTATGTGTCTCTGGTGAGTTTTACTTTCTGAGATTAATTGTGTTGATCCTTGAAATATGAGCTGAAAATGTTTGCAAATAATAAATTCCTATATATTTGATATGTCAGGTAAGTTTCTAATATCATAATGAGAATGGGGACCTTCCTTCTAGTAACCATCCAGTGATTTCAAAGGTCAGTTATACTTCAGGATCCATCAGGAGGAGTGTAAAGCACAGTCACTCTCATGTTTGAGATTTGAGCAGTACTTGTCTGGAATATGCAGTTACTCCACAGTTTTTACACTAGGAATAGAAGGTCCATACAGGAACATTTTGGCATTTTGGTAACAGTTATGGCTTTAGCCCATCGCTGGGGGGGGGGGGGGAGGGGTGGGAGGAATTCTTTGAGCAGATGATGAGCACATGTGTGGTAAGTGCCACCAGGGCCGGCGCTACCTGCCAGGAGCGCCGGCCCCCCTCATGCGGCAGCCGCCCGAGCGCTCTGCAGAGAGCCTCAGGTGGCTGCAGCTTTGCCCGGGCTGGTACGTCCATGAGGGCGCACCGCCCGGGCACAGCCAGAGGAGAGGGGCTGACAGGAGGGAAACGCTCAGCGCTCCCTCCTGTCACTCCCTCACTGTAGCGTGGCCGAGCCCTGTATGGTCCGGCCGGGTACAGAGAGCATCTGTCTCCTGTACCCGGCCGGACTAACAGGAAGTAAACACTGAGTGTGCACTTCCTGTTAGTCCGGCCGGGTACAGGAAACAAAAGCTCCCTGTACCCGGCCGGACCATACAGAGCTCGGCCACGCTACAACAGAGGTAGGGGAGGGGGGAGGAAGAAAGAAACAGGGAGGGAGGGAGGGGGAAGAAAGAAACAGGGAGGGAGGGAGGGGGAAGAAAGAAACAGGGAGGGAGGGAGGGGGAAGAAAGAAACATGGAGGGAGGGAGGGGGAAGAAAGAAACAGGGAAGGAGGGAGGGGAGGGAGGGAGGGGGAAGAA
This sequence comes from Pelobates fuscus, assembly GCF_036172605.1. NCBI lineage: Eukaryota > Metazoa > Chordata > Amphibia > Anura > Pelobatidae > Pelobates > Pelobates fuscus. The sequence continues at coordinate 38,269,429 of NC_086318.1, read as the reverse complement.
AGAAACAGGGAAGGAGGGAGGGGAGGGGAGGGAGGGGGAAGAAAGAAACAGGGAAGGAGGGAGGGGAGGGGGAAGAAAGAAACAGGGAAGGACGGAGGGTAGGAGAGGGCGGGAGTGGGAAGAAAGAAACAGGGAAGGAGGGAGGGGAGGGGGAAGAAAGAAACAGGGAAGGAGAGAGGGGAGGGGAGGGAGGGAGGGAGTGGGAAGAAAGAAACAGGGAAGGAGGGAGGGGAGGGAGGGAGGGAGGGGGAAGAAAGAAACAGGGAAGGAGGGATGGGAGGGGAGGGAGGGAGGGGAAAGAAAGAAACAGGGAAGGAGGGAGGGGAAGGGGAAGAAAGAAACAGGGAAGGAGGGAGGGTTGGGGAGGGAGGGAGTGGGAAGAAAGAAACAGGGAAGGAGGGAGGGGAGGGGGAAGAAAGAAACAGGGAAGGAGGGAGGGGAGGGCAGGGGAGGGAGGGGGAAGAAAGAAACAGGGAGGGAGGGAGGGAGGGGAAAGAAAGAAACAGGGAGGGAGGGAGGGGAAAGAACGAAACAGAGAGGGAGGGGAAGAAAGAAACAGGGAGGGAGGGAGAGAGGGAGGGGGAGAAAGAAAATGACAGGGGGGAGAAAGAAACTGACAGGGGGAGGGGGGAGAAAGAAACTAACAGGGAGGTGGGAGAAGAAAGAAACTAACAAGGGGGAAGAAACTAACGGGGGGAACTAACGGGGGGAAGAAACTAACAGGGAGGTGGGGGAAAGAAACTAACAGGGAGGGGGGAAAGAAACTAACAGGGAGGTGGGGGAAAGAAACTAACAGGGGGGAAACTAACAGGGAGGGGGGGGAGAAAGAAATTGACAGGAGGGGGGAAGACTTTGACAGGGAGGGGAATTGACAGGGAGAGAGAAATTGACAGGGAGGGGGGAGTGACAGGGGATGGAGGGGGGAGTGACAGGGGAGGGAGGGGGAATGAGAGTAACAAGGGAGGGGGGAGAAGAGAGTGACAAGGGAGGGGGAGAGATTGACATCCATCACTCACACACACACACACACACACACACATACAATCACACACAATGCACCCCTTACACACAAAGACAATGAACCCCTTGCACACAGAAAAACACACAATGCATTACACACACAATGCAAACCTTACACATAATGCATCCCTTACACACAGAGAAACACACAATGCATTCCTTACACACACTCAATGCACCCTTTACACACAGTCAAAGCACCCCTTACAGACTCACACACTTCATCCCTTACATACACAGAAACACACCTTGCAGCCCTTACACATACAAACACAGATTCACACAATGCATTCCTTACACACAAATCAGGACATCCCCTAGACACTCCACCCCATGTGAACAAACTCATTGGTGGAATATGAAGGTGGACCCTGGGACCCAGACCTTGAGCTGTGTAAAGGGCCCTAAAAAAATGGAGCTGCTTCCCGTTCTCCCAGAATATTGATTTTTGTGATCACAGTTACAAACAGCCTCCAGAGATCCTGTTCTACACCAGACCAGTGGAGCCAGACTGTAGCTAGAGCCCATCATCATCCTCATCTAGTTGTAAGTAGGCAATCTAGTATATTATTCGTGGCACTAATCTCTAATTTACCTCACATTAAAGAAACACTATAGTCCCCAGAACCACTGCAGCTTAATGTAGTGGTTCTGGTGTCTATAGCCTGTCCTTGCAGGCCTTTTAATGTAAACACGGCGGCACTGCAGCACTAGCGTTAGTTAACATGGCAGGTCATATGGGTGGGGCATTGTGATGTCACAGGGGGGGGGGGGCAAACTTTACTTTTGCCTAGGGCGGCAAAAATCCTTGCACCGGCCCTGAGTGCCACGCAGGCATTAGAGCTTCCCTATAAGAAAACACTGAAGCAATGCTTTCCAATGAGGATTTTGAAGATGTTGGACATCCACATGCAAACCTTGAGGACATTCAACATTGTTTCACTGAGTTAAACTCTGTTAGAATCCAGAAAGCACCACTAGAGGCTGTATAGGAGACAGGCACAAGAGGTTGTCTCTACCCTGCAATGCAAACGTAGCTTCTCTGAAATCTAAAACCTCTTATTTTGAAACATTTTATTTTGATAATGTATTTAAATTATGCAACCCCCCCAAAATCCAAAACAGAAATAATTGAAAATAAAAAAATAAAGATTAAATAAAAGTAACATTTTTAAATAGTTTTGCTACTTTCAGAGAAGTGACAATTCCTAATATTCTCATCCCACTAAATACGTTTGCAGCATTTACCTGGGAGAATGAACCAGCTAAGAAGTACAAAGCATACTCAGCTCCATGCGGTGTTGTGGGTGACTTTGCTGCCCCATGATGCCTTGTGTGCACTTATGCTCACTTAGGCATCAACAAGCGTATGTGCACTCAGGAATATTTTTTTAACAATGCAGTGTGAACAGCACTACGGGATTAACATATTTACATGCGGTTCCTGATGCAGCTCAAACATCAAGTAAATAATATAATGCAAAATTATTTCATTTTTGAGATAAAAAAGGTTAGTTTAACCAATAGCTAACTTTCAGTTAGCTAGTTAGTTGTGCTAAAATCCCATGAATGGTATTGTCTCTTTAAGTTGTTGAATTTATTTTTCATCTAATGCTGCTCTATCAAGGTTTAAATCTGGTTGATGTAAGTGCCATAAGTGTCTGAGCTGTGACAACACATACTGCAACAAGAAGGAAGTATTTTCGAATAATGAAGGTTGAACATATATATATATATGTTTAAAAATGTATATATTTAATTTGGAAAATATAGAAAATTGAGCATGCAAAAACATTCATATAATTAGTTAGGCCAAAAACTAAAATAAGGGCTTTTGTTTGTGTTTCGAGTGTACATGGTCAGAATGATGAGTAAGCACCAGAAAGGACCCCTTAAAAAAAGAAAGATATAAACAAAAAAAAATCTTTATCCCACTATTGCCCAATGGGTGCTACACAAGCAAGCATTAGTAAGGTTCTACAGTAAGAACCTTCGAAGAAAGAATTTTAAATTTTTTTTTTTTTTTTGCAGAACAAAAAGTAATGAATATAGAGCATCCAAAAATTATGATTAAGACTTGAATATTATATTTAATATTTACATGAATCTTAATTTTTTCGGTGACTATAATTTAGAAACCCTGAGATTATAATGTGAATTTTTTTTGCTGAATATACTTATACAATAATCAAGATTAAATATACAGTGTCTGCTCTGTGCGGTGTATTTGTTTTTCATGGTTGCCAAATCAATTTTAATACCGGAGAACACATTTTATGAATAAATATAGACTTATCGATTTTGATTTTCCCCAGAAGGACATCATGTATAAGCTGAAGTAGTTTACAAAGTATAATATTTTCAATTATTTTTTTTTTTATGCTGCTACTGTATATTTTGAAAGAATACATTTCTTTTTTTCGTAAGTCTAAATTAGTCTCTATTAAGATATTATTCACAAAAATAGAATCAAAACAATAATTAAAAGGACACACATAAAGCAGAGAAACAAACACTTGTTTTTGTCATAAAAAGCACAGTTAAAGTGGACAGTCTAAAGGGCAGAACCGTCACATACAAAGTTCAACTACGATCAGCCTTAACATGATTAGACACAGAAGATTGTGGGGATGGTTGAAGATGGAGAGATAATTTCAAGGAAGACTTTACCATAGATGTAGATGTCATTATGACATTTTTCAGACATTTGCTCAGTGACAGTTTTCATCTTGTGAACAAGCCATTGAAGCTTTATTTACAAATACGAGAGATCCCATCCTGTTTGCAAACGTGTAGCAAATAGGGTTCTGAAGAAGATAAGTTTGCAGAATCAACATAATTTACAGTAAGTACTTTTTTGCCACACCTTTGATCATTGGGCTCCTCCAGATTTAAATTTATATGTGGTTGTTATCGAATCCTAGCCACCTTCTGGTGAGTAATCGGGGCTTCCTCTTCCATTGCATTTGACCGTTTTAGAATATGCAGTGCAAGATCTCTGATAAATCAGAAGCTAAAATCTTTCTTACTTCTTGGTTTCTCAGCATTCCCTTCTTATGTCGCAGTATGTAGAATTATACCCACTGAAAATGTGTCCAGGAATCCTTCGAGGACATTAAAGAGCTTGAATAGCTATTTGGGGCCTTAGAGCTCTGTGGAGTAGACCCCTGACTTCATAATGTTTTCAACTTATTTAAGATCTTTCCCATGTTTAGAGCTAGCACTTAATCATGGTAATTTAAGAAGGTAGGAGACTTGGTTCCCATAATTGAGTCTACAAACAACAAATATACAGAGCAATTACAGCATGAGACTATACTTAGCATGGTTTGTTCTGCCTCCTGAAGACATGTCTTTTGATAAAAGGTTCTAAAAGAGTTACAAATCTTTCTTTGTTGAAATACCCATCAAGGACACATTTGGAGTCGGCAGATTCTATTCTGCTAGAGTAGTCTTAAAGACCCTATTGTTTGTAGTTGGAGATAGTTATGACCAGTTTAATGCTACACAGGAGGGCTAATAATATAAAAACAAGCACCCTCATTAAGAGAAAAATAGGTAGCAAGAGAGGTGAGAATGGGCAACAGCTCAATTAGCCTGCCCTTCGGTGGGTCCCCGCTCAGATCTCAAGCTGGTTTTAGCTCAACTTGTGCCATTACAGAGAGAACATATCTGAAACATATCAGACTGGTCCCACCCATATGGGCAGTCAAGATCCGAATTGCCAGCAAGTTCCCTCTGCACGAGAGATATGGCAACCCCAGATGAGCGTTTCAACCTTGCAAGGTATCATCAGTAAGGTATAGCCAATATCTCTCCAAGCACTGTGAGCAAGGGGTCCACATCTGGATTACCCTTTGCACTAAAGGAGATACAAATAGGTATTATCTCATTATGATCATAAATCTTTTTCTTTAATATGATTACACAAGCAACTCAACCTTTACAATCCTTTATTGCCTAATAATAATTGAATATTGTCTTTTATTCTGGAACCTTTTATTTTCAAGCATATCAAAAACCCTTGCTTTGTTCTACTGGACACTGGTACGCCTTTGAAACGTAACTTCTGTGTCTAAGTCTCTTTTTTATTGGGTACCACAAGGCCTCAGGTGGAGTACTGGACACTGGACAGAACCAAATAAAGTCCATGGCAGAGGAGGGTAGATCATTCCAAGTGTAGTGATCACTAGGAAATGTTCTAACAGGTTTCCTCCATCAGTACCTCTTCCTTCTTCTTCCACCCTTACTATAAATATTTTTGTCCAGGTTTAGTTCATATTACATTTGTTCTGATTGCCAATAATTTAACAGGGATTGGAGCCAAGTATACCAACACCCTCAAAATGGGGCATAACCCCTAAACAGTGACCTAACTAAAAAAAGAGAACAATGAGGGGTGTGGAAATGGAGTTTATGGTTAAAGACTATCAACTTCAAAAAGACTACTAGGACCTAAATATTTGCTACATACATCCCAAGAGTAAATAAAACTTAACTTTTATTGGCATAGATAAAAACTAAATAAATATATACAAACAAAACATTTTTTGTACATACAGAACCAATATGATAATGTAAACAAATCTCCTTGATGTTGCTGCAATTAATTTTTTGGTATTATACTTCAGATTTTTCATGTTTTTCCCGATTCAGGTAGTTTCTCTCTACAGCTGCTAGGTACTGTTGAAGACACTGCCCACGTTGTTATTTTAGGAGGAGAGGAGTGTAGACTGGGGGTGCCCTCGAAGGCACAAGCGGCCATTATATGTATTTTCCCCCCTTCCCTCCTATAGGTATTGTACCAAATTAGTTTAGCTTACCTAGATCATTGGTTTGCAGCTGTCAGAGTGTTAGGCCAGTCTGTGAGCTCCAGTCTGTACCGTGTATACTACCCTGTGGCTAGTTTAGCTAATTAATGAAGTGAAACTTTCCTTCACCTTATCACTGCCCTGTTTTGTTTTCATTGCTATTTTGTTTATTATTCCATTATACAGGCAGTGTACATTGCAGCAACATCAAGGATATATATTTTTTTACATTATGTTATTGGTTCTGTATGTGTATAATGTTTTTTTGTTTTTTTTGTTTTTATCTATACCAACAAAAGTTAAGTTTTATTTACTCTTGGAGCGTAGTTAGCAAATATTTAGGTCCTAGTAGTCTTTCTGAGGTTGATATCTTTACCATATACTCCTTTTCCACACACCTCATTGTTCTTTTTTTTAAAACATTTTCTGATTATGTGCATACAGGGCAACAGACTGGTAGGACAGACCTCTAGGTTCTCATAAGCTTTACTTTCGGCAAGATATGACAAAGTTATGGAATAAATTACAATATTGATACAATAACACTAACAAAAATGATAAAACATTTCATCGTGGAATTCATAATTTAGTTTTCACTATAATTTATTTTGCTTTGGGGATGTAACATTAAAGTTCAGGATTTTCATTTTACTAGTTGAACCAACTATACGGTCCGTTTGTAATACCAATTCTGTTGTACAGCTAAAATAACATAATACGTATTGATCTATGTTATCATATTGATGTCAAGACCTTGGATTGCTGTATAACTTAATGTAACATAGCAGTGGATTCTCAGTAGATAAGATTACACAGTCTGATAACACTTGATTTAAAAATCTAATGTTTTGTTGCATTTCAATAAATACAATTACTTTTTGCCAGTGGTAGATGTTCACAGTCTTTCTGTAGAGCATACCAATGATCAATAACCTTGTAGAATTGCAAACAAATGTGTACATATGTGTAAATCAACAGAAAAATCTAAATTAAATGTATGGGTTCTTTAATCTACTGTCATAAGCACACAGCACCACCTTTCCAATTTGTTACAAAGCAAAAGTTTTAACCTACCTTGAGCAAAAACAATAGTAAACTCTTTCCTGACTTCAAAATAGCAACCATTTATTGGTGGATAAGCCAGTAAACACATCTATTGAATACCACTGCGCAACCCAATCCTGTCCACTGCTGTATGTGAAATCTCCTTTCCTCTGATCTCAATGGATGACCTTGCATCAATTGTACTTCATTCTTTCTACTGAACATAATGTTATCACAACTGATCTAATATATCTTATTACTTCAACGAATTGCAACTCTTCTAGCCTTACTTCTATAATATCTTCAATTTGCTCAACATAGATCTCTAACGCATGGTCCTATCTTTTCTACACTGGGTGGGGAGACATTAGGTCAGGCTTCCCCAAACTCCGGCCCTCCAGATGTTGCTGAACTACAACTCCAATGAATCTCAGCCTATCTTTCATGAATAGAATCATGGGAGTTGTAGTTCAGCAACATCTGGGAGGGCCGGAGTTTCAGGAAGCCTTCTTAGGTTGTTTCACAACTTTGTTTTATTTAATAGCCCATGGCCACTAGCTGTAGGTGGGGGCAGGCAGTTTGACAGTTATTTAACCACCTCCATGGGGCCTTTTTACTGATTGGGCAGCAATGGCTGTCCTACTGCTAATTTATATTTATAGCAAGAAACCACTGGTAACTCCCTGTTCAGTACATATACACCCAAACAGGCAGTAGTAAGTGGTAGTTTAAAACCTCCCTTAAGCTAATGTCACTACACTGTCATATAAAAATAAACCCCCATATACTTTATTTTTATTTGTTCAGTTGTTTAATGTGGCAAGAGCTGGCCTACCACTAAATGGTTAACCCTTGTATGGCTGAGGACATTTTAAACAACTTGTCTGCTGGCATCTAGTTCTGCCAGTGGGAAAATAGTTTGTATTTTTAAAATCCATGCCTAGATTATAAGCAACCTGGTCTGGATTTCAACAATTAAAGGGACACTATAGTCACCAAAACAACTTTAGCTTATTGAAGCAGTTTTGGTATATAGATCATTTCCCTGCAGTCTCACTGCTCAATTATCTGCCATTTAGGAGTTAAATCACTTTATTTATGCAGCCTAGTCTCACCTCCCTGCGTGTGACTTGCACAGCCTTCCTTAACACTTCCTGTAAAGAGTCAGCTAATGTTTATACTTCCTTCGTTGCAAATTCTATTTAATTTAACATTTATAATTCTCTGCACTGTTGATAGCTTTCGTGACCCCCCCAGAAGCATTCTGTGTATGAAATTTTTTTGCAATCTCAATGAAAAGGCAGTGTTTAAAATGAAAAGACTGCAGGGATAGGCTAAAGAATCCAGAACCACTACATTAAGTTGTAGTGGTTCTGGTGACTATAGTGTCCCTTTAAATAGTGGGAACAATGTCTGGAACAATGTCTAAAAACAGCATTGAATGGTTTTACCCGTTTGGTGCATGGTCATTATGACTTTAGTTTTGAGAAGCTGCTACATGAATAGCTAATAGAATTTAGGCAGTAAATGAGACCTGTGGGTATGCAATTTATCCAAACATATCTGGGACATATATATATATGGAGAACTGGTGTATAGATATATGTAAATCATGAGAAAAACAGAGAGAGGGAGAGGAAGGGAGAGTAGAAAAATAACATTGAAACGTGGGAAAGGGTTGATAATTATTAGAAGAGTTGGGTGTGGGAAGGAATAGGAAGGGAGCATCAATGTATAAAAAAATAGAAGACTGAGCAAAAAAGCCTTTTAAATATATTTTAAATTCTACTGTCTTCATTTTCATTTCCTTGCTGCTGACCTTTCTTTCAAAGCTCTAATTTGATTGTTTTAACATTGCTTCCCTTAGTATATGTTTATATAATGTGGCAAATGCTTGATTTATTCTCATCTCACATTTCAGTCAAGTCGTGGTCCAAATTCAAATCAAGCTGGGTTCGAGCCATTCAAGTAAAATCCTTCTACAATCAATAACTTCAGTTATTTCAAGTACTGCCAGACAAGAAATACTTCTCGGGGTCTTTTTTATTCTCTGTCCCACTCCAGCTTCTTTCTGAATTGCTTCTTATCTGTGTACCTTATCTGCAACTCAAATGGAAATCAAAGATAGAGTCGTGTACACATCAAAGCTGTTAAGTGTATATTTTTGAAGTATTCATTTGAAGATATTTCACATATCTATTGTGAGTTTCTAGTGAACTGATTGTAAAAATGTCTGTAATTTATGGAAGTAGTATTTTTTGTCAAAATGAAGCATTTTGGTCGAGCCCATACCATGCATCTCAATAGGCAACATGTTATGGTCACTATTCCTCACTGTGGCCTCAATTTAACAAGCTTTCAATTAGATCTATTAAATCAATTGGAAAACGAATTAAACTGAGGCCTGTGTTTCTCAAAACATGACAAAGATAGAGGTGGTACACATGTATAAAGAAGTTCTGGTAGATGTGACATGCACCCATATAAATTCAAGAGCAGTTACCTTTCTATGGCTTGGGTAGTTAAAAAAACCATGATAAAAAAACTTTTATAATTCTTTTTAATTTATAATACAAACTTGCTCTACTTGTCACATTTTTCTTTTTTTAGGAGAACATCATAATGATAAAACAGCTCCATTTTGTTAATAGTATCTTTACATTCCTCCTCCTTAATATAAAGGCAATGGAGGAACTACAGGCACTGCAGCTGGCAGCCAGGGCCGGCTTTAGGGGTGTGCGAGCTGTGCGGGCGTACAGGGCGCCATGCCAGTAGGGAGCGTCATGCTGCCGACATAGCTCACACATGGCCCGAGTGACAGCTGTAAGGGAGTGCTCAGAGCTCTCCCCCTAATGCTGGTCGCGCTGCACAGCACAACCAGTCATTATAGGAGTGCTCTGAGCAACCCCCTCACACGGCACCCAGGTAGAGGATTTTATTATCCTCCACTCTGGTGTATTAGAGAGCCAGGGGTGGAGCTACACGAACAGCGGGGCGGAGCTATGCGACAGGCGGAGGCGGAGCTACACACACTGAACTCTCTGCCTGTTAAGTGAGAGGGGAAGCAGGAAGGAGTGCCTGCTCCCTCACATAGCTCCACACTGCCCCTGCTCTCCCTCCCCCACCCACTAGGCTCCTGCTCTCCCACAACTACCGACTGGGCCCCTGCTCTCCCCCCACCCACTGTGCCCATGCTCCCCCCCACTTACTCACTGTGCCCATGCTCCCCCCCACTAATTCACTGTGCCCCTGCTCCCCCCCACTTACCCACTGGACTCCTGCTCTCCCCCCCACCCACTGGGCTCCTGCTCTCCCCCAACTACCGACTGTGCCCCTGCTCTCCCCCCCACCCACTTTGCCCCTGCTCCCCCCACCTATCTCCTGCTCCCCCAGCTACCCACTGTGCCCCTGCTCCCCCACCAACCCACTGTGCCCCCTCCCCCCACTTACTAACTGTGCCCCTGCTCCCCCCAACCTACCCACTGGGCCCCTGATCCCCCAACCGACCCACTGTGCCCTAGCCCCCTGCACCTACCCACTGTGCCCCTGCCCCCCACCTACTCACTGTGCCCCTGCTCCCCCCACCTACCCACTGGGCTCCTGCTCCCTCCCACCTATCCCTGCTCCCCCCACTAACTCACTGTGCCCCTGCTCCCCCCACCTACCCACTGTTCCCCTGCTCCCTCAGCTACCCACTGTGCTCCTGTTCACCCAGCTACCCACTGTGCCCCTGCTCCCTCATCTGCCTACTGTGCCCCTGCTCCCTCAGCTACCCACTGTTCCCCTGTTCCTTCCCCCTACCCACTATGCCCCTGCTCCCACAGCTACCCACTGGGCTCCTGCTTACCCACTATGACCCTGCTCCCCCCACTTACCCACTCTGCCCCTGCTACCACCCACTTACTCATTGTGCCCCTGCTCCCCCACCTATCTCCTGCTCCCCCAGCTACCCACTGTGCCCCTGCTCCCCCACCTACCCACTGTGCCCCCTCCACCCCACTTACTAACTGTGCCCCTGCTCCCCCCAACCTACCCACTGGACCCCTGATCCCCCAACCTACCCACTGTGCCCTAGCCCCCCGCACCTACCTACTGTGCCCCTGCCCCCCACCTACTCACTGTGCCCCTGCTCCCCCCACCTTCTCAATGTGTCCCTGCTCCCCCCACCCACTCAATGTGTCCCTGCTCCCCACACCCACTCAGTGAGCCCCTGCTCCCCCACCTACCCCCTGCTCCCCCAGCTACCCACTGTGCCACTGCTCCTCCACCTACCCACTGTGCCCCTGCTCGCCCACCAACCCACTGTGCCACCCACTGTGCCACTGCTCCCCAACCTACCACTACATTGTCCCTGCTCCCCCTCCAGTCCATAATGGAAAGAGGAGAGAGAGCGTGTGTGTGTGTGTTCCTCTCTGCAAATGTGTGTGACTGCTTGTAACTGTGTGTGTGTACAAATATTGACACACACTACACATGGATGAAGGGGTATGACCGGCGGGGGGTGGAGGGGAGTGGGCGCTGTAAAGATTTTTTCGCACAGGGTGCCTACAGGCCTAAGGCCGGCCCTGCTGGCAGTGCACTGGGTTTCAGAAGCTGGGGGCCCATCGGGTTTTCCTCACACTTAGGGCCATTCAATTGGCAAATCTGACTAGCAGCCTGGCGGATGCCACAGACCTATTACAGCACAACTAGGCCCCTGTTAGATCGGCAGTGTTGGGAAGAAATTAGTTCAGGTCACTTCCTCCTAGATTCCAGGCTATGTGTGGGAAGGCTATTCCAATGTAGTTACAATAACTCATAATGCGCTATACACTAATACCTTATTTCACTATACTCTAAGGGTTAAAGTGTCTCTTAGAATCATTTTCTTACCCCTACCTGTTTTATGCATGTCTTTTTGATAAAACTCATTAAAACTTCTCTTTTTTTAAAAAAAACGTACAATACCCTATTGGGCATTCCTGGCTTTGCCCCTCCTGCCTTGAAAACTGAAAAAAAAAAGACTTTAAAACTTACCTGTAACCCAGCCTAAGTAATCCAGCAAAACGTAACGTGCTTATCTCCAATAAAGGTCTCTTGACTGCAGTGTGTGCTGATCATGGACATACTTATTGCACATAATTGACATTTGGCAGTCTGTAACTATCCCTGAAATGCTTGCATACAGACTCCTACCACCGTGATTACTTCAAATGATTGAAGTAGTCATTGTGGTTGAAGTAACCCTTTAAATAAAGGTTACTGGTTTTAACAAATTTCTCCAAGGGATTTTTTTACTTTAAATCTAAAATATATATTTTTTGCTATTGGTTTGCATTATGGGGTTATTCCTTCTGTGGAGGAATAAAGGAACATCTTTATTAGGGCATTATCCCCTAATAGTGGCTTTTCCGCATTCATATAATTTTTTGTTTAGGGCTAGGAGGAGGAAGAGAGGAAAAGGAAAGTAAGGCCACATACATTAAACATAATTTGCAATAAAGGAAGTATAAACATTAGATGACTCTTTACAGGAAGTGTTTAGGAAGGCTGTGTAAGTCACATGCAGGGAGGAGTGCCTAGGGCTGCATAAACAAAGTGATATAACTCCTAAATGGCAGATAATTAAGTTACTAAACTATACACAAAAACGTCTTAATTAAGCAAAAGTTATTTTGTGACTTTAACAGCAATCAATACCTAAAAGTTCTATATTACACTACTTGTATGTGATAGTTGTGTATATCATGGTTTTAGTAAATCTCATATTAGTAAATCTCATACTTGTGTTTTTTTTGTTGGGGGGGGGGGGGGGGAGGGTGAAATATTAACCCAAAATGAGAAAAAGAAAGAAGAAAATAGCTGATATGTACAGATCCTCCTACATGGGGTTACCCCTATTTGTGAATAAACAAGACAACAAAGAGAAAGGATAGAAGGATGTTATGTAGTTTACAGATATTTATATATAAGTGGAATCAAAAATGCCTATAGCTTTTCAAGATCATGGTCTATACAGTGCTACCAACAGGTGGACAAACAGAAAAAAACAAAAACAAGAAATAAATATTTTGGAATGTCTACTAAATGATGGCAAAGTTGTCGTAAAATTGACACCTACACAAGTATGTAGTAGACAACCCACTCAAACTATTTGGTCAAAGTAGCTCACTTAGTATAATAAGCAAAATATTACTTAGGATGGTTTGTTGCTTACTTAGTTTGATAGGATAGTGTTGCCTTCCATGGTGCATCCAAAAGGATGTTAGTGTCCGTATTGCAATAATACGACCAGGAAGGGAGATCAAGGAAGAGTGTACCACTCTACGTTGCTATATACAAATTTGCCCTATTGTGCCTTCGAGTGCACCCCTTAATACTAAAATCTCACCCTACAGTTAGCTAGATGCAGCAGACCTCCCACCAATAATATACTACATCGTTATAACAGTTAGAATCAAAACTTTTTGAAATCGCAACTTTATAGATGGTAGCAAGTCCCGGTCGACATGTTAGTAGATTCAGCTACATGTGATCAAAATTGCCCCTGACACGTGTTTCGTCTTTCATCTCATCATGATCAAATAGAGGCACGGTTACCTGTATATGTTTTTACTTACTGTTATTTTTTATTTTTTTTTAGTTCTTTATTTTTGTAGTGCATAAGCTTTGAACAGTCGGTTGTGAGGTACCCCAAAGGCAATCCTCCAACGCATTTTAAACAGTTGAACAGAGGGGTACATGAGATAACTAGCACAAATTTTATATTTAAAGGTAATTGAGTGTGAGCATGGTAAGAAACAAGCTTACTGTTAGTTTTTTTTGAGTGAGTTGTCTACTACATACCTGTGTAGGTGTGAATTTTACGATGACATTGCCACCATTTAGCAGACATTGCAAAATATTTATTTGTTATTTCTTGTTTTTGTTTGTCCACCTGTTGGTAGCACTGTATAGTCCATGATTATCTGTGGATTTTTTTTATCTTGTACTTAGCAAAAGTTTTAACCACCATGATCCTGAACAGCTATAGTCTTATTTGATTCCACTTATATATGAACTGAAAATAAAGCTGATGTGGAGAATTTTTCCAGTTCTGGTATTTAGGGCTAAAATTAGAAATTCACTTTGAATTAATTTTTAATTCCTGAGGTTAAGTGACTGAATTCCAACCTTATTTGCAATTCTTTACAAAAGGCCATTTTAGTAGAAATTTGGTTATTTCAACTGAAAGAGGGTGTTTTATTCAGTACTGTGTAGTGCAGGGGTAGACAACCATGGGCACTCCAGAAGGTTAGGACTATCACTTACTTACAGCCATAATGCTGGCAAAGCATCAGGGGAAATGCAGTCCGCAACCCTGATCTAGTGTCTGATTTAAAATGAGCAATTCTCACATGCGAATTTGCATATTTGTCAAACCCTGAATTAAAGCTGAATTCATGCAGAACAAATCTATTAGAAGGTAAATTTGTTGAATACATTTACTTACTTTTAACAGGCTAACCTACAGAAATCTGGGCTGTTTGCCCACTGACAGCACAAACAGTTGACAAAAGCTTATAATAAAGTAATACAATATTGATTTAATATATAATATAATGTTTGTGTCACTTTACCCCACTCCTTCTAGCATGTAAGCTCATTGAGCAGGGTCCTCAATCCCTCTGTTCCTGTGCATCCAACTCTTCTGGTTACAATTACATGTCTGATAGTCCACCCATTGTACAGTGCTGCAGAATTTATTGGCGTTTTATAAATAATAGGGACTTCCTGGATGAGGTTCAGCAATCTTTGCAGGACCTCTGTTCAGCATCTTCATGCTCTACATTGAGACACTGAACGCTACCCATAGAGATGCATTGATTCAATACATCTCTATGAGAAGATGCTGATTGACTCAGTGTAGCGCACTAGCTGCCCAATGCTCCCCTATGGGAAAGGTTTGGATTGGCTGAGCGCATCAAGATTGACAATATCGACCAGAGAGGCAGAAAGGGGTCACATCAAGGCACAAGAAGATAAGTAAATCATACATAGCAATAGGAATACATGTTTGTAATTCTAATGCTATAGTATTCTTCTTTCTCCAATGGCATTAGCTATCAAAATGTTGCACATAACAGCTTTTTGGTAACACAAGCTACTGTCTATCTGCAAACGTTGTCCGACCAGACAGTCTACATCCAGATAGCTGGAATCTTGTCAACTTTGAATGTAAGTTTGAATATTTTGAATATAAGTTCAAGTCAATTTTGCTAAATTTAGACATTGTTGACTCTTGAGAACAATGTTTACATGTTTCAGTCTGAGAGGCTTTGGATGGTCCCAAATGTGGATCGGGGTAATTCAGACTTCAAAAAATATCCCTTGTTATTGAATAGCCCTGTATGACTTTACAGTAGTACATAGTCCTTAGAGAGACATTTGGGGCAGGACAGTGTACTTAACCAGAAATGTAGTTATAAGTCATATATACAAAAAGAAAGCATCAAATTACAAAGTTTATAGTATCTGATTGCTGCTGAAATCACTACATGTTTTATATATAATACATATGGATCAAATAAATATATAATGCTGATCAAATGTGAATAACACTGCATAGGCTTCTAACAAATATATATCTGTTGGGCTCTGTTAAAATTACCAAATATTACATTAGAAATGCAGTGTGGTATACCTCCCTAAATGGGCCACTGCTCAGAGCAAGTTATGACTTAAGGGCACAACAGTTTATAGATATATCATTGTAAGCAATTACGTGTGTCATGGAGGGATAACGGACACTGGAGAAATGCTGAAACCAATAAATCATTGATACATCTTGGTCATTTCAAATTTTAAGGTTTAGATTTGTATACTATGATGAACTCTTCAAAGTATATCGAATTGCTATTGTCATTAAAGTGATCAAACACATGGCATTTACTGGAGAATTGCTATTTTAATGTACCCCAGAGGTATAAGAAGAACATTGAATAGTTTTGTATTGCTAACAGTTAATGCATATTTACTAAAAAGTTGACAAGATGTAACACAGGCACCCCCCAGCAAATTTAGACTTCACTAGTCTTACTTTTCTTTTCCTGAAAGGAAGAAAAAAAATCCAAGATTTAGTTTTTCACATATAAAGAAAAAAATGTATTTCATATATAAAGAAATTGTTTTTTTTTATTTCTTATAATGATGCCTTTGGTATGTTGCTTTTACAGTCAAAAATGTACGTTTTCTGCTGAAACTCAAAGCCCCCGTATTATATCAGGAAGAGATAATGCGACAATCTTATTCTGATCTGTGTATACTTTTTACTTTTGGGTTCTCTTTACGAGTAATCAAAATTGAGTTATATTTTAAATTCTTGCAAATTATGCTGTTTTGGCCTAGTATATGATAGTTTTAAATATACCTCAACTCTCTATTTAATAAATAAACCACTTTGTCCTTACATATTTAAATTTTTCTAACTAAACTGTGAAATGTAGTGGGCTAAAAAAACAAACCGATTAAAATAAAACCTAATTATGTTGACCTAAATGTAGCCATTTGGTTGTCAACTTAGTATAGCTCATTGTAAAAAATCTCTGATATCACACCAATTCTAAAAATGTGAGTTACTTATCAGCAACATAAATAAATGTATATTATCAATATAAAACATTTGTGCACAACTTATTTTTTCAATTACATGTTATTAATGTTCAATTTTCATCCAAAATTCTACGGTTAATTTGCAAGTCATGTCATAAAAATTCTACAATCTTAAATCTACTAATTGCGTTAATGACAGGATATTTTTTTTTTACTTGCCACTTTAGTAGCTATATAATAAAATAAATGAATAAAGTTCTTGGTTATTATGAGAAGCATAGAATACTCCAAATGGAACTGAAAGGGTTCCAAACAGTTTAAAAAATAAAATATCGCAGAACGTCTAAATCATGGAAACTCTGTCCAACATGAGAATCAAGGAAGAAAACTCAATTAGCAATAAAACACGATAAGCTGGATGTGTCGTATCAGATTCAAATGAATAAATCCAACCTATAGGAACATAATTACCCGTTTTATTCTTGCAAGTGTTGGCTGCGACTTGATCAGTCCATTTATCTCCTTTTTACGAGAGGCATATATTACAATAACAGAATAAAAAAAAAATCTCGAGAAAGCACATGCCATTAATCTTTATATTGTGCATTTAGTGGAAGTGAGAATAAGTTCTAGCTAACAGTTGGTTAACTGTGTGAACGCCAGAAGGGAAAACCGCACATTGTAACATTAATGGTTGCTAGTGTCACCTTGTATACCTAGGGTTAATAAAATCCAGAAAAATGTTATGTGGTTGTGTTTTTACGTGACTTCTATAAAACATGGAAATCTCTCTATCTATCTATCTATCTATCTATCTATCTATCTATCTATCTATCTATCTATCTATCTATCTCTCCCTCTATCTATCTATCTATCTATCTCTCCCTATATCTATCTATCTATCTATCTATCTATATATATATATATATATATATATATATCTATATATATATTTTTTTTAACTATTTATTAATTTGTTTTTTAGTTTGGAAGCTCAGCATTTAAAACAGGGCCAGTGTTGCTTTGTATTTATTTGAACATTTTATCTGCACGTCAGTTTGCGTGTAAACCCATTGCATATGTCACCACTTTATATGTTATAAATGAAAATGTACATGTGCAAGCAAAATCTAACTGGGTTGCCTTCAATGCTGATTTTATTTTAAGAACGACTCACAGGTTTGGGGTTTTGCATTTCATTTTACTGACTGCATACGTGTATTGGCATGTTGGAAATTGGTCTTTGCTGTTGATTGAAACAAATCAAATTACCTGATTATAATTTAGAATCTTCTTGATATTCTTGCAAAACCTAAAACGTTTATATATTTATTTTATAAAATGAAAGTAAATAAAAAAAAATTATAGCATTATATAATGTGAACTGTATTTAATTAGCACATTATCACTAGATACATCTAATAATTAGAACAAAGCAGAACACAGACAGTGTTAGTAAAAATATAACTAAGTATTTGCTTTATAATCTAGTTAAAGCAGAAATGCTACTTTTAGATTCTTACGACTAACAAAGAGCCTCATCATAATTACATGGAGTTATGATTACTAATTCTTTTTTTTTTCTTACAATGTTGATGGGGGATATAAACAATAATGGACATGTGTAAATACAAAATACTGACAATTTAATTGGTACTTATTAATATACTGGGTACATATGTAGTGACGCTAAACAAACAAAATATTTGTAAACATTTTAGTAAAGATAAATTATATTAATTTAATTATGGACTTTAAATAAAACATCACTTCTGACAACTCCGAAATGTTTTAATTTCTTCACAAAGTAATTTAAGGAATAATGATATTCGTAGAGCTAAACTACACAGGAGATCAGTTTGGTATATTGAAAACTTTTATATTATTAACCTGAATATTGATATATTAGTATATTTTTAACTACAAAGCCTTTAAACCATTAATCATATAGTTTCACAGACCTAATGGGGATATTTCATTTGTTCTTATTTTTTTGTCAGCTTTATAGCAGGTCATCTTAATAGAATAATGCATAAGGACGTAAGGCCTGGTAATATAAAACTCTCCAAAGCTGTAACTTATTCCCAAATAGCAAATAAAGAACTGTAAACTCAATAAGCAAACAATAAAATTAAACAAATCACACAGCATTATCAACACTGCACATTGTGATTTTCTATACCATGATATTTTTTTGTTAATTAAAAATATTTCGAGTTAGAACATTCACAGCGTTCACTGAGTAACATACAAAATAAGTGTTGCATAAATAGTCTACAACTAAGTTTTAGCACATCTTTAGAGAACATTTCACCTTTCAAGAACCTCATCAAAATATGCAATTGTCAAAATATCACATTATGCAACTCAGTGGAAGTGAACTTATTGCTAAATACCCATTAGGATCCCAAGAGATGCCTTCCATTAATTGTTTAGTGAAAGCACCCTGAGGCTATCACCAGGGATGAACATTTAATGCATAAAAAGAGAAGCTGACAAGGATCCCTGTAGAACACACAGCCTGTACCATCTTTAAAAATTCTCCTGCATGTCAGCATTCACAACGGTCATTTAGCTGTTTACTCTAAAAAGAAAACATAACAAAATAAATCGTAAAAGAAAAGGCCGCTATTATATAGACAGTTTTTTTTTAATGAAAACAAAAACGATAACATTTATGTAAAAGTAAAAATAAATTCAAACATTTTGAAAAGTAAAGTTTAAGTATTTGTAAAGGTAACAAAAAAATATTTTTATATTTATTTCAATTAATATGAGCAAAATTCTATCTATCTATCTATCTATCTATCTAATCTAGAACATTCTTATTTTTTGTATGTTCATTCTTGTATTTGTTTATTCTATTAAATGCGTAACATTTCAGGCATCTATAAAAGTTGTTACTGTGCACAATAACACCGTTTAACCAGCCTTTTATCACAGGCTCTCTCTTTGTGTGAATTGAAACCTTATATTCTAGCCAGCATTAGAAACTATTATCCACTACTTTAAGCAGGGATAATTTTGTATATGGATCCGTGCATTTGCATGTTATGCCTACCATCTTTATTAATACAAGTTTTATATATTTGTTTGCATTCGTTGAAAATAAAATTTAAAAAAGTGGAAATTTTAAAATCCGCCACTAGGGGGAGTAAATGTTAAAGAATAAGCAAGAGTGTGCATCACCGTTTTGTTGGTTACATTCAGATTCAGAGATTGGATTGACTACAGAGGAACAAAACAAACCCAAAAGTGTAATATATATATATATATATATATATATCTAAAACGACATCTACAAGTAAACGGAAAACGATAACAAAATATTTCACTTGGAACATTATGTTCTGCATAAATTGTACACAGTGTCTTAATTGTTTCTTCTACAATGCTTTTCTTTCTGTCTACAAAACAAATGCTAGTGACAGAAATCAGGAGTCGGAGCTTTAGTGATAGTATTTTAAAGATGCAGTTTAGCTTAAAAACACGCATTTGGGTAGTGGTATCGTAAAGATCCCACAAAAAAACAAAACAAAAAGTATCCCTTGAAAACTAGTGAGATCTAGTACATGGGCAGAATATTATATACATGGGCAAAAACTAGTGAGATCATGAACATGGGCAGAATATTTTTAATGTTTTTCCAAATTGTAATGTAGTCCTTATAGAATCATTAAATCATATCAAAGATATTTTGTTAATGCAGGTTAACTCCATTAGATCTGCTCAACATATGGACAAAAACATTGTGCCTTAAAATTTGGTATGCTGGCTAATAATAAGTGTTATAGGTGTCAGTGAAGGTGTATATTAAATCGAAAGAAAACAGTTGCTCTGGTGACACAACTGGTTGTTAAAAGGACACTCGAGACCACCAATGCTCTTCGGCTTGCTTGATGTATAAAGAGTGTGTCTTTTTTTATTGTATACATTTCAATACAATTGAATAGGTACAAATTAATACAGATTTCAATATATATTGTATAGATTTCAATAAAAAATTGGCACTTTTACAAACTAACCTTGTTACACCCCCTAACTGTCAATCAGAGAATCAGTCCTGTTACTTCCTGGTTTAGTAAAGATAAACTCAAGAGGCATCAATTGATCAGAGCACCTGCCGTGCAAAGACTTCTCATTGAGCTACATTGGACAGTCTGTGATTGGACAGCCACACAAAGTCTGGGCGGGGTTAGGAGAGGGTTTTCAAAGGCAACAGACAAGAGATCTGCAGCTTTTGCAAACTGTTTTTAGGTATACCCACAATGAGAAATGAATAATTAAATGCATGCATGTTTTGATTGGGGGTACATCTACTAAATAATGATTTTTTATTTTTTTGGGCATCTGGACAATGTATTTCTTATCTTTAAAAAGGTAACCTTGATAACTTGTCTCTAAAGAACATGGGCTGTTTTTTTTTTTTTAAATCAGGAAGTGAGAACGACATGCTCATTACTTTATAATAACTATATACTTTACATTTAAATAACTATATATTTTTTCTTGTCATACTATCTGCAACAAAAGAAAAATATGCACATAAAGCACAGAGTGAGAACATTCTTAAAGATGCCTGTAAAACTTTAGAGTGTTTCCAACTCATGCAGTAATGACGGATGCGAATACAAGTTGATGATAGGGAGCAGCCACTAAATGTTGATTTTATTCCCAGATTAGTGTTCTGCAAATTTCAGTCCACACAAACAAATATTGTGGGATAAATTGATTTGGCAGAACTGTTTTTTTCAAATAGTTTGACACTGCTTATTTTTTTATATGACAGAACGTCAGTTTTACAAAGAACCAAGTAGTAAATCAATATATTAAAGAAGTCTAACAATGACAGCATTATAAGGAATAGTGTAAGGCCCCCCAATTAATATATCAGTAGCAAGAACAATAATGCCTGTTTTGCTGTTATTAAAAAACAGACATAATTATATCTAGATGACAACTTTAGAAATACAGAATAATTAACAAAGAAATGCAAACAATAAATCCAAAATGAAATTGTATTAATCAGATCTGTAATTGCAGATGAGTGAAGAGCAGCTAGTCACCAAAAGAAAAATTAAAGAACATAAAAGTATCCAGAATTATCTATAAGATATTAAAAGGTTACTCCAAGGACCTCCAAGGACCATGACTACTTCACTGATTTGTCTGTATGTATAGTGTCTTCAGTATGTAACATTGCACAAGTGTAACTCCACCTCCAACAGTGTCATTAGCCATCCAGGAATAAGGGTTCTGAGCTGGCTAATGTGAATTTTGTGCATATTAGTCATGTCATATATTGTTATCATTGCGCATGCATAGTATGTTGGTGAAATATGACCAATTACGGCAGGGCCAACTCTTTTCATGTTGCCCAAGTCCTCTCAGCCTGTCCTATGGGATGTCATGTCACCTACAGTGAGTGGGAGTGGCATTACAGAGGAACATCGGGTCACATGGAAATGCGTTGGTGTGGTTACACAGCTAAGTTTTGCTTCTTTTTTTTTTTAACTGTTGAAGGGGTGGGGGCAAGGGTTATTCCAACCAAAACAAAACCTACTGTTATAGTAAAACATTGTGATTGGTTGAAGTAAACTTTTAATTAAAAAAGAACAAACAGGCAAATTTTTATTTGAATTTACCAAGAATTCAACACTATGTCAGTAAGTGGAAAAATGACTCCTTGACCAAGATCAGTAGTATATTAAATAGTGTTTATCGCAATTGATCTAAAGGGTCATACATCTTTCAACCAATTGAGCTAACTGATGATTTATTGGATATTTTATTATATTTCTGCATGGTGGTTCATATGGATTTTAAATGATTCTCATCAAATCAGGACCATGAAAAAATCTGAAGCAATATCATACATAGCATAGATGTTTATTCTGGTCCACAATGTCACATTTACAGGGTCACCAGCCAAGACTCATAGCTCCACATAGCATATTGTACCTCTGTCGGTTTGGAAGTATTTAGGGAATATTTGGAAATGTTTAGGGACCGAATACTGTTTGTATATCATTTTAGAATGAAGTTCAAATAAGTAAAGTAGTGTGACACTGTTTTGATATAGTTTAAGGCAGCAATCAAACCATTTTTAATAGTATATAATTTCCCAAGTTCTTATTCACAACTTCCCCTCTCTATTTTCTTTATTTTTTTCGCCTGCAGTAACTCTGAGAATCAATGTATGAATATTAAACATGCTTCACGGAACCGAACTGTTCTATAACACATTTCCATGGATCAGAAAGTGTAGAGTGATCTGCTGCATAAGCACTACTGTATTCCTCTAAATATACCTGGAATAAGAACTAAGAAAAAAGGGAATATTTCAAAAAAACACATTATCTGCTGTGTTGAGTGGGGGATTGTAATGGGATCGACCTCTGTTCAGAGGACACGCATAGAGGCCTTCATGTCACATATCAATCACCATTAACTGACAGTGAAGCTTAAGTCAATTGACATCATTTGACAGAATGAAGGGAAATTTGGCATTTTATCAGCAGTCATGGACAGTGATAATGTGCAGTAACAAGAACACAGAGACCTCAGTTTAATTATTTTGGATAAGCATTTGAAAATCGGTGAGAAAAACATTTCAAATTATTTATCCACAGAAGTTACCATGAAAGGGACACTATAGTCACCCATACCACTCAGGCTTCAGGCCTTTATGTGCCCTGTGCGAAAAATCTTCACAGCGCCCCTCTCTCCTCCCCCCCCCCCACCCCCCCGTCATCCATATATAGTGTGTGTGTATAGGAGTGTAGTGATTGTATAGGAGATTTATTACATTTATTGATTTAAAAACAATTATTCATTCATCCTTTCCTGTTGTTACCTAGTTGGGAGAGGGGCATGCTGATCTGAATCTGGTCTGCCCCTACACTGGGTACAGACCATGCGTAACTGTCTCGCAAACTCAGGGACTTGCAGTGTCCTGTGATAATCTGCGGCAGCGCTCTGATTATCCCGAGCTAGGAGGACAGCTACTTATGGTGGTCCGCAGCCAACAGAAGTGTAGGACAGAAGTGCCCGACTGCCTCCCCTACATTACAGAGGTGCAGACTAAGAATGTCACATAATACTGTAAGTGGTTTTGCTTTGGAGCTCTGGATTATACTTATTTACCTTGACCTCTTTGGAATAAAAATTTGTAGTAATGCACTACTTCTCCATTTATCACAGAGCTCCACAACAATAAAACTTCCAGTAATGTGGAGCTCTGTGACAAGATCATACACTACACCACAATACAACTCTAAGTAATGTGTCTATTAGTGTATCACCAAGCCCCCTAACTATAAAACACAGAGTAATGTGCATTTTATATACCAGAGCTCCACTGTAATACATCTCACTATAATATGATGTAATGTTTGTGTTGTCTGTGTATGTGATAGGTGTGATGACTGTGTATGATATGTATGCTATGTGTTGGCTGTGTGTGATATTTGTAATGGGTGTATTACCTGTGTGTGATATGCGTGTATTGGTTGTATGTGATATTTGTGCTGGGTTTATTGGCTGTGTGTGATGGGTATTTATGTTATGTGCACACAGTCCCACAGTCAGATGCACACAGCTATACATATACACTGTCAAATCCACCACATGCACACAGTCGCAGGCAGATAGTCACATACACAGGGTCAGGCAGAAACACACAGGTACAGGCAGTCACACACATACACAGTTACAGGCAGATAAACACTCTAACACACAATTACAGGCAGACAGCCCCACACACACACAGGCAGACAGCCCCACGCACACAGCCACACATACAGTTTTACACACACTTACATGCAGACAGTCACACACACACGCGCAGACAGCCACACACACAGACACACACACACACACACACACAGACAGCCACACACACAGACAGACAGACAGCCACACACACACAGGAAGGCAGACAGCCACACACACACACACACACACACAGGCAGTCACACAGAGACAGCCACACACACACAGAGGCAGACAGCCATACACACACCGGAAGACATCCACACACACAGAGGCAGGCAGTCACACACACAGAGGCAGACAGCCACAAACACACAGAGGCAGACAGCCACACAAACATACAAAGGCACACACACACACACACACACACACACAGGTAGACACGCACACTCACACACACACACAGAGGCAGACAGTCACACACACAGACAGACAGTCACGCACACAGGCAGACAGACATGCAGAGGCAGAAAGTCACACAGTTACCCCTATTCATTATGGAGGAGTGGAGGCAGTGCAGGTCCTGGCGACTGGTTGTTGGGGAAGCAGGGACTCCTTCCTGCTTCCCCTGCAACAGTTACACGGCACTCTTAGCTCCCCCCGCCGCACAGTAAGCTCCGCCCCACCATAATATATTTTTTTAATAATCCCGGCCGGCCATGTGCCGGTCCTACATTTTTTTGAGAGACATTTTTCTGAGAGACATGCAGATATTTGCGTGTCTCTCAGAAAAATGTAGGACATTTGTATCAGGGCCGGCCTCAGGGGTGTGCAAGCTGTGCGGCCGGCTGACACAGCTCACACATGGCCGGCCGGGATTATTAAAAAAAATATTGTGGTGGGGCGGAGCTTACTGTGCGGTGGGGGCGGAGCTAAGAGTGCCATGTAACTGCTGCAGGGAAAGCAGGAAGGAGTCCCTGCTTCCCCAACAACCAGTCTCCATGAGCTGCACTGCCTCCATTCCTCCATAATGAATAGAGGTAACTATGTGAGATAACTTCACCCCCCCTCCAGGCATATCAGTAACAGAAGTGAGGCTGAGTAAAATAGAGTCCAGGAAAATATTTATCTGTCTGTCTGTCTGTGTCTCTGTCTTTCTGTCTGTGCCTCTTTCTGTCATGTCTCTTTCTGTCTGTCTGTCTACACATATACAATATATATATATACATATATATATATATATATATATATATATATAATTATCTATTAAAATTATTGACATTTATAGAGTGCCAACTTACTCCGCAGCGCTCTCCAGTTTTATAATGGGAATTTAACAGCAAATGAGCCTATTTAAACTGACTCTTTTGAACTGATATAATTATTTTCCAATGTGCTCTGTTAGATATGAATATTCCAATAATTGACCTTTATAAATGATATATTCACTGCTATGCATTCCCCTAAGTGATACCATTTACCAATTATATGATATAATCAAAAGGCTAAAAAAAACTTCAGATTTAATGAATTGACTTGTTCTATTTATTATTTTAACTTTTTTTTCATGTCTTTATTTATTTCTGTTTAGGTAAAAACAAGACAGGCAAATAAAGTTAATGGCATTTTTCATGTAATTTCCCTTGCTCCCTTAACTCCAGCGCTGACTGCTGAGGCTCCGGGATTCTCTTCCTGCTATCACTTCACAGGCTGCAAGGTGACAGCTTCACCAGGGAGTAATGCGGTCCGACATAATGGATTGTGGCCTGGAGCAAAGCAGCTGCCTCCAGCCAGTGTTGATTGTAGCTGTCATCAGGCGGAGCCTGCTGCATTAAAATACATTCCAATGGAATCCTGTGCAAGCATGTATCTCTGTAATTACACCTTATTTATTCGTTTACTGCTACAACAATGTCAGAGACATGCTGTTTAATAGCGTAAACTCTTCCACTCACACAATATTAGATTAAATTCAATAAAGCCGTCCGTTTTACATTCACACAATACCATTTCTTAATTTTTATGGACCACGTTTTATTGCCTGTCAGAATAAATCCATGGAATGAAATTAAATACCTTTACTACTTGAAAAAAAAAGGTTGTTTTCGAGTCTGCCGTGAATGAAACCGGGACACTTTGGCTTTATGAAAGACTGTAAAATATATTCACGTTGATGTTTTAATAATAAAACACCAGGCAGTGCCGTCTCCCAGCATCAATGGACTACAATTCCCATTATGCTCTGCGTGGAAGTTTTAATGGACGAGGCAGCATTTATATATTTTGTGTTTTAAACTATTGTAAACCTTAATAAAAATGTGGTTGTATCTATTTAATTTAAATGCAATATCAACCTATGAAGGAGTGTGTGGGGGGAGGGGGAGTACATTTTAAAACTTACTTGTGGTTCACATGAAGTTATATGATGTAAAGGAAACAGATTAGGGTTGTGTATATTTTTCTTTTTACACACTTATTTACTAATATTTACGGATAAAAATGCAAAACATAATGCATAAATAAACAGTGTATTTAAAATATTCAATATTTTCGACACAGCTGCTAATCAGATTAGAATAACCAATTTAACATTTAACTAAATATTATTTTGTACCCATTTGTTTTTTGTGATAAGTTGTAGTCACCTCCTGCTAAGAAGACCCACAGCAGTCTTATGCTCATGATGACTTACAGCAGGCGGCCACATGAAAAAGTCAGTATGCTCATGGCTGAATACACATCTCGAGTGGTTGTAGAATTCATAGGTGTCTTTATTCTACTAATCCCTCTACCAAATAATATCAGATAAGGTTACATTATCTTAATTAATCTTCAAGGACAGGTCTGACGTGAACAAATGCTAAATACCTACAGATATTAATATCTGTGCAAAACCAAAGAATATAAAGCTACAGGTAATGAATTCTGAATAGATACTCTTCAATGTATCATATGTGGCCAACTCAGGCTCTCAAAGCAATATTGACATTGTTTAGCTATTCACACACATAGAATCAGAGAATTGTATGAAAAGATAAGAGACTACTTTGTCTTATGGAGAAGAACATTATTGGCAAAATGTGTCACTGGGCAGATCTTTAAGCAGCTTCTGCCATCACAGTTTGCCTATGGCTTCTTCATCAGCTTAGGATCCTATGTTCCTGCAGAATATGTTATATACTCCTATGTGTGTGGGAAAATACAATAGTAACATGGATGAGCCAAAGACAATGATGACAGCACAGAGGAGAGGCAAGTTCCTACAGGGGCAACCACGTAAGATGGCGCATCACCTGAGGGAGGCAGGTCTTTGTAAAAAAGTAATTTTTACATGTATAGAAACGAAATAAAGCCATAAAAAAACACACATACAGATAGGTATTTATTTTAAAAGTGTAAATAATCTACCGTATGTACTGTGCGAATGCATAACAGTGGTATTTCAATCCAATACTGTAGTTTGTGAATGAATAACGGCAGATTATGAAAGCAATTAAAGTATTAAGACTTTGATTCTTGGGTATCACTCCATTAACTGCGGTGACGTCGCTGTTAACCCCTTCCTTGGTATTATAGCGCATATATTTGACCAATTTCAATGTACATATGAACAGCCACTTCCCTTACAGTATGCCTTTCCTGCATACAGACACAACTACTCAAATTTATGTCTAAATATATTTTTGAATGATCTTTTTATTTAAAAAGAGTGTAGGGCTTTTGCAACAATAGTATATAAACATTGTATTGTACAATATAATGATAATGAAAGCAGAACATGGCACATCAGAATGGGGCCAACAGCTCCTCTCATTTTTAATTATTTTATATTATTATTTTAAAAGAAGAAACTCACTACTTTTATTTCAGGAAGGTGCTCACATAAAAGAATTATAAATCAATCTTTTAAGCTCGCTCTGTTTGCTTCCAACTGTGCCGCTGATCAGATGTCTCTATCTTCTCCCAATGGCTGCATGTTGATCAGTATACATTGGGGACTGCTAGCCTTATTCCAATATTCTATATTGCATGGATAGGTACTTAACGGGGTTGATTATTATTTAGTTTAGTACTGCCTCAGTAGCAAGGGGGACTGCTTATATGTAATGTAAATACTGTATATGCATGTATGTTGTAGTGATTTAGAATGCTGTGTAAAAGTTTCAAATACATGTTTAGTATATTGGACAAACCTCTCTTGTCATATGTATCTTGATTGGCCGAGTGATAACTAAGATAGTAACAAGTGTATATAAATATTACCACATCCTGTAATGTATACAGTTGATAAAATAACATTCCATAAGGATCACAGGAATCACATTCGAGCTTATTTACCTCTTCGATGTCCCTCTTCGATGTCCGTTAGTGTACCACTAACTGGGCATTTTTATATCTCCTTCCCCTCTTTATCTTTTGCAGAGGTTTTTTTAAAGCTGTTGCTGTAAAATGGCTTCACCTGTGGCATAGCAAAACTAGCCAGACATAAAGTGTGATTTGCAGCAAAAGGTTGTTAGGCTTAACAAAATGGTATGTGGCTATGGGAAAATAGCAAAAGCATTGGGAATACACATTTTCATCATCAGGGCAATAATTAAGAAGTTCCAGTCAACTGGAAATGTTATGAATCCACCTGGAAGAGAATATGTGTCTATACTGTCTCAACGTACTATGAAGAGTATTGTTCTAGTGGCCATACAATCTCACAGGATCACAGCTGGAACATTGAAGAAGTTAGTTGAGGTCAGAAAGTCTCCTAAACTAAAATCCAACATCACCTACATTACCACAAGTTTTTTGGAGAGGTTTCAAGAAAAAAAAAACCTCTAGTCTCATTAAAAAACAACTCGAGTGTCTTCTGTTTACCAGACACTACAGGAACTTTAAATAGGATCAGATTCTGTCGTTAGATGAAACCATAATAGAGCTTTTTGGCTCTTTTATGGTTTCATCTAACAATAGAATCATAAACACCAGCAGTGGGTTTGGTGCAAACAGAGAGGTAGTCATATGGAAAAGTACCTTATGCCACGGTTAAATATGGTGGTGTCTCTTTAGGTTGTCACAGGCAGACAGTCCCACACATATAGTTACATGCAGACAGTCACACATACAGTTATAGGCAGACAGTTACACACACACACACACACAGTCAGTTACAGGCAGTCACGCACACAGTTACATGCAGACAGTCACACACACAGTTACAGCAAGACAGTTACACACACACACATGCACACACGCGCGCACACACACGCACGCGCGCGCACACACACACACACACACACAAACACAGTTACAGACAGACACAGACATTTACAGGCAGACAATTACACACACATACACAGTTACAGGCAGGCAGTCAGACACACACACACACACTCTTACTTACAGACAGGAGCTGGAGAAGGAGTGGATTCACTGAAGTCCTTACTGGAGCCTGTTAGTTGAAGAAGCAAGGATTCCTTCTTGTTGCACCTCCATGTGCAGCAGTAACAGCAGCAGGTAAGGGCCGTGTTAAGCCCTGCCCCTGCTGCCGTTGTGGATCCACCCTCATTAATGTTAGTGACTTTGCGTCCTCATTTCTTCTGTGCAGCCAGTTTAGCTGGTAATTGCTGGTCTCTGCGTGTGAGCTGTTCGGTATCCCAGCTGCCATGGGTCACAGCTCACACATCCCCCTCCAGCACCCAGACCAAGATCATAGAACCCCCTACCTGGTGGCACCCAGGGTCGACCGCCCCCTCCTTAGTACGCCACTGCCCTTGCCACACATGCATTATATTACACTACAAACACAACACAACTAAAACCGACCTTATTACACAATACCACACCAGAATCAGCTTACTCTACACACACGCAATCCCACAAGCAGGCTCAAAACACATGCACACTACTCTTTCCTGGCCCTTTTGTCTCCTGGTATCCCACTTATACAGACACCAGAGACAAGTTGCAAGCAAACACAGCGCAAGCATGTTATTAAATTTGCTTGCGTTGTGCAGAACAAATCCAGGGCCGTTTTCTCATGCTAGAGCTCTTCAGCAGAGCTCTGCGCATGGTCTGTCCTGGAAGAGCATTGAACCAACATGCTTCTCTTTGAGAGGGGGCGTGCAAGTCATTGGTGATTACAAAAACACACCCTCTCTGCCCCGTCCCCTTCTTAGTGGGCTGCTGTGGTTAAAAAATGCCTGGTCCAATTTTTTTTTCCATTCTGGCCTTGCTCCTAATTAAAATTGAGAGCCAGGATGCCAAGAATCAGCTTTAAACCACTGGCATTTTTCTTGTGGGTAGGCTTTGAGGGCTGGAGTCAGTAGAGCCTGTTGTTATTTCAGTGACATATTTAGTATATAGGAAACATATTTAATGACAAGAAGAAGTTTTTGCTAAAGGACATAAGAACATCATGTCTCTGGACAGAATTTCAATTTGGTTTATATAATTTATTATTATATCCATATACATTTCCACCGAAGGCCCCTACACTTTTTCCATTAACTAGATACCTTTTATACATGTCATATGCTTCCTGTACAACTTGATGTAACGAATACTCAGTTGAAATAGACACTGTGTGTCAAAAATGTCAGGGTGCCATATTTTCAGGATGAATTGTTCCCATGCCAAAACTACGTTGCACCCTGTCATCCCAAACAGGCGAACATTGAGTCGATGAACACAATATAGGAATGCTAAATAGATATCTTGTATAAATATCTGTTTTTTTTTAACCCCTTAAGGATGGCGAGCATGTCATACCATCCTTAGGGAACCGACTCTAAGTGTCCCGGCGGGTGGCATTGCACGTCCCTGCCGTCCAGGGTACTTACCGGTGATCGCGGTATGGGTACTCACCTGGGAGCCCAGGGAGTCCCCCTCCGTCGGTTTTGGCCATGTGATCACAAGGTCCTTGCGAGGACCTCACGATCACATGGACGGCATAGCTGTCCATAGCAATGCCAGCAGGGGGAGTGCCTGTAATGACAGATACTCCCCCTGCTGCCTGTAAAAAAATAATAAAAGTTTAAAACAGTGTAAAATTTAATTATATATACTTAGATCATATATATATATATATATATATATATATATATATATACTTAATATAAATATATGATCTAAGTATGTATATATATACATATTTACATACATACACAGAGATACACATACATTGTCTAAGTGTATTTTAATATTTATATATATATATATATATATATATATATATATATAATTATATATAGAATCCTATGCCGGTTTTTGTCCAGCAAGTTGTAAAAAAGGCTCCAAATCAAATAACTTATAACTCATTTGTAACTGGTTATAGAACCTCAGTGTAATCTGGTCCATGAGCAATGTCATGGCATCCTTAATTCACATATGTTCGGTATGAAACTGTAATGCTAAAAAAACAAAAAAATTAAAGATTGATTCCAAACTCAGACATTACCATTGGGGACTTTGATAAATTGTCACCACAGAATATTTTCATCGACTCCTAATATATTAAAGTAAGATTTGCTTTAAAACACCTGAGGCAGGGCCTAGGGCAGTGAGATAAGGGGATTCTAGACAGCCCTTAGGTCAACATGGCATTATTTGTAAAAGCTATATAGAAATATAGGTTATGAAAGCAATTAAATTGGAAAATGCTACCTAGCGAATATGTCTGTGCTATGTTTAGACATAACTGATTATTGATACTGTATCCTATATATGTGTTTTGACATCAATGACTGCTTTGTATGGATTATCTAATTCTAGCCATAGATATCTGTCCAGTGTCCACAGGTATTGACTACCTACATGACCTCGGCCTCTGCTTTTAATTCACATAAAAAATGGGCAGTTAATGCTTCTCAATAATGGATCCCACTCCGGGAGTGCATCTCAGACAAGGGTAGCAACTTCCCAATCAAAACATACCAAAGCTTGAGAAAAACTCCATGTGAGTTGAAATGTTGTCATTCCCTATGTCTTAATAAAGTCTGCTTTGGATCATCCAATTGTGAGTTCAGACATTTATTACAAATATCTTCTTTTTATACAGACATGTGAAAGTAGAACTATATTATTACTTGGAAACCCAGAAACCAGCCCATGCACTATCCCACAACCTTTGCGTCCTGATTTTCAATCCCAGAAGTGACCACAGTGATAAGACGCCATTGTTGGCTTCATATTACTCTTAGTAGGTAACTTTTCTGAGGTTTGTGGGTAGTAGTGGTTCAAATACCAAGGATTTATATTACGGTCCAGGATCAACTTTAGCTGTAGTGTTGAGAATCTTGTAGCTTGACATTGAATCCTGAAGAAGAGAAGCATTAACAAGTCATTGTAGTCTCACCCTATCCAAATGTTTTCAGGGCTCAAAATTTCCACTCATCAATAGCCATCGACAAGTTAAAATTGAGCCCTCATTAGTAGAAATGTACCTCTAGTGAGTGTGCCATGGACTCTCCGGCTTGCAGTGATGAGTAACTTTTAAGGTCTGGCTGGAATAGGAGGGTTTGCAGTTATATATTATTAGGTTAAAGGAGCACTATAGGATCAGGAACACAAACATGTAGCCACCCTGGTTCCCTCACGTCTCCCTAAATATAGCAAAACCTTACTTGTATTCAAGTCTGCATGCTGTTTGCCTCAGAAAAACAAGCTGGTAGCCTGATCCAATCACAATGCTTCCCCATAGGATTGGCTGAGACTGACAAAGAGACAGATCAGGGGCAGAGCCAGCACAATTCAAACGCAGCCATGGCCATTCACCATCTCCCCATAGAGATGAATTGAATCAATGAATCTCTATGAGGAAAGTTCAGTGTCTGCATGCAGAGCAGGAGGTGCTAAATGTTTGGATGCATTTTAGGCAGCCATGACCCAGGAAGGATCTCTAACAGCCATCTGAGGAGTGGCCAGTGAAGTTATCACTAGGCTGTAATGTAAACACTGCATTTTCTCTGAAAAGACAGTGTTTGCAGCAAAAAGCCTGAAAGTAATGGTTCTACTCACCAGAACAAATTCAATAAGCTGTAGTTGTTCTGGTGACTCTAGTGTCCCTTTATCCCCTTAAGGACCAAACTTTTGGAATAAAAGGGAATCATGACATGTCACGCATGTCATGTGTCCTTAAGGTATTAATACAGCTTGGAGAGCTGAATTAGTTATACTATTAGTTATAAAAACCATAGTCAGGGATTGAAGTGTGTTCACAACATCACAGAGAAAATGTAACCTCATCCAATACTACAATGCCAGGACATTGTGCTATGAGGATGTAAACATAGCAGTGACCAGAAGGCAAAAGGCCAGAACTTTGAATGAGGTGTAGTAACAAAATATTACAGCATGTGTTGGAAGTTAAGATAATTACGAGATTTTGCATCTGATTTAAAATAATAAAATCTGATTTAGTATTTGATTTAGTTATTTTTGGCTAATTAAAGCCTCTGGTGGTTTTAATAGGAAACTGCAGATTCACTTCACACGTAACATGTAACAGAACGTAATATTGATTTTAGCCCAAATCATCAGAGTTTGGAGCTGGAGACATAAGCCGGAGACGAGATGTGCAGGATTTCATGCAAGCTTGTAAGAAGCTTCTATACAAGTTATCTGTTTCAGTGAAAATACATTTTCACATAAAACATTTCTGACACAAGGCTGTTTTATATATACATATATATTTTACTATTACTATAAAATAATATTTTTTTCATAGGTTGTTTTTCAAGAGTGTATTCTTTTGATGTGACGTTAGCCTTCATTTCCAACACTGATCCCAAATTCTTTGCAATGTATATGTTTATTGGACACAATATTTCTTCTAATGACAAATAAAAAGAAGAAGACATACACAGTGTAATAGTCATACAGGTAAAAGAGGGTGCTTATGGAATAGGGCTGCTTTGTATAAACAATGTTACAACTTGTTTAACTATTACGTGCTAACAGTGATTGACAGGGTTATTCAAAGTGAATTTCAATTTTAGGGTCACAATTTAAATAACCCTCATGTTCGATAAGCACCCTCTTTAACCGGTATGTCTCATTATACTTTGTAAGTATACTTATCTTTATGTTATTGTCAGAAATATTTTGTCTAATAAACATATACATTGCAAAAACAAAAAAGGCAAAAGAAAATACAGAAAAAAAATGTAATCCTTGTATGGAATTACAATGTTGTGCTGAACGTGGATCTAAAGAGGAACTGATATATTGAACAGCATGGACACATGCTGAAATGTTTCTTACCATGATCCAAATGCTAAAAAGACAATAAGTTACCCGGGATTTTGTTAATAGCATCTGGCACTCACCGCTTTTCTGGAGTTTACATCTTACATGTAAACATTGGGCAGACTAGATGGGCCGAATGGTTCTTATCTGCCGTCACGTTCTATGTTTCTATGTTTCTACATGGAACTTACAAATGATTCACTCTGACATATGATCCACCCTGCTTTATGTCAGAATCAATCAATTGGTGTAACTGCTCCCACTTAGTATAAAGTGGAAAGAAAGTGTTACAAAAGCACCACGTAACTGTAAAATTCTATACATTTCGACTTTCGGAGAAAGAAATACGTTGAACAGTTTCTCATCTAAATCAGTAGACATTAATATTGTTTTCCCCAAGGACTCTGCAAGCATTACCAATATCAAGTAAAATGGACTGCCAAGATTTCAACGCTAAATGGCTTTTTTTTGTTGAAGGGCTTAGGGGCAGAAAGCCCAGATGTGGACTGTAGTGTACTGGGCACATTTACCTAGTTACTTTTTAAAGATACAATCTGTGTATGATTAAACCTATCTTTTTATGCATAATAACATTTGCAACAGTAATAAATTAATAATAAAAAAAAAGGATACTCAATTGCTGCATTTTTTGGCAAAACCCTTAGATAGTAGAACTTGCGGAGTGAAGACTCGCCAAACCAGGAAATCACTTGTCCAGTCATTGCTGAACATTCATTAGAACAGTTGAGCTTATCACATATGCAGTGCTATTCAGAACTGTTGAGATTATCACATATGGCTGAACATTCATTAAAAGTGTTGAGCATATCACATATGCAGGAAATCACTTGTCCAGTCATGGCTGACCATTTATTAGAACTGTTGAGCTTATCACATATGGCTGAACATTCATTAGAACTGTTGAGCTTATCACATATGCAGTGCTCTGCAAGGGTTTCTGGCAGTTGAAATTCAATTGTCAGCTTTCATTCGCAGAAGGATAAATGGTGTTTTACCACTCCAAGAAAGTCATGGCACCATGGAGTACTGGGATCCAGGACTAGGAAAGTAAATGAAGCAGAAAATGTAAGGACCTCAACTTATCTTATCATTCAACAGCTTATGCATCTTCTCTTGTTATATTGTCTGCCACTCTGTGTGTGTCTGTGTTTCTCTGTTATGGTCTTTACTCTTCTATATAGTGTGTCCATATGATTGTGGTTTCTACATTTGGGTCCAATAGTTATATAACTTCAGACTGGATGTGCAATTACAGATTAGCCCCTGCTAAGGGACAGAGTACAGATAAATAAACTAACAGACCAATGAGGAGGAAACCGATGGTTGCAGAAGCAAGGTCACCTGAAGCTGGGGTAGGGCCAAGTACCTGCTGGTATGGGGCTTCAAGATATGCTTTGGGTTTATTTCTCTAATAACATAACAATTCAAATTTTTTTTTTTTAAAAGCTGGCAAATATAATACATAACTACATATGTCTAATAAGGGTAGGTGAACAGGGAGGTGGTTGGTGTGAAGTGAGGGTTAAAAGAAATAAAGAACCAGACGTCATCTTTAATCTTCAGTGTAGGACTCTTATGAAAAATTAATTGTGTAAGTCTTCGCCTGAACCAATTCCGTGCTGCAAGATGCATTTTTCATATGTGTCCTGAAAAGAGGAAACTGTTTGCTCTTTATGCGCAAGAATATCTGTGAATTACTAATATTTGTTGGCAAAATCTCCTATTTACCAAAACAGAGAATAGTTTGCCGAATTATGCAAATATTGGCTATTTACCAAATGTGATTGATGGATTTCATATAGTTATAGTTATAGTCAATCTTGCTCTTCTGAGGAAATAACTGTTTTGTGCAACATTAATGCTAGGGATCAGAATATTTATTGAAAGGAATATGTTCATAAATAGAGGGGATGCCACATTTAATTTCACATGCATCCCAGGCAATGGAGAAAGAGTGTGTAGCTTCTGCACGTCACATGCACTGTTAAATTAAAGCGGCATTGTCATGTTTTTTTTTTCCTTTCAGTTTTACTTTGCTTTTTCCCTTTGTATCTTAACGATTGCAGTCCCCCCCATCAGTGGCGGCTCTAGACTTGGTGAGGCTTTAGGCAAAACTCAAACATGAGGCCCCCAATAACACCATTAGTGAAAAAAAATAGCGGTTGACTTGTGTGTGTATAAGAAGCTGTAGATATTTTGTAGGGCGGGTTTGCAGTGTTGGATGTAGAGACCTAGTCTCTGTATTCATCGTTCAGAGGCTTGCATTGTTGCGTCTCACTGTGCCGCTGCGTTGTGAGCTCTCTGACTGTAGTTATGGCATAAATTGCAATAAAGAGAATGCACACCAAAAAAAAAGCCACACTAGTCACTTAACCTGGTTTAATAAGCCAATATCAGATACCTCCTAAGGAGGTGCCGAAACGTTGGGGGGTTACTTTTTGTGTCCTATTTCTGCCCTATTAGGCTTGTTTAAACTTTAGGTAATTATCATTGAGTTTTTTTAATTTATTTTTTTGTGCCTAATTGTGTCACTTTAATTATAATTGTTTGTTTTTGCCTGTATCTGATATTGGCTTATTAAACCAGGTTAAGTGACTATTGTGGCTTTTTTTAGTGTGCATTCTCTTTCTTGTTAGATTACTATTTATATGGGTATTTGAGGGAATACCAGTGAGGATTAGCACTCAGATGGTTATGCTTTCTGTTAATTAGTCTCTCCATACTTTGTTTATTGTATAAATTGCAATAAACAAATTTAAATTTACAATTATGCTAATTGTTCATACATGATTGTGAGGTATGGTTGCATAGCCTGGAAGTTGTGTATACATAAGTGCCGATGTAAAGGGGTTATTGGAAACAGAATTTTTTATTTTGGTTGGGCTTTTAAAAAAATCTGTCACAATGTGTATTTATCTGGCTGTGTGTATTTCTGAGTGTGTCTTGCATTGTCTACCTGTTTGTGTGCCTGAGAGTGTGTGTCTGACAGTGAGTATCATTGTATCTGTATGTATGTTTCTCTGAGCATGTGTATGATTGTGTACTGCCTGTGGCCTTTGGGCACTGAGTTTTTGACAAAGCTATGTTTTATGACGGTGTGTATAATGATTGCATTCATGGGGTGACAGGGTGAGTAAAGGGGTAACTGTGGCAGGGTGAGTGTAAAAGAGCAAGGGTTAGGGCGTGAGTGTGACACAATGAGGGAGGATTATTGTGACATGGTTTGAAGAGAGAGTGTTATAGGTTGAGAGGAAGTATGTATGAAAGGATTAAGGAATTAATGTGGTAGGGTGAATGTAGCATGCTTGGGGCGTGAGTATCATAGAGTTGGGATGAATGTGGCATGGTTGGAGAAGTGAGTGTTATAGGGCAAGGGGGGATGAATGTGACATTAGAGGGCAAGTGTGACAAGATCAGAGGCGTTAATGTGACAGGTTGAGCATGGAAGGGTTGGGGGACTGTGACAGGTTTAGAAGTGTTAATGTGACAGAGTGAGTGTGGAAAGGTTACAGGGGTGACAGAGCTGGGAATGAGTGTGGCGCTGTTAGAGAAGGGAGTGTGTCAGGACGAGGGGAGGTGGGCGTGACAGGATTGGAGGGGTTTATTTTACAGGGTGATTGTGACAGGGTGAATGTCCCTGAGTTGAGTATGATAGGGCTGGGAGGTGAATGTGACAGTGCGAGAAAAGGTGAGTGTGACAGGATTAGGGGGATTCATGTTATAGGGTAAGTGCTGCATGATTGAAGAGGGTGACAGTGTGTGTGGGGGTGGTAGAAGTGTCTGGGGGGTGTCAGTTTGTGTTAGGTGTAACAGAGTGTATGGAGGGGGGTGCCAGAATGTGGAGGGGCTGACAATGTGTTTGGAAGGGGTTGCCAGAGTGTAGAGGGGTGATTGTGTGTATGGAGGGGGGTGCCAGAGTGCAGAGGAGAGTGACAGGATGTATTGAGGGAGGTTCCAAAGTGTATGGAGGGGGGTGCCAGAGTGTATGGAGAACGGTGCCAGAGTGTGGAGGGGTTGACAGTGTGTATAGAGGGGGTTCCATAGTGCGCAGAGTGGTGCCCATGTGTGCGGAGAGTGCTGTAATTGTGTGCGAAGAGTGGTAACAGCGATTTTGGAGGGAGTGACAGTGTGTATGCATGGGGAGGCCAGAGTGTGAAGAGGGGTGCCAAAGTGTGGAGGGGTCACAGTGTGTATGGAGGGGGGTGCCAGTGTGTGTGGAGAGTGGTCACAGTGTGTTTGGAGGGGATGACAGATTGTGTGACAGAGTGTGAGAGGTGGGGTGACATCAGTTGGAGAGGGAGGGTGACCGTGTGAGAGGGTGGGCGACATAGTGTGAAAGGGGGTGACACAGTGTGAGGGGGGTGACCTAATGTGAGAGGGGGTGACATAATGTGAGAGGGGGGTGACATAGTTAATGGTGGAGACATTAGTGTGAGAGGGGAGTGACATAGTGAGAGAGGGTGACAGTGTGAGAGGGGGTGTCAGTGTGAGAGGGTGGGTGACATAGTGTAAAAGGGAGGTGACAGAGTGAAAGGGAGGGTGACAGAGTGACAGAGTGACAGG
Source organism: Pelobates fuscus (assembly GCF_036172605.1). Lineage (NCBI taxonomy): Eukaryota > Metazoa > Chordata > Amphibia > Anura > Pelobatidae > Pelobates > Pelobates fuscus. Next base: position 38,230,451 of record NC_086318.1, on the reverse strand, counting down.
ATGAGAAGAGTGTGACAGAGTGTGGGGGTGACAGGGTGAGAGGGGGTGACATAGTTGGAGGGGGTGACAGGGTAACAGACAGAGTAAGAGGGGGTGACATAGTGTGAGGGGGTGACAGGGTGAGAACATAGTGTGTGGGTGACAGAGGAAGAGGGGGTGACAGTGTGGGGGGTGACAGGGTGAGGGGGTGACAGGGTGAGAGGGGGTGACATAGTGTGAAAGGGGGTGACAGGGTGAGAGGGGGTAACATAGTGTGAGAGGGGGTGGCAGGGGGTGACATAGTGTGAGAGGAGGTGACAGGATGAGAAGTGGTGACCTAGTGTGAGAGGGGGTGACAGAGTGAGAGGGGGTGACATAGTGTGAGGGGGTGACAGTGTGAGAGGGGGTGACAAGGTGAGAGGGGATGACAGGATGAGAGGGGGTGACAGTGTGAAAGGGGGTGACATAGTGTGAGAGGGGGTGACAAGGTTAGAGGGGGATGACAGGGGGGTGACAAAGTGTAAGAGGGGGTGACAAGATCAGAGGGGGATGACAGCGGGGGTGACATAGTGTGAGAGCGGGTGGCAGGGTGAGAGGGGGTGACACGGGGAGCGGGATGACATTTACCTGGTGGTCCAGTGGACTCCTTCTGTCCCTTGTCGTCCGGTGGGCTCTCTGGTCTGCAGCTCTACCAGGTGCAGAGCTGCAGACCACATGGTAAATGTCTTGCGATCTCCCGTCAGAGCATTGCCATGGTAACCCGCAGCAACACTCTGATTGGCTGGAGATAGTAAGACACTTCAGTCTGCAGCTCACACCCGGCGGAGCTGCCGACTAAAGGCTGGCTCTCCCCCAGGGCAGACTGAGAGGAGGGGCTTCGCACCCGGCGGCGTATATGGCAAGCCGCCGGGCCCCCTTCTGTGTTGGGTCCTCGGTCATAGACCAAGAACCCAAAAGTTCAGTCTGCCCTAAGGCAATTTAGGTGGCTTCCTAAATCGCCTATTTAGAGAGCCGCTTCTGCCCCCCATTGCCCATAGGTCATTGCCTCCAGGGTTCATGCTAGGGTCAATTAACACTTGGAGCTTGAGTTCCAAAATGATTTGATGATCCCATTCCTAAAACTACACTCTAGGCCCCTCTGCAAACTAGGACACACACTGCCAAATGAACACAGTTGCACATATACTGACACACGCACACACACACACACACACACACACACACACACACACACTGACACAGCTACACTTGTACACCCCCAAAAGAAGTCATACTTTACATATTTTTAGCCACTCTTTGGTCTCCATACCTTTTGGGTGCAGAAGGGTGGCTTCCGTAACCAAATTTTTAAATGAAAATAACACCAAGCTGTTTAATTAAATTTCCACCAAAATCTCTAATTACTAAATTGGGAACTCTTATAAATTAACCAATGAATATCAAATCATATGCTAAACAGACAAATTAGAAAAATTCCCCTACTCTTTTACTCGTTATTTGGGCTCAAAACTCAAAATTCACATTTGACAGTTTTATCGCTATTATATATAACTTGATACCGACTTGGAATGCTAGGGAAAGGGCACATATGGTTAATCAAGATAAAATATTAGTTACACTCCTGCCCTCTATCGGCTTATTCGTCAAGTTCAGATGTTAAGAGAAAAAATACTGTTTATTTTTTAAAATAATTTTTTAAATAAAAAACTAATTAAAATTCCACTTCTGAATTGCCAACGATTGGAACCCTTTAAAAATGGTGTTATCTGACTTACATGCCTTTATATGGTTCCAGGTTTGGGCGAGCCTATTATAGAAAATACTTTGGAATTCCCCATCTAATGTCAAATTAAAGGGACACTGTCGGCACCCAGATCACTTCTGCCCATTGGAGTGGTCTGGGTGCCAACTCCCACTACCCTTAACCTTGCAAGTGTAATTATTGCAGTTTTTATAAACTGAAATAATTACCTTGCAAGGTTAAGTCCTGTTCTAACTGCTGTCTACCAGACAGCCACTAGAGGGGCTTCTTAGGCAATTTTTGGTCATCTAAACGACACTGGACGTCCTCACACTATGCATGAGGACCTCCAGCATCGACGGAATCCCCATAGGAAAGCATTGAATAATGCATTCCTATGGGGAGGTCTAATGCACGCTCACGGCCAAGCGCATTAGGTCTCCCCTGCCGGCGGACGTCACTGACCCCTTCAGCGATGTGGGATGGGAGCCTGACCCCTTCAGCGATGTGGGATGGGGGCCTGACCCCTTCAGCGATGTGGGATGGGGGCCTGACCCCTTCAGCTACATGGTATGAGGGCCTGACCCCTTCAGCGATGTGGGATGGGGGCCTGACCCCTTCAGCGATGTGGGATGGGGGCCTGACCCCTTCAGCTACGTGGTATGGGGGCCTGACCCCTTCAGCGATGTGGGATGGGGGCCTGACCCCTTCAGGAATGTGGGATGGGGGGCAGGAGGGAGGCACTCCAGGATTCTCTAGTGCCAGGAAAATGGGTTTGTTTTCCTGGCACTAGATAATCTCTTTAGATAAATTCAACTTTCCCAAAGGCTAAAGATGTAGAGTGCAGGCAAACCGTTAATAAGAAATAAAACTAAAAAAATTAAACAAGCAGAATTTTTTCTATCCCTATTACTCAGGGGTGCCGCAAAGAGTGATCTACATTTCTGAAAGGGACACATTCCTAAAACTTGCTGAAATGCTTTGTGCATTTTGACAAATTGCAGTTCTCAATTGAAATTGACACTTTTATAAATTAACCTTGTTACACCTCCTGGCTGTCAATCAGACAAGTCCTTTTACTTCCTGGTTGCTTAGTGCAGAGCACCTGCCTTGCAAATACTGCTCCTTGAACTGCATTTTGAAGTCTTTGATTGGACAGCCACCGAATGTCTTTTGCAGGCTGTTTTAAATATACCGCCAATGAAAAATGCAAAATTAAGTGCATGCGTGTTTTCATTTGGGGTCTTTCTACTAAACAGTGACTTTTATTCTTTGTATTCAGGCAGTGGGGTGTGTGTGTCCATATAAAACTACTCCACAAAGTGCAAAGGAGTAAGTAGGTCCATTCAATTAACCCCCATTGTTAAAGAGGGATCTTGTTTTTAAAATATATATGTATTTTATATTTTTTTACGCACATTTTAAACTCTTTTCCCACTGCCTACATCTAAAGTTATGTGGTTCAATTTACTTTTTCTTTTCTTTCATTTCACTGACTCAGGAATACAGGATTTACAGCATCTGGTCAAATGTGATTTTTCCCCTCCCCCATGAATATTATAATCCAGACACTCTAGCAAATCTTACAGGGTTATTCAAAGTAAATTCAAAGATAATTTCAAATTTAAGGTCAAAATAGCCAAACCTGAAAAATTCTCTAATTCAGCTATGCTTCCAGTACAGCTACTTTGGCCTAAAAAATTGCGTTCACTTTGAATTCTCACTTTATTGAATAACCCTGACAGTGTTTAATCCCCCAAAGTGTTTTAAACTGATTTGTTAATGCTGCACATTATGCATGTGCAAGTTGAGTGATTCAGCTCACAAAGGGTTATAAAAATCTTGACATTTCTTTTCGTCCGTGTATTTATTCTCCTGCAAAAAAAAAAAAACAGATCTCTATCACTCTCTTTATCGAGATGTTATTTAAATGCAGAAACATGGTATCATGGTATACACAACCACTTGTTTCCTTCTGCTTTTTCCATATTATTATTTTTATTTATTTAATTTATTTTTCTACATGTCACTATAATAAAGTTAGCTATGGCTCCGGGGAATTCTCTGTGAAGTACAGTGCCTTCGGCTAGAAGAGATGGAGGCCTCAATAACAGATATGAAAGGTCTTTAATTAAGCACTTAACATTTCAAGGCAGTTATCACGGTTAGCCCACAGACCGAGTTGGCGGTCCGTCATCATCGATAGGCCACCTAGATAACTAACATGAGTTGAGTTGAGTCTTTTGTACTTCAGGCATGGAGCCCTGAGGCACCGACTGATCCTGTGACCCGCCTAGATACACTTTCACTGCCATAAGGAACTGGATATCGGATGTGACAATCCTGCAGACAGGAGAGGAGTTTTCCCCCTAAAGATCAGCCAACGAGGAGAAAGTTAGAATGAGAATGGCACTTTCTTGGCTCCAAAAATACTATAAATATGACCAAACAAAATGAATGTATAGCTGCAATGTTTATTATAAAAATTCCGTATTTGATTTTTTTATTTGATTTTTTTTTAATATACAAGCATGCATATTAGTATATTAAAGAGAACCAACTTTTTCCCCTCAAATATTCTTTTACAAAAGATATTTTAATGTTTTACAAAACAATTATATACATAATGTTTAAACGTTCCATAGACAGTTTCCCTTTACAGTGCACATCCAAAGCACCATAACCACTACAGTGTATAGTGGTTATACCACAAGGAAGCTGTCATAAAAATCACTTGTATATTCTAGTTTTTGGATAATTCTTCAGCCCCCTGATTCAGCCCTCCTAATTTATATAGCAATAGCACCCACTGACTTCTTTGACAGTGCAAATCATTCTGCTGAACTTTCAGGAAACTTTACTGCGAGTGCACTTATCCCTTTCACTTTTTCCTGCCCCCAGCATAACTCCTTTAATTAATGGATCTAATCATCAATGCGGTTTATTGTCTTAAAAACATTTGGTGTTTCCAAGTTGTTATGGTGCTTATAGTGCCCCTTGAAGATATTTAGGGCTCTGGGGAGTCTTTGATGAGCAAATGTAGTTTGGGAATTCAGTTAGTAAGATGCACAATTGCCATTTATAGATCTATTTGCAATGTTGTGGAATATGATAAAGGTGAGTAGGAAATAGAGAGCAAGGGTATGTGTAACAGATCCCCCTGTTCCTGGAGGATAATTTTGCTTGACTAGATCAGTATACGAATCTAACCGAACAGATTTCCCCATCTGGTTCATATACCGAACAAAGTACCGAACACATGGACCACCCAGAGCAGTTGTGTGCCACTAGTTAAACTACTTGACCTCACTAATACCTACTCTAACCGCAAACACTTGAACATTCTAAGTGGTCGTCTGGGTGGCTGTCGTTCGTATGGACGAACACAGGGCGACAACAATCTTGTTTCGGCAAACGTTTCCAGCAGTGTTTGATTGTCAAGTGTATGGAACTATTATCGGACACTCAATGGCCCGAACACCGCTTAAACTTCCACACTCACCTATGTTCATTCCTATTCATCTGAAGAAAGCGGTGTTCGGTGTAACCAAACTCCCAAACGAGGGGCACACGACTAGTTTTCCCACAACTTGATATTTTGTTGTATTTGAAGCTCGGGAAAGAGACCGACTGCACAACCTGAATCTATGGAACTATTTTGGGCAGGAGCCTTGTGTTCAGTCGGTCAAAAAGAAGACTTCTATGAAAATCCTGAATCCCTGAACCGATTTGGGTGATTTTTGGATATGTTGCTCACCCAGATCAGAGCTATCAGAGGCATGTGCCTTTTTTGGGTTTATGTGAGTTTTTGGGGTACTTTCAGGTTGCCTGTAAATTGTATTCTTTTTTGCCTGGAGATAATTGAGTTAATACAGTACTTGACTCAATTATCTCCCAGGCAGAGGGGAGGGATTGTATGATATGTATGGGAGTGTCATGCATTGCAACACTGTTGTCATTGGTCCGTGACTTTTTAATTCAGTCTTCCATCAGGTTCAGGTGGGAGTACACCTTGCATGGGTATTGTCATAAAAGGCCAAGTGTGGTCCCTTTAAAATCAGTTCTCTTCACCCTCAACACGCAGCCTTGTCTCGTGATTGTAAGGAACAGCTATACTTGCTATAACCACTAGCTCTTATAAGAGCTGTACAGCAATACTGGCTCTATTGTCTGCTTGGAGATCGACTTGGGAATACTGCAGCAATACCCACACTAGGGGAAAAGGATATCTCTGGTGGTGGATACCTCTCCTCTCTCGGGGTGACTGCCACATTATGATTTTACTTCATGTCATGCAAGCTCTACACAATGGAAGATCACAAAATAAACCTGGCAGAAGCATCTGGAAAGAGCTAGATGGTGCTACAGCAGGAACTTGTATAAGAGGTATGAGTGGTAGGTCAGAGTGAAATGGACCGAATTTTACTGAAAGTTACAGTCAAGCTGTGACTACAGTGGAGTTGGATGAATTGTCCAGAGCCACTGCTTTTGCTCCAAGCATCTCAACCACCACAGCCCACTGAGTTAAATGGCCCCAGTTATAGGGCAAACCGTTTTGCATTGGTTTGCCCTGTTACCTGAGTCAATGTTGGGCGATGTCTATCTTCCATGGGCCAGTGACTACATCCAGCTTCTGCAACTTGGAAGTTAATCCCACCACAATGATGCTGCTGGTGGTGGAGTCAAAGGGGTTAAATTCTGTATGTATGGATAATGTTTGCAATTTGGATTTAATTAGCTAAAATTTAGAGTTTATTGAATAACACTATTTGTGTCAGATGTGCCACAGCACAGTGTTTCCACGGGTTAAAACGTAGGTGACTACAACATAGCCAGCACAGAAAGGTACATCCATTTCCTGACATCCCTCAGGAGAGGGTACCGTCTAAGTAAGCAGTAATGTATTTATGATTTGTTTTTTGGTCTAGACCCAGCCAAGCCATTATATCCCCCATCATTATAATGAATCAAACCAGTACTTTTGTTACCCAAAAAGTATATGTGTTAAGTCACACATAGCGTTAAATGTAACCAGCCACACAGCAAACATATATACAACTAAAAAAATGACCCCACACACATATATCTATATATTAGCAATACTCACACACGAATATGTAACTTGAAACACTCATGCATGTATAAATAATATTCCACATATATACACAAACAGACATTAATATACACACATCCATATATACAGAACATTAATTACCACACTTACACGTAAATGCATTTATAATTTACTGCACAGATATAATAGCATAAATTAACTAGACATGTATATACACATACTCACACAAGGACATTACACTTGGGCACATTACTTCATACAGACACTCTCTGTCAAGTAATATAAATCATCTTTCACTGCTGCTCTATACCACTACTGGCAGGGACAAGCAGGAAGGTGCTGAGATAGGGGGCTTCTGATAAATGTTTCTACTGTCTAAAAGGGAAAGCTGAGGAATTGTGTGGTACTATGTACAAACAACTCCTTGCTCCTCCTGCACTTTTACAATAAGCTAACTTCCGGGATTATTAGTTGACATTCTGGCACCCACTACGGTACCTGTGACCTGCTACCATATGGACAGGTGGTCAAAGTTAGTTTCCAGTAATACTGTCTCTCTGCAGTGACACGAAGCCAGGCAACACATTAGCTAAACATTCTTACACTTACACTTAAGGCAAAGAGATAATTTATGTTTAATAGTAGCTAACCAATTCTGTAATATGAAACAAAACAAATAAACAAATATGTAAACATACAAACAAACAAATAAACAAACAAACAAATACTATGGAGCCTGTTGCCACTTTAATCTGGAGACTCATGACATTAAAAAATCCCAGTTTCTATGAAGTGGGCAATATATTGTTTGTACCAGTGCTATTGATATCAAGTGCTTGTATTTGACCAGACTGCCCAATAACTCAATGATAGTCAAGTAGTGTGCCTAACTGAAGATAATTAAAGTGACAGACACGTGCACAGGGAATGCTGCTAATGTAGACACAGATCTATGTTGTTCGACTTTGAGTGGTTTATGACTGCTGGGTAAGTGGCTTAGATCAATATTAAAAGCAGTTAATGATTCATGAGATTCTAAATATGCCAAAGAGGGTAACAGTGTGGGTAGAGCTGGACCTACAACACTCACTATATCAGTCCCTAACTCTTCATTTCTACAGGTTCTACTGTAATGCTGGTTTTCATGTTATTAGGTGCAGTGAGCTTGAAGCGATCCAAACCTGGCCTCACTTGAATTTTGTCACCTAATCAGAACCATATCTCAGACTGAGCCCTTTGTCAGATCTCTGCGTTTCTTAGCTCCCTATTGTCCTCCAGAAACATGTAACACAAGAGATGCCTTCACCTGACAGAACTCTACGTTATAAGACACAACAGGAAGTAAACCACTAAAACACCCATAAAACATAACAGGATCTAAACAATGGAGGCAACTATAATATACAACTAGATATAAACAATGGAGGCTACTATAATATACAACAAGATATAAATAATGTCGGCTATTATAATATATAAGAGGGCATAAACAATATAGGCTACTATGAGGTTAAATAAAACATAAACAGTTGGGGTATAATATAGATAAAGTTAAATATTATCTTTTTTTAAAGACACAATAAGTAGTAAAAAAAAACATTACAAAAATAAACAAGGAAAGGTGATGTAAGACACAACAGGAAGTAAAGCATTGAAGGTGTTGCTAATAAACAACAGGAAGTGAAGCATGCAACAAAATATCCTCTTTTTACTTGATTCTCCTGTCCCCCAGACAAGCATTTGAAAAGCAATATCAATTTCCACATATATAAGTTCTTGGAAAGTATGGAACATTTACAAATATCCATCAATCATTAATTACATAAATTATTTTTTTTGTGTGTTTTGTGTTCAAATTTCCAGACAGGTATCATTTGTCTTTAAGTGCCTTGTTCTAAAAACAGCATTTACTGAAACTTGGTGTTTGGTATTAGTGCTGTGCTATCTGTCGCATTAAATTGAAAGGGTTAATGGAATGAACTGTACAGAGTAAATTGTGAAGCAATAAAAGAAAACCAAAGTGTTTATAGCATGCAACCATCTTATGGTATTTGGGTCTGTGTCAAGCCATGGATGTGGAAAATTAAAGCCATACTGAGGAAGGAAATGAACCATGTCTAATATATATCCAGCAATAAAATGGTTTCAGTAGGACTGTAAAGATGTGGAGTATATTAAAAGAAAGAAAATCAAACTATATGTCAATTCCACATCATGGGACATGAAGTGTCCACAAAAATTTATATTACTATTTAGAAGTGTTTCGTTCGGGTGTTTTATTGTGATTGGATGCGCCCTTTTCTGTATCTTCTGACTGGTATGAAAATGATTTGAACTATTTTTTTTAGCATTTATTTTACATCTATTACCTGTTCTATTACTTTTTATAATTTTATTGTGCTTGTGTAGAGGATTTTGCGCAGTTTTCATTATAATGTTACATTAAGCCAATTTATTTGTGTATTATAGGCTGTATAATTGCACCTTTCGCTAGAACAATTTGCTTTTCATTATCTAACAAATCAGCATTTGCTATGTCCCTAAAAAATGTTCGTAACCAAGAGATGCCTACACAAAGTTTTCACGATCAAGGTCAACTTATAGATAATTGTTTTATTCTCAAAAAAAGGGGAAAATATAGCTGTATTTGTTTTTGCTGTTGTAGCATTCCTTTTATCTCATTAGGAACTATTATTGGAGGTGTTTTCACTTGGTTTTAAAGGCCTTTATATATCTATTAATGTCTCAATAAAAGTTTTATGGAATTGCAGGTTTCCATATAAAAAGCCACCTTGCTCATAAAGGTAGACTATCGATGGCTGGTTACATTTTCAGTGCTGGTTTGTTATAGCAAATTGTAGTTCTCTATGTAATGGGTTAACAGAAGTAGAGACTGTTGCAAGCAGGAATCCTTCTGGTTTATTCATTGCAATAACACATTTTACAGAAGAAAAAAAATGTCCAGGGCTGGATTTACATACAGGTATGGAGGGGTCCTAAACTGAGATGCAGGCTTAAAAGTAGGATATATGAGCAAGCAGTGAACATTCCAATGGTAACTGGAGATAATCATGATGTCTCTGCTCATATCAGCAGAATTTGATGAAATCTGAAATATGGCCCAAGTATGCCAAATATTTAGCATGGTAAACATCTAATGGAGTCAAGTTTTGGCAGGATTATTTTAATGATTATATCAATGAAATGACACGAGCTGTGGTGGGGAACAGAGGTTGTAGTGGGAAGATGGGGGATGTATTGGGAGGACAGGTGCTGTAGTGTGAAGGGTAGGGGCTGTGGTTGGTGAATAGCGGCTGTGTTGGGTGATATGGCAGTGGTGGGGGTACAGGTGCTGCAGTGAGGGTACAGGTGCTGTTGTGGGGGTATAGGGGCTATGGTGGGGGGATAGGATCTGTAGTACAGGGGATAGTGAATATAGAAGGAGGACAGGGGCCTGTAGCTGGAGGACTGGGATTCTAGTGTGAGGGACTGAGGGGCTGATTAAAAAAAAATTTGATTGAAAAAAAAAACCTAATGAGCCTGATCCCTGGTGGTACGGTTAGAGATGTTGCTGTCTGCACCCCGGGGGATTGTATCAAGGTAACATAAACAATATATGGTAACCCGTGGCAACACTGTGATGCAATATTGAGTGCCAGCCCTGCCAGACATCGGCTGTCTGGTGAGGAGAACCTTTAACCTCCTCATCGGCCGTGCCACCCGAGGCCTCAGGACAAATTTGGCCCTGCATAAAAAGACACCAACAAGAAGATATTGATGGTACTAACCAACAATAGAAGCTGTGCATCATCTGTTAATATAGATTCTACTATATTTGTAGAACCAAGAAATGTCTCACGCTTAAGGACAACAGCAAGTCAGTGAAGCATTTTGCAGTGATACTGTGACAGACCTCTGTCTCCCTGGATTTTGTATTTCTAATTATGAGTTTGTTGGTTTGTTCGGTGGTTTTAACTTCCCCTATGTACAGTCTGAGTTTTGGTTCGAATAACCAAACTAATCACTGAACGACCGACCACCCCATTGTGGAGTGTGCTTCCTATTGACCCTTTTAACCTTTATAACACTTTGGGAAACCGGAAACACCTCAACATATTGAGTTAATACAGTAATTAACTAAATTATCTCCCAAGCAGAGTGGAGGTATTGTGTACACTGTATGGGAGTGTCTAAATGTAAAACACTGTTTTTATTGGCTTGTTGATCTTGTGTCCCTGTGCCCAACAAGGTCCACCTGGGTGGTGCCCTTGTTGGGAAAATTGTATAAAAGGCCACTGTGCCACATTAAACCTTCAGTTCCTGATTTACCTCAACACAGAGTCTAGTCTCGCACTTGTAGGGAAAAGCAATGCCTGCTGCAATCCCTGCTCTTGGGATTGCTCTTTGGAGTATTATAATCACTAGCTCTTTTAAGAACTTTTCCTGCTCTACTCTACAGCCTCCCTCTCACAACAGGGGAGAAAGGACTCTTGGCAGCGAAAACCCCTCACACTATTGGGGTGCCGCTACAGAAACAATATATCATTCCCAAGTCCACAGTTGCCCCTAGTCTGCCTAAAATTCTAGCCATACTGTAATCCAGACAGGTGGTGGCATTAAGAATATACTGGCATCATTGCAAGTATATCTTGCGGCTGTCTGCCAGCCAGCCTCTGCGGTGCGGTGCCTGTACCCTGTGTTTGTGCACAGTCTACATCCTGCCTGTCTATTGCGCTCCCTGTGTGTCTCTGGAAGTCAGAGGTCGTGAGTCACGTGACCTGTGACCTCTGACTTCAACAAACATGCTGAGAGTGTGAGAGGCAGAAAGACAGTGCACATGCACTCCACTGCCTTACACTAGACAGGAATGTCCTGAGGATGTATCTGGATCCTGGGGTAAGTACAGGAGAGGCCATTTGGGTCCTGAGGTAAGTGCAGTGGATGCTAAGCATCTGGTGCAGAGCAAGTGCTGGGGATGGATCACGGTGCCTGAGAAAGTTGCAGGGGATTCAATTCAGGGTACCTGATCAAATTAGTGATAGCACAGATATGCTGCGGGCAGGGAGATGGCATAGAGCTTCTGGGTCAGAGCAATGGCACAGAGCTTCTGGGTCAGAGCAATGGCACAGAGCTGCTGGGGCAGAAAAATTTTACGAAGAGGCTCGGGGTAGAGAGATGGCACCAGCAGCTTGTTTAGGGCACAGATGGCCCTGGCAGGCTTTTTTTTAGGGGCAATGTGGCTCATTGGCATGATATACACATATTATGAATTTACTGCTCTTTGGCGTGATATACACTTTGGAGAGGTGTTCTCTTCACAAATTAATTCCGGTTTTCACTGTACAAGGCAGATAGCAGACAGCGTGTATGGCATTGTGTGGGTGAGCGGTTTGCTGATGTCAACATTGTGGATCGAATGGCCCATGGTGGCGGTGGGGTTATGGTATAGGCAGGCGTATGTTATGGACAACGAACACAGGTGCATTTTATTCATGGCATTTTGAATGCACAGAGATACCGTGATGAGATCCTGAGGCCCATTCTTGTGCCATTCATCCACGACCATCACCTCATGTTGCAGCATGATAATGCACGGCCCCATGTTGCAAGGATCTGTACACAATTCCTGGAAGCTGAAAACATCCCAGTTCTTGCATTGCCAGCATACTCACAGGACATGTCACCCATTGAGCATGTTTGTGATGCTCTGGATCTGCCTATATGACAGCTTGTTCCAGGTCCTGCCAATATCCAGCAACTCCGCACAGCCATTGAAGAGGAGTGGACCAAGATCCGCAGGCCACAATCAACAACCTGATCAACTCGATGCGAAGGAGATGTGTTGCACTGTGTGAGGCAAATTGTGGTCACACCAGATACTGACTGGTTTTCGGACCCCCGGGACCTCACCAATACAGTAAACCTACACATTTTAGAGTGGCCTTTTATTGTGGCCAGCCTAAGACACACCTGTGCAATAATCATGCTGACTAATCTGCATCTTGATATGCCACACCTGTGAGGTGGATGGATTATCTCGGCAAAGGAGAAATGCTAACTAACACAGATTTAGACAGATTTGTGAACAATATTTAAGAGAAATAGACCTTTTGTGTACATAGAAAAAGTTTTAGATCTTTGAGTTCAGCTAATGCAAAATGGGGACAAAAACAAAAGTATTGCCTTTATAATTTTGTTCAGTGTAGTTTCTTAATTGTGTCTTGAGTTTAGAAATACCCATTTCTTAGCTTTTGTTTGCAAGTTATAGGGCAATAAGTACAAGTAGCACTGCTATTTCCAAACCATTTAAAAAAAAAAAAAATAACGAAAGTTACATTGTTACACTGATATCTGTCAGGAATCCCTGAATAACCCTTCACATGTATATATTTTTTAAAAAGAAGAAAAGAAGACATCCTAAGGTATTAAACTTGTGGTATTTTGACTCTTTTCATGCAACCATTTTACCACCAATCTATGCCTAATTTAAAAACAAAAAATAATTGGTAATTTATTTGACATACATACCAATTAAAGAATTTATGTTCTGAGAACTTTAAGGGTTACTGCCAAAGAACACCCTAATATGTGTTCAACAACATCTCCTGAGTACAGTCATACCACCCATGTAAAGGTGTGTCGGGTTCTCAGGGGCTAAAAGACCTTTTTTGGAGGGTGCGCATTCCAGTTTTCCAACTTGGAATTTTCACAGCTGGTCATCATGCACCCATGTCCTATTGAAGCCGGCCAATGTCATTTAGCCCAATCAAACCGTATATTTTAAAGTAAACACCCTAGGATATTTCAAATTGTGGTATTTTAACACTTTCCATGCACTAATTCTACCACCAGTCTTTGTCAAACTTTTGGGTAGTAATTTGTTTGTGTTATTTTTCACACACATTGTTATTTAGGCATGGATTATTGGCTCCTATTATGTGTTACTGCCAAAGAACACCCCAATATGTGTTCATCAACATATCCTGAATACAGTGATACCAACCATGTACAGGTGTGTCCGGTTCTCGGGGGGCTAAAAGACCTTATTTGGAGGGAGTGCATTACAGTTTTCCAATTTGGAAATTTCACAGCTGGTCATCATGCACCCATGTCCTATTTTGAAAATGTTTGAATGTAATTTACCCCTATCAGGCAGGCATAGACAACCTTTGGCACTGCAGATGTTTTGGACTACACCTCCCATGATGCTTTGCCAGCATTATAGCTGTAAGAGCATTGTGGGAGATGCAGTCCACAACATCTGGAGTGCCGAAGGTTGCCTACCCCTGCCCTAGGGTATTTCAAATGGTGGGATATTAACACTTTCCATGCACGAATTCTACCACCAGTCTTTGTCAAATGTTTGGGTAGTCATTTTTTGTGTTATTTCTCTCACATTGTACTTTAGGCATGGATTCTCAGTTCCTGTTATGTGTTACTGACAAAGAACACCACAATATGTGTTCAGCAATATCTCCCGCGTACAACAGTGTCCCCAATGTACAGGTTTTATGGGTTTTTGCAAACTTACAGAGGTCAAATGTAGGGCTTTCCCCGTTTCCACATTGAAATTTGCCAGATTGGTTTGCTGGGCCCATGTTGCTTTTGAGACCGTATAGCAGCCCAGGAATGAAAATTAACCCCATCATCGCATACCATTTGTAAAAGTAGACAACCCACGGTATTCAAAATGGGGTATGTCCAGTCTTTTTTAGTAGCCACTTAGCCACAAATGCTGCCCAAAGTTAGCGTTTTTATTTGCTGAGCCCAGACAGTCCCCCTCAGAAAGAAGAGCAATCACAGGGAGGGGAACGGCGGCGATCGGTAAGTACATGGGGAGGGAGAGAGAGCGAGGGTAGGTGCTAATTTTCTTAAATTTAATAAAACATTTTTTTAATTTCTTTTTTTAAACATTTACCCCTCGACCCCTCGAGGCACTCAGTACAGTCAGAGCATCGGAAGCCTGCCTGAAGGCTTACGATGCTCTGCACTACACTGCCGGGTGCCACGTGCGGCAGCCTGGAAGTGATCGCTCCGGGGTAGCGATCACTCAGGTGCCCGGCAGTGAAGGGGTGTAGTCCACGATGCCTCAATATCGAGACAGTGTGTGATACCCTTAGAGCGTCTTCCAGCGCTCATTTTGGCCGCGGATGTACAGGGTATGTCAGCGGTTGGTTATGACCGTTTTTTGGGCTGACGTGCCCTGTACGTCCGCGGTCATTAAGGGGTTAAATATCACAATTTCCAAATTGAATTTTTATACATAATTATATAAAAAGATATTTTAGAGTGTTATATTCTCAAGTTGTAATTTTCACTAAAGTTCTATATTAATGATACAGTATCTGAGGATGTGTATTAGGCAAAGCAAAATACTTTTCGAAAACGATTAAGGATTGCTATTTCATATCACACACTCACTAATAATGTTTTAATTTTGAATTTCATACAACTCAACTCAAGTTGTATTTTCATTTGTGAGTTTGTGCTCCTTTTCTATAAAAAGATAAAAAAAACAACATACAGCAGCTGTTCCAATATAAAGAGTTACAATGCCAGTGCATGCAAAGCATTATCTATTTAAACTATTGAAATGTTTCAATGTACATGCAATGTCTGAGCTTTTTAAGTCTTCACTGAGTGCCTCAACCCCTCGAGGCACTCAGCACACAGGCAGAGCATTGAAACCTGCCCAATGGCTTCTGATGCTCTGCTACACTTGGCAGCCCGGTAGTCAGGAGAGGTATTGCAGGATGCCTCAACATCGAGGCATCGCTGCAATACACCTAGAGCGGCTGGAAGCAATCACAATTGCTTCCAGCGCTTATATTTGCCGCGGACGTACTAGGTACGTCAGCGGTCTTTAACTACCGTTTTTGTCGGACGTACCTAGTACGTCCACGGTCCTTAAGCTATTGACATTTTCTTGCTATAATGAATGTGAGATACAACTTGTCCAATTACATGAAGTGAATATTGCACACTTCTGGTCTATAATTCTATAAGCAATTGTGAAAAAAATAAAGCTATCGATCCATTTCATAGAAGGATTTGTAGATCTTTAATATTTCTTCTGGTGGAAAATACCCCATAAAAACATTAATGAAATATACAGCAATATGTCCTACAGAAATGGCGAAAAACTGAATATCCTGACGACTATTCCCTAGGTGGAGCTGAAACGGTGGTACATGTATAGTTCATTTAAGCAATTCATATATTCTTTTAGCTGTCTTTTAGCACAGTTGGTTTAAAAAAATCAACTCCGGTGGATTAGCTCAAAAGGGCATAAGTCAAAAGGTACTGTAGATGTTCACTTAGAGTCGTGATGGTTGCTCCAGGTTACTACGGAAGCCTCCTCATGTGTCCTGCAGTTCGATGCTTGAATGAATAAAAAAAAAAAAAGAAAAAGACATACTATTGACAATTGCTCAAGGGTGAGTCAATTCTTTCTTTTTACCTTAAAACTCCGTAATATGAACAAATTACCCTTTTCCAAAAACATTGAGTTATTTTACTACAAAGGGTTGTAAAGTTTACATAACTCAAGCATGTTTAGTGAAACAGCTTGCTGACTAAAGAAATTTCATATTACGTTTTGACACCATAATACACGAGAACAGAAAATCTGTTCTGGTTCTATTTTCTGTCTAGCCAGTTTTTTTACAGAGTTATTTTTTGTTTATTGCTTCAGATTTTTTTTGATTTTTTTTTTGACTTTCAACTAAAGAAAGAACTAAAAAAAAACTAAAATATGGTTTTGAGGGGTGAGGAATAAAATCAACTAAGCCAGAGCTCAGGAAAACAAGAAGCTACGCCTCTCGAGCAGGTTTTATTGAAGCGATTTTCAGTGTAGAGCAGTAGTAGCACGTACACTATATGACTCCTCTCTAGTGAGAAAGATAGAAGCTGACATTTCATTGCAAGGCTTTGTCAGAAATATACATCTGCATGAAGAGAGTAGAGTTAAAAATTTAATCTGCAGAGCTATTTAGAGAGTGTATAGGCCTTGACAGGCCTCCCAAATGTATTAAGAAAACAAGAACAGCAGAGTTATGGAAAAAAAAAAAGCTTCTGCAGCAAATAGCATGAAACTAAGCTTTCTTGACAGAATCAGTTTGCCAAATGACTTTAAAATTGCACTTTGTCTTGTAGGATTTCTTAAAAAGGATTCTTTTTAAATGTCGGAGAGAAAAATAAAAGTTTTTCAACTTCTGTGATTCTTGTTGTGCCCTTAAACCAACAAAAAACTCTCTTGTGACACTGAGCGACTGCATCGCCTTTGAGAGAAGTCGTGAGTAAAACGTTTTTTTTTTCAGTTTTTTTTTTGTGAGGTCAAGTGTAATAGAACACATGCAGTCTTGCATCACTTTCCTTTTTTTTATTTTATTTTTAGTTTATGTGTCTTTTTTGATGTTTGCTCAATGTGACAGCTGAAAACATTTTTATATATATATCACCGACCAAGAATGGGGTTCATTGGCGTTGTGGCAGGCTTATGCCATGTATCATATACTGTAACTAAACCCACATTGTTTTTGCTTAGGTGAGGTGTTTTTAAATAAAACTATTACATTCTGTGAGCCTTGAAATTACTGTTTAGCAAATGAATGAGTGTGCTGAATCTTGTATGTAATATATATATAAATATATATATACATATATATATATATATATATATATATATATATGTTTGTGTGTGTATAGGAAAATAAATTAACTATATATATATATATATATATAAAATTATATTTACTATATATACTATATAGTAAAAGTAATTAAATTTGGCTGCACTCACAGTCTTATGAATTGATAATTTCCTTTATGGAATGTTCATAATTTCCAAAGAGGTGAGATC
The DNA here is from genome assembly GCF_036172605.1 of Pelobates fuscus. Classification (NCBI taxonomy): domain Eukaryota; kingdom Metazoa; phylum Chordata; class Amphibia; order Anura; family Pelobatidae; genus Pelobates; species Pelobates fuscus. Next base: position 38,212,796 of record NC_086318.1, on the reverse strand, counting down.
AATGTTTCTCTGTAATGAGGCACATGTGACATGAAGCAGACATCCCAAGTCTCCTGTTAGTTCCAGGAGACTCCCGCATATGAATGCTGCTCCTTGACACCCGCAAGTCAGTGTATCTGAGTGCATGTGCCAGTGTGTGTGTCAGTGTGTGTATCTGAGTGTGTGTGCTAGTGTGTGTATCTGTATGTCAGTGTGTGTATATTTGAGTGTATGTGCCAGTGTGTGTGTCAGTGTGCATATCTCAGGGATGGCGCGTCCTATAGGCCAACTAGGCGGCCGCCTAGGGCGCGGCTTAAAGAGGGCGCCGGCAGGAGCTTTACTGCTCTGCTCATTTGGCCGCCCCTCTATGTTTTAATGATTCTAGAAATTATGCTGCCGGCCATGTTACCAAGTGCTAGGGACACTTACATGTCTGCTGACTAGCGCCCGGTGTAACACTGGTCCGGCGGAATCCACTTCAGCCAGCTCAGCTAGGTCCCCCAGAAGCACTCCCATTGCCGTAACAGTGCGATGACGCTTCAATTTCTTGCTCCCGCCCCTTTGCCCGGTACGTGGGGACAAGTGGGCGAGAGCATAGCAGGGGTGGGGCTGACATGTAGCAAAGCTGACAATTTCCAAATTGAATTTTTATACAGAATTATGTAAAAATATATTTTTGTATGGGTCAGTGTGTGTCTGTATGGGTCTGTGTGTGTTTGTATGGGTCAGCGTGTGTTGGCTGAAAGGTAAATCTGCTAATCTGGTGACTCGGTCCCTCTGGTCACTATTCTCCAACCCTTGATTGTCAGCTGAATATTCAGGGAAGAATTATGGAAGCGTAATAACCAGACACACAATTGCTTTCCAAAGGTCTTCTAATCATGTATTCAAGATGTTCTATATTTATACTATACTTGTCACGGACATTGGTTACAAAAGGTTAGAAAAAGGTTACACGAGATACATAAAAGAGGTTATGCTGTTACGTTCAATATTCAATAATCTATTCTTACAAAATATCACATGTACATTGTGGTTAAGCGCATCCTTTTACATAGAAACTGTTATAGCTTGTGACTTCCTTTCAGTTATGTTTTGTAAGCGGTTCTGCAAAATAGCTTGCTACTACATTTACAAAATAATTCAACTTATACAACACTGACAGATTAATTGTTTAAATTCCTTCATTTCCCCCTCTTTGAGCAATATTTTGCTCATACCCTATTTAAGGAGTCCTGGTCAGACAACTAGCCATCTGCCATGGTATATTCAGGATTGCTAGCCAATACTGCAGGTCTTTCATTATGTCTTCGGCCACTATTCCCATAGCATAGTACTAGGCATCTGACCAGTACCATAAACTTATAGATATGTATCAGCATGTTTACCATTGCTTCGATTATGTGTATACATTTGGAGATATTCATCATAGCAAGCTGGGGATTTTGCAGGAAAAGTGCTGTGTGTATGTTTGTAACTGCAGAATACAATAATCTTAAAAATAGCATAAACAAGTAGAGCAAGGACCGGAACCATAACAATAATTATTGCAATATTCTTTAGCCAGTCTAGGATACTGTCAAACTTAAACCAATCTGCCCATGGGTGATCAATACCTGAATTCCTCTTCATTTCTATGGACAGGTCTTCCAATTTCTTTATAGCTAGGGTAACTTTACCATTAGGGCCAGTGTTCTCTGGAATATAGGTACAACAAACACCAGAGTTAAGTAATTTACAGACTCCTCCCTTTTCTGCAAAAATCATATCAAGGGCCATTTTATTCTGGAAAGTCATTTGTGAGGTAGCCTGTAATTGTTCAGCAAGACCTTGTAATGCATCTCGTGTTTAATTTACAAATCTTTGCTGATTATAATATATATAATTAATCCAGTTAACAGTCTTGTGAGCTGTTATAATGGGAAAAAATGATTCAAATCCTGCTGCCACCTCGTCTCTAGCTTTAAATTCATTAGGGACCCCTCTTGGAATAGCAATGGCATCTAGATATATATGTGGGTCGAAACTACCTTGTGGAGATTCCCTTTTCCTTCTTGTGGAATTAGTTACAACCTTAGTTTCAGGGAGAGAGTCGCCAAATATATGGAGGGGCATGATTATTCTAGCTGGGGCACATTCTCCTCTCCAGGGAGTGGGGAGTCTAGAACGTATTTTCATATCTCCACATATCCAATAAACATCTCCAACAGATTGTGTTTGATTCACTGAGGTAATATTACTGTAGGCGGAGCAGAATCCTGAAGAAAAGTTATCAAATTGTTTACCCACCTTACCATCATTATTTCCCTGAAAACAAGTATAATTACCAGGGTATACTGAGACAGCATCATTTAATTTAAACTTGGGTTCACCAATAGGGTGATCCCTCTTCCATTCTCCACATCCTGTAGTATTAACAGTGGTACCTGTAAACAAGCTTAGGAAACATTCCCAGTACTCATCAGGGACATGTAAGGGTGTGGTTCCTAGATGAGGTCTGGCACTACCACATACATAACAGTTTGACCTGTTATTGGAATGTGCATTATATCTCATGCATTTCAGCCATAGGTTTGTATCTGTATACCCTGTTTCTAGCGCTATGGTATCTTCAAACGTGGGATCTGCTATGGCCATCATATCACCAAGGGTTTGAATGTGGGGGCTTTAGAGGATTAACAAGGTTTTGTCTAGAGGTGAGGCTTTCCCATTCTGAGGAGTTCCACATATATTTTAACTGGAATTTTCCTCGATTACCTCCAATACCTCAACTTAAAAAGGTACTGAGAATATAAATACCTTGATCTCCAGGACTGGGGTTTTCATTATTTAACCCCTTAAGGACACATGACATGTGTGACATGTCATGATTCCCTTTTATTCCAAAAGTTTGGTTCTTAAGGGGTTAAGGTAAATTTCATGGAGTGCCCAGTTTGCCCTATAGGGGTACATGTACCTGGCTTTGTTAGGGTCATTCTAGTCAAGAGGGACTTCCCATTCTTATCCTTTTTATCTAATGCATTCTGTGGCTTATAACCCCAATCTGTCCCAGTGTTCCATCCAACTGAGCCCCAATAATCACAATTGTTACCCCTCTTTGAGCAATATATTGCTCATATTATCGGTTAACATTCTCCCAGGACAGAGACATTTCCACATTAGGGCATTCTCAAGCAATCATGTGGTCTACAAGAAACAGAAACTCAAAAATAAAAAAACTTACTTTTGCAGACAGATATATAGAAAATGGATGTTTAAGACAGAATGGAACTTGAGCTTATAGCAAATATATTATTGCACAACCAGGACCTTGCGTCCTATATCTTTTAACCATTTCCCTATTCCAAAGGTCCAGTCAAAACCAGTCATATCCTCACGCAGTTCCTCAAAACATGGGAATCCATCCTTGGCACACTCAACATATATCAAAAACACACATAGTACATCCATCCCTGGGTCAGCTAACACTTCCTCTCTCTCTGGCTAACTCTACAAAAATAAAAATAGTTCAATAGTTCAGCATAGTTCAGAAAAATAGAATAAGTCTTTCACAGAGTATAAAGAAATCAGTTTAGACACTAGACATTTTGTTCCATAAAAACGGCTAAGGGTAGCAATATGGCTGACAACAAGACAATGTCAGCTTCCACATAGTTCTTCTTTTGTCTGCTGGATTTTCACCACAATGCTCTGTGCAACACCCCAATGGTTGAAAGGGTTATTACAGAACCAGCGGTATTAGACAGCACTGCACCTTCAGGACTTTCCAGGTTCTTGCGTGCAAAGTTTATGTCCTCATAAATAAGTATCTCAGTTTCTTCGGCCTGCATGGATAATGACCAAACATATGTAATTGCAAAATACTTATTGCATGGTCAGCCAGAGAGATTGGTGTGTAGTCCCAGAAATCAGGCGGCACAAACACTCCAGGACGGTCTCTACAATCATACAAACACAAGGATCAATACAACATTAATTAATTAATTACATAGGCTAAAACTTAAATTAGAGATTAAGGTTAAACCCTTAATTTGTGTAACATGTACTTCTCTTATATTTGCTTATATTTTATGCAATCTGTCTTCTATGAAATTCCACATAATACCCATTTGGAATGCCTTTGTACGGACGAGAGAAGCACTCACTCCATAGAAATACTTGTTAGGATGAATATTAAAACACTAACATATACATATGGGGATAATTCCCAATAAAACTCTGTTCCTAAACCTTGAACCTGAACCTGAACCTTGATTTGATACTCAAAATTAAATACTTTAATAATCCCGAATAATTCAATACTTTTGGATTAACACCCAAAACTATATAAAATATTAAAAACATGACCCATCTGTGTATTAGGCTGGGGTTGTTGGGTGTGGGTATAGGTTGGAAGCTATGGTTGGTATTGAGGAATCTGTGGGGGTGGGTTTGGGCACTCATTTTTCCAGTGACCCTGCTATCCACAATTAGAACAGTGTGTTCCACCAATGCTGAAGTTGCTACCTCTACAAAAGTTAGACCCTTTGACCAAATCCTCTACCTCTGCCTTTATTCCATATGCAGGATGGGATTACCTAACTCACACCCCCTCTTTGTGTACCACACAGATATAATATTAATACGCTTTTAAAGGTTGAATGGATAGTTAAATTGTGTATATTAAGCAAGGTTGTCTAGGGGTATATATATCGACAATGAAAGCATAGCCTTCATATAGGGCTTGCAATACTGACAGTCTGTGTCATGAGCGTAATGCAGACATGCAGTTAGGTACTTTTCCATTGTTATAATATATTGAAAACACTAAGACCTTGCAAATTTTTAAAACGCATATTGATTCCTGTACCTGGTGCCGTGCAAGGATGTAGTTGGGACATATTTCAAATTGAGTATCAAAAGTCTAACCACAAAACTAAATGTTACACGCTTATCAAGAAAACAAGTTTAACCCGTTGCTGTAAAGTGCGTACTTTGGATAGCCTCTTTGCATATTTTGGCACTTAGTGAGATTATTATATTATTTATTAATCCTCTTCTGGATCTGCAAAATGCTTTCAATTTACCCATACAAATATAATACAGTAGTTTAGGAGATTAAAATTACCTCACTTTTTCAAATTACTAAATTTCAGAAATTGTCTAATCTCTATTAAAAATACCATGTTATTATTACCCCATAATCAATGAGGCATACTAGATGAATCTTACTTTGACACAAACAATGCAATGTTGGACAATACTCCCCTATTAGAACTCCTTTATGAGGGAGAGACATCTTGTCCATTCAATCCTTTTTATCAGTAAAAGAATGACTTTCAGGATTAATCAATTTGCAAATGGAAACGTGGACCCATGATTTGAACAGCAGAAGTTTGCCCCTTTCACGTGGGATGTAACAAGCGCTTTTCTTGCTCCAGGAGCGATAGCATACAATTGTTTCATTCTAGCCGGCTGGACAGCATTTCACCTTTTGTAAAAACACTAAATGCTTACGTTAATGATGCAAATCACTCTGCTAGTTAAACTCCTACACAATGGATAATAAAATACATAAAACACATAACACACCAATTAATTTCAAACCATATAACTCATACTCAGCATCCAATGTAATATTACATGTCATCTCACAACACCTCCAAATCTCCATTCCCATATAGCTATATCAGACCACAACACAGAGCCTCTCTGAGCTGATAGAACTACTCCAACTCCAACTACTATTGGCCAAACACTAGTATTCAACAGCTAATAAAACAGTTATTTGCTAGGTTATTTGGCTGGCATTCTTATCAGTATCACTAGACTGAGACAAACTGATTCAAATATAATTTAAAACAACACAGCAACATATAAATTAAACCACTTTCCAGTTAAGCTGCACACTTCACACATTATCACAGTCACCATTTACACAGAATAAACAGTTAACAGCTGTATTCAGAACATATTATTGTAAGGTATACCAATTTTAGTTTGTATTAGATTTATTTTAGGGATTCTTATGTATACATGTTTTTTCTTAATTAACTTCATTACTTTAATCTACTATAGTATTGTATATAAAGAAAGGATCCATTTATATAGCGCACTCATAACTCAAATATTTGTATAAAACTTCAATTAACTAATCTGAGATGATACTGCATCAACTTAAATCTTCTAGAAATTGAGCAAACATCTGGACCAGATTATACAGACATGGTTTCACCCGAATCTTTCAGAACTCTCAGAGACTTAAACATTTATACTATACCATGTTGAAAGGCATGGTAAACCTTAGACCGGTCAGTCTCCAAGAGCCTTAGTAACACAGGTAGAGAAACCTTTGTCCATGATCTCTGATCCAGGCTATATACCACAATTTAAAACATATATATAATGAGAGACATAGAAGACACAAAACATATGCAGTAGGCATCTGTAGAAATAAAAAGGTTAGCTTACAGCACAAAATGAAGCATGTGTTGGACCGCTGAAAATGTAAATGTTGCTCTCTTATTTACAAACAAAAATCATATTTACAGTATGGATCCTTTGCAACAAACACACAGGGCAGAGAAGATGTGCTGATTGGTGTTCTATACAATTAATCCCATATGGGGAATTAACTTTCAAATACTAATGAAGTGACTTTTTGTCTCAGCATAAAAATACTGAGCTTATCATGCAAACAATGCAACACATCCCACTCTCATATAAAGTGTAGTAGGCTTATGGTATTAAAGTAACAATCATACCAGGCACATAGATCCCATGTGAAATAACTTACAATAAAACAGAGTAATAAGCTTATACTTCTATGTGACAGAAATAAAGCAACAGAGTTTAACTATTTCATATCCTTACAGTCAGCACTAATGATTATAAACCTTATCTAAGCATAAAATACATATAAACAAGAAAAGTTAACTACTTTATATTCTTACATGGTTATTTCCCATTCCTAGGACAAATCTTTCAAACACTTATTCACACTCACAACCACCACAAGATTTAACTAATGACAATTAGAGGTGGACAGGGTGAACCTATTTGTCTGTGTACACTTTTTCTTTTATCCTAGTATATTCACTTATATACTAAATCCTTTGTCTATTTACTTATAGACACCTTAGTCTATTACTGTCTAGTTCTCTTACTAGACCTATCTAGTTCACTTACTAGAAATATAGTCTATTACTGTCTAGTTCTCTTACTAGACCTATCTAGTTCACTTACTAGAAATATATATCCTGTCTAGTTCCCTTACTAGACTATTTAACGGGACCTTACGTAAACTGTCACATGAAACACATATACTAAATAACCTTTCCTAAAATGATGTAGGCTTACAAAACCATGGGTATCATAGATTCAGGGCGTCAAGATAGACACAAGGAATTACTACTCACCGCAATGGCTTGGCTACAATCCCACTGACACCAAGCTGAAAGGTAAATCTGCTAATCTGGTGACTCGGTCCCTCTGGTCACTATTCTCCAACCCTCGATTGTCAGCTGAATATTCAGGGAAGAATTATGGAAGCATAATAACCAGACACACAATTTGCTTTCCAAAAGTCTTCTAATCATGTATTCAAGATGTTCTATATTTATACAGTACTTGCCACAAACATTGGTTACAAAAGGTTATAAAAAGGTTACACGAGATACATAAAAGAGGTAGTAGTTTCTGCTGTTACGTTCAATATTCAATAATCTATTCTTACAAAATATCACATGTACATTGTGGTTTAAGCGTATCCTCTTACATAGAAACTGTTATAGCTTGTGACTTCCTTTCAGTTATGTTTTGTAAGCGGTTCTGCAAAAGAGCTTGCTACTACATTTACAAAATAATTCAACTTATACAATACTGACAGATTAATTGTTTAAATTCCTTCATTGGCAGTATGGGTCAGCTTGTGTCTGCATGTATCAGTGTGTGTGTCTGCATGTATCAATGTGTGTCAGTGTATGTGTCTGCATGGGCCAGTATGTGTAATACATGTATCAGTGTGTGTCAGTGTATGTGTCTGAATTAGACAGTGTGTGTGTGCGTCAGTCTGCATGGGTCAGTTTGTGTGTGTGAATGAGTGTGCATCAGTCTGTGTGGGTACGTCTGCTTGGGTCAGTGTATGTCAGTGTGCATGAGTGGGTGGAGCAAATGGGGCGGCAAAAGTCCTTGCACCGGTGCCCTGGTGTAGCTGAGTTTCTTGCTAGTGCGTGTATCTGAGTGTGTGTGCTAGTGTGTGTATGTCAGTGTGTATTTGAGTATGTGTGCTAGTGTGTGTATCTGTATGTCAGTGTGTGTATCTGAGTGTGTATGCTAGTGTGTGTATCTGCAGGGGCGGACTGAGAACCCCCAGGGCCCCCGGGCAAAATAAATCAAGGGCCCCCTTACAGGCCCCACCCATACTCCGTAGCAAGCGCCACCCATGTCCCGCCTCCATGCACCGCCTCCAGCCACACCCTACACAATCTTTAGACACAAGGAACAAAAGTGCAATAATCCCTTCAAGGCCCCAGTAGAGACTACAATTGAGGGCTAATGGGCCATGGAGGGGGTCTTTCTAGCAGAGGCTATCTCAGTGTCCTTTAGAGAGTGTGTTAGAAAGAATCCCCTCCAGGCCCTATTAGAGACTACAATGAAGTCTAATAGGCTTGGAAGGGGGTCTTTCTAACAGAGGCCATCTCAGTGTCCCTGCTGGAAACAGTCGCCTCCAGGCCCCAGTAGAGACTACAATTGAGGGCTAATGGGCCATGGAGGGGGGGGGGGGTATTCTAGCAGACGCTATCTCAGTGTCCTTTAGAGAGTGTGTTAGAAAGAATTTCCTCCAGGTCCCATTAGAGACTACAATGGAGTCTAATGGGGCCTGGAGGGGGGTCTCTCCAACACTAGTCACAATATAGCAACACAACATAGCTCGCTGATACCTAGGCCAAGTTGGCTCCTCTTACATTAATTACTGTTGTTGGCTGGCAGTCTGTGGGCTTGCTGGAAGGCTGTGGGCTTGCTGGCTACTGACGGCAGGCCGTGGGCTTGCTGGCTGCGGCTAGCAGGCTGTTGGCTTGCTGGCTGTGGCTTGCTGGCTGCGGTTGGCAGGCTGTGGGCTTGCTGGCTGTAAGCCTAACTGGTGGCCTGTGGGCTGGCTGGCTGGCTACTGGCCAGCGGCCAGCCTGTGGGCTGGCTGGCCTGTGGGCTGGCTGGCTTGCTGGCTACTGGGTCACTTGGAGATTATTTAAAGAAATAATCCATGCACAATAACCACTACTGCTCTGTGTAGTCGTTATGGTGCAAGGAGGGCCGGGCCCCCCTCCCAGAGTAAGTAGTCAAACCGTTTAAGAACAGTTTGACAACTTACCTGGGGTCTGCTGGGATATGAGGCTGTTGTAGGGTATAGGAGCAGTGGTGCAATGTGTAAGGGGTGCAGTGTGTGTGAAAGGTTCCGTGTGTGTGAGGGGGTGTAGTGTGTGTGAGGGGGTGTAGTGTGTGAATGTGTAGGGTGTGTGGGGCAATGTGTGTATGAGGGGGCTGTGTATGTGTGTGGCAATGTTAGTATGGGGGGCTGTTTGTGTATGGGTGGGCAGTGTATGTGTGTGGCAATGTGTGTAAATGTGTATGGTGTGTGTGGGGGCAGTGTGTGTGTATGGGGGCAGTGTGTGAATGTGTATGGTGTGTGGGGGTAGTGTGTTTATGGGGCTAGAGTTCACTCTCACCACTGCAACCACCAGGAATCCCTGGTGGTTACAGTGTTGAGAGTGAACTCTAGCCCGTAGCTCCAGGGCTAGAGTTTACTTTCCCCAGAGCCGTAACGTTGCCGTGGTAACTGCGGCAACGATCTGTGCTCGCGCAAGAAGGACCCAGAGGAGCTGCAGGCTGAGCTCCCGGGTCCTCTCTTCCTCCCTTCCTCCCTCCCTCCCCTGCCGGCTGCCCGCACGGTGCCTGCGGACAGGGGAGGGGGCAATTGCCCTCCTCTTACTCCCCCCTCCCCCTCTTCTTACCCCCCCTCCCCCTCTTCTTACTCCCACCTCTTCTTACTCCTCCCTCTTCTTACTCCCCCCTCCTCTTCTTACTCCCCCCTCCCCCTCTTCTTACCCCCTTCTTACTCCCGCCCCCCCTCTTCTTACCCCCTCCCCCCTCTTCTTACCCCCCTCCCCTCTTCTTACCCCCCTCCCCTCTTCTTACTCTTCCCTCCCCTTCTTACTCTTCCCTCCCCCCTTCTTGCTCTTCCCTCCCCCCTCTTCTTACCCCCTTTTTACTCTCCCCTCCCCCTCTTCTTACTCCCCCCTCCTCTCTTCTTACCCCCTCTCTCTCTTCTTACCCCCCTCTCTTCTTACCCCCCTTTCTTTTTACCCCCTCCCCTCCCTTTCCTTTTTGCCCCCCCTCCCCTCCCTTTCTCCTTTTGCTCCCCCTCCCTTTCTCGTTTTGCCCCCCTCCCCTCCCTTCCCTTTCTCTTATTGCCCCCCCTCCCCTCCCTTTCTCATTTTGCCCCCCCTCCCCTCCCGTTCTCATTTTGAACCCCCCTCCCCTCCCGTTCTCATTTTGAACCCCCCTCCCCTCCCGTTCTCATTTTGAACCCCCCTCCCCTCCCGTTCTCATTTTGAACCCCCTCCCCTCCCTTTCTCTTTTCGCCCCCCTCCCCTCCTCTTTTTGCCCACCCCTCCCCTCTCCTCCTCTTTTTTGCCCCCCACCACCCCCACCTGTAGCGTGGCCGAGCTGCTGTGCGGTCCGCGCGCCCGGCCGGAGTGATAGGAAGGTGCACACTGAGTGTGCACCTTCCTGTCAGTCCGGCCGGGTACAGGAAACAGAAACTCCTGTTCCGCGCGGAACAGAAGTTTCTGTTTCCTGTACCCGGCCGGACTGACAGGAAGGTGCACACTGAGCACCTTCCTATCACTCCGACCGGGCACCGCGGACCGCACAGCTACAGGGGAGGGGAGGTGATTAGTTGCAGCCGCCTGAGGCTCTTAAGAGAGCGCTCAGGCGGCTGCAGCATTTAAAGGGGCGGCCGGGCCCCCTGATGGCGGGCCCCCCTCCCGGCCGGGCCCTCGGACCATGTCCGAAGTGCCCGACCGGTCAGTCCGCCCCTGTGTATCTGTATGTCAGTGTTTGTATCTGCCAGTGTATGTATATGTGTATGTGTATCAGTGTGTCAGTGTGTATGTGCCAGAGTGTGTGAATGCACCAGCGTGCACATCTGTGTGTGTATATGCCAGTACATGTATCTGTGTGTCAAGGTGTATGTGTGTGTGTGTCTCTGTGTGTTGTGGGGGGGAAGCGAGTGTGGCGGGAGCGTGCGCATGGGCGGGGGGACTGCAGTAGCTTGTGAAATGCATTTTTTCACGTTGGGTTGTCTGCATGGATGGGTGCAAAGCCAAGGGAGTTGCAAGCCTTCAAAAAATCTTTGAAAACTCACTTCTTCGTTAAAGCGTATCAATTAAACTGTCAGCAGGCTTCTCATCCCCCACCCCTTGACTCCTTCCCTGCAACTGTCAAAAATGACCTACCAAGCACTCAATAAACCCTTCTCTAACAAACTATTTAATTCCCCTACTTTAACCCGTTTGTGTCACTATACCCCACTCCCTCTAGCATGTAAGCTCATTGAGCAGGGCCCTCAACCCCCTCTGTTCCTGTACGTCCAGTGGTCTGATCTCAATTATGTGTCTGTTAGTCCACCCATTGTACAGCGCTACGGAATTTGTTGGCGCTATATAAATAATAAAATAATAATAATAATAATAATAACTTTCCTGATTTCAGTTGGACAGAACTGGAGAATTGTTTGAAACAGTGCCCCCTGTGGCATGGTTTGCCCTTGGTGGGCCAACCTACTTGATTGGCAGGCAGCCTGGCATGCATGGACACCAGGCTGACCTGTGAATTTATCAGGTTGGACTGGCCACTTTTTATCCATTCCACCAGCATCTCGCTTCACACAAGGCCTAATTTTAGAGGTATGGAGTTACCCTGTACTCCCATATATATATACACACATAAAGATGCTAGAGAAGTTAGAGGATTTTAAAAATTATTAAATTATGTTAACTTTAAATTTATTTGTTTTATAGTGCATTATTAACAAATAATGCTATTGAGAGATTTTGGAGGCATCTTGACAGATACGGAAAAAGGTCTAGTCAGGGCCGGATTAAGAGCACACTGGGCCTGGTGCTGACAATTATGATGGGCCTAATTACAGTCATACCTCCCAAATAGGCGGCATGCTAGTCCAAAGAATTTGAAGGACAGCCTGGCATGAATGCATGTCAGGCTGCCAGCCAATCCTGCAGGCTGTCCAACTAAGGGCATATTATGCAGGCAGCACCCTGAGCTTGACATAAATGCGTCCTAAAATGCGCTCACTCCATGCTTTCTAAGGGCTGTCTCCTAGCACTCACATGTCCACTTGTCTCCTTACATTCTTACTAGCAGGCAGAAGTTCCTGGTATATAGTCTGAGACAGAGAAAAGGTGTATGTAGTGAGTGTAGAAGAAAGGGGACATGCCACAGTGTTAGAGAGACCAGCGTCTGCATTACCTAAACTAATTTTATTGTCAGCCAGTCCACACAAGTTTTGTTCCCATACATCCCTCTTAAGCTTCCAAACTTAAAGGGACACTATAGTCACCATAACAACTACAGCTTATTGTATTTGTTCTGGTAAGTAGAATCATTCCATTCAGGCCTTTTGCAGTAAACACTGTCTTTTCAGAAAAAAATAACTCCTCTGGCCACTCCTTAGATGGCTTCTAGAGGTGCTTCCTGGGGCAGTACTGCCTAGTGTGCAGCACTGCCATTCAGTGTCTCCACCCTCGGCATGCAGACACTGAACCTTCCTCATACAGATGCATTGATTCAATTTATCTTTATGAGGAGATGCTGATTGGACAGGGCTATGTTGGACTTGTGCTGGCTCTGTCCCTGATCTGCATAGTTGACAGTCTCAGCCAATCCTATGGGGAAGTATTGTAATTTGCTCAGACCACCACTTCTGATGATGTCAGCAGACAGTCAGTTCAGAGGCAGAGCCAGCAGCTGCAGACTTGAATACAAGTTATATTTTACTATACTTAAGGAGGCAAGAAGGGGCCAGGGTGGTGGTTTTAACATAATAGGGTCAGAAATACATGATTGTGTTCCTGACCCTATAGTGCTCCTTTAAACAAGAATATGTGAAGAGTAGTTAGGGTTGCCACCTTTCTTGGAAAAAAATACCAGTCTTAATCATTTGTATAATCACAAGAAGTGACATCAGAGAAAATTCTGTAAAATCACCAACAGACTACTCACAGTTTGATTCTGCTGTATAGATGGATTGCTCCCAGTGTCTCAGTCTCGCAAGTCACCCAGTGTCTCAGTGTCCCTATGTATCACAGTGTCAGTGTCCCCATGTCGCCCAGTCCCCTAGTCTCTCAGTTTCCCCATGTCCCCATTTCTCCTAGTGTCCCAATGTCTCAGTGTGTCCCCATGTCACTAGGATACTGGGGACACAGTGAGACATGGGGACACTGAGAGACCCGGGGACACTGAGAGACCAGGGGACACTGAGAGACCGGGGAACACAGAGACATGGGGACACTGGGAGACATGGGGACACTGAGACATTTAGAGAAACTGGGAGAAATGGGGACACTGAGACACGAGGGAGACATGGGGACACTGAAACATTTGTGGACACTAAGACACTAGGGACACAGAGACATGGGAACACAGACACTGGGAGACTAGGGGAAACTGGAAGACTAGGGGACACTGGGGACACTAGTTGGGAGACAGACACTTGGGGACACTGGGAGACATGGGAACAGTTGTGGACATAGACATGGAGACACTGGGACACATGGGGACACTAGGCACACTGAGAGACATGGGACACAGACACTGGGAGACTTGGGGACACTGAAACACTAGCGACACTGGATGGGGGACATGGGGACACTGGGAGAAATGGGGACATAGTGTCTCCGTGTCCCAATGTCTCAGTGTCTCCCAATGTCCCTATGTTTCACAGCATCCCCATGTGTCTCAGCATCCCCATGTGTCCCAGTGTCCTCTAGTGTCTCAGTGTCCCCATGTTTTCCAGTGTCCCCAAGTGTCTCAGTGTTTCCAGGTCTCCCAGTGTCTGTGTCCCCATGTGTCCTAGTGTCTCAGTGTCCCCTTGTGTCTGTGTCTCCATTTGTCCCCTAGTGCCTGTTTCCCCTAGTGTCTCAGTGTCCCCATATGTCCCCTAGTGTCTCAGTGTCCCCTAGTGTCTCAGTGTCCCCATGTGTCCCTGCTGCCTTTCCCCCTATCCCTCTCTTACCTGAGCTGTAGAGCTGCTGTCTGGACTCTGTGCTGTATTGCTGCTCCCCCATGGATCAGTAAGTAGTAGAGAGAGGCAGGCAAATGCTGTAACTTCCTATCCCTGCCTCTCTCCACACACAGTGACCCCTACTGGCCGGTGCTGGTATTGCAGAGTAATCTCATTTATTCTGAGAAAAATACCTGCATTTGTATTGCCGGTATTACTGCAATACTGGCACGGCCAGGCAGCCTCAAATACCAGTCAGGTGGCAAACCAGTACAATACCAGTCAGATGGCAAACCTAAGAGTAGTGTTTTTTTTTTTTAAATGGGCCTATTCCATGGGCCTGGGCCTGGAGCTGCAGCTCCATCAGCCCCTATGTTAATCCGGCCCTGGGTCTTGTGGTTTATGAATGTCTTTAGAAGTATTTCCCCAATACATTCTTGTTCATTTTGTATCTTTTAAAGTAAATTAAATAATCAATTAACACTTTAAAAGCTAACATTAGGGAGTGGTCCCAAGTGAGATAATTCACCACAAACTCACCAATTTTTCCACAAGCTTAAGTCACTAGCAATTAACGTTTACACACAAAATATTTGATTGTGTGCACTATGTATAAATAATGATAGACTAATTAAGATATTTATAAATTAAATAAAAATTTGGGGATTTTTTTTTTTTTTTTTTCTCCTCTCTTTCCCTCTCATTGTCTCTCTCCCCCTGCTATATAATGGGAGAGAAGCAGCACAACAAAGGGAGGGCAATTCAGGGGCGGGTTTCTAACTCAGGCATGGTTCAGGGTTCCCCTCTTGTGTAGCTATGCTACTCGATTTTCATTGTACCTATATGGCTTTCAATGACTACAATAGCATTAGGTTTTTACCTAAATGGTTGAATGTAGATGGGGGGCTTATTCAGTGCCCTCCATCAGACGGTATACATGTTGGGTGTTGTACTCCTTTTTTTTATTTAAATGATAGCGTGACAAGCTATCTTTGGTTTTGTTTTTTTCAGGAAGTCAAAAAATATTGTCTATATGTATTTCTATGTTGAACTTTTTATCCCTGAATGTCCAGGGGCTTAATACAAATAAGAAAAGGCACAGACTGTATGATTCATTGATGAAACTAAACATACAGGTAGCGTTTCTACAAGAAACGCACTGGCTTAAAGACACTAAACAAACTTGGGGTGGAGAAAATTTTGCAACGGTGATTCAGGCCTCACTAACAGAAAAAAAAAAAAGAGGTGTGGCAATTATATTCAGAAAAGATATTAACTTGGATATTCTCCATATTGAATTGGATTTAGAAGCGAGGTTTATTATTCTATTATGTAAGATTGAAGATAGAGTTTTTACTCTGGTTAATGTTTATTTACCTAATGTCGATCCAATGACCAAATTTTCCCTGATAATGGATAAAGTCGATAAAATCTGCAGGGGACATTTGATCATTGCCGGGGACTTTAACTGTGTTAGTGATCCAGCTATGGATAGAACTTTTTTATCTCCCTTATCAAACAACAAAGGAGCTATCAAACAAGCAAAAAAATTGAATAATATTTGTAAACAATATAATCTATACGATATGTGGAGACTATTACACCCTTCTGAAAAAGATTTTTCCCATCTATCCGGGGTGTATGGTACTTACTCCCGGATAGATTTCTGCTTAACAAAAGCCAACACCATTCCGCTCTTTAACCATATTAATCTAAGGGAAAACACTTGGTCAGATCACAGTTTCGTCCTATTTGATCTTGGGGATTCTCCCCCTCTACATCGTAATACTTGGAGACTAAATGATAACATTTTAAAAGACCCTAGTAATAGGGAGGACCTTACCAAATTATTGAAATATTTTTGGGCAGAAAACGACCCGGGAGATACCTCTCCGTTAATAAATTGGTGCACTCATAAATCGGTAATGAGGGGCTATCTAATTAAAATAGACCACTTTCTTAAGAAAAAGAACGGCACAATACTGCCTGACTTATATATCGAATTCTACTCATGTTCTAAAAAGAATAAATTAAAATCTTCTCCGGAGTTGAGAACCCAATTAAAAGTTTTACAAACTCAAATTAACTTAAAAGAAGAGGAAAAAATTAAGCAAAATATATATAAACTAAAATTAAATCATTATGTCTCGGGCAATAGAGCGAGTAAAGGCTTAACTAGGAGATTACGCAATCAACAAGCAAAAAACAGGGTAGAAAAGCTGGTGGTTGACCATATTGTATACTCCACTCCATCTGAGATTGGACAAAAGTTCAACCAGTTTTACCAAGACCTTTACAATCTAAGGCTATCCCCAGAAACTAAAGACATCAAGGAATATTTATTAAATTCCCAATTGCCGAGAATTTCTTCCCAGGATTTGACCAATTTAAATAGAAAGATTTCAACCGAAGAAGTACAATTTCAAATTGAGAGATTAGCTACAAATAAAACCCCTGGTCCTGATGGTTTTTCAAACTTATATTACAAATATATGAAATCCTATCTTTTAAAACCTCTTATGGAAATGTTTAATCAACTCGCAGAAAATGAGGCCATACCTAAGGAATTATTACAATCCAATATCGTCCCAATTTTAAAATCTGGAAAAGATAGTAGGGACCCAAGAAACTACAGACCGATCGCATTAATTAATGTAGATATGAAAATATATTCCGCCATTATTGCTGAGAGATTGAAAACGGTCATTACAAAACTGATCCACCCAGATCAAATAGGGTTCATCCCCGGAAGATGGGCATCAAATAATACTCGAAAGCTTATAGATATTATCGGTTCAGCAAAAGACCATAAGGAGCCCCTCCTGGCCCTGTCCCTGGACGCAGAAAAAGCGTTTGACAGGGTCGGGTGGGACTACCTTAGAGAACTCCTTAAGGCATACGGCTTTAAAGGTTGGATATATACTGCAATTATGGTACTGTACTCTTCCCCCTCGGCCAGAACTGTAGGTCCCAATATTACTTCGTCCTGGTTCGATCTTAAAAACGGAACAAGACAGGGGTGTCCCCTGTCACCGATTTTATATATTCTTTCTCTCGAACCTTTCGCGGTTAACATTAGAAACAACCATTTAATTAAGGGGGTCCCCACTAAAACTCAGGAGATAAAGATTGCACTATACGCTGACGATGCCTTGGTTATTCTCATATCTCCGGAGGAATCATTAGCCGCACTCATGAAAGAAATAGATACATTTTCTAATATTTCTAATTTCAAGTTAAATGTATCTAAATCCACAGCTTTAACCATCAATTTATCTTCGACACAGGTTGAAAGACTATCCCAAAAATACCAATTTATTTGGACTGACACAGAAATTAATTATCTGGGTCTTAGTTTTCCAGCAAATGCCTCTCATATAATGGAGAGGAATGTAATGCACTTAATGAAAGATATGAATCAAAATTTAAAAAAATGGAAAAACCTCGAGACCTTATGGACAGGTAGAATCAATATTATTAATTCCTATATTTTACCGAAATGGCTGTATCTGTTTTCAATGGTCCCTCTCAAAATCCCTAAAGGTTGGCTTTTAATGATCCAATCGGCTATTAACAAATTCATTTGGAATAATAAAAAGCCTAGAATAAGTCAAAAAAATATTTCAAGGAAACTGTCCCAGGGAGGGCTAAACTTCCCAAATATCATAAATCTTTATCATGCGAACATTATACGACATATTTACATTTTACAAGAACCACAATTTTTTACTGAACCCTGGTATAAAATGGAATCCGAAGCTATACACGCTTCTAGCCTTTATTCCTATATCTGGTCAGATACTGGTAAGTTTTCGAGAGTGCTACCGTACTCCCCAATATCGCTGGCCCACACTTTGGAAATATGGACAGAAATTAAGAAAATCTTGGGTTTAACCAATCGAATCCTTAGAACCTGCAAATTAAATATATTAGAAGCTAATGTAGAAGATTTATCATTGAGACACTGGCCTAATAAGGACACTTTAACCATAGCGGATATTATGCAGGGTGATAATATTTTACCCTTTCAACAGTTAGTAGATAATTTGCATATTCCATCTAAAGAAATATTTACTTACTTTCGTATCAAACACTATATTCAGAAACATGTTGTTCAATCTACATTCCCATGCGTTAAAGAGCTGCAAACTCTATTCTCTTTTCAAACTGTACCCAAGATTATCTCGGTTGCCAACTCGCTACTTAAAGGCTTAGATCCCTTCCCGCATAGACTGGTTAAAACATGGGAAAAGGAACTTAATCTAGTGATCTCCCCAAACGACTGGTTTTCCTCCTTAATTTGGGTAAACAAATTTGTTCATGGATTGAACCTGACGGAGTGCCACTTTAAGCTTTTATATAGGTGGTATTATACTCCAACAAGGTTGGCTAAAATGTACACTTCTCAAGACTCAACTTGCTGGAGATGTGGCACCTATTCAGGCACATACATTCATATTTGGTGGTATTGCCCAGCACTTAAGCCATTATGGGCCTGGACCTTCAATATCTTTTCGGAAATATCAATGAATGAGGCTTCGTTTAATGATTCAAACAAAAATCCAGCCTCGGCCCTCCTTCATCTGAATTGGCCTTTCAAATGAAGTAAATATAGATGTTTAGCTACTCACTGCTTTATTGCAGCCAAAGTTACCATTGCAAGACAATGGAAATCTTCCGAGCCTTTTCAGAAGGCCTCTCTAATTAAACAAGTTAAACTTCAATTAACAATGGAAAATGATATTCTTAATACCTGGTCACTGGCCTCAAAAAAAAGAGACTGGTATTTACTTTGGTTAAACACCTGTTCCCTACTATATGGCAATTTATAAATTTTTCATGTGACGGGGGAGGGGACGGGGGTCTGACCACTCAGTAGATATACCTCTATGGACAATAGCTTTCTTAGTTTGTGGTTATCTTCTAGGGATATACTCCCTATCATATTTCCACAGACTCTGCGTATATAATATAATAACGACTTCCTCAGTTAATTTTTTTTTTTTTTATTGGCATGTTTTCTTTTTGTGTTTGCGTGGGGGATGGCCTGTTGCACCTTAATTAACGTATTCTCTCTATACAGTAGGAACTATTTATATCATTTGGTGTAATATGCAATATGTATGTTTGTAATGTATGTATTTTTCGAATTGTATTGTAATATAAAATATGAAAAAACATTTTGAATAAAGAAGTATTGAAAAAAAAAAAAAAAAATTATTTTTTTAAACTCAGGCCCAAAGATCCTCTAATTTTGGAATGTACAGGGACATTAATCTCTAAGAAGATACAATTGCTGGAATACACCTTGTGTTCAATAAAATCCATTGATAATTAATTAATTAGATTGGAGAATTAGTTGACCACGAAATGCAGGTTATGGTGGGAATTTACAAGCTTGCAGATTTATGCAAAAGAGATTTCAAGCGGATTACCCACTTTTGCAAAAAAACTACCTAAGAATTCATATTTAGATCACAAATGGTTCAGTGCCCTAGACAATTGTGCCTTTGTGAAAATAAAAAAAATATATTTTTATACAATTTTAAAACAGAGCGTTATGTTCCGACATGTTTGCTGCTTAGATTAAAAAGTTGTTAATAAAAGGAATTTAACATGACAGACTATCGTTTAAATGATATGCCATTAGCTGTTCCCGCCTTTATTTTGGAGAATCATCAGATTGAAGTAGAATTAGATTGCTCAGTTTTGAGCTTTTCAAGAATAATTCAAGCCAACAATGTTTTTGTCTTGTTCCAGTGAGAAAAAAAATTCAGACAAGAAGTGGCACAGAAAAAAGAATAAGCCTACCAAAACAGAAGATGTTTTGATGCAAGAACAAGATAAACTACTAATCTCTCTAACCGGACAATGGTTGTTGCAAAAGTAAAATTACAGAGAGGGGGTTTGATCTTGCACAATTAAAGAACTTGGTTATTAGAGATGTTATCTTATGTGAGCTAGAAGCAACTTAAAGGGACAATGTAGGCACCAAGACCACTTCAGCTAATTGAAGTAGTCTGGGTGCTGTGTTCCGTTTTGCACTTAGTGCTGCAATGTAAAACATTGCAGTTCCAGAGAACTGCAATGTTTACGTTGCAGCTCTAAACCTGCACTCTGTGGCTGTCTACCAGACAGCCACTAGGGGCGCTTCCGGAATTGTAACAGACTTTTGGACTTCCAGCGTAAGATTTTCCACATAGGAAAGCATTGATCCAATGCTATCCTATGGGGAGGTGTAATGCACACGCAGCATTTGCCGCGCATATGCATTAGACCCTGCTCATCGTCATTGGCGACGGAGGGGGGAGGCAGAGGGATTGGTAGTGCCAGGAATACAGCTTTGTATTCCTTGCATTACAGTATCCCTTTAAGACAGCACTATCATGACGAACTTACCTTTTTGCCAATCGCTTCCACATTTCTTTCTCTCTCATAATCTGTTTTTATTTTCTTCATTTCTGATCTAGTTTTCTCTAAAATATAAGATAAAGCAGGGACTACTTTGTCTTATGTACCCTTCCTATGCCTGACTTTCTCTGTCACAAGGAGGATCTTAAGTCAGCTCCATTTCCTGTGTCCCACACTACTCACCCTCCTCGGTCTTCTTGCGTGAACTCCATTTGTCATTAGCGAATGTCCTGTCTTGTATACAAGGCCACCTGCAAAATGATTGAATTTAATATAAACAGAATGTCAAAAGTTTGTCCATTCGTGTTTTGATTAAATGAGGGGCATTATTTTCAATTCGGAATTTCTTTCGGAAGAATGAAATCCTGATCCGTGCGGTTGTATCTTGCAGCCGTTTAGTTAATAGCCCCCTAAATTGATACAATATAGTGGCAATCCCACAAGTATTAGGGCGTTATCAGCCAACTTTACTTATACTAAGTAAAAATTCAAATCTCCCTAATGCCCCTATTAGCAGTGCCGCAAATAAGGGCATGTCTTCTAAAAAGTGAGCAGCCAGAACATTTCCCCTTAAATACAATAAAAGGGGGACCTGACACAGACTTCCCATGCTCCCATGGTGGTAGTGCCCCCCTCCAGCCTCTCACCCATTGCTGCTCGGTGGGGACACTAAGTAATAAAGAGTTGAAAACATAGTGTTCACCTTTAGCTACCTACCCATTGCCTGCGGGTGGAGCCTCTAAGTAATAATGGGGGGATGGGACTTATTGTCTCCCCAGCCACTGAATCTGTAGCCTGCAAGGATAGGGTTCACTTGCGAGAGGAGCTGCAAGATAGAGCTCTGCCGGGTCCTGCCTCCCAACCCAGCCGGCGGCTGCTTGTCTCTGCTTGTCTCCCCACCGGCCCATCCTGGAATGCAGCAGGGCCGGCGCTCGGACAGCATAGATCGTGCATGGACCGGCCTGGGGAGGTCCTGTGACCTGCTGGCCTCGGCCAATGACCATCGCGGCTCACCGGGCATTTGCCTGGTGTGCCCGATGGCCAGTCCGGGCCTGGTGAGGGGAGGGAAAGCTATTAACAGTTTCATTGATAAGTTTTATTAAAGAAGTGAGTTTTTAATGACATTTTCCCAGATCCTTTCCACAATTTAAACTAATGTGATAAAAATGGAAATAATACCACTGGCTCAATTGATTGGTTTCCAAGAATTATTTGGCTTAAACAAATTAAAATATAGTTCCATCTGATTTTATCCATGAATTCTTTTCACATCTCTACCCTAGAGGTCTTCATGTCAGTGTAAGGCAGAATGACATATTTCTGAATAGCATTCAATATGTGCATTAGCAAGTTTTCTTACAATATAAGTTTTTCTGTGAGTTCAATTCTGCTAAGTGACTAATGGTTGAATATTTATATATATGTGTATATGTCTGGATGTGGTGAACATTGAGTAACGTTTTAATCTTTGTAATAGAAACTAATTATGTAGGCATGGTTAATGCTGAAGCAGTATAATTCCATTTAATTGCATTTAAAAATAAAACCGTCTGATTTTGGATGACATTTGTGAATGCTCCTGTTCTGTCAATATGATCAATAGCTTGCTGAGGCATATGCAGTCTACTTTTGCAAACCATCCATTTTCTACTTAATTAACAGCTGCTCAGAGAAGGGAAACAGGTGCAGATCTAGGTCTAAGCCAAATAAAACTGCCTGCAATTAAAAAGGGGGAAAAAAGGTCCTCTATTGGAAAGCATATCAAATCTCAATCCACAGGGGCTGCTATACTGGCCTCAAAAGCCTTAGTCACCTGACATCTTAGGGATGCTAATTTAAATTATGCAGGCTTTTAAACAACATGGCTGTATAATCAGTTGGCAGGCACAAAAATCCCTGTCTATGTCTTGTATGTTTTTGGACTGGAATGTATAAATCTGTCAATGGTATTCCAGTTGAATGGAAATATCTAGAAAATAGAAGGTTTGTAGACAATACTTTGAATGCATTTGAAGATGATAAAATTAAATTTTTACTTACAAAAACACAATATATAATATGGAAAACTGTAGTTCTTCTAATTTGAGCTAAATGTTCTTCAAACCTTTCTCTTTTTCACCAGAGTGCCAGCTTAGTAGTTAATTCAAACTCAATATCCTTTGTTTTATAATTAGTTTTATGTTACTATGTTTCTTTAGAAATTGATTGAATCTCTATCAGATTTTGTTGAACATTTACTATTAAAACTTCATGCTCTGAATAAATGTATTTCAAAGTTTCGACAAGGTAAATGTTGCATCTTACGACTGCTCTACTTTTACGACTTACAGTAAATGTAAATTTAGAACACTAGAGCATTTTGATAAGTGAGACTTTTTTTTTTTTTACATAAAAGCCCTTTTCTAAAAGAGAAAAATGTGTATTAATTTGATTACTGTGTGTGAGGGCTTCTGTGTGTTTGCATTGGAGTGTAAATGTCTGTTGAAATCTCTTGATGTGTGCATGAACGTCTCAGAGTGTGTGTATGGCAGGATGAGTGAGGACATGGGACTCCAAACTGGCCTTCCCAGGGGCCCATAAAATGTAAGGATTGTACTGTTTCTTTAGATGGGAGGGAGTTCCATCCATAATTCACTACTGCAGGAGTGCTATCAAATTGCAATGAACAGAGGTATCTCTATAAATTGTTTTACACAATCTATTATAGTTGACACAAGCGACTATTTTAGACATTAGATTTAGACGTAGGGCCTGCATTGACCATAACAACTAATTGTTTCCTTCCTCAGTCTGTGTAACATGTCTGTCTCTGATGTGCCTCTGAGATCTGTACTGCTATACTGTTATCTTTCTGTGTTACCTTAGTCCTAGAAGTGCTGCAGTAAGAACACTAATAGAAATGTATGGAGAATGGACTTGTGCACGGTGGAAAAAATACGTTTATCCGATTAAAAAAGAAAATGATTCAAATGAACCAAAAAGGCATGCAAACGGGCCAATCAGCGTACTGCAATATATAAATATTTTGTATTTTGCAGTACACTGACAGTTGCATTTACACACCATTTGTTTCACAGATCAAGTGAGAAAAAGTAACCAATAAAGGAAAAAAGAGGAGGAGAAGTAAAAATCAATATGTATATATTAATTTCATATATAAATATAGATGCATTTACAGCTCCTACTTTTTTCCATCTATTGATCGTTTCTGACTTGATTGGTAAATAAAATGAACTAATATAGCTGTGCCCCAACCCTCAACCATCTTTCTTTTTCTTTTTTTTGATGCCCTGGACAGACCTTCGAATCATGATTTAAATGAATATGCTTGTTCTTTGCGCATGTCGTTTCTTCAATTATACTTAGTGCATCAAAGTTACAGAAATCAAATTCAGAATTCAGAATATAGTCTAATGAAGAACATGGAAGAAATGTATGGAGAACCCCTTCCTGCCTTCCATTCCTTTTCCATGTTAAAATCTCCAAGGTAGTCATTGTGTTCTAATTACCCATCGCATTTCATTGAGCAGCCTGTGGGGAGTGTTGTTATGGTGCAGAACTAACACCCAGTATACTTATATCCAAGTGTATCAATATAAACATTACAAAACAGGTCCAGAACATTATTTACCCCAGAGTGTTTGTGCAGGCGATATGAAGGATATTTAGTTTACAATTCATAGCTGTGTTCAGGACATTTTATTAGGGTGTACAAGGTTTTTTTTCAATGAAATTAAAATATTATTGAAAAGTACACCATCCGAAGAGGCATTTCTAATCATCAAACCAAAACACAGCTAAACCATTTTAATTACTGCTGAACAGCTTGACCTTAAGAATAAGCAAAATGATTATTTGTATTATTAGCATTTATGAGGACCCTGCTAGAAAGAGCTTACACTCTAGAGGTGGGATATAAAATACGAGATGTTGGGCAGCATGATGGATAATCACAAAAACCGAGAGGGAAGGAGAGCAATAGAAAGTAGAGGTTGATTCCAAGTCCAGCTCTTTATAAAATTACGGCCCTGAATTGCATGTAGATATTTTGGGAATATGAAGTGTCATATATAATTACTTTGTCTTCTAAACACTTTCTCCTTCTTATTGTATTCTGTCTAACTCGGTGGAAAAGGACCATCTGGGTGAAAAAGTGCCTTGCTTGTGTGTTGTACTTCCAAAGAAAAGCAGTTTGAGTAGAAATGCACTAAAGGGACACTATAGTCACCAGAACAACTACAGCTCAATGTAGTTGTTCTGGTGAGTATAATAGCTCCGTTCAGGCATCTTCATGTAAACACTACCTTTTCAGAGAAAATGCAGTGTTTACATTGCCCCTAGGGACACCTCCAAGTGGCCACTCCTCAGATGGCCACTGGAGGGGCTTCCTGGCACAGGGCTGCACAGTAGGCAGCCCTGCCGTTCAGCGTCCCCACGCTCTGCATGGAGAAGCAGCATTTTCCTCACAGAGATGCATTGATTCAATGCATCTCTATGAGGAGGTCCTGATTGGCCAAAACGGCATTTGGGCCCATCCCGTGCCGATTTTAGCCAATCCAATGCTTTCCCATTAGCTAAAAATCAGGCCATTTCGATTGAGTCACAAAGGGAGCGGAGCCAGCACCGGCGGACTCACGCGGTGCTGGAAATAAGGTCAGTTTTATACTTTTATAAAGGGGTTGGGGGGGGGGGGGGCAAGCCACCTAAAAAGGTGGGTTAAACACTATAGGGTCAGGAATACATGTTTGTGTTCCTGACCCTATAATGATCCTTCAATAGGATTCTGCTGTCATTCAAATGACAACAATCCATTACATAGATAGTATTTGTATGGTGATGGATAGGAGCACTGTGACATGTAGCAGAGTCCAACTGTTGTGAACATATTTTGGTATTTCAGAAGAATACTAACTTCCAAACCTTAAATCATTTATTTTGTATTTTCTTATATATTCAATTAATATTTTATATCTTTTACTTTCTTTAAAGCAACACTTTTGCATTAGGAATACAAATGCTAAAGTATTTGGTTAGTAATAAATAAATACCTTTTTTTCCGGGACCATAACCACTATAGCACACAGTAGTGTTTATGATTACACGATTACCCAGGCTCAGTTCTCTGGTATTGGGCATATGGTGTAGCAACACTTTGCCCTCTCCCAGATCTCCCAGATCGTTTTTTTGCGGTTCAACCACATGCACAAAATTCTGCTGTCCTGAAATTTTTTGACATTTTTGGATGACGTGGTTTGGCTGAAATAAATACACTTTGTGTAAGTCTATATATTCACAGATTTTCCAAAAATCCAATTGGGAAGAAATTGGGAAGTCTATCCACATTGAGCTGTTTTGACCACCAGCATCACACAAACTTTTATAAAGACATCAGAATTATTATTTTAGGGAGCATAGAGTTAACTGCCCATTATTTAGTATTTTATATAACTCTACCTTTGCTAATATATTTAGCAATAAATACAGTTTTTATTAGTCTTTTGTATTAAATCATATTCTGATACAAAAAAATAAATGTCTCATAAGACCAAGCAATGTTTAATAAATAATATTATGATTCAGTTAATGTATTGTAATTATACTTGTTCCATTTATTTAATTTCCACCTGCCTATTATAAAAGTCTGAAAATAAATTAATTTCTCCAATTTGCAGGAAATGTTCAATTACCTTTTATTTAATATCTCAAGATAGTGTTCCTTTACTTATGAGCAGATGTTTAAATTCCTTGAGGAGGCATTTTTTTTTTTAGTTTTATAAGACTATGGAAATGAACTTGGCATGGGTAGCGGTCTCCCAGGTGGAGCTGGTGCACACAAGCTCTCTTAGAACTCTTAGATCAAGGCTAGTCAGTGTAAGAGCAACAGAGCCCAGTCACCAAAAGCCTAGTGCTTTAGTGACTGACAGGTACAGGATCCTTCTGAAGCATGAAACAGAATGATAAATGATCTCACTGACAGAATAAATCTTCTGTTTGTTTGCTGTGGACCAGATGTGTATCAAGCTGATGTGGAAATGTCTGCTAGTGCCAATCTTAGTTTAAATCACAATTTGGCATACACTTATCCCATTTAGCTCTTAAAAAAATATGCGTTTACTAATCATATGTATCATTACAGGCAAATAAGTGTCTTCTCTGTGAAAATACCACAATAACATTCAATGTTCTACATGGTTAGAAATGTTTCAAAGAGACCCGTTACATCCTTAAGAAGTAATATTTATCAACTGTATTATTACATAAACTTTATTTTAATTTTTTTTTTTAATGTATATTGTAAATGCACCAAAAAAAGTAAAAAATGCTGAAAAAGAGTTGGGCAGTTGCCAAAAATATTTATCCACGGGGACTGTTTGTAGAGTAATAATTTCAAAGACGTCCTTCACAGGAGAAAAAAAGTCAGATTAATAATTAATGCAGAAAGAAATTTCCTAACTGTTATTAGAACATTTGTTTTGATAACTCAGCAATGTTTGAGCTTGTTTAAACAATACATTTCAACCTGATTTGTATTTAGTTTTTTTCTTGTAGATTACCCTTCAGTACTTTTGGAGTTTCCTTGATTAAAGGGTTAGGCAACCGTTGGCATTCTAGAGGCTGTAGATATTTCTCATAGTGCTCTTACAGTAATGATGCTGACAAAGCATCAGGGGAGATGGAGTCTACAAAATCTGGAGTCCCAAAGCTTGCCTGTCTCCGTCCTATACCATAATAGGTCTATGGTATGAGAACATTTTAGTTTATTTCTATACTTAACCTTTTGCCATTGGATTCTTTGATCGTCAGAGGAAATTTTAGTATGCAAATTAAAGTTACTAAATTTTCATCTGAATGCCACATTTGAAGAAAATTTAAAGCCAATTTAGATTTTGATGAATGTCCAAATTATTTACTTATTATTAATTTACATTATTGGTGTCACTAAAGACTACTCACTGTACTTTGTAAAATGCTAAATAGTAATTATTGGTCAAATTACTGGATTTACCCTGAATTATGCAATTTAGGTCAAATCCAAATCTTAGTGAATTACTCCAAGAATCTGGGATGAACAAACATAGATACGGCTTACAGATGGGCCTTTAAATTCATGTTTATAGTATAGAAGCTTTTTTTGTGCTGCATCCTGGTATAAGTTTGGACTGATCAACTTTATAGCTGCTTATCGGAAAACAGCACATCCTGAATCTTTTGTTTGACATCCAGAAGGCTAGTTTGAGCCATAGCTCTACTGATACTCTCTGAGGAGTTGGTTCTGCTCTGTGCTGACATATTGGAGAATTAGAAATTATCTATCTTACGTCTTGCAACCTCTTTTAACTCTAATTGGCTGTACAACAGTTACATAGGAAAATCCCCTCTCGAGGAGGAACATAATACATGTGACAACTATTTTCTTTACATGGTAAAGGTTTATTTTGTGACTTTTTCAATAATGCCCAGTAGAAAATGTGAGGGTAATAAAAAAAATGAAAGAATTAAAACAAAACTCACAAATGATATAAAGTTCTCTTAGTATGTATTTTACGTAAACATGTCAAGTATAATCTCTCCACAGCACATATGTTCAATGTATTCAGTGCATCCACACTTTCCAAATGGGGGTGTATGTACAAATCACTATAAATAAAAAAAAAAAAAATATCTCTCGAATGTACGTGTCCATGCTAAGAGGACCTACAAAACTACCTTCTAAACTGTGGACATGAATCCATAGAGCCCTAGGTATAATTCAACTTCATCCTATGTAAATGTAGTTTGTTCCTTGCATAGTTCAAGACATTCTATCAAGGTGTTATCCTGCCAAATAATGTATTGAAACTAATCCATCTAATGTGAATAGAATGTCAAAAAATTGTAACAATATATTTACAAAAGGACAAAGCATAAAAGAGTGCCAAACAACCCACTTACATAAATGTCCAGCCCAATCCATATAATAGAAAAGTTATCCATGTATAATAAATATCCCATGACATATGCAGAATAAAGCGTACTCTGTAGTAGATGTAAGTGGCTGAAGTCAGTCTAATATATACTGAAAGATTGGAAAAGTGTCACCAGGCATTTGTATTCATTATCCTCGTCTATCCACTGAGTAACTTGATGCTGTCAGAAACCAAAAAATATGCTTATAGTGCTGTTTTATATTGAGGCATGTACATTTCCAAGAGAGATCTTTTTTTATTTTCAGTTATTTTGTGCATTGTGGGGACAATTTGCTTGACTTATGTATGTATCAATATGTTCTTTTTCCCTACTAACCCCCCATTCACTGCAAGAATGCAATACAGTAATTTGGGGCCATGTAGGCTCCTGTACAGGAAATCATCTGATATCCAATACAGAACTTGCATAAAATGGAAGGGAAGGTAAGTGGATATTTATTTTTTCATGCTTGATCTTGTAAGTTGTAAGTTGGATCTTGCATGTTTATATATATATATATATATATATATATTTATTTTTCTCACCCCTCCTGGGTGGTATGTATATTCCTCATTCTCGGGTCCTCTACCAGAGGCATGGGAGTTTGAGGGTTCTGCGCAGTATCATAGCTGTTCCTAGAACTGCACTCTTCTGGACAGCGATCTCAGATGTCCCACATGGAGTCTGTTGAAGCCACTCCCCCAACTTGGGAGTCACAGCCCCGAGTGCTCCTATCACAACTTGGACTACTACTGCCTTCACTTTCCACATCCTTTCTAGTTCTTGTTTTAGTCCTTGGTATTTGTCCACCCTCTCATGTTCCTTCTTCCTGATGTTATAGTCACTGGGTATTCCCACATTCACCACGACTGCAGTCTTTCATTCCTTGTCTACCACCATGATGTCTGATTGGTTGGCCAGCACTTGCTTGTCTGTCTGGATCTTGAAATCCCACAAGATCTTAGCCCTGCCATTCTCAACTACCCTTTGTGGTATCTCCCTTCTGGACTTAGGTAGGTCCAATCCATATTCTGTGCAGATGTTTCGGTACACAATCCCAGCAACTTGGTTGTGTCTCTCCATGTATGCTGTTTCTGCTAACATCTTGCATCCGGCTACTAGATGCTGGACTGTCTCAGAGGCCTCTTTTGCATAGTCTGCACCTGGTGTGCTAGACTCCAGCTTCTATTGATCTGGTGCTGAGTGTGTGCTCCTGTGCTGCTAGGTTTAGTGCCTTAATGCTGTCTTTCAGTCCTGAATTTTCCAACCACTGGTAGGATTTTTGTCATGTGAGCCACATCCACTATCTGCCGGTGGTACTCTTTTTCTGCATCCTCGATCTGTGGAAGTCTCAGGCATTCCTTTAGCAGTTCATCTTTGGGAGCCATCTTCGTGATGTACTTGTGGATGCTCTGTGTTTCATCCAGGACAGTGGCCTTGACACTCATCAGGCCCCGACCTCCTTCCTTCTGGCAGGTGTACAGTCTTTGGGTGCTGGATTTTGGGTGGAATCCTCCATTCATAGTGAGTAGTTTCCTGGTCTTGACATCCAGTTCTTCTCTTGGCCAGGTTATTATTCCAGCTGGCTACCTCATGACCGGTAGGGCATATGTGTTGATGGCTTGGATCTTGTACTTGCCATTGAGCTGGGACTTCAGGACCTGTCTGACTTTTTGTAGGTACATGGATGTTGCTATCCTCCTTGCCTCTTTCTCATGGTTGCCATGCGTTTGTGGTACTCCAAGGTACTTGTAGCTGTTCTCTACATCTTCTATTTGGCCTTCTGGAACTTCAACTCCTTCTGTCCTGATCATATTCCCTCTTTTTGCTATCACTTCTCTAGTCCGAACGACATTCCGATGTCCTTGCTGTATATCCGAGTTAGGTGGATCAGTGAGTCAATGCATACAGCTTGATATCGTCCATGTAGAGTAGGTGGCTGATAGTAGCTCCACTCTTGAACCTGTATCCGTATCCACTCTTCTTGATGATCTGGCTAAGGGGATTGAGGATTGAGGCCTTTGCAGAATAGCATTGGGGATAGTGCATCACCTTGGTATATGCTGCATTTAATGTTCTCTTGAGTCATTGTCCTTTAATTGGCTTTTAGAGTTGTTTTCCACTTGCCCATCAAGTTCTTGTTGAAGGCTCTTATTGTCTTGCTGACCTTGTAAAGAGCCAATCATTCCAGTATGTATGTGTGTGGAATTGTGTCATAGGCTTTCTTGTAGTCAATCCAGGCCATACACAGATTGATCTGTCTGGTGTTAGAATCCCTTGTGACTGCTTGGTGTACCAGTAGTTGGTGTTTTCATCCTCTGGTGTTGTTTCCAATCCCCTTCTGAGTATTGCTCATATATTGACTCATATGCCCTTGGATCTTGGAGGCTATGATACCTAGAAACCTAGAATGTGACAGCAGATAAGAACCATTCGGCCCATCTAGTCTGCCCAATTTCCTAATTACTTTCATTAGTCCCTGGTCTTATCTTATAGTTAGGATAGCCTTATGCCTATCCCACGCATGCTTAAACTCCTTTACTGTGTTAACCTCTACCACTTCAGCTGGAAGGATATTCCATGCATCCACTACCCTCTCAGTAAAGTAATACTTCCTGATATTATTTTTAAACCTTTGCCCCTCTAATTTAAGACTATGTCCTCTTGTTGTGGTAGTTTTTCTTCTTTTAAATCGGGTCTTCTCCTTTACTGTGTTGATTCCCTTTATGTATTTAAATGTTTCTATCATATCCCCCCGTCTCGTCTTTCCTCCAAGCTATACATGTTAAGATCCTTTAACCTTTCCTGGTAAGTTTTATCCTGCAATTCATGAACCAATTTAGTAGCCCTTCTCTGAACTCTCTCTAAAGTATCAATATCCTTCTGAAGGTCTCCAGTACTGCGTACAATACTCCAAGTGAGGTCTCACCAGTGATCTGTGTTGTGGGGAAGTAGGCTATTGGTCGGTAGTTAGATGGTGCTGTTCCTTTGTGAGGGTCCTTCATGACCAGTATTGTTCTGCCTTGTGTTAGCCAGTCAGAGTGGGAGCCTGTTGCTAGTAGTTTGTTTATTTGTGCTGCTAGGCGTTCATGCAGTGCTGTTAACTTCTTTATTCAGTAGTTGTGGTTTATGTCAGGTCCTGGGGCTGACCAGCTCTTCGTGTGAACTGATGTCTGTTGGATATCTTCGACTGTGATGATGACTGGTTCCTTTTCTGGCAGCATGCAGTGGTCTGCTTTCAGGTCTAGTAGCCACTGGGCATCGTTGTTATGAGATGCTTCTTGCTCCCAGATATTCTTCCAGTACTGTTCAGTCTCAGCTCTGGGTTATTCTTGCGAGGAGATGTGGGGGTTACCCTGTAGCTGTGCATACACCTTGGATAGTTCTTTGGTAAAGAGGGCATTGATTTTCTTGGCCTCTGCTTCTCTGGTGTATCTGCTCAGTCTGGTTGCCAGTGCTGTCAGTCTTTGCTTAGCTGTTTCCAGCACCTCTGGTATGGGCATATCCTTGTACTTCCACAGCAGCCAGGATCTATCTTTGATCTTTCCACCTCTGTTAAGTTGATCCAGCTTACTAACTTCCTTCCGTGATGTCTTTATCTTGGCTTCCAGTTGTAATCTCCATGGTGGGAATTGCTTCTCTTTGAGCCTGATCTTGTAGTCAAGTAGCTGGAGGACCACTAATGCTGTGGCATATATGAGCCTGTTCGTTTCTGTGATGGTGCAATATGGGATTCTGGACAGTGCTTCATTAACTGCAGCTAGTATGCTCTCTAGTGGTTGCTTTCCAGTGATCTTCAGTAGTCTTGTCCGCAGGTTAATGACTGCTTGGTTTTCTAGGATCATTTCCCTTATATCTGTTGTTATGCCATCTTGGGGTATGGATTCAGGTTGACAATTCTCTGCAGGTAAGGCTGTGGGTATGGGGATTTCTTCCTACTTATGGTGTATGGTTGATTTCTTCTGTAGTCCATTTATTTCCAGTTGTGACACTAGATTTGTCTTGAAGATGTTCAACCGTTGTGTAACCCGCTGTTTTGGTATTAGGGTAGATTATGGTCTCTTATTCATCCATAGCTCCCACATACGGGTCTCAATGGGTCTGCTGTTGTAGTAGCATTCTCTCATTGGGTCTGCTGTTGTAGTAGCGTTCAAGCAGGTCTAGGTTCTCTCTCCGTGTCCAGGAATGATTTGTTCCAGTAGCCCACTTGTTGTCAGATTGCCCTGATTCCCTAGCATCTGACGCAGACCTTGTTAATCCGGGCGACGTCTGAGCCGGCATGACTCTCTTGGTTCATGTTGCTCTCATATTATTGAGGTGGGCAGGGTATATATCATTAGGTGTCTAGCCCAGGGACACTTACTGGTGCAGTGGTCAGACCGGACCTGTGGTTCCCAGTTCAAAGTCGGTAAAATTACCACTGTGCTATCCTATATATATTTTACATTTGGCCATATCCATGGCAGCACAACATATATATGTGTTGTGCTGCCATGGATATGGCCAAATGCAAAATCACAAAACAAACAAAATGGATGGGCAAAGGAAGAGTTGTTTAGTTTGTGATAAGTAACCCTTCTACTGGTTATTTCTTCTCATTTGATCTGTGAACCAAATAGCATGAAAATTCTCCTATTAGTGTACTGCAAAATATCCAAATCGTTTTTTTTTTCAAAACTATCACACCGAAATTCCACAAGCTCAAAATGCAATCTGTCCGAATTAAACAAAATTTTTTGCACAAATCGATTTGGACAAACTGATTTTTTTTTTTTCTGTGTCTATTGTTTTTGTGAATAGTCCCTTACAGATACATATCTGAAGAATTCATATGTTTTTATATTCTTAGTTTATTTTATTGTTTTGCTTTAAAACAATCTTGATCAAATTTGCGTTTTACCCTTAATATTCCTGCCTACTTAAAGTCTTTAGATTTGTGTTGCTCCAATCTTGAATCCAGTCTGTATACTGGGGTTAAAGGAAACCTGTAGTCACCAAAACAACTTTAGCTTAATGAAGTTAAGCTTAATGCAGTTTTTGTAGTGAAACTTATAGATTATGTCTCTGAAGATTCACTGCTCAATTCTCTGCCATTTAGGAGTTAAATCACTATGCAACCCTAGCCACATCTCCTCCGGTTGTGACTGAAACAGCATGCATGTCAAAATTGTTTCTTTTATTAAATAGAAGTTACTTACTTTGAAAGTTTTTACTTCAGCTCTGTAAATTGAACTTTAAAGCAGCACTGTCATGGCTGAATCCATTTTTTTTAACCCTCCTTCCAACTGTAATACATTGTATTGTGCTACTAGTCACCAGTCCAGACTAGATAGCGCTGTGAAATTCCTGCTCATGCCCAATTAAACACTGGGGCATTCGGACGGGAATTTTGTCCATTCATTAATTCGTCAGAAATACAAATTAATTAATAGAAAGTTTAAACGAATGAACGAAGACCTTCATTTAGTTTATAACAAGGAGGCAGCTACCGGCTCGCTGCTCCCTCCTTGTAAAATGTAAAATTAGAAGAAGCAGGGAGCAGTGCTCCCCACCACTTCCTAACTCCCCCCCATGCCCCCAGTCATTCTATGAGGGTCCATATAACCCCCATAATAGCATAAGGGAGATTAAAATCTACCGAATGCTCCTACTCACTCTGCCACGAATAGGGGCATGTCTACTATACAATGAGCAGCCAGTGCCCCCACTCCCATTCAATTATAAATGGGGGGAGGTCATAGTGTCCCCCCACCAGGGCCCTAAGTAACAAAACGGGGGGACCTGTTGTCTCCTCCCTACCCCCACCCCTGAGCGTTGAGTGGGGGTGCTAAATAACAAAAGGCAGGGGACCTATTGTCTCCCCTCTGGCTCCCACCCATGAGCGGTGGGTGGGGGCCCTAAATAACAAAAGGCGGGGGACCTATTGTCTCCCAACCTCTGGCCCCCACCCATGAGCGGTGGGTGGGGGCTCTTAGTGACAACAGGTGGGACCTATCACCCCCCCAGCACCCACCCATTGGCGACGGGTGGGTGCCAAATGTAAAAAATTCCCCCCCTCCCCACAGGTGACTAGGGGTCCCAAAGCCCCTAGTCACTTCCCACCCCAATAAAAGTAAACCCTACCTACCCCACTCACCCTAAAAATAGTTAGGGGGGGGGCAAAAAACTAAATATTTGTAAATAAAAAAAAAATCATACTTACCATTTAAAATCCTTTTTTTCTTTGGAGGGGGGCAGAGGGGGAGAGACAATAGGACAATAGACAATTTAGGTATTTTAGCCTTTTAGGAGACAGCTTCCTGATACTGTGGGAATAGCCTAAAAAGTGTGTGCGTTTCAGGGCCTGCCAGGGCACAGTGTCACACCAGTGCAACTCAAATCTGGTGTAACAGTAGTGTACATTTAAAAAAAAACAAAAAAACTTTTTTGACTGTGAAATAATAGCAGTCAGTTTCCTTCACACGTGTGCGTTTCAGGGCCTGCCAGGGCACAGTGTCACACCAGCGCAACTCATATCTGGTGTAACAGTAGTGTACATTTAAAAAAAAACTAGAAATTTGACTGTGAAATAATAGCAGTCACTTTCCTTCACACGTGTGCGTTTCAGGGCCTGCAGGGGCACAGTGTCACACCAGTGCAACTCATACCTGGTGTAACAGTAGTGTACATTTAAAACAATTTTTTTTGACTGTAATAGATTGAATAGCAGTTAGTTGTCTGCAAGCGTGTGTGTCAGGCCTACAGCGTCTACTCTGCCAACTTCTGCCAGTGCACAGTACCACTCATATCTGTTGTCACAGTAGCTTGCACGCAAAGTACCACTAATCGAAAAAGAAATGACAGGCAGAGGCAGGTCACCCCGCAGGGGCCGTCGTGGTTGTGGTGCTGTGATTCCCTTTGGCCCTAGAATAATGCTCAGTGTTCAGAGGCCACGTACCCTCAACTCAAAAAGTTCTGAGGACATAGTTGACTGGCTAACACAGGACACCCAATCTTGTACAGCCTCTGCTCGGAACCTTGACGCACCATCCTCCTCCAGCTTAGCTTCGGGCACCTCTCAAGTTACCACTCGCCCGCCTGCCACCACCACCAACACTAGCACCACAGCTTCTTCACTTGATCTGTCAGGGAGTTACACATCAGTTGGAAGAAATGAGTGATGCGCAACCATTATTGCCAGAGGATGTAGATAACAGGGATATGTCTCAGTCAGGCAGCATTACACACATGGACGTACAGTGTGATTATGATGATGTTGTACCCGCTGCTGCTTTCTTTTGCTGAGTTGTCAGATACAAGTGAAGCGGTTGATGATGACGATGCGTCTGTGGATGTCACATGCGTGTCCGCTAGAAGAGAAGAAGAACAGGGGGAAAGTTCAGATGGGGAGACAGAGAGGAGGAGGAGACGAGTTGGAAGCAGGGGGAGGTCGTCGCAAGGAGCTAGTGGCACAGTCAGACAGCATGCATCGGCACCCGGGGTCAGCCAGACAGCACACCAATCAACGCATGCTGTTGCCACCACCAGAATGCCGTCATTGCAGAGCTCAGCAGTGTGGCATTTTTTTTGTCTGTCTGCCTCTGACAACAGCGATGCCATTTGCAACCTGTGCCAAAAGAAACTGAGTCGTGGGACGTCCAACACCCACCTAGGTACAACTGCTTTGCGAAGGCACATGATCGCACATCACAAACGCCTATGGGATCAACACATGAGTACAAGCAGCACACAAACTCAAAGCCACCATCCTCCTCCTGGTCCAGCATCTACAGCCACGTCAACCACTGCTGTCCTCCTTGCCCCCTCTAAACCATCCGCCACTCCGTCTCTCGCCTTGAGCACTTCCTGCTCATCTGCCCACAGTCAGGTGTCTGTCAAGGACATTTTTGAGCGTAAGAAGCCAATGTCAGAAAGTCACCCCCTTGCCCGGCATCTGACAGCTGGCTTGTCTGAACTCTTAGCCCGCTAGCTTTTACCATACAAGCTGGTGGAGTCTGAGGCATTCAGAAAATTTGTAGCTGTTGGGACACCGCAGCGGAAGGTACACGGGCCCCGGCCGAAATTTCTTTGCACAAAAGGCAATCCCCAACCTGTACTCGATTGTGCAAAAGGAAGTAATGGCATTTCTAGCACACAGTGTTGGGGCAAGGGTCCATCTGACCACTGATACCTGGTCTGCAAAGCATGGTCAGGGCAGGTATATCACCTACACTGCGCATTGGGTAAACCTGGTGACGGCTGCCAAGCATGGAATGCGTGGCTCTGCAGAGGAGTTGGTGACACCGCCACAACTTGCAGGCAGGCCTGCTGCCACCTCCTCTTCTCCTCCTACTCCATCCTCTTCCATAACCTCCTCGGCTGAGTCCTCTTCTGCTGCTGTGTCTTGCTCCACATCAACGGCACCCCCCAGCTCCCCAGGTACTATTTCACATTCCGGATACAGCAGTGTCACGCCGTCTTGGGTTTGACTTGCCTGAAAGAAGAGAGTCACACCGGACCAGCACTCCTGTCCGCCCTGAACGCACAGGTGGATCCGTGGCTGACTCCGCACCAACTGGAGATCGGCAAAGTGGTTTGTGACAACGGAAGAAATTTGTTGGCGGCATTGAATTTGGGCAAGTTGACACATGTGCCGTGCATGGCACATGTGTGTAATCTGATCGTACAACGCTTTGTGCATAAGTACCCAGGCTTACAGGACGTCCTGAAGCAGGCCAGGAAGGTGTGTGGCCATTTCAGGCGTTCCTACATGGCCATGGCGCACTTTTCAGATAGCCAGCGGCGAAACAACATGCCAGTGAGGCGCTTGATTTGCCACAGCCGACACGTTGGAATTCAACACTCCTAATGTTCGACCGGCTGCTCCAACAAGAAAAAGCCGTTAACGACTATTTGTATGACCGGGGTGCTAGGACAGCCTCTACGGAGCTGGGAATTTTTTTGCCACGTTACTGGACACTCATGCTCAATGCCTGTAGGCTCATGCGTCCTTTTGAGGAGGTGACAAACCTAGTCA
Organism: Pelobates fuscus; assembly: GCF_036172605.1. NCBI lineage: Eukaryota > Metazoa > Chordata > Amphibia > Anura > Pelobatidae > Pelobates > Pelobates fuscus. Next base: position 38,175,162 of record NC_086318.1, on the reverse strand, counting down.
TTCACACCGAAGGCACCATCAGCGACATGATACCATTTGTTTTCTTCCTGGAGCGTGCCCTGCGAAGAGTGCTGGATCAGGCCGTAGATGAGCGTGAAGAGGAAGAGTTGTGGTCACCATCACCACCAGAAACAGCCTTATCAGTATTGCTTGCTGGACCTGCGGCAACGCTGGAAGAGGATTGTGAGGAAGAAGAGTCAGAGAAGGAATGTGGCTTTGAGGAGGAGGAGGAAGACCAACCACAACAGGCATCCCAGGGTGCTCGTTGTCCCCTATCTGGTACCTGTGGTGTTGTACGTGGCTGGGGGGAAGAACATACCTTCAGTGAGATCACTGAGGACGAGGAACGAGACATGAGTAGCTCGGCATCCAACCTTGTGCAAATGGGGTCTTTCATGCTGTCGTGCCTGTTAAGGGACCTTCGTATAAAAAGGCTGAAGGAGAACGACCTGTACTGGGTGTCCACGCTACCAGACCTCCGGTATAAGCAGAAAGTGCCTGAAATGTTACAGAATTACCGCAAGTCGCAAAGGATGCAGCAGTTCCAAAATAAATTAAAAAGTATGCTTTACACAGCGTATAAGGGTGATGACACAGCACAACGGGAATCTAACAGGGGAAGAGGTGAAAGTAATCCTCCTCCTCCCACGACCACGTGGGCATGGACAGGACGCTTTAAAGACGTGTTGTTGATGGAGGACATGCAGAGCTTTTTAAGTCCTACGCATCGCCACAGCCCTTCAAGGTCTACCCTCAGAGAACGACTCGACTGACAGGTAGCAGACTACCTCGGCTTAACTGCAGATATCGACACTCTAAGGAGCGATGAACCCCTTGACTACTGGGTGTGCAGGCTTGACCTGTGGCCTGAACTATCCCAATTTGCGATAGAACTTCTGGCCTGCCCCGCTTCAAGTGTCCTGTCAGAAAGGACCTTCAGTGCAGCAGGAAGTATTGTCACTGAGAAGAGAAGTCGCCTAGGTCAAAAAAGTCTACATTACCTCACCTTATTAAGATGAATGAGGGATGGATCCCGAAGGGACTGACACTGGGCGATACATTCGACTAAAAAAGGCCTGATGAGGGGGACGTAACAGGGATTAAACTGATAAGAATAGTACTGCTTAACACACCACTCCTATCTGGTGGCACATTAGATTGCACGCGCAGTGCCCCAAATTTGAAGTAGGAGGACGACCAAGCATCTATTTCCATCTCCCGGTTCTTAAAATCGATGCCATATACACGTCCCCTGATAGGGGACGTAACAGGGATTAAACTGATAAGAATAGTACTACTTAACACACCTTATAATAACGCAGAGAGAGGCAACGCAGAGAGAGGAGTCTGAAGAAGAGGAGTCAGAGGAGGAAGGTGGCTTTGAGGAGGTGGAAGACACAGCAGGCGTCCCAGGGGGGCTTGTTGTCACCTTTCGGGGACCCTTGGTCTTGTACGTGGCTGGGTGGAGGAAGAGACCTTCAATGACATCAGTGAGGACAAGGAACGGGACATGGCTAGCTTGGTATCCAACCTTGTGCAAATGGTGAGTTTGCAGTTGTGCAAATGGACTGTTTGCGGTTGTTTGCGGTGCGTTAAACGGGGAGTTTGGTCTGTCACTGTGAAGCGGGCATAACCCTTACACTACCTGATCGATACAACATCCTTGTCATGATTCGGGGAACCAAACACGCTAACACACACACACACAGAAAAGGTGCAGTCCTGGACCTTAGAGTGGCCGGGCTAAGCACACACAGAATAGTCAGGAGACAAGCCGAGTAAGGGGAACCAGAAGATAGGATAACGAGAAACAAGCCGAGGTCAAAGGGTAGGAGAAAGTCACAAAGTCAGATTAACAAGCCAGAGAGTACGTAACCAGAAAACACAAGTTCAGTATCAATACTAGCAAGCAAAGATCACAACAGGGCAGGGAGGAACAGGAAAGGTAAGTATTTAAACCCTGTGGTTAATTCTGATTGGATAACTTCCAATCAGAATTAACAATCACACGTGGGAGATATCTATGTCTCCCACTGTGATTGTCGTACTGTGTCTTTAATGCCGGGTCAGGTGGCTGACCGCGGCGTGTACAAGAGTGGGCGGTCCCCCAGCGTTCAGCGTCATGCGTGCTGCTGCTGGGGGACGGAGAGGAGGATGCGGGCGGCATCCGAGGCTGGGATGATGCTGCCCAGCGAGCGTATGCCGGGAAAGGACCCGCGGACGGCTGGAGGGTGAGTGCCGCGAGCGGACTGCAGCCTCCCCTCGCAGCCGCCCGCGGGATCCTGACATTACCCCCCCCGAAGACCGCCCGGAGGGCGGGAAGCAGAAGGCTTCAGAGGAAACCGGGCATGAAAGGAGCGGACCAGAGAGGGAGCGTGCAAATCAGAGACCGAAACCCAAGACCGCTCCTCGGGACCGTAGCCCTTCAAATCCACCAGATATTGCAACCCACCCCTAGAAACATGAGAGTCGAGGAGGGCAGCCACCTCGTACATGTCACTAGAGACAGCGCGAGGGGAAACGGGCCGTCCGAGGGGACGAGAGAACCGGTTACACAGTAATGGCTTCAAAAGGGAGGTGTGAAACGTGTTCGGAATACGCATGGAAGGAGGCAAGTCCAGGGAGTAGGAAACGGGGTTAACCCTACGCAACACCTTGTAGGGGCCAAGAAACCGGGGAGCAAACTTCATCGAGGGAACCCTGAGACAGAGATTCCTGGAGGACAACCACACTCTATCACCCGGAGCATAAGAAGGGGCCGCACCTCTATGGCGATCAGCAAACCTCTTCTGAGCAGCCGCCGAACGAGACAGTGCCATATGGACCTGATCCCACATCTCCCGCAAAGAAGCGAGGTGCTGATCCAAGGCGGGCATTCCCTTGTCGGAGAACGCACCGGGAAGGACAGTATGTCAAAACCTATAAGCAACCTCAAAAGGACTTAAGCCAGTAGACGAATGAGACACCGTATTCCTGGCAAATTCAGCCCACAGAAGGAGGCGAGACCAGTCGTCCTAGTGCGCATTAGTGAAGCAGCGCAAATACAATTCCACAGACTGATTAGCACGTTCGGCTGCACCATTAGATTGCGGGTGATAGGAGGAAGTGAATGATAAGGAGACCCCCATCTCAGTACAAAAGCCCCTCCAAAACTGAGAGACAAATTGAGGGCCCCTGTCAGACACGATATCCTGAGGTACCCCATGCAAGCGGAACACTTCTTTGGCAAACACCTGAGCCAATTGAACCGCAGAGGGAAGCTTCTTAAGCAGAATAAAGTGCGCCATTTTAGAGAACCTATCCGTCACAGTCAATATCACTGTCTGACCATCAGAAAGAGGAAGGTCTACAATGAAATCCATGGATAAGTGGGTCCATGGTTTCTTGGGTATAGATAGAGGCATAAGTAGACCCTGGTGTCTCACATTAGGGGACTTACACTGCGTACAGACCCGACAAGCCTGTACAAAATCCACTACGTCTTGCTTAAGTGAAGGCCACCAGAACTGTTGAAGGAGGCCCTTATAGGTTTTGGTAACCCCCGGATGACCAGCAGTTTTGGCGGTGTGAAATAAAGTTAACAACTTTTTTCTGTCCTTTGTTTTAACGTATAGTTTACCAGCCGGCGTCTCAGGGGGTGCTTGGGTTTGGTAAGTCTTAATACTATTAAGGAAAGGAGATGAAACAACCAAACGGGTAGCAGCTATTATCTGAGACGCAGGAACAATAGGTACAGGAGTCGGGTTAACAAATTCTAACGGTTCATGCTGTCGAGAGATAGCGTCAGCTTTGGCATTACGGCAACCAGGTCTATAGGTAATAACGTACTGGAAACGTGAAAGAAATACAGACCATCTAGCCTGCCGGGCAGATAACCTTTTAGCGTCAGCTATATAAGAGAGGTTCTTATGATCTGTTATAACCATGATTTTGTGTTTAGAACCCTCTAATAAGTACCTCCATTCCTTAAAAGCTAACACAATAGCTAATAGTTCCCTGTTCCCAACATCGTAATTCTTTTCTGGATCAGACAACCTTTTTTGAAAAGAAACAACAGGGATGGAGGGGTTTGTCATACGACAACCTCTGTGACAGTACTGCTCCCACACCCGATTCAGAAGCGTCTACTTCCATAACAAAGGGAAGACAAGGATTAGGGTGGTGCAGCACTGGAGTAGAGGCAAATGCCTTCTTGAGAGTTTCGAAGGCCTTAAGGGCTTCGGGATTCCAAACCCTAGGGTGTAGACCTTTTTTAGTCAGCTTCGTTATAGGAGAGATAAGTGGTAAAAAGTTTTTTATAAATTTCCTATAATAGTTGGCAAATCCTATAAAACGCTGGATAGCCTTAAGTCCTTGGGAAAGTGGCCAGGACAGTATGGCTTCCAATTTAGCAGGATCCATACTGAAACCCTGTTCAGTAATTATATATCCAAGGAATCATGATTTATGCCCTTTATGGTTTAAAACCAGACTCTGCCACAGTCCAGGTGTTAGTCCCCTTGAAACAACTTTTCCATCACTATTGTGGCCAGAAAGAGTCCCTGTGGGTTTTAAAATTCGCCTGCCTATTGAAGTCTATGGCGGTTCGCCCGGTTCGCCCGTTCACGAACATTTGCGGAAATTCGCGTTTGCCGTTCGCGAACGGAAAATTTTATGTTCGCGACATCTCCACCCACGACATTACATGCGATCACACCAGACCACTCTCCACTGTGCTGGAGATGCGGAGTGGAGAATGGCACACTTATGCACATTTGGTGGGGATGCCGTAAGATCACCACGTTCTGGAAGGAGATTCACACAATACTACAACTCTTCTCAGATGACCCACCCCCCTTTAGACCTGCGGAAAAGTTGCTACACCATACCAAGTTACCTAGGTCCATATACAAAAAATCCCTGACAATATGTATACTGAACACAGCCAAATCGATTGTACCACAATACTTGAAGCAACCTATTACCCCACCACTGAGAATCTGGTTCTCCCACATGGAGGAACTACGATCCCTAGAAGAACTACAACACACAGCAGCTGGCACACAACAAACATACCTCAACACATGGACCCACTGGCTATTGAAGACGACAAAACCAGACTTCACCGACAGACTACGACTCGACAACGGAGACTGATCACAGACCCCAACACAACCCAGGCACCAGACAATGACAAAGACTCGACCCCCCAACACCCACCCCAATCCCCTATACCATCCCACAACCTTCCACACCCAAACCCTCATGCTACGACTCAAACGGGACAGCTGGAACCATCCAGGAAATAGCCCCTTACGGGGAAACATGGGAGACCACAACCACAGGAACCCCACAAGCGATTGTGTTCCCAACACACAAGGGGAACACCACAGGTCCCTCCACTGACCGACCCGGTCGAACCTATCATAACGCAGGCCACACAGCGGGGACTAACCTGCACTAGGCCCTTAGGGCGCTCACCGACACCACACGGGTTCCACCCACTAGAACACTGCCAGAACACGACCAACCAAATGAGACATATTGAACAGAGGATCCAGAGACCCTAATAAGACAGCTACCAAGTGGTTCATGCCCATGGGACCTGCGTGTCCTTCAACCACAGAGGGCCTGCGAGCCCACCTGGAAATGCACATAACAGAACTTGTTAATCTCCTATTGCCTTGATATGCGGGGGACCTGCCAGTCCAGAAAACACATGCATCTACCTTGTTTCTCTTGTCAATTTGAAATCAATAAAAATTAAATTTACAAAAAAAAATGCTAAACAAATAAAATCACTAGTGCTGGCCCACAACTACAGATAATAAATGGATCAAAACTAATAAGTGGCAGCAATATTCTAAAGTGACAGTGCTATAGTAAATGCTAATATAAATACTGTACTTCAGTAAACTCTAATTTAAGTAATTATTGTGAAAAATAGTATAAAGGGACATTGTGATGTCTTAGGTGGTTAAAGAGTGTTTAGGAAATATTCAGTGTCCAGTGATAACTTTATTTAAAGTACCATTGTAAGGTAAGTAAACAATAATGGGCTTGATAAAGTGCAAGGGCAAAAATCGCAGAATTAAAATTAACAATAAAAGTGATATAGTGATACCTTAAAGTGACACTGGCGAATATAGAAAACAATATTGCATAGGTATGATTTGAACATACTACATAGTGAAACAAAATAAACCCATGCATTAAAAAGAAAGGAAAAATATCTATTAAAACACGCGTAGCATGGCAGATTCAAAGAAAGGAGTGATATGATAATGTTTCATTCAGTCCTGTAGGGGACACTGTATCAAGTTCAGATATCTTCATTGAGCAATATCATGCTGCGAACCCCACCTCTCCTGGGCTCAGGCACATAGTCTATCCCACTGAATTTTAAGGTCGTTAAATGGTACTTATGCTTTTAAAAATGTTTTGCAACTGGCTTGTCGGATGAACTGTCTCTAAAAGCCGTTCTTATGCTGGAGCAGTGTTATCTAATAAACTCAAGTGGGGGGGGGGGGGTTGAAGGGGGGGGATTGAAGGGGAGGGGGGGGGGCTATGATTTGCCTATGTAAAATAAACCAATAGTGCATGTAAGTTTGTATAACACAAATGGTGTGGGGGTGATTGAATGTTCGTGCTGGTGTTATGTGTACACACATGACACACTCAAAACACTTAACATATCCATGATTTAGAATCCTTGAGTCTGGTACATTACTTCAAAAGGGATCCGTGTGTACCAAGAAGTCCCATAGGCTTTTATTTATTTTATACCAAATTAAAAATTTGTTATGGGCAAATGCAAATATTATATTTCTCAAACTGTGTACTTTATTTTTAAGAGATATTGCAAACTTACAATGTGTTAGAAATGAACATATTGTTTTTCATGCATGTTTCTTTAAGCGATAACATTTTACCTACTTTCAGTGCATAATATGTTTATGCGATTTTGTCCCAGACAAAATACAATAACAATAATATATAAACAAGCTTCAAGGCTATGCTATGACTCTTTCAGTACATAATATAATGCGGTAACCCTAAATAGATAAAGCCATCTTGTCCTAAGTCAGGGAATTTCCCATGACGTGTGAACCCTTATGTTTTAATTATGGCCTTGTATCTTTGCCAAGTTAATGGAGGTCTTAAAATTAATAAAGTAAAAGGTGTTACTTTTTCAAGATGTATTCAATTGGTGGACCCAGGGCCGTCTTTAATATTGATTGGACCCTGGGCAAGAATTTACTTGGGCCCCCTGGATCCCGCCTTCCCACACCCTAGCATGCAATCACACCCTCCACACACACACATACCAAAAAAAACACACAACTCGTAGAGTAGTAAACTTTAATAATGTAAACATAAAGAACTGGTTCACAAATAAGTCCTTAGCTTGACCTACTTGCCACCTGTAGCTTCTTTTAACCTCGGTCTTATAGTATATTTTTATTTTAACAGTTATATGTTGTTGGAAGAACAAGCATAATAACAATATCTTTCACCCTAAGGGTGGAGGGGACCTAAAGATGCTATAGTGCTGGGAAAATGAGTTTGTTTTCCTAGCACTATAGTGGTCCTTTAATACAACTCACAGTAATGTGAAGTGTGTCAGTGTATCGCACGGCTCCACAGCAATACAACTCACAATACAACTCACAGTAATGTGCGATGTGCAAGTACATCACAGAACAAAATGCATAGAAAAGTGGAGTGTTAATTAAGCGACTCCCTAAGCCTAGTCTGGAAGAATAAAAAAGACAACTTCTTTAGATCATATATTCTAGACCAGATTATTCCAGTCTGGCAAAAGATAAGGAAGAAAATTGATTTAACCAATAAAATATTTGATTTCCAAACAATAGACATAATAGAAGCAAGTATAGAGAACATCTCCTTAAAAACATGGAAGGAAAAGGGAATAAATACAATAAAAGAACTGATTAAGGAGGGCAAAATTAAACCATATAAAATATTGATAGAAGAGTTTAAGGTTCCTGTAAATGAAGTATATACCTATCTTAGAGTAAAACACTTTCTGGAGAAAGCTGAGATAGTAAAAGATGGTAAGATGTATGAAATTTTAAAACCAATGTTACATCAGAATAAAAAAAAGCAAATGTTCTCTAGGTGTGTTAGAATGTTGGAACAAAAGGAGGACTTAGCCCTCCCCAATGCTATAAAAAAATGGAACATGGAACTAAAAATAAATATAGAAGTAAATGAATGGTTACATAATATACAAAAAATCAGTAAATTTGTCCACTCCTTTATATTAATAGAAACACACTTTAAGTTAGTTAATAAATGGTATATGACTCCAACTAAAATAGCTAAATTTGATTCATTCAAGGATGTGAAATGCTGGAGGTGCAGAGAGGAAAAAGGAGACTACATTCATATGTGGTGGTCCTGTAGACAAGTGACTGCTGTTTGGCAGTGGGCTCAACTTATCATCCACACACTTTGTGGTGTCGAAATACCTCTAAAACCAGAAACAATGCTATTACATTATCAATGGCCAAAATTAAACAAAATAAATCAATTTTTAACTATTCATTGCTTAATAGCATGTAAAATAATAATAGCTAGAAATTGGAAGGGAAACACCGTCTTCAATATAAAGTTGATAATAATACAGATGATCTATCAAATTAAGATGGAAAAGGATCACTGCAGGATCCTGGATGATAATTTGAGCCTATGGTCAACTTGGGAAGAAAAACTAATACAAATGTAAAGGTAATGAGATTACCATCTGCAAAAAGTAACTAGAAATTGGAAGTATGATGAGCTCTCGTGAGGGAGGGGGGGAAGTCTTTGTGTCTATGTGTATGAATATTATTTATAGATATTGTGTATAAATGTTTTTATGTACTTTTTTGTAAAAGATTTATGGTGATAAACCCAATAAAAAGACTATAAAAAAAAAAGAAAAGTGGAGTGTGTGAGTATCACAAGCTCTACAGCAATATAACTCACAAGAACGTACAATTTGTGAGTGTATTACAGATCACCTTTTTAATACAATGCACATGAATGTCACATGTCACATATATGCACATGTATATCATACCCGACCCACTGCTTTCCCATAGAGAAGCATTGGGAGGCTATTGCGCATGCGTGGCCTCATAGAGATGCTTTGAATCAATGCATTTCTATGAGGAGTGTTTAGCGCGAATGCCAGTTTTGCACGTTGTGCAACACTGGATTAGGAAGCACCTCTAGTGGCCGTCTGATGAGTGGCCACTAGAGGTATTCCTCAGCAGTAATGTAAATACTGCCTTTTTTTTCTGAAAAGGCAGTGTTTACATTAAAAAGCCTGCAGAGACATGCTATAGACACAAGAACTACTACGTTTAGCTGTTGTGGTTCTGGTGACTATAGTGTCCCTTGAATATAGAGAGGAAAAAAAGGATCAGCACAAAAGTATTAAATAAAATGGCTGTATCATTATAAAAATTAAAAAAGCACAACTTGACACAAATATATAGTATTTAAAAGATTACTTTATTTTTAACAATGTGATAGTACTGTACTACTAACTAACCCCTCCATCCACCCCTCCCCCTCCCCTCTAAACACCCCTCACCACCCCTCCCCGCTATATACCCCTCACCACCCCTCCCCCTCCCCTCTAAACACCCCTCACCACCCCTCCCCCTCCCCTCTAAACACCCCTCACCACCCCTCCCCTCTGAACACCCCTCACCACCCATCCCCCTCCCCTCTAACCACCCTTACTCCCATAAAACAATATATATTACTGTAACTTAATACTTACAGTTCTGAAGACTCCAGCAGGCTCAGGATCAGTTGGGCAGCTGGGCTAAAGGCTAGAGTGGGTGCCGCGCTCTGCTGTTCAGGATGGTGCCGCTCTGCATTTCCGGAAGGCGCCGCGCTGCAGTTCGTGAAGGAGGCGGAGTCATGGCAACGCTCAAAAAAAGAAAGGTGTAGCGCTATATACAAGTATCTGATAAATCCAAACTTTTTAGAAATATTCACTTCCCAACTGGTCACAGGGTGGATGATATTATTTCAAGTGTTCTGAAAAGAAATTAAATCCTCATAGCGTAACTCTGTGATTCAATATATAAATATACAATGTGCGTATAGAACCACTCACATATTGTGGAGCTTATAGCCAAGCTCAGGTGTATACGCTTTCAGGTCCGTAAAGGCGACCTTTTTCCCTTCTTCAGCTCCAATCTTTCCCCCACGATGTCACTAGAGCTCAAGCAAAAGGTATATAGTGCAGCACAGTTTGTTACCAATAATTCATCAAAAAAGAGATATAGATTTTATACTCACAAGTAAGGAGCCACTTTTTAGGCTCAATTTCAGCACAATGTGTAGTTCAGGACTACACTCCTATAGAGCAGGAACCAATAGCCCAAATGTTGCAAAAGATAATTATTTATTTAGTATTAAAAATTCCAAAATAGTAATGGCCAATTACAATTTATAGAAACAAATATACTATAAAAACAAATTAATAGCTATATATATAGTGCAATGGGCATAAAGGTGATAACATAAATGATATTGCAATTCCCAGGACGCGTTTCGCCGAAAAATACCGGCTTCCTCAGCTAGGTGCAAAAAATTACCAAATATTCCTCCTACTGTCCGGAGTCCTGCTCTTATACCTTAGTGTTCCGTTTTCAAATCGGCATTCAGCTGTTTTCTGGCGCGCTCATCTTTCCGTCTTTCCGGCTCGCTCCATATGCGTTCCAAGCCTCCCTCTCGCTGTTGTTTACTTCCGTATTTGCCGTCTCCCCGGCTGGTTCCATTTGCGTTTCAAGCCTCCTTCTGGCTCCGTGTGTGTTTCAAGCCTCATTCTGGTGGTTGTTCATTATCGCTTTTCTCGGCATTCAGGAAAAAAAGTTCATTCTTTTTAATTACTTCTATTATCTCTGCGGAACTTGTGAACCTCCATCTCCCCTATCGGGTGTTCTTACAAATATGTAATATATTTATAACGTATATACCAAAAATACAATGACATTAAAAGCCAAAACAAAACATTTTTTTATCAATACATACTTATGTAATTCCCGATCTTTATCTCTTTGGGACACTCTAATATTAGTACTCCTGCTTCAGAAATAGATATGGATACAGTCCATTACTATCTCTAACAATGAATGAATCCACTATGGATATAATATATAATCCTAAATTAGTTCTTTTGCATGTCCCTTCATAGATATGCCAAACAAGAGACCAAAAACATTTTTTTCTTCATAACAATGTTTTTCCAAAAGTGCATACTTATATTTTCTGGCTTGCCCATTTTCTCAAATAATAAAATGTGATAAAAGATATATAATAAAAATATACAATGTAGTGACAAAGACTACAGAATATATAGTAAAGAAAATCTTCAGAGTGTCTTAATATAAATTCAACTGTTAAAAATAGAGACGATATGGTATCTAAAAAACTACATTCTTTAAAAATTAAGTCTTAAAAAAATAATTAATCTAAAAAATGACAAATTTCGAATTCCGAATTTAAACCATAGGGGATAAGGGTGTTCAGTTCGAAGATCCATTTCATTTCTTCTTTACTGAGTTTCTTATTAAAATCCCCCCCCCTCCAATCTTTTCCCACTCTACTTAATCCTAAAAAGTTACTGCCTAATGGTGATTGATTGTGATGTATTTTATAGTGTAGAGGTACACTATGGTTATCTGCTCCCTTCATTATATTCCTGCTATGCTCCTCTATTCTAATGTGGAGTGGTCGACTAGTTTTCCCTACATAGTTCAGACCGCAGGGGCATTGCATAACATAGATTACATTGTTGGTGTGGCATGTAATAATTTCTCCGATGTCATATTTTTGTTTTTTATTCTCAAATTGTGTAATTTTTCTTCTTTTATTACCAGTTCTTCTGCATGCCAAACACTGGCCACAACCAAAAAAGCCCTTTTCTTGTTCTAAAAAGGTGTCTTTCCTTTTTCTCTCCTTAATAAAACTCGATGTTAGGATACTGCGAAAATTCCTTACTCCTCTATGGATAAATTGGGGTTGTGGTGGTAGTATCTTCTCTAGCATTGGATCCTGACGGAGGATAGGCCAGAATCTTTTCACGATATTCCTAATTTTAAAATTGTCGATACTATAATTACAGATAAAAGGTACTCCTTCCATCTTCTGTTGTGTGCGTTCTTTATATTTCAAGAGATTGCTTCTTTCTAACTCTTTAACCTGTACCCTTGCTTCTTCCAATTTAGGGTCCTCATATCCTTTTTTCAAAAAATCTTCTTTAATTCTCATTGACTGATTATTATAGTTCTCCAAATCCGTGCAATTACGTCTAATACGTAAAAATTGCCCTTTAGGGGCATTCTCTAACCAAGGAGAGAAGTGGCAGCTTTCTCTTTCAATCAAACTATTGGCATCTACAGCCTTAAAAAAATTCTTAGTCTTAATTTTGCCATCTTCGATAAAAATGGTGAGGTCTAGGAAGGATATTTCCTTCTCACTCCACGTACTGGTAAGATTAATACCCCATGTGTTGTTATTAAGGAAAGCCAAAAAATCTTCCAAAAGTGGAACTCCTCCTTTCCAAATAAAAAAGATGTCATCTATGTAACGGCCATAGGTGACCAAGCTCCCCCCCCAGCCATGACCTTCATATATGAAATGATCTTCCCAATATGACATAAATAAATTGGCATAGCTGGGGGCGAACTTGGACCAAGTTCGCCCCCAGCTATGCCAATTTATTTATGTCATATTGGGAAGATCATTTCATATATGAAGGTCATGGCTGGGGGGGGAGCTTGGTCACCTATGGCCGTTACATAGATGACATCTTTTTTATTTGGAAAGGAGGAGTTCCACTTTTGGAAGATTTTTTGGCTTTCCTTAATAACAACACATGGGGTATTAATCTTACCAGTACGTGGAGTGAGAAGGAAATATCCTTCCTAGACCTCACCATTTTTATCGAAGATGGCAAAATTAAGACTAAGAATTTTTTTAAGGCTGTAGATGCCAATAGTTTGATTGAAAGAGAAAGCTGCCACTTCTCTCCTTGGTTAGAGAATGCCCCTAAAGGGCAATTTTTACGTATTAGACGTAATTGCACGGATTTGGAGAACTATAATAATCAGTCAATGAGAATTAAAGAAGATTTTTTGAAAAAAGGATATGAGGACCCTAAATTGGAAGAAGCAAGGGTACAGGTTAAAGAGTTAGAAAGAAGCAATCTCTTGAAATATAAAGAACGCACACAACAGAAGATGGAAGGAGTACCTTTTATCTGTAATTATAGTATCGACAATTTTAAAATTAGGAATATCGTGAAAAGATTCTGGCCTATCCTCCGTCAGGATCCAATGCTAGAGAAGATACTACCACCACAACCCCAATTTATCCATAGAGGAGTAAGGAATTTTCGCAGTATCCTAACATCGAGTTTTATTAAGGAGAGAAAAAGGAAAGACACCTTTTTAGAACAAGAAAAGGGCTTTTTTGGTTGTGGCCAGTGTTTGGCATGCAGAAGAACTGGTAATAAAAGAAGAAAAATTACACAATTTGAGAATAAAAAACAAAAATATGACATCGGAGAAATTATTACATGCCACACCAACAATGTAATCTATGTTATGCAATGCCCCTGCGGTCTGAACTATGTAGGGAAAACTAGTCGACCACTCCACATTAGAATAGAGGAGCATAGCAGGAATATAATGAAGGGAGCAGATAACCATAGTGTACCTCTACACTATAAAATACATCACAATCAATCACCATTAGGCAGTAACTTTTTAGGATTAAGTAGAGTGGGAAAAGATTGGAGGGGGGGGGATTTTAATAAGAAACTCAGTAAAGAAGAAATGAAATGGATCTTCGAACTGAACACCCTTATCCCCTATGGTTTAAATTCGGAATTCGAAATTTGTCATTTTTTAGATTAATTATTTTTTTAAGACTTAATTTTTAAAGAATGTAGTTTTTTAGATACCATATCGTCTCTATTTTTAACAGTTGAATTTATATTAAGACACTCTGAAGATTTTCTTTACTATATATTCTGTAGTCTTTGTCACTACATTGTATATTTTTATTATATATCTTTTATCACATTTTATTATTTGAGAAAATGGGCAAGCCAGAAAATATAAGTATGCACTTTTGGAAAAACATTGTTATGAAGAAAAAAATGTTTTTGGTCTCTTGTTTGGCATATCTATGAAGGGACATGCAAAAGAACTAATTTAGGATTATATATTATATCCATAGTGGATTCATTCATTGTTAGAGATAGTAATGGACTGTATCCATATCTATTTCTGAAGCAGGAGTACTAATATTAGAGTGTCCCAAAGAGATAAAGATCGGGAATTACATAAGTATGTATTGATAAAAAAATGTTTTGTTTTGGCTTTTAATGTCATTGTATTTTTGGTATATACGTTATAAATATATTACATATTTGTAAGAACACCCGATAGGGGAGATGGAGGTTCACAAGTTCCGCAGAGATAATAGAAGTAATTAAAAAGAATGAACTTTTTTTCCTGAATGCCGAGAAAAGCGATAATGAACAACCACCAGAATGAGGCTTGAAACACACACGGAGCCAGAAGGAGGCTTGAAACGCAAATGGAACCAGCCGGGGAGACGGCAAATACGGAAGTAAACAACAGCGAGAGGGAGGCTTGGAACGCATATGGAGCGAGCCGGAAAGACGGAAAGATGAGCGCGCCAGAAAACAGCTGAATGCCGATTTGAAAACGGAACACTAAGGTATAAGAGCAGGACTCCGGACAGTAGGAGGAATATTTGGTAATTTTTTGCACCTAGCTGAGGAAGCCGGTATTTTTCGGCGAAACGCGTCCTGGGAATTGCAATATCATTTATGTTATCACCTTTATGCCCATTGCACTATATATATAGCTATTAATTTGTTTTTATAGTATATTTGTTTCTATAAATTGTAATTGGCCATTACTATTTTGGAATTTTTAATACTAAATAAATAATTATCTTTTGCAACATTTGGGCTATTGGTTCCTGCTCTATAGGAGTGTAGTCCTGAACTACACATTGTGCTGAAATTGAGCCTAAAAAGTGGCTCCTTACTTGTGAGTATAAAATCTATATCTCTTTTTTGATGAATTATTGGTAACAAACTGTGCTGCACTATATACCTTTTGCTTGAGCTCTAGTGACATCGTGGGGGAAAGATTGGAGCTGAAGAAGGGAAAAAGGTCGCCTTTACGGACCTGAAAGCGTATACACCTGAGCTTGGCTATAAGCTCCACAATATGTGAGTGGTTCTATACGCACATTGTATATTTATATATTGAATCACAGAGTTACGCTATGAGGATTTAATTTCTTTTCAGAACACTTGAAATAATATCATCCACCCTGTGACCAGTTGGGAAGTGAATATTTCTAAAAAGTTTGGATTTATCAGATACTTGTATATAGCGCTACACCTTTCTTTTTTTGTATTTGTATTTTGTGTATGTGGGAAGACTACATTTGGTGTAACAGCTGCTATCAGTTCAGCATACATATTTGACTAAATTTTAAAAAAAAGCGCCAGTATATATTTTTTATCTATCATGGCAACGCTCACCCTAGCGTTGCCATGACTCCGCCTCCACGTGACATCACAGTGCGCGGCGCACGCAAAGGGCAGGGGAGGTCGGGAGGCGGAGCAACAAGTAAGTCCTTCACTATGCAGCAATGCCGCTCGCTCGCATAGTGAAGGTGAAGAATTAGATCGGGGAATGGAATTTGTGGGCAGTGGCCAGCGGGGCTCAAGAGGCAGCTGCCTTGGGCCCCCCAGGAGCAACTGGGCCCGGGGCAGCTGCCCCTTTTGCCCCGCGTTAAAGACGGCCCTGGGTGGACCCTTGTAAGATGTAGAGTGGGTTTGATGCCTTGGTCATGTGGTATGACCATGTACAGGTTCCGAACAACCATTGTAATACGGATAGGTTGAATGTTGCCGAACTCCAATTGTGTAAACCTGTTTAAAAGAGTTTGTGTATCTTTAATACAGGTATGTAGACTTTCAATGTATTCCCTGAATAAATAATCAAGCCATTTGGCTATTGACTCTAACACTGGTGGGCAAAGTGTTTCTTTTTGTATTGGTATGCTGTAAATGTTTTGTATTTGGTATGCTGTAAATGATATGAGTTTAAGCATGTCTTTTAAAAAGAAATTGATGTAAAGGAAGATCTATGTATTCTGCTTGTAAACCCAATGTTTCCTCAATTTTATTAAATAATTTCTCTGGCAGGGTCTCCATTCAAGAGCATAAAGGTATTAATGTCCTTCAATTCATTAGCATAGTTAGCATAGTTTTAGTAGTCCTATACCACAATGCCCCAACCTTTATCAGCTGGACGAATTACTATCGGGGGTCATTTGACAGATTCCTGATTATATTACGTTGTTGCTCTGTAATATTTTTGGTACTTTGCATTTTGAAATAAAATTAGTTTATTCAACTCGCTGCTCATTGTAGTTAAATAATTCCTATTAGAGGTTTTGTCCGAAGAAAAGAAAAAAATGTCGGTTTAAGTCAAAAAGGTTCATGTTCAATGATTTGTGTCTGAGGGTGTGCTAGATAACACTAGATAACATCACCACAAATTTGGGATTTCTGTGGGAAAAGAAAGTCTTATGGCTTGATCAGTGGCGTCTCCAGGATTCATACTTAGGGGAGGGCATATAAGGGGCCAGGGACAAAAGAAGGGGGCCGGTTATAAAATGTGTGTATATATCTATTTATATATATATATACACAGGTCTCGATAAATTCCAGACGCCAGGTCGCCATGGTGACTAGACATTTCGCCCTGGTGCCTGGCATTTGTCAGCCCTTTGCTAAGTCGCACCGGAAACATTAGAGCCGGCCGCCACGGGAAGCATGGAGACAGTGCGTGAGGGAGAAGTAACCTTCCTGAAGACGAGCATCAGAGGTGGGAGTACGGACAGAAGATAGATGTAAGTCTTCAGCAGATCTTAAGGGCCTAGATGGGACATACTTGTGTATAAGGGAGGATAGATAGGTGGGAGCAGCATTATGTAGAGATTTGAAAGCAAGAACCAGAATTTTAAATTGAGCTCTATATTTTATAGGAAGCCAATGTAGGGACTGAAAGAAGGGTGAGGCATGGGAGATGCGGGCGGACAGGAAGATGAGCCTCGCTGCCGCATTCATTATGGACTGTAACGGCGCAGGTTGGGTGCACATAAGACCACTGAGAAGCGGATTACAGTAGTCAAGGCGAGAAAGGACAGTGAAATGGACCAACACCTTACTCGCATCTGGCGTTAAGTAGGGGCGTATGCGTGCAATGTTTTTGAGATGGAAATTACAGGATTTGGCGATAGATTGAACATGAGGCTTGAAGGAGAGGTCGGAGTCAAAGAGAACACCTAGGCAGCAAGCCTGCGTGGTGGAGCTGATGGTAGCACCATTGACTATATATAAATGTGAGTTTGACAGGGTGAAGGGGGTGAGTGTGTGAGGAGGCTATATAGATATAGATATAGCCTCCGCACACACTCACCCCCTTCACCCTGTCACACTCCCCTCCTCTCGCTCTGCCACACTCACCCTATCATATTAACCCCCAAACCCTGTCACACTCATCCTTCATCACTCTCTCTTATGCATCCTTCACTCTGCCACAGTCCCCCTATGACATTAACCCCTTCAATACTGTCACACTCATCCTGCAATGATGCCACACTCACCCTGTCATGTAAATACCCCTAATGACTCACTTCTCCTCATCCTATCACACTCCTGCCTTCAACCATGCCACATTCATCCCATCCCTGTCGCACGCTCCCCCATAGCTCTGCCATACTCACTCGGCCACAGTAACCCCCTGTTCCCAAATGATTTAGGTTCAAGGCGCCCTTAATATTTCAGTATTTTTCCAAGGCATCCCAAGTCAAAATTTGTAGGTTGCATATCTGTACAGCGCTGTGGCATTTACTGGCGCTATAGTGTAATGTACAGTGTTGGTGTTTGAAGGGGTGCTTGTATATAGTTATTGTGTTTTAATACAGGGGTGTGTTTGTATGTAATGTTTGCGTTTGATTGCAGGGGTGAGTCTGAATGTAATGTTCACTTTTAGATGCAGATGTACATTTGTGTGATGTATTTGTGTTTGAGTGAAGGGGTGTGTTTGTATATTTTTTTTAGTTTGAATGCAGGGGTGTGTATGTAATATTTGAGTTAGATTGCAGAAGTGTATGTTGTGCTGGTGTTTGACTGCTTGGATGTATGTACATACACTACTACATACATACATACTTACACAGATATTCATACACATTAACATACAGATTGTCATGCCTAACTACCGGTATTTCTTTGTCCCTTCCGGGTTGACGGAGCCTAGCCACACCCCCTTCTCTGACGCGGTCTCCCCACGCTACATAATGCGACTGCGCCAGATACAAGATGCTGGATTATTGAACAGCGTTACCGCGGAATCAAACCGGCTAAAAGATTTCTCCAACCTTTACTTGTGAACCGAACAGGACTGGAAATCTACAGACCCTCCTTCTCCTCTCCTCAACCACGGCTAGTAACTGGACCTTCCTCATCCTGCTTGACAGCTTCCCTCCCCGGAGGAGAACTTCGGGAACCCTGATCTTTCACCATTGAAAGCTAAGTCAATTGCTATATCCGTAATAGGAGATTACCTGCTCTCAAGCCTGCTAATCCTTCCTGCTACAGCCTGCTTTCAAATCCGCTAAGTATTCCTGCTACAGCCTACTCTCAAGCCTGCTTACCTCGCACTCCAAAACAAATCACTCCTGCTACAACTTCATTTCTATTTTTCTCCGTTTCCATGAACTTGCAAACTCCAATGTACTATACTGCATGTATGCCAGAAGCTGCTTACTCCGTTTAAATAAACAGCGAAGTATTTAAAGAAACAGTACCTGTGTGATCCGTAATTAAAGATACAGTTCCTGTACTTTAGTATCCTCGTCATCTATCTGAGTTCTAAGAGATCTGCAGTTGTGCTCCATTTAAATATATGTAAGCATTACACAGATGCATATAAATACACCGACACAAACACACATATAGATACACACCAACATATACACACATGCACCCTGACACACAAGCATTGACCCATGCCCACACCATGACACAGATACATACAGTGACATAAAAACACACACCCTGACATACAGACACACATACACAAAAGCACACTGACATATATATATATATATATATATATATCTACATACACACACACATATACAGATACACACCCTGTCACACACACACACACACATACTCATAAACACACACACACTCAGACTCACACTCCTATACACATACACACACAAACTCATACACACACAAACTCATACACACACAAACTCATACACACACTCACACATTCACACACATACAAGTTATTTTTTTTAAATATCTCCAGCCACCCTCTTTTTCTGCTTACCTTATGTGCCAGGAGGGTGGCTTGGGGTCCTGCTGCTGCTGCTGTGTGAGTGAGGGGTCTGGAGCTCTTCATGCTCCTCTCCCCTCACAATGCAGCTGCCTCCTCCCATGTTGTCTCCTCCCACGCTGAAGTGACCGGCTGTCATTTCCTCCCAGCCGGCCGACATTACAGGATCTGGTTGTGGTCTTAAAGGACCACGGCACTCAACCAGGCCCCTGTTCAGCAATAATGTCTCCCATTAACATTCTGCGGCAGCCTTGTGTGCACGTCGCGGCGCGGCACAGAGTTTGGAAACCGCTGGATTACACTATAAAATATGCATTGCAAGTTTTTCCATCATTCCCCACACCAAACAGACAGGGACTTAGAGAAAACCTGGACACAACAGGCACATTTCTGGCATTATATCTACTATATGAACAGAATTATAGGGACAACTGGCTATTACACCAACAGGGACATTTATGACATTGCATTCGAAATACATTAATATGTAGTTGGCACCCCCTTGCAGCTCCAAAAGCTTCCACTTTTCTGGGAAGGCTTTCCACAAATGTTTGGAGTGTTTCTGTGGGATTTTATGCCCATTCATCCAGTAGAGCATTTGTGAGGTCAGGCACTGATGTTTGAAGAGAAGGCCTGGTTTGCAATCCCCATCCCATTTCATCCCAAAGATGTTTGATTAGGTTGAGGTCAGGGCTCTGTACCCAAACTTGTCCAACCTTGCTTTGTGCCTTGGGCACAGTAATGCTGAAATAGAACAGGGCCTTCCCTAAAATGTTCCCACAAAGTTGGAAGCATAGCAATGTCCAAAATGTCTTTGTATGATGGCAGAAGATTTCCCTTCACTGGAAGGAGCCTATCCCAACTCCTAAAAAACAGCCCCATACTATTATCCCTCCTCCACCAAACTTTACAGTAGGCACAATGCAGTCAAGGAGGCAACATTCTCTTGGCATCTGTGAAACCTTCGCCCATCACACTGCAAAACAGAAAAGCACAATTCAGCACTCCACAGAACGCATTTCCACTGCTCCAGAGTCCAACTGCAGTGTGCTTTATACCACTCAATTCGATCCTTGCAACTGTACTTGGTGGTGTAAAGCTTGCATGCAGCTGCTCTGCCATGGAAATCCATTCCATTAAGCTCCCGCTGCAGTGTTTGTGCTGATTTTAATGCCAGTTGAAGTTTGGAACTCTTCAGCTATGGATTCAGCAGAGAGTTGGCGACTTTTATGCACCATGCACCTCAGCACATGGTGACCAAGTCTGTGACTTTGTGTTGCCTTCTGCTTCATGGCTGAGTTGCTACTTTTCCTCAGTGCTTCCACCTTCCAATAATACCACTCACAGCTGACCGTGGAATTTCTAGCAGGGATGAAGTTATACAAATTAACTTATTGCAAAGGTGGCATTCTACCACAGCACCATGCTTTAATTCACTGAGATCTTCAGAACAATCTATTTTTTCACAATTGTTTGTAAATGCAGACTGCATGGCTTGGTTAATGATGTCACCTGTGGCAATTGGTCTGATTGAAACAACTGAATTCAATAATTAACATGTGTGTCCCAATACTTTTGTTCATATAGTGTGACATATATATTGTTTGTGAACTTTGTAGTTGAGTCGAAAATGATGCATAAATACAGTCTATGAAAGTATTTACAGAGAGGTAAAAAAAAGATAAAGAGCAGCAATTAATTTTATGAGATTAATATTTTTTTTCTGAAAACAATAAGCCAGCACCTGTTAGAAAAAAAAGTTTTCTTAAACACCTTAGTCAAAATTGGCTACGATGGAAGCAAAACAAGTAAAATAGGCAATAAAGCAGTAGTCAGTGGTTATAGAAGCTCACACTGTGATCTGGATACATTGTATTGGTTAACCACAGTATTCAGGAAAGAAGCAAATGGTCTCCACTGTGTCAAATGACCTCATAACTTAGCTTGATTGATAATGTGGAATAAACAATAGAGCATTATGAATGTCAGTTTTATCTAAAATGGATGACAATAATCAGGGCCGCCATCAGGGCATGACAACCGCAACGGTTGTCATGGGCCCGGCGGTCCTGGGGGGCCCGGACTGCTCAGGTCGTCCGGGCCCCACATTCAGTGGGTACATACCAGGTCGCAGGGGGCCCTGCGACCCCGGTATGTACCCACTGGGCCAGCCTCTTCTCCTGGGGGGCCCAGCAGCCGGTCACCTCAGGGCCCCCCAGAGGCTGGCCCTGCTGACAACCTGCGGGCGCGCGAGGGAGCACTCTCCTCTGAGTGCTTCCTCTTCAGCTCCCTCGCGCACCGTACTGATGCTGGAGCCGGAAGATGATGTCATCTTCTGGCTCCGGCATCAGTACGTGGCGCGTGAGGGAGCTGAAGAGGAAGCACTCAGCCAGAGAGTGCTCCCTCGTGCGCCCTCCGGGTGTCAGGGAGGAAATTTGAGTGAGTGGGGGTGGGGGAGAGGGAAGGAGGAAATATGAGTGAGTGGGGGTGGGGGGAGAGGTAGAGGGAGGAAATTTGAGTGAGTGGGGGTGGGGGGAGAGGGAGGGAGGAAATTTGAATGAGTGGGGGGGAGAGGGAAGGAAGGGAGGAAATTTGAGGGAGTGAGGGGGGGAGAGGGAGGGAGGAAATTTGAGGGAGTGGGGGGGGAGAGGGAGGGAGGAAATTTGGGGGGGGAGAGGAAGGGAGGAAATTTGAAGGGGGAGAGGAAGGAAATTTTTGGGGGGAGAGGAAGGGAGGAAATTTGAAGGGGGAGAGGAAGGAAATTTGGGGGGGAGAGGAAGGGAGGAAATTTGAAGGGGGGAGAGGAAGGAAATTTGAGGGAGGGGAGGGAGAGGTCGGAATTTGAGGGGGGAGAGGAAAGGAGGAAATTTGAGGGAGGGGGGAGAGGAAGGGAGGCAATTTGAGGGAGGGGGGAGAGTAAGGGAGGAAATTTGAGGGAGGTGGAGAGGAAGGGAGGAAATTTGAGGGGGGGAGGAAGGAAATTTGAGGGAGGGGGGAGAGGAAGGGAGGAAATTTGAGGGAGGGGGGAGAGGAAGGGAGGAAATTTGAGGGAGGGGGGAGAGGAAGGGAGGAAATTTGAGGGAGGGGGGAGAGGAAGGGAGGAAATTTGAGGGGGGGAGAAGGAAGGAAATGAGAGGGAGGGGGAGAAGAAGGAAATTGGAGGGGGGGGAAGGCAATGAGAGGGAGGGGGAGAAGAAGGAAATTGGAGAGTGGGGGAGAAGAAGGAAATTGACGGGGGTAGGGGGAGAGATTGACATCCATCACACACACACACAATGCACCCCTTGCACACAGAAAAACACACAATGCATTACACACAGACACACATACACAAGCAATGCATCCCTTACACACAGCAACACACAATGCACCCCTTCCACACACTCAGTGCATCCCTTACAGACACACACACTGCATCCCATACATACACAAACTCACCTTGCAGCCCTTACACATACAAACACAGATTCACACAATGCATTCCTTACACACATCAGGACATCCCCCCTCCCCCCACACACACACACCCCCCTGTGAACAAACTCATTGGTGGACCCTGGGACCCAGACCTTGAGCTGTGTAAAGGGCCCTAAAAAAATGGAGCTGCTTCCCGTTCTCCCAGAACATTGATTTTTGTGACCACAGTTACAAACCGCCTCCAGAGAGCCTGTTCTACACCAGACCAGTGGAGCCAGACGGCAGCTGAAGCCCATCATCATCCTCATCTGGTTGTAAGTAGGCAATCTAGTATATTATTTGTGGCACTAATTTCTAATTTACCTCACATTAAAGGGACACTATAGTCCCCAGAACCACTGCAGCTTAATGTAGTGGTTCTGGTGTCTATAGCCTGTGCCTGCAGGCCTTTTATTGTAAACACGGCGGCACTGCAGCACTGTGTTAGTTAACATGGCAGATCATATGGGTGGGCACTGTGATGTCACATGGGGGCGGCAAACTTTACTTTTGCCTAGGGCGGCAAAAATCCTTGCACCGGCCCTGCAGACACTGCATCCCTGTGGGCGGACTCGGGGGGGGGGGGGGGGGGGGGACTCGGGTGCAGGTGCAGGGGGGCCCAGACCTTGAGCTGTGTCAGGGGCCCCAAAATTTCTAATGGCAGCCCTGACAATGATTGACTGAGAGCTCTGAGTGTAGGTTGTTGCTTCTCTGAATTGGTTTGAAAAGACATGAAATAGCTATTAATTATGGCCAAATAGGCACAGTGCTTCATTCCAAAATTGTTCACAAACGATATTCTGAATTAATAAAACAAATCAAATCAAATAGGGGTTACTAGGAATCCCTACTAAACTATGAGACCCAGTAGAAAGGCCTCTCTTCTTCTGTCACATGGAAGGAAAAGTATTAATGAACTTTTTCAGTTTCACTTACAGCCTGTTCCATCAACCATACTATCCACAGACCCTGATGTGCAGAACATAAAGGGTAGCTTCGGACCTACCATGTTCCTGTCGCTCCTTCATCATCTGACCACCGAGGTAAGGAGTCTTTAAATAAAGCGGAGAAAACATGGACTTCCTGTCAATCAGGAAATAGCTCTGACTTTCCTTCAATGCACCCCGTAATGTGTTATAGTTACCCATCTTTCATTGATCGCCCCACCCAGTGAAAGTGCAGCGCATTGGGGGATTTACAATGCCAATGAAACACATCTCTCTATATCTGATGTCTTGTTGGTCCACAAGCGTGGGGTTACATAGCAGATGCCTCAGTTATCAATATCACAGAAGAACTGGGAGGTTTAATTATTTTATGTTCTGTATACTTAGAAACGGAAAATTTAAACTGAACTACAAGATTACATAGAACACTTTTTTCAAAATGTACCATCGATTTCAAATGTAAGAAAAATTCCTCCTTTTAATACTTCAGGGATAGTTTAAGCCACCTTAAATCAGTCAACTTGCAATATATCTGAAATGTTAATTAAGCAACTTTTATATCCTCACCTCTGCTTTGCTGGCTTTAGTAAAAGCCTCTCTGCCAGTGAAACTCTCCACAGGTACGTCTAATTCTGTTTGATGCTAGTGATCTGGGTTTGGCAAATAGCATTCACAGTAGATTCACCTGAAGATCAATAACAGCTTGTTCAAAGCTAGATTGGCTTCATAGAGTCCAGGATTTTATTAATTTATAGAAACTTCCTAAGACTTGCACTACAAAAGAAAAAAAAGCAAACTTGAATCTGTTCACATAGTATATTGTGGAAATGAAATACGAAGTTAGCCCCTTCAATTTAAAACGTCTCACTTAATGTTTCTAAGACTTTGTGGGTCCATGAAGAAAGTATTGACCTTAAATTAAAGTAGAAATATTACTTTCCTTGCTAGACATAATAACAACCTTGCTAAACAACCTTTTAGGAAGCTGATTACTAGTGATGTACCGAACGGTTCGCTGGCGAATAGTTCCTGGCGAACATAGCGTGTTCAAGTTCGCCACGGCGGGCGAACATATGCGCGGTTCGATCCACCCCCTATTCGTCATCATTGAGTAAACTTTTAACCTGTGCCTCACAGTCAGCAGACACATTCCAGCCAATCAGCAGCAGACCCTCCCTTCCAGACCCTCCCACCTCCTGTACAGCATCCATTTTAGATTCATTCTGAAGCTGCATTCCTAGTGAGAGGAGGTAAAGTGTAGCTGCTGCTGATTTGATAGGGAAATGGATAGCTAGGCTAGTGTATTCAGTGTCCACTACAGTACTGAAGGACTCATCTGATCTCTGCTGTGAGGACAGCACCCCAAAAAGCCCTTATCAGGGCTAGAACATCAGTCTGCTTTTTTTCCTGTGTAATCTAATTGCAGTTGCCTGCCTGCCAGCTTCTGTGTCAGACTCACAGTGGATACTGTGCCCACTTGCCCAGTGCCACCACTCATATCTGGTGTCACAATAGCTTGCATTTAAAAACCAAAAAATAGTTTTCACTGTTATTGATTGAATAGCAGTTAGCTGTCTTCAAGCGGGTATGTCAGGCCTACAGCGTCCACTCTGCCAACCTCTGCCAGTGCACAGTGCCACTCATATCTGGTGTCACAATAGCGTGCATTTAAAAACAAAAAATAGTTTTTTCACTGTAATAGATTGAATAGCAGTTAGTTGTCTGCAAGCGTCTGTGTGTCAGGCCAACAGCGTGTACTCTGTCAACCTCTGCCAGTGCACAGTGCCACTCATATCTGCTGTCACAATAGCGTGCATTTAAAAACAATTTTTTTTTTCACTGTTATAGATTGAGTAGCAGTTAGTTGTCTTCAAGCGGGTATGTCAGGCCTACAGCGTCTACTCTGCCAACCTCTGCCAGTGCACAGTGCCACTCATATCTGGTGTCAAAATAGCGTGCATTTAAAAACAAAAAACGTTTTTGACTGTAATCTAATAGCAGTCAGTGTCCTTCAAGCGGGTGTCAAGCCTACAGCGTGTACTCTGCCAACCTCTGCCAGTGCACAGGGCCACTCATATCTAGTGTCACAATAGCTTGCATTTAAAAACAAAAAAAGTTTTTGACTGTAATATAATAGCAGTCAGTGTCCTTCATAAGTGTGTGTCAGGCCTACAGCGTGTACTCTGCCAACCTCTGCCAGTGCACAGTGCCACTCATATCTGGTGTCACAATAGCGTGCATTTAAAAACAAAAAAAGTTTTTGAATGTAATATAATAGCAGTCAGTGTCCTTCATAAGTGTGTGTCAGGCCTACAGCGTGTACTCTGCCAACCTCTGCCAGTGCACAGTGCCACTCATATCTGGTGTCACAATAGCATGCATTTAAAAACAAAAAAAGTTTTTGACTGTAATCTAATAGCAGTCAGTGTCCTTCAAGCGGGTGTCAGGCCTACAGGGTGTACTCTGCCAACCTCTGCCAGTGCACAGTGCCACTCATATCTGCTGTCACAATAGCTTGCATTTAAAAACAAAAAAATGTTTTTGACTGTAATATAATAGCAGTCAGTGTCCTTCATAAGTGTGTGTCAGGCCTACAGCATGTACTCTTCCAACCTCTGCCAGTGTACAGTGCCACTCATATCTGGTGTCACAATAGCTTGCAGTTAAAAACAAAAAAAGTTTTTGACTGTAATCTAATAGCAGTCAGTGTCCTTCAAGCGGGTGTCAGGCCTACAGCGTGTACTCTGCCAAACTCTGCCAGTGCACAGTGCATATCTGGTGTAAAAATAGCTTGCATTTAAAATCAAAAAAAGTTTTTGACTGTAATATAATAGCAGTCAGTGTCATTCATAAGTGTGTGTCAGGCCTACAGCGTGTACTCTGCCAACCTCTGCTAGTGCACAGTGCCACTCTTATCTGGTGTCGCAATAGATTGCATTTATAAACCCAAAAACTTTTTTCACTGTTATAGACTGAATAGCAGTTAGTTGTCTGCAAGCGGGTGTCAGGCCTACAGCGTGTACTCTGCCAACCTCTGCCAGTGCACAGTGCCACTCATATCTGGTGTCACAATAGCTTGCATTTAAAAACAAAAAACTTTTTGACAGTAATATAATAGCAGTCAGTGTCCTTCATAAGTTTGTGTCAGGCCTACAGCGTTTACTCTGTCAACCTCTGCCAGTGCACAGTGCCACTCATATCTGGTGTCACAATAGCTTGCATTTAAAACCCCAAAAACTTTTTTGACAGTAATGTAATAGCAGTCAGTGTCCTTCATAAGTGTGTGTCAGGCCTACAGCGTGTACTCTGCCAACCTCTGCCAGTGCACAGTGCCACTCATATCTGGTTTCACAATAGCGTGCATTTAAAAACGAAAAACATTTTTTCACTGTTATAGATTGAATAGCAGATAGTTGTCTTCAAGCGGGTGTATCAGGCCTACTGCGTGTACTCTGCCAACCTCTGCCACTGCACAGTGCCACTCATATCTGGTCTCACAGTAGCTTGCACGCATAGTACCACTAATCCCCAAAAAATGACAGGCAGAGGCAGGCCACCCCACAGGTGGTGCTGTGATTCCCTTTTGCCCTAGAATAATGCCCAGTTTTCAGAGGAAACATACCCTGAACTTGAAAAGTTCTGAGGACATAGTTGACTGGCTAACACAGGACACCCAATCTTCTACAGCTTGTGACACCAGCTCGGAACCTTGACGCACCATCCTCCTCCAGCTTAGCTTCGGGCACCTCTCAAGATACCACTCACCCGCCTGCCGCCACCACCAACACTAGCACCACAGCCGCTTCACTTTATCTGTCAGAGGAGTTATTTAAACATCCTTTTGAAGAAATGAGTGATGCGCAACCATTATTGCCAGAGGATGTAGATAACAGGGATATGTCTGATTCAGGCAGCTTTACACACATGGACGTACGGTGTGATGATGATGATGTTATACCCGCTTGCTGAGTTGTCAGATACAAGTGAAGCGGTTGATGATGACGATGCGTCCATGGATGTCACGTGGGTGCCCGCTCGGCAAGAAGAAGAACAGGTCGAAAGTTCAGATGGGAAAACAGAGAGGAGGAGGAGACGAGTTGGAAGCAGGGGGAGGTCGTCGCAAGGAGCTAGTGGCACAGTCAGACAGCATGCATCGGCACCCGGGGTCAGCCCGACAGCACGCCAATCAACGCATGCTGTGTCCACCACCATATACATACAAAACAATAGGTGGAACCGCTTGAGTCTTTGATAATCTGTAAAACAAGGGTATATGCAAAATAGCGTAGTATGTCTATACAATAACATAAAATGAGAGAAAATAGTAGTTGCACTCACAAGGTTGGAGTCATACCCTCATATGACTCTCTTTGTATGCTCCTTTGGACCATTCAAAGGTTGTCCAAACCTATATACTGCCAGAATCCTGGTTGTCCTTCTGCACCTGTGCCTGGTGTCTCGAAATGAAGTAGCAGGAAACCCAGGTATCTTCTCAAAGGTAGGTTTATTTCTTTAAAAAATGTATAAAACAAATATACTTTACCAGAATACAACTGGTTAAAGTGCAAAAGTAGTGTAAGATTAATCCAAGGTAAAAGTCTTTAAAAAGTGTCCTTCAATAAGGTGTCCAAGTGTCCAAAACGCGTTTCGCCTCTCAATCAGGCTTCCTCAGTTGGATAAAGTTCACTTCAATTGTTTCTCTTTTTATGGGGTTCCCGCCGGACCTTCTCCGCCAATCAGACGTTTCCTTCCTGTAAATTGTTAACTTGGAACGCATCGTGCGTTCCAACCATTGTAAAGAATGACTTCCGGGACATATTGGGATCGGGCGCACGTGCGTCCCACACGCCGGCGTTCACTTCCGCATTTCGTCGAGGTGGAACGCACGTGCGTTCCAATCGTGGCTTGCTCTACAGCGTCTGCGTCCCACCTCGTTTAGACGCATGCGCGTTCCAGGTCGGCCGACCAGCCAATAGGCTTGCTACCCCCATGGAACGCACATGCGTTCCAAAACCTCTGCGGTCCGAAAAAAACGCATAAATATTCAAAAAAAGGGGGAGATGCTCAGAATTAATAAATATACAGATAAAATTACCCAGTGCTGTGGAGCTGAGTTACAATACCATAGATGAGATATATATTGCAGGACTATGTATCACAGCAAGAAAACAGTGGAGATGGAAATATATAATATAATAAAAGCATAATAAAACATAAGACTTCTTTAGTATATGATAAAATGGGTACAAAGTCAATGATATAAATAGTAAAACTGTACCTACTAATTCTAGATATAAAACTAAAAGGTGTATATGTGAGGTGAATTAACTCATAAAGTGAGGTGGATTAACACATAAAGTGACATAGCTCGAAATCGTTATTTAAACCTTCAGGTTTTAAACCTTCATGGTGTTAAAGTTAAAGATAAATTTCATTTCTTCTTTCCCTATTTTATTGGAATAATCCCCTCCTCTCCAATCTTTTTTCACGTGTTTTAATGCGCAAAAGAACAATCCTTCCGGATTCTGTCCATGTGCTTTTTTAAAATGATTTGAAACACTGTGGGTTTCTACTCCGTTTCGGATATTTCTAATGTGTTCCGCTATTCTGATGTTCAAACTTCGGATGGTGCGGCCTATGTAAATTAAGTTGCACGGACATTTTAAGGCATAAATGACCCCCTGGAGTGGCAGGTTAAGTGATCTCTTATATTGAATTTCTTATTTATATGAGGTTCTAGATCTACTAAGTGTCTCTTTTTGCTTTTTGTATTCTTGCATGCTCCACACTGTCCACAACCATAAAAACCCTTTTCCATTAAAAATAAATTTCTTTCCTTTATGATGTTTTTATTGTTGTTTTTAACCAGTGTATTCTTGAGGTTTTTTGCTTCTCTAAAAATTATTTTTGGTTTATCGGGTAGCAACTGTTTCAAAATCGGGTCATCTTTCAAAATATGCCAATATTTGTGCATGATCTTGTTTACCTTTCTATTGTTACCGTGGTAATTGCATATAAAAGGGATATCCGTACTCCACTCTTTCTTTTTTTTATTTTTATATGTTAACAGGTTAGTTCTTTGTGTCTGCTGGACTTCGTCTAAGGCTGTTTGGAGAGAGGTTTCATCATACCCTTTCTCTAAAAATTGAGTTTTTATTCTGTTGGCTTGTTCTAAAAAATCCTGGTCATTTGTGCATACCAAGGGGTATGAGCAATGCTCCCAAGGGCCAATTCATGAGAATCAGAAGAAATTGCACAAATGACCAGGATTTTTTAGAACGAGCCAACAGAATAAAAACTAAATATGTCCCGGAAGTCATTCTTTACAATGGTTGGAACGCACGATGCGTTCCAAGTTAACAATTTACAGGAAGGAAACGTCTGATTGGCGGAGAAGGTCCGGCGGGAACCCCATAAAAAGAGAAACAATTGAAGTGAACTTTATCCAACTGAGGAAGCCTGATTGAGAGGCGAAACGCGTTTTGGACACTTGGACACCTTATTGAAGGACACTTTTTAAAGACTTTTACCTTGGATTAATCTTACACTACTTTTGCACTTTGTATTCTGGTAAAGTATATTTGTTTTATACATTTTTTAAAGAAATAAACCTACCTTTGAGAAGATACCTGGGTTTCCTGCTACTTCATTTCGAGACACCAGGCACAGGTGCAGAAGGACAACCAGGATTCTGGCAGTATATAGGTTTGGACAACCTTTGAATGGTCCAAAGGAGCATACAAAGAGAGTCATATGAGGGTATGACTCCAACCTTGTGAGTGCAACTACTATTTTCTCTCATTTTATGTTATTGTATAGACATACTACGCTATTTTGCATATACCCTTGTTTTACAGATTATCAAAGACTCAAGCGGTTCCACCTATTGTTTTGTATGTATATTATTGTTTTTATGGTGGTGTAGGGGATACCACATATTAGGTGTTTAGAGCTGCTTACTTTTTATCTTTCCCACAGAGTGTATTATTTTTCTTTTTAACTATTGTGTCCACCACCAGAATGCCGTCATTGCAGAGCTCAGCAGTGTGGATTTTTTTTTGCGTGTCTGCCTCTGACAACAGCGATGCCATTTGCAACCTGTGCCAAAAGAAACTGAGTCGTGGGAAGTCCAACACCCACCTAGGTACAACTGCTTTGCGTAGGCACATGATCACACATCACAAATGCCTATGGGATCAACACATGAGTACAAGCAGCACACAAACTCATAGCCGCCATCCTCCTCCTGGTCCAGCATCTTCAGCCACATCAACCACTGCTGTCCTCCTTGCCCCCTCTCAACCATCCGCCACTCCGTCTCTTGCCTTGAGCAGTTCCCGCTCATCTGCCCACAGTCAGGTGTCTGTCAAGGATATGTTTAAGCGTAAGAAGCCAATGTCAGAAAGTCACCCCCTTGCAAGGCGTCTGACAGCTGGCTTGTCTGAACTATTAGCCCGCCAGCTTTTACCATACAAGCTGGTGGAGTCTGAGGCATTCAAAAAATGTGTAGCTATTAGGACACCGCAGTGGAAGGTACCCGGACAAAATTTCTTTTCACAAAAGGTATTCCCCAACCTGTACTCGATTGTGCAAAAGGAAGTAATGGCATGTCTGGCACACAGTGTTGGGGCCAGGGTCCATCTGACCACTGATACCTGGTCTGCAAAGCATGGTCAGGGCAGGTATATCACCTACACTGCGCATTGGGTAAACCTGGTGACGGCTGCCAAGCATGGAATGCGTGGCTCTGCAGAGGAGTTGGTGACACCGCCACGACTTGCAGGCAGGCCTGCTGCCACCTCCTCTACTCCTCCTACTCCATCCTCTTCCATAACCTTCTCGGCTGAGTCCTCTTCTGCTGCTGCATCTTGCTCCACATCAACGGCACCCCCCCAGCTCCCCAGGTACTATTCCACATCCCGGATACGTCAGTGTCACGCCCTTTTGGGTTTGACTTGCTTGAAAGCAGAGAGTCACACCGGACCAGCACTCCTGTCCGCCATGAACGCACAGGTGGAAAAGTGGCTGACTCCGCAGCAACTGGATATCGGCAAAGTGGTTTGTGACAACGGAACAAATTTGTTGGCGGCATTGAAGTTGGGCAAGTTAACACATGTGCCGTGCATGGCTCATGTGTGTAATCTGATCGTACAACGCTTTGTGCATAAGTACACAGGCTTACAGGACGTCCTGAAGCAGGCCAGGAAGGTGTGTGGCCATTTCAGGCATTCCTATATGGCCATGGCGCACTTTGCAGATATCCAGGGGTGAAACAACATGCCAGTGAGGCGCATGATTTGCGACAGCCCGGCACTTTGGAATTCAACACTCCTAATGTTCGACCGGCTGCTCCAACAAGAAAAAGCCGTTAATGAATATTTGTATGACCGGGGTGCTAGGACAGCCTCTGGGGAGCTGGGAATTTTTTTGCCACGTTACTGGATGCTCATGCGCAATGCCTGTAGGCTCATGCGTCCTTTTGAGGAGGTGACAAACCTAGTCAGTCGCACCGAAGGCACCATCAGCGACATCATACCATTTGTTTTCTTCCTGGAGCGTGCCCTGCGAAGAGTGCTGGATCAGGCCGTAGATGAGCGTGAAGAGGAAGAGGAAGAGTTGTGGTCACCATCACCACCAGAAACAGCCTTATCAGCATCGCTTGCTGGACCTGCGCAGGAAGACGATTGTGAGGAAGAGGAGTCAGAGAAGGAATGTGGCTTTGAGGAGGAGGAGGAAGACCAACCACAACAGGCTTCCCATGGTGCTCTTTGTCACCTATCTGGTACCCGTGGTGTTGTACGTGGCTGGGGGGAAGAACATACCTTCATTGAGATCACTGAGGAGGAGGAACAGGAAATGAGTAGCTCGGCATCCAAACTTGTGCAAATGGGGTCTTTCATGCTGTTGTGCCTGTTGAGGGACCCTCGTATAAAAAGGCTGAAGGAAAACGACATGTAATGGGTGTCCACGCTACTAGACCCCCGGTATAAGCAGAAAGTGGCTGAAATGTTACCAAATTACAACAAGTCGGAAAGGATGCAGCATTTGCAAACTAAATTAAAAAGTATGCTTTACACAGTGTATAAGGGTGATGTCATAGCACAACGGGAATCTAACAGGGGAAGAGGTGTACGTAATCCTCCTCCTCCCACGACCATGCCGGCAAGGACAGGACGCTTTACAGACGTGTTGTTGATGGAGGACATGCAGAGCTTTTTAAGTCCTACGCATCGCCACAGCCCTTCGGGATCCACCCTCAGAGAACGACTCGACCGACAGGTAGCAGACTACCTCACCTTAACTGCAGATATCGACACTCTGAGGAGCGATGAACCCCTTCACTACTGGGTGTGCAGGCTTGACCTGTGGCCTGAGCTATCCCAATTTGCGATAGAACTTCTGGCCTGCCCCGCTTCAAGTGTCCTGTCAGAAAGGACCTTCAGTGCAGCAGGAGGTATTGTCACTGAGAAGAGAAGTCGCCTAGGTCAAAAAAGTCTAGATTACCTCACCTTTATTAAGATGAATGAGGGATGGATCCCGAAGGGACTGACAGTGGGCGATACATTCGACTAAGAAAGGCCTGATGAGATGAGCTGCCTTGGGCTAAAAATGGTCCACACGCTGCTGTATTTAGCTCTGAATGCCGGTTGACTTGCTTGACTTATCCGCCACTAACTAGGGTTCAAGCCGCAATGTTTTAGGGCACTTTCTGCCTGGGAAACAAACATCATTTTTTCTGGCCGCTGCTACTGCAGCGGCTGCAACAATACCTAATTTTTCAGGCATGTGTACATGCCTAATTTTTCGGGCCTCTGGTGCTGCACTGTGGCTTCAAAAACCAAACCCCAAAAAAGGCACACAACAGGGATTAAACTGATAGGAATAGTACTACTTAACACACCACTCCTATCTGGTGGCACATTAGATTGCACGCGCAATGCCCCAAATTTGAAGTAGGAGGACCGACCAAGCATCTTTTTCCATCTCCCGCTTCCTAAAATCGATGCCTCATACACGTCCCCTGGTAGGGCGCCAGCTCGTTATTCTCTTGGGCGCCAGCTCGTTATTCTCTTTTTCACTTCACTAGGGACACTTTACTGCACTATGGGCACTTAGACCCACTCTTTGTCTTGCACAGTGTTATTCCTAGCCAGCATCTGTGATGGGAAATCAGGCAGTCATCTAAACGTTTAGATTGAGCTTTAGCTTAGAACACCCTTGAAGGTGTTTAAGGAGATTAGGGCTAGTTTAGAGGATTCTTCTTAGACCTCTCTGAGTCTTTATAGCCCTTCTACCTATCCAACATTTCTGGAAACTAGCTAAGAGAAAGGGTGTTTGTGTGTCTGTGATACATTTAACTTTATATCACCTTATTGACACTTTTTATGACAGCATCACTCCGGTCTCCATACTCTCTGCCTATACCCATCTATTTAGAGGGAATTTCCTTGCCCCTGGCAATATTATATAATAGGTAATAGTATTACCATTATTACACAATTAGCCACTATAGGGGAATGAGTATAGTATCCCTTTGTTATTTATAAATGATACAATAAAGACTTTTGTCCATTACTCAATTTACTTTAACAAAGGGTACTAACCACGGTATTAGGAAGCATTACTCTGCTTTCCCTTTCTCTCTCTATTATACACCTGTGCTCACTAGGATTTGTAGGTATCTATTATAGTTTTCTAACCTTTTCCTATGCCAGTTTTAGATATCCTTCTTGGGAGATTTTTTCTTTTTTCAGTTTATTAGCATACCTGGGTACAAGCCCTCGGTGGGGCTGGCACCACCACCTGACCACATTTCCTAGTTTCTTCCACTCATACCGCTTTTTCCATCTTTGAAGGGGTTTGGCGAAACAAGGAAATAGTCCTCTACTCGTAACATGGATTAAACTGATAAGAATAGTACTACTTAACACACCTTATAATAACGCAGAGAGAGGCAACGCAGAGAGAGGAGTCTGAAGAAGAGGAGTCAGAGGAGGAAGGTGGCTTTGAGGAGGTGGAAGACCAAACACAGCAGGCGTCCCAGGGGGCTTGTTGTCACCTTTCGGGGACCCTTGGTGTTGTACGTGGCTGGGTGGAGGAGGAGACCTTCAATGACATCAGTGAGGACAAGGAACGGGACATGGCTAGCTTGGTATCAAACCTTGTGCAAATGGGGAGTTTGCGGTTGTGCAAATGGACTGTTTGCAGTTGTTTGCGGTGCGTTAAACGGGGAGTTTGGTCTGTCACTGTGAAGCGGGCGTAACCCTTACACTACCTGATCGATACAACATCATACAGTAGGTCCCCCCCTCATTATTTTTATGGCCCCCACCCACCGCGCATGGGTGGGGGCCGGGGGAGGACAGTAGGTCCCCCCCTTATCCTTATTTACTTAATATTCCCCTGTATAGCAATGTTTGGCATTTAGTGAATATTCCATATTCTGCTCTGTGTCAGTGTGTATCATGGATCCTTAGGATAGGTGTCAATCCAGATCTGCCAAGTGACCCTATGTAGGAGGAACAGTCCCTATTCTGCTCTGTGTCAGTGTGTATCAGGGTCTCTGAGTACAGGTGTCAATACATATCTGCCAAGTGACCCTATGTAGGGGGAACAGTCCCTATTCTGCTCTGTGTCAGTGTGTATCAGGGTCCCTGAGGACAGGTGTCAATCCATATCTGCCAAGTGACCCTATGTAGGGGGAACAGTCCCTATTCTGCTCTGTGTCAGTGTGTATCGGGGTCCCTGAGGACAGGTGTCAATCCATATCTGCCAAGTGACCCTATGTAGGGGGAACAGTCCCTATTCTGCTCTGTGTCAGTGTGTATCAGGGTCCCTGAGGACAGGTGTCAATCCATATCTGCCAAGTGACCCTATGTAGGGGGAACAGTCCCTATTCTGCTCTGTGTCAGTGTGTATCAGGGTCTCTGAGGACAGGTGTCAATCCATATGTCAAGGTGTCAATATGTCATATGTCAGGTGTCAATCCATATCCATTGTGATTTAGGAATGTTAGGTGATTTATGCCCTTTATGGATTAAAACCAGACTCTGCATCAACTGTGTAATTTTCCATGGGAGTTTTGCCATGGATCCCCCTCCGGCATGCCACAGTCCAGGTGTTAGTCCCCTTGAAACAACTTTTCCATCACTATTGTGGCCAGAAAGAGTCCCTGTGGGTTTTAAAATTCGCCTGCCCATTGAAGTCTTTTTTATGACATCACTACTGATTACTCCTAAAGCAAACAAGTTTAAAGCAAACAAGGTCCCACGTCCATCACTGAGATTGCTGCCTCTGTTAAACAGATAATTCTTCCATATAAAGGCTGCACTCACCTAAATATGCCTGCCTTATAAGGGTACTCATAGGGCTAATTAATACAACATACAAAGTCCAGCGCATTCACTAACCAGCTTCAAAACTCACTAAAGTTAATTTTTTTTGTTCCTCTAAATACTTATTATTAATTTATTTTTAACTAAAAGGGTTTAGTTACAGAATATGATCATACATTGCATAAACCTGCCACAATGCCAATGTACCCCATTTTTGGCAGGTCCTATCCTAGCAAATTATGAGATTAATCAACTTACTTGCGAAATCCTTCCTTCTCATGCTCTCTGCAGGGCAATCTTAAATAGGGCTTTGGGATAAAACACCTGTGACAGGAAAGGATGCAAAATCGGAGAGTTGGCCTGGACTCCCAAATATATATATATATATATAGTTACTCACTCACTTAAACATACATACAATAAAGGGACACTATAGTCACCTGAAAAACTTTAGCTTAATGAAGCAGTTTTGGTGTATAGAACGTGCCCCTGCAGCCTCACTGTTCAATCCTCTGCCATTTAGGAGTTAAATCCCTTTGTTTATGATCCCTAGTCACATCTCCCTGCATGTGACTTGCACAGCCTTCCATAAACACTTCCTGTAAAGATAGCCCTATTTAGGCTTTCTTTATTGCAAGTTCTGTTAATTAATATTTTCTTATCCCCTGCTATGTTAATAGCTTGCTAGACCCTGCAAGTATGTGATTAAAGTTCAATTTAGAGATTGAGATACAATTATATAAGGTAAATTACATCTGTTTGAAAGTGAAACCAGTTTTTTTTTCATGCAGGCTTTGTCAATCATAGCCAGGGGAGGTGTGGCTAGGGCTGCATAAACATAAACAAAGTGATTTAACTCCTAAATGACAGTGAATTGAGCAGTGAAATTGCAGGGGAATGATCTATACACTAAAACTGCTTTATTTAGCTAAAGTAATTTAGGTGACTATAGTGTTCCTTTAAAGGATGCTGCTGGGGCCAATTCATTCAAAGTACAAGATCCAGCGCACTTGCTCACTAATGAAACAGCAATTCCAAGTCTTACGAAATGTAGAGTATTATTTAAAAACACCTCATCTAGGCAAAAATAATCTGAATTTAGTTACAGTACATGATTATACATCACATAAACCTGCCACAACGTCAATGTACCCCATTTTCGACAGGTCCGTTCATAGTAACTTAATGCCTGCACTTATGAGATAAATTCACTTACTTGTTATATAGGGACCTAGAATGAGGCACCTGTGACAGGGACGGGTGCAAACCAGGGAATTGGTCTGGACTCCCAAATATACGTACGTATGAAACCAGGAAGGCTGCATTCACATGCACCCCCAGTGCTGCTGGGGCCAATTCATACACCATACAGAATCCAGCACCCTCACTCACTTCCCTAATCCTTAGTCTTTCTTTCACATGACCTATATTAGATACAGGGTTTCGAGGTATGATGTTAAATTCATCCATTGATGTACCATCTTTCTGTATTATAGCACAGTATGCAAAAGGCAGAAGAAAAGAGAGATATTGGCACCAAATGCAAGGGGATATACCCTCCAAAAATATAAAAATAAACCCCAATGGGGCCTATAATAAACTTGCCATTGTTCTACATAGAACTTCCAGAACAATTACTAAATGTAATCTTCCATTTTTGTATTGAGAAATTAATTTTGAAAATGAGGCACATTTAGTTTTGACTATTTAATGAGTAATCAAATGCTTTTAGAATGTATTTCTATTCCATTGGGGATTTTAATTATAAATCACACATTTATTTTATTTATGGCTGCATTGTTTATATTTTGTTTTACATTTTCATACCTATACGAGGTAACAACATTTTTGCACACACAGAAAGAGGTAGACATTTTTTCTCTATGTGCAAAACATACATTACTCTTGGATAGACATGTGCAATTTGTTTCGGTCCGAATTAAAATTCGGCCGAATTTCAGGTAATTCGGACATTCGGGTGCTTCCGAATGTCCGAATAGTTGAATTGCCGAAGTGCCGAATTGCTGAAGTCCCGAAGTACCGAAATTACTGAATTTCCGAAGTGTAGTAGTGCCGAAGTGCCGAATTGCTGAAGTGCCGAAGTTCCGAAGTTGCCGAAGTTCCGAGGTGTCAAAGTGCCGAAGTTCCGAAGTTCCGAAGCACAGTATTGCCTAAGTACGAATATACTTACCCAGTGAAAGAAGAAGAATGTTACACAATTTCAAATAAAAAGTATACAAACATAGACAGGATTCAGCTGTAAGCATTTCCAACACTTACAACAATCAAGTAACATACATTCATATAAAAGTTAAGTTACTAAGCCAGTCAGTGTAATGACAGGAATGAATAAGTAGATAACTCCCTAATTCCCACGGTATTAGGGAGCTATCTACTAAAAGGCTGAAAGACCTAAATTGGTCTTTCAGCCAAATTTACTAATACTAAGTAAAAATTACTTAGTATTAGTAAATTATGCCCCTACTCGCTATACCGCGAGTAGGGGCATGTCTATTAAACAGTGAGCAGTCTGTTGCTGCTCACTGTAAAAAAAAAAAAATAGGGTCCCCCTCCTTGAGTGGGTGGGGACCCTAAAGTAAAAAAAAGGGGGGAGGACCTATTGTCCTCCCCACCGGCCCCCACCCCTGAGCGGTGGGTAGGGGCCCTAAACAAGAATAAGGGGGCGGACCTAATGTCCTCCCCCTGGTCCCAACCCCTAAGTGGTGGGTGGGGGCCCTAAATACAAATTGGGGGGGGACCTAATGTCCTCCCCCTGGCCCCCACCCTTGAGCGGTGGGTGGGGGCCCTAAACACAAATTGGGGGGGACCTAATGTCCTCCCCCCTGACCCCACCCACCGCTCAAGCGTGGGGGCCAGGGGGGAGGACAATAGGTCCCCCCCCTTATTCTTGTTTAGGCCCCCTCCCACCGCTCAGGGGTGGGGGCCAGGGGGAGGACATTAGGTCCCCCCATATTCTTGTTTAGGGCCCCTACCCACCGCTCAGGGCTGGGGGCCAGGGGGGAGGACATTAGGTCCCCCACTATTCTGGTTTAGGGCCCCCACCCACCGCTCAGGGGTGGGAGCCAGGGGGGAGGACATTAGGTCCCCCCCATTTGTATTTAGGGCCCCCACCCACCACTCAGGGTTGGGGCCAGGGGGAGGACATTAGGTCCCCCCATTTGTGTTTAGGGCCCCCACCCGTCGCTCAGGGGTGGGGACCAGGGGGAGGGCATTAGGTGTCCCCCCTTATTCTTGTTAAGGGCCCCCACCCACCGCTCAGGGGTGGGGCCCAGGGGGAAGGACATTATGTCCCCCCCAATTTTTATTTAGGGCCCCCACCACCGCTCAGGGGTGGGCGCCGGTGGGGAGGACAAGAGGTCCTCCCCCCTTTTTTTACTTTAGGGCCCCCACCCACTCAGGGAGGGGGGACCCTTTTTTATTTTTTTATTTTTTTTAACAGTGAGCAGCCACAGGTATTGCGAGTAGGGGCACAATTTACTAATACTAAGCAAAAAAGTTGCCGAAGTGCCGAAGTTCCGAAGTGTCTAAGATCCAAAGTTCCGAAGTGGCGAAGTTCCGAAGTGGTCAAGTGCCGAAGTGCTGAAGTCGCCGAAGTTCCGAAGTGTCGAAGTGCTGAATTGCCAAAGTCCCGAATTGATGAAGTCCCGAATTTTGGAATGCCGATCCGAGCCGATTATTTTCCCCTTGCACATGCCTACTCTTGGACATGAAAAGGTCCCCAGAGATGCTAAACATTAATTAAAAGAGGGAGAATATTTCTATATTTGACTTTGAATATTATACATTGGCGTCACGTGATGCAAAGGGCAGTATGAATCTGCACCATTTATCTGCTGTCTGACATAGCCTTCACTGGGACTAAATCAGTGCACTGTCCACTTTTATCGAGCATAGATTTACAGACCATTACATTTTAATCAAGTGACCAGAGATGGAAAAATATTGTTTTTTATGATGGACCCCTTACAAGAAATAATGGTGGGAGCAGCTGATGCATTGGGCCTTTGATTGGCTGTGTTATGATTTAAGCTTTATTGGGCTCTAGTCTGCTATGAGTTACCTTGCAGCCTCTAGGACAGGCTTACCCAAACTTCGGCCCTCCAGATGTTGCTGAAGTACAACTCCCATGATTCAATGAATGAAATAGCTGAGAATCATGGGAGTTGTAGTTCAGCAACATCTGGAGGGCCAGAGTTTGGGGAAGCCTGCTCTAGGCCCTTCAAGATCATAATACACATTCCTTTTGAACCTCTTACTTTTTGAAAGATTTGACAAATCCTATTGTAGCAGTAAAATTGCCTTCACAAATTCTCCTTGTATGTCCAGTATTAGCCATCATAGCCAGACCCGCACCAAAGTAATTTTTTATGTACAATTCCAGCAGTTGAAACAAATTCCATGTTGGAAGGATCTAAACCTTGAGGTAAACTAGCCACCACAGAAGAAACCTGTATGATCAACTTCATTGTAAATGGACATCATGGCGTTCCAGCTATTAAACACTGACTGATATTACGGAACTTAAAAGGTCTGTGATTGCAAAACTAATGTGTGAGTAAGAAGTTGCCAAAAATAAATATCTAAAGAATA
This sequence comes from Pelobates fuscus, assembly GCF_036172605.1. NCBI lineage: Eukaryota > Metazoa > Chordata > Amphibia > Anura > Pelobatidae > Pelobates > Pelobates fuscus. The sequence goes on along the minus strand of NC_086318.1, from coordinate 38,134,329 downwards.
TGTATAGGAAAGAGCTAACCAATTATGCAAAATTTTAATTCACTCCGTACAGCCATAAAACCTCCGAATAATTCTTATAATTACCATCCAATATAATCATACACATATAAGTTATATTCAGAACATTTACTATTTTCAAAACCAAATAAACTGAATATTTTGCTGTGATAGCTCAGTACATTTAATAACAATATCATTTATAGAACATAAAGTTAGAATTTTGGAATGACAGATTTTGTATAAACTGCTCATCTTTACGTAGAGTACATAAAACAGCTCAAACTGCTTTTTTGAGTCAAAGCCAACTCATCTTTAAAAACATATTTTGCCTATAGGTAAAAAGACATATCGGTGTTCAATATTTCTAGTACTTTTACATTTTGTAACATGAACCGATTGTTCTATGGTTTGAATGAACAAATGCTAACAGGGGAGATATACTAAACTATGAAAACCTCTAATGAAGTCTCTTTATTGAAACCTCAAGTGCTTTTCAATAATGTGCTTTCATAGAAAGCAAATGTAATCCAAGCAATTTAATGCAACCCCCCACTGAAATGTATGCACGACTGAGTGAATTATCACAATGGAGAGTTGCCTTTGGATCTGTCATGAACGCAGATCTTCATTGTGTCCAAGCTTCTTGTAGAAGCTCTGAAAGGCAAATAGTGCTTATAATCCCACAGCATCATCACACCTTATTAGAGTGATCTAAGTGTTCTTCCAGTGAAAAACTCAATATTTCTTTCTAACCCCATCTAAATATCTGATCAAGTCCTCTCCAGTGCTTGTAGAAGCCTGGGGGCGCTATGTCTATAAATGAGGATACACATGTGGACCATCATTCTTGCTTCTTGAAGAAATGGTAATGTAAAAAATGGTAAAAATAAAATTGTCTAGGCAGAAAAAGTTTAAACTAAGCAAAAAACAAAAAAACAAACAAAGAACCCCAAAGGAAATAGTGGTGCTCACAACAAAATGCATGACTCCACGGACATTCTGCAAAAAAACCTTACAGTCTCTCTATACACACCACCTTCAATAATAAACCCCACAAAAAACAAACTCTGAATTTTATACATCCTTAAGTGACAATATGCACAGTATATACCCTGCAACACCTTGAAATAGTGAATATAATACATTTGAATTCTTTTTAATTCTAATTTCATCAATATGTTTCGATAAAAAAGCAAAAATAAAATAAAACTAAAATAAATATATATAAACAAAGAATCAAAAGTGCATTCTTAAAAAATAAATTGAATGGCCACTTTAGGCACCATAACAACTTCAGCTCATTAACTAGGGTACCCGGAGTCCCCAGGTGCTTGTCTCACTTTTATATGCCTCTTTCTCCACCTTTAACAGTGGGAGGAGCCACATGTGCCTGAAGGCACTCATTCAAAATTTAACCAATAGGAAAAAGTTCAACAATGCACTGTGAGATGGTGTCACGTGAATCCAGGCACCATAACCACTTCAATGCCTAGAAAGTCCCAACTCCTACTATTCCATTCAGGAAGGCAATTCTTACCAACAGAAATAGACCATTTAGCTAACTATTTTACATTAAAAGGAAATTAGCTAGTTAATTTTATTAATATCTATGAAACTCTCCATCTCTGATACATTCACACTAGTGTGCCTTCAATAAGAGATTTATCTAATAGTTCTCTAATCTAATAGTTCTGAGGTAAATATTGAAAAATACTGATAACAAACATCCACTTGGTAAACAAGAGTGTTAGGTCTGCTTAGTGACGCGTTCTTGGAACTCACCAACAAAACAGGTCCAGTCTGTAGAATACATTTCAATATATTTGAGCTAACAGTTCAGGAACGTATGACTAAACAAGTCCAATAATGACCAGTTAATTATTCATATTGTTTCTGTCTTAGATTTTTCCCAGGATTCTCTAGTTCAGGCATAGGCAACCTTCAGCACTCCAGATGTTTTGGACTACACATCCCATGATGCTTTGCCAACATTATGGGTGCAATAGCATTATGGAGGATATAGTCCGCAACATCTGGAATGCTGAAGGTTGCCTATCACTGTTCTAGTTGGTAAGAACGAGTCAGTCCCATGCCTATAATATATACTTTAAAATATGCTGGGTATATGGATAGGGGACCTACTGCACAGTTCAATGATACTGTGGAACAAGTCTCTAAACTCCTGCTCCTTCATTCCTCCTCTCTAATTCAAATCCTTTCATACCACTTCATCTTTCTACATTTTTTTTTTCTTTCTGCACTATATTTAGTTTAAATTTCACTATTTTTTTTCCATTTTGAGATATATTCCATCATATTAGGTAACACTGCTTCTTTATCATTCAAATAGATTCTATATCAAAAAACAGAACCCTTTGGTCTCATTGCCAGACACTAGACAACATCGGTCAGATAACAGAACTGCAGTACGAAATCCCATTAAAACACAACAGTCTTATTCAGCAATATTCTAGGTCTATCCACTGATTTACCAAGTAATCAGCACTGAGTACATACGAATGAGCTTTGATTACTGAACGGCTTGTCTCAATTATTAGTTTTCCAAAACCGTTCATGAATTAAATTTAGAAAATCTCAAACAATAATAATTATAATATCTGGGAAGGCTTTCTAAATCAAATACACAAAACCATACAAACAATGAGCTGGATTCTCTTGAATAGTAAGTCCTCCAATGATGTCTATGGGAACATTTCCATCCAGTAAGCAGAATAAACCTTTACTCTACTAAGACAACCCAGACCAATAATGGTGATAACAGTAAGCATTTATCCCGGGAAGGTGTATTTAGTATTATTAATAATCTGATCCATCAGTCAAGCAATCATTTTCCTTGGGAGACACCAACTTGCATGTAATATCTATTTACCCCAGCTTACAAGGAAAGCTGATTTGAAATTTTGTCATGGCTGTTTTGACAGCCGGGTCAGTCAGTTTAATCTAGAGAGCTACTCCCTGTGGTTTGTCAATTATACTGCTAACCTTACTGCAAGAGTAATACTCAAGGCTCCAAACTGTCATCCGGCAGTACAACCAAGGAATACTGTCAACTTCTAGAAGAAGTGGGCACATTATTTAAAGAGAAACATGATACAGACACTGCAGTTATTTTTATAAAGCGTTATGGAAAAAAGCAGCCAAGATCACTTTGCAATAAAATTAATCTGTTTAAGAAAAAAAGATAAAAAAGAAAAGATAAAGTTTAATAGGTAGCAAATTTTTTTTTTAGCGTATAGGAATTCAGTTGAAATGTGCACGCCTCTATGCGTATTATACTTTTTATATTGCATATACTGTTCAGATTGCTAGCGCTTATTATGCATAATGTATGATATTTTAGTCAGCAGATTTTAAATGCTGCATATTTCCTTCATTGCTTGTCTTCTGATAACTATCAAAATTCAAATATGTTGTTCAAACAGCTGTTAGGGACAGAGATTTTATCAGCGACTTGAATGAAGTCTGAGATTTTTGTTCTCCAAATTGGGTGTCAAAATAACTAATATACACTTTGCAAAATTGTCGCTCTTTAAGTTATGACATATTTTACCAATCTGCAGAAAAGTTACATTCAAGTCCAAAAAAAAAAAATTAAAAAAACTTTAAGCCCTTATACCTGACATTTTGTCACTCAACTTCAGCAAAACTGTGGAGAAAAAACAATGAATTAATGAATACGAAGGAATCCCCATGACAACATGTTACTTCATTAAAAATGTATCAGCAGTCTTCCAAAGGAAAGCATGCCTTCTGTTCTGTGTTGAGGTTCTTGTGCAATGTTTAACAGTGTATTCACAGTGTGTTGTTGCTTCAAAATTAGCTCCTATGGAGAGTCAACTACAGAGAATCTAGAATTTGTCATACAACCCTCCCGGGTAGCGTAATAAAATATTGCCTACTTTTCTATTTATACAATTTTAAACACAATAATATAGTAAGCAATTCTTCACACTTTAATAACGCATATGTCTAAAATCAGTTGATTAGTTTCACTTAGAATAACTGTGTTTCAGAATTTTGCTCTGTGTAATCACGTTTATTGGAATTTTAAGTTTAATATCATTGTGCTTTCTGTTTCCTATTGATTTTGTTTGATGACCAACAGGGAAAGAATGGTTTGAGCATAAATCAAACCCAGTATTTTGCATATTATTTTAAGTCAGTTGGTATGGTCATGAGAAATTCTGGGAATATATACATTTCGAGAAAATGTTTTTGATATATTATTTATTTAAAAAGATCACTGTAAAATAACAGATTAAGTGAAATAGCAGCAATACAAACATGTTACAGGAAATTCCATATTTGTTAAATAATGTTATTTGTCAAATAGATGAGTTAATCACAATGCAGAAAGTATATACCGGTTACCCTAAGGCTACAGATACCTGCCTACATTCTAAATAATTGTACTCATTGTACTCATCATTCTAAATAATTGTACTCATTGTACTCATCATTCTAAACAATTGTATTCATTGTACTTGTCATTCTAAACAATTGTACTCATTGTATTCATAATTGTAAATAATTGTATTCATGCATACTCTCTGTAGATAAATTGAGAATAAAAATTAAACAAGATGAGCATGCCACAACAGATATAGGAATAATGTGTTCGAAATTGGACAACAATGGCAATCCTATACTTTATACCTGCCAATATTCTCTTCCCATTTTCTGGGATGGAGGTGGGCTGGTAAGAGAGCAGGCTGCATTGAGCACTATGTAGGGGCAGGCCAACCTGGCAAGGGTTTGGCTCAACAAAGAAAACCCACACAGCAAAAGGGTTTATTCACGCATCAGAAGAATGGGCCCAGACCTCAAAAGGATGGCCAGGCTGAGTTACAGCCAGCCCCCCACAAGGCAGAACATACACAAAGTGCATTACCCTGGTGCCCAATCACCTCCTGCATTTTGAAATCTGACGACAGATTTCAAAATGTGTGATAGGTCCTTGAGACCTATTTTGGCTGGGACAGTACCCGAAAATAAAGGGCAGGGCTTTATCAGAAAATTTGGAACTCTAAAAATATTTTCATATAAAGGTTACTTCATTCATTCATTCATTCTTTTTCTTTTTTTTGTCATTCAAAGTTTATTGCAGCATATTTTGATGATATACAAGACAGGATAGCAAATCATTCCCACACAGCACAATGATAAAGTGATGTGGAATTATTAAAAATCTTTATTGTACTTGTATTGAATTATTGTACTAACTCCATTTTAACTTTATACTGTGACTTCGTCCTCCATTTTGTCCTCCTAACCTGACTTCTTCAATCCTCCATTTTGTCCTCATGACTTAACTTGTTCATTTTAAAACTACATTACGTGACTGAACTTCTCAACCCAATTAATACAGTAGACAAAGACCGTGTTTCCTTCAAGGACAAGTACCAGGAGGTGCTGGCTACTCCTTAAGACTTGCTGGCTACTCCTTAAGAGCTTGTAAGATAGTACAGTTTGAAGGCCACAGAACACAGTAGTAATGAAATGTTCTATTCATAAGAGACCTTGCACCTGGACATAAAGCCTGATATCACTGACCGTGTAAAATGACGCTTAGGACCCCCTTGTCCCCCACCCGTGTCCAGAATAATCCCACCTCTGATGGGTGGGCACGGGACAAACCTCTTAATTTTACTAACCAATAGGTAAGACACTAACTCCGTCACTTAACAATTAATCCAATTGATGATGTTTATTTGCTGATATTCTAATAATCAATGATGACGCAAAATGCCTCTTAAAAGGGCCTGCGCGCCCGCTTTTTCTTCACTTGCCAATAAACTTTCTCGAAGTTATTTTAACCTGAACCTCGTGTGTCAGACTTAATTACTTCAGCGTATATACGCAATTTAATTTTATTGATTTGGACAGGAACAGATAGACTCTGAACATTTTGGTTTACTTTCAAAAAGTACCATAACAACTTGGCGCCCAACGTGGGGCATCGGGCTATGTCCGGCCGGCGAGCCGTCCTAAGGAAGACAAGGGTGGACGGAGGAATCCAGGGGGAAGGAAGGGAGATTGATCACCTCCAGATACACGGTAGAGACTTCTGCAGAGCCACCGGTACGTTCCAGCCCCTTTGATTGACCCGTCCACGTGTCTGTGACTGCTTCCCGGGAGGACATCAAAGACAGGTAATATCTTGCCCGGTGTCTCGTTACTCACTTGTTTACCTGCATTTTAGTCTATCTGTTGCCTGGGTGTGTTTGAATTGTTTGCCTGTTTCCCCATTTTGAGATAAAGGGGGGGTGGACCTGCAGGGGATTTGCCTGGGGTTCTGTCTTGCTTGTTTTCCCCTTTTTGGGATAAAGGGGGGTGGACCTGAGGGGACTTGCCTGGGTCTTCAGTGTGTCTGTCTGTTTGTATTTTACCTCTTTTGGGATAAAGGGGGGGTTGACCCGTGGATGTGTTCCTGGGGGGTCTTCTGTTGCCTGTTTTACCTCTTTTAGGAACCACGGTGCTGTGGTTGTAAGGAAAAAGAGGGGTTGACCCGTGGATGTGTTCCTGGGGGGTCTTCTTTGCCTGTTTACTTCTTTTAGGAGCCTCGTGGCTGTGGCTGTAAGGAAAAAGAAGTTTGTGGAACTGTGGGATCTGTGTAGAATCACAGTTTCCCTGTGATCCCGTTTTGTGTCACTTTGATAGCCTAGCTAGCTTCACTGTGCGCGTTCGGACTATCCAGCTCTGGTTGAGTTGGGGACGTCCTGACCCGGACCATCCAGCTCTAGTTGAGTTGGGGACGTCCTGACCCGGACCCTTCGGCTCTAGTTGAGCTGAGGGCCCACCGATTATTTAATTGTGGTAGGAGACCTAGCCTTGTGGCAGGGGACTTTGTTTCCTGGGGGAATTCAGGCAGGTATTGCTTGTTTTTCGCATCACGTAGTAGTGAGACTTATAAAGTGGGATTTATAGGGGCACTACGGGAGTGAGGATAGACGTGGCCACATTCTTGTGGACTGCAGAGTAGAGGGAGGCTGGAAAGGATTTCGGACCGGTGTTAGCTGTTATCCTTGGCCGCTGGTAGTGAGACTTATGAAAGTCGTTCTCCGAGCGGGGACACTACGAGGTTGAGAAAGGTGACTTTGGAGTAAGCACATGTAGAAGGAAAGGGATTATTGTTGATTTTATTTGAACTGTAATGCATGCACTGTATTTCAATTGTATTGTTGTCTTGTCTGTTTTATTAGGAGTCTCATGAACTCCTGTGTCTGTCTCTAAGGATTTTTCCTTGCCTTTCATCTTTTCTAAACTTCCTATATTATTATACTATCCACTCCCATTTCTCTTGAAAGAGAAGTGATTGGTCACACACTTCTCACATCGCTCCAATCCGTGTCTACCACCCCGGGTAGGCGGATTCAGTGACTAGTCTACGTTTTGGGAAGACGCACCTGAGAAAATCCCACGATTCTCGGGTGGCAGTCGAGCATTGTAGACGTTCTTGTTCAGTTTTCCTTCTCTCTCCCTATATCTAGGACGCTGGTATAGGGGTAAAGGGATTATGGGACAGGATTTAAACAAGCCCAGTAAGGGCTGGTTAGCATGTGATTTAGTCGAAGACAGAGAGGGTGAGGAAATGGTTAAAGGTGTTGAAAAGATTGCAAAAGTATGTAAAATTGCTGTACCGACATGTGGAAGATTGCAACCAGAAAGTTGGCGTAGGTTACTGACAGAAAAGAAAGGCAAGCTTACAGATAATGGTTTATTAAAAACTGCTGAAGCATGGTATAGAGTAGCGAAGGCTATTCAGCTAGAAGGTTGGGTTGAGGAAGAGATAAATCACAAAGGTGTGAAATTGTTTGTGTATCATAATAATTGTGTTGCTGGGGTCTACCCTCAGCCAGCGCCCAAAACCGGCGCCCAGGGAATGTCTATCCCCAAGGTTCAGTCAGCCATAAGTGATAACCAGCCGACTATGTTCCCCACTCCCAATCCTCCTAACACCCATCCCATTACCTCCCCTGTCTGCCCGGTCCTGAATTCTGATGGATCTTTCTTTTCCCCTTCCCCATCTTTGACATTCCCATCATCCTCATCCATCCCTACGCTACCTGCTACACCTTCCCCTACCATTTCATCTGCCATCCCTTCCCTACAATCCCTCTCCATTAATGATCCCCTCCCCTCTGCATCCGCCCAGCCAACCACCTCATCCACCCTCACCCCGGCTCCTCCCTCTACACCCACCCCTACCAATCCCTCTCCGTCCCCTCCCATCTCCGCCCCAGCCCAATACCCCACCTCCTTTCCCTCCCCAGCCTGGCCCTACCCCTTCCCTTATCCCATGGCCCTGCCCTATCCCGGATATCCACTACCCCTTCCACAAGCCACTCCCCAAGTTCCGGTTATGCCCAGTCCGGCACAGGTTGCTCCGGGCGTGCCCGCATCTAACATGGCCGCCACTCCTTCCCTTAACCCTAATGTAACACCTTTTCCGGCCACCAATATGGCGGCCCCCAGTTCGGCCCTGATGCCGGTAATTCCCGGTGACTACCTATCCCCAGGTTATGACTCGCTAGCCACCCCTGCATCCGGGGCTCGTTCCCAACCACCGACCCTTTCACCTCATGCGGGCCCTGCACCGCGTAAAAGAGCCAATATCATAGAATTCGATGATGACGAGATGGACAGGGTGTCCCATGTCTCATCGGAACTTGCCGCGGGAGCCCCAACTCATCGTTCTATCGATGACCCCTTTGGCCACAAGGGTCGGGGAGAACAGGCCCCTCCTAAATATGTTGCTTTTAATCCCACTCAAGCTAGTGCTCTAATGAAATCACTCCCTGACCCAGAAAAGCAGCCTATGCCCTTCTACCGAGGGATAGTTCAAATTCAAAAGACTTATTCCGCCGCATGGCGTGATTTACTGAGCATTTGTGCTATCAAAGCAGGGGATGCGTATTGGCCAAGTATGGCCCGACACCTCAGTACAGATCTGCTCAGCAGTGATGTTGATTACCCCTCTGGAGTAACTTTTTGCACCCAATTAAGAGAATGGGCTAAGGACAAACTTGCAGATCAGGCTGCTGGCCTTACTGATGTTATTCAAGATAAAGGAGAATCAGTGGAAAGGTTTCATGCAAGACTGTATCAAATGTTCACAGATTTGGGGTTTGATCTTACAGATAAGATTCATTCACAAATGCTGTCAGGTGCGTTTGTCCAAGGTGTTAAAGACTCTATACGCAAAGGAATCATTGCTGCACGTCCTGAATACAAGGTTGTTCCCTTGGATACCCTGCTTTTAGTTGCTAGAGGTCTGGAATCTGTTCAGACCCCAAGAAGACCCAATCCAGCTCCACTCATGGTGGCCCGCGCTACCCCCATCACCTCTGGCACCAGGGGTGCCAGGTTAGAGGATGTAACTTGTTTTAATTGTGGGGCTCAGGGACACTACAGAAGTGATTGTCCGGAACCTAAAAAGGAACCCGGGGCACCCAGAAAGTTCTCTAAGCCTGCCCCAGGCCCCAAGACCGAGAAAAAGATTCCAATTATTGAAGAACCAGATGATTAGGAAACTGGCAAGCCTGTGTCTGTAACCCCTATAATGGCAGCGTCTATAGGGGATAAGGGAGGGCCACTTGCCACAGTGACTTTGCCCATTGAAGACCATCCTACTACATTTCTAGTTGACACAGGTGCAGCCCGTAGTGTTCTACGAGAACAAGACCTGCCAGACCCATCCTTCCTGTCCAGTATTGATGTCTCTTGTGTTGGAGTGGATGGCCAGCCAAGACGTAGCCCTTTAACAACTCCACTACGAGTTGGCTCTAGCCTGCTTGCTCGCTTTGTAGTATCCTCCACATGCCCCATTAACCTGTTAGGTGCTGATGTTCTCTCACGCCTGCAAGCATCCATCACCTTTACCCCGGATGGGCAGGTAGAAATGTTTACACCTCTGTCTGTATCAGACACTTCAGCCCTATGCTCTTTGCCTCTGATGCTGCATTTAGAAAAGCCCCGTGAGGAGGCAGCAGAATTAAGGTCTAATTTCCCAGAGGAATTAAAAATACAGGTGCCCGCTAAGTTATGGTCCTCAGGCCCAGAGGACATAGGTCACCTAAATGTTCCCCCTGTGGTGGTAAAGCTTATTTCAGGAGCTAAGTTACCAAGGAAACCACAATATCCATTAAAACCAGCACAGTCCGCTGCAATTTCTGTCCACATCAAGGCACTCTTGGAGAAGGGTGCCCTGGTAAAATGTAAATCTGAATGCAATACCCCGTTATTTCCTGTGAAAAAGAAAACTCCAAAGGGTGAACCAGAGAAGTACAGGATGGTCCAGGATCTCCGTGCCGTTAATGAAGCTACCGTCCTGGACACCCCTCTTGTACCAAATCCTCACACTCTGCTCTCTGGAGTCCCACCATCTGCAAAATTCTTCACAGTTATTGACCTGGCTAATGCCTTTTTCAGTGTCCCACTGGACCCATCCTGTCAATACCTGTTTGCTTTCACTCATGAAATGCAACAGTATACCTGGACTGTCATGCCCCAAGGGGCACAAAATTCCCCAAGTCAGTTTGCTAAGGCCATGGGCACCATCCTTGACCCATGGCAAGCTGAGCACCCAGAAGTTGTCCTGCTTCAGTATGTGGATGATCTACTGCTGTGTGGAGATGATATTCCCACTACTGAAAGGTGTTCAATCAGTCTTCTTTCCTATTTGGCAGAACAGGGATGCAAAGCTTCACTCATCAAGCTACAATTCTGTCAATCTTCAGTGATCTTCCTTGGACATTGCCTATCTCAAGGTACCAGACATCTTACTCGGGACCGGGTGAGAGCTGTTTTGGACATTCCACCTCCAAGGACTTCAAAGTCTCTTCATGCCTTCCTAGGCCTCATTTCCTACTGCAGAGCATGGATCCCTGAAGCCTCTCTGCTTATGCAACCTCTCTATGATGCTCTTAAGTCTGACCCGTTCTGTCTGACCAATGAAGCCCTGGCCAATTTCGATGCTTTAAAACGGGCCATTGCTTCTGCTCCTGCCTTGGGCCTACCTGACTACTCCAAACCCTTTAAATTGTTTGTCTCTGAAAGACAAGGCCACGCAACAGGAGTACTCACCCAAACTAATGACTTAAGAGGTCGCCAGAGGCCTATTGGATATTTCTCATGTCAACTGGACATTGTGGCCAGAGGGACTCCTTCCTGTCTCAGGGCTGTTTTTGCTGCAAGAGAACTCATTGAAAGGACCTCAGACCTGGTCCTTGGCCACCCTCTGGTTGTTTTGGCCCCTCATGACATTTCTGCCATCATCAACCAAGTCCAGCTCAAGCACGTGTCTCCAGCCAGACATCTGCGCCTACAGTGTCATCTTCTTTTACCTGACAACATTTCCATCCAAAGATGTCAAGTGCTTAATCCGTCCACTCTTCTTCCACTCCCTGAGGGGGGTATCTATTATGGATTTATCACGGATGAAACCTACATTCACCTGCTCTGTGGATGTATCAAGAAAGTCATGCATCCACATTTGACATTTTATGAAGGCGAAAAACCTCTCTGTGAAGGCCCGGATTACGCCTTCTGCACCATGTGGTACAAACCGAACATTACTCCTGAACCTTGCTATGAAGATGAGCTTTACCACCGGACCGATGTAAAGCTCACTGCACAAGACTTCTATTGTGACTCTGAAGGCAATAGCATGGTCTTGATCCAGCTACCTCAACAACTTAACTACCTTTACCGTCATTGGGATACTGCTATCCCACATATTCCTGTTACCAAGTTGAAGACAAGGTCATGGAATGATCTTGGGCCCATGGCAAAACTATGGGCCACCATGAACGAAGAACAGCTACAGGAAAATGGTATTGTCAAATACCCAACAACTGACCTTCTAGAAGCATGGCCACGCCATTTCCTGGAGAAGGAATTCCAAGATCTAGTCATAAAGAATGATTATGACCCAGAAACACCTCATGACTGTTTTGAACAGATGAAAATGGAAACAGTGCACTTACCAACTGTGCATGAGAACCCATTACCAGATCCGGATTTTACCCTGTTTGTGGACGGATCGAGATATGCCGATGAAGGAGGAACATATCACACAGGATATGCCGTAACCACAACAGATGAAGTCATTAAATCATCATCCTTACCGCCAGCAATGTCTGCGCAAGAAGCTGAATTACAGGCTCTGACTTCAGCATGCAAAATTTCCGAAGGAAAACGTGCTAACATCTATACAGATTCAAGATATGCTCTGGGTGTGGCACATGACTTCGGCCTTATTTGGAAGACTAGAGGATTTCTTACCACCGCCGGTACACCAGTCAAACACTGCACTGCAATCAAGGAGCTAATGGATGCCCTCCTACTCCCCAAAGAGGTGGCCGTTTTGAAAGTCAAGGCCCATGGGAAATTGGATACAGATGAAGCAAAGGGCAACCATTTGGCTGATCAAGCTGCTAAGTTAGCGGCCAGGGATTTGCAGGAAGTGGATGAAGAAGTGTCCGGACAGGAAGAAGAAGAAGAAGAAGAAGAAGTCCCTATTTTTGCTTTGCAAACTCTTCCTACTGATTTGCGTAACTTACAAGAACAACAAGCTGCAGTCACTCCTGAGGAAATCCAGAAATGGAAAAAGAAAGGAGCTGTCCAAAAGGACGGAATATATTACAACAACTTCAAATTTTGTCTTCCCAGAAATTTATACCCAGCAGTGGTCCAATGGGCACATGGGCCTGCGCACCTGTCAAAAGAATTGATGGCCGCCCTCATACAGAAGTATTATGAAGCACCTGGAATCACAACATTGATCAATAGCTTCTGCAAAGCCTGTGTCATTTGTGCAAAATGCAATCCAGGAAGACCAATTAAGGTGCCTGCGAAACACCTGGCAAAGCCCATGTACCCCTTCCAACGAATTCAAATTGACCACATCCAAATGCCCAAGAGTGGGCCCCATGAATATGCACTAGTCATAGTGGACATGTTCTCAGGATGGCCAGAGGCATACCCAGTGGCCAATATCACTGCAAAAACAACCGCAAAGCGCCTACTTACAGATATTGTATGTAGATTCGGACTCCCAGAAGTTATTGAGAGTGATCAAGGCCCAGCCTTTACAGCAACTGTGACTAAAGAAATTTGGACTGCCCTAGGGGTGACTCTAGCCTTCCATACCCCTTACCACCCACAAAGTAGTGGTAAAGTGGAGCGCATGAATGGCACTCTAAAAACCAGAATGTTAAAAATGTCACAAGAAACAAAGATGCCCTGGCCAGAAAGCCTACCAATAGCTCTATTTAGTGTTAGACACACACCTAGAGGGAAGCATTCACTGTCCCCATATGAGGTTCTATTTGGGACAGCACCCAGACTAGGTTGTTATTATCCGCAGCAGTTGCAACTCCAATCAGATGTTTTAGTAGACTATGTAACTGAACTTGCAAATGTCCTAAACAAAATACATGCCCAAGTTTTCTCTTCAATTCCAGATCCCGAATTGGATACAGGTTCCCATAACCTACTCCCCGGAGATTGGGTCCTGGTTAAGAAGTTTGTGCGGAAAAATACCCTAGAACCGAGATTTGACGGTCCATTCCAAGTTCTCCTGATTACCGCAACCTCCGTCAAATTGGCCGGTAGGCCAAATTGGATCCACGCTTCCCACTGCAAGAAATCTCCTGCCCCAGAGGAAGCGAATATCGCACAAACATGTATCTCTGGTACATCTTCTCCTTAATTAGCCTCATGAAAGCCCAGCAAGTAGCCATTACCAAAGACATTAGTGGGTACACCTTCTGGTATAATTCATCATGCACCCAGGTGGCTACTTATACCTTTGACTATTGTGATATTGTAGAATGCCCATTTCCCACACCACAAATCCAGAGCATCTATAGAGATATCCCTCATTCGAAAGACCCATATGTTTGTGTAGTTGACAAACAATGGGGGCACAATTGTGACCATTGGGGGGCGGCGGGGTGGAATGCCGGGCCTGCCTGGGGTTACAAACCAAAAAGTGCCGTAGCTAAAGTAGATGATCATGGTAGATCGCTCCTCCAGAGAATGACTTTGAGAAAGCCTGGGGGGAGTACACCAATGAAATTAATCCTTAACATTGAGCATCCAAGTCCAATAGATGCAGACCAGTATGTGATGGGAATGTATTGGAAAAAGGGTTCCTACCAAAAGTTAGGGCATTTCTACCTTAAAGATATGTGCAACTCTTCTGAGTGGCAAGGGGCCACCCATATGGTCCCTAACCCATTAAAACCTCATATCCAGACCTTTCAAGACATGATGGCCATTGCTAACCCCACTTTTGAAGATACCATGGCCGCTGAAACAGGTTTTAATGATGTAAATTTATGGTTAGAATGGATGAAATATAACGCTAATAAGCATAATAGAACTGCATGTTACGTGTGTGGAGGTGCCCGGCCTCACCTGGGTACCGTACCTTTAATCCTACCTGTAGATATAGAAGAATGTATTTTAAGCCTTTTTGCCTATCACTATAATTTTAACAGGTCCATATGTATTGCATGGACAAAGGAGTATCCTCTCCTAGCCAACGATGTCAAACCCCCTGATGGTATTACCGTATATAAAGGTAATTACACTTGCTATGCCATGTACGATGGTATTGGTAAATTTGTGGGTAACTTTTCCAAAGGCTATTGTGCTACATACAGAACTGTCCCTGTACGTCTGCTGCAACATCACACTAGGTCACTAGGGGACATTTATTGGTTGTGTGGGGATTTACAGCTAAGATCCAGAATGGACACAGAATGGTGGGGAGAGTGTACTTTGACTAAGGCCATTATGCCTATACATATTATTTCTGACACACACCTCAACACCCATGAGTTCAGCCACACTAAGGTTAAACGTGACGCCCCAGTGAAAGGAAGTTTTGATCCTCATGTATATATTGATGCCATTGGAGTGCCCAGGGGGGTGCCCAATGAGTTTAAAGCTAGGGATGAAGTTGCTGCAGGATTTGAATCAATTTTTACCATAGTTACCGCAAACAAGAATCTAAATTGGATAAATTACATTTATTATAATCAACAGCGTTTTGTCAATTACACCAGAGACGCCCTCCAGGGGTTGGCCGAACAGTTGCAGGCCACATCCCAAATGACTTTCCAGAATAGAATGGCCCTAGATATGATCTTAGCCGAAAAAGGAGGGGTTTGTAAGATTTTACCCGACACTATGACATGTTGTACCTACATCCCAGAAAACACAGGCCCTAATGGTAAAGTCACACTAGCTATAGAAAAATTAAATGACTTGTCTGAAGAGTTAAAAAGGAATTCTGGGATAAAAGATCCCTGGGAAAGATGGTTTGGTTGGATGACAGGATGGCAAAAGGCTTTAATGCAGATTGGTATGGCTATACTAATTTTTCTTTTTATTTTTGCTCTTCTCTTTTGTTGTGTCCTCCCATGTCTGAGAAAATCCCTCATGAAGACTGTTGACCAAGCAGCACCCACTTTGACCCATCTCGAAGTTGATGACCAAGAATTCCAAGACATCAACTCACCCTGTCTGCCGCTGCAAACATTCCCTTTTGTTGATAAAGTGCAGGAATTCTAGGAAGGGACTAGCTCAGGGACAGCATCTGTCAGTGAATGGTAAAGGCCCCATGTGGAGAAGTGGTGGGTTAGCTGCCATGGGATACCCTTGGGTGTGAAGCGTTCGAGAGCCATACTGACGGATGGCTAGCCTATTAGGGTCAGACCTAGGGACAGCCTTGCACTTTGCATTAACACCTAGCTAGCGGCCACGGGGTTTCTGTGCCTTTGGGTTAACACGTCTTCTGATACTAATATAATAAAGTTTTATCTCTTAGAATCTAACATTTCATAGGGGGGACTGATGTGGAATTATTAAAAATCTTTATTGTACTTGTATTGAATTATTGTACTAACTCCATTTTAACTTTATACTGTGACTTCGTCCTCCATTTTGTCCTCCTAACCTGACTTCTTCAATCCTCCATTTTGTCCTCATGACTTAACTTGTTCATTTTAAAACTACATTACGTGACTGAACTTCTCAACCCAATTAATACAGTAGACAAAGACCGTGTTTCCTTCAAGGACAAGTACCAGGAGGTGCTGGCTACTCCTTAAGACTTGCTGGCTACTCCTTAAGAGCTTGTAAGATAGTACAGTTTGAAGGCCACAGAACACAGTAGTAATGAAATGTTCTATTCATAAGAGACCTTGCACCTGGACATAAAGCCTGATATCACTGACCGTGTAAAATGACGCTTAGGACCCCCTTGTCCCCCACCCGTGTCCAGAATAATCCCACCTCTGATGGGTGGGCACGGGACAAACCTCTTAATTTTACTAACCAATAGGTAAGACACTAACTCCGTCACTTAACAATTAATCCAATTGATGATGTTTATTTGCTGATATTCTAATAATCAATGATGACGCAAAATGCCTCTTAAAAGGGCCTGCGCGCCCGCTTTTTCTTCACTTGCCAATAAACTTTCTCGAAGTTATTTTAACCTGAACCTCGTGTGTCAGACTTAATTACTTCAGCGTATATACGCAATTTAATTTTATTGATTTGGACAGGAACAGATAGACTCTGAACATTTTGGTTTACTTTCAAAAAGTACCATAACAAAAGTACATAGCTGATAGATAACAGTTATGGGTATAACAATGTAAGTCAGTGCGAAGTAACAAAATCTGCAACCGTACAAAAGTAATATGGTGATACAACAATATATAAACCAAGATGCGTGTTTGTACTCTAGGTATAGCGTAAAAACGAAAGAGCGTGTAGTGGTTCAATAAGACTACATTTGGTCACCCAGCTGAAGCAGGCCAGCTTAATACAGTGCTTTGAAACTAAGCCTTATTGTGTCTAAGCAAAAACAGCAGGCCAAGATGTTAGAATCAATCTAGAAACATCCAGCTCAAGCAAAACTATTATCCCAGATGTTTAGCCTTGAAAAGTGTTATTAACCTCTAGCTCTTATTTCACAGTCCCATCTAGGTTTGCACCCTAAAGTCAGCCTATGATATATACCTGGAAAAAAGACAAGAAAATTGCCAGGGATTTGGACTGGAATTAGACTCACAAACTTGAATCAAGACCTATATTAAGGATTGTGGGATAAGACCTAGGATATATATATATATATATATATGACATTATTATTATATATATATATATATATATATATATATATGACATTATTTTCCGATTGGAATATCTTCTTTCTGTATATATTGTATATATTGCCTTTATAGCGTCACCATATTAACGGGTTGCGATCACCATGGAAATAGTTGTGTTATACGTATCACGTCATTACGTGATGCAGAGTGCAATATCAGTTTGAATTACCTTGATTTTAGAAATATATGATTTAACTGTATCTATTGCATGGCATTATGATGAAATACAGACACTATTTTTAGATTTTTAGATTCTGTTGGCATTTTCAGTAAGCTGTGGTTTTTTGATGATTTTATTACTCTAATTATCTATTTTGTCACATCTGCTGTAGGTGAGAATTTTTTTTTTTCTTACTACCATATCAGACACTGTACAAGCACAATCTATGCACAAAATCGATGCACAACATTGTTGCCTTAATTTTATGTGCTAACTTGACATCCCTTGTTTCAAATTAATGTTATGTTGTAGAGGCAATGGTGTAGAGGCAATGTCTAATTTTAACAAGTGTCCTTGAAAATTAATTAATCTTAGCTACCAGCATATGTAACATAAGCACTTAAACACAGAATAGAAATTATGTGAACTTAACAAAAGGATAGGTGAGTGGCACAGTAGAGCAACCCACCCGTTAGATAGAACCATCTTGGGATTTCTAGAAAAAGAAATGGCATGCTTTCTGCCTCTTGTGCCAACACAACTGACATGCAATACACCATAAAAAAAAGATTTATGAAAGTCACAGCGAATGGAAGAAAGTAGAAATAACAAATCCAGTCACTTTGTCATCCCAAGGACAACCACCCAATCAAACGACCAAAGAAAATATTAAAATATTATAAGAGATGGTATGTATCTAAAATGCAGATTAAGTCTAATACAAGATTAGATATTATTCCAAGACAGATCAGATTAGTATTAAATAGAAAATGTACATGTATTTCGCATAAGGAAAAATTAATATGAAATAAGAGCTATAGAAGGGGGCTAAGACATGAAATTGTCCACATTGTTAGAAATCATATTTAGAAATGGTGAAGGAAAATATGGGCCATGTCTAAAAGACTGTAGAAGGAACATGCATAGGAAAAGGTATGGCACTAAAGAGACAAAAGTTTGTCAGGACCTTGAACAATAAAAAAAGTTAAAATGTTATAAAAGGACTTGGAAATCTAAATGTAAGTTTACATAAGGTTTAAAAAAATTGCATTTTTAATGTTTTACCAAAGGTATGCAATTGTAGTCTTGATATGAGTGATAATCATGCCTCTTGATCCCTTTATGACTTCACATTTGCAAAGTTTTTTTTGAGAAATCCAGCCTCCTTGAAGGGAACTGATATACATGATGTATCTATATAGATATATTGCCTATTAAACCCCAATATTCTTGTGTTGTATGAGATTTGAAATAGTTTTCTTATATAAGGAAAAGATAAACTGATCTAAGCATAAATAATTTATAGTAAAAACAATATCCAACATTTTACAGTTTAATGAGCATTAACAATTATACTGAATATATAAAACAAAAAAAACATTATTTCAATTTGTATTCAGTTACCTAAAATAGCAATGCATATAAGACTAATAAATTAAATACAAGACTCTTGTCTTGCACCATAAATTTTATTTTGCATTAGTTCTGATGTGGGACACTTGCACAACTATTCACATGTTGTATCATAAAAAAATACAAGTGTATCTATGGACCTAGTTCTTAAACGAATTTCTCATAGAAGCCAATGCTTTCTCACAACTAATATCAGGGAATGTTTAGACCATCCACCTGGTCCAAAAGTAAACATGATTCATCAGACCAGACAAACTTCTTACATTGCTCATTGGTCTGGTTCTGATGCTCACATCCTCATTGAAGGCACTTTTGGTGGTGGACAGGGGTCATCATAGACACTCTGAACAGTCAGCAACTATACAGCCCCATATTGAGCAAACTGTGAGCAAACATGGTGTTCTGATACCATTCTATTATGATCATCATTATGCTTTTCAGCAATTTGAGCTTTAGTAGTGTTTCTGTGTGACTGGACCAGATGGCCTAACCTTCACTCCCCATGTGTATAAATGTGCCATGGGCTCCCATGACCCTGACACCAGTTCACTGTTTGTCCTTCCATGCAACACTTTTGGTAGATATTAACCATTATATACCATTATATACCTGGAGCAACTCACACGACTTGCCATTTTTAAGATGCTCTGACCCAGTCTTCTAGCCATCACTATTGACCCTTGTCAAAGTCACTCAGATCATTTCGCTTGCCCATTTTTTCTGATTTCAACACATGAAATTCAAGAACTGCCTGTTCACTTGCTGCCTAATATGTCCCACCCCTTGATAGGTGCCACTGTAACAATATAATCAAAGTTATTCACTTCAACTGTCAGTGGTTCTAATGTTGTAGCTGATCAGTTTATCTGTCTTGCAAATGATATGTGCAGATTCTGAAAAATATACACAAGGAAACATCAATGGGGCTTCCTAGTTTTGTTAAGTAATTATTAATTTAAATTCACAATTATCATTTTGGCAAAGTTCTAATCCCAGGCAGACACATTTTTATTTTTTTATTAGCAAAGCTGGGAAGTATATTTTACAAAGTTATTCTTGATAAATTATTTACTGATTCTTATTTATAAGATAGAGATTCACAAGACAACTCAAAATAACTTCCTGTAAAAACAGTTGATGGTTTGGAACCGTTTTGTGAATCTGTCTTTTTGCGTTGCTTTGTGTTGTCAAGAAACGTTTGATTTTCGTCCTGTAGAATGTCAAATTTGAATTATGCATCATCTACCTGGATACCATGTCTTATTACTTATTTAATGCCTGACGTACTCCAGAAATCTGAATTGTGTGCCAGAATCTAGTAGTTGAACACAAATGAAAATATAAGCATACCGTTGACAGAAACAAAAGTTCTAAAATTATATTTATTGAAATTAAAAGTTTATGAGAAGCATGTATTGATTTTGTTTTCCAATAATATAGTTTGCTTGAAAACTGTTACTCTTGGAATGGTAGAAGAACAGCAAAGCACAACAGGCCTGTGGAGGTAAAATATTCACAATTCGAGGACTATCAGTTCTATTTTCATATCAAAATAATGTGCAGAATCAAGGAATTTTGAAAAACACACGTTTTCCATGTATTTCCTAGATCGCCAAACAAGTAGGCATCCTTATATTTTTGCACGTGGTCATTTTTCTCTTACTTTCAAAAAGCACTTTATCTTGCTGAAACATATCTCCCAACATTGACAGTCTCACCATCAGGACGCCGATGGGAAGTGGATACTGGTGATGTGATCATGTTACTGGCTCTGACCACAAGGAGGTGGATGTGAAGAGAATCGGGTGGACCCACCAGTTAAGGGGACATTACTGAATACACCGAATACTCACCAGGCTGACTGCCAATCATTTTAGCTGCCCAATGAGGGTTGACCCTGCGGGGACTACTGTTTCAGAGCTTCATGCAGGGTCCCAGTGCCCTGAAAATAGTGCAAGCACATCTTATGATTCACTTGTGCTATGATTGTATGATTCACTTGTGCTATGAATGCTGGGGACAGTTCCCTGGTGTCCAAAAATGATGGCGGAACGGGACCCAGCTGCACTAGGAAATCTGAGATTTGATAGGCACAGAAAGACTGGGCTGCGGAAGAAGCGGAGGGCTTGCAATGGCTTCAGACAAGAGAACTGCAGCTTTTACAAGCTGTTTAAATATGCCCCCAATGAAAAAAAACACAGTTAAATAATGAATGTTTTCATATGTGACATATCTGCTAAACAGTATTTTTTTTGTATTTGAGCAGTGGAGTGTCCCTTTGAGATCATGACAGTACCTGGGCGGTTGGGTCCTTCTTACTAAATTTTAGAAATATTTTCCTAATAGCAGGAACTGACTGTTTGCACATGGGAGATGGATGCACACGTGAACAGAAACTGCTGGATTTTTTTTTTTTTTTTTTAATGAGCCATTCTTGACTGCATTTCCTTTCCTGAGTTGGGGAACTACAAAGATCAGGGAAAAAACTCAACCTAAAACTTAAAAGCCATTAATTATGAGGATCATTATAGAGCAGTTTGTGCTTTATTGAGTGAATGAAATTGTTCACTTTAATAACAACTTTCAATAATGCATTTTGTCTGATTGAAAATGTATTCATTTCTTTTGAAAATACATTTTGCTGCTTGCAGACACCTACTATTTACTATATATTTTAAAGATTAAAGGCACAGACGTTTTTTTTTTTCATATCCACAACTGTTTTTGTGGATGTTTGAGGCTTTCCAATCTATACTTGGCACCTGTCACAAATTTGGGGAATTTCTCAAGGATTTTCTCTTAATGCAATGACTGGTACTGTTAGCTTATCATAATGATGCAAACATGTGGTAGATGGTGAAAGGCAATTAGGTTTTCAATACTACTTTCATGAAAGGAGAAAGCCAAATGGATACATGGAACTGTGATCTTTTAAATTAAACAATTTGCTTAAAAGGTTAATCATGGTCTTTCAGGCCTTCCATCCATTCATACATACATATGGGCAAACATATTGTAGCGATTGAGGTTTAGTGTTAGTGTAGTGTAATGTAGTAGTGTTTAATCATTTAATCATAGTGTAGGTGTGCTACCCTAGTTACAGTCCTGGTACAGCAGAAGTCATTTGGGAGTATACACCCCACTAGTCTCAAGCAGACTGGGACTTGTATGCCCCAATTCTGTCTGAGAGTAGGGCCCACAAACTTTGCAGGATGTTTTAAATAATGGGCATATCACTATCTGTCTAGATGTTTGGAACATCTTGTTGTAACCAGTCCCTTTACTCAGTGATTCTGCATATGAAGAAACCCACCCCACTGAGTAGATGGGGATCCGACTCTATAAAACCACTTTCAAACACAGAGAGCAAAAGAAAAATATAAGTGCAAATACTTAATGAATTACCATAAACACACAAATGTAAATAATGTTGCCTTCTATTCCTCTCTAAGTCCATTTGAGGAAGTCCACTGCAGTCTTTAACATGAGATCTTTCATAAGTACTGTTGGGAATAGATTCAGTAGCTGGGGATTTGGTTCCTTGGTGCAAGACTGGGATTTTCAGAATTCAGTAGTGTTGACAAAAGGACTGCAGATGGGGAATACGGCACTGATTGAGTCTCTGGTATAGTCCACCAGTCCTTTTCAGAGATGTACCAGACCTCTTCAAGGTGATCACCACCAGGTAATAATTCACTGGGGTCTTCTCGAGGATCATCAGCCTGAGCCACTTAGCCTCTTCAGTACACTCTCTCAAAGCTTAAGCTGCATTGCTTTTCCACACATTTAGATCTTCATTACCAGCTGGTACTGGTATGGTACCAGAAAAAAATATTTTGTAGTAATGCTCAGTGGATGCCCTAAGCACACTTTTGGCTAGTTGCTCCTAAAACCTTTGTTATGGAGAGACTCTTCTTATCCTTTGGTAAGGTGAAGGTTGAGGGAAACTCAATGTAATTTGTTTTCAATTGACAGCCTAATACACCGTCTGATGATTTTATCTTCTTCCTCACTTGGTATTGAAGAAAATATGCGAACAATGTCTTCATCATTAGAGTTTTCCTCATCATCAGTTTCTTTATAAGCATAAATTAAGCGGCTGGCCAGAGTGGTGTGCCTGTAATCTGTACACATGCGGCCATCTTCTTTATGTAGCGGACTATAGCCCCTTACAAGAGCTACAGCTAATCCTTATCCTTCTGGGTCTGAATTAGGTAAAGCCACTTCAGCCCATGTACCTGTTGTAATCAAAATTTCTTCTCTTTAGTTTGATAGGTATGTTGCATATGGACACAGCTTGATTGGAAGGAATGGATTTTCTTATTGCCCACTCTCTCACTTGTTTGGAACTGGGATATGCGTTTTTACTAAAATCTCAACATGTGTCGATACTCATCTCAGTGCCCACATATGTAAATTTGGAAAACAGCCAAATATTGGCAGTGGCTACATTCAACTTTGATACTAACAGGGAGTCTGAGTTTCCACTCATATTGCAGGAAGGGAGGGCAAGGTGGTCATAGCACAGAAACTGTATGATCTGTAGCCCTGTTACATATACATACTCCTCTACCAGAGGCCTGGTAGTTTTAGGAGTTCTGCACAGTATCTGGACAGTGATCTCAGATGTCCCACCTAGAATCTGTTGAAGCCACTAATAATAATAACAACAACGTATTTAACCCAACATTCAGGGGTTGTTACTATTACCCAATTTAATGGTACTCATTTTATCTACCACGGAAGGATGAAAGGCTGAGTCAACCCTGCCAGGATTGCAAACCTGCAACCCAAGGGCTGAACAGATTCTACTGATGATGCATTAGCCCACTGAGCTATCTCACCAGCCTACTAATACCCAACTTAAGAATCACAGCCCCGAGTGCTTCTATATATACAAATATATATATTTGTAACAGAGATGTGGAACGACAAGAGTTCAGATGGTCTGTCTGTTAAAAACTAAAGCATTTATGAGCAAAAAAGAAAGTTCTTGAAATAAATAAATTGGGATCTCCTAAAAGCTTTTCATTCCACTAAACAAATATTCCTATACAACTACTGTGAAAACCTCAATATATTCATAAAGAAGTGCCACTCAAACTAGTTACAATTGCAAATTATTCTACTGGCTGATTTCGTTTCAGTTAATGTTCACATGATCTACATGGAAATCCTAAAACAGCCGAGAGGAGTATTACTTTGCATTGTATCAGTTGGGTGGTCAGTCTCCTGGTCCCGCAGGTATTTCTTCTATCTCTATTGTTGTCTCTTCTCTGAGATATGTTCCTTTGAACTGTGCATTTATTTTCACACTGTTTGAAGCTGTTCTGTTCTAGCACTTCATGTTTCTGTGAAGGTTCTTGTGCTTTTACTGCTGGTTGCTAGCCAGCTACTGCTAGATTATTGAAGCCGTATGGATTCTGTATCACTTTATAACCGACAATCAGAAGGTAGAAAATAGCTAACACTTTGATCATTGGTATGTATGGATGAAGAACTGTTTTTTGCATAGTCACTATTAAATTATTTCATACTTCACTGTACTTATACAAAGATTTTAATCAAATATTTGAATTAGATTTTTTTTTATATTCTTTGTTTCATTGTCCATAATCTTCATTTTTTTGTGTGAAGAAAGAAGAACACACACACAAACACAGTCACATATTAATGTAATTTGGCCCGTCTCATAATGATATAATGAAAGAGGAACTGGGGAGACAGAACTGTACTGTATTTTTGTATATTGAAGCCCTCTACGTGCATGACAGTTCTGAAAGTGACTGAATAGTGGTTGTAGCGGTTTTAGAGCCAGAAACATTGAAGATCGATACAGAGTCCTAGAATTCTGTGCAATGTTCTTAACAATAGGTTGGAAACTGTTTTTTTTTTTTTTTAACAGATTTTTATCCTGGACAGTTTCAATACTTGCCATAATACGTTTCCTGTGGGCTGATAATCACTAAAATGGGTATTGGTAATGTTAGTGACTCCTATTGTTTCTATAAAAAAAACAAAAAAACAACAACAACAAAAAGACCACTTTCACAGAGAAATAATAGACAATACCAAACAATAACATCTAGTTTTATAGTAGCCTGTATATTACCACCAGTTACATAATAATATAGTAATATAGGTTGAAAAATACCTTTAAATATCTTTAAACCTTTAAAACATATTCTGGTCTCATATTCGAACTCTGGATCGGGATCCTCCTCCTCAGACATCAGTGTGATCCGGTAACCTAATGCGGACGGCAAACACCACGCGCAATAAGCCTTCCCCATAGGTAATCATTGACTCAATCCTTTCCAAAGGGGTTTTTCCAGATGCTGGATGTCCTCCTGCACAGTGTGAGGATGTACATTGTTGTTTCCCAGAGTTAAACTCGTAAAACTGCAGGATGTGCCTCTAATGGCTTACTGGTAGACTGCCACTAGAGGCATTCTCAACCTAGTTTCTCTAAGACTGCAATGTTTAAGATTGCATGGTTAAGGAAACAGAGTCACTGCACCCAGACCACTTCAATGAGATGAAGTGGTCTGGGTGTTTATAGGGTCCCTTTAATAATGACCCAATTGCTTTGATTACTCTATGTGATCCCCCAACCCATCTCCTGCTTTGTATTTACAAAGCAAGACATTAGAAGGAAGATGATCATACTTGGTACTGTTTGATAAAGGCTTCAGTATTTAGGAATGTTTATTTTAATCAAAATGATTACTTTGCTGTCTGACACTTTTTTCTTTTTCTTTCTTTTTTATTATAAGAATGCAGTCCCTCGCTGTGTGATGGGAATATCCCTCCTTCCGGGCAAAGGTAAGCAGGGAGTGGGGGTATTAAAATAATTATTTGTAATTAAAACAAAAAAATTATATATCTATGAATTTGCCCTCCTACCCCCACAGAGACACAATTACTCCCCCATTCACACACACTGCCCCCCATACAGATAATTACCCCCAATACACACACACTGCCACCATACACATACACACTGCACCTCCATACACACATTGCCCCCATACACACACACTGTCCCTCCATACACACACACTGTCCCTCCTTACACACACACTGTACCCCTCACACACACACTGTACCCCTCACACACACACTGTACCCCTCACACACACACTGTACCCAACACACGCACTGCCCCCCCACACACACACTGCCCCCGCACACAAAGTGCTGTAGTGGTTATTGTGCCTGGATTGTTTCTTTTAATAATCTACCAGTGCCACTCTCAAGATTAGGTTCTGTATCTGCGCTTGAATGGCAAGCATTTTTTGCCAAACAGGGGTCCAGTATATGTATGCACATTTAAAAAAAAAAAAAATATATATATATATATATATATATATATATATATATATATATATATACACGCATTTTGACTTGGGAATCTTGGAAAAATTGTAAAATATTAAGGGCGCCTTGAACGTTTGGGAACCACTGGGTTAGTATGTTAGTGTTTGTGTTAATAATAAGACAAGCATACTTTGTGATACTTCTGAAATACATACTTGCTATATGAACATAACATTTCAATAAAGTAATATTATATAAAAAAAAAGACAAGCATTAGGGTTAGTGCTAGGGTTCTTTACTCCTAGGGCAACACTGAGACCGGCATGTGGGAGCTACACCTCTTGGTAGCAATTGTTGTTTGCAGCAGTCACCATTAATTCACTCTTAGTGATAGTGATATGCTAGCAAAGGAGTTGTGAAGGCAGACTTGTGCTGCTTTTGTGTTCTTATGTCTTCTCCTTACATATCAGTATTCAGTTTGCTTAATTTAATAATAACATAAAGCATATATCAGCTGCTGTCCAGCAGAGTTTCTTGGGTAGCCCGGAGGTTACGATGCTTGCCTAGTATGGAAGCAGAATCTGCCTTTATAAAATCCCTTTGTTTGTTTGTTATGTTATATCTACCACCCAGCACTAACACTTACTCACCCACCCATATAATCATTCTGTTTTATTGATGATTGAGAATATTTAGTCACCCTTAAATTCCGATTCTCCAAAACTCTAGAGCACCTTGAGGTTACCAAACGTAGTCAGCTAGAAGATGAAACCTAATGTAGGATGACTCACACAAGTGTCTGTGACATTTATATAAAATAAAAATTTTGGGGCCAACAGAAATATTTAAAACATTTAACATGTTACTCTTCACCATAGAACCTTCCCTTATATATTAATAATGCAGAATTGGTGGTAGCTCATCCATGAGGCTCTTAGGGCAGCACCTCACTATATAATTGTAACCATATTAAAAAAAAAAAATCTCTTACTAGTGGTAAAAGAGTGAATTATGGACACCGATTCCTTTTGGGAAAGAGTTAACTTGCCAATTTCCTTTATAAATAATAAAATACACTATATAGCTATATTTTCCCCTCCTTTTCTTCCAATACAGTGCAAACTGACTCTTTGATAATGGTTGTACAGGTAAAATATTGGGGCGATTGGATTTATCTAGAATTTAGGTACTTTTTTAAAAGTCTGCCCAGTCATAAAACGCCTCAAAAATACTGAGCATGCTTGTACAGGTGATTTTTAAAGTGCCCCAATTTAATCTCCAGCAGGGAGTCTGAATTGGACGTCCATTGTATCATAGTTAAAAAGTCTTAAAATGTTGTTGAAAACGGTTACTTACAATGTAGCCTAGAGGTAGTGCACTGAGCTTATAATAACCCCTCTGTTCCTGTGTGTCCAACTTGTCTGGTTACAGCTACATGTTTGTTCGTCCACCCATTGTAAAGCGCTGCGAAATTTGTTGGCGCTATATAAATAATAACATAATAATAAAGGTTGTAAATTATGCGCCTGCGTGGGAAGGACGTTTTCTTCTCACTCTGTGCACACGAGATTCAGATTTTGGATTTCAATCCCTGCATTGAGATTTATCAAATTTGAAATATCTTAATATATTTAGTGAATTCCCTTATTAAAACTTGTACAAACTACATTCCTTTCACTTACTGGGTTTCTGAGGAGTAAACATACAAAAGTGAATAGATTTAGTTTCCTAGATGTTTATCCACGTAAAATAATGTCTCAAACAATATTTGTTTTAATTTGTCTTAGCAAAAATCATAATAAAAAGAAAAAATATATTTGCCCATAAGAGTATTTGAACCCCCAGAGCCATTGGATGACGAGAGCTGGATGACGACATTGCAGGAGGAGGAGCAGACAGCAGCGCTAATGAAGTCTCGGTGATGGAGAACAGATTAGTAAAAAAAACATTTATTTCAGGTTTTAACTGGAAAAGGGGTGGTGGTGGGGGGTAAGTCAAATCAACATCTAGAGCCCTATAGAGTTAGGAATACAGGCCTGTATTCTTAAAGCTATTGCGTTCCTTTAATATTTTATATATATAAGGAGATAAAGTTTCTAGAGAAACGGGGTGGAGCCAAATGAGCCTAGTGCCCTATTCTAAAACTTCAGCCACCACTAGGACAAACTCTGAGATTTTGTGCAAAATGTTCGGATGTCATTTGGTGATTGCCAAAATATATTACAGTAATTATACGTTCTACTCACTTGCATTTTCAAGGTAAGATATCACAGAAATGCAAAGAAACCTGGAATGCACAAGGAGATTTGGACACAAAATAAGCAAACAACATATTATTAATAATTATACAAATGATAACATATCGCTGTCATCGAATCTCCACTGTTAATCAATATGAAACCCATAATTCTTAGAATTGTAAATGGCGGTACATGAGTTTTAAAAAAGTGATGGTCAGCAATATTATTACATCATGGCTAATAGTCAGGTGGTTATTGTACCAACTGAACAAAAAATGTTTGAACATCAGGGTCTCAGATTGGATTTATGTTAAATGCAGTCTCTTTCATCGTTCTGTGGTCAATAACGTTCCAGTGTTAATAAAAATACACTCCAGAACAAACTTTGAAAACTCAATATTGCTCTTCCCTAGTAAAATACTCATTAATATAAAATAAATAATAGTATAATAATAATAATAATAATGTTAAAACGCTAGTACCATTACAATTGTTTTGATATTTATAGACTCTGCTACCCTAATGTAAAACTATTTTCTATTCATTAAGCTTTTAAAGACATTACACTGTTTATTACTGTCAATATCTGTATGAAAGAGCTTTGTAACAGTAAGCAGGTGGTTTTGGCCTTGCCTCCAGCCATATCTTTTGAACATTTATGGAGCTACTGATGTAGTCCCGAAAACTCAGACAAAATGACTATTTGTAGTCGTTGGAAAAATATTCCTTCATGTGCTCTTTCAACGTATTTGCACATATTATGGGTTCACCGTATGCAACATTTTGAAGTTATTTATTTTTTTATAAACAATGTCATAGTTTAATACAAAAAAAAGTTGATTTATGGAAATCAGTTACAGGGTTTTTTACTAAACAATTTATTTTAGGGGATGAAATCTGAATGGGAAAATTGAGGCTAAAATAGTTAAATACACCTCTGCTACAAGCTGTCTCATGCGTTTCTGGTGGACTATAAGGCAGTCTATTAGCTACGTTAAATAAAGAAGACAAAGTTACAAAGCTTTCTTAATATGATACATTTATATAATTATTTTGAGCGTATGTGTGTTTGTATATGTGTGTTTATTGAGATATATATATAGATAGACAGAAGGATGGACGGATGGATATATGGATAAATAGAAAATTCTCCGAACATAGTGAACTAGCGATTGGCGACTAGGGCTTATTTTCGAGGTAGGGCCTATATTACGAGCATCCCTCAAAAATAAGCTAGGGCTTATTTTCATGGGTTGTCTTATTTTCAGGAAAACAGGGTTCCTCACCCCTTTCTCTATAAATAGAGCTATAAGTCTGAAATAAAAATACAAATTTATATTCATATACCCATACTGGCCTATCACCTACCGCCAGATAAACACATGTAAAATACTCCCAACATTGTATTTGTATTCTTACTAACACTTTGAACTGTCAAAAATGCATTTTTTGGCAGATATATTGTGAAGCATCTAATTATTGTGAAGTAACTAATTATCTCTTTAGATTGACTTGAGATCACTTTTGGCCAGTACTGACTATATAACCTGCATGGGAGTCTATTAGTTACCTTATATCACTATAAAAATCCACATGCAAATGGTTTATCATCAGACTTTCTCTACAGTTTGCTTGTACTTATGATTGGCAAACAATCCGGAATATTACTCAGACTGTGACCTGAATTTGTAGTTACTGTAAGCTCCCTTTTCAAAGTGTTGCTTTAAATTCCATTTGATTTTGTCGACCCTCTGTATTTTGCGTGTGTGTTGTGTGCGTGTGTGTGTGTGTGATCACACGCATTGTTCTAACCATGTAACTAGGCTAAATCTATATTAGAAGGCATCACTCGTTATTTTCCTTTGAGAACCAATTATAAATAGCAGACAGACTATAAACAACTAAATCAATGCAACGAGCGATTCCCTTTCACTACACTACAGCCTGTCTTTAGCTGTGGAATTTGCAAGTGCAGCATTAGGCTTGCTTCTGCCCACATCAGTGTGTGTTTCCTTCCCTATTCCCCGAAGAATTTGCATATACCCTCAAACATACACAGCTCAGGGTAATATCTCTCCAATGTGATAAAATCAATGGAAATGTAGCCTTTTTTGCCTGACAGTGTTGTCAGGGTATATTATCTGGTTGAGGTTGTGGCTTGAGTTCATAGCAGTCGTCAGTTAAATTTCTCTTTTCTGAAGCCGAGCAAAATGTGGTAATGTGACTGCCACAGGCAACTGGCATTCATAGGATGGTTTACCGGTGAAGCTTAGCCTCCTGGCTTGTCACAGTGTATATATCTCAGGTTCTCCTTTCACTTCCTAGTCAGAGGTTTCCAAGAATGTTGCCTCAAGCAGTCGTGGGACACAAAAAAGAGATTTTTGTTCTACACTTAGCAACATTACCACACTTCACACTCAGTTTCACATAAGGGGAAATTTAACTGACTGCTCTGAACTCTATATGTTGCATAATACACTCTGACAGGGCTGCGGATAGAAGCCGTAAGACCTACTAATTTATGTTTAATTAATGCTGTGCTAGCCCCTTATATTCCAACTAATTATTTTAAAGACTACATACCAGAGTTCATTTTACTAGGGTCTTAGAAACTCCTCTGAACAATTCACTTGGCAGCAGAATTGAGATGGAATAATTGTTTGGGACATTTCAATTTCTCGCAGTACAGACTGTCAGCAGTACTGTATATTGTTATTACAGGACGGAGAAACACTGGTACGGAAATAAAATAAAGAAAATCTAGCATACAAATAAACTTCAAATAAAGTCTAGCTCAATTCAGGTTAAATCCTTTTCGGTAGTTAATAATTTTACTTGCTAAAAATAACTTTTATGCATACTTTTGATGTACCTTCCTTTCTTTTTAGGTAAGTGTTTGTAATTCAAACAGGTGTGTCAGTAGTACCTACCTTTGAATTTGAATTTGAATAGGCTTTTTTTTTTAAAGATTTTTTTTAAAGGTGTCTATTAGATTTCCCATAATAATTAGATTTTCCCATAATAATAGGTAAATGTCATCTGTGCATGCAGTGAGACATGTGCAATTAAGGGAGGACTTAGGGTGCTATGGAGTGCCCTAATTTTTGCTTAAGTGCTTTAAAACAGAGGTAATTCACTTATTGCCTCCTAACACCAAAATCCCTATGGTTAAAGGAACACTCCACACACATAAATCATTTCAGCTTGATAAAGCGTTCAATAGAAATCAGCATTTTTATAATCTGGGCAGAAACACCTCCCTGGCTGTCAATCACATAGCAGGATATTAGAGTTCATTGAGATGCATTGAAAAACCACAATTCCATGCACAGGTCTGCACAGAAGCTCAACAAAGAACCTCTGATTTTAGTATTCCCCAGCAGGCCTTATAAAGCCTGCAGACAAGACATCTGCAGCTTTTCCAATCAGCTTTTAGATATAACCCAATGAAAAAAAATGCTCAATTAAATGCATGCATGTTTTTCATTGGGTCTATCTCTACTAAATAGTGATTTAAAAAGAAAATAGTGGGCAATTGAGTGTTCCTTTAACTATAGTGGTTTCACTACTGTGCTCAGAGTGTGCCTTTAATTTCCAAGCAATTTATCTAAGTTGTAATGGAAGATGACGAGTCAGACTCTCTGAATGCTTGGCAAATAATGGCTTGAAGCTATACATCAGATTATAATGCTCCCTTACCTGCAACACACCTCTATGATAGGATAATTGCATTAGGCTGGTCTAGTGTATATGCAAGACTGTCATAAAATAGAAACTGCAATGTTTAATACTAGATACACTTTGAGCTGTGCTAAGCAATTGAGTATTTCCCCCCCAGTTTACCGTCATAGTCTGGTCCATATTGAAGGCTGTTATGGTCTGAGACCTGCTGGTAGGGTTGCTATAAAGACAGAAAAACTCAATTTTATGTCATGAATTATAATAAATAAAATTAGCATTTGTCGTGAACAGAGAGACATGTAATATTCAGACCCCCACAAATTAACCTAATCTTCTACCTAGGTAACAAAGGATAGTCAGTGTACGGTAAATATAAATATGAAAAGTTTTGCCAAACGGTCAAAACACATTGCCGCTTTGTAACTTGTTAGCAAGCAATGCAGCCAAAGTTGCCGTTTGAGAAACAGATCACACATCTGTTTGCTGAGTATGGCATGTGTTTGGCTTTTCAGTTAATAAGACCACCTCATTCCGTGTGAAGGTTAAAAATCCTTTTTTTGCCAATAAGTCATGGGAGGGGTAGAATGTCCAGGACTGACTCGGTATGCAAACCGCATGAACTTCTGAATTGATTTTTTCCCACAGTCGTAGCTTGAAGCTGTCATACACTTACACTAGGACTTTATATAAAGCTTGCTTTTTTTCTAGAGGATAAAAATTTGAGTATTGCTTCACTACATGATACGTTTCGGAGATTAAGGACTGTGGCTCTAATGATATCCTGTTTTTGACTTGCTGAGAGGCTGATCTTTATTTTCCTGCCAAGCTGAAATAAAACATGTTCATTTTACAGTGTCGTTACCAATGTTTCTGTTTTCACTGTTCATCAGATCATACCTAAATTAATTAGTCATCTTTGTTAAATAAATTAGTTGCATTTTTGCCTCATGAATGCTTCAGGGAAACAGCCCTACAAGATCGAAATTAAGACTGTTGTTTAGCCCTGCTTGTCATCTAAAACAAAATTTAAGGCCAATAATGCTATTAAAATATACAGTGATGTTGGAATAATTAAGATCTGCGGCATGGGTAGCTGCTTTTGAAGTGGTGATGTAGTGTTAGAAAGGAGAATTAAAAAAAATAATGTTTTTGCATACAGTCAGAGACAGAACTTGATTAGAAATGATTAAGCCTGAAATACAAAATAGCTAACTCGAAAGCATCATACAGATGTTTTCATACATCTGCAAGAAACAAGTCAGGCAGACGATGGGAGACTGGCCAGTTATGCTAAGGGAATAGATAATATGCCAACCCCTAACTTCTTTTTGAAAGGTAAGCTCCAGGCACCATAACCACTTCATCTCATATGGTGCATGTAGTCCCCTGGCACTTTCCCACATTTCACTGTTAACCAGTTTTTGATTGGTTTAAAATTGAATGAGGTTCCATGGTGATACCTGGCTTCATCCCAACCCTGGAAATAAAGTCTCTGCAGAGACAGAACACATAGACTCTGGGTGCTTTGAGTCAGTGGCGGATCCAGCAGGGGGGGGGGGGGGGCAACGGGGCAATTCCTCCCCCCCCCCGAGATTCTCCCCTGCCGGCTAATGCAGGGCTGGCATTGTCCAAGTGCCAGCCCTGCAATGTGCCTGGCATTGTCCAAGTGCCAGCCCTGCAATGTGCCTGCGGACCGGGGAGGGAGATCAGTGAACACACTACCCCACAAACACTGCCCCCATACACACACTGCCCCCCATACACACACTACCCCCATACACTGCCCCCCATACACACACTACACACACTACCCCACAAACACTGCCCCATATACACACTGCACACACTGCCCCTATACACACACTACACACACTGCCCCACAAACACTGCCCCCCATACACACACTACACACACTGCCCCACAAACACTGCCCCCATACACACTGCACACACTGCCCCTCATACACACACTGCCCCACAAACACTGCCCCCATACACACACTACACACACTGCCCCACAAACACTGCCCCCATACACACACTGCACACACTGCCCCCATAGACACACTACACACACTTCCCCACAAACACTGCCCCACAAACACACACTGCAGACACTGCCCCACAAACACTGCCCCCATACACACACTACACAAACTGCCCTACAAACACTGCCCCCATACACACACTACACACACTGCCCCACACACACTGCCCCACAAAAACTGCCCCCATACACACACTGCCCCCCACACACACACTGCACACACTGCCGCACAAACACTGCCCCCATACACACACTACACACACTGCCCCACAAACACTGCCCCCATACACACACTGCACACACTGCTCCAAAAACACTGCCCCCATACACACACTACACACACTGCCCCACAAACACTGCCCCCCATACGCACACTGCCCCAAACACACACACACTGCAACTCTCACACACACTGCCACCCTCACATACACACTGCACCGCTCACACACACACACACTGCCCCACACATACACTGCCCCCTAACACACACACTGCAACCCTAACATACACTGCCGCCCTCACACACTCGCACATGCACTTCACCACTCACACACACACTGCACCTTTCACACACACTTCACCCCTAACACATACCACTGCTCCTATGCCCTATATCCCAGCAGACCCCAGGTAAGTTGTCAAACTGTTCTTAAACGGTTTGACTACTTACTCTGGGATGGGATCCTGGCACTACTGGCACCATAACTACTACACTGAGCTGTAGTGGTTATTGTGCCTGGATTATTTCTTTAAATAATCTACAAGTGCCCCTCCCGAGATCAGGCTCTGGATCCGCCACTGCTTTAAGTATGAGATCTTTCTGGGTGATTTGAATATGAGATCTTGTTGTGGGAGGCCACTTTCATCGAAGTTTGAATGGTTATTATACAGGAGATGGTGTGTGAATCTACCATTATGAGGATCGGGACATAGTTACATAGCTGAAAAGAGACTTGCGTCCATTAAGTTCAGCCTTCCTCACATTTGTTTTTTGCTCTTGATCCAAAAGAAGGCAAAAAAAAACAGTTTGAAGCAATTCCAATTTTGCAACAAGCTAGGAAAAAATTTCCTTCTTGACCCCAGAATGGAAGTCGGATTTATCCTTGGATAAAGCAGTTATTAAACTACATTGAAAGATTATATCCTTGAATATTCTGTTTTTGCAAGCACGCATCTAGTTGCTGTTTTGAACATCTGTATGAACTCTGATAAAACCACTTCTTCAGGCAGAGAATTCCACATCCTTATTGTTCTTACAGTAAAAAAACCTTCCTTGCGAAATATTCTTTCTTCCAGTCTAAACGCATGACCTCGTGTCCTATGTAAAGTCCGGTTTGTGAATAGATTTCCACACAATGGTTTGTATTGGCCCCGAATATATTTGCATAATGTTATCATATCCCCACTCAGGTGATGTTTTTCTAAACGAAATAGGTTTAAATTTGTTAACCTTTCTTCATAGCTGATATGTCCCATTCATGTTATCAATTTTGTAGCCCGTCTCTGCACTTTTTCTAGTGCCATAATATCACTAGAACAGGTGCCCAAAATTGCACAGCATATTCAATATGTGGTCTTATCAATGATTTATAAAGAGGCAAAATGATATTCTCATCCCGAGAATGAATGCCCTTTTCATACATGACAATACCTTACTGGCCTTAGCCACTGCTGATTGACATTGCACATTGTTGCATAGTTTGTTGTCTAGAACAATTCCCAACTCCTTTTCGTGTGTTGTTATCCCTAATTTGCTTCCCTAAGGGTATACCTTGCTTGTGTTTTCTTTACACCGAAGTGCATAACATTGCATTTTTCAACATTAAATTTCATCTGCCATTTGAGTGCCCAGTCCATTTAAATCCCTCTGCAGCAAAGTAATATCTTGCTCACATTGTATTATTTGAGTTTTGCATCATCTGCAAACACTGAAACATGACTTTCAATGCTTTTTTCAAGATCATTTATAAACATGTTAAATAGAAGGGGTCCCAGAACAGAACCCTGCCACCTCTGTCCAGCTTGAAAATTTACCATTAATGACAACTCTTTGTACTCTATTTTTAAGCCAATGTTCTACTCAAGAACAAGCATTTCCATCTAGACCTATTTCCTTGAGTTTGAACACTAATCTATTGTGTGGAACTGTATCAAATGCCTTCGCAAAATCCAAATAGATCGGGGGGCGTGGTCTGACCGTCGATGAGACTAGACGTGTCTCACTAGAGCTCCGTCCTGAGGGCGCCCTCAATGCCTACTAAAGCAGCCTTTTTCTAGTGCATTTATATCCCCTGTGCCCCTTACTATGGAGAAGAGGATCTCCAAGAAACAGCCCAGGAAGATAACGGAGTCCGGAGGCTCCGTTCTGGACCTTCTAACGGCACAACGGCATGGCAAGGCCGGGAGCCAAGATGGCGACGGAGGATCCCCGCACGCTTCCCCTAGCGCTGCCAAAGGGACCTCTGCCATGGATCAGGAGGCAGTACTGACTAAACTGGCTGAGGTAAAGGCGTTCCTCGCCAGCGAAATTGCTAAATCGACTGCCGTCCTGCAGGCGGATATTGGAGCCCTGGGTGAGCGCACAGCTCAGCTCGAAGACCGCATGGAAACTACCACACAGGCCCATAACGAGGCGGTGGACAGGGTCAACAAAATGACGGCCCATATCGTGGACATGGATTTGGCCATAGAAGACCTGGCCAATCGGTCCCGGAGGAACAACCTCCGCTTGAGGGGACTGCCCGAGGAACCCGAGGAAGATCTACAGGGGCTGGTGCTCTCTATATTGCAGCCTCTCCTTCCGACCATCCCGGAGGAGCAATGGCGTGTGGAGAGAGTGCATCGGGCACTGCGTGCACAGCGGGCCGAAACGAATACCCCCAGGGATGTGGTCCTCAGTTTTCTTCATTTCCGCACTAAGGAGGCCCTAATGAAGAGGAGCCGAGAGGGACCGATCCGGCATGAGGGGACCGTGATCTCCCTTTACCAGGATCTGGCCCCTTCGACTCTGCAGCGGCGGAGGGACTGGCGGCCGATTACTGGAGCGCTGCAGGGAGCAGGCCTTAAATATGCCTGGGGATTCCCCTTCAAATTGATGGTGTTTATGGAGGGGAGAGCGCATGTTCTCGTACCTGGTGGAGATCCGAGGCGCTTCTTCCTGGGTCTCGGAATCCAGCCACCTCCTGACCTGCCGACGGTGGCGATGTATCCGGGAGAGCTTCCACAACTGCCAGGAGACTGGTGTGAAGTAGGCTCGCGAAGCCGCCGATGACGACAACTCGTTGGTATCGTATCCCCCGGCCTTCACTCTGGGGTCTTTTTTCTCCTTTTTGCTGGGGGGGTCCCGCCTTTGTGTTGGGTGGGCTCGGGTTTTTTATTGCCGTTTTCGCTCATGTGTGAGCCACGTTCTTCCTGGCCATCCCCCCACTGAGGTCCGGAGAGGGGTTTTTTTTCCACGTTCGGGGTCTGGGGGTTTGTTTTTTCCTTGGGCAGGTGGGCCCTTTTTTGGGGAATGGGGATCGAGAACTGGGTCGGTCTGGTATTTTACGTGTTTACCTCCCTGCCCCCACCACACGCTATAAAAAGGGAAAAATGTACAAAAAATAAAATAAAAAAAGATAAGTTAAACGTAAATGCAAATATAGAAAATGGAAAAAAAATACATTAAACGAAAACATATTTGCGTGTTTTGTTTAAGAAATTGAGTGGACAACGTTCTATGATTTCCTCTTAATATCCTGGACTTCCTGACCCTTTTGGCTATAGATATGTGGTGTGGTGGCCGGAGATTTCAAAAGGGGACTATTTTTTTTTGTTTTCTTTGTTTGCTTTTTGTGGTTCCTGTCCATGCTTTGCACCGAAGCTGGTGCCGCTGCCGGCCGTATGCCCCACCTCTCGGGAGCTACCTATTGATGGCGAAATGGGACTCTGCTGGCTGCGGCCTCTATGTGGACTTTGCTAATGCTCTTACCCGGTGGTTGTACATGGGCGGCGGTTGGGGGTCGTGGGGCTGGGGGTTTGCACCCCTCCTTCCCTCCCTCTTTTCTCCGGGAGGGCGGGCGGGGAGCGGACCTCCGGTTCCCCGACGCGTACATGCTGCAGTTTGATGTCTGTGCCCTAATGTTCTCCCTCCTTGTGGGGATAATGGTGCGGGGAGCGGCGGAGATTCGCTATGTGTCCCCCCCTACCTTCCCCTCTCCCCCCTTCCCTGCCCCTCTCCCCCCCCTCCCTGCCCCTCATCCCCCCCTCCCTGCCCCTCTCCCCCACCTCTCCCCCCCACCCTTTCCCCCCCCTCCCCCAGTCTGCACTTCACCTTCGGAATATACCCACAATAGAATGGTGAAAATAAAACATAAGAAACTAGACTAAGCAGGGGAATGAGGGGTATAGAGGGAGGCGCTGCCATAATGTGACTTTACTTTTCCCTGTGGTGTCACTGCCGCTGAGTGTGATACTCCTGTTTGGACCCTCGCGCTCCGCGACACGGGACACCATGCATAGTCCATATTGCACATTGTACACTGTAAATTGAAAATGGTAGTTTGTATATCCTGATTTCAGTTAATATGTTTATCACTCTGGGATATTCCGTTTCTATCTGATGTCTCTTTTGTACAAAGATGTTGGGGGGTGGGGGGGTGGGGTGACGGGGAATACCACGATAACTCATAGACCTATGCAGGCCGTCTCTTCCCGACGCCTGAAACCTTTAATACCGAGGGCTTGGCCGTCCCTGAGGGGAAGCTCGATTCTCACATGCCAATTGGGCAAGGTCACCGCTGGTACAGGGGACCCTTTAAGGATGCTGAACAGGGGAAAGGCTTCTTACTGAAGCGGGTGTAGCTATGAGAGGGCGCCTGTGGTTAGGGGCTCAATATCCCATTGTTCCTCCCTACGTTGACCGTGGCTGGAAGGTGGGAACACGTTCCCATAACACTCTGGCGTTTGGTAAGACCAGAGTTTCTTGGCGTCAGACTGAGTCTGGACGCTGCCTTCTCTCTCTCTTCTCTTCTTCTCTCTGCTCCTTCCTCTCTTTCTCTCATCTTTTTTCCGGTAGGGGGGCTGATAGGGGCTCGGCGGAGGGATGTGTTTGAGGACTTGCCGGGGAACATAGGGATGACGGACAGGGTGCATGTTGCCGGGGCTACGATTCCTCGAGATGACGGTTAGGGTACACTCCCTGAATGTAAAAGGTCTTAATGCGCCTTGCAAGCGCCGACTGATGTTCAAGGAGTTGAATAGGTTGAAATCCGATATAGCTTTTGTGCAGGAGACGCACTTGCCCAAACAGGCTCAATTTCGGTTGAGAGACCACACCTTCGCAGGGTCATATGAAGCCAGGTCCCATCGCAAGCGCAATGGGGTGGCGATGCTCGTCCGGCGCAGCTACCCGCTAAATGTTAACTAACTTGATGCAGACCCAGAGGGTCGCTTCGTCATCGTCTCGGGTTCCTTATATTCCCATGTAATCCACCTGATAAACATATATGCACCAAATCAACCGGAGCCTGCCTTCTGGTCCACGCTTCGAGGCAAATTCCTGGCCCTCCCTCATGGCCTAGTGTACATGGGTGGAGACTTTAATGCTGCCCCATGCCCGGCTGCGGATAGGAGCTCGCGCACTGGCGTCCCTAGGTCTCAGGGCAGGGGCGGACAGGACAGGTTGCTCAGAGACTTCATGGCCGATTTAGGACTGGTAGACGTGTGGCGGGCTCACCACCCAGGAGATAAGGCGTACTCCTTTTACTCGGCCCCCCATGGCACGTATTCACGTATCGACATGTTCCTTGCTAACGCATCGGGCATGTCCAGGATCGCGGACTCCACAATTGGTAACATCTCGTGGTCCGATCACGCGGATGTGTCTATCACACTGGGCAACTTATGCGTGGCCTCACCATGGACGTGGAGGCTGAACGCGTCCTTGCTGCGAGATGAAGAGATACGGGAACAAATCCGTAAGGGGATTGTGGAATATTTCGAATTGAACGCCACACCAGATATTCACGCGAGCACGCTATGGGCGGCTCATAAGGCTGTCATAAGGGGGAACTTAATTAAACTAGCCACCAGGAAAAAGAAGTTGAAATATCAGACACTGGATAAGCTCCTGAGACAATTGAGATCCCTAGAACAGAAACACCAGACAGCGCCGGAAGAGAGAGTATATAGGCAGTTGGAAGCAGTCCGGTGAGACATACGTACGCTATTACTGGATGACGCGGCTAGGTCCATGGTATGGTCCAAGCGAACTTATTATGAAAGCGCCAACAAAATGGACACACTTCTCACCAGGACTCTTCGACCTAGACAGGATAGGGCCCATATTACTGCTATTAGGCATCCAGATGGCACGACGAAACTAACACCCGCAGAGATAGCGAAGGTCTTTGAAGACTTCTATAAGATTTTATACAATCACTCACCCGGCGGTGCTCATCCTGGAGGGAGAGAGGAGGATCGGATCCTCCAATATCTAGATGGCTTGGGGTTACCCAAATTGAGCGAAGATGCTGCAGGAGCGCTGGCTGCTGAGATTACGGAAGATGAGGTTGACAAAGCTATATCGCACCTGAAAGTGAATAAGGAGCCTGGACCGGACGGCTTCGATGGCACTTATTATAAAACCTTTCGGGATGAACTTGTACCTCAATTGACCCGACTCTTCACACATCTACGTCAGGGGGGACGGCTGGATCCTGATATGTCTTTTGCCACCATTGTCCTGTTGCCCAAACCGGGAAAGGATTCGCTCCTCCCAGAAAATTATAGGCCTATATCTTTAATTAATCATGATCTGAAGATCCTAGCAAAGATCCAAGCGGACAGGTTGAACCCCCTGTTGACCACCCTAATACACGCTGATCAGGTCGGTTTTATTCAAGGTAGGCAGCTGTTCGAAAATACCAGGAGGAATATCGACTTGATATGGAAACAGAAGACCACCGGCACTCCCACCCTGACGGTGTCTATTGACGCCGAAAAAGCCTTTGATAGGGTGCGTTGGCAATTCCTCTTCCCGGTATTGAAGACTATGGGCTTTCCAGACGAATATGTCACGGTGACGAGAGCGATGTATCAGGATGTGCGAGCGCAGATCCAAATAACGGGCGCCCCTAAGACTCCGTTTCGGCTGTACAACTGAACTAGGCAGGGTTGCCCTCTCTCCCCCCTCCTATTTGTGCTTGCCTTGGAACCGCTACTACAGGCCATCCGACGACACCCGGATATTACAGGTGTCAAGGCGGGAGCCGATGAATACAAAGTGTCAGCCTATGCAGACGACGTCCTCCTGACTGTTACGAATCCTATTGATTCTATGTTGGCACTACAGAGGGTCATGGCGGAATACGGCGAGCTATCAGGCTATAAGGCGAATATCCAGAAATCTAGTGCTCTCCCGGTCTGCCTTACGGACGCGGAGATCACGCGGATCAAGGACACGTATCAACTCAAGATAGAAGCGTATTCCGTTAAGTACCTCGGAATCCACCTGACTGCCGACCCTGATCGCCTATACATCGCTAACTACGCCCCGATGATGAGAACCCTAATGGGTGACCTTGATAAGTGGACAGATAGACCCATCTCGTGGATAGGCCGCATCCATTCTGTCAAGATGAACATTCTGCCACGTATATTGTTCCTATTTCAGGCTCTTCCCATCCGCATCACTAAAACCCAACTGGTCCCTTTGCAACGATCGATTGGGGACTTTATCTGGCAGAATAAGAGGCATAGAATTTCCCGCCAAGTTCTGTATAGAAGAAAGGATAGAGGGGGTTTGGGCCTACCTAATCTATACTTCTATTATCTTGCGGCACAGCTTACGCAGATAGCCATGTGGCACTCCCCGCCAGGGGAGAGAAGATGGGCGGACGTTGAATCTATGATGGTAGGGGTCGATGCTCCCGAGTTCGCAATGTGGATCCCCAAAGAGCATAGACCCACTATACGGAGTACGTGTCCGTCCATCCTCAATTCTATCCGAATTTGGGACGCATGTCATCTCAAATATCGATTGGCCACGTCTCCCTCCCCGATGACCCCGATCCTCAGGAATGGGGATTTTCCCCCCGGCATGGCACCCAGAGATTTCCGTAACATTGACCGAATGGGGCTCCAGCGTCTACATCAGCTTTACCGTAACGGCTCGGTGGTCCAATTTACTGAGCTACAACAGAGTGCCCATCTCACCCCTGCAGATTTTTTCCGCTACGTCCAGATCCGCGACTTTGCTAACAAACCCCGCATTAAGAAGGCTGCTTTGGGCCCATTGACCTTTTATGAAAGGCTTTGCTCCACTGGGACCACCCTCAAGGGTATGATTACGCTTCTGTATGCACACTTAAGCACAGAAACCAGTGAATGGGGTAACCTAAATTATACTGAGCGATGGGAAACGGATCTGGGCGAGGTATTGGAGGGTTTGGAGTGGAGGGAGATCTGGGAGGCGAATGCCAACGTCTCGATTTGTGTCACACTCCAAGAACAGGCGTGGAAGACCATGCTGCGGTGGTATACCACGCCTGTTCAACTGTATCGCATGCGCAAGTTGGTCAACGATGACTGCTGGCGGGGTTGCGGTTACCGGGGCACCTATATCCATATGTGGTGGGAATGTCCAAAACTCACCGGCTTCTGGAGGTCGGTAGAGGACCTCCTGAGGCAGACGTTCAACAGACCCCTGCGTATGGACCCTTGGGTGTACCTGCTGAATAGGTCTCTGGAGGGCTGGACCAGGAGGGAACAAACATTGGCGCACAAGATAACCCTGAGCGCACGCCGGGCTATAACGACCGCGTGGCTTTCCCCAGAAGGCCCCGATTTTTACGGAGTGACGTCTAGGATTAGAGAGTGTAGAATCATGGACAACTTGACTGCAAGAGTACGAGGGACAGTAGGTTCATTTCAAAAGATTTGGGAGCCCTGGGACAGTAGTCCAATGGGCTCGGGTTGAGCCTGACGGCTTCTTAGCTAATGTAAGAAGGCGGGATCTCGCGCAGGAAGCCCCCCTCCGCCCCCTCTTCCTTTTTCCTTCCTTTTCTTTTCTTTTCTCCCTCCCCCTCCCTTTCCCTCCATCTAACCTGCTCTCTATTTTTTAGA
The DNA here is from genome assembly GCF_036172605.1 of Pelobates fuscus. Taxonomy (NCBI): domain Eukaryota; kingdom Metazoa; phylum Chordata; class Amphibia; order Anura; family Pelobatidae; genus Pelobates; species Pelobates fuscus. The sequence continues at coordinate 38,091,148 of NC_086318.1, read as the reverse complement.
CAGCTGCTCTACTTCTAATTTCTCTCTCTCTCACATTACTATATTTTTCCACCTTTCTTAGTCTTGTCTTTTTCTTTGTGTTAAGTTTCTTATCTTTTTTGTTTCTTGCACCCCTCCCTCTGGACTCTCCATGGGAGGTGGAGTTAATGTTACACCTTTATCAGATCCGGAGACGCGGTTGGACGAGCAATGTAATCCATACGGAAGTTGGGCATTGATGGAGACTGGTAACTCGGCATGACTGCCGCGCCGGTCGCACTCTATACCACCTCAATATCAGCAGCGGTCACCTTGGACAATGGCAACTGATAGGCACGTGATGACGAGTTACATGTATATTGTATGGGCGGGAACTCTGACTGTATAGTATCAAAATCTACCCTGACGATGTTCCGGGCCTTTCCTAGGGTCTAGAAGCCTCTTCTTAAGTCTTAAGTAGAAGTTTAACATTGGAGGTGAGAATGCCTATACCTGACACAAAGGACTTTGGTCCTGACCATGCATGGAAAGCTACATGCTATCCAACCCAACATTAACTGACTGAGTCATATTCCTTTATTGTTCCTTTCTTTGTTATAAACTAAAAATTGTGCTGTGTCCACCTGTTATTCTGTTGAATATTGTAAGGTTATTAAGGGATAATATTCAAGAATTCCTTGAGAAGAATATGGTTATCAGCAAAAATCAGCACGGTTTTATGAAGCACAGGTCATGTCAAACTAACTTGAGTGCGTTCTACGAAGAAGTAAGTAGAAGTATAGATCAGGGTGTTGCAGTGGATGTGATCTATTTGGATTTTGCCAAGGCATTTGATACAGTTCCACACAAAAGATTAGTGTTCAAACTCAAGGAAATCGGTCTCGATGAAAATGCTTGTTCTTGGGTAGAACATTGGCTTAAAAACAGAATACAAAGAGTTGTCGTTAATGGTAAATTTTCAAGCTGGACAGAGGTGGCAAGTGGTGTCCCTCAGGGGTCTGTTCTGGGACCCCTTCTATTTAACATTTTTATAAATGATCTTGAAGACAGCATTGAAAGTCATGTTTCAGTGTTTGCAGATGACACAAAACTTTGTAAAATAATACAATGTGAGCAAGATATTACTTTGCTGCAGAAGGATTTAGATAGACTGGAGGACTGGGCACTCAAATGGCAGATGAAATTTAATGTTGAAAAATGCAAAGTTATGCACTTCGGCGTAAAGAATACACAAGCAACGTATACCCTTAATGGAAGCGAATTAGGGGTAACAACACACGAAAAGGACTTGGGAATTGTTATAGACAACAAACTATGCAACAATGTGCAATGTCAATCAGCAGTGGCCAAGGCCAGTAAGGTATTGTCATGCATGAAAAAGGGCATTCATTCTCGGGACGAGAATATCATTTTGCCTCTCTATAAATCACTGGTAAGACCACATATTGAATATGCTGTGCAATTTTGGGCACCTGTTCTAAAGAAGGATATCATAGCACTAGAAAAAGTGCAGAGGCGGGCTACAAAATTAATAAAAGGAATGGAACATATCAGCTATGAAGAAAGGTTAACAAATTTAAACCTATTTAGTTTAGAAAAACGTCGCCTGAGAGGGGATATGATAACATTATACAAATATATTCGGGGCCAATACAAACCATTGTGTGGAAATCTATTCACAAACCGGACTTTACATAGGACACGAGGCCATGCGTTTAGACTGGAAGAAAGAAGATTTCGTCTAAGGCAAAGGAAAGGTTTTTTTACTGTAAGAACAATCAGGATGTGGAATTCTCTGCCTGAAGAAGTGGTTTTATCAGAGTCCATACAGATGTTCAAACAGCTACTAGATGCATACTTGCAAAGACAGAATATTCAAGGATATAATCTTTCAATGTAGGGTAATAACTGCTTGATTCAAGGATAAATCTGACTGCCATTCTGGGGTCAATAAGGATTTTTTTGTCCTAGCTTGTTGCAAAATTGTGCTTCAAACTGGGTTTTTTTTTTTTTTTTTCTCTTTTGGATCAAAAGCAAAAAACAGGTGTGAGGAAGGCTGAACTTGATGGACGCAAGTCTCTTTTCAGCTATCTAACTATGTAACTATGTAACTATGTAAATTGCACTCAGAAGCTGGTGTAGCTTTGAGTAAATGTTGGAGATACATGCACGACAAAAATAAAGAATAAAAAAAAAAAAAAAAAATCCAAATAGATCACATCCACTGCAACACCCTGATCTATACTTCTACTTACTTCTTTGTAGAACGCAATCAAGTTAGTTTGACATGACCTGTGCTTCATAAAACCATGCAGATTTTTGCTGATAACCATGTTCTTCTCAAGGAAGTCTTGAATATTATCCATTAATAACCTTTCAAATATTTTCACAGCCACAGAAGTTAAGCTCACAGGTCTATAATTTCCAGGCAAGGATTTTGAACCCTTTTTGAATATAGGAACCACATCTGCCTTGCTCCAATCCTCCGGAACACTTCCTGAAAGAAAAGAATCTTGAAAGATTAAAAACAGAGGTTCACTTATTTGTACAGTTAGTTCCTTAAGTACTCGTGGATGGATACCGTCAGACCCTGGAGCTTTGTTTATATTAACTTGCTTTATTTGCTGCAGCACCTTGTCTTGAGTTAACCAATTACAATTATTCTGCAATAGTTTTTAGTAGCAATCATTTGCACATCTGTTGCCATGGGTTCTTCCTTAATATATACGGAGGAGAAATAGTTATTTAAAATTCCTGCCCTTTTCTGGTCTTCATAAACTAACACCCCCATTTCAGTTTTTAGTGTACCTACACTTTCATTTTTTGTTTTTTTTAGAATTTATGTACTTAAAGAATGCTTTGGGGTTGGTTTTGCTCTCTTTGGCTATAATTTTTTTATTTTGAAGTTTAGCAAGTGGTACCCAGGGGATATTTGGCCATATTAACTTCAATGTTAGTGTTGACCTTACCACCAGTCCTTACATCACAATAGTTAGGGCTATTGTGCATTTAGGCCAAGTACTTTCCCCTCACCCAAATGGCGTACAATTGACGCCATTACACTGTTCCTTACGGCCTTTCAGCTGCTCTTTAGGTCTTAAGCCTGTATGTTGCCCGACCTCACCCGATAGAACCCACACAGGATTCACACCCTGCCTTCCCACGTTCTTTGTACCCATTTCTCTAAAGGACAGAAGTTTGCATTTAGTTTAGCTCGCTATATGTTATTACAAATACTTAAATAAAAAAAACGGACTCAACTGTTTTTGCTTCATCAGCACACCCTGTGTGATGTTTTTTTATTCTTGTACTCTTGTTTACCTCATTTATGCTGATGATGATGTATGTCACACCTTGTAGGTGCAAGACATAAAGAATGTAAAAAAAAATAATAATGCATAACTCTGCATTAGCCATGTCAATACATACCTGTGATGGGTGGCAGTGATAGGCTGAAAATGCTCACTTGACACTCTCATCCGATCACTGCCACTCATCGCTACCCATGCTAATGTTGAAGTATTAGTCTGGGCAATGTAGAAGGGCTAAGATGTGCCTGCTGGGAATCCTCATTCAGTGTTAAGCTGATCGAAATTGGTTTAGTCCGGAAACAGCTCCAGGCACCATAATCATTTGCATGAAATAAAGTTAAGTTTAGCATTTAGAAAATCTACAGCAATGATGAATACGGACAGATAACCAGTACCACAATATTTTTTAACACATATCACTTTTTCAGGGTCTTGAGCAGTTAATTAAACTTATAGCCCTGTGTACCATAGCCATTACATGCCGTAGGTGCAATAAGTCTGCATTAGCAATAGGTGAGTAGAGAAAATTAGTTATAGAGGGGCTGCCATTGTTTGTACAAAAAGAAGGGGTCTTGTGTGACTGACATAAAGGGTTTAAGGGATATACGGTAACTCTCATAAAAGGATAGGTAACTAACAAGGAAGCAGTGAGCAACTGTGTGACTGGTACAAAGAGAAGAACAAAAGGGGTTTGTACAGATGGAATGGAAATGAAAATGAATGAATGAAAATAGGATGAATGATGCAGCTTCTTATTGTGAGACACTTGTCTGGAGTCACAGTGGAATGAGCCAGAGGTATTGAAATGGGCACAGTCCCCATTTTTATTTGCCAAGTAAAAAACAACTCTGGCTGTGAGTATGCCAGCTGATGTCCCTTCTAGCCATAAAGGTTCAGAAACAAACTCCTATCAAATGACCCAATCTGAATACCCAGCTATAGAATGATCATATCTAACAGCTTGGACTGCACTTAAGGGTGTGGTCGTGGTTACTCCTGAATGTTGTAGGCATTCCATGTGACCTGGCTAGTTGAGGTCCTAATGGGCTTGTCTAACCATGTTGAATGGAGAAGGACCAGTAGGGCATGATTACCTAACCAGTGACAAGTGCAAATGTGCATGCTTTAGGCTTCCAGAATGGTTAACTTTGAGATTTAGCAGATGATCTTGGAGATTTACATAAAGATTACAGACACTCTTTATTTTTCTGAGTTCACTTGTCTCTAAAACTACTCTGTTGCAGTGGGAATGACAGTTGGCCCCTTGTTACAATATTTGTCTTCCAACATAACATTGACAGCACCCTGAGAACATGGCTTACTCTGCCCATTATGCTGTATAAGCCACAGAAGATAAGTGTTTTATTCTAATACAGTGGTCTTCTATATGTTGGATCATTGCCCTAAGAGTCATTATTAATGAACTTTCACTGATAATTCCAAATACTTACAGACAACTCTTAACATAACGTCATTGGAGCAAGATTAATCCCTATGGCCACATGAAGCAATAAGAAGCAATAACTCAACATGTTAAAATGTCAAAATCTATATTGACAACAATATATGTGTTCGGAACAAGCAACACATACCTACATTTGTATAATATAAAAACCTCCAAAAGACAGCTTAAATATTTGATTCAATCCGCATGGATTCTATCCACATTCCGAATAAACATACAGTATAGCTCCTTTTTAGTTTTACAAATCAATAAAACCATTCATTTATGAAGGTTATCCTAATACTTTGAAATAACTTTCCAGTAAAGTTAGGGTTGTGTGTCATTAGCAAATGTCTAGACTCTGAATCCATGTCTTCTTTCTTTTTAATGTTCCTCAGTGTTTGCCCAATTTCCTTGCATTTCCAGGAGACGCTGTAAGGACAACCCAAAATATATGGTACATCATAAGTCCACTGAATATAATATAAATGACATTTTGATGAGAATTATCAAAAATCACATTAATCATTCTATTCAGTCAGTGTCTCCCACGTTTCACAAACCTTCAAAGCTTTTCAGTTGGTGTACAGACAGGAATGGAAACACAGACAGTGTTAAAAAAAAAAAGGTAAATTTATTGTCATGTAAACAACATTTCAGCTCACTAAAGAGCCTTTGTCAAACCACTTTTTTCAGTTAGGGCATTTATATGGGAAAGCAGTTGAAAATCCACTTAGAAGGAGCGTTGGACACAAATACACGTGAAAAAATAGATTAGTTATCTGCTCTTAGGTAAGACATTGGACATAAAATACAGAAATCAAGCAATACAGCCAAGATCCAAAGCAGCCTATTAAACAATGTTTGCACTGGCTCAATAATACATGAACATCTCCGACCTGGTCCGGAAATCCAAAGTCAAGTTAAGTTGCACAACTCCTTATGTACAAACCTTTAGCTGACAGCCTTTAAGGATATTGGATTGCTCAATGTGTTGGACATCATGTTTAGGAAAAATAGGAAAGGCTTAAAAATCTGGAGTATTGTAACCGACATTTTGTTTGCATTAACGCAAATAATGTGTTAAATGTCTGCATCTTATTTATCATGTCAAGTTATTTCCTCTGAGATTATAGATGTTTAAAGGTTATTCGCAATTGTTCCGAGTCCTAATAAGAAAGCATAATCTGTGGCCATTCAGGTATATTGAAATCTTAAATTCTAGACATTTATCAGACAATTAAGCACTGTCCAGATATTGATGCTCAATGTTTGAATACACATACATTTCCAGTAGATTTCACTCATAGCAGGTTTGACTTATAGCAGATACTCAGATCTAGATGTTGAAGATCTTGACAATTTGTTAACTGCAACAGTGCATGAAAGCCCACTTTTGGTTTGACAGTCCATTTATTGTTCAAAGCATACTGAAACTAAATCTGTTCCCCACAGCATCAATTGTACACCAGAAATAATGGACTCCATATTCAGGTTCAATATAAAATGTGGAACAAAGATACAAAATTATTATTTTTTTTTTAATTTTAAAGCAATGAATAGAAATACAAATCGAATTACTCATAGAAATTATACAGGTGGTCCTCTTTTTTGCGACCTACCTGTTTTATGACGGCTCGCACTTACGACCAGCTCGCTCGCGGGGTGGTAAGCGCGAACTGTCATTAGAATTAGAAGGATTCCCTGCTCTGTTGCCTTCTTCTATGTTTTGGGATATTTCCCCGAACAGACATGCGCACAAGAGTAGGGAACCCCTTAAATCTACATTTGGGGAAATTTCCCCGAACATATATTAGAGCAGTAGTTCCCAACCCAGTCCTCAAGTACCCCCTATCAGTCAAGGATTTAGGGATTACCCAGTTGTGTTTAAGGTGTTTAAAAAACAAACAAAAACAAAAAAACTTTAGAGTACTGCTGCAGTTTTCTGGGCCCCCTCTGCAAATACAGGGAGCCAAGAGCCCCACAATGCCACCGGACCACCAGGGATGGACTCCTCCCCCTCCCTGAACCAGGTGAAAAGCAGGGAGGGGGGAATAACTTTGATCATTTTTTCACAATTTTACTTTTATATTTTTATCACAATCTGCAACATGTGTTTGTGCAGTGTTCTACATACTATGACACAATGTGTAATACAGATAAACAAAAAAAAAAAACAGCACTGAACTATGGAGGTCTTTGTTGGTGCAGTCACTACATTACACACATTCTAATTCACTTCCACTATACACACCACATTCTGTCCTGCATCGTTGTCAGCGGACTAGGTAGGAGACCTGTGGGTGGACTCGTGGATGGGCCCGGTGGGGGGATGGGGGGAGGGAGGGTGGTTGGAGGCCCAGACCATGTGCTTTGTCAGGGGCCCCAACATATCTGATGGCAGCCCTGAGTATGACCTCTAAACCAAAGAGCTTAACAACTAAACGTCTAACCTGTATTACTTAAATTTTATATTTCTGTTTAGTTGTATTTTTTGTTTTTCCTGTAACCTACTTATAGGTTTTCCTTCCCTTGTTTTACCTATATTCTCTTATAGGTTTCCTTGTTTACTAATTACCTGTTTAGGGCTTATTGCCTAACTCCTGATTTCTGTTTTCACTCCATATATTTACCTATAATTTCACTTACAGGTTTTCCTTCTTTCTTCTGCCTATAACTTCATTTATAGGTTTTACTATGAGTTTATGTCCTGTCTGGGGTTATTGTATAAACCCTCTATTTCATAGCCCTAGTTATACTTACCTATAACTTCTTTTATATGTTCTGATTGTACCCTCTGTCCTATAACTTCATTTATAGGCCTATTTCCTTTCCCTCTATTCTGTATTCTACTTTTGCTTTCACTTCCCTTTCTAGTCTGGCTATGCTTATTGTTTAAAGTAAAACAGGTCTAAGAAATCTAATAAAGAACCTAAAGTTGATCCTAGTTTCAGTCTCAAATCTAGCCTCATCAGATACAGTGGTAAGTAGGCAATCCAGTATATTATAGTCTCACTAATCTCTAATTTACATTAAAGGGACACTATAGTCACCAGAACCACTGAAGCTTAATGTAGTGGTTCGGCTGTCAATAGCCTCTTCCTGCAGGCTTTTTAATGTAAACACACTGCCTTTTAAGAGAAAAGACACTATGTGCAGCACTGACATTAGCTCATAAGGCAGATCAAATGGGTGGGGCATTGTGATGTCACGTGGTTGGCAGAGCATTTTGGGGGCGGCAAAATCCTTACACTGGGTATGGGTAAACATTGGGCACCATATGTAGGGAGTATAAATGCAAAAACATATGTCAGGTCATATTTATATGCTAGAATAAAAATTTATTTAAAGATTTGATTGAAAAAGCTAAAGGAAGAGATTTGAGACTTTAAAAGTACAAATGAGGCAGGGCCTGACTATCATGGTGACTGGATGTGCCTCTAGGGAGCTCCTCGAGAAGCCCTGAACAAAATCCATATTTAAGCTGTTCTACTCATATTTTTATATTGTGTAACATATTCCCTGGAATACACACCGACGGAAGACCGTTGGATACACTGAGTAGCTGGCAGCATAGCGCTCCCTCCTGCTGGGTCACTCATATCTTGCGCCCCCAGAGCCGGTGCGTCCTAAAGGATGCCCTTGCTGTGCTACCTGAAGGCTATAGGAATCACCTATTGGAAGCACCGGCCCTGCCTATACCTTTTTATGTAACTCAACATGACAAATCAACTTTCACTTTATTTTAGACATGTGCAATTCGTTTCGGTCCGAATATGTATCCGGACGAATTTCGGACAATTCGGACATTCGGGTACTTCCGAATGTCCAAATTGCCGAATTGCCGAAGTGCCGAATTGCCGAGGTCCCGAAGTTCCGAAATTACCTGTGGCTGCTCACTGTAAAAAAAAAAAAAAAAAAAATATTAAGTAACCAATCAGAGAGTTATGAGTCAAATTACACAGTGTGGGAAAATTCCAAAGAACTTTCCCACGCTGTGTAAAATTACACAGAGCACTCTGATTGGTGGATTTCAAACCAACCAATCACAGTGCTGTGACAGGTAAATAGAGAGACTTACCTGTCAGTCTCTTCATTTACCTGTCAGAGCACTCTGATTGGATGGCTTAAACCCACCAATCAGAGTGCTCTGAGCCTAATTGCAGGGAGGGGCAAGGCTTTATAAGCCTTCCCCTGCCCTGCAGAGCTTAGTCTGCGTGGAGCCCTCCATGGGTGAAGATGGATGATTTTTTTTTGCGCTCGTTTTTTTTTTTTTTTTTTTATAATTGCGTCGGTTATTATGGTTTTTTATTTGGCCTTTTTGGGGGCTGAAAAAATAAGATTTTAGAAGAAAGAAAATATTGAATGGTAAGTTTTATTTTTATTTTTTATAGGTACTTAGTTAACCCCTAAAGGTCCAAACTTCTGGAATAAAAGGGAATCATGACATGTCACGCATGTAATGTGTCCTTAAGGGGTTAAAGGGCCCCCTTTATTAGTTTTTAAGGTGAGGGGGGTAGGTAGGGGGATAATTTTTATTGGGGGGAGGGGGTTACTAGGGGTTTGGGGACCCCTAGTCTCCTGGGGGGACACATTTTTTTAGGGCCCCCACCCGCCGCTCAGGTGTTGGGGCCAGGGGGGAGGACCTTTGGTCCCCCCTTATTAATATTTAGGGCCCCCACCCACCGCTCAGGGGTGGGGGCCAGGGGGGAGGACATTAGGTCCCCCACTATTAGTATTTAGGGCCCCCACCCGCTGCTGAGGGGTGGGGGCCAGGGGGAGGACAGTAGGTCCCCCCTTATTACAATTTAGGGCCCCCACCCGCCGCTCAGGGGTGGGGGCCAGGGGGAGGACACTAGGTCCCCCCCTTATTACAATTTAGGGCCCCCATCCGCCGCTCAGGGGTGGGGGCCAGGGGGGAGGACATTAGGTCCCCCCTATTAGTATTTAGGGCCCCACCCGCCACTCAGGGGTGGGGGCCAAGGGGGAGGACCTTAGGACCGCCCTATTAGTATTTAGAGCCCCCACTCACCGCTCAGGGGTGGGGGCCAGGGGGGAGGACATTAGGTCCCCCCCATTAGTATTTAGGGCCCCCACCCGCCGCTCAGGGGTGGGGGCCAGGGGGAGGACATTAGGTACCCCCCTATTAGTATTTAGGGCCCCCACCCGCCGCTCAGGGGTGGGGGCCAAGGGGGAGGACATTAGGACCCCCCTATTAGTATTTAGAGCCCCCACTCGCCGCTCAGGGGTGTTGGCCAGGGGGAGGACATTAGGTCCCCCCATTAGTATTTAGGGCCCCCACCCACCGCTCAGGGGTGGGGGCCAGGGGGGAGGACATTAGGCCCCCCCTTATTCTGATTTAGGGCCCCCACCTTCCGCTCAGGGGTGGGGGCCGGGGGGTACTATTTTTTTTATTTTTTTTAAACAGTGAGCAGTCACAGGCTGCTCACTGTTTACTAGACATGTCCCTACTCGCTGTATAGCGAGTAGGAGCAAAATTTACTAATACTAAGTATTTTTTACTTAGTATTAGTAAATTTGGCTGAAAGACCAAATTAGGTCTTTCAGCCTTTTGGTAGATAACTCCCTAATACCGTGGGGATTAGGGAGTTTTCTACCAAGCGGCTGCAAAAGAAGTCCCGAGGTGCCGAAGTCCCAAAATTCCGAAATGCCGAAGTTCCGAAATTCCGAAGTGTTGAAGTGCTGAAGTTGCCGAATTTCCAAAGTGTAGAAGAGCCGAAGTTCCAAAGTGCCGAAGTTCCGAAGTTGCCGAATTTCCGAAGTGTCGAAGTGCCGAATAGTGATGTACCGAACTGTCCGCCGGCGAACAGTTCCCGGCGAAATTAGCGTGTTCGCGTTCGCCGCGGCGGGCGGACACATGCGCAGTTCGATCCGCCCCCTATTCGTCATCATTGGGCAAACTTTGACCCTGTGCCTCTCGGTCAGCAGACACATTCCAGCCAATCAGCAGCACTCCCTCCCTTCCACACCCTCCAACCTCCCTCCCAGCATCCATTTTCGATTCATTCGGAAGATGCATGCTTAGTGAGAGGAGGGAAAGTTTAGCTGCTGCTGATTAGATAGGGAAATTGATAGATAGGCTAGGGTATTCAGTGTCCACTACAATCCTGAAGGACTCATCTGATCTCTGCTGTAAGGACAGCACCCCAAAAAGCCCTTTTTAGGGCTAGAACATCAGGCTGCTTTTTTTTTTTTTTTTCCTGTGTAATGTAATTGCAGGTGCCTGCCTGCCAGCTTCTGTGTGAGGTTCACATTGGATAGTGTGCCTACTTGCCCAGTGCCACCACTCATATCTGTTTTAACAATAGGTTAAGCTTTACATTTAAAATAAATATTTTTTTTCACTGTAATAGAAGAGCAGTTGCCTGCCTGCCAGCTTCTGTGTGAGGTTCACATTGGATACTGTGCCCACTTGCCCAGTGCCACCACTCATATCTGTTTTAACAATTGGTTAAGCTCTAGATTTAAAATAAATATTTTTTTTCACTGTAATAGAAGAGCAGTTGCCTGCCTGCCAGCTTCTGTGTGAGGTTCACATTGGATACTGTGCCCACTTGCCCAGTGCCACCACTCATATCTGTTTTAACAATTGGTTAAGCTTTAGATTTAAAATAAATAATTTTTTTTCACTGTAATAGAAGAGCAGTTGCCTGCCTGCCAGCTTCTGTGTCAGGTTGGATGCCTTGCCCATTTGCACAGTCAGTGCCACCACTCATATCTGTTTTAACAATTGGTTAAGCTTTAGATTTTAAAGAAATAATTTTTTTCACTGTAATAGAAGAGCAGTTGCCTGCCTGCCAGCTTCTGTGTGAGGTTCACATTGGATACTGTGCCCACTTGCCCAGTGCCACCACTCATATCTGTTTTAACAATTGGTTAAGCTTTAGATTTAAAATCAATACTTTTTTTTCACTGTAATAGAAGAGCAGTTGCCTGCCTGCCAGCTTCTGTGTCAGGTTGGATGCCTTGCCCATTTGCACAGTCAGTGCCACCACTCATATCTGTTTTAACAATTGGTTAAGCTCTAGATTTAAAATACATATTTTTTTTTCACTGTAATAGAAGAGCAGTTGCCTGCCTGCCAGCTTCTGTGTGAGGTTCACATTGGATTCTGTGCCCACTTGCCCAGTGCCACCACTCATATCTGTTTTAACAATTGGTTAAGCTTTAGATTTAAAATAAATAATTTGTTTTCACTGTAATAGAAGAGCAGTTGCCTGCCTGCCAGCTTCTGTGTCAGGTTGGATGCCTTGCCCATTTGCACAGTCAGTGCCACCACTCATATCTGTTTTAACAATTGGTTAAGCTTTAGATTTTAAAGAAATCATTTTTTTCACTGTAATAGAAGAGCAGTTGCCTGCCTGCCAGCTTCTGTGTGAGGTTCACATTGGATACTGTGCCCACTTGCCCAGTGCCACCACTCATATCTGTTTTAACAATTGGTTAAGCTTTAGATTTAAAATAAATATTTTTTTTTCACTGTAATAGAAGAGCAGTTGCCTGCCTGCCAGCTTCTGTGTCAGGTTGGATGCCTTGCCCATTTGCACAGTCAGTGCCACCACTCATATCTGTTTTAACAATAGCTTAAGCTTTAGATTTTAAAGAAATCATTTTTTTTCACTGTAATAGAAGATCAGTTAGTTGTCTGCAAGCATCTGGGTGTCAGGCCTACTTCAGCGTGTGCTCTGCAGACCTGTGCCAGCGTGCTTTGACAGTTGCCACTCATATCTGGTGTCTCTATAGCGTGCTTTTACAACCAAAATTTTGTTTCCACTGTAATAGAAGAGCAGTTGCCTGCCTGCCAGCTTCTGTGTGAGGTTCATATTGGATACTGTGCCCACTTGCCCAGTGCCACCACTCATATCTGTTTTAACAATAGCTTAAGCTTTAGATTTTAAAGAAATCATTTTTTTTCACTGTAATAGAAGATCAGTTAGTTGTCTGCAAGCATCTGGGTGTCAGGCCTACTTCAGCGTGTGCTCTGCAGACCTGTGCCAGCGTGCTTTGACAGTTGCCAATCATATCTGGTGTCTCTTTAGCGTGCTTTTACAAAGAAAAAAGGTTTCCAGTGTAAGCTAATTGCAGACAGTCAGTGTCCTTCAAGCGGCTCTGTCAGGCCTTCCTTCAGCGTGTGCCCTGCACAACCCTGCCAGTGTACTTTGACAGTTGCCACTCATATCTTGTGTCTCTATAGCGTGCTTTTACAACCAAAATTTTGTTTCCACTGTAATAGAAGAGCAGTTGCCTGCCTGCCAGCTTCTGTGTGAGGTTCACATTGGATACTGTGCCCACTTGCCCAGTGCCACCACTCATATCTGTTTTAACAATTGGTTAAGCTTTAGATTTAAAAGAAATAATTTTTTTTCACTGTAATAGAAGAGCAGTTGCCTGCCTGCCAGCATCTGTGTCAGGTTGGATGCCTTGCCCATTTGCACAGTCAGTGCCACCACTCATATCTGTTTTAACAATAGCTTAAGCTTTAGATTTTAAAGAAATCATTTTTTTTCACTGTAATAGAAGATCAGTTAGTTGTCTGCAAGCATCTGGGTGTCAGGCCTACTTCAGCGTGTGCTCTGCAGACCTGTGCCAGCGTGCTTTGACAGTTGCCACTCATATCTGGTGTCTCTATAGCGTGCTTTTACAACCAAAATTTTGTTTCCACTGTAATAGAAGAGCAGTTGCCTGCCTGCCAGCTTCTGTGTGAGGTTCACATTGGATACTGTGCCTACTTGCCCAGTGCCACCACTCATATCTGTTTTAACAATTGGTTAAGCTTTACATTTAAAATAAATAATTTGTTTTCACTGTAATAGAAGAGCAGTTGCCTGCCTGCCAGCTTCTGTGTCAGGTTGGATGCCTTGCCCATTTGCACAGTCAGTGCCACCACTCATATCTGTTTTAACAATAGCTTAAGCTTTAGATTTTAAAGAAATCATTTTTTTTCACTGTAATAGAAGATCAGTTAGTTGTCTGCAAGCGTCTAGGTGTCAGGCCTACTTCACCGTGTGCTCTGTAGACCTGTTCCAGCGTGCTTTGACAGTTGCCAATCATATTTGGTGTCTCTATAGCGTGCTTTTAAAACCAAAATTTGTTTTTCAGTGTTATAGATTGAATAGCAGTTTCTTGTCTTCAAGCGGGTGTCTCAGGCCTACAGTGTGTGCTCTGCAGAACTGTTCCAGTGCACATTGCCAATCATATCTGGTGTCTCTATAGCGTGCTTTTAAAACCAAATTTTTTTTTTCACTGTTATAGATTGAATAGCAGTTACTTGTCTTCAAGCGGGTGTCTCAGGCCTACAGTGTGTGCTCTGCAGAACTGTTCCATTGCACATTGCCAATCATATCTGGTGTCTCTATAGCGTGCTTTTAAAACCAAAATTTGTTTTTCACTGTTATAGATTGAATAGCAGTTACTTGTCTTCAAGCGGCTCTGTCAGTCCTTCCTTCAGCGTGTGCTCTGCAGAACTGTTCCAGTGCACATTGCCAATCATATCTGGTCTCACAGTAGCTTGCACGCCTAGTACCACTAATCCCCAAAAAAATGACAGGCAGAGGCAGGCCACCTCGCAGGGGCCGTCGTGGTCGTGGTGCTGTGATTCCCTTTTGCCCTAGAAAAATGCCCAGTTTTCAGAAGCCACGTACCCTGAACTTGAAAAGTTCTGAGGACTTAGTTGACTGGCTAACACAGGACACCCAATCTTGTACAGCCTCCGCTCGGAACCTTGACTCACCATCCTCCTCCAGCTTAGCTTCAGGCACCTCTCAAGATAGCACTCACCCGCCTGCCGCCACCACCAAAACTAGCACCACAGCCGCTTTACTTGGTATGTCAGAGGAGTTATTCACACACCCGTTTGAAGAAATGAGTGATGCGCAACCATTATTGCTAGAGGATGTAGATAACAGGGATATGTCTCAGGCAAGCAGCATTAAACACATGGAGGTACGGTGTGATGATGATGATGATGATGTTGTACTCGCTGCTGCTTCCTTTTCTGAGTTGTCAGATACAAGCGAAGCGGTTGATGATGACGATGCGTCCATGGATGTCACGTGGGTGCCCGCTCGGCAAGAAGAAGAACAGGGCGAAAGTTCAGATGGGGAGACAGAGAGGAGGAGGAGACGAGTTGGAAGCAGGGGGGGGTTGTCGCAAGGAGCTAGTGGCACAGTCAGACAGCATGCATCGGCACCCGGGGTCAACCCGACAGCACGCCAATCAACGCATGCTGTGTCCACCACCAGAATGCCGTCATTGCAGAGCTCAGCAGTGTGGCATTTTTTTTGTGTGTCTGCCTCTGACAACAGCGATGCCATTTGCAACCTGTGCCAAAGGAAACTGAGTCGTGGGAGGTCCAACACCCACCTAGGTACAACTGCTTTGCGTAGGCACATGATCTCACATCACAAACGCCTACGGGATCAACACATGAGTACAAGCAGCACGCCTACTCTAAGCCGCCATCCTCCTCCTGGTCCAGCATCTTCAGCCACGTCAACCACTGCTGTCCTTCTTGCCCCCTCTTTACCATCCGCCACTCCGTCTCCCGCCTTGAGCAGTTCCCGCTCATCTGCCCACAGTCATGTGTCTGTCAAGGACATGTTTGAGCGTAAGAAGCCAATGTCACCAAGTCACCCCCTTGCCCAGCGTCTGACAGCTGGCTTGTCCGAACTATTAGCCCGCCAGCTTTTACCATACAATCTGGTTGAGTCTGAGGCGTTCAAAAAATTTGTAGCTATTGGGACACCACAGTGGAAGGTACCCGGCCGGAATTTCTTTTCACAAAAGGCAATCCCCAACTTGTACTCGATTGTGCAAAAGGAAGTCATGGCATGTCTGGCACACAGTGTTGGGGCAAGGGTCCATCTGACCACTGATACCTGGTCTGCAAAGCATGGTCAGGGCAGGTATATCACCTACACTGCGCATTGGGTAAACCTGCTGACGGCTGACAAGCAAGGAATGCGTGGCATTGCAGAGGAGTTGGTGACACCGCCACGAATTGCAGGCAGTCCTTCTGCCACCTCCTCTACTCCTCCTACTCCATCCTCTTCCATAACCTCCTCGGCTGAGTCCTCTTGTGCCGCTGCTTCTTGCTCCACATCAACGGCACCCCCCCAGCTCCCCAGGTACTATTCCACATCCCGGATACGGCAGTGTCACGCCGTCTTGGGTTTGACTTGCTTGAAAGCAGAGAGTCACACCGGACAAGCACTCCTGTCCGCCCTGAACGCACAGGTGGAAAAGTGGCTGACTCCGCAGCAACTGGATATCGGCAAAGTGGTGTGTGACAACGGAAAAAATTTGATAGCGGCATTGAAGTTGGGCAAGTTGACACATGTGCCGTGCATGGCACATGTGTGTAATCTGATCGTACAACGCTTTGTGCATAAGTACACAGGCTTACAGGACGTCCTGAAGCAGGCCAGGAAGGTGTGTGGCCATTTCAGGCGTTCCTAAATGGCCATGGCTCACTTTGCCGATATCCAGCGGCGAAACAACATGCCAGTGAGGCGCTTGATTTGCGACAGCCCTACACGTTGGAATTCAACACTCCTAATGTTCGACCGCCTGCTCCAACAAGAAAAAGCTGTTAATGAATATTTGTATGACCGGGGTGCTAGGACAGCCTCTGGGGAGCTGGGAATTTGTTTGCCACGTTACTGGACGCTCATGCGCAATGCCTGTAGGCTCATGCGTCCTTTTGAGGAGGTGACAAACCTAGTCAGTTGCAGTTGTGTGTGTGCGTGTGTATGGCTGTCTGCCTGTGTGTGTGTGTGTGACAGGGTGAAGATTTCTTGCACATGGGTGTGACAGGGTGAAGATTTCTTGCACAGGGCGCCCAAAGGCCTAAGGCTGGCCCTGCGCATGGGTCAGTGGCTCTGCACCAGACTTCCCTCCAATTGATCAAAGTTAAAGGATTTCAAGTGGACTAATTACAATTACAGGGCCTCTAAAGAGTCCTGTATTGTTATTTGTCGTCACTACCTTCCCGCGTCGGGAGTGGGTCATTTGCGCCCCTGCTGCCTTCCTTGCATGTGGTAGCTGTTTGTCAGGGATTTGTCAATCCATATCTGCCAAGTGACCCTATGTAGGGGTAACAGTCCCTATTCTGCTCTGTGTCAGTGTGTATCATGGTCTCTGTGGACAGGGAACAGTCTCTATTCTGCTCTGTGTCAGTGTGTATCAGGGGTTTTGAGGACAGGTGTCAATCCATATCTGCCAAGTGACCCTATGTAGGGGGAACAGTCCCTATTCTGCTCTGTGTCAGTGTGTATCATGGTCTCTGTGGACGGTGAACAGTCTCTATTCTGCTCTGTGTCAGTGTGTATCATGGTCTCTGTGGACAGGGAACAGTCTCTATTCTGCTCTGTGTCAGTGTGTATCAGGGGTTTTGAGGACAGGTGTCAATCCATATCTACCAAGTGACCCTATGTAGGGGGAACAGTCCCTATTCTGCTCTGTGTCAGTGTGTATCAGGGGCTTTGAGGACAGGTGTCAATCCATATCTGCCAAGTGACCCTATGTATATCTGCTGTCAGTACACAGGAAAAGTTTAAATATTTCTTGTTCTACGTTCTCTGCAACTCCACGCACCGACTCATCCAATACGTGAAGATCTGGGGTTTCTCTGACTCTCCTCAGTAGTGTATCAAACAGAGTCTGCACTGTGGTAATACGGACATCTTCAGGACATAACTCAACTATTTGCAGATAGGCAGTCTGCAGCTTCTCTTTCACCTGTTCTCTTCTTTCTCTTATGCGTATTCTTGTCTATATGCAGGTGGTCTCTTGCCTTTCTTTTAACCAATTTGTTCCTTCCATATGGTTTCAAAAGATCTCTGGCATCATTACTTTCAACGCAAATGACGTCATCATAGTTAGTCTCCTCATTATTCACCGGGAAGAGAGTGTTTGCACTGACTACCCACAGCATGCTCTTGCCATTGCCTACTCCACCTTCAACGACAGGGTGCAAGTCCCAAGGAGAAGGATCATTCACTTTATTATCTGTCTTTATTTCACAAGTAGTGCCTGGAACATCCTCATGGGTCATAAGATGTAAATCTGGACTAATGTCAACCCCAGGGTCTGGAAAATCATCAATTTGAAATTTTTTGAATAATCCCAGTGGGCTGCCACATTCTTCCGCCTCTGATGGTATTAAAGTTTGCAGAGATTCACTATGGGGTGGTGTCAAGCATTTTGGAGAACAATTAAGCATCTCCATCCCAATACGTTTCAGATGTCCTATCAGCTCTTCCACCCTATGCGATACTATGGGCAGGCTACCCGTGACGTCATTACTCACGGCCCTATTTCACGCGGACACTCTGTGTCAGTGTGTATCATGGTGTCTGTGGACAGGGAACAGTCTCTATTCTGCTCTGTGTCAGTGTGTATCATGGTCTCTGTGGACGGTGAACAGTCTCTATTCTGCTCTGTGTCAGTGTGTATCATGGTCTCTGTGGACGGTGAACAGTCTCTATTCTGCTCTGTGTCAGTGTGTATCATGGTCTCTGTGGACGGTGAACAGTCTCTATTCTGCTCTGTGTCAGTGTGTATCAGGGGTTTTGAGGACAGGTGTCAATCCATATCTGCCAAGTGACCCTATGTAGGGGGAACAGTCTCTATTCTGCTCTGTGTCAGTGTGTATCAGGGATCATTAGGATAGGTGTCAATCCATATCTGCCAAGTGACCCTATGTAGGGGGAACAGTCCCTATTCTGCTCTGTGTCAGTGTGTATCAGGGGTTTTGAGGACAGGTGTCAATCCATATCTGCCAAGTGACCCTATGTAGGGGGAACAGTCCCTATTCTGCTCTGTGTCAGTGTGTATCAGGGGTTTTGAGGACAGGTGTCAATCCATATCTGCCAAGTGACCCTATGTAGGGGGAACAGTCTCTATTCTGCTCTGTGTCAGTGTGTATCAGGGGTTTTGAGGACAGGTGTCAATCCATATCTGCCAAGTGACCCTATGTAGGGGGAACAGTCTCTATTCTGCTCTGTGTCAGTGTGTATCAGGGGTTTTGAGGACAGGTGTCAATCCATATCTGCCAAGTGACCCTATGTAGGGGGAACAGTCCCTATTCTGCTCTGTGTCAGTGTGTATCAGGGGTTTTGAGGACAGGTGTCAATCCATATCTGCCAAGTGACCCTATGTAGGGGGAACAGTCTCTATTCTGCTCTGTGTCAGTGTGTATCAGGGGTTTTGAGGACAGGTGTCAATCCATATCTGCCAAGTGACCCTATGTAGGGGGAACAGTCTCTATTCTGCTCTGTGTCAGTGTGTATCAGGGGTTTTGAGGACAGGTGTCAATCCATATCTGCCAAGTGACCCTATGTAGGGGGAACAGTCTCTATTCTGCTCTGTGTCAGTGTGTATCAGGGGTTTTGAGGACAGGTGTCAATCCATATCTGCCAAGTGACCCTATGTAGGGGGAACAGTCTCTATTCTGCTCTGTGTCAGTGTGTAACAGGGGTTTTGAGGACAGGTGTTAATCCATATCTGCCAAGTGACCCTATGTAGGGGGAACAGTCTCTAAACTGCTCTGTGTCAGTGTGTATCAGGGATCATTAGGATAGGTGTCAATCCATATCTGCCAAGTGACTCTATGTAGGGGGAACAGTCCCTATTCTGCTCTGTGTCAGTGTGTATCATGGACTCTGTGGACAGGGAACAGTCTCTATTCTGCTCTGTGTCAGTGTGTATCATGGTCTCTGTGGACGGTGAACAGTCTCTATTCTGCTCTGTGTCAGTGTGTATCAGGGGTTTTGAGGACAGGTGTCAATCCATATCTGCCAAGTGACCCTATGTAGGGGGAACAGTCTCTATTCTGCTCTGTGTCAGTGTGTATCAGGGGTTTTGAGGACAGGTGTCAATCCATATCTGCCAAGTGACCCTATGTAGGGGGAACAGTCTCTATTCTGCTCTGTGTCAGTGTGTATCAGGGGTTTTGAGGACAGGTGTCAATCCATATCTGCCAAGTGACCCTATGTAGGGGGAACAGTCCCTATTCTGCTCTGTGTCAGTGTGTATCAGGGGTTTTGAGGACAGGTGTCAATCCATATCTGCCAAGTGACCCTATGTAGGGGGAACAGTCTCTATTCTGCTCTGTGTCAGTGTGTATCAGGGGTTTTGAGGACAGGTGTCAATCCATATCTGCCAAGTGACCCTATGTAGGGGGAACAGTCTCTATTCTGCTCTGTGTCAGTGTGTATCAGGGGTTTTGAGGACAGGTGTCAATCCATATCTGCCAAGTGACCCTATGTAGGGGGAACAGTCTCTATTCTGCTCTGTGTCAGTGTGTATCAGGGCTGGGCTTTGAGGACAGGTGTCAATGTTAGGTGATTTCTGCCCTTTATGGATTAAAAGCAGACTCTGCATCAACTGTGCAATTTTCCATGGGAGTTTTGCTATGGATCCCCCTCTGGCATGCCACAGTCCAGGTGTTAGTCCCCTTGAAACAACTTTTCCATCACTATTGTGGCCAGAAAGAGTCCCTGTTGTTTTTAAAATTCGCCTGCCCATTGAAGTCAATGGCGGTTCGCGCGGTTCGCCGGTTCGCGAACATTTGCGGAAGTTCGCATTCGCCGTTCGCGAACCGAAAATTTCGGGTTCGCGACAACACTAGTGCCGAAGTTCCGAAGTGCTGAAGTGCCGAAGTTCTGAAGTTGCCGAAGTTCCGAAGTCTTGAAGTGCCGAATTGCCGAAGTCTTGAAGTGCCGAATTGCCGAAGTCCCGAATTGGGAAAATCCCGAATTTCGGAATGCCGAACCGAACCGAAAATTTTCCCCATGCACATGCCTCCTTTATTGGGCTTTTTTTTTTGTTTTTACAATCTTTTATGAAAAAAAGTTTAGTGTATTCAACTACCCCTAATTTCTATTTAGACTGATTGTCAAGCTGATCAAATTCTTGCTGGATTCTGACATTTTGGGAATGTTTCCAAGATTTTGTAATCTACATTACTGTAGGTCAGCACACTTATTCTGATACTCTGCATACTCTTTTATTCTCTAATTTTCAGGCCTTTATTTTCAGGCCTTTATTTACAGGCTTTTTAAAACAATAACATTGAAAATAATAATTCAAGGAAGCATGTACCAAATTTGATGATAGAAACATTTGCAACAAGGTTTTTTTTACTGTAAGAACAATCAGGATGTGGAATTCTCTGCCTGAAGAAGTGGTTTTATCAGAGTCCATACAGATGTTCAAACAGCTACTAGATGCATACTTGCAAAGACAGAATATTCAAGGATATAATCTTTCAATGTAGGGTAATAACTGCTTGATTCAAGGATAAATCTGACTGCCATTCTGGGGTCAAGAAGGAATTTTTTGTCCTAGCTTGTTGCAAAATTGTGCTTCAAACTGGGCTTTTTTTTTTTTTTTTGCCTTTTGGATCAACAGCCAAAAACAGGTGTGAGGAAGGCTGAACTTGATGGACGCAAGTCTCTTTTCAGCTATCTAACTATGTAACTATGTAACAAGGGTAATGTTCCAGGAGGGATAAGTCAAGTGGCAAATGATTTAAGTAAACTAGAAAAATGGTCAGAGCTGTGGCAACTGATGTTTAATGACCTCTCTGCTGCCTTTGACACAGTTGATCATTCTCTCCTTCTTCAAACTCTTCAATCACTCGGTCTCTGTGACTCTGTCCTCTCTTGGTTTTCCTCCTATCTCTCCCAACGCTCATTTAGTGTCTCCTTTTCCAAGGATACCTCCTCCCCTCGCCCTGTCTCGGTTGGAGTTCCCCAAGGCTCTGTCCTTGGTCCCCTTCTATTTTCTCTTTATACTGCCTCTCTTTGAAAACTTATTGCCTCTTTTGGATTCAACTACCACCTGTACGCTGATGACACTCAGATATACCTCTCCTCACCAGACCTCTCCCCGGCCGTCCTGCAACGTGTCACTGCTTGCCTCTCTTCCATCTCTGACTGGATGTCGTCACGCTTTCTCAAACTTAACCTCTCTAAAACTGAACTCCTTGTCTTTCCTCCTCCTAATACTGATCCTCCTCTCTCACTCTCCCTTCAAGTCAGTGATATCCACATAAGTCCATCCCTACAAGCACGCTGTCTTGGCGTCATACTTGACTCTGGTCTCACCTTTGAGTCTCACATCCAGTTTGTTGCCAAGTCCTGTAGGTTCCAACTCAAAAACATAGCCCGCATCCGCCCCTTTCTTACGCAAGATGCTACCAAGGAGCTTGTCCATGCTCTAGTAATTTCCCGCATGGATTACTGTAACCCTCTCCTGATTGGTCTCCCCAAAAGCCATACTGCCCCGCTACAGTCTGTAATGAATGCTGCAGCTAGACTGATTTTCCTATCCAGTCGGTCCTCTCACACCTCGCCCCTCTGCCAGTCCTTACATTGGCTCCCTGTATCCTATAGGAGTCAATTCAAAGTGCTAACCCATACATTTAAAGCACTGAACAATTCCAGCCCCTCTTATATCTCTTCACTGATCCAGAGGTATGCCCCTCCTCGTACCCTCCGCTCTGCCCGCGACCACCTCCTGACCGCTGCTCGCACCCGTACGGCCAACTCACGCTTGCAGGACTTCTCACGGGCGGCTCCTCTCCTATGGAATAACTTGCCTACTGCCATCAGACTCTCCCCTAGTCTTCAATCATTTAAGAAGGGCCTTAAATCCCATCTCTTCAGGAAAGCGTATGGCCTCCCAGAGTAATCTCTCCCTTACATACCTGTCTCTTGCTCTCCTATGGGATAGTGCTTTGCTCTCTCCTCCAGCTCTGCTCACTCCTACTTGATATTTCCTATCCTAATGTTTCTAATACCCCACCTCCTATAGACTGTAAGCTCATTTGAGCAGGGTCCTCTTCAACCTATTATTCCTGTAAGTTTTCTTGTAATTGTCTTATTTATTGTTACATTCCCCCCTCTCAAAATATTGTAAAGCGCTACGGAATCTGTTGGCGCTATATAAATGGCAATAATAATAATAATAATAATAATAATAATAATGTGGATAAGTGCAAGGTAATGCATCTTGGCCGTAAAAACCCAAGTGCAAAGTGTAAGAACCTCTTGTACTTCGTGAAGTACGTTCATTCGCACACTCCCAAAATACTAGGGACTTAGTGATTATAGCCCGTTCGCATAGTATGCTAATTCGTACTTTCCCGAAATCCAAGCTGGTCGTGAGAACAAATCAAGCGGTTTGTCATTCGCATACCCAAGCATCAGTCGAGACTTGATGAAGGGTACAACAGGAATGTTTTATTATGGCCAAATGGCCCACTTATATACACTGACCACCAGCAGGGGTCTCAAGCAAGGACATAGCATAACACTCCGACAACATGCCCATGACACTCCCACAACACGTCCAGGAGTCCCTGTGTCTGGGAGATAATTTAGTGTACTTTGCTTAAACTAACTATATCCCAGGCACTAGAGTTATAAATCACAAAACATAAAATATTACAAATACATAGCAGAACCCCCACAAATATATATCCCCAGATAGCCTGGATCTGAGTGTCCAAGTTGACCAAATAGTACTCAGATCCCACGAACACAGCCGAATCGCCACCGGGGTAAAGTCTTGACCGACATATGGCGCATACCCAAATTAGTTCCAGAGAATCAGTGGTAGCAGTCGGTCAATTTCGGGAGTTCCAAAACTAACAAATATGAACAGTTCCCCTGGCTCATAGGTAGCCCTTGTTCGTGCTAACAATGCTACAGAACAGCGTTCTCCTGGCTTTTCGTGGAAAGAAGCAGGCGTTCGTGTGATTTTGCCAATGTTTGAGGTCGAGTGCCCGACTTAGAGTTCCAGACACTCGACGACCAAGTCCTACTGCTTGCTTTCGTGCAACAACATCACCACTGTTTTCTCCAGCAGGTGTTCGGTTATACGAATGGCGGCCACACAGAGGGAGCACTTAAGTTTTTGGTTTATTTGAAGTTAATGAGCCAGAGGGGGTGGTCTTTTTTCGGTGGATCCATCTACCGAATGCAGGAAAAGTAACTGGGTGAATAAAATACATTTCACACAAAGTATAGAATATTTGATACGGTCCTGACTTCAACATCTGAGAAAAGCGATTTAGAGGTAATTGTTTTACATGATTTAAAGGTAGGCAGATACCGGCTTATTATTATTTATAGGAACTCTATTGTGTTAGGATTACAAAACTCCACTCCCTTGCTGGTGTGGCTGCTTATGTGGCCAGCTCTGCTCTGATTGCCCTGAAAAGGTGAATTTACTCATCTTGTCTCCCACTCTTGCCATCGCTGGATATTCTCAGCCAATCCAATGATTTCCCATAGGAATGTATTGGTAGGCTATTACAAATGCGCAGCAAAATGCCACGCTGCGCCATTCAGCCTCTCCTCGTAGACATGTATTAAATAAATGCATTTCTATGGGGAGCATTTAGCTCCTCCATGCATATCATGGAGATGTTGAATGCCAGTGCTGTACAAAGTGCAGCACTAACACAGGAAGCACCTTTAGTAGCTGTTTGAGTGACTGCCACTAGAGGTGTTACTAGGCAGGTTTCTCTAAAAACTCAGCGTTTACATTGCACAGCCTGCAGGAACAAATACCAAAACATCAAACATTGCTTTGTCTTGGCACATAATTGGTGCTTCTGATCAAGAAAGTTTAAAGAAGGTGTGTGAGCCAGGAGAAACATTGAGAGGATTTATTACAATATATATTTATTACAAAGTAATGTAAAATTAGGCTATACTACTCAGTCTTTGACTGAGAGCATCAGCTGAGCCAAGGAATCACTTTATGTGCATAGAGATATGCACAGAATTGACATTAGCCATAACTCTTGTTCTGGACTGGGTAATGCCTCCCCACTGATGCTGCTAGAGGTAGAGTTATACCTCTAGTAGCAAATGGGTTAAATTTGGTGTGTGCAGCGTTCCATAGTGAAACGCTGGATACAAAGACTCCAGGCACCATGACCACTTCAGATCACTGAAGTGGTCATAGTGTTTGGTGTAACTCTTTAATATGCAAAGTAAAAAAGAAAATTGCTTGTGAAATATATTGCAGAGGTAGTAAGTTTCTGATACACAACCATCGCAATGTATGTAACCCTGAGTGAAGTAGTTTGAGAATATTTAACTTCTTGTTAAATTGCACATGAAGTATCCATTTTAATCTCTATTAATGCTGACCTTTAATTTCCCTTAGTTAAAATCTCAATATTAAAAATACATGCACTTTTTGATAATCAATACGGCAGGAGAGCTGAACTGTCTGTTCTGTTCTTTGTGATCATTTTCTCCCTGCTAGTGAAGATGTAACACACTTTGCAATATGTGCTTCACTGTTGCTCAGAGTAAAGATTGTTTTAATAAATAAATACATTTATGTTGGGCATCTACTACTTGAAGGGCTAATGATTATTGACTGCCCTCCAGCAGGCATCAGGGAGTCTCGCCCAAGGCTTTTCAGCTAGCCCCCAAACATGCTTATCGTTAACACATGTTTCTAGATTCTGGCAGCGATTGGACACAAACAAGGCAGTCAGAATGGACCATTTAGTGTACAAGTCAATATGACAGATCCCTGCTTAATACAAGGAAGACAAAAAATTCTCATCTTATTGAAAAAGGCAGAAAAGCCTGGGGTGCTTTAGCTTTGTGAGTCTGCAGCAAAAAGTGGGTGGTGTCAACATAAGTCTATGTCACCAGCTTGCAGGTGCCACTTTGAATTGACCTTGCAAGCAACAGATGCCGAGGCCTTCAACTTCACAATTTTCTCTTAATGTTCACTCCGGGAAGTAGAGTACAGTGTGGCATAGATTCAAAATGCATTTGCTACAAGTTTATCAATGAAAAGGGAAAAACATTTTTTAACTTCTAATCTTTTAAGCAAAATCATAATTCTCGTTTGAGGTGCACTGCAGGCAAAATAGCATTTGAAATGTAACCCTCATAATATATTTCATAAGTGACAGATCATTAGTTTTAGTTAAACATTGTCTATTTTCTTGGAACATGACATAATGTGAAAGTGTGGGATCCTTTAATTTAACAATGTTTTTGAATGTTTAACAGGTGATATTTTAATCTACCTTGGTACGTCAGATATATGAAAACATTTCCCGAGATGCTCATCCAAACTTTGAAAAATATATTTCACACATTTTTTTTTTTTAATAATTTAAGTTTATTGACTTTCTCATATACTAGTCAAGATATAAGGGGTACAGAAAAAAAAAAGAAGGGAGGGGGTATACGGGTTTGCAGTAATATGACCATACATCGAGGGTGCGACATACATCTGATACCACAGTATAAACATAAAACAATATCACAATATCACAATACAACAATATAACAGCATATATACAGGTATGAGACACTCCGAATATACAGAGGTTAGTTTAGCAGTGAGTACCGTCGATGACATAGCTTCTCACCCTCTTTGTGTCAACCTTTATGTGTTCCCCCATTTTGCCAAATATCGTTTTCTTACCCCCACCGGGCCATACCTGGGGTGGACCTCAGTGGCGCAACCCACCTGCCCCCTTATAGGGGACCCTCCGTGTTGTTTACGGATGGCAGGGTTTTTGTGTGGCGTTATGTATTAAAATTTTAGGGTATCGGTTATTGCTCTCTGTGTCCTATTCCTGCCTGGACAGCCACCCTCCTAACTCTGTGTATTTCTGATTAGTGCCTCTGTATGTATGCGGTAGGTGTTTCATTTTTCCTCTTTAACAAAATGTTGTTTTCTCTGTTGCACACTAATGTGCTCAGTCTCCAACAGTATGAGCTTGCCCGTATTAGAAAAAAGCCAGGGTAACTGAACTGGGGGGAAGGGTGAAAAGGAAAAAGAAAGTATGATACAAAAACATGGAAATAAGGTACATTCTTACATCAGTGAATGGTGTTGTGTCATGGCAGCATAATGTCGCATTTAGTCTGCATTATGTCGTTAGGTCAGGCCATTTGCTTCAACTGGGAGAACCTCTGAGAGGGTACCCAAGATAGCACCCCCCTCTCCCTTGTCCCCCCTCCCCCCATCCCTATAGCCCGCTCAAGGTGGGTATCGGATCTGCCAGCTGTCCCAGATATTTGCAATTTTGTGTTGTTGGGTTGGGGTAGTCACTGACATACGCTCATAGGAATAATTGAGTTGTATCTTATCCAGTAGCATTTGTTTGGTCGGACATATCCCCGATTTCCAGTTTAGGGCTGCCAGCGCAATCTGGGCCAACAGCGCTCGATTCTGAAAAGTATATTGTTGGGGGAGGTCTAGCCACAGGAAGGTCTCATGGGACAGAGGCGTCTCAAGTACCAGTTTGCGAGTCAGCTTTTGCACAGTTTTCCACAGCGGCCTGATTTTGTGGCACTGCCACCACATGTGGATCATAGTGCCCCTGTCTCCTCCACACCTCCAACAGACACCCGGCACATTTGTATACATGTGACTGAGAATATCGGGGGTCAAATACCAGCGATATATTAGTTTTCTGTGGGCTTCCCAGTGGGAAAAACAAGTAGTCATGCCCTTGAGGGCATTCAGTCTGTCCACCCACTGGTCCGTCGACGTCCTTTGCCCTGTTTCCCTCTCCCACGATGCCGCAAATGGGAAGTGAGTCTTGTCAGGATTGTCAAAGTGTGATTTATAGCAAAGTGAGACAAGTTTGGGCTTTAGAGGTCTGTCCCATCCGGTAGCGATTAAATTAGCAACTCCCGTTTGCTCCTTAGTCATGTCTGTTGTGCTGTAACCTACATAGTCCATAAGGACACTTTTCATTTGCAGATATAAGAATGTGAAGTTGGAGGGCAGACTATATTTCTGTTGTAGGTCGACAAATGGTATTATTGAGCCTCCTGAGATAAGTTGGGATATGTCAGTTATTCCTAGTGATGTCCCTAACGATTCGCTGGCGAATGATTCGCTGGCGAATAGTTCCTGGCGAACATCGTGTGCTGTTCGGTCATATATATGCAATGTTCGGTCCGCCCCCTATTTGTCATCATTGAGTAAACTTTGACCCTGTACGTCACAGTCAGCAGACACATTCCAGCCAATCAGCAACAGACCCTCCCTCCCAGACCCTCCCACCTCCTGGACAGCATCCATTTTAGATTCATTTGGAAGCTGCATACATTTTTTTGTAATTTATTTATTTATTTATTTATTTATTTATTTTTTTTATTTTTTATTTTAAATTCTTTATTTTTGTAGTGCATGGAGGTATAACAAATGAGCATGTGGTACCCCAACGGCATTCCACATGCTTTTCAAGTAACAATTGTAACAATAGGGTATATGTTAATACCCTAGTCTGCGCGGAGCCCTCCATGGGTGAAGGTGGATTAATTTTTTTTTTGCGCTCTGTTTTTTTTTTTTTTTTTTTTTAAGTTCGACGGGTATGATGGCTTTTTATTTGCCCTTTTTTGGGGCTGAAAAAGGAAGATTTTAGAAAAAAGAAGACGTCGAATAGTAAGTTGAATTTTACTTTACAGGGTAGTAATTTTATTCCCCCCTCACTATTTTTTAGGGTGAGGGGAGTAGGTAGGGGCTTTTTTATTTGTGTGGGGGGGTGGGTGACTAGGGGCTTGGGGACCCCTAGTCACCATTGATGGGGGGTTTTCATTTAGGGCCCCCACCCGCCGCTCAGGGGTGGGGACCGGGAGGGACAGTAGGTCCCCCCTTATTGTTTTTTAGGGCCCCCACCAGCCGCGCAGGGGTAGTGGCCGGGGGGAGGACATTAGGTCCCCCCCATTATTCTTTTATAGGGCCCCCACCCGCCGCTCAGGGGTGGGGGCCAGGGGGGAAAGTAGGTCCCCCCTTATTGTTTTTTAGGGCCTCCACCCACCGCGCAGGGGTGGGGGCCGGGGGGAGGACAGTAGGTCCCCCCCATTATTATTTTATAGGGCCCCCACCCGCAGCCAGGGCCACCATCAGGGGGTGACAACTGTGACGGTTGTCACGGGCCCGGAAGTCCTGGGGGGCCCGGACTGCTTTGGCAGTCCAGGGCCCCACAATTACTCTCTGCACCTATATATAGCGATGATCGCTATATATAGGTGCAGCCACGGGCCCCCGGCTCCCTATACTTGCAGAGGGGGCCAAGCAGACTGCAGGAGCACTTTCCAGCATTTACCACTCTCACTCCCGCGAGATGTGCGGCCGTTAGAGCGTTGCCATGGGTTACCATGGCAACGCTCTGCGCGGCGCGCACACCACATCTCACAGGAGTGAGTGCCCGAAATGCTGGAAAGTGCTCCTGCAGTCCGCTGGGCCCCCTCTGCAAGTATAGGGAGCCGGGGGGGGGGGGGGGTACAATGGCACCGGACCGGACCACCAGGGATCTAAGAATCTTCCCCCCCCTGGACCAGGTAAGAAACAGGGAGGGGGGAATAACAGAATATATTTACATTATTACATTTACATGCATACACTACTAAACACACACACACACACACTGCATCCACTGCACTAACACACACACACTGCATTCACTGCACTAACACACATACTGCATTCATTACACTGACACAAACTCTGCATTCACTACACTGACACACACACTGCATCCACTGCACTGACACACACTCTGCATTCATTACACTGACACACACTGCATTCATTACACTGACACACACTCTGCATTCATTACACTGACACACACACTACATTCATTACACTGACACACACTCTGCATTCATTACACTGACACACACTGCATTCATTACAATGACACACACTCTGCATTCATCACACTGACACACACACTACATTCATTACACTGACACACACTCTGCATCCACTGCACTGACACACACTCTGCATTCATTGCACTGACACACAGACTGCATTCATTGCACTAACACACACACTGTTTTCATGGGGGGAGGCTGGGTAGGGAGGGGGGGCAGACCTTGTGCTTTGTCAGGGGCCCCAATATTTCTGGTGGTGGCCCTGCCCGCAGCTCAGGAGCCATGTTACTCTGTATATAGAGGGAGCCATGTTTACACTGTATATAGAGGGGAGCCATGTTACACTCTATATAGGGGGAGCCATGTTACACTGTATATAGAGGGAGCCATGTCACTCTGTATATAGAGGGAGCCATGTTACTCTGTATATAGAGGGAGCCATGTTTACACGGTATATAGAGGGGAGCCATGTTACACTGTATATAGAGGGGAGCCATGTTACTCTGTATATAGAGGGAGCCATGTTTACACGGTATATAGAGGGGAGCCATGTTACACTGTATATAGAGGGGAGCCATGTTACACTGTATATAGAGGGGAGCCATGTTACACTGTATATAGAGGGGAGCCATGTTACTCTGTATATAGAGGGAGCCATGTTACTCTGTATATAGAGGGGAGCCATGTTACTCTGTATATAGAGGGAGCCATGTTTACACGGTATATAGAGGGGAGCCATGTTACTCTGTATATAGAGAGGAGCCATGTTTACACTGTATATAGAGGGAGCCATGTTTACACTGTATATAGAGGGAAGCCATGTTACTCTGTATATAGAGAGGAGCCATGTTTACACGGTATATAGAGGGGAGCCATGTTACTCTGTATATAGAGAGGAGGCATGTTTACACTGTATATAGAGGGAGCCATGTTACTCTGTATATAGAGAGGAGGCATGTTTACACTGTATATAGAGGGAGCCATGTTACTCTGTATATAGAGAGGAGCCATGTTTACACGGTATATAGAGGGGAGCCATGTTACTCTGTATATAGAGAGGAGGCATGTTTACACTGTATATAGAGGGAGCCATGTTACTCTGTATATAGAGAGGAGCCATGTTTACACTGTATATAGAGGGAGCCATGTTTACACTGTATATAGAGGGAAGCCATGTTACTCTGTATATAGAGAGGAGCCATGTTTACACGGTATATAGAGGGGAGCCATGTTACTCTGTATATAGAGAGGAGGCATGTTTACACTGTATATAGAGGGAGCCATGTTACTCTGTATATAGAGAGGAGGCATGTTTACACTGTATATAGAGGGAGCCATGTTACTCTGTATATAGAGAGGAGCCATGTTTACACGGTATATAGAGGGGAGCCATGTTACTCTGTATATAGAGAGGAGGCATGTTTACACTGTATATAGAGGGAGCCATGTTACTCTGTATATAGAGAGGAGGCATGTTTACACTGTATATAGAGGGAGCCATGTTACTCTGTATATAGAGAGGAGCCATGTTTACACTGTATATAGAGGGGAGCCATGTTACTCTGTATATAGAGGGGAGCCATGTTACACTGTATATAGAGGGAGCCATTTTATTCTGTATATAGAGGGAGCCATGTTCACTCTGTATATAGAGGGAGCTATGTTACTATCTGAGGTGGTTAACTGTGATTGGCCCTGGCATGTTTGTTAGTCTGCCTGCATGGTTGTCTGGCATGAATAAAAGTAGCATGTTTCAACTATATTAGTAGTTAGACTAGTTTGCACTAAAACATGGAAGACATCCTAGTATGAATCATGATTAACCACTCTCAGAGACTATGCATTGCGACATGTATATGATGTGGAAAGGTTAACTGTTATGACTGTCTATAGACAAAGTGGCTTTAGCTGCAGCTTAAGGATCACCAGTCCATGGGTGCTGTATCTCTGTGACTGCTATTCAGGAGCCATAGATTGCCGGGTATTGTTGCCAATGCTATTCAGGAGCCATAGATTGCCAGGTATTGTTGCCAATGCTATTCGGTGGGTGAGTCCTGTAGCCTCCTGGACTGTTTGCGGTTGTTTGCGGTGCGTTAAACGGGGAGTTTGGTCTGTCACTGTGAAGCGGGCGTAACCCTTACACTACCTGATCGATACAACATCATACCTGATGTTTTAAAGCAGGTTATTCCAAACAATTTAGGAATGTTAGGTGATTTATGCCCTTTATGGATTAAAACCAGACTCTGCATCAACTATGTAATTTTCCATGGGAGTTTTGCCATGGATCCCCCTCCGGCATGCCACAGTCCAGGTGTTAGTCCCCTTGAAACAACCTTTCCATCACTATTGTGGCCAGAAAGAGTCCCTGTGGGTTTTAAAATTCGCTTGCCTATTGAAGTCTATGGCGGTTCGCAGGGTTCGCCCGTTCGCGAACATTTGTGGAAATTCGCATTCGCCATTCGCGAACCGAAAATGTTATGTTTGCAACATCACTAGTTATTCCATGCGTCCCCCAACGTGTCAGGGAGAGCCACGGAGATATTGTGGATAATGCCCCCAGGGGGCTCAATCTGTGATACTTCCTGGTGCATTTACAAGCTTTCAGTAAGGCATCCCAGGTTGAAATGGATGCTAATGTGGTGGGGAACAGTGGTGGTCGCGTGCCACGCAGGAACTCGGTGGTCCACATGTACGCCAGTAGGCTGTCGCCCTGCATTTGTTGTTGTTCTAGGTCTATCCAGTTAAGCATACCCCTAGAGGCATGTAAGTTGATAGCTTGCGCTAGCAATGTCGCCCTGTGGTATGTCCAGACATGTGGGATCCCCATGCCTCCCCTCTCTAACGGTCTCTGTAGACATCCGCCCCCTATCCTGGATTTCTTGTTTGCCCACACAAATGCAGAGAAGATTTTTTGCACTTTGTAACAATATGATTTGGGTACATGAGTCGGGATCATTCTGAACACATATAGTAGCTTAGCCTATGACATCATCTTAATAACGTTTATGCGTCCCACCCAAGATAGTTTTATCTCTTTCCATGACTCCAGCTCCTGTTTTATCACATTAAAGATTCTAGTGTGGTTGTGCTGGAATAGGGGTTTTACCGTTTTAGTGACTCTAATTCCCAGGTATGTTACATATTCCTCTCTCCAGTCAAACTAGAAACTCAGCTGAAGGTGCCCTTTTTGCTCATGGGGTATATTAATCGGGAGCGCTTGAGATTTGCTGGTATTGAGTTTATAGCACGATATCTCACCGAATTGCTCCAAGAGATTGAGGAGCGCAGGTAGGGAGTTCACCGGTTTTGTTAGAGTCAGTATTATGTCGTCAGCGAACAAGGATTTCACACATTTTTTAAGGTTCCGGAGTTAAAGTTTTTTTTTTTTTTTTTTTAAATACTTTGCATTAGATGTTTTTTCAAAGTACAGTTAGATGTATTTCAAAGAGTAGAAAGCAGGGCAGCACTACCAGTAGACCTATATAGTGTTTTATTTTTATTTTATTCATATATATGTCATATGTAACATTTTCAAACCATGTTTAGCTAGTATTAACTGTTCTTCTCTTGAAGGTAAAATTTAGAAAACATGTTTGTGCTGCCAATTAATTTTTTTCTCCCAGCGTCCCTGTAGTTAAATAGGTGATATAGGTGGCCAGTGGCAGCTATCAATCATTAATCAGTCCATAATTGGTTACAAGTAAACCTTCTGAGAGATACAAGACACAACCATAACAGGAAAGAGATACAGAAACATAAATAGATCAGTGTTCAAGAGGTGTTTAACCCCTTTGTTGGCACACAAAAAGTGGTCACTAGCATACTCTCAGAAGTGTGCAAAAAACGACTTGGGGTTCTAAATAAGATCCCACAACACTGTAGAATCCTACACAGATCTTATTGTACTTGCAACTAAATTAGACATACAGGATTATTTACTAAAGTGAGAATTCAAAGTGAATTTTAAGTTTAAGGCCAGAATAGACAAACTGAAAGCATAACTGGCTTAGAGAGATTTTTTATAGTTTGGCTATTGTGACCTTAAATATGAAATTCACTTTGAATTCATATTGAATTTTTGAGAGTAATCCTGATGAAGACATATTAAAAAATATGTCAGGTAGGTGTACCAATGGATAGGTTATGAAGTATACAGGTGAAGGTAGATGAACAGGTAGATTACAGGACAAGGAGAAATGGAGTTGAAGTTGGGACAGGACATGGGACATGTTCCCTAAAAAAGGACTAAGGGGTGACATGCTGGGCATCAAGAATATAACCATGTGCAACCTAAGACACATAATGTGGATAGGGAATATGTTTCAAATAGGGCTAAAACATTGGCTACATGAAAAAGGAGGATGAAGCAATGGAACCTGGGAGATGTAGCTGAAGGGAGTTGAAGGGATGGAACTTGTGGTACCTAATGAAAAACATGATTTGAAAGAGAATTGATAAGAAAACAAAGAATGTGACTCTTGGGAGTGATACTATAACTACATCTGTTTTTTTTTCTCTAGAAGATAGTTTATTGAGAGCTATTCATTCAGTCTTCACTGTAATTATTCACCATTTCTAGTCTACATCTGGATATTATCAGGTCAGTATCCTGTTCAATAAAAAGACATAGCTCACAGAAACCAGGAGTTATCAATCTCACCATCATATATACCTGTATAAGAGACCAACTAACATTTAGCAGATCTGTAAATCCTCCATCTAGATGGTAAGTTCTTATGGGAATGGGGTCCTCAACTTCTGTATTTGTTTGTAAAAATGTGTATTGTCTCCTATATGTTTTGTACGTTTGTCTTTTTACTTGTACCAATTGTACCCACGCACTGCATTGCGGAATGTGTTGGCAATTTAGAAAAAAAGTATAATATTTATAATACTTCAAAAAAAGTAGTATTTCAAATTTGAACTAAGCCAACTAGTTCCACGGATACCTGTGTGTCCAAAACATCAGCTGATGGTGATGCTAGATTATGGGGGGTGATTTTATTAATCAAATCCGTTGTAAATATCTCTACACCTATTAAAATAAAAAGCATGTCATAATATAAATATATATTAGATATTGTCTCTTTAAACATAGTATATGTCAATATCTCTAACTCTTTCATTTAATGTCACAATATAGTGTACTGTCACCTAGATTCATTTTAATGTTGATAAAAATTCACCACTAATGCAAGGTATTTATCTATTTAGATATATTAAAGATATATTAAAGGTGATTTATGTCCCTGGTATGATTACTGATTTCTGTTTTTCATTAGCAGTTAAAATATTCTACAGGGTTTTAAGACTGTAATTTGCATAATATTTACATGGAGCAAAGTACAGGTTCCCATATCTAAAAGCTCAGCTCAAAAACAAAGAGATCGTAAAATATGAAATATTTTTTTTTCTGACTGGTATTTACTCAAATAACATACTAAAACAACAAAAAAAATCAGCCTTTTATATGCATTGGTTCAATGTGTAGGATGCTGTGTATTCTGCACCCAACTGTGTTAATACATGAATTGTTTAAAACAATTCTAACCACAGTGCAGTGATCATCAAATTACTGTTCCAAGTGTTCTGGATAGAAAAGCTGTGAATTTCACGGCTGCACTTTCATAGTGAGATATGAATATGTTTCAGATAATGTGCATTGGTTCAAAGAAAATCCAATATTTTAAGATTGCCTATCTAAAGATGATTGGTATAACTCTTCTCACTATCACCCAAAAGGAACCCAACTGTGAAACAAATGGAGAAGGCAGAGCAAATGCTATGCACGGTATACCTTTATAGACTATTGCCATAACAGAATGAATAAAGTGTTTTCTAGCTACTTGTTAATACAGTAAATTAAACATATAGAGTCTGTCTCCACTTATACTTTAGTAAAAGACAGCTGTATTAATGATACATAGAATTATTTTGAGCGTGTGTGTGTGTGTGTGTGTATGTTTAATCAGTCATGTTTATGCAAAAAAAAAAAAAAAAAACATTAGTAAACGAGTAAATTAGATGAACTGAAATGTTGATAAAACAAAAATTATGTTTTCATTTGAAGAAGAAAGGGGATTTGGGGGCACACCTGAATTTGCATTTCTAAGTAGTGCTGCTGCTGTAATGACCAAAATATATACAAACTATAGATTAGAGAACAGCGCACGAACACAAAAAAAATAATTTTTACATTTTACAAGGGTGCTTTATATCACCTATTTTAGCAAACAAATATGGGGATTCAGTTCCACCATATGGCCATATCATGTTAAGCTCGTCACTATGTCACAGTGCCCTAATATCAGTGGGTCCTACACTAATTTTAACATGAGAAGTAAACATGCTAACTGCAATACTTACTGCTTAAATTGCTTTCAGAGATCCTCCTCAATTTATGCTTCTCTGTGGTCACCTCCGAGGGGTCACCTATAGTGGATTGGTAGGGTGCTCAGCCCAAAAGTAATCTAGTCTGGATTTGAAGAAGACACAATAGATAGATAGATAGATAGATAGATAGATAGATAGATAGATAGATAGATAGATAGATAGATCTTTGAGATATAGATAGATAGATAGATAGATGGATAGATAGATGGATAGATAGATGGATAGATAGATAGATAGATAGACAGACAGACAGACAGACAGACAGACAGACAGACAGACAGATTTTATTTATTACAATTCAGCATAGAACTAAATGGGCATGTAGGGTCAATTAAATTAATTCTTTAAATTGCGTTTCCTATCCTATCAACCCTGAAGGAAGGGCTTACTGATGATGCAACACATATATTCACAAGAATAAAAAAGGGCAAGAAAGTATAATTTATGCATATTTTGTTTGTTGGAAAATGTGAAAAAATAATTTTACTTGATTGATATATCATTCATGGAATACATGGAATCCCACTGGAGGGGAATCCGTAACTTTCCAATTTTGCCATTAAAGTTTGAGAAAACTTCAGTCATGATGCATTTTCGACCTATTTTTTATATATTTTATTTTTATTTATCTGGGAGAGCTTTTCACTTTGCTCAAGGTCAGGTTTACCTTTCACAAATTCTGACTTTTCAATTTGGTTTATAAAATTCCTCTGACTTCCACTCACTGTATTCTCCATAGACTGAATTGAAACCACATTGGATTCTTACTATTTTCAAATGAATATCGTAGTCATGTAATGAATGAAATAAAAATAACTTAAAATATCTTTAGCAGGACAGCTGAAGTGGTAGAGGTTAACACAGTAAAGGAGTTTAAGCATGCGTGGGATAGGCATAAGGCTATCCTAACTATAAGATAAGGCCAGGGACTAATGAAAGTATTTAGAAAACTGGGCAGACTAGATGGGCCGAATGGTTCTTATCTGCCGTCACATTCTATGTTTCTATGTTTCTATTAGAAGGGAAAATGGATGTATTTTTATAAGAGAAGGAGTGGGCAATTTAAGGGGGACGGTATGGGACTCAGTGTTAATTCCTTTGCCTTTTATCAGGAAAATTAGATCACGTGACTCTAGGGAATTTTGTGATAATTCAGATACAAATGTTTTTTTTTGTAAATAGATGGATTAACATATGTCGCTATAAATTGGCAGATTTTAACAGATAAGTGGCCAGCAATTAATTTAATACTAATTGCAAGATCATTAAAAAAAAATCTAGCCGAGAAGTGGATCCAGAGCAGACTCCTCAAAATTCCTTACTTAACACTGTTGTCTAACTTAAAAATTTACCATTTAACGACAGCCCTCTGTACATTCCCTTGAAGCAAATGTGCAATCCATCAACGCAAATTGTTATTCATACCAGTTGCTTTTAAATGTATATTAACCTTTTCTGGAGAATTGCCTTCACAAAATCCAAGCAGATCATATCTACTGCTGCAGCCTTCTCTACGTCCGTAGGTTATTTTCTTTTATACATACTTAAGGAAAAAAAGTATTTTTAACTTTTTGCCCCTTTCATATTTCCTAAAACACTCTTATTCTTGAGTTCTTTCTGTACTTCAAAAAACGTTATCTTTATTTTTGATTTTAGCCTCTCTAATTTCCCTTTGGCAAGTTGTGTTGGAATCATTATATTGTATAAATGATGCCCTTCACCCACCAGACTTAATTCTTTAAACACAATTTTCTTAACTTTTATTTCTTGACTAATGTTCCCACTAAGCCATGTTGGTTTTAATTTGGTTCTTTAGCATTTATTACCTAATTGAAGTTCTAACTATTTATGTTAGGACACATAGTGGACATGTAGGTCTATCGAAACAGATCTTCATCTTCTAAGTTTTTATGGTGAGAAACTTTTGAAATACATGATCTATAGTTTTATTTATGTGTTTCAGAATCACATCTTTATATACAATGACCATACAATAAAGATAGATCTGACCTAATATAACACACGTTTTGTGATGCATTATACAAATCAAAATTTGGTACTATTTTATTTATAAAGATTACATCAGAGAATATTAAAATAAAACATTCACGTATTAAAATAACACAGTATAAAACTTTATTTTTTGGCAATTATGTACAGAGTGCCGTATGCTAGCATTTAAGTATTCATTCTTTTTGAGACAACTGGTTAACCCCTTAAGTGTTTTGCCCTAAAGGTACACATAAAATGTTAATTATAACCACATGGGACAAGCCCCTGGAGAAACTTGGCAGCATTAAACTCCTACCAATGAAGCATGCAGCTAGCAACCCTTTACATGAACACCATGTACCAAAAAGGCTGCTGTCTCTTTGAATGAGTTATCAGACTGTAAAACTCAATGGGCTGTTCTGTGTTTCGATGAGGGAAAAAAAGCAAAACAAGAGCAAAAACATGGTAAATGAATTTATATGTCTTGACACAAAAATAAATAGAATTTTTAATATCACTTTGTTTGCACCTTGCATTGACTTTAATTATTTTCTAGACTTCACACAGAGATACAATGCTGCATTAGAATAACATGGGTTTTCCTAGGAATGTAAGGAATTACTGGCATTTCTATTTATTGACTTTACCATCCTAATATTCCAACAGTCATAGAATAGATTATAGAAACATAGAATGTGACGGCAGATAAGAACCATTTGGCCCATCTAGTCTGCCCAATTTTCTAAATACTTTCATTAGTCCCTGGCCTTATCTTATAGTTAGGATTATGCCTATCCCACACATGCTTAAACTCCTTCACTGTGTTAACCTCTACCACTTCAGCTGGAAGGCTATTCCATGCATCCACTACCCTCTCAGTAAAGTAATACTTCCTGATAATGTCCTTTGCCCCTCTAATTTAAGACTATGTCCTCTTGTTGTGTTAGTGTTTCTTCTTTTAAATATGGTCTCCTCCTTTACTGTGTTGATTACCTTTTCTGAACTCTCTCCAAAGTTTTATCCTGCAATCCATGAACCAGTTTAGTAGCCCTTCTCTGAACTCTCTCTAAAGTATCAATATCCTTCTGAAGATATGGTCTCCAGTACTGCGTACAATACTCCAAGTGAGGTCTCACCAGTGCTCTGTACAATGGCATGAGCACTAGACATGCGCATTAGTTTTCGTACAAATACGATTTTGTCCGAAATTTCAGACTTTTCGTTTTCTAAAATGTAAACATGGAGGAGAAATAAAAAACACTGGTTCTCTCTGCAGCCTGACACTTAACCTGTGAAGGGCTGCTAGGAGACTCTTACAAGCATGAGTTAAGTAACCTTTCCTGGTAAGTTTTATCCTGCAATTCATGAACCAGTTTAGTAGCCCTTCTCTGAACTCTCTCTAAAGTATCAATATCCTTCTGAAGATACGGTTTCCAGTACTGTGTACAATACTCCAAGTGAGGTCTCACCAGTGTTCTGTACAATGACATGAGCACTTCCTCTCTATCTACTGCTAATACCTCTCCCTATACAACCAAGCATTCTGCTAGCATTTCCTGCTGCTCTATTACAATGTCTGCCTACCTTTAAGTCATCAGAAATAATCACCCCTAAATACCTTTCCTCAGATGTTGAGGTTAGGACTCTATCAAATATTCTGTACTCTGCCCTTGGGTTTTTACGTCCAAGATGCATTATCTTGCACTTATCCACATTAAATGTCAGTTGCCCCAACTCTGACCATTTTTCTAGTTTAACTAAATCATTTGCCATTTGGCATATCCCTCCTGGAACATCAACCCTGTTACATATCTTAGTATCATCGGCAAAAATACATACCTTACCATCAAGACCTTCTGCAATATCACTAATAAAAGTTTTAAAGAGAATGGGTCCAAGTACAGATCCCTGAGATATCCCACTGGTGACAAGCCCAAGCTTCAAATATACTCCATTGACTACAACCCTCTGTTGCCTGTCACTCAGCCACTGCCTTACCCATTCAACAATATTGGAATCCAAACTTAAAGATATGCAATTTATTGATAAGCCTTCAATGTGCAACAGTGTCAAAAGCCTTACTGACATCTAGGTAAGCAATGTATACTGCACCACCTTGATCTATTATTTTAGTTACCCAATCAAAAAATCAATAAGATTAGTTTGGCATGATCTCCCTGAAGTAAACCCATGTTGTCTCTGATCTTGAAATCCATGTGTTTTTAGATGTTCAGCAATTCTATCCTTTAACATGGTTTCCATTACTTTCCCCACTACTGAAGTAAGGCTTACTGGCCTATAGTTGCCCGACTCCTCCCTACTACCTTTCTTGTGAATTGGCACAACATTCGCTAACTTCCAATCTTCTGGGACTACACCTGTTAACAATGATTGGTTAAATAAATCTGTTAATGGTTATGCTAGTATACCACTAAGCTCTTTTAATAACTTTGGGTGTATTCCATCAGGTCCCATTGACTTATTTTTTCTTTATTTTTGACAGTTGAAATAGAACCTCTTCCTCTGTAAACTCACATGTAATAAATGACTAATTTGTCCTTTTTCCTAACTGAGGTCCCTTTCCTTCATTTTCATCTGTAAATACTGAACAAAAATATTCATTGAGGCAGTTAGC
This sequence comes from Pelobates fuscus, assembly GCF_036172605.1. NCBI lineage: Eukaryota > Metazoa > Chordata > Amphibia > Anura > Pelobatidae > Pelobates > Pelobates fuscus. Next base: position 38,050,696 of record NC_086318.1, on the reverse strand, counting down.
TAGACCTTTATCCTCTTCTACATACCTTCCTTCTTTTGTTTCTAATCTAACTAATCCTTGTTTTACTTTTCTTTTTTCATTTATGTATCTAAAAATGTTTTGTCCCCTTTTTTTTTACTGACTGTGTTACTCTTCTGTGTGTGATTTGGAAGCTCTTATAGCTTGCTTAGCCTCTTTCTGCCTAATCTTCTAGATCATTCTGTGTTCCTCACACTGTTTTTTTTTTTTATAATTGCTAAACGCTATTGTTTTTTACTATTTTGGCCACATCTGCGGAGTACCACAGTGGTTTTATTTTTTATTTTTTTTGCTTTTACTGACAAGCCTAATGCAATTTTCTAGTGCCTTCAGCAGTGCAACTTTTAAATAATCCCATTTCTCTTGGAATCCATTTAAATTTCTCCAGTCTGATACTGACTCCTTTACACATATTATAATTTTAGAAAAGTCTGTTTTTGTGTGGTGTGACTCAGTCACTGTTCTTATATTAAACCACACTGACTGATGATCACTGGATCCTAAACGTTCACCTACAGTAATATCTGATACCAAATCTCCATTTGTTAACACTAAATCTAGTATGGCCTCTTTACGAGTTGGCTCCTCAACGACTTGTTTTAGAGACAATCCCAGTAGGGAGTTTAGAATATGTGTGCTCCTGGCACACCCAGCTATTTTGATTTTCCAATTCACATCAGGAAGATTCAAGTGACCCATGATGATAACTTCCCCCTTCATTGTCATTTTAGCTATTTCCTCAACTAGTAGATTATCTAATTCTTCTATTAGTCCTAAGGGCCTATAAATCACACCTACACGAGTTACTGTGTGATTACTAAATTCTAACGTAACCCAAACGGACTCTATGTTCGCCTCACTAACTTTTATTAGGCTAGATTTTATGCTATCTTTCACATACAGGGCCACCCCTCCCCCTTTCTTGCCTTCCCGGTCTTTTCTATATAAAGAGTACCCTGGTATTGCTATTTCCCAGTCATTTTTCTCATTATACCAGGTCTCAGTAACAACGACTAAATCTACATTATCATGTGTCCTTAAGGGGTTAAATACATCCTAGCAAAACCTCTGAACTGCTCACTGAGAACATTTGTTCCCTTTTGAGAAAGATGCAAACCATCTTTTGTGTACAGTTTATTTCCATTCCAAACAGAGCTACCATGAGAAATAAAGCCATATCCTTGCTCCCGACACCATTCACCAAGCCACAAGTTAAAGTCTCTAATACGCATCCGCCTGTCATTCTAAATGTTATGTACAGGCAGAACTTCAGAAAATGACAATGTGGAAGCAACCTGCCGTATATAATTGGCAAAAACACTAAAAACTCCCTTAACCTCTGAAACCTCATTGCAAGCCAAGTCATTTGTCCCTAGATGAACAAGTACATCCAATTCCCCTTCCTGCTTTGCTCACTTAACAATATTACAAATACGTCTCCTGTCTCTGTGAGCAGTAGCTCTGGGAAGACATCTCACAAGACCACCATTGTCCATCTTCACACCTCGTATGATGGAATCCCCCAACAACAATTGCTTTCTATTAGGCCTCACCATAGTCTCCAAGCCTGTCTCCACAACACCACTACCCTCAGTGCCTGAGCCTGTCTCTACAACACCACTACCCTCAGTGCCTGAGCCTGTCTCCACAACACCACTACCCTCGGTGCCTAAGCCTGTCTCCACAACAACACTACCTTCAGTGCCTGTCTCCATAACACCACTACACCTGGTGCCTGAGAATTTCTCCATTACACCATTACTCTCTGAAGGTGCAGAAAATGATTTATGTAGAGCAACAGACTGTGCAATATGCCTTTTATCCACAACTCTAAGTCTACCAGATGCTACAGTAATCCATCTGCGATTCCTAGTACGTCTCTGCGGCAGTGGCTTTGCAGCAGTTCCATCCTGAGTTTGTTTACCAGATAATTTAAAAATTTCAGATTTCAAAAATACAATCTCCTGCTACAATATAGAGAACTATCTACAGAATAGACAGCATCCAAATATCCAAAAAGTGGAAAGTGAAACAAATGCATAACAACTATTAAACTGAACTAAGTCTGCCATTTTAATGAGGTGAATAATTTAAATCAAACAAATCTTAAATTTTTTGCTCTCCCGAATACCTCAGATTATCTCCAGTTTCTCTCCAAAATATCTCCAACCACACACATAGAAGCAGCACTTGGATGAAGCAACCAAGCTATATTAGCCAAGCTAATGACAAAAAACCCTTATATAACTCCTAAAATCACCACCCACTAGGAATCTTTAACACCTGGGTAGGCCTATGCTTATTTGCAAACAATAGCTAATTAACCAGCAATCAATAGCAAGTATTTAGCTAATCAAATCAAATGCCTTACCAAATTACCAACAGAGAATCAAACCTTGTACAATCAGTGACCTTTTCCTACTGATGAATCTTACCTGTAACAGTAGAAAAGAAAACTCTCCAGAATATTTCCAATCCCACACTTAGAAGCAGCACTTAGATGAAGCAACCAAGCTAACCTATGCTTGGTTTGGGTACTCAAGATTTAAAGGCAGGGCCGGTGCTACCTGTAAGGTGACCTAGGCAGCCGCCTAGGGCGCAATTGGCAGGGGGCGCCGGATCCCTGTGCCCGGTGTCGCTCCTCATGCTGCGCCGCCTGAGCGCTTTTACAAGCCTCAGGCGGCGCAGCACTGCTGCATGGAGGGCGGCCGGGTTTGAGTGACTGGCAGGAGGGAAGCACAGAGCGCTCCTTTCTGCCGGTCTCTCTATGTAGCGTGGCCAGGCGGCGCGGAACGCGGGACAGGAACCTCTGTTTCCTGTACCCGGCTGCCGGCGGAATGACAGGAAGTGCTCACTCAGCGTTCCGCGCCGCCGGGCCACGCTACATAGGCAGGAGGGGAGGGTAAGGACCACTAGGGGAGGGGGAGGGGAGATAAGGACCACCAAGGGTGGGAGGGAGGGGGGTATAAGGACCACTAGGGGAAGGGGGGGGTAAGGACCACTAGGTGTGGGAGGGGGGATAAGGGCCACTAGGGGAGGAGAGGGGATAAGGACCACTAGGGAAGGAGGGGGGATAAGGACCACTAGGGGGTAAGGACCACTAGGGGGGGGGAAGGACCACTAGGGGAGGGGAAGGTAAGGACCACTAGGGGAGGGGGGAGTAAGGACCACTAGGGGAGGGGAAGGTAAGGACCACTAGGGGAGGGGGGAGGAAGGACCACTAGGGGAGCGGGGAGGAAGGACCACTAGGGGAGGGTAGGGTAAAGACCACTAGGGGAGGGGGGAGGAAGGACCACTAGGGGAGGGGAAGGTAAGGACCACTAGGGGAGGGGGAGGGGGGGATAAGGACCACTAGGGGTGGGAGGGAGGGGGGTATAAGGACCACTAGGGGAGGGGGGATAAGGACCACTAGGGGAGGAGGGGGGATAAGGACCATGTAACGGACCGTTTCAGCATACAAGAGGATAAAACCCAGTTTAGGCGATAATCCCCTTTCCTCAGAAAGGCACAGCTACTGCAGAACATCAGAACTCACGAACTGGATCCACACGAACACTGGAACAGCTGAACAAGAAAAGCAGACATCGGCTTACACTCTTGGCAGTCAGCATACAATCCCATTCCCCCAAAGACCGAGACGACACATCGCTTTGAGGGTTAAGCAAGAACTCTAGACTGGGACACCCAGTCTGGCTTTTATTTCCAACTCACACATACAGGCCACACCCAGGGGGAGGCATAAAAGAACCAATGACATAGATGTTACCTCCCACACATCCCCTCCCCTTAGTGTGACACATAATCCCATTATGCATACAGTTTAAAATATACTTTTACACAACTTCCATAACTTTAAAACCATACATCACATTCACATAAAAATACATATCCACAATCAATCCATTCAGGGGAACAACATATTAAAAAATGGCATGAATCCGACCAGGAGTTTAAAAGTTACTAAAAAGTATCTTTTGGGCCTGGGCTTGCAGCATGGCACAATCTGGCTCAAACAGAAGTAAAACATCCCCCACAATGCATCCCGGCTTCCTCCCTTCTGCCCTGGAGATAATTGGAGAAGTAATTCAATTATCTAGGACTAGAGTCAGACTCCATTAACCACATGGTTGCAAAAAGACAGTAAAAGACATAAAATTACATACTGATACATTTAACACATAAAACACACATTTCTACATATCCCCAGTTTAACTGAACACATAAATACCTACATAATATTTAAGACAGTATTACTGTGATATGTTACAAAGTCTTAAAGGGACATTAGTCCCAAAAGTCCCAATATGTCCATCGCTGCTTTTAAAGGGCCAGCAGCAGCAATACAAATTATTACCTGCCCAAATATAGTTTCTAAAGTGCAACACGTCCAGGGGCCATAGTCAGCGGGCAGGAGGCCAGCAGCCAGGCCTCTCCAGTTCACAGTGGCGAAGCTGGTTTCGCCACATTTCTCCCCTTTGCCAATTAGACTAACAGGGTACCTGACTTTCTGCCGGTCAGTGCCCTGGTTAGTCCAGCAACCCACCCACAAAATAGAAATAACAGAGCAGCCCACCCACACTAACCGGTTACTACATCTGGGTGAGGAAGAATTTTGTCCAGGTTCTGGTGTTTCACCACTGCTGGGTGGGAGACTGGTAGGCTGCCTTGGTGGGTTGCTGAGGGGCCAGAGACCAGCGGTACTCTGTCCGGTTGCCAGCACTACCACGGGAGTAGTCTGGTGGGCGTCTGGTTGCTGGAGACTGACTGTCTCCCCTTTAGGTGCACAGCTCGACTGCCGGAGGGGGAGACCGACTGTCTCCCCTTTGGATCCATCACCCTGAGGCTGGGGAACAGGACCGACCGTCCCTATCCCTTGTGCTGTAAGTGCAGAGACTACGGTCCCATCTGCACAGTTGTGGGGCTTAACATCTCCCCTTGGTGGGTTAGGCTGCCGCTGGAGAGAGGGTGTAACAAGCTCCTCTCTCTGGACGGTAAACTGCCGCTGGGGAGGGGGGTTAGCAGGCTCCTCTCCTTGCCACTCTCTCTGCTGGTGGAAAGGGGGACCAGCTGTCTCCCCTTTCATTCTCTTGTCCGGCTGCTGGGGTGCGAGACTGACTGTCTCTGCTCCCTGCAGGACACACTGCCGCTGGGGAGGATGGACGACACCATCAGCTCCCTGGGGTACACACTGCCGCTGGGGAGGAAGGACGCGGCTCTCCTCTCCCTTTGCTTCACACTGCCTTCTTGGCATATCACGTTGCTGCTGGGGGGCAGGAACAACAACCTCTGCCCCCTGTAACTCAGCCTGCCGCTGGGGAGGATGGACGACACCATCAGCTCCCTGGGTTACACACTGCCGCTGGGGATCTGGGCCGACTGCCCAGCATCCCTGTAGGGCCGGTAGAGAGACCTCGGTCCCATCTCCACCTGCCTGTTGTGGTTCCTCACAGGACCAATCTATGAGGACCCCTACTTCGGGTTCTTCCTGCCGCCTCGGGGGGGGGGCGGCTAACCTCCTCGGATGCAGCCTCTACTCTGCTGCTGTACCACTCTTCCTGCTCATCATACTCTTCGTCCATCTTTGAGTTTTGCTCAGCCATGACCTGGTTCCAGATCCCCTGGAATGTGTCCATGGATATATAACCCCCATACTGGGCCACTTGCTGCCTCACCTTGGCCATAAAATCATCTTCAGCGTCAGAGCCTTCCATACTTGTCTGCTCCAAGTCGCTGGATACCTCTGCTGCCAGGGGCGCTGCACGAATGCTAACGTTGCCCTCAATTTGTAACTCCAAGGAATTGGTGTTCTGTAGCTGTCCTTCTGGCTGTAGGAACGATCCCGCAGCTTGTTGGTTTCTCTGCGTCGTTCGCAGCATGAGGTACGCCTGTACATCGTTGTAGACCCGGTCTGCCATCTGCTCCGCTCGGGCTGGTGAGAATAGAGCCATCCTGCTCCTATATTCCCTGGCAAACTCGGATTCCTCCTCCTCCCTCGGAGGTGCTGCAGCAGCTGCGACTCTGTCTCCTTCCATTTTCCTGATTTCCTTTGTAGATAGGGTCGCTGTACGGATACTAGCGTTGCCCTCAATTTGTAATCCAGAAATGGTGTTGTCTGTAGCTGTCCCTCTGGTTGTAGGAACGATCCCGCCGCTTGCCACCAATTGTAACGGACCGTTTCAGCATACAAGAGGATAAAACCCAGTTTAGGCGATAATCCCCTTTCCTCAGAAAGGCACAGCTACTGCAGAACATCAGAACTCACGAACTGGATCCACACGAACACTGGAACAGCTGAACAAGAAAAGCAGACATCGGCTTACACTCTTGGCAGTCAGCATACAATCCCATTCCCCCAAAGACCGAGACGACACATCGCTTTGAGGGTTAAGCAAGAACTCTAGACTGGGACACCCAGTCTGGCTTTTATTTCCAACTCACACATACAGGCCACACCCAGGGGGAGGCATAAAAGAACCAATGACATAGATGTTACCTCCCACACATCCCCTCCCCTTATTGTGACACATAATCCCATTATGCATACAGTTTAAAATATACTTTTACACAACTTCCATAACTTTAAAACCATACATCACATTCACATAAAAATACATATCCACAATCAATCCATTCAGGGGAACAACATATTAAAAAATGGCATGAATCCGACCAGGAGTTTAAAAGTTACTAAAAAGTATCTTTTGGGCCTGGGCTTGCAGCATGGCACAATCTGGCTCAAACAGAAGTAAAACATCCCCCACAATGCATCCCGGCTTCCTCCCTTCTGCCCTGGAGATAATTGGAGAAGTAATTCAATTATCTAGGACTAGAGTCAGACTCCATTAACCACATGGTTGCAAAAAGACAGTAAAAGACATAAAATTACATACTGATACATTTAACACATAAAACACACATTTCTACATATCCCCAGTTTAACTGAACACATAAATACCTACATAATATTTAAGACAGTATTACTGTGATATGTTACAAAGTCTTAAAGGGACATTAGTCCCAAAAGTCCCAATATGTCCATCGCTGCTTTTAAAGGGCCAGCAGCAGCAATACAAATTATTACCTGCCCAAATATAGTTTCTAAAGTGCAACACGTCCAGGGGCCATAGTCAGCGGGCAGGAGGCCAGCAGCCAGGCCTCTCCAGTTCACAGTGGCGAAGCTGGTTTCGCCACAGACCACTAGGGGGGAGGAAGGACCACTAGGGGAGGGGAAGGTAAGGACCACTAGGGGAGGGGGGAGTAAGGACCACTAGGGGAGGGGAAGGTAAGGACCACTAGGGGAGGGGGGAGGAAGGACCACTAGGGGAGCGGGGAGGAAGGACCACTAGGGGAGGGAAAGGTAAGGACCACTAGGGGAGGGGGGAGTAAGGACCACTAGGGGAGGGGAAGGTAAGGACCACTAGGGGAGGGGAGGGGGGAGTAAGGACCACTAGGGGAGGGGAGGGGGAGTAAGGACCACTAGGGGAGGGGGGTGAAGGAACACAGGGGGAACAGGGGTGGGGAGGTAAGGACCACTGAGGGAGGAGGAGGGGAGGTCCACTAGGGGTTTGGGAGAGGGAGGACCACTAAGGGGGGAAGGACCACCAAAGGAGGGTAAGGAGGGAGGACCACTAAGGAGAGGGGAGGAGGGTAAGGACCACTAAGGGGGGGGAGGAAATTGACCACTGAGGGGGGGGATTACCACTAAGGGGGTGGGGGGAGTAGGGGAAGGTCTACTAAGGGGTTTGGGAGAGGGAGGACCACTAAGGAGTTTGGGAGAGGGAGGACCACTAAGGGGGGAGGTGGGAGTGAGAAGACCACCAAGGGGGGACTGCAGAGGGACAGGGGGCCAAGGGAGAGCACTAAGGGGCAGAAGGGGAGAACATGGAGGGACAGAAGGGAAGGGTAAATCAATAATAGACCGGAGGGGAGAGCACTATGAATTAAAAAAAAAATAATAAAGAGCTGCTCCCCTCTCAGTCCCTATCCTACCCCACAAACCCTCTCTTTTACACTACACACATACACAATGCACCCCCTCACACACACACAGAAACATACAATGCATTCCTACTCACACACAGACACACCCGAAACACACAATGCATCCCTTACGTTCACACAAACACTCATTCTCTTACACACAGAAACTACATTACATACACAGAAACAAACCTTGCACCCCTTACACACACACACACCCAGAAACATACAATGCATTCCTTATACGCAAACACACACTGCATCCACTATAAACACACTACTTCCTTTACACAAATTGCACAAATAAAACATCCCCAACTCATGGATGGGCCATGTAGGTGGATTTATTGGTGGGCATTGTAGGCATACTCACGGTCAAGCCCTGGGGTCCCAGACCTTGAGCTGTGTAAGGGACCCTAAAAAATGGAGCTGCTTCCTGTCCATTAATTGTTGTGAGCACTGTTAAAAACAGTCTCTAGAGAGCCTCTTCTACACCAGACCTGTGGAGCCAGACTGAGCCCATCATCAGCCTATTGTCCTCATCTGGTGGTAAGTAGGCAATCCAATATATTATTAGTGGCACTAATTTCTAATTTACCTCACATTAAATGGATACTATAGTCACCAGAAGCACTACAGCATAATGTAGTGGTTCTGGTGTCTATAGCCTGTACCTGTAGGCTTTTTAATGTAAACACACTGTCTTTTCAGATAAAAGACACTTTGTGAAGACTGGCGTTGGCCCATATGGCAGAGCATATGGGTGGGGCATTGTGATGTCACATGGGGGGGGCGGCAAAAAATGTTTTGCCTAGGGTGGCAAAAATCCTTGCACCGGCCCTGTTTAAAGGGTGAATTTATGCATATTCATTACACATGTGTAAAATGTATTTGAATGGCTTAGTGGGTTTGGGCATAGCTATGTTTAAGTGTTTGGAATCTTGTGAAATATGTTAAGTTGTTTCTTTGCCAATATCAGATTAACTCTGAATGGATTTTTTTTTATATATTTTTAATAAAAGAAGAATTTCAAACTTTTTTGAGGAGCCCTTACTATAAACTAAACCTTGAAAGGCTGAGGGTATCTTTATATAATTTTGCTATAAATTGAATAACCATTGTTAGTGGACAGTTTCAAACAAATTAGTATTCAATATACATATTCACAGATCTTAAGGCCAGACGAAAATACCCCAATGAATAAATCAGTTTTTAGCATAAAATAGATTGATGTATTATTAGACAATTTCACCTAATTTTTTGTGTTTGTATTTCCATTGCTGAAAGTAGATGGATTCTGCATTTACGTTTGCAGTCCCCGGAGTCAACCAACTATTCATCATTGCAAAGATCAGCAGTGAAGGTGTGTATTATCAAAATAGGAAATTATTGAGGGGGAAAGAGATTTTCAAATAATAACAATTAGGAGAAATTAATTTAATGTTTGTGAAGTGTTTTATTATGTGTGTTATCATACAAAAGTTTAACCGACAAAGTTATACCAGAATTTTGCAGTCAGGCGTACAGTCATTAGATGGAATTAAAATAGAACGATCTTTAAAAGCTGCTGGGGGAATTATTGCATTATTATAAGGACATGTGCAGTAAATCAAATGGCTTGAATCACAGTATAATTTACTGCCCTAAATGGGAAGGTTTAATTGTGTCATGAACTAAATAATACACATGAAAGATATTTTTTTCGAAATATACTTTGCCATGAATACACTCGCCTGGAGAGGAGAGGTGAAACCAAGGAAACCAGAGACTATTCCAGTTGCAGACTCAACAAACATGGCGGACACCATGTGTCCTCCCTGTCCCCCCTCTCTCCCGCCATCAAGCCAGGCTTCAGACCAAACTGGAGGCAGTCTTCGCTGCCTTTTGGCTAAAACTAGAAAACCAGGCACTCCAACAAGCCTCACTGCCACGTCAAGGCAAACTTCTTAGGTGAGTCCTACACTAACAATTCACCTTGCTGCTTTCAATTAAAAGCTAAAATATCTAATGCGATAAAAAGTGCACAAACACTGCTCACAAACACAATCTTGCAAGGATGGGCACATGGTAGATTGTAGGAAATGTATAACAGATCAACCTTTTTGCCACTTTGCTTTAGAGGGGCCATCATTACATTAGTTGCGCCACTGGTAATTTCTGTTTTCTAAAATTCATCAAGACAGTACCACAAACTCAAAATGTTATTTACGACACTACTTTACAGACACTATTTAAGATACACCCCACCTAGTTATTTAAGAGCTGCAAACCCTACACAAAAAAAAAAGGTGAAGGAAAAAAGGACACCCATAAAAAAATTGCATCCTTCAAATTGCAACACGAGACATACCAGAATGACCGAGGAATTACCTCCTTTTAAGTGATCAGCATTAAAACAAAGACTTTGTTATAATACAATCTCTGCAATCTCTACTTCAACTATATTTTAACCTTCAGCTATATATATATATATAGTTGATATCTGCTTATCTATATACATATCTATTTATATCTAGTTGAAAGAGAGATTGTAGAGATGTGTGTATGTGTGTGTGATGGCTATGTGTGTATGTGTATGTGTGTGGTGACTGATTGCAGCTGCATGTGATAGCTGAGTGTTTTTTTTATTGGGGAAGGAGGTTGAGTGTCTTAGAGATGGCTTACAAGGAGGGCACCTTATAATCCCTAGTAGCTTGTGGTCTACATGTCTGTCAGGTGCAGATCACTTTCATAGCTCCCTGGCAGTCTCTGTGATTCACTGAAAGGCCTTAAAGGAGGGGTTGGAGAATTAGATATTTTGATCTCTTGGCTCATACAGGGTGTCTGCTCAGACATAGAACTGGAGCTTCAGACACCAACAGGGATCCACTGGGTCACTGTCTGAGCCTAGCTTAAGGTTGCTAGTTAAGCCTAATTGGTATTTGGCACTATCCAATAGTCTCTGATACCTGATGATCTCTCATGACAAGACCATATTTTGATGGTCACAGGTCCATGGAAAGTTTTTAGATGAGGTGTCATTGATTCTTAAGGCTTCCCTCACTACTGAGTGATCATGGTGATAGGAATCTTAGTGTGCAGTGTTTCAGTTTGAAACACTGCACATCCAGAGTTATTTGCACTTGTGTGCTGGAAGTTAGTTAAAACCCAGACACATTCAATTCCGGTCTGCCTAATGTCAATTCTGTGCATATTTTACGTCTGTCGTCAATGCACACATCACACTGGCGACAGACGTTCTCTGCTTCTCTCTTGCAGGCAGATGGGATGCTTGTGTCTCCTCTCCCTCTTTATGTGCAGCGCTCCCTCCTCCCTATCCCTGCCACTAAAAATAGCATTTTTCTCCTCTCCCACTGCCACCTCAGAGTGTGCACATATCATCTCAGAGCTAGTTAAATGGTCCAATCAAAGGCTTCCCTATGAGAAGCCTTCGATTTGACCTCCGCGTGACTTCTGTGATGTCAGGAGGGAGCATGTCAAACAGCAATGGGAGCTTCATGCTGGATTAAGATAGGTAACAACTTATTGTAAGCCTATAGTTCAACATTTTTGGGGGAGAGGGACCTGAAGAATAATGCCCAATAGGTCATTATTTAAATAGACTAAGAATGGTTAGAGAAACTCTTTAAACATAAAAAGAGACAGTAACAGAGGAAATGTGAAGAAAATCCTCCTTAAATAACTTTGCTATAAAAAAAAAAAGCAGTGGGGTTATTTACAAAAAAGACAATAGATGATAAAAGTATACACAGTAGCATTGCATATCATAAAGTAAAACTGAGTCTACAATTGAGACATTTTATTGAATAATAATTAATAGCTCATAGAAGTTAATGAAATTACATATTTTCGCAATAAGCATAAGAGTTTTATAAGGGTTACAGTAAAATGACCTTTAGCACTATATAGTGTTTTTTACATTTATAGCGATCTTTGTTATTTAATCCATGTGGGTTATCATAAATTCATTGCCCTCAAGGTAATCCAAAAATGAAAAATAAGACTTAATGTATTTTTTAATACACATTAATTACATTTTGTTAAATTCTTGGCACTTGGTCGTTAACTTAGTCTTAATATTTTAAAAATGACATACATAAAAATAGCACGTAAAGAAATAAAATTTATAGATTTAACAATTTCATAATATTTTTAGCCAAATGAAAATTCAATAATATTACTTTCGTCATACCTTTCTTGGTTTCATTTTTTCTTTCTTTCTGTTAAATCCATTCAATTATAATAGAACGTAATTGCTAAATTCAAACTTATGCAACAGAAAAATGAGAATTATTTTAATTTAATTTCAATTGTCACTCAGCACCACCCAGAAATGACACTTCTTGCAATGGGATATGTCATTAACTTCACAGGTAAAGGAGATATGCTCAAACGTAGACAATGGTTTGTATTTTTTTTAAATACACATGCATAATTAATAGCAACTGCTAATGAAAGCACAGTCATATTTTTAAAAAAAATGCATGTATAATTTCCTAAAATACATCCTGTCTTATTGTAACCTTACCAAATGGCTTTAGACATAGATAATGAATAATTTATGTTATTCATGAAATCCAATTTAGTTGGATTTCTAATTTCAAGAATCATCCACTATGAAAAGACGAGCAGCATTCTCAACTATTTCTTGACCATGGTTCACTTGAAATAATGACCTGTCAAATGTATCAGGGTCTTACTTTCTTAAATACGATATGACACATTTAATTCTTATTTAATAGCATTATCATCATTGCATTAATTGTGATAGGCTGTCAGGTTTTTTTTTTTTTTTTACCTTGGTATAGTGACAATGATAAATGGGCGGTACGTATAATTGCAGAAATAATATACTGCTAAACATAGCCATAGAAATGTCATAACATTAAAATTAATTATCAATCAAAAATGGAATGTTGGCCCTAAAAGGTATACTGTTATTTGTGTTCACTTTTTGTTGTTGTGAATTGCAACCTGTTGCCCCCAACATTCAGTGCATTATTAATCAACAATTAATGGTGCATTATTATTCAAATAAAGGAGTATGTTTAATTTCAACAGTGAATCCATACACGAAAACACATGCAATTGCACTATAGTATTTCTTTTAGAAGGTATAACTATAAGGCAGGCATTGATCTAAACAGTTCCTCTAAAAGGTCTTCTTTCCTTGCTGTTCTTACTTAGTTTTACCTGTCTGAAAATCTTCTTCACTGATTGGCTTGCTTTTACCACAAGGCTGTCATTGGGCTTTTGCCATATTAGTTATTAGCACTTCAGAAGGGGTGCACAGTTTCCAATATTGGGTCACTGATGTTAGTCAATGCAATACATGCCAGCTTCCCGCATCGGGTTATAAGACCTTTTCTTCCTCTCCTTATTGTCATATATCATGCAGGAGGAGGCGGGATAATTGGAGAGGAAGGAATAGAAGCAGATGATGATGATTAGGCCTTAAAAGGAGGTGACATGGAAATGATGGTGATTGAGGATAGTAATTGGGACCTAATGGTGACTGGGAACATGATGTTGACTGAAGAGAGATATAGATGATAAGACACTGACAAGTAGTGATGTACCGAACTGTTCGCTGGCGAATAGTTCCCGGCGAACATGCGCGGTTCGATCCGCACCCTATTCGTCATCATTGAGTAAACTTTGACCCTGTGCCTCACAGTCAGCAGACACATTCCAGCCAATCAGCAGCAGACCCTCCCTTCCAGACCCTCCCACCTCCTGTACAGCATCCATTTTAGATTCATTCTGGAACTGCATTCTTAGATAGAGGAGGGAAAGTGTAGCTGCTGCTCATTTGATAGGGAAATGGATAGCAAGGCTAGTGCATTCATTGTCCACTACAATCCTGAAGGACTCATCTGATCTCTGCTGTAAGGACAGCACCCCAAAAAGCCCTTTTTAGGGCTAGAACATCAGTCTGCTTTTTTTCCTGTGTAATCTAATTGCAGTTGCCTGCCTGCCAGCTTCTGTGTCAGGCTCACAGTGGATAATGTGCCCACTTGCCCAGTGCCACCACTCATATCTGGTGTCACAATAGCTTGCATTTAAAAACAAAAAAAATGTTTTCACTGTAATAGATTGAATAACAGTTAGTTGTCTGCAAGCATCTGTGTGTCAGGCCTACAGCGTGTACTCTGCCAACCTCTGCCACTGCACAGTGCCACTCATATCTGGTGTCACAATAGCGTGCATTTTAAACCCCAAAACTTTTTTCACTGTTATAGATTGAATAGCAGTTAGTTGTCTTCAAGCGGGTGTCAGGCCTACAGCGTGTACTCTGCCAACCTCTGCCACTGACCAGTGCCACTCATATCTGGTGTCACAATAGCGTGCATTTAAAAACAAAAAAAATATTTTCACTGTTATAGATTGAATAGCAGTTAGTTGTCTTCAAGCGTTTGTGTCAGGCCTACAGCGTGTACTCTGCCAACCTCTGTCAGTGCACATTGCCACTCATATCTGGTGTCACAAACCAAAAACTTTTTTCACTGTTATAGATTGAATAGCAGTTAGTTGTCTTCAAGCGGGTGTCAGGCCTACAGCGTGTACTCTGCCAACCTCTGCCAGTGCACATTGCCACTCATATCTGGTGTCACAATAGCGTGCAATAGCGTGCATTTTAAACCCCAAAACTTTTTTCACTGTTATAGATTGAATAGCAGTTAGTTGTCTTCAAGCGGGTGTCAGGCCTACAGCGTGTACTCTGCCAACCTCTGCCAGTGCACATTTCCACTCATATCTGGTGTCACAATAGCGTGCACTTAAAACCCAAAAACTTTTTTCACTGTTATAGATTGAATAGCAGTGAGTTGTCTTCAAGCGGGTGTCAGGCCTACAGCGTGTACTCTGCCAACCTCTGCCAGTGCACATTGCCACTCATATCTGGTGTCACAATAGCGTGCATTTAAAACCAAAAACATTTTTTACACTGTTATAGATTGAATAGCAGTTAGTTGTCTTCAAGCGGGTGTGTCAGGCCTACAGCGTGTACTCTGCCAACCTCTGCCAGTGCACATTGCCACTCATATCTGGTGTCACAATAGCGTGCATTTAAAAACAAAATTTTTTTTTCACTGTTATAGATTGAATAGCAGTTAGTTGTCTTCAAGCGGGTGTGTCAGGCCTACAGCGTGTACTCTTCCAACCTCTGCCAGTGCACATTGCCACTCATATCTGGTGTCACAATAGCGTTCATTTAAAAACTATTTTTTTTTCACTGTTATAGATTGAATAGCAGTTAGTTGTCTTCAAGCGGGTGTGTCAGGCCTAGAGCGTGTACTCTGCCAACCTCTGCCACTGCACAGTGCCACTCATATCTGGTCTCACAGTAACTTGCACGCATAGTACCACTAATCCAAAAAAAAATTACAGGCAGAGGCAGGCCACCCCGCAGGGGCCGTCGTGGCCGTGGTGCTGTGATTCCCTTTTGCCCAAGAATAATGCCCAATTTTCAGAGGCCACGTACCTGAACTTGAAAAGTTCTGAGGACATAGATGACTGGCTAACACAGGACACCCAATCTTCTACAGCTTACGCTCGGAACCTTGACGCACCATCCTCCTCCAGCTTAGCTTCAGGCACCTCTCAAGATACCACTCACTCGCCTGCCGCCACCACCAACACTAGCACCACAGCCACTTCACTTTATCTGTCAGAGGAGTTATTTACACATCCGTTTGAAGAAATGCGCAACCATTATTGCCAGAGGATGTAGATAACAGGGATATGTCTCAGTCAGGCAGCATTACACACATGGACGTACGGTGTGATAATGATGATGTTGTACCCACTGCTGCTTCCTTTGCTGAGTTGTCAGATACAAGTGAAGCGGTTGATGATGACGATGCGTCCATGGATGTCATGTGGGTGCCCGCTAGCCAAGAAGAAGAACAGGGCGAAAGTTCAGATGGGGAGACAGAGAGGAGAAGGAGACAAGTTGGAAGCAGGGGGAGGTCATCGCAAGGAGCTAGTGGCACAGTCAGACAGCATGCATCGGCACCCGGGGTCAGCCCGACAGCACACCAATCAACGCATGCTGTGTCCACCACCAGAATGCCGTCATTGCAGAGCTCAGCAGTGTGGAATTTCTTTTGTGTGTCTGCCTCTGACAACAGCGATGCCATTTGCAACCTGTGCCAAAAGAAACTGAGTTGTGGGAGGTCCAACACCCACCTAGGTACAACTGCTTTGCGTAGGCACATGATCGCACATCACAAACGCCTATGGGATCAACACATGAGTACAAGCAGCACACAAACTCAAAGCCGCCATCCTCCTCCTGGTACAGCATCTTCAGCCACGTCAACCACTGCTGTCCTCCTTGCCCCCTCTCAACTATCCGCCACTCTGTCTCTCACCTTGAGCAGTTCCCGCTCATCTGCCCACAGTCAGGTGTCTGTCAAGGACATGTTTGAGCGTAAGAAGCCAATGTCAGAAAGTCACCCCCTTGCCCAGCGTCTGACAGCTGGCTTGTCTGAACTATTAGCCCGCCAGCTTTTACCATACAAGCTGGTGGAGTCTGAGGTGTTCAAAATTTTTTTATCTATTGGGACACCGCAGTGGAAGGTACCCGGACGAAATTTCTTTTCACAAAAGGCAATCACCAACCTGTACTCGATTGTGCAAAAGGAAGTAATGGCATGTCTGGCACACAGTGTTGGGGCAAGGGTCCATCTGACCACTGATGCCTGGTCTGGAAAGCATGGTCAGGGCAGGTATATCACCTACACTGCGCATTGGGTAAACCTGCTGACGGCTGCCAAGCATGGAATGCGTGGCTCTGCAGAGGAGTTGGTGACACCGCCACAACTTGCAGGCAGGCCTGCTGCCACCTCCTCTACTCCTCCTACTTCATCCTCTTCCATTTGTTTTCTTCCTGGAGCGTGCCCTGTGAAGAGTGCTGGATCAGGCCGTAGATGAGCGTGAAGAGGAAGAGGAAGAGTTGTGGTCACCATCACCACCAAAAACAGCCTTTTCAGCATCGCTTGCTGGACCTGCAGCAACGCTGGAAGAGGATTGTGAGGAAGAAGAGTCAGAGGAGGAATGTGGCTTTGAGGAGGAGGAGGAAGACCAACCACAACAGGCTTCCCAGGTTGCTCGTTGTCACCTATTTGGTACCCGTGGTGTTGTACGTGGCTGGGGGGAAGAACATACCTTCATTGAGATCACTGAGGAGGAGGAACGGGAAATGAGTAGCTCGGCATCCAACATTGTGCAAATGGGGTCTTTCATGCTGTCGTGCCTGTTGAGGGACCCTCGTATAAAAAGGCTGAAGGAGAACGACATGTAATGGGTGTCCACGCTACTAGACCCCTGGTATAAGCAGAAAGTGGCTGAAATGTTACCAAATTACAACAAGTCGGAAAGGATGCAGCATTTGCAAAATAAATTAAAAAGTATTCTTTACACAGCGTATAAGGGTGATGTCACAGCACAACGGGAATCTAACAGGGGAAGAGGTGAAAGTAATCCTCCTCCTCCCACGACCACGTCGGCAAGGACAGGATGCTTTACAGACGTGTTGTTGATGGAGGACATGCAGAGCTTTTTAAGTCCTACGCATCGCCCCAGCCCTTCGGGATCCACCCTCAGAGAACGACTCGACCGACAGGTAGCAGACTTAACTGCAGATATCGACACTCTGAGGAGCGATGTACCCCTTCACTGTTGGGTGTGCAGGCTTGACCTGTGGCCTGAGCTATCCCAATTTGCGATAGAACTTCTGGCCTGCCCTGCTTCAAGTGTCCTGTCAGAAAGGACCTTCAGTGCAGCATGAGGCAGAGGCGGCTCTAGACTTTATGAGGCCTTAGGCGAAACGCAAACATGAGGCCCCACTAACAAAAAAGTGTCACATATACACATTGATGCACTGTCTACCTGTGTATGTGCCTGAGAGTGTGTCTGACAGAGAGTATCCTTGTGTGTGCGAATGTATGTCTCTGTGAGCATGTTTGCGTTTTTTTCTGAGACCCTATGTGTATGGGGTAGCTGATGGTGAGAGGGAGCGGGGGGTGTGATGGTGAGAGGGAGCGGGGGGGTGTGATGGTGAGAGGGAGCGGGGGGGTGTGATGGTGAGAGGGAGCGGGGGGTTGATGGTAATGTGAGAGGGAGCGGGGGGTTGATGGTAATGTGAGAGGGAGCGGGGGGTGATGGTAATGTGAGAGGGAGCGGGGGGTGATGGTAATGTGAGAGGGAGCGGGGGGTGATGGTAATGTGAGAGGGAGCGGGGGGTGATGGTAATGTGAGAGGGAGCGGGGGGTGATAGTAATTTGAGAGTGAGAGGGGGTAATGTGAGAGTGAGAGGGGGGTGATGTGAGAAGGAGGGGGTGATGGTGAGTGGGGGAGGCTGAGGGTGGTGACGCTGAGGGTGGTGGGGGGTAATGCTGAGGGTGGTGAGGGGCGATGCTGAGGGTGGTGAGGCGTGATGCTGAGGGTGGTGATGCTGAGGGTGGTGGGGGGTGAGGCTGAGGGGGTGATGCTGAGGGGGTGATGCTGAGGGGGTGATGCTGAGGGGGTGATGCTGAGGGTGGTGATGTTGAGGGTGGTGGTGGGTGGTGAAGCTGAGGGTGGTGAGGGGTGATGCTGAGGGTGGTGGGGGGTTATGGGGGATGGTGAGGCTGAGGGTGGTGGGGGGTGAGGCTGAGGGTTAAGGGGTAATGGTGAGGGTGGTGGGGGTGAGGCTGAAGGTGGGGAGGGGTTATGGGGGAGGGTGAGGCTGAGGGTGGTGGGGGGTGAGGCTGAGGGTGGGGAGGGGTTATGGGGATGGTGAGGCGTGAGGCTGAGGGTGGGGAGGGGTCATGTTGCTGGGGTGAAGCTGAGGGTGGGGAGGGGTGATGGTGAGGGTGGTGAGGGGTGATGGTGGTGGGGGGTGAAGCTGAGGGTGGTGGGGGGTGAGGCTGAGGGTGGTGGGGGTGATGGTGGTGGGGGGTGAAGATTAGGGTGATGGTGGTGGGGAGTGAGGCTGAGGGGGGTGATGGTGGTGGTGGGGGGGTGAGGCTGATGGTGGTGGGGGGTGATGGTGGTGGTGGGGGGTGATGCGGAGGGTGGTGGGGGGTGATGCTGAGGGTGGTGGGGGTGATGGTGGTGGGGGGTGAAGCTTAGGGTGGTGGGGGGTGATGGTGGTGGGGGGGTGAGGCTGAGGGTGGTGGGGGTTATGGGGGATGGTGAGGCTGAGGGTGGTGGGGGGGTGAGGCTGAGGGTGAAGGGGTAATGGTGAGGGTGGTGGGGGTGAGGCTGAAGGTGGGGAGGGGTTATGGGGGATGGTGAGGCTGAGGGTGGTGGGGGGTGAGGCTGAGGGTGGGGAGGGGTTATGGGGATGGTGAGGCTGAGGGTGGTGGGGGTGAGGCTGAGGGTGGGGAAGGGTGATGGTGGTGGGGTGAAGCTGAGGGTGGTGGGGGGTGATGGTGGGGAGGGGTGATGGTGAGGGTGGTGAGGGGTGATGGTGGTGGGGGGTGAAGCTGAGGGTGGTGGGGGATGAGGCTGAGGGTGGTGGGGGTGAGGCTGAGGGTGGTGGGGGTGAGGGTGAGGCTGAGGGTGGTGGGGGTGATGGTGGTGGGGGGTGAAGCTGAGGGTGATGGTGGTGGGGAGTGAGGCTGAGGGGGGTGATGGTGGTGGTGGGGGGTGAGGCTGATGGTGGTGGGGGGTGGTGGTGGGGGGTGATGCTGAGGGTGGTGGGGGTGATGGTGGTGGGGGGTGAAGCTGAGGGTGGTGGGTGTGATGGTGGTGGGGGGTGAGGCTGAGGGTGGTGGGGGTGATGGTTGTGGTGGGGTGAGGCTGAGGGTGGTGGGGGTGATGGTGGTGGGGGTGATGGTGGTGGTGGGTGATGGTGGTGGGGGGGGTGAGGCTGAGGCTGAGGGTGGTGGGGGTGATGGTGGTGATGGTGGTGGGGGTGAGGCTGAGGGTGGTGGGGGGTGATGGTGGTGGTGGTGGGGGGTGAGGCTGAGGGTGGTGGGGGTGATGGGGGTGAGGCTGAGGGTGGTGGGGGTGATGGTGGTAGTGGGGTTGAGGCTGAGGGTGGTGGGGGGTGATGGTGGTGGGGGGTGATGGTGGTAGTGGGGTTGAGGCTGAGGGTGGTGGGGGGTGATGGTGGTGGGGGGTGATGGTGGTCGTGGGGGGTGAGGCTGAGGGTGGTGGGGGGTGATGGTGGTCGTGGGGGGTGAGGCTGAGGGTGGTGGGGGTGATGGTGGTGGGGGGTGATGGGGAGAGAGAGCCTACCTTTCCCTGGTGGTCCGGTGGCCACTGCTCACGGTCTGCAGCTCCTCAGAGCTGCAGACCGTGTAATCTCGCGAGATTTCAGAGCGTTGCCGTGGTAACCCGCGGCAACGCTCTGATTGGCCAATTCTCGCAAGTCACATGGTCTGCAGCTCTGCACACTGCGGAGCTGCAGACCAGTGTCTGCGATGGTGGCCGGGCAGCCAGGAGGGGCCTCGCACCCGGCGGCATACCGGGCAAGCCGCCGGGCCCCCTCCTGGTGTCAGGTCCTCGGTCACTGACCGAGGACCTGACACACTCTGCCCACAGGCGGTTTAGGCGGCCGCGAGGCCCCAGCCAGCGCGAGGCCTTAGGCGGCCGCCTAAACCGCCTAATTAGAGAGCCGCCTCTGGCAGGAGGTATTGTCACTGAGAAGAGAAGTCGCCTAGGTCAAAAAAGTCTAGATTACTTCACCTTTATTAAGATGAATGAGGGATGGATCCCAAAGGGACTGACAGTGGGCGATACATTCGACTAAAAAAGGCCTGATGAGATGAGCTTCCTTGGGCAAAAATGGTCCACACGCTGCTGTATTTTAGCTCTGAATGCCGGTTGACTTGTGTGACTTATCCGCCACCAACTAGGGTTCAAGCCGCAATGTTTTAGGGCACTTTCTGCCTTGGAAACAAACATCAATTTTTCTGGCCGCTGCTACAGCAGCGGCTGCAACAATACCTGATTTTTCAGGCATGTGTACATGCCTAATTTTTCGGGCCTCTGGTGCTGCACTGTGGCTTCAAAAACCAAACCAAAAAAAAAGGCACATAACAGGGATTAAACTGATAGGAATAGTACTACTTAAAGGACCACTCTAGTGCCAGGAAAACATACTCGTTTTCCTGGCACTAGAGTGCCCTGAGGGTGCCCCCACCCTCAGGGTCCCACTCCTGCCCGGCTCTGGAAAGGGGAAAGGGGTAAAAACTTACCTTTTTCCAGCGGTGGGCGGAGAGCTCTCCTCCTCCGATCCTCCTCTTCTCCTCCCCGTCGGCTGAATGCGCACCCGCGGCAAGAGCTGCGCGCGCATTCAGCTGGTCACATAGGAAAGCATTCATAATGCTTTCCTATGGAAGCTTGCGTGCTCTCACTGTGATTTTCACAGTGAGAATCACGCAAGCGCCTCTAGCGGCTGTCAATGAGACAGCCACTAGAGGAAATAGGGGAAGGCTTAACCCATTCACAAACATAGCAGTTTCTCTGAAACTGCTATGTTTATGAAAAAATGGGTTAACCCTGGAAGGACCTGGCACCCAGACCACTTCATTAAGCTGAAGTGGTCTGGGTGCCTAGAGTGGTCCTTTAACACACCACTCCTATCTGGTGGCACATTAGATTGCACGCGCAGTGCCCCAAATTTGAAGTAGGAGGACCGACCAAGCATCTTTTTCCATCTCCCGGTTCCTAAAATCGATGCCATATACACGTCCCCTGATAGGGCGCCAGCTTGTTATTCTCTTGGGCGCTAGCTCGTTATTCTCTTTTTCACTTCACTAGGGACATTTTACTGCACTATGGGCACTTAGACCCACTCTTTGTCTTGCACAGTGTTATTCCTAGCCAGCATCTGTGATGGGAAATCAGGCAGTCATCTAAACGTTTAGATTGAGCTTTAGCTTAGAACACCCTGTGTTTAAGGAGATTAGGGCTAGTTTAGAGGATTCTTCTTAGACCTCTCTGAGTCTTTATAGCCCTTCTACCTATCCAGCATTTCTGGAAACTAACTAAGAGAAAGGGTGGCTGTGTGTCTGTGATACATTTAACTTTATATCACCTTATTGACACTTTTTATGACAGCATCACTCTGGTCTCCATACTGTCTGCTTATACCCATCTATTTAGAGGGAATTTCCTTGCCCCTGGCAATATTATATAATAGGTAATAGTATTACCATTATTACACAATAAGCCACTATAGGAGAATGAGTATAGTATCCCTTTGTTATTTATAAATGATACAATAAAGACTTTTGTCCATTACTCAATTTACTTTAACAAAGGGTACTAACCACGGTATTAGGAAGCATTACTCTGCTTTCAATTTCTCCCTCTATTATACACCTATGCTCACTAGGATTTGTAGGTATAACTTTATTATAGTTGTCTAACCTTTGCCTATGCCAGTTTTAGATCTCCTTCTTGGGAGATTTTTTTCTTTTTTCAGTTTATTAGCATACCTGGGTACAAGCCCTCGGTGGGGCTGGCACCACCACCTGACCACATTTCCTTGTTTCTTCCACTCATACCGCTTTTTCCATCTTTGAAGGGGTTTGGCGAAACAAGGAAATAGTCCTCTACTCGTAACAGGGATTAAACTGATAAGAATAGTACAACTTAACACACCTTATAATAACGCAGAGAGAGGCAACGCAGAGAGAGGAGTCTGAAGAAGAGGAGTCAGAGGAGGAAGGTGGCTTTGAGGAGGTGGAAGACCAAACACAGCAGGCGTCCCAGGGGGCTTGTTGTCACCTTTCGGGGACCCTTGGTGTTGTACGTGGCTGGGTGGAGGAAGAGACCTTCAATGACATCAGTGAGGACAAGGAACGGACATGGCTAGCTTGGTATCCAACCTTGTGCAAATGGGGAGTTTGCGGTTGTGCAAATGGACTGTTTGCGGTTGTTTGCGGTTCGTTAAACGGGGAGTTTGGTCTGTCACTGTGAAGCGGGCATAACCCTTACACTACCTGATCGATACAACAGCATACAGTAGGTCCCCCCCCTCATTATTTTTATGGCCCCCACCCACCGCTCATGGGTGGGGGCGGGCGGGAGGACAGTAGGTCCCCCCTCCCTTATCCTTATTTACTGAATATTCTCTATTCTGCTCTGTGTCAGTGTGTATCAGGGTCTCTGAGGACAGGTGTCAATCCATATCTGCCAAGTGAACCTATGTAGGGGGAACAGTCCCTATTCTGCTCTGTGTCAGTGTGTTTCAGGGTCCCTGAGGACAGGTGTCAATCCATATCTGCCAAGTGACCCTGTAGAGGGAACAGTCCCTATTCTGCTCTGTGTCAGTGTGTATCAGGGATCCTTAGGGTAGGTGTCAATCCATATCTGCCAAGTGACCCTATGTAGGGGGGACAGTCCCTATTCTGCTCTGTGTCAGTGTGTATCAGGGTCCCTGAGGACAGTTGTCAATCCGTATCTGCCAAGTGACCCTATGGAGGGGGAACAGTCCTTATTCTGCTCTGTGTCAGTGTGTATCAGGGTCTCTGAGGACAGGTGTCAATCCATATCTGCCAAGTGACCCTATGTAGGAGGAACAGTCTCTATTCTGCTCTGTGTCAGCGTGTATCAGGGTCCCTGAGGACAGATGTCAATCCATATCTGCCAAGTGACCCTATGTAGGGGGAACAGTCCCTATTCTGCTCTGTGTCAGTGTGTATCAGGGTCTCTGAGGACAGGTGTCAATCCATATCTGCCAAGTGACCCTATGTAAGGGGAACAGTCCCTATTCTGCTCTGTGTCAGTGTGTATCAGGGTCTCTGAGGACAGGTGTCAATCCATATCTGCCAAGTGACCCTATGTAAGGGGAACAGTCCCTATTCTGCTCTGTGTCAGTGTGTATCAAGGTCTCTGAGGACAGGTGTCAATCCATATCTGCCAAGTGACCCTATGTAAGGGGAACAGTCCCTATTCTGCTCTGTGTCAGTGTGTTTCAGGGTCCCTGAGGACAGGTGTCAATCCATATCTGACAAGTGACCCTATGTAGGAGGAACAGTCTCTATTCTGCTCTGTGTCAGTGTGTATCAGGGATCCTTAGGATAGGTGTCAATCCATATCTGCCAAGTGACCCTATGTAAGGGGAACAGTCCCTATTCTGCTCTGTGTCAGTGTGTTTCAGGGTCCCTGAGGACAGGTGTCAATCCATATCTGCCAAGTGACCCTATGTAGGAGGAACAGTCTCTATTCTGCTCTGTGTCAGTGTGTATCAGGGTCCCTGAGGACAGGTGTCAATCCATATCTGCCAAGTGACCCTATGTAGGGGGAACAGTCCCTATTCTGCTCTGTGTCAGTGTGTATCAGGGTCTCTGAGGACAGGTGTCAATCCATATCTGCCAAGTGACCCTATGTAGGGGGAACAGTCCCTATTCTGCTCTGTGTCAGTGTGTTTCAGGGTCCCTGAGGACAGGTGTCAATCCATATCTGCCAAGTGACCCTATGTAGGGGAAACAGTCCCTATTCTGCTCTGTGTCAGTGTGTATCAGGGTCTCTGAGGACAGGTGTCAATCCATATCTGCCAAGTGACCCTATGTAGGGGGAACAGTCCCTATTCTGCTCTGTGTCAGTGTGTTTCAGGGTCCCTGAGGACAGGTGTCAATCCATATCTGCCAAGTGACCCTTTAGAGGGAACAGTCCCTATTCTGCTCTGTGTCAGTGTGTATCAGGGATCCTTAGGATAGGTGTCAATCCATTTCTGCCAAGTGACCCTATGTAGGGGGGACAGTCCCTATTCTGCTCTGTGTCAGTGTGTATCAGGGTCCCTGAGGACAGGTGTCAATCCGTATCTGCCAAGTGACCCTATGTAGGAGGAACAGTCTCTATTCTGCTCTGTGTAAGTGTGTATCAGGGATCCTTAGGATAGGTGTCAATCCATATCTGCCAAGTGACCCTTTGTAGGGGGAATAGTCCCTATTCTGCTCTGTGTCAGTGTGTATCAGGATCCCGGAGGACAGGTGTCAATCCATATCTGCCAAGTGACCCTATGTAGGGGGAACAGTCCCTATTCTGCTCTGTGTCAGTGTGTATCAGGGTCTCTGAGGACAGGTGTCAATCCATATCTGCCAAGTGACCCATTGTAAGGGGAACAGTCCCTATTCTGCTCTGTGTCATTGTGTATTAAGGTCTCTGAGGACAGGTGTCAATCCATATCTGCCAAGTGACCCTATGTAGGAGGAACAGTCTCTGTTCTGCTCTGTGTCAGTGTGTTTCAGGGATCCTTAGGATAGGTGTCAATCCATATCTGCCAAGTGACCCTATATAGGGGGAATAGTCCCTATTCTGCTCTGTGTCAGTGTGTATCAGGGTTCCTGAGGACAGGTGTCAATTCATATCTGCCAAGTGACCCTATGTAGGGGGAACAGTCCCTATTCTGCTCTGTGTCAGTGTGTATCAGGGTCTCCGAGGACAGGTGTCAATCCATATCTGCCAAGTGACCCTATGTAGGAGGAACAGTCTCTATTCTGCTCTGTGTCAGTGTGTATCAGGGTCCCTGAGGACAGGTGTCAATCCATATCTGCCAAGTGACCCTACGTAGGGGGAACAGTCCCTATTCTGCTCTGTGTCAGTGTGTATCAGGGTCTCTGAGGACAGGTGTCAATCCATATCTGCCAAGTGACCCTATGTAGGAGGTACAGTCCCTATTCTGCTCTGTGTCAGTGTGTTTCAGGGTCCCTGAGGACAGGTGTCAATCCATATCTGCCAAGTGGCCCTATGTAGGAGGAACAGTCTCTATTCTGCTCTGTGTCAGTGTGTATAAAGGATCCTTAGGATAGGTGTCAATCCATATCTGCCAAGTGACCCTATGTAGGGGGAACAGTCCCTATTCTGCTCTGTGTCAGTGTGTATCAGGGTCTCTGAGGACAGGTGTCAATCCATATCTGCCAAGTGACCCTATGTAGGGGGAACAGTCCCTATTCTGCTCTGTGTCAGTGTGTTTCAGGGTCCCTGAGGACAGGTGTCAATCCATATCTGCCAAGTGACCCTGTAGAGGGAACAGTCCCTATTCTGCTCTGTGTCAGTGTGTATCAGGGATCCTTAGGATAGGTGTCAATCCATATCTGCCAAGTGACCCTATGTAGAGGGGACAGTCCCTATTCTGCTCTGTGTCAGTGTGTATCAGGGTCCCTGAGGACAGGTGTCAATCCATATCTGCCAAGTGACCCTATGTAGGGGGAACAGTCCCTATTCTGCTCTGTGTCAGTGTGTATCAGGGTCCCTGAGGACAGGTGTCAATCCATATCTGCCAAGTGACCCTATGTAGGGGAAACAGTCCCTATTCTGCTCTCTGTCAGTGTGTATCAGGGTCTCTGAGGACAGGTGTAAATCCATATGTCAAGGTGTCAATATGTCATATGTCAGGTGTCAATCCATATCCATTGTGATTTAGGAATGTTAGGTGATTTCTGCCCTTTATGGATTAAAACCAGACTCTGCATCAACTGTGTAATTTTCCACTGGAGTTTTGCCATGGATCCCCCTCCGGCATGCCACAGTCCAGGTGTTAGTCCCCTTGAAACAACTTTTCCATCACTATTGTGGCCAGAAAGAGTCCCTGTGGGTTTTAAAATTCGCCTGCCCATTGAAGTCTATGGCGGTTCGCCCGGTTGGCCGGTTCGCAAACGTTTGCGGAAGTTTGCGTTCGTCGCTCGCAAACAGTAAATTTTATGTTCGCGACATCACTACTGACAAGGGAAGGAGGACACGTAGGAAAGAAATATATATGAAAAAGTAAAGTGTGCATAGTGCAATTTATGAGTAAGTGTAGCTCACATTGAAACAATTCAAAAATACTCCCCCTAATCATGGTTGGGATACAGCAAGGTGTTATCCAGATTGGTGACCATCAATTTCATTGAATCTTCTATCAGTACCTGACTATGGAAGAGACTGGGCAGTAATTCTAGTGTTGGCTTTAAAGATGTAGAGCAATGTAACAGAACCTTACAGTCTCCTGGTGCCTGTGGAATAATCAAGGGAATTGTATTTTATATCATCTGTTTGGTAGAAATGCAACTTATAAATAAACGAATCAGACTACCGAACACCGGACCACCCTGCTGGTAATTAAGGGATATTTTACCTCCCAGTTCTATTTCAGCCGTTCGTATGGGTCAGCACGAATCCTTTGTGTTAAGTATAGGTACGAACAGCGGTGTTTGCCAGCAATCGTCTGGAACTAAATACAGCTACGCAAACAGGCGAACACCGCTGAGACCTCCATAGCACCGGGGATTTGTGCCAAAGCTACCGAACGCCCTGCTGTTCAGTAGAAAGACTTAACAGACTATGGGGATTCTAGCGACCACCGAGATTCGAATGGATGGCACGATTTTCGTACCTTTTCACCATACGAACGAGGACCGACCGCAAGGCCAAAACTTATGGAACTATTTTCGGCTAGTTTGTCTGCGTGGTCTGTCAAAATGTTGGAACCCTATAACTCCCGAACCATTTATCCGAATGGACTGATTTTTGGATATGTTGTTCCCCTGAATGAGAGCTATCTGGGGATACTGGATTTAAAGCGGTACCCCCTGTTTTGGGGGTACATCCAGAACTTGGGTAAAATACTGTATGTGTTAATTATGTTACATGTTTACCTGAGGGGAGGGGACGTAGTAGTTGTACCAGGTATATGATTGGTGATTTTATGCCTCCCCCTGGGTGTGTTCTTTTTGTACTCAACTGTAATAAAAACCAGGCTGGGTGTTCTTGACCCTTCAAAACGTAGCCTCGTCTCGTTCTTGAAAGGGAATTATATTGGATTATTACTCTGCTCTTTTTACAGCTGAACCTGACTCTCACTCTGGATCTCGTGGATGGGATTATACCAGCTTTACTTTTATGCAGCAGCTTGCCAGGGAAAAGGACGTCTCCAACGGCTGATACCCTCTCACTATCTGGGTAGCCGTTACAAGCCATGCTTCCTGAGTCTTCTGGTGACATCAGCTAAAGCTCCACCATTATTAGGCATAACTTTATAACATTGAGTTCATAAGTGGGAACATGACACTTAACCAGCCAACCTTTCAGACATTGGACTTGCTGATTATAATTGAAGCTGTAGACCCCCAACACATTTCTCCCAACAAACTTCTGTGGTACCATGGTAAGCCAGTGATTGCAGTCTACATTTCCATCAATATTTGTTGACGAGATATTTCCTTTGGATGGGCTATGAGTCTGACGATATATCTGCATGGTTAACCAATTCAGGATACATGATGGAAGTTTTCTTCTATGCTGGCCTTTTACTTCTAAAGTTGTGCCCTTACTGGGTTAATCTTCATTGTGATTTTAAAAAGTAGACATTAATAGGGACAATGCATATGCATTATTTTACATATACCTAAGAGAGAATTGAGATGGAAAGATGAAACAAATAAAGAAAATGGCAGGCATAAAAATGATGTGCAAAGGAATTATTTATTAAATTCACAGGGGAGCACAACAAAACAAACCAATACCCAGGTGTCATTACTCTTGGCCTACCTCTGTTGCCACAATAGAGTGGTGCTAATTGTAATTGCAAATTGGCCTACAAATGTTGTCCTACAATGTCTAAATTCCTTTCCAACTCCGTTATTTGGTAATACAATAAGCTATCTGGTTCATTAAAGTCACTATTTAATGATGTAACTCACAATGTTTAACTTAATTACAAGATACAGTAGACCATAAACATGTTATTGCCAGTCGACATCTCTAGTTTTTTTTAGGATTTAAATTAACTGGTGATTCATGTTTGTAAAATATTATTAAAGGCATTGTAATGGACCCTCCGTCAATCAATGCTCCTAGTGCTTACCAAGGACCATCAGCACCACACCAGACACCATAAGCACTGCAGACCCCACAAACCGCCGCAGCTTGGTTGGGGTCTCGCCATCTCCTACCCACCCTGGACCTACGACAAGGCTCCAGGCTCCAGTGGGTGAACCTCTCTTCCTTCAGAGAGCGAAGAAGGAACAGTCTTGTACAGTTAGACACTCCCAGTTAATGTACACAAACCCTCCCCTCTGCCTGTGATACAATTAACAAACACAATGGACTAACTCAATTACCCACAGGCAGAAAACACACATTTTTCACAAAACACAGAAAACACCACATATACCCACAAAATCCCTGGCTAGCCCTGATCTGTGTGAACAACATATCCAAAAATCACCCAGATCAGAGCAGGGGTTCAAACGTTTTATGGAAGTCACATTTGACCGACCGCAAGCATGGCTTTCATGCCTAAAACAGTTCCACAGATTTAGGTTGTGCAGCCGGTCTATCTTCTCCTCTATCCTGGAGATAATTGGCTTAAGTGGCTGTGGTAACTTAATTATCTCCAGGTACAGGAAATATCTCTAAGTCAAAACCTGTTACAAAAACCACATAAAAATACATAACTTTTATAATACAATGTTTAACCTATATGTCCAACATATCCCCAGATAGCTTGGATCTGAGGGCTCAATATGTCCAATGTTAAAAGTGCCCTATAGTACAAATAAGTGTGGGGACAGAAAATAGCAAGGGCTGATGGGAGATTAAGGAGGACAAAGCAGCCAGTTTAAACTGGTCTGGCAGTGTCCCTGGTACAATGCCCTGCTAGAGAAACAATAGGACAGGAAAAAGGTGGAGGGGAAGAGACCCATTTTCCCATGGAAGTCACTTTTTAACATGTCTTTTTGCAGGGCCCATAGTCTTTTTGCAAATGACTGGCCATTAGTCCTCTCCAAAACCCAGTGGCGAGGTTATTTTTGCCACAGGCATTAATATTTTTTTCTAACTACACATAATATGTCTTGTTCGTAGATTTTATTCAGATCCCAGAGGTGTTGTGACATGATAATGTTATCCAGTGGATTAAATAAGCAAATAGTATCCATTTAGTATCTTGCAATGTAATACCTTTACCCTTGTTTTCAGAAGTTTTATACATTTATTCTAAACTTTGGTATTATTTATTAATGATTAACGTTCAAGAGATTCTGCTAATAACTTCTGATTTTTTTCCATGTATAATGTATGATAGTACCATTATTATTTAGAACGTTTCTGTAGTCTAAATTGTTAATTTATTTATTTAAACATTACAGACAAATGAAACAATGGAATGCTTATTCCCAAAGAACCAACATTTGTTTAGATTTGCTGCAATATGAATATTAATAATGCTTCTGTATTCTCAATTTCATTTGTATACCTCTGACATTTCTTGGGTTTTACAGTCTTAAAGGAACAAGCAACAGTCCTCCCAGATTTCAGGAGATTTACTTTTATACTAGCACAGTATACGTCCTAAAAGATGAGTAGAATAAATTTATTTTCTCCTTAAAAAAAAAGAAAAACAACAAAAAACAAAAAACATTGTCCCTTCTTTGGTAATTTGTATGAATTAATTATAAGGAATTAAACACTGTCAGATTCTACATTCATGAAATGTATGAAACCACGTGGGGCTGTTGACTTTCCTAGCCAAGAGCCCAAATCAGAGCCCAATGGACTTAATAAGAAAAACAAAGATTCTGAATTTCTACGGTATGACAATAGTCTTCTCTTAAGAGAGTAATCTGTCAAATTAATGAAGTAGGATGCTACATTGTGGGATTTCTGCTCAAAATGCATTGGGGAAAATAACAGATACAAACAGAAAAATAAAACTTACAGTCTGTATTCTCTTTGAACATAGAGTATGTGGTTAAAATTTTCTTATCTCTATAATTTAAATTTCTAATGATATCCTGGGTTTAGAGACTCTCATTAGTGGCTGGTAATTACCTTATGAAACTTTGAGAAATGTTTTTCAAATTTAGTTACATAGATAAAACACATGAGAAAAAAATCTTAAAACTGTTTCAGCCTCTTTGTGGGCCTCAGTTGTTTATTCTTTAATATTTTTCTATCTTCATAGAAAATACAATTATAACTAATTTTGCTTTAATTATGAAACATCTTTGTAGAATCTGTCAGTTGTACACGTGAGGATTTTTGTTGTTTAATGGAAATAATTCAACACTGAATAAAAGGTTTTGCTTAGTAACAGGGATGTTTTGTCTTGACATGTCTTGTCATACCATCATTGCTTACTATTTAGTGAATTGACCCCTGTTGAGTGAATTATTTAATGATTGACATAGAATTATAGGGACTATTTGATTGCACAATAGCAAAAATTGTGCAAACTATTATTATGAATCAACTCCTTAAGTATCCACATTTTTATCACAAATTAATGTATTTGATTAATATAATATGTAGGAAATTATGGCTTTATGGGATCTATAGAATAATTTTTTTTTTTTTTTTTATTATATTCTAAGGCAGTGGTTCACAACCCAGTCCTCAAGGTACATCAACAGTCCAGCATTATATGTGATACTGAGAAAGCCCATTGGATTGGGGAATGAGTTAACTGTCCAAAGCTACGAATGTTACATAGAAACATAGAAACATAGAATGTGACGGCAGATAAGAACCATTTGGTTCTTATCTGCCGTCACATTCTATGTTTCTATGTAACATTCGTAGCTTAGGACAGTTAACAGTTAATTGTCCTAAGCTACGAATGTTACATTCGGTTGTTATCTGCTGTCACATTCTATGTTTCTATGTTTCTATGTAACATTCGTAGCTTAGGACAGTTCACTCATCAACCTGCTCAATGGAATTCAATTGTCGTCAACCTGCTCAACGGAATTCATTTTGTCCAGATCTGACCCTTCTGTATAAAGAACTTGATGTTTAAACAAGCTCATTAAGTGTTGGTCTACACAGCAGGAGATATGACTAAATGTACTGGACAAACATGTAAATTATTCAAACAAATTGTATTTTTAAAAGACAACCTAATCCATGTAATTTCTTTCTATTAGTGTTTGTAGATAACTGCAAATGAAGATCATGTTTCTGTATGCTATTTAATATAAAATAATTAGCAACACACCTTTCATCAAAATAGTTTTTTTTTAATCTCTAGATTAATATTTAAGTGAACTATGTTCTTCCCTAATGAAACATTGGTAAATATATTGGTAGATGAATGCATCATTTGTTTATTTATTGATTTTATTTAAAGTATGACTTACCACTTAAAAGGAATTAAAACTCACCTTATTTCCAGCCCCGTTCTCGATCCACCTCCTTGATTACATCATCAGAATTGCTGATTTTTAACCCATTGGGAAAGCATTGGATTGGCTAAAATCGTCAAGGAGGCAGGAGGGGGCCATTTTGGTCAATCAGCACTTCTTCATAGAGATGCATTGAATCAATGCATCTCTATGAGGAAAAGTCAGCATCCCCATGCAGAGTGTGTAGACGCTGAACGGCAGTGGTGCCTACTGTGCAGCACTGCCCTAGGAAGCGTCTCAAGTGGCCATCTGAGGAGTGGCCACTTGAGGGGCAATGTAAACACTGCCTTTTCTGTGAAAAGGCAGTGTTTGCACGAAACTGCCTGAAAGCAATGATTATACTCCCCAGAACAACTACATTAAGCTGTTGGTGTGATGACTATAGTGTCCCTTTAAAGATCATACCCTACTCAATTATCTGCTGTTTAGGGGCTGACTTTAAATAGCAGGTGCTTGTAGCCACAACATTGTAAGGGACCCCTTCTCTTTAACCCCAAAAATGGCAAATAAACTAAATATAATTATTTTTTTAACTAGACATTACAAGACAAAAACATCTAAACACATATTCATATATGACAACTGCATATGTTTAAATGCATGTATGTACATATTTCTACTTGTAATGTATTGTGCTTGAATCTGTGAGTATAGTGATTGTAAGTAGCTGTATAAATGCATGCTGGGTTAAACATAATGTTTTACCCAGCATGGTTATGGTGAAGGAGGGTTTAGGATTATTGAGTGGTTATATAGGGTGTTTAGTGTTAAAAAGATTAATAGCTTGAGAGGAGTTAAAGTTGCGGTATAAGGGCTGTTTCATATTATTGGGTTTAGGGTTAGAGTTGGGCTAAATGTACTCTGCTCAATGGGAAATCCAGCCTGCTGCCATTTAGGAGTTAAGTCACTTTTGTATCTGTTTATGCAGCACATGCCACACTTCTCATGTCTGTGACTCACACAGCCAGCTTAAACACCAAAGGTTATATTTTAAATCAGATCTTAAACTTACTGTAGAGGCAGTGGCATACATACCGGGGTCGCAGGGGTCTCGGCTGCGACCAGGCCCGGCCCACCAGGGGGCCCGGCCACCCTGTGACCTGGTATGTATTGCCACTATGGCCAGCCTCTGCTCGTGGGGGGCCCATGACCCGGCCACCTCAGGGCCCCCCAAGGCTGGCCTTGGTGTCACCCGGCAGGCTGGCAGGCAGGCGGGTGCGCGAGGGAGCACTCTCCCCTGAGTGCTCCCTCTTAAGCTCCCTCGCGCACCGCACTGATACTGGAGACAGAAGATGACGTCACCTCGACGCGCGAGGGAGCTGAACAGGAAGAACTCAGGGGAGAGTGCCCCCTTCGAGCCCGCCTGCCTGCCAGCCTGCCGGGTGACACCACTGGACCGCAGGGAATCCTCTCAGCACTCCCACAGGTAAGGAGGCTGGGGGGATTAAATTTAAAAAAAAACCATGTGTGTGTGTTAGTGTGTGTGAGTGTGAGTGTTAGTGTGTTACTTTCCTAGCCAAGAGCCCAAATCAGAGCCCAACGGACTTAATAAGAAAAACAAAAATTCTGAATTTCTACGGTATGATAATAGTCTTCTCTTAAGAGAGTAATCTGTCAAATTAATGAAGTAGGATGCTACATTGTGGGATTTCTACTCAAAATGCATTGGGGAAAATAACAAATACAAACAGAAAAATAAAACTTACAGTCTGTATTCTCTTTGAACATAGAGTATGTGGTTAAAATTTTCTTATCTCTATAATTTAAATTTCTAATGATATCCTGGGTTTAGAGACTCTCATTAGTGGCTGGTAATTACCTTATGAAACTTTGAGAAATGTTTTTCAAATTTAGTTACATAGATAAAACACATGAGAAAAAAATCTTAAAACTGTTTCAGCCTCTTTGTGGGCCTCAGTTGTTTATTCTTTAATATTTTTCTATCTTCATAGAAAATACAATTATAACTAATTTTGCTTTAATTATGAAACATCTTTGTAGAATCTGTCAGTTGTACACGTGAGGATTTTTGTTGTTTAATGGAAATAATTCAACACTGAATAAAAGGTTTTGCTTAGTAACAGGGATGTTTTGTCTTGACATGTCTTGTCATACCATCATTGCTTACTATTTAGTGAATTGACCCCTGTTGAGTGAATTATTTAATGATTGACATAGAATTATAGGGACTATTTGATTGCACAATAGCAAAAATTGTGCAAACTATTATTATGAATCAACTCCTTAAGTATCCACATTTTTATCACAAATTAATGTATTTGATTAATATAATATGTAGGAAATTATGGCTTTATGGGATCTATAGAATAATTTTTTTTTTTTTTTTTTATTATATTCTAAGGCAGTGGTTCACAACCCAGTCCTCAAGGTACATCAACAGTCCAGCATTATATGTGATACTGAGAAAGCCCATTGGATTGGGGAATGAGTTAACTGTCCAAAGCTACGAATGTTACATAGAAACATAGAAACATAGAATGTGACGGCAGATAAGAACCATTTGGTTCTTATCTGCCGTCACATTCTATGTTTCTATGTAACATTCGTAGCTTAGGACAGTTAACAGTTAATTGTCCTAAGCTACGAATGTTACATTCGGTTGTTATCTGCTGTCACATTCTATGTTTCTATGTTTCTATGTAACATTCGTAGCTTAGGACAGTTCACTCATCAACCTGCTCAATGGAATTCAATTGTCGTCAACCTGCTCAACGGAATTCATTTTGTCCAGATCTGACCCTTCTGTATAAAGAACTTGATGTTTAAACAAGCTCATTAAGTGTTGGTCTACACAGCAGGAGATATGACTAAATGTACTGGACAAACATGTAAATTATTCAAACAAATTGTATTTTTAAAAGACAACCTAATCCATGTAATTTCTTTCTATTAGTGTTTGTAGATAACTGCAAATGAAGATCATGTTTCTGTATGCTATTTAATATAAAATAATTAGCAACACACCTTTCATCAAAATAGTTTTTTTTTAATCTCTAGATTAATATTTAAGTGAACTATGTTCTTCCCTAATGAAACATTGGTAAATATATTGGTAGATGAATGCATCATTTGTTTATTTATTGATTTTATTTAAAGTATGACTTACCACTTAAAAGGAATTAAAACTCACCTTATTTCCAGCCCCGTTCTCGATCCACCTCCTTGATTACATCATCAGAATTGCTGATTTTTAACCCATTGGGAAAGCATTGGATTGGCTAAAATCGTCAAGGAGGCAGGAGGGGGCCATTTTGGTCAATCAGCACTTCTTCATAGAGATGCATTGAATCAATGCATCTCTATGAGGAAAAGTCAGCATCCCCATGCAGAGTGTGTAGACGCTGAACGGCAGTGGTGCCTACTGTGCAGCACTGCCCTAGGAAGCGTCTCAAGTGGCCATCTGAGGAGTGGCCACTTGAGGGGCAATGTAAACACTGCCTTTTCTGTGAAAAGGCAGTGTTTGCACGAAACTGCCTGAAAGCAATGATTATACTCCCCAGAACAACTACATTAAGCTGTTGGTGTGATGACTATAGTGTCCCTTTAAAGATCATACCCTACTCAATTATCTGCTGTTTAGGGGCTGACTTTAAATAGCAGGTGCTTGTAGCCACAACATTGTAAGGGACCCCTTCTCTTTAACCCCAAAAATGGCAAATAAACTAAATATAATTATTTTTTTAACTAGACATTACAAGACAAAAACATCTAAACACATATTCATATATGACAACTGCATATGTTTAAATGCATGTATGTACATATTTCTACTTGTAATGTATTGTGCTTGAATCTGTGAGTATAGTGATTGTAAGTAGCTGTATAAATGCATGCTGGGTTAAACATAATGTTTTACCCAGCATGGTTATGGTGAAGGAGGGTTTAGGATTATTGAGTGGTTATATAGGGTGTTTAGTGTTAAAAAGATTAATAGCTTGAGAGGAGTTAAAGTTGCGGTATAAGGGCTGTTTCATATTATTGGGTTTAGGGTTAGAGTTGGGCTAAATGTACTCTGCTCAATGGGAAATCCAGCCTGCTGCCATTTAGGAGTTAAGTCACTTTTGTATCTGTTTATGCAGCACATGCCACACTTCTCATGTCTGTGACTCACACAGCCAGCTTAAACACCAAAGGTTATATTTTAAATCAGATCTTAAACTTACTGTAGAGGCAGTGGCATACATACCGGGGTCGCAGGGGTCTCGGCTGCGACCAGGCCCGGCCCACCAGGGGGCCCGGCCACCCTGTGACCTGGTATGTATTGCCACTATGGCCAGCCTCTGCTCGTGGGGGGCCCATGACCCGGCCACCTCAGGGCCCCCCAAGGCTGGCCTTGGTGTCACCCGGCAGGCTGGCAGGCAGGCGGGTGCGCGAGGGAGCACTCTCCCCTGAGTGCTCCCTCTTAAGCTCCCTCGCGCACCGCACTGATACTGGAGACAGAAGATGACGTCACCTCGACGCGCGAGGGAGCTGAACAGGAAGAACTCAGGGGAGAGTGCCCCCTTCGAGCCCGCCTGCCTGCCAGCCTGCCGGGTGACACCACTGGACCGCAGGGAATCCTCTCAGCACTCCCACAGGTAAGGAGGCTGGGGGGATTAAATTTAAAAAAAAAACATGTGTGTGTGTTAGTGTGTGTGAGTGTGAGTGTTAGTGTGTTACTTTCCTAGCCAAGAGCCCAAATCAGAGCCCAACGGACTTAATAAGAAAAACAAAAATTCTGAATTTCTACGGTATGATAATAGTCTTCTCTTAAGAGAGTAATCTGTCAAATTAATGAAGTAGGATGCTACATTGTGGGATTTCTACTCAAAATGCATTGGGGAAAATAACAAATACAAACAGAAAAATAAAACTTACAGTCTGTATTCTCTTTGAACATATATGTAGTTAATTTTTTCTTATCTCTATAATTTAAATTTCTAATGATATCCTGGGTTTAGAGGCTCTCATTAGTGGCTGGTAATTACCTTACGGAACTTTGAGATATGTTTTTCAAATTTACCGTAGTTAGATAGATAAAACACATGAGAAAAAAAATCTTAAAACTGTTTCAGCCTCTTTGTGGGCCTCAGTTGTTTATTCTTTAATATTTTTAATATTTTTCTATCTTCATAGAAAATACAATTATAACTAATTTTGCTTTAATTATGAAACATCTTTGTAGAATCTGTCAGTTGTACATGTGAGGATTTAGTGTGTTAGTGTGTTTGATAGTGTTAGTGTGTGTGTGAGTGGTAGTGTGTGTGTGTGATAGAGTTAGTGTGTGTTAGTGTTAGTGTGTGTGAGTGTTAGTGTGTGTGTTAGTGTGTGTGTTAGTGTGTGTGTTAGTGTGTGTGTGATAGTGTTAGTGTGTGTGTTAGTGTGTGTGAGTGTTAGTGTGAGTGTTAGTGTGTATGTTAGTGTGTGTGATAGTGTTAGTGTGTGTGTTAGTGTTTGTGAGTGTTAGTGTGTGTTAGTGTGTGTGTGAGTGTTAGTGTGTGTTAGCGTGTGTGTGTGAGTGTTAGTGTGTGTGTTAGTGTTTATTAGTGTGTGTGTGAGTGTTAGTGTGTGTGTCTGCCAGTGAGTGTCAGTGAGTGTGTTACTGTGCCTGTTACTGAGTGTGTTTGTGTGTGTCTGTTTGATGTCTGTTAGTGAGTGTGTGTTTGTCAGTGAAAGTGTATGTTTTGTAAGTGAGTGTGTATGTATGTCTGTCGCTGAGTGTGTCTCTGTCAGTAAATGTGTGTGTCTGTTAGCTAGTGTGTATGCATCTGTTCGTGAGAGTGTGTGTGTCTTCAGCACTTACCTTTCTCCAGCACCGGACTCCCTTGGTGCTGGGGATCCCTCCGCCTCTCAGCTCAGAATGCGCATCCGCGGCAAGAGCCGCACGCGCATTCAAACCGCCCATAGGAAAGCATTACTCAATGCTTTCCTATGGATGTTCAGTGTTTTAGAATCACGGAAGCTCCTCTAGTGGCTGTCAATGAGACAGCCACTAGAGACTGGATTAACCCTCAGTGAAACATAGCAGTTTCTCAGAAACTGCTATGTTTTCTGCTGCAGGGTTAAAACTAGAGGGACCTGGCACCCAGACCACTTCATTGAGCTGATGTGATCTGGGTGTCTGTAGTGGTCCTTTAAGTGTGTGTGCATCTGCATGCACTGGCGTACATACCGTGGTCACAGGGGTCTCAGCCCTGGAACCCCTGCGACCAGGTGCCCGCCACCATGTGTTGCGGCCCTGGCCCGCGCAAAGTAAGCCTGGGGGGGGGGGGGGGTGGGGAGGCACGGATCAATTTTTGCAACAGGGCCCCATGGGTCATGTGTACGCCACTGTGTAGAGGTTTTTATCTCCTGCTCTGTTAAATTAACTTTATTCACACACAGACAGTTCTAGTCAGCTTTTAACAGAGTAAGAGATAAGACATTCTCAATTTTTAATAATGTATTTTTTTAAGTTGTTCAATAAAAATAATTTGAAAATAAATTCTAAATTAAACAGATAAACATTAGATCTCTCTTTACAGTAAATGTTTAGGAACTCCTAAATCACAGGGAATTGTGCAGTAAGACTGCAGGGGCATGATCTATGCACCAAAACTATTATCCCTTTAAAAACTTGAGATGGGTATTTGTTGTGTTATAAGAGGTGTTTAAAATTAGTTAGAGTGAGGTTAAATTTAATATTGGGCACATGGTGTATTTACTTTTTAAATATTAAACCTAGAATTAAGTTTTAGTTTTTTCAGGTTTAGGCTTTGAGTGCAGCTGTTTAGGTTTTGGGAAGGGTTAAATTTTAGACTATGCAAAAAGGGCTGTATAGGGTATCAGAGGCATAACTACAAACCACAGGACCCCGGTGCAAAAATTGCCCTGGAACCCCCCCATACATCTACCCCCAGCCATACGTCTTCTTCACCCCCCTCCCATAAGTACACCCCCTTCCCCACACACACATGCAGACAAACAGATACACATGCGGACACACACACACACGGGCACACACGCACACACACACACATACATACACACACATACAAACACACATACACACATACATACAGATGCACATACAGACACACAGTCACACACACATACAGAGAAACATACATACAGACACACAAGCACACACACATACAAACACACACACACACACACACACACACACATATAGAGACACATACATACAAACACACATTCACTAACACACACACATGCAAAAAGTTTAAGTCACCCTCCTGTTTCCTACCTTTTCGGTGCAAGAGGGTGACTTTCCATGGGGTCCAGTTGCTCAGGCTGATGGGAGTCAGAGTTCCCACTCTGACTCCCTCCTCTCCTTCCACCTCCCACATGGCTCTCTATGATTGCTGGGAGGAGTGACCTGGGCAGTCTCTTCCTCCCAGCATCTGACATCATCACAGGGGTCCCAGTCACGCGCCGCATTGCTGACTGGGCCCCCTGGATATTCATTGCCATTGGGTGGCCCATGCTGTTAGGGCCCCTTGAACGCACAGGCCAAGGCCGCGTTAAATAGCCGGCTAACACAACGGTCGCGGGGGTCCGCAGGGCGGCTGGGCCCCCGGAGTAACGGGTCTGGTCGCAATTCTGACCCTTGCGACTGTGATAGTTCTGCCACTGTAGGGTACGTGTATGGAGAGTTTGAAGGGTTATTTGCAAAGTATCCATTTTTTTTCATATTCTCAAATATTAGTGGAATCATGTACATCTCTAAACTACTAACAATCCCACTTTACCCACTATTAACAAGCCACTAGTTGTAAAAAAAAAAATAAAAAAACCCCAGAAAGAAATCATTAAGGGGAAGCATACTGTATATACTGTATATTATCCTTAAACATTTTAATTTTGTATCATGCAAAAATGGAAATTGATGTCTGTTATTAAAAGTAGTTGCATTTACTATTTGAAAAGCTACATATTTAATTTGAAGCCATTCTTACAGAAAATGCTTTTGGGGAAAAACTAATTAACAGTGAATTAAAAGCTATTTAAAGAAAAAAACATGCTTTGATTTTCTCTGTGGTGTTTTATATTCCTAAATAATAACTTTCAGAGGTGTAATATTGTAAATCTAAAATAGACACAGTACTATGACCCTTGGTGTTGACATACTGTGACACTTGTGGTCGATTAGTGGTCTAACAATGATCTACTGGGGGATTCTTTCATCCCTTGGTCTCAACATTCTACATCGCTATGAATTGTAAGAAACAGATAATTTCAGGTCAAGTGCCAATCAGAACAAAGAAAATTCCTCATGCCATTATAATTGCAGTTCCCATATTTCTCATTGAGAGGAACTTAATTGACTCTACTGAAGCAAATCCAAATCTCACTTTTTTTTTTTAAGATATACTGCTAAACCTGAGTTCATACTACTCAAATTTGTATTACATAGTTTGACACTTAGATAGAATGAGATCACCTGAATTTGTTTTTAAGCCATTTTTATTAAAATAATTTTTGTCAGATTTTTTTTAGGTAGTATAATAATATAATGCTTGAGGAGAAACAAAAAAAAATTGCATTATTCTGGTCTATCACCCTTCTTCCTGTAAAAAAAACCACCTTCATTCCTTTTACTGCCTGCTCTGATTTATATCACTGGCGTAAGTGTCAATAATCCACTGTAGATTGAAGCAAAGACGCTTGAAAAATGGATATAATTGAGCATCAGGCAGTAAACTGTGGCTTGAAGAATACTTCAATTTTAGTTTGTGACATTTGTTGATCTTATGACACGTTGTTTTCAATTCCAATTTGAAACAAATTGTTACCAATCTGCACCACCTCATAAACTAAGGAGTCAAAGTTTTGTTGGAATTTAAGAAAATATAGAGTAACTAACGTAACAGTTCAACCAACACTATTGAACAGAATGTGGGGAATTGAAATCTTAGTAAGGCTCAGGGCAAAACCCTTTCAGATGTGTTTAACTTCAAAATATACAAGCTTGAAAATAATATTTATGGATTAATTTACCCTCACTGTAAAAGCAAACAGATAACAACTGACACTGTGTAAAAAAATCCATTCTGTATAAATGTGATTTTGTATTCCAATTTAACTAACAGTTATTTATTTTTGTGTTTGTCATTTTGCATCTCTTTGGCATCTTCTTTGTGACTAACATGACTGTAACAGAACAATGGTTCTGTTACTGATCTGTCATCGTGCCAGGACTATGTTGTCCCTTGTTTGGCCAAAGATGCCATGGATTGCAGGATTAAATTGTGTCACAGTAAATAAGTCAGGGACAATTGTTGATGGTTTACCCCCTGCAGTGCTGACACATCCTTTGTGCACAATGAGGGAGACAGAGTGGAGTCTGTTAATTTGATTAATTGTTTCCCCCTCTGTCTGGAATTACCTGTACCTGATGCCCTCTGTTAATTAGAGTTTAATGTATTTATAACATTACCTATTGTCTGGTGTACTTGTTATTGAATTACCTGTTTTGTATTAGGTTCTCTGTTGTGTGAAATATACCAAGTCATGTCTGATTTAATTTTTATTTGGCCTCTCATGTCCCTGATTCGTCACTGTTGTTTGTATGTTATTTGGGGAACTGCTATATGAACCAGAATAAAGTGTGTCTGAGATTTAACAAGATAGAGTTTGCGTGTCTCTTGAAGCATCCAGGTATATTGCAATTTTCCATCCACTGAAGAAGAGTAATTACTCATTGAGACTTGCCAATTGAATTGCCAGTGGATTGGATAGATAGAATATACTGTCCTAGGGATAGGCAACTTTTGGCTCTCCAGATGTTATGCACTACATCTCCCATAATGCTCTTACAACCATAGTGCTAGCAAATCATCATGGAAAATGTTGTCTGCAAAATCTGGAGTGCCGAAGGTTGCCTACCCCTGTGATACTATACAAATCGGAGCTATCAGTGCACTATAATCTGCATTGCTGGTGGATACAGAACTTAAAGTACTGTGTCTTAGTGCTTAGGATAATAGCAGTTAGCAGTGCACGTTGGCGAAAGAAACCAATGGACGAAAACGTGCCTGAACTGCTACACCTTCCATAGCAGAGACATGGCCGTATCATCACATCCTTCTTCGTTTATTTTGATGACTAGAAGGTTCAATTATATTTTCATTTCTATTTATCCTTTATGTTACCTTTTTTGGCACCTTCCTTGCTTTCTCGGGATTTCTGTACATTCTCTATGCAAACAACAGTTTTTTATTGTTATCACTAGTAGGTGTAACGTCCTAAAAACAAACTGTATGGAAAATCCCCAGGTTCACCTACCCTTCCATTCTGTAAGTGCCTTACAACATCCTTCTCCAAATTGAAATATATTGCTAAAATATTTAAATGTGTGTCAATGAATACTCTATCAACATTTAACACCCCTGGCAATGGCTGAAGTGTATAGCAAATAAAAAAATTGAAAATATGAACAAACAAATTACAAATCTAAACATTTTATAATAATAAAAAAATGTGGTCATTCACCCACTGGTGATCATAACTCTAGCTCCATTTTCTACCAGACATCAGAAGAAAGTGCATGCGGCCTGCAAAATAAATTGTATGTTACTCGTAAGAAAAGTTATTACTGCAATAATCCCCCATCCACTCCCACATGTATTCAGTGTAGGTTTAATAATTATAAGGGTTCATTTGGTGTGTCCTATCCTATCTAGTTCCACCTCCTATTTGAGGTATTTAAACCACATCTGTGGAAGTAGTATCTAGTCTTGATAAAGTCTCCCTGAAGAGACGAAACAGGTAGACTGACCTCCACGTATTATCGTGAGAATTTACATCAGCACTTTGACGCTGCTCCATATTCATTGCCTCGGCCTTTGAGAAGTTACCACATGGTCCCAGTCAGCTGTGCTCCCCCTGTGAAGAAAGACATCAGAGGACTTCATCCTTCATATGACTTTTACTGGATGACATTGCCGCTCGCTACATGTACCAGGTGTTGAGCTCGCGGTGCTTATTACAGTTCCTACTCACCGCTCTTATAATATATCTTGGCATTACTATTCTCGCCTAGCATACTTGCAACAGCACGAGCTGCTGTGGGAGGGGGCCCCCACCGATATCATTATCGACTTTGTCTTATGTGCTAGCTATTTTACTACCTATTTTTTCGTGTACATTTATTCAGTGCTTCCCTTTGAGTTGCCTCATATTTTGTGCTTTTACTATTTAGTACTTATACTGTCATCTTTTATTTCATCGTTTTTTTTCACCCTCCGTTTTTAGAAGATAGCTGTTGATTTAGTACATTAACTTGTTGCTATTTGGAATTTACTTTTGTTTGTATTTTAAGAAATGTATTTTTATGATTTGGTAGACAGCACTTTGTCAGGAGCGCTCACACCATGTTTTTATTTTTTTAAGCTGTTTAAATGCCTTCTCTTTTGGTCCCTCCCTCAATTACTGCTTTATAATGAGGGATTATTTAATGTGACTACAAGTACCACAAGACATTATGTTCCTTGAATAGGGGGTGGTACAAGGGGCTACCATGTTAGTATTATAATCTTCCTTTTCTGAGTTAAATAAAACTGCTGCAGATTGCAAACCCAAAGTCAAACACATCACAGAGAAAAAACAGGCTTCCCCCTGACCATTCAAATACTCATATCTTTACTGAGCAAGAGCATATGAAAAATGTTCAGCGGTGCCATGGAAAATAATTGGAT
Source organism: Pelobates fuscus (assembly GCF_036172605.1). Lineage (NCBI taxonomy): Eukaryota > Metazoa > Chordata > Amphibia > Anura > Pelobatidae > Pelobates > Pelobates fuscus. The sequence continues at coordinate 38,006,889 of NC_086318.1, read as the reverse complement.
GACGAGGATTGGCCGACAGGTGTCAGTTTATTCATAGTCTGGGTAAGGAGCTTGACAGAGGCTGGAAATATAGAGTTTTAATGAAGCATAAACCTCAAAGGTATTTTTTTGCATATTGCTTTTAGAGCTTTATCTATAAAACACATTAAAAGATTATGCCAGCCTGCCAGTTCCTTATTAATAAATGGCAGGGTCCTGTGGGCCCTGTAATGACAAGACACCAGTCTGACGAGGTAAGCAGATACCATAGCCTCTATGTTAAGCAGATAGAGATATTAAAAAATTTTTTGAAAATATTCCCTAGATTTTCCTTGGATCTGCAAACTAGATATTTACTAAATTCAGTGAACCATTTGGCAAATCTGACCACATTTGCACATCCAACTCAGAACAATACAGTGCCTGGTAATAATCATCAGAGTTTAGGTGTGAATCTCATACACACTATAGAACTTGAGCGTAATTTGCTCCAGGCTGTTAGAGCAGGAGGTGCATATACAAAAGAACATTCACAAACCTGTTTGCACGTGAATTTGAAGAGTTGGGTTAAGTCTAAAACAGTTTGGCAAACACATGGTAAGGATCCTACTGGCATCATAACCATGACAGTGGACTGCAGAGGTTATGGTGGTAGGTGTGTTCATTTAACAGTTGATCGACTATGTTCATGTATTTGTTACATTCACATTTATATAGCTATGCAACATTTGAACTCTTTACTGCAATTCTAATAAAGATGCACACTTACCTAGCCATTTGTGTTAGTTCTGTAATGAGCTTAACCTAAATTGCAGCCCCTAAAATTGTTAGTGATTACATAATACTATGATTCTGAAGAAGCTGTAGTCTTCTGGAGCATAAGTAAGAATTTCAGGTCTAGTATAAATTTCCAGTTCCTTGATATATTTGGAAGACCTGAGAATCGTATCTAATATTGTGGTGCTTTTTCACCATATTATGATCTCATCTGATTCTAATCATGATCTGCTGGTATAGATGTTCTAACAAATGGAAGGGAAAGAGCCGGGAGCGGCGTCAGGATGACACAAGGTAATGAGTCAAATCTTTAGTAAGTGGTTTGACCACTTACATTGGGGGATCAAGAGCATCCTTTGCACCATAATTACTACAGCTTGCTAAACGCACAATAAATAGAAACATAGAAACATAGAATGTGACTGCAGATAAGAACCATTCAGCCCATCTAGTCTTCCCAATTTTCTAAATACTTTCATTAGTCCCCGGCCTTATCTTATAGCTAGGATAGCTGTATGCCTATCCCACGCATGCTCAAGATGTGGTCCTACCAGGGATTTATAAAGAGGCAAAATTATATTCTAATCCCGAGAATTAATGCCCTTTTTCATGCATGACAATACCTTACTGGCCTTAGTCACTGTTGATTGATATTGCACATTGTTGCATAGTTTGTCTATAACAATTCCCAAATCCTTCCCGTGTGTTGTTATCCCTAATTCTCAGAAGTGCATAACTTTGTATTTTTCTACATTAAATTTCAGTGCCATTGCAGAGAGAACCTAAACCATTTACATATCGGACTGATCCTACCCAAAAGAGGAGTCCAGATCTCAAATGCAGGCAAGCTTCCCCTGCAGAAAAGATAAATCAACCAATAGATGATAATTTCAGCCTTGGTAGGTGGGAATTTAGGATGCAAATGGTTTAAACACAATAATCAACCTTAATATAACATTTGCACCCCTCGTGGGACTGGATAACTCATGTTCAGCTGTTGCGGTTCTGTTACCTAATGTTATGCAATCTTCTTTGTTGGAGGTAACACCTGGTATCTTTATTACTTTATGATAAAATGTTGCCAAGGTCAAGGGCCTTGCTCATGTAGGATGCGCATTGTGGATACAATAACAATTGTAGTCCAGGCACTCAAGGATCAATTAAGCAGGTTTATTGGAACAGAGTGCAACTTTTCGATCCCACAAGGGATCTTTCTCAAGCTGTGGGATCGAAACGTTGCACTCTGTTCCAATCAACCTGTTAAATTGATCCTTGAGTTCCTGGACTACAATTTGTGTTCAACTATCACAGGAGGGGTAGCCAACCCAGGATTTTAATAATAAAATTCTCTCTTTTTGTTTATATTGGTGGATACAATAAAACATTAAGCGTTTAAAATTGTCTTAATAGATGCAACTAGAACTGTGACATCTAATGGCCATTGGAGTTACTAAATAACCTCAATTTATTTAAATCTAGATAGGGATATTAGCTAGTGCCCAGGTAATCTTTTTTTTTTTTTTTTTTTTATTGTATGAATTAGGACTGATGTGTACTATGGTCGTTGCTGCCGCCCAGGAGTAGTGGGAGTTTGAGTGCAAGACTTATTTTTGTGTATTTGTAGAACTCTGACAATGTCTAAATATATGAAACTAAATAATCATAGAATGCCAAAGAAAAATATTCTTTGTTCTAAATGAACAGTTACAATTTTCCAGTTTGCCAGATAAATATTCAATAAAATCAATAAATTTTAACTAAAACACAAAAATGAGTTGAACATTGCAAATATCGTCACAAAATAACCCAATATTTATTCAAACATTTTTTTTGTTTAATTATTAAGGTTACTAGATCTATTAATTATAAAGGTTATTAGATATATTTGTTTTGAAACACTGAGCATAAGTCACTCAGGATGTATCATATAGGTAATTAAAATGCATTATTCCAGGGCGGAGCCTAGCGGTGAACCTGGACGGTCGCAAGCTCAGTGAGCTCCGCACAAATTTACTCCAAAACGGCAGAAATAACGGTTATAGTAACACGCAAACCCAACAAAAACCTACCCCTAGACCCCAGAAACAACCATGGGCCGCAAAAACAAAAAACCCAAGCCAGACAAGAGCCCGCCAGGCCGCGACATTGGGGACCTGTTTCGGAGCTCCCAGAGGGCCGCGTGGAACAAAATGGCGCTAGAGGACGACAATACTTCATACTCCTCGGACGACATGGCTCTGGCCCCGACGGAAAGAACCACTCAGGCGGCAAGGCAGATCAGTGCCCCTCTGGAGGTAGCCACAGGCCAGGACCCGGTCACGGCGACACAGCTAAAAGAACTGCTGGCAGAACTCCGCGCGAACCTGGCGGAAGATCTAGCCCCCCTCAGAAAAGCCGTCGAACATACGACCACAAAACTGGCCCAACTTGAGACCACCCAAAACACACAAGAAAGCCGGCTTACAGAGCTGGAGAGAGGCCTGACGACCCTAAACCAGCAAAGGCTGCAGACCGACCGCAGGCTGGATAACCTGGAAGACCAGAGCGCAGGTACAATTTGAAACTGAGGGGGGTCCCAGAAACGGTGGGTCTGCAGGACTTACCTCACTTCATCAGGTGGTTATTCGCGGCCCACCTACCTCCGAAACAGGCCAAGCATCTGAGCCTAGACGGCATGTTCCGCCTTCCCAAGCCGCCTAGCGCGCCAGCAACCACCACCCCAGACCTCATCCTCAGATTCAAAACCCTGCAAGACAAAGCCCTCTTGCAAGCGGCGGACAGGGGGAAGACACCTCTAGCCTTTGAGGGCGCCTCCCTGCTCCTTTTCCCGGATCTCTCTCGGAACACACTCCTGTGGCGCCAATCCTTGCGACCACTACTCCAACAGCTACGCGACCAAGGGGTGACTTACCGATGGGGCCCCTCCCGCACGGTCCTCATACCGACCCAAAATGCCACACTCCGAGCAGACACCTACCAAGAGCTGGAGAACCACCTGCAGAAGCTAAAGAACATGCCACACAGCAACGCGGAGGGCAGAAACCTGTCACAGATGGACATGGCCACAATCAGGGAGTTTGTACCACGGGCGTCGAGACCCAACCCTCCCTCTGGGACTGGAACCTGAGAGTGAGATTGCGGGGTCTTGATGAACACTAAGCCCTCATCCAAGATTATCCTGCGACCTCAGGGACTTAACCGATGGCATGGTCCCACTGGCCAGGCCGACCCTGGGACTTTAAGCCAGACTTTTGCTTTATAGTTATTTTGCTTTGCTGTGCTCCATTCTAATGATTTTTTGTGTTTTATTTGTTGTTTCTGTTACGTTATTTTTCACGTTCTGATTTTACTGTTGTAGCCGCACACTACACATCTCATATATCTCACATATGCACCCCTGGTTTTGAGGGGACATTGTGCGGTACAGACATAATACAGGACCACTGAGAACCAGGACCTTTTTAACGGACCTGATCTACTAATATGAGCGCACCGGATACACCTCACCAATACCGTCCAGACACATACTTATTTCTGGGTAACTCACCCGACATTAACTCCCCCCACGCCCCCTTCCAGACTCTACATGCCGCATAGGTCGCAAGCTCTACCCCAGAAGGAAGGGACAAACAACCCTGCCACGGCCACACATACCAAATGCACCTCTTCCACGAAACGCACCCAGTGGCTACCATACTCACATGGCACTCCAACAAGTTCACACTACAAAAAACAAAACACCTCATCTCACCGACACACTCACACGTAGAACCATGCAACTTGTGCTGTACCATCAAATGTCTAAACGCACTGTTTCAGTGATATCTTTCAAACTGCAGGTGCTTTACCTGGTAATGTTATACCTATTCGTGAGCTGAGAAAAATAAAGAATTTAAAAAAAAAAAATGCATTATTCCAAAAGTGCATTAAGCAAATACTGAACTTTATTTGTATTAAACAAATCAAAACACTAAAGACGTTAATGTATTATAGATGTCCAATTAATGCAATTAATGCCTAATTAGATGTCAATAAAAGTGTGTTTTGTTGTTCCACTGAATAGTAGATAAATCAGTTTAAAATTAAAAAAAAAATTCACAGCAGGCATTCCAGCTAAATTATGTGACATTATTTAATATTAAGATGATAAAATCAACTGGCATTCAATTTTTAAGAGCAGTTAAAAGTATATGCATATCATCTTATAATATGGTTAATCAAATGGTAAGTCATAAAATGATAATAGCAAACATTCAGTCACTAATAAAGTCTCCAAAGCTTAGATAAAACATGATGGTGTATTTTATATTCCAGTAAATTAACCATACGTTACCCATATGTTTCCAATCGCTAAGTAACTCTTTCGTGCTAAGTTCTAAAGCTTGTTTTACAGCCTGTGCTGTTACCTGTTCACGGAAACCACTGCAAAAAAAATAAAAATAATAATTTACTGAGCACTTTGCCTGTTATATTCGATTTGTGTCTTGCTATTTATATAGCAATTGATTAATTCAGTAAACTAAAAATCTCAAATATTTCTCAACTCGGCTATGTTTCAACTTGTTAACCCCTTAAGGACACAGCTTCAGAAGCTTGTCTTACGCTTAATGACACAAGCAATTTTTGCATTTTCTTGCTGTATGCCTTCAACTGCAATTTGCATCTCTCTCGTTTATTGCACCGACACATATTATATACTGTTTTTTTTGTTTTTTTTTTTAATTTGACAATTTTTATTTTGAAAGACCCAAGTTAATTGCTGAGGGTACAGAAGAGAAAGGGAGCGGGTACACATTAGACCTCGGAGAATTGGTCTCGTAGTCAAGATCTTAACATACAGTGTGTTAACATATATTCAATAGGTGCTAGTACAGATACCCGGATAACATTTTTTCGTCGGGTAATACAGTTACACATTCACTTATATACAGGCACCTACCCTAGCCCTGACACAATCTCCGATTTATGTTTGTTTTCCTCTCCTCTCGTTCCCTGCTCGGAATACAACAATAACCACAAATTCTTGGGGTGTAACTAGGAAATCCCCTCCTCAGAGAGGGAAAGGGGGGGGGGGGAGGGTGTGGGGTTGGGATCCTTCCCTCTTTTCCCATGTTATGCCAGCAGTTCTCGAGCACCAAGTAATTTCACTGGCTGTTGAAGCCTTCGTGTGTATACATCTACACATCTTGTACATCCCATGACCACCGCCTCTCTGGGCTGTGGTTCACGTTATCCCCTATACCCAGCCTTGAAGTTATCCCACCCAGTCGAGGCCATCATCATTTTTTGTTTTTTCCCCTCCGATTCTGCGTATGCTAATTCATATTTTTTATTAGTGTCCACTGTGTCTATGATTCCTTTAATTGTCGGGGGCTTATCTTGTTTCCAGTGTCTCGCTATGAGATATAAGGTAGCTAGTAGAACGTGGGTTATTACCACTCGGTGTTCCCATGGTATAATCAATGGTAGACCCAGTAGCAAGAGGTGTAGAGGGTGTTTTGGTATTTCTATTTTTGAAATGGCTCTCACTATGTCGTGTATCTTTGTCCACATCGGGGTGAGGATCTCACAGGCCCACCAGACATGGATCATCGTGCCCTGGTATGCGCCACACCTCCAACATCGGGGGGAGCTATCTGGGTATACCCGCGCCAGTCTAGCTGGGACCATGTACCACCTTAATAAGATTTTTCTGTGCAGTTCTATGTGCGCTGCACAGTGAGTGATCCCTTTTAATGTCTGTAGGCATGTGTCCCATTGTGTTCTGGTAATGGGCCCCCCACAGTCTTGTGCCCATGCCTCTGCATATCTGCACTGTGCAAAAGGCTGATGGGTGTTGATTGCTTGGTAACACACTGACAATTGTCCTTTCTGTGGGGTAAACCCCATACATAACTTTTCGAGTTTTGTTATGTTCCCTTCCTGGTCTGCCTGTGTTTTTTGTTCTTTTTTGGATTCTAGGAAATGTGAAATTTGGAGATATGTGTACGACATGGACTGTGGGATATTATATTTAAGCACTAGCTGCGGGAAGGACAGCCTTTTATCTCTATCATAAAAGCAGTGGACATGGTGTATTCCCGCCTTTTGCCATGCGGTTGCATTAAAGTGCGGGATCCAGTACGGTAGGGCCGATAGTGGCGTGGCCTTGGAAATTCTGTGTGTCCTAACCAGCTGGTGTTTGTGTTTGTCCCATGTTTGCAGCATAAACTGCATAAACGGCAACAAGTCTGGTACTTTGGGTCTCCTCTCTTTTGGCGCCCAGCATATTGTCTCTAATTGATTGTGCAAGGTCTCCTCTTCTATGGTGACCCACTGTGGCCTCTATTTGTCCCCCAACACTTGTGTTAGTGGTGCCAACACTGCCGCCTTGTGGTATAAAAGAAGATCTGGGACTCCTATGCCTCCCTCAGTATAGCCTCTATGCAGATGCTTCATGGCTACTCTAGGTTTTTTCCCTGCCCAAATAAAGTTAGGTCCTGTTGTGCCTTCTTGAAGAAGGACATTGGTGCCGCTATTGGTAGCATACGAAAAATATATTGTATCTTAGGCAAAAGCATCATCTTAAAAGCCACCGCCCTCCCCACCCACGAAAGGTATTTGTCCCTCCATTCTCTCATGGTGTGTGCTATTGCCCTCCATATCCTACTGTAGTTGTCTTCTAGGAGGTTGTTGGGATTACGGGAGATCCATAGACCCAAGTACTGAGTGTGTGTGTCTGACCATTCAAATTTATACTTTTGATTTGTGTGGCTAGCTCCGTGGTTGAATTTTGCTTATTTTGTTTTGTCAAAAATTCTAATCTATGGAGTCTTTCTGACATTTGTTTTTCCCTCTGTCGTTTTAGGTAGCTCGCCCTCTGTATGAAAAGTCCTCTAACCATCGCCTTGTGGGCCAGCCACAAGGTTTTTAGGGAAGTCCCCTCAGTGTCGTTCCTTGTGAAATAGTCTGCCAGTGCAACTCTAACTGTTTTGATAAAGTCTAAGTCGTGTAGAAGAGATTTGTTGAGCCTCCAGAACCCTTTCCCTTTGAATGTGTGTGTGTCTCTTATGTGCAAAAATACCGGTACGTGGTCAGACCAAGTGATCTGCCCTATCACACATTTCTCTATCTGTATCAGGTCTGCTGGGGGTGTGTAGTATAGGTCTAGTCTCGTGTATGAATTGTGAACCGCCGAATGGAATGTGTAGTCCCGTTCGTGGTCATGTATGGTACGCTACACATCTATCAGGTTGTGGAATTGCAGTCGGGATCTAAGTGATTTGCAAGAGCCTTGCAGTACTCGCAGTGTTTGGTTGGTAAATCTAGCTGATGAGTCCAGTGTTGGTTCCGCTATGAAGTTAAAATCCCCACATAACACTAGGGTACCTTGTTTTATTTTATCTATTTTGTTGCATAACGTCTCTAGGAACTGGGCCTGGTTGGAGTTGGGAAAATATGCGTTAGTTAGTGTGTAGGTCACTTCGTTCACTATGCAGACCACAATCAGATATCTCCCATTAGGGTCCGAGACTTTACGCAGGAGGGTGAAAGCTACGTTATCATGTACCAGGATAGATACCCCTCTGGCTTTTGTGCCTGCTATAGAATGGTATTGTCTGCTATATGACTGGGAGTATAGGGGCTTGTTTGGCTGGTTGTTAAAGTGTGTGTTCTTGAAGGCACACTATGTCACATTTCCATTTGGACAGATCTTTACTCAAAAGGTTACGTTTGTGTTGGGTATTCAACCCTTTAACATTGTAAGTGACTATTTTCATGTTTTGTACTCGGGGGTTTCTTTGGGACTCTTGAGTAGCTTAGGGTGTCCGAGCTTCAGATTCTTCAGTGGAAGGTGTGGGAAGGTGGGAAGGAATAGGGTGGAAAAACAACATACCATATAATACATAACCTGCATTGTAACAATAACATTAAATATAAACTCGCTTTCATAATTAAGTCCTTTACATGAAAATAATGGATTCGCATCAGTACATCCCTCGGTAAAGATACCGGGATATGCTTCGGTCTTCCGACCCTGTGTATGTGATCTATAATAATCAGGTCTGGGTCTACCTCTGGTATGAGTTTGGCGAAGAAAGATATAGTGTATTGGAGCAGTTGTTTGCCATCCACCTCCTCCGAAATGCCCCTAATTCTGACATTGTTCCTCCTGGAACGATCCTCCAGGTCTGTCAGTTTGTCTTCGTGGGCTTTGATTTTTTGGTCCAGCTCTTGCATGGCGTCCGCCATATTATTGTGGGCTTCTGCATGCTCCGCCATCTTGTTTTCTAAGTGAGAGGTGCGGTCTCCCAGATCCGACACATCTTTAGCTAAGTTTGCTATTACTTCTTTAAATTGGTGCATTAGGGAGTTATTATGGGCCTCCAACAGGGACTTCATTCTTGTCTCCGTTATAGGACCCTCGTTCCCCATTTGCGCCTCGTTGTCGGTGTCCGACATGTGAGCATCCGCTCCGTCATCGGCGCCATCTTGCTCCCTCTCTGGCGGCTTTTTTTGTCTCAGCGTTTTCTGGGCAAAGAATGCTGCTTTATCTAACTTTGCCTTATTTTTTGCTGCCATTCTGTAGGGTCGCTATTCAGGGGTCGGCAGGGGTATTTTGCTGCTTGATACTTGCAGTTTAAGTCGCTGAATTTCGTCGCTTAACGCCGGTCGGGCAGGAACACAGCACTACACGTCCATTCCCGCTGGCTGCCGGCCACGCCCCTCATATACTGTTTTTTTAAAGGACGTAAAGGGCTTTAATTTGATGTAACATATATATATATATATATATATATATATATATAAATAAAATGTTCAAAGTCTGGCACTCTACCTGTAAATAGATTCCAATGAAAAAAGCCTCTGTGCTGCAGAGCGTGGATATGTATGCAGATAGTAGATAGAGCACTCCAGAGGTCTTGTTTAAGATTATTTATTCGGTGTAGAAAAAATCAACGTTTCGACCCTCAGGTCTTTATCAAGATAAAGACCTGAGGGTCGAAACGTTGATTTTTTCTACACCGAATAAATAATCTTAAACAAGACCTCTGGAGTGCTCTATCTACTATCTGCATATATATAGAAGGCTTGGCCTGTAATTGTGGGAGGCACTTAAGTTCCCTATTTAAACCGAGTAAGCCCCTGCTTACCTGTCTTCGACGTTCTCGGAAGTGCCTCAGTGTACTTCCGGTTCACAGATCCGTGACGTCAGTTTCCCGCCCGCCGGCAGCCCGGTTCAAACGCTCTGCGGCTGTATTCGTGAGTATAACGGTTTTGCTTTACACGGACGGCATCAAAAACTTAAGTTTAGCCCTGTCTCTCACGGGCTCGGGTTTTCTCCGCTCCTGCAAACTCTCGGTCAGTGTAACACGTTCTGTTACACTTTCACCTCGCAGTCTCGTTTCAGCCGGACCGGGTTGCCATACGTTTTCATTCAGATTGGTGCAGTACGTTCATTCTCTTACATTTTCGTGGATGATGATCACATTTTAGCAATAGATTAAGTAGTTACGTTTGTAAGTGTGGTTAAGGTGGTTTATCTGTTGTCTGGTCTAGTATTTCTGAAACTTCTGTCTTAAAGTGGTTTAAATGTCCCCCTTAAAGATAAAAAAAATATATATATATATATATATATATATATATATATATAAATAAATAGGGGGAATATTATTTACTTTGATTTAATGGCTGTTCATGTCCTATTTTCTGTTGTAGTCCTTACTAGTGCTGACACTTTTCGCAAGTGGCCCTTCGCGGGTATACGTGTTCGCAGCATTGTTAAAGAGGTAGGCCTCTATTTCACCCAGTTCATTTGTGTGTGTCTTAAAGTAAATAGTATGTTTCATAAATAGGTCACGTTTCTTTCCCTTTAGTTCCGTTGGTTCCCTTCAGGATAAGTAGTCCTATATTAGGTCAAGTAAAGTTTATTCCTTCCTCGGCAGGTATGTTAATTGTGTGTCCTGGGGTTTTTTTTAGGTCTAGTTGTAGTTCTCCCGCCAATTTAGGTATGTTCCCATAGGCCTCTTTGCCTATAAGTTTAGTGGTCCCGCAAGGCATAAAGTCAGCCCCTACGTTCGGAGGTTCAGGCCAATCGTCCCAACGCTTAGCTATAGCCTTGCTTTAATTTATAGGTAGGGCCTCACCCGTCACGGCCAAACGTTTTGTACTTTCTTTTACGTGTCACCGAGAGGCCAACTCCCCGCCACCCACCTCAGTGGCACCAAGGCCCCACGAGCCAAATCATAGGTAGTGCCTCTCATAGCCACTTGGCAAGTAGTTAGGGCCTCATCTGCCACCAACTTAAGCTAGTTAATACAATTTCGCCTATGGGCACTAATCTAGTAAGCGGGGTCCCTCCGGTTATTCACATTTCAGTACTAACTCATCCTCTCTGCCCCCCTTAGAATGTCCAACGCTTCTGTACTAGAAGACAATCTGTCGGTTACCAGCACCCCTCTCAGGTCAGGCACGCAGAGAAGGCAACCCATCCCTCCAAGTCCAGCTTCCAGCTACCGCTCCTGGACTATCCCTAAGATCACCGCAGAACTCAAAAAGAGGAATATCCCTTATCCGGCTTCAGCCAGGAAAAATGAACTTTTTCGTTTGTTGAACTCTACTGAGGATAACGAAAGGCCTGGCCCTAGTTCAGAGGTTAACGTACTTAATAGCCTGGCTGAATTACACGCCATGATGGCCTCCCTAGTGTCCTCAGTTGCCACTATTAATAATAGATTGGATAACCTGGAAGCTAATAATGTTCCTACAGTCCCCGAGGTTCCCGGGCCGGTTGCTCAGCCCGCGCCCGCCCCAAGAAGTAACGATAACCCTCTACCGGCTAAAAAAGTTACTAACGTTATCAATCCTATTCACCTCATACCGCAGACTCTGAGACGTGACATCATAGAAGGCAAGGACGTTAACTTGGCCTCACTACTGATAGCGGCTCAAGACGTGGTAGAGAACAGGGCGTACACGTTTGAGGATCTATCAGTAGTAATGAGGGCCAGAGATCCTAGGCTGAATAGGAAACTTAACATTCCCGAGTTTGTCTTGGCATTTGGTCTGTACAGAGACGTAATCTGTACAGCTTTTCCCCTCCGCAGAGAGGAGCTAGACTTATATCTACACAAAGTAATAGAGCTAGCTTATAAGTACGGGGGCTTTGCCTTTTACGACTATCACAAGTCATTCTCCTCCAGGTCAGCCGCCTCACTGTCTCAGTATAATACGGTCACGGACTGGGGACAGCTAGACACTGAATTATTTCTCATGCATTTTGCAGGTCTCAAAACCCCTTCCTGTGCCATATGCTCGTCTGCAGCTCACTCGATTAATTTCTGTCCCGAAAATGTAGCTATCCCCTCTACCAGTAACGCCAACTCCGATTTTCAGTCCACCTCTAACCAGAAGGAAATAAGAGACAAATTAGGCAGGCCGATCGTGTTCTTGGGCAAAGCTCAGGTCTGCAATAATTTCAATGCTGGGGGTTGTAGTTATAGTGCTTGTAGGCTGCTACATGTGTGCTCGCTTTGTTTCAGGGCACATGCCAAAACGATGTGCCCTAACAGATTGTACCCTAAAAAGGCGTCCACTCCAATAAACGTTCCTAATTTGCAACGTTACCTGTCTAATCATCCTTCTTTACATCTGGTGGAATTTCTCACGTCAGGGTTCACTCACGGGTTTCACACAGGCTTTGTCTCTCTCCCCACAGGCATCTTGGAATGCCCCAACCTTCAGTCAGCTCTCACAGACCCCGAGACCTTACAAGAACTCTTACAGAAAGAAGTCACTAACGGGTTCATGATAGGCCCTTTCACTACGCCACCTTTCTCCTCCTGGAGAACTAACCCTCTAGGTATCGCCACTGGGAAGTTTAACAATAAAAAGAGACTAATTATTGACTTTTCTGCACCACACTCCTCTCCCACACCTAGCCTGAATGCACTAATCCCATCAGAAGATTTTTCTCTTCAGTACGCCAGAATTGATGATGCCATTCAAGCTATCATTAGCTCCGGGAAGGCGGCCTGGTTAAGTAAATCAGATATTACTAACGCCTTCAAGTTACTTCCCATTCATCAATCACTCTGGCATCTGCACGGAGTTAAGTGGCAAGACAACTACTATTTCGCTACCAGGCTTACTTTCGGCTCCAAAAGTAGCCCCAAGTTATTTGACCTTTTCGCCGAAACGTTAACATGGCTTCTCCTGAACTTCTGCAGATGTCCAGTTGTCATTCATTATTTAGACGACTTCCTCACCATCGAACCACACCACTGCACTCCACACAGCCTTAATCACATGCTCACTCTCTTCAAAGATTTAGGTGTCCCCGTAGCCCAGGACAAAACTGAAGGTCCCAAAACCGAGATTACTTTTCTGGGGATTACACTCAATTCTGTCTCCATGCACGCCAGTCTGCCCCAGGAGAATGTAGACCGAATTCTGTCTTACATTAACACCTGCATGTCACAAGGCACTTGCACCAGGAAACAGCTACAGTCACTTCTAGGTTCACTTAATTTCGCCATGAGAATAATTCCACAGGGCAGGTCTTTTATTTCCAGAATCCTTTCACTTTTGCACGGTCTCCCTGACGATGACTCCACTACACCCATAGACGAGTCAGCTACAGCTGATCTAAGAATGTGGCAGCTGTTCCTTTCCTCGTGGAATGGCAGGTCGCTGTTTGTTCCCCCCATTTCCGACAATTCCCCAGTACTCTGGACTGACGCTTCAGGTGCCATAGGTTATGCGGCCATATTTGGCGACGAATGGCTTTACGACTCTTGGCCGATCGAAACCACATCACTCGAGAGTTTCAGTACCACCTCCACACTTTTCGAGATTTACCCTATCGTAGCAGCAGCACACACGTGGGGGGTAGAGTGGAGGGGGCAGTCAGTCAGGTGTTTTTGTGATAACTTAGCTACCTGTAACATCATTAACAAGGGCCGCTCTCAGTCCCTCACGATCATGAACCTGGTCACGAGACTCACTTGGCTAGCAGCTAATCTCCAGTTCTGCATATCCTGTGTTCACGTCCCAGGTATACAAAATACTGCCGCTGATGCTCTATCACGCTTCAATTTGCAGGAATTCTTCAGACTGCATCCAACAGCTTCCCAGCAACCCAGGGTACCTCCAAAATTCGAAGACCTGGTAATGCGTTAAGCTCTCTCTTACAACTAAGCGGGGCGCTTGCTCAGGCGGGTTTATCCCTTAACACAAGGAAAGCTTATTACAGAGCATATGAACTGTTTAAGTGTTTTGTTCGTGATTACTGTATAATAAATGTTTTTTCTGTTGAAACCATGGTTGCATTCACAACTTTTTGCCACTTTTCTCTTAATCTAGCTTACAACACAATCAAACTCTACTTAACGGGAGTCCAACACTACATGTTAACCTCCTTTCCCAACAAGTCTCCTTTCCTAGCTTCCTACCCTCTTAAAAGTGTCCTCAAAGGCATTCATAATTTGTCAGTACACATACCGACTAAACGCCTTCCCATAGATAGTAAGCTATTTAAGAATATCTCCGATGTACTCGACACGTCCCCTTTCGAACATATCACTAACCTCGTTATCAAATCCGCGGCTTATTTAGCCTTTTATGGTTTCTTGAGACCCAGAGAATTTACTGTAGAGAGAGCTTCCGACTTCAGCTCATGCCTCCAAAAGAAACACTTAGTTAAAAAACTAGACCACTACACATTGTCCGTTACTCATACTAAAACGAGCCAAACAGGCCCACCAGTGGAAATTAACTTTTATCCCACGTCGACCAAATGGTGTCCCGTCCGTGTATTGGATAAGCTAGTAGAATCCCAAGCTAATTCCGTTCCTAATTGCCCACTTCTAGCTATACTAGGGAAACCCCTAACCACTAAAATCTTCATGCTTTACATACGCACCCTATTACTCCGGTTGGGACAAAATCCACATTCATTTTCGGGCCATTCTTTTCGCATTGGAGCAGCCACAGCTGCCTCAGGTAATCATGTACCAACACACATAATTAAAAATATGGGGAGGTGGAAATCGTCTGCATACAACAGATACATCCCCAATCCAGAGAAAGAGATAAGGCTGGCTTTCTGTGATATGACTAAATGATGTATCGCTTAATAAACGCATTTTGACTTAATCGTTTCTTATTTTTGCCCTCTTTTACAGGCCTAACCTTACGTCAGTTTCGGCACACCTCAACTGACTTGCTATTAAGGAACTACTTATTTTAACCCTGCTTTCCTTACGTCCTCGGAATGTGCCGTACACAAATAGAAGGCTTGGCCTGTAATTGTGGGAGGCACTTAAGTTCCCTATTTAAACCGAGTAAGCCCCTGCTTACCTGTCTTCGACGTTCTCGGAAGTGCCCCTCCCACCGCACCCTCAATTTTATCATTTTACCTAGGTGGGCCCTCTTTTACAGGCCTATCCTTACGTCAGTTTCAGCACACCTCAACTGACTTGCTATTAAGGAACTACTTATTTTAACCCTGCTTTCCTTACGTCCTCGGAATGTGCCGTACACAAATATATATATATATATATATATATATATATAAATGCTTATTTATTATTAAAAAAATACAGAAAATGCAAAAAAAAAGAGAAATGTTGTGTTTTTTTTTTACAGTTTTTGCAATAATAATGTGTACAAAAAATGGATGTATTAGGCGCTCACTATATGGAATAATAGGCTGCAGTACCCAATACAAGGAACCCCAACCTTGTAGAAAAGTGGCGTGAAAAAGAGAGGGAGGAGACCGCGCCCTAAGTATAAAGATATTCATTTATTCCGTTCTTTATATTTAAGGCGCGGTCTCCTCCCTCTCTTTTCACAATAATAATATGTGCCTAGTTAGTGCAGGTTAAAGAAAGTAATTAAAAATACATTCATTTAGTTGTTCTGATTTACAGAATATATAATGTGTCTGGGATTTTCAGTTTATTTTGGTAGTTACAGGTCACAAAGCACAAGGAGTAAAATAAACTTTTAATGTGGAGCAATTTTAGAATTTGGTATGTTTGTCTTGTAAGATTAATAGCCATAAAATAAAATAAAATTGCCACACAAAAGTATATATTTATATAAAGTAGACATCACAGGCTATTGTCCTAAGGTTGTCTTGACACTTTCTAAGTAGCCATTTCACCGCCAATCTGTGCTAAATATTGGAGTAAAATTTAGTTTTTGGGGGTTTTTGGCACACAAACTTATAACAAAGAACTTCTCATGTGTATTTTGTAAAGTTGGTGTGTGTTATTCCTGTACAAAGTTTTATTTTGTGTTCAATTACTTCTGCTGAGTAAAATGACACCCCCATTGTATGTCTTTGGCACTATTTTGTGAAGCTACAGTGCCATATAGGAGACCTGTCCGTTTCAACATTTACAGTAGAATTTTGAGAGGCGGATTTAATGGGCCTATGCTTCAATTTGGGGTATTATAGCAGTTTGACTGTTCAAAAAAAAACCCACAAAGGCCTACCATTTGTAAAAGTAGACACTCCAGGGTATCTCATATGGTGCATATTGTGCTTTAACATGCCCCCATTTTTTCACCAATATATGCCAAATTATGTGGTAAAAAATAATTTGGGGCATTTTTTACATACGGATTACATTTTTGCTGGGCATTTTGTACATTTCATATGTGCCACTAAGTTCAAACCCCCCAAATTATGCTCAGCTAAGTCTTCTGAGTAAAACAATATGCCCAATGTATGACCTATACACTATTTTGTGAAGTTACACTGCTGTAAAAGAGACGTAACAAGTTAAGGTTTTTAAGTGTGAATTTTCATGGAGGGTTTTGATGCGTCCGTGTCCCACTTTGGAGCACTTGAGCAGGCTACATATTACAACTACACCATAAAGGCATACCATTTTCTAAAGAACACATCCCAGGGTATTTCAAAAGGCATATTTTGAACCTTAGCGTGGGATAATTTTTCCGCTAGCTTGTACCAAGTGTAGTGGTAATGAGCATTTTTAAATGTATTTTTTTTACTTTGTAAAACTTTTTTTACTTTGTAAAACCCGTTTTTAAACTTTTTTTTCTTATTAAATATTTTACACGATCTTAACTTTTTTTACACTTTTAAATTTTTTTCTAAACTTTTCTTTTACCCTTAACCCCTAACTAGCAGTAAGCAGCACTAACCATAAATTCCCCATTTTCCCATAACTCCCACCCACCCCAGCTAGCAAAATATATAATTATAAAATATTTAAATTAATTAATTACATAAATTGAACCCCTGAGGGTTAAACAAATAAATAAAAGTTAATCCTCAGGGGTTAAAAAAAATTAGATCACAGTATAATACTGTGATCTGTATTTTGATCACTGTAGGCAGTGATCAACTGGCAGTGAAGGGGTTAATTTTTATTTAGACTGGGTAAAGGGGTGGTATTTTTTTTTTTACTTAAACGTTACTAAAACATTTGAAAAAGTTTTTTTTAACCTTTTTAAAGCTTATTTTAAAAGTTTTTTTAACGTTAACCCCTAGTTAGCCTAACACCAAATCCCCCAATTCCCCACTAACTTCCACCCATCCCAGCTGGCTAAATATCTAATTTTTAAATATTTAAATTAATTAATAAAATAAATGTAACCCCTGAGGGTTAAAAAAAAATGAACCCTCAGGGGTTAAAAAAAAAATCAGATTACATTAAAATGTATTCCCTGCCAATTGATCACTGTAGTCAGTGATCAATTGGCAGGGAAGGGGTTAATTTTATTAAAGCAGGGGAAAGGGGGGGGTGGGATTTAACTTTATTTTTTTTTACACAGGGGGCAGGATCAGTGAAGATCCGTCTTCCTGCACTTCACAGTGAACCCGGAAGTGCAGGGAGGCAGAAGATGAGTATTTGCAGCACATGTGCTCGCTCTGACATGCTTTCACAGCGGGCACATGAGCTGGGACAGCCCGATCCGGTGCTCCCGGTCTGCCTCTAATGCAGAGGCAGACCGGAGCACCGTTAACCCCGCGATCGCTGCAATTGCGGCGATCTGTGGTTAACTTTAGTAAATGATGGAAATTTTCAGTCAACGGTCCTTAACTGAAGGACAAGGTTGACGGAAAATTTTCGTCACCGGTCGGGAAGGGGTTAACTGATTTAAAGATTGTATACATTTTTATATCCTATATGTGCAACTATTAGTGACCAAGTCTATAGTATCTGGTCTTATTGCCATCAATATTCTATAAGTGTAATTTATCAATGTATTTATTTGGATGGATGGACAGAAGACGGGGCTGGTGGACATAGAGGAAGACAGACAGAGATTAAGAGGAGTAGTCCGGGAATGAAGGAAAAGAGATTGAGAGAGAGAGAAAAAATTGTGAATGATAGATGAGTGATTAATATGAAAAATAATAAAAATGTGTCTTACATATTTCTAAGAATGCTTTATTTGTGTATAGAGATCATATTTAAGTTTGTTACTGGAAACGCAAAATAATATGGATATATACCAGCTCACTTTTTTAGGAGCTTTTGATGAATGTAATTCCCATATTTAGCATGAAACAGCACATTCTAATGTTCTACATAGAAAGCATGAATTTTATTTGGCATAATAAGAAGGACACCCTCGAGAGGTACAGTAGTAAAACAGATTTTGCCTATCAGTACCTATTAATGTGTAGCTCTGAGACTGGATAATTTGAACAGAGTACTACAATCTCTTCTAACATTTTAAAACCATGCATTTTTTTTATCCTGCTAAATTAATTAACTCTATCTTGCTAATGAAAAGTGACTTGAATTACTGAAAGTGCAATGTATCCTAATGAGCGAGCATTTTTTCAGCGAGCATTTTTTTTATTAAGCATATCAGTTCATTTCAGGTGTATAGGTAAAAAAAAATGGCAGGTATTCTAAAATATTTAGACTACTCATACTTAGAAGTGATGCCCTCAAGTCCGCAAGGAGTAAATTGTAAATAAGGTTTGCTATGATACTTTACAGGTCTTTCAATGTAGTCCATAAAATTATGTAATTTGTGTAAAGCTGCTTAAATTGTAATTTAAGTAAAAAGCCTTGAAATTTTTATCAAAAGCATTCAAATTAGTCTCTCCCCAGGTCAGTTAATGAGTTGTCACGATTTGGCCTCTTTACTGTAGAACACCTCCTGCAGACTAAGACAGTTAACCATGATTTTCATCAAAGGAAATGCTCATTAGTAGAGCTTTCAGAAACTGATTTGATTATAGTTTCACTTGTTAAAGTGAAATATTTTGAGCTCATTAGGGTGATTTGATTCAAGGTCATCTTTTGAAGCTAGTCCTGTCAATATAAGATAAATGGGCCCTCATCTTTTTTTCCTTCCTTATGTCTGTGCTTTTTAAACTCTACAGTGTAAAAGTTCCATAGCCATAATTAATTTTTTTTTTCATTCCTCTTCTACAAAGCTGCTAAAAAAAAAAGAACAAAAGATTTGGCTACCAAAAAGTAATTGAAGAACTATTAAGAGAGGAGACGGCTATCTTGTTTTATAGGAATCAGAAGAAATCCTTGAAAAGTTTCATGTTTGAAACTCGGCTATATTCTCCTTGACCTTTTCCAAAGTTTTGACGGTGAGCTTTATAGATATATTTGCATTTTTCTTTTAATCTAGAGTGCAACTTAACTTTGCAGAACCCCAAGAAATATTACAGATGGTCCAACAGATCTTTTCTTGCCCAGAATTAGACTGGTGATTTACTTTACAAATTGCAAGTATTATGAACTTTATAACTTTATTATGTGTTTTATATGTGTTAAAATACATAAAACATTTTAATTGCCGTGGTGTATGTTTGGAATGAAAAATGGTCAGTACTTTCTGTAATTGTAAGTTTGACATTTGCAGTTATTTAAATTAGTTATTAAAATATTTAATAGATTTTCTGCTAATTAATATATTATGCTGGCTTGAAACAAAATTTATTTTTTATTTTATTTTTGTATTTTTTTTCTAAGAATCGTTAAACCACATAATATATATTTAAGAAATCACAAAAGTTACTACATTCATTTATTTTGAATTATTTACTTGTGTTTATTTAGCATAGCATAAATGAGAACTAAAATCTGTGTTCTTCAATTTTATTTTAAAAGGAAATTGTCTGCCGTAAATAGCAGTCAAGCTTTTCTCATCTAATAAATTCCTAACTTATTTAATAAAAATATTACTTACTAATCTCTGTTGCACATTTATAAAAAAAATAATAATAAAAGAAATAAAAATGGCATTTGAACATTGTTTTTATACCACTTATTTTTTATACTAACATTTGGCAGTCTCAATAGGGGGTGGTTTTTGTTTCTGTTTGCATTGCTTTCAGTTTGCTATTTATGTCCCTTTTCTTCCCCAAGGCCTAACAGACTATTGGAATCCAAATCAGAGATTCATCTTCTTCATTCAGCCAGTCTTTTACGGTGCACTGATATAAATAAAATATGGCTGTAACTATCTTGAATGAATAGCATTTAATTTTGCAAAGAAATGTTCCTATTTCTTCAACATTGCATTTTATTAATAAAGGAATGCATTACATTATTTTCTGAGGACTTGTATTGGAAGGAAATAAGCATACATTTAATAAACAACATGTTGTACTAACTTGAGAATTGACATCTAAAATGTAGGCATATTTAAAAAATAATTGAATTGGAGATTTATAACTGTTTAAAAACTTTCAACAAAGTTTAGCAAAACATAGCTATAGCTCCACTCTGCAATTCTTCTTCTTCTTCTTCTTCTTCTTCTTCTTCTTCTTCTTATAAATTACACACCAACACACCACAAACACACCAACCATATGCAGAGCTGTACAATAGGTGACCTAACAAGGAAATAGTTGCTTGTTAATGAAACAAGACCACCAGAAATAATGGTGGTTGGGCTCCTGTTCAACAACCAGGGACTAACATTAAATAAGATGATTGACTCTTTCAAAGCGGATGAAATTAGGAAAATATATCTAAACTTTAATTGATTGCATTTTCTATAGTAAGAAATATCAATAAGTGATAAATGTTAAGATGACTTGTTTAAGTCAATGCACAATCGGGAAACTCAAATCCAGTGTCCAATAGTACTGCTGCTACATTGCTCAGGGAAGTAAACTGGTATTATCAATTATATACAGTAGGTGTGGGTAAATAAAATAGTCCAAGGCAGTCTTGAAAATAGCCCAAAATAGTTTATAAAAAATTATGAGTACCACTTTAAAATGAATTTTGCTGTGCAATAGGAATTCCTGGGTAGACAGTAGGTCCCTGTATCAGTGAATATGATGGGTAGAAGATTTCTTAGTGTAATCCATACATATACAGTGAGGGAAAAAGTATTTGATTCCCTGCTGATTTTGAATGTTTGCCCACTGACAAAGAAATGATCAGTCTATAATTTCAAAGGTAGGTGTATTTTAACAGTGAGAGACAGAAAAACAAAAAAATAAATCCAGAAAAATGCATGTCAAAAAAGTTATAAATTGATATGCATGTCAATGAGTGAAATAAGTGTTTGATCCCCTATCAATCAGCAAGATTTCTGGCTGCCAGCTGTCTTTTATACAGGTAACAAGCTGAGATTAGGAGCACTCTCTTAAAGGGAGTGCTCCTAATCTCAGCTCGTTACCTGTATAAAAAACTCCTGTCCATAGAAGCAATGAATCAATCAGATTCAATCAGATTCAAAACTCTTCAACATGGCCAAGACCAAAGAGTCCTGCAGTCCATTTTTGGCCATTAATTGTGATTGCACAGGATCCTACCTGTTCTTTTATATTACAACAAAGTATATATTCAAACAAGCAGAAATGGGTGCTACCAGGCTAGGGGCTAGCACAAACTACAAACAGTAGATTTCAGGTAGAAGGAGGAAGGTCCAGGCACTTCAATGCTCGAAACAGCATATTTATTTGGATACTGTGTTCCAAATAAATATAACTCTTTGAGCATTGGAGTGCCTGAACCTTCCTTCCTCTACTTAAAATGTCCATTTACATTAGGTATTGGTGAATTTATGAGTTGGTGTCGTTCTGTTCAACACTATGTTTCAAATCACAGGTCTCTTGACGTTATTCTATGACAACTGCTGAGTTGCAGACAATGAACAAAAGTTTAGTGGCCCATACTTGGCAAACTTAGAAGGTGTGGGAGAGCAGTAAGATCTGCTAAATGGGAACTGAGTAGAGAATACACCCAGGTTTCTGTGGCAGACCTCTCTGCCTTTGGATTATTATTTAAAAACCTGATTCGTCTGTTTGTTCGGTTATTGATGGTTGTTCGTATGTTTTCTGCTTACATTCATCCAAATACGAGCAAACTACCGAATGGCAGGCCACCCAGCAGGGAAGTGTGCTGCTCGTTAACCTTTCTGCCCTCATAAACATTGTGGTATGAATGGACACGTGGCGAGGCCATCTTGGACAGTCAAATGCCCAGCAGTGTTCGGCGACAAACTCATGGAACTGATTTCAGACACTGCTTCCCACGAACACTGCTAAAAATCACCGACCATCCATCACTCTGTTCCAAATTCATCCAACACCATGCTGTTTGGTAAATTGACAATACACGAACGGAACTGTACCAGATAGGCGACCCATGGAGCTCATTCATTTTGTCGAACACACAGTGTACAATACTTTAACTCCATGGTGATTGAACTACATGTATGGGATCTGAGCGTTGTTCGGTTATATTGCACGCTCAGATATAAGCTATCTGGGGATACGTTGAATGTGGGGGTTCCGTTCGGTATATTTGGAAATATGTATTTTTATGTGTTTTTACCAGTACTGTAAAATGGAGGATATTTTCTATGCCTGGAGGTAATTGAGTTACTTCAAGCACTTAACCCAATTATCTCCGGGATAGAGAGGAGGAGTTGTACTGTTCATGTGGGTGTGTTTCCATACTATAAATGCATGTGATTGGCTAATGTAAAAAATTGTCTCAGTCTTCCAAAAGGTCCCTATAGGAGTTTCCCTTGCTGGAAGACCTGCATAAAAGGCATGTAGTCACCATTAAACAGATCCTGCTTGACCCTCAATACAGAGCCTTGTCTTGTATTTGGGGGGATAATTCGCATGATTCCTGTTCGGCGCTTAGGAGTGTTCGGTAGCTGACTTTGCATTCGGGAAAAAGAACAACTGGTGGCGTTAACCCCTTCACCGACTTGGGGTGCTGTTACAGTTTCTTTATCAGTTGCTGCCTCCATCTGGTTTCTCCCTTTCTCACACTAGAATGCATACTGCCTACCTCATAGGATGATGGGGAAGCCACTGCTTCAGCTTGCTCTGGGTGTAGCCTCTGGTCTGTGGCACAGTTGGGAGTGCTTCCATGTGCTAGCTGTGTTAGCTGGGGTCTCCATGGATTGGATTCCTTATTCCAGCACATCCCACAGATGCTCAATTGGATAGAGATCTGGAGAATTTGGAGACCGAGGCAATACCTTGAACTCTTTATCATGTTCCACAAACCATTCCTGAACAATTTTGCAGTGTGGCAGGGTGCAGTATCCTGCTGAAAGAAACCACTGCCATCAGGGAATACCATTGTCATGAAGATATGTACATGGTCTGCAACAATCTCTAAATAGGTGGCACGTGTCAAAGTAACAGCCATATGGATGCGAGGACTCGAGGTTTCTGAGCAGAACATTGCCCAGATCATAACACTGCCTTCACCGTTCTGCCTTTTTCTATAGTGCATCCTGATGCCATTACTTCCTAAGGTAAATAATGCACACACAAAAAAAACTAAAACAATTTGGAGTGGAACACAATAAAAAAGGATATTATCCATACATATACATGTATGAGGTCGAAGTGGATTCTAAAAAAATACATAAATGAAACCAATAGTATAAATCTATATGACAAGTAAATAAGAAAGAAGGTTTCTGGAATCACTCACAAAGGTGGAGCCAAAAGGTGACACTTGGCTCTGGTGTTATGCACCTGTGGATCTTTAAAGGGACATCCAATGCCCTCTGTGCATAGATGAGGATCCAAAGTGATGGTATGGCACTTTGTTGGTAAAGTGAAAACTATTTTATTATTAAACAATAAAAGTAAAAATCTAATAGGGTATGAAAAATGAATAATAAATAGTGAGTATTCCCAATATACAATAGGCGTTTTGCCAAATTCGGCTTCCTCGGTTGGATAGGTGTGATAGGAGTAGTTCGTTATCCAAGTCTTTAAATAGGGTAGAGATTTATAATTCACTTACATTTTTGTATGTGAAAAATCACATTCAAATTAAATTACTCTTGCTGCTTCTCTTTTATTTTTAAATGCCTTTCATTGTTATGGTTTCTCTCTCATCACCACCACCACCACATTTTAGAATACTTTTTTTTCCTACTCAGTGTAGGTAAGGTTCACTTGTACAGTACTGTGTGCATATTACTAAAGGGGAAAAATCTGTCCATTTCTAGAGTGACTGAAAGTGGTTGTAGTTGGCACTGGCAGTAGCAGCTAGGCAAGTGGAATTTTTTTTTCTGTTTTCCTTTTTTTATTCAATCGATGATGAGTTGTGTAACTGTTCTTGACCAACCTATCTTTGCTGGAGACTGCACTATACTCACCACCCACTTGCCCTTACTAAGGGTGGTATTAGTGTCGGATGATCAGATACAGCACCAGTGGACCTGCAGTCTACCCTAGTACCTTCTTGTTTTGCTTCTACCCTTAGTAGTATAGACTTGTGGTGTCTTTACAGATGTTGCTTCATACTGCCACCTACTCACTCAGTTAGGATCAGTCAGCTCAATCTCAGACTCCCTTTTGTTGATAAAGTGCAAGAGTTCTAGGAAGGGACCAGCTTAGGGACAGCATCCGTCTGTAATGGGTAAAGTCTCCCGTGTGGAGAAGTGGTGGACAAGCCACCATGGGCCACCCATGGGAGTGAAGCGTTCGAGAGCCATGCTGACGGATGAGTTAGCCTACTAGGGTCAGATTAAGGGACAGAATTGCACTTTGCATTAACACCTAGCTAGCGGCCACGGGGTTTCTGTGCCTTTGGGCTAACACGTCTTCTGGTACTAACAAATAAAGTTTATCTTTTTAGAATCTAACATTTCATAGGGGGGACTGATGTAGAATTATTAAAAACCTGTATTGAACCTGTGTTGAATTTTTGCACTAACTCCATTTTAACCTACATTACCTGACAGATCCTCAATTTTAAACTACATTACATGACAGAATTTCCTAACAGCATTTAGTGTAATGAATAGAGACTGTATTTTCTACCCCGGAATTATTGAATCTCCTGTAACATGCAACAAAGTATAACCAAGGCCATAGCCAAGGCCATGAGAAGCTGGCCTAATGAAATGTTATATTCATAAAAGAACCCTGCACCTGACCACGAGTCTGACATCACTAACTACCCAAAATGACGCTCAAGCCCCCCTTCCCACCGAGTAAGCCTCATGCTGGGTAAGATGGCGCTTGAGCCATCTGTCCACACCCGTGTCCAGAACAATACCACCTCCCGGTGGGAGGACACCTAGCTAACCACTTAGTTCTTGAGCCAATTAATAATATTGATGGGTGGACATTGACATAGCCACTTAACATTTAATCCAATTAATGATCTTTATTTACTGATATCTCGATAATCAATGATGATGTAATTTCGCTCTTATAAGGGTCTGCGAGCCCGCTTTTAATCAGATGCCATTAAATTTTCTCGAAGTGCTTTTAACCTGAACTCCATGTGTCAGTGTGAATTTGCTTCTGCGTATACGCAATTTAATCATCTCAGATTTGGACAGGAACAGATAGATTTTTAAACACATTTGTTTATTTCTAAATTAATCTACATCATATTAAATAAGCATAAAAGCAAGAATTAAAGCTGTGGAAAACTTATCAAGGTACAAACATGTATTCTGTGTCTAAATAAGGAGCAATCACTATGGAAACCAAAAGAATGTCTCTCAATATTTAGAACTTTGTATCCAAAATAGCATGTGCTTTGCCTTGATACATATCTTCGAAGTATTTAAGTATCAGAATTTCCAAAGTGTGATGATGGCCATAAAGGCCAACCCCCAGACTGCCTAAGGAGGGGGCAACATGACTGCTGGCTGGGGTAGTTGGCTTGGTAACAGAATTATTACAAAGTATGAAACAGGAGCTAGGTTCTGGGAATTCTGGGAGAACTCACCAGTCCACTGCAGCACAGCCGAGGGATCCCGGTGGTGCTTTTTCCTGTGGAGATTTCCTATCAGAAAAAAGAGATTACTTTAATTCTCATATACTATTACATGATATAGACTATGGTACCCACTTTACATTGGCTGGTGGAGCTGACATGTCTAGGGAAGCATTGCTTACCTCGTTGCAGTCTTTCCATAGGACCCATGGAGCGGATTCCTAAGCCTCCTTGTTGCCGGGTGTCATTCCTGATCCTCAGTCCGTGGTAACGGTAACAGAGGTGGATTCCCCTCGGTCTGGGAATTCATCTCCTAGTCCTGTGAGGTATCCAAAGGCTACCCCTGAGTCCTCCATGACCAAGCACTGATGGTTCTCAGCACAAGACGTCCAATTCTGGAGAAGGAGGTCGGGAAGATGTTCCAGGCATCGGTGATCCAGGTTTGGGCCTTCTCCCAGATGGCACTGAATGGTCAGAGAGATCTTGCAGTCTGCGCTTGTCTCTTCCGGCTTCACAGGAAACGATGGAGGTGTGTGCAGCTGCACGCTCTGATCGGCGAACTGACTTTCGCCAGTATCAGCGGGGCACATACGTGACATCCATTTGGGAGCCTTCACGGATGGCACAGGCTCTGGTTGCAAATAAAAGTCCAGAAGGGAACCGAACAGTCTGCGTTTGGGAGTCAGAAGTTTGAACGGAGAAGGTCGGAAAGTGAGTCTGTGAGTATGTACATGGTGGCTGTGCAGGATATTGCTCCAAGTCGCAGTACAGGCAAGGACACAAGCAGGAGAATCGTTGAGGATAAGCCAAAATTCAGAGGGTGCCAGAAGTCAGCATAAACGAGGGTAAGCAAAATTCAGAGGATGCCAGAGGTCAGGACACACAATAAGAATAAGCCAAGGTCAGGAGCCGACTGGAGAACACTGGATCACAAACACAGTAACCATAGTCAATGAACTATATATATATATATATATATATATATATATATGCAATATATATATATATATATATATATATATATATATATATATATGCACAATCACAGACCTTCTGGTGCAGCTCAATGAGAAGTTTTTGCAAGACGGGTGCTTTAAACAAGTGCTGCCTCTTGAGTTTCACTGAGCTAACCAAACCAGGAAGTAACAGGACCAATGGTCTGCTTAAAAGCCAAGGGGTGTAACCAGGTTAATTTGTGCCAGTGTCTATTAAATATGTACTTTTTGTAAAATGAAAAAAGAGGATTTACTCTAAACACATAAAGGATTTCAGCAAGCTAACGTGCTTTAGGGGCCTGGTGTGTCCCTTTCAGAAACAATACCATTCTATGGCATTTTACAGTTTGTTCCTTCAGTGATTGAAATTACAATATTTCATAAGAATTTACTCCATTTGTGAAGATGTGTACTGTGATAATAACTGGGCAATATGGTGCATATATTGCAGGCAAAATACCCTTGTCTGAGAAAAAAAAAATAGATATAGGTTGTTTTTTTCCTTCCATTGTACTTGGGATTCTAATGAATTTATATTTCTGTTTATAAGCATTATTATCTTTTTGATAATATTATTTAATGTATACATGCTTACATTATGCACTTGGATGTATGTACTAAGTTATAGGAATTATTGTTTTTGTAGTTTTTTTATTTGTTCTGAAATTTACATGTAGACAAGTACAAATAACATTACCTTTGAACAACTCAAGAGTGTTACCTTTTCATTATGCGTTTTATTAATATACACCAACACAAATAAATATGAAAGAGAGAAGGCAATATGAGAGGATGGACAGACAGATGGATAGATAGTAGACTGATTATGCACAATATTCTCAGGTTGGATGGTTGCTAGTCAGTCAGTTAGAATAGACTATAATTTTGCTTCAATTGTTTATCCGCTACAGGAGTTGGATTAGCAACACGAAAGTCTGCAGATGTGATTGTTTGCCATTAGATGCAGCTTCAGGCTGCTGCTGTACACTTTTCATCATGAGGATCCAAACCCAAGTCGGTGAACCAGGGCTAATGATCATGCTCTTCCTACGAGACATCAGAGTCCAAGTCTGTATGAGTTAATCCTTTTTTTCGGTGATTAGATATTTTTTTCCTGCTTTAAACTTCAACTTGAAATGTGTTTTTATTGCAAAACAGAGAAAACTTTCTAGTATTAGCTGAAGCAGTCAATACAAATTCATTTTAATTTTACAGATTAATACAGACACTTTATTGCATTGTTGTAAAAAAATATTGAAAGCATAGAATTGGTTTAAAGTATTGTGGTAAAAAAAAACAACACATTATATAAATGCATATATAAATACATACTTATACGGACAAATCTAGTACACTCACAGGTACTCCTCATATACGGACCGGGTTCCATTCTCACGACCCGGTTGTAGAACGAATTGGTTAGTGAGTGAGGAATTGAGGCATTCCCTACTCTTGTGTGCTTGTCTATGTTCGGGGAAATTTCCCCGAACATAGACGAATGCAGCATAGCAAGGAATCCCTCTAATAGCCACGACAGCTTTCACTTACCCCCATGCTACAGGTAGGTTGTAAAATGAGGACCACCTGTAGATGGTTTTAATTAACAGTGATGATCAAACATCGAAGTCTGAATTCCTATACTGTACTTTGACTTATGCACGGTGAGAAAATCTGACTGTGCCAAACCTTTTTTCTTTAAAACAGAAGTTTTTTTGGGACAACCAAATTTAGGCTGAATGTCAGTTTAGAGATTCTGCCTTGGAAAATGGTATTAGAGGAATTGAAAAGGGCAAATCAGTGTTCTGCAAAATAAAGACAAAATATAATATTATGTATTTAGCATTTTCCTGCCATTTGGATCACTGATAAACATAGAATATGTTACCAAAAGAGGGAGAAACAGGAGCGGTAAAAAAAAAAATTTTTTAGATATGTATGTTATTTATTCAATGAATACGATTTTCATTGGTCATGAAGTAAAGCATCATATGTAACATTCGTGGTCACGCAGGTCCAAATCAACAACCATTTGTGGGTCACGCAGGACCATCATAATAAGAACTATTATGTTGCCAGGACGCTCAGGTCCATAGCAGTCTATCACAGTATTTCTAATAGGGTGTAACAACAGTTAATACAACAATTTTAATGACTCATGTTTGAAGAGAAAAGTAACACGGGTAATTGACTAGCCAAGAAAACCTCCCTCTCTCAACCCACCACCAGCTGGTCCGGAATGGAGAGGAACACACCTCCCAATCCCCATTCGGTCCCACTTTAAGGAGGTCAGTTTCAATACAGTCTCAAACAAGGGGCCACAACAAAAGGGGCAGTGTATCAGAGGCAAGGGAGGTCAGTGTCCCCAGAAATCCATTAATACATTCTTGACGCTCTTGGCCAGCGACCCAAGACCCTATCACGTGGTGACCATCTCTCCCTCCTCTATTCTTTCACTACTCTTCTTGGGTCTTCTAACCTTTGGATGTTAGTATGGTAGATGGTTGTTACACAATGTGTCCTTATATTTTATATTAATTACATATACAATATATAAGAATATAAACATTTTTAAAATTTTATTGCGTTTCCTTTTCGTTTTATTGCTCACTTGATCTGTTAATAAAATCAACATTTAAAGTGAGAATTCAAAGTTCATTCAAAGTGAATTTCAAACTTTAAAAGTTGAAAATAGCTGAACTGGAAAAGTTATCTCAGCCAGTTATGCTTTCAGTTTTTCTACTCTGGCCTTGAATTTGAAATTCTTTTCATATTCACTTTGAATTGTCACATTAGTAACTAGCCCTGTGAGTGACTGCTACCTAGCCATCAACCATCTTTTTTCCCATCAATTATGTCTTTTTTTTTGGTGCCATGGCCATGATCAACTTAAATTCAGACAAATTGTAGTTCAGATTGAACTGAATTTCCAGGTCTACTGGATTTTGAGATCATTTGAAAGGCACAATATCGGAACTAAAATACTGATGCGTGCTATGCTAATAGTTAAACACTTTGGGTTCATTTTCATACTTATTTAAAATGAACCCAAAGTGTTAAGAAATAATATCACTTAACTGGTAGATGTTTGCTGCTAAAAATGACCAACAGGTCTCCATGGTCAATACTTGCATTTAATGTCTGCACACTATTCATGTCCACCTTTACAGATACCATTCAACACTTAGCGTTTACAATTTTGTAAATGGATATACATAAAAAAGGCACATTTTGATATATTTGACAAAGCTTTAAAGGGCTTAGAGACTGTATGTGCACTTTACCAGTGATTGTAGGAATACGTTTCCATTAGAATTTCCATACATCCAAATTGTAAAATGTTAGAAATTTACTTTGAATTCACTTTGAAGTTTCACTTTAGTGAATAAACCTGCACATTTTAAAGTATGGAAACTGATGGTAATTGCTAATGATATAAAATATCATTGTAGTGATTATTGATGAGTCGCTAAAAGCTGCGACAAGCATGGAAACAATCCCTATGTCTTCTAAATTATGCTGCTTATTAGACTTGTGCACTACAAGACAGTTTGGTGCGGCTGAAGCATTTTTTTCTGAAAATGTAAATTCTCTTTGGGATGTGCAAGTTCAGTTTCGGGAAAAAAATTTGTAGGAATATTTGGACAAACCAAAAAGGTGCGAAAATGGGCAATCAGTCTGCTGCAAAAATATATAAAGAATATAAATATATTTTATATTTTTCCATTATTTGGTTCACAGATAAAGTGAGAAAATGTAACCAGTAGATGGAAAAAGAAGAGAAGCAATAAAATAGAATCCACGTTTATATATATATATATATATATATATATATATATAAATGTATATATATTTTTTTTTGTTCACTTCTACTCCTTTTTTCTAATCTATAGGTAACTTCTTACTTGATTTGTAAATAAAATCAACGTTTAGTAGCCATCAATAACCATTTGTTCCCTTAAATGATCTATTTTGTGTTACTACCGGCGGAACTCCGAATGCTCAATGTTTGCCCATCACACTAGTTGTTTGGCACTTTGGAGAATCAGAATTTGTCCGAAGAGCCAATCAGAATTCTTCCAAAGAGTCAATCAGCCCAAAAATGAATCAGTTGCAAATTGTACAAATTTGAATGCACAATTCTACTTCTAGTTATGGATAACTGCATGCAGTATATATCCTATATATCATTTTAAAGCAGTTATGATGTGCAAAATATAATTTTCCATAAATATTGTAGGATGCCAAGGTGGTGAGAATAACTCCACATTGCTTCTTTTTTCACTACTAATTGTTACAGACGGAATCAGCTCACCAGAGAAGTCTCCTTCTTATATTGAATGGTTCATTAATTGATTGCAGTTACAAGTGCAGTAGTTGTAATTTACTTGCATCATGAGGTTCACGATGAGGACAGATGACAGAAAATAAAAGTTAAGTGTCATGCATATATAAGTATATCCATAATTAGAGTCTCACTTTCTATGTTGTGTTATCATTATTTTATTTGTTCATTTGGATCTTAGTATTTTATTTTAATATAGAAGCACATTGTAAATAATATATGCAACTATATGAAATCATATATTAGTAACTCACAGGTTTTAAAATACAAGTTTTTAAAATAGAGAACTTGAACTGTACATTCCCCCATGGGAATAAACTTTAAAAAAAAAAATATATATATATATATATATATATCACATATGTTGAAATATTCTCCCTGAAGAATTTAAGATGTGAGTTCCAAAGCCTTCATGCCCAATTTTTATTTGATCTTGTTAAAGAAAATCTATATCTGACAGGCCTATAGAGATATGTTGTGACAGTCATTTGTCAATTTTTCCTGACCACAGACAGTTTTAATGCCTTTGGGTTTTGGAAACTCTGCAGAATATTATTTAATTTTATATTATTCATGGCGAATACAATTCTCTAAATGTACTCCTGCTTATTAACAGGTTTAAAAAAAATCAGTCGTCATTCACTAATAAATTAGATGCAATATAATTGTCAGATATAGAAAAAGAAAACATATTTTACCTCTTGGAAACATGTAATTGTAGATTTGTCAGACAAAGGTTTTCATAAAACATTAGTGACTCATATGTGATAATGATAATAATAATAAAAATTATTATTATTACTATCATTATTATTGTTTTTTATTTTAAACACAACATTTAGATGCATTTTTTATTAATGGCCAGTGAATTGTAAAATACTTGTCTTGCTAATTACATATTTATTAAAAATGTTAAAATAGACTATAAAGAAATAAAAGGGATAATGATACAATATAGGGTTACTCTAGAAAAAAACAACCCCTTTTTGTACTTTAAAATGCCCTACTGGGTATTTTTCATTAGTGCCCCCCTCGTCTTATGGTCCTATCAAATACTTCTCATAGAGAAGCATTTGATTGAAACTTGTCACTGGCTCAGAGCACCTGTGCAAACACTGGGATGGTAATGGGGTGGATGGAGGGAAGGGATTGAAAAAAAAAATTATAACTGGAGGGAGTGTTGCAATACACTGAAGGTGCCTTTTGCACAGAATTCACCTTGAACAGAGTTCTGGGCTGCCTAAGTCACATATCCTGGTGGTGCAACTACCCTTCCCCCCCCCCCCCCCCCGCCAACCCGTACAAAAGCGCAGATTATTCAGTATCATATAATAGTGTTTCAATTAGAGATGCTACACATACAGGTAAACATACCACCATATCCACTTATAAAAGCAAGAGTATACCTTTAACAGATGCAGTCACATTACATTGTAGAAGAGCTGTTGAGATTACAAATTGAAATAATATATGTTTCAATGTTATATTATCCTTGTAGAAAGTATGCACATACATAACAATAATACAAGTAAAATATCATAGCATTAAAGTATCAAGAAGCTGCTGTCCACCAGTAGTCTCAATGCCTATTTAGAGTTTATATGATAATTAGCAAGCTCTATTCACTGGGCTAATAAAACAAAGCAGCAAAAGTTTAAGTTTAATCAAGCACTGTGATTGGTTGTCATGTTTGTGTACTGTGGGAGGTCCTCTTGCAGGGGCACCTACGAAAAAACAAGTGTGGCATCAATAAAACATTATTCCTGTTGTACCCTTCATCATGTTTCGGCTGGTGTTTGGGTAACCTATTACTACTTTGGAGAATTTCCAGCCTGAGCGCTTCACTTACTTGGGATTATCAGACGAATGGAGAACCGAACAGCGAGCTATAATCACTCTTGCTCTCTGCCGTTCGGTTAAAAACTGACAAACTCCTAGCTACCACTTCAGGGTTCGTTACAGTGTGTATACATACATATGTACAGATTTACATATACAGTATTTATGCATAAATGTATAGTACTGGACTTGAGAAAATGGTAAATCACAATCACCACTCGCCATCAATTAAAGGTATGTTAATACCGCCATCAATTAAAGGTATGTTAATGTGAAGGCCAAAAAAGACTTTCAGCTGTTTGCAAAAAACATGTCAAACAAAGCAATTGAAATAGCTCACCACAATTAATGCTTCAATTGCTTCCCCCTAATTCCACTGAAAATGCAACTTATAATTATTTTTCCAGTCTGAAAATTATTTAACCCCCTGAATACAATCCCTCACAACACCACAAATATGCAAACAAAGTGTTGTCTCAAGCATACCTGATGCAACTAATCAAGGGCTTTATTAGCTGCACCGGTGTGCTTGTGCTGGACTACTTGAAATACCTGAACTGAAGGGGTTTGTTGAGTGTCAGGTTTGATTGCATGTTAGAAATAAGGCTAAGTCAAAAGAATGGTCCACAAAGTTAAGAGAAGAGATCATCACCCTTTACAAACAAGTTACAGGATACAAAAAGATAGCAAAGACACTGCATGTTTCTAGAGATACCATTGGAAGCATAGTTCACAAGTTCAAAGTTGAAGGAACAGTGGTTACAATATGTGGATAGGGCAGAAAAAGGACAGTGGACAGTGACTGCAAAAGACCTGCAGCAAGATTTGGTGGCAACAGGCTCTGAGGTTTCACTGAGCACAGTAAGGCGCGTACTAAATATGGTTTCCATGCCACTTCACTTATGACCCAAAAGCACAAGAAAAGTTTGCTCCAATATGCTCAAAATCATATCGAAAAGCCACAGAAGTTTTGGGATTCTGTTCTGGGGAGTGATTGGATCAGCAGTTTATTTGGAGGAAGAGGAATAAAGCATATGCTGAAAAGAACACTCATCCTTGCATCCCCTAACACTGGAAACCTGCAGTGTCTGGAAGGAAAGATGGATTAATTAAAGTACCAGGAAATTCCGTCTGTGAGGAAGCTAAAGCTTGGGAGTTATTGGACCTTCCAAGAAGACAATTATCCAAAGCATACATAAAATTCCACCAAGGCTTGGTTGCAGAAGAAGTCCTGGAAATTTATACAGTGACCATCACAGTCACCTGACTTGAATCCCATAGAAAATCTCACCGTGGGATTTGAAGAAGGCGGTTGCAGTACTGGAGGCCATTGCTTATGAGGAAACGCTGGAACACTGCCAGAAGCTTGTGCACCTAATTTGCAGCAAGTAATAACAGAAATCAGGTGCTTTACTAAGTACTAAAGAAGCTTAACATGAAGGGGTTGAATAATTTTGAGACTGGAGAAGTCATTGTAAGTTGCATTTTAAGTTGAATTTGGGTAAACCACTTGACGCATTTGTTGTATTTAGCTATTTAAAATACTTTTGTTTGAATTTTTCATTGCAAACAGCTGAAAGTCTGTCAATTTTGACAATAAACCTGATTTTCAATGAGGGTTGAATGATTTTGATTGCACATGTCTATATGTATTATCACATTAACAATCGTCTGTTCAGGTTCTCCATATGTATAAGTAGAACGTACTGTGACTAACCCATGACCTTCATACTCAGATAATCACAGATGAACGTACTGTGACTAACCCATGACCTTCATACTCAGATAATCACAGATGAAGTGCATGTACAGGATGAGCCTCGTATTGCAGCGATTTAGGAAGCACACTTTTTAATGCCTTTTTTTGAGTTGTTAACAGACAAATGCAAAACACGTGTGGTATCTGTAAGGACAGACAGTATTTGTGGAAAGCCACAAAACCTGGGATTGGAAACTAGCCGGGACATTTTGGCCATTAATATCTACTGGCTATTAATAGTAACAGCAGCTTATGGGGGATTTTATACAACTGCTTTGAAATAAGCACTAAACGTTACTCATTTTATCAACTGCAGAAGGATCAGTGAGCTTGCCAGGAATCAAATGTGTGACAATGAGACAATGTGTGGCAATGAGATAGATGCACTAAAGCCTATCCACTGAGCTAATTGATTGGTTATTAAAAAGAAATCCACTGCTTGCGCATCTGATGCCCACCTCTATTCCCTGCTCCGTTAGACTTTTACCTAGTCTCCATTTCTATAGAAATCATTGAAAACTCACTTCTTCAGGAACGCATATCAATTAAAATGTTATCCACTTTCCATACCCACACCTTGCTAACCCACCCTGCTTCCTCTCTTGCAACTGTGTCATCCAATAAACTAGCCCTTCATTGTAAACTCTTCCAGTAACCTACTTTTTGCCGTACATTAAATACATCCTACCTTACCTCTTATCAGGGCCGGTGCTACCATATGGCGGCCTTGGGGCGAACTGACCCGAGGGGCACAAAAATTTCAGAGTAACCGGCGGGAGTACGGAGAACTCTGCTCCCAACAGTCACATTCTGCAGCAATGCCCATGGTTGTAATTTACCCAGCTGGCAGTGTGATGGCGGAAAAAACGTGCAGCTACTGAGGGAGGTTGGTGGAGCATCGAGGAGCGACCATGGCCAATCTCTTCATGAGCTAAAGGGCGCTGAGATACGTGACATCATATCCCAGCAGCCAACTGCTGTGGAGTAATATTATTAAATAATTACCTACAATTCACACAATTATGCTGTAAACAATTGTGCTTCACTGGCAACAACATATTACACCACACAGTGTAAACACTTGCTGTACAAAGACAGATAATCACACAAATATACCACACAATTTAAACAACTGAGCTATGCCGACAGCTATTCACACAATAATATTAACTAATTACCTACAACTCACACAATTATGATGTAAACAATTGTAACAAACTGACAGGTAGTCACAAATATCTACATCACAAAATAAACATTATCAGACAGACTGTCTTTAACACAATGACAAGGAAAGATTTGTCCACTTAACCCCTTCAGGACCGCTGACGGTTCAGGACCGTCAGCGGCAAAACGTGCGTTTGGACCGCTGACGGTCCTGAACCGTCATAACGGTTTTGGGCTACTTACCTGATCGCCGTCGGTCCCACGGCGGCGATCAGCTCGCCTCCCGGTCCAGGGGGACTGCCTGTCTGCCCGGGCAGTCCCCCCTCGGCAGATCAGGACCCCACGGCCATGTGATCACTCGATCACATGACCGCAATAGGGGTCTTTGTATCTGCCTGCAGGGGGACTGTCTGTGCTGACAGGCAGTCTCCCTGCAAGTGTAAAATAAAAAAATAAAGTGAAAAAAAAAACAATCAGTGTAAAAAAAATAATAATATGTGTATATATATATGATATATATACATGTATTATATCTATATATATAATATATGTATATATATCATATATATAATGTCACACTAAGTGTATTTTTATATTTATATATACGTATATTAATATAAAAATACACTTATATTTAAATTACACACGAATATATACAATATATATAATAACTATATATATGGTATATATATATTATTATAAAATACAAATAATATGTTAATAAAAATAAATAACAAAAAATAAAAATAATTTTTAATAATTAAAAAAAAATTATATATATATATTCAATTTTATTCTAACAGTATTTTGATATTGATATATATATATTTATATCAAAATACACTTAGAATGTAATGATATATATATCTATGTATAAATAAATAAATAAAAATAATACAAAATATACATATGTCCACATACAAAATTACATTAATAATTTCATAAATATACACGTAGACGTCAAATATATAAATATGTATATATATTAAAATTCTACGTGCATATTTATGTAATATTTGTACCTAATTAAGTAATTTTAATGATTGCAATTTGAGGGACCTGCCTGCCAACCCAGGCCAAAAGTCCAGATAATTTAATTTGCTAGCACTGTGCTTAACCCTGTAACTTTCTATGACACCCTAAATCCTGTACATGGGGGTACTGTTTTACTCGGGAGACTTCGCTGAACACAAATATTAGTGTTTCAAAACAGTAAAACATATCACAGCGATGATATTGTCAGTGAAAGTGAAGTTTTTTGCATTTTTCACACACAAACAGCTCTTTCACTGAGGATATTATTGCTGTGATATATTTTACTGTTCTGATACACTAATATTTGTGTTCAGCGAAGTCTCCTGAGTATAACAGTACCCCACATGTAGAGGTTTTATAGTGTTTGTGAAAGTTACAGGGTCAAATATAAGGCTTGATTTTACTTTTTTTTTTTTTATTGAAATTTGTCAGATTGGTTAGGTTGCCTTTGACAGCGTATGGTAGCCAAGGAATGAGAATTAGCCCCATGATGGCATACCATTTACAAAAGAAGACAACCCAAGGTATTGCAAATGGGGTATGTTCAGCCTTTTTTAGTCGCCACTTAGTCACAAACACTGGCCAAAGTTAGCGGTTTTTGCATTTTTAACACACAAACAAATATAAATGCTAACTTTGGCCAGTGTTTGTGACTAGGTGGCTACTAAAAAAGACTGGACATACCCCATTTTAAATACCCTGGGTTGTCTACTTTAAAAAATATGTACATGTTAGGTGTGTTTCGGGGATTTATGACAGATAACGGTGTAACAATGTCACTATTGATACATTTAAAATATATATATATTGAAACAGCAATTTCCTACTTGTATTTATAGGCCTATAACTTGCAAAAAAAAGCAATAAAGCATGTAAACACTGGGTGTTTTTAAACTCGGGACAAAATTTTGAATCTATTTAGCAGTTTTTTTCATTAGCTTTTGTAGATAAGTAAAAGATTTTTCAAGTAAAAGTCCAAAAACATGTTTTTTTTTTTATTTTTCACCATATTTCATTATTTTTTTTAAATACAATATATGACATAATATAAATACTGGTATGTAAAGAAAGCCCTTCTTGTCGTGAAAAAAACAATATATAACTTGTATGGGAACCGTAAATGAGAGAGCGGAAAATTACAGCTAAACACAAACACCACAAAAGTGTTAAAACTGCTCTGGTCCTTAACGTACAAACATCGCAAAAACAGGCCGGTCCTGAAGGGGTTAAAATCCAATTCCAGTAAACCGAAAAACAAATGGCAAAAAGTAGCCAAAAATACAATTTCAATTCACTACAATTTGGTGTTTAGTGAATAAAAATCCCGGTCTGACGTGTCTCTGGGGTTTTCCACAAATACATTTCGAATATATTGCAATTTAATTAGGCGATTGCATGCTTTCAATTTATTTTAACATTTAAATAAATACCTAAATAATCGTGTTACATAAATAAAGTGGAGTATAACTCAATTTCAAATTGTATGGTCTTTTAACTATGAATACATTTTATCAACTACACACGTTTAAAATGAAAAGGATTTTTGAGGTGTTTAAAACAGTCAAACTTTTTTTCAATTACTTCAAATATCACTAATAATTTTATGAAAACTATGAAAATGATATATAATGTAAAAGAAAATGCTGAACGGGTGGGATGTTTGTTACATTTACACATGTTGAATGTTTAGGGTTTTTTTGTGTGTGTGTTGAAAAACCTGGTAAAAATGCCTAAACTGTTTAGGCTGGCCAGCATATGCGACTAATTCTCACAGAGGTTTTCCGGAAAACCAGTGACAAGATTGGCACTTTAGGCTAGCCCCAGGCAGTCAGCAGTGGTAGAATGCTTCACATTACCTCACATGTTAAGTTTCTCAACTGACACAAAGCTTAATGGAAGTGAACCCTGACAATAGTAGCCAATGGAGTGTAAGTGACATTCTGTTGGCATGCCATTATGCATTCCCCCTTTTTCTTGAAGTTGTAATCTCTCCTGAGTAAATCTTGATGTTAAAATGCCATTGTATTTTGACAAGTGATTCCACCGTTTACTAACAATTATAGAACAGGCACTGTGCCTGCATCTTGACAAGTGCTAGGCATACATATTTGTTTTAAAAAAAACATGTCATTAAAAGCAATGTA
Source organism: Pelobates fuscus (assembly GCF_036172605.1). Lineage (NCBI taxonomy): Eukaryota > Metazoa > Chordata > Amphibia > Anura > Pelobatidae > Pelobates > Pelobates fuscus. The sequence goes on along the minus strand of NC_086318.1, from coordinate 37,967,686 downwards.
CTTCTACAATAGCCCTAATTTGCTTGATTTTTAAGATATTTTTCACATTACGCTTAAAAAAACGAAAAAATATATCTATAGTATTTAACCATTTGTGAGCTGTAAAAGATTATTGGGAAGCCGAGCATCATAAAAAATGTTTACAAAAAGCTGTGACAAGGCGTGCTATCACTGGCCTATAAAACATGGCAATTGTGGCAGTAAACCTGTATTTGCAAAATGATGTCAATATGCAATAATAAACTTAAAGAACAAAACTACCAGTTTTTGTGTAAACTTTGTCAAATTTTCTATGGTTTCATTGTCCCCTTGCGTACACCCAAACATTCCGAACATGGTAAGGTAAAGAATTCCTATGGTAGCATCGCTCGAGAGGAGATGTTTAGAAATGATTTTTGCCATAAAAGACTATATTAAAAAAATAAGATGCAAGTGACCTTCTCGCCCACAGAGCTACAAGGGAATTATATAAAAAGGACCAAAACTGTGTCCTTGTGCCCTCTGGACTTTTATAACCCATGCGATATAAAGTAGGCCCACGTATTAAATTGCCAGGCCAGCAAAAATTACATAATAGATTAATTAAACGATATCTCAAATATGCTCTCTAGAGGAAATAGATGTTGTAAAAGAAGAATCACACACTTTAACAGGTTAAGAGAAGGCAGCAGACAAAGATGTGGCACACTCCCGATATAAAATGGCAAACTTAGACACAAGATTTCAACAGCTACATGACTTTCATTACGCTCTGGCTTTAAAAGTGGATGTGATGACTGATCGCAGCAGGAGGTCAAATATCACAATTAGAGTAATCACAGAATATTATCATTGTTGATGAACGCCTTCAATTCTTATGACGATTGCTGACTTCCCTGCTATCTCCTAAATAAGTTAAGAGCACACTGTATCAGGGGTTTACAGAATTTTGAGAACATTGTGTCCCAGATGCAGTTCCATGAGGTGCATGTGATTCTCTGTTATCAGCCAACTTCCTGCATCTTGAATGCTATGACAGGAGATGTGCCGTACTAACTTGAATAACATACCTTATTCTTTTCTAAAATCTTGCAATTGAGGCAGTCTTTGGATTCCATTATTCACAACTTGAGAGATGTAGGCCCTTCATAGAAGGAGGCTACCAATCCACAAGTTGGCAACTGAGTCATCGTTACCTTCTGTTTTTATGTAACACTAGTTGTATATCAACTCCTTTGTAAGGTTTTTTTTGTGTTTTAGTCAAAAAAGAAAAATTATAATAACACTAAACACTACTTGATTGTTAAGTATTCATACGTATATTTTGTTCTTTCTTCTTGTAAAACAGACTTGCCATATACATAGGTTTTTCTGGGTCACGTAACGATATAATGCAATCAGACTTTCTGGATTTTCTTGTAAAAACAGATTTATTCTTTTTGATTCACAAATACAAAATCACTTCTTACAGCATTATTAAATGGTCAACAGCTAACGGTTGACAGCTGGACATGCGACGTGTTAGATGGAGACATCTCTGATCTTTATGTTCTGTGTCTCCGAGTCTCAGTATCACATCTTACATATTTATTTGTCTATATATTCACCACAAAAGCTGATGTGTAAGAATATTTTATCATTAAAATGCTATTCATACAATGTTCTTGTAAGCATTACTAATACCCTTATTACATTATCCCCATGTTTTCAATAGAAAAGTCTTTGTAACACTTACCACCTGTTCATGTCACTCAAGATCAACCATGCCCAAGAATGGAATGCATATAAAATATCCCAAACATAGAATATTGTACAGTTTTCCATAAATATAGTAATTGTGTGACGTTTAGAAGCTCCCTGGCCTGTCATGCTTTGTTTGTTTTGTGTCATATACCCTGGTTTTTCTGTAGCATGTGCCATTTATCTGTGTTCCTGCTATCAACTCTGCTGGTTCTGTTTCGATCATGAATTTACTTTTTCTCAGAAATATAATAGATGATGAGGATGAAGGTTGGTGTTTTGTTGTGGTAAACAAAATCAAGACACTTAGAGAAATAAGTAATCAAATGCTGGTTTCCCTGCATACCCCTTTGCTAACAGTGATTGGTGCTGGGTTGTGCCTGATTGCCAGCACTGACCATTATGTGATGGTAGGGAGAGCATGCAGGGGTTGCAGCATGCAAAGGAGATCTACTCTCAAAGTGCCCAGTACTATGTAAGCTGGAGAAATGTTCTGTTGCTATCAGTACAGACATTAGCAGAAGGAATCACTCCGAAGTAGGGATAGTGTTAAGGTTAGGGTTTGTTTTAGGTTTGGTTTGGGTTGAGTTAGAGTTGGTGAAGGGATAGGTTTAGTGTTGGGTTAGAGTTGGTGAAGGGCTAGGGTTAGTGTTGGGTTAGAGTTTGTGAAGGGGTTGGGTTACTGTTTGGTTAGAGTTAGTGAAGGGGTAGGTTTAGTGTTGGGTTAGAATTGGTAAAGGCGTAAGGGTAGTGTTGGGTTACAGTTGGTGAAGGGATAGGGTTAGTGTTGGGTTAGAGCTAGTTAAGGCATAGGGTTAGTGTTAGGTTAGAGTGGGTGAAGGGATAGGGTTAGAGCTAGTTAAGGGGTAGGGTTAGTGTTGGGTTAGTGTTGGTAAAGGTAAAGGGTTAATGATGGGTTAGGATTAATGCTTGGCTAGGGTTAGGAATAGTATAGGGTTAATTTTAGGAGTAAGGTTAGTGCAGGTGTACAGTTAGAGTTAGTCTAAACATAGAGTTAGTGATAGGGTCGCTGCATGGTTAGAGACCAAACATGTATTTAAAGCCTAGACATAGGAGTCATTTAACAATCAGGGCTGACAAGTGAATCTATTTTAATTTATTTTAATTCAGTCATTTCTGTCCTATAAAAACAATATATAATATAGTATGGATGCAAAGAGAAAGCCTTAAATAATGATGGAACAAATACATAGCACAAATTTGAGATATTGTTTTGGTTCAGAGGTTTGACAATTGTCTCCAACTTTAATTGGTTAAGTGTAACAGTTCATTTGCGCGGTACATCATATTTTATTTTTTTTGCTAAATCTATCTGTTTTAAAAGATAAATGGTAAAACTAATTACAAATCAATTTTGAAACTGTCCTGGTTAAAACTGAAAATTCTAATGACAGTTCAGTCACAAGCATATTGTATTAATTCAAAGGCTAACTGCTGATGACTTAAAACAAAAGATGGTAACAGCATGGAGAATTTTCACATACTATTAGTATGATTGTCATTTTATGTTACACAGTCCTTAAATTGAATTTATGAAGTATTAATTGGAAGTCATACTTGGACTTCAAAATAAATATCAGATGAAACATTTCATTCTTGAGCTGTAACATTTTTTATTCTTGCATTGCCACTTACATTCCTTCATATTGTGTTTGCAAACTTGCTAGTGTGATATGGCCACACTGTCTCCATCTACTGTTGAATAAGCTTAACTACTATTTATGAAATCGAACTAATGGTCTATTGAGTAGAGAAAAAACTTGCAATTACTATGTATTTTTTGTACATGCACGCTCATTTGTTGCCTGTAAAATACTTTTTTTTTTTAAATAGACAAAAGGATGCACTCAAAACTAAATAATTAATTGTAACAGGTAATCTTTATTATTACATATAAAGCAATACTAAACAATACAATTGCAATTGGTACAAAAAAGAATGTAACTAAGGCTTAGCTATAATAAACCAAATCAGATAAGCAGAAGTAATGAGTTCCATGCAGCCTATAAGAGCTCAAGCACATGACAACCCTCCTCTCCCCCAACGTTTCGACACCAAGTGTGCCTTTTTCAAGGGACAGGATGTTATTGATGAAATAAATACTTTTTTGTTATGTTTTTCATGGTTTGAGTTAATCAAATAAAGTGACCTTTCACACACGTGTAGTTAAAAGTAACTATGCAAATAACATTTACGATCAATATATATATACAATAAATATAAGGATAATAACAGGTTGTATTGTAGTACATATTGTATGCATATTGTACCACCACCATAGCCAAGCTATGTTGAAAATCTTTTGTTAAATATGTGATATATTTAGAGGACTCGAACTGCAACCTTCAGTCTCTAGAATAACCTTCAGTAAATAAGGTTGCAAGCATTTTCTAGTTTCCAAACACTCATTGTTATTGCAATTTTTTTTGCAGGTTTCAATAACAAAACAGTAAAGGCATGTGCCATTTTTAAGAAGCACCCACAGCATTAAACTCAGAATAAAAAAAGAAAAAAAAAGAAATAATAATCAATCTAAATTGTACAATTGTGGCTTATCTAGCCAAACTGTGATGTTAGCTCAGTTAAAAGAACACACAAAGTACATTCTAGCCATTGATTATCTGCACATATGGATAGATAATTGGTACTTCCAACTAAAAAGGACTTAAGATGGCAGCCCCCATAGAGCAAGGGTAATTCAGGACATACAATGAGTTACTTGTTTTACTTTCCATCCATCCAATCAGAGTGCCCTGTGTAATTTTACACAGCGTGGGAAAGTTCTTTGGAAAATTCCCACGTTGTATAAAATGACACAGAGCACTCTGATTGGATGGATTTCAAGCCATCCAATTAAAGTGTTCTGAGTCATTTTACACAGCGTGGGAATTTTCCAAAGAACTTTCCCACACTATGTAAAATGACACAGAGCACTCTGATTGGATGGATTTCAAGCCATCTAATTAGAGTGTTCTGAGTCATTTTACACAGCGTGGGAATTTTCCAAAGAACTTTCCCACGCTGTGTAAAATGACAGAGCACTCTGATTGGATGGATGTCAAGTAAAACAAGTAACTCATTGTATCTCCCATGCTGTGTAAAATTACTTAAAATGGCTTAAACCAAAAATCATAGTGTTCTTAGCAAAATTGCAGGGCGGGGCAAGGTATTATAAGCTTACGCCGCCCTGCGGAGCTCAGTCTGCACAATGCCCTCGCCGGGTGAAGGTGGATTAATTTTTTTGCGTCGTTTTTTTTCTTTTTTGTCAGGTTTTTTTTGCGCTCAGGTGTTTAATTTTATTTTAAGTTCTACGGGTATTATGGTTTTTTTATTTGGCCTTTTTTGGGGCTGAAAAATTAAGATTTTAGAAGAAAGAAGACATCAAATGGTAAGTTTTCTTTTTTTTTTTACAGGTTAGTTATTTCATTCCCCCCTCACTATTTTTAGAGTGAGGGGGGTAGGTAGGGGATAGTTTTTTATTAGGGTGGGTGACTAGGGGCTTGGGGACCCTTTGTCACCTTGGTGGGGGATTTGTCATTTAGGGGCCCCACCCGCCGCCCAGGGGTTGGAGCTGGGGGGGAGGACAGTAGGTCCCCCCCCTCATTCTTATTTAGGGCCCCCACCCGCCGTGCAGGGGTGGGGGCCAGGGAGAGGAAAGTAGGTCCGCCGCCACATTCTTATTTAGGGCCCCCACCCGCCGCGCAGGGGTGGGCGCCGGGGGGGAGAACAGTAGTTCCCCCCACAGTATTGTTATTTAGGGCCCCACCCACCACACAGGGGTGGGGGCCGGGAGAGAGGACAGTAGGTCCCCCCCACATTCTTGTTTAGGGCACCCACCTGCCGCCCAGGGGTGGGGTCCGGGGGGAGAACACCCAACATTCTTGTTTAGGGCACCCACCCGCCGCCCAGGGGTCGGAGCTGGGGAGGAGGACAGTAGGTCGTCCCCCTTCATTCTTATTTAGGGCCCCCACCCACCACGCAGGGGTGGGGGCTGGGGGGAGGACAGTAGGTCCACCCCACATTCTTATTTAGGGCCCCCACCCGCTGCCCAGGGGTGGGGGCCGGGGGGAGGACAGTAGGTCCCGCCCCACATTCTTATTTAGGGACCCCAACCCACCGCGCAGGAGTGGGCGCCGGGGGGGAGAAAGGTAGTTCCCACCCACAGTATTGTTTTTTCGGGCCCCACCCACCGCACAGGGGTGGGGGCCGGGAGGGAGGACAGTAGGTTCGCCCCCACATTCTTGTTTAGGGCACCCACCTGCCGCCCAGGGGTGGTGACGGGAGGACAGTAGGTCCCCCCACATTCTTATTTAGGGACCCCCCTTATTGTTATTTATGGCCCCCACCCGCCACACAGGGGTGCGGGCCAGGGGGGGGCTACTAGTTTTTTTTTTCAGTGGTCACTGTTTAGTAGACATGCCCCTACTCGTGGTATAGCGAGTAAGGGCATTCGGGAGATTTTAATCTCCCTTATGCTATTATGGGGGTCATATTGACCCCCATAGAGTGAGGGAGGAGATGGGGGGGCTTAGGAAGTGTGGGGAGCACTGCTCCCTGCTGCTTCTATCTTTACATATTACAAGGAGGGAGCTGCGCGGTGGTAGCTCCCTCCTTGTAATAAACTGAACGAACAAACAAACACTGAAATTCGGTGTTTGTTTGTTCGTCTGACACTATTATTCATTCATTCGTCTTTGTGATGAATGAATGAATGAATAGATGAAATTCCCGTTCGCATGCCCAAGTGTTTAACTTGGCATGTGCGGGAATTTCATAGCGCTATCTAGTGTGGGCAGATGACGTGTCCCACAGGGACTTACTCTACACACACAAAGATGGCGGCACCCAGAATATAGATCAGGGCAGAAAATAAAGTTAAAAAATAGGTAATGTGGGGAGCTTAGGGGCATTTGAGGCTGCCTAAGGGGTCAGTTAGATGTAGTGGAGTCGGGAGGGGGGTTAAAAAAAAAAAAAAAAACAGGATTCTGCCATCACAGTGCTGCTTTAATGTCAAAAATAGAATTTTTTTTTCTTTTTGTGTGTCATCTATTGATATATATCTACTTATCTTCAAGTTTGTATTTGGCAGCTTAAATGGACACTCTGAACCTCTAAAGCACTTAAGCTTGCTTTAGGGGTCCAGAGTGTCTTTTTCATTTCATAAAATGTATGGATTTCAATAGAAATTTTTATAAATTAACCTTGTTTACCCCCTGACTGTCAATCAGTTAACCAGTCCTATTACTTCCTGGTTGTTTAACTCGGTGGAGCTAAACTTAAGACCACCAGCCTTGCATAGACTTCTCATTGAGCTGCATTGGGATATCTGTGATTGGACAGCCACATACAGTCTGGATGGGGTTAGGAGGGGAGGCTAGCTTTTGCAAGCTGGTTTTAGATAAATCCAATGACAGAAATGCTGAATTAGATGCATGCATGCTTTCATTGGGCGCATATCTGCTAAACAGTGATAGTTATTTATTTTGTATTTGGGCAGATGAGTGTCCCTATAAACCAAGTAGCAATATGAGTTAGAAATATCTGATTCCTTCCTACACCAGTATTAAAAGTAATCAATATATGATTAATCATACAACATTGGGAAAGAGGAATAAACTACCATGTTCTATAACTGTATACATTGTATCCAACATACATGATGAATTAACTTATCCCTCTAACAATAGCATTGTAGCAGATGGAAGCAAATGTATACAGAGCGTACGTACATACATACAGAGCTCAATCAACAAGTTGATTATAAACAACTGAATGGGAGAGATAAAATATTATTATCCACTGCCAATGAGTAGTGATCTTGCACCTGGAGTTCTTTTATACAGAGTACTTTGCTAGATAGCCCGTAAGCTTACAATCTAAAAGGTTGTAAATGCAGGGTAAATGAGTATGTTAGATTGTGGATATTATGTAAATTCGTGATAAACAACTTTTAAATACTTAATGGGTTGGACAGATCATTGTCCACCCTAATGCCACCAGCCATGGGCATTTGGTGGGGGTTATTTGATAAAATAATTGTGAGGAGGGCATGCTTATTCCCCGCCCACACCTTTGGTCAGTGGGTGGGTGCTATTACATTATTCATGGTGGAGGACTTAGTGTCCCCCCGACCCCAACCCATTAGTGGCACGTGGTGGCCGTAATAGTTGGCAGTAGGTTATATTTCATTAAACAAGTAGGGGTGGACATATTCTTGTACATCCTCCAAATGTCCACATCCCACCCTCCCACCAATCAAATTGCATAGTGTGGGAAATTTTCCCAATCTTTGCGATAGTTGACATAGTGTGGGGAATCCTATCTAAGCACAGTCCCCGCTATCAGTGTTCAGTCTGCGCGGAGCCCTCCATGAGTAATTTTTTTTTTAAATTAATGGGAATGTATTGTTTGACAGGCTACAAACTACTACAACTTTTTAAAAAACTGCATAGAGGGGCACTCTGTTAATCATTAATCGCACCTCAGTAAGCTGTAGTGGTTTAGGGGTGTGGAATGTTCTTTAACATACATTCGCCACTGTAGACATTGTAGACATTTCTGTATCTCAAAAATTCTGATTACTGTTATCCACGTACCAAAAAGAACTAGTGGTTGTGATTGAAAGAAAGAGAGGATAGTGAACGAAGCAATTATCTAATAGCCATGTAGTAAAATCAGTCCTCAGCACTCCACATCACATCTTTTTTGTGAAGTTTCCCATCAAATGGAGATACTGGTAATATTTCAACACTTTATGTAGCAAACAAAAAGACAGAGTGTGCTCTAATCCCACAACTGTAAAAATAGTGTAAAAGAAAATAACTTATCCAGTTGGTAAAACCGCTTCCTCTCGGGATATTCCAGACAGTATCCTGTACACATAGAATGTATATATGGATAGCAGAGGAGCATAACTGATAATCTACAGAAAGAAAGACAGTACAAGAGTACAATACTGTAAATATGCAATAAAACTGCGTCAATATAAATTGAACTCACAAGATGTAGATAGATAAAATTGCCTTAGGGTGCCTCCCCTTAGATGTTTGGGGGGTATGACCAGAGCTCCCTCTTAGCTGCTTTGTGGCACCACCACAATATGGAAGTCCGGACTCAGGAGATGGTATAAAATAATCTGCTTTATTGTATAAGTATGAAGGGTAAAAAAATGCGGTCCTACACGTTTTGTCTTATACAGGGAGTGCAGAATTATTAGGCAAGTTGTATTTTTGAGGATTAATTTTATTATTGAACAACAACCATGTTCTCAATGAACCCAAAACACTCATTAATATCAAAGCTGAATATTTTTGGAAGTAGTTTTTAGTTTGTTTTTAGTTATAGCTATTTTAGGGGGATATCTGTGTGTGCAGGTGACTATTACTGTGCATAATTATTAGGCAACTTAACAAAAAACAAATATATACCCATTTCAATTATTTATTTTTACCAGTGAAACCAATATAACATCTCAACATTCACAAATATACATTTCTGACATTCAAAAACATAACAAAAACAAATCAGTGACCAATATAGCCACCTTTCTTTGCAAGGACACTCAAAAGCCTGCCATCCATGGATTCTGTCAGTGTTTTGATCTGTTCACCATCAACATTGCGTGCAGCAGCAACCACAGCCTCCCAGACACTGTTCAGAGAGGTGTACTGTTTTCCCTCCTTGTAAATCTCACATTTGATGATGGACCACAGGTTCTCAATGGGGTTCAGATCAGGTGAACAAGGAGGCCATGTCATTAGATTTTCTTCTTTTATACCCTTTCTTGTCAGCCACGCTGTGGAGTACTTGGACGCGTGTGATGGAGCATTGTCCTGCATGAAAATCATGTTTTTCTTGAAGGATGCAGACTTCTTCCTGTACCACTGCTTGAAGAAGGTGTCTTCCAGAAACTGGCAGTAGGACTGGGAGTTGAGCTTGACTCCATCCTCAACCCGAAAAGGCCCCACAAGCTTATCTTTGATGATACCAGCCCAAACCAGTACTCCACCTCCACCTTGCTGGTGTCTGAGTCGGACTGGGGCTCTCTGCCCTTTACCAATCCAGCCACGGGCCCATCCATCTGGCCCATCAAGACTCACTCTCATTTCATCAGTCCATAAAACCTTAGAAAAATCAGTCTTGAGATATTTCTTGGCCCAGTCGTGACTTTTCAGCTTGTGTGTCTTGTTCAATGGTGGTCGACTTTCAGCCTTTCTTACCTCGGCCATGTCTCTGAGTATTGCACACCTTGTGCTTTTGGGCACTCCAGTGATGTTGCAGCTCTGAAATATGGCCAAACTGGTGGCAAGTGGCATCTTGGCAGCTGCACGCTTGACTTTTCTCAGTTCATGGGCAGTTATTTTGCGCCTTGGTTTCTCCACACGCTTCTTGCGACCCTGTTGACTATTTTGAATGAAACGCTTGATTGTTCGATGATCACGCTTCAGAAGCTTTGCAATTTTAAGAGTGCTGCATCCCTCTGCAAGATATCTCACTATTTTTGACTTTTCTGAGCCTGTCAAGTCCTTCTTTTGACCCATTTTGCCAAAGGAAAGGAAGTTGCCTAGTAATTATGCACACCTGATATAGGGTGTTGATGTCATTAGACCACACCCCTTCTCATTACAGAGATACACATCACCTAATATGCTTAATTGGTAGTAGGCTTTCGAGCCAATACAGCTTGGAGTAAGACAACATGCATAAAGAGGATGATGTGGTCAAAATACTCATTTGCCTAATAATTCTGCACTCCCTGTATAAGACTTCCTCAGGGATCCAGAAATAAAAAAATATTGGATTCCCTGAAACAGCTGGACAACGTGGAAGCCGGCCCCTGAACCACCAATGGGAATGGATGATAGCCACATATAAAGAAGGACTGGAGAGGGAAGGGTTATGCTGCTATTTTGTCAATTTTTTAGGATATTTTATATGTACAAATTAGTTTTGCATTACTGGGTCCCTAAGGAAGTCTTATATAAGATGAAACACATAGGACTGCATTTGTTTTTTATCTTTCATACTTATTCAATAAAGCAGATTATTTTATATAATATCCCGAGTCCGGACTTCCATGTTGTGCGGATTCGATTAATCAGCTGAGAGGGAGCTCTGGACATACCCCCCAAAGATCTAAGGGGAGGCACGCTAAGGAGATTTTATCTATCTACATCTTGTGGGCTCAATTTATATTGGCGCAGTTTTATTGTATATTTACAATATCATGAACTGCTGCACAAATCACTCACAACTATCCACATCATTAATGGACTGCCACACACACAATACATATACAGCCACTTCATACATAGTCAAACATGTATATCACACACAGCTACCACATTTGGATGTCTTTATAGAGATAAATTAAATCATGCATGGATAAATTGCAAGCAGGGTTTGCAGGTGCTGTATGGATAATTTTGGGGCAAAATATTAAAATGTATATATTGGTAAAATTATGAACCAATGGGACCCAGTTAAGTTGTTAAACTGTTCTAAAACAGTATGACAAATGACACTGGGAGGAGACCAGGGCAGTCCTAACAACATAACCACTGCAGTGGGTAGTGTTTATGGTGCTTAGTAATTAAAATATTCTACATTTAATATTTTTTTTAGTAAATGTATTGATGTCTTTTATCCTGTACCAAATCTGGAGTCTTTAATGTTAGTTCAAATGTATTTCATTTTAATTCAGATCTCTGGGTGGGAGGTATAGAAGTGGTGTTCTCATGTTCACATTATGGATCAATGAGCCAAATGGTAAAATTGGATAAAGAAGGACACCACACTTCAAAGTTGGCATTAAAGGCTCCAGATATGCTATGTGATTCTGCAGATCAGTCAGTTATATAGTTGACACTTTTTGAATGTCTTATACAGTATGACCTATATTTTATATTTCTTGTGTTTTACATGTCAACAAATATTTAAAGAACTGTTTCTCAAGTTAAGTTTTGTTTTCAGCAAATGTTGGTAATATAAACACACAAACTAATTACCAATAATTTTGAGTTTTCTGTTTAGCTTCGCACTAAATGTGTTTATTAATTTATTTTTGAGCGCCTGCAATTGCACTTTTTGGTTTTAATATTTAAATGTATAAATTATCACTGTCAAAAAACACAGAGTGATTTATTCTCAGTAATAATGAATTACAATTATATATTATATATGCCTTTCATTTGTAAAAACTTGGGACATTAAAGCTTTAAGAAGAAGATATTACAAAATTGAATGGAATCAGTATACTTTTGATGATTTTTCTATATCTTTTACAAAAAGATGTTACAACCCGCCTTGTGTATTTAAATAGCATATACCTCCATGCTGTATAGACATTTTATTGAAGTGATAATTTTTATAAATCATTCAGTAACAGATGATGTTGTAACTAAAGCAGTGGGAGTTTTGAAATACTTACATCAGATTAGGAGTGTGTTTATTTCAAAAAAGCTCTGATCTACCTAGGAATTCTGGCAGGCTCAACATGAGAACAACACGAGCTACTGGGTATCAAAGGTTCTTTATCTGAAAGTCAAACTTGGAAAGATTCCAATTCTAATTAAAAAAAATAATTGATGTCGTTTGGACTTCCAGTTTTAAAATATTTTGTCATTCATTTGTAACTACTTTGTCAGGACATGTCCGTGTTCCACTGTGCCACACAATATTTATTAAAAAGCTCAACATTAAAAAGAGCAAACACTCTGCGTATATAAGGCACTATTTTTTGTTTATGTTTAAATTGCACTTATTGTGTGTTTTTGTTTTAATTTGTTTGTTTTGTTTTTTATGAAATACATGTTGTATTTTCCAAATTTGTTTTTATAAAACGGACTCTGCATTCTTAAACTTATGGCTTGAGTAACATGGAAATTTATTGTGATTTTGGGTTCATGGGTGTGGTAGCTAGTTTGACTCTCACATTCACTCACTAATACCCCTTCTTTAGGTTAGGTGTCACTCTTTCTTAGGTTACCATTAGCTAGCAGCCTAATTACCAACGGCTTTATCTTTGTCAGCAGGCTGGTGATCACTTCTCTTAAAGGAGCACTATAGGGTCAGGAACACAAACATGTATTCCTGACCCTATAGTGTTAAAACCACTATCTAGCCCCCTTTGCCCCCTTTGCTACCCTTAAGATAGTAAAGTCTTACTTCTATTCAAGTCTGAAGCTGCTGCCTCTACCTGCGAACTTCCTCTGACATCATCAGAAGTGGTGGTCTGATCCAATCACAATGCTTCCCTATAGGATTGGCTAAGACTGACAAGGAGGCAGATCAGGGGCAGAACCAGCACAATTCAAACACAGCCCTGGCCAATCAGCATCTCCTCATAGAGATGAATTGAATCAATTAATCTCTATGAGGAAAGTTCAGTGTCTGCATGGAGAGGGAGACGATACTGAATGTTTGGATGCATTTTAGGCAGCCATGACCCAGGAAGGATCTCTAACAGCCATCTAAAAAGTGGCCAGTGAAGATATCACTAGGCTGTAATGTAAACACTGCATTTTCTCTGAAAAGATAGTGTTTACAGCAAAAAGCATGAAGGTAATGATTCTACTCACCAAAACAAATTCAATAAGCTGTAGTTGTTCTGGTGACTATAGTGTCCCTTTAATGCTCATTTCTTGGTTTCTTTTTAATGTTGTTGTTTCTATCCTGCCTACAACCTAAAGCAGGAGTCAACAACCTATGGCATGCATGCAAAACATGGATCACAGGGTCCCTTTGCATGGCCAAATGGGCAGTCCTGAGTGAAAAGGAGCCTGCGGTCTGCATCTCGAGCAGGCACATATGAGAGGCAACTCTTGCTCATGATCTGTTGCTTCTCAGTGATTCCGAACTTTGCCCTAGGTTATCATGGCAATGCTCTGACTCACTAGTAAAGAACCAGGCTGGAGTGAGAACCAAAAGGAGCCTCCATCTATGGCAAGTGCAGACTGCATGATATATCACTAGATGAGGAATCATGCTTTCTTGTTGGCAAAGGTGGGTAATAAAGAGTGGGGGCAAAGTTATTAGTAAATAAGTTTATAGTAAGTTTATTTAAAGGACCACTCCACACCCCAAAAGCACTTCAGCTTGCTGAAGTGCTTTATGGATGAGGAATATCCTCATTTAACCCCAGTTTATAAAAGTGCTGATTCTATGAGAAATCAGCACTTTTATAAACTAACTAGGGAACTTCTCCCTGGCTGCCAATCAAACAGCCTGGGAGGATTCCTTTTTACTTCCGTTAGCTCCCATGAGTCTACTTGAGTGTGCCTGTCGCCCCCTCCCTCCCTCACAGACCTCATACTAGCTCAACAGCTTCAGCCCTGCACGCATCCCTGCATGCACGACCAGCTGCGTGTGCAGATCCACGTGTTCACGGTCCGGTATACGTTCATGCAACATTGTGCACGTGCATGCACGAGCCGGCGACCGCGTGCACCTGGGGACTCAAAGAGAAGCCTCTCATTGGTTATTTCCCTGTGAAGAGACTAAAAGTCTCTTCCGGGAAAAAAAGGTTTGTAAGCTATTTTAAACTATACTCCTAATGAATACATGCATAAAAATATGCATGTATGTATTCATTTGGGGTATATCTACTAAACTGAGGTTTTTGGGGGGTGTGGGGTTTGGAAGTGTGGAGTGGTCCTTTAACTGAAAAGCCTCCCCCCTGCCCACAACCACCACAGCAGCTTTGTAAACACCTACAGATGGCACACAGATACACAATCCCAAAACAGTCCCCCCACACACAAAACCACAGACAGCCCCCACCACATACATATATACTACAAACAACCCACCTACAAATACTATAAGCAACTCATAACACACTATTCACAGATAGCACACTCACCGAGTCACAGCACTTACACATACTTCACACTTCAGGCGGCTAATACACACACACACCCAAATACCACAAACAGTCCACACATATACATAATACCACAAACAACCAAAACAATATCCACTCCTGCTGTAATGTAAAAGGGTATTCAGGTTATATGGTGCACGTTTCTAAGTGACCACAAAGTGATAAATGCAGCTAACACAAATATATATACATAACTCTCAGCTATCAATCAAAACAGCAACTCCATCTACAATAATCTCCTCCTAACAAAAACTCTAGATAGATAAATAGATAGATAGATAGATAGATAAAACTCTATCATGCAATCTACACATGTATTGAAGGATGGACAGATACAATATTTGTTGATTCTATTATCGACACTGTAATATTTAAATAAATAAGGCCTTTTCATTAACACCTTTGCCATTTTGTTTATTTTCTTATGTGAGAGTGAAAAAAATCTATCCACTAATAATAAGATGACTATGAGGTTCAGATCGAATATTCTTAAACATTTTCCCTCTAAACTTGATTATTTGTTAAATAAAATATCCATCATGAAAAAAACTGGTGGATGGCCTGTTGTATAAATCAGATGTGCTTTTCTGCAGTGACAACACACTGCACAGTATTGGAAAATAAATTTTTACTTACAGAATAAGTAAAGTCACAACATGGAGACAGAGTACTGGAGAATTTCTGAATAATTTATTGAGATTAGTAAAACATGCATGATCCATCATTACAGAGCACATGGATGACATTTGCATATAGTTAAAGACATAATTAGCAGTTGACCTAAATCTATAAAGGCATATTAAGTGTGACTTTGTGAGGCAGATGTTAATTACATACACTGTAGGCATGTACAGTTTTTCAAAATGCATTGCAGAATTCTAGAATTCTAGAACATTTATAGTTCTGGCCAAATTAAGTAATTAAAGGTAATAAAAGCTGGTGTGTAAAACAATTACTGGATTATTATGATGAAAAGATACCTAGATCCAAGAAATGTGAAAGGATCAAATAATGTGTGCAAAATGGTGCGTGTGTGTGTGTGTGTTTGTGTGTTTGTATGTGAAGTAATTCCAAGAAACAAGATTTTTTGGTTGAGCTTAACATCAAACATTTAATACAGAAAAAAAGCTTAAAATGACTATGGTTGAACACTAAATTGCAGTGAATTGTGAATCAAGTTGCAGATTAACAGCTTCAATGTATCTACATTAAACAATTTTTATTACCAGTGCTGGAGGTTATTAGTGTTATTAAATAAATCAGAGAAACACTCCTATCCAGGCTACCAAAGCAAAGTCAGATATATTCTCTTTTTACATTTCCCAGTCCTAGTTAAGTTAGAGGTTTGTTAGGGCCCTTGATGAAACCAATAGTGTTTTAAGTTTAGTTATATAGGATTGGAAATTCTTTTTAATATAAACACCGGAAGAGTTCTGAAGGATCTCAATTCTAGAACAACATACCTGTAGTGGAGAAATGGACTCCTGATGCTGTCTCAAGCTGGCATCCTCTTACATTAACAAACTGACCCTTTGATTAAATATTCACAAGTCAGTGGCTGTGATGTTTGAAGGTAGTGACAGCTGTATCAAGAATATCGGCCATACACATAGATTTAAACATTTGCATTTTATCATCCACCTGACTTTATCCTCCTGATCACATGATCAATTTCAACATTTTTAAAAATGTGTAATTTTTCCTTCAAATAAGGTCCCTCAAAAGCCTATAACAATTTGTTTTAACATAGGTAGGCTAAAACTACTAAGGCATTTTGTAAAACTTCAAGAAAACATATAGTGAAATAGATTCCATTCCATTATGCTTAAAAATATTCCTCTGCACCCAGGTCCGGATTAAGAGCCCAGTGGGCCCGGTGCTGACAATTATGGGGGGCCTAAGTACAGAATCTTTTCGACTAAAAATACTAAAACAGACATAACTCTCAAGCATTATGTATCTGGTGGAGATGTTGCTGGAGGGAAACTCATAGGAAGCAGCATTAAAAAAAACTCAGATTCTCTTAAAATATGCTAATCTCTCTCTAATTCATGCTTTCATCTTTCAAGTAAATCCATACTCCCTAACAGCAGTGTCCAGTGAAGCAGGAAGTCAATGGGCGGTGTAGAAGGATGGGCCACTGGAACAGATCATGTAACTATCATGCATGCTGGCCAACAGCTTCCTGAGCTTGGCATAAATGCATCTAATGATGCGCTAGTTCTATGCTTTATAAGGACTGTCCCCTAGTATTCGCTGGTCCACTTCTATCCTAACCTTCTTACTAGAAGGAAGAAGCTCCTGGGACAGAGAAAAGGTGGATGTAGTGAGTGTAGAAGAAAGGGAACATGACACAGTGTTAGAGAGACCAAAGTCGGCATTACCTTAACTAATTAATTTCAGTTAGTCCACACAAGTTTTGTTCCTCTACATCCCTCTTAAGTTTCCATAATTAAGCAAGAGTATGTGAAGAGTAGTTAGGGTTGCATCCTTGCTTGGGAAAAAATTACAGGCCTTAGTAATTTGCATAACTAATTATGTATGCGTGACATCACATGATGTAAATTACAAGGAGTGACAGAGAAAATTCTGTGAAATCCCCAAAAAACTACTTAGTTTGATTTTGCTGCATAGATGGATTGCTCCCAGTGTCCCCATGCCGCATGTGTCCCCATGTCTCCCAGTGTCCGCATGTCACGAGAGGACACTGTGAGACATGGGGACACTGAGACTATGCATCACAATGTCTCTGTATCCCCATGTCTCTGTGTCCCCATGTCTCCTAGGGACACTTAGAGACATAGGGACACTGCGACACTAGGGATACTGAGAGACTAGGGACACTGAGAGACATGGACATACAGACACTAGGGACACTGGGAGACATGGAAACACTCAGAAACTAGGGGCACTGAGACACCAGGGACACTAGCTGGGAGACGTGGGGACACTGAGACACTTGGGGACATTGTGTTCCTAGTGTCTGTGTCCCCATGTCTCAGTGTCCCCATGTGTGTCTGTTTCCCCATGTCTCAGTGTCCCCATGTGTGTCTGTGTCCCCATGTCCCCTAGTGTTTCAGTGTCCCCATGTGTGTGTGTGTGTCCATGTGTGTGTTTGTGTGTCCTAGTGTCTGTGTCCCCATGTCTCAGTGTCCCCATGTGTGTGTGTTTCCCCATGTCTCAGTGTCCTCATGTGTGTCTGTGTCCCCATGTCCCCTAGTGTATCATAGTGTCCCCTAGTGTCTTAGTGTCCCCATGTCTCCCTGCAGCCTTTACCCCATCCCTCACTTCTCTAAGCTGTAGGCTGTCTCGGCAGGCTGGGAGCTGCTGTCTGGACTCTTTGTGCTGTGTAGCTGCTCCCCGCAGATCAGTGAGTAGAGCAATGCAGGTATATGCTGTAACTTCCTATCCCTGCCTCTCTCCCCACACACAGCGACCCCTACTGGCCGGTAATTGTGTTGCAGAGTAATCTCTGTTTATACTGAGAAAAATACCGGCATTTGTATTGCCGGTATTACTGCAATATCAGCACCGGCCAGGCAGCCTCAAATAAATAAATACCAGCCAGGTGAACAACCCTAAGAGTAGTGTGTGTGTATTTTAATCAATGGGCCTATTCCATGGGCCTGGGCCTGGAGCTGCAGCTCCATCAACCCCTATGTTAATCCGGCCCTGTCTGCACCTTTCTAACAAAGTCTCCTAGAGAACATTAAACATCTGGGGTTGCTTTGTTATTGAGCAATGCACATTGGATGTTTGGTGGCAGGACTGTCCTGATTTCAGCTTGAAACAGCATGTCAGCAGAATGGAATTAGACTGAGAAATTCACAGGTATAAAACATGACATGTTGAGTGTACTGCATTATTTTGGTAAGAATTCAGCTGTACAAGCTAAACACCCATGTATGATAATATTGCTGATGAAACATCTAAGGTTACAGGACATAGACAAGACTATCAAGAATATAAGAAAAGCTTGTATATAGCGTATTTCAATGATCTAATAACATAGAACTATATAACGTTAAATAAGAAAGGGGCTGATGGAGCTGTAGCTCCAGGCCCCTATACAAATGCTCTTGCTGCTTCAGTCTCTCTAATACTGTGGCATGTTCCCTTTCTCTACACTCACTACATACACTTTTTCTCTGTCCCAGACTGTATATCAGGAGCTTCTGCCTGCTAGTAAGAGAGGAGAGGAGTGGACCAGCGAGTGCTAGGGGACAGTCCTTAGAAAGCGTAGCGCGAGCACATAATTAGACGCATTTATGCCAAGCTCAGGGTGCTGTCTGCATACTATGCCCTTGGTTGGTCATCCTGCATGATTGGCAGGTGGCCTGATGTGCATTCACTCCAGGCTGACCATCTAATTCTTCGTGCAGACACACCACCTTTTTTGGCATGCCTATCCCTTTGGGTGATTCTGGTTACATGATTCACATCAGTGGCCCACCCTTTTAACCTGCCCACTGAAATCCTTCTTCACTATTGTTAGGGGGTATGGATTTACTGAAAGATGAAAGTGAGATTAACATAGGGTATACATAGGGTATAGAGTATGTGATTTCTGATAGCTATATCTTGTGAGTTTCCCTCCAGCACCACCTCCATAAGATACATGATGCTTGGGATGTATAACTGTTTTAGTGTTTACTGCCCATCATAATTGTTAGCACCAGGCCCAATGGACTCTTAATCTAACACTGGCTACGAGAATTAAAAAAAAAAACGGAACCACTGGGTTGAATTTTAACACATCAAGACACAGGAACAGGCAGAAAGATAATTAAGTAGTATAAACTACAGGTCAGTAAGATTACAGCCTACTGCAGAATAGTAAAGCCAGTATTTCATGCAAGTAAAGCAAACTTTGTTATAAATAATCTATGGTCTCTGCCCAAGACTCCTTAGCCGATACTTGAAAATGGGAGGCTGAAAGCATATAAAAGCAGGAGTCTATCTGGCCTTGTGTGGGGGGCCCCTGAGGCTGCAAGCATTGATGCGCTCCCATGTTTCACCACCAGAACACCAGCAGCCTCCAACACCCTGTGCAAAGCCTCCAATTAGGCCTCTTTCACCCACTTTGCGTATGATTATTAAAGGCCAAGAGAGTAAGTCAAGAGCGGTGGGGAGAGGGCCCAGGCCAGCCCGGTTCCAGGCCACAGCAGAAGATCTGCCGCCTCCTCCACCTCAGCCTTTCACCAGGCTTCAAGATAATCAGGAAAATCAGTTTTCTCTAGGACTAGCATGGCTCAGACCAATCACTCAAGACTATGTTCCTCAAGAAGTATATGAAGTTTCAGGCTAATGCAATGTGTATATCCAGATTAATAGCCTTAACTAGAAGCCTAGTCCGAGGAGCTCCAGTTATGTGCGACTGACTTGGTTAGCTGTAAGGCCCCACCCCCCCATTGGGCATGTTGATGACAATTATGATGGGCCTAATTACATAATCTTATTAACAGAAAATAATAAAACAGCCATTCCTCCCAACCATCATGTATCTGGTCATGGTGGTAGTGGGGGGAAATGCACAGGCTGCATTTTTAAGATTAAACATAGCCTATGCTAATCCATCACTTTCATCTCTCAACAAAATCCATACATCCAACATTGACATTCCGTGAAGGGGGGATGTTGGTGGGTTAGGTGAAAGGAGGTGGCCAGTGATGCAAATCATGGAACTGGTACTGCACAAAGGGGCTGACTTACCAAGAAATGGGGCATATGTCCCTCAGCACTAACTTGTCCACTCCTTCCCTTCCCTTCTTGCTAGCAAGCAGAGGCTTGCTAGCAGAGCAGAAGCTCCCAGTATGAAGTCTTGATTGAGTGTAGAATCAAGGGGACATACCACAGTTAGAGAAACAGATGCAGCAAGATATTATACTATATTAATATTATATCAACATTTTATTTTTGTTCATCTGCATCCCATACTTAATTTCCTCTGCACAAAGAAAGAACCTATAAAAAGTAGAACATTTTTTTTAAAAAAATTACACATTTATGTATTTATTTTTAAATCAATGGGCCGATTCCATTGGCATTGGCCTGGAGCTTCAGCTCCATTAGACCATATGTTAATATGGCCCTGCCCCCACTCATTCCAATTTGCATTCGCCCAATGTTTAGAGGTAAGTAAAGAGAAAGTCTTGATGGTTTAAGAACCAACTTACCAAAACTACTATAAAGAAGTTTAGAGATTTTTACAACTTTTATTTTGTTCAATTTTTTTTTCAATTGGTAACAATTCAGTTCACTGTCCAGTAAGTTATTTAACATGTTTATCATATTCATATATAATGGATATAATGTTCTCAATGAACTATAACACCAATGGCAATGGATATCTATTTGTTAAGTAACTTTATCTCCCTCGACAAATTGCCAAAACAGCGCAAGTGCCGACATAGAAAGTATGATTTGTTCATGTACAGTTTTTCTTTTTGTGGAAATAAAATACTTTTATGGTATTCATTTTTTTTTCTGAAAAATTGGTAGACTGTTTCAATATGTAATTTAGAAGCCTTTCCAAAAATCGAACATTTATTATTTTTTTTAATGAAAATCTTGCGTGTTAACCTTCTAAGAAGCTTCAAAAATATTAGAAAGACAAGCTGCATATGAGAGCCAAAATTCATGCTAAAAGACGTTCTCCTGGGGATGATTTTTTTCACAACAGGTGGGCACAGGTCTCTGATTAGTGGCATTCTTTTGAAGAAACTGTAGCCTCGGGATACACAGTCGGTCGCTCCAGTTTCCCGATTGCCGGACCATGCAACAAAGTTAGAAAATATATTTAATCGCAAAAATCAGCAGGTTTGGCTTACCATGGATCACATTTTAACGCTTTTCTGCAGTAATCACAGACTAATATGTAAACGAGTTAAATATTGTTTTGTGAACATCTAACTACTATGGTTAACCAATGGAATATTCTGGTTTATGCAGTGACACAAGATAAAAAAAAAGAAAAATTCAAGAGAAAATTGCTTTCTAAACTTTGTTACACTGATGCCCAAAATGAACGTGTAATCGTTTATGAAGGCCAGATGCCTTCAGCAACTAATTAACATCATGAAATAAATGAAGTTCCCAAAAAATGAATATATACTAAAAACACAAAATTACATGTCATCATAAAAGTAATTTAGTTTTCTCTGAATCATTGCCAATATCTTGTTTTTAGCCATTTCCCTGAATTTAGAGTTTAGCATATATAACACAGATAATATGAATGATCCAGAACCCAGGTTTTGAATAAGGTTATTTAACTAGAATGTGAGGAAACCTTCCCATAACGTTCCTTAAAGATACTCATTCTTTATTTTATTCAAAATATTGACAATGCATAAATTTTTTTAAAAATAAAGATATCATCTGATTTTGACATTTCTGTTTATAAAGTAAACCCGGAGATCAGGAAGTCAGTCAGCCAGTAGTGATGCTCCATTGACACTCTATCTCAGTGATGGCGAACCTTTTTGAGCCCGAGTGCCCAAACCGCAATACATGCCAACTTTTTTTTCCTTAAAGTGCCAACACGGCAATTAAACCTCAATACTGAGGTTTAAGTTTAGAAAAAACAACTCGTACTGTTGTCCGAACTAATTAACAACTTTTGTTTTAAAAGAACACAACAGCAGAGAGTTCAATAATACAAATTTTAAATAATGATATAAATAGATCAAATTAAGCTTATATTTATTAGTATCTCCAACAAATGCAATACATACACACAGAGACTGCTGAATACATACACACAGTCTGCTGAATATACACACACAAGACTGCTGAATACACACACACAGTCTGCTGAATACACATACAGACAGACTGCTGAGTACACACACACAGACTGCTGAGTACACACACACAGACTGCTGAGTACACACACACAGACTGCTGAGTACACGCACACAGACTGCTGAGTACACACACACAGACTGCTGAATACATACACAGACTGCTGAATACATACACAGACTGCTGAATACATGCACAGACTGCTGAATACATACACACAGACTGCTGAATACATACACAGACTGCTGAATACATACACACAGTCCGCTGAATACACACTCATACAGTCCGCGGAATACACACACATACAGTCCGCTGAATACACACACACAGACTGCTGAATACACACACACAGACTGCTGAATACACACACACAGACTGCTGAATACACACACACACACAGACTGCTGAATACACACACAGACTGCTGAATACACACACACACACACACACACACACACAGACTGCTGAATACACACACACACACAGACTGCTGAATACACACAAACACTGCTGAATACATGCACACACACAGACTGCGGAATACACGCACACACACATACTGCTGAATACACACACATACTGCACTGAGGGGTGTAGTTTAAGGGGCATTGAGGGGTGCTGTGTGTGGGGTGCTGTGTGTGTCTGAGGGTTTCTGTGTGTGTGTGTGAGGGGTGCTGTGTATGTGTATGAGGGGTGCTGTGTGTGTGAGGGGTGTGTATATGGGGTGGTGTGTGTGTTTGTTTGTGTGTGTGTGTGTGTGTGTGTGAGGGGTGGTGTGGTTGTGTGTGTGTGTGTGAGGGGTGGTGTGTGTGTGTGTATGAGTGGTGGTGTGTGTGTGTGTGAGGGGTGGTGTTTGTGTGTGTGAGACAGGGGTGCTGTGCTGTGTGGGGGGTACGGCTGCTGTGCAGGGGTAGGGGTGCTGTGCAGGGGTAGGGGTGCTGTGCTGTGGGGAGTAGGGGTGCTGTGTGTGTTGTTGGGGTGCTATGTGCGGGGTAGGGCTGCTGTGTGTGGGGGGGTAGGGGTGCTGTGTATGGGAGGTAGGGGTGGGGAGCGATGCTGGGTGTAGGGGAGGGGAGGGAAGCTGTGTGTGGGGGAGGGGTGGGATGCTGGGTGTGGGGGAGGGGAGGGATGCTGGGGGATAGGGGTGCTGTGGAGGGGTTCTGTGTGGGGGCAGGGGTGCTGTGTGGGGGGCAGGGGTGCTGTGTGTGGGGGGTAGGGGTGCTGTGTGTGGGGGTAGGGGTGCTGTGGGGGGTAGGGGTGCTGTGGGGGGTAGGGGTGCTATGTGTGGGGGGTAGGGGGGTAGGGGTGCTGTGTGTGGGGGTAGGGGTACTGTGTGGGGGGGTAGCGGTGCTGTGTGTGGGGGGTAGGGGTACTGTGTGGGGGGGTAGGGGTACTGTGTGTGGGGGGTAGGGGTACTGTGTGTGGGGGTAGGGGTACTGTGTGGGGGGGTAGGGGTACTGTGTGTGGGGGGTAGGGGTACTGTGTGTGGGGGGTAGGGGTACTTTGTGGGGGGGTAGGGGTGCTGTGTGGGGGGGTAGGGGTACTGTATGGGGGGTAGGGGTGCTGTGTGGGGGGGATAGGGGTACTGTGTGGGGGGTAGGGGTACTGTGTGGGGGGGTAGGGGTGCTGTGTGGGGGGTAGGGGTACTGTGTGTGGGGTAGGGGGGTACTGTGTGTGGGGGGGTAGGGGTACTCTGGGGGGGTAGGGGTGCTGTATGGGGCGGTAGGGGTACTGTGTGTGGGGGGGTAGGGTACTGTGTGGGGGGGGTAGGGGTACTCTCTGGGGGGAGGGTAGGGGTACTCTGTGGGGAGGCGGGTAGGGAAGGTGTATGGGGGGGTATTTAAGTAATAAAAAAAAGTATATTAATTTAGTCCCCCCCTTCCTCCTTCTTACCTCTAATAAAGGAAGGGGGGGACACAGCCATCCGTGGTGGTCCGGTGGTGGCAAGCAGTCTTCCGGGTCGGGAGGCAGGGGAGGGATCTTTGCAGCAGCTCCCCTGTCCTCCCGCGCGATGCTGTGTGGAGCGTTGCCATGGTAATGCGCGGCAACGCTCCACACAGCTTCCTCGCGGGAGGACAGGGGAGCTGCTGCAAAGATCCCTCTCCTGCCTCCCGACCCGGAAGCAGAGTAGGCGCCTGCCGTTTCGGGCAGGCAGGCGCCTACTCTGCATTTTTGGCGAACCTATGGCCGCGTGCCCACAGAAAGGGCCCGGCGTGCCACCTGTGGCACGCGTGCCATAGGTTCGCCATCACTGCTCTATCCTATAAAAAAGCCCAATTTAAACAATTCTACCATTACTTTGTGATTCTGTTCACTTTAATTTGTTTTGCAAATGTTTGCTGTTTTATATTTTCACTAAATTGTTTGAAAGCACTCTAGAATACGTTGGCGTTATAAAAAAAAAAAACAATGATTATGTATAATAATAATCATAACAACAGTAATAACAAAATATATATATATTCTGATTTGTCTGAATTCCTTGCAGGATAAAACTTACCAGGAAAGGTTAAAGGATCTTAACATGTATAGCTTGGAGGAAAGACGAGACAGGGGGGATATGATAGAAACATTTAAATACATAAAGGGAATCAACAGAGTAAAGGAGGAGACTATATTTAAAAGAAGAAAAACTACCACAACAAGAGGACATAGTCTTAAATTAGAGGGACAAAGGTTTAAAAATAATATCAGGAAGTATTACTTTACAGAGAGGGTAGTGGATGCATTGAATAGCCTTCCAGCTGAAGTGGTAGAGGTTAACACAGTAAAGGAGTTTAAGCATGCGTGGGATAGGCATAAGGCTATCCTAACTATAAGATAAGGCCAGGGACTAATGAAAGTAATGAAAGTATTTAGAAAACTGGGCAGACTAGATGGGCCGAATGGTTCTTATCTGCCGTCACATTCTATGTTTCTAAGTCATCTGAAATCCCAGACGCCAAAACACTATATAAATGAATCACAAAACAAAGGAAACGGACAATGCACGTTTTGTTTGTTTCATGATTTGGAATTTTGTCCGAGGCCCCAAAAATAGAATATTGATGGAAAAAAAGAATTAATGGCTAGGGGACAGCCACTAAATGTTTGTTTTATTCACAGATATGTGAGAAGTGATGAGTAGAGAAAAAAAAAAAAAAAAAGAGAAACCGTAAACAAGATTAATATTTATATATTATATAGTTAAAGGGACACTGTAGGCACCCAGATCACTTCAGCTAATTGAAGTGGTCCGCACATGCACATTAGGGCTCTCCCATCGACGTCACGAGGAGCGTGTGTGGAGCCTGACTCAGCGCAGAGGGATATGAGCGCTGGATTCAGGTAAGTAGCTGAAGGGGTTTTAACCCCTTCAGCGACATGGGATGGGGGGGCACTCTCTAGTCTAGTATGGGTTTGTTTTCCTGGCACTAGAGAATCCCTTTAATAAATACATAAATATAGATTTTTGTTACTGCTCAGTGCTCACCTTTTTTCCACTGTTGGTTACTTCTTCTCACTTGATCTGTGAACCAAGCTGTGCAAACATATTTATATTATCTACATATTTTGGAGTACACTGATTAGTTAATTTTCATGCCAATTCGGTTCAAATCTTTTCTCGTATTATGAAAGATATTCACCTAAACTAAATTGCCACATGGATGAAACTCAAATAAAATAAATTGATTCTGGCAAACTTTTTTTCCACCATGCACAAGTGTACTAAATTATGTCTAAATCAACCCAACAATTCTCTACACAATTCTCATCTGTTACAGGAGTGAGGCACACATTATGGAATGAACAGGTCCATGAGGGGAAAAAAACAAGTTCAGTGCATCACTAACACAAATGTTCTCATAGGGCATATTTACAAAAGTAAGACCGGCATTATTCTTGGTCTATTTTCTAAATCAGGATTAATCACCAAAACTTTTCTCAGAAATTATTATTGACATTATAATAGTACGATAAGACTGTATATATTATTTTAACCCCTTAAGGACCAAACTTCTGGAATAAAAGGGTATCATGGCATGTCACACATGTCATGTGTCCTTAAGGGGTTAAAGATGTCGAGAAAGTCCTATTTCTGCTTTAAAGAAATGAATTTTAATTCCTATCACCACTCGATGTATTTGGATTTCTTGCACCTAGTTTACAGATGCAGAGTATACCTTAGCACCATGTTTCTTGCTTCTAAGAATGTCTCGTATTAAGTGGACTACTTTCTAAAACAAACAAGACACACAGAAGCAAATGCCTAGCAGCATATAACCTTTTGTCATCCTAATCTACATAAATAAGGTTAACGGGTTACCTACTTGAATAGTGTTTGACTCTTAAATGTTTGGCAAGGAACCCAGAGGAGAGCAACTGGCTACTGTAAGTTAGCTACAACGGGATAAACCATTATTGTCCTAGTGTTTTAGCTATAAAATTCTGAACCTGCTCTCTCTATAAACTGTGCCTTTATCTATCTGATGTCATTTGTTAAACTGGTAAACCATTATGTAGAAAAAAACACCATCTTATTTGACTGGCATATATACGATCCAAAAGAAGGCGGCACTGCCTTATATTACAGAGGCTACTTGGTGTATTGTGTTCAGCTATAAAAATAGAATGCCACAGTTGGGTGCTGCAAACACCCAAAAGAGGACTTGGCTAAAGACCATTAGGGTCAGGGCCGGACTGGGAGAAAAATTCGGCCCGGGCATTTTTTTTATCACGGCGGCCCACTAAGAAGGGGGCGGGGCAGATAGGGTGTGTTTCGTCATCACCAATGACAAACACGCCGCCTCTCAAAGTGAGCATGTTGGTTCAATGCTCTTCCAGGGCAGACCATGCGCAGAAGCCCTGTATTTGTTCTGCACAGTGCAAGCAAATTTAATAACATGCTTGCACTGTGTTTCCTTGCAACTTGTCTCTGGTGTCTCTATAAATGGATACCAGGAGACAAAAGGGCCAGGAAAGAGTATTGTGCATGTGTTTGGAGCCTGCTTGTGGTATTGCGTGTGTGTAGAGTGAGCTGATTGTGGTGTGGTATCGTGTAATAAGGTCGGTTTTAGTAGTGTTGTGTTTTTGGTGTAATGTAATGCATATATGGCTAGGGGCTGTAGAGAATGTAAGTGTGTGCATACAGGCTATAGTGTGTGCGTGTATATAGGTGATGTAGTGTTTGTAGGGGTTGTAGAGAGTGTGTGTTTTGGGGTGTAGTATGTGTTTGTTTACAATGAAACTAGTGTGTTTATAAGGGATCCAGAGTGTGTATTTTAGTAATGTAGTATGTGTGCGTGTAGATGGCGCAGTGTATACAGGAGTCTAGTGTGTGTTTGAAGGACCCAGAATGTGTAGGAGATCTAGTGAGTGTGTGTATATAAGGATTCAGAGTGTATAAAGGGATCTAGTGTGCGTATATGATCCAGGGTTGGGTAAGGGATTTAGTGTGTGTCTGGAACGTAATGTGTTTAGGACTGCAGTATGTGTGTGAGGGGTGCTGTAGTGTGTGTATATACAGTATATATATATATATATATATATATATATAATATAAATATGTTCGGAAGTATTGTGTGTGTGTGTTTGGTGCAGTGGGTGTCTGTGAGGGATGTAGTGTGTATGTGAAGGGTGCAGTGTGTGTGCGATGGATGCTGTGTTTGAGGGGTGCTGTGTGTGTGATGTTTGTGGGCTGAGTGTGCGAGTGATGTGTGTGAGAGTGCTGAGTGTGCTATGTGCGAGAGTGCTGTGTGTGATGGGTGTGAGAGTGCTGTGTGTGATGGGTGCAAGAGTGCTGTGTGTGATGGGTGCGAGAGTGCTGTGTGTGATGGGTGCGAGAGTGCTGTGTGTGATGGGTGCGAGAGTGCTGTGTGTGATGGGTGTGAGAGTGCTGTGTATGAGAGTGCTGTGTGCGATGGGTGTGAGAGTGCTGTGTGTGATGGTTGTGAGAGTGCTGTGTATGAGAGTGCTGTGTGTGATGGGTGTGAGAGTGCTGTGTATGAGAGTGCTGTGTGTGAGAGTGCTGTGTGTGATGGGTATGAGAGTACTGTGTGTGATGGGTGTGAGAGTTCTGTGTGTGAAGGGTATGAGAGTGCTGTGTGTGATGGGTGTGAGAGTGCTGCGTATGAGAGTGCTGTGTGTGATGGGTGCGAGAGTGCTGTGTGTGATGGGTGTGAGAGTGCTGTGGGTGAGTATTAGAAGGGATTGTTTGTGTGTGTTTTGGGTTGGTAAAAAAAATAAAAATAAGTAGGCATTAAATCCCCCCCTCCCTTCTTACCTTTGGCCGGGGAGGAGGGGGAACGGCACGGTGGTGAGTGGGAGGGGGGACCGGCGCTCGCACAGAATCCCTGGTGGTCCAGTGGGTGAGTGAACTCTAGCCTGCGAGGCTAGAGTTCACTCTCGCGAGATCCGGTCGTTGCCATGGCGATGCGCCGGATCTCGCGAGAGGAACCCAGCGGAGCTGCAAGATAGAGCTCCGCCGGGTCCTCTCCCTCCCTCCCCAGCCGCATGTCTATTTCAGTGTGTCGGTGAGGGAGATCTTTGATCTCCCCACCGGCCCGTCGTGGCACACAGCGGGGCCAGAGCTCGGATAGAGATCCTGGGACCTTCCCCTGCCGGCCACGGCCCATTGCCACCGCGGCCCACCGGGCATTTGCCCGGTGTGCCCCATGGCCAGTCCGGGCCTGATTAGGGTTATTCATTAAACTGAGAATGGCTGGGAATTCGAAATAAATGCAGAATTTCAACATTTTGGCCAAATTAGTGTAATTGGAAACATTCTCCACATCGGTTTTGATTTCAGTTTGGCTATTTTGGTAAAAAATCTGACATTACTTTTTGAATTCACTTTGAATTACCACCAATTTTTACTTGTGAATAAGCCTGTTTACATTTTTACAGATCAATGCAGTCTCACAGCTGTTTAATTTACTACTACTGCAGCCAGCCTAGATCAGCACTGACTGACTCATAGTCCAAAGTCCTCAATCTCCATCTCACTTTCTACAATGATACAATTTAAGCCTTATGAAAGCGAACCTGTCACCACTTACCTTACCTTTTGCTCCTCCACCGCGATCGCATTACAAAGATAAGTGCTAACCTTTGGCCCCGTTGCGCTGCGGTCAGGTTCTTCACTGACTTGCAAACTTCTCCATTATGCTGACATGCTGGTGTCTAAACGGAGTGACGTCCATCCTCTAGTTACCATTGCAAACACAACACAAGTACTGTGGCTGCTATGGGTGAAGAGCGGGAACCTTATCAATCAGTTTTTAGGCATAAAGGCTTTTCTGCCAATCTATGCATTTACTAGCAAAACCTCAAGAACAAAGTATAGATGGAATCAGCTGTGTATTTACCAGGAGGCTGACAAGGCATTTGCCTTGGGCGGCACTTTCATGGGGGCGGCAAAAAAGCTGCCCCCTAAACGCCCTTGCCAGCCTCTTGTCCTGGGGGGCTTTGGAGCTGGCATGGGCAGGCGGTGAGGTAGCACTCTGAGCTCTTTCCTGCTCAGCTCCCTTACGCACACCGCAGTGATGCCAGAGCCGGAATATGACGTCACTCCAGCATCACTAAGAGGCATGAGAGGTAGCTGAACAGGAGGATCACTGCTCCCTCGCTGCCTCCACTATGAGCCTGCCTGCCAGCCCAGCCAGCAGTAGGCCCACTGGACCCCTGGGAAGAAGCCATCAAAATTTAAGCAAATAATAAAATTATTTAGTTAGTGTGTGTTTGTTAGTGAGAGTGTTAGTGTGTGTCCGATAGTGAGAATGTGTGTGTCTGTTAGTGAGAGTGAGTGTGTGTGTTTGTCTGTTGGTGAGTGTGTTAGTGTGTGTGTGTCTGTTGTTGAGTGTTAGTATGTCTGTTAGTGAGAGTGTGTGTGTCTGTCAAATAGTGTGTGTCAGTGAGAGTGTGTATGTCTGTTAGTGAATGTGTATGTCTGTCATTGTGTGTATGCGTGTCTGTCACTGAGAGTGTATATCTGTCGGTCAATGTGTGTCTGTTAGTGAATGTGTGTCTCTGACACTGAGTGTATATGTGTCTGTCTCTCAGTAAGTGTGTATGTGTGTCTGTCAGTGAGTATGTGTGTCTGACACTGAGTGAGTGTGCGTCTGTCAGTGAGTGTGTATGTGTATCTATCAGTGAATGCGTGTGTCAGTTAATGTGTCTGTCGGTGAATGTGAGTGTGTGTGTGTCTGTTTGTCAGTGAGTGTGTATGTTTCAGTGAAAGTGTGTGTTGGTTTAACAGTGTGTGTGACAATGACTGTGTATCTGTCAGTGAGTGCATGTCAGTGTATGCATCAGTGAAGGTGTGTGTCTGTTAGGCAAAGAGCGTTTTGGTTTTCAACAGGAAGTGAAATTTAGAAGGGGGGGGGGGTGCAAAATTAACAAATTAATAACCCGTCGCTTTCACATGGGGTTAAGAAGGATTTGGTTTTCAATTCTTGAATTGAGACACATTTCTAGAATGATGTCCACGTTTTTTCACTGCCCCATGGATGATATTTTTGTTTAAATTTAGTTTTGTAAAAATAAAAAACTAAATAAACGTACAAAAATAAATACATTTTGTTTTGTAAAAAAAAAAAAATATTAAGATAGATACTTGGAGTTAATGGACAACAGACCTTTCCCACACATGTATAAATACAGAAGAAATCGAGTGGTTTTGTGTTCCATTTGAGTCTTGCACTAGGAATTAAAATCAATGAATGAGTTGTCAGCTTGTATTTTTTCCATAAGTAATATGTCAGTTTGAGTAACAAGATACTTACATATATTATAATGGACAGCTTCTGCATTTTTTATTTGAATGCAGTGGTAGAAAACTGAGAATCCCCAACATAAATAAATACTACTACTACTACAAATAATCATTATTATTATTCTTAATAATAATAGTTATGGAACAAAACCTATGAGTACAAATGCTGAAGTAAACTCAAATTTATGCGATTTGTTATTTATGTTTTATTACATTTCCAATATGCGACTTTTTCAGCTTTTTATTTTTTCTATTAGGGTACACAATCTAATCTTTTTAAATCTTTTCTACACCTAGCTGTGTTAACGCAGCACTGAAATTTTACTGCAAAGGAGTAAAGTGATAAAACTTCGTCGTGGAATTATTTTTATATATATTTTATTTTACATTCTGCAAATCCTTACACCAACCTCATTATTTTAATAACCCTTTTCTCATTTATTAGACTCTAGTAAATTAGGTAAAAAACACAACAACAAGATAATAAAAATAAATTACCCATTTAAAAAAGCACCAAAGTTGAAATGCCAGTGTATATTTATGTCTTTATAGCCTTTGGGTAATATTCCTATCATGTGCAATTTTTCAAAAAGCCAATTAAAAACATTGGAGATACTGAAAATACTGCAGCTATAACATTTTAATAAATGGCTTGCTTTAATTTTTTCTGAGCACAATGTGGAATTAATGTACCAATTCTGCAATATATAAATAACATAAGTAATATTCAGTAAGAAAGTTATTGCATACCTTAGGTGTTCCTTAGTATACTTAAACTTATTAAACCACTAGAAATATTAAATCAAGGTTTCCTAGCATAAGTGAACACATTTCTATAGCCTTTTAAAATGATGTACACATTGAGAACTTTAACTATTCGTGTAGAGTGGTGAATGCATCACGGAATATGGTAACTAACGTTTACGTGATGTAATCAGATTTTTCTTAACCATTTAGGGATCCACAACATTTTATATTGTCATCAAGGAATGTGTGTAAACACCCATAACATCGACAAAAAAGATTAGAAAAAATTAGAAAGGGTAGATACTGTTGCCTCCAATCAGAGCGAGTTAATATGTAACTGCTTTTTTTGACATTATTTTTTAAGAAGCACTTTTTCCTGCCAACGAAACTTTTATCCCTGCTTTGTAGGATTTTCCCGCAAGAGGTAAAAAATAGTTTATCAAAATGCACAAATAAAAATTAAATACAAATATGTTAAAAAAAAAATATTTATATAAAAAAATAATAATTCAGAAATGTTTTTGTTATTGTTTTGCATATATTTGTCTTTTAGAAAAATGTGCAGCAACGATGGGAATCCACCAAGAAGTCTTCAAGAGAATGAGGACTCATCACAAATGTCTTCACAATTCAGTCCATAAAATCCTATGCCAGCACAGAATATTCTAACTACTGGGGGACTCCATGTTGGAATATAATCAAAAAGGAGAAGGTTATAAAAACTACGGTGTATGCCAATTTTGGTTCAGAAATGGTAAATAAATGATGCACCTCTATATAACATGTAACAGCTTTTAGCCACTATAATCATAGATTATAAGCGTATTTTAGTAGGGCCTTCTTTACCTCTTGCCTTTGTTAATATTTTGCATGTCAAGTACGTGTTGAAAAATATCCCGATTCTATAATTGTGATTATTAGAATACAGGAAAACCCTTGATTAGCTTCATGTATGGTAGTTTTCTCATACAAGGCTCATCCATTCTCAAAAACGTACAGTTTATTTCAGAACGTACAATATTTTCATGTTATTCCTGATAATAGCCTGTGATCAGGAAATAAACAGCAGAGACTATTTTGTTAAACATAAAAATATTTATACATTTTTAATTTTACTAATATTATTATTATTTTTTTTATTTAATGTAGTAAACCTCACGTCAGCCAATACCAATCTATATAGCTATCTATGTATGCATACATAAATACACATACACATGTATGTGTGTTTATGTGTATACATTATATATATACAAAAACACGTATTTAATGTATTTCTACGCCCTCTCTTTTAATGTGCATTTATTTGATATATGTATTTGTATATGTCTTGCCTTTAAAAGACTTCTCAGGTTACTACAACTCTTTCCCATAATTTTAACAATAAGTAACAAGATCAGCCTCGGTTAAAGAAGTTCTATATACTTAGAAGAGAGAATAATCTCTGTGTCACTTCATCCTGTTACTGTTTATGATTCCCCCATTAAATGTAATTAATGTCTGCATTGCTAACGTGCTTAAAGAATATCCTATGCAAATCAGAAATGTAAATGCTTTCGAGAAATTAGCCATTTTCATACAAAATTCAGTTCTTTCTAACAGACTGAAGCAATCCTCAAAGGTATTGATCAATTCATATGTTTTTTTTTTTTGTTGTTTTTTTTTTTTTTTACTGCTCTAAACCCCCAGTTAAGCTGCAGAAGTGGCTTTTCACCTTCCCTGGCTGAGCCTCATCTGGTCAAGTAAAGCTCTTTTTTCCTATTTGCTTGCACTGAGCTATAAGCACTAAATGAAGCAAGTAATTTGGTATATTGTTAGAAGGAGGGGGCAGCTGACAGTGAATGGTGTCAGCTGCATAGGCAGTAGAAAAAGCCAACATCTTAATAAAACAGCCTCAGGCAAAATCCCATTAAAGCCTTCAGATGCTTGTTTCCCTGCAGTTGAGCAGGTAGGCGTTGAACAGTGCGTGGCTGCCTTGAGTGCTCTCTGGGAGCCCAGTTAAAAAAAATAAATAAATGAGTGCTTTTTTTATGTATGTATATAAAAAAAAATCACCAACCTGGTTCCTCTGAGTAATTTGCAAGGCTGAGGGAGATTCAGAGGAAGAGTGCCTTGATGTGGACTAAGTGGCAGACCAGTGCCAAAATATGCTTGGGAACTGTGCTTGTCCATTAATGATGTTGTGCAGACCCCAGCCTGACCTCTGGAGAAGAAGAGCAACACACAGGGCACCGACAGAATGACAATGAGCATGGGCTACAGCAATATTTTGTTTTGTGTTTTTACTGTAGTACATTGGACAATGACTGTTGAGAATATTTTCTCGTACATTTGTGCAGTTGAAAAATCTTATTGAGCTCTCTCTGTTTGAGGTGGGCAATCGATTGGAAAATTTATAGAAGGGTTCATCCAAAAACAGGTCAATCACGATGATAATAAACCTAGTTTTATTGGTTTGGTCACGATCCAGTTTATTTTAGTGAGTCATTAATTTGTGGCCCAAATAGTAATTTCAAAAAAAATTCCAGAAAGAAAAATCTAATTGGAAAAGGTTTAAATTGAGCCTAATGCATAATAATTTATTATTTATGATACATTTTGAATTAAACTCAGTGATAATTTTCGTACATGTACTGTGGTAGAACTTACCTGGAAACTTCACTTCTGGTTTTCTCACATGAGATGATCGGATGTTCCTCAAGACATGTATAGTTACATTGTGTGATAATTTTACTCAAGCCACATTGAATTGCTCAAAAGCTAAAGTGACACAATTAAATGATATGTCACCTCGTCTATATTTGCAAAAAAAAAAACAAAACAAACAAACAAACAAATCTAGAGTCAATGAGAAATGCTGTAAGAGTTCAGAGCTAGTGAGCAAGTCGCATTGAATTGGTGACCATATTATCCAGTACCTGGGCAGATTTTTTCTAAATATGAAGGGAGCTATGTTGCCAGATGATTGATATGTAGATGGAGTAGATATATCGGTCCAGGAATTCAGACGCCAAAATACCAGGAGCATTGTAGTATGCAGGGATACATTTTATTATGCTAAAAATGTATATTAAAAGACAAGCTTTCTTCACATATATTATGTTCTTCATATATATCACAAGAATATCCTTTAAGTTACATATATAGTATTGAATTATATTAATTGTTAATGCTTCTGTATTGAAGAAGGGAGGAACAGAAGGAAACAAGTTATTCACCAACGTGTGAATTGTCAGGAATTGAAAGCCCAAATATGGGATCTGGAAACATGAGACATTTTCCATTTGAGTTATTTTGGTATAAAAATTGAAATCCTAATTCATGACAATCCACTCATCTATATTATATTTACTTAAAGGAACACTATAGTCTTAGGAAACAAATGTGTAATCCTAATGCTATAGTGCTCGTTTTTTGTTGAAATTTCTATGATAACTTTTACCGCACAGGTGTAATACCCAACACTTTTTTTCTGAAACTTCATCCATTTTCACTATCCTTATGGAAACAGATAATTACCTGCACGACAGCACATACCACAAAGTCTATGATTATGTTCCAGTAAGAGGTAACAGGTAAGAGCATTATTTTTTTATGTTCACTGCTTTTTGCTCAGAACACCCACAATAATATGTATCTGCTATTTTAAAGAATTTCCAAGTAATGTTTTTGTCTATCTTTGCATGAAAGAAAACTCCAGACACACTCTGGGCACCAGCGCAACTTATTAAGTCAATCTTAATTTTTTTTACCTCAAATTAAGACCTCAAAACTGGATCGGATACATGAATAAAGGGTTATTTAAGATGTTAGTGTTAAAAATATGTCTTTGTATTGTATTGTATAGGTCATGGCACAAGGAGGTCCCCTGCCTCTGTTACTTTGAGCAACGTTGCTTATAAATGCGAACATTTGCAAAAACCTATCACAGAGAAGTTATATATCCATTAAAGAGGCAGTGTCTCTCTGCACTTTTTGTAATGAAATGAAAAACTAAATAATTTCAAAAGCTTATACAGCAATATTAAATCAAACTTTTATTGTTATTTTTAATTAGCCATCACTTTCTCAACTAGGACTCAAAAGCAGCAAAACTATATCATGGATGGAGATCCTGGCAAATGAAACTGTCAGGATCTAAATACCAGTACTATAGAAAATTTCAGGTAAATATATGACCTTTCCCAGGGGAGTGGCTCTAAAATATATGGAGCTTGACCCCTAGCAAAACTCAAAATCTCTACACTAACAGCGATGTGATGATATGCCTCAACATCCCTGACTTGCTATGTTAAGTACCATCTTCTCTACTCATTAACAGCATGTTGTTAATGTTCTCCAGGATCTCAACAAAAGAAAAGCTGGGAGCAAGTAATGCTGCACAGCCAGGTATTCAATGTGATACCACCATGATACTTAAATAAAAGAGCGGCATGCAGCAAAGATCTCTTCCCTGGGAAAATTCCCACTTAACAGTTATCTGGGGTTGCCATCCTTCGTAACCCACTAATATCCTCCTGCTCCCTCCACTACCTGTAGAAATCTGAATGTAAAGTGTCCCCCATGGGTTACCATGTATGAGAACATGTCGCCTTAGAGGGGTGTTTGTAAAAAAAAGTAAAGACCCAGCAACAATTTAAGAGACACCAGTGACCAATCATTCTATGTGAACATCCATATAGGAGAACCTATTGAAAAATAGCAAACAGCTAAATTTAGGTCCAACTCGTCATTATGATACGAGTTTGTGTTTACTTTAATATAACTTTTTCTGCAATGCATGCTGAATACTATGTTGCTATTAATGATTCATAAAGCATTTAAAGTCTCCAGTACTGTAAAACTCTGTGGGGTTATGAAGATATTTGCTTTCAATAAACATTACACGAAAATAAAATCTGATGTTGATCCAGTGATTACAAATGTCTCATTATAAAATTTGACTTATGAGATGTAACATGCTTCTAGTTTCAATATCGCCCTGTAAAGTCAACACAGACACAGTACAGTTACCATACCACCAGATCTTGCAGGTCTTACAGGGCAATCAGAAGCTGGGATTTTCATTAATCCAATCTACACCTTGTCTTGCCCAGCTACCAGAAATGTATTAGAATAAGTGATCATCTATATTGTCAGATAATGGCATAACACACAGAACTCAAGCCTCTCAAATGCAGAAAAATGAATCGACAGTAGACTATTACTGGTCCTCAGAGGTGGCCAGGCTTAACACTGTAATAGGAAAGTCAAAGCAGCCTGATAATAGACAAAGGGAAAGTCAGTAAACAAGCCAAAGGTCAAGGGATATAGAGTAACATGATAACATAAAACACCCCAAATCAACTATAACAGACAGGAGAACAATTAAGGACTAGCTGAAGTCAGATACTAGAAAATCAAACCGAATACACAACATTTTCAGATAAGCAAAACAGAAACCAAGATAGGACAAGGTTCTGTCCAAGGTGAGGAGGCCATCATTGTGACATCGAAACGTATGTGTATGGTGTAACACAAATGACAAGAGACAGTGCATCTGAATATGCACACATGCCTAGTATATGCACAATCTGCTGTCAATGGAACACAGTGATGGGCAGAGCTTGTGGTACATAGATGTTCTCCCTTTCCTCAGACAATGTCAAAAAATTTAGTTTCTCAGAATGTTTGCATTTGTATGGAAACACAGACACACACTAGAGGCACTTCCTCCTAAAGACCTTTGACTTTTAAAGTTTCTCATGTTCAGCTCTATGTGAAGCAGATTATATTTAAGGTCAAAATAATGATGACATAATACCATGATAACAGTGATTTGTTTTACTTTTTAACGACCATACTCTATTTTCTATGAAGTATGTGAAATATAAAGCAAATGGAATTCTGGGAACACAGACATCACAATGAATTCGTAGAGAATAGTATGAATATCACCTGGGTGACCATCTTCTAATGGAAGTTTGAAGATCTACAGATAAGATTTCCTTGTTAAATGACTATTGGTGCCCTGATTGAGCAACAGTGTATGAGTGTGCACGTCTGCACAATTCCTGAAATTATATCTTTAAAATGTTTAATCCCAGATTCACTGCCTCTGTACATTATATAGTCCCTCCACTTTCATTGGTATTAGTACGGGCCTGTGACATTCCCTTTTTTTCACAGCTATACATTCTGGTCACTGCTGATATTTTGTTCTTGTGTCTTGGTTCATAGTTATTTCATGAGCGGACTTATTTTATTGATAAAATACAGGACTTGAGTAGCTAAGGTTTTTTTCTATATCTGTCAAGAGTGAATACATTTTTTGTTTGTGTCCATATTCTGTTTGTTCTTGTTCCTCTGGTGTCTCCTTTAAACCCTCTGAGTGTCAGGACAACTGAAACTTTCTCCTCTCGCATTCATTCATGTTTTCTTACGGTATTGGTTATTTATTACCGCTGTGATGTTTTATTAAACTGCTTATGCCAAATAATGCTGTCTGACAATATAGATTAATTTGCTGAAGTATTTTGTAAATGAATGAACCACTTAATGATTTTAAGAATGAGCCCTTTTAAGCCCCATATATGCTTTATATAATGCAATGCAAAGAAAATAATATATAATAATTCATATATATATATGCGTATTACCAATGTGAATAGTGTTAACTTAAATACACAGAGCAGTCGTAAAAAAATAGAGTAAAGAAGTTTAAGGGGTGCAGATGTCTTGTTCTCACTCCTCACTGGGTAATTACGGTGATTATTTATATGTTTTTGCTGTTATGATTTTTTGAATGATGTTTATTGAGCATCTTCCAGTTATGGCGTGTGCAAGGTGATGTCATGGCCAGAGGGTGGTGCTTCATCATGTCATGGCACCAAACACTGTTGCACTGGGGGTGCATGCATCTTGGCATTGGGTAGATTGGTGGCACTCTTCTGATGTTGCATCACTGGACTGAGTGGGAGAGATTTCAGAATGTTTTGGGTACTTTGTTAGGAATCTAACTAAATATGTTCTTGAAGTCTGATATTTAAACCTATAACATGTTTCCATTGATTGTTTCAAAAACAACCATCTTACCTTTAAGGAGGTGTGTCGACTGCTTCAATGTTCAAAGTAATGACACCAAAATCCTCACCCTCCAGTTGAACACCATGACTCAAGTGCACCCAATCTCTATTATGCTCTGATTCGTGAAACAGTGGAGCATTAGCCAGACCTGGGAACTGTTCAAAAAAACTTTATTCAAACAGATATGAAGTCAAAAACATACAAAGCCTATTTCCAGAATGAATAGCCTTTTCTTATCATAATTATATGATTTATAGTGAAAGCAAGGGAGACGTCTGTGCCTCCTTTACCCTTCTTTTTTCTCTTAGTTTTTTTTTTCAACGAATACATCTGTTAAATGCAAGTGTTTTTAAGATAATAGTGTGCCTTAGTATTAACATATGATAATGGGGTTATAATAGAAATAAAACTATACATCTATTCACTATATAGCTTTATACATATTATTCTCACTGATTTTTATTCTTAATGGTTTGTGCAATTAAATATTTCTATATCCTGTATTTCACTTCAGAACCCAATAAAAGGATTTTTTTTTTCCAATGGGTTTAGAGCAAATATTTGTATATAAAAAAATCATTATATTATTAGTGACTGCTGTATGGGCTATATCTGACATCTTAACTCTTTATCTTTAATCTTAAATCATTCACTAGGTCTCTAACAAAAGCCTGATTGCAAAATAGGCTCAGATTTAAGAGGGCGGCAAATTATGTGCACGGAGTAGTAGTTGTTGGTACCTTTAAAAATCAAAAAAACCCGGGGGCGGGGCCTGACTGGCAGGCTGAGCGGACGCATGCAGGGCGAGCTCCTGACCAAAGCCTGCAAATTAAGCCTTTTCCCGCATGCTACCTCAGCCATACTAGCGCACAAACAGCTCAAGAGCACCCTGAGGACCCGGGAGACTCCAACGGTACCAATCCTGATGCTGTCCTGACCCGGTACACCGGACCTCGGCCTCTTGCGCCCCACAAGCCTGACTGGCGTCGGAGGGATGGCCGCTCTTCAGGCGCCACATCTTGTACCTCACAGCAACACTCCCCCGCCTTCCCCCTCTGGACCGGGGGGGTCATCCAGGTCTCAGGAGACCACGCATCGCTCCTCCACAGCGGCAAAAGCTACTGCACGCGAGTGCCCACGAGGCTCCCAAAATGGCGGCGCCCACAGCCGAAACCCTCCTTGCCTCGACCCTGAGCAAGCTGGATGACATACTTGCCAAATTCTGGGCGACAATAGAAGCAAGACAAAAGCATGTCCACACCCTGGAAGCACCGATATGAGAGACTCACACACCTCAAACCCCCTCGCCCCCCTTGACGAAAAGAAAACTGAGGCATCGGAGAACCCGGATACCTGCAAGGCGGAGGCCCAAGAACCGAGGTACATCTAAGCATCTAGGGCCCAACACCCTGAGGGTAAAACCAGCAGCCAACTGTGGCCTTGCCAAGATACAGAGACTGGGGACCTTGAATAGCCGACCTCCACAAAATAGCTCCAGCCATGCAGATGGACCGCTTGAATGCCTACGCAACACGTGCCACTCCATGGGGAATATGCACCCGACAACCCAGCAAGCTCCCTGTAAATTGGGAATCGGATGAAAGGGCAAGAAACTCAAGGAGGCATT
The DNA here is from genome assembly GCF_036172605.1 of Pelobates fuscus. Classification (NCBI taxonomy): domain Eukaryota; kingdom Metazoa; phylum Chordata; class Amphibia; order Anura; family Pelobatidae; genus Pelobates; species Pelobates fuscus. Next base: position 37,927,063 of record NC_086318.1, on the reverse strand, counting down.
TGCATGTCTCGCTCACCAAGCGGTGGACTCCTGTATTTAGCATAGAAGCAGCTCACTCATGATTAAGACAGCTCCCTTTGTTTGTTTATTTTTATTTCGCCTAGCATAGCACAATTAAAATTCACAGCATAGACCAGACATACTGCACTAAATGCATAACACTGTACAATCAGATACAAAGATAAAAGTGTTTAGCTATGATCTGTAATGCAATGTCCTAGCCTGACCGTTAACCTTACTGTGACTAATAGGTGAAACATATCAGTGAATCAAACTACTGCTTTCCTTTGCTTTCCTTTGTTTTTATAAGCGCAAGTTATTACCTATTACCCTGTTTATATTACTAATTGTAAAAAAAAAAAAGTGCAATGTCATTAATGCCATGTGATTAAGCGTGTATGCAAACCCGATTGCACCAGCTATTGTGGCAGTGCACATCCGCATGTTAAACTTATGCACAAACAAAATAAAGAATAAAAAAAAAAAGGGGGGGGCGGAGCTTGACTGCCGAGCCGGACGCACTGTGATCGAGCTCCTGGCGAAAACAGCCTAAATTATAGAATAAATAAGAAAATAAGCAACTAACCGAGGCTTCGCAATACTCACAGCGACTGTGTGAGCCCTCATGTACATTAATCCACCAGAGTTTGACCGGCGTCTGGTGGTTCTGGATCACGGGAGGGTGGAGGCCTGCTACACGTAGGAGAGAGGGAGGCGGCCGATCCCTCTGCCCTCGGACTCCTTTACCCTCGCGGGGCCCAGTAGAGCATACCCGGATCCCCCCCCTGCCGGTGAGGGATATCCCGGCGCCTGTAAGCCGTGCTGCAGGGTCTGGAGGTGTAACTGCCCAGCCGCAAGAAAAGTCCGACGTCTCCTGTAAAATGGCGGTACAGAGCACCCCCGACGAGGGAGGACAGCTGCCCGACCTCCAGCTCAAACTAGACAAGCTACTTGCAAACTTTTGGCGTAAGCTGGAGAGCAGAGCGCATCCACCTGCCACACACCTGCCAAACAGCCATCTACCCAAAAGGCTGCCCTATAAAGGAAGAAAGTCCCCGAAAGTCCTGACTGCCTCAAAATGGCGGCGGAAAAGACGGCGCACTTTGCCCAAGCACAAGGAGCCAAACAACTACATGAGACACCGCCAGGGATATACAACAAAAAAGCAGAGCATGGAAACATGAGCTCACCTGGCAGCTCCGGGATCCAGAAGACTGCAACACCCCGCTCCACTCCAGCATCGGACACTGCAGGGATCAGAAGACCAGATTGACCTGGGCCAGGAGAAATGTAAGCCCCAAGGCACCATGCGGGACTATACATTTCCTATACAGGGGATAGGCTGACCACGAAAGTACTGTCCCTAACACACATGGGACCCAAGTATATTCCTTGCACATGCTGAATAATATTCCTCGTTTTACTTATGCTAGTTATGTTTTTCTTATTAATGTCCTACTTACTGAGACAGCCGATACAAGTATTGTGTTTACAGCAATGGGGGCTTCAGAGGCTCTAATTCTAATTCCCTTTTAGCCTGCACACTTTGTAGTCCATCACTATACCTACCTTTAGAGGATACTACAGCCTGATAATTACCTGAACACACTGACAACAATGCTCTCTGTGACATTCCACTGACAGGTCCACTTAATATCTCACAATCCTGATTACCTGCAGCTCGAATATATAGCTATTACTGACCACTCATCTACTAACTCAAGCATGTTTACTAATAGCTCTCTGTCACAATTTCTTAAAGGGCAGAATATTTTGTCTAAACAAACCTGCATATATCTTGTGAACAAACCAAAAATCCTGTTCTATGAAACTTACACTCCTAAACTACAGATATATATAAAAATGTGCATGTACACTCAAATACCCCGAATGTAAAGCTTGTTATGTAGCCAGAGGATTGCCGTTGGGGTACCTCAAGCTCGTATGTAAACCTCCTATGCACTGCAAAAATAAAGAATTAAAAAAAAAAATCATCAACCCTTTGATTTTTGCAAACACCATAAGGTACCACAGTGGTTTTGAATTCTTGAATTGACCCCCTTTACTTGATCAGAAATAGACTGTGCTCATGTAATGAAATACATGCAGGAACCGTTGAATGGAATCACTTCCAGTGAGAGAATTTTACCTGTGCATACATAAATTATTGGACTTATAAAATGCCAAGTTGCCTTAGCATGTTCTCAGTACAGAAACAATGATTCAAAGGTGCAGCATTGAAAACATAAATAATAATGTATTTTCATGAAGCAAGGAGGAGAGAATAGCAGATATGCTAAACATATTTAGCCTCCAGCTAAAAAAAACGAGAGATGATATGATGCCATTTTACTGCATTCTCTAGTGGACCACATAAAACAATTTAATCTGGTAAAATCTAATTCTCTTCACTTGTACAACAAAACATAAAAGAGACAGACACCTTATTTTATAGTATGTGGTTAACAAGTAAAACTGTTTTCTGAGAAGTTTTATGGAAATACAAAACACCATTGCGTTGTGTAGGTGTAATTGTAATGTTTACATGAATGCTTTTGACCTCATGTCCTTAGGCGTCACCTTCAATACAGGTGTACATATTTTTCAGGTCTATATTAATTATTAGTCTTGTGCACAATGAAAAATTTGATTCACCCGAATTGCTTTGTGTGGAACAAAAAAAGTTTGTCGGTCGGTTCTCGATGCCTCCACATGATGTTTTTGCTCATTTTGTAAATGAAACCGTTTTGGAAAAAAACTGTTTAGAGGAACCAAAAGGTATAAACATGGGCCAGTGTATTGCAAATATGTGCATAATATAGATATTATGCATATATTTTGCAGTACACTGATAGGTGCATTTGCCTGCCATTTGGTTAACATATCAAGTTAGAATAATTAGCCAATAGAGAGAAAAAAACAAGGAACAGAAAATCTATATTTATGTATTACATCTATATATCAAACATATAATATATAAATATAGATGGTTTTTATTGCTCATTTTTCCCTCTTTTAGTCACTTGTCACTTAAACGGTGGATACAAACATTTAGTGGCTCTTTCCTACCCATCAATCATCTTTTTACCTATTCGTCCATTTCCCATTTATTTTATTTTGTGATACGTCCATATAGAGATTTGGAGTTATGGAATTTGGAAGAACTGCTGATCGCCCAAAATTCTGAAGAAGTGCAATTAACTTGAAACTTAATACGCAAGTCTAGCTATTAAACACAAGAGGTACATACTTAAACTGGGTCATAGCAGCGCTCAGATTCACCGGGCCTGGGGAATATAATTATATAGCTCATATACCTGTCTATGAGTCAATTACAATTAATTAGATACCATTCTGATATTGTTTCTTAAAAAAATAGTATTGTGTAATTTTTCAATAGACAGATTTTCGTGTACGGTATATTACAAATAGAAATGGTAAGGTGAGCTTTATATATAAAAATTCTGCATTTGAATTCATTTCATAAAACTTTACCTATGTGCATATGTTAAAAAACAGATGAAATTCGTATCATGTAATACCTTTTTTATTGGACTAACAGAATTTAAGAATTACAAGCTTTTGGGAGAACCTCCCTTTCTGAAGTCTAAAGCATTTCTGTGTGTCTAAGACAACACTTAGAATTCAGTGTTCAGTTTTGATACAGGGGTTAAAGTGTCAGATAAGACATAGGCACCATTATCGCAGAGGGTTGTAAATATCTTGTATGAAGATCACAAAGTTATGGGAGAGGGGGAAAAAACAAGCAAATAGTGCAGAAGATGGTACTAGAAGGTTGAGATTAATAAAATAAATTACTGAAATTAAGAATGCATGAATTTGCATCCAAAAGTTCCAGAATATGCATGATGTCCTATATTCAGCATACATGTGTGTATATATATATATATATATATGTAGAAATAAGGGAAGCACTCTCCGGTCTTAATAAAAGGTCCTTCAGTATTTTATTTCCAAAACATGGATTTACAAATATCGATCGACGTTTCGACCCCTCAGGGTCTTCCTCAAGATCTTGAGGAAGACCCTGAGGGGTCGAAACGTCGAAATCTTATTAAGACCGGAGAGTGCTTCCCTTATTTCTACATATATATCCCTTAAACGTGGGATAGCACCAAGGCATCTACAACTTCATTATTGAGATAGGGTGAGTGCCAAGCTGTATTGTATATATATATATACATATATATATGTTTTGTATATATATATATATATATATATATATATACACACACACACACACACACATATATATATATATATATATATATATATACACACATATACATATATGTGCATATATACATATATGTGACGAAGTGCCCTTCACCACTTGGTCCTGGAGAGGCCTGCTTACCAGCCTCTTGCCCTGTGACTATGGCCCTGGGGTGTTAAAAACATTGTTTGGGCATATTGGATTTTATTGTACTTTTTATGCCCCTTTAAATTGTGTTGGAGCAAGTTTGCAACTTTAAATTGGAACTTCGGATACAGCCGAAGTGCCGAAGTAGTCGAAGTGTCCGACATTCAACAAACAAACACGTGGCAGCAGCCATTTTAATACAGCTGAAGTTTTACCGTCTCCAGACTTCAACTCATTCGACAATTCGAACGCTGTTCGACAATTTGAACGTCGTTCGACAATTCGTTTGACAATTCTAACGTTTTCCGTTCGCCCATTTGAACTATAGTTAACAGGGGAAATAGACCGGATTCTCTGGAACTGTTTGGGGCATGAAAATGTTCAAAATATGATTTCCAGCTATCTCCAGAACCACTGGACCAATTCTCACGAATTTTGGATATGTTGCTTCCATAGTTATGCTGGTTATAAAAATGTAAGTTTTTATTAAGACTGGATGTATATTTTTAAAGTTATAAGAATTGTATAAAAACTGTATTTTCCTGCCTGTGATAATTACATTAACCCATTGTGTACAGTAATTCTATCACAGGCAGAGGGGAGGATTTTGCTGGAATGAATGGGAGTGTTTAACTGCATTGTACGTTGTTGATTGGTTGTACCACAAAACCATGTGGGTGGTAACTTTGTGTAAAAACTTGCATAAAGGAAAGCCCTTTGGTGCTGATTAAAGAGATCTTCTTGACCCTCAACACATAGTCTTGTCTCGTGATTGGAGGGGACAGCTATATTCACGCTGGAGATTGCTATACCTTGTATTTAAAGCTTTAATCACTTAACTCTTCTAAGAGCTGTCCCTGATTCGCTCTCCTGGAGGAGAGGTCTTCCCCACACAGTTCTAGATGTCGGAGGTTCATACAGGGTGGAAGGAAGAGGTCTTTCCCACACGGTCCTGGAAGACAGAAGCTGATCCAGGGTGGAAGGAAGATGGCAAGACTATCAGTTAAGCTATGGCGGTTGTGGAGTCTGCGGTGGTTGTGGTGTCTGGTGCAGTGCTTGTGGTCCTCGGCGCAAGCTAGGAAGCGTCCATCAATGGAAGGTAGTCGGTCAGAGTACAGGTGTTACGTTACAATATATATCAAAAATATCAATATATATCAAAAAAATTATTTTTTTGTATATATATATATATATATATATATATATATATATTAAACTCTATCAGATCGATCAGTATTGCTTCAGAGCTAAGGAAGAGAGGAAAACTCTAGAAAGCTTGTCTTAGAAATATTATGTTACTCCAATAAAAAAGAAGGTATCTTTGCATACTGCAATACTCTGGTATTTTGGCATCTTGTTTATTGGACAAATATGGCTAATCCAATCTACACTATATATATGCACTTATATGTATATTTGTATGTGTATATGATATAGGACTTCATGCATATTCTGGACTCTTGGATGTGATTTCATGCATTCTTAATCTAAGTAATTAACTTTTTAAATCTCCCCTTCTAGCACCATATTTTGCACTATTTGCTTATTTTTCTCTCTCTCTCCCCCTCACTCTGAGATCCGCACACATGATATTTACAGCCCTCTGTGAGAATGGTGTCTATTTTCTATCAGCCCTGTGTCTTATCTGCACTCCTGTCTCTTTATTTCCTGTATCACAACTCAAGTTTGAGTTCCATGTGTCGTCTTTGCTCACAAATGCTTTAGATTACAAAATCATGTTAGTCCAATAAAAAAGGCATCACAAGATATGAATTTCATCTGTTATATTACATCTTCATCACTGGATTAGTACTGCTACGATCTCTACTCTAACCTAATGTACATATGTATACTTTGTTCTCTATAACATTACCGATAAAAATGATATAGTAAATCAAGTGTTAGTTAGATGGCATGATCCCACATTCCAACTGCCCTTTCCAGTACACATTATTCATTTCTACTAAGCATGTAACTAATTCCGATTTCATTTAAAAAGAAAATGTATAAACCATCTGCCACCTAATTTCAAGTTAACGCAGTGTTTTTTTCTGTAACTAATTGCGGAATTATTTCCCCTTGAGTTTCTCAAGAACACTCACACTCTTGCCTCATCTTGCAGTTCCCATCCCTGCAATGTTGCTTAAAGTCAACCTTTCATATTCATCTCTAATACTAGAATGCTAATGAATGCTTTAATCCTATTACTGCTTGACCAGAGTGACCTCCTACATGCAGTTTCCCGTGCCTCTTACCATTCTATTCTGAAATCAATTTAAAGTAAAACTGCAAAGACACATTGGCTGTTCCCTAGATCAGTATTTTCTTTACTCATGAGGCTATATGGTTTCTATCTCTTCACATAATTCTAAATCCAAGGAAAACCAGCATTTCTTGTTCTTCAAAAGTATTTCACTTCCTCGTTCTTCAAAAGTATTTGACTTCCTCCGTCTAACTTGTATCTCAAACTCCTTTTCCTGAGTTAACAATATCTTAGTGACTGGATGTCACAATTCAGAAATGAAAATTGTCATATTTTAAAAGGGGAATATTTGTAAATGACACTTCGTCGGGATTCTGGTGTTTGCTGGCTAAACCTGAAATGCGTGGTGATTTAAAATGCAACAGATTTTTATGTCAGCAGTGTAATAGCACATAAAGAACAAAATACTCTCAATATCCCCTAAAAAAACAATTCAAAACATCATTATTGTATGATAGACAGACAAATAGATAGATAGATAGATAGATACATACAGGGGCGTATTAGCCGCGAGGCAAACAAGGCATTTGCCTTGGGCGGCATTTTCCAGGGGGCGGCAAAAAAAGCCGCCCCCAAATGCCCAAGGCAAATGTCTTGTTAGCCTTGCGGCTAACAGACATGCCGGGCTGCTGGGCGGTCGGGCGGCGCTGCTGGGCGGCTGGCGAGGGAGCACTTCCTCTGAGCTGTCTGCTCAGCTCCCTCGCGCTCCGCAGAGTGAGGCTGGGAGCCGGAATATGACGTCATATTTCAGCTCCGCCTCCCAGCCTCACTGTGCGGCGTGCGAGGGAGCTGAGCAGACAGCTCAGAGGAAGTGCTCCCTCGCCAGCCGCCCGCCAGCGCCACCGGACCGCCCAGCAGCCACTGGACCACCAGGGAGAAAGATGACCCCCCCCAGCATTCCCAAAGGTAAGGAGGCTGGGGGGGTTAAAGTAAAAAAAAAAAAAGTGTTAGTGTGAGTGTGTGTCTGTTAGTGTGAGTGTGTGTGTCTGTTAGTGAGTGTGTGTGTGTGTGTGTGTGTGTTTGTTAGTGAGTGTGAGTGTGAGTGTGTGTGTGTGTGTGTGTGTGTCTGTTAGTGAGTGTGAGTGTGAGTGTGTGTCTGTTAGTGAGTGTGTGTGTGTGTGTGTCTGTTAGTGTGAGTGAGTGTCTGTTAGTGAGTGAGTGTGTGTGTCTGTTAGTGAGTGAGTGTGTGTGTATGTTAGTGAGTGAGTGTGTGTGTGTCTGTTAGTGAGTGAGTGTGTGTGTCTGTTAGTGAGTGTGTGTGTGTCTGTTAGTGAGTGTGAGTGTGTGTGTGTCTGTTAGTGTGTGTGTGTCTGTTAGTGAGTGTGTGTCTGTTAGTGAGTGTGTGTGTGTCTGGCAGTGTGTGTGTCTGTTAGTGTGTTTGCCTGTGAGTGTGTGTGTCTGTTAGTGAGTGTGTGTGTGTGTCTGACTGTGTGTGTCTGTTAGTGTGTGTGTCTGTTAGTGTGTGTGTTTGCCTGTGAGTGTGTGTGTGTCTGCTAGTTTGTGTCTGCTAGTGAGTGAGTGTGTGTCTGTTAGTGAGTGTGAGTGTGTCTGTTACTGAGTGTGAGTGTGTCTGTTACTGAGTGTGAGTGTGTCTGTTAGTGTGTGTGTGTGTCTGTTAGTGTGTGTGTGTTTCTGTTAGCGAGTGTGTGTTTCTGTTAGCTAGTGTATGCGTATCTGTCAGTGAATGTGTGTGTGTATTTAGAATGCGGGGTGGGGTAAAGGTTGGGTGGGGGTGGTGCGGGGGGGGAGGGGAGGGGCTGAGTTTTGTCCTGCCTAGGGCAGCACAAAACCAGGATACACCACTGGATACATAGATAGATAAACTCCTTAAAAGGTTTAAGCCAAATCACTAGTCAATCATAACAGCCTATTTTAGCCTTGTCTTACCCTGCAGAAGAAGACCAGATACAAAACAGGCTCCCAGCAGGATCCAGGTAAGTTGTCAAACCATTTTAAAATTATTTCACAACTTAAACTGGGATGGCACCAGGGTTCTCCTGGTACCAAAAACTCTATAGTGAGCTGTAGTGGATATGATGCTCGGAGGGTTTCTTTAATTACCGCAAATAATTGATGGGACCTACGTTATACTACGCACATCTCAATTAACAATATATGTCACAATTCCTTTACAACTCTCTAGATGGGCTATGTTTATTGTGCTATCAGAATGCACACACACACACACAGTTACAGGCAGTCAGACACACACACACACACACACACTTACTCTCACACTCACTATGTGTGAAATAATAACTGCAGGACTTTACTTTTTGTACAACGTGGTGTTGATTTATCTATGCATTGAACTATTTCTTTTTGGACCAGAAAAAAAAACTAAATTATAATTTATTAACAAGTTATACTCTAAAACATATATTCCTATTATTTAACTATAAAGGTGATAGAGGCTATAACATATACAAACCCGGAGGATACATAAAGATGATATGCAAAACTACAAAAGAGATAACGTATTTATATTTAAACAATTGAAGTACTCTCTAACGATATGTAAACAAATTCATCTAAAACAATCCAAAACTCTTTATAGATAAAAGAGTAGATGCACATGAAAAAAATTAATTCTGCATTTTACAAAAAAAAAATGGACCAGTAAAAATCTCTTTAAAAGCATTTTCATCAAACGCCTAGTCTGCTTTTTCTATGTCTCAGATATTTTTAATGTGTTTGGTATAAACAGGTACATTTTTGATTAAAATACAAATAGGAAAAGGAACTTATGTTTTTTTTGTTGTTTTTTTTACCTTTAGCTGCCTTGAAATATATCAAGCTGTTTAATTTTACATAAAATAACTACCTATATTAATGAAATACTATTTTATTTGCTACTCTCTCTTTGTGTTAATAGCAGATTGAGAACGTTCAATGTATGTAAAACCAGTAGAATGTTGAGTGATCTTATTTGGCATTGATTCACTGGTGACAGCAAAACTTGTAGCAATCATCTTTGTGTGATGGTTTTAATTTGATTTTCAGACCAGTTCTGTTGTATGTTTATGTTCTGTTAATTGTTTTGTTTTTTTTCTAGTCAAAGAGTGCAATGTGAATAAATATAAACTTACATTTAAAAAAATTGCAGCTGTGTAAACGTATTCTTAAAGGGTCACTGTAAATATCACAATCACTACAGTATAATGTTGTGGGCCTGGTGCATAAAACTTAACACTATGTCTGTTTACATTTGTGCCTAAGGCCACCTCTATTGGCTGTCACTCAGATAGCTTCTTAAGTTCTCCTGATGCAGTCCTGCAATCATTGCAGTACTGATGTTCAGTGTCTTCATATTCTGCATGAAGATGGATGTCAAACACAACCGTAGAGATGCATTGATATAATATATGATATATTGTTATGCTCATAGAAATGCATTAGATCAGGGGTTCTCAATCCAGTCCTCAAGTACCCCCTACCAGTCCAGAATTTAGGGATCACCCTGTTAAACACAACTGGGTAATCCCTAAATCCTGGACTGGTAGGGGGTACTTGAAGACTGGGCTGGGAACCACTGCATTCGATCAATGCATCTCTATGGGGTGTTAAGCATCCATCTTCATGCACAGTGTGAAGACAGTAAACATCAGTACTGCAAAGATTGCAGGACTGCACCAGGAGATCTCCGGGGGCAGTTTGAGTGACAGCCAATAGAGGTGGCCTTAGACATGAATGTAAACACTGACTTTTTTCAGAAAAGGCTTTGTTTACAATTGTCGGCCTGCACCACAACATTATGCTTTTGCAATTCTGATATTTAGCATGTCCTTTTAAGAATATGTTTAGACAGCTGCAATTTTAAATATATTTACATTGCACTTTTTGACAAGAAAAATTATTAGCAGAACATAAACATACAACAGAACTGGTCTTTGACATAACATTTTAATTAAATTTCACTTTGAACGCCCTCATGTTCTCACATTAGTAAATAACCCTGTGTAAGTATAAAATTTGCGATAGTTTATATATTGTCAAGATGAACAGAACAATTATCAAGTGCAATAATTTATACAAAGAAGATAAATAGAGTTGTACTTCTATTTCATCTGAGCTGGACTCCTTAAAACATTTGTTATTTTAAAATGTAAATGACACACAAACATCACATGGTCTTGTGTGTTTTGTCTCCACACATGAGACTGAATTGCAGACTTAATAGTGCATCAGATAATTATTTTACACTATATAAAAATTAGAAAAGTAATATAAGTTACACAAGATGAAGTTATGGTTTAATGCTGCCCTTTTGCAGAAATGAGTAAACATCCTTTGAAATGTTTGCCTATCCCTGTCCTTGAACTAATTACAGCTGTTTCTCATAATAGATACCATTTGTCTGTTTGGTACTTAATGATATTATATTTGATACTGTTTTTCTTGACACTTTAAATAATTCCATAGCTTCTATGACTGATATACCTGAACTGATATGTTCTGAATGTGTTCTGTGGTATTTGGAACCAAGACATTAGCAGCAGATCATTTAAAACCTGCAAGGTACGAGGTGGGACTTCTATGATTCAAATTTGTTGTTCCAGCACATCCCATTGATGTTTGAACAGATAGAGATCTGGGGAATTTGGAGGCTAAGGCAACACCTTGACCTTTTTTGTCATGATCCTGAAACCATTCCTGAACAGTTTTTACACTGTGGCAGGGTGCTTTCTCCTGTTGAAAGAGGCCACTGCCATGAGGGAACATCATTGCCATGGAGGGGTGTATGTAGTCTGCAAAAATCTCTCGGTAGGTAGTATGTGCCAAAGTAACATCCACATGAATGCTAGGACCCTAGGTTTTCCAGCAAAACGCTGTCCTGAGCATAAGACTGCCTCCATCGGACTGCCTTCTTCCCATATTGCATCCTGCTGATATCTCTTCCCCAGGTAAACAATGTGCATGCTCCTGGGCATCCACATAATTTAAAAGAAAATGTGGTTCATCAGACTGGGCAACCTTCTTCTACTGCTCAATTGTCTAGTTTGGATGCTCACATATCCATTGAAGGCACTTCATCATGGGAACTCTAACAGGTCTGCAGCTACACATCCCTATGCGCAGCAAACTCTGATGCAATGTGTATTTTTACACCTTTCTATCATGGCTAGATGTTTTTCAGCAATTTAAACGGCTGTAGCTCTTCTGTGTGATCAGACTAAATGGGCTAGCCTTTACTAACACTTGTATCAAATGAGCCTTGGGCGCCCACGACCCTGATGCCGGTTCACTGGTTGTCCTTCTTTGCACCTCTTTTGGTAGGTACTAACTCTGCATACCAGGTAGAACTCACACAACTTGCAATTTTGGAGGGACACTGAACCAGTTGTTTTAATGTTATGGCTGATCAGTATATCTTGCCAATATTTTTATAGATGACACTGTGACAGATCCTCTGCCCATGATTTTAAAGTTTATTTTATTCTCTTTGCCTATCTGTTCGTCCAAACACGTTGAATCCCTATATTAACATTGCCCGTTCGACTAACGAAGAAACTACCGAACGACCGACCGACCACCCAGATGCAGAGTGTGCCGCTTATTAACCTTATTGACCTCTCCTAACACCTCCATAACCGCAAACACCTCAACGTTCTAATCGGTCAGCTGGGTGGTCGTCGTTCGTATGTACGAACAAATGCCGGCGGCCATCTTGAGATACCAGCACAGCCAGCGGTGTTTGGTCATCAAGTGCATGGAACTAAAATCGGACACTCAATGGCGCAAACACCGCTGAGACTTCCATGTTCCCGTATGTTCAACACTATTTACATGAAGAGAACGGCGTTCGGTAGAAATATCTCCCGAACCACAGGGACTATGGGAACATATGCACAAACTACTATTTACATGTACATGCTGTATTTTGGTACCACCGAAAGAGACCGACCACATAGTATAATTTAATGGAACTATTTTGGACAGGCGCCTCATGTGCGGTCAGTCTAAACCAGTGATGGCGAACCTTTTTGAGCCCGAGTGCCCAAACCGCAATACATGCCAACTTTTTTTTCCTTAATGTGCCAACACGGCAATTAAACCTCAATACTGAGGTTTAAGTTTAGAAAAAACAACTTGTACTGTTGTCCGAACTAATTAACAACTTTTGTTTTAAAAGAACACAACAACAGAGAGTTCAATAATACAAATTTTAAATAATGATATAAATAGATAAAATTAAGCTTATATTTATTAGTATCTCCAACAAATGCAATACATACACACAGAGACTGCTGAATACATACACACTGTCTGCTGAATACATACAGTCTGCTGAATATACACACACAAGACTGCTGAATACAGAGACTGCTGAATACACACACACACACAGACTGCTGAGTACACACACACAGACTGCTGAGTACACACACACAGACTGCTGAGTACACACACACAGACTGCTGAGTACACACACACAGTCTGCTGAGTACACACACACACAGTCTGCTGAGTACACACACACAGTCTGCTGAGTACACACACACACAGTCTGCTGAGTACACACACACAGTCTGCTGAGTACACACACACACAGTCTGCTGAGTACACACACACAGTCTGCTGAGTACACACACACAGTCTGCTGAGTACACAAACACACACAGTCTGCTGAATACACACAGACAGACTGCTGAGTACACACACAGACTGCTGAGTACACACACACACACAGACTGCTGAGTACACACACACACAGACTGCTGAGTACACACACACAGACTGCTGAGTACACACACACAGACTGCTGAGTACACACACACACAGACTGCTGAGTACACACACACAGACTGCTGAGTACACACACACACAGACTGCTGAGTACACGCACACACAGACTGCTGAGTACACGCACACACAGACTGCTGAGTACACGCACACACAGACTGCTGAGTACACGCACACACAGACTGCTGAGTACACACACAGACTGCTGAGTACACACACAGACTGCTGAGTACACACACACACACAGACTGCTGAGTACACACACACACACAGACTGCTGAGTACACACACACACACACAGACTGCTGAGTACACACACACACACAGACTGCTGAGTACACACACACACAGACTGCTGAGTACACACACACAGACTGCTGAATACACACACACAGACTGCTGAATACATACACACAGTCCGCTGAATACATACACACATACAGTCTGCTGAATATACACACACACACACACACAGACTGCTGAATACACACACACACACACACACACAGACTGCTGAATACACAGACTGCTGAATACACACACACAAAGACTGCTGAATACACACACACACACACACATAGACTGCTGAATACACACACACACATAGACTGTTGAATACACACACACACAGACTGCTGAATACACACACACACACAGACTGCTGAATACACACACACACACAGACTGCTGAATACACATACACACAGACTGCTGAATACACGCACTCACACACACACAGACTGCTGAATACGCACACACACACACACACATACACACACACACAGACTGCTGAATACACACACATACTGCATTGAGGGGTGTAGTGTATGTGTTTGTGTGTGATGGTTGCGCTGTGTGTGTGTGATGGTTGCGCTGTGTGTGTGATGGTTGCGCTGTGTGTGTGATGGTTGCGCTGTGTGTGTGTGCGATGTTGTGCTGTGTGTGTGCGCGATGTTGTGCTGTGTGTGTGTGATGTTGCGCTGTGTGTGTGTGATGTTGCGCTGTGTGTGTGTGATGGTTGCGCTGTGTGTGTGTGAGGGTTGCGCTGTGTGTGTGTGTGTGAGGGTTGCGCTGTGTGTGTGTGTGTGAGGGTTGCGCTGTGTGTGTGTGTGAGGGTTGCGCTGTGTGTGTGTGTGAGGGTTGCGCTGTGTGTGTGTGTGAGGGTTGCGCTGTGTGTGTGTGTGAGGGTTGCTGTGTGTGTGTGTGTATGTATGAGTGGTGGTGTGTGTGTGTGTGTGTGTGTGTGTATGAGTGGTGGTGTGTGTGTGTATGAGTGGTGGTGTGTGTCAGACAGGGGTGCTGTGCTGTGAGGGGGTAGGGGTGCTGGGCAGGGGTAAGGGTGCTGTGCTGTGGGGAGTAGGGGTGCTGTGTGTGTTGTGGGGGTGCTATGTGGGGGGGTAGGGGTGGGGAGCGATGCTGAGTGTAGGGGAGGGAAGCTGGGTGTGGGGGAGGGGTGGGAAGCTGGGTGTGGGGGAGGGGTGGGAAGCTGGGTGTGGGGGAGGGGTGGGAAGCTGGGTGTGGGGGAGGGGTGGGAAGCTGGGTGTGGGGAGGGGTGGGAAGCTGGGTGTGGGGGAGGGGAGGGATGCTGGGTGTGGGTGAGGGGAGGGATGCTGGGGGATATGGGTGCTGGGGAGGGGTGCTGTGGGGGGTAGGGGTGCTGTGTGTGGGGGGTAGGGCTACTGTGGGGGGTAGGGGTACTGCGTGTGGGGGGGTAGGGGTGCTGGTTGGGGTGCTGTGTGTGTGATAGGGGTAAAGGTGTTTTAATAAAATAAAAAAATAAAAAAAGTATTGTAAATCAGTATCCCCCTCCCTCCTTCTTACCTTTAATGAAGGAAGGGGGGGGACACAGCCATCCCTGGTGGTCCGGTGGTGGCAAGCAGTGCTTCTGTGTTGGGAGGCAGGGGGAGGGATCTGTGTAGCAGCTCCCCTGTCCTCCCGCGCGATGCTGTGTGGAGCGTTGCCGAGCGTTGCCAGTTTCGGGCAGGCAGGTGCCTACTCTGCATTGATGGTGAACCTATGGTCGCGTGCCCACAGAAAGGGCCCGGCATGCCACCTGTGGCACGCGTGCCATAGGTTCGCCATCACTGGTTTAAACTATACCCCGGTGGCATTTCGGCATATGATTTCTACATATGTTGGGCGCTCAAATCCAGGCTATCCGGGGATATAGAACTTGAAGGGGTACCTCATTGTAAAATGTGTATTTTGGTGTCTTTTTTTTATTATGCATGTCCTGGACCTGAGAGATAATATAATTATGGAATGCCCCTGGAATGTGTCACCAGATACCCCTTGCATGGGGACTTACATAAAAGGCCAGCTGTGGCTCCAAAAAAATCTGTCTTATTTTACCGTCAACACAGAGCCTCATCTCTTGTTTGTAGGGAACTGCTATGCAATCTATGCCTGCTTCTCTGACTACGTGGATGACTACTGTGAATGCTGTAACACGACTCACACTTGGGGAGAAGTGCGTCTCTGGTGGTACAAACCCCTCTACTCACCGGGGTGACCGCTACAGACACATACTGTCAAATGGCAATAAACTTAATATAACTCACCTTAGCATATGTAACTTTGATTTAGTTAAACTGCTTTTGTTTGTGTAATGTTTGATCCGTTTTTGGTACATTGATAAATTTTTGGTCCTGTGACTGCAATATGATTTTATGGTGGTCACCTTACTATATAGAGCTGGATTAAGAGGAACCAGGTGTGATCACAAAGCTCCCATTGGATCTTAGAGACTCAATAATACCACAATTGGTGTAATAGGTAATTAAGATTACTTATCAGTACAGTAAAAGTACAAGCCACTGTGACTTGTGTAGCAGAAACAAGACTGACACCACCACTTGGCAAAATTGTAATAAGTCATCTTATACAAAAAAAAATATTTGAATGATCAGTTGTCAACAAAATACTATCATTATGGTGGGAAATTATATTATGCTCACTTTTCTATATATAAATATACTGCATGTGGTGGCCTGTCCATCTAAGTGCTGGAATCCCCTTTCCCTTGCGTGATTGCAAATGTGTATTATCACTGACCCAAACACTAGCCAAGACTTTATGAAGAGAGAAGAATATCTGTTTAATTGGAACACTTGTCACTCTTATATACCTGGGACCTCAACAGGAGGTCCCCAAGAGAACACTAGTATTGCAACATTCCCAGCACCTTTGTGTACATACATAGATTGATAATTGAATTAGCTGCCAGTCACATCATTGCTAGCTAACAGTAACAGTTAAAATAAAGGGTTCCTGTGCCCACATCCAGAAAGAAATGTCATCTCTGGAAAGCTATCTTGAGAGTGCCCACTCTGTCCAAAAAGTGTTTAGATCAGAGCTTTCTAGCCTGAGTTAGCTGGAGGTAGAGTTTGGACCAGGTCGCAACAGTTCTCTGATCCCGGGCAGAGATCCACATGCTGGGTAGAAAACTGGTTACCTAAAATGATGGCACTTTCTGTTGGTACATGGAGCTCCCTTAAGTCCTTAGTGTCAATCGATGCCACGCTACCTCCTCTGTCACTACTCCAAAAGGTGCTCTGATAGGTGCCTCTGGGACCGGGAGTGCTCCAGGGAAAGTTTTACCAGACCATGGTAACAATCCAAACAAGAGTTCCATAGAGTTTGCGGGTTGCTCCCGGTCAGGCTTGCTTGGGCTTTGGGAAAGGGGCGCTGAGCTTGGAGGCAGGGCTGGAGGAATAACTTAGGTGATTATAGAGACGTGGTGGTTGACCAGGAGGTCTCTCACACTGCACAATGTTTGTTAATAGAATAATTATACTACAACTTGCAGACAAAATTAAATGTTTAGACACTTTGAGATATAAGCAATATCTTATAGGTTTTAATGCACATGAACAACACTATTACTGCTAATGTTTTAAAAAGGAAATATTTATCTGTAGTTTGTTTCTGTTTATATTTATGATAGCAACATATTCTATACATCATAAACTCTAATGATGTATATTCCTTTTTTTTCTTTTTTGAATAGCAATGGAATTGCTAATGATCATCCTTTTTTCCATTTTTTATTCATTAAATTGTATTTGTATTTAATATTTATTGTTTATTTTTATTAAGTGAAAACCGAATGCAGTAGTGCCGGATTTTCAAATATATTCTAATGAGAACACCAGACAAAAAAGGTGTAATAACCTCTTGGAATTTATAAGAATATATATTGTAGCATTAAGGAATACATAAATTGCTACTTAATGCAAACTTGCTGACCTTGACCTCTTTATTCAGTTTTTGTTAAGCGTTTTCCCTAACGTCTTTCCTAGTGCTGTGGTTTCATGATGACTAAATAAAAAAATATTTATCACAACTCAGTAAGATATGGCTTTATTGGAGATTTTGTCAAACACAAAAAGATGTTAGAATATATGCACATTCTCATGGAGCTGTGAAATGTATTAATACATAACATAGGTGATTTTAAAGGGGTCACTTTCAAGAATTTTTGACATTCTGTTTACTTTTCCATATATTTAAAGGAACACTTCACAAGGATTATTTTGAATCACTACTTAGTAGATATAAATATCAATACAAATATGCATCATGTTATTTCAGCACATTTGCACTTGGGTGTATATCCAGAGGTATAACTAGAAACCATGGGGCCCCGGTGTGAAAATTGCCCTGGGGTTCCCCCCTGTACATCAATTCCCCCCCCCCCCGCCACTATTCTCCCATACGTCTATTGTCCCCCTCCCATATGTTACCCTCCCCCCACACATGCACATAGATACACACACACACACACACACACAGAGTCACATACAGACAGACAGACATACACACACACACACAGACATACACACATACAGACACACATACAGACACACACAGACAGATATACAGACACACACAGACATACACACACTCACATACAGACACACACAATGGCATACATATAGGGGTCACAGCTGCGACCGGGCTGGTCACTCCAGGGGGCCCGGCCGCCCTGCGGACCCCTGTGACCGGTTGCCCGACACCATGTTTTGCGGCCCCAGCCCGCGAGGCAAACCGCCGGGGCCGCCGTTCAAGGGGCCCATAGGGTGGCCCATGATGTTAGGGCCACCCGATGGGTATGGATAAACAGGAAGGTGACTTAAACATTTTGTGTGTTTTGTGTCTGCCGGTGTGTGTGTGTATGCATGTGTGTGTATGTCTGTATGTATGTGTCTTTGTATGTATATGTGTCTTGTGTGTGTGTGTGTGTGTCTGTGTGTATGTCTGTATGTATGAGTGCCTGTCTGTTTGTATGTATGTATGTCTTGTGTGTGTGTGTGTGTCTATCTCTCTGTATGTATGTGTCTGTATGTGTATGTGTCTGTGTGTATGTGTGTGTGTGTCTGTCTGTCTGTATGCAAATGTGTCTGCCTGTCTGTATGTGTGCCTGTCTGTTTGTATGTATGTCTTTTATGTATGTGTGTCATGTGCATGTGTGTGTGTGTGTGTGTGTGTGTTGGTCTGTATGTATGTGTCCGTGTGTGTGTCTGTATGTATGTATGTGTGCCTGTCTATTTGTATGTATGTGTGTATGTGTGTCTGTATGTATATGTGTGTGTCTGTTGGGAGGTGGGGGGGAAGAGGGAGGAGGGTGGGCCCATGGATCAGTTTTGCACTGGGGCCCCATGGATTGTGTGTATGCCACTGGACACACATACCTGTCCCTGGGGTCCAGTGGAGGCTCAGGCTGATGGGAGTCAGAGTTCCCACTCTGACTCACTCTCCTTCCTCCCTCGTGGCTCTCAGTGGTTGCTGGGAGGAAGTGACCGGGGCAGTCTCTTCCTACCAGCCTCTGACATCATCAGAGAGGCCTGGTCGCGCTGTTAAAGTTTCCTGAATCGACACACAGGAAGATAATGCCACGCCAAGGATCCAAGCTGAGGGGTCAGGTGAGGCCGAGGTTGATTGTGTCACAGGAGACCCAGATAACATTGTCTACAGTGATGGAAAAGATCACGATGACGTGTCTTCATATCCAGTTTTGCCAGGCCAGTCGTCCAATGCAAAAAAGTTCCTTATTAGGTTTGAATGCCATAGATACGATGGAATCTCCTGTGGGTGTAGTAGAAAGTACAGTCGATGGTACCCTAGAGGTGCTAACCTGAGGAAAATGGTATCTAGCTCATCTGCACGTTCTGTGTTCTCTGTCTGATTATTTGGAGCACCAGAAGGTTGTCTCTCACCCACTTTGGGTAAAGAGTTTGCAATAGCGAATTACAGGGGTCAGATGGCCCGAAGTGGTTGGAGACATGGCCACGCTGTTGACCAGTCCTGTAGAACACCCCCTAGGGCGGTTACCACGTAACACCTTCCTTATGGAGGTTTGGGTCCAAACATTTCTTATCTGCCATCATATTCTATTTTTTTATGTATCTATGTTACTCTACATGACATAGCAGCATAGCAGGCGATCAATGCATGATCACAGCATGGCATCTATTTAAACACATTTTGCTTACATAACTAATTAGTAGTTATATAAATATTTTTCTAATGTTATACTGTCACAGCCCCCGGCTCACGGCCGCACGTGGTCGCACCCACTAAGAAATTACCTGTGCAGCAGCGGGCCGTAGTCAGACCGTTGGGGTGTCCATCCCCTTCACACGCGGGATCCAAAATGGCACCGACCGTGAGGTCGTGTCCATTTGTAGCCCCCGCCTCGCGGACGTGTGTGTGACCTCTCAACGTCAACGCACACACACGTTCTGGGGTCAGAGGCCAAGCTCTGGCCAATCACAGCCCTAGGAAGTGTATTTAAACCCCAGAATACCTTAGCTCATTGCCCTGTTTTGGTTTCCGTTCCTGGTATCCGAGAGTGCATTTTCCTGATATTGTTTTTTTTTATCATTCTTGTTTTTTACTTCGGCTATTCCTGACTATTCTAATTTCTGGTTTCCCTGACTTGGCTTTCTTATCGATCTTGTTTATTTACAGCTCCCTTGACCTCGGCTTTCCCTTGACTATTCTCTGTTCTTCAACATATTAACCCGGCCATTCTGAGGACCGGTTTACTTTCTGTCTGTTTTTCTATTCTATGTAGATGTTACATAGTTCTGCGTGTTGAATCGTATAGTTGTCGTAACATATACTGTTGGACTACGGGACTACCTTCCCCCAGAATGGAGTAAAAAGACTAATTTAACTTATCTTTACTCCATTGCCCTGCTGCTCTCTCTGTGACTGGCCCGCCCCTATGACTGAGAATATCAATCTTGATAATCTTAGCCAATCCAATGCTTCCCCATGGGGAAGCACTGGAAGGGTAGTTCACCGTGCTGTGCCAGTCATCATCTCCCAAATAAGCAAAATGCCATGCTGCAGCAGTTAGCATCTTTTCATAGAGATTGATTGAATTAATGCAGCTCTATGGGGAACATGGTGACATTGAATATAGGTCTTGCAAATGTTAAAGGACCTAACCCAGGCCAGGAGGTCCAAGGCAGCAATGTAAGCACTGCATTTCCCTGAAAATACATTGTTTGCATTGCTGAGCATGTAGGGACAGGCTATAGACCAGGGCTGTCCAACCTGCGGGCCCCAGATGTTGCTAAACTACAACTCCCATGATTCCCTGGCTATCTGTTTAATTGAAAGAATCATGGGAGTTGTAGTTCAGAAACATCTGGAGGGCCGCAGGTTGGACAGCCCTGCTATAGACCCTAGAAACACAACATTAAGCTGTAGTGTTTCTGTTGGCTATAGTGTCTCTTTACACCCACACATTTATGGAGAATAGTGTAGAACAATAATTGCTGTGATTTTCCTGCCCCCTTCAATAATAAGTGCAACCAATTCTTTATGTGACACATTAGGAATGTAGCAATTAGCAATAATACAATTTACAGATATTTGTTATAGGTCAATTGAACTTGTGAGTAGATTTAGCATTACGTTATTTCTTCTTTTGTAATTGTGGTTGCCTTTACCTGATTGCTCATTCCTTCATAACACATTCATCCCCGATTTGTTCTTACAATTCCGACATAAAAGCTAATTTCCTTCTCTTTGTCTGCTGTTGTAAATTACCAAACCTCTTTGAGGGCTAATCAATTTGTCAAAAGAATTTCAAACAATTTTGAATGCATGCATTTTGTTATAAAAATCTAATTCTAAGTCTTATTTCTTTATAAATGAAGATTATTTTAATCCATGGCATTAAGTCAGATTAATTATGGCTCTTTAACTACAAAGCACAGTGAAACCTCAACATTAATTGTAAGAAGGCAAATTTAGTTTAAAACGTATGCCAAGATTATAAACGGAAATCCTTAACTGGAAGCAAATTCTCTTTACACTTAAAAAGAACCCTTATGTTTTACTAAAAGTGACTTGTGGAGAATTGTATATTAGATTCAAAATAAAGCTAGCTGAGATGGGGAAATGATCAAAAAGAGTTATAGTCTAAGCAGGAATATTTTGCCAAAATGTAGCAATTTCTCAGTTACATTTCTATAACCCAGTATTTAGTGTGTAGACCAAAAATGGCAAGAATAAACAACTATTTCCTCTCCATCTCTTGGAATTTCTAACTCCAACAATGCACTGACAGCCTGTAGTGTAAACATAATTTAGGTAATAGTTCCAAAGAATTGGATAACTATATGACAACTGCCCAAGTATAAATGCTGATGGACCAAATCTTCGTTGACACATTTTGTATAAAAAATCTACAATTAAAGGATCACTATAGGGTCAGGAACACAAACATGTATTCCTGACCCTATAGTAAAAACCCACCATTTAGGTGGCTTGCTTCCCCCTTAGCCCCTCTCCACTGGGTTCACCGTGCTGGCCCCACCCCCTTGGTGACATCATCAAAATTCCTGCTTTTTAGCCAATCCAATGCTTTCCCGATTGGCTAAAATCTATGAGGAAAATTCAGCCTCTCCATGCAGACCGTGGGGATGCTGAAAGGCAGGGCTGCTTACTGTGCAGCCCTGAGCCAGGAAGCACTTCCAGTGACCATCTAAGGAGTGGCCACTTGGAGGTGTCCCTAGAGGCAATGTAAAAACTGCCTTTTCTCTGAAAAGGCAGTGTTTACATGAAAATGCCTGAAGGGAGCAATTATACTCACCAGAACAACTAAATTAAGCTGTAGTTGTTCTGGTGACTATAGTCTCCCTTTAACTAAAATGTCTGTTATGAACAAAGTCTGCCTAAGATTTCCATGGCTCAGTGGGTGCAAGGAATTACTATTTGCCTGCACTAGACCCAAAATAACGAGAAAAAAAAAACGAATCCCTCTTTTAACATGACTCACTCCTAACCTAATAGAATAGCTGCCACCATCAGGACAGTTTAAAAATGGGAAGTAATAGATTACCCTGGCAAAATTAGATCAATTAACACCCCAAACACAATAACCACTACAGTGCACTGATGCTCCTAGTGAATAAGCTAGCCCTGCACCGGAGTTCCATAAGGCACTCACCCCATCCTATAATCTCTGCATTACACCCAGCCCCAATACCTTAACCCAGCAATCTCCTCATCACTCCTAACCCAATTACAATTCCACTTGCTAATAACATTGCACCCAGTTCTAATCACTTTACTCATTCCTAATCCTAATCACTCCTAGTGCCTTTAAAATCACCCTTTTCCTCAGTTACATTAGTAAACTCTAATACCTTCACATCCAGCCCCAACTACATTGCGTATAAACCTCAGCCATAATCTCATCACCTATCCATAATATCACCATGTCACCTCCTATTATTTTTCCATATCTATAATCCCATAACTCCCCCTACCAAAGCACATTTAACATTCCTGACTGCCTCAGTTACATTACTAATCCTTAATACCCTCACTTCAACCCCAATTGCATTACTAATCCCTTCACCTTAGCTTCGCTTACATGATTAACCCTTAATCCCAGCACCGCAGCCTCAATTACATTACTAAGCCACACCCATTCCATTACCACAACTCCATCAATAATCCCATCTCCTCAGGCCATACGAACCTCCTTTATCACCCCATTAACACCTCTCCCATATCTGGTGGTCTAGTGTTGGAGGTGGAACCAAAGGAAGTAGAGGCTGTGTGTTGCAGAATATATACACCACCCATCTCAACAGCCACTACTCCCTCACTACCTTACAACCAATGAAGTGAAAGAAGGAGGGACTGTGTTGGTCCACATAGTGACAGGCACACTGAGAGGCAGACATTTGTGTGTGTCTCTCATTGTGCCAGTTTCCACTCATTACAGCTCCTCCTCTCTTCTTGTGGTTAAGATGAGGCCCCAAAATTAACAATGCCATAGGCGGTTGTGACGAATTGCACTTTACCACTGGGTTTTGGAGAGGCCTGCTTGCCAACCTCTTGCCCTGTGACTATGACCCCTGGGGTGAATTGCCTTTTAACAACTCCATTTGTGCATATTGGATTCTAAAGTAATGTTTCTGCCCCTTTAAAAACTACTGGAAATGATTTGCACTTTTGAAGTGGCACTTCGGATACAGCCGAAGTGCCGAAGTAGTAGAAGTGGCCGCCGTTCGACATACAAACACGTGGCGGCGGTGGCCATTTTAATTCAGTCGAACGCTTTCAGCTGTGTTTGGTCGTCAAGTTCATGGAACTCAAATCGGATGCGCGACGGCATGAACACCGCTGAACTTTACCTTCTCCAGACTTCAACACTTCAATGGAAGTTGAAGTGCGTCGACAATTCGGATGCCACTTTAACTTTGAGTATTTGCACAAACAGCCCCTATTCGTGCATTCGAACGGAACTTAGTATTTGAACTATTGGAAATAGACCGGCTGCACAGCCAAATTCCCTGGAAATGTTTTGGGCATGAAAATGTGCGTGCGGTCCGTCAAATATGACTTCCACAAAACTTTTGAACCCCTGCTCTGATCTGGGTGAATTTTGGATTCAAAAAATGGAATCGCCCAGATCAGAGCTATCCAGGGATGTATAATTTATGGGGATATGTTTGTGTTTTGGGATCTTTCTGGACTTTGGGTAAAAATGGATATTTCTGCCTGTGGATAATTAGGTTATTCCATTAGCTAGCTTAATTATATCACAGGCAGAGGGTAGGGCTTGCTGACTGTATGTGGGACTTTTACTGTGTTAATTATTGTTCCCATTGGTTTGTATCCCTGTGTACCATCAGGTCCAGGGGTGTGTGCCTCTGGCCTGAACATGAGTATAAAAGTAATGCATTTGTGCTCATTAAATCAGATCTTCTTACTCTCAACTCGCAGCCTTGTCTCGTATTGTAGTGAACAGCTATAACAGCTATCACACTGCTAGCTCTTGTAAGAGCTCTCTTCAGCTATACAGCTATACTCTCCTGGAGGAGAGGTCCTTCTCACAGCTATACCTTCCTGTAGGAGAGGTCCTTTCTACATGGTCCTGGGTCCAGAGGTTGGACCAGGGTGGGAAGGAGACGGTGAGACCTCAACCAAGCTACGGCAGTTTGTGGAGTCTGCAGTGGCTATGGTGTCCGGTGCAGTCCTCATGGTCATTCGTAAGCGCTAGGAGCATTGATTGGCGGACAGTCCGTCACAGTGGTCACATATTTGGCCTAACTATGGGTCCGTCTCTGGGAGAGTGGCAGGAAGTAGAATTCTGGTAGCCCCAATTTATACGTTAAACTGTTAGTGAAAGGTTTGACTGCATACATTGGGGGTTGCCAGGCATTCCTGGCACCATAACCACTGTAGCACACAAAAGTGCTTATAGTGCTTGGAGTGTTCCTTTAAAAACCTCAAAACGCACTAAACCATATAAAACCAATACTTTTATATATGTCTTTTCAGTAACACTATTCTTATACCTGACAAATGCAGAACGTAATAAAGGAACGTTTATTATGAATGAATATAGCCAAAATGCATACATTTAAAAATAGAGATACTAAGAACACATTACACCAAGCCAACAAAAACACTAAATAAATAAAAATAGAGACATTAAGTACATGCCTAAAAAATGTACCATATTTTGTGTTCTAAGACAGCTTTTGGGAATAGCAATAATCAAATAAAAGTCAGAGTTGGTTCTCAAATTTAACAAGGCAGTTTTTAGGCTGCATTAGCTATTTTATGCTTGTTTGGCACATCTCACATCTGACATATAAATATGGCTCTGGATATTGTTCATTTAATAAAGGCTTGTCAGGTGTATAAATAAATATATAGGTAAAGGAGTTGTATAATATTCCAGCCTTACTCTCGCATTTAAACATTTTACCCTCCTATCCATTAACATACATCCGAATTATCACCCCAATCTCCTTATTTACCATTAAATAGGCCTCTGCCAAAGCCCTCAGGTATTCAAGAAAATGACAAACACTTGAATGGCTTTATTTTTCTTACAAGTATTATTTATGACAATATATTGATATTGGTCTTAGCTGTAACACAGTCACAGATGACTCTGGTGCAGACAGTAGCAAAATACTCTTACTAATTTGTGTTGGGATGTCTTTCTGAATTACTCTGAATGCTTTTGAAAGCACTCTAGGAATGAGACAGTACGATTTAAGTCCACGTATGCCTGATGTAACCTGAGATCAGATATAAATTAAAGCCGCATGTGAAATGCTGTAATTCAAGACAATATGGACTGAGGGCTGAATGTATAATATATCATTGACTAAAATGGAACATCACAGGTCTGTGTTACAGTTGTGTAGTGCTATACTATCTCTATTGTGAACATGACAGATTGAGGCCTGTACTGTGATAGTTCTGCTCACATGCAAGCCAGCAGGAGGATCATCTGTGTGTTTTAATAAAGCTTACCTGCTACATCCTGTTTGCAATTCAGACCTACCTTTAAATCAACATCACAGGATACAACCCAGCATGTTCTTCAGCTTTGTTTAAACATCAAAAGAAGAACACAGGCCGACAGTTTGATAGATATATAATCACTTGCAAATACATCTTTCCTGTCAGTAGGTGCTTAACCTTTTTGTTTAATGTTACTGGGGAAAAAGTCATTGTATTATATATTTTATTTAAAGCCACAATGATACCTTTTCACTAAACATATAGCAGTTAAGGGTATACCTCACGGGAAGATATCGATATGATGGCAGTGTTTTATTTTTATTTTCTCCCAAAAAACAAGTGAGTTTATTACTGTTAGAAGGGTATATTTATACTGATCTGATCATGCAGAATGGTGCACATCTGCTAAAGGGGCAGAAGTGATATCCTTCTCTGCTGGCATTACAGATACATCCTAGTTTACTTGATAGCTATTTCTATAATTGTATAAATAATTTACATGGAAAAAAAAAGAATTCTGCAAAAAGTATAGTAGTAGTTTGCTTAGGAACTCTGTCATCAATTAACACACAATGCACATCGCTGTATGTCTCATTGCTGTGGAACTCTTTGATATATTAATACACAATGCACCTTACTGTATGTCTCATTGCTGTGGAACTCTTTGATATATTAATACACAATGGAAATCGCTGTATGTCTCATTGCTGTGGAACTCTTTGATATATTAATACACAATGCACCTTACTGTATGTCTCATTGCTGTGGATGTTTCTGATACATTCACACACAGAACACATTCAGATTCAGATTCATATTAAACTTTATTGTCACTGTGCGTACAAGGGCAATGAAACACAGTTGGCCTCTGTACAGGAAATGCAACAGTAATTTATAAAAAAAAATACTATTTTTAAAATGGACTTCCAGTGTAAGCTTTCCTCTTTTTCAAATATTTTTATTAGAGTGTATACCAAAAGAAATAAAAAATAAAAATAAAATAAAAATATAACAATACATCAAAATAATACTTTGAAATAATACATCAAAATGAGAATAAAAAAAATATATGTAAAATAAATCATTTCAATTAATGTTAAGAGTAGAGATAAATAGATAAAGACCTGGGACTTTCTGATTTAACTGATTATGGTACATTATAAGCCAAATCCATCTTACTTCCAAATGCCCTATGTTTTAATTTTAATACCTGCCTCTGTATCATTATCCAAGTTTATTCCTAGTTTTATTCTCAGCCAGCCATCCTCTTCTCTTACCCTATTCTCTAATATAGAACCCCACATTTTCCAGAACTTGAACAAATAATTATTAGCCAAATATGCCATATATTCCATTTGACATATATTATGAAGCATTTTTAATAAACCTTGCATTGAAGGAAATTCCAGTTTTTAGCAATAAAAGTCTTAATAGTCATAAAGAAAAAGGATATCAATCTTTTCGTTTCTAAGGGAATTGTTATCAGATAATTATTTAACAATGCTACATCTAACGAAAAGGGAATGCAGACTTGAAGATTAGATTTGATAAGATCATAAAGTTTCTTCCACACCCGAGAAATTCTTTGGCAATCCCACCAGATGTGTGACAGTGAGCCAATCGCCCCACATTCTCGATTAGAGACATTTGGGTACATATGCTTCTTCATTACTACCAATTTCCAGCCTAAAATATGTTGCTATGTTACAATAGTGCCACCATATAAAAAACCAGACAATCAATTTTCTGCATATTTTTTGTGATTACATTTTGCACTTATTATTGTAGTTTGTTTGCTGTGGAGCTCTGATATGCAATCCATATATTATAGTGAGTAGCAATGATGTAGAAATATTCCATAAACTCAAATAAATCACATAGGATAGACAATTGTATTGTTGCAATATTCATGATATACTTATATACACCCAGATTTCTGTTAGTTGTGTTTTTTTTTTGTTTTTTTTTTTTAGTAATTTTCGAGATTACTATGTACATATTGCACATATACTGGGATCAGGACAGCTGAAATAATCAACTGAGTGCAGCCCCTCCTTTCTGGCAGGAAGGCAAGAGAAATATACTCCAAATAGCATTTGAACTGTCTCTTCTGTGCTCCCACATCGTTACTTCTGTATGATACACAGTAGACATAGTAATATGATAAATTTCTTGTGATCTGTTCCACTAAATTCTGAGTTTCACTGCTATGCAGCTCTTTGATACAGTTTTGTGTAATTTGTAGTACTGTACGTTTTATTGTTGTTTGACTTTGTATATGCTGATGTGCACAAAATATGTGTGCTCTTAGAAAAGGAGTTATAGAGAGAAATAATTGTAGAAATTGAAGAATATGATATCTGAGTGCCAAAGAGTGTCACTTGTTAGAAATGTTACACAATTTAAGAAATGATCAACACGGTAAAGGAGGAGAGTATATTTAAAAGAAGGAAAACTACCACAACAGGAGGACATAGTCTTAAATTAGAGGGGCAAATGTTTCAAAATAATATCAGGAAGTATTACTTTACTGAGAGGGTAGTGGATGCATGGAATAGCCTTCCAGCTGAAGTGTTAAAGATTAACACAGTGAGGGAGTTTAAGCATGTGTGGGATAGGCATAAGGTTATCCTAGATATAAGAAACTAATAAAAGTATTTAGAAAATTGGGCAAAATAGATGTGCCAAATGGCTCTTGTGACAGACCTATCTGTCTCTGAATTACTTTTATTTTCCCTCCATTTGTCTGTTTGTTTGGCTATTTCCCCTGTCCGTAAAGCCCCTACGTTTATTTGCTCCTTTACCAAACAACTGCCGAACGGCCGGCCACCCAGCAAGGAAGTGTGCTGCTTGTTAACCTCTTGGCCCCATCAGAATGTTGTTGTTAACTGCAGATACTTCCTAATTGTCGAATGTCGGCTGGATGGTCGTCGTTCGTATGCCGACCACAAGGCAGCGGCCATCTTGGACGTACGAATGCCCAGCAGTGTTCGTCGACGATTTCATGGAACTAAAAGAACGGACACTTTTTCTCACGAACACTGCTGAAGCCGCCGACCTCCCTTCCTCTATTCATCCGGCATACGAACTCTTGTCCGTTCGGTACTTTTTCTGCATGAAAGGACTTACCCCAGATAGCTATGCCATGGAGCCCATTCGTATAATGAAAGACTATGTGAAAGACTTTGGCTCCATGGCGATTGAACTGTATGTATGTGATCTGAGCGCCATTCGTTAATAATGTGCGCTCAGATCTAAGCTATCTGGGGATACTTTAATTGTACCTAGTGCATTTGGTAGTTTGTAAATTATATATTTTTATGTGTTTTTTCTGCGATATGTAAAATGGAGTGTCTCAGTGTTCCCTAGTATAAAAGAAAAAATCTCAGGCACTCACTGTGATAGAATTAAGCAGGTTTATTGGACACCTCAATGTTTTGACCTGTACCCAGGTCTTTATGAAGTCTCCAGTGTCCCTTATGTATCACAGTGTTCCTTATGTATCAGTGTCTCAGTGCCCCATGTGTCCCTGGTGTCTATCAGTGTCCGTAGTGTCTCAGTGTCCCCTAGTCTCTCAGTATCCTCCAGTCTCCCAGTGTCCCCATGTCTCCCAGTGCCCCCAAGTGTCTCAGTGTCCCCTAGTATAAAAGAAAAAATATATCAGGCACTCACTGTGTTAGATTTAAGCAGGTTTATTGGACACCACAACGTTTTGACCTGTACCCAGGCATTTATCAAGTCTCCAGTGTCCCCTATGTATCACAGTGTCTCAGTGCCCCATATCTCCCAGTTCCCCCTCATGTCTCAAAGTTACCCAGAGTCCCCATGTCTTCCAGCGTCCCCAGGTCTCCAAGTGTTCCCTAGTATCTCAGTGTTCCCATGTCTCCCAGTGTCCCAATGTCTCTCAGTGTCCCTTAGTGTCCTAGTGACATAGGAACACTGGGAGACATGGGACACAGACATGCCCCCTTTTTGTGTATGTTCGCCACTTTCTGCAGTTCTGGTTATGTGATTTGTGTCAGTGGCCCACCCTTTAACCCCATCCATAGACTTCCTGCTTTACTGGACACTGCTGTTAGGGGGTTTCAGATTATATTTACCAGCCAGCTGCTGCATCAACAGAATCCAGTAAGCAGCTCCACCAAAATGTATCCAGGAGCAAGAGATTTGGGATCTGGATGTCCATATGCCGTTACCAACGACAGCTCCCTGAAACCAGCAAATGGGCAATCATCAATTGCATAGCTCTGACAGGCACAATCCATATCTGTAACAATATAAACATAAACACAATTACCATTACAATGGGAAAAAGCCCTTTCTCTTAAAACGTAACGTATGCCACAACATTTAAACTGATCAATCCCCAGTACCCCTGTATTCTGACAATAGGTCCAGTGACACAGTCATGTTTCCACTTTCCTATTGATCCAATCTTTCAATTAGCTGTATTTCCTATACAAACAAACGGCAGCCATGAGTCTCATTAAGCACATTAAGTAACCGTATGCAAATCATATAATATTTCTGCTTATTAGTGGATTTGTGTCAATTCAATAGATATATTTGAACATCAAGTTTTTGTTTTTTATTTAATATATTTATAGAAGATGTTAGAGTATATATTTTCGCTTCATTAACAATGCTTTGTTTAATAAATGGAATAAAGAAACAGGTTCAATAAATTATGACATCTCCTGTCATAAGACACATTTTATCCTCTGTTTTTCTCCCCTCTTGGCACTGCATGAGATGAATTGTCGAATTTCACGGTCCTCTTTTCCCATTTTGTTTGTTGTTGCTGTGCTGTCATCCTGTTTTGATAGACTTTGATGTTTTAAAGCCCACTGATCCTTGCAGGTGACCAAACTTTCATCCATAATCTGTCCTATACAAATTAAAAGAATCATATATAGATTGTGGGATTTGCAGTATATGCCAATTAAATCCTTTGTGAATCTCTTGCGAGTTGACAGCATCAGGAGCGGATAATAAAAGAAGAGGCCATAATCAATGATACGCGAATTGCAACAGTGTACTCAAGAATGATAAAGAGTTCATTATTATAACAAATTGCGTCTTCTATTGATAGAACAATATAAAACAACTGCCCACACATTACGTAAATTACAGTTTTATTGCTAAACTTGTATTCTGAATTTAACACATTTTAAAGTCAAATAAACACTATATTTTTATAGAATGTTTGTAGTAGCTCTTTTCTTTCAAGGCGTAAACACACAGAACAGTCACATAGCCCATCATATTGCTGAATAATGTTGGGGTGTTGTGAACAATGTTTCCCGTTAAATGAAAATCCAAATTCAATAATGTAAGTAAAAATATTAGTAAATGTCAAACTTACCATTAGGAAACGTATATTTAAATGTAACATCAATTGAATATACATAGATAATTCAATGATAGTTCTGTGTATTTTGCCTTCTGTTTCACTGTCTTCCTTGCAAAATGAAAGTTTTGCAAATAAAAGCCTGATTGTCATTCTTTTGGATAAACTTTTCAAATTATAACAATTTGTTAGAAAACTTTTCTAAATGATTTGTTTAAAGAAGTCACCATTAAAGTCTATGGTTGTTTTTGTAGATAAATATTTTGAAAAGATTTATCCAAATTAATCAAATCAAGATTTATAGAATAGCTGGCATTAAACTGGTATGTTTTTCGGTATTCCTGATTGTCATTCGACTTTTTCCTTATACTGAATGTTCCCTAAAGATATAACTGGGTCTTAAACCTGTGCAGGTTCTCAGTGCTCACAGTTCATGGAACCAATCTGATTTACAGCCCAGGAGTAATATTGCCCTGTGTTGTGTTGTTAACCTGTTGAAGACCATTTATGCTGTACTACTCAGCTATAAAGTGCCCAACTTCTTACCTTTCCACTGTCACTGGTATAATGCTACACCTCCTGGCTTCTTGATTCATTCCATTTTATTAATAATTTAGAAACTTTGCTGTCTGCTCTGACTACAGATCTTTCCTTTGGAATATTGTTGTTATCCACACTTATGGTAATGGGTACCAACTTTATCCTACGTCTTATCCTTATCTCTGTTTCACACTCAGTAATGCTATTTACTGTCAAGGTTTTTGTCTACAAATCCAATTCCTGTACGGATTTCATCTCCCTGCATGTGGATTCTAGTTTCAAACTACTGCCACGGTGTGTCACATTGAAAGAGAACAGTATACTTTAGGTCTAAAAATATTACTATACTATTACTATTGGTCTAAAAATATTGTTGATATATACAATTTCTCTCTCTCTCTCTCTCTCTGTCTCTCTCTCTCTCTCTCTCTATCTTGCTCATAGTAACTGACTTGCTCTCTAGTTTTGAAAATAAACAGATATTCTCATTTTCAACATATGTGAAAATGAAAACATCTGCCGAAACTGCAATTGTCATCCCTACAGTCTAATTTATAACTGCAAAAATATATCTCAATCTGGAATTACTACATTTTTTTATTGTGCTATTTTACTGTCAAACCTCACTATTCCCCAATAAAATAAGTGCCTTAAAAATGTAAATTAAACTATGAACTACACTATCACATATATCAATGTTCAAATCCCACAGGGCATCTTTAAGATATTAAGTATGTAAAATAAAAGTAGTGATACCGGAGAAACTGACGGAAGCCAAGCACAGAGAGATGGACACAGGTTTCTTCAGGAAGGAAGAGATTCTTTATTCGGTTCACCGATCGGGACTCAGAGGGACTAATGTCACCAAAATACAGCAAGTTCTGAGCCCCGGACAATAGTGCAGGCTCCTTATATAGGCACATAACTCCTCCCATATTAAGCTCCACCCGCACATTCTCTTGACCAATCAATACAAATAAGAATTAACTTCCTGCTTGACCGCATGGCCTGTCCAGCACAATGGAGGAGGGGAATACTACATCCTGTATTCTTGCACATGCTCCGTACACTACTGATCGTATCTTGCCTCGTGCAACCAACTGATCGATACGTCAGCATATGCACGTACACATGCCACGTGGTAATCTCGGCCTACTAAATTTATTTTTACCGAGATTCCACCACAGTAGTTGGTGTCGGAAAATATTCATGCTGTATTTAACACATGTAAACATATAAATTATCAAATAAAAAATAAAAACATTTGCTTTCTAGTGGACTTCAATACTGTAACAAGCAAGGAATCGCTAAAAGCTTGGAAGACAAGATAGACATAGGTGCATAGATACCTTATATTTAAAAGTATTTGAATTATTGACGATACAGTTTCCTAGGACTATCACTACCCTTGATTAGAGTATCAGGCTGAAACAGTGCCATATATTTTGGAAAAATTACCCAAATATGACAACCTTGCCAAATGTGCGGTGGCCATGGAGTGAAATTAAGGTGATTTTATTTTTATTGAAAGCTCTCCTTGTAGGTGACTCCATGTTCTTTCTTCAGCTTCTGTCACTCCTACCCACTTTTACATGTGCAAGAATACAGTACAGTGATCTATGGAAAATCTAAGAAGGCCGCGTCATTCTACATAAACCATTTTGTGCAATGCGGGAGAATATGTCTAAATTTTCAAAGCTGTCACTGGTGATGGCTGTAGGACCTGGCAAAACTTGATGGTGGAAGCAACCTGCTGTCAATGTTTTACCATAAGTTAAAGAAGTCTCTACTTTGATATTTTTTTCACTGTGATGGAACTTCAATGAAATCCCAAAGCTGTCAATATGAGCATTTCATAATGATTATATCTTTATCAGGGTTCAACATTTCCACTCACCATTAGCCAGAGACGAGTTACAATTTAGCACTGGCGAGTGGAAATTCACCCCTGGTGATTATGCTATGGCTTGCAGAGGTGAATAACTGTTATGGCACTCTGGCAATCTGATGGAAGAATATGGGTGTAGTAGATGTCAGGAAAACACTACATCCCTGAATGCACAGTATTTACTGTAAAGTTTGGTAGGATGATAGGCTATTGGCTGTTTGTCATGGTTTAGGTTAAGTCTCTTAGTTACAGTGAAAGATCTACAGGATGCAACAAACTGTTATATAACTAGGTACTTCAAGCTTTGTGGTAAAAGTTTGGTGAAAGTCATTTCTTGTTTTATAGCTGAAGACAACAAAAAAAGGCTATCACAGCAAAATGTACCTGATTCTTGGAAGGAGCATGTAGGGTTGGTTACAACAAAGATACTTAAACGGATAGCCAGATATCCTCCATCATGGGGAAAGAAGCACCTTGATCCATAGGTAATGTTAAATAATTTTATTCCAAAGTGAACATAAAATTAGGACACATGGGGGAGAGAGAGTAAAGATCAAAACTGAAGCGTACTGAGCCTCACCGGCTCTGATGAAGTGTCAGTGAGGCACAAGATGCATCAGTGGTGATCATCCCTCTCCCCACTATGTGTTCCAACTGTTCACTTTGGAATAAAAAGATTTATCATTACCTATGGATCGAGGTGCTTCTGCACTCATGATGGAGGAGATTTGGCCATCCTGTTCCTGCATGACTGTGTCTCTTTATACAACGTTAGGTCAATGGAGGTTTGGCAAGTTTGGTGTTGAAGAAATTCAGTGACTTTAACAAAGCACTGATCTCAACCCCACTTACTAGATAAAGGCGAAATTAACGTATTGGTACTCGTGTTCTGGGTACTATATTCATACACTTATTTTTACGTACCTGTGTCTCTTACCTGAGTCTCCAGTGTTCTTTGCGATGCTGAATGCTCACGTGCCGCATGGTTTTCTGGGAAGCCAAATTCAGGAACAAGTGGCGAATTCACCAGACCAAATTTAGCACATAATTATAATGAATCTAATTATGAAAATACGGATTCTACAATCCACAAATCATATGAAATTCCCTTCTCACGTGGACCAATATAAAATAAGCTATGCCTGTTTATACTTGCCTCTCCTACTGCATGTTGTCTTGTTGTGATTCTAGTAGCCCAAGTGTGCATTCCTTGTATTTCCTATGATTTCTGCTTTATTCGGTTGACTAATTTCTCCTGATCTCTGGTATCCTTTGACCTTAACTTGTTATATAATTTATCCGTATCTCTCCTGTCTTTGACCTTGGCATTCTCTCTGACTACTATACTGTTAGTCTGGGCACTATAAGGACTGGAACATAGTTTGCCTATTTATTGTGTTATAGTCTGTATGTTTAGGTTCTACACTTATCTTGACATTTATTATTTAGATTTAGGCCTCAATTTCATATTTTTGGATACGCTTTTCAAATGGTTTTTATGTTTTGATTTAATGTTTTATAAATGAGATAAGTTTTAAATTTTAAATTTGTTAAAAAAATCATGTTACAAGCTTTACCAAAAATATTAAATTACGACTTTAATAAAAAATGTAATGATATGTATACTAATCAAGGACAAATAAAATACATACATTCGGGAAAAAAGTAAGAATTACAATATTAGAATAAAGTAACACTTATGTTACATGTGCCTAATCGTATTTACATAATGTTCTGTAGTTTACAATATATCTTTTTTCTACTGTATTGCATTCAGACATTAAGCGTTTAGCTAAATATATGATATATTGTTTTCACCTTAGCAATCTATTGTGTCATTAACCTAATGTGGATCGTGGCAGAATGCATCATTAAAAATAATAATAACAATATTATGAATACGGTATAGGAATACTCATAACAAGCACATTTTAGGTAACAGAAGTGTATGTTACTCATTTGTCCTCTAGGTGGAGTTGTTTGTTCACAGAAAACAGCACAATCTTTTGAAAGCTTAGCATTTTAGCTCAGTATATAAATAACAGAAGTCTTTTATTGCTGTAGACAAATGAGCTCAAGTTTGCTAACTACACAAAATCCAACCTGTATTCTTAGCAATATGTAATAACAATTAGGATCATCCTAGCATGGATGAAGCTTTTAATAATTCTTGTCACACAGTAGCATGGCCACGTCGGCTGGATGGGATAAAAATGTTGCTAAGCATTTGACATTTTTTTCTGATTGAGCCACAAGAGACCCGTCTGATCCTTAGCTGCAGCCAAGCTGAATCTGAACATTAGATTTCTTGCCCTGTGTCATCTGAACATAAATATATCCAGTAGACTCCAAAATACCAGAGTGAACTTGTGCTCAGAAT
This sequence comes from Pelobates fuscus, assembly GCF_036172605.1. Classification (NCBI taxonomy): domain Eukaryota; kingdom Metazoa; phylum Chordata; class Amphibia; order Anura; family Pelobatidae; genus Pelobates; species Pelobates fuscus. The sequence goes on along the minus strand of NC_086318.1, from coordinate 37,890,716 downwards.
GTTATAGTAATAATAAAAAAGTTTTATATTTAAACACAAAATACTTGAATAAAGTTTTGTGTGGATGTTAATAAATTAAAGTGACATTCGCTCGCCGCGATCTGCCAATGATTGCGTTATAGAGACAGAGAGATAGATGACAAGATTTAATAGCACGGTATGCCTGTGCATGAGAGCCAGGTATAAGAAAACAAATTAAAGAGAAGTGGTTAAGAAGTAAAAAAAACAAAAAAACAAAAAAACAAAAAAAAAACATTCTGGAGATAAATTGTTTTTTTGTAGGGCCACCTCACTGGGCTGTCAATCAGCCAATTTGAATACTCTTTTCCTAGCTAGCAATGTTAGTGTTGTGCAACTTTTGTGTCTGGTGCCAGCACACATAGTAAAGACAACATGTTAATCTCAGATACCTTGGATCAGTTGCCCACGGCTGGATGAGTTACAATCAGAGAGTGCCACTGCTTGCTTCTCAGATTATTTAACCCTGTAACCAGAGCCGGCTCTAGACTTTATGATGCCTTAGGCGAAATGCAAACATGAGGCCCCACTAACAAAAAAAAGTGTCACATATACACATTGATGCACTGTCTACCTGTGTATGGGCCTAAGAGTGTGTCTGACAAAGAGTATCCTTGTGTGTGTGAATGTAGGTCTCTGAACATGTTTGCGTTTTTGTCTGAGACCCTATGTGTATGGGGTAGCTGCTTGAAGTGTGTTGTGTGTATGGGGGGGGGGGTGGGGGGGGAGAGGCGGGTGATAGTGAGAGGGGGGTGATGGTGAGGGGGGGTGATGGTGAGAGGGGGGGGGTGATGGTGAGAGGGAGGGGGGGTGATGGTAATGTGAGAGTGAGAGGGGGGATAATGTGAGAGTGAAAGGGGGGATAATGTGAGAGTGAGAGGGGGGTGAGGCTGAGGGTGGTGGGAGGGTTATGCTGAGGGTGGTGGTGGGGGGATGATGCTGAGGGTGGTGGTGGGGGGTGATGCTGAGGGTGGTGGTGGGGGTGATGCTGAGGGTGGTGGTGGTGGGGGGTGATGCTGAGGGTGGTGGGGGGGTGATGCTGAGGGTGGTGGGGGTGATGCTGAGGGTGGTGGGGGTGATGCTGAGGTTGGTGGGGGGTGATGCTGAGGGTGGTGGGGGAGGTGAGGCTGAGGGTGGTGAGGGGTGTGATGCTGAGGGTGGTGAGGGGGGTGATGCTGAGGGTGGTGGGGGTGATGCTGAGGGTGGTGGGGGTGAGGCTGAGGGTGGTGGGGGGTGAGGCTGAGGGTGGTGGGTGGTGGGGGTGAGGCTGAGAGTGGTGGGGGTGAGGCTGAGAGTGGTGGGTGTGAGGCTAAGAGTGGTGGGGGTGAGGCTGAGAGTGGTGGGGGTAAGGCTGAGGGTGGTGGGGGGTGGTGAGGCTGAGGGTGGTGGGGGTGATGGTGAGGGTGGTGGGGGGTGATGGTGAGGGTGGTGGGGGGTGATGGTGAGGGTGGTGGGGGGTGAGGCTGGTGGGGGGAGGTGATGCTGAGGGTGGTGGGGGTGATGCTGAGGGTGGTGGGGGGGTGATGCTGAGGGTGGTGGGGGGGTGATGCTGAGGGTGGTGGGGGGTGATGCTGAGGGTGGTGGGGGGGTGATGCTGAGGGTGATGGGTGGTGAGGGGTGATGCTGAAGGTAGTGGGGGGTGATGCTGAGGGTGGTGGGGTGATGGTGAGGCTGAGGGTGGTGGGGTGAGGCTGAGGGTGGTGGGGGTGAGGCTGAGGGTGGTGGGGGGTGAGGCTGAGGGTGGTGGGGTTGAGGCTGAGGGTGGTGGGGTTGAGGCTGAGGGGGGTGGGGGAGAGGCTGAGGGGGGTGATGCTGAGGGGGTGGGGGTGAGGCTGAGGGGGGCTGGGGGTGAGACTGAGGGGGGTGATGCTGAGGGTGGTGGTGAGGGTGGTGGGGGCTGTGGGTGGTGAGGCTGAGGGTGGTGGGGGGTGATGGTGAGGGTGGTGGGGGTGAGGCTGAGGGTGGTGAGGGCTAGGGGTAGTGAGGCTGAGGGTGGTGGGGGGTGATGGTGAGGGGGGTGATGCTGAAGGTGGTGGGGGTGAGGCTGAGGTTGGTGGGGGGTGGTGAGGATGAGGGTGGTGGGGGTGATGGTGAGGGTGGTGGGGGATGAGGCTGAGGGTGGTGGGGGGAGGTGATGGTGAGGGTGGTGGGTGGTGATGGTGAGGGTGGTGGTGAGGCTGAGGGTGGTGGGGGGTGATGGTGAGGGTGGTGGGGGCTAGGGGTAGTGAGGCTGAGGTTGGTGGGGGGGTGATGGTGAGGGGTGGTGAGGCTGAGGGTGGTGGGGGTGATGGTGAGGGTGGTGGGGGATGAGGCTGAGGGTGGTGGGGGAGGTGATGGTGAGGGTGGTGGGTGGTGATGGTGAGGGTGGTGGTGAGGCTGAGGGTGGTGGGGGGTGATGGTGAGGTCGGTGGGGGGGTGAGGCTGAGGGTGGTGGGGGGTGAGGCTGAGGGGGGTGGGGGGTGAGGCTGAGGGGGTGGGGGGTGAGGCTGAGGGGGGTGAGGCTGAGGGGGGTGGGGGTGAGGCTGAGGGGGGCTGGGGTGAGACTGAGGGGGGTGATGCTGAGGGTGGTGGGGTGGTGGTGAGGGTGGTGAGGGTGGTGGGGGCTAGGGGTGGTGGGGGTGATGGTGAGGGTGGGAGTGGTGGGGGTGATGGTGAGGGTGGTGGTGGGGGGGGTGAGGCTGAGGGTGGTGGGGGCTAGGGGTAGTGAGGCTGAGGGTGGTGGGAGGTGAGGCTGAGGGTGGTGTGGGGTGAGGCTGAGGGGGGCTGGGGGTGAGACTGAGAGAGGTGATGCTGAGTGTGGTGGGGTAGTGGTGAGGGTGGTGGGGCTAGGGGTGGTGGGGGGTGATGGTGAGGGTGGTGGGGGCTAGGGGTGGTGAGGCTGAGGGTGGTGGGGGTGATGGTGGTGGGGGGTGGTGAGGCTGAGGGTGGTGAGGGTGGTGGGGGGGTGTTGAGGCTGGGGGTAAGGCTGAGTGTGGTGATGGTGACTGGGGGGGTGAGGCTGAGTGTGTTGGGGGTTGATGGGGAGGGAGAGCCTACCTTGATTTCCCTGGTGGTCCAGTGGGCTCCCTGGTGGTCCGGTGGCCACTGCTCTCGGTCTGCAGCTCTGCAGAGCTGCAGACCATGTAGTCTCGCGAGATTTCAGAGCGTTGCCGTGGTAACCCGCGGCAACGCTCTGATTGGCCAATTCTCGCGAGTCACATGGTCTGCAGCTCTGCACACTGCGGAGCTGCAGACCAGTGTCTGCGATGGTGGCCGGGCAGCCAGGAGGGGCCTCGCACCCGGCGGCATACCGGGCAAGCCGCCGGGCCCCCTCCTGGTGTCAGGTCCTCGGTCAGTGACCGAGGACCTGACACACTCTGCCCACAGGCGGTTTAAGCGGGAGGACTTAGGCGGCCGCCTAAACCGCCTAATTAGAGAGCCGCCTCTGCCTGTAACTCCCTAATGAAGAAATAATAATAATCAGTTCTAGTTGTTGACCTTTGCATTTCTATAGACAGAGGCAAGAAGAAAAACAAGTCCCTCTTTTTAAAATGTATTTCCCTTTGAGTTAAATTTTTACTCCATCCACCAGACCATGACCACTTCTGTGGTTTGAAGTGGTAATGGTGGTAGGAGGTTGATGTGCAGTGTTTCTGCTTGAAATACTGCATATTCAGAGTCACTTTAATTGTGTGAGAGGGACTTTTCAGGGCCGGCACAACCACAAGGCTAATTAGACAGCCACCTAGGATGCCCGAGGGACCGACAATAAGGGAGCACACAGCACAGCACACATTTTAGAACTTAGGACATATTTGTGTACATTTTAGTAGATTTCTTTTTTTAATTCTTGCTGCAATTAATTATATACAGGTGATACTCAAAAAATTAGAATATCATGCAAAACTTCATTTATTTCAGTAATGCAATGTGAAAGGGGAAACTAATATATGAGATAGACGCATTACATGCAAAGCAAGATAGTTCAAGCCGTGATTTGTCATAAGTGAGATAATTATGGTTTACAGCTCATGAAAGCCCCAAATCCACAATCTCAGTAAATTAGAATATTACATGAAATCAATAAAACAAGGAGTGTACATAGAACAATATCGGACCTCTGAAAAGTATAAGCATGCATATGGACTCGGTACTTGGTTTGGGCCCCTTTTGCAGCTATTACTGCCTAAATTCAGCATGGCATGGAAGCTATCAGCCTGTGGCAATGCTGAGGTGTTATGGAAGACCATGATGCTTCAATAGCGGCCTTCAGCTCTTCTGCATTGTTCGGTCTTATGTCTCTCTTGGCAATGCCCCATAGATTCTCTATTGCTGGCCAATCAAGCGCAGTAATCCCACAGGCATTGAACCAGGCTTTGGTGCTTTTGGCAGTGTGGGCAGGTGCCAAGTCTTGCTGGAAAATTAAGCCAGCATCCCCATAAAGCTCATCTGCAGAGGAAAACATGAAGTGCTCCAAAATCTCCTGGTAGATGGCTGCATTGAGTCTGGACTTAATGAAGCTCAGTGGACCAACACCAGCAGATGACTGTGGCAACTTCACACTGGACTTCAAGCATCTTGCAGTGTGTGCCTCTCCATTCTTCCTCCAGACTCCTGGTCCTTGGTTTCCAAATGAGATGCAAAAGTTGCTCTCATCAGAAAAGAAGACTTTGGACCACTGAGCAACAGACCAGATCTGTTTTGCTTTAGCCCAGGTAAGACGCTTCTGACGTTGCTTGTTGTTAAGGAGTGGCTTGACAAGAGGAATACAACATCTGAAGTCCATGTCCAGGATCCGTCTGTGTGTGGTGGCTCTTGATGCACTGACTCCAGCCTCATTCCACTCCTTGTGAAAGTCCCCAACACATTTTTTTTTTTAATTCTTTATTTTTGATATGCAGGTGAGTACAACAGTGCCTGTATGGCCACAACGGTGTCAGCAGGCTTCAGTATCATAAGTTTAACATAACATTGTTGTGGCATGAGAGACTTGCATACATTTTTTTAAAAAAAGATTAACGAGTAACGATTCAAGAGATAAGCGTATGAGTATTAGTGTACATGCTTAGACTATATATCGCTAGGTCAGGCTTAATTGTAGAACTTCACGTACGCTGGTACAGTGTTGAGGCGATTTGCCCTGTCTAGCTAACCATGTGATGAACATTTGGGCTACCAGAACCCAAATACATATATTAAATTATCAGAATGAGAAACTGTAAAACACAAATGCAATATATAAGCTGGTATATTTGCCAGAGCAAAGGCCTGTTAGCAATTCTATTCCCTCGCTATTCTGGTCTCAACAGCAGGATTCAGGGAGAGTAAAAATATAGACAATAGTAAATTGCGTCACATTTAGCCCTATAGTTGTTGTAGGCTACAGGTAAGAGAAAATTATAATTTTCTTTTTTTTTTTTTAAATTCTTTATTTATTACAAGGTGTCAATATCACATGCAACAATAACAATATTTAACATAAACCCATGTGAGTACATCCAGGCATGTATATAGATATGTAATTTGCGTAAAAGTACAGCAACAAGATATACACGGCAGGATACATAGGAGTTGACTCTTGCACAACCGCCACGAATGACCACACAGGTTCAAGGTGCTCCACCTATATTTTTGATAAATATAAAATAGAGAAAAAAGAAAGAAGGAGATAGATTCAACTGGTCCCATCGTATGATTCGTGTTAGCCGGAACAACATGGTCACGGCTCTTGTTGAGCCACGTTTTACGCAGGTATAACTCCCTATTCTGCCCCTTAGCTGAAGGTAGTCTCGGTGGAGATTTCGTCTAACCATGTTAATTCCCAAGCAGTGGGAGCTCCCTGAAAACAGGGTGAATAATGTAGCGACAGATATTGAGGGATAGAGGAACCAGTCAAAGTCCAAGAGGGAAAAATAATGATAGAGATAGGAAGTAACCTGAGAGACAATAAGATAGGGGAACAATCTGAGGACGAGTCTAGGTGGGGGGGGGGGAAGGGGTATTGGGAGGAAATGGGGGAGGGGGGAGAGGGGACGTTAGGACCCTTCAAGTCAGTTAAATATCAGTACCCAAGATCCTTGTGATGCATCCTATTTTGACGATAAGAAGGTGCGTGACTTCCATGGAACCTTGTACAGCTTGCATATCTCCCGGCGGGAACCTGAAAGTCCCGCCGCTGGAGACAAACATGGAGTGGGGTAACAGGTGCGGACATTCTAGGAGAGGTGGGGGAATGGGGGAATGAGCCCTCCCCCCCTCCCCTAATCGCCCACTCCACTATCTATCCATGGAGCCCAGACCTTTTCAAACTTTGAGAGCGTGCCTCTAACCTTAGCCGTCAATTTGTCCATAAGAAACGTATCCTTAACCTTTTGCAGGACAATATTAATTGGGGGAGTAACACTTTGTAGCCACATTTGCGCCAGGGCTCTTCTAGCAGCCAGATTTACTTTATGGATCAATAACTGTTCCGTTCTGGACCAGCCTTCCAGAGGTCTGGCCAGAAGGAAAACCCATGGGTCTAGTTTGATCTCTCTACCAAAGACATCTTTCAGTAACCCCGCTATTTGTTTCCAGAATTGCTGAACTGTCGGGCATTCCCACCACATATGTATATAACTTCCCTTATGGCCGCAACCTCTCCAGCATAAGTCCGTGGACATTTTATGCATTCTGCAGAGTTTGACTGGGGTGGTGTACCACCTGAACATGGTCTTATAAGCTTGTTCCTGCATGGAGACACATATAGACGATGTCGCAGCGGCTTCCCAGATGTCTTGCCAGTCAACTCCCTCAAGTTCCTCTCCTAGGTCAGCTTCCCATTGGGAAGTATAGGTGAGTGCCCCCCACTCCAAGGTGGACGTACTAAGGTGTGCGTACATAATAGTGATAAGGCCTTTCGGGAACTGCTCCCGAAGGCACATGTTTTCGAAGAACGTGGGCTTTGTCAACGCAACGGTCCGAACTGCCGGTGTCTGGGCATAATTTCGGAGTTGTAGGTACCTGAAGAAGTCAGACGGGCGCAATGTGGCCCTAGCCTTCAGTTCCTCAAATTGAAGAATCGATCCGTCTTCGTACAAATGACAAAGACGTTGAATTCCAGCGTTCTCTATACCCCTGAAATCTTTGGCTTCCAATCCCGGGCTAAAGGCTGTATTCCTTAGATATGGGGCCAATGGAGAGAGTTGGGTGGTTAACCCGTACTTAAGTGACGCGGCATCCCAGAGTTTCATAGAGTTCGCTATGGCTGGGCACTTAACGTGCGGGAGCGGTCTGTTAGCTTTAGGAACCCACATGAAGAATTGGGGGATATCAGGCCCCATGAGGGAAGACTCCAAATCCACCCACCTCCTCTCATCCGGGGGAGAGTGCCACAGCGCTATTTGCGTGAGCTGGGCTGCCAAGTAATAAAAGTACAAATTCGGTATGCCCAGACCACCTTTTGATTTTGCTCTGTACAGGATATTTCGAGATATCCTATGTTTCTTGTTTTGCCAAATAAACTTCCCTATGGCCTGCTGGAGCGCACCCAAGTCAGATTTAGTCAGCCTTACCGGCAGAGCCTGAAACAGAAATAGGATCCGAGGGAGCACGTTCATTTTCACCGTGTGGATCCTGCCGATCCACGAGATCGGTTTATCCTGCCATCTCTCCATATCCGTAATCAAAGTGCGGATCAGGGGTACATAATTTTGTTGGTGAAGGTGGTTTGGGCATGCTGTCAGCTGGACCCCTAGGTATTTGATATAGTCTCTGGCCACATGAATCTTATAGGTTTCCCTTATGTGGGCTATGTCCGAGTCTATCATATTGAGAGGGAGAGTGCTCGATTTGGAGAGGTTAACCTTATAACCGGCCAGCCCGCTATAGGAGTCTAATATGGTCATCAATGCTTCCATCGATGCCCCTGGGTCTGTTAGGGTCAGCAAAACATCGTCGGCGAAGCCAGAGACTACATATCGCTGAGCTCCGATCTGGATTCCCCGAACTTCCTGCGTATCCCGCACCTTTTGCAATAGGGGCTCCAATGATAGAGCGAACAACAGGGGGGATAATGGGCATCCCTGCCTCGTTCCGTTGCCCAATCTAAAGGGTGTTATCTTTGATCCCGCTATCCGGACCCGTGCCTGTACATCGGTGTACATTGCTCTAATTGCGGACAGAAAAGTATCCGGGAGGCCAAAATGTCGGAGGACCTCGAACAGATAGGGCCATTTGACTCTGTCAAAGGCCTTTTCTGCGTCCAATGATAAGAGTAGCGTCGGGATCCCCCTATCTATCTGTCTCCATATGAGATCGATGTTACGTCTAGTATTTTCGAACAACTGTCTACCAGGAATAAATCCCACCTGATCAGGATGGATCAAACGCGTGAGGAAAGGGTTCAATCGGGTAGCCAGAATCTTTGCCAGCAATTTGGAGTCGTGGTTAATTAATGAGATCGGGCGAAAGTTTTCCGGGACCGAATCGTCTTTGCCAGGTTTAGGTAATAGTACCATGTCGGCTAGAGACATATCCCTGTCCGGAACGCCACCCTCCATGAGATCATTGAATAAAGTTTCTAATTGGGGCGTGATTTCTTCGCGGAAGGTTTTGTAGTAACTGCCCTCAAAGCCATCCGGGCCCGGTGCTTTGTTACCTTTCAACGAGGTGATTGCAGCGTCAATCTCCTCAGCCGTGATTCGTGCTCCTAGAGCAGCGGAATCCCCCCCTCTCAATCGCGGCAGAGTCAGATGAGATAGAAAATTTCTAGTATCCTCAGTTTCGCGTTGACGGGTCTCGTCATCGCATTTCGAGTGGTTGTATAAGTTGGAAAAGTAGTCCGTGAATACCCTAGCTACGTCGGTGGGATCTGTGCAGTTCCTACCAGCACTATCTTTAATCCTTGTTATATGCGAGTGGCCTTGCCTCGGGCGGAGAGATCGAGCTAACAGTGTATCCATTTTATTGGATTTTTCATAATAGGTCCGTTTAGACCATGTTATAGCTCTAGCCGTGTCATCGAGGAGCGCCTCGCGAACCGACGCCCGCAGATCCCGGACGCCCGCTAATGTTGCGGGCGTCGAGGCAGCTTTATGTTTTTCTTCTGCTTTTCCCAATGCTGTTAGAAGAGATAACAACAATTGCGATTTGCGTTTCTTCTTCAATGAGGCTTCGCGTATCAAGATACCTCGAATAACTGCTTTATGGGCTGCCCATACCGTGGCCGGGCGGAGATCCGACTCCGTTTCCCTAGCAAAATAATCAGTCATTTCCCTCCTAACCACGTCCACCACTGTCGGATCTTGTAACAAAGAAGTATTTAACTTCCAGGTCCATGGGGATGCCACGCATAAATTATCCAAGGTCAGCGTGACCTCGGCATGATCGGACCAGGTGATAGAGCCAACCGTTGTATCCGTTACCTTTGAAGCTGAGTGAGAGTTTACTAGGAACATATCGATTCTGGAGTAGGTATCATGGGGTGCTGAATAGAAGGTGTAGTCGCGTTCAGCTGGATGGTGCGCCCTCCAGATGTCCAAGAGGCCCGTTCGGAGGATGAAGGATCGGAGAATTTTATCTTGTCCCCCTCTCCCATGTGACCGCGGGAGGTCGCCGCCCCGGCTCCGGTCAACGGCCGGACACGGAGCGGCATTGAGATCGCCTCCCACAACCACCATACCGTGCGGTAAATCACGTACCATCTGGGTCATTGTATCCCAGAATTCAGTAGAGGGGTCGTTGGGGGCGTAGATATTTAGAAAGTGAATCGCATGGGAGTATAAGGTCCCTGACACTAGAATAAAGCGGCCCGCTGGGTCTGCCACCGTTTTCCCCATTTTAAAGGGGCATCTACGGTGTATAAGCACCGCGACCCATTTCGTTTGTTCAAAGCCCTCGCTTCATGTACGGTGCTAAATACGTGATCCTTTAGAGCGAATCTTGCCGGTGTTGGTATATGTGTCTCCTGCAGGAACGCAATGTCAGGGTTCAAACGTTTGAGATCTCTGAACAGAAGGCGGCGCTTGCTCGGAGCGTTGAGGCCTTTGACATTTAAAGATAGTAATTTTAACGGCATCCTAACAGGTAAATGCCCACGCTCATTCTATGCACCAGGCCCACCCGGGGCCGACATGTACGTTGCAATGAGATGATTAAATGTATAGAGTAGTGGCCCGGTCCCTGCCCATTATAGCCGTGTAGTGTGTAGCATCTACGGGTACCCACGTTCCCTTTCAGAGGACTTGGGAAAAGGATGAGGGGAAGGGAGGAGAGGGGAGGGGGGAGTACAGGAACAGAGAAGGAGAAAAATAGTGAAAGAAAGAACAACTGTGAAAACTTTCGCCTGGGCTTACCTATAGCCAGGGTAACATGGGTTATATGTTGAGGCGACCCCAGAGCATAGATTATGCCCCAGAGTAGCCCAAACATAGACCAACTGCAATATGCACCCTAAGGTGCCCGATTAGACCATTATGAGGACAAACATATATCCAAACTATTGAAGCGAGCACTCAGGGGGGGCAGGGAGAGTGAATACCTCCATGAGGCAGGTCCCTCCCTCCAGAGAACGGGAGCCGAAGCCGGGGAACCCCAGGGGGCGGGAACGGTCTGCAGACTCCCTACACCCTTATGGTATAGGACTTATTTGGAGGGGCTCTGGGGCGACCAAAAACAGTAGAACAGTGGGGACTTTATAAAACAGAGTGCATACGGGCCTGGCTGATTTCTCCGTGCCCTCGAGAAAATACTGGCTTTGATTACATTATATCCTATTAGACTCACAGGCATACCGTCAGTGTATCGGATGGAGAAGGATAGAGGCAAAGGCCTCACCCGCTCCACCAATCCAGCTGAGGGGAGATAAGAGGAGAAAAAAATAAAAGTAAAAATGTCACATGACAAAATATAGATCGCATAAATCCCACATATCACATCTACTGTATCCCACTCCGGTTAGGCCCTACCAGAGTAATAAGATGGCCGAAGCTCTATACCCCCCGCCCTTAATGCTATCATTCCCAGGTATGCTTTTCGTTACGGTGGGGAAAGTTAAACATATCACAAGGTAAGGTACAATAAAGGTCCCAAGCAAGTTACCAGGAACACTGCCCGCCGCCCGCCGCCCGCCGCCCGCCACATGAGAAATAAACACATTGTCACAAAGAGAAAAAATAACGGGTACCGGATCACGGCCTTAAGTCTTGCTGAGTCCGTAAGGGGGAGAAAAACGGGTCTCCCCGGCCCCTGGGATTCAACAGATAGTACACCATGTGTGTAAGCCCAGGATGTGAGAGGGACCGGGGCGAGGACAAAGTTAGAGGGAGGGAGAGAACAGGGCAAAAAACGCTCAACCCTAACCCACCCCAGAAAGAAAAACCCACCCGCGGATGGGATTGAGGCCGACCCGTGAGAGCCCTTTCCCTAGGACCCTAAATCCCGGGCCAAAAAACTGAAGGAGGGGAACCGATGCCACCCTCCCAAACAACAGTGACCCTCCCGGATGATCTCACCGTTTGGATCCACAGACATCGGACCGCATACCGCCAGTGGAGAGCCGACCTCACTCGCCCGCAGATAACCACTCGCGTGGGAGAGCTGCCAGGACCTCCGTCGACGCCACCGGAACCGCAAAGCCGACAGGAACTTGGATCCCTAAAGCAACCAGAAAAGCAGCCGGGTCGCCTTCAGGGGTGAGAGCTTTGGTACGGCCGTCTTTGAATGCAAGTAGACGGAAGGGGTGTCCCCATGCGTACCGAATGGAGTGCTTCTGTAGGAGTTCAGTTAGCGGGCGCCATTCCCGTCGACGCTGCAGAGTGGAGGGGGTAAGATCCTGATATAGGGCTATTTCCACCCCATCGTGTACGATCGAGCGATCCCTACCGCACCTCATCACCGCCTCTTTAGTTTGGAACGAGAGGAATTTAACAATGACATCACGAGGCCGTCGGTCATCAGCCCTCTTAGCCCGGAGGGCTCTGTGTGCCCGTTCAATGTGCTACAGGTGATCCGGTATATTGGGGAGAAGCGGGCGGAAAATAGCCAAGACAGTTTCGGCGAGGGAACCCTCCCCTTCCCGCTCCGGTAGGCCGCGGAGGCGAACATTATTACGTCGCGATCTATTTCCCAAGTCCTCAATAGCCGACGTGGCAGTGAGTAGTTGGGTAGTCAGACTGTTAATTCGTGCTGCCGCTGTGTTGTGGGCGACTACAGTGGTTTCCACCCGTTGCTCCAATGCCGCCGTCCGAACACCCAAGGCCTGGATCTCTGCCTTAACCTCGGCAGTGTTACGGACCATCTCGGTTGCTAGGTAAGTTCGCACTTCAGCCAGTTTTGTGAGGATTTGGCTGGCATCAGTTTCTGCGCCCCCCATGGCCACGCTACTACCCGGGCTCGAAGGAGATCGAGGTGTACCTTGGCCTTCCCGTCCGCCATCTTGGGAGCTCAGACGCATGGCTCGAGAGGCTGCAAACATCTCAGAGACGGTAGTGGTCGATTCGGTCCCCTTTTTTGTCTGCTTCCTCAGAGCTTTTCTATCCATTTTGCTTCCCCCGCAGGAAAATATATTTTTTCTGTTTGTCAGTGCACTTGTAAGCCGTTGGCACCGTGGTTACAGCGGAGCTCTAGCCGAACACGTCCAGCTCGTCCGGCTGCAAACCACGCCCCCCGAAAATTATAATTTTCAAAGGCATTTTGTCACTTAATTACTCAGGGGACAGGCCCGTTCTGATGGTAAAAGGTGAGTGCATAGACATAAACAATTCTAAAGCATTGCATCTTGTGGTTCCATATACTGCACAACATGGAGCTCACGATTATTGTAGGTAAGTCCTGGATGTTCAACCGACGCCCGAAGCGTGGAGAGTGTCACTGGAATGGTGGTTGTTATGCTGGTCTCCCGTGATGTCTCCCCGCCAGACCTTACTCTCGCTGGACCCCAACGGGCCGGATACGGTAGCGCGGCTGCGGAGTGTCGCAGACTCATAAGGGCTGCTGGGTTCGGTGTTTCTGTTGTAGGGGTCATCTCTGTCACTTCTCTTCATGATGTGTGGCCTCTGAGCCGCTTGTGTTGCGGCATTGGTCAGGGAGAGGTGCTTGGTGTTGCGCTGGTAGCCGGAATCGGGGTCAGACACTTTTTTGTGTGCTTTAAGGTCCCTGTGTTGCTTGTGTGCGGGTGGAAGCGTGTGACTCTCAGGGCTCTCTGTTATCTGAGCTGCCTGACGGCCATTTTGGATGCTCGGGGTACCTGCTTATAATATCTGCGTCTCGCCGCTGGTCTTATCCATGAGGCCACTGTTAGGTCAGCTTGTCGGTGGGTTACCCCACGACTTAGCAGGGCTTTCCTGAGGCCTGTGCATAGCTGGTCAAACACTGCCAAAGGGGATATATGTGCTTGTGGGCGGTTGCTCCGTTTAGTAGATCTCGGCTGGGCGGCCATTTTGGCTGTACTTTGTGGGCCCGTTGTCCCGCCATGTCTTGTGGCTATATTACATGCTTTCCTTGCTGGTCTGTGTGGCCAGAAGGGATCGGGATATCCCCCACAGGTCCGGGGGGGGGGGGGGTAGGCTGTGCTGGGATTGCTTGTGGGCTCGTGCGTCGAAGGTAGCGGCCGTCTCCCCCCTGCTTCGGCCCCAGTAGGCCGCAGTTGGAGCTCCGTATTCCTGGCTTCGGCATGCACCGGAGTGGTGTCATCATGCTCAGCGGGGCATCCCCGACGTGGGTGGCGCACCCTCGAGCAATTTCGAGCTTCATAGCCTCCGTTTTTTGCCGGTTTCTACCCGCCGGGCCGGAGCTCGTGTCAGATGCGTCTGCACAGCTCGGTGGTCAGACTCCGCCCCCATCCCCAACACATTTTAATGGCCTTTTCCTGACAATCCTCTCCAGGCTGCAGTTATACCTGCTGCTTGTGCACCTTTTTCTTCCACACTTTTCCCGTCCACATAACATTCTATTAATGGGCTTTCATACAGCACTTTGGGAACATTCCTTTGCAATTACCTTTTGATGCTTTCCCTACTCATGGAGGGTGTCAATTATGCTTTTCTGCACAACTGTCACGTCAGCAGTCTTCCCCATGATTGTGATTCCTACTAAACCAGACTGAGAGACCGTTTAAAGGCTCAGAAATCCTTTGCAGTTGTTATGGCTTACTTAGCTGATTGGAGTGGGACACTGTGACCCTAGAATATTGCACCTTTTCCCAATATTCTAATTTACTGAGATTGTGGATTTGGGGTTTTCATGAGCTGTAAGCCATAATCATCGCACTTATGACAAATCACAGCTTTAACTATCTTGCTTTGCATGTAATGCGTCTATCTCATATATTAGTTTCCCCTTTTACGTTGCATTACTGAAATAAATGAAGTTTTGCAAAATATTTGAATTTTTTGAGTATCACCTGTATGTTAGTGTTGCACTTGTTAAAGTATTTTAAGATAAAGAGATAAGCTAAAGATTAGAGTTAGGAGAAACATAATCTTTAAAAAAATCTTCACACAAACAATAATCCTAATCGTCGTGTTAGTTATGCACTAATCCTAAATCAAGTTATGGAGAAAGTGATACTTGTGTATAATGGCATTTACATCAATAACTTGTGCAATTATGTAATGATGACAAAAAGCATTATGTAAAATACAAATACATCCTGACATGCTAGCCTGTAGACAGACACTGTAGCTGGTATCAAAGACATCCCTGCTTACCCACCCCTTCCCTGTGCCATGATCTCTCCAGATACTGTTATAATAAGCCTACAGGCTTCTCACCAACGAGCTGGAGTTGACATTATGATTCCCTTGGTCTGAGCTCTGCACAGTTAGACTGAGCATTCCAATGGCAATTTTGATCAGCAGTTTTAGTATTGGCTTAGAACCAGTGAGGAAGATTTAATTTTAAAATGGAAACATTACTTTGAACTTATAGTCTTTGAATTCAGTGAAGCTATAATGTATTAATGTTTGTGTGATATTTTTATTACACTTACTATCAGTTAGATATATTAATATTGAGACAATTTGGATAATTTGTATTTATACATTATATTCGAATTCACAGCTTTTTGTCTGTTTTAGACCTTTGTTGTTAGGCTATTTTGTTTTTCTTACTTGGTTTGTTTTGTATTATCCTAAACAATGTTAGCACATAGAATGGATTTAAAGCCAAATATTTATCAGCTATTACATACAATAATAGTTTAGATAAAGACAAAAATTTTTCAAAAGAGTTCGATTATTTTACTAGAATTTTTTGTAAAAGTAATGTCTTTTTAGGATATTGTTTCTCTTAACCCCTTTTTCTCTCATTCCAAAATTTATGTATTCACAAGTAACGAAACATGTCGTCATACCCAAACTACATTATTTTTTTTTCTAAGGTTTACATCATATTCATATCTAAAATAAAATATCAAAAAGTGTTTATATTCTTTCCATGCACAAAACAAAGTATCACAAAATAATATGTTGCATAATATTGGCAACTTATAAATAAAATAATAATTAACATAGCTTCAACCACAGATGTTGCAGATTTTTCGAAACTATTTGAAGATTTGATATATACCGCATATTGTAACTGGTAGAGGACACAATGCTTGATTATTACCATACTATAGAGTTTGTGTCAAGCATTTTTTGATTATATGATTACTTGAAGAATTCCTGTTCTAATCTAGATCTCTTCAAAATGACCGTCAAACCAAACAACTGATTGACGTCTCATGAACAGATATGACTGTAGGTCATAAACCAATGTTTCACAATTTCCATATGCATCTTAAAAAAAAATATTTCTTGAGTTTTTGATAAATGCACTCAGAAAACAAAATGGCAAACAATGTGATATATGGCCTCCATATTGCGTAGACAATAGCTCACCATAGCCTTTACAATTCCATAGAGTCTCAAGTACTAAATATAATAAAGAATAGAATTATACAGTTTTGGAATTCCTGGCTTAGTGGGACATTTCTATGGACACTTTTAAAAAGATATTTGAGGATGCAGTAATATGCCTTGTCTGTTTTTATCATATGAGCTTTAGCATCTCTGCTCCATACTTCATCTATCTTACTATTACTAAAAAGTGTGAAGTTCCTCTAAATGTCATGACCATATGTTACACTATCTGCTATTACTATGTCTACACCTGCTGTTGTGGCACCACAAGCTTCATTGTTATTATTTGCACAGCAAAAATAAAGAATTATAAAAAATGAAAAAAAAATGGATTACATGTAGTTTTTTTTTTTTTAAGGATATCTGCATACGCAGAGGTATAAACACCAATACATACAGTGTTAGGAATAGAGTGTTGATTCATAGGAAAATCTGATTTTCATTTTTTTTATAAGAATCATTTTTTTGAGGCTGGATTAGAACATAATCTTTTATTTTTTTTTTATTAACTCTAGCAACAGGGATGGGGGGAGTGTTGAACTTTATAAGCTTGAGTCTTGCTTTCAACTTAATCTATGTGGTTTATTACCATAATAATGGAGAGTTGTGGCTAGGTACCAACTATCTATATCTGTGCACGCATAGTAAAACTGGTAAATAATTCCACAATGAATTTATGATGTTTTGCAAGCTGGGTCTCAACACTCCACTTTCAATGTTTAGTGAATAGAGCCTGGCTTTGTGGAAAATGGACAACGGAATCCCAATACAGATGGTTTAGAAAAACAAGCTTACTCAGTTATAGTGACAGAAAGGGCATTGTATTAAGTTTGCAAGTAAATCATGTGTTATTTGATAAATATAATACATATTACATACTGTAATGCCAAAAACATTTAGATTCATGTAGCTGTCCTGTTGCTGACCTAATTATCAGGTGCAAAAGGCGATTTTCAGTAAATTGGCATTAAACGTTTAATTATCACCATACTAGCCATTTTAAATCAATCAGCCTAATTAGGGTCTGAGAAAATTTACAAGATGTTCAGAAGAGGACTGTATATGTATCACCTATGCCCATCCCATGCTAAAGAGAAAATACAGGCATACAACCAGCTGTAAGCCATATATTAGTGTATCATAAAATAAAAAAAAAAAAACATCATTCTTGGTGTTTATTCATTAAACCCGTAATTGTAATATAGATTTCGTCTGTTTGCGATTGATTTATATACATGCAGTTTTGTTAAGTCAAACAACATATAATTCTAAGAAATATCTATGTATTTTAACAAGGTTTTTCTCAATAATTTAAAATATTTAAATTATTATTAAATAACCAAAAATGATATTTACATGTTAACCTGCTTGCACATATTTGCACAACGCTCACATATTTAAAGTGCAGAGTTCACTCAATTTGTGCAGATACAGATAACGTCTCCGTACAATGCCTACAAATGATATACATGGGAGATCGGCTTTCGTTATTAACTAACAAGCTCAGTATAATAAACTGATTCTAGCCTTCTATCTAGTATTAGGTGTTGCTACAAATACATTACATGGTGAACATTGCAATAATAACCTCATTCTTCTTATGAAAAGTGTTTTGTAGACAACTGGGAGGCTGCAGTAATAGCTGGGATGATGGATAGATGTATTTACAGCTGTCAAATTGTATCATTTAGCAGGAAATAACACAAAGAGCCTGGGGAAGCCCCATAAGGGATCTCAAAGGAGTTCAGAAAATGAACATTAGTAAGCTACGTTTTTTGCAAAAAATACATATTATAGATAAATATCATAGATAAATGCTTGTCAGACTGCAGTCTACTGAATCTGACATGCTTTGTTAGTGTATAATATATATAAATATATATATATATATACCTATTGTTAAACTATATATATATATACACACATATATACCTATTGTTAAACCATATTAATGCCAAACAATTAGCCTTATACAAAACAATCTACGGTGCTGCTATTTATTAATAAATTGATATTGCATGAAGTTCATATTATCTAATCCTATTTTAGGGATAACCACAGAAACCTGTGACTGGCTGAGATCTTTTAGCCAACCTTGGTCCTCCCATATATAGAGCACTGTATCTTTCCATCCATTGAGACAGCCATAAGATGTTATAATTACACATGGTCGTGCCACTATTTCATTTATTGCAAAGAGAGTATACATTTCCAGTTAGCATGTATCTCTTTTTGGTGGAAAAGACAGATGGGGACAAGGTAGTATAGTCATATAACTAGGCTGATTTTTTACCATGCTGTTCTGTCAGTTGTGTTTTTGCATCTTTAGCTCCTGAATTGTTCCTGAATAATTTTTGGTAGAACTGTGTACATACTGTCACTAACTGTTACATTGTTTAATGGACACTATAGTCACTGAAACAGCTTAGCTTAATGAAGCAGTTGTGGTGTATAGATCATGTCCATGCAGTCTCACTTCTCAATTCTCGGCCATTTAGGAGTTAGATCACTTTGTTTATTCACCCTAGTCACACCTCCCTGCATGTGACCTGCACAGCCTTCCTGTAAAGAGTTGTCTAATGTTTGCATTTCCTTAATTGCAAGTTCTGTTTAATTTAGAATTTCTTATTTCCTGATCTGTTAACCCCTTAAGGACACATGACATGTGTGACATGTCATAAATCCCTTTTATTCTAGAGGTTTGGTCCTTAAGGGGTTAAAGTACCTTTTGTATGTAATTCATGTTCAGAACAGAACAGGAGATAAAAACTTTTAAAGTAAGTTACATCTGATTGAAAATGGAGCCATTTTGTTTTCTTGCAGGCTGTAAGGTGAGGCTATAAACAAGCTATTAAAAAGTGATAAACAGAAACAAAACTGATGTAACTTCTAAATGGCAGTGAATTAAGCAGTGAAACTTAAGAGGCATGATCTATACAGGAAAACTGCTTCATTAAACTAAAGTTATTTTAGTGACCATAGTGTCCCTTTAATCACACTAATACCATGCGGATGACTTAATCATGTCCCTGGAATTAGTTTGTAATTATAACTTTATGTAAAGTATATAATGCATTAATTTTGATTTTAGAAAAGCGTTGCATAATCTTGATTGGTATAACTTTTGGCATATATCAGTGCCAACCTCACACAAGTAGATCAAATTCCTCTATCGTTGATGCCCAGACTATTCAGTTTATTTCTTTTTTTTTTTATGAAAACTCACCACAGTTCACCCCCACAAGTTTATTACATATATATATATATATATATATATATATATATATATATATATATATATATATATATGATTCACACATAGGGTCACCAGCATGATTTCAGGGACACATATAACTTTGTCATATTTATGAAAAAAGAGTTGCCCTACAGTATGTATAATGCATAATCTGTAGGATTCTTCATATATTTAATGACTGAAACTTCTACACGTTCTTTTGAATTCTACATACTACAGGGCAACCCTTTTGATGGTGCCCATCAACAATATGTGATATTAACCCTTTCAGGACCGCTGACGGTTCAGGACCGTCAGCGGTAAAACATGCGTTTGGACCGCTGACGGTCCTGAACCGTCATAACGGTCTGGGGCTACTTACCTGATCGCCGTCGGTCCCACGGCGGCGATCAGTGCTCCACCCGGTCCAGGGGGGTTGCCTGTCTGCCCGGGCAGTCCCCCCTCGGCAGATCAGGACCCTGCGGCCATGTGATCACTCGATCACATGACCGCAATAGGTGTCTGTGTATCTGCCTGCAGGGGGACTGTCTGTGCTGACAGGCAGTCTCCCTGCAAGTGAAAAATCAAAAAAATAAAGTAAAAAAAAAACAGTGTAAAATCAGTGTAAAAAAAATAATAATAATATGTGTATATATATATATGATATATATACATGTATTATATCTATATATAATATATGTATATGTATCATATATATAATGTCATATTAAGTGTATTTTTATATTTATATATACGCATATTAATATAAAAATACACTTATATTTAAATTACACACGAATATATACAATATATATAATTGCTATATATATGGTATATATATATTATTATAAAATACAAATAATATGTTAATAAAAATAAATAACAAAAAATAAAAATAATTTGTAATAATTATAAAAAAATATTTATATATGCAATTTTATTCTAACAGTATTTTGATATATATATATAAATATATATTTATATCAAAATATACTTAGAATGTAATGATATATATATCTATGTATAAATAAATAAATAAAAACAATACGAAATATACATATGTCCATATACATAATTACATAAATAATTTCATAAATATACATGTAGACGTCAAATATATAAATATGTATATATATTAAAATTCTACATGTGTATTTATGTAATATTTTTACCTAATTAAGTAATTTTAATGATTGCAATTTGAGGGACCTGCCTGCCAACCCAGGCCGAAAGTCCAGATAATTTAATTTGCTAGCACTGTGTTTAACCCTGTAACTTTCTATGACACCCTAAAACCTGTACATGGGGGTACTGTTTTACTCGGGAGACTTCGCTGAACACAAATATTAGTGTTTCAAAACAGTAAAACATATCACAGCGATGATATTGTCAGTGAAAGTGAAGTTTTTTGCATTTTTCACACACAAACAGCACTTTCACTGAGGATATTATTGCTGTGATACATTTTACTGTTCTGATACACTAATATTTGTGTTCAGCGAAGTCTCCTGAGTATAACAGTACCCCACATGTAGAGGTTTTATAGTGTTTGTGAAAGTTACAGGGTCAAATATAAGGCTTGATTTTACTTTTTTTTTAATTGAAATTTGTCGGATTGGTTAGGTTGCCTTTGAGAGCGTATGGTAGCCAAGGAATGAGAATTAGCCCCATGATGGCATACCATTTGCAAAAGAAGACAACCCAAGGTATTGCAAATGGGGTATGTTCAGCCTTTTTTAGTAGCCACTTAGCCACAAACACCGGCCAAAGTTAGCGTTTCTTGCATTTTTAACACACAAACAAATATAAATGCTAACTTTGGCCAGTGTTTGTGACTAAGTGGCTACTAAAAAAAACTGGACATACCCAATTTTGAATACCCTGGGTTGTCTACTTTAAAAAAATATGTACATGTTAGGTGTGTTTCAGGGATTTATGACAGATAACGGTGTTACAAGGTCACTATTGATACATTTAAAATATATATATATTGAAACAGCAATTTCCTACTTGTATTTATAGGCCTATAACTTGCAAAAAAAAGCAATAAAGCATGTAAACACTGGGTGTTTTTAAACTCGGGACAAAATTTTGAATCTATTTAGCAGTTTTTTTCATTAGCTTTTGTAGATAAGTAAAATATTTTTCAAGTAAAAGTCCAAAAACATGTTTTTTTTTTTAATTTTTCACCATATTTTATTATTTTTTTTAAATACAATATTGGACATAATACAAATAATGGTATGTAAAGAAAGCCCCTTTTGTCCTGAAAAAAACAATATATAACTTGTATGGGAACCGTAAATGAGAGAGCGGAAAATTACAGCTAAACACAAACACCACAAAAGTGTTAAAACTGCTCTGGTCCTTAACGTACAAACATCGCAAAAACAGGCCGGTCCTGAAGGGGTTAAAAAAACTTGGTGGATATGGTAACTTTATTATAACGCATCCACAAATCGCACCGAAAAGAGGCTCACGAGAGAAAATAAGGTCTATTTCAATCGCCAGACCGTTACCAGTTCCTAGCAATTGAAGAGAAAATAGAAAATGCTGAAGTAAATGTATGGAGAATTCTGAGCAGCAAACTAATACCTAAAAGTCCCATGGAAAAGATTCAGAGTAAATTACTTTACCTAAAAGATTTACTTATCTTATTTTTTCCAGGTTTAGACACTGAGAGTCATTAATTCCAGTGAGGGAAATCATGTTAAAATGGGGTGATTTGTATAGTCTGGCATCAGTCACAATTAAAGTAGTCACTCACTTCTTGCCCTGTCTGTATTTTGCCAGGAGCTGCTACAAATAAGGATTTTCTTTTTGCCAATGGCTTCGGGGAAAGCTAGCCTGAATACATCTCTATCTACCATTTGAAAGCTTCCTCCAGATATAACTGCAAGTTACATGTAAATAAACAAATGGAAAGCAATATATATATACAAAACAAAAAAGATAGCACTCTTAGGACTTTGAAAAACCTATAAAATGTTACATTTATTCCAGATTCGTCAGAAAAAGATTAAATGTTTAAATTTTACTCCCAAAACTTTCAGACATTTTGTGAGTAAAACTTTAATGATTATGCTTTTTGGACAAATCTTGAATAAAAATAGTTTTACAGTGTTTTTAAAAGTCCTAAGAGTGCTATCTTTTTGTGTTGTATATCCTTTTTTTGCTGACCAGCACCAGCGATTAGTATTTCCTATACTAGAGGGCAGATTTTTGGTACTTGTTTTTATATATCCTCACAGTGCATTCATAAAGTATTCAGACCCAGGGCCGGACTGTCCATTGGGCACACCGGGCAAATTACCCTCACACACACCACCCTCACACACACGCATCACCCTCACACACAGCTCCCTCTCACACAAACATTACCCTCACACCCACACTCACACACACACACACACACACACACATAGCTCCCTCTCACACACACATTACTCTCATACACATACATCACCCTCACACACACATCACACTCACACACACACAGCACCCTCAAATACACAGCACCCTCACACACAATTCATCCCTCACATTTACAGCATTCATCATGCACACTGCATCCCCCCACACACACACTGCACCCCTCACACACACACACATACTGCACCACTCACATACACACTACACCCCTCACACACACCCACTGCCTCTTCACACACACACACTGCACCCTTCACTCACACACACTGCACCCATCACACATACACACAGAACCCCCCAACACACTGCACCAAACACACACACACAATACTTCCAAACATTACAGCACCCCTCACACACACACACTGCACCCCTCACACTCTCACACACACACACTGCACCCCTAAACACATTACATTCCAGACACACACTAGATCCCTTACCCAACTATGGATCATCTACACACATACACACAGTAGATCCCTATATACACTCTGAATCCGCTATATACACACACTCACTAGATCACCTTTACACATTCTGTACACATTCTGGGTTCTTCAAACACACACTAGACCCCCTATACACACACACACACACACACTGCACCACCTACACGCGCACTACATTCCTGACACACACACTCTGGATCCCCTATACACACACTAGATTCCTTGCAAGCAAACACATGCTACATTCCCTAAACACACACTCTCTACAGTCCCTACAAACACTACAACACCAATACACACACTATAGCGCGTATGTACACACTTGCTACATCTCCTATATACACACTCTCTACAGCCCCTAGCCACACATGCATTACATTACACCACAAAAACAGTATGGCTAAAACCGACCTTATAACACAATACCACACCACAATCAGCTTACTCTACTCACACTCAATCCCACAAGCAGGTTCTAAACACATGCAAAATACTCTTTCCTGGCCCTTTTGTCTCCTGGTATCCCATTTATAGAGACACCAGAGACAAGTTGAAAGGAAACACAGTGCAAGCATGTCATTCAATTTGCTTGCACTATGCAGAGCAAATACAGGGCCCTTTTCTCATGCTAGAGCTCTTCAGCAGAGCTCTGCGCATGGTCTGCCCTGGAAGAGCATTGAACCAACATGCTCACTTTGAGAGGGGGTGTGCTTGTCATTGGTGATGACAAAACACACCCTCTCTGGCCCGCCCCCTTATTAGTGGGCCGCTGTGATTAAAAAATGCACGGTCCAAATTTTTTTCCCAGTCTGGCCCTGTTCAGATCCATTTATTTTTCTATTGTTTATGTCATTTTGACAGTAAAAGTCATAAATGCTAGTAATGTCCTTTCTCATGTTCATCAAAAAGGAACTCCATTATCTTGTACTTTCCATGTGCGGGGAGTTTCTACAGACTACCAAAAAGTCAGAAATAATGGGTATGCAGACTCTAACTGAGTAGATATCTGGCCTAGTGGAAACATAAAAACTTGAATAAAAAACACCAATGACTTTGCAATAGATACTACTGATTTCCTTAAAATCACTAAGACAGATCAAAATATTAAAACAACATATTAGTACTGATGTAGACTTCATATACAGTAACATTCAACTTAAAGATGTAGTTTTGATGATTTATGGTTGACTTACAAGAAAAGATTATGATGTGCAAGCATACAAAACTTATCAGTATTTTCACTACAATTTATATATATATATATATATACTTAAAGAAAATTCAAAAAAATGTCAACAAAATTCAAAGGCATTTGGGCACAACTCATGATTTAATGCAGGTTCTAAATTTCTTTATTCCCACTTGCAACATTTGATATAACTCACACTTATATCCACCATATATAATTCACTTGTGCATACAGCTCTGACAAAATCTTTATGCCTTTTAAAACATTCAACCCTTACTTAACTTATAATTGTATTTAAATCAATCTCTTAAATGGACACTCTAAGCACCAGAACAAGTTTATTTTAATGAAGCAGTTTTGATGTGTAGACCAAGCCCTGCAGTCTTACTATTTAATTATTTGCCATTTATGAGTTAATAACTTTGTTTATGCAACCCTAGTCACACCTCCTGTGGCTGTGACTCATACAGCCTCCATGTAAAAAAAGTTTCATTTTCAAGATCACTCTGTATAGTGTGTTTATTTTGGTTTATTTTGAGGTCCTGTACGTCTGTAACTCAAATTAGTATAATGATTACATTTGTTTCTCCTATTTTCTGAGAAAATAGTTCTTTAAGTAAGAAACATATTTGAAGGTCATTACAAGGATGTTCACAAATAATTGCACTGAAAAACCACACGGTAACATTAGTACTAATAGGCCATATGGTGTATTAGATAACTAATACATTTATGCAATCCTGTTCAAATAGAGAAAAAAAGTAACATGTCATATACTAACAAAAAATCTGTGAGCAATCCAGATCACTTTTCCTCTAGACCTGATTGGAAAATCCTGAAATTTAGCATGACATCACCTTAAATATCACCTACCGTATTATGGTTCATTGCTCCCTTAGATGTTAAAGGATCACTATAGTGTCAGGAAAACAAACCAGTTTTCCTGTCACTATGCCATCCTTGGGGGACCCTCACCCTCAGGGTCCCCCTCCTGTGGTGCTAAAGGGGCTAAAACCCCTTCAGCAGCTTACCTTAATCCAGCGCCGGGCTACCTCTGGTGACCTCTACTCCCCCGTCGACGTCAGCTCCAGAGAGGAGCGGAATTTCGCATCCAACGTCGCAGAAGTGCCTCTAGCGGCTGTCAGAAAAACAGTCACTAGTGGTTGGAGTAACCCTGCTATATAAAAATAGCAGTTTCTCTGAAACTGCTATGTTTACATGTGAAGGGTTAAAACCTGAGGGACCTGGCACCCAGACCACTTCATTGAGCTGAAATGGTCTTGGTGAGTATAGTGTCCCTTTAAGTTCTCCCCTTTTAGTTTAAAGCCAGGTGGCACGTTTGAATATTCCTCCTAAAAATTCAAAGAATAGTTCATAAGTAGCATATTAAGATGCGTTCCTTTTTTTAGGTCTGAAGAGAGACACTCATAAAGATGGAAGTGTCCGGAGGGGTTAGTATTTTGGCTGGATAAATAAATCTTTTAAATACAGGATAACGCAACATTATTCTAGAAATTGATTTAAGGACGTGTGAGCAGTTGATCTAGATTTTGGAATATACACTGTTTGCAAGTCTAGAACCATGGATACACTACTTTAGTTTATGAGCTTTCTTAAGTTACAACTGCTGCAGACGAGCTTCATTCTGAATCTGAACTATTGCAAAACAATGAATAAACATGTTTTTATTTACATGAAACAATCTTTAAAACAACGTAAAATACTTTTGCAGACTAGGTTTTTTGCACGTTGCATGATCTATTTAAAATAGACAGTATAATATTTCACTTGCAACTATGAGTGTTTTATTAAATGGGATTAATACTGTATTTCACACATTGCACTGTCTTGCTTCTGCAATTATTGTCCTTTTAATTAATGCTTAGCCCTGACATGTTTATGTTTTTTTGTACCATGGATCTAAATGAAACTAATGCCACTCACAGTAGGTTAACATCATTGATACTGCTACTTTTTCCAAGCAGTTGAATAGAGTAAGTACTAAGCGACAATTATGTTGTGGCAACAGTGACATCTAATGTTAAGTTTAAAAAATGCAGAGTGATTCTTTATTTGTGTAATGTAAATGTAATGTAACAAAGATGTGTTTACCAATTGCTGTAATCCTAAAGAAGTTTTATAAATTAACTGATGTATATTCTTGTAAAAAAATAAGTTGATACCAGTTTTCTGAAATCTGGTATGTCAAGAACATATTTCATGTTTAAAGGAACACTACAGGGTCAGGAACACAAACATGTATTCCTGACCCTATATTTCTAAACCCACCATTCAGGTGGCTTGCCCCCTCTTAGCCCCCTTAAAAGGCATATAAAACTTACCTTATTTCCAGCGCCGCGCGGGTCCACCATTGAATCCATGCATCTCTATGGGGAAAATTCAGCGTTCCCATGTAGAGCATGGAGATACTGAATGGTAGTGTTTTCTCTGAAAAGGCAGTGTTTGCATTAAAATGCCTGAGGGCAATGATTATACTCACCAGAACAACTACATTAAGCTAGTTTTTCTGTTGACTAAAGTGTCCCTTTGAGATATTTTTCTAGAAAGTTCGAGTTTCATGTTGAATAAAAAAAATGTGTAACTTATCAAAATGTTATTACTTTCCTTTTTAAAGGTACACTATGGTCACCAAAACAACTTTAGCTTAATGAAGCAGTTTTGGTGTACAGATCATGCCCCTGAAGCCTCACTGCTCAATTCTCTGCCATTTAGGAGTTAAATCACTTTCTTTATCAACCCTAGACACACCTCCCTGCATGTGACTTGCACAGCCTTCGTAAACACTTCATGTAAAGTCATCTAAATATTACCCTTTCTTTATTGCAAGTTCTGTTTAATTTAGATTTTCTTATCACCTGCTATGTTAATAGCTTGCTAGACCCTGTAAGAGCCTTCTGTATGTGATTAAAGTTCAATTTACAGAGCAAGAGATACAATTGTTTAACCCCTTAGTGACCAGACTGTTTTTCAATTTTCTTACCGTTAAAGACCAGGGCTCTTTTTAAATTTCTGTGGTATTTGTGTTTGGCTGTAATTTTCCTCTTACTCGTTTACAGTACCCACACATATTATATATCAGTTTTCTCGCCATTAAATGATCTTTCTAAAGATACCATTATTTTCATCATATCATATAATTTACTATACAAACATTATAAAATATGATGAAAATATTTAAAAAAACACACTTTTTCTAACTTTGACACCTAAAATCTGTTACGCATCTCCCACCACCAAAAAACACCCATGCTAAATAGTTTCTAAATTTTGTCCTGAGTTTAGAAATACCCAATGTTAACATGTTCTTAGTGTTTTTGGAAAGTTATAGGGCAATAAGTACAAGTAGCACTTTGCTATTTACAAACCATTATTTTTTCAAAATTAACGCAAGTTACATTGTAACACTGATATCTGTCAGGAATCCCTGAATAACCCTTCACATGTTGTAACGGATCACCTGGCACCCCGACTTGGTACCTCCGTTAATGGATGCTCCTAGTGCTTCCTGAGGACTCCAAGCACTCTGGCAGACACCACAATCACCGAATCCGAGAAACCTTTTAAATTCTCCCAAGCATATGAATGCTGTAGACCATTGAATAGGAACCATACGAATAGGCTTGTACTCCTAGCAGTCAACTGGAACAGCATGCAATAAATCCTTCCCCCCAATAATGAGACGACACATCACTTTGAGGGTAAAACAGGAACTCTGGACTGGCTCATCCAGCCTGGCTTTTATTACAATAATCCACATACAGGCCACACCCAGGGGGAGGCATAAAATAACCAATCACATACATGGTTCAGCCCACACATCCCCTCCCCTCAGATAACATTAAACCCAATTATCCGGTACACCTTTTCAGCCAAGTTCTGGATGTACCCCAAAAACAGGGGGTACACCTTTAAATCCAGCATCGCTGGATAGCCCTTATTCAGGAGGACAACATATCCAAAATTCAAGTCATTCGGATGAACAGTTCGTGAGATATGGGGTTCCAAAGATTTGACCGACCGCATGGGTAAAGTATCCGAAAACAGTTCCATGCATTTTGGCCCTGCGGTCGGTCACAAACAAGGGAATGAAAACAGACGAATTGCCTGTGTTATAGAGCCTGGAGAGGGTTTGAATGAATTCCCTTGTTTGTGGGGTTCTTTCTACCGAACGGCGGGTCATTCGGTAGTTTCCATACGAATTTCTGGAAGTATGGAGGTCTCTGCGGTGTTTGCCTAGCCAAGTGTCCGATTTTAGTTCCAGACACTCGACGGCAAAACACCGCTGTTCGGTAGTTTAAGATGGCCGCCGCCACGTGTTTGTTTCCCGAATGGCGGCCACCCAGAGGACAAAGAATATATTACACTGATTGCCAATTACCCGTTTGCAACATTGTTGCAAACTGTAATTGGAGGCACACTTATTCCTGGGTGGTCTGGTTGTTCGGTAGTTTCACTCAATATAATGAATGGAGTGATTCTACCGAACAATCAGTGAATGCTGCATACATATCCCAGGTTAAACTCAACACATAAATACATATGTAATATTAAAGGCAGTATACTGGAATATGCTCCACAGTCTTAAAGGGACAGTAGTCCCAAAAGTCCCAATATGTCCATCGCTGATTTTAAAGGGCCAGTAGCAGCAATATAAAGTACAATATGCCCCAAATAACCCAGGGGCCATAGTCAGCAGGTAGGAGGCTAGCAAACAGGCTTCTCCAGGGCCCAGTGGCGAGGTTGGTTTCGCCACATTTCTCCCCTTTTCCAAACAGACTAACAGGGTACCTGACCTCTTGCCGGTCAGTGCCCTTGTTAGTCCAGCAGCCCACCCACAAAACAGAAACAGCAGTACAGCCCACCCACAATAAATGGTTACTACACCTGAGTAATGTAAAAACTTGTCCAGGTCCAGGTGCCTCACCCCGGCTGTGTGGGGGACTGGTAGGCTGTTTTGGTGGGTTGCTGAGTGGGCAGAGACCAGCGGTACTCTGCCCTGGTGCCAGCACTACTACAGGAGTAGTCTGGTTGGAGCCTGGTTGCTGGAGACCGACTGTCTCCCCTTTAGCTGCGCAGCTCTGCTGCTGGAGACCGACTGTCTCCCCTTGAGTTACACCGCTCTGCTGCTGGAGACCGACTGTCTCCCCTTGAGTTACACAGCTCTGCTGCTGGAGACCGACTGTCTCCCCTTTAGTTACACAGCTCTGCTGCTGGAGACAGACTGTCTCCCCTTTGGCTAAACAGCCCTGTTGTGGGGGGGCAGGACCGACCGTCCCTACCCCCTGTGCTGGAAGTGCAGAGACCACGGTCCCATCTGCACAGGTGTGGGGCTTACAGTCTCCCCCTGGTGCATTAAGCTGCCGCTGGGGAGAGGTGGTAACCAGCTCCTCTCCCATTAGAACACTCTGCCCATTGATGATCTTCCGCTGGGGAGAGGTGGTAACAATCTCCTCTCCCATTAGAACACTCTGCCCATTGATGATCTGCCGCTGGGGAGAGGAGGTAACAATCTCTTCTCCCATGCCTACTTTCAGTCTTTGTGGAGGGAGACCGACTGTCTCTCCTCCCAATTCAGTGTCCTGCTGCTGGGGAATAGAGACTGGGCTCTCTAATCCCAAAAAATCACGCTGCTGCGGGGGGTAGGACCAACTACCTCTGCCCCCTGTAACTCAGCCTTCCGCTGGGGAGGGAGGACGCTGCTCTCCTCTCCCTGCACTTCACACTGCCTTCCCGGCATATCACTCTGCTGCTGGGGGGTAGGACCAACTACCTCTGCCCCCTGTAACTCAGCCTGCCGCTGGGGAATGGAGACTGGGCTCCCAATTCCCTGCAATTCACACTGCCGCTGGGGAATGGAGACTGGGCTCCCAATTCCCAACAAATCACACTGCCGCTGGGGAGGGAGGACGGCCCCTTCAGCTCCCTGTAACTTGGGCGCAGAGACCACGGTCCCATCTGCGCTGGTGTGGGGCTTACTGTCTCCCCTTGGTGCGCTAAGCTGCCGCTGGGGAGAGGGGGTAACAAACTCCTCTCCCTTACACACTTTCAGCAGCTGGGGAGAAGGGCTGACCCTCTGTACTCCCTGTAGGCAGGGCGCAGAGACCACGG
Organism: Pelobates fuscus; assembly: GCF_036172605.1. Taxonomy (NCBI): domain Eukaryota; kingdom Metazoa; phylum Chordata; class Amphibia; order Anura; family Pelobatidae; genus Pelobates; species Pelobates fuscus. Next base: position 37,860,401 of record NC_086318.1, on the reverse strand, counting down.
TCCCATCTGCGCTGGTGAAGGGTTTACTGTCTCCCCTTGGTGTGCTAAGCTGCCGCTGGGGAGAGGGGGTAACAAACTCCTCTCCCTTACACACTTTCAGCAGCTGGGGAGCAGGGCTGACCCTCTGTACTCCCTGTAGGCAGGGCGCAGAGACCACGGTCCCATCTGCACTGGTGAGGGGTTTACTGTCTCCCCTTGGTGGGTTTGGTTGTCGGTGGGGAGAGGGGGTAACAAACTCCTCTCCCTTACACACCTTCAGCCGCTGGGGAGAGGGGATAACAGGTTCCTCTCCCTGAACCGTAGACTGCCGCTGGGGAGGAAGGACGACCCCTTCAGCTCTCTTTTTGTTTAAATCTGCTAGGCGCTGCAGGAAATCTGCCGTTGATTCCCTTATGAACTGCACAATTTTCTCAGAGGGGTTGGGTCCATAGAAAGCCAGCCGTATGGCAATCTCTCTGTCCAACCGCTCCTGAGTGTAGCCAGGCGCCATGCTTGCTCTGCTGCAGTTGCTTCTTTTGTGGATAGGGACGCTGTACGGGTACTAGCGTTGTTCTCCCTTTGTAATCCAAACGACCTGTGTCTCCGAGCTGCTTTACCTCACACTAGGACGCCATCCCACCGCTTGCCACCAATGTAACGGATCACCTGGCACCCCGACTTGGTACCTCCGTTAATGGATGCTCCTAGTGCTTCCTGAGGACTCCAAGCACTCTGGCAGACACCACAATCACCGAATCCGAGAAACCTTTTAAATTCTCCCAAGCATATGAATGCTGTAGACCATTGAATAGGAACCATACGAATAGGCTTGTACTCCTAGCAGTCAACTGGAACAGCATGCAATAAATCCTTCCCCCCAATAATGAGACGACACATCACTTTGAGGGTAAAACAGGAACTCTGGACTGGCTCATCCAGCCTGGCTTTTATTACAATAATCCACATACAGGCCACACCCAGGGGGAGGCATAAAATAACCAATCACATGCATGGTTCAGCCCACACATCCCCTCCCCTCATATAACATTAAACCCAATTATCCGGTACACCTTTTCAGCCAAGTTCTGGATGTACCCCAAAAACAGGGGGTACACCTTTAAATCCAGCATCGCTGGATAGCCCTTATTCAGGGGGACAACATATCCAAAATTCAAGTCATTCGGATGAACAGTTCGTGAGATATGGGGTTCCTAATGATTTGACCGACCGCATGGGTAAAGTATCCGAAAACAGTTCCATGCATTTTGGCCCTGCGGTCGGTCACAAACAAGGGAATGAAAACAGACGAATTGCCTGTGTTATAGAGCCTGGAGAGGGTTTGAATGAATTCCCTTGTTTGTGGGGTTATTTCTACCGAACGGCGGGTCATTCGGTAGTTTCCATACGAATTTCTGGAAGTATGGAGGTCTCAGCGGTGTTTGCCTAGCCAAGTGTCCGATTTTAGTTCCAGACACTCGACGGCAAAACACCGCTGTTCGGTAGTTTAAGATGGCCGCCGCCACGTGTTTGTTTCCCGAATGGCGGCCACCCAGAGGACAAAGAATATATTACACTGATTGCCAATTACCCGTTTGCAACATTGTTGCAAACTGTAATTGGAGGCACACTTATTCCTGGGTGGTCTGGTTGTTCGGTAGTTTCACTCAATATAATGAATGGAGTGATTCTACCGAACAATCAGTGAATGCTGCATACATATCCCAGGTTAAACTCAACACATAAATACATATGTAATATTAAAGGCAGTATACTGGAATATGCTCCACAGTCTTAAAGGGACAGTAGTCCCAAAAGTCCCAATATGTCCATCGCTGATTTTAAAGGGCCAGTAGCAGCAATATAAAGTACAATATGCCCCAAATAACCCAGGGGCCATAGTCAGCAGGTAGGAGGCTAGCAAACAGGCTTCTCCAGGGCCCAGTGGCGAGGTTGGTTTCGCCACACATGTATATGTTTTTTAAAAGAAGACAACCTATGGTATTAAACTTGGGGTATTTTGACTCTTTTCATCCAACTATTTTACCACCAATTTATGCCAAATTTAAAAAAAAATTAAATAATTGGTAATTTATTTTTACACACATAGCAATTTAAAAATACATCTACGGAGAACTTTAAGGGTTGCTGCCAAAGAACACCCCAATATGTGTCCAGCAACATCTCCTGAGTACAGTGATACCCCCCCATCTATAGGCATGTTGGGTTCTCTGGGGGATTAAATACCTTATTTGGAGGGTGCACATTCCAGTTTTCCAACTTGGAATTTTCACAGCTGGTCATCATGCACTCATGTCCTATCTGGGACATTTTTTTAAGCCGGCCAATGTAATTTACCCCCATCAAACCAGTCTACCTCAGAAGCCAAGGTGCGAAATTCTATGGCATAATCTGAGATAGACCGGTTCCCCTGTTTAATATGCATTAGGGCAGTGGAGGTGTCATTCTCCCTGCCTAATAGTTCAAATCTTAATTTGAATTCCGCAGGAATTCCTGGTAATTATATGCAATACTCCTATTACTCTCCCATAGCAGATTGGCCCAAGCTAAAGTTTTACCTTTAAGTTGGTTCATTAGGTCACCAATCTTAGTTCTATCCGAGGGAACAGATCCCGGTGAGACCTCAAAGTGGTACTCAATTTGATTCAGAAATCCCCGGCATTCTTGAATATTACCATCAAAATGCGGGGGAGGAGATAGCGAGATAGTAGGTGCCTTATGTACTATAGGTGGAGGTACTTTAGGCAAGGGTGACATAGTTGGAGAAACCTCAGGCTGTAGATGAGCTGTTCAAGTAAGAAGCGTACTTAAAGCCTGTGCAAACTGATCCATACGGTGATCATTCTTCTCTAGCTTTCTCTCACAAGCTGCTATGTGTTGACACAGTTCTGCATGATCTATGGCCATGTCATAATGTCAAGATACTCATCCAAATTATTATGCAAATTATATTTTTCTCATTTACCTAAATAATTGATGTAAATAACAGTCAGCATAATTTCTCATGTTATCAACTATTAAGAGTACAATTCAAATTGTTTTTGTTTAATATCTTTTTATTACATTTTTGAGCATAGAAATAGGGGGATACAGAAAAAAGAAGGGGGGATACATTGTAACAATACATTGGGAATCACTAACATATCACATGGCCTACCCCACTCGACTCTTTAAACAATGCTCGGAGTTCGGCTGTTGTGTAGGTGGCTTAATAATTTGGGAGTGTTGCTAGGTTAGTGTTTGAAAGAGGGGGGGATTGGGGGGTTTGGGGAGGAGAGGATTGTCCTGCTGCGTTAAAGTCTGGTATATTGAGCCTGATTCCTGTTGTGGTCGGATGGCTTAAAAGGTATTATTTACCTTTCTGCTATTTCCCTTGTTGTGAGGTGCCGACTAAGGTCTTAGGTGTGTTACCCCAATACAGGAGCCATGGTTCCCAGATCTTAAGGTACCTGCCTCTGTTCCCTAGGACCGACCAATGCATCTCCTCTAGTTCTCTCACTTTTTCTACCTGGTTGACCCATTGTTCTCTAGTCGGTATGTCGATACTCTGCCAGTATCTAGGTATCAGAGCATTTGCTTCTCCCAGAAGTAAGGACAGGAGTTGCTGTTTGCATTTCTCCTTGAAGGATTGAGGCCAGCCCAGGAGAACTTGGGATGGTGCCAAGTGGGTCTGCAGGGTCAGGATTTTAGTGATCTCATCTATTATTTGTGTCCAGAACGGTGTAATTGCCCTACAGTTCCACCAGATATGCTCCATGTCACCCCGTTCTTCTCCGCACCTCCAGCATGATTGCGGGCCAGTTTAAGTGTAGGTGTACCAGTGTTCTATACCATCTAGTGGCTCTCTTATAGAAGGTTTATTTCCGAGCTGTGCTGATCAGGGTTTTAGTCCCAGAGATCATAATCTGGGCCCAGTCCTCCTCCGTCATATGTATGTGGAGGTTTCTCATCCATCTACTCTGGAATGTAGGACTGGATTGCTTCCCTATTTCTGCATTGAGAATTCGGTATATGGCTGAGAGTGGGCGTCTAATTTTATTTCCTTGGGTGCACATGCGTTCAAATGGAGACCTGTCTCTCTCTCGCCATAACCGGAGAATCGACTGCTTTAAGTAGTTGGACAATTGGGCTCTTCTTATGATATCCAGTAGTGTCTCTCGTCTATTGGGTTTGGGGAATGCTTTAAGTTTGGGGGTCATATCCCCTGTTATGAGTGTCCTGATATCAGGATTAGGGGTTCCCAATAGTTGCGATAATGTGGTGTGACCTTTGCCATTCTGAAAGTCTGGATTAGCTGCTAGGGGGAAATATGGGGAGATACCCGGGGAAAGATTCCATTCCTCTTTATGTCTTCTCCAAACTCTGAGGATATTATGTATTAGTGGACGTAGTTTGGGGGACAGTTTGTGAAGTTGGCATATCTGCCAAGGTAGTGTATGGAGTGGGACTGTTGTGAAGCTTTGATCTATCCCATACCAAGACTTTTTCTTATTTGTATCCGTCCATTCCCTGAGATGTGTTAGTCGGACGGCTACATAGTACCTGTAGAGGTGAGGTACTCCCAACCCCCCCCCCCCTGCCTGGTGTAGATGTCAGCGTGGTGTAAGCCAGTCTCGCTTGTTTATTCCCCCATATATATTTTGTGAATACGGATCTCATGAGCCTGAAGAATTCTCCTGTGAGAGGGATAGGGAGGGCCTGGAAGATATACAAAACCTTTGGTAGGATCATCATCTTTATTATATTGACGCAGCCCATCAAGGGAAAATGGGGCATATCCCATTGTTTGAGGTCTCATTTAATGTTATATACTAGAGGAGGGTAGTTTAGTGTGTATAGACCTTTATGTGTGTGTGGGGGGGGGGGGGGTGGGGGGGTTGGGGAGGAGAGGATTGTCCTGCTGCGTTAAATTCTGGTAAATTGAGCCTGATTCCTGTTGTGGTCGGATGGCTTAAAATTTATTATTTACCTTTCTGCTATTTCCCTTGTTGTGAGGTGCCGACTAAGGTCTTAGGTGTGTTACCTAGCCATGGTTCCCAGATCTTAAGGTACCTGCCTCTGTTCCCTAGGACCAACCAATGCATCTCCTCTAGTTCTCTCACTTTTTCTACCTGGTTGACCCATTGTTCTCTAGTCGGTATGTCGATACTCTGCCAGTATCTAGGTATCAGAGCATTTGCTTCTCCCAGATGGGGCATATCCAATTGTTTGAGGTCTCATTTAATGTTATCTACTAGAGGAGGGTAGTTTAGTGTGTATAGACCTTTATGTGTGGTCCTGTTTTTGTCCATGTGTATTTATAGTTCTGTCGGATGCTGGTTTGCATGCGCTGGGGTACAGAGATCCCTAAGATCTCACATTTGTAATTACTGCATATCTCAGGGTCTTTCCCAGGTTTGGGGATAATGGAGGCAGTGAGGAGGTCGGTCCCAACCCATTAATCATTTTAAGAAAGTGTTGTTCTAGATCCCCAGCTAGAGTTTGGTAGTATCGTGTAGTTAGGCCGTCTGGGCCTGGGCTTTTGCCTTTCGGCATTGTTCTGATGGTGAGGGACAGCTCAGAAGGAGAGAAGGGCTCCTCCAGTGCTTGCGCCGTAGTGTCTGGTACTTTGGAGGCTATGTGTGCTGTTAAATAGTTTTGTATATCCTCGGGTGTTCCCTCTGGGGGGGTAAGATTATAAAGGGTGTGATAGAAGTCATGGAATGCTTCCGCTATGTCTTTGGTGGTGTGGCAGTGTGTCACCGTTTTAGTTTTAATTCTAGCTATAAATGATTTTTGGAGTTTGGCCTTCAAGGCTCAGGCCAGCAATTTACCGCTCTTGTTCCCATATGTGTAAAATGAACTTCTTGTTAGTTGGAGCGATCTGAGCGCTTTTAGTGACAGGAGAGAACGAATCTCCATTCTAAGGGCCGTTAGCTTTTGAAAGGTATCCTGGGTAGGATTGTTCTTGTGTAATGTTTCTTGCTTGTGTATTGCGTCCGATAAGGTGTCCAGTTTGAGTGTTCTTTCTTTCTTAATCCTAGAGCCCCATTTTATCAAGACTCCTCTAATGACCCCTTTATGAGCTTCCCAGACCCACGTGTCTGATGTGTCTGCTGTTGTATTGTCTATGAAATATTCCCTTAGAGTTTTTTTCATGTCTTCTAGGACCCTAGGGTCATCCAGAAGGGTCTCGTTGAGACGCCAGTGAGAAGTGTGTGTGGGGGCATCTTGTAATGTTATGGTCAGATATATAGGGGCATGGTCTGACCATGTAATATTACCTATGTTGGCCTCTTCCATTATGGGGAGGTGTCTGTGGCTCAGGAGGAACATATCAATTCTTGAGTAGCTTTTCGCTACTGGGAAATAATAAGTATAATCCCTATCCTGCGGGTGGAGCAGACGCCAACAGTCCATTAATTGATGGAAGTGTAGCGCATTAGCCAGAATGGTGCGCTGATGGCACCTACCGTCTGCAGTGCCAGAGGAGCTATCCATCGAGTGGTCGAGGACCATGTTCCAGTCCCCTCCCATTATTACAATACCTTCTGCAAACTCTTCTAGTTTAGTTAGACATGTTCGGGCGTAGGAGCCCTGGTCAGAGTTCGGGCCGTATATGTTTGCCAGAGTGATCAGTGAGCCCTGGCATTTCCACTTAACAAATAAAAATATCCCCCCCCGGATCTATTTTGACACTGGTTTCAGTGAGTGCTGCACGGGAATTTAGTAATATCGCCACACCTCTTGATTTGCTGCTTCTATAGTTACTATGGGATGACTGTTGTATACGTTGAGATCTAAGTCTCGGTTGGAAATCGCCTCTGTAGTGCGTTTCCTGGATAAATATGATATCATCTTTCTGCCTATCAATCTCTTGTGTTAGAGAACTTCTTTTCTCTGGGGAGTTAAGACCCCTCACGTTCAGGGACATTAACTTAAGTTGTGCCATCGTGGTAGAGACAATCGTTTTTACTGGAATTATGATGGTATTGGAGCAGGACTATGGGGATTGCACCTGGGGAGAAAGGTGGGAAGGAGGGGAAACAGAAACTATGTACATGAATATGATGCAAGAGCTGGCGCTGCACTTGCGGGAGACTCAGTCGTGTCCCCAAGTAGTTGTAAGCGCCTCTCTGGTGGGTTCTGCTGTCTGCGCTTCCTCGGCGTTCTCTGCCATTTGAGTCTTTGTTGCATTTGAGTGTAATCACCAGCTGATAGACCTGTCCAGTCTTCCACTTCGGTGAGGGGCAGGTCCAGGGCCTGTTGGAAGCCTGGGATGTCTGCTGGGGTTGTGATGGTGTGCGTTCCGTTCTGGGTCGTCACTGAGAGAGCAAATGGGTAATTCCAGTGAAACGTAATTCTTTTCTCTATGAGTGCTGTGAAGATGGGTTTTAACGCCCTTCTGGCATGCAATGTAGTGGGCGAGAGATCCTAATAAACTTCTACCGGCATAGTTCTTCCTTCTGTACCAGGGAAGAAAGTGGTCAGTCAGAAACTCCACATACTTTGCAGAGGTCATCTTTACACCTTCGGGGACCCTAAAGGGGCGACCAGCTCTCTTCCCGTGATTCCGGCCCAAAACATCACTCAACCACCTCCTTGCTGACGTTGCAACCTTGTTGAAACAGGGTGGTCGTCCACCAACCATCCACTACTCCATCCATCTGGACCATCCAGGGTTGCACGGCACTCATCAGTGAACAGGACTGTTTGAAAATTAGTCTTTATGTATTTTTCTGCCCAATGCAGCCATTTCTGCTTGTGAGCATTGGTTAGTGGTGGCCGAATAGAAGGTTTATGCACAGTTGCAAGATTCTGGAGGACTCTACACCTTGATGTCCATGGGACTCCAGAGCCACCAACAACTTCAAATATCTGTTTGCTACCGTCTAACTGAACGGACGCATGGGACAAGGGCTCCTCACAAATCGCTATAATCAGGGTTAATTATGAGAAAATAAGCAAAGCATGACCCCGGAGCACTCAGAGGGGTGTCAGGGATACCCCGAGCATTGATTGTAGCAAACACAAGACATCCTGACACAGAACTCTGGTCCAGCAAACGTGAGGCCTAGCGCGGTCTCGGCTGGGAGCTCCTTAGCTGAGTAGTGCCAGTGGGGGTTATCCCAGTCCCCAACTCTACAGCTGCCGATACTCGCAAAGCACGCGGACTTACCTACCACCGGAGCTCTGCTGCATAACCACACAGCAATTGCCTAATGGTGGGGAACAAGATGGCGGACACACTCGCCTCAGAGGCACGAGGCCAGGCGCCACACCAAACTAACCCGCCTGAACAAAGCGGCACTCTCTCAGACCGTCTGGAGGCAGTCTTCAACCGCTGGTAGGCCACCTTAGAAGAAAGGGCAAAGCAGGAGACCGCAGATGTGGCCCTCCAGGCAGAAATAAAGCTGCGCCGCAAGGTGAGATCTGAAAGGTCCCTCACAGGCAAATCGAGGCCGATGGCACATCTCACTCCACGCTCCCCAGGGACAAAGGCCACCAGACGACCGACGCCTAAAGCACGCAGGAAAAAACGCAAGCCGAGCAGAGCCTCCTGCATTCCCCCGGATGGGAAAGACTTGCCCTCTAAAGGGGCCCGAGTCCGAGCTATCATGGAGCCGGCTCTAACGCAGACCGGGGGCAGGAGGGAAGAGTGGCTATGCCCAGGCAACACCACTTACCTTCATGACCTGCACACCAGTGGAAGCAGTGTAGCGAGAAATGGAGCAGAAACCGCACTACTTGCCAACCTCTACGCTCTCCCAGTCCAGGGCATTGGTTAATTCTGGACTTCCCACAGAGGGCTAGCAGCCTGACTTGCTGAGATGTTTGTCTCACTATAGACACCACAACTTAACAGTTGCCTCTGCCTGTGAATATCGATGCCCATCATGTTTTATGTCTCTTGTTTTTTGGTTTTTTTTACACTACCTATTGTTTACTACCCTTCAGTGATATCATTGTGCAGTGCCCAGTACCAGTGGTTAGTATATACAAGTAACAGTAGCTTGCTATGGTAGTTTATGGCCTAATACCTCCATGTCTAACTGATATCTACAGCTTGATAACTTTGTAGTAAGCCAATATCATAGACACGTGCCTAGCATGATTCATTATTGTTTTACTTTATAATATTGTGCCACCCACCTGAATGCCAGGAGCTGTTTTATGATGTTTATCTCTTGGCGTATCGACATAACGGTGGCAGCACTGTAAGCTTGTCACCCTAGCCTGACTGTTTATTTTCTTCAAAAATTGTGCTGCTATCATAATGCCATGATGTGATACTACTCTGTCGATCTTATTGTCCATGACTCTTCTATTGTGGCAGCACATGCTCTTCTGTTATTACATTATGCACAACAAAAATAAAGAATAAAAAATAAAATAAATAAATAAATAAATAAAATATCTGTTTGCTGCTATGTAATCGTATTTTAGTAGCTGCTCTCTTGATCCGATGCATGGATCTGGCAGAAATTTTCCTCAATGTGCCTTTATCTGCACAAACCCGTCTGTGCTCTGAATGAGCCACAAATCTCTTAATAGTGCGATGATCACGCTTACGTTTTTGTGAAATATCTAATGTTTTCATACCTAGTCCAAGGCATTGAACTATTTCACTCTTTTTGGCAGCAGGGAGATCCTTTTTCTTCCCCATATTAAATGAAAATGGTGCTCTGCTTAATAATGTGGAACACCCTCCTTTAGTAGTTTTTCCTTAAATTGGGCCCACCTGGCAATCTAATTATCACAGGTGTCCGAGATTGTTTTCAGTGATCAAAAGAGCCCTGAGACACAATGTCATCCATGAGTTAAACTGAAAAACAAAATATTTAATCTTTGTGACACTTAAATAGAATTTGCATAATAATTTGGAACATGGTGTAGTTGATACAACATGCAGAACTGTATAACACCTGGGAATAAAGGTGACATCTTACTGGACCTTTGAATGGCCGAACTTAACATACCAGAGAATAGTCAGAATACTTGCTGAGGTCGAGGACACAGAATGAAACACAACGATGAGGGAAAGCCAAAAGTCAAGGGTACCAGAATACAGGGAAGTCAAACGAAGCCAAAGTCAAAAACAAGAAATAAACACTCAGGAACACACTCTTGGACAACCACTAAGGGAAACCACGAGAGGGCAATGAGGAAAGGCAAAAAAGGAGTATAAGTAAGTCTCCTTTAAAGCCGATTTGACCCCAGAACGTGCATGGACGTCGGGTTATAAATTGGTACGGGTCTGCAGCGGCCGGCATCTTTCAATATTCCGCAGGTGTCAGACACACCGAGACAGGGCTGCCGACCAGCATCTCCACCAATGCCCAGAAGGTAGTTATCCCTAGAGACACCGCAAGGTGAGGATTAATATGTGACACTTATACACACATATACATACACACACACACACAGATAAACTCTGACTCATACACTCACAGATATACACTTAAACATAGACCTAGATATACACTTACACATACACACACATATTCATAAACAGACACTGACACACACAAATGTGCACTGAGTCATACACACAATAACACACAAAAATACACACTGACTCATACACACTAACACACACAGATGCACACTGGCTCATACATACTAACACACACAAATACACACACTAACACAAATATACACACTGACATTTACACACAGATACCCACTAACTCATACACACGGATACAAACACATGCTGACACACAAAAATACACACACTGACTCATACACACAGATACATATACACACACAGATACACACTGACTCATACATATAGATACATACACACACACTGACTCATACACACACACAGGGCCGGATTAAGAGCCCAGTGGGCCTGGTGCTGACAATTATGATGGGCCTAATTACGGAATCTTATCGACCAAAAACACTAAAACAGTCATACCTCCCAAGCATCATGTATCTGATGGAGATGGTGCTGGAGGGAAACTCATAGAATGCAGTTATAAGAAAACACATACTCTATGCTAATCTCTCTCTAATTCATGCTTTCATCTTTCAAGTAAATCCATACCTCCTAACAGCAGTGTCCAGTGAAGCAGGAAGTCAATGGGCGGTTGTAAAAGGGTGTGCCACTGGTGCGAATCATGTGACAAGACCTGCCAAAAGGGGTGAACATGCCCAAAAAGGGGGCATGTCTGTCCAAAGAATTGGAAGGTCAGTCTGGCATGAATGCATGTCAGGCTGCCTGCCAATCATCCAGGCTGTCCAACTAAGATCATACTATGCAGGCAGCACCTTGAGCTTGACATAAATGCGTCTAATGATGCGCTCACTCCATGCTTTCTAAGGACTGTCCCCTAGCACTCGCTGGTCCACTTGTCTCCTTGCCTTCTTACTAGCAGGCAGAAGTTCCTGGTATATAGTCTGAGACAGAGAAAAGGTGTATGTAGTGAGTGTAGAAGAAAGGGGACATGCCACAGTGTTAGAGAGACCAAACTCTGCATTACCTAAACTAATTTTAATGTCAGCCAGTCCACACAAGTTTTGTTCCCATACATCCCTCTTAAGCTTCCAAACTTAAAGGGACACTATAGTCACCAGAACAACTACAGCTTATTGGATTTGTTCTGGTGAGTAGAATCATTCCATTCAGGCTTTTTGCAGTAAGCACTGTCTTTTCAGAGAAAATAACTCAACTGGCCTCTCCTTAGATGGCTGCTAGAGGTGCTTCCTGGGGCAGTACTGCCTAGTGTGCAGCACTGCCATTCAGTGTCTCCACCTTCTGCATGCAGACACTGAACTTTCCTCATAGAGATGCATTGATTCAATCTATCTTTATGAGGAGATGCTGATTGGCCAGGGCAATGTTGGACTTGTGCTGGCTCTGCACCTGATCTGCCTAGTTGACAATCTCAGCCAATCCTATGGGGAAGTATTGTAATTTGCTCAGACCACCACTTCTGAGCCAGCAGCTGCAGACTTGAATACAAGTAATATTTTACTATATTTAGGGAGGCAAGAAGGGGCCAGGGTGGTGGTTTTAACATAATAGGGTCAGAAATACATGATTGTGTTCCTGACCCTAAAGTGCTCCTTTAAGCAAGAGTATGTGAAGAGTAGTTAAGGTTGCCACCTTTCTTGGAAAAAAATACCAGCCTTAATCATTTGTATAATTAATTAGTTATGCGTGACATCACATGATGTAAATCACAAGGAGTGACATCAGAGAAAATTCTGTAAAACCACCAACAAACTACTCACAGTTTGATTCTGCTGTATAGATGGATTGCTCCCAGTGTCTCCCTGTCTCCCAGTGTCTCAGTCTCGCAAGTCACCCAGTGTCTGTCCCTATGTATCACATTGTCAGTGTCCCCATGTCGCCCAGTCCCCTAGTCTCCCAGTGTCTGTGTCCCTATTTCTCCCAGTGTCCCATGTCTCAGTGTGTCCCCATGTCACTAGGATACTGGGGACACTGAGAGACCCGGGGACACTGAGAGACCCGGGGACACAGAGAGACCCGGGGACACAGAGAGACCCAGGGACAATGGGAGACCCGGGGACAATGGGAGACATGGGGACACAGATATTTAGGGAAACTGGGAGAAATGGGGACACTGAGACACTAGGGACACAGACACTGGGAGACATGGGGACACTAAGACATGGGAACACAGACACTGGGAGACTAGGGGACACTGGCTGGGAGACAGACATAGAAACATAGAATGTGACGGCAGAGAAGAACCATACGGCCCATCTAGTCTGCCCAATTTTCTAAATACTTTCATTAGTCCCTGGCCTTATCTTATAGTTAGGATAGCATTATGCCTATCCCACGCATGCTTAAACTCCTTTACTGTGTTAACCTCTACCACTTCAGCTGGAAGGCCATTCCATGCATCCACTACCCTCTCAGTAAAGTAATATTTCCTGATAAAGTGTCCCCATGTCACTTTATGGGGACACTGGGAGACATGGGGACAGTTGTGGACATAGACATGGGGACACTGGGACATATAGGGACACTGGGAGACATGGGGACACCAGGCACACTGAGACACTAGGAACACAGACACTGGGAGACATGGGGACACTGAAACATTTAGGGACACTAAGACACTAGGGACACAGACACTGGGAGACTAGGGGACTCTGGGAGACTAGGGGACACTGGCTGGGAGACAGACACTTGGGGAGACATGGGGACAGTTGTGGACATAGACATGGGGACACTGGGACATATAGGGACACTAGGCACACTGAGAGACATGGGACACAGACACTGGGAGGCTTGGGGACACTGAGACACTAGGGACACTGGCTGGGGGACATGGGAACATAGTGTCTCCATGTCGCAATGTCTCAGTGTCTCCCAATGTCTTTATGTCTCACAACGTCCCCATGTGTCTCAGCATCCCCATGTGTCTCAGCATCCCCATGTGTCCCAGTGTCCCGTAGTGTCTCAGTGTCCCCTAGTGTCTCAGTGTCCCCATCTTTTCCAGTGTCCTCAAGTGTCTCAGTGTCCCCAGGTCTCCCAGTGTCTGTGTCCCCATGTGTCCTAGTGTCTCAGTGTCCCCTAGTGTCTGTGTCCCCTAGTGTCTCAGTGTCCCCATGTTTTCCAGTGTCCCCATGTTTTCCAGTGTCCCCAAGTGTCTCAGTGTTCCCAGGTCTCCCAGTGTCTGTGTCCTAGTGTCTCAGTGTCCCCTAGAGTCGGAGTCCCCATGTGTCCCCTAGTGTCTGTGTCCCCTAGTGTCTCAGTGTCCCCATATGTCCCCTAATGTCTGTGTACCCTAGTGTCTCAGTGTCCCCATGTGTCCCTGCTGCCTTTCCCCCCATCCCTCACTTACCTGAGCTGTATAGCTGCTGTCTGGACTGCCTGGACCACGGATCAGTGAGTAGTAGAGAGAGGCAGGGATATGCTGTAACTTCTTATCCCTGCCTCTCTCCACACACAGTGACCCCTACTGGCCGGTGCTGGTATTGCAGAGTAATCTCCATTTATTCTGAGAAAATTACCTGCATTTGTATTGCCGGCATTACTGCAATACCGGGACGGCCAGGCAGCCTCAAATACCGGCTGTGCCAGTAAAAAAAAAAAAAAAAAACTGTCAGGTGGCAAACCTAAGAGTAGTTTTTTTTTTTTTTTTTAAATGGGCCTATTCCATGGGCCTGGGCCTGGAGCTGCAGCTCCATCAGCCCCTATGTTAATCCGGCCCTGCACACACAGATAACCCCTTTACATAAATGCCACATACACACATAGATAACATATACACACACATATAACACATATACACACAAATATTGTACATACAAACACAGATAACACACACACACAGATCACAATTTACATACCTTTTTGGTGCAGGTGGCTTCCCTGGAGTAATGGGGTACAAACTGAATGTGTAGGAACATTGTGCTCTGCCCAGGAGGGAAAGGGTGAGTGAGTTGTCAATTTCCCGTGTTCTTGACAAAGATAAGTGACTATTCTTTACTGTCCTTTACTGTGGAATAAAACAGTGCCCTATAATCTTTGCCCAACTGTATCTGCGGAGGTAGCAGGTGAAGTCACAACACAGGCATCACCTAGGCAAAGAAAAAACACTACAATCATTTTTTTAATTTTTTTTTTAATGTAAACTTTTATGAAGAATTTGTAACAGTATACATATGAATATTCATAAACAAAATTGCACAGTACATTGGATGGTTCAATAGAGTTCAGGGCTACATATATTGTACAATACAATAAGTAGTCAAGAAGGGTCTTCCCACTGAAACATTCAGGACTAAGCATATTAAGACACCTTGTTCGAGATAGAATCCCTAGGTATGGAAAATGTAACAAGAAAAAGAATAGGGAGTAGAGCTTACTGCTTTGCCAGTGAATTAAAGTAAATAAAGAAGAATAGCACAGGTGGGATGTCTGAGAAGGTACTAAAAAAGTGAAGGGATGTAGAGCGGCACAGGAATATGCGGTATGTGTCTCTCCCCCCCTACAATAATGTAAATTATTTAAAGGGATACGATAAGTGCCAGGAATACAAAGCTGTATTCCTGGCAGAATAGCTTTGTCTGCCTCCCACTACCTTGCACCCCACCATGGTGGTAAATAAAGGGTTAAAAAGCAACTATTTACTTAGCTGATCCAAGCACTGATGTCCCTCGGCATTGGGTTGTGGCTCTGCCTCCTCCTCCGTCCCACGTCAATCATGTTTTAGACCTCCCCGTAAGAAAGCATTAAATCTGATGCTGGATGTCCTCATGCAGAACGTGACGGACTGAAAAAAACTGGAGTAGCTTGCAAAAATGGGACAATGGAAGCTTAAAAGAGGTATAGCTGCAACAAAATTAAAGGACTTTTAATAAAGTTAAAAAAAGCAGCAGTATGTCTGGCTGTTGGAATAGACTAAAAATAGGAAGAGGGAGCAGCGCCTTGATAAACTTCTTGTGGTAGGTGCGTTCTCAGAGATATCAGGGTATGTGGAAGCAGAAGAATGCAACAAAATATAGTGTAATATGTTTTGCATATAATAATTATACAAAATGTAGAATTGCACCTAGTAGCTCTATCAGGATGCGCTTTGATGGTACAATCCCCATGTCGGGATATCAGGTGTCTTCTTTGTTAAAATGTTTCAGTGCGTAGGACCTCCAACCAGGTATGGTGGCTCAGGATAAAATCCAACCAACCTAAGGGTCTCACAGGCTTGTTGGTGAGTCATAGTATATATGAAAACAGAAATAAAATGATATGATATATTAGTAAACATCTTTATACCAATATACTGTTTTTTTAAAATATAATATATACTTTGTACTGTTTTCTACTGTTTTTATTATTTTATACCAGTTAATTAAATAAAGTACATAATTCATTAACTTGTTTGGACTTCATTCTGATCTTTTTTGGGGCTTGGAACCACACATTCCTGGGGAAAATGCCACCTGAATGCTGTAGATTAAGCAACACTGTAATTTTGCTCTTTACTTGTAATTACCTCTCTTAATCTTTACCAATACACTATAACATCAGTGAGCACTATATATTTTTATTTCTGTTTTTATATATACTACAACTCACCAACAAACCTCTGAGATCTCGAGGTGGTTTGGATTTTATTCACTTTAACTAAAAAGACACCTAAAATCCTGAGGCGGGGTTGTACCACCCAAGCACATTCAGATAGATGCTCTAAAGGCTGTGCAATTCTACCTTTTGTGTAATCATTTTATGCAAGATATACTACACTACATATTGTTGGATTCTCTGTTTCCACATATCTTACTACTTCTGAAAATGCACTTACTTCAAGAAGCATATCAAGACGCTACTCCCTCTTACTATTTTTTGTATTGGAACTGAGAGACTCTGGTTTGGGTGTTTTAGCTGCCTATTCATCTCAAGCATATGCTCTAGAAACCAAACTTCAATATATTTTGTTGGATCGGAGTAGTGCAAGTTTCCCTTGATCTAAGGATCCACACAGGGAATATAGCATCAGTTCAGGGCAATTATCAAATTGTTTATGAACTCAAGATGTGAGTACATCTTTTAGCCTCTTGATCACTGTTGCTACATCGGTCTGGCGTGTGCAGCCAGAACCACTTTCCTGTTTTCCAGGAAGTGGGTGAGCAAAGGGATAACCATCCCCAACTGGCATTACTGTAGGCTCATTTTATTTATTTCTTTAGTCCAATTAGCATTCCATATTTGGTTGGCCCTTCAAGTATTTGAGCAACTAAAGCATCGAGAGGAGCTCACCAACAGGATGTAGAGTTCAGCTTTTGCCCAAAAAGCCAGTACAAATCCAGGTAAATGACAAATACACTAGAACATCTTCCCTGAATCAGTGTCCCTTTAGTTAACTTACAGAAAGATTTCAAAGGGTAACACAAAGACTGGTGTTTTCAGTCAAAGATTGAGTGGTAACACCACTCAACAAAGGGACACTAATAGAGAAGGATGTGCTATTGTGCTGGGTCCTTGTATGTCTCCTCACCCCTACCTCCATCTATCTACACCCTCACCAGTTACTCAACCCCCTAGATCCCCCAAGCTAACCACCAATTATAAACACACATTATAAACACATTATAAACACTCCCACATGTCCATAACCTCACCTCCAATTAATTTACACTCACCTCCTGGCAACATATGCTGTTACCTCAACTCCCAAACAACTAACCAACTGCATTATCAAATGTACCACATTGTCACATGCCATTTCACCTAGCACACCAACACAGTCACACATAAAATACCCCCACCATTAAAATCCCTACCTTACCCTTTCACACACATAATACAGCCCTTAGATACACACAATACACCCCAAATACAAACAGACCTATTTGCACACCTACACTACATCACAAACAGCCGCTTCTTCTCACAATGCAATCCCACAAGCAGCCTCCACAAGCATGCACAACACCTCTTTCCATCACTGTCCTTCTTTTGTCCTCTGGTATCCCACTTGTGAAAACACCAGAGACAAGTCTCCAGCAATTACAAGGTTTATTACAGTGCAATGCTGTGATACTGACATGTTACTCTGTGTTTTATAGCTGTAATGCTCTGTGTTACACTACTATGCACATTGCTGTGAGATTTTTGTTTTGGAATTCTGTAATACACACACACACCATACATTACCTTGATTTTTTTGTTGCTGTGGAACTCTTATGATACACTTATTCACACCTCAAATTACTGTTTTTTTTTACCTTTAAAGTTTGCTTTACTTAATAATTATACATTCAACCATGGGGGGAAAAGTACACTCTCTTTGAATTCTATGGTTTTACATATAAGGACATAATAGCAATCATCTGTTACATAGCAGGTCGTACATTTAGGTAAATACAATCTTAGACAAACAACACATGACAAATTACACACTGTAAGGAAACCACGTTTAACCAAATCGAGTTCGGTAGTTTCCTCCCGGACGGTCAGAGCCTAAGGTAGCGAGAATCCGGTTCGGTAGTTACAGGGACGAAGTCCATACGGAATATAACAGCTGCATAAGATAATTCCCTCGTTACAGCATACGAATTCCAAATAACAGTCAGAGTCCAGGTTCAGGATACAAGCAGAACTAACGTTTATTCACACACATGGCTTTTTATGCAGGTCCCCATGCAAGGGGACATCCCACAGGGAGGAGTAACAATTATCCAATCCCGAACAGTAAAAATATAAAACACACCCAATACAAACAGGCAGTTCCCTCCCCTAGTCCTGGAGATAATCAGGTCTGATATAGTAACAACCTAATTATCTCCAGGCTGAAAATTCACTATTTTCCCCAATTTCTGGAACACCCCTTTATACCTGGGGTATCCCCACAAATACTATATCCCCTGATAGCCCCGATCCGGGTGACCAACATATCCAAATTTCACCCGGATCGGTTCAGGGGTTCGCAAAAAGTATGGAAGTCCTTTGTGACCGGTCCACTGGGGCCGGACTGCCCAAAATAGTTCCAGAGGTTCGTGTGGTTTTGCCGGTCACTTCAGAAAAAGGGAAGAAATGCATAAAAGTACCAAATGAATTCCCCTGGCTCCTAGCAGCGATTGTTCCCCTCATTCGTGTGCATCTTTGTACCGAATAGCGCTCTCCTAGCTAATCGGTATCACTAGTTCCAGCGTTCGCATGATGGAGACCGGTGTTTGGGAAGTCGAGTGTCCGATTTTAGTTCCAGACACTCGACGACCAAGTCCCGCTGCCTTTGTTTGGCGAAAAAAAGATGGCCGCGGTTTTCTCTGCCACGTGGCGTTCGACAGTACGAACGCTGACCGCACACATAGAGGGTGAAAGTGATGCCGGCTTTGAAGTTAAGTGAGCCAGGGGTGGTCTCTGTTCGGCAGACCCATCTGCCGAATGAAAAGTACACAAAAAGCAAGAACTATGCAACAAAATATCGAATAATATAGTCATTTCTTCACACTGCTCCCCTATAAGTCCATAGGTCGGCATACCCGCCTAGACCCTGTCGGGTTGGCTTGGGGATGTCCGAGAAAAGTAGCGGTTTAGGAGTCCAGTTCGGTCTGGCGTGACAAGCCATCCGCATTACCATTTTGCTTTCCGGGCCGGTACTGCATAGTAAAATTATAAGGTTGAAGGGCTAGGCTCCACCGTAATAGCCTGGGATTGTCTCCAGCTACCCGGTTAAGCCATACCAGGGGGTTGTGGTCCATCATAAGGGTAAATGCCCGCCCATACAAATAGGGCTGTAGCTTCTTGAGTGCCCACACGAGGGCCAAGCATTCTTTTTCTACGGTGGCATAGCTGACTTCTCGGGGTAACAGTTTACGGCTGAGGTATGCCACCGGGTGTTCCATGCCGTCTGTGCCCACTTGGCTTAGCACGGCTCCCAGTCCGAACATGGAGGCATCTGTGTGTACAAGAAATTGTTTAGTGTAGTCGGGTGCTGCCAACACAGGAGCCTCACTCAATGCCGCTTTAAGCTTCTGGAAAGCGTCCGTGCACTCTGGGGTCCAGGAAACCTGTTTGGGAAGGGCCTTTTTGGTAAGGTCGGTGAGGGGTTTGGCCAGGGCGCTGTACTCTGGGACAAACTTTCTATAATAACCGGCCGTCCCTAAGAAGGCTAGTACCTGGGTTTTGGTCCGAGGTTGGGGCCAGTTCGCTATGGCCTCTACCTTAGCTGGTTCTGGACGCTGTCTACCGGAGCCCACCCGGTGGCCGAGATACTGTACCTCGGCCAGTCCTACGTGACATTTGTCGGGTTTTAACGTGAGCCCTGCGAGGTGGATTCGTTGGAGTACCCTGGACACATGGCCCAGATGGTCTCCCCATGTGCGGCTGTAGACTGCAATATCGTCTAGATACGCGCATGCGAAGTCCTGAAACCCCTCCAGGAGCCTATCGGCCATCCTCTGAAAGGTAGCCGGGGCATTCTTCATCCCAAAAGGCATAACCTTGAATTGGTATAGCCCGAAAGGGGTGACGAATGCCGACTTGGGGATGGCCGCAGGCTCCAAGGGGATCTGCCAATAACCTTTGCACAGGTCCAGGGTAGTCAAGTAGTTCCCCCCCGCCATACGGTCTAAGAGCTCATCTATTCTGGGCATGGGGTAGGCGTCTGTTATGGTACGATCGTTAAGCCTCCGATAGTCTACACAGAAGCGCGTGGTACCGTCGCGCTTCGGCACTAGTACTACCGGGGAGGCCCAAGGACTTTGCGAGGGTTCTATTACCCCTAACTGTAACATATCCCTTAACTCGGTGAGCATATTCTCACGCACTGCTTCCGGGATCCGATATGGTTGTTGCCGCAGTGGCGTCTCTCCCTGTGTTTCCACGCGGTGTACCGCAGCGGAGGTATAGCCTGGGGTGGCTGAAAAACATCTCTTGGTACCTCTGCAGCAGTTGCGTGGCCTCACCTTTCTCCAGGGGGTTTAAATTTTGACCCAAGCTTACTTGGTCAATAGTACAGGGAGCGGTGTCTAGTAAATCGGGGAGGGGTAGTCCCTCGCTATCTTCTGTGGCGGGCGCACACACGGCGCCCACATCCTCTGTTCTCTCAAAGTATGGTTTGAGCATATTCACATGGAAGGCTTTGGTCAGCCTTTCATCTGAGCATTTGCTCACGATGTAGGTGGTCTCGCTAACCCGTTCTACTACCTTAAATGGTCCCTGCCATGCGGCTTGTAGCTTATCCTTTTTAACTGGCCTCAAAGCTAACACCTTCTGCCCTAATTCTAGTACTCTATCTTGGGCTCCCCTATCGTACCATTTCCTCTGGTCCTCCTGGGCCGTCTGCAGGTTCTCCCGAACCGATGTAGTGAGCGCCCGCAGACGGTCCCGGAACTCCAGAACATACTGGACGATAGGGACTCCCCCCTCGTCTGTATTGCCCTCCCAGTGTTCCCGTACGAGCTCCAGTGGGCCCCGAACTTTTCTCCCGTACAGGAGTTCGAAGGGGGAAAACCCAGTGGAGGCCTGGGGCACTTCACGGTAGGCAAACAGAAGGTGGGGAAGGAATTTTTCCCAGTTCTTGTGGGACTCCGTAAAGGTTTTTAGCATCTGTTTTAGAGTGCCATTGAAACGTTCACAGAGCCCGTTAGTCTGGGGATGGTACGGGGCGCTGAACAGGGGTTTCACCCCACAGCTCTGCCACAATTGTTGTGTCAGGGTAGCCGTGAACTGAGTTCCCCGATCGGATAGGATCTCTTGTGGGAAACCTACTCGGGTGAAAATCTGAATAAGGGCTTCGGCCACGGTCTCTGCCTCTATATTGGTGAGGGCGACTGCCTCTGGGTATCTAGTGGCGTAGTCGACCACGGTTAGTATGAACTTTTTGCCCGACTGGCTGGGTCGGCTGAGGGGTCCTATTAAATCTACCGCTACTCGGTGAAAGGGCTGCTCTATAATGGGCAATGGGTGAAGTTTGGCCTTCCGAAGGTCTCCCCTTTTTCCCACCCTTTGGCAGACGTCGCACGTCCTGCAGTAATACTTGAGGTCCTGGGTGACCCTGGGCCAGAAGAAGGTTTGGGTTAACCTGTCTCTTGTCTTTTTAACCCCCAAATGTCCTGCTAGGGGAATGTCATGACTGAGTTTTAGCAATTCAGCCCGGAATTTACGGGGTACAATTAACTGTCTTTTGATGACCTGGGTGGCCCCCTGTCCCACCCCCTCGGTCACTCTATACAGCAACCCCTTATACCACTCGAACTTTTCGTGTGGGTTGTTCCCTGGGGTAACGGCCGCTGCCTTCCTATAACCCTCTAATGTGGGATCGGTACGCTGCTCTTGTTCAAACCCCTGGGGGGTATCCCAGAAAGGACAGGGAGGATCGGGTAAGGGGGGTATTTCGACTCTTACCTGGTTTTCCTCAGAGTGCAGCGGAGCTTCCAGTCTGGCTTGAGCTCGGGTGGTAACTGGGTATGCCTCGGCAGGGGGGTCTCGGGCCAGTTGGGAGGTCAAGCATCCTACATCATTTCCCAACAAAACCTCGGCGGGTAGTTCTTGCATAATCCCCACCTCCAGCTGTTTGGACCCGGAACCCCAATCAACAAGGATATTAGCAGTGGGCAGTTTGTGGATAGCGCCCCCAGCCACCCTCACAGCGACTGTGCGTCCGGTGCGAGCTTGCGCTCTGATCGTGTGAGGTTGCACCACAGTCAAAGTAGCCCCAGAGTCTCTCAGAGCCCGGGCCCCCACGCCATCTACGGTAATCCATTGGCGGTGGTGGTCCCGGTTGTCACCCCCAGCTTGAACTGGGTTGACCTCGTGTAACACACTCCACTGTTCTTCTTGGTTAGGAACACCGGTTGTGCCTTCCTGTTGCACACAATGAGCAGCTGCCCTGGGTTGTTGTGGGGGTTGCCTTTCCCAGCTTCCCCGGTTTAAGCGAGGGCACTGATTCTTATAATGCCCTGGTTGTTTGCAATAATGACACACTGCAGGGGGACGTGGTGTGTTTGCTGGGTTCGGTGAAGGGTTACTCATGGAGGGTCTAGGAGGGGTAGGGGTTGTTGGAGCCTGGTAGTTAGGCTTAAAAGGTGGTCTGCTCACCCCTTGCTCCTTCCTCCTATTATCCTGATACTCATCCGCTAACCTGGCGGCTTCCTCCACAGTTTTTGGTTTTCTATCTTTAACCCAGTCTTTTATGTCCTCTGCAGAGTGATTAAAAAATTGCTCCAGTAACATAAGTTGCAAAGCATCCTCCAGGGTGGTTGCTTGGCAGCCCTTCATCCAATTGCGGGCCGCCCGTTGTAGCCGAAATGCCCATTCCGTATGGGAATCTCTCCCAGTCTTTCTCAGATCTCTAAACTTTTTCCGGTATGCCTCCGGAGTTACAGCATATCTGGCCAACAAAATGTCTTTTATTTTTTCATAATTATGTATGTCCCCCTCAGGTACTGCTCGCAGCGCCTCGGCTGCTCTACCTGACAATTTACTGCTAATGACTGCAGCCCATTTCGTGGAGTCTAATCCCTCCAGTGCACATTGGCGTTCAAAGTCTTGCAAGTAACTGTCAATTTCCATCTCATTGTCATTAAAAGATTTAAAGGCTGCATAGTTTACCTTCTTTGGTATTTCCCCAGTACTTCCCGGGGAGTGTAGTAAATCCCCCTGTGACGGTCTGTCCCGGTCCTCTCGCTCTTTTTGCGATTGTCTAGCTTGTGCCATGACCTGCAGAACCGCCTCTGTAGCTGGGTTGGGTCCCAACAGACTGAGCATCCATCGGATGTCCTTTTGCATCACGTTTTCTTCCTCTTGATCCATTTCTGTGTTGCTGGTATTATCGCTCTGTATTAATTCTGCAATTAACGTGGCTTTTGTCTTGTTACTTGCCACTCTGCCTCGAGCTTCCAGTAAATCCTTTAGTGTGGTTCTTTTAAGTAGCTGGTACTGCTGAGCCATTCATTCCCTTGCTTGGTTTGCAATGTCCATTCGGGATTCGAATCCCTCCGCTTGCCACCAGTTGTAAGGAAACCACGTTTAACCAAATCGAGTTCGGTAGTTTCCTCCCGGACGGTCAGAGCCTAAGGTAGCGAGAATCCGGTTCGGTAGTTACAGGGACGAAGTCCATACGGAATATAACAGCTGCATAAGATAATTCCCTCGTTACAGCATACGAATTCCAAATAACAGTCAGAGTCCAGGTTCAGGATACAAGCAGAACTAACGTTTATTCACACACATGGCTTTTTATGCAGGTCCCCATGCAAGGGGACATCCCACAGGGAGGAGTAACAATTATCCAATCCCGAACAGTAAAAATATAAAACACACCCAATACAAACAGGCAGTTCCCTCCCCTAGTCCTGGAGATAATCAGGTCTGATATAGTAACAACCTAATTATCTCCAGGCTGAAAATTCACTATTTTCCCCAATTTCTGGAACACCCCTTTATACCTGGGGTATCCCCACAAATACTATATCCCCTGATAGCCCCGATCCGGGTGACCAACATATCCAAATTTCACCCGGATCGGTTCAGGGGTTCGCAAAAAGTATGGAAGTCCTTTGTGACCGGTCCACTGGGGCCGGACTGCCCAAAATAGTTCCAGAGGTTCGTGTGGTTTTGCCGGTCACTTCAGAAAAAGGGAAGAAATGCATAAAAGTACCAAATGAATTCCCCTGGCTCCTAGCAGCGATTGTTCCCCTCATTCGTGTGCATCTTTGTACCGAATAGCGCTCTCCTAGCTAATCGGTATCACTAGTTCCAGCGTTCGCATGATGGAGACCGGTGTTTGGGAAGTCGAGTGTCCGATTTTAGTTCCAGACACTCGACGACCAAGTCCCGCTGCCTTTGTTTGGCGAAAAAAAGATGGCCGCGGTTTTCTCTGCCACGTGGCGTTCGACAGTACGAACGCTGACCGCACACATAGAGGGTGAAAGTGATGCCGGCTTTGAAGTTAAGTGAGCCAGGGGTGGTCTCTGTTCGGCAGACCCATCTGCCGAATGAAAAGTACACAAAAAGCAAGAACTATGCAACAAAATATCGAATAATATAGTCATTTCTTCACACACACTTAACAAAAATAAAGTCAAAATGGAGAAGCTATGTGTGAAAAACTAAATACACCTTATTATTCAATAGTTTGTAGAACCACCTTTAGCAGCATTAATTGTTTTCTACATGTCTTTATCAGTCTCTTACATCGTTATGGAGGAATATTTGCCCATTCATCTTTACAACGTTTCTACACTTAGTTCAATGAGGTTTGCTGGCATTTGTTTATGAACAGTTCCTGCACTATCATTTTAATCATGTTGAGGTCTGGACTTTGACTGGGCCATTGCAACACCTTGATTATTTTTTTCATACATCCTGCAGTAGATTTACAGGTGTGCTTCGGATCATTGTCCATTTGCATAACTCAATTTCTGCCAAACTTTAGCTGTCAGACAGATGGCCTCAGGTTTTGAGTCTAGAATACTTTGGTATACAGAGGAGTTCATGGTCGACTCGATAACTGCAAGTTTCACAGGCCCGGTGACTGCAAAACAAGCCCAAATCATCATTTCCTCCACCACCGTGCTTGTCACTTGATATGAGGTTTATCTGCTGATTTGCTGTGTTTGGTTTTCACCAAATGTGGTGCTGTGCATTATAACCAAATATCTCCACTTTAGTCTCATCTGTCCAAAGGACATTGTTCCAGAAGTCATGTGGTTTGTTCAGATGCAGCTTTGCAAACCTAAGCCATGCTTCCATGCTCTTTTTAGAAAGAAGAGGCTTTCTCCTGGCAACCCTTCCAAACAAACCATACTTGCCCAGTCATTTTCTAATTGTACTGTAAATAACTTTAAAATTTAACATGATAACTAAGTCCTGTAGAGTCTGAGATGTAATTTTGTAAATGGTTTTTTTGCAATTATTCTGAGCATTCCATGGTTCGATGTTGGGGTGAATTTGATGGGACGTCTACTCCCGGGAAGACTGGCAACTGTTTTGAAAGTTTTCCACTTTTAAACAGTCTTTCTCACTGTAGAATGATGGTCTTTAACTTGTTTGGATATGGCCTTATAACCCTTCCCAGTTTGATCGTTTTTTATGTCTTAGTATGTAAAACTATCGAATTTGAATATCGAAGAGGGTGTACTTTCTTTTTTCCATGACTGTATATTGCACTTACAAGTTTAATACCTGTGAGTAGAGTTCGTACCGAACATTACGTTTGTTGGACCCCGGACCCGAACACGGACATATTACTGTATGTTCGGGTTGGAGTTCGGAGTTCGGCTATTTAATGAAGCGCTTGGAAAGGCTGCAGGGCAGCCAATCAACAAGCGTTTGACTAATGTGCCCTTAGAAGCCATCCCAGCCATGCCTACTTATGGCATGGATGTGATTGGCCAGTGCAGCATGTGACCCAGCCTCTATAGAAGCTGGTCACTTAGTATTAGTAATTGATGCCCCTACTCGCTATACCGCAAGTAGGGGCGTGTCTATTAAACAGTGAGCAGCCTGTGGCCTATTGCCCCCCCAGCCCCACCTCTGAGCAGTGGGTGGGGGCCCTAAATACCAATAAGGGGGGACCTATTGTCACCCCCTGGCCCCCAACCCTGAGCGGTGGGTGGGGGCCCTAATAAACAATAAGGGGGGACCTACTGTCCTCCCTCCGGCCCCCACCCCTGAGCAGTGGGTGGGGGCCATAAATAAAAATTGGGGGGATGACCTAATGTCCTCCCCCCTGAACCCCCCTAGCCCCCACCCCTGAGAGTTGAGTGGGGGCCATAAATAAAAATTGGGGGGACCTAATGTCCTCCCCCAGCCTCCACCCCTGCGCAGTGGGTTGGGGCCCTAAATAACAATAAGGGGGGACACCTAATGTCCTCTCCCCTGGCCCCCACCCCTGAGCGGTGGGTGGGGGCCATAAATAAAATTCCCCCCCCCGGTGACCCCTAGTCACCCGCCTTCCCCCCCAAAAATCACCCCTACCTACCCCCCTCATCCTAAAAATAATGAGGGGGGACCCATGTCTAAATACCTGTAAAAAAATAGACTTACCATTTGATGTCTTCTTTCTTCTAAAATCTTCTTTTTTCAGCCCCAAAAAAGGCCAAATAAAAATCCAGAATAACCGGCGCACTTTAAAAAACAAACCAAAAAAAAACGAGCGCCAAAAAAAAAAAAATCCTTCTTCACCCATGGAGGGCTCTATGCAGACTGAGCTCTGCAGGGCGGGGGAAGACATATAAAATGACACAGAGCACTGTGATTGGTGGATTAAGTAACCAATCAGAGTGTTATAAGTCAAATTACACAGCGTGGTAAAATTCCAAAGAACTTTCCCACGCTGTGTAAAATGACACAGAGCACTCTGATTGGCTGGATTTCAAGCTAACCAATCAGAGTGCTCTGTGTCATTTTACACAGCATGGGAAAGTTCTTTGGAATTTTCCCACACAGTGCAAAATGATACGCTTAATCACTTTGTTTTGGTGTTAATAAGTAATTGGAGGTTCTAAATGGTGGGAGTGTGGTCAGAGGGGCACAATAAAGATTATTTGCACAGGGCGCCTAAAAGCCTAAGTTCGGCCACGTGTACAGGGAGGCATTCTACTGGTAGAGCCATGTCTTAGTTTAGTGATAGTTTCAGTCCTGCTCTGGTTTAAAAATACATGGTAAAAGCCTTTTGAAGCCCCAAATTACTTTGATGACTAGAGGAGTCAGTGTATCAAGATCTCCTCCATTACTAGTAAGTGATTTGAAAAGCGCAATGATGATATACTATTATGTATGAAGTGCTGTTGGTAGTCTGCAAACAAGTGTGCAGGTTAAGTGTGTGAGGAAGAGGTCACCCCTCAAACATTTTCTTTTTTGTGTTTGCTCCATTCTCGCTTACATTTTGGCTGGAGGCCCATAGACTTGACAAATGCTCCAAGGAGGTGAAACTTGTTTTTGTTCTGCACTTTATAATAAAGTCGCCTACTGAAGAAACCACCAGGTGCGCCCTGATCTACATTGTTCTTTGGAGGCTCATAGTAAGGCATTTTGGTCAATTTGGTCCTGTGGTCTGAACTTCTGCTGGGTGCAGATCACCTTAAGAGTTCCCTCGAGGTTTTGGTGCTCAGCTAATTACTCAGACCTGTGTCTGCTGTGTTCTTTGCTATTGACTTTGTGTCAGGACAGTGAGGAAGCTCTTAAAGTGATCTGCAACCAATAGATGTGCAGACTGCATTCTTCCTCAATATAGTATGTTTTTATTTCCCTGCCAGCTGAGAGAGGACCCTCTCACAGGCAGAGTCAGCAAACCAGGCACTGACAATGGCCTGCTGGACCACTGTCCACATCCAGGTAAATGTACATCAATGTTGTTGGAAGAGTTTTGGATCCACTACTTACCTTCTAGTCCACAATGTATTCAGAAGACCTTGCCTAGATCCAAGAGACTTTAGAAGTACAAATAGACCTATCAAGCATGTAGAAGATTAGTTAGACATGGTTACCTTCCTCAGAATCCTTACATGAACATGTACTGAATCGGTGCACTTTCATATTTAATACTTTAATCTTTGTCAAAACGCACAGCAGTTTTAAAATAGTAACAATAATAGTTTATGCTTTTTAAATGGACTTACCTCAATGATATAGTGACATAGAGTAACTTTCTATATTAATACACTGACTGGTAATGAAACCAGTTTTAATGTAATTACAATGTAGACAATACATGTAAACTATTTTTATTAGATTAACTATACATATAATCATCTTAAGGATAGTAGCCCTAATGGATATAAAATGTTTATATTACTAATAATAATGTAGAAACAAGTTTTTGTACATTATAAGTAGTATTACTGTGCAACGTAACTCTACAGTTTCCGCTGTCCTGAGTGAGAGTTTTAATTTAAGGTGTTTTGTATAAAATTTAGACCATAAAAATAAGTCTCCTGAGTCTGACCTGTCATTGTTTAGCTGACAGGTTTTGGAATGGGATTTAATAAGGTATCTAGAGTCTCTCCAATATTTGAGGTGCAATACAAAAGTGCTTACCTGTT
Source organism: Pelobates fuscus (assembly GCF_036172605.1). Taxonomy (NCBI): domain Eukaryota; kingdom Metazoa; phylum Chordata; class Amphibia; order Anura; family Pelobatidae; genus Pelobates; species Pelobates fuscus. The sequence continues at coordinate 37,831,943 of NC_086318.1, read as the reverse complement.
ATGTATATGTAAAATTTATATCTAACCAACTTTTAAATCACTGACCACATATGCATGTTAATTGCTTTTGCTTACTTTATGCAAAATGACAAGTAACTGTATTAACTGTAAGCCTATTGGAATAACATGTATAGAGATATTATTATATTATTATTATATTATTATTTATAGAGCGCCGTCAAATTCCACAGCGCTTTACAACGGGTGGACGGACAGACATGTAGTTGTAACCAGACAAGTTGGACACACGGGAACAGAGGGGTTGAGGGCCCTGCTCAATGAGCTTACATGCTAGAGAGATATGTGTAACTATGGAGTTTAGTAAGGGGAGAGTTAAACAAAACATGACAAGTGTGAGTTCTGCTATACATTTTTCCTTATTTCTTCTTTTACCTCATGCAGTTCATAGACACACCACATGTATGAAATTTTGCAGACAAACAAATTTAATTTGGTACATTAGAGTACCAAGGTAGCAAACAGTCTTTATCATCCTTCTCTGGCAGACTTCAAACCCTAGTCGTCTTCCTGGACTCACTCAGCCCCACAGGAAAGGACTCCTTCCTGTGCTGCACTTACTTCCTCAATCGTCAATGTGAAAGGCAGGCAGCATTCTACAGTGAAAAGGGTGGGGCTGGATGGACTGAGACTTCATTCCTGCTGCTCATGGAACCTTGCCTGATAGTAATAACAAACTTGGGTGTGCTTTCACCTCTTATAATCTATGCTGGGGTTACAGCTCTACCTCCCCTGGTGGGTGGCCAAGAATGGGCCTGTAAAATCTGGTGGGGGACGACAACCACCATCTTTTAGAATTCTTTTTTTCTACAAAGAGTTGAAAAAAAGACCTGACACTCTCAGTGTAGACAGGATTCCTTTGTGAAAGTTGGATTCATCACCATCACCAGCATTGGATACAGTACTTTGATACTCCACTTTAAGTCTTCACTAAAGAGTGACTTTGATAAGCACCCCAAAGTAGACTCTACATTAGTTGCTTAGTGAGGGCACTAAGAAGGTATAACGCTTGAACTAGGTCTCGTAGAAGGAGCACAGTGCCAGTGGAAAAGGCAACACAAATTGTTGCAACATGACTGTTGTATTGGAAATAATGGACATGCTGCTAATATCACATCCTTGAGGCTGAATACTACTAATAGTGGTAGTGGCAGCAGTGATGGTGGAGGCAGCACTGGCGGAAGTATCAGACGTCCTCATGGCTGAGGAAGAGGTGTTCCAACACTTTTAGGGGCCATGGCATAACTGTTGGTGATGGATGGGGAAAGAGGACCCCTACCCACCCCCATTTTTGGCTTCCGAGTCATAAATTACATTGATGATGTTCTGTTTCTTATCAGCAAAAATTAGGTAATGTATATGAATGATTGTGCATTTTTTAAATTCACACAATCCAGCACAAGATTTTACTTGCAAAATCCCAATTGAGATTGAACGCAAATGAGCTTAAAATACAAAAGATTGAATGATGCTTCTCTAGACAACCAGTCAAAAAAATTGTAAAGACAAGTGTCACAGCCTGGTTTAAAAACAACAGGAAATCATTATCAGAGAAAAGAATAGTTGCACAAAATACTGAATTCAGGGATGCAATTACATTTGGATCATTGTGGACATTTTTCTTAAAAAGACCTAGGATTGTCAAACACATGCTGTTACTCTATTACATGTTCTTGTTATAAAAAAAAATAATGTTTTCAATGTTCTGAATCTCAGTATCCAAGAACAAAATGTAGTCCGGTATATATTTTGACAGACATAAATGTTGTTACTGTAGTTGAGAGTGAAAGTAAATCCTGTAATGGCTCAGTATTTTATTGCTTTGGCAATACATAATCAGCTTGGCAGGAATACTTAGTTTAACCCCTTAAGGACCAAACTTCTGGAATAAAAGGGAATCATGACATGTCACACATGTCATGTGTCCTTAATGGGTTAAATGTTCAGTTAAAAGTCCAGAAGCATTACATTTCTCTCTAATTCAACTAAAGAAACACTATAGTGACCAAGACTACTTCATCTCAATGACATCCGCATGCATTGTCCCTGTCTTCTTAACCCTGTAGTGTAAAAAAAAAATTTTATATTGCAGGGTTAAGTCCACATCCAGAAGCTGTCAGCATGACAGCCACTAGGGGTGCTTCTGCTGCACAGGCCGAGTAAAACTTAATCACATGACGTGGACACCCCATAAGAAAGGATTGAATCAATGACTTCCTATGGGGAATTTTGAATTTGCGCATGTCACTTGCATGAGCCTCAGGTCTCCAATGCTCCTCTAAGAGGAACATTGGATTGGACTATTAAAGTGGAGGTCCTGCCACCTATATGCCATTGCTGGGAAAGGAGAGGTGAGGGAGCCTTGGTGCTGGAAAAAGGTACGTGAATAATTAAATTTTTTGTTTAAAATTTTTATTGTACTGGGGAGAGGGGACCTGAAAAGCATCAGGACAAGGACACTATATCTTTAGGAATACAGATTTGGTACAATTGGAACATCATGACAGCTTTAGATGCATAAAATTGACACACTATGGCAATCCATTTTAAAAAACATAAAATTGACACACCATGGCAATCAGTTTTACCGGCATACAATTGGCACACCATGGCAATCAGCTTTACAGGCATGCAATTGGAATATATGGCAGCTTTAAATGCATAAACTTGGCACATCATGGCAGTCAGTTTTAGATGCATACAATTGGCACACCATGGCTGTGACGGAGCTCCTGTACTCCAACCGAGTACCTCCGCCCTGTCTGCTTCCTAGCAAGGCAATTGCGACTCTCAGGCCTAGCTCTCTTGATTTATCCCAGGGCTAGAGGGATCCTGCAACTGGCAAACAGGTCCAAAGACTCTGTCACTAGGATCCCTAAAAATCCACACAGGACACAAGTTCCAAAAGGAACTGACATCCAAAACTTTATTTAACTTGGGACTAGCCCATATGATCATTATATAAACATTGCTGTGACAACCCAATAAAAAAAAAAAAAACAGTCAAATCATAGCAGACAACATAGAGCAACTTATTATAACACAATGACATATTTGTAAAGGATTGGGGAAGTAATTAACAATAATTAACAGAAAATATCTCTACTGCCTGCAGAATTAGTGATACCGGAGAAACTGACGGAAGCGAAGCACAGAGAGATGGACACAGGTTTCTTCAGGAAGGAAGAGATTCTTTATTGGATCACCGATCGGGACTCAGAGGGACTAGCGTCACCAAAATACCACAAGTTCTGAGCCCCGGACAATAGTGCAGGCTCCTTATATAGGCACATAACTCCTCCCATATTAAGCTCCACCCGCACATTCTCTTGACCAATCAATACAAATAAGAATTAACTTCCTGCTTGACCGCATGGCTTGTCCAGCACAATGGAGGAGGGGAATACTACATCCTGTATTCTTGCACATGCTCCGTACACTACTGATCGTATCTTGCCTCGTGCAACCAACTGATCGATACGTCAGCATATGCACGTACACATGCCACGTGGTAATCTCGGCCTACTAAATTTATTTTTACCGAGATTCCACCACATTCCCCCCTTTGATGCCTCTTGATATTTCACAATTACTTGAGGCATCACTTAACCTTAGTTTGCATACACCACAAGTTACCTTGAACCAGACCAGACTTAACTTATGATGTGAATCTTCAACACTCATCTTCCTGCATTGGTTCTCCCTGATCTAGAGCCTCATATTTATAAATTGCCATTATCTGTGCAGCAGCCTTCCTTTCTGCTATATTTTCTATCAGGCTTTGCACAGACCTAACTACTAAGGGTATAAGACACGGCAGGAGTAGACACAACATTAAAAACAGTAGGACTCCACCTACCACTGCCTTAAGCCCTCCAAACCACTCATACCAGCTACCAAACCAACTACTTGGATTATACCCTTTCCATACCTGAGTAGGCACATGCGCTAGTTTAACCATATGGCTAGTAAGCTCAGCTATTGCTTGCCCTTCGTCATCTATTTGAAGACAGCAATTGCTCAGGTTAAACTTCCCACATACACCTCCCTCTACTGCCAAAAGGTAATCCAAGGCTAATCTATTTTGGTAGACTGCTGTCCTCATCCTGGTATTATGCTTCGCTAGAAGATTAAGCGCTTGTGATGTTTCATTAGTAATAATCTCAACCACTGCCTGTAATCTTATAATACGGTTGAGCATATAAATAAGGGTTCTATAACCAAAGGTACCATCCTCTGCCCACGTGGCTGGCCCATAATAATCTATGATACGCTGGGGAGGCCATTCATCATCTTCCCAGGCGCCTATCTCTATGGGTCCCCTTTTCTTCCTATGATTCACATCATACACTTTAACACCTAAAGTCTCACCTGTTTCAATCGGTAACAAGAAGAAGGATGGTTTGAGCATACCCAACACACATGCCCCTTCCCAGTCCTGTGGCAACTCCGAATAGGCTTTCTTACCACAGATCCAGTACAAATTTGCTGGGGCTCTCCAGGTAGATGTGATGGATAGGTCAAACCACACATCCTTTAAATTGGCGTATCTAGCAAACGGGTTAGATGGTTCTGAGACATTTGAAGCCGACCACCAAGTTGTATTCTTTGTATCATCATCATAAGCTTTTTGCCCTAGACAAGTTAATTCTCCTACAGAAGTATTATACATTATTCCTTTCCTTGCTATGCAAACATAACCTATGATGGAGGTCTTTAATCTCCACTCAGATTTACCTCTAACACTCATATGATAATCGGCTTGTGTAGATATTAGTTGGTCAACTGCCTCAGAACCGGACATTACCTCCTTTGCTTCCCAAGGCCATTGGTCTCCCATGTTAGTACCTCCACACACATAGCAGTTGGTAACATTAAGACTACCGGCAATACTTTCAGCTAAGTCAATGAACAGGTTTTTAGCATTATGGGGGATCTTATTATCTATACTCATCTCTTCATAAAAGGAATGGTATACTTGATGAGTTTGGGAGGATACCGTATCAGTCTCTATCCCTATAAACAATACTGTCCCAGGATCTAAACCTGTCCCGTATATCTGAAACCCAAATAAATTGCCATACTTGTCTAAGAACTTGTCGGGGTTATTTATAAGTATATGGACTGTGTTGCATTCCATAGACTTACAATACAGGGAGTGCAGAATTATTAGGCAAGTTGTATTTTTGAGGATTAATTTTATTATTGAACAACAACCATGTTCTCAATGAACCCAAAAAACTCATTAATATCAAAGCTGAATATTTTTGGAAGTAGTTTTTAGTTTGTTTTTAGTTATAGCTATTTTAGGGGGATATCTGTGTGTGCAGGTGACTATTACTGTGCATAATTATTAGGCAACTTAACAAAAAACAAATATATACCCATTTAAATTATTTATTTTTACCAGTGAAACCAATATAACATCTCAACATTCACAAATATACATTTCTGACATTCAAAAACATAACAAAAACAAATCAGTGACCAATATAGCCACCTTTCTTTGCAAGGACACTCAAAAGCCTGCCATCCATGGATTCTGTCAGCGTTTTGATCTGTTCACCATCAACATTGCGTGCAGCAGCAACCACAGCCTCCCAGACACTGTTCAGAGAGGTGTACTGTTTTCCCTCCTTGTAAATCTCACATTTGATGATGGACCACAGGTTCTCAATGGGGTTCAGATCAGGTGAACAAGGAGGCCATGTCATTAGATTTTCTTCTTTTATACCCTTTCTTGCCAGCTACGCTGTGGAGTACTTGGACGCGTGTGATGGAGCATTGTCCTGCATGAAAATCATGTTTTTCTTGAAGGATGCAGACTTCTTCCTGTACCACTGCTTGAAGAAGGTGTCTTCCAGAAACTGGGAGTTGAGCTTGACTCCATCCTCAACCCGAAAAGGCCCCACAAGCTCATCTTTGATGATACCAGCCCAAACCAGTACTCCACCTCCACCTTGCTGGCGTCTGAGTCAGACTGGAGCTCTCTGCCCTTTACCAATCCATCCATCTGGCCCATCAAGACTCACTCTCATTTCATCAGTCCATAAAACCTTAGAAAAATCAGTCTTGAGATATTTCTTGGCCCAGTCTTGATGTTTTAGCTTGTGTGTCTTGTTCAGTGGTGGTCGTCTTTCAGCCTTTCTTACCTTGGCCATGTCTCACCTTGTGCTTTCGGGCACTCCAGTGATGTTGCAGCTCTGAAATATGGCCAAACTGATGGCAAGTGGCATCTTGGCAGCTGCACGCTTGACTTTTCTCAGTTCATGGGCAGTTATTTTGCGCCTTAGTTTCTCCACACGCTTCTTGCGACCCTGTTGACTATTTTGAATGAAACGCTTGATTGTTCGATGATCACGCTTCAGAAGCTTTGCAATTTTAAGAGTGCTGCATCCCTCTGCAAGATATCTCACTATTTTTAACTTTTCTGAGCCTGTCAAGTCCTTCTTTTGACCCATTTTGCCAAAGGAAAGGAGGTTGCCTAATAATTATGCACACCTGATATAGGGTGTTGATGTCATTAGACCACACCCCTTCTCATTACAGAGATGCACATTACCTAATATGCTTAATTGGTAGTAGGCTTTCGAGCCTATACAGCTTGGAGTAAGACAACATGCATAAAGAGGATGATGTGGTCAAAATACTCATTTGCCTAATAATTCTGCACGCAGTGTATGGGCTGGTAGGCAACTTAGTCACTATCATGTCTTTGTCTACTGTCTGTCCCCAAGTCGCCCACCCCACACAAGACCAATATGGGCAAAAGTTATAGTCTTTATTTGGGCATCTAGGACTCACATATTTATTTTTACTACCGGGACAAATATATTTATCATTAGACCCATACGTCCTCTCCCATCTAAGATCCCCACATACATTCCACGGCTTTCTACCACTTGATATCGCCTTACACGCATCAAATAGCAGAACACCCGAAGAATGTACGGATTCTAACACTGTCTTATTAATTAGGGTCCCCTGAGGATCTCCATTCCTGAGAGTCAACCAAATTGTACGGGGTTGATACTCTGGACTGAAGCACTTAGGTTCTCCTACTCCTAAATGGCACACACTATAGTCTATATTTAGGTATCTACATCTCGATACATCTCCTTTACACTCGTATTGTGAATGCCAAATTAGGGTTTGGGAAATATGGTTACCTGTTCTTGTAGTCTTAATGCATACCTCACAGCTAGGAGTGTCGGTACCTCTACCTTCCTGAATATAAAAATACACATAAATAAACATTATCATCAACACATCTTTCGCTGTCATCCTCAGTCTTCGTCCGTGCGAAGGCACCTCAGCTTCCAGGATGTAAGGGCTGCAGGGAATGGAGTTCTGCTCGTCTTCACAGGAGTCCCTTCGAGACTTTCCCTGGCTTATAAACTATACGTCGGTGGGCGGACAGGCTTTATTATGGCCTTCTCACTCACGCACCAAATCCCAAAAATAATAAAATTTGTAATCCACAATAGTTCCTCGTTACTCCGACTGAGTCATGCGTTTTAACCGGATCTTGCAGGGATTCTCTGGATCTGCTGTAACTTGCCAAGAATCGACTGCTGCTGGTTTAACCCTGGAGTGATGTATCCACGGAGTCACTTCGGCTACTTTTATTGCGTATGAACTTATCCAGATAAGATTGGATGTTCTTCTTAGCCTTCTGCGGGATGTGGTATTGTCTTAGGCTTACTGGATAAACCCCAAGTTTTAGTTCAATTTTAATAGGTGGAATATTGCGGGCCAGTCCTGGTGGGTTGTTCTCTGCCCAAACTCCTGGTATGTTGAATAATGACTCATCACTCCTAGGGTTTTGGCTAGTCAACGCTGTATAAAGTCGCCACTCTTCTTCCTTTGGTACGGATAATGTCATAATACCTGAAGGTCCATTAAACTTTAAGGATGTTGTTCCATTTGGTAGGAACGTAATCTGCGCTTGTAATTTTGATAGCATATCACGTCCCAGCAATTGGACTGGACATTCAGGCATATAAAGGAATTGATGTTTTACTACGTGGCCTCCCAATGTACAGAGTCGACTTTTAAGAACCGGTTTTTCAGCACTTCTTCCAGTTGCTCCTATTACAGTAATAGTCCTTCCAGATGGAGGAGCAACTAGATTAGTCACCACTGAATGTTCAGCACCAGTGTCGATCATGAACGCACTCCTTTTTCCCCCTATTGATACATCGACCATAGGCTCCGCTCGACCAAGGGGGATGGAGCCCGGTCGGTATCAATAGTCCTCCATGACCGTGTCAGCCAATCCTACAAAGTCCCTGCCTTCTCTATCGCGGGACCTTTGCGCTGCTGGGATATACCTATCTTCCCTAACACTTCCTCTGTTTCCATTACTCCCTCTATTACCATTACTCCCTCCGGGGCCTCCTCTACCTCTCGCTCTGCCTCTAAAGTTTCCGTAACTTGCCCTAGGTTGGTCTCTCTCGTACTGCTCTCTTTGTGGACATTCGTTCCTCCAATGCCCTTCTTCCTTGCAATACGCGCACTGATTCCTACTCAAGGGCTCCCTACTCCATCTACTATCGCCTCTATCTGGGCCCCGTCTATCTACGCCTGCGATCGCTACCGCTAGCATGTCTGCCTTTCTACGCATCTTGCGCTCTTCCTATTTCTTACTTTCTGTTTCTCTATTCATATATACCTTATTCGCTACCTCCATTAGTTGGGTGATGGACATACCTGCAAACCCTTCTAACTTCTGTAGCTTGCGCTTAATATCTCCGTAAGCTTGGCTGACAAAGGCGGAGTTCACCATTCGGGAATTATCTGCGTCTTCCGGATTAAAGGGGGTATACAAGCGGTATGCCTCCAATAATCGGTCATAAAAGACACTGGGCGCTTCATCACTTTTCTGAATCACCTCAACTGTCTTCGACATATTAATGGCTTTCTTTCCTCCGGCTTTCATGCCAGCAATTATAGCGTCTCTATAGGCTCTGAGTTGAACCATACCAGCACCATTTACATTCCAATCGGGATCGGTGTTAGGATAATGTGTTGCGGCCCATGCTGCTGGATTGGCTTGATTCAAAGCACGGGCTCTATCCTCTAGCGCTTTAATGGCCGCTTGATTAATCCTTGTCCTTTCCTCATTGTTAAACAAAGTCATTAATAACTGCTGGCAATCAGCCCATGTCGGGTTATGTGTCTGTACTATTGAGGTGAACAGATCAGTCATAGCTTGTGGTTTCTCAGTATACGAGGAATTGTGGGTCTTCCAATTTAAGAGATCGGTTGTCGTGAATGGGACATATACAAAGACTGGGTCAGCATGTGTCATTTGGCCTGCGGCATCGATATAGGCTGACCCAGGATTCAGACGAAGAGGCATCTGATAGTGTTTTAATTGTTGGGCACCGGTCAGTTGTCGGGTCTGTATGGGGCTACGTGGAGGGGCGTCAGTCATAGGTTCCAGTCGGGGAGAAATAGGGTATGGGGATGTGGGAGCTTGGTTTTGGGAAAAGGTTGTAAATAAAACACTTCGAGTCGAGCTAGAAGAAGCTTGACCGGAAGTCTGAAGTGGCGCCAAATCAGGATATTCGGATCTAATGGGGGTTGGCTCTGATTCCGGAAGGGGAGATTTAGTACGAGAGGGGGTGGATTCTGTACTGGAGGAGGAAGCGGAAATGGATGAGGGTAATGAGGGAAGGGTTGCAGGACTTCCTGCATTTGCGTCACTTCCTCTTAACGGAAAGTAAGGGGGCGGCAAAGGGATCTCGGACTCAGGGGGCGTGTCCAAAATGGGCCTAACACCAGTCCTAGTGGACAAACAAGTCCTAGCTACCATGAGGCGACACTGCTCCTCGTGGCATGTCTGAAGCCATTTTGGCGAGTCATTTACGGCCTGTCTCCAACAATCAATATAAGGAAACTGGCCGTAAAGTTCAGGCCTACCCGATACAGCCACGTGTAAGCGCTGTACCAGAGTTGGATCCAAACTGCCACGTGGCGGCCATGTCGCAACCAAAGTAGGCCACTCCCTAGTACACAAAGTGACCAAACGTACAGGAGACATTTTAACCCCAAAATCACAAGTTTTGAATCCCTTTTTAAAATTCTTCACCATACAACCTAAGGGATCCGGAATCGTTGACTGCGACGCGCCCATACTTATCAATGGAACGTCGTTGACAACGAATACTATGCACGCGTACTATTCAACAGTCACACCCGTTTCCTCTGGCAACAGCACCACGTGGTACAGTTACCAAGTGAAACGTATACAATAACACAATAAACACTCAGGGAATTCCCGTACACACAGCTGTTACACCAGTCACTAGATAATCAATATTATGCCCTTTGGCGAAACTATACAGTCACCCACGCTATAATTCTCTATATACGAATTACCCGTCTATAACACACCCCAGTAACATCGTCTTTTACAAATAGCGGTTACAGTACGGTTAGCATAGGTCAAAGCTCAAGTTAAGGTCACAATACAATTATTAGTGGTTATGGTGTTAAACATGCAATGGACGACAATGATTAGTACTTATATACAGTGTCAGTAAATATACAGGGTTATGGTACCGTGCACTATAATACAGCAACACACTATTAACACTCTCGCTAGACGGCTGAGCACGCGCTATCTAACAAGATATACACTTTACTAAACAATCTTTATCACATTTACAATTCCCAACTAAACTATTGGCCAGTACCTTGATGGACTACCTAAAACTATATACACCCGTTTTGGTTAGCCACACTGCCCAAGCACCACATATAGCGAGCTAGAGGACCGAATTTACACAGGCGCCTCTTAGTCGATTACTATCAAAAATCTAGTGGGTTCCAAATTTACACGCCTTCCCACTTAGCCAAGATAGGTTGAGAGCTAGCGAACTGAATTTACACAGGCGCCGCTTAGTCTCCCGGTCCCTCCGACCTAGCGAATGTAATATACACCCTAGAACGCTAGTCTAGACAAGACACCGGTGTCCGGCTAGGGCTATTTACACAGGACCCCGCCTGACTAAGCAAATCAAACGGTCTGACTAAAGAGCGTTCGATTGAGCGGTGCGCCTTCGCTCCTTCCCTCCGACAGAGGGGGCAGATTCCATACACAAATAACCCCTTATGGGCCTACCGCACAATCGTTATACCCCTAGTGGGTCTGCCGTCTAAAACAGCAGTTGTCTTACCTCCTCGTTCCTGAACCTGAGTTCACACTCATCGACGGGGACACCCCAGCACTTCTCACGTAGAGGCCGATGATCTCCTGGACAACAGACCAGTGGCGCCGAGACGAAGGGAGGTCCACGCAGAAGTTCAGGGGTGCAGCCGTAGAGAACGTGGGCAAAGATAGACCGTCTCACGCCTCTGCCTCTCAGCTACCGTTGAACGATGAGCTTCCCGGCCAATGCACCAAATGATACCGGAGAAACTGACGGAAGCGAAGCACAGAGAGATGGACACAGGTTTCTTCAGGAAGGAAGAGATTCTTTATTGGATCACCGATCGGGACTCAGAGGGACTAGCGTCACCAAAATACCACAAGTTCTGAGCCCCGGACAATAGTGCAGGCTCCTTATATAGGCACATAACTCCCATATTAAGCTCCACCCGCACATTCTCTTGACCAATCAATACAAATAAGAATTAACTTCCTGCTTGACCGCATGGCTTGTCCAGCACAATGGAGGAGGGGAATACTACATCCTGTATTCTTGCACATGCTCCGTACACTACTGATCGTATCTTGCCTCGTGCAACCAACTGATCGATACGTCAGCATATGCACGTACACATGCCACGTGGTAATCTCGGCCTACTAAATTTATTTTTACCGAGATTCCACCACATTAGCAATATGCAAATCTACCCAAATATGCAAATTAACCAGTCTTTCTATTCAGGTAGTGCATATTGTTGTTGCCACCATCAGAGGGCACTACACAAGCTCCATAGCCAAATCCACCTACTTGGTAGCAATCCTCAGCAGTACAGGAGAGCCGGCAATACATTTAACAGTATACACACACACAATATAAACATTTACATTACACACACCCTATAATGGGTACAGGTTGACAAAAACATAAGAAAAGTAAAACAACCTACATAAAATGTGACTGAGCTCCAGTACTCCGAACGAGTACCTCCCCCAAGTCTGCTTCCTCGTAGCAATCAGGGACCCTGGAGCACTTCAGACCCGGTCGCCGAGGCTTGACTGGGATCACTGAGAGCCTTTCCCACCCTCAACCAAACATCAGACGACACTTGGTGAAGGTTAAAACAGCAACTCACTTTACTAGACATAGCACTGCAATCAAACGCAAACAGTACATACAAGCACCCCCCGTATTAAAGCACTGAAATTTTATACAAACACCCCTTCATTCAAAAAGCACACCATTTAAAGTCCAACACTACATACAAACACCCCTGCATTCAGACGCAAACATTACATACAAGTACACCACAACATTCCATTGGCAACAGTACATACAAATACACCCATACATGCACACATATACTGAATACAATAACATGCTTACATTCAAACTCTCAAACACTGCTCACAAATATAACCCTGCAACGATGTTCAAATGGTAGATCCCCAGCTGGCATAGCATTGTTGCAGTTCTCAGACAGATGGGGATACATATACATATATACACAGGTGATACTCGAAAAATTAGAATATCATGCAAAAGTTCATTTATTTCAGTAATGCAATGTAAAAGGGGAAACTAATATATGAGAAGCCGTGATTTGTCATAAGTGCGATGATTATGGCTTACAACTCTTGAAAACCCCAAATCCACAATCTCAGTAAATTAGAATATTACATGCAATCAATAAAACAAGGAGTGTACATAGAACAATATCAGACCTCTGAAAAGTATAAGTATAAGGTCAGGCGAGTTACCGGATACGATCATACATTGCATAAGCCTGCCACAATGTCAATGTACCCAATCTTTGGCAGGTCCTACTCCCACAGCCCACAGACTAATAGTATGGAATACAAACAATATAGGGATCCAGGTAGTATCACTAAAAAAGATAAATAAAATACAACATAGTATAATACTGTTATAGCCTCTCAATCGCCCCAAAACTCAATGGTTTCACTCACAGATTAGTTGTTAAAAGCAAGCCCTCAGTGTACCCCATTCTTGGCAGGTCCTATTCTAGCAGCCTCAGAGCAAGTATTAGTCTGCTAGAGTAGGACATGCCAAGCATGGGGTACATTGACGTTGTGGCAGGCTTATGAAATATCTGATCATATAATGTAACTAAACCCCCATTGTTTTTTTCCTAGGTGAGGTTTTTTAAATAAAACTATTAAATAAAACTATTACAATCTCTAAGATTTGAAATCATTGTTTAGGTGAGTGCAGCCCTCTTGGTTTCAATTATGTATTAGCTTAACCCCTTAACGCCGTTACGGCGCTCTATGCCGTCGCGGCTTTAAAGGGCTGAAGCCCCCAGGAGGTACTGTGTACTCACCTCTGCCGCGATCCTCTTCTGGGGGGCTGCCTGAGAGCCCAGGCAGCCCCCCTCCGGCAAATGAGGCCCCCGGGGGCCATGTGATCGCTCTCAAAGAGCGATCACATGGCCCCCTATAGCTGGCTATGGATCTGGCAGCAGGGGGACTGTCTAAAATATTAGACAGTCCCCCTGCTGGTAGGAAAGTATAAAAAAAAAAAAAATACACATGTTAAAATAAAATACAAGTATTTATATATATATATATATATATATAATATATATATATATATATATTATATATACATATTATATATATATGTAACGTCATACAAAGTGTATTTTAATATTAATATTAATATATATATTAGTATTAAAATACACTTGGAATGACGTTACATATATATAATATGTATATATATTATATATATAATAGATCTACATATATATATTATATATATTTATACGTATAACTAAAATAATAAATAAATAAGATAAATAATTAAATAAATAAAATATTGAAACAAAATTTAAAATAAATTATATATTCATATGTAATTTCATTCTAACTGTATTTTGTTATTAATATATATATATATATATATATTGGAAACAGAATACACTTAGAATGACATTCTATATATATATCTATCTATATATAAAATACAAATAACCGCAAATATATATATATAGATAAATACATATAATTACATAAAAGATTACATTAGTATACACGTAGAATTTAAATACCTATAAATGCATATATATTAAAATTCTACGTGTATATTTAAGTAATTTTTTAACATAATTATGTCATTTGATTAATTAAAATTTGATTGACATGCCTGACAACACAGGGAGAAAGTGCAGAGAATTTAATTCGCAAGCACTATATTTGACCCTGTAACTCTCCGAGACACCATAAAACCTGTATATAGGGGGTACTGTTTTACTCGGGAGACTTCACTGAACTCAAATATTAGTGTTTCAACCTGGTAAATTGTATTACAACAATGATATTTTAAGTAAAAGTGAAGTTTTTTGCATTTTTTACAAACAAACGGCACTTTTATGGACTATATTATTGTTGTAATATGTTTTACTGTTTTAAAACACTAATATTTGTGTTTAGTGAAATCTCCCAAGAATAACAGTACCCCCCATGTACAGGTTTTATGGTGTTTTGGAGAGTTATAGAGTCACATATAAGGCTTGCATTTCATTTTTTTGACATTGAAATTTGCCAGATTAGTTATGTTGCCTTTGAGACCGTATGGTAGCCCAGGAATAAGAATTACCCCTATGATGGCATACCATTTGCAAAAGTAGACAACCCAAGGTATTGCAAATGGGGTATGTCCAGTCATTTTTAGTAGCCACTTAGTCACAAACACTGGCCAAATATTAGTTTTTTGCTTTTTCACACAAAAACAAATATGAACGCTAACTTTGGCCAGTGTTTGTGACTAAGTGGCTACTAAAAAAGACTAAACATACCCCACGTTCAATACTTTGGGTTGTCTACTTTTTCAAATGGTATGCCATTATGGGGGTAATTCTCATTCCTGGGCTACCACACCGTCTCAAAGGTAACATTACTAATCTGGCAAATTTCAATTTGAAAATGGAACGTTCTATATTTGACCCTGTAACTTTCCAAAACACCATAAAACCTGTTAATGGGGGGTTCTGTTGTACCCGTGAAACATCGCTGATTACAAATATGTGCATTTCGTTGCAGTAAAACCTAACAGTATTATGACATTTACAGCTAAAATGTGAGGCGGAACTACAAATTAAAAAAAAAAATCAAATTTCTCACAGTTTTTTTTTATTTTATTCATAATAAATTGTTTCATATATAAATATTTTATATGAAATGAAAGCCCTGTTTCTCCTGAACAAAATGATATATAATAAGTGTGGGCGCATTTAATATGAAAGAGGTGAATTACGGTTGAACAGACATATAGCGCAAATTCCAGTTTTTGTTTACGTTTTGTTTTGATCAGAACGTGCACTATTGACTCCGTCCTGAAGGGGTTAAAGGGTTACAGACCCTGTACAATGTTGCAGCCTAACAATGAATAAGGGACCTTAAGCTACACTAATACCATTATAGAAAAACTAGCAGTCCTTGACAACGAGACAAGATCACCAAATATCACTGGAAAACTGCCACCAGACAGTATGCTAGCAGTGGTTAATGAGGCACTGTCCACAATCTTGACCAACAAGCTCATATATGCAACCACATTAGTGGCGCTTCAACTGCTTGACTACAACATCGGGTGGAAGGAGAAACAATAGAGAGTGGGATCCAACACATAAAGAAGTTAATAATCAGGACAAACTTCAGAGATAAAAAGATCATGATTAAGGAAACACCTAAGTACAGAAACCAGTCACCCTCACATTGGAAAAATATCCATCAATGAGAAGCCCACATATCTGTATTCAATGTAAGCTACCAAATATATAACCATGCTCTTTGCTTCATTGCTTTCTACAGATGTGAGCTGTTTATTAACGTCTGTGCTAAATTTTGCAGCAAAGTAGGAATTTTTACTTGTAAACCACAGAAAAGACAGCCTGACTCATACACAATTTCGTTCATTCTTGTTAAATATGCCTGAAGGTAAGGAAATATATAGTGTTAGGAATACAAAGTTGTATTCCTAACAATATACTGCCTTCTGATCCCCCTTCGCGCCACCTTCAGCCCCTTGGCACATGAAGGGTAAAAACCCTTCATTTACTCACCTGATTCTAGTGCCAATCTTCTTCAGCGATGGGTCGGCACTCCACCTCCTCTGACGTCATCTGATGGTGGAATCGAATGCGTATGCATGACGATTCCACGAGTTTAGCAGAAGGTTTGTCTTGTGAGAATGTCCCTTAATGTGCTATAAGCCTCTGGGCCTATAGTTGTCAGGAAAACTGCCACTTGTTGATAATTTCCTATGCTACTTGCTGTACAATATAACTGAAATAGTTCAACCCATGTATCCCATTTTCTGTCTCTGGTGCAAACACAGACAAGGTGCCAATAAAAGCTATTGTAGGGTCCAATCACAGATCTTTGTCGCAAGCAGTTATGTTTCCTGTGTGGTCACAATTGTAGCATTCAGGACTGTGTTACTACCCTGTTTCAGTAACTGTCTCTAAATATCACGGAGACTCTGATACATGGATTTTAGTCAACCTTTAAAAAAGCCTCAAGCATATATCCGCTTCCCTATCTGTTTCTTCAGTAACAACTCAAAATATTTTGTTATTTTATTTATAATTTTTATTTGATTTTTCACAATATAATAATACAATATAGAGATAATTAACACGATGGTTAACAAGTAATACATTTCACGTTGACAGATCAGTAGGTTTAGGTCTTTCTCATCATAAGCGTGGTTACTGATCAGTAAGTGACATAGTAATACAACATTCTGACGTAGTAATGTGAATCTAAACATTATGACATTTTGACATTGTTTCTTACAGATTTATCAATTGTATAATTTGTGGAATAGTTACATAGAATAATATGTGGTTACATAGAGTTTAGAGCCTTGTTATTGGCATTGTCACAGACAGTGCGAATCTGTGTCTTGTTATAGAATAGAATATATGAAATCCTACCCCTGAGTGGCATTTGTCTATTATTTCTACTTGGTTTAGCTTATGTTGTCTGATTGTTCCATTCTGGGTCCTATGTACCCCCTCAAGTTTTGTATTGATATGGATTAGTAACATTTAGCGAATGTGTCGTTATGGTATGAAACTGGATTTGATCCTTTAGAGTAGCTGAGGTATGGAGATATACAAATGACCTAGTGGAGTCTGTTTTTATAACGTCATCTTAGTGGTGTGGATAGTTCTTGTTTCCCCATCCATCGCTATTCCTTTGTTGACCTGTAGTGATGTCGCGAATACGAAATTTTCGGTTCGCGAACGGCGAGCGGGAACTTCCGCAAACGTTCGCGAACCGGCGAACCGGGCAAACCGCCATTGACTTCAATGGGCAGGCGAATTTTAAAACCCACAGGGACTCTTTCTGGCCACAAAAGTGATGGAAAAGTTGTTTCAAGGGGACTAACACCTGGACTGTGGCATGCCGGAGGGGGATCCATGGCAAAACTCCCATGGAAAATTACACAGTTGATGCAGAGTCTGGTTTTAATCCATAAAGGGCATAAATCACCTAACATTCCTAAATCACAATGGATATGGATTGACACCAGACATATGACATATTGACACCTTGACATATGGATTGACACCTGTCCTCAGAGAACCTGATACACACTGACACAGAGCAGAATAGGGACTGTTCCCCCTACATAGGGTCACTTGGCAGATATGGATTGACACCTATCCTAAGGATCCCTGATACACACTGACACAGAGCAGAATAGCGACTGTTCCCCCTACATAGGGTCACTTGGCAGATATGGATTGACACCTATCCTAAGGATCCCTGATACACACTGACACAGAGCAGAATAGGGTCTGTTCCCCCTACATAGGGTCACTTGGCAGATATGGATTGACACCTGTCCTCAGGGACCCTGATACACACTGGAAGGGGACCTACTGTCCTCCCCCCGCCCCCACCCCTGCGTGGTGGGTGGGGGCCATAAAAATAAAGAGGGGGGGACCTACTATCCTCCCCCCGGGCCCCACCCCTGCGCGGTGGGTGGGGGCCATAAATCACAATGGGGAGGACCTACTGTCCTCCCCCCGCCCCCAACCCTGCGCGGTGGGTGGGGGCCATAAAAATAATGAGGGGGGACCTACTGTCCTCCCACCGCCTCTACCCCTGCGCGGTGGGTGGGGGCCATAAAAATAATGAGGGGGGGACCTACTGTCCTCCCCCCTGGCCCCCACCCCTGCGCGGTGGGTGGGGGCCATAAATCACAATGAGGGGAGGACCTACTGTCCTCCTCCAGTCCCCACCCCTGCACGGTGGGTAGGGGCCATAAAAATAATGAGGGGGGGACCTACTGTCCTCCCCCCCTGGCCCCCACCCCTGAGCGGTGGGTGGGCGCCCTAAAAAAAACAATAAGGGAGGACCTACTGTCCCCCCCAGTCCCCACCCCTGAGCGGTGGGTGGGCGCCCTTAAAAAAACAATAAGGGGGGGACCTACTGTCCTCCCCCCGCCCCCACCCCTGCGCGGTGGGTGAGGGCCATAAAATAATGAGGGGGGACCTACTGTCCTCCTCCCCGGCACCCACCCTTGCGCGGTAGGTGGGGGCCATAAAAATAATGAGGGGGTAACTACTGTCCTCCCCCCCTGGCCCCCACCCCTGAGCGGTGGGTGGGCGCCCTAAAAAAAACAATAAGGGGGACCTACTGTCCCCCCCAGCCCCCACCCCTGAGTGGTGGGTGGGGGCCCTAAATAAAAATTCCCCCCCCCAATCAAAGGTGACTAAGGGTCCCTAAGCCCCTAGTCACCCACCCCCCACCCCCAAAAAAGTGACCCCCTACCTACCCCCCTCACCCTAAAAAATAGTGAAGGGTTCAATAAAATAACTAACCTGTAAAGAAAAATTCTACTTACCATTTGACGTCTTCTTTTTTCCTTGCCCGGCCCTGCAATTAGGCTAAGAACACTCTGATTGGCTGGTTTAAGCCAATCAGAGTGCTCTTTGTCATTTTACACAGCGTGGGAAAATTCCAAAGAACTTTCCCACGCTGTGTAAAATGACACAGAGCACTCTGATTGGTTAGATTCCAAGCCCACCAGTCACAGTGCTCTGTGTCATTTTACACAGCGTGGGAAAGTTCTTTGGAATTTTCCCACGCTGTGTAAAATGACAAAGAGAACTCTGATTGGTGGGCTTGGAATCTAACCAATCAGAGTGTTCTGTGTCATTTTGCACAGCGTGGGAAAGTTCTTTGGAATTTTCCCACGCTGTGTAAAATGACAAAGAGAACTCTGATTGGTGGGCTTGGAATCTAACCAATCAGAGTGTTCTGTGTCATTTTACACAGTGTGGGAAAGTTCTTTGGAATTTTCCCACGCTGTGTAAAATTACAAAGAGCACTCTGATTGGTGGGCTTGGAATCTAACCAATCAGAGTGCTCTGTGTCATTTTACACAGCGTGGGAAAGTTCTTTAGAATTTTCCCACGCTGTGTAAAATGACAAAGAGCACTCTGGTTGGCTTAAACCAGCCAATCAGAGTGTTCTTAGCCTAATTTAAGGGCGTGGCAAGGCTTTATAAGCCTTCCCCGCCCTGCAGAGCTCAGTCTGCGTGGAGCCCTCCATGGGTGAAGATGTATTATTTTTTTTTGCGGTCGTTTTTTTTTTTTTTTTTTTTTTTTTAATTGCGTCGGTTCTTATGGCTTTTTATTTGGCCTTTTTTGGGGCTGAAAAAAGAAGATTTTAGAAAAAAGAAGACGTCAAATGGTAAGTTGAATTTTTCTTTACAGGTTAGTTTTGTTATATATGGGTGGTATCACTGTACTCAGGAGATGTTGCTGAACACATATTGGGGTGTTCTTTGGCAGTTACCCTTAAAGTTCTACATACATGTATTCTTAAATTGCTATATGTGTCAAAATAATCACCAATTATCATTTGTTTTCAAATTTGGCATAGATTGGTGGTAAAATGGTTGCATGAAAAGAGTCAAAATACCCCTAGTTTAATACCTTAGGTTGTCTTCTTTTAAAAAATGTATAAATGTGAAGGATTATTCAGGGATTCCTGACAGAAACAGTTTTTTGGCGGTTGTAGATGCGTAACAGATTTTGGGGGTCAAAGTTAGAAAAAAGTGTGTTTTTTAAAATGCTTTACATCATATTTTATAGTTTTTTATAGTAACTTATATGCTATGATGAAAATAATGTGTCTTAAGAAAGACCATTTAATGACGATAAAAATGGTATATAATGTGTGGGTACAGTAAATGAGTAAGAGGAAGAGTACTGCTAAACACAAACACTGCAGAAATTTGAAAAAAACGCCCTGGTCCTTAACAGTAAGAAAATTGAAAAACTGTCTGGTCACTAAGGGGTTAAACATGACACCTTCATCAAGCATTTACTCAACATCAATATTTCTCATTATGCCTACTTTGATCCAAGGCAGAACACTAATAGATCATTTTAATGTACATTCATCCCAGTGTTTGTGCTACATCAACCCACTGTACTCAAACACAAAACAGTCACATTGTAGCCCACTAGTTTATATGGAACCCAAATGTAGCATGTGTAACTATTTTTAGGTTTCATCATGTGTCATAAAGAAATTACATAGCCAAAGCACCACTTGTTGCTTATAATATATTGCTGATCTTCAAAATAAAATTAGACTTGGACTATAGTTTCAATATCACTAACCTGTTATTTAAAGGAACATGTATTCCTGACCCCATAGTGTTAAAAACACCATCAATCGCCCTTTGTCTCACCCTTACCCCCCTAAATATAGCAAAAGCAAACTTTTATTCCCATCTGCTGCTGATAAATCTGCCCCTGATCTGCCTGCTTGGCTGACATAATCAGAAGTGGCGATCTGAGCCAATCACAATATTTTCACATAGTAAAGCATTGGATTGGCAGAGACTGTCAATGAGGCAGATCAGGGGCAGAGCCAGCACAAACCAAACACACCAATCAGCATCTTCTTGTAAAAAAAAAATTGAAATGTGTCTCTATGAGGAAAGTTCAGTGTCTCAATGCAGAGGGTGGAGACACTGAATGTCAGTACTGCTCACTGTGCAGCACTGCCACGGGAAGCACCTCTAGCATGCTATATGGGGAGTGGCCAGTGGAGGTATCCCTAGACTGTAATGTAAACACTGCATTTTCTCTGAAAAGACTGTGTTTAGTGCAAAAAGCCTGAAAAATATTATTCTACTCACCAGAACAAATACAGTAAGCTGTAGTTGTTCTGGTGACTACAGTGTCCCTTTAACTTTCAGTTTTTTTTTCCCTTCATACAACATTCATTCCTAATACAATGTTTAGCACAATTTGGTACTTTCTAATCTTTAGGTAATACCACAATTATATCATTATAAAATACCTTTCACTGTAAGAAATGGCCACAGATATTGCCCGAGCATGAAGGAGAGCATGTTAATCTTCTAAAATCCATTTACCTTAGTTGCACAATATGTAATCTAAGAGCCCTCTATCGCCGTTTTCCTGATGGATTTTGGGAAATGTAATCAGGTCAAATGCTATACTTTCTACCTAGAGGTATTATATTTGTTAGGTTATAAGGTAACTTATTACAGAGTCCAAAGTATGATTTATGAATTGTGTACAGAATGACAGTGTGCACAGTATTTTAGCAACAGGTTTTCTTTAAAATGTTGGCAACAGGTTACCGTTAAGATATCAAATGAAATTTTTATTGTCGCAGAAAAATCTGTTCTACCTGAAGACCTTAAGTCAATCTAATAAATTCTAATGTGGGCTTTTCAAAAACACCACAGATATCTGTTCAATAAAAATGTTTAAAGCATTTCATAATAATAGAAAAAAAATTGAATATTCTAACATTAACACGGGTGTTTCAGTTCTGCCCAAAACTCTCCTCTTTTCGAGTTTCTACAAACTGGCATGTTGATCTGTTCATTTGAACTTTAAAAGTCTCCAATTGTATTTACTTCTTTGAAAGCTATTTTATGTGAAAATTGTGATAGACATGATATATGTTTATTTAAGAGAAATATGGATTTAATGCAAAAAATATATATTTTGCACTATATATAGACTTTTACCAATCTACAAAAGTTACTTCTTGTAGAAAACTGCATAGCTATGTAGCATAAAATAATAATAAAATAAATGTTTTACTAGAGAGCTGTCAGTCAGCCATCTATCCATCTGACTAATTGGCTTCTTACCATCTTCCCATCATGTAGTTTTTTTTTTTTATTATTACTGGTCGCCTCTGGCTAAAATGCAAATCATGAACAATAGACATCTAGAAAACGCTAGTGCTTTCTTAATTATCTGTCAGACCGAGGACCAGTGGACCCTGGCCTGCACAGTAGAGTTATGCTAAGCAGCACGGCATCATGGGAATTGGAGTGACAGCTCATTTTCTCTCTGTGTTTTTCTATATACGAATGACAATGCAGAAATCTGGGTTTTCCCACAGTTCTTCTGAACACCTGGGCTATTGCTCTGGGGAGCATAAAGCCCGAACTGTCACTCTCCTAGATATGGCCTTATTGCTGTTCCTGTGACAGAATTGTTGACAAATGCCAGCAGTCATCTCTGCATCTTGGGAAATGTCTGCCATGATTGTGTCAACAGCCTGACAGAAATTGTTAATGTTTAAACTTTTCCCAGTAACAGAATTCTGTCTTGCTGATAGTATTTGTCATATGAGACTCAATCTTTGTCAGACTTGCTTAAAAATTAACACTTCTACCATTTCTTTTGTGTTTAACTGGTGAGCAGTGTATTTTTAACAACAGCGATTCAAGGTAATGTCATAAAGGTAGTCTGCGCACAACACATAATCTAAAACACATTAGAAATTTATGACATTTTTGTCCTTTTGACCTTTTTTTCTACAGAGATAATTATGATTTTATTTTCTGCCCACTTTTTGCCCTAGGTATCAAAATCTTGAATAATTCAATAGCTCTACGAAATGCATATCTCAGCATTCGTTGGTAAGAATCAATTATAAAATGATAGTTAAAAATATTAGTCTGCGTGAACACATGCTCTAAGTGTTTATTCTATTGTTTTTCTAACTTTGCTTCTATGAAAATTTAATGTTTCTGTATTTTATAATTAGACATTGGTGAACTTACAAATAATTTTTAAAACTGAGAAAAATTGAGAAGTGACTTTCTATAGATTAATGTCCTCCAAATATAACAAATTGCTTTATCTTAGAAATTTCATAGAAATATTCTGAACATGACAATAAGATTTTTTTTTTTTCTTATATTAACCTTTTTTTTTGTTTTGTTACCTAGAAAATCACATAATGAAAGCATATTTATAGCATTACATGATCTGACTGGAGCAATGGATATCGAAATAAGCAGGTTTTATCTTCAATTAATTTTATTTTATGTATGTAATACCACACTTATCAGTTGAAGTTGAGGACAAAATTAGAATGTCAAAAGATGTTTTAAGTGCCCTGTTTTAAGGTCTTTAACTAATGGGAGAGAATGGAGGACACTTTTTTAGAACTGCTTGTTTATATACTTGTGGTTTATACCTTTTTTTACTCTCCAGATATATAACTAAGGATGGGAGTAAATAGTTTTCTTGGCACATTGCTGGCTGATTCACCATCCAGATAAATATTAGCATAAATATCTGCAATGCCTAGGAGAGTCACCACTGTGTTAGCACACAAAGTTAAATGGTTTATTACATGATAAGATACATCTTAAAGTGTCATGTTTATTGCCTTCACTCCTGAGTTAAATTGGAAAATTAATGTAATGGAATCCATATCCTATATATCCTATAAACAACTTTGAAGTAAAGCAGACATTTAATTTGTATACTGGTAAGTTATTAATAAAAAAAAAACAACAACCAAAAAAATACTTTTTGTTTTAAAGGGACACTATAGTCACCTGAACAACTTTAGCTTAATGAAGCAGTTTTGGTGTATAGAACATGCCCCTGCAGCCTCACTGCTTAATCCTCTGCCATTTAGGAGTTAAATCCCTTTGTTTATGAACCCTAGTCACACCTCCCTGCATGTGACTTGCATAGCCTTCCATAAACACTTCCTGTAAAGAGAGCCCTATTTAGGCTTTCTTTATTGCAAGTTTTGTTTAATTAAGATTTTCTTATCCCCTGCTATGTTAATAGCTTGCTAGACCCTGCAAGAGGCTCCTGTATGTGATTAAAGTTCAATTTAGAGATTGAGATACAATTATTTAAGGTAAATTGCATCTGTTTGAAAGTGAAACCAGTTTTTTTCATGCAGGCTCTGTCAATCATAGCCAGGGGAGGTGTGGCTAGGGCTGCATAAACAGAAACAAAGTGATTTAACTCCTAAATGACAGTGAATTGAGCAGTGAAATAGCAGGGGAATGATCTATACACTAAAACTGCTGTATTTAGCTAAAGTAATTTAGGTTACTATAGTGTTCCTTTAATATTTTTCTCTTTATTTAATATTCATTATTCGTTTACTTAAGAAATATTATATGGATAATTATGGTGAATCTGATGGAATTTCCCAACATACCAGCAGAAAATTTGCATTACGGGTCGATTTAGTAGAACAGCAAAAATAATTCAGTATGATATTTACTAGATGCTGTATCTCCATTGCCACTACAAAATAAATGGAAAAAAAATCTTCTGTGTGGAGCAAAACTATTTCATAGGAAACATAGGAACTGCAAAACCAATATCCATTTGCTGAATGTTATTCACAAGTCACTTTGTTATTTACCAGGAGTGGTATGTACAAACAATACGACTCATCCTAGGAAAGATGACAAACTCTGCATCACTCCCCCCAATTGCTGACTAGATTGTGAGTAGACTGCCCGCAAACTGCATAGTCTCCCTCCACTTAAGGTTCTGAATGAAAAGAAAATTGAAGGAGCGAACTGGTCCAGCAGCAGCTTTAGCATTTTTTTGTGAAGTCTAATCAGACATGGGATCAGCATATGATATCATATTTTCCCTGTTCTCAGTACTGAAGGGAAATGTGAAAGTCAATGTTGTAGTAGACAGAAATAGGTTCCTCCCTGCACTAGACCACTGAGAGGCCGAGAAAGGTAGGGAAACAGAGGTGGCAGTTATAAGTTGATATGAAGAGGTAGGTATAAGGAAATCAGTGACACCAAAGAGGAAAATTGAAAGAATGAGGGCCACGGGGGAGAACATGTAGTAGAGAACAAGAATAGCACTGAGCCTGTCCTGATTATGTGCAGTCAGAGCCCCCTATATTAAAGGGTTACTCTGAGCATTATGACCACTTCACTGATTTGAAGTTGTCTTGGTGCCAGAAGTCTGAAAATTCAGTGTTTCAGAGTTTAACCCTTCTCCTGCCAGTAGTGTGACTCCACCTCTGACAGTGTCACCGGGTCATCATTAGCTGACTTGAAACAAGAGTTTTGTGGTGGCTAATGTCCATGTATATTTGATGTCTGATGCCAGCACATACAGCAGGCCTCCACGTCTGTGCCACCCATGTCCTTCCCTAAGAGAGAAATACAGTCTGGCCTGTTCACTAGAATGGAGGTAAGTTTTAACAAATGTTTTTTTTTTTAAAAATTACTCTGACCAAAAAGTGTTTTCCTAAAAAAAAGTTTTCACATTGGCGTTTTTAAAAAATTATATAAAATAAAAATTATTTTAGAAAATATATAAACCAATTGAAAATGTGTTAGGTGGTTTTCTTTAAAACCTGCATAGGTAAGATGTTTACATTTCTCTACAGAGTGAGACTTTGTCTAAATAAACCTAACTGTGAATATGTTTTTGACTCTATGCCCCGGGCTTCAAAATGTTTTGTCATCATCGTGGAGGGAGGAAAAGATAAATCCTTAAAATATATTGTCATTTGCTTCTGCATTCAATGGCTTATGACCAAACAACCAAACATACTGTGTTAATTATTTAACCATAAAGAGTTTTCTTTTTAATGCTGTTTTACAATCTCAGAATTGTACTTTATTCACTTTTTATTACTTTGTTTTTGAATCCATGTAAATGAATATAACTACAATCATTCAATCATATTGTATATCATAGGAGTGTATTAAAAAGTTTTGAGAGCAATTAATTAAGTGAGATCGTATTAACTGTTTGGATAATATATGCATATGACAATCTTAAAATATGTAAAGCTGTTTCTTAATTGAATAGTGAAAATTTGATTCAAAGAGCAATTTTAAAGTTTAGGGGGAAAAAAATCTTCATTTTTATTGCCTTTGTTCTGTAATGGATGTTGCGGTAGAAATCTAAATCTTTTTGACAGACAATAAATCACAGCTGATATTACATTTAATATTTTGTAAGATTTTAAATTGCAAAGCTTTCATTTTAGTTTTCTTTGTTAACACAGTATAGCTATAAACTTGTTAAGCGGTGTAAATTGCAATTTTTGCAAAAATATAACTAGAATCACATTTTTAGCTGTTAGACATGTTTACAAGAAAGGACCAGACACTTAAATAATGTTGTAGCGCCACACAAGTTTTTATCATGCTCGATAAAGGCTTGTAAAAACAATAATAAAAAAGGGCTGTGCCACAGTCAATAATATGGGATAAAAGTATGCAAAGTCCGATAAAAAGAAAGTCCAACTTGTGTGTCCTAATGAATGGTCTTTAGTGCAATGGTGAGGTCTTCTAATACTGTTGTGGTTCCACTTTATATAGACGATAAAAGAGAGGGACAACCAATAGTGCAATATGTAATATTCAAATGTGGACGTACAAGAAATAATGGTAGAAAACTCACATTTGCCAGAACTTATATCCAGCTCTAGAGTAAAGCGCATACAGCGGTATAATCCCCGCTTATGGGATATAAATTGGGTCCCTCTCCGTCACTGGTGTCCAATTCTCGGGAAAAAAGAGAAAGCCGATAGTGCTCACTGTATAACAGTGACAATAAAATTAATAAAAAATGTACTTACAAATGGAGAGCAGACCGACTGCTCTGTGATGTCAGCTTGGGTGGATTGATCCCCACCTAGGATTTCTTTAAGTACAGGAAACTTTCAAGGGTTTTTTTCCAGTTTTTTTTTTTTAAAACCAATCAAAAAATAAATAAATAAAATAATAAAAAGCCAGGGTAAAAAAGGTTATGTGTCTATAAAAAAGATAATTGGCACAAACAAATGACCAAAATACTTTAATATATATAAAAATACACAATATTTAAATTTCCATAACGCGTTTCGTCAACAGACTTTATCAAATGGAATAACATGCAATACCTGGCTAGTAAGTGTTATATTGGAGCATAACTAATGGAAATATTGGCGCCCAAAATTGGTCCATCCAATAAGTATAAAGAACAGATTTGTCAAATTAAAATACATAAATAACTAGATAAAAGGAGAGTTTATAGTACCATGACATATTTTTGATGTATATAAATCAAAAACCAGGGTGGGAAAGTGTAATTTTAAGTGTTTTAAAACGGTCACGTGACTTTCGGCACTTCTACGTTTCGGAAGTTTAGCCGCAATGCCGCATGGGAAATGTAGTTTTAATGGCCTCGAATGGCGGGCGTGCATATAATATGAAAAGGGGAACATATAACAGTATAAAATACTAACGTGGCCATAATTTGGAATATAAATACATAGAAAAAGGCCTTCTTAAGAGAAACAGTTTAAAATACATAAAATAATGTAATATTAGCAGTAAAAAACAGAAAAAAGAAGAAGGAAAATAGAAACTGGATGTTTATACACCCATTCCCTCTCTGTTTTTCCAAGTAACTTTTTTATATCTCCTCCACGCCAAGAGGTAGAAGATTTTTCTATACCAGTGCATTTTAGTAGGTGTGGGTTTTTATTGTGCATAATAAAATGTTTGGATACTGTATGATTTAAGTATCCATTTTTGATATTTCTGCAGTGTTCGCTCAGTCTTATCTTTAAGCATCTTGTGGTCATCTCCACGTATTGGAGGCCACATGGGCACTCAAGCAGATAAATAACATTTTTCGTATTGCAACATATAAAATCATAAATATTATACACATTTTTGGTCCCGTTGGACATAAATTGGGTGACTTTAGATGGCGTAGAAGGATCTGTAGTTTTACACACAATACATTGTTTGCATTTATAAAAACCTTTTGTCTGGGGAAAGAAAGAAAAGTTTTTGGTAGGAGATTTCTTAGTAAAATTAGTAGTTAAAATAGATTTAAAATTAGGTGCTCCCCTAAAAACAATATTTGGATGTGTAGGTATAATTGGATTGAGTATCTCATCATGTTTGAGTATATGCCAATGCTTTCTTATTATTTTTTTAAAATTACTACTTTTATTATTAAAATTAAAAATAACAGGGAGTTATATTAGTTCATTGTTTTCTTTATTTTTGTAGATCAAAAGGTCTTTACGTTCTTTATGTTTTACTATATTAATTGTATTATTTAAGTCTGATTCTAAATATTTTTTTTCCATGAATTTATTTTTTTAAAACTCTGCTTGTTCATTAAAATCTGTCAATTCTGAACAGTTTCTGCGGAGGTGCAAGAATTGCTCTTTGGGGCGCTCTCAAGCCAAGGCTTGTAATGGCAACTAGATCTGTCTATAGCCGTATTTACGCACACCTTTTTAAAAAAAGTTTTCGTTTGGAGTTGTCCTTCTTTAATAAAAATACTAAGATCTAAAACATTGATGGATTCCTTGCTGTATTCATGTGTAAGAATAATACCCATGTTTTATATTCATTTTTAAAATATGAATTTTCATGTTTTTTATTGTTCTTTTATTTAGTGACATTATTTACATATATTTATCTATTTCTTTTTATTGCCAGTTATACAATTCACTTATATATTATTTGCCATCCAGTTTCTCTTTTCCTTCTTCTTTTTTTTTACATTTCCCATGCGGCATTGCGGCTAAACTTCCAAAACGCGGAAGTGCCGAAAGTCACGTGACCATTTTAAAATGCTTAAAATTACACTTTCCCACCCTCGTTTTTGATTTATATACATCAAAAATATATCATGATACTATAAACTATCCTTTTATCTAGTTATTTATGTATTTTAATTTGACAAATCTGTTCTTTATACTGATTGGATGGACCAATTTTGGGCGCCAATATTTCAACTAGTTATGCTCCTATATAACACTTACTAGCCAGGTATTGCATGTTATTCCATTTGAAAAAGTCTGTTGACGAAACGCGTTATGGAAATTTAAATATTGTGTATTTTTATATATATTAAAGTATTTTGGTCATTTGTTTGTGCCAATTATCTTTTTATAGACACATAACCTTTTTTTTACCCTTGCTTTTTATTATTTTATTTATTTTTTATTTTGATTGGTTTTAAAAAAAACCTGGAAAAAAACCCTTGGAAGTTTCCTGTACTTAAAGAAATCCTAGGTCGGGATCAATACACCCAAGCTGACATCACACAGCAGTCGGTCTGCTCTCCATTTGTAAGTACATTTTTTATTAATTTTATTGTGACTTTTAGACAGTGAGCACTATCGGCTGTCTCTTTTTTCCCGATAATTGTACACCAGTGACGGAAAGGGACCCAATTTATATCCCATAAGCGAGGATTATACCGCTGTATGTGCTTTACTCTAGAGCTGGATATAAGCTCTGGCAAATGTGAGTTTTCTTCCATTATTTCTTGTACGTCCACATTTGAATATTACATATTGCACTATTGGTTGTCCCTCTCTTTTATCTTCTATATAAAGTGGAACCACTACAGTATTAGAAGACCTCACCATTGCACTAAAGACCGTTCATAAGGACACACAAGTTGGGCTTTCTTTTTATCGGACTTTGCATACTTTTATCCCATATTATTGACTGTGGCGCAGCCTTTTTATTATTGTTTTTATTTGTCTTGTTTTAAAGGGTTTGAGGGATTCCCTTTTAAAGGTTGCTGCCTTTAAGTTAACCAATGCTGTCTCATTCCTTTATCTTTTTTACCACTATCTATAAAGGCTTGATAAAGGCTTAACACACTTGTGTTTGTAGTGTACAAAAATATTTTCCTGAATTATATAAGCTTTGTGCTTGGTCCCTCCATACAAATATCTGTGAGGGATTGGGTGTCCAGAAAGTTGGGCATTGGCTTGTATTTCAAATTGTGAGTACCATCCTCATTTGTATACATTTGAATGCAATTCTATGTTTTTGTACAAAGATTTTTTGTTTTAATATCAAAACCATAAAAATAAACAGGGTTTAAAGAAACACTATAGTGTCAGAAATACAAACATTCCAGGATATGATATGCTTTCAGGATATGAAGGCTCTCCCTGTTCTGTAGTCTATATCTCCCTACGCTGTTTGTGTAGGTAGTCAGGAACAGGAACGGGCAGAGATCGAAAGTTTACCGGTGTTTGCGCAAGTGCCTAGCCTAAAAGAGTTCCAGGCACTCAACGACAAAGTTCCGCTACCCTGTTTCGGGAGACAAGATGGCATTGTTTCCCTTGCGGTTTTACATTCTAAAGTTGTTGTGGCTGTCCACCTCTTTGGGCTGTAATCTTGGGTCTAGTGCCTGGATCTCATGCTGCTCCGGTGCGTTCACGGCCTCTGTCTTGTTGGGGACCCACGGACAAACAAAGAGCATTGTAGGGTGTTTAGATAAACAGCTGGTATAACAGGTGTATAGCTGTTCCATTTATAAACCCAGCCTTTTTCATAATCATCAGCATTCCTGATGAATGTATCTCTTTCCCTGGTTTTAATCCCTGTCTTTAATTTATCCCTCTGTATATCAAGATTAGTATTTAGTTTGTTTAGATTTTCCAATGTCATCTTTAGTGCGCTCTCAATTTCCGCTAGTTCTGATTAAATGTCTGTGATTTCTTTCTGCAGTTAGTCACTGGTTAAAACTGTTATATTAAACAAAAAACGTTTTCAATATTTGTTCAAATCAATTACAAAAGTAAATATTCTCTGTAAAGAGAGTGGGACATAGTCTAATTCATAGACCCCTTGGAATCCTCAAGCATTTGAAGTACTCTGCTAGGATAATGATGTGGAATTTGCAATTCACCAGTCCTTTTTTGGCTTTCTCTAGACTCCCAGTGAGGTTGGCATCACCTCTCTGTGTGAGAAAATCGTTGTTGGTGGATACCTTCGAGACTATTCACTGGGCTTCATCCTGGATGTTTACACTTCTGCACTATGCTTGCTTTAGTCTGCTGTACACTACTGGTGGCTTTTTTTTATGTTGTCTGGTTTCCTTGACAACCACTTATATCATGTTCCCATTCCCCACAGGTGTTACTCAGTTTACCTAATTTTGACAGATGTTTGGGCTGGAGTTACTCACAGCACACACACACACACACATATATCATATATAGTTTTTTGTTTAGTACTCTGGATAATTGATTGACGCTTGACACCAAAATATTACATAGAATTTTGTTCTCCTGATCCTGAATAACCTGTTTGCACTACTCTGTGAAGCCTTTGGAATTTGAACGGAAGTAGGAAGTGACTCTCCTCAGCTATTTTATTGACAGCTAGGGATCCCTTTCTATTTTGAAATATAAAAGTCCTATTTTCAATATCATATTGGTACTTTTATAAATGGGAATTTTAAAGGGACACTCCATAGCCATATTGCAATTTATCAACCTGAAGTGCTCAATGGGTGTGGAGGGCTCATTTAAGGACAGCGTTATCCAAATTTGCTATGCCCAATATTCAACTACTTTTGTCTTTAATCTGAAGTGCACTTTTAATTTACAAGTGAATTTTAAATTGTGCTTTTTATTAGTAAATTACATGAAATAATGATATTTGTATGCAGACTTTTCCCGATACCCAATATTTTCTTTACCAATATTACATGGTCTCCATGCTGATGGGAGATACTGTGCATAATATGTGCTGGCCCTTTGTAAAAATAATTTTAAAATGGCTGGAAAAAAAACAACTAATCGTTATCAATTTGATTATGTAGCAATTTAATCTTCTTTAGGGTTCTCAGTGCTGCAGAACAGCAGTTTTTGTGTACTGCCTGACAGAATCTAGAGGACATATATCTGGAATATCATACTGGATATGGACACTCTACGTGCAGATAACTAAGAATTTATTCCACGTTGTGTATTTGAATCACAGTGTTTACAAGAAGGGTGAACAAAAGATGGACTCTGTGCTCTTGTAAACCCTAAACTGCATACTGTTTTGCTGGACTTAAAGAAACACTCCAAGCACCATAACCAGCAAGGCGTGCTGTAATGGTTATGGTGGCAGGAGTGCCTTGTAGACACTTCATGGTAATGCCAATGACCTAGCCATGCATTACAGGGCTTATCTCAGGACAGCCAACAGAAGCGTCTGCTTGGAATTAGTGAAGGCAGGGAGCGGTGTCTGAGAGACCTGAGGTGAGAAGTCAGACCATTCTAAAATGTTTAGAACAACAAGAGGTTAACCGTCAGTACTATATAGCACACAGTACCCTAGGTCTATAAGTGTACCCTTATAAACACTCAAAAACACTGTGACAAGAAAAAAGAAAAAAGAAATAATGTGAAAGATACAAAATAATGTGAATCACCAAAGTGATAATATATATATAAATATAATACCAATTGAAGATATGTAGAAATGTAAAAAACTCAAAATGGTATCTGCAAAAAATATGAACAGTACATAGGGTAATATTGCTAAAGACCACTGAGCAGTATGGGTGGTAGAAAACTCACAAAAGTAAGATGAATTCAGGCATATCTCCCTTATATTAGCGAACTGGATTGTATGAGAGACCTCCAGCGATGAATCTCAGTGAAAGATGGTAATACATCTTCTAATGTACTCCAAAAATAGAGAAAAGAAAATATATGGTGCAGATTGTATAAAAAATAACAATTTTATTGCATATATTGCACTTACAGTGTATCAAAGTAAAAACAGCATGTCTCCACACTGGGTGGTATTCATAAGCAGCAACTGGACCAATCAGGATACAGGATCAGGAACAGCAGTAGCAGCACCAAACAAAATACAAATAAAAGTTCGGTTTAAAAACGAAAATAAAAATAAACGAAAATAAAACAATTCCAACGCGTTTCGTCCTTCTCTGGACTTCCTCAGGGATGTATGGCTGTGATAGGGATGGGAGTCTCCTTAAATATCCGTCTGATAATCCTCCAAATGTTTAGCCCACTTGCAAATGGCTAGTGTCGGGGCACTCATGGCGCCATAACCACTACATCAAACCGTAATGTCTATGATGCTTGGAGTGACCTTTAAGTTTGGAAAAGCAATACAATGAGATGTAGTACCACAACCATTTTAACTTCATCTTTCCCTAGTCTATAGTATATTGAATTTGTAACTATTCCCATAGTATCTATAATGGACAATAGATACATTGACAATCAATGTTACCACTTTATAAGTCTACTATTTATTGAATACTACAGTCTGCACATTGTTCATGAAGAGTGCCAGGAAATTGTTTCTTTTTTTATATTTTCATTATAAAGAAATTAAAAAGCTGGTAATATTTCAAACAATGTGGAGATTAAAAATTATAAAAAATATATTATAGAATGTAGACAGTGAATGGTGAATGTAAATTGCACACAACATTCTTAATGGATGTGTTCACAAGACAATAACAGGTTTATAGAATCCAGGAAAAAAAGGTCCAGGCACTCCAAAACTAAGGAAGGCAAATTGATTGGAATCAAGTATACAGCAATGTTTCGACCCTACAATGGCTCTTGCCATGCCAAGATGACACCCAAAATGAAATACAACCCATTTATAGGCAGTACATCTATACAAAACTAGTGAAATAACATACATCTTAACAAACCAATCAAACAAATTGGTATAATTAAATAGTAGAATCATATACTCACCTTGATCTAAGATCCATGATGTGTGCTTTTAAAAAACAGAAATGGTCAACAATATACATTGCTCAAAAAAATAAAGGGAACACAAAACGAACAGATCCTAGATCTGAATGAATTAAATATTCGTCTGAAATACTTTGTTCTTTACATAGTTGAATGTGCTGACAACAAAATCACACAAAAATTTAAAAATGGAAATCAAATATTTCAACCCATGGAGGTCTGGATTTGGAGTCACACTCAAAATTAAAGTGGAAAAACACACTACAGGCTGATCCAACTTTGATGAAATGTCCTTAAAACAAGTCAAAATGAGGCTCAGTAGTGTGTGTGGCCTCCACGTGCCTGTATAACCTCCCTACAACGCCTGTGCATGCTCCTGATGAGGTAGTGGATGGTTTCCTGAGGGATCTCTTCCCAGACCTGGGCTAAAGCATCCGCCAACTCCTGGACAGTCTGTGGCGCAACGTGATGTTGGTGGATGGAGCAATACATGATGTCCCAGATGTGCTCAATAGGATTCAGGTCTGGGGAATGGGCAGGCCAGTCCATAGCATCAATGCCTTCGTCTTGCAGGAACAGCTGACACACTCCAGCCACATGAGGTCTAGCATTGTCTTGCATTAGGAGGAACCCAGGGCCAACCGCACCAGCATATGGTCACACAAGGGTCTGAGGATCTCATCTCGGTACCTAATGGCAGTCAGGCTACCTCTGGCGAGCACATGGAGGACTGTGTGGACCCCCAAAGAAATGCCACCCCACACCATTACTGACCCACTGCCAAACCAGTCATGCTGGAGGATGTTGCAGGCAGTAGAACATTCTCCACGGCATCTCCAGACTCTGTCACGTCTGTCACATGTGCTCAGTGTGAACCTGCTTTCATCTGTAAAGATCACAGGGCGCCTCTGACACAGTGGCGAATCTGACAATCTTGGTTTTCTCTGGCAAATGCCAAACGTCCTGCATGGTGTTGGGCTGTAAGCACAACCCCCACCTGTGGATGTCGGGCCCTAATACCACCCTCATGGAGTCTGTTTCTGACCATTTGAGCAGACACATGCACATTTGTGGCCTGCTGGAGGCCATTTTGCAGGGCTCTGGCAGTGCTCCTCTTGTTCCTCCTTGGCGAAGGTAGCGGTCCTGCTGCTGGGTTGTTGCCCTCCTACAGCCTCCTCCACGTCTTCTGATCTACTGGCCTGTCTCCTGGTAGTGCCTCCATACGCTGATAGGCACAGCAAACCTTCTTGCCACAGCTCACATTGATGTGCCATCCTGGATGAGCTGCCCTACCTGAGCCACTTGTGTGGGTTGTAGACTCCGTCTCATGCTACCACTAGAGTGAAAGCACCGCCAGCATTCAAAAGTGACCAAAACATCAGCCAGGAAGCATAGGAACTGAGAAGTGGTCTGTGGTCACCACCTGCAGAACCACTCCTTTATTGGGGGTGTCTTGCTAATTGCTTATAATTTCCACCTGTTGTCTATCCCATTTGCACAACAGCATGTGA
Organism: Pelobates fuscus; assembly: GCF_036172605.1. Lineage (NCBI taxonomy): Eukaryota > Metazoa > Chordata > Amphibia > Anura > Pelobatidae > Pelobates > Pelobates fuscus. The sequence continues at coordinate 37,796,414 of NC_086318.1, read as the reverse complement.
AATTGATTGTCACTCAGTGTTGCTTCCTAAGTGGACAGTTTGATTTCACAGAAGTGTGATTGATTTGGAGTTACATTGTGTTGTTTAAGTGTTCCCGTTATTTTTTTGAGCAGTGTTTGTTGCTCAATCCACAAGATAATGGAAACTATGCAACATAGTCTGTTCACAAATACAAAAGCACTATTGTCTGTTCACAAATACAAAAGCACTTTTCATAAGGCACTTTCCTACTGGTATCTGCGGTATTCTGTTTGGGGTTCACCCTTAGTAATTTCCCTTGGGATAGTTTCCATTATTTTGGTGGATTGAGTAACATATATTGTTGACCATTTCTGATGGATGTTAGATCAAGGTGAGTATATGATTCTGTTATTCAATACAATAACTCTACTGTCTATAAATAGGTTTTATTCCACCTTGGGTGTCAGCTTGACAAAGATCTGCTGTATGGTCGAATCGTTGCTGAATAATTGGGTTCTATCAATTTGCCTCGCTGAGCTTTGGAGTGCCTGGACCTTTCTTATTCCTGAATACTATGTGGGGATTGTCCTCACCCTTGGTTTGGTTACCCAATAGTTTTTTGCTCTACTGAATGAGTGAGGTTCCGACAATTAAAAGGCTTATACACTAAAGTGAGAATTCAAATAGAATTCAAGTAAAATTTCAAATTCAATGTCAGCAATATTTTAAGACTGGTTATACTAACTTTAATTTTAAAATTCACTTTGAATTCTCACTTTACTAAATAAACCTGTAGATAGTGTTGAACTGAAACTCAAGTTTCAAAATTGAGCACAAAATTGCCAAGGTGCAAAAGTAATTAACAGTGAACTTTTTTTTTTTAGACGTTTTGACCTAAAAATTTAGTTTTTCACTTTTCTAATCTAAGGCTCACATGTTTAATAAATATTATAATGATGCTTCCAATCAGGATTTTTGTGAAGGGAGTTCCATAAATGTAGGAGTGTCATTATCATAACCATATTGTTTTCCTGGCACTGCAGCCTCCATACCGTGTTGCTGAAAGGGTTAAAACCCCTTTGGTGACTTACCTGAATCAAGCGCTGATATCCCTCGATGCTGGGTTAGGCTCCGCCCATGCCAGCCGGCAGAGGAGACCTAATGCGCATGCACGGCAATGGTCGCGCACGCGCATTAGACCTCCTTATAGGAAAGCATTATTTAATGCTTTCCTATGGGGATTCCGGTGATGCTGGAGGCACTCATGCATAGCGTGAGGACGTCCAGCGTAGTTTAAAACACTTTTTGGGTTTTAAGAACCCTGAAGTCCCTCTAGTGGCTGCAATAATTACACCTGCAGGGTTAAGGGTGATGGGAGTTCGAACCCAGATCACTCCAATGGGCAGAAGTGGTTTAGGTGCCTGGCGTGTCCCTTTAACGTATGTGCTTCCAATATGTAACATTTGTTATTACTAAGGAACTAAGGATCTTGTTCATGTTCTAGTAATTTCTCGTATTGATTACTGGAAGTCTCGCCTAATTGGTCTCTCTTGTAGCCATACAATCTGTAATGATTGCTCCCATCAGGCAGTTTTTTCGCTCCTGTTGCTCCTCTCACACCTCACCTTTCTGTCGATCCTTACACTGGCTTCCTCTACCCAATAGTACTCCATTCCTTTGGAACAGCCTGCCTACTCCAATCAAACTCTCCATTAGTCTGCAAACATTTCAGCAGTCCCTCAAAACCTATATTTTCAGTAACACCCATGGCCTCTCAGAGTAACTTCTATTTCACAAACGTGTCTCTTGCTCTGTCTGAAAGGGCCAGACTCCACTCTTACCTTTGTTTATTTGCTGTCCTCCATGATGCCATTTTATGCCTTTATCCCCCACTACTTCTAGACTGTAAGCTCATTTGAGCAGGGTCCTCATCAACCTATTGTTTCTGTTGCATTTTGTAATTTTCTTGTTTATTGTTAAGTGTATCCCTCTTATATTTTATTGTAATTTGTTTAATACTCTGTTGCCTATATTGTAAGCATGCTGCTAACAGATTTAGTCTAATTTGTAACTAGAATAAGCACAAGAGTGCAAGATTCCTGACTATCGGAATCTACAGTGTGTCCACAGAACTCTGTATAGGGGGTAACCCTTGGATGTATACAAAACACTTGAACTGAGGGTGATCCCTAGCGAAATAAGCTTTGAGAGCACCTAGAAAGGGTTCTATGGGTGTTGCACATATATATATACAAATTAAATATATCATTAAAAACACCTTTATTATAGGGCATAAAAACCCCAAGATTATATGTAACCGATATTATATAAAGGAGACCTACTCCTTTAAGAGCAGTATGATATAATAAAATAAAATAATTAATTGAAGGGATATAATATACTACCCATAACCATGAGTAACTACCATGATAGCATTTCTGTCTTTGATGTTCCATGTAACTATTTGTAACTAGTCCTATTTGGATATAGTTTAGGATTGATTTATTAGTTTGGAAGCCAGATGATTCTTCCTGCTGTTTACCTATCTATTTATACTTAGGCATCCCCTCTTTGCCTCTCACTTATTTACATTGAATTATATCCTGACCCGACTTTCTTTTTTTCATTTGACTTATTTGGAATTCCCCCTCCCCCCACATTCTTATACATCACCATAGTTTTACATCCCTTTACATTTTAACATTGTCATAAAAGTTATGTTTAAAGGGACACTGTAGTCACCAGAACAACTACAGCTTATTGTATTTGTTCTGGTGAGTAGAATTATTCTTTTCAGACTTTTTGCAGTAAACACTATATTTGCATAGAAAATGCATTGTTTATATTACAGTCTAGTAATAACTCCTCTGGCCACTCCTCAAATGGCTACTAGAGGTGCTTCCTGGAGCAGTGCTGTATTGTGCAGCACTGCCATTCAGTGACTCAACCCTCTGCATGCAGACACTGAAATTTCCTCATAGATATGTAGTGATTCAATGCATCTCTATTAGAAGATGCTGATTTGCCATGGTTGTGTTTGACTTGTACTGGCTCTGCCCTTGATTGGCCTCCTTTACAGTCTCAGACAATCATGTGGGAAAGTATTGTGATTGGCTCACATAATCACTTCTAATGATGTCAGCCAAGCAGGCAGATGAGGGGCAGAGGCAGCAGCTGCAGGCTTGAATATAAGTAAGATTTTACTATATTAAGGGAGGCATGGGAGTCTAGATGGTGGTTTAAATACTGTAGGGTCAGGAGTATATGTTTGTGTTCCTGACCCTATAGTGTTCCTTTAATATATTTAGATCTAGATGTATCACTTTTTTTCTGTTATTTATTGTAATTAATATACTTTTATGTGATTCCAAGTTCACCTTACAGTCTGATCCTTCTTCTGTGGTGTAATTTTTCCTTGCTAAGAGTCCAAGAGATTCCAGGGAGAATGGGGCATGCCACTATGCTATGCATATTTATGAAGGTTGACCAGTATTGACATTAGCAGCTCAGAATTATTGTTCTGGGCTGCAAATGACACTGTTGGGGTGGAGGTACACCATAGCTGCAACACAAATAACAAACACCATAACTATTTGAAGTCACTGAAGTGGTCATTGTGCTTGGAGTAATAATGTAATGATATGTCAAACTATATATATTTAGCTTTTTTTTGTTGTTTTCTTTTGATAGATTTGTAAACAAATTCAAACTGTAAAAAAAAGAAAATACACATTTGTCATCACTTTGTAGATTAAAACAAAATTCAAATTTGTTTAGAACATTAATGAGTGTTAGTTATACAGTCAGTACACAATGGAATGGTAGGGACAATATTCATTTTCATGCTTCAGAAGTTAATGGAACACTATAGTCACCTGAACAACTTTAGCTTAATGAAGCAGTTTTAATGTATAGAACATGCCTCTGCAGCCTCACTGCTCAATCCTCTGCCATTTAGGAGTTAAATCCCTTTGTTTATGAACCCTAGTCACACCTCCCTGCATGTGACTTGCACAGCCTTCCATAAACACTTCCTGTAAAGAGAGCCCTATTTAGGCTTTCTTTATTGCAAGTTCTGTTTAATTAAGATTTTCTTATCCCCTGCTATGTTAATAGCTTGCTAGACCCTGCAAGAGCCTCCTGTATGTGATTAAAGTTCAATTTAGAGATTGAGATACAATTATTTAAGGTAAATTACATCTGTTTGAAAGTGAAACCAGTTGTTTTTTTTCATGCTGGCTCTGTCAATCATAGCCAGGGGAGGTGTGGCTGGGGCTGCATAAACAGAAACAAAGTGATTTAACTCCTAAATGACAGTTCATTGAGCAGTGAAATTGCAGGCGAATGATCTATACTCTAAAACTGCTCTATCTAGCTAAAGTAATTTAGGTGACTATAGTGTTCCTTTAATCAATAATCAGAAGTTGCCAAACCATTTTATAGGTAGTTCATTTTATAGATAAATTGCAACAAAAAATCACATATGAATTTTAAATACAGTGATTACTAAATAGTATATTATTCTTGTGTAATATATGTAAATGAAGGTATCTAGTAAACTGTGTTCATGGGTGGTGTGATGAACTAAATCTCGTCACTGGTTCTTGGAGGGGCCTGTCTGCCAGCCTCCTGCCCACAGTCTATTGACCCTGTAAACTGTGATTTAAAAGTCTCCGTTTGTCTTTTTGAATTATATGGTTTGTTTACTGAACAGCCCCACAAACCAGAGACCACCCTGGAGCTTGTTAAGCTTAATTGATACGTTGTTGCAATTTGCACCTCTGTGATCTGGGTGGCCGCTATTCCTATGGACGACCACGAGGTGGTGGCCATCTTGTTTGCATGGACCAAAACTGCAAATAGACTTAGCCGCGAATGCCCTGGAACTATTTTCGCATGAAAACTTTCCGGTTCCCTGTTAGTCCGCCAGTGGCACTTAGCCACGATTTTATGGAACTATTTTCAACTATGTGGCCTGCAGTCGGTCAAAATGTGACTTCCAGGAAATTCCTTAACCCTTGAATGGATCTGGGTGATTTTTGGATATGTTGGTCACCCAGATCAGGGCTATCAATGTAACATTTATGGGGTTATCATGTGTTTAGGGGTACTTTTGGGACTTTATAGAAAAGTATGTTTTTTCTGTGCTTGGAGATAATTGGATTAGAATTAGTATGGGTCCAGGGTGGGTGGAGGAAAGCGAGAGCCAAACCAAGTTGCGGCAGTTCGTGGGGTTTACGGTGGTTATGGTGTTCCAGTACAGCGCTTATGGTGCAAGTACTAGGATGCAGCGATTGATGGAGGTACCCGGTCGGTGTGCCACGCGGTCTGTCACAGGTGGTATAAAACATCACTACACTATACACAGAAGCTGGTCTAGAGGAACTCTACTTTCTGCTACCAAGAAGGGCAAATATCACCCTGAATTGATATATTTGCACATACGCTGAGAGCCAAGTTATAGGCTCCTTAGAAGGTGAGCAATTACCTGTATCAATACTATATATATTTAATATACTGAAGGTCTCTACACCAGGGTCGGCGTCGCTTCCCTGTTTTTTCCGTTTTTTTTCCTTTCTGAGGTTGTGATTTACGCAAGATAGGTGTGTGTCACCTTAAAGTACATGTCGATCATCCATAGGCTCTGAATCACGTGAGATTCTACTACTGTTGTATACTCCCCTTTAACCCTGAGGGGTAAGTGTACGACTTAAGCGCTTCACTCCTGAACACCATTTCACCACTGTGTGAGGGAATGGTGTTTGCTTTGTTGTTTGTCACTATACACAGATATAGATATCAAGATAATCAGTACAATAATCATAAAATAAAACAAAAACAAAAAAACATTTTAAATGAGATTGTGACTTCATCTCAAAATATCTAGTTTGTAATTAGCAAATCTTTAAAAATGTATTTCAAAACAGTTTTAGTAATTAGAAAAAATAAGATAGAACATGTATTAAATTAACACATTTTTGTTTTCTAAGTCAAAAGAGAAGGATATAATAAATTAAGCAGCAAAAATAATTTGGACAAAGAGCAACTATATTTATTTATTGATGATACACTACAATACATTTAAAAGTAATATCTAAACATTTGTAGTAATTATTAATAAATCACACAGTTAAAAAAAAGAACATTGCAATAGATTTTCTCACTTTTTATATAGAGATAAAATATGTTGTTCAACTTTCTAAATCAGAAAATAACTAACCTATCTTATTAAGTATCGCATTATGAAGTAAAAATCAGAAACAGAAAAATCAAAGTTTGCATACCATATGAATTGATGCATCATTATTTTATTTGAAATGTCAAAATGAATTAAGGTTCATATATTTTGCCTTCACAAAAACAGGATGCATCACATTTTCGTTCCTCACCTTGGCAATAATTAGTATTATTTTTTAAAACGCCTATACAGTTCCCATATATGTTGTCATGTTCACAAATGTTTGCTAAAAAAAAAAAAGCAAAACATAATTAAAACAAAAAAAAAGTTTTACAATGTATATATCATCACAGACTAGAATTTAAATCGAGTTGTTAGTCTTATTGTGACAAATTTCACAACAGTTCTATTGCAGTTAGTTTACTATCTGATAGAAGTAATTAAGATTGTGAGTTATTGGACAGGGCTCTGTGAGTTTGACTGTGTCCCTCAAAAGAACCTTCATGTCTTGAGCAAAAAACTAAAATGAACAGTACCAAGTATTTATTAGGAAATAATGTCTAGATACTATATGGTATGTGAGCGCTCCAAAAGTAAAATACAATAAAATAGTGACCACTAAAGCACTGTACCTCAATTAATATATCGGTAAAAATAAAATAGGACCTAGTAGTAAAGCAGGGTTAATATAAATTAATAAGTAAGTGGCATCAATAATCTTGCCATGTGTCAAAAGTATAAAACATATTTATTAGACATAGACACAATTTGATAGCAACAAATTCGTACCACAAAAATATATATACACCGGCAACATAAAAGTCCAGAGCAGATGTTAGGAAAACAAAGTTAGGCACAGTGTGGGGCCCCTTAAACACTGGCAAATAGGCTACTGGTGAATTTTTTTTTCCATATTTTATATATTCTTTTATATGTGCACATTTTTTCCCCTGAGTGCTCCCTGTTCAGCTCCCTCGTGCGCCGCGTACTGATGCCAGAGCCGGAATATGACATCAGTGAGACAGCCACTAGAGGCTGGATTAACCATCAGGGAAACATAGCAGTTTCAATTAAACTGCTGTGTTTTCAGCTGCAGGGTTAACACTAGAGGGACCTGGCACCCAGACCACTTCATTGAGCTGAAGTGGTCTGGGTGCCTATAGTGATCCTTTAATGTGTACCTATCATAACCTGGCTTAAATAAAATAGCATTGAACTTCTTTTATACACTGTACTAGCTTAAATGCTATCATATGTATAGATTTTAATTAAATGTTCTTAAATCTTTGGTCCCTTCCCCACCTTTCAATCAAACTTGAGCCGGAGGCATGTACATCAACTCTGTGGACTGAATGACAGTGAGAACCCTTACTGTCACTGTGCTTTGTCTCCTATAAGCAGGGGCGGACTGACCGGTTGGGCACTTCGGACATGGTCCGAGGGGCCAGCAGGGAGGGGGGCCCGCCATCAGGGGGCCCGGCGGCACATTCTGAGGGGGCGGCCGCCCCTTTAAATGCTGCAGCCGCCTGAGCGCTCTCTTAAGAGCCTCAGGCGGCTGCAGCTTCTCACCTCCCTTCCCCTGTAGCGTGGCCGAGCTGCTCTCCGGTCTGCGGTGCCCAGCCGGAGTGATAGGTAGGTGCATACTGAGTGTGCACCTTCCTGTCAGTCCGGCCGGGTACAGGAAACAGAAACTCCGCGCTGAACAGGAGAGCAGCTCGGCCACGCTACAGGGGAGGGGGTAAGAAGAGAGAGGGAGGGGGGGTAAGAAGAGAGAGGGAGGGGGGGTAAGAAGAGAGAGGGAGGAGGGGTAAGAAGAGAGAGGGAGGGGGGTTAGAAGAGAGAGGGGGTAAGAATAGAAAGGGGGGTAAGAAGAGAGAGGGAGGGGGGTAAGAAGAGAAAGGGGGGGTAAGAAGAGAAAGGGAGGGGGTAAGAAGAGAAAGGGAGGGGGGTAAGAAGAGAAAGGGAGGGTGGGTTAGAAGAGAAAGGGAGGGGTGGGGTAAGAAGAGAAAGGGAGGGGGGTAAGAAGAGAAAGGGAGGGTGGGTTAGAAGAGAAAGGGAGGGGTGGGGTAAGAAGAGAAAGGGAGGGGGTAAGAAGAGAAAGGGAGGGGGTAAGAAGAGAAAGGGGGGGTAAGAAGAGAAAGGGAGGGGGGGTTAGAAGAGAAAGGGAGGGGTGGGGTAAGAAGAGAAAGGGAGGGGGGTAAGAAGAGAAAGGGAGGGGGTAAGAAGAGAGAGGGAGGGGGGTAAGAAGAGAGGAAGGGGGTAAGAAGAGAAAGGGGGGTAAGAAGAGAGAGGGAGGGGGTAAGAAGAGAAAGGGATGGGGTAAGAAGAGAAAGGGAGGGGTGGTAAGAAGAGAAAGGGAGGGGGTTAGAAGAGAAAGGGAGGGGTGGGGTAAGAAGAGAAAGGGAGGGGGGTAAGAAGAGAAAGGGAGGAGGGGTAAGAAGAGAGAGGGAGGGGGTAAGAAGAGAGAGGGAGGGGGTAAGAAGAGAGAGGGAGGGGGTTAAGAAGAGAGGGAGGGGGTAAGAAGAGAGAGGGAGGGGGGTAAGAAGAGAGAGGGAGGGGGTAAGAAGAGAGAGGGAGGGGGGGTAAGAAGAGAGAGGGAGGAGGGGTAAGAAGAGAGAGGGAGGGGGGTTAGAAGAGAGAGGGGGTAAGAAGAGAAAGGGGGGTAAGAAGAGAGAGGGAGGGGGGTAAGAAGAGAAAGGGTGGGTAAGAAGAGAAAGGGAGGGGGTAAGAAGAGAAAGGGAGGGGGGTAAGAAGAGAAAGGGAGGGTGGGTTAGAAGAGAAAGGGAGGGGTGGGGTAAGAAGAGAAAGGTAGGGGGGTAAGAAGAGAAAGGGAGGGTGGGTTAGAAGAGAGAGGGAGGAGGGGTAAGAAGAGAGAGGGAGGGGGGTTAGAAGAGAGAGGGGGTAAGAAGAGAAAGGGGGGTAAGAAGAGAGAGGGAGGGGGGTAAGAAGAGAAAGGGGGGGTAAGAAGAGAAAGGGAGGGGGTAAGAAGAGAAAGGGAGGGGGGTAAGAAGAGAAAGGGAGGGTGGGTTAGAAGAGAAAGGGAGGGGTGGGGTAAGAAGAGAAAGGGAGGGGGGTAAGAAGAGAAAGGGAGGGTGGGTTAGAAGAGAAAGGGAGGGGTGGGGTAAGAAGAGAAAGGGAGGGGTGGGGTAAGAAGAGAAAGGGAGGGGGTAAGAAGAGAAGGGGGGGTAAGAAGAGAAAGGGAGGGGGGTTTAGAAGAGAAAGGGAGGGGTGGGGTAAGAAGAGAAAGGGAGGGGGGTAAGAAGAGAAAGGGAGGGGGTAACAAGAGAGAGGGAGGGGGGTAAGAAGAGAGGAAGGGGGTAAGAAGAGAAAGGGGGGTAAGAAGAGAGAGGGAGGGGGTAAGAAGAGAAAGGGATGGGGTAAGAAGAGAAAGGGAGGGGTGGTAAGAAGAGAAAGGGAGGGGGTTTAGAAGAGAAAGGGGGGGGTGGGGTAAGAAGAGAAAGGGAGGGGGGTAAGAAGAGAAAGGGAGGAGGGGTAAGAAGAGAGAGGGAGGGGGTAAGAAGAGAGAGGGAGGGGGTAAGAAGAGAGAGGGAGGGGGTTAAGAAGAGAGGGAGGGGGTAAGAAGAGAGAGGGAGGGGGGTAAGAAGAGAGAGGGAGGGGGTAAGAAGAGAGAGGGAGGGGGGTAAGAAGAGAGGGAGGGGGAGTAAGAAGAGAGAGAGCGGGGTAAGAAGAGAGGAGGGGGGAGTAAGAAGAGAGAGAGGAGTAAGAAGGGGGTAAGAAGAGGGGGAGGGGGGAGTAAGAAGGGAGGGGGGAGTAAGAAGGGGGTAAGAAGAGGGGGAGGGGGGAGTAAAAAGAGGAAGGGGGGAGTAAGAAGAGGGGGAGGGGGAGTAAGAAGAGGGGGAGGGAAGAGTAAGAAGAGGGGGAGGGTGGTATGAAGAGGGGGAGGGGGGGCAAGAAGAGGGGGAGTAAGAAGAGAGGGGGTAAGAAGGGGGTAAGAAGAGGGGGAGGGGGGAGTAAAACGAGGAAGGGTGGAGTAAGAAGAGGGGGGAGGGGAGTAAGAAGAGGGGGAGGGGGAGTAAGAAGAGGGGGTAGGGGGGAGTAAGAAGAGGGGGGAGGGGGGAGTGAGAAGAGGGGGGAGGGGGGTAAGAAGAGGGAGAGGGGGAAATAAGAGGGGGGAGGGGAAAGAAGAAGGGGGAGGGGTGTAAGAAGAGGGGGGAGTAAGAAGAGGGAGGAGTAAGAAGAGGGGGAGGGGGGAGTAAGAAGAGGGGGAGAGTAAGAAGGGGGTAAGAAGAGGGGGAGGGGGGAGTAAGAAGAGGGGGGAGTAAGAAGGGGGTAAGAAGAGGGGGAGGGGGTAAGAAGAGGGGGAGGGGGGAGTAAGAGGAGGGCAATTGCCCCCTCCCATGTCCGCAGGCACCGTGCGGGCAGCCGGCAGGGGAGGGAGGAAGAGAGGTCCTGGGAGCTCAATCCTGCAGCTCCTCTGGGTCCTTCTTTCGCGAGCACAGATCGTTGCCGCGGTTACCACGGCAACGTTATGGCTCTTGCGAGAGTAAACTCTAGCCCTGGAGCTACGGGCTAGAGTTCACTCTCAACACTGTGACCACCAGGGATTCCTGGTGGTCGCAGTGGTGAGAGTTATCTCTAGCCCCATAAACACACTGCCCCCACACACCATACACATTCACACACTGCACCCCATACACACACACTGCCCCCACACACACCATACACATTTACACACATTGCCTCACACACACACATACACTGCCCACCCATACACACACAGCCCCCCATACTAACATTGCCACACACATACACAGCCCCCTCATACACACATTGCCCCACACACCCTACACATTCACACACTACACCCCCTCACACACACTGAACCTTTCACACACACTGCACCCCTTACACATTGCACCACTGCTCCTATACCCTACTACAGCCTCATATCTGTCAGGATCGGGACAGGGATCCAACACGCAAAGTACAAACAGGACAGGGTACGTATACCGGACCTTAGAATGGCCGGACTAACGTACGGAGAGTAAAGAGAATGGTCAGAAACAAGCCGAGGTCGAGGGAACGAGAGGACAGGTGAGCGAGGAACAAGCCGGGTCAAGGATACCAGAGGGAAACAGAGTAAGTCAAACTAGCCGGGTCGGAACCAAAGGAATAACTGAAATCGCCAGAGCACTGTGTGACTAGACAGGCTAGAACCACGACAGGGCAATGAGTGAATGGGAGAAACAGGTTTAACCCCTTAAGGACCAAACTTCTGGAATAAAAGGGAATCATGACGTGTGACACACGTCATGTGTCCTTAAGGGGTTAAATACCCTGGTTACAGTGAGTATCCCCGCCTCCGACGAGTCCTGAGTGGCTTCCAGTCACTTGAGTGACAGATCGGTCCGGACTGACGTCATGACGTCGGGCAGCGTGCGTGACGTCATAAAATGAGACGGATCCCTCGCGGCCGGCGTGAGAGTGTCTAGGGGAGCCGCGAGGGATGGAGGAAGCCGACCTGCTGGAGGAGTAAACTACTAAGTCTCTACCTCTTTCGGAGGTAGAGGCTTCAGGTACCCTGACAGTACCCCCCCTCTCAGATACGCCGGGCGGAAGGAACCGGGACGAGACGGAAAGCGTGAGTGAAACGCCCTGCGAATGCGAGGAGCATGAACATCCTCTTGTGGTACCCAACTTCTCTCCTCAGGACCATATCCCAAATATTGTACTCTCCCCCGAGAGATACGAGAATCAATGATTGAGTTAACCTCATACTCCTCCTGACCCTCCACCAGAACAGAGCGAGGAGGGGCGATCGTGGAGGAGAATCTGTTACAGACTAGGGGTTTCAACAATGAAACGTGAAAGGAGTTAGGGATGCGTAAGGCAGCTGGGAGAGCTAGATGATACGCCACTGGGTTAATTCGAGTCAAGATCCTGTAAGGACCAATATATCGAGGAGCGAATTTCATGGAAGGAACTTTAAGCCGAATATTCCTAGTGCTTAACCATACTCTATCGCCTGGAATGAAAATCGGAGCCGCCCTTCTACGTTTATCGGCGTGTTTCTTAACCAGCATAGAATTGTGTAGAAGAATTTGTCGAGTCTGATCCCACAACTTCCTCAAATTGGCAACATGTACATCAACCGACGGTACACCTTGGGAAGGAGAAACCGAGGGAAGAATAGATGGATGAAAGCCATAGTTCATGAAGAAGGGGCTTGAATGAGTAGAGTCGCAAACAAGATTGTTGTGTGCAAACTCCGCCCAAGGAATCAAACCGACCCAATCGTCCTGGTGTTCGGAAACAAAACAACGTAGATATTGCTCAATCTTTTGGTTAGTACGTTCAGCAGCTCTGTTAGACTGGGGATGATAGGCAGAAGAGAAATTTAATTTAATACCTAGTTGAGAACAAAAGGATCTCCAAAAACGGGAAACAAATTGGGACCCTCTGTCAGATACGATTTGGGAAGGTATCCCATGTAAGCGAAAAATCTCCCTTGCGAATATCTCTGCCAACTCTGGGGAGGATGGAAGTTTAGGCAAGGGAATGAAGTGGGCCATCTTGGTGAATCTGTCAACCACGGTGAGGATAACAGTCTGTTTTTTAGAGATAGGTAGATCGACAATAAAGTCCATGGCCAAACAAGACCATGGTTTCTCTGGTACCTCTAAGGGATGCAGGAATCCACTTGGGAGCGTATGAGGTTGTTTGGTCTTAGTACACACTTCACATGCAGCGATGAAATCTTTAGTATCTTTACGTAAAGCAGGCCACCAGAAGTCTTTAGAAATCAAAGCATACGTCTTGCGGATACCAGGATGTCCCGCCATCGTGCTGTTATGGAAACATTGCAACAGCTCCAGTTGAAGAGTAGGAGGAACGAAATGTCGACCCTCAGGAGTCTGTTTAGGTGCTAGATGTTGCAGCTTAATGATCTCGGCCAGTAACGGGGAATGAATCCTGAGATTCGTATTAGCAACAATCTTGCATTTAGGAACTATAGAAGAAAGAATCGGTTCAGATACAGTGAAAGGTTCATATTGTCGAGACAAAGCATCGGCCTTAGAGTTCTTAGAGCCAGGTCTGTAAGTAAGCACATAATTGAAATGAGTCAGGAATAAGGACCAACGGGCTTGCCTAGAGGACAAACGCTTAGCCTCCCCAATATAGGACAAGTTCTTGTGGTCCGTCAAAATAGTAACCGGATGTAAGGTGCCCTCCAATAGATGTCTCCACTCTTTCAAGGCTTTAATGACTGCTAACAATTCCCTGTCTCCGATGTCATACCTGCTTTCAGGGCCAGAAAGTTTCTTGGAAAAAAAACCACAAGGATGTAACGGTTTATCCACCCCCAACCTTTGTGAGAGAACGGCACCTACCCCTGTCTCAGAGGCATCGACCTCAAGTAGGAATGGCAAGGACGTATCAGGATGGACTAATATTGGAGCAGAAGCAAAAAGTTCTTTGAGATTTTTGAAAGCAACGAGAGCTTCAGTAGACCAAGTCTTAGTATCAGCCCCTTGTTTGGTCATATTGGTAATAGGTGCAATAATAGAAGAGTAACCCTTAATGAAGCGCCTATAATAATTGGAGAACCCAATAAACCTCTGGATAGCCTTGAGTCCCTTAGGCAATGGCCAATCTAGAATAGACTGGAGTTTGTCAGGATCCATCTTAAAGCCTTCCCCAGAAATCACGTATCCAAGAAAATCTATCTGGGTCTGGTCAAAGCTGCATTTCTCCAATTTGCAGTATAAGCCGTGTTGTAGAAGTTTGTGTAATACCTTTCTGACTTGTCTATGGTGGGTCTCAATCTCTCTAGAGTGTATGAGAATGTCATCCAGGTATACAATAACACAATCCTGTTGAAATTCCCTAAGAACTTCGTTAATCAGATCCTGGAATACTGCCGGTGCGTTACAAAGGCCAAAAGGCATGACCGTGTACTCATAATGCCCGTAGCGGGTATTAAACGCAGTCTTCCACTCGTGACCTTGTTGAATTCTCACCAAGTTATATGCCCCTCTGAGGTCCAACTTGGTGAAAATCTTAGAACCTTTTAGCCGATCAAAGAGCTCGGTAATCAAGGGGATCGGATAGGCATTCCTAATGGTTATTTTATTCAAACCTCGGTAATCAATACATGGTCTGAGTGAGCCATCCTTCTTTTTAACAAAAAAAAATACAGCCCCGGCGGGAGAAGAGGATCTCCTAATGAATCCCTTGTCTAAATTCTCCTGAATATACTCCTCTAAAACAGAATTCTCTTTAATGGATAGAGGATATACATTACCCCTGGGGGGCATGGTGCCAGGCAAAAGATTAATTTTACAATCAAAGGTCCTGTGTGGGGGTAGTGTATCAGCGTTCTTCTTATCGAACACTGCTTTTAAGTCTATGTACAGAGGAGGTATCTGTCTCCCTGTAGACTGGGTAGAACTATCTGGTGTGTTAATCATAGCCAATGGAGACACCCTGCGTAAACACCTCTCCTGACAACCCTGGCCCCATGAGATTATCTCCCCTAATTCCCAATCGATAATAGGGTTATGTCTCTTTAACCATGGGTAGCCCAGGACTATGGGAACAGAAGGAGATGAAATGAGCATAAGTGATAAGTTCTCCTCGTGTAAGATACCAATAGTTAAGTTAATGGGTATAGTCTCACGAGAGATAACAGGCTCAAGTAAAGGTCTACCATCTATGGCCTCAACGGCCAAGGGTGTATCCCTTAACTGGGATGGGATAGTGTGTTTAGTAGCAAAGACTTGGTCGATAAAATTCTCAGCATCTCCGGAATCTATCAAGGCCATGGTCTTTAGCATTCCCTTCTCCCACGTTAAAGAAATTGGTAGCAGAAGCCTGTGATCTTTATAATTATGCGTAGAGGACAAAATAGAAACACCCAAGGCCTGTCCTCTAGAGAAACTTAGGTGCGGGCGTTTACCGAGCGAGTAGGACAATTCAGACGCAAATGACCTCTGGCTCCACAATACATACATAAACCCTCCCTTCTCCTGTACTGCCTCTCCTCTTCAGAGAGGCGAGTATTGCCTATCTGCATAGGTTCAGGATACAGTGAGGTATTGGAATCAGGACTTTGAAATGTAGGGGCTAATTTAAAGGCAGGTCTGAAGTTCCTCTCTCTAGTGTTCTGTCTCTCTCTTAAACGCTCATCAATACGAGAAATGAACGAAATTAAGTCCTCTAAATTCTCAGGAAGCTCCCTAGTAGCAACCTCATCAAGGATAATATCTGATAGCCCGTTCAAAAATACATCTATATAAGCCTGCTCATTCCACTTGACTTCTGCCGCCAGAGACCTGAACTCTAGTGCATAATCCACAAGTGTTCGGTTCTCCTGTCTCAGGCGCAACAGTAATCTGGCTGCATTAACCTTCCTACCAGGAGGGTCAAAAGTTCTTTTAAATGCAGCTACAAAAGCATTATAATTATATACCAATGGGTTATCATTCTCCCATAGTGGGTTGGCCCATCTCAGAGCTTTCTCAATGAGTAGGGTGATAATAAATCCAACTTTCGCCCTATCTGTGGGATAGGAGCGAGGTTGTAGTTCGAAGTGGATACTAATCTGGTTCAAAAAACCACGACACTTCTCCGGTGAACCACCATAACGTACAGGTGGGGTAATACGGGAAGAGGCACCTACAGTGGCTACCTCTAGACCAGAACTTACAGGAGAGATGGAAGTAGTACGGATCTCCTCAGGTGGGTTATTGGCACGAGATAATAGCGCCTGTAGTGCTAGTGCCATCTGGTCCATTCTGTGTTCCATGGCGTCAAACCTGGAATCAGAGGGACCAACCTGACTGTTTGTACCTGCAGGATCCATTGGCCCTGTCGTAATGTCAGGATCGGGACAGGGATCCAACACGCAAAGTACAAACAGGACAGGGTACGTATACCGGACCTTAGAATGGCCGGACTAACGTACGGAGAGTAAAGAGAATGGTCAGAAACAAGCCGAGGTCGAGGGAACGAGAGGACAGGTGAGCGAGGAACAAGCCGGGTCAAGGATACCAGAGGGAAACAGAGTAAGTCAAACTAGCCGGGTCGGAACCAAAGGAATAACTGAAATCGCCAGAGCACTGTGTGACTAGACAGGCTAGAACCATGACAGGGCAATGAGTGAATGGGAGAAACAGGTTTAAATACCCTGGTTACAGTGAGTATCCCCGCCTCCGACGAGTCCTGAGTGGCTTCCAGTCACTTGAGTGACAGATCGGTCCGGACTGACGTCATGACGTCGGGCAGCGTGCGTGACGTCATAAAATGAGACGGATCCCTCGCGGCCGGCGTGAGAGTGTCTAGGGGAGCCGCGAGGGATGGAGGAAGCCGACCTGCTGGAGGAGTAAACTACTAAGTCTCTACCTCTTTCGGAGGTAGAGGCTTCAGGTACCCTGACAATATCCCAGCAGACCCCAGGTAAGTTGTCAAACTGTTCTTAAACGGTTTGACTACTTACTCTGGGAGGGGGGCCCGGCCCTCCTGGCACCATAATGACTACACAGAGCAGTAGTGGTTATTGTGCATGGATTATTTCTTTAAATAATCTACAAGTTCCCCAGTAGCCAGCAAGCCCACAGGCCAGCCAGCCCACAGGCCGGCCAGCCAGCCAGCCAGCCCACAGGCCGGTCAGCCAGCCCACAGGCTGGCCAGTAGCCAGCCAGCCAGCCCACAGGCCACCAGTTAGGCTTACAGCCAGCAAGCCCACAGCCTGCCAACCGCAGCCAGCAAGCCACAGCCTGCCAGCCAGCAAGCCATAGCCAGCAAGCCACAGCCTGCCAGCCGCAGCCAGCAAGCCAACATCCTGCCAGCCGCAGCCAGCAAGCCCACAGCCTGCCGGCAGTAGCCAGCAAGCCCACAGCCTGCCAGCAAGCCCACAGCCTGCCAGCCACAGCCAGTAAGCCCACAGCCTTCCAGCAAGCCCACAGACTGCCAGCCATCAACAGTAATTAAGGTAAGAGGAGCCAACTTGGCCTAGGTATCAGCGAGCTATGTTGTGTGGCTATATTGTGAATAGGAACCAGAGTGTTGGAGAGACCCCCCCCCAGGCCCCATTAGACTCCATTGTAGTCTCTAATGGGACCTGGAGGAAATTCTTTCTAACACACTCTCAAAAGGACACTGAGATAGCCTCTGCTAGAATGCTCCCCCCCTCCATGGCCCATTAGCCCTCATTTGTAGTCTCTACTGGGGCCTGGAGGCGACTGTTTCCAGCAGGGACACTGAGATGGCCTCTGTTAGAAAGACCCCCTTCCAAGCCTATTAGACTCCATTGTAGTCTCTAATAGGGCCTGGAGGGGATTCTTTCTAACACACTCTCTAAAGGACACTGAGACAGCCTCTGCTAGAAAGACCCCCCTCCATGGCCCATTACCCCTCAATTGTAGTCTCTACTGGGGCCTCGAAGGGATTATTGCACTTTTGTTCCTTGTGTCTAAAGATTGTGTAGGGTGTGGCTGGAGACGGTGCATGGAGGCGGGACATGGGTGGCACTTGCTGCGGAGTATGGGTGGGGCCTGTAAGGGGGCCCTTGATTTATTTTGCCCGGGGGCCCTGAGGGTTCTCAGTCCGCCCCTGCCTGTAAGCATATCTCACCTGTTTGAATATATGTTGCTCTGGTGTCACTGTGCTGGCAGTGAAGCCAGTATATCAGTGTTATCAAAAATATTTAGCCTGCTCACTGAAGTGTCCCCAAGCAGGGCCAGTTGCAGCAGAGAGGGAGAAACTCCAAGTGGTAACACCCACAACTCTCCAAGAAAGGTGATGCTATAGCAAGGGGTAGCAGGTAATACTAAATATCTTTATGATAAATTATATATTTACAGATCTTGGAGATGTTAAACATTAGAGTGAATCCTTTGCAAAATGTTCACTTTGAATTGCATATACTTTACTTGAGTTAATTACTCCAAAACCTAAATAGAATGTGAACTCCATGCCACCTCAGTGAGATATTAAAGTAGCAATGCAATGTACATGATTTGTATGATGTGTTCTAAACCAGGCATCTGTTTTGTAGACACTTAAGTTGTTTTGGTTTGTAGCTTTCATTACCTAAGGAAAAAAAAACTTTGAGTGCAGGTACCCTTAGGGGTTCCCAAAAGGTAGATCCCCAGATGTTTTAAAACTACAACTTCCATGATGCTTTGTCATTCTAAAGGAGTTGTAGTACTACACCATCTGGAGATCTACCATTTGGTCCTCGCTGCCCTCACTAATATGGATTGTTTCTTACCTCTAATTGTCCCCTTGCTTCAATCTGACCATTTTATCATATGTATTATGTTAATAAAAAAAAAAAAAAAAAAAAACTTACTGCAAAGTTTGTCTTCACAGTGATCTTTACAACAACTGCATGGCTCCCCTTCATCATAAGGGCTTTTCCATTCACTCTTTCGATTCCCTCTATTAATATAAGATGAAATTCTGTTCACTTACAGTTTTTGTAAAGGCATAATCATAACATATCTAGGACAGTCAATTTTGTTGACACTATATTTATTCAATCACAGGTAAAACAATAAGAATAATGGAAACAAAAGATTCATACTTTGTACAGTCATTCATTATCGATTATTGCTAGCAGAACAATTATTATTATTATTATTGCCATACTAGTGTAGCGCTTTACAATATTATGAGAGGGGATTTAACTATAAATAGTACAATTACAAATAAACTTACAGGAACAATAGGTTGAAGAGGACCCTGCTCAATCGAGTTTACATTCTATAGAAGGTAGGGTGTAAAACACATTAGGACAGGAATTTGCAATCAAATAAGGTGGGCTGCTCTTTAGGAGAGGGCAAGAGACAGGTATGTGAGGTAGGGGTTAGTATTGGAGGCCATAAACTTCCCAAAAGAGATGGGTTTTAAGGCACTTCTTAAAAGATGCAAGACTAGGGGAGAGTCTGATGGCGGTAGGCAGGCTATTCCATAGGAAGGGAGCCGCCCGCGAGAAGTCCTGCAAGCGCGAGTTGGCCATACGGGTGCGGACAACGGACAGGAGGTGGTCACGGGCAGATCTGTGAGGAGATATAAGAGGGGCTAGAGTTGTTCAGTGCTTTATAGGTGTGAGTTAGTACCTTGAATTGACTCCTATAGCATACAGGAAGCAAATGTAAGGACTGGCAGAGGGGTGAGGTGTGAGAGAAACGACTAGAGAGGAAAATCAATCTAGCAGCAGTGTTCATTACGGACTGTAGGGGTGCAGTACGGCTTATGACATCAGGAAATCATTAGACATCATTGCAATTAGAATCAGAAGCTCAAAAGCGAAGACCTACAGGAAGGTGTGTAAAAGTAGAACAGCTATAAGGAATTCATGCAGGTGCAGAAGTGAGAGGAATGGAAACAAGGGGTTTGTTAATAAGTATCAACCATTATCACACTGTTTTTGTTGTGAGGGAGGACATCGCTCGGAACTCCAACATTTAAAGGGAGAACTAAGCATCCAAACCAGCTTTAGCTGAACTGTGAGATACTTGGTCTTGCCATAGTGTTCACATCTATATACTTTTTTCCCTTCCCAAACCCCATTGTGAAGGTAGAACATTATCACATGCAGGGCCTGAGTTATATTACAAGTGCCTGTAGGCACAGAATTCTCAAGCGCCACCCCACGCCATCCAAACTAATGAAAAAGTACTTGGACTTTTAAATATGATTACAAATTTTGTATATATACAAACTCATAAAGTGTGAATGTATGTATAGTGTGTGTGCATGTTCATCAGTGTGTATAAATGTCTGAGTTTGTATACTATGTATTTCTAAGTGTGGCGAGATTGGTCTCGTCACATAATTTTGTGTGGGAGTGTCTGAGTGTATTGGAGCCTGGTTGCCCGCCTGTTGCCTCTGGACTATGGCCCCATGTTAAAAAGCTTGATTTTCCCCTGCAAAGACACGAAAGCCAGGTCATTCGGTGCTTGCCCTGTTTGAGCGGTGATACCCCATATAGCTATGCCATGGAGCCCATTCATATAATGAAAGACTATGGGAAAGACTTTGGCTCCATGGTAATTGAACTGTATGTGTGTGATCTGAGCGCCATTCAGTAATAATGTGCGCTCAGATCAGAGCTATCTGGGGATATGTTGAATGTACCTGTTTTATGCAATGGCTGCAGTTATATATTTTTATGTATTTTATTGTGTTTTGCTGCCATGTGTTCAATGGAGTTTTGCCTCTGTCCTTGGAGATAATTGGATTACTTCCCAATTATCTCCAGGATAGAAGACTCTGTGGAACTGGTTTTGGGCAGAAAAGCCATGCTTCATTTGGTCACAAAGGACTACGATCTATCTTTTAAAGCACTGGACCAATTTGATTTTGACGTATGTTTGTATTTGGAGTATGCTGATTCTGAAAATGTAAGTTTTTATGTGAATGTGATTCATACTTTTAAAGTTATGAATGTGGAAAAACTGTATTTCTCTGCTTGTGGTAATTGTATCACAGGCAGAGGGGAGGATTTTGTGTGGGAGTGTCTGAGTGTATTGTACGTGTTTATTGGTTGTTTTCCAAAACCCTGTGCGTGGTACTAATGTGTATATAAGAACAATAAACCCACAGCTCTGTCTGATCACTGCTTGACCCCAACACGGAGCATTGTCTCGTCTTTGGGGGGATTTACTGTATGCTGTTAGAGACTGATTGCCAGGAGTGTAAGCTGATTGTATGCTTTTCCTGTTCGTCTGCTAGCAGCTATTCGTGAGGTTCCAGTTCGGGAGTTGGAGTGGTATTTTGTATCCAGTTCGGGAGTTTGGTGTTCTGCAGTAGCTGTGCCTGTGTCTCTGGAAGGGGAAGATCTCCTAAACGGCGGTTTAACACTTTTATGTCTGGGGGTGCCATTACACTAAGTATGTGTGTCAGCTTGTGTTTGTGTATAGTGTGTGTAGACGCATGTGTGTGTTTGGGTATCTGTGTTTATTAGTGTGTAAAAGTTTGGGTAGTAGAAGCTCAACAATGTTGGGCATAACCCACAAAGACCATAAAGGGATACTGCAATGGAGCTCTTATACTCCGAGGGGAACCTCCATTGAAAGTCTCTCCCAAGGCAAATAGTGAATTTAGCTCTTTTTTACCCAAATATTCAAGACTTTAAGAAGTGTAAAAAAACTACTTTTACTGAAACGAGTGCAGGATTATATACCCAAACACCCAGCATGGGGTCTCCATTAAATATACAGTAAGCACACTCATGCACCTCTGTGTACAGAGAGCTCAATACCAAAAAAAAAAAAAAAAAAAACACCAACAAAACATCCCAGTACCTCCACATATATATCCCTGGATAGATCTGATCCGAGTGCCCATTCTGTGAAAATTATTATTATTATGATATTTATAGAGCGCCGTCAAATTCTGCAGTGCTTTACAATGGGTGGACGAACAGACATGTAGTTGTAACCAGACAAGTTGGACACACAGGAACAGAGGGGTTGAGGGCCCTGCTCCATGAGCTTACATGCTAGAGGGAGTGGGGTAAAATGACACAAAAGGTAAGGATAGTATTAGACTAGTGACAGTTGCAGAAGAGGAATCAGTTGGGAGCTATTAACAGTCTAATTGATACGCTTTTATGAAGAAGTGGGTTTTTAACAATTTTTTGAAGGAGTGGAGACTGGGTGAGCATCTAACGGAGGAGGAAAGAGAGTTCCACAGGAACGGTGCACCCCTTGAGAAATCTTGAAGGCGAGCATCAGAGGTGGAAGTACGGACAGAAGATAGACGTAAGTCTTCAGCATATCGTAAGGGCCTAGATGGGACATACTTGTGTATAAGGGAGGATACATAGGTGGGAGCAGCATTGAATAGCACCGGATCCATATGAATGGCCCAAATGCCATGTGTGTAAAGTTCTGACTGGCTGCTTAGAAAGTTCTGTCTGAAAATAGTATCATGCGGTGGACACAGCATACCGGTCTTTTAACAGGGGCTCTAGTGTCTTGAGACAGGGGAGCTCCCTCCGGCTTACCAGTAGTGATTGTTCGACTTGATGAGTTGTATCTCCCCTCCAGGAAGCTCTCTCCTAGTCTATTAGTAAAGGGGGTAAACTGTGGGACAATATGACCAGGTCAAGATACTGAACTGGCTCCCCCCCAGTTCCATGGCTCGGCATACACTGCTAGAACCTGTTGTTTTGGCTTGAGAATGTCTGGGTAAGCATACCTTAGAGCTCCAATTCAGTCCGCTGGGACAACCCATCTGCATTGTTATTTTGTTTGCCTGGCCAGTACAACATTGTAAAGTTATATGCTTGAAGGGCCAGGCTCCATCTTAGTAGTCTGGGGTTGTCCTCAGTCACTCTGTTGAGCCAGATAAGGGGATTGTGATCCATCATGATGGTAAAGGAATGTCCACACAAATAAGGCTGAAGCTTTTTGAGTGCCCACAGCAGTGCCAAACATTCCTTTTTCATGGGGGCATAACTGACTTCTCGGGGTAAAAGTGTTCAGCTGAGATATGCCACTTGGTGCTCCATGCTGTCGTCCACGTCTTGGTTAAATACAGCTCCCAGTCCAAACAAAGGCATCTGTGTGGACGAGAAAATATTTTGTGTGTTAGGTGCAGCTAAAACAGGATTCTCACTAAGAGCAGTTTTCAAATGTTGGAAAGCCCCCTCACTCCGGTGACCACAGGAGTTGTCTGAGTGAATTCTTTTTAGTTAGGTTCTTGAGGGGATTTTGTGCAGGTGGGGCCAATTTGCTACCACTTCTATTTTGGCTGGTTCAGGGTACTGTTTCCTTGATTCTACTTGGTGTTATTGTACCTCCGCCATCCCAACATGACATTTATCCGGTTATAGGGTTAATCCGTCTGGGCAGATTCTATCAAGTACAGTCGAGATGTGCTCAAGGTGGTCTTCCCATGTGCATCAGAAGATGGCTATATCATACAGATACACACATGTGAAGTCCTGAAAACCCTCCTGGAGCCGGTCAGCCATCCTTTGAAAATCCCAAACGGCATAACACTAAATTGATACAGGCTGAATGGGATGTGGCCCGAGAGGGATTTGCCAATACCCCTTGCACATGTCGATGGTAGTAAGGTAATTCCCCAGTATTTCTGTCCAATAATTTGTCTACCCAATAGTCAATACAGAAGCTAGTCGTTAAGTCCTGTTTCTGTACTAGGACTACCCAGGAGCTCTGAAAGGGTTTTATCACTCCTGACTCTAGAATTACACAGATTTTCATCAGCATATTTTCCATGACTGCATCAGGGATCAAATATGATTGCTGCCATAGCGGGGCATGTCCCTGGGTCTCAACCCGATGGACTGCAGGGTAGTGTACCTCCGTAAGGCAGAAAACATATCTTTGTGTCACTTTGGCAGTTGGGTAGCCTGTTATCACTCAGAGGGGCAAAGTTCATTCCACAGACAGACTTACTCTATGGTTGTGGTAGATCAGGTAAGGGGAGGTTGTGCACTGTCTTCATAGGCTGAGGTGCATACCACTACTACAGTGTTCCCAAAAGAGGTCTAGTGGTCCCCTCACCCTTCTCCTATACAGCAGCTTAAATGGTGAGAAGCCTCTTAACTATTGGGGTACTTCCCTGTATATGAACAGCAGATGGGGAAGGAATTTGCCCCAATTTCTACACGTGGCTGTAAAGGTCTGGATCATTTGTTTGAGTGTGTTATTGAAACATTCATACAGCCTGTTAGCTTGGGGTGGTAAGAGCAGCTCAGGGTGGCTGTTGGGTTACTGCGACCTTTCCCTGGGTTCCCTGATCGGATACCATATCTCGAGGGAAACCCACTCTCGTGAAGATCTTAACTAGCTCTTCTTCCATGGTTTCTGCATGAATGTTTGTGAGGACTATTGCCTCAGGATATTGGGTAGCATTGTCCACCATAGTCAAGATGTACTTAACTTACTCAGGGGTCCAACTATGTCCATCGCAACTTAGTAGAACTGTTCTTCTATTATACATAAGGGTCTCAATTTGGCCTTAGCAAATTGTTGCATGTCCTGCCTTATTGCAAATGTCGCAGTATTCTTGCAAGTCTCGAGTGACTCCTGGCCAGATAAAAGTCAGGGTCAACCTGTCCTTTACGTATCCCTAAGTATCCGGCTAGACAGATAGATATCATGGCTGAGCTTTAGCAATTCGGCTCTATATTTTCTAGGTACTATCAGTTGTCTTTGGAGTACTTTAGCAGCTCCCCTCCCTGTTCCTTCCGTGACTCTGTATAGTAGCCCCTTCTCCCACTCAAACCTCTCTTGGTCTAACCCTCCCCCCATTGTGTGTCGCCGTGCCTCATGTACCCCCCTAGTGTCATGACCTCAAAGTCTTGGTGGGTGCCCCAGTGAGGTCTTGTTGCAAATTGGATTGTTAGGTATCTCAGACAGTTGCACAGTAGTACTTTGGCTGATAAGTCTTTCATAATCCCAACTTCTAGATATTTGCCATTGGAGTTAAGGTATTTACGGGCAGTGGGCAAGCCACTTTTATGACCACTGCGCTGCCAGTTCATTCAAAATCACTAATTCGGTGAGGCTGAACAAGTGTTAACATGGTCTGGTATCTCTCTGTCTCTGGGCCTCTCGTCCATATAGCTTCACGATTTAGCAGTGATGTTCTTGATTATCACCAGTTGCTTATACTGAATCTACGTCATGTAGCACTGTCAAGTATTCTTTGGGGGAGTAGTGGTACATTCGGGTAGGCAAGCGGGGCTCCATCATAGAGGTTCATTCTGGACCCAGTTGTCCCACCCCCCATGGCTCTTGAGTGGGAGGTCGATGTTGCCCCAGTTGGTTGCACCCATGGAACAGCGGCCCAATCTTTCTGAGAGGGTGGGAGTTAAGATAGTAGGGTGAGTGCGGGTCGGCATTGAGTTTGTCCAGGCAGCATTGTTAGGCCTGAACGATGGGCGACCTCCAATGTTGTTGGGTCTCTGACCATCATGAAATTCATCTGCCAGGTGAGCTGCTTCTTCCACAGCAGCTGTGGACCCAGTCTCTGACCTCTGGCAGGCTGTGATTGAAGAACTGTTCCAATAATATTAATTGTAAGGTGTCCGTTCTGAGCTGCTTGGGGCATCTGAAAAGCCTATTCTGTATACAAATTTTTTAGCCCTTTTCGCAACACCTAGAACCATCTTTGGTAAGCGTTGGGGGTAACCGCATAATGGCCATCAGTTTCTCCTTAACCGTAGTTGTGTATGTCGGAGTCGGGTACTGCCCAGTATGCCTCAGCTGCCCAGCCAGACAACTTGCTGTTTAGTGTAGCAGCCCAGTTGACTTTGTCTAATCCTTACAAGGCACATTGTTGTTCAAGGTCCTGAAGGTAATTGTCAATGTTCTCTTCTTCTTCCAGAAATGCTTTGATGGCAACATAGATGAGTTTTAGTGGCCCTCCTCCTGTGAATGCTTGGAGAGGCTGTATCTCTGAGCGATGTTCCATTCTTTTGCTCCCAGGCTTTCAGAGCCTCGGTCACTTGAGCCATCACTTGTAATATCATGTCCTGAGAGGGGTTTGGACCCAGGATGTTTATCTGCCAATATACATCCCACTGGAATTCAGCTTCCTCTGTGTTTCCTGCAAAGGAGGTACTGGATCTGTTGCTCTCCATGAGTGTGTTTTTTGACTTCTTGAACTTCCAGTAAATCCTTCAGTGTGGTTCACTTCAATAGTTAGTACTGCTGATCCATTCACTCTATTCCTTGTTCAGGACATCCTTTCAGTCAGTAGAGGATCTTGGAGGAGAATGCCACTGCCACCAGATGTAATGGAGCTCCTGTACTGCGAGGGGTACTTGAAAGTCTCTCCCAAGTCCTGCAAGGCGAATAGCGAATATAGCTCTTTCTTACCCAAACATCAGTAGAGACTTGATGAAGCGTAAAGCAACGACTTTTATTGAAACAAGCACATAATTATGTACCCACACCCCCAGCATAGGCTCTTCATTAAATATACAGTAAAACCACGCAGGCTCCTCTGTGTCTGGGAGAACATTGAGGTAGCTTTCGCTTAAACTAATTATCTCCAGAATACAGAGAGCTCAATACAAAATAACCCCAAAACACCAACAAAACATCCCCTAACCCCCACATATAATAAATCTCCAGATATGTCTGATCCAATTGCCCATTCTATGAAAATAGTGCCCAGATCCATGATGAAGAGTCCAAACACCATGCGTGTAAAGTTCTATCTGAAAATAGTTCAATGCGGTGGGCACAATACACCAATCTTTTAACAGAGGCTCTAGTGGCTAGAGACAGATTTACACTATAGGCACCAATGCAACTTTAGATTAATGCACCCCTTGCACACACTGCACCCCTCACATACATGGCACAGCACACACTCTGCATTCCTACACACACTTAATCCCAGCACTAAAGTAAAACACAGAACCAAATTCCAGACACACATATACTACATCTATGATGCACACTAGATCCCATTTGCACACTCAGGATTCTTGATACGCACACACTATATCCCATATACACTCTCTGGATCATCTACACACACTAGATCCCTTATACACACAATAGATCCCCTACACACACTCTGTATGCCCTATGCACACACTATATCCACTGTACATAAACACACACACACTGCCAACAGCCCCTGTACATACTACATCCCTTACAAATATTCCTACACACACACACACACACCAGATCCCCTATAGATACTCTGTATCATCTACGCACACTAGATCACCTACACATACAATAGATCCCCTATACACACACACTGTACCACCTATATAAGCATTACATTCCTGACATACACACTACATCCCCTATGCCAACTCTGTATGCCAAACATACTACACTCCCTAAACACACACTCTTTACATCCACAATGCACACATTCACTATATAGCCTATACACACTATTTCCCCTATACATACACTCTGTCACTCTGTAGAGCCCCTAGCCACACATGTTATACCACCAACACAACACAGCTGAAACTGACTTCTTTACACAAATACTACCACAATTAGCTCACTCTATGCACACACACAATCCCACAAGCAGCATCCAAACAAAAGGACAATACACTTTCCTGGTCCTTTTGTCCTCTGGTATTCCACTGATAAAGACAAAAGTCAAAAGCAAACGCTGGCCCCTGCATGTAAACATGGTGGTTATGCCCAACTGACATTTACCACCCCTTGGCTTTACAGCCCAACAGACATGATCACTTGAGGCATGAAACCAGACACTCCTTCAACCAGTCTCAGGTGAACCAGATTTACCTTTAAATCCTGACCTGTTTTTGTTGCCTCCTCTTTTCTCCTCCTATTTCCTTTTCTTACTCTTTAACAACCATACAGTGTAGACCCATGTAAACATGTTGGAGATGCCACAACCCAAGTCTTATGTCTTCCTTTAAACATAATAAATTGCAAGGTCTGTATGTAACTGATACTTTTTTTTTTTAATTGACTCCAACTGTTCAGAAGACAACTGTCAAATGTACCTGCAAACTCCACCCAGCTGATGAGATCATGCCTGTACAGAAAAGCACAGTGCCATCAAACCAAACAAGAAGCAATCACTACACTAAATCTGCAAGCACAACACTACATCTTACTTCATATTTTATCTCTCTGTATATATAAATAAACTGTATAACACCAACTTAAACAACAAAATAAATCAGTCTTCTGCAGCTCCCCCTTGTATTGTAGACATGAGAGCTGCCTCTTGTGTCTTCTGTTGAGAAATGGTTTCTTTGGCACATGGCACGTTGTTTCTGGTGAGTGTATCTGAAAGCATTCTTTTCCTGGGGGTACAAACATGACAAGTTTGGTCCTGGTTAGAAATTTATGACTTCTTTCTACAGGGTTTTTTCATTACCAGCTGGTGTCTCTCATCATTTGTAGTATAAATATCAACGTGGTCATCTGATTGTTTTCATATCCACTGGGCTTCACCAGCCTATTCTCTCCTCTTTAGCCTTGATTGTAGGTGATTCACATGGTGGTGACACACACCAGAATGAGTGGTTGTCACATACATCTTTGGTCATGCAACCAGGACAACTATGCCCGCTGCCCATTTTTTATCTGTATGATACACCCTATAACACACCACATCTCCTTCTATATAAGTTTGCAAAGGATTTCCCACTCTCATTTTATCTTGCATGATTCGGACCATTTCTGTTACATCTGGTGTGATTAAATCTAAATTCATACAGATCTTTCTTCCAAACAATAGTTGAACAGGAGCAACTCCTGTGGTGGAATAACTCTATATTGTAGTGTATATTTTAAATTGTTCCTTATTATTCCATTATTTTTACTCCTTCTTTGATGTTGGCACTTTCAATGCCCTGTTAAAGGATTGGACAAATCTCTCTGCTTGCCTGCTGGATGGTAGGGTGACGTCCGATGATGAATTCCATTTTCATTTTAAAATCCTGAAAGTCTTGTGACACAAACTGGGGGCCATTATTTGTGACCAATTTCCATGGTAATACTAATGCTACAAATAAGCTTTGTAAGGCTCATAAGACTTCAGTGATTGTAGTCCATTTCATTGGAATGCATTAATTATTATCAAGTCTGCGATTTCATCAATAGATCCAAATGTTATCTTTCACAAGGTTTAGTAGGCCAGTTTCATGGTTGTTCAGCTCCTGGTGGAAACAATCCTTGAGATTGAACATACCCCTTGCATAACATGACATAATCCTAAATGTCTTTATCAGGGAATGGCAACAAAACATGATCCCCAGCCTTCTGTTTCATTCTGACAATGCCAGGGTGACCTTCATGAAGGAGTTTTAACGTGGCTTGACGTAACCTATTAGGAACCAGAATTATCTCGCCCCATAAAATACATCCATTCCACAGTGTGAGTTCTTTGGCTTGTAATATGTATGCTCACTGCACATCACAGCTGGTTCTTGGCCAGAATTCTCTCAAATACTTTGACACAAATTGCAATTCAGTATCATAAGCTGCCTTCTTTGCAATCACTCTGGCATGTACTATACATGTAAAACACACACTGGGAAGACTTTTCCTTTAAAACTGGTGAGGAACTCCTTAGTGGGAGCCTTGACATAACATCAGCATTACTATGGAAGTCATGGGCCCGATATCTGATAGAGTATGCACTCAAAGTTAAAGAGTATAATTGCAATTTGATTGTTGTTGTAGTTAAAATTAACTTCCTTGGATTAAAAATAGTCTGTAAAGGCTTATGGTCAATTAACAGAGTTAATTTTCTGCCATAAATGTAGATATGGAACTTCTTCATAGCCCATAATTTGGCCAATATTTCCTTGTCTAATTGAGAATACTTTTTCTTGGCTGTTGTCAGAGAACCAGATGCAGAGGCTACTGGCTGATCTGATCTGTCTGACATTGTGTGTTATAAGACAGTCTCTAAATCATAAGGAGAAGCATCACATTCTAATGTGAGAGGTTTATATAGATAACTAACATGCGAGAAGACCAAAGCAGATAATATTTAAGTAGACCCGATCTCATCTGTGATGCATTTTTTGTTATAGGAGCTTCTTGCAAAGGCTTGACTTTGACATCAGTAGGATGCAGACCATGACAATCTATTACATGGCCACAAAATTCACGCAAAGTTTGTCTAGCATGAAGGCATATTACTTTAAGTTAACCTTCAACCCATAGCTCTGCAGTACTTTTTCTACATTGTGTCTATGTTCTTGCTCTGTGCTGCCCTTGATTAACATGATTTCTAAAGGGCATTGAACACATGGTTGTCCATTTAACAATTCTTCCATTGTGTATTGCTAGATTTCTGGTGCAAGTGTGATACCAAATATTATATTATATTAAAATAAACCATGGTGAGTATTGATGGTGAGTCATTTGTGAGATTCTGGATGCACAGTACTGTGCAAAAGTCTTAGGCCACCATCATAGTTGCGGTTTTAGCAATTGTATAATGATCATATATAATTATTCCTCAGTCTCTTTATTAGAATACAACCAGAAAATACAGGAAATTTGTATGCAGTATGTATGCAAGTATGCAAGGCCACTCTCAGGAAAATTAGCAAACAAGCTGGATATTCAAGATGTGGTATTTAAACTATTATAAAAAATCTGAAAAATCAGGAAAGGGTCATGGACAAAAAAAGGACTGGAAGGCCAAGAACACTCTCAAAATCTGATGAGAAGTTTCTGAGTTTCTTCTTTGAGAGATTGAAAAAAGTTAAGCTAGGACCTGACTCAGCATCTGGCAGCTTCATCTGGATGCCAAGTTGACCATTCTATGAAGAAGCTTGATCAGAAATGGCTCATGACATCATGCCTGTGTGGAAGCCCAGTGCCATCCAACAAAACAGGAAGCAAGAACAACATTACATCTCCCTTCCTAGTCAATATATATATATATATATATATATATATATATATATATATATATACACACACTCACACTACAGATTTATGCAGATATATATATATATATATATATATATATATATACATTAAAAATAGAAAAAATAGAAATCAAAATCCTTATGCAGAAATGTAGAGGGACATATGAAAGAAAAGAATTGTGCAAGGTGAAAACCAGTGCAAGAGCAAAAGGTAAAGTGAGTGGGGTGAGTGTGTGCAGAAACACATTTTGCAGCAATGTTAAAGAGTTAGTAATGTAATAGTTTTAATAATTTAATAATTGTATTGAAATACTTACGCTGGAAAATACACGCAGGCATAAAAATATGGATATTCTTCGCCATCGCATAAAGCAACTGCACAGCCCATGCTGTGGGTTACATCTGTGCACATCTTATGCGGAGAAAAAACATTTTATTAGCTGTTAAATTACTGACATGTCACAAAGACACTTACTTACCTATTAGGGATATTTAATATAGCACATGTGTTTGTATTTTATTGGTTTAATCAATATTTTATAAGCTTTGATCTATGCTTCCTATATTACATCTCTTGTACATACACAGTGGGAAGAGTAATACATCCTAGTTTACCAGCTAACGAAGTACATGCCAGATTGCTGCCCCCTTGTTTCTGTGAGTGCTGTGTATTGACTGAGTGTGTGGAGGAGGCTGGCACACAATCACTGATGCCCACACACACTCACATTACTGAATATACCCATTAACACACACTAGCATACACAAGCAAACACACAGCGGCCCATACAACCACACTGACACACAATCATCAATGCACATATCCAGTAACACACCTGCCTGTACTAATACAGGCCTTCATTGTAGAGTTATGAACTATAAAGTCTGCCTAGGCAATTGTGTACATTTGACAGCAACAGGAAGGGTTATATTTGGATCACGTGACCAGCTCTGACCAAATGTTGGGGAGCGGGTAGGACGATCCCCAACACAGGGATCAAAGACAGTACGCGCAGGCTGGTTTGTAGACGAATGCTCCCCCTGGTGGGCGTTCAGTGATACGTAAGAAAAACAAGTTACCTGCGCTCTCTCCTTAATCCCTATGTATTTTTAAACAAATTGAGGTTTTTAGTTACCTCCAATGGCCATGAGAGTATGAGCCCACCTGCCAACGTCAAGGCAGACCCCCCTAGGTGGGTCCTAACTCTAACCATTCACCTTGCTTCCTTGAGCCTCTGGCAAAAATCTCTACTGAGATGATGTTCAGTGATACGTATTGGCGGCCACCCAGTGGAAGCATGCGCCGCTTGTTTTGTTGCGGTCTGCGGTTTTCACACCTCGTTAGCGAGGCTGGAGCGCCCCCGTGTGGTTAAAAGGTACTTTGCAGGATTTAAGGTCAAAATTACAGAAAAGGGGGAACACACATTCACATCCACACATAGGAAAATGGCAATGCACAGTTAGGCAGCGGTCCCGCCACAGTCATATCTGCTGGTATAGTTAGCCTTTACTCCAGACAGGCCAACTTAGGGAACAGTTTTATTTCTCTTGGTTCCACTCCATCTCCAATTGTACTTAATGTGTATTTCAAGCATTGAAGTACTTGGGACAAAATTAAGGTATAAACCCATTTGTTTGTGCCAAGCGGCCACAGACTTCAACCACGCAGGGGTTGAGCCTCATGCGCCGGACCACCCCGATACTCCATTTAGAAAGCATGGTCGAGCGGAGCAGACCATGGTACAGGAGAATCTGTTTCCTGTATCTGTCCGGACTAACAGGAAGTGCGCACTAAGGGACAGGGAAGGGAGGGGAGAGGGACAGAAAACTGAAGCTCCTGTACCACGGTCTGCTCCGCTCGACCACGCTACAAAAAAGGTTGGAAGAAGGGGACCAAGGGGGAGAGAGAGGGACACTAAGGGATGGGAATGTGGAGAAGGAACACTATGGGATGGGGGGAAGAACACTATAGGGCTAGAGGGCACTAAAAGAGAGGAAGGGGAGATGAACACTGGGGGGGGGGTGGCGAAACCAACCTCACCACTGGGCATTGGAGAAGCCTGTTTGCCTGCCTCCTGCCTGTTACTATGGCCCCTGGGAGATTTGACCCTTTAAAAACAGTAGTTGGGCATATTGTATTTTATTATGCTGCTGTTGGCCCTTTAAGAACCATCTGGGGACATACTGTGACTTTTGGGAACAATGCCCGTTTAAGACTATGGCCCTTGGAAGATATTGCCTGTTAAAGACTACTTTAGCAGATTGGATTTTAAAAGACTTGCTGCCCCTTTAAATGGTATTGGAGCAGTTCTGCAGCTTTAAATTGGCACTTCGGATGCAGCTGAAGTAGTCGAAGTGGCCGCCATTCGACAAACGAACACGTGGCGGCGGCCATCTTTGTTCATTCGAACGAGGTCAGCGGTATGTGTAGCCAAATCCATGGAACTGAAATCGGCTACACATTTCAACAAACACCGCTGACCCTTACCTTCTCCTACACTCCGTTTTCAGCTGCAGAGACTAAGTCCCGTTCGGCAGTTTGAACTCACTGCTATACGAAGCTAAATGCACGAATGGCCCCATTCGTGAATTCGAATGGGACTTAGTAATTTTTCTGTGTAAAATAGACCGACCGCACAGCCCAAATCTATGGAACTGTTTTGGGCAGGAAAATGTGCTTGCGGTCGGTCATAAAGGACTCCCAGCTAACTTTTGATCTACTGCATGGATTTGTCTGATTTTTTAGTATTTTTATTTTTCAAGTACGCTGATTAATAATATGTAAGATATGGATTGGATGTATATTTTTAAAGTTGTAGTACATATATAAAAACTGTATTTTTCCTGCTTGTGAAAATTATGTTAACCCATTGTGTACCATAACTACATCACAAGCAGCGGGGAGGATTTTGTGTGTAATTGCTGGGAGTGTTTTCTGTAATGTACGTGTGTTATTGGTTGCTCTGTAAAACCCTGTGGGCAGTACTAAGTTTGTAGATTGGGAATAAAAGAGGCTGTATGTGCCAGTACCAGTGCCAGTGACCTCAAAACGAACTGTCGTCTCGTTATTGGGGGAATTGGATTGTATGCTGATTGCCAGGAGTGTAAGCTGATTGTATGTTTTTCCTGTTCAGCTGTTTACAGCATTCATATGCTTGAGAGCATTCGTATGCTTCTCCGGCTCGGTGGTTGTGGTGTCTGCTGCAGTGCTTGGAGTCCTCAGGAAGCGCTAGGAGCATCCTTCAATGGAGGTACCCAGTCGGGGTGCCCTTCGATCCGTTACAGGGGGTACTAAGGTATCCTGGAGGGAAGAGAAAAGGAACACTGTGGTAGGAGGGACCACTCAAAGAGAGATGAGAGGAACACTAAGGGGGGAGGAGGGGGTGGGAGGAACATTAAGATGGGGGTACAAAGAGACAGGTAAAGGGGGAGAGGGAAGGGAGTGGAGATTAACACTAAGGGACAGGGGAGAGAGGGGGAGAGGAACACTAAGGGACAGGGGAGGGAGGGGAAAAGAACACTAAGAAACAGGGAAGGGAGGGGAGAGGAACACTAAGGGACAGGTTATGGAGGAGAGAGGGACACTAAGTGACAGGGGAAGGAGGAGAGAGAAACATGAGGGGACAGGGGAGGGAAAGGAAAGGAATACTAAGAGGCAGGGGAGGGAGGGGGGAGTAGAACTAAGGGACAGGGAGGGAGATAGAGAGGAACACTAAGGGACAGGGGAGGGAGGGTAGAAGAACACTAAGGGACAGGGAAGGGAGGGGAGAGGAACACTAAGGAACAGGGAAGGGAGGAGAGAGGAACAAGAGGGGACAGGGGAGGGAGGGGAAAGGAACACTAAGGGATAGGGGAGCA
This sequence comes from Pelobates fuscus, assembly GCF_036172605.1. Taxonomy (NCBI): domain Eukaryota; kingdom Metazoa; phylum Chordata; class Amphibia; order Anura; family Pelobatidae; genus Pelobates; species Pelobates fuscus. The sequence continues at coordinate 37,762,056 of NC_086318.1, read as the reverse complement.
AGGGGAGAGGAACACTACGGGACAGGGTAGGAAAGGGAAAAAGAACACTAGGGGGAGGGGAGGAGAACACTAAAATGGGGGACACTTAGAGACAATTAAGTGGGGAAGAGAAACACTAAGGGACTGGGAAGGGAGGTGAGAGTAACACTAAGAGGCAGGGGAGGGAGGGGAGAGGAACACTAAGGGAAAGGGGAACAAGGGGAGAGGAACACTAAAGACATGGAGGGGAGAGGAACACAGAGGGACAGGGAAGAGGACCACAAATGGACATGGAGTGGGGAGAAAGGAACACAGTGGGACATGAGGGGGGAGGAAGACACACTGTGACAGACCATTGCCTCCGCCAATTGATGCTCCTAGTACTTGCTGAGGACTCCAAGCACTCCACCAGACACCATAAGCACTGCAGAACCCACTACAAGCGATGCAGCTGTGCCAGGGTCTCGCCGTCCTCCACCCACCCTGGACCCAAGACGAGGATCCAGCTTCCAGTGGATAGACCTCTCCTATTCCAGAGAGTGTAGCAGGAACAAGCTCTTACAAGAGCTTATACTCAGGGGAGTATTGTGATTATAGCAATCTCCAAGAGTGTAGTTATCCCATCCCCCAAACATGAGCCAAGGCTTCAAGAAGAGGTCAAGCAGGTCAGTTTAATGGAAGCCAGCACAATTTATACACATGTAAACCCCCAATAGCCTCATTTACATACAACAGGCTGCATAAATTACTATAGTACAAGTAAGGGTGGGGTCAGACAATAGCAAGGGCTGATGGGAGATTGAGAAGGGACAAAGCAGCCAGTTTAAACTGGTCTGGCAGTGTCCCTGGGTCAACGCCATGCTGGGGAAACAATGGGACAGGAAAAAGGGGGAGGGTAGAGGCATAGATAAGCAATACACTCAACATACTCCTCCTCTGTGTCTGAGAGATAATGAATTATCTCCAGGTACAGAAAAACAGACAATTTACAAACACCCCAAAAGTACCCCCAAGATCCATGGAAACCCCACAAGAGTAACATCCTCGGATAGCCGTGATACGGGTGACCAACATATCCAAAAATCGTTTGGTTTGGTTTTTCCATGGAAGTCACTTTTTAACATGTCTTTTTGCAGGGCCTGTAATCCTGGTGCAAGAGGCTGGCAAGAAGGCCCCTCCAAGTACCAGTGGCAAGGTTACTTTTGCCACACACACAGATGGGCCTTGGGGTAAAAAAGATGCACAGAGGGACTGGGGATGAAAGTGACACACAGAAGGGCCTGGGGGTAGAAATACAAAGGCAATGAGGGTGAAAGAGACACAGAGAGGCTGGAGAAGAGGGAAAAAATACACAGAGGGGCTGTTGGAAGATAGACAGGCTGGTGGTGAAAGAGACATACACAAAGGAGCTGGAAAGAATAAAAGACACAAAGGGGCTGGGAGAAAAGGAGTCAAACAAAGGGGCTGGGGGGAGTAAGACACACAAAGGGAGTTGTAAGAGATACAATAGGGGATAAGAAACAAAAGGAGGGTGAAGATGCTTTTTTTTTGGGTGGGGGGAGAGCCATAATTATGTTCGCCAGTGTACCCAAAAACCATTGCATCATGGGCATGAGCATCATGGGAAATGTAGTCCATAAACAATATATGTGTGGCGAATGGGACCTCGCCACTGGGTTCTGGAGGGGCGTGATTGCTCGCCTTTTGCCCCAAGATTATGGACCTGTGGGGTATGGCCTTTAAAACTATTATTGGGGCATATTGAGACTTTTGGGAACAATACCCCTTTAAGACTGTGTCCCCAGACCTTTAAAATACTTTGTTTGTGGCTTTTTCATATTTGGTTCGGTAAATGGGGCTTACCGAACCAATTACTGCATGTGCGGACCACACAGAAGTGGAAGTGTGCAGCCAATTTACCTCCCAGGCTGGGGGGTTAATGCAGGTTAATTGCCACAGTCGAACACGTGGTGGCGGCCATCTTTATTTAGTCAAACGCAGTCAGTAGTGTGTGCAGCCAAATTAATGGAACTAAAATTGGCTACCCATTTGCACGAACACCGCTGACCCTTACCTTCACCACTTCAACGCTTCGGCTGAAGTCCCGTTCGACAATTCGAACGCACAGTTAGACTAAACTATTTGCACGAACGGTGCCCCGTTCGTGCATTCGAATAGGACTTAGTCATTTTTTTTAGTGAAATTGACCAATCGCACAGCCCAAATCTATGGAACTGTTTTGGGTAAGAAAGCATGCTTGCCGTCGGTCAAAAAGTACTTCCAACTAACTTTTTTAACCCTGGAGGGAATTGTATGATTTTTGGATATGTCTATATTTGAAGTGTGCTGATTAATAATATGTAACTTTATGGAGATTGGATGTATATTTTACAAGTTATAAGAATTGTATTAAACCTGTATTTTTCCTGCCTGTGATAATTACATTAACCCGTTGTGTACAGTAATTATATCACAGGCAGAGGGGAGGATTTCATGGGAATGAATGGGAGTGTTTAACTGTTTTGTACGTGTTTGATTGGCTGTACTACAAAACCATGTGGGCAGGGCTGCCATCAGAAATGTTGGGGTCCCTGACAAAGCAAAAGGTCTGGGCCCCCCCCACCCCCTCCCTCCTGGGCCCACCCATGCCCTACCTAGTCTGCTGACAATGATGCGGGACTGAATGTGGTGTGTATAGTGGAAGTGAATTAGAATGTGTGTAATGGATGTAGTGGGTGTGTGTATTAGATACTGTTTGTGCAGTGAATGCAGAGTGTGTGTTTGTGTAGTGGATGCAGTGTGTATAGTGAACACAGAGTGCGTTTGAGTAGTGGATGTAGTGTGTGTACAGTGATGTAGTGTGATGTAGTGTGTAGTGGATGTAGTGTTTGTATGTACTAGATGAAATGTGTTTAGTGGATGTAGTGTCTGTAGTGGATGTAGTGTGTGTATTAGACACAGTGTCTGTGTATAGTGAATAGAGAGTGTTTCAATTTGTGGTGGATGTAGTGTGTGTACTGTGAATACAGGATGTTTGTGTAGTGGATGCTGTGTGTACAGTTAATGCAGAGTGTGTGTCAGTATAGTGAATCCAGAGTGTGTGCATAGTTTAGTGAATGCAGAGTGTGTGTTAGTGTGTAATGAATGCAGAGTGTGTGTTAGTGTGTAGTGAATGCAGAGTGTGTCAGTGTAATGAATGTAGTGTGTGTGTTAGTGCAGTGAATGCAGAGTGTGTGTTAATGTGTAGTGAATGCAGATAGTGTGTTAGTGTGTAGCGGATGCAGAGTGTGTGTTAGTGTAGTGAATGCAGTGTGTTAATGTGTAGTGAATGCAGAGGGTGTGTTAGTGTGTAGCGGATGCAGAGTGTGTGTTAGTGTAGTGAATGCAGAGTGTTAATGTGTAGTGAGTGTAGCGAGTGTTTGAGTAGTGGATGTAGTGTGTGTACAGTGATGTAGTGTGTGTTTGTGTAGTGGATGTAGTGTTTGTATGTACTAGATGAAATGTGTTTAGTGGATGCAGTGTCTGTAGTGGATGTAGTGTGTGTATTAGACACAGTGTCAGTGTATAGTGAATGCAGAGTGTTTCAATTTCTGGTGGATGTAGTGTGTGTACTGTAAATACAGGATGTTTGTGTAGTGGATGCTGTGTGTACAGTTGATGCAGAGTGTATGTTAGTGTAGTGAATGCAGAGTGTGTGTCAGTATAGTGAATCCAGAGTGTGTGCATAGTTTAGTGAATGCAGAGTGTGTGTTAGTGTGTAATAAATGCAGAGTGTGTGTTAGGGTGTAGTGAATGCAGAGTGTGTCAGTGTAATGAATGTAGTGTGTGTGTAAATTTGTAGTGAATGCAGAGTGTGTGTTAATGTGCAGTGAATGCAGAGAGTATGTTAGTGTAGTGAATGCAGAGAGTGTGTTAATGTGTAGTGAATGCAGAGAGTGTGTTAGTGTGTAGTGGATGCAGCGTGTGTGTTAGTGTAGTGAATGTAGAGAGTTAATGTGTAGTGAATGCAGATAGTGTGTTAGTGTGTAGCGGATGCAGAGTGTGTGTTAGTGTAGTGAATGCAGAGTGTGTTAATGTGTAGCGAATGCAGAGTGTGTGTCAGTATAGTGGATGCAGTGAGTGTGTTAGTGTGTAGTGTATGCAGAGTGCATGTTGTATTAGTGAATGCAGTGTGTGTGTGTTGTATTAGTGTATGCACTGTGTGTGTTAGTGTACACAGTGTGTGTGTTGTATTAGTGTATGCAGTGTGTGTGTGTTGTGTTAGTGTATGCAGTGTGTGTGTGTGTGTGTTGTGTTAGTGTATGCAGTGTGTGTTAGTGTATGCAGTGTGTGTTAGTGTATGCAGTGTGTGTTGTGTCAGTGTATGCAGAGTGTGTGTTGTGTTAGTGTATGCAGTGTGTGTTGTGTTAGTGTATGCAGTGTGTGTTGTGTTAGTGTATGCAGTGTGTGTGTGTGTTGTGTAAGTGTATGCAGAGTGCGTGTATTGTTAGTGTATGCAGTGTGTGTGTGTGTGTGTGTTGTGTTAGTGTATGCCGTGTGTGTTGTGTCAGTGTATGCAGTGTGTGTTGTATTAGTGTATGCAGTGTGTGTTGTGTCAGTGTATGCAGAGTGTGTGTTGTGTTAGTGTATGCAGAGTGTGTGTTGTGTTAGTGTATGCAGTGTGTGTTGTGTTAATGTATGCAGTGTGTGTGTGTTGTGTCAGTGTATGCAGAGTGTGTGTTGTGTTAGTGTATGCAGTGTGTGTGTGTTGTGTTAGTGTATGCAGTGTGTGTGTGTTGTGTTAGTGTATGCAGTGTGTGTTGTGTCAGTGTATGCAGAGTGTGTGTTGTATTAGTGTATGCAGAGTGTGTGTTGTGTTAGTGTATGCAGTGTGTGTTGTGTTAGTGCATGCAGTGGGTGTGTTGTGTCAGTGTATGTAGTGTCTGTTGTGTTAGTGTGTGTATGTTGTGTCAGTGTATGCAGTGTGTGTGTGTGTGTGTTGTGTCAGTGTATGCAGTGTGTGTTGTTAGTGTATGCAGTGTGTGTTGTGTCAGTGTATGCAGAGTGTGTGTTGTGTTAGTGTATGCAGTGTGTGTTGTGTTAGTGTATGCAGTGGGTGTGTTGTGTCAGTGTATGTAGTGTCTGTTGTGTTAGTGTGTGTATGTTGTGTCAGTGTATGCAGTGTGTGTGTGTGTGTTGTGGCAGTGTATGTAGTGTGTGTGTTGTGTTAGTGTATGTAGTGTGTGTGTTGTCTCAGTGTATGCAGTGTGGGTGTGTTGTGTCAGTGTAGTAGCGTGTGTGTGTTGTGTTAGTGTGTGTATGTTGTGTCAGTGTATGCAGTGTGTGTGTGTGTTGTGTCAGTGTATGTAGTGTGTGTGTTGTGTTAGTGTATGTAGTGTGTGTGTGTTGTGTCAGTGTATGCAGTGTTTGTGTGTGTTGTGTCAGTGTAGTAGTGTGTGTGTTGTGTTAGTGTGTGTGTGTTGTGTTAGTGTATGTAGTGTGTGAGTTGTGTAAGTGTATGTAGTGTGTGTTGTGTTAGTGTATGTAGTGTGTGAGTTGTGTCAGTGTATGTAGTGTGTGTGTTGTGTCAGTGTATGTAGTGTGCGTGTGTGTGTAAATGTGCAATCTGGGGGGAGAGGGAGGAAGGGGCATTTTAACATTTTTTTTTTTTAAATAAATTTAATTAAATAGTCTCTCCGCCCTCCCTGCTTACCTGTGTCCAGCGAGGGGGGAGATTCCATCCCTGGTGGTCCGGTGGGGGGCCCCCCGGCTCCCTGTTACCGCAGAGGGGGCCCAATAACTCTTGCGAGACCCGTGGAGCGTTGCCATGGCAACCGGGTCTCGTGAGAGTTATTAGCAGAGAGGAGAAGAGGAGAAGCAGTGTGCTGCCTGGGCCCCCTCTGCGGTAACAGGGAGCCGGGGGCACGCGGCTGCACACATAGATAGCGATATTCGCTATCTATGTGTGCAGAGAGGGAAAGTGGGGCCTAGGACTGCCAAAGCATGATGGCGGCCCTGCATGTGGGTGGTAACATTGTGTAAAAATGTGTATATAAGAAACAATAAAGCCACAGCTTTGGCTGTTCCTTCTTACTCTCCAAGCTGTGTCATCCAGTTATTGGAGGGAAGAATATTTTCTCCTGTGTCTGCTGTTCCAGCTTGCAGAAGATTCAACGGGGAAAGTCCTTGTAAGGACTAGAGCTAATTCCCCATTCGGTTCCAGAGTTCCCATGACTGAGTAGTGTCCAGTGCCTGGAGGTGTCTGCTGGAGTGCTTGGAGCCCTCAAGAAGCGCTAGGAACATCCTTTAATGGAGGTACCCAGTAGGGGTGCCAGGTGATCCGTTACATTGGTGGCAAGCAGTGGGATGGCGTCCTAGTGCGAGGTAAAGCAGCTCGGAGACACCGTTCGTGGATTTATAATTGAGGGTAACACTAGTATCTGTACAGCTCCCCTATCTACGAAGGAACTAACTTTCGTCAGAGCAAGCATGGCACCCAGCTACACTACGGAGGAGTTTGATAGAGAGTTTACGGGGCTGCTGGCTTTCTATGGACCCAACACCCATGACTAATCTGTGCAGCACATGAGAAAACTAGTGGAAGAGTACCCACAGTTCAATGCAGAGTGGGCAAAGGAATTGGCAGGTTGGGAGAGACCCCAGCGGCCGAGCAAGTTACAGGGAGTGTGTCGTCCTTCCTCCCCAGCGGCAGTGTGTATCCTTGGGAGAGGAGACAGTCAGTCTCTCTCCCAAGCAGCCAAGTGTGTTACAGGGAGTGGAGACAATAGGTCTCACTCCCCAGTGGCAGTGCGAATCCCAGGGAGCTGAAGGTGTCATCCTTCCTCCCCAGCATCAGTGTGTCCTACAGGGAGCAGAAACAGTCGGTCTCTCTCCCCAGCAGCAGGACAATTTATTGGGAGTGGAGACAGTCAGTCTCCCTCTCCAGTAGCAGCATGTGCTTCAGGGAGAGGAGCATATCGCCCTCTCTCCCCAGCAGCAGCATACCCTACAAAGCTGAGGCCTTATTCTCCCAGATGGTACAGATGGGACCGTGGTCTCTGCACCCAACCTACAGAGATGCTGGACAGCCTATCCAGATCCCCAACTACCCTCGCAGGGATACCAGGAGGAGGGGGTAAGTGACCTATCCCCTCCCAAGCCAAGTCCCAACCAGGCTACCTCAGCAGAAGCGCTGGTATCAGGGAAGAGCGCAGCAGCCTCTGCCCCCCAAGTACCCGCAGCATTTGGACTAATTGCACCAGAGCGATCAAGGGTGTTGACCTCCCACTCAGCGACCTGGGACACACAGGCCCTAGCCAGTCACCAGGAATCACCAGGTGCAGTAACCGTTTGTTTTGGGTGGGCTATTCTTGTACTTGGTCATTGTGGGTGGGTTGTCCGACTAACTCAGGCACCGACCGACAGAAGGTCAGGTACCTGGTTAGTCTACCCCCCAAAGTGGAGATATGTGGCGAAAGTGACCTCGCCACTGGGTTCTGGAGGGGCGTGATTGCTCACCTTTTGCCTCAAGATAATGGACCTGTGGGGTATGGCCCTTTAAAACTGTTATTTGGGGCATATTGAGACTTTTGGGAACAATGACCCTTTAAGACTGTGTCCCCAGACCTTTAAAATACTTTGTGGCTTTTTCCTATTCGGTTCGGTAAATGGGACTTATCAAACCAATTACTGCATAGGCAGACCACACAGAAGTGGAAGTGTGCAGCCAATTTACCTCCCAGGCTGGGGGCTTAATGCAGGTTAATTGCCGACCGCTGGGTGGTCGCCGTTCGTACAGTCGAACACGTGGCGGTGGCCATCTTTATTTAGTCGAACGCGGTCAGCGGTGTGTGCAGCCAAATCCATGGAACTAAAATCAGCTACCCATTTGCACGCACACCACTGACCATTACCTTCTCCTCCACTTCGACGCTTCTACTGAAAACTAAGTCCCGTTCGACGATTCGAACGCACAGTTAGACTAAGCTAATGGTGCCCCGTTCGTGCATTCGAATAGGACTTTGAATAGTCATTTTTCTGAGTGAAATTGATTGGTCAAAAAGGACTTCCAACTAACTTTTTTAACCCTGGAGGGAATTGTATGATTTTTGGATATGTCTATATTTGAAGTGTGCTGATTAATAATATGTAACTTTTATGGAGATTGGATGTATATTTTATATGTTAAAAGAATTGTATAAAACCTGTATTTTTTCTGCCTGTGATAATTACATTAACCCATTGTGTGCAGTAATTATATCACAGGCAGAGGGGAGGATTTCATGGGAATGAATGGGAGTGGTTAACTGTATTGTACGTGTTTGATTGGCTGTACTACAAAACCATGTGGGTGGTAACATTGTGTAAAAAAGTGTATATAAGAAACAATAAAGCCACAGCTCTGGCTGTTCCTGCTTACTCTTCAAACTGTGTGTCGTCCAGTTATTAGAGGGAAGAATATTTGCTCCTGTGTCTGCTGTTCCAGCTTGCAGGAGATTCAATGGGGAAAGTCCTTGTAAGGACTAGAGCTAATTCCCCATCCAGTTCCAGAGTTCCCAGGACTGAGTAGCATCCAGTGCCTGGAAGTGTCTGCTGGAGTGCTTGGAGCACTCAGGAAGCGCTAGGAGCACCCTTCAATGGAGGTACCCAGTCAGGGTGCCAGGTGATCCGTTACAATATGGTGTCAAGGTTAGCCATCACTGCTATAGAAACATGAATTTGAGAAACAAAAACAAACACTTTAAAGAGGTCTGACTTCCCCATCAAACGTTGTTACCCAGTGACAATACACATGACTATCTTTTACTGTGTACAGCACCTGACTGTCCAATGCAAAGCAGTCTATGACATCAGATATTGTATTTAAGGGATACTATCGGCACCAAAAAATCTTTAGCTTAATGAAGTACTCTTGGTGTACTGGTCATGCCACTGCAGTTTTACTGCTCAATTCTCTGCCATCTATGAGACAAAAATAAACCACTTACAGAGTACAATGTATTACTGTGTGTTTAGCACTGTGTATGTGTAGGGCAGGATAATTTGGTGGGATGGGGTCTTGTCTTTCTACATAGGCAAAACTAGTTGGTTTCCCTACCTGGTTAGGGTGCAGGGTGATCGGGGGTGGCAGGGTGATTTGGAGGGGATGATGTCTCAGTACCTATCTAGGGGGCAGGATGATATGGTAGCTGTAGGTTTCCCTACTTTACTGGGAAAAGTAAGGTGATTTTGTGGGGCTCTCTACCTAGTTGGACAGAGAACAATTTGGGGTGCTGAAGGCATCCCTATCCAGTTAGGAAGATTTGGGGGGATAGAGGGTCTCGTGGTATTCCTAGGAAGATTTGATTTGTATAGCTAAGGTTTCATCACCTTGCTGTAGGCATGATTATTTCAGTCCTGGAAGTCTCTCTACCTTGCTGGAGCAAAAATGATTTGGAGGGCTGGGGGTCACCCTACCTAGCTAGGAGAAGGGTTATTTGGGGAGCTGAGGTTTCAATACTTTGTGGGGATGTAGATTACCTAGGGGACATTGGTTTCCTCACTGGGGGAAGAATAATTGGGGAGGACTCTCTACCTTGTTGAAGGAAGGACGATTTGGTAAACTGATGTCTCATTACCTTGCTGGATGCATGGTTATTTCAGTCCTGGAAGTCTCTCTGCATTGCTGGAGCAAGACGGATTTGGGGGCTGGGGATCTCCCTACCAAGCTGGGGGAGGATGATTTGGGGGCTGGGTGTCTCCCCACCTGGTTGGGGGCATGGGGGGTATGATTTGGGGGGTTGGGGTCTCCTTATCTTGCTGGTGGCAAGATGGAAGGATTATTTAGGGTTGGAGGTCTCCTTACTTCTATGGAGAAGGATATTGGGGGGAGGGGGTGGGGGTTGGGGAGGGGGGAGGGGGGTTTTCATACATTGTTGGAGTAAGAATAAATGGGGGTTGGGGATTTCTTTACCTTGCTGGAGCTCCAGCTGCTACGCCTTGCTTTTTTCATGTTTTCTCTCTCTCTATGATTCGGCCAAATGCTGTTTTCAATTCTATGGGTAGCTCTCCCTGCACAATAAGCTCCCTGCCCAGTCCCCTAGTAGGAAAAGAGATTTCAAAGATCTGAGGGCTGCGACAAATTTAGTGTAAATAATGATGTAGCTCTTGAACTACACGTCCCTTGATACTCTGCAAGGAAATTGAGCCAGCTCAATCAGGGCTTAAGGATCTTGAAGTTCGCAATGAGAGAAAAATACCAGCCTTTGAATTTATGGTATTTTTACAATACCAGCACTGGCTGAACAGCATCAAATACTTGCTGTGCAGGTAAAATATCATGCATGTGGCAACCCTACTCTATGTCAGAAATGGAAATACCCTAACATTTAAACCTAAAGTAAACACATGCCAGTCTTTAGCGTGGCCGGGCTAGTGCCCAAGACAGATAAATGAAATATCTGCAAGCAGACAGAGAATAAATGAGAGGCAGGCCGAGGTCTAGGATAACAGAGATACACAGAATCAATGGGTCAAGTTCAGGATAACAGAGAGCAAGAACGGTCAAACAAGACAAGCTCAAAAAACAGTAAATCCAATACACAGCAATATAAACAAACTTTCAGGTAACAAGAACAGTAAATCACAGGGCAGGGAAACAAGGACAAATAATAAGTATATATACCCTACACTGGTTTGTAAATGGTTGCAGAGGGCCACGATGTCACAAGTGTGTATACACCATCAAAATCTGTCACACAGACTGACATTATAAAAGGAGACCAATGGAAGGGTTCCATGTCATATGTGATGTCATAATGAGGCACCAGGAAACTAGAAATGAGTTGGTGTGCATCAGAACACAGAAGAAACATAATTTCTGTGATAGCACGGTGTATGATGGGCAGGTATTACAGGCTCTAGCAGTCTATTAACAGAGTTGGAGATAAAAAAAAAATTAAACAGACTGTCTAATAAACTAAGTTCTAACAGTAGATTGCTCTTTACCAGAAGTGTTTAGGAGGGCTGTGTTAGTCACAGACAAGAGCATATAAAGAAAAGCAATTTAACTCCTAATATAATAATAATATAATATACCTGAAGAGCCCCAATCTGAGCGTACAACATATCCAAAAAGCACTCAGATCGGTTCAGTAGAATGAAAGTTATAGACAAACACCAACAAACACATGCGAACACCAACAAACACTCACCCTGGCTGCTATGGTACGAATGCTCCCCCTGTTTGGTAGATCCTATCTCCTGAACACGTTCATCTAAGTGGTCGGGAAGTGGGACGGGCAGCGGTACTATCTTTCCGGGTTCGCGGAAATGTGAGGCAGAAAATAGTTACAGAGGTTGGATGACCAAGTACCACTGCCTGTATTCGGGAGACAAAATGGCCTGGACTGGAACACGAAAAATGTACTGGACCACATGCGTTCGGTTAATACGAATGACGGCCACCCAGGGAAAGCACTCAAGCGAAGGTGTTAAGTCGTTAATTTGTGATTAACAGCCAGGAGAGGTCGGTGTTCACTGAGGCATAACAGGGACCACACACAAGTCTTTAGGGAGATGAACAAGGGAGTACAGACAATCGAACATAAGGGAATGGAGTCTGCTACACCCCCTGTTTCTCCTTTGCCCCAGGTGCTCCTTGCCCTCCCTTTGCGGCAGGTTTCCCTGCTCTACTTCTGCCCTAGGCTCCCCCAGTTCTCCAGGCTCCCCCTGTTTATCTTCTGTCTAAGTGTGTGTGTGTGTATATATGACACACATGCAGATATTTGACACACATATACAATTTCTTACACACACACACACACACACATATATATATATATATATATATATATATAGATAGAGAGAGAGAGAGAGAAAGACACAAAGATACAAACACTGACAGACATGCAGATACACAAACACACTGTATTTGTGCAGCTGCATATTTGTCAGTATGTGTATCATTGTGTCCCTGTATCTGCATGTGTCAATGTGTGTGTCTGTGTTTCTGCATGTGTGGCAATGTTTGTATATATATGTCTGCACATCTGTATGTGTGCCAATGTGTGTGTATCTGGATGTGTCAGTGCTTGCATCTGTGTATCAGCATATGACACACAGATGCAAACACTGACACACATGCAGTTTCACAGATACACTGATACATACACTAAAGCACATGCAGATACAGGCACACAGATAAACATACTGACACATACATATATACACACTGACACACATACAGATGTTTAGGCACATAGATACAAACATTTCCACATATGCAGACCCACACTGACACACATGCAGATACAGACACACAGATACACACACACAGATACACACTGGCACACATGCAGAAACAGACACACACACCGCAATACATACAGATACACAGACGTACAAATATATCTGTATAATAGCAGTCAGTGTTCTTCAAGCGAGTGTCAGGCCTTCAGCGTGTACTCTGCCAACCTCTGCCAGTCCACTTTGCCACTCATATCAGGTGTGACAATAGCGTGCTTTTAAAAAGAAAAAAAGTGTTTCCACTGTAATAGATTGAATAGCAGTTAGTTGTCTGCCAGCTTCTGTGTCAGGCTCACAGTGGATACTGTGCCCACTTGCCCAGTGCCACCACTCATATCTGGTGTCACAATAGCTTAAGCGTGACATTTAAAAACAACATTTTTTTTTCACTGTAATAGATTGAATAGCAGTTTGTTGTCTGCCAGCTTCTGTATCAGGCTCACAGTGGATACTGTGCCCACTTGCCCAGTGTCACCACTAATATCTGGTGTCACAATAGCTTAAGCTTGACATTTAAAAAAAAAAAAAATGTTTTCACTGTAATAGATTGAATAGCAGTTAGTTGTCTGCCAGATACTGTGTCAGGCTCACAGTGGATACTGTGCCCACGTGCCCAGTGCCACCAATCATATCTGGTGTCACAATAGCTTAAGCTTGACATTTAAAAATAAAACATTTTTTTTTCACTGTAATAGATTGAATAGCAGTTAGTTGTCTGCCAGCTTCTGTGTCAGGCTCACAGTGGATACTGTGCCCACTTGCCCAGTGCCACCACTCATATCTGGTGTCACAATAGCTTAAGCTTGCATTTAAAAACAAAAAAAAAAATTTCACTGTAATAGATTGAATAGCAGTTAGTTGTCTGCAAGCGTCTGGGTGTCAGGCCTTCAGCGTGTACTCTGCCAACCTCTGCAAGTGCACTTTGACACTCATATCTGGTGTGACAATAGCATGCCTTTAAAAAGAAAAAAAGTTTTTCACTGTAAGCTAATAGCAGTCAGTGTCCTTAAAGCGGGTGTCAGACCTTCAGCGTGTACTCTGCCAACCTCTGCCAGTCCACTTTGACACTCATATCAGGTGTGACAATAGGGTGCTTTTAAAAAGAAAAAAGTTTTTCCACTGTAATAGATTGAATAGCAGTTAGTTGTCTGCCAGCTTCTGTGTCAGGCTCACAGTGGATACTGTGCCCACTTGCCCAGTGCCACCACTCATATCTGGTGTCACAATAGCTTAAGCTTGACATTTAAAAATAAAACATTTTTTTTCACTGTAATGGATTGAATAGCAGTTAGTTGTCTGCCAGCTTTTGTGTCAGGCTCACAGTGGATAGTGTGCCCACTTGCCCAGTGCCACCACTCATATCTGGTGTCACAATAGCTTAAGCTTGACATTTAAAAAGAAAAAAAAATGTTTTCACTGTAAAAGATTGAATAGCAGTTAGTTGTCTGCCAGTTTCTGTGTCAGGCTCACAGTGGATACTGTGCCCACTTGCCCAGTGCCACCACTCATATCTGGTGTCACAATAGCTTAAGCTTGACATTTAAAAATAAAACATTTTTTTTTCACTGTAATAGATTGAATAGCAGTTAGTTGTCTGCCAGCTTTTGTGTCAGGCTCACAGTGGATAGTGTGCCCACTTGCCCAGTGCCACCACTCATATCTGGTGTCACAATAGCTTAAGCTTGACATTTAAAAAGAAAAAAAATGTTTTCACTGTAAAAGATTGAATAGCAGTTAGTTGTCTGCCAGTTTCTGTGTCAGGCTCACAGTGGATACTGTGCCCACTTGCCCAGTGCCACCACTCATATCTGGTGTCACAATAGCTTAAGCTTGCATTTAAAAACAATTTTTTTTTCACTGTAATAGATTGAATAGCAGTTAGTTGTCTGCAAGCGTCTGGGTGTCAGGCCTTCAGCGTGTACTCTGCCAACCTCATATCTAGTGTGACAATAGTGTGCCTTTAAAAAGAAAAAAAGTTTTTTCACTTTAAGCTAATAGCAGTCAGTGTCCTTAAAGCGGGTGTCAGACCTTCAGCGTGTACTCTGCCAACCTCTGCCAGTCCACTTTGCCACAATAGCGTGCATTTAAAAACAAAAAAAGTTTTTCACTGTAAGCTAATAGCAGTCAGTGTCCTTAAAGCGGGTGTCAGACCTTCAGCGTGTACTCTGCCAACCTCTGCAAGTGCACTTTGCCACTCATATCTGGTGTGACAATAGCGTGCCTTTAAAAAGAAAAAAAGTTTTTCACTGTAAGCTAATAGCAGTCAGTGTCCTTAAAGCGGGTGTCAGACCTTCAGCGTGTACTCTGCCAGCCTCTGCCAGTCCACTTTGCCACTCAAATCTGGTGTCACAATAGCGTGCATTTAAAAACAAAAAAAAATTTTCACTGTAAGCTAATAGCAGTCAGTGTCCTTAAAGCGGGTGTCAGACCTTCAGCGTGTACTCTGCCAACCTCTGCAAGTGCACTTTGCCACTCATATCTGGTGTGACAATACCGTGCCTTTAAAAAGAAAAAAAGTTTTTCACTGTAAGCTAATAGCAGTCAGTGTCCCTAAAGCGGGTGTCAGACCTTCAGCGTGTACTCTGCCAACCTCTGCCAGTCCACTTTGCCACTCATATCTGGTGTCACAATAGCATGTATTTAAAAACAAAAAACTTTTTTCACTGTTATAGATTGAATAGCAGTTACTTGTCTTCAAGCGGGTGTCAGACCAACAGCGTGTACTCTGCCAACCTCTGCAAGTGCACTTTGCCACTCATATCTGGTGTCACTATAGCGTGCCTTTAAAAACAAAAACCTTTTTTCACTGTAAGCTAATAGCAGTCAGTGTCCTTAAAGCGCGTGTCAGACCTTCAGCGTGTACTCTGCCAACCTCTGCCAATCCACTTTGCCACTCATATCAGGTGTCACAATAGCGTGCATTTAAAAACAAAAAACTGTGCCCACTTGCCCAGTGCCACCACTCATATCTGGTGTCACAATAGCTTAAGCTTGACATTTAAAAATAAAACATTTTTTTTCACTGTAATAGATTGAATAGCAGTTAGTTGTCTGCCAGCTTTTGTGTCAGGCTCACAGTGGATAGTGTGCCCACTTGCCCAGTGCCACCACTCATATCTGGTGTCACAATAGCTTAAGCTTGACATTTAAAAAGAAAAAAAATGTTTTCACTGTAAAAGATTGAATAGCAGTTAGTTGTCTGCCAGTTTCTGTGTCAGGCTCACAGTGGATACTGTGCCCACTTGCCCAGTGCCACCACTCATATCTGGTGTCACAATAGCTTAAGCTTGCATTTAAAAACAATTTTTTTTTTTCACTGTAATAGATTGAATAGCAGTTAGTTGTCTGCAAGCGTCTGGGTGTCAGGCCTTCAGCGTGTACTCTGCCAACCTCATATCTAGTGTGACAATAGCGTGCCTTTAAAAAGAAAAAAAGTTTTTTCACTTTAAGCTAATAGCAGTCAGTGTCCTTAAAGCGGGTGTCAGACCTTCAGCGTGTACTCTGCCAACCTCTGCCAGTCCACTTTGCCACAATAGCGTGCATTTAAAAACAAAAAAAGTTTTTCACTGTAAGCTAATAGCAGTCAGTGTCCTTAAAGCGGGTGTCAGACCTTCAGCGTGTACTCTGCCAACCTCTGCCAGTCCACTTTGCCACTTAAATCTGGTGTCACAATAGCGTGCATTTAAAAACAAAAAAAGTTTTTCACTGTAAGCTAATAGCAGTCAGTGTCCTTAAAGCGGGTGTCAGACCTTCAGCGTGTACTCTGCCAACCTCTGCAAGTGCACTTTGCCACTCATATCTGGTGTGACAATAGCGTGCCTTTAAAAAGAAAAACAGTTTTTCACTGTAAGCTAATAGCAGTCAGTGTCCTTAAAGCGGGTGTCAGGCCTTCAGCGTGTACTCTGCCAACCTCTGCCAGTCCACTTTGCCACTCATATCTGGTGTCACAATAGCATGCATTTAAAAACAAAAAACTTTTTTCACTGTTATAGATTGAATAGCAGTTACTTGTCTTCAAGCGGGTGTCAGGCCAACAGCGTGTACTCTGCCAACCTCTGCAAGTGCACTTTGCCACTCATATCTGGTGTCACTATAGCATGCCTTTAAAAACAAAAACCTTTTTTCACTGTAAGCTAATAGCAGTCAGTGTCCTTAAAGCGCGTGTCAGACCTTCAGCGTGTACTCTGCCAACCTCTGCCAGTCCACTTTGCCACTCATATCAGGTGTCACAATAGCGTGCATTTAAAAACTAAAAAACTTTTTCACTATTTTAGATTGAATAGCAGTTACTTGTCTTCAAGTGGGTGTGTCAGGCCAACAGCGTGTACTCTGCCAACCTCTGCCTGTGCACATTGCCACTCATATCTGGTGTCACAATAGCGTGCATTTAAAAACAAAAAACTTTTTTCACTGCTATAGATTCAATAGCAGTTAGATGTCTTCAAGCTGGTGTGTCAGGCCTACAGCGTGTACTGTGCCAACCTCTGCCACTGCACAGTGCCACTCATATCTGGTCTCACAGTAGCTTGCACACATAGTACCACTAATCCAAAAAAAATGACAGGCAGAGGCAGGCCACCCCGCAGGGGCCATCGTGGTCATGGTGCTGTGATTCCCTTTGGCCCTAGAATAATGCCCAGTTTTCAGAGGCCACGTTACCCTGAACTTGAAAAGTTCTGAGGACATAGTTGACTGGTTAACACAGGACACCCAATCTTCTACAGCTTCCGCTTGGAACCTTGACTCACCATCCTCCTCCAGCTTAGCTTCGGTCTCCTCTCAAGATACCACTCACCCGCCTGCCGCCACCACCAAAACTAGCACCACAGCCACTTCACTTGGTATGTCAGAGGAGTTATTCACACATCCGTTTGAAGAAATGAGTGATGCGCAACCATTATTGCCAGAGGATGTAGATAACAGGGATATGTCTCAGGCAGGCAGCATTACACACATGGACGTATGGTGTGATGATGATGATGTTGTACCCACTGCTGCTTCCTTTGCTGAGTTGTCAGATACAAGTGAAGCGGTTGATGATGACGATGCGTCCATGGATGTCACGTTGGTGCCCGCTCGGCAAGGAGAAGAACAGGACGAAAGTTCATATGGGGAGACAGAGAGGAGGAGGAGGAGAAGAGTTGGAAGCAGGGGGAGTTCGTCGCAAGGAGCTAGTGGCACAGTCAGACAGCATGCATCGGCACCTGGGGTGAGCCAGACAACACGCCAATCAACGCATGCTGTTGCCACCACCAGAATGCCGTCATTGCAGAGCTCAGCAGTGTGGCATTTTTTTTGTGTGTCTGCCTCTGACAACAGCGATGCCATTTGCAACCTGTGCCAAAAGAAACTGAGTCGTGGGAAGTCCAGCACCCACCTAGGTACAACTGCTTTGCAAAGGCACATGATCGCACATCACAAACGCCTATGTGAACACATGAGTACAAGCAGCACACAAACTCAAAGCCGCCATCCTACTCCTGGAACAGCATCTTCAGCCACGTTAACCACTGCTGTCCTCCTTGCCCCCTCTCAACCATCCGCCCCTCCGTCTCTCGCCTTGAGCAGTTTCTGCTCATCTGCCCACAGTCAGGTGTCTGTCAAGGACATGTTTGAGCGTAAGAAGCCAATGTCACACAGTCACCCCCTTGCCCGGAGTCTGACAGCTGGCTTGACTGAACTCTTAGCCCACCAGCTCTTACCATACAAGCTGGTGGAGTCTGAGGCATTCAAAAAATTTGTAGCTATTGGGACACCGCAGTGGAAGGTACCCGGACGAAATTTCTTTGCACAAAAGGCAATCCCAAACCTGTACTCGATTGTGCAAAAGGAAGTAATGGCATGTCTGGCACACAGTGTTGGGGCAAGGGTCCAGCTGGCCACTGATACCTGGTCAGCAAAGCATGGTCAGGGCAGGTATATCACCTACACTGTGCATTGGGTAAACCTGCTGACGGCTGCCAAGCATGGAATGCGTGGCTCTGCAGAGGAGTTGGTGACACCGCCACGACTTGCAGGCAGGCCTGCTGCCACCTCCTCTACTCTATCCTCTTCCATAACCTCCTCGGCTGAGTCCTCTTCTGCTGCTGCGTCTTGCTCCACATCAATGGCACCCCCTCAGCTCCCCAGGTACTGTTCAACATCCCAGATACGGCAGTGTCACGCCATATTGGGGTTGACTTGCCTAAAAGAGAGTCACACCAGACCAGCACTCCTGTCCGCCCTGAACGCACAGGTTGATCAGTGGCTGACTCCGCACCAACTGGAGATCCGCAAAGTGGTTTGTGACAACGGAAGAAATTTGTTGGCGGCATTGCATTTGGGCAAGTTGACAAATGGGCCGTGCATGGCACATGTGTGTAATCTGTTCGTACAATGCTTTGTGCATAAGTACCCAGGCTTACAGGATGTCCTTAAGCAGGCCAGGAAGGTGTATGGCCATTTTAGGCGTTCCTACATGGCCATGGCGCACTTTTCCGATATCCAGCGGCGAAACAACATGCCAGTGAGGCGCTTGATTTGCGACAGCCCGACACGTTGGAAATCAACACTCCTAATGTTCGACCGCCTGCTCCAACAAGAAAAAGCTGTTAACGAGTATTTGTATGACCGGGGTGCTAGGGAGCCTCTGCCGAGCTGGGAATTTTTTTGCCACGTTACTGGACGCTCATGCGCAATGACTGTAGGCTCATGCGTCCTTTTGAGGAGGTGACAAACCTAGTCAGTCGCACCAAAGGCACCATCAGCGACATCAAACCATTTGTTTTCTTCCTGGAGCGTGCCCTGCGAAGAGTGCTGGATCAGGTCGTAGATGAGCGTGAAGAGGAAGAGTTGTGGTCACCATCACCACCAGAAACAGCCTTATCAGCATCGCTTGCTGGACCTGCGGCAATGCTGGAAGAGGATTGTGAGGAAGAGGAGTCAGAGGAGGAATGTGGCTTTGAGGAGGAGGAGGAAGACCAACCACAACAGGCATCCCAGGGTGCCCATTGTCACCTATCTGGTACCCATGGTGTTGTACGTGGCTGGGGGGAAGAACATACCTTCAGAGAGATCACTGAGGTCGAGGAACAGGACATGAGTAGCTCGGCATCCAACCTTGTGCAAATGGGGTCTTTCATGCTGTCATGCCTGTTGAGAGACCCTCGTATAAAAAGGCTGAAGGAGAACAACCTGTACTGGGTGTTCACGCTACTAGAGCCCCGGTATAAGCAGAAAGTGCCTGAAATGTTACCGAATTACGGCAAGTCGGAAAGGATTCAGCAGTTCCAAAATCAATTAAAAAGTATGCTTTACACAGCGTATAAGGGTGATGTCACAGCACAACGGGAATCTAACAGGGGAAGAGGTGAAAATAATCCTCCTCCTCCCACGACCATGCCGGCAAGGACAGGACACTTTACTTTTTAAGTCCTACGCATCACAACAGCCCTTCGGGATCCACCCTCAGAGAACGACTTGACCGACAGGTAGCAGACTACCTCGCCTTAACTGCAGATATCGACACGCTGAGGAGCGATGAACCCCTTGACTACTGGGTGTGCAGGCTTGACCTGTGGCCTGAGCTATCCCAATTTGCGATAGAACTTCTGGCCTGCCCCGCTTCAAGTGTCCTGTCAGAAAGGACCTTCAGTGCAGCAGGAGGTATTGTCACTGAGAAGAGAAGTCGCCTA
This sequence comes from Pelobates fuscus, assembly GCF_036172605.1. Taxonomy (NCBI): domain Eukaryota; kingdom Metazoa; phylum Chordata; class Amphibia; order Anura; family Pelobatidae; genus Pelobates; species Pelobates fuscus. Next base: position 37,742,140 of record NC_086318.1, on the reverse strand, counting down.
GGTCAAAAAAGTCTAGATTACCTCACCTTTATTAAGATGAATGAGGGATGGATCCCGAAGGGACTGACAATGGGCGATACATTCGACTAAAAAAGGCCTGATGAGGGGGACTACTTAACACACCACTCCTATCTGGTGGCACATTAGATTGCACGCGCAGTGCCCCAAATTTGAAAGAGGAGGACCGACCAAGCATCTTTTTCCATCTCCCCCTTCCTAAAATCGATGCCTTATATACACGTCCCCTGATAGGTTATGTAACAGGGATTAAACTGATAAGAATAGTACTACTTAACACACTACTCCTATCTGGTGGCACATTAGATTGCACGCGAAGTGCCCCAAATTTGAAGTAGGAGGTCCGACCAAGCATCTTTTTCCATCTCCCGCTTCCTAAAATCGATGGCTTATATACACGTTCCCTGATAGGGGACGTAACAGTGATTAAACTGATAAGAATAGTACTACTTAACACACTACTCCTATCTGGTGGCACATTAGATTGCACGCAAAGTGCCCCAAATTTGAAGTAGGAGGACCGACCAAGCATCTTTTTCCATCTCCCGCTTGCTAAAATCGATGCCTTATATACACGTCCCCTGATAGGGGACGTAACAGGAATTAAACTGCCAGGAATAGTACTACTTAACAAACCACTCCTATCTGGTGGCACATTAGATTGCACGCGCAGTGCCCCAAATTTGAAGTAGGTGGACCGACCAAGCATCTTTTTCCATCTCAAGCTTGCTAAAATCGATGCCTTATATACACGTCCCCTGATAGGGGACGTAACATGGATTAAACTGATAGGAATAGCACTACTTAACACACCACTCCTATCTGGTGGCACATTAGATTGCATGCGCAGTGCCCCAAATTTGAAGTAGGAGGACCGACCAAGCATCATTTCCATCTCCCGCTTCCTGGGTGGAGGAAGAGAGACCTTTAATGACATCAGTGAGGACAAGGAATGGGACATGGCTAGCTTGGTATCCAACCTTGTGCAAATGGGGAGTTTGCGGTTGTGCAAATGGACTGTTTGCGGTTGTTTGCGGTGCATTAAACGGGGAGTTTGGTCTGTCACTGTGAAGCGGGCATAACCCTTACACTACCTGATCGATTCAACATCATACCTGATGTTTTAAAGCACGTTATCCCAAACAATTTAGGAATGTTAGGTGATTTATGCCCTTTATGGATTAAAACCAGACTCTGCATCAACTATGTAATTTTCCATGGGAGTTTTGCCATGGATCCCCCTCCGGCATGCCACAGTCCGGGTGTTAGTCCCCTTGAAACAACTTTTCCATCACTATTGTGGCCAGAAAGAGTCCCTGTGGGTTTTAAAATTTGCCTGCCCATTGAAGTTTGCCCAGTTCGCCCGTTCGCGAACATTTGCGGAAGTTAGCGCTCGCCGTTCGCGAACTGAAAATGTTTTGTTCGCGACGTCACTATCCTCTAGTAGTTGCCATCCTCGCAAAACTCTTCTGTTTAGGAAAACTTATCATGTTGCTGTGTAATTTCTCTCTTTAATCCAGTCTTCTCTTTTTACCCTCACAAAATGCATGGTCTCCTTTACAATTTACAATTTTTTCACACACTAATTTTTTTTGTTTTTGTTTTATTATATTAAAGGGTTAACTCAACCATCAAAACCACTACAGTCTACTGCGGCTATAATGAGTTGCCATCTTACCTGGTCCTTATGCTTCTGCAGAGCTGCAGAGCTGTAGAGCTCCAAAAGCCATATGTTGATACTGACACTCATTCATTGACCGAGAGCATCAGATGACCACTGTCAGCTGACAAACGAGAGTCTGTGTATCTAAATTTCCATATAGTTAACATGATTTAGCCTCTTGCTCTAGGCTGGCTGATGACACCCCATAATGCTATTGACAGTGGTGTTACACCTCCAGTAGAAAAAGGGGTTAGAGTTGGTATGTGCAGCTTTGTACAGAGAAGCCATGCTAACAGACTCCAGGAACCATGACCATTTCAATTTTATCACATGACAGGAGGCTTCATATTTTGCATAACTTTCTTTACTTTATGCCTCCAGCAGCACAAGTCAATCAGAAAACTTTAAACCAATCAGTAACAGGCATCACATCCATATATAAAGCCCTGACAGTCACATGATTTCCTCTTTCTTTGCTGCTTACCAGCCAAGGCACAGGTCAGAGTATTTTGCTCCAAACAGTTTTCATTTATATTACATGTATCATTATATTTGAATGTTTATGGTGTGGTATTTGTCCCCTGCTACCCTCTCCCTTCTCTACCCTGATTATCTGCTAAATTGCTTTTACATTTTGGTATTAGACTTGCTTTTCTTCCCTGATAATTTGCTAGTTGCCTTTTCAGTTGGTATTAGCTTTGTCTCTTTAATATGATAATTTGCTAATTCCCTTTTGCTTTGTGGGGATTACATTGGTCCTTCTATCCAGATTTTATTGCTGTTGATTCTACGTTTTTCTATTGGACTTGTCTCTGCTGGCACTTTGTTGTTTCACTTTCTCTGATTTAATCTCGCGTGGATCGCAGCGTTTTACCATGATCGCGTTTTGTTTGCTCTGGTGCCAGGACTTCAGGGCAGGTCTCTAGGGGTTGGGAGTACCGGGTGGACTCAGTACTGCACCGGCAGGCCGCGATCGATTTGGCGATCGCGGACCGCACGGCGCATTTGCGCGCGAACGGCGGACATCTTGAATCTCGTGGCTCTCGCGAGATTCACATCGGCCATTCGGTTTTAGCCAGTTCGTGATTCCCACGAACTGGCAGTCTGCTCTACATTGTCAAAAATAAAGTTCCTGTGAAATGAAGTTCTCCAAGTCTTTTTCTGGGAGATTATGTATTAAATGTTCACTGCTAAAATCAATCCTGTTACACAACACTGGCAGGTGGAATAAAGTTGACAGGATTAGGCATGGAGTGTCCACTTATGTAGGACTGATCCCTGCTGTGTGCATATACTGGATGCAGTACTCAGGTCTACTGGCAGTTTTCTCTATAATGTTACATACAAATGTCATGTGGAATAAAAGTTTTCTTGTAAATCTGGAGGATTAAGACTGGACTTTTCCCTGCTGTGGGCACATAGTGGATACTTTACTCTATCTGCTGGCAGGGAAATTAAATAGAGCTGATAACTTACTCAGCTCCCTAATCCCACTGGACCTCACAACCACTGGATATACTCCATCCCCACAGGGATACAGGACACAGTAGTGGAGGCACATAATGGAGTGATTAACAGGGGTGACCCCCCTTATGCTGGGTGAACCCCAAGCATGGCAGACACCTCTGCAAAGTGACATTGTGGTTCAGGGGTGACCCCCCTTACACTGGATGAACCCCAAGCGAATCTGGTCCCTGTCCTAGTGACATACCTATACTGGGGTGAACCCCCTACGCTGGGTGACCCCCAAGCGAATCTGGTCCCTGTCCTTGTGACATACCTATACTGGGGTAACCCCCCTACGCTGGGTGAACCCCAAGCGAATCTGGTCCCTGTCCTAGTGACATACCTATACTGGGGTGAAACCCCTACGCTGGGTGACCCCCAAGCGAATCTGGTTCCTGTCCTACTGACATACATAGACTGGGGTGAACCACCTACACTGGGCGAATCCCAAGCGAATCCTATTCCAGTACTAGGGACATATATATATTTATATACTGGGGTTTAACCACGGAGTACGATCTGTTACCGTATGCACAGACCGGAACACAATGGATACATGTATGTCGACAGAACCAGGAAGGAGAGCTCACGGTGCTGCCAAATCTCCACAGTACTATATCCAATAAGGGTGACCCCTTGGATAATTTGGAGGCTACCATACCTCCCCATACACGGGCTTACGTCCCGACGTTACTGACCGCTCATCCCGGTCTTATTGAGGGTGATCCCCTCCTCAGACCACTCCCAGGAAATCTCTAAGTGGTACTGATTGAAACAATTCTGGGTGACCCCCAGTTGTACGTGGAGGCCCACTAGTGGCAATAAGTGTACTGCCGTACCTGACACCTGTTCGGTACCCCACAAACCGAAAGAGTGTCCCAACATGCCATAAGAGACATACATACAGGGGTGACCCCCTACGCTGGATTACCCCCAGGCTAGTCTTACTACGGTGCTAGTGGCATAGGTGCGAAGGGGTGACCCCCCACGCCCTTTTCTAGGGCTTCTACCTTCAGAGTACGCTCTGTCGTATGCACAGACCAGGGCACACTAGATGCATGTGTTCCGACACCTCTATGCTTCAACTGGAGGATCCGCACACCCTTCCCTTAACCGAGAAGGAGAACTCACAATACTGCCAAACACCACAATTCTTGGACATATAAGGATGAACCCTTGGATTATACATAGGGAGGCTTTCACGTCTCCCATACTCGGGCTACGCCCCGACATCGCAGACCGCTCATCCCGATCCTACTGAGGGTGTCCTCATTCTCAGACCACTACCCAGATCCTGAGAAAGTGGTACCTATTGATCAAAATTCTGGGTGACCACAGTTGTAGACAGAGGCACACTGAGTGGCAATAAGCGTACTGTTGTACGATCCTGGCTCCACAGACCGAAAAGGTGTGAACCAACAGGTCGGACTTCCCTCAATTCCCCTGACTGATTTTCAGGGGCGGATTAAAGCCGCCAGGGCAGCTCCGGAGGAAGAAGTCCTCTCCAAGATACTGACTAACAAGTTGGACATCTTACCACCTAAACACCATTGGAAGGGCCCAACACGGCTTCCCCAAAGGGGAAAGAGAACACTCCGACTTAGCGGAACCGTCCCGCAGAATGTCCTGTCTATTAAACATCTCAGGCTCCATTATCAGGGGAGAAGGACTTCATCCCTCCCCCTTCTCTGGAGATCATGAGAGAATGGAGAGTCTCCATCGGAAGAGATAAAGTGACAGAATCCGCCTAACAAGAAAGGTTTCCTTAGGCACACTGGACAATCTGGTTTGACTCACGTACCACCCGACACCCAGGGTCATCCGAGAGGGGTTTACCGGAGCACCGGGCACACTTTGCCAACTTCCGGCTTCGGGGAAAAGAAGTCCGAAACAAGCTCAGGGTGGAATGCCCATACCCTCTATGAACGAACAAGATAGTCCTCACCAGGGAGCTCAGTGTCACTGCGGGGATATCTATGTCCCGATCAGGCCGGGGTCCACGTAAAGGTGTAAGACAAGGACTCAAAACCAGTTAGGATGAATTACTGGACATGATCAGCCCCGAGTAAAAATTCTATACTTTGCGGAACTGACCCCACCCAAGACTCACCTCTAGAAACTCACGATGTGAAGGAATGGGTGCAAAGGGCAATATGTAGGTTGGGGGAACGCAAGGCAGACAGTGGCGCAGAACGGCGCAAAACAGCCCAATTAAAGATGGATTTTACACCTTTGAAGTTAGGGACGAAAGAACAAGGACCTCAAGCGGACGGACTATTGTTTTGGTAGTAAGGAAGAAGACAGGAGACTATCGCCCAGTCATCAATCTAGGCCAACCCAATGGTTTGGGGGCGTACCGACAACTCAAGAAGGAAGGTATACATCTATTAGGAGACCTACTCCTCGAAAGGGGTTTGCAAGATTGGATTTGAAGGACACTTACCTACTGGTTCACATGGTGCCTCAAGAAGTTTCGGAAGCTGGTCATGGCGCACTGAAGAGCAAAGGGTATCCGCTGTAGCATACCTAGACGACTTGCTGACCTTTTGCAAGTCCAATTCCTGACTACGTCTACAAACGAGATTTATATTACTGTTTCGGGAATTGTTGGGATTCATAGTGAACAGAGAGGAGTCGGTTCGATCCCAGTTCCGAGTAACTACGTACCTCTACTTCAGAATAGATTCCACCTTAGGCGGATTACATCTTCCCACATCAGCGATAGCCGACGGGTACGGCGGAAAGGCTCCATAATCCCTTGACTATTTCCCAGGACCACTTCACTACCGGGCCAGACATCGGCTGAAAGCTCACTGCCTGAGATCCGGGCACACCTATGAAATTGTAATCCGAATGGGAAGGACTTCGATAGTACTCATTACGGAGGTAAAGGAGCCAAGCGTGGCACCTAGAATGATTGTTGTTAATTGGGATCATCCTCTGCTTCTTCAGTTTTAACTTGCCTTCGGGCAGATCCAAAAAGGAGAACATCATCTATTGATAATGCAGGAGCGGTGGATTGGTGTCTTCCAAGGGAGACTGGTATGTCAAGGGACTATCGCAACCAACTAGAGACCTATTATGGGACTCATGGACAACAGGTATTCCCCGAAATAACTTATCCGCATGGAATAACAAGAAAAAGGAAACTCAAAAGGCTGGAAAGTGTGGGGGGGGGGGGGGAAGACACTCCCGTATCCCACTGCCGAGCCTCCAGAGTATAGAGGTCACCTGGACTGGTTAAAAAGGGGGTAACCCTGGAAATTGTAGAAAAAAGGAAGAAAAAAACCAAAAAGGGTACACTTGGAGTTCGCTGGGGTATGGAAAGGGACTGCGATCCTTTTATTACCCCTATCTACCTCGATGTTGAATCTTTATCGTAATTTTTCACTACGGACAGTTTGGAAGGATCCGACCGTTCCATTAACGGGATACGTTCCGCTATTTCGACGGCGCATAGTACGATTCACGACACTCCGGTCGATCAAGAGCCTTTGATAGGCCGCTTTCTGCGGGGTAGCAAACGGTCCAGAAGCATGAATCTTTTGGAACTAGTCAGATAACACGAACCTATCCCTCCGTCAGCCGTCAGCCATAGTCACGTTACTTTAGATTTTTCGTCGGGTATCAGATATACTGGAGTTCGACGTAGATGGTCTTTTCGGTATCACCAGAAGGTGTCTCGTAGAACTAAATCCTATTCGCGTCTGTATTTTACCCGGTTCCCGGCGGTTTCCCAGTCTTTGTGCAGTTATAGTGTGGACATCAGTTGGGTCCCATCACCTTTCACGTATTTCTGTTCTTTTCAGAGTAACCATCATAAAGATAAAGATCAAGATAAAGCTGGAAGGTTTCAAGTCGTGTTCCAAGTTATGTTCTACACGTTACTCAGGACTGTTATTTGAATTCCATGACGTTATAATGGACTGTTTTTCGCATCAAAGAAAGAGGAAATCATGTGACTGTCAGGGCTTTATATATGGATGTGATGCCTGTTACTGATTGGTTTAAAGTTTTCTGATTGACTTGTGCTGCTGGAGGCATAAAGTAAAGAAAGTTATGCAAAATACTCGCCTCCTGTCATTATTAAAATTAAGATTATAGGTACACTACGTTAGCATAATCTACAATTCTCTGACGTGTTGATGGTGTTTCCAGTAACATTCTATCTAAACAGGCTTTAAATCTTATAATCTTTGATTGCCTCTGATATGTACTTCTTTTGCATACACAATGGATATGTGTCTGCTTTATATCATAATTTTCATTTTTTAAGTTGTATTGTGCTGTACATGTTCAGACCTCATCATGCATTTCCTCAATATTTGCATCTCTTTTTGTTTGTTTATCATTATGAAGATGTGTGTTTTTAAATTTCCTGTGAGAAACTATTAATGAATGTTTAAAAAAAACAAAAAAGATGCGAATAGCAAATGTGCTTAAAAATACACACCTGACGGTAATGGCCGACAACAACACCTGCTTCTTTAACACCAGTACCATAGTAAAAATGGTCTTCTTCCTTCCACCATTCCAGACAAGTATTCTCCCAGCTAATTGGCCTTGGAGATCTTAAAATATTCTCTCCCAAAACTATTCCTGAAAAAACAAAAAACAAATAATATGCATAAGAAACATGATTTGAGAAAATAAATTGAACCTATGGTTCTTACAAGCCTTTACCCATATCAACAATGCATTATAACTATACGGTACATGACGTGGATGGGTAGAAGAGAAGCTGGAAGTAAGGTAATGTGCAGGAGTGATCAACAGTTAAGAAATTAAGTAGTAGGTTGGAGCGATAAATAAGCGATGAAGGAAAATGCATCAGATTTCCCATAGACTTTCAAAGTTAACCCTTAACCCCTTAAGGACACATGACGCGTGACATGTTATGATTCCCTTTTATTCCAGAAGTTTGGTCCTTAATGGGTTAAGGTCACAGCTTCAGTTACTTGACTTTCATGAGCAATTTTTTGCATTTTTGCAATCTGTGTGTTTTACAGCATTTTCCATCTTTGTCATTTAATGCTTCAACACCTATGATGAACTGTTTTTTTAAAGGATAAAAAGGGCTTTAATTTGATGTGGCATGTAGAAATAAAAAAATCTCATGTATTATTTAAAAAAAACAAGATGCCAAAATATTGCAGTATTATTATTTATAAAGTTCAGACAAATTACGCAGCACTGTACAATGGGTGTACTAACAGACATGCATTAATGGACGTAGGACGGGAGCGCCGCACGGACGCGCACGTCCTCCTCGTGGAGATGCTGACGCCCTAGGAGAGTGAAGCAGCGGGAAGCCCCGGAAGCCCCGAGCAGCCGCGCCTAAAGCCGCCTGAAGCCGCCGAAAGCTGAACCCGCAACCCGCAATTGAAAATTGGCCGTAGCCCAGCTTCACCTGCAGCCCAGAAACAGCCGACGCTGAGGGACCGGAGAGCTGATAGAGAGCCAGAACGCCTGAGAGCACGAACGCCGGCGGCTAAAACGCCAGGCGTGGATGGTTGAAGACAGGCTTCCCCTGAGCGTAAACCGACAGACAAGTGAGTTCGGGGAGTTAGGGGAGTGAAACAGAGGATATAGAGGCCCTGATGAAGACGGGCAGCCCCATATTTAGAGTCTGAGCTGCACAAAAGGCTGTATAAAAGGTGCCCTATAAAGCTTAAGACTTCAAGACTTATAGCACTCGGGCGGACGAGTAATACTTTGAAGTGGCTGAAAATATACTATTCAATAAACCATACAAGACAATTGCTTAAGATAAGAAGTACTCCTCCTGCACATCCTTTTGAAGATATATAGAAGCACCTGGGAGGAGCAATACAAGCAAGGGGTTTCAGTAGAGCTGTAGCTTCGGCATTCAATATAAAGAGCTGAGAAAGTGGAGAGAAAGGCAAGAGAAAGAGAGGAAAAGAGAAAGAAAGGGGAAAGGGGGGCTCCCGTAAAACAATAAATAAATAAATAAAGGAGTATCATGAATTATGAATCATAAAATATAAGGATTAAGTGAATTTGGATTAAGGAAGATATTAGGTTGCTCTAAGCTTTAAGCTGCATAATATATTTTAGCGCAACTAAGTGAACCTGGCTAAAATCTGGCTGAAGGAGGATAGAGAGAAAGGGGAAAAAGAGGAGAAAAGAGATTTTTTTTTTATTGCTCGCCATGGCATCAAGGAAAGGTCAAGACAGTAAACAGCTTACTAAAAGAGACAGAGAAAAGAAACAAGAAGGCAAGACGGGTAGGAGACTCTCCTTTTCAGCGCCGCTGTCAACCCAGAAACAGGAAATTGATCATCAGAATGTATCGGATTCCTCATCTCAATCACCTAAAGAATCTGTGAATTTGTCGCCAAAGAGTTTACCAAAAAGGAAACTATCCTCTAAAGAATATAGTTCGGAAGAACTACATACCTATCTCGAGTCCTGCTTTGAACGACAACTAGATAAGATTAAGAATGGGATCCATGAAGGCCTCATGGAATTTAAAGCAGAGTTAATACAGTTGGAAAAAAATTTTAAGCACAATGAAGAAAAATTGGAAGCTCTGGAATTTCAGCAAGTCTCTGCAGAAGATAATATGAGAAAAGCAAATCAAAAAATAGGTGAATTGGAACTCAAAATCGCAGATCTTGAAGATATATAACTTAAGAATCCGAGGCGCAATAACTTAAGAATCCGAGGCATTTCAGAATCTGTCAATAATGATATACTGCAAGACCACATAACGGAGCTCCTTGTGCAACTAGGCATACAAATGACAAATCCATTAAATTCCCTGGAAAGATGCCATAGAATTATGAAACCAGATTTTGTGGCACAAGGGGAGCCTAGAGATGTAATGATCTGCTGCTCGACATACAAAATGAAAGAACAAGCTTTAAAAGCAGTTAGATCCATTAAACTGAAGGACCCATATAATAACATCTTGATTTTTCCGGACATTTCATTATATACTAGGGCCAAAAGAAAACCGTTTGCACCATATACTAAGATTCTACGCCAGAAGAATATTAGATACTCCTGGAGGTATCCCTGTAAATTAATAATTTCTTACGAAGCAAGGACCTACTCTTTTTCAGATCCTATGGCAATTTCAAAGTGGTTCAGACAGCAGAACTTTGATCAGATTAATCCAACGGAGGGAGATAAAGGCTGAAGCGGAGAAGATAAATATTACAATTTAGAGGACTTTTTTTTTTTTTCCCCCTTCCTCTCTTCCCCAATCCAGAAGACATCTTTAGAAGGCATAACAGGGAAAGAGAGGAGAAGATGAAGGAGGAAAGAAGAGAAAAAGGGAAGAGGGGAAGGGGGAGAAGGGGACGGGTAGGGAAAAACGAAGGTCATTGTAACTCTAAAAATATAAATCAGATATTCTTAAGGTGATAGATATTACACTGGACACTTTATATGATATGAATCACTAATGGTATTAGGAGGATAAACAGAGTATAGAAGGAACAAATGAAATATAGATGTATTGCAATGATTATGTGTATCTTAGAAAAAGGGGTAAGAAAAGGGAAAAGGGAGTAAAAAGAGGAGTCAGAGAACCTACTTAAACGAGGTCACTTAATATTTGTAAAGTTTGAAGATTTAAAGATATAAAAAATGAAACACATGAGTACACCAAAGGGAAAGGGTTGTAATGGAAAGAAAGGGCAATAGGACAAAGTTAAGTACGAGGAAGATACTCACTGATGTGATAGATGTTTTTTTTTTTTTTTCCTTTTGTGTTTATAATGTACACGGGATATAAGGGAGGATGCACAAATTGAAGTTAATGCCGATCACAAGATATTTATATGGTTTGATAGATATTGATATTGGCCACAGATAGAATGAAATAGGGATGATAGTAGAGGCCTAGAGAAGGATAAATGACTGTAAATGGAGTATATACAAATATCTGATTTTTTGATGAAGGAAATAGACCCCTTTTTTTTTTTTTTCTTGTCCCCCCCCACTTTATGAAGTTTTATAATGGCGGGATAACCAGGATTACCTACTTTAAAATTACCCAAAAGGCAACTTAACGTAATATGATTAAAATACACCCAAAGAGGGCAGTTTAGCATCAAAATACTGATCCTGAATAGGATCTATTTGGAGGCTCTGTGAAAAAGGGTTATTCACAGGACCATCCACACTTTCTTAAGGGATGGTTAATGCACATTTAGTGTGCTTTGTTTGTGATTTATGTTGTTTGGTTTGTCATAAGTTGACACAGATGGTTAGGAAATACAAAACTCAATTACATAAGTTAGAAGATAAGATAATAGAATATGGAAAGAGAAGGAAAAAAGTAAGATCAGAAATATATGATTAATGTTGTTTCAATAAACGCACAGGGTTTAAACTCTCCACAAAAAAGGAGACTATTATTTGAACGTGCAAAAAAAGAAAATGCGCAAGTTGTAGGGGTACAGGAGACCCACTGGCGGAGAGTTGATAAGATAAAATTTAGCTCTAAAGACTTTCCTATGTCAGCTTGCTCCTCGTATAAAGATAAAAAAAAGAGGGGAGTAGCTATTTTTTTCTCATCTGCACTAAACCTCTCTATAAAGCATGTGAAAACGGATAAAACGGGCAGATGGATTATTCTTATAGGCACAATAGAAAATCAATTATATACAATTGCGAATGTTTATGCCCCTAATACCTCTCAGATACCGTTTTTATACAAATTCTTTGCCCAATTAGAGAAAATTAAGCAAGGATGTACTATTGTTATGGGCGATTTTAATCTAACAATTGATCTTAACCTAGATAGAAGCTCAGAAAGAACTAAAAGCCCCTCTAGAAATGCTATTAACTTGGCAAAATAATTCCGCAATATTATTCAAAACGAAGGGCTTTATGATTACTGGAGGATTTTTCATCCCTCAGAGAAAGATTTCACGTGTTTCAGTAAGACGCATTGTTCATACTCAAGAATAGATTTCATATTTGAAGATCGTAGCTTACTGGAACATGTGCAATCCACAAATATAGGTATAGTCCCGTGGTCGGACCATAATTTGGTCAAAATACAGTTAAAGAATAATATTTTAAAGCAAAGATCAGATTGGAAATTAAATAATAAGTTATTAATTTCTAAAGTAAATAGGGAACAGATTGCTAAGGAGATAGATATGTACTGGAAGGAGAATGATAATAATGAAGTGCCTTCTGACATAAAATGGTGCGCATTTAAAAGCGTTATTAGGGGCCATCTAATTAGTATTGAAGCTAAAGAGAAGAAAAACAGACAAGAATCCCTATCTAGTTTATATATTGAATTGAGCGAATGCCATAAGGAAAATATCGATGCTCCTGGGAGAATTATGTCAAATCAGATTAGGACCATAGAAAATAAAATTAATGAAATTTTGCTGTTTAGAATAAACAGAAATTTACAGATTATGAGAACGAACTACTACTACAGGGGCAATAAGGCAGATAAGATCCTCACCAATAAAGTGAAGAATCAACAAAAAAATAAACTAATTACAAAAATAAAACAGGGAAACGATACCATATTAGATCCCAAGAAAATCGGAATGGTATTCAGAGATTATTATTATAATTTATATAATTTACCGACGATAGCACCCCAAGAGGATATAAACACTTATCTCCGGACAATTCATATCCCTAGACTTAACGAGCTACAATTAGATCAATTAAATGCAGAGATATCTCTGCAAGAAGTCTCTGACTCGATAGATACTATGAAAAAAAAACAAGGCGCCAGGCCCAGATGGGTTCACGGACTTTTTTTTTAAAACGTATAAGGATAGACTGACGCAGGGGTTGGCAGAATGTTATAATTTAGCGATTAACACCAGCAAATTACCCAAAGAAATGCTGGAAGCTAATATTACCCCTATTTTAAAAAATAATAAAAATCCAGAAGAAATAATTAATTATCGACCTATTGCCTTATTAAATAATGACTATGAAATCTATGCCTCAATTATTGCGAATAGAATCAAGAATATAATTTCTTTCTTGATTGCTGAAGATCAGGTGGGGTTCATACCAGGCAGGACATCCTCGAATCATATTAGGCGGATATTAAATATATTTACTAAGATCCATGAGAATAAAATCCCTTTCCTAGTGATGGCCTTAGATGGAGAAAAGGCATTCGATAGGGTAGGTTGGAATTTTATGTACTCAACATTAAAAGCCTTTGGATTCGCCGGCCAGATTCTTTCGGCAATAATGGCCTGCTATTCTTCACAATCTAGCAGGATAGTTGGAGGGGGGATTAAGTCAGAGTGGTTTATGTTATCAAATGGCACCCGTCAAGGCTGCCCTCTCTCTCCTCTACTATATATCCTAACGGCTGAACCCTTGGCATATGAAATACGCAATAATATGGATATAACTGGGTTTAAAAAAGGGGACAAAGATTTTAAAATAAGTCAATATGCCGATGATACTTTGATAACGTTAACCAACCCAAGTAAGTCAGTTCCAGTTGCTATGAAAGTAATTGAAAGATACAGTTACCTGTCAAATTATAAACTCAATGTGCAAAAAACACAGGCATTATCCTTCTACATGGAAAAAAAGGAATTGCAACAGCTAAAAGAACATTTTGCCTTTTGCCTTTAAATGGGGACAAAAGGGATTTGTATATCTAGGAATTAATATAGTGAAGGACCCAGAGAATACAATGAAGGCCAATGTAATCCCCCTTATTAGAGAATGTACTCACTCTCTGAAACAATTGAACGCCTTGCAGTTATCATGGTGGGGAAGGGTTAATTTTATTAAGTCATATGTTTTCCCCAAGTTTATTTATCTATTGAGGATGATTCCTTTACAGATGCATCCCCAACGGCTTAGACATGTGAACAAGATATTTAGGGATTATATTTGGTCTGACAAGAGACCTAGAATAGGCCAGGATCTCTTATACCTGAAGTATAAGGAAGGAGGGATTGGTTTTCCAAATATTTTCTTGTACCACCAAGCGGCACAGTTGATGCATACTCTCCCTTTAATCAAGCAGCACCCGATCTCACAAGATTGGTTTAAAATAGAAGGGGCAAATATTACGGATTCATATAATAACGTCAGATTAATGTGGCCTATAGGAAAGAATAGTAGAAACAAAAATGTAAGATGCTGGACGGACAATTTGATAACTAGATCGCTTTTAAAGTTTTGGCTACATTTTAAAAAACTCTCTGACTTGAAAAATAAAGTTTTACCTGCTCTGACATTTTAAAAATTTAGACATTTGGATGGAAAACATGGATGCGTCCGAATGGATTAGATTGGGTGTTAAAAAACTAGCGGACCTATTAGTGGAGGGGAAGACGATGCCCTTTGCAGAGGTACGCAGAATTTATGGTATTCCCTACTCACAATCATTTAATTACATTAGAATTAAAAGTTTTTTGCAAAGCGCCCTTGGAAGTAATACGAGCTCCATCTCATTATTTAAATTAAATGCTCTGATAGACTCAGAGAAAAATACTAAAATACTAACTAGATGTGTTGATATTATAAAAACGATGAAAAAAACGGTATACCCTATAGCTAAAAGCAAATGGGAAAGAGATCTGGCAATAAAAATTGATATAAAGGAATGGTACAAGGCTTTACAATCAGTTTACTCCACGATACATTGCCTAAATATTAGAGAATCACATTTTAAAATATTAAATAGATGGTACATGACTCCCAATAAGATTCATAAATTTGCAAAAGAGGGGACATCTAGATGCTGGAGATGTGGAAATGAGGGAGCAAACGAAGTACATATATGGTGGGATTGTGCACCAATCAAGGAAGCATGGGTTCAATTTATGGACCATGTAAATAAATTACTAGATATAACCCATTCCTGGACCCCAGACAATTTGCTTTTACACCTGAATTTACCGCAACTAACCAGAGATAAGAGGGATCCTCTAATTCAGGCTTTGATGGCCTTTAAAATGGCTATTGCCAAAAATTGGAAGAGGACAATAGTAGATCCATGGTCACAAATCAAGGCATCCATTATTGCTCAATGTAAAATGGAAAGGGGAATAGCCTCTAATTTAAGTATTAATATTAGACAATATGAGATCTGGGATGATTGGCTAAAGGTCCTTGAGAAATAAACGCTGAAATATAAACACTGTGCTGTAATTAATTGGTAACTTCTGATTGGTAATTTCTGAAGGAGTGGAAATTTAATCTAATCTTATGTAATTTAAGGGTAGAGTTGAATGAACAGGGTAGGATGGTCAACTTTGTTATATGTTTGTCAGGATCGGGACAGGGATCCAACATGCAGAGTACAAACAGGTGGTAGGTACGTATACCGGACCTTAGAATGGCCGGACTTAACGTAAGGAATAAGTAGAGAATGGTCTAGGAACAAGCCGAGGTCGAGGGAACGAGAGGACAGGTAAGCGAGAGACAAGCCGAGTCAAAGGGTAACAGAGATAAACAGGGTAGTACAAACAAGCCGGGTCAGAACCAAAGAGACAACTAGAATACAAGAGCACTGAGTGACTAGACAGGCTAGAACCACGACAGGGCAATGAGCAGATGCCGAAAGCCTTACTTTATACCTTGATTTTAGAGGGTAATCATGCCCCCGACGAGTCCTGATTAGTGCTCGGGACTTGACTGACAGGTCAACCCGGGTTGGCATCATGACGTCGACTACTGAGCGTCGCGTCATATAAGGAAGTGGATCCCTCGCGGTCGGCTTGTAAATGGCCGAGAGAACCGCGAGGAACGGAAGAAACAACCCCTCTGGGAGGATAAACGTCTAAGTCTCTCACCTCCTCTGAGGTAGAGACTACAGGTACCCTGACAATGTTTTCTAGTCTCTATGTATGTCCTTATTTATTGTACTGAGGGCCCTGCTCAATGAGCTTACATGCTAGAGGGAGTGGGGTATAGTGACATAAAAGGTAAGGGTAGGATAGAAAAGTAGGTTGCTAGGATAGTATTCACTGAGGGTTTAGTGTTTTGTTTTAATGACAGTTGCAGGAGAGGAATCAGGGTGCGGTGAGGGAAAGCTGTAAGAACGTTTTCAAAGATTTTTTGAAGGAGTGGAGACTGGGTGAAAACCTAACAGAGAGGGGAAGGGTGTTTCATAGGAATAGTTCGGTCCTAGAGTATGATTTAAGGTGAGCATCAGAGGTGGAAGTACGAACAGAGGTTTGACGTAGGTCTTCAGTAGAGTGTAGGGGCCTAGATAGGACATATTGTGTATTAGTGAGGATAGGCAGGTCGGAGCAGCATTGTGTAAAGATTTATACGCAAGTACCAGGATCCTAAATTATACTTTTTTTAATGATCCAACAAAATACTTTAAAGAAAAGCTTTCGAGAGTTTCCCTCTTTCTCGTGTCTGTGGCAATACTAATCAATATGATAGAGTTTAACACTTAAAACAACTGATGTTGTTAGAAAAGAGGAGGGAGATGAGTGGGGTGTCATAAATAGCAGAAGTTGTGCGTGAGAGTAAAAGGTGCAGATTGGTTGAGAATAGCCAGAAACAGTAAATAGAGAGGAGAGTCAATTCAAATTCTCCCTTTATTAATAGATTAAGACCAGGTTGGTTTTGTCTTGAACCATCAGGCCCTGGACAGTACGAGACGATACATTAATTTGATCCACCAAATTAAGCTGAATAGAATGCCTTCTCTGTTCCTTTCTTTGCATGCGGAGAAGGCATTTTATTGAATCCATTGGGACTTTTTAAAATAAGTTATGTTGTGATTTAGTTTACCTGAATCCTACATCATTGCAGTGTTTGTTCTTTATTGCTCTCCAACAGAAAAGGTCTATGCTACAAGTTTTACATCGGATAGTTTTGCTCTGTCTAACGGGACCAGACAGGGGTGCCCAGTGTCGCCGCTCCTTTATGTGCTGGCAATGGAACCTGTTACAAAATGCCTTTTGTCACTTTAAATGACAAATTGTCCTGTTCCCCTGGCTTTTGGAGAAGCCTAATTGCCAGCCTTCTTCCTCATGACTATGGCCCTGATGGGTATGGCCCTTTAAGAACCATCTGTGGGCACATTGTGACTTTGGTTAACAATGCCCCTTTAAGACTGTGTCCCCAGACCTGTAAAATAACTTGTTCATGCCCTTTTCCCACTTGGTTCGGTAAATGGGGCTTACTGAACCAAGTACCACACAGAAGTGGAAGTGTGCCTTCAATTTACCTCCCAGGCTGGGAGGCTGCTGTAGGTAAATTGCTGACTGCTGGGTGGCCGCCGTTCGTACAAACGAACACGTGGCGGTGGCCATCTTTATTCAGTCGAACGCGGTCAGCGGTGTGTGCCCCTGAATCTATGGAACTGAAATCGGCTACACATTTGAACGAACACCTCCACTCAGTTTTCAGCCGCAGCGTCTAAGTCCCGTTCGGCGATTTGAACACACAGGGAGACTAAGCTATTTGCACCAACAGTGCCCTGTCCGTGTCATTTTTCTGATGGAAATTGACTGACCGCACAGCACAAATCTATGGAACTGTTTTGGGCAGGAAAATGTGCTTGTGGTCGGCACAAAGGACTTCCGACTAACTTTTTAACCCCTGGAGGGAATTGCCTGAAATTTGAGTATGTTTGTATTTGAAGTGTGCTGAATAAGAATATGTTTTATGGAGATTGGATGTATAGTTTTAAAGTTACAGTATATGTGTAAAAAGTATATTTTTCCTGCCTGTGATAATTAAATTAACCAATTGTGCACAGTAATTATATCACAGGTAGAGGGGAGGATTTTGTGGGAATGAATGGGAGTGTTTTACTGTATATTATGTGATTGGCTGTATGTGCAAAACCTGCATGAAAGAAAGCCCTTTGGTGCTGATTAAAAGAGAGCTACTTGACCCTCTAACTCCCAGCCTCAACTCGTGTTTGTAGGAGACAGCTATAATCACTACAGGAATTGCTATGCTCTGCATACTCCCTTAGCTACTGAGCTCTTGAAAGAGCTCTTGTTCCTGATCCTGCTTCGCTCTACAGAAGGAAGAGGTTCACCCACGGGAACCTGGAGCCTGATCATAGGTCCAGGGTGGATAGCAGATGGCGAGATCCCAGCCCAGCAGCGGTGGTTCGTGGAGTCTGCAGTACTTATTGTGTCTACGGTGCTGATGGTCCTTTGGTGAGCGCTAGGAGCATCCTTTCTATGGTCCAACTTTCAGTTAGCCTGGAGGCAACCGTAACAGAACCCTTGGCTGAAAGGATTTACAATTGTACGGAGATAGAAGGCATTGCAGTTGGGGGCAAAGAACATAAGATTGGTCTTTTTGCATATGGCATTATGTGGTCTTTGTAAAATCCCATGTCCTCAATTTCGCCTCTAATGTCAATCCTGTATGTATTCGGTGAAATTTCATATTTTAAATTAAACACAAGTAAAACTCAAGCCCTTGCTTTCTTTCTCCCATGGTTCGAATTGGACAAACTAAAAACTATTTCAAGTTTGACTGGAGACACTTACATTTCTTACTTAGGTATCAACTTATGCAAGTACCTGTCTAAGATGCATGATTATAACCTAGTTCTGGTGCACTTTTAGGAAGGACTTGGAGTGGTGCACTTTTAGGAAAGACTTGGAGTGGTGATGTGATCTCGAAAATCTCCTGAATAGGAAGACTACATTTTGTTAAAATTAATGTTCTTCTGAAAATATTTTATTTTATTAGAGCTAGCCCCTTCAATATTCCTTTATCTTTTTTTAGGAAAGTGCATTCTGCCCTTTTGACGTTTGTATGGAATAAGAAACCAAGCGAAATTAAGCTGGCTATATTGCAAAAGCCCAGGGTTAGTTGAGGTATGGGTTTGCCAGACTTCATTCATTATTTCCAAACTACCAATGGTGCAACTGATGTCAAACTTTATCTAGATACTGAATGACTACACTGGCTTGAGATGGAGACAGACAAGACTCTCACACATCTTATAAAAGAGTTGCTATGGCTGCCCTTAAATCATACGTGTGGCCGTGTCTTGGGAGGCCCTAACTATAGCCCCAAAGAAGGGCGAGTAAGCCTAACTATGATTTTGAACGTGGGGCTGATCCTCCATGTTAAAGTGGGGAGTAGGCCTTGTGAGACTGGTAAAACTAGTTAGGTTAGCTAAGGCCAGCGCCTATCCCTGTATGCCAGTTCACTAAACCTGCTGGGGCTTGTCTCCTAAATGGTGCACCAACACATGTAGATACTAACCTTGAGTATTACTCTTATTACTAAGTGCGTGATACAGTAGGTCTTGAATACAAATTTGTTTTGGAAGAATAGCGGGTCCAGCCAATGTATCCTAGGGGTAAGATAGATGCTGGTGGGCCCAAATTGTACCACTGGTATACATGATGTATGTAAAAATTTTAAATGTATGGAGAGGTGTGTATCAATGATACTGTAACGTAAGAACCTGCGTAAGATAAGGGACCTGCATGTTGGTCCATACGCCCTGATGAAAGTTTGCTGATGTAAACTGAAACGTTGACAAGTTCTATAGATTAAAACCCTTTTCGTTTTTTACAAGACCTTGAGTGCTGGCTTCATTTGGCAGATTGTATTTTTGTGCAGCTGAGCACGGGGAAAGCAGGAGTGCAACACCAACAAATTGTGTATATATATATATATATAAATAATACTAATATATATATATATATATATATATTAGTATTATTTATATATGGCTTATAATTTTTGTGGATTCTTAAAGGATCCCGATAATTTTTTTTTTTTTTTATTTGGCATAAATTGGTGGTAAAATGGCTGCATGAAAAGATTCAAAATACCTCAGGTTTAATAGCTTAGGTTGTCTTCTTTTAAAAATTATATACATGTGAAGGGTTATTCGGGGATTCCTGATAGATATCAGTGTTAAAATGTAACTTGCGTTAATTTTGAAAGAAATTGGTTTGGAAATGGCAAAGTGCTACTTGTGCTTATAGCCCTATAACTTTGCAAAAAAAGCGAAGAAAATGCTAACATTGGGCATTTCTAAACTCAGGACAGAATTTAGAAACTATTTAGCATGGATGTTTTTTTTGCAGTTTTAGATGCATAACAGATTTTGGGGGTCAAAGTTCAAAAAAGTGTGTTTTCTTTCAATTTTTTCATCATATTTTATAATCTTTTTTATAGTAAATGATATGATATGATGAAAAAAATTGTATCATTAGAAAGACCATTTATTGGGGAGAAAAACAGTATATAATATGTGTGGGTACAGTAAATGAGTAAGAGGAAAATTACAGCTAAACACAAACACCACAGAAATGTAAAAAGAGCCCTGGTCCCAATGGTAAGAAAATTGAAAAACGGCCTGGTCACTAAGGGGTTAATTTGGACTCTAGCAACAAGGGTTCCTTTGTTTAGTACCCATTTATTTTGGTCTACTATAATTGTGGCATGGGTAAGGGATGTGCCATGATTGCCCAGACCTTGTTTACGTCTCTATGGGTGAGTTTGATTTAACTTGTTATATTTTTGAAACAGATATCTGTACATTACATTTGGATTACATTTATATTTGCATATCATGTCATTAAGTGAGTATTCTTTAAGTACAATTTAAACTTTCTATGGAGTGTGCACCATAAAGTAATTTCTACAGCCACAATACTTGCTTTGTTTACCCTGCATCATATCAGCAGTTTCACAGTAAATATTGCTGACACAGGGTTTGTTCCATGCTAACTGATAAAAAGCAGTCATTATGCTTCATTAATATTAATACCAATGCCAGTAAAGGTATACTGATGGGTTTCCATGTTTCGAATGTTTGCACACTGTCCATGACTGTGCACTGTCCCCCAGTTAGTGTTTCCCAATCAAATGCCATTGCATCTTTACAAACACACTAATGTTTGCTCACTTCACTATGATTTAAACTTTATTGCAAAATGTAGACAAAATAACTTATTTAGAGCAAAGTTTGCCATTTGCAAACCCTGGTTCCTTGGTATGACATAGACCTTGTTAATCTGGCAATGTCTGGCATGACGCTCTTGGTTTGTGTTTTTCTCATATTATTGAGGTGGGTTTGTAGGTAGGTATCTTGCCCAGGGATACTTACTGGTGTGGATGTGTGACCAGAATTCAAACCTAAGTTTTTATATAATAATAATAATAATAATGATAATAATAATAAGCTACCAAAGAGCTTGCCCATGCTCTAGTAATTTCCCGCATGGATTATTGTAACCCTCTCCTAATTGGTCTTCCCAAATGCCATATTGCCCCGCAACAGTCTGCATTGGATGCTGCCTCAAGACTGATTTTCCTCTCTAGTCGGTCCTCTCACGCCTCACCCCTCTGTTAGTCCTTACATTGGCATCTTGTATCCTGTAGGAGTCAATTCAAAGTGCTAACCCATACCTATAAAAGCACTAAACAATTCTAGCCCCTCACACCCCTTCACAGATCCCTAGTTATGCCCCTTCTCGGTTTCTCCGCTCTGCCTGTGACCTTCTCCTGTCCACTATTCGCACTCGTATGGCCAACTCACGCTTGATTGACTTCTCATGGGTGGCTCCCTTCCTATGGAATAGCCTGCCTTCTGCTATCAGACTCTCCCCTAGTCTTCAATTATTTGAGAAGTGCTCAAAACCCCATCTCTTTAGGAAAGCTTATGGCATCCCAGAGTAACCTCTACTTCACAGAGCAACACTTTACTCTCTCCTCCAGCTCTGCTTCACTCCCACCATATTTGATTTCTATTTCCTATCCTAATGTGTTTTATAGCCCACCTCCTATAGACTGTAAGCTCGTTTGAGCAGGGTCCTCTTCAAACTATCGTTCCTGTACGTCTTCTTGTAATTGTCTTATTTATAGTTAAATACCCCCTCTCATAATATTGTAAAGCGCTACGAAATATGTTGGCTAGGGATCGACAGATATTGATTTTTTAGAGCCAATACCGAAAATCTGTGAACTTTCAGGCCGATAGCCGATAACTTACCGATATTCTGTATATTTACCATTTTGAAAAAAATAAACTATTTATAAAGGTAAATGCACAAAATATGCTTGTAGTGGATGCAGTGTATTTAAACAGGGGAGCTGGGTTTGTTTGTGTAGTGTGTATATAATGAATGCAGTGTGTATTTGTGTATTGTGTATATAATAAATGCAGAGTGTGTTTGTGTAGTGTGTGTATAGTGAATTTAGTGTGTGGTGTGTGTGTATAGTGAATGCAGTGTGTGTGTATATAATGAATGCAGAGTGTGTGTGTATATGTAGTGTGTGTATAGTGATTTAAAAAAAAAAAACATTATAAGCATATCTAAATAATAATACAACATTTTCACATCCAAGCAAATTTTTATATGCTTACCATTGAGGGTACGAAAACCTGGAAGACTGTGGTTGCAGTAACACAGGTCTACCCATTTTTGCGCTATTGCTGCAAGTGTTTCGTTCCATCTCTTATAAGGGAATCAAAAAAATTAAATGAACAATAGAGTTTTTATTTTATCATTTCATTATATAAAACGTTGAATACATTTTTGGAACTGAACAAAATGTGCATGTGAATTAGATGTAAAATTATTAGATTGGTGAAAATAATAATTCTGGGTTAAATTCTATATATAGTGTATTCAATGTCTGCCCATTACCCATGACAGATTCTACTGATTTCATGGGTATTGCACCACAATCTATCACTTTATATGATGTCTAGTGTAAGCAATGATTTGTATTAGGACAATACATTCTAAGATAGACTGTGTACATGTTGACTTTATGGGGACAAATATAGTAGATTAATATCTAGAAGTTTTCTTTAGAAAGGCTTTTTTTAAAAAGATGATATATTTCATATCAAATTATATGTGCACCATTTTTGCTATGTTTAAAGGAAAACG
This sequence comes from Pelobates fuscus, assembly GCF_036172605.1. Classification (NCBI taxonomy): domain Eukaryota; kingdom Metazoa; phylum Chordata; class Amphibia; order Anura; family Pelobatidae; genus Pelobates; species Pelobates fuscus. The sequence goes on along the minus strand of NC_086318.1, from coordinate 37,719,109 downwards.
CAAAACACCATAACCACTTGTAACATTATAGACTAAGGAGATGGACAATTCTACATAGAACATATTTAGTTCTTTAGGAGCTGTGATACACAGTAGCAAAATGTGCTATGATTCTCTCAATTTTGTTTTCTTTAGAAATAATAAATTGTAGACTTTCTGTCTAGGCTGCATTTCTATACTATTATGTAGATATTGTATAAAAAGCTATATGTAAAGGTAGACTCAAATTTTGCAAAAAAATTTAATAAAAAATAGATGCTATAGTGACCCTTAAAGTACAGAACTGGCATCATAACTTGACCAAATAAAAATATTAATTTTTATGGCATGAAAGTCGGTGATAAAATGCTATATTAGGCATTATCATGCATAGTTATTATGGGGTTAAAAGGGGTTAAAAGTAATATACAATCATAGGATATAAAACATATTAATCATCTGACTACAACCATTTCATAGTAAAATGCCATAATACATTGGGTATATAGACTAAGGAAATAAATTGTACCATAAAATAAATGAGAGACAATAAATATACTGATACCGGAGAAACTGACGGAAGCCAAGCACAGAGAGATGGACACAGGTTTCTTCAGGAAGGAAGAGATTCTTTATTGGATCACCGATCGGGACTCAGAGGGACTAGCGTCACCAAAATACAGCAAATTCTGAGCCCCGGACAATAGTGCAGGCTCCTTATATAGGCACATATAGGCACATAACTCCTCCCATATTAAGCTCCACCCGCACATTCTCTTAACCAATCAATACAAATAAGAATTAACTTCCTGTTTGACCGCATGGCTTGTCCAGCACAATGGAGGAGGGGGAATACTACATCCTGTATTCTTGCACATGCTCCGTACACTACTGATCGTATCTTGCCTCGTGCAACCAACTGATCGATACGTCAGCATATGCACGTACACATGCCACGTGGTAATCTCGGCCTACTAAATTTATTTTTACCGAGATTCCACCACATTCCCCCCTTTGATGCCTTTTGATATTTTACAATTACTTGAGGCATCACTTAACCTTAGTTTGCTTACACCGCAAGTTACCTTGAACCAGACCAGACTTATCTTATGATGTGAATCTTCAACATTCGTCTTCCTGCATTGGTTCTCCCTGATCTAGAGCCTTATATTTATATATTGCCATTATCTGTGCAGCAGCCTTCCTCTCTGCTATATTTTCTATCAGGCTTTGCACAGATCTAACTACTAAGGGTATAAGACACGGTAGGAGTAGGCACAACATTAAAATCAGTAGGACTCCACCTACCACTGCCTTAAGCCCTCCAAACCACTCATACCAGCTACCAAACCAACTACTTGGATTATACCCTTTCCATACCTGAGTAGGCACATGCGCTAGTTTAACCATATGGCTAGTAAGCTCAGCTATTGCTTGCCCTTCGTCATCTATTTGAAGACAGCAATTGCTCAGGTTAAACTTCCCACATACACCTCCCTCTACTGCCAAAAGGTAATCCAAGGCTAATCTATTTTGGTAGACTGCTGTCCTCATCCTGGTGTTATGCTTCGCTAGAAGATTGAGCGCTTATGATGTTTCGTTAGTAATAATCTCAACCACCGCCTGTAATCTTATAATGCGGTTGAGCATATAAATAGGGGTTCTATAACCAAAGGTACCATCTTCTGCCCACGTGGCTGGCCCATAATAATCTATAATACGCTGGGGAGGCCATTCATTATCTTCCCAGGCGCCTATCTCTATGGGTCCCCTTTTCTTCCTATGATTCACATCATACACTTTAACACCTAAAGTCTCACCTGTTTCAATCGGTAACAAGAAGAAGGATGGTTTGAGCATACCCAACACACATGCCCCTTCCCAGTCCTGTGGCAACTCCGAATAGGCTTTCTTACCACAGATCCAGTACAAATTTGCTGGGGCTCTCCAGGTAGATGTGATGGATAAATCAAACCACACATCCTTTAAATTGGCGTATCTAGCAAACGGGTTAGATGGTTCTGAGACATTTGAAGCCGACCACCAAGTTGTATTCTTTGTATCATCATCATAAGCTTTTTGCCCTAGACAAGTTAATTCTCCTACAGAAGTATTATACATTATTCCTTTCCTTGCTATGCAAACATAACCTATGATGGAGGTCTTTAATCTCCACTCAGATTTACCTCTAACACTCATATGATAATCGGCTTGTGTAGATATTAGTTGGTCAACTGCCTCAGAACCGGACATTACCTCCTTTGCTTCCCAAGGCCATTGGTCTCCCATGTTAGTACCTCCACACACATAGCAGTTGGTAACATTAAGACTACCGGCAATACTTTCAGCTAAGTCAATGAACAGGTTTTTAGCATTATGGGGGATCTTATTATCTATACTCATCTCTTCATAAAAGGAATGGTATACTTGATGAGTTTGGGAGGATACCGTATCAGTCTCTATCCCTATGAACAATACTGTCCCAGGATCTAAACCCGTCCCGTATATTTGAAACCCAAATAAATTGCCATATTTGTCTAAGAACTTATCGGGGTTATTTATAAGTATATGGATGGGATTACATTCCATAGACTTACAATATGGGCTAGTCGTCAACTTAGTCACTATCATGTCTTTGTCTACTGTCTGTCCCCAAGTCGCCCACCCCACACAAGACCAATATGGGCAGAAGTTATAGTCTTTATTTGGGCATCTAGGACTCACATATTTATTTTTACTACTGGGACAAATATATTTATCATTAGACCCATACGTCCTCTCCCATCTAAGATCCCCACATACATTCTACGGCTTTCTACCACTCGATATCGCTTTACACGCATCAAATAGCAGAACACCCGAAGAATGTACGGATTCTAACACCGTCTTATTAATTAGGGTCCCCTGAGGATCTCCATTCCTGAGAGTCAACCAGATTGTACGAGGTTGATACTCTGGACCGAAGCACTAAGGTTCTCCTACTCCTAAATGGCACACACTATAGTCTATATTTAGGTATCTACATCTCGATACATCTCCTTTACACTCGTATTGTGAATGCCAAATTAGGGTTTGGGAAATATGGTTACCTGTTCTCGTAGTCTTAATGCATACCTCACAGCTAGGAGTGTCGGTACCTCTACCTTCCTGAATATAAAAACACATATAAATAAACACTATCAAGAGCACATCTTTCGCCGTCATCCTCAGTCTTCGTCCGTGCGAAGGCGCCTCAGCTTCCAGGATGTGAGGGCTGCAGGGAATGGAGTCCTGCTCGTCTTCACAGGTGTCCCTTCGAGACTTTCCTGGCTTATATACTATGTGTTGGTAAGCGGACAGGCTTTATTATGGCCTTCTCACTCACGCACCAAATCCCTGTAACAATAAAATTTGTAATCCACACGATTCCTCGTTACTCCGACTGAGTAGTGCGTTTTAACCGGATCTTGCAGGGATTCTCTGGATCTGCTGTAACTTGCCAAGAATCGACTGCTGCTGGTTTAACCCTGGAGTGATGTATCCACGGAGTCACTTCGGCTACTTTTATCGCTGTAGGGGTAGACAAAAGAACAACATAAGGACCTCTCCACTTGGGCCCTAACGGTACATTATTCCACTCTTTAATCCACACTTGATCTCCTGGATGATAACTATGAACAGGGGGATAAATATTCACAGGTAATCTATCTTGTACCCATTTCTGTACCTCCTCCATAGTCTTACCCAACTCTACAACCTGCTGCCGAGTAATTCCTTCTCCCAACTGACTCAAATCCCCCCTTAAGTTACCAAGTACGGGAGGTGGTCGCCCATACATGATTTCAAAAGGAGAGAGGCCCATCCTTCTGGTAGGGGTACTGCGGATTCGCAATAGAGCTATGGGTAAAAGAACGTTCCACTTAAGTTGGGTTTCCTGACACATTTTAGCCAACTGGTTCTTAATAGTTCTATTCATTCTCTCTACCTTACCAGAGCTCTGGGGTCTATATGCAGTATGAAGCCTCCACTTTATACCAAGCATATGAGTCAGTTGTTGTAGGCACTGATGAACAAAAGCTGGACCATTGTCCGATCCTATAGAACAGGGTAGTCCATATCGGGGTATTATTTCTCGTAGCAGGAATCTTACAACTTCTCCTGCTTTCTCTGTACGAGTAGGACATGCTTCTACCCAGCCTGAATAGGTGCACACAATTACCAGCAGGTAACGATGTCCACCCGATTTAGGCATCACTGTAAAGTCTATTTGTAGATCGGACATGGGGAGTCCCCCCATAAACTGGACTCCTGGTGGCTTTACTGGTCCTTGTCTTGCATTATTTTTAGCACACGTTACACATCTTCGTACAATGGCCTGAGTCAAGTTGGACAATCTTGGTATGTAGAAATGTTTCCTGAGAGATTCTTCTGTACTGTCTCTCCCAGAATGTGTCCCGTTATGATAGTTTTGGACAATTTCTACCGCTAGTGATGCTGGTATGACTATTCTTCCATCTTCTAGCTGATACCACTTGTTCTCCAAATACTTTCCTGGTTCAGTCTTTAACCACTCCTCTTCTTGAGCTGTATAAACTGGAGTCCATTGGGACAGTGGAGTTGGTATAAGAGCAGCTATATGCCCCACATACTCCTGTCTTCCTGATTCAGCAGCACGCTTAGCTGCACTATCTGCCATCCGATTTCCCTTGGTTACATCACCATCTCCTCTCAGATGCGCTCGACAATGTATGATACCGACTTCTTTCGGTTCCCACACTGCTTCCAATAGTTGTAGGATTTCAGCTGCGTACTTGATTTCTTTGCCTTCTGAATTCAGTAGTCCTCTTTCTTTATACAAAGCTCCGTGGGCATGAGTGGTTAAAAACGCATACTTAGAGTCCGTATAGATGTTCACTCTTAAACCTTCAGCCAATTGTAACGCTCGTGTCAGTGCTATCAATTCTGCCTTTTGTGCTGATGTTCCTTTCGCCAGTGGCCGAGCTTCTATCACCTTGTCTATTGTTGTCACTGCATATCCTGCATAGCGGATCCCTTCTTTCACATAACTACTGCCGTCGGTATAATATTGAACATCGGGGTTCTGGATGAGAAAATCACGAAGATCTGGTCTACTTGAGAATACTTCATCCATTACTTCCAAACAATCATGTTGACTTTCAGTAGGTTGTGGCAAAAGGGTAGCTGGATTTAAGGTGTTTACAGTCTCTAAATGCACTCTTGGGTTTTCACACAACATTGCTTGATACTTGGTCATACGGCTGTTACTAAACCAATGATTTCCTTTGTAATCCAACAACGTCTGTACTGCATGTGGGACTCGTACATAAAGTTCTTGACCCAGAGTGAGTTTATCGGCTTCAGCTACTAGCAGGGCGGCTGCAGCTACGGCTCTTAGACAAAGTGGAAGTCCGCTGGCCACTGCATCCAATTGCTTAGACATGTAGGCAACAGGTCTTTGCCATGATCCCAAGTACTGTGTCAATACTCCCACAGCCATTCTTCTTTGCTCATGTACATACAGGTAGAATGGTCGTGTGTGATCAGGTAGACCTAATGCTGGGGCACTCATCAAAGCCTTCTTCACATCTTCAAATGCCGTTTGCTGTTCTTGAGTCCATAAGAAGGGGTCGTGCTCTGTACCTTTGATAGCTGCATACAGAGGTTTTGCCAGTATCGCGTAGCTGGGAATCCATATCCTACAGAAGCCTGCTGCCCCCAAGAATTCTCGCACTTGTCTTCTATTCTTGGGTATTGGTATTTGGCAGACAGCTTCTTTTCTCTCTGGCCCCATAATTCTTTGACCTTCAGAGATATGGAATCCCAGATATTTGACAGTTGGCAAACACAACTGAGCCTTCTTTCTAGACACCTTGTATCCTGCCTTCCAGAGAATGTGTAGTAGATCGTGCGTTGCTTGCTGACAGATCTCTTTTGTAACTGCTGCTATCAACAAGTCATCTACATATTGTAACAATACACACTCTCCTGGGATGGACTCGAAATCCAGTAGATCTTGACTTAGGGCTGAACCAAATAGGGTAGGTGAATTTTTAAACCCTTGGGGCAGTCTTGTCCAAGTCATTTGGCGTTTTGAGCCCGTTACAGCGTTCTCCCATTGGAAAGCGAAAATACATTGACTTTCTGCGGCAATTCGGAGGCAAAAGAAGGCATCTTTGAGATCTAAGACTGTAAAGTAGGTAGCCCCGCCCGGAATTAAAGCAAGCAGGTTATATGGATTGGGTACAACTGGATGTATACTAACAACCGCATCATTGACTGCTCTCAAGTCCTGCACAGGTCGATACTCATCTGTACCGGGCTTTTGAACAGGCAGCAATGGGGTGTTCCAGGGGGAAGGACAGAATTTTAGGATACCATACCGTATGAACTTATCCAGATAGGATTGGATGTTCTTCTTAGCCTTCTGCGGGATGTGGTATTGTCTTAGGCTCACTGGATAAACCCCAAGTTTTAGTTCGATTTTAATAGGTGGAATATTGCGGGCCAGTCCTGGTGGGTTGTTCTCTGCCCAAACTCCTGGTATGTTAAATAATGTCTCATCACTCCTAGGGTTTTGGCTAGTCAACACTGTATAAAGTCGCCACTCTTCTTCCTTTGGTACGGATAATGTCATAATACCTGAAGGTCCATTAAACTTTAAGGATGTTGTTCCATTTGGTAGGAACGTAATCTGCGCTTGTAATTTAGATAGCATATCACGTCCCAGCAATTGGACTGGACATTCAGGCATATAAAGGAATTGATGTTTTACTACGTGGCCTCCCAATGTACAGAGTCGACTTTTAAGAACCGGTTTTTCAGCACTTCTTCCAGTTGCTCCTATCACAGTAATAGTCCTTCCAGATGGAGGAGCAACTAGATTAGTCACCACTGAATGTTCAGCACCAGTGTCGATCATGAACGCACTCCTTTTTCCCCCTATTGATACATCGACCATAGGCTCCGCTCGACCAAGGGGGATGGAGCCCGGTCGGTATCAATAGTCCTCCATGACCGTGTCAGCCAATCCCACAAAGTCCCTACCTTCTCTATCGCGGGACCTTTGCGCTGCTGGAATATACCTGTCTTCCCTAACACTTCCTCTGTTCCCATTACTCCCTCTATTACCATTACTCCCTCCGGGGCCTCCTCTACCTCTCGCTCTGCATCTAAAGTTTCCGTAACCTGTCCTAGGTCTGTCTCTCTCACACTGTTCTCTTCGAGGACACTCATTTCTCCAATGCCCTTCTTCCCTACAGTATGCGCACTGATTTTTACTTAGAGGTTCCTCATTCCATCTACTATCGCCTCTATCTGGGCCCCGTCTATCTACGCCTGCGATCGCTACCGCTAGCATATCAGCCTTTTTACGCATCTTGCGCTCTTCCTCTTTCTTACTTTCTGTTTCCCTATTCATATAAACCTTATTCGCTACCTCCATTAGTTGGGTGATTGACATACCTGCAAACCCTTCTAACTTTTGTAGCTTGCGCTTAATATCTCCGTAAGCTTGGCTGACAAAGGCGGAGTTCACCATTCGGGAATTGTCTGCGTCTTCCGGATTAAAGGGGGTATACAAGCGGTATGCCTCCAATAATCGGTCATAAAAGACACTGGGCGCTTCATCACTTTTCTGAATCACCTCAACTGTCTTTGACATGTTAATAGCTTTCTTTCCTCCTGCTTTCATGCCAGCAATTATAGCGTCTCTATAGGCTCTGAGTTGGACCATATCAGCACCATTTACGTTCCAATCGGGATCGGTGTTGGGATAATGTGTTGCGGCCCATGCTGCTGGATTAGCTTGGTTCAAAGCACGGGCTCTATCCTCTAGTGCTTTAATGGCTGCTTGGTTAATTCTTGTCCTTTCCTCATTGTTAAACAAAGTCATTAATAACTGCTGGCAATCAGCCCATGTCGGGTTATGTGTCTGTACTATTGAGGTGAACAGATCAGTCATAGCTTGTGGTTTCTCAGTATACGAGGAATTGTGGGTCTTCCAGTTTAAAAGATCGGTTGTCGTGAATGGGACATATACAAAGACTGGGTCAGCATGTGCCATTTGGCCTGCGGCATCGATATAGGCTGACCCAGGATTCAGACGAAGAGGCATCTGATAGTGTCTTAATTGTTGGGCACCGGTCAACTGTCGGGTCTGTATGGGGCTACGTGGAGGGGCGTCAGTCATAGGTTCCAGTCGGGGAGAAATAGGGTATGGGGATATGGGAGCTTGGTTTTGGGAAAAGGTGGTAAATAAAACACTTCGAGCCGAGCTAGATGAAGCTTGACCGGAAGTCTGAAGTGGCGCCAAATCAGGATATTCGTTTTTAATGGGGGTTGGTTCTGATTCCGGAAGGGGAGATTTAGTACGAGAGGGGGTGGATCCTGTACTGGAGGAGGAAGCGGAAGTGGATGGGGGTAATGAGGGGAGGGTTGCAGGACTTCCTGCATTTGCGTCACTTCTTCTTAACGGAAAGTAAGGGGGCGGCAAAGGGATCTCGGACTCAGGGGGCGTGTCCAAAATGGGCCTAACACCAGTCCTAGTGGACGAACAAGTCCTAGCTACCATGAGGCGACATTGCTCCTCGTGGCATGTCCGGAGCCATTTTGGCGAGTCATTTACGGCCTGTCTCCAGCAATCAATATAAGGAAACTGGCCGTAAAGTTCAGGCCTACCTGATACAGCCACGTGTAAGCGCTGTACCAGAGTTGGATCCAAACTGCCACGTGGCGGCCATGCCGCAACCAAAGTAGGCCACTCCCTAGTACACAAAGTGACCAAACGTACAGGAGACATTTTAACCCCAAAATCACAAGTTTTGAATCCCTTTTTAAAATTCTTCACCATACAACCTAAGGGATCCGGAATCGTTGACTGCGACGCACCCATACTTAACAATGGAACGCCGTCGACAACGAATACTATACACGCGTACTATTCAACAGTCACACCCGTTTCCTCTGGCAACAGCACCACGTGGTACGGTTACCAAGTGAAACGTACACAATAACACAATAAACACTCAGGGAATTCCCGTACACACACAGCTGTTACACCAGTCACTATATAATCAATATTATGCCCTTTGGCGTAACTATACAGTCACTCACGCTATAATTCTCTATATACGAATTACCCGTCTATAACACACCCCAGTAACATCGTCTTTTACAAATAGCGGTTACAGTACGGTTAGCATAGGTCAAAGCACAAGTTAAGGTCACAATACAATTATTAGTGGTTATGGTGTTAAACATGTAATAGACGACAATGATTAGTACTTATATACAGTGTCAGTAAATATACAGGGTTATGGTACCGTGCACTATAATACAGCAACACACTATTAACACTCTCGCTAGACGGCTGAGCTCGCGCTATCTAACAAGATATACACTTTACTAAACAATCGTTAACACATTTACAATTCCCAACTAAACTATTGGCCAGTACCTTGAATGGACTACCTAAAAACAATCTACATACGTTTTGGTTAGCCACACTGCCCAATCACCACATATATAGCGAGCTAGAGGACCGAATTTACACAGACGCCTCTTAGTCGCACTATCAAAAGTCTAGTGGGTTCCAAAATTACACGCCTTCCCACTTAGCCCAGATAGGTTGAGAGCTAGCGAACCGAATTTACACAGACGCCGCTTAGTCTCCCGGTCCCTCCAACCTAGCGAACAAAATATACACCCTAGAACGCTAGTCTAGACAAGACACCGGTGTCCGGCTAGGGCTATTTACACCAGAGCCCCGCCTGACTAACAAAATCAAACGGTCTGACTAAAGAGCGTTCGATCGAGCGGTGCGCCTTCGCTCCTTCCCTCCGACAGAGGGGGCAGATACACAGATTCAAAACCCCTTTGGGCCTACCGCACAATCGGTATACCCCTAGTGGGTCCTGCCGTCTAAAACAGCAGTTGTCTTACCTCCTCGTTCCTGAACCTGAGTTCACACTCATCGACGGGGACACCCCAGCACTTCTCACGTAGAGGCTGATGATCTCCTGGACAACAGACCAGTGGCGCCGAGACGAAGGGAGGTCCATGCAGAAGTTCAGGGGTGCAGCCGTAGAGAACGTGGGCAAAGATAGACCGTCTCACGCCTCTGCCTCTCAGCTACCGTTGAACGATGAGCTTCCCGGCCAATGCACCAAATGATACCGGAGAAACTGACGGAAGCCAAGCACAGAGAGATGGACACAGGTTTCTTCAGGAAGGAAGAGATTCTTTATTGGATCACCGATCGGGACTCAGAGGGACTAGCGTCACCAAAATACAGTAAATTCTGAGCCCCGGACAATAGTGCAGGCTCCTTATATAGGCACATAACTCCTCCCATATTAAGCTCCACCCGCACATTCTCTTAACCAATCAATACAAATAAGAATTAACTTCCTGTTTGACCGCATGGCTTGTCCAGCACAATGGAGGAGGGGGAATACTACATCCTGTATTCTTGCACATGCTCCGTACACTACTGATCGTATCTTGCCTCGTGCAACCAACTGATCGATACGTCAGCATATGCACGTACACATGCCACGTGGTAATCTCGGCCTACTAAATTTATTTTTACCGAGATTCCACCACAATACCAGAAAAAAATAAATTCTAGCATTTTTTTGTTATTGCTCATTTTGGAACTTTTGTTTTCCATCATCCAAACATTCCACCACTGATTGAAACTCAAATGTGGATTTACACCTTTTTCCTAGCCCCCTTCAGGTTGCATTTTCTTTCTAATTTCTTTGTCCCAATATGCTATTGTTTTTTTGTATTACGTGATTGAGTTTCTGTTACTTTTTTTTTTAAATACATCAGTTATTGGCTTATTTGTGATACTTGGTAAGGATGATTCAAGATAGGTTCATTAGATTTTGAGATTAGTTGGATGAAGTTATATTTCTATTTTTTGCTATAGATAAAGTACTGAGGCCCTATATCAATATCATTCAATATTTAATTTAATTTAATAGCACCCTTTCTTTGATGGAACGACCTATGGTTAAAACATTTTTCAATGGTGGAGGAAGCTGTCTCTGATGAAAACTCCAACAATCTCATGCTAAGAATACATCTTAGTTAATATTTACTCTAGTGAGGTAAATGTCCATATGAGTGTAAAAAAATAAATCTCACTCTTGGTGAGAATTAGATTTAACCAACTTCATGCTGATGAGTTGCATTAAAAATGCTATCCATGAGTGGTTCACTGGCTTTGCATCTCTTCCTGAGTTGTGTTTCAAAGCTCTTGTATACAGCAGACATAAACTCGAATGAATCGATTTTTAAAGTGGAAAAATTAGGCAAAAAGGTGGTTCCTTGTTAAACTCATTTGCATATATCCACCCGAAATCCCTTGCAGTAGTAACAGGACTGCAAATGTAAATTTCTGTAGGAAAGGCTAACCTTATGGCTTGACTGGTGTGTGCAGATCTTTGATTAACTATATATTGACTACCCACTGACTTCAGGTGGAAGGGATTTTCAATTACTTTATTCCACACCATAACTTTCTTGGTGTGATCTGCAAGTAACGGCAAGCCTCAATAGCAAGCCAGTAACCAACCTCATACTAATGAGTTGTATTAACAACGAATGTCAATGAGTGTCCTAGCCTGACCTATTCTCCCTAATCTTCTGTATGGTGTCTGTGACCACCTATTTCATCAGCCTCAGTTCTCAGACTCTCCTTGACACCTAGAGTCCTTAAAGGGATACTCCAGGCACCCAGACCACTTCTGCCCATTGGAGTGGTCTAGGTGCTAACTCCCACTACCCTTAACCCCCTACTCATAAACTGCAATAATTACCTTGCAGACAGCCACTAGAGGGACTTCCATGTTCTTAGATCACAAAAAGTGTGTTATGCAACCCTGGTGTCCTCACGCTATGTGAGGACCTTCAGCATCGCCGAAATCCCCATAGGAAAGCATTGAATAATGCTTTTCGATGAGGAGGTCTATAGGTCTCCCCTGCTGGCTGATGGCCCCAGGATATTCATTGCCATCGGGTGGCTCCAAGAGCGTGGGACAACCGTTGGGCCCCTTCAATGCGGGCCTGACGGTTGTTCTGCATGGCCAGGACCGCACCACAATGGAGTGACGGGCCCGGTCGCAGATGATACCCCTGCGGCAAGGTCGTTCCGCCACTGGCTGTAGTGGTTATGGTGCTTGAAGTGTTCCTTTAATCCGTTCTGGTTGTATGTACAAAAGATTGTCATTAGGTATGGTTTCATCATTTATCTTTATTCTATATTCAGTTTTACAATATTAAAAGATGCCAGCTGAAAAATGAAATTAAAAAATAATACAAATGAAACATACACATACAAACAGGAGATTGTTGTAGCTATGTTTGATGCTGAACATATTTGTGTTCTGTGGTTTCTATTCTGTAGACATTTTATTCCATTAGGACATTTCCCACATTAGTTTTATTTCAGTTTATCTTTTTGCCCTGATTATTGGCCTTTCTTTCAGGCCCCATTACCTCTTCTCATTTGCATTCTCACACCTCCTAATAAATATGCTCGCTACAGCTTTCCTTTGGAGTTACTACACTTTATTCCCTATTCCATATTACAAAACATAACTAAATTCTGCACTATCTGTGCCTTCCAAAAACCAGAAAGTTTGCCACTAGTTCCAAATCTCTAAAAGACTCAAACTTGCTAAATCGAAGTTTATATTAAAGGACCACTATAGTGCAAGGAAAACTATAGGGCCCTGGGGGTGCCCCCACCCTCAGGGTCCCACTCCAGCTGGGCTGAAGGGGGAGAAAGGGGGTTAAGCTAGCGTCTTCTCACTGTGAAAATCACAGTGAGAAGCGCAGAAGCGCTTCTAGCGGCTGTCAATGAGATAGCCACTAGAGCAGTGATGGCGAACCTTTTTGAGCCCGAGTGCCCAAACCGCAATACGGCAATTGCGTGTGTGTGGGGGGGTGCGTGTGTGTGTGTGTGTGTGGGGGGGGGTGCGTGTGTGGGTGTGTGTGTGTGTGTATGTATGAGGGGTGCTGTGTGTGTGTATGAAGGGTGCTGTGTGTGTGTATGAGGGGTGCTGTGTAAGTGTGTGTGGGGTGCTGTGTAAGTGTGTGTGGGGTGCTGTGTGTGTGTGGGGGGTGCTGTGTGTGTGTGGGGGGTGCTGCGTGTGTGTGTGTGTGGGGGGGTGCTGTGTGTGTGTGGGGGTGCTGTGTGTTTGTGTGTGGGGGTGGTGTGGGGGTGTGGGGGGTGCTGTGTGTTTGTGTGGGGGTGCTGTGTGTGTGTGTGGGGGGGCTGTGTGTGTGTGAGGGGGGTGCTATGTGTGTGTGAGGGGGTGCTGTGTGTGTGTGTGTGAGGGGGGTGCTGTGTGTGTGTGTGAGAGGGGTGCTGTGCTGTGTGGGGGTAGGGGTACTGTGTGGGGGGTAGGGATACTGCTGGCGGGGTATGGGTACTGCTGTGGGGGGTAGGGATACTGTGTGTGGGGGGTAGGGGTGCTGTGGGGGGGTAGGGGTACTGTGTGTGGGGGGTAGGGGTACTGCTGGGAAGTAGGGGTACTGCTGAGGGGTAGGGGTACTGTGTGGGGGGTAGGGGTACTGTGTGGGGGGTAGGGGTACTGTGTGGGTGGGTAGTGGTACTGTGTGGGGGGTAGGGGTACTGCGTGGGGGGTAGGGGTACTGCGTGGGGGGTAGGGGTACTGCTGAGGGGTAGGGGTACTGCGTTGGGGTAGGGGTACTGCGTGGGGGGTAGGGGTACTTCTGAGGGGTAGGGGTACTGCGTGGGGGTATGGGTACTGCTGAGGGGTAGGGGTTCTGTGTGGGGGTAGGGGTACTGTGTGTGTGTGGATAGGGGTACTGTGTGTGGGTTGGGGTACTGTGTGTGGGGGGCAGTGGTGCTGTGTGTGGGGGTAGGGGTACTGCTGGGGGTGGTAGGGGTACTGCTGGGGGTGGTAGGGGTACTGCTGAGAAGGGGTAGGGGTGCTGGGGGGTAGGGGTGCTGGAGGGGGGTAGGGGTGCTGGGGGGTAGGGGTACTCTTGTGGGGGAGGAGGGGTACTGCTGGGATGGTAGGGGTACTGCTGGGGTGGTAGGGGTACTTCTGGGGGGGGTAGGGTGCTGCTGGGGGGTGGGGTGGTGCTGTGAGGGGTAGGGGTGGTGCTGGGGAGATAGGGGTGGTGCTGTGGGGGGTAAGGGTACTTCTGGGGGGGCTAGGGTGCTGCTGGGGGGGTGGGGTGGTGCTGTGGGGGGTAGGGGTGGTGCTGGGGAGATGGGGATGGTGCTGTGGGGGGTAAGGTACTTCTGGGGGGGCTAGGGTGCTGCTGGGGGGTGGGGTGGTGCTGTGGGGAGTAGGGGTGGTGCTGGGGAGATAAGGGTGGTGCTGTGGGGGGTAAGGGTACTTCTGGGGGGTAGGGTGCTGCTGGGGGGTGGGGTGTTGCTGTGGGGGGTAGGGGTGGTGCTGGGGAGATAGGGGTGGTGCTGGGGGGGTAAGGTACTTCTGGGGGGCTAGGGTGCTGCTGGGGGGTGGGGTGGTGCTGTGGGGGGTAGGGGTGGTGCTGGGGAGATAGGGGTGGTGCTGTGGGGGGTAAGGGTACTTCTGGGGGGGTAGGGTGCTGCTGGGGGCTGGGGTGGTGCTGTGGGGGGTAGGGGTGGTGCTGGGGAGATAGGGATGGTGCTGGGGGGGTAAGGGTACTTCTGGGGGGGAAGGGGTGCTGTGTGTCAGTATCCCCCCCCCCTCCCTCCTTCTTACCTTTAATCAAGTGGGGGGGGGACACAGCCATCCTTGGTGGTCTGGTGGTGGCAGGCAGTGCTTCCGTGTCGGGAGGCAGGGGGAGGGATCTGTGATGCTGATCCCCTGTCCTCCCGCGCGATGCTGTGTGGACCGTTGCCATGGTAACGCTCGACAACGCTCCACACAGCATCGCGCGGGAGGACAGGGGATCAGCATCACAGATCCCTCCCCTGCCTCCTGACACGGAAGCAGAGTAGGCGCCTGCCGTTTTGGGCAGGCAGGTGCCTACTCTGCAGTGATGGCGGACCTGTGGCCGCGTGCCCACAGAGAGGGCCCGGTGTGCCACCTGTGGCACGCGTGCCATAGGTTCGCCATCACTGCACTAGAGGCTGGATTAACCCTAAAGTAAACATAGCAGTTTCTATGAAACTGCTATGTTTACAGCAGCAGGGTTAATCCTAGATGGACCTGGCACCCAGACCACTTCATTGAGCTGAAGTGGTCTGGGTGCCTATATTGGTCCTTTAAGTGTGCAGTATTGAAAGTATATTGTATGTTTGCAGTAAAACATGCTTATTAAACAATATATATCACACTCAGTTACTTTACCATTTTAAGCATTTTACAGGCTGGTGGATCCACGTTCTGTCTGCAATAATTGTGGGTGTCTATTATTTCCTTTTTAACGTCATCATTAGCTGTGTTGAGTTTTTCATAGGGTACAATTTTATACTGTAAAAGAAAATACATACTTCAATTGTTATCACTTAAAGACCAGGCTATTCTTAACCTTACAAAAAAAGAAAACAATGAAGTAAAAGGTACAACTTTCTCCTTTAGATGTATTACATCAGACATATTCAATTAGATAAGAAGTCTCTGTTACAGTGTACTCCATCTGTAAGGAGTTTCTAACCCCCACCTTAAGATTGTTAGAAAGGACAGTCCATCCAATTGCATTAGAGAACAATACTTAAGATATAATCATCTTGGAAAAATTCCAATCACTGCTCTTTCAAAAAAAAAACATAAATGCTTTATTATCTTTCCTATTAAACAGATTTCTTTATAAAGACATACTGTGAAAAAAGCTCACAAAAACAGCAGTGCGACAGCATTCTATGTCGTCCGACACTTTATCAAGACAAATTAAAACTGCAACCCTCGGCCCTTCTATAGTGCAGACAATCAACCCTAAACAGGGACGGACTGAGAATCCTCACAGGCTTTTTAATGTAAACAATGCCTTTTCAGAGAAAAGGCAGCATTTATATTACTGCCTCGGAATACCTCTAGTGGGAGGCACTGATATTCAACAACTCCACGCTCTACATGGAGACTTGAACACTTCTCTATCAGAAGATGCTGATTAGTGCAGTGTGGTGTTTAGTCGCTCATGTGCAATAGCCTCCCAATATTTTCCTATGGAAAGCACTGGCTTGGCTTAGATCAGGGCTTGACAAATTTGTTTGGAATCTAGGAGCCAGCTAGAAAAGTTAGGAGCCAGTCATTTTCAGCAAACTAATTTTTTCAAATAAACAGAAGCAAAGAAAAGTAAAAACCACTATTAGTATGCACACCACCCTGTGTTGGAGTGGAAGGAAAAAAATATATTTTACATATACTCAACAGTATCAGGCAATATTCACTACTACATGAATACTGTTTCTAAAAATAAATAGATAAAACATAGATAAACAATACAATGTACAATGGATGGGTGTATGGTTTAACTCACAAGTATGGAGCCATGCAAGGCTCTATGTGAATAGCCTCAAGGTGCCAGTACTGGCTTCGGTAGGTGTCCACAGGTAAGACAGGCAGGAGAAGTATATCATTCAAAAACAATTTATTGAAAAATTATAAAAAATTGACATAAATAAAGCAGTGTGTAATAAACAAATATACACTACCGCACAAAGTCCTTTTAATACAGCAATAAAAAAATACAGCATACGCATTTCGACGTGAAAGTCTTCCTCAGTGTCATATTGGCTCTATACTTGTGAGTTAAACCATACACCCATCCATTGTACATTGTATTGTAATAGATTACACTATGTATTTTTTATCTATATCTTTTTAGAAACAGTATTCCTCTACTTGTGAATATTGCCTGGTACTGTTAAGTATATGTAAAAATTATTTTTTTCCTTCCAGTCCAACACAGGGTGCTGTGCATACTAATAGTGTTTTTTACTTCTATTTGCTTCTGTTTATTTATGTCTTAAGGTTTAAGGGAAAACACCTTAATTGCATGTTAACCCACTGTGTGATACCTAAAAGCGCCTATACACCTACTGGTTTCCAGTATTATCTTGTTGTAATTTTTTCAAATGCAATTCTTTACACTATAGGGACACTATAGTCACCAGAGCCACTACAGCTTGATGTAGTTGTTCTGGTGTCCATAGCTTGTTCCTGCAGGCTGTCCAGTGTAAACACTGCCTTTATAGCAAAACTGCAGCATTTACATTGCTGCTTAGTAACACCTCTAGTGACAGTCACTCAGATGGCCAATAGAGAGTCCTGGGTCAGGACTGCACATGCACAAAATCCTCCCAATTCTTTCCCGAGGGAAAGCATGGGGTTAGCTGAGATCATAAAGATTGGTAATCTCAGCCATAGAGGTGGAACCAGCCATGGTGGTACTGGCACGGCAATGGGAAAAAAGGTGATCGGAGCGGACAGGTACCTAAACGCTCACACACACTCTCTGACAACAGGCTTGCACGCACACACACACACACACACACCCTGACAGACTCCCACAACAGGCACACACAGTCACTCTGACAGGTACACACACACTCACTCTGACAGGATCACACACACACATTTTTGTTTTCATTTAAATCCACTCTGCCCTTTGAAGATCTCAGTGGATCTTTCCCTGGGGTCCAGTAGGGCTGCTCTCTTCCTACGTGTGAGGGAGCAATAATCATACTGTAGTTCCTCTCTGCTCCCTGTTCGCCATCTGCAGTGATACTGGGGCTGGGGTGACATCATATTTCAGTTCCCTGCATTATTAAACAGCAAGAGGGAGCAGAGAGAAGCTGCAGTAAGATTACTGCTTCCTTGTGCACCGTCTACAATGCTCCTGCGGGTGGCAGGCTCCATGCAGCCTTAAATGGCGGTTGGCTCCATGCTGCCTCAGCCAGCCGCCTCCATCCTCCTAAAGGCGGGTGGCTCCATACTGCCTCAGCTGGCTGGCAGCATCCATGCTCCCCAAGGAAGGCAACTCTAATATTCCCCATGGCGGCCGCCTTCAAAGCCCCCTCGGTGGCCACATTAGCTGGAGAGCTGGCAAATCCCAGGCGCCAGGGCCAAATTTTGAATCGCCGTGGCAACCTGGTGCCTTGGATTTGTTGAGCCCTGGCTTAGCTCATTAAATTTGATGATCTTAATCAAGAAGGCTGAGCTGGGGGGAGCCAGCTGTGACCAGACCAGCGCTGCACTGAAATAAATATGAGTAAAAAAACATTTTACTCATCTGACATTGGGCCTGATCACCTGGGCGGCGGGTGGGGGCCTTAAAGATAATGAGGGGGGACCTACTGTCCTCCCCCTCTCTGGCCCCCATCCCTGGGCAGTGGGTGGGGGCCATAATGATAATGAGGGGGGACCTACTGTCCTCCCCTCCCGGCCCTCACCCCTGGGCGGCGGGTGGGGGCAATAAAGATAATGAGGGGGGGACCTAGTGTCCTCCCCCTCTCCGGCCCCCACCCCTGGGCGGCGGGTGGGGGCCATAATGGGCATAATGGTAATGAGGGGGGGGACCTACTGTCCTCCCCCCGGCACCCACCCCTCGGCGGCGGGTGGGGGCCATAAAGATAATGAGGGGGGGGACCTACTGTCCTCCCCCTCTCCGGCCCCCACCCCTGTGCGGCGGGGGGGTGCCCTAAAAAAACAATAAGGAGTGGACCTACTGTCCCCCCCGGCCCCCACCCCTGAGCGGTGGGTGGGGCCCTAAAAATAACAATAAGGGGGGACCTACTGTTTCCCCCCGGACCCCACCCCTGAGCGGTGGGTGGGGGCCCTAAAAATAACAATAAGGGGGACCTGAGAGGTGGGTGGGGGCCCTAAAAATAACAATAAGGGGGGGACCTGAGCGGGGGTGGGGGCCCTAAAAATAAAAATAAGGGGGGACCTATTGTCCCCCCCCCGGCCCCCACCCCTGAGCGGTGGGTGGGGGCCCTAAATACAAAGGGGGGACCCTAGTCACGCTTCCCCCCCCCAAAAAAAAATTAACCCCTGTAAAATGACACAGAGCACTGTGATTGGATGGATTTCAAGCCATCCAATCACAGTGCTCTGTGTCATTTTACACAGCGTGGGAAAGTTCTTTGGAATTTTCCCACGCTGTGTAAAATGACAAAGAGCACTCTGATTGGCTTAAACCAGCCAATCAGAGTGTTCTTAGCCTAATTGCAGGGCATGGCAAGGCTTTATAAGCCGTCCCCCACCCTGCAGAGCTCAGTCTGCGCGGAGCCCTCCATGGGTGAAGATGGATTTGTTTTCTTGGCGCTCGTTTTTTTTTTTTTTATTGCGTCGGTTATTATGGTTTTTTATTTGGCTTTTTGGGGGGCTGAAAAAAGAAGATTTTAGAAGAAAGAAAACATCGAATGGTAATTTTTTTTTATCTAATTTTTTTTACAGGTTTTTAGTCCCCACCTCATTATTTTTAGGGTGAGGGGGGTAGGTAGGGGGATCATTTTTTTGGGGGGGGAGGGGTGACTAGGGTCCCCCCCTTTGAATTTAGGGCCCCCACCAACCGCTCAGGGGTGGGGGCCAGGGGGGACAATAGGTCCCCCCCTTATTGTTATTTTTAGGGCCCCCACCCACCGCTCAGGGGTGGGGGCCAGGGGGGGCCAATAGGTCCCCCCTTATTGTCATTTTTAGGGCCCCCACCCACCGCTCAGGGGTGGCGACCATGGGAGGACAGTAGGTCCCCCATTATTGTCATTTTTAGGGCCCCCACCCACCGCTCAGGGGTGGGGGCTGGGGGGGACACTATGTCCCCCCTTTTTGTTTATTTTAGGGCCCCCACCCGCCGCTCAGGGGTGGGGGCTGGGGGGAGGACAATAGGTCCCCCCCTATTGGTATTTAGGGCCCCCACCCGCCGCTCAGGGGTGGGGGCTGGGGGAGGACAATAGGTCCCCCCTATTATTATTTAGGGCCCCCACCCGCCGCTCAGGGGTGGGGGCCGGGGGGAGGACAATAGGTCCCACCCTATTGGTATTTAGGGCCCCCACCCGCCGCTCAGGCGGTGGGGGCCAAGGGGAGGACAATAGGTCTCCCCATTGGTATTTAGGGCCCCCACCCACCGCTCAGGGGTGGGGGCCAGGGGGGAGGACAATAGGTCCTCCCCCCTTTTTTTACTTTAGAGCCCCCACCCGCTCAGGGAGGGGGACCCTTTTTTTCTGCTCACTGTTTAATAGACATGCCCCTACTCGCGGTATTGCGAGTAGGGGCACAATTTACTAATACTAAGTAATCTTTAATTAGTATTAGTAAATTTGGCTGAATAACCACAAAAAAAATATATAGGAGGCGGAGGCTCTGTTCGCCAGGAACTATTCGCAAGCGAACCGTTCGGGATATCACTAATGAGCTATACAAAAAAAATCTGTACGCAGGTAAGCAATATCAGGTAATGACACCTTACTAGTTATAAAATTAAAAAAATCCCCTATAAGTGGAAAACTCATGGGTTCCCAAATGAATATAAACACACACACATCACCAAAATTAGACAAACATCAAGAAATAAAACAAAAAGAGAACCAACAAAAATATGTAAAAATAAACAAACAAAAAACACATATACCCACATCACTACAAGACCCCCGTATGCCTCTGCCTTGTCTCCCAATTGTTACCCAATCCCACAAATGTTTTCTTCCATTTTCACCCCAAGCCTGCTTACCTGCACCAATCTGATTTTTCTTCCTCCTTGGGAGTGATCTTCTGTGCCAAGTTCCTGTTTTCCACCTTCATCCATGCTGTGAGTGCTCCGTGGGAGTGGGGAGCAGGGGTATGATGTCACTTCCTGCCCCCTCCCATCCTCACACAGAGCACTGTGCACTAGCTGCAGGCAACCATCAACATGGTTGATGTTTCAGGAGGCTTATCCTGTGTAACATCAACCATGTTACACATCTTAGTATCATCAGCCAAAATACATACTTTGCCATCAAGACCTTCTTTAATATCACTAATAAAAATATTAAAGAGAATGGGTCCAAGTACAGATCCCTGAGGTACCCCACTGGTGACAAGCCCAAGCTTCGAATATACTCCATTGACTACAACCCTCTGTTGCCTGTCACTCAGCCACTGCCTAACCCATTCAACAATATTGGAATCCAAACTTAAAGATTACAGTTTATTGATAAGCCTTCTATTTGTGACAAAAGCCTTAAAGAGTCAAAAGCCTTACTGAAATCTAGGTAAGCAATGCTTACTGCACCACCCTGATCTATTATTTTAGTTGACCAAACAAAAAAAAAATCAATAACAATTAATCAGAACAGGGATTGGTCTGTCCAGATAGAATGGAAAGTCTGGGAATGAGTTTAGAGTACTCTGAAAAATGATGTTGCAAGGAGGCTCTAACTCACACAAAGCTCTACTGGTATAAAGAAGCCCCCATGTAGAAACTATGTTTCTGTGAGGAAACTATTGTGGAGAAGACTAGCAGTGGAATGCAGGAGCTGTTCCCGGTTCTCTGGTGAAACACACACAGCAATCCCGAATCTGCATTTATATCTAAAAGACTGACTCCCCACTTTCAAGCCAGCGTAGGCTATCCCATCGTATGGTGCTTCATCCCTGCAGTGTTAAGAGTTAGAATCCCTGTATGTGCACATATATGGCTGTCATTCCCGAGAGCCTGTAAGTGTTTTTAACCGTTGTGTCAATATTAGTAAAGCATCAACAGAGAACACTATGTCTCCTATCTTTTGAATTTTATAGATTTCAAGACATCATTCGATACACGAAGCCACCATTTGGTCAGGTATTGTTGAAGAAGACCTATTTCTCATTGTATTACCAAGGTTAGATAATACCAGCCTCAGATTGTTCCAGCTCCTGCTATCTAGTAA
The DNA here is from genome assembly GCF_036172605.1 of Pelobates fuscus. Classification (NCBI taxonomy): domain Eukaryota; kingdom Metazoa; phylum Chordata; class Amphibia; order Anura; family Pelobatidae; genus Pelobates; species Pelobates fuscus. Next base: position 37,697,307 of record NC_086318.1, on the reverse strand, counting down.
CAGGAATCTGCTACTTTGAGAGCTGATACATTTCTGCAACAAGAAATTACTATTAATTTAATTTAAGACTTTCAGCATTTAACAACTTTTTGATGCTAATACATATATATTTTTATGATTTATGATCTGTTCACTTATCTTGATTTATATCGCATTTTAGTTTTACCTAATACCCTGTTTTTTTGTTTTTTTTCTCAGTTCACTGTTTAATCAACAGTGTGCAATTCTCCCCAATTTGGGCAACCCTCTTCCTGTATATTATTTTTTCATGTTTACTAATTTCAACATATTTCCTCTGGCTTCTGCCTCACTATACATTTCCTGGTACGTATAGGTTCTAGTATTCTTATATTTACAAGACAATCAATAAAATTAGTTTGGCATGACCTCCCTGAAGTAAACCCATGTTGACAAAGACCCATTGAGGGGTAAATAAATTGCTGAAAATTGCTGAAAATCTTTGATCTAGTAAATTTACCTTGCTGAGGTTTGCCTGAGCATTTCCTTCTGTTCTGGAATAAATCTTGTAGGGATTGCGCTGGCCCCTGGTCTGCTTACACCCAATAATTGCTCAATTGAGTGCGATTCCTTCCAATCTAGTTGGTAAGTATACTACGTGATAACATCCAGCTATAGCTATTTAGCTATTTTAACAAATACAATCTGTTGGTCTTTACCTGTTCACTGTTGAAGGTGAAGAGAGGCCATATTCTTCAGCTCCCTTTTAGTCTGAATCAGTCTCACATAATAACTACCATACTGAACTTAAATAAACTAAAAAATACATTTTAATGTAATCTACAAATGTATTTAGTAAAACATAACAATGAGCTTTCAGATCATTGGAGAATTTTTTTGTGAGCACTGATCAAAATAAATTACCAAAACTATTCAATATCACCGAAGTAGGAGTACCTTATTCTATATTAGATATATTAAGCTAGTTGTGTTTTGATTCAATTCATTGGCTAAGAGCTGTCATCTATAGTGATGTCGCGATCATGAAATTTTCCGTTCGCGAACGGCGAACGCGAACTTCTGCAAATGTTCGCGAACGGGTTAACCCGGCGAACCGCCATAGACTTCAATAGGCAGGCGAATTTTAAAACCCACAGGGACTCTTTCTGGCCACAATACTGATGGGCCCCCACCCACCTGAGCAGTGGGTGGGGGCCCTAAACAAGAATAAGGGGCGGGGCCTAATGTCCTCCCCCCTGGCCCCCACCCCTGAGCGGTGGGTGGGGGCCTTAAATACAAATTAGGGGGGGACCTAATGTCCTCCCCCTGGCCCCCACCCCTGAGCGGTGGGTGGGGGCCCTAAACACAAATTGGGGGAGGGACCTAATGTCCTCCCCCCTGGACCCCACCCCTGAGCGGTGGGTGGGGGCCCTAAACAAAAGTAAGGGGGGGGACCACTGTCCTGCCCTCTGGCCCCCACCCCTGAGCAGTGGGTGGGGGCCGTAAACAAAAGTAAGGGGGGAGGACCTAATGTCCTCCCCCCTAGCCCCCACCCCTGACCGGTGGGTGGGGGCCCTAAACAAAAGTAAGTGGGGAGGACCTAATGTCCTCGCCCCTGGCCCCCACCCCTGAGTGGTGGGTGGGGTCCCTAAATACTAATAAAGGGGGGGACCTAATGTCCTCCCCCTGGCCCCCACCCCTGAGCGGTGGGTGGGGGCCCTAAATACCAATGGGGGGACCTATTGTCCTCCTCCCCGGCCCCCACCCCTGAGCGGCAGGTGGGGGCCCTGTAACAGAACTTCATCATCACCTAAGCCCTGTGGAATAAAAACAGTGAAATACCTGATAAAGCATCCGTTCGGTAGTTTAATTTGTTCCTTTTCGGCAGCTTTCTACTGAACACCGGACTGATTTGATATATTACAAAGCATGTTTTACCTTTCCAGCTTGTTTCCAGCCGTTCGCATCATTTCGCACGAACTCCGTGTATAACATATAGGTGGCCGCCATTTCGGGACTTTTACACGTGTTCGCGGCCATCTTGTGTACGAACAGCGGTGTTTGCCTGTGAACGCATGGAACTAAAAACGGATACGCAAACAGGCGAACACCGCTGAGACCTCCATGCGCCCAGAACTTTGTGCTGGAACTACCGAACGACGGGCCGTTCGGTAGTTACACTTAATCAGCTATGGGGAATCCAGCAAACTCGGAGATAGTTGTGGATGACAAGAATTTCGTATAGTTTTAACAGGCGAACAGAGACCGACTGCAGGGCCAAAACTTGTGGAACTCTTTTCGGCTAGAAAATCCGTGCGGTCGGTCAAAACTTCAAACATCCATAACTCCCGAACCCCTCAACCGAATGGGCTGAAATTTGGACATATTGTTCTCCTAACCAAGACCTATCAAGCGGTGCTTGGACTTAAAGGTGTACCCCCTGTTTTTGGGGTACATCCAGAACTGGGGTAAAATATTGTACATTATAATTGTGTTATGTGTTTATCTGAGGGGAGGAGACGTGGGGGTGTTACCCTGTGTATGATTGGTTGTTTTCATCCTCCCCCTGGGAGTGTCCTGTGTGTGCCTTTTTCTAATAAAAAGCAGGCTGGGTGTTCCAGTCCTCAGTTCATCTTGACCCTTCAAAACGTAGCCTCGTCTCGTTCTTGAAAGTGGATTATTTGGGGATGTTATTCTGCTCCTGTTACAGCTGAACCTGACTGTCGCTCTGGATATCGTGGATGGGATTACACCAGCTTACTTCTCCACAGCAGCTTGCAGGGAAAAAGGACATCTTCAACGGCAGATACCCTCTCTCTACCTGGGTAGCCGTTACATTGGTGGCAGCGGTGGGATGGTCCTTTTATCCAAAGAACAAGCGCTGAATGGAGTCGCAGTATGCCAAGCTGAAAAGACCCACACTAAAGGATTTATTGGAGAATCGTGGTAGGAGTGCCAGCAACAGACCACGGAGGGAGCTGATAGCTGACCTGCTGGAGCTGGACGAGATGGATAGGTCCATGGAGGTAACTGAACCCATGGCACCCATCAGTGAGGACGATGTGATTATTACAATTGTACAGCGGAGATTATCTTTGTATCCAGTCACGTCTGCGGAACTAATAACTCAACTGTTCCGGGAAGCAAGGGAAGAGATACAAACCAAGAGGGAACAAGAAATGGAACTGGTAAGAGCGAGACAGCTCACTACACAGACAGTTCCTACCCCGCTACCCACTACTACGGTAAAGAAAATTCCCTTTACTGCATTTAAAACCTTTGTGGAAAATGAAGAGGAAATTGATGGATATTTGGCTGACTTTGAAAGGCAGTGCTCGCTGCATCAAATACCGCCAGAGCAATGGGTCACTATCCTGGCGGGAAAACTGTCAGGAAAAGCTAATGAGGCTTTCCGAGCACTCACTACAGAGGAGATCATGCAGTACCAAAAAGTAAAAGAGGCACTGCTCACCAGGTATGCGGTAACCCCAGAAGCATACCGTTGCCGCTTCCGGGAGTCCAAAAAGAAAGCTGTGGACTCCCACATGGAATGGGCCAACCGGCTACAAAGAGTGGCATCACATTGGGTCCAAGGGTGCAAGGCCAACACCGGGGAGGAAGTATTACAGTTATTCTTAATGGAACATTTCTTCCAAGATTTGTCTGCGGACATACAAGACTGGGTACGAGACCGGCGCCCCGCTAATCTAAATGAGGCGGCTCGGCTAGCCGATGAATACGCCGAGACAAGGAGAGTAAGCCAGGGTACTACACGACAAGCTCATAAGACAGAGCCACGTACCCCAGCCGCTGTCTCACGCCCAGAATTTGGGGCTCCAGTCCCACCAGGACCACCACGTCCTCAGGGACCTAGCAACTACCCCCGGGATTTGTCAAGGGTGACATGCCTTCACTGCAGCAACCCCGGACATATTGCCCGATATTGTCCCCTAAGATCTAATAACAACAACTGGAGACGTACAACTCCCAACACAGAGGCCCCTGCATCACGTCCCGCTGCGGCTCACTGTCTGGAAGCCAAAATGGGCCCTGAGGAATGTCTGGGGATTTTGTATGAAGCAGATCCCATACAAGCTGCTTCTCCAGATAACCGACATCACCGACAGGAGGTTCGGGTGAATGGACAAATAGCACAAGTCCTAAGAGACACCGTCACTTTGATCCAAAAACACCTAGTAAAGCCGGAGAATGTGTCTACCCGCACTGTTGCTGTTCGGGTCGCAGGGGGCGCTGTTTTTCGCTTGCCCACCGCCCGAGTACACTTAGACTGGGGAGTCGGATCAGGAAAGACCACAGTTGGCATTATGGACAACTTGCCTGCCGAGGTCGTATTGGGAAACGACATTGGCCCTTTGACTTCAGCATATTTGCCCACACCGGCTGCCGCTTGTCCCGTAACCACCCGTTCACAGACCCGTGTCGCAGATGATCCTAATACAGGCCGGGAGACCCAGGTAAGCCAAGCACCCACATGTAACCCCACTACGATAAGAAGGCCCATAGCTTGGGACACCCCAGAGGAGTTTGGGAGGGAAACTAGAGAGGACCCCACCCTCCAAAAGTATCGGGAATTAGCTGACAGTAGGGGGGACGGACGGGAACGCTTTCTATGGGATGGGGAAAGGTTATACAGACTGACTGAAGGCAGAAAGAGAGGCTGTGTCCCTTCGCAGAAGCGCCAACTAGTGGTACCCAGAAAGTACCGGTTGGAACTTCTTCGAATTGGCCACGACATTCCGTTGGCAGGGCATCTAGGGGGTAACCGCACCACCTTCAGGATCACCCAGACCTTCTTTTGGCCGGGGATCTCGAAGGATGTGCGACGTTACTGCAGTACTTGTGACGTATGCCAACGGGTAGGGAAGAGAGGGGATCACCCTAAAGCTCGACTGTTACCTATGCCTGTGATCGAGGAACCATTTAGCAGGGTGGCAGTCGACCTAGTGGGACCCCTACCTAACCCCAGTCCCTCTGGTAAGAAATATATCCTTACCGTAGTGGACTATGCTACTCGCTACCCGGAAGCCGTCGCTCTGACGAATATCCAGGCTGACACTGTCGCCAGTGCTTTAGTCGGGATATTCACCCGAGTGGGATTTCCTCAGGAAATCTTGTCCGACAGAGGGACCCAGTTTACCGCAGACCTAACCCAGCAGCTATGGAAGGTCTGTGGTATTAAGCCCCTGCTTAGTTCCCCGTACCACCCTCAGACTAACGGTCTCTGTGAACGCTTTAATGGTACCCTAAAGCAATTGCTGCGGATCTTTACGGCGGAATACAGAGACTGGGAACGATTCTTGCCGCACCTCCTGTTCGCTTATCGGGAGGTGCCACAGGAATCCACAGGGTTCTCTCCCTTTGAACTGCTCTATGGACGGAGAGTACAAGGCCCTCTCGATCTCATCCGAGAGCACTGGGAGGGAGAGACAGAACATGAAGGTGTCCCCATCGTGCCATATGTGCTGGAAATGCGGGACCGTATGGAACAGTTAGCCCGGATGGCACGGGACCATCTCCATGCGGCCCAGGGTCGTCAGAAACATTGGTACGATCAGGGCGCCCGCCAGAGAACGTTCCAAGTAGGCCAGAAGGTGCTGGTGCTTAGACCTGTCAAAGGGAATAAGCTCCAAACCTCCTGGCAGGGCCCTTACAAAGTGGTAGCACAGGTCTGTGACACCACCTATGTAATTGCCAGCAGCAAAGATGAAAGGATCCAGAAGTCCTTTCACGTAAACTTATTAAAGGAATATCAGGAAAGACCCGAGGATATAGCCGCCATATGTATCCCAGCCACTGAAGACCCTGACAGCTTACCCATACCCGACCTATTAGCTAACTCAGAACCTAAAACCCTGCTCAATACCGTACAGCTAGGGGAGCGGTTAACCCCCGCAGAAAAGGGGCAGATCCGACAGCTGCTGACTGAGAAAGGGTTGACGTTTTCCCAAGAGCCCGGGTACACCCCCTTAGCAACTCACTATGTAGAGACCCCAGGACAAACCCCTCTCCGACAAACTCCCTATAGGATCCCTGAGGCAGTAAAAGAGGAGATGAGGAAGGAAATCCAAGAGATGTTAAGACTGGGGGTGATAGAGCCATCTGACAGTCCGTGGGCCTCACCTGTGGTTCTAGTTCCCAAAAAGGATGGAACCACCCGGTACTGTGTCGATTATCGACGTCTCAATGACAGAACCGTGACAGATGCATATCCCATGCCCCGAGTAGACGAGCTATTAGATCGTATTGCCAGGGGACGTTATCTGACCACCATCGATTTGTGCAAAGGGTATTGGCAGATTCCCCTGGCCAAGGAGGCTATCCCTAAGTCGGCCTTTGTCACCCCATTTGGCTTGTACCAGTTCAAAGTCATGCCATTTGGGATGAAAAACGCCCCGGCTACATTTCAGCGCTTAGTGGACCGCCTCCTTGATGGCTTCCAGGATTTCGCTTGCGCGTACCTGGATGACATTGCGATTTATAGCGAAACCTGGGGAGAACACTTGAGGCATGTAGAGGCCGTACTGGATCAGATTCGGGCCGCAGGCCTGACTCTGAAACCAGAAAAGTGTAACTTCGGCATGGCCGAAGTCCAATACCTGGAACACCGGGTAGGATGTGGGAAGCAGCGCCCAGAACCCGCTAAAGTTGAAGCTGTAGCTAACTGGCCCACACCCCACACCAAGACGCAGGTCTTAGCATTTTTGGGGACGGCAGGATATTATAGGAAGTTTGTCCCTGACTATAGCGCCATCGCGAAACCCCTGACAGACTTAACCAAAAAGAACTTGCCTAGGATAGTCCTGTGGTCTCCCGCCTGTGAAACCGCCTTTCAAGCCCTAAAGAATGCTCTGATTCATGCACCTGTCCTGTCTGCCCCCGTCCCTAACAAAAGATTTGTCGTTCATACAGATGCATCCATGTATGGACTGGGGGCAGTTCTAAGCCAGGTCGGAGAAGATGGGGGCGAACACCCTGTCGCGTATCTCAGTAGAAAACTGTTACCTAGAGAAGTGAGTTACGTGGCAGTGGAAAAGGAATGCTTGGCCCTGGTCTGGGCACTAAAGAAACTCACCCCATATTTGTACGGACAAGAATTTACTCTAATCACTGACCATAACCCCCTGGTATGGCTGAACAGAGTAGCTGGAGATAATGGACGTTTATTGAGATGGAGCCTAGCACTGCAACCCTATAATTTCTCCATTCAATACCGCCCTGGCAAGTTTAATGGGAATGCCGATGGTCTGTCCAGGCAAACGGAACTATTGCCCTAACAATGGACCGGACAGCCCCAAGTTGACCCGAAAAGGATCAATCCGGGTCTGCCAGGGTGTTCCACAAAAGGGGAGCAGTGTAACAGAACTTCATCATCACCTAAGCCCTGTGGAATAAAAACGGTGAAATACCTGATAAAGCATCCGTTCGGTAGTTTAATTTGTTCCTTTTCGGCAGATTTCTACCGAACACCGGACTGATTTGATATATTACAAAGCATGTTTTACCTTTCCAGCTTGTTTCCAGCCGTTCGCATCATTTCGCACGAACTCCGTGTATAACATATAGGTGGCCGCCATTTCGGTACTTTTACACGTGTTTGCGGCCATCTTGTGTACGAACAGCGGTGTTTGCCTGTGAACGCATGGAACTAAAAACGGATACGCAAACAGGCGAACACCGCTGAGACCTCCATGCGCCGAGAACTTCGTGCTGGAACTACCGAACGACGGGCCGTTCGGTAGTTACACTTAATCAGCTATGGGGAATCCAGCGAACTCGGAGATAGTTGTGGATGACAAGAATTTCGTATAGTTTTAACAGGCGAACGGAGACCGACTGCAGGGCCAAAACTTGTGGAACTCTTTTCGGCTAGAAAATCCGTGCGGTCGGTCAAAACTTCAAACATCCATAACACCCGAACCCCTCAACCGAATGGGCTGAAATTTGGACATATTGTTCTCCTAACCAAGCATCAAGCGGTGCTGGACTTAAAGGTGTGCCCCCTGTTTTTGGGGTACATCCAGAACTGGGGTAAAATATTGTACGTTATAATTGTGTTATGTGTTTATCTGAGGGGAGGAGACGTGGGGGTGTTACCCTGTGTATGTTTGGTTGTTTTCATCCTCCCCCTGGGAGTGTCCTGTGTGTGCCTTTTTCTAATAAAAAGCAGGCTGGGTGTTCCAGTCCTCAGTTCATCTTGACCCTTCAAAACGTAGCCTCGTCTCGTTCTTGAAAGGGGATTATTTGGGGATGTTATTCTGCTCCTGTTACAGCTGAACCTGACTGTCGCTCTGGATATCGTGGATGGGATTACACCAGCTTACTTCTCCACAGCAGCTTGCAGGGAAAAAGGAAATCTTCAACGGCAGATACCCTCTCTCTACCTGGGTAGCCGTTACAGGCCCTAAAAAAAATAAGTCCCCTCAGGTGACTAGTGGTCCCCCAACCCCTAGTCACCCCCTCCCCCCCAAAAAAAATGATCCCCCTTCCTACCCCCCTCACCCTAAAAATAATGAGGGGGGGACTTTTAACTAAGAACCTGTAAAAAAAAATACCTTACCATTCGATGTTTTCTTTCTTCTAAAATCTTCTTTTTCAGCCCCAAAAAGGGCAAATAAATATCCATAACAACCGACACAATAAAAAAAAAATCCATCTTTACCCGGCGAGGGCTCCGCGCAGACTGAACTCTGGTTGGTGGGTTTAAGCCATCCAATCAGAATGCTCTGACAGGTAAATGAAGAGACTGACAGGTAAGTCTCTCCATTTACCTGTCACAGCACTCTGATTGGTTGGTTTGAAATCCACCAATCAGAGTGCTCTGTGTCATTTTACACAGCGTGGGAAAGTTCTGTGGAATTTTCCCACGCTGTGTAATTTGACTCATAACACTCTGATTGGTGGATTAAGTAACCAATCAGAGAGTTATGAGTCAAATTACACAGCGTGGGAAAATGCCACAGAACTTTCCCACGCTCTGTAAAATGACACAGAGCACTCTGATTGGTGGATTTCAAACCAACCAATCAGAGTGCTGTGACAGGTAAATGTAGAGACTTACCTGTCAGTCTCTTCATTTACCTGTCAGAGCACTCTGATTGGATGGCTTAAACCCACCAATCAGAGTGCTCTGAGCCTAATTGCAGGGCGGGACAAGGCTTTATAAGCCTTCCGCCACCCTGCAGAGCTCAGTCTGCGCAGAGCCCTCCATGGGTGAAGATGGATTCTTTTTTTTTGCGCTCGTTTTTTTTTTTTAATTGCGTCGGTTATTATGGTTTTTTATTTGGCCTTTTTTGGGGCTGAAAAAATAAGATTTTAAAAGAAAGAAAACATTGAATGGTAAGTTTTTTTTCTTTTTCTTTACAGGTTCTTAGTTAAAGGTACCCCCCTCATTTATTTTAGGGTGAGGGGGGTAGGTATTGGGATACTTTTTTTGGGGGGGAAGGGGGTGACTAGGGGTTTGAGGACCCCTAGTCACCTGGGGGGACATTTTTTTTAGGGTCACCACCCACCGCTCAGGGGTGGGGCCGTGGGGGAGGACAATAGGTCCCCCCATTGGTATTTAGGGCCCCCACTCGCCGCTCAGGGTTGGAGCCAGGGGGTAGGACATTAGGTCCCCCCAATTTGTGTTTAGGGCCCCCACCCACCGCTCAGGGGTGGGGGCCAGGGGGGAGGACATTAGGTCCTCCCCACTTTACTTTTGTTTAGGGCCCCCACCCACCGCTCAGGGGTGGGGGTCAGGGGGGAGGACATTAGGTCCCCCCCAATTTGTGTTTAGGGCCCCCACCCACCGCTCAGGGGTGGGGGCCAGGCGGGAGGACATTAGTTCCTCCCCCCTTACTTTTGTTTAGGGCCCCAACCCACTGCTCAGGGATGGGGGCCAGAGGGGAGGACATTAGGACCTCCCCCCTTACTTTTTTTTAGGGCCCACACCCGCCGCTCAGGGGTGGGGGCGGGGGAAGTACAATAGGTCCCCCCTATTTGTATTTTCCCACGCTGTGTAATTTGACTCATAACACTCTGATTGGTGGATTAAGTAACCAATCAGAGAGTTATGAGTCAAATTACACAGCGTGGGAAAATTCCACAGAACTTTCCCACGCTCTGTAAAATGACACAGAGCACTCTGATTGGTGGATTTCAAACCAACCAATCAGAGTGCTGTGACAGGTAAATGTAGAGACTTACCTGTCAGTCTCTTCATTTACCTGTCAGAGCACTCTGATTGGATGGCTTAAACCCACCAATCAGAGTGCTCTGAGCCTAATTGCAGGGCGGAGCAAGGCTTTATAAGCCTTCCGCCACCCTGAAGAGCTCAGTCTGCGCAGAGCCCTCCATGGGTGAAGATGGATTCTTTTTTTTTGCGCTCGTTTTTTTTTTATTGCGCTGGTTATTATGGTTTTTTATTTGGCTTTTTTTGGGGCTGAAAAAATAAGATTTTAAAAGAAAGAAAACATTGAATGGTGAGTTTTTTTTCTTTTTCTTTACAGGTTCTTAGTTAAAGGTCCCACCCCTCATTATTTTTAGGGTGAGGGGGGTAGGTATGGGGATACTTTATTTTGGAGGGGGGAGGGGGTGACTAGGGGTTTGGGGACCCCTAGTCACCTGGGGGGGACATTTTTTTTAGGGTCCCCACCCACCGCTCAGGGGTGGGGCTGGGGGGAGGACAATAGGTCCCCCCTATTGGTATTTAGGGCCCCCACCTGCCGCTCAGGGGTGGGGCCAGGGGGGAGGACATTAAGTCCCCCCCAATTTGTGTTTAGGGCCCCCACCCACCGCTCAGGGGTGGGGGCCAGGGGGAGGACATTAGTTCCTCCACCCCTTACTTTAGTTTAGGGTCCCCACCCACCGCTCAGGGGTGGGGGCCAGGGGGGAGGACATTAGGTTCCCCCAATTTGTGTTTAGGGCCCCCACCCACCGCTCAGGGGTGGAGAACCAGGGGGGAGGACATTTTATCCTCCCCCTTACTTTTGTTTAGGGCCCCCACCCACCGCTCAGGGGTGGGGGCCAGGGGGGAGGACATTAGGTCCCCCCCAAACACAGGTTACTAGCTATGGGGGATAATGTATAATAAACACAGGTTACTGGCTATGGGGGGATAATGTATAATAAACATAGGTTACTGGCTATGGGGGATAATGTATGCAGTAACACAGGTTACTGGCTCTGGAGGATAATGTATAATAAAATAATGTATAATAATAAACACAAAAAAAATACAACAAAAAAAATGAATGCAGCTTCAGAATTAATCTAAATTGTATGCTGTCTAGGAGGTGGAATGGTTTGGAAGGGAGGGTCTGCTGCTGATTGGCTGGAATGTGTCTGCTGACTGTGAGGTACAGGGTCAAAGTTTACTCAATGATAACGAATAGGGGGCAGACCGAACATCGCATATGTTCGCCGTCCGTGGCGAACACGAACACGCTATGTTCACCAGGAACTATTTGCCAGCGAACCGTTCGAGACATCACTAGTCATCTAATTAATTTTGTCCAAACAGGGATGACATTGGTAAACCTAATGCAAAAGTAAGAAATTCTGCTTTAACTTTGAAAATAGGCTGGACTGCACGTGCAGGGAACCCAAGTAAGTGTCAATACCACTCAAAAACAATCAACTCTTACCAAGAAACAGCCTCCCAGCGTTCCTGGCACCATAACCACTGCAGTGCATCATAATGACTTTGGTACTTAGACTGCCCCTTTTAACAAAACCTTTCATTCATAACTGGCAACACTACTAAACATACAGCACAATATGTTTTTAGTAGTCTATAGGATGTAGCTTCATTAATTGTTTTGCATAAACTAAATATTTATCATTATGCAGAAAGAAGTTACAAAAGTGCAAAGTATAATAAAAGAAAATCACTCACCCTTTGTCCCAGTGAAAAATACAGCATAGACAAAAATAATAAAGCAATTAAACAAGTCTTCATTGCTGCTAATCCTGCAAAAATAATGTGTTAAATATATAAATACGTAATCATTTTAAAAAAAAAAAACCTGTGCATATGATTGTATTTGTTTTATTCACTGTTAAATCATTTGTTAACTTAAATGTCTTAACTAAAATATCTAAGGTCTGATGGATACCTGTTAAAAAATAATCATAAAAGGTTTTTTTTTTTTTAATGGGAAGCACATCAGTTAAACAATTCAACTATTCAATATTTTGTTTGTATAGTTATAATGTATTTCAATTTCTGTAGGACATATATAAAAGTGAAAGGACATAAGTAAAACAAAACAAACATAAAACATTGGAAATCTGTAGAAACATTTTAATAATATGTTTGCTGATTTCTCTTTAAATATTTCTGATTACCTGTAAAAAAAAAAAAATAGCATAGGTCTCACATACTTTTTGGTCTCATATATTTTTAATGTTCATTTTATTATAATATGCATGCAATTTTCTTATATAAAATGCTTTTCGAGAATGTACATGAGTGATAATCATTAGGAGTGTCTGTCAGTTATTTTTATCCATTTATTATGTAAGGCTATACATATTACAATTGTTCATGCCAAATACTTGATGTTGAGGCATTAATGCCACAAAATAAATATACACAAGTGTAAAACACTCAAATGACAACACCTAGAATAAAATAAACTACAGAGTGAAATTATAATATTATATAATATATTTTTATTTTATTTTTTTGTATTAATCCTGATTAAATAGTCATAGAAATGTAAAAGTTTTAATATACATTACCTCTTTCTTTTTTCATTATTATTATTTTTTTTTAATCTGAAAGTCACATTTATTCATCTTACCTTTAATAGCACAAGGGGTGCAGAAAAGAATGAGCTTCTTCCAATGCTCTCAGATTTATATATTATATTTTAGCCCTACCCAAAAACTGGACCGTATTCTGATGTAATGCACATACAACTTGATTAAAATTATGTTGGTGTTGGCTTATTGCCATAATCATAGACGCCATGAAAGTAATGCATGTATTCAGCTGGTATATAAATTTAATTACTATAGACACGTTGATTGACAGTTAACATACTTACAAGGGAAAATAATTAAAAAGCTTTATAGTAATAGAGATAGCGTGCATATATACAATGCTATTCATACCGTGGAAAGCTTACAATTTAACAGGTTAGATACCATCTCAATGACAAAAATGTTGCCAATATTATTGGTTCGTACTTTTAGTTGTTAGGGGCTAATGGAGCTGTAGCCCCAGGCTCTTGCCTTTGACATAGGCCCATTGATCCTAAAAAAAAATAATAATAATAATAAAAAAAAAAAAAAATTATATATATATATATATATATATATATATATGGAAGGCAGGGCCTGAAGTTGTGGGAGGGGCTTGGTTCCCCTTCTTAAGGAGATCCAGCCCTTCACTCACTACCGTCTCAGGTCTAGAGATTTGCATAACCGAACTTCCGGTCCGTGCAAATCTCCTTTTTCGCAGGCTGAATCTCGTGGATACACTTACCTGGTCCTACTACTCTGGTTAAGCTTGCACGGTGGTCCTAACTTCCCGGTGTATCCGCATATCGGCTTATCTGCATAAGCGCCCGGCGACCGGTGCCGTTTTTGACAACAAACCGTAAGTCACGGCTGCCGGCGTGCGGCAGTCGTGGTCACTCCGCGTCATCTTGGGATATCCCTATACAATACGGAGCTTATCCATTTCGTCACAATTTTGATTATTTTGGCGGGCGGTAGGGATAGCACGTACGCTGGGCAAACTTACGAACTATTTCTCTGCATGATTTCGTTTAAATCATATCTCGATCATACGTACATATAACCTGGCTAAAGGAATGTTCATTTGTGATGCCAATACACTCGTTATTCATTCATTATATGGCCCATTAAAACTTTAATTGTTGGGTTTAGATGGGTTAGGTCAGCCCCTTGTGGTCATACTAATTATGACATATTGTGCAAATTTAAAGCATATTTTTGTTTCATATAGTATTAAGTATTTAATGCAGATATGGTTACTGCCCTCTGCACCTGAATTCAGACCAATTACATGTAGGTCTGGCATGATACATTCCGTATTCTAGATACTGCATAGCAATCAATATGATGCATTTTTTTTTTTTTATGTTGCACAGAAAATTTCTAAAAACACGTTAAGTTACACATATAATTTTTTCATGTTATAAACTAGCCACTTGAGGTTTTGCATAGCCGGTGGACTTACGTGTAACTTCTGCATTTATAGGCTAGGCCATCCGTGCAAACTTTGGGTTTTTGGTTCCAATTTAGGATAAATCTACCTGGTAGGTATCTTGGGTACAGGAGGGAATTTAGAGGTACATATCGATAAACCACTAAATAGTTATTAAATTAAATTTAATTTGAAACTCACTATTAATCTTGTAGGACCTACAGATCACCTGTATTACCTTATCCGGCTAAATACTTGGCTCAACAGGTACGTCCTTTTCCCACACCATTCCCGTCCCCGTCTATTTTCATAAGCTAGTTATACACTGGCATTGAAGCATAGAAGCCTCTAGGTACATTCTTCCTGGCCTTCTACGCCTTACTTTAGTGGTCCCGCGAGGCCAACACCCATCCTCAAAACGGAGGTACGACATCCCCTCGGGCCAAATCATAGTTAGCCGCCTCGCATGGTTGCATAGAGAGGGCCTCACCTGTCACTCCCATTCTGTCTTTTTTCTGGTTATTGTCACAGAGGGGCCAACTCTCCACCATAATGTCAATGGCCTCATACCCCAATCGGGCCAATTCATAGGTAGAGCCTCTCACAGCAACTAGCAGGGCCTCACCTGTCACCTATCGTCTTAATTGTTTCGCCGATTGGCACTAGTTAAAGCAGCCAGTGAAATTTTACCCTAGGTAAAACTTCTAATTTATTTTATAGCATGTCACAACTACCAGAAGGCGGGGAAGAACTGTCTATACCTAGCACACCGGCTAGATCAGTCACTCCATCACAAGGAGGCGACAATGCAAGCCCTTCATCTCTCCGCTCCTGGACTGTTCCTCGGATCACCGCCGAATTGAGAAAAAGGAATATTCCATTCCCAGCTACGGCTAGGAAAGCCGAATTGTATAGACTTTTGAACACACAAACTGATAATACAGGGGCTGATGAAGGGTCTAGTAGCGGTCAGTCTTCTGATCTGCATGCGGTATTATCCTCGATCTTGACCTCTTTAGGTCGTATTACCGATAAACTGGATAAAATGGACACAGATAGCCGACAGCAGTCGCAAACGGCTCTGGGAAATAGTGACACGGCGGTTGTCCCCAGCCCTTCTCCTGGTAATGTTCCAACGGGTACTAGAGATCCTCATATTATTAACCCGGCACACTTGGTGCCTGCTAATTTGAGAAAGGACATCTTGGAGGGGAAGGATGTAAATTTGGTATCACTACTCATTGCCTCCCAAGATGTCCTGGAAAATAAGACATATGCTTATGGTGACATATCAGTGGTACTTAAATCTAGGGACCCCAGACTGAATCGTAAGCTGTCAATCCCTGAATTTGTCTTGGCTTTTGGGACCTACAGGGATGTAGTATGCTCAGTGCATCCCCATAGGAGGGAGGAATTGGATCTGGGGCACAAGTACAGTGGTACGGCTTTTTACGACTACCACCGTGCTTTCGCTGCAAAGGCGTCGGCGGCTCTATCCCAGTTTAGTTATCAAGTAGACTGGAGTGTGCTGGATATGGAGCTCTTTTGTCGACACTTTGCGGGCCTCAAGACACCAGCTTGTGCCATTTGTGCTTCCAATTCGCACACGGCAAATCTATGGCCCAATACCCCAGAGGTAAATACTTTCTACCCCCCTCCCAATATGACACCGGCCGGGAGACCAGCCAAGGTCCTTAAAGATAAACTGGGCCGCGATATTATATTTCTGGGCAAGTCGCAAGTTTGCAACAATTTTAATACAGGCACTTGCGGGTTCAGTGCCTGTAGGCTGCTTCATGTTTGTTCCTTATGTTTCCGAGCTCACTCTAAAGCAATGTGCCCAAATAAATTATACCCCAAGCAGTACTTATCGTCTATTGATGTCTCACTGTTGAGAGAGTTATTATGTGATCACCCATCTGAACACTTAGTGGAATTTATGGTGTCAGGTTTCACGTCAGGATTTCACACAGGTATTATCCACATGCCTACTGGGGTCTTAGAATGCAAGAACTTGCAAACAGCCATAGCGGATCCTGACGCTATTGACCGACTTATACAGAAAGAGATTGACCAAGGGTTTGTAATTGGCCCTTTTGATTCTCCACCTTTTGCTGTATGGAGAATTAACCCCATAGGTCTGGTCACGGGTAAATCCTCAAACAAGCAAAGGTTGATTCTTGACCTCTCTGCTCCCCATGCATCATCTACACCAAGTCTAAACTCACTTATTCCGTCAGAAGAGTTTTCGCTGCAATACGCAACTATAGATAATGCCATCACGGCCATCCTCTCAGCAGGAGTGGGCGCTTGGCTTAGTAAGACGGACATAGTAAATGCATTTAAACTACTCCCTATTCATCCATCCCTGTGGCATTTACATGGTGTTAAATGGCAAGAGTTATATTATTTTTTCACACGTCTCACATTCGGTTCCAAGAGCAGCCCACGTATTTTTGATATGTTTGCCGAGACGTTGTGTTAGATATTGCTTAACACCTGTAGATGCCCTACCATTATTCATTATCTGGATGACTTTCTTTCCATAGAAAGTAACCTCTTACCTCCCAGTAGCCTCCTGGCTACGACATGACTTTTTACACAACTAGGAGTCCCGATTTCACCTACTAAGACTGAAGGTCCCGATACGGTCATCAACTTCTTGGGGGTTGTGCTTGATTCTGTACACATGCAGGCTAGTCTCCCCAGGGAAAAGATCGAACGCATACTGGCCACCATTGACCTTTACTTAACCGAACAGTCATGCAGCAAAAAGGAGTTGCAATCCCTGTTGGGTTCCCTTAATTTTGCCATGAAAATTATTCCTCAAGGGCGGGCTTTTATATCCCGCCTACTCAGTTTATTTCCTCGTTTTCAGACCGATTCCTCCCGTATAACGTTAGTTGTGCATGCCACCGTTGACTTACGCATGTGAAGGGAGTTTTTACTGCACTGGAACGGAAAGAGCATTTTCGTACCAGTATTATCAGATGAGTCTGTTTCTATTTGGACAGATGCTGCGGCCACTTCCGGTTTTGCCGCTACTTTTTGGCAAGGAATGGATGTGGAGCAACTGGCCAAAGGAAATTGCTGATATTCCAGAATTCAAGGACACGTCTGCTTTATTTGAACTTTATCCCATTGTAGCAGCAGCGGTTAAATGGGGAGCTGTCTGGTCAGGGAAGTCGGTGCGGTGCTTCTCGGACAACATGGCAACATGCCATATTGTTAACAAGGGACGTTCCTCTTCCCTGGCCATCATGCGATTTATTAGGAATCTCCCATGGCAAACAGCGAAATAAATTTTTTTCCTGAATTGCATACATGTTCCTGGGGTTCTGAATGTTGCCGCTGACCATTTATCCCGATCTCGTTTTCAGGAGTTCCGGGCGGCCCTACCCACAGCGGCCTTAATTCCCACTCCAGTTTACTCGCTCACGGATATCACCTCTCACAATTTAACACTAGAAAGGTTTATGGCAGGGCTTTTCATATGTTTAATAAATTTGTGATGGATCACAACATTTCTGACAAATTTGCCATGAGCACAATGATTGCGTTTTTTTCTTTTTGCCATCTTAACTTAAAACTATCCTTCAACACCATTAAATTATATATCACTGGTATTCAACACCACATCCTCACCACATGGCCTGATAAACAACGTTTCCTGTCCTCTTATCAAGTAAAGTCCGTACTGAAAGGTATTAAGGACTCCACCCCGGCACCTACACTGTCCAGATTACCTATACACGATCTTCTATTTCAGTCACTGTCGAATCTTTTAGACACTTCACCTTTTGAGACTCGCACAAACCAAGTCATTAAAACAGCCATCTACTTGGCATTCTATGGGTTCCTTCGGCCCAAAGAGTTTACCACCACTAATTATAACACCCCAAACTTCCTCACAAGAGCTAACCTAGTTAAAACACACGACCACTATTCACTGTTCCTACACCATACAAAGGGACAGACGGTCACTATTCCCTATTACCCTACTGACAATAAATGGTGCCCTGTGGTAGTCTTCGACCAGTACCTTTCTTCCATCTCAATGACACCACATCAACCACTACTGGCATTATACGGTAAGACTCTGATGATCAGTAAGTTCATGCGCTACGTAAGAACATTGTTAGTACGCTTGGGATTAAACTCGGCCAAATATTATGGTCATTCATTTCGAATAGGAGCAGCTACTACCGCTTCAAAAAAGAATATCCCGGCACACATCATTAAAATGATGGGCCGCTGGAAGTCCACAGCTTACGCCAGATACATTCCCCAGCCAGTTCAAGAAGTACGCCTAGCATTCAAGAATATGATTATGTAATAATATTATACTGTATTGTAGGCTTTATGAGTTGACCACAAATGGAAAGCAGGGCCTGAAGTTGTGGGAGGGGCTTGGTTCCCCTTCTTAAGGAGATCCAGCCCTTCACTAACTACCGTCTCAGGTCTAGAGATTTGTCCCACCCACCACTCCTCCTTTTAATAATTTCTTGAGGTAGGCCCTCTTTTATTTTCAGGCCTACTGCATCGTCAGTTATGGCACATCCCAACTGACTGTTCAGGTCTTGTTTGTTTAGGTTACTAAATCTACGGCTTTATGCCTTGACCACAAATATATATATATATATATATATATATATATATATATACACACACACATTTTGGTGCGTGGGACCCGGCAGAACGCCGGCGGTCACACACAGCACCTGAGGTAAGTCTATGTCCTCATTAATCTCACCTAAATATTTGCTTATGGTTTTATTGTATCTCTGTATTTATCCTGATGAATGTCCTCGAGTAGGACAGAGACGTAGATCCTCTTTTTAATGATACTACAATAAAGCTTTGCATTTTATTGGAAGACCAAGAGTGCAGCTGGTTTTACTACTATCATGTATGTGTGTGTGTATATATTTTTTTTGTAGGAAATGTGAGGGATATCCAAATTATCCCATTGAAATAGCATATAAATTGTATTTAGAAGTAACCAGCGGCGGCTCTCTAATTAGGCATACATTGCCTTGCGGAAGACTGATCAGCCCTTTATGCCACCGTGTGCTAGGCCCCTCCATTCAGTCTACCTAGGAAAGAGCCAACACAGACTCCAGTCTACACAACCCTCCACACACCCTGTTGCCCCTCCACTCTGTCACAGCCCTCCCACACACCCTATCAAAGCCACCCACACACACCCTGTCACAGTCTGCCACCTTGCTACAGCCATCCCACACACTGTTACTACGTATGTACGTCCGACAAAAAAAAAACGGTTGTTAAAGACTGCGGACAATTGGAGCCCTAGACTGGCGATCCACGGCAATCGCGATGGGGTGGGGGGGGTGGGACTGCCGGAGACCCCAGCAGCTGTCAGACAGTCCCCCAGGCTGCTAAAAAGTAAATAAAAATAAATATTTTATATATATGTATAATGTATTATAAAATAATTAAAGCATTTTATAATATATTATGCCTTTATATATACATATATATATATATATATAATATAAATAATAAAAAAAACATTTATAATAAACAAATAAAAACGCTAAGCGTTTGTGACTAAGTGGCTACTAAAAACGACTGGAAATACCTCATTTGGAATACCCTGGGTTATCTACATTTAAAAATGATACAGCCGCACAAGGTTCATGTTCAAGCCTGCACCAACAAGACAGTAGTCGTAAGGGTGGCAGGAGGAGCCATCCATAAACTCTCCACTGCCCAGGTGCACCTCAACTGGGGCTCGGGAGACAAACATCTGGAAGTGGGCATAATGAAGGAGCTATCAGCCGAGGTGTTTTTGAGGAATTACTTGGTCTGCCTAATTTCCCAGCTCACACACATCTACCCAGCGCAAACGTACCCAGTGACCAACAGATTGTAAGCACGCAGGGGGGTGTCTTAAAATGCCCAGGCTGCTGGCAATTGTGGCATACAAAGGCAGGACGCCATGTGGGTGCTGGAGCAGTTGCTGGGGTAAAAGGAGCGGACTGTACCTAGTATGAGGTTCTAAAAGTGGGTTGCCAGGTGCCCTCTACTGGGTTTTAGTCACCTGCCATTCTGGTACACATCCGCCAATTTAGCTACTACCTCCACTGTCTTTGGTTTACAGTCCCTCACCCAGTCTCAGAACTCTGTTGGAGGATGATCAAAGAACTGTTCCAGTATAAATAGCTGTAAAGCATCCTCCAGCGAGGCTGCCCGGCAGCCCTGCATCCAATTTCATGCAGCACGGTGCAGGTCGAATGCCCATTTGGCATAGGAGTCTCTACCTCCTTTTCTGAGGCCCCAACATTTTCTCCAGTACGCCTCTGGTGTGAACGCATAACTGGCCAACAATATTGCCTTCACCTTTTCATAATTCTGTATCTCCTCACCATGTACCGCTCTATAAGCGTCGGCTGCCCGTCCGGAGAGTGTGCTGCTGAGAACTGCTGCCCAATTAGTCTTTTCCAGCCCCTCCAAAGCACACTGACGCGCAAAGTCTTGCAAATAGCTGTAGATATCCATTTCACCGTCAGTGAAAGCTTTGAAGGCGGCATGCCAGCAAATCCACTTGCAGTGATCCTGCTCTTGAATCACGGGTTTTCTGCGCCTCTCCGGCTTGCGCCATGACCTGCATGATGACGTCCTACGATGGATTGGGTCCAACCATACTGATCCTCTATCTCACGTCCTTTTGAAATTCTGTTTCCTCCAGGTGCTCCATTTCCATGTTACTGACTCTATCGCTCTGTATCAATTTGGCGATTAATGTGGCCTTTGTTTTGTTACTTGCCACTATGCCTCGAGCTTCCAGTAAGTCCTGTAATGTTGTTAGTTTCAGTAGTTCATATTGCTGAGCCATTCACTTTTCCGGTTTGGGACATCCATTCGGGAGAGGAATCCCACTTCATCCACCAGTTGTAATGAACGCTGGTATTTCAGATACCCGTTCGTCCATTTCCTCCTGAACTGCTAGAGGCTGAGTGATTATAGCTTGTAGTTCGGGTGTTGATTCGAACATTCTCCAGATGAAATACAGCATCCAAGTACATTCACCAAGCAACTCAGATGGATACCCAAACATCAGCCAAGAATAGATGAAGGGTACAACAGGAATGAATTTATTCAGGACAAGTGGCCAGCTATATGCATTTACAAATGTACAGGGTTTACGGTGACATATTCCAGGGGAGTTCCCCACTGGACCTGAAAGGGGACAATAACAAAATACATTCTGCAGTTACATTGGCTCTCAGGTTCAGGACACTCATACATAAAATAACATAATCCTTCCTCTGTGCCTGGGAGATAAATGAGTCAAGCACTATACTAAACTCCAAACCAAAAAAACACACATTTCCACAAAATCCCGAAAGTACCCCAAACCCCATGGAAACCTCACAAAAGTCATATCTCCTGATAGCCCTGATCTGGGGGACCAACATATTCAAAACTCACCCAGAATGGTTCAGAGGTTCGGGAGTTCCATGGAAGTCTTAATTTGACCGACCGCACACGAGGCTCCTGCCCAGAATGAGTTCCATGAAATTAGGCTGTGTGGTCTGTCTCTTTTGGGAAGTCTAAAAACCAAACAAATCCACAAACAGTTCCCCTGGCTCATAGGTAGCGTTTGTTCCCCTAGGTCGTGGGAACCAATCTACCGAATAGTGCTCTCCTGGCTGGTTGGTGAAAAGAAGCAGGCGTTTGCGAAATTGACCGGTGTTTGGGAAGTCGCGTGTCTGATTTTAGTTCCAGACACTCGACAACCAAGTCCCGCTGCCCATATTCGTGTGACTAGATGGCAGTCGTTTTATCCCACACGTGGAGTTTGGCCACACAGAGAGAGCACTTAATCTGCAGTCTTCTTTGTAGTTAATCAGCCAGGGGGTGGTTTGTGTTCGATAATTTTATCTATCGAACAAAGAAAAATCAAAATTACCGAACCCAAAAAGTAGTTTCTTCACAATGAGTTTTTTAAGATGGATACTACAGTAGCATGTTTAAGGGCAGCAGGAACAACACCAGAAGAGAGAGAGCAGTTGAAGATGTTTGTTAAGGAAGGCACAAGACAAGAGGAGAGAGATCTGATCAGGTGAGATGGGACAGGATCAAGCAGGTATGTAGTGGGCCTCTTGTTCAGTAGCCTGGGAGAAAGACTAAAGGGTAGGAAATGCATGATCCAGGTGTGGTTGAGAAAGAGGGAGGCAAGGTGGGGAGAATTCTTAACTTAGCTGTTCAATGTTGTCGGTAAAGTAGCATGCAAAGCTATCGGTTGTAAGGTTAGTTTGGTGAGTGGTCACAGCAGGGCAAAGAAGTAAGTTAAAAGTATTAAAAAGATGCCTGGGATTGCGGGAGCATGAGCTAATGAGGGATGAAAAGTGTGACTGCTTGGTAAGGGCTGTGCTGTATGAATGCAACATGTATGTGTAGTGGAGGAAGTTAGACTGGGTGCGTGATTTCCTCCAGCAGCATTCAGCAGAATGTGAGTATCTCTGCAGGTAGCATGTTGATTTAGTGTGCTATGGTTGGGGGCATGTTCTCCTCAACGTGCATGTTTGGAGGGGGGCTTCAGCATCCTGGGCAGAGGTGAGGGTAGTGTTATATGAGGAGATAGCCAGTGAGGGAGAGGAGAAAATAGGGATGGATAGAAGTTGGGAATCAATATTAGCTGATAGCTGCTGGAGGTCAATATAATTCAGATTTCTTCTTAGTTGAGGGGGGTTAGGTTGAGGATGATATATCGTCATAGTATGATGCTAATGTTCACTTTTCATGCATCTCTGTTGTGGCTAATGGATCCAAAATGTTTCTTTCTGCAGTAAGAGTGATTCCCAATCCCCACCTCTCCTTGGGGCCGGTATATGATCAATCACTGTAAATCTTAACAATGTCGATGGATGCTGTTTCTCAAAAAAATGTCTAGCCACCATTTTATCAGTGCATTCATCAATATAAGCTTTGCAACTACTGGATCTATGACCTGTGATCCTCTCACATAGTACCATCTCTGTTTTCCGTATGTAGTTTAACCCATTAGGGCATGATACCTTGTAAAAGACCTAAACATCTGATGCTCCCCAAAAATTGATATTTAATCAACTCCGTGATATGACTGTGGACTAGGTTAGTATGGACCAATAAGTCATGTAAACTTTTATTTCTCTTATAGCATGGCATAAGTGGTTGCTGAAAATGGTAGGTGGTGTTGCAGCACTTGACAAGATATTCCAATTATTTCTTATTGATGACAACAATTTTGATTTGGCAGAGTTAAAGGTCAGTGGTAATTTTAGCCATAGGCTGTCCATTGTTCTTTCCAGAATTCTGTTGATTAAAGGCTTTCTCCAGTTCCTTGTTATTTTTTGTCAGAACCTCAACACTGTGTTGAGTTTTCGAGATGACGTTTCACCTAGGATACTTTTATAATTACATATTACCAGGGTTTGCCATTCCAGAAACCTTGTATTAGACATAGCTTTTACAACAGGAGACGTAAATATATCAAGTATTCAAAACTTATTCTCCATGGAAGATTTGCACAATAAAAATTGATGTTGATTCGGACTTTCGTTTTAAATTGTATAAGTGTGTGACTGTAAAACTAAACTTTTAAAGCAAATTCGAGTTCTTCATTCAAGAATTAAAGAATTACAAATGTAAACATTGAAGTGCAAAATGCACACTGCATCCAGATGACAAAATGTCCCTTTAAAAGAACACTCCAATGCTAAAAATCATTAATCGGTGGGAATAAATGCCAGGCATTCCTCCCTCAACAACAAAATAAATAAAGTCAATGCACTTTGTTATGCAATGTTTAGTACTCTCTCGCTACTGGCACTGCTCTGGAGAGAATGTCAGTAAAGACAAAACATCTCCTCTTCCTCAAAACTTTCTAATGTGTTGCAAAATTTCTGGAGATCATAATGTATCAAGTATTAAAATAACTTTCTCATATAAGAATATGTCTTTTCAAGGTTTGGAGTGTGTTTATTTTTATATAATTGATCACTTTTTTTCCACTGCATTCAGTTTGTAATTTCCACATACAATAATCTCTTTAATATTAATAATTATAATGGTGTCCAGTTACTAAACTAAACTCTCAAACAAAAGATCTTCATTTCAGTACAGTGTTCTGCTCTTGGATTTCATCCAGTGTCATTCAAGGACATGCTTTTTTTCCCTCCATGTTAAAAAGATCTTCCTGGCACCTGATGTACAATAAGCCACCAAGTAAAAAAAAATCTTGGTGTTTTTCACAGATGCATGTGTTCTCCACTACAAGAACCCACTATCTTCATATTGAACTCTGATTGTCACCGTTTTGAAGAGGATATATACAAAGAGACAGCAGGCATGTAGAGAGGGTACATATTCATTTGTCCAGGATGCTTCTTCTCTCCCTCCAGTCCCTTTGTGTTTTTCTTCATCAACTCCCCTAGCCCCTTTGTTTGTCTCTTCCTCCTACACCTGTGTGTTTCTCTTATTCTCTTTCCCCAGACCTTCTGCATGTCTCTTTCGTCCCCATCCATTCTGTGTGTCATTTTCTCCATCCAACCCCTCTGGTGTCTCTTTCCCCACAGACTCTCTGTTTATCTTTTTCCCTTTCACCAGCACCTTCATGTGCCTCCTTTTCACTTCCCCAGGACCTCTGTGTGTCTTTCTCACCCAAGTTCATTTTATGCATCTCTTTTTCCCCAGCCAATTTGTGTGTATCTTCCTGCCCCAGTTCCTCTGTGTATTTTTGTCCCCCACAGCCCCTCTGTGTGACTCTTTCTCCCCAAGTTCATTTATATGTCTCTTTCTCCCCCCCCAGGTTTTTTGCATGTCTCTATTGTCTCCCCCCAATAACGTATATGTGCTTCTTTCTACCCCAGCCACTTTGTGTGTCTCTTTCTCCCCCCAGGCCCTCTGCGTGTCTCTTCCCCATCACCATGTCTCTTTCCTCCATCCACTTTTGTTTGTCTCTTCCACTCCTCCTGTTCCTCTGATCACTTCCATTTCCCCTCTCCCCTTTGTGGTCTCTCCTCTCCTGTGCCTTCTGCTTTTCTCCAAGTAGCATGGCCCCAGAGAGCCACACTCCTGCACAAAAAGGTTAGTTAACACGAGGCTGGCTAAAAATATTAAAATTATTACATGCATATGTGTGTCAGTGTGTAAATCTGTGTGCTTGTCAATGTGTGTGTGTCAGTGTGTGTATCTATTTGTCATTGTGTATGTGTTAGAGGTGTACCTATGTGTTTGTTCATCTGTTTATCTCTGTATCAGTGTGTGTATGTAAGTGTGTGTACATGTATATATCTGCATGCCATTGTGTATATATGTGTTTGTAAGTGTGTGTGTGTGTGTATCTGAGTGTCAGTGTGCATTCATCAGTAGATGTATCTATGTGTTTTTTCAATGTGTGTATGTGTGTGTCAGTGTGTGTATCTGTGTGTCAGTGTGTGTACCAATGTGTATGTACAGATTGTGTCAGTGTGTGTATGAGTCAGCGAGTGTATATGTGTTCATGTATGTCTGTGTGTGCATCTGTATATGTATACGTGCATACATACCAGCACTTAAATGCCAACACTACATGCAAACACAAACATTACAGTCAAACACAAAATTATTTACAAACACCACCTTATTGAAACACCATTACATCCGCATTTAAAAGTCAACGCACCATACAAACACACATCGGCATTCAAACATTACATAGAAGTACACCACTGCATTCCAATGGCAACAGTTCTCCCATACATGCACACGCATACGTGATACAAAAATATGCTTATATCCAATTGCACAAACAGTGCTCAGAAATACAACCCTGGGCAGATGGTAGATCCCCAGCTGGCATAGCATTGCCTTCCAAGGCGATTACATACCAACACACTGAAGTGACTTCCACCTCAGACCATTGGTCGCAGCCAACATGGGCCTACTATACACAAGCCCACCCAGGCGAGCCTTGGGCACTCTACATAAGCTCACATGAACCTCTAACTGCGAATGATACATACCTTCACCAACCAGTTCGCTTTGCAACATGCAGCCAAATTAATGTATCAACTCACCATCTGTTCTGAAATCACCACATATTCCTAGATCAAATCCTATCGTTAACAGATGCTCATAAATTTGGGACTGTTATAATTGGGGGGGACACGAACTTTATCCTAGACCAAAATCTAGATACGACCTCCTCCTCCAAGATCTCAATTAAAACTAAAAAAACAAAGGACACGCTCCACTTCCCTTCTTGAAAATACTTTACAAACACATGGGTTCATTGATATTTGGAGAACTCTACACCCCTTAGTCAAAGACTATACGTACCAATCCTTAGTTCATGGCTCTTACTCCAGAATTGATCGCTTCCTCATCCCACCCTCACTCATACCGCAGATTGCTAAGACCGACATAGGAACTATCACTTGGACAGATCATGCCCCTATCATAATGAAACTTACAACACAAAACCCCACGAGTGGGAACCGCACCTGGAGATTGAATGACACTCTCCTAGCCGACCATAAACTGGTAGCACAAATCACTAAGGACTTAAACACATATTTTAGCTTAAATGATACTGGAGAGGTAGGAATAGAGACCCAAGCTCATGAGGCGGTCTTACGAGGCCAATTTATTAAACACGCTAGCCACAAAAAAAGACTTAGGACA
The DNA here is from genome assembly GCF_036172605.1 of Pelobates fuscus. Taxonomy (NCBI): domain Eukaryota; kingdom Metazoa; phylum Chordata; class Amphibia; order Anura; family Pelobatidae; genus Pelobates; species Pelobates fuscus. Next base: position 37,670,495 of record NC_086318.1, on the reverse strand, counting down.
CAAGCATACATTGACACACACAAAGAACTAGCTACTCTCAGTCGAGCAAACAAACTTGCACCCTCGCACACCATCACACAACAGATTCAGGAATTACAATCGAAACTGAAAGACATGGAAATGGCAAAAACGACTTATATACTGTCAAAATCAAAACACAAATTCTTTAAAGATGGAAATAGAGCAGGGAAAACGTTGGCAGCACAACTCAAAGCCAAAACACTGTCGTCCAAAATTGCATACCTCACTGCAAACCAAGGCGAAAAGATTACTGACCCACAATCAATTGTGGAGGAATTTAGTCACTACTATAGCGGCCTATACAACTTAGCAAAAGCGCCCGACTGCCACACCCCTACACAAACTGAAATAGACCTATACCTGACCGACGTCCACCTACCAACCCTCACCTCAGAAGAAAGTCAAGCCCTACTTCAACCCTTTACGTCCCAAGAAGTCACATACGTCCTTAGACAGCTACCGAAACATAAATCACCTGGCCCCGATGGGTTTACAAACCTGTACTACTATACCTTCCAAGACCTCCTAGTACCCCACCTGACAAAACTGTTTAACCGTTGCTTTCAGGAAGGGACCATGCCTAATGCTATGTTGCAAGCTTTCATTTCAACCCTGCCCAAACCTGGGAAATTTTCAACTCAATGCTCCAACTTTAGGCCAATATCATTATTAAACTGTGACACAAAAATGTATGCCAAATTGTTAGCAAATAGGATCAACCCCATTTTGACCCGTATAATCCATAATGACCAGGCAGGCTTTGTTAAAGGCAGGCAAGGCACAGACAACACCAGAAAAATTCTTAACATACTATCCCATATTAGTACGGCAAAAACAGAAAGCCTTTTGTTAGCTTTATACAGCGGAAAAGGCATTTGACAGGCTCAACTGGACGTATATGATATCAGTTCTACATAAATTTGGTTTTCCACGGGAGTTGACTTGAGGTATTATGGCTCTCTATAACGAGCCAACAGCTCAAGTGTCCAACTCAGGATTTACTTCACTGCCGTTTAGCCTCTCGAATGGCACCAGGCAGAGTTGCCCGCTGTCCCCTCTCCTTTTTATCCTTGCGTTGGAACCTCTAGCACTAAAAATTAGGAATGATCCACTTATCTCGGGGATACTGATTGGGAAATCACAGTTCAAGCTATCAATGTTTGCTGATGATGTTTTAGTCACCATCAGTAACCCAGAAACATCTATGCCACGACTTCTGCATCTTCTACGAGAATATGGCGAGATATCATATTATAAGCTGAATCAAAACAAAACGCAAGCTCTGCCACTCCATGTACCTGTACCAACAATTGCCAAACTATGACAGACTTATCAGTTTGACTGGAGACAGAAATACATCACTTACCTTGGTGTGAAGTCGCGCTACACCAGCACACCACCCTATCCCTAAATTATGGTCCACTATCACACATATGCACCTCCTTCTTCCAATCATGGAAACATGTCCACTTATCTTGGTTAGGTCGTATCAATGTAATTAAAATGATCCCATTGCCAAAAATTCTCTATATATTCCGCATGCTACCAATACAAGTACTACCGCGAATGCTTAAAACTCTTCAATCTATAATATCCCGTTACATTTGGGACAAGAAAAAAACACGCTTACCCATGTCCTTACTTCAACAGAACCCATCTGAGGGAGGGCTGGGAGCGCCTAAGATATCCGCCTATTATGAGGCTGCAATATTAGAATCAGCTATCCGCTTACACGCCAATAAGCACACGTTCCAATGGGTAGACATGGAATATGAAAAATCCAAACCACACTCACTGTTACACATCATGTGGTCCCCAAAAATACATTGCCCTCCAAAACTCTCACTATACCCGACCTCCGCATTAACGTTGAGATATTGGGACAACTTATTAACCACCGCATCAGAGAAGGGGAAATACTGTGCTGAGGCCCCTATTGAAGCACTAACGCACCTAACTCCCTGGTTGTCGCTGAAATCCTGGGCCATGTATGGGATTAGACACATCAAAGACTTGTGTTCATCACAATCCATTAAAACATTTCCCGATCTACAGAAACAATTCAATCTACCAAACTCCCTGATTTTCCAATACCTCCAATTGAAAAGTATCATAGCCACCCAAGTCTCATGGCATCATTCGATACTACCCCAACGGGTTAACAGTACAGTCGCTATTATGTCTAGGTGTCAAAACGCACCGTTAAAACCTAAATCCCTTTCGATATGTTATAAATCTATTCTGGGTTATCATACCCCCCACTCTTTTACCTTCACACGTCAATGGGAAAAAGAGGGAATCCCCAATCTATCGAATGAAACATGGCTCAGAGCTATAAATGCCCTAAAGGGTATCACATCCTGTTTCTCCCACGTAGAAACACATAAAAAAGTGCTTTATAGATGGTACCTCACCCCCCAGAGATTACACCAAATATACCCTAACACGAGTCCCATATGCTGGAGATGCTCGAACAACATAGGCACTATGCTGCACATTTGGTGGGAGTGTATGGGAATTAAGCCACTATGGTCAAAAGACCAGCACCTACTGAACCAAATCTTACAACATAAAACACCCATCACACCTGAGCTAGCACTTCTGCTCCTCTTTCCAGCATATTGGGATCAGGCAGACAAAAAATGGCTTCCATCTTATTTCTGGCGGCACACCATCTATTGTCTCAACACTGGAAGAGCAATGCCTGTCCCTCTAGAAGGGAACTAATAGAAAGGGTAAATCTATACTACAAATATGAACTGCTTACAGCAGACTCTTACACAAAGAAAAGTCAGACAGAGCAGATATGGAGCCCCTGGGTTACCCTCTTGGAGAGACCTAACTCCCACAATTAACCCCTATAGTTTTGCATCACGCAGGTTGGTTGAGTACCGCCATCAATCTAAATACGTGCATACCTACGGCATTTACCCGTGGAATAGGTCAGTCTGACAGAGGTGTTAAACGATAAAATTCATTGTTTATATAGTTAACATATTGTCTAATATGCAATTGAATGTAACTTCCTTATAGAATGGTGATGCCTTCCAAATATGAACAATGATGGTTGATAGCCTAAGAGTATGCGTTGATTACAGATCATTATGTTTTATATGAAATACCCTAGATATTGTATACAACATTGTAATACGAAATATATCACATATTGTATATGCCCATGTAATGCTGCTATGATATGTTGCCTTGGAAGTTCTCCCCACCCATCCCTTTTCTTTGTTCTGTACCCCATATCCCTTGTAAATATATGAAAAAATAAAAATCTCAAATTTAAAAAAAATGCAGTCAGTGATTGCTTAGTTTAGACCAAGTGATGTGGAGTAGAACGTGGCATATAGATGTTCTAAAAGCATTACAAAGTTTTACAAACAAACTTAATTTATTAGAAGCCATAAAGCATACCTTTATGACAGCTAGAAGTAAGTACAAGAACATTACATATATAACCTTTGCCAGCTATCCTGAGGCTTGGTTACATCAATATGACAAATTAATATTGTACTTTACTTTAAACAGTTTACGTGGCAGGTATCTACTGCTATAATATTCAGAGCCCTAGTTGGACACATCCACACCAAAAAACATGTATGATTAGTAAGAAAAATATAACTAGATGCTTATAAATATCTAATAAACTCTGCACCCATTCAGAACTATCCACTCAATCTCATCTAACTAGCTCAGTGAACATAAACTCACATATTGTTTTCTAAATTATTCAGTACTGTTAGAAAAACTTTTTCAATGATTTATCTACAGAGATTCTGTAGATAAATTATTAAGAACATTTTTCCAACAGCATCTGGAAAGCTTATTAAACCTAGGCCATAGTTTGCCACTTTGGCGTGGATTTAATATTGTTGGCAGGGGAGGGCTGGCAATTTGTAGCCTGGGAGGTAAAAATAACCTAGTGGCCCATAGTACAGTTTTACCAACCCACCCGATAACTAGCCAAATAATGGCTCAGTGGGCATGTCTGTTATCCATAACAGTACCTGAGGTTAGGGGAAAGACAGCCCTTACCCATCCACTTTCCAAGGACCGCCGGGCAAACCCCCGGTTTACAAGGGCCATATACCGCGACAAGACCCGCTGGTTTACCCCCGGCCTTACCCTGCTTGAAGCAGCAGGCTGCGGAGTGAGAACCCTTAAACCTGAAGCATTTGTGCTTAAACTTGCATCCTGCCCCCCACTTGCAATGGCTTTCATTGAACTGCCAGCAGCAACCCGCGCTTTTGGGCAAGGCCAACACAGAGGGGTGTCCCACTGCGCCGCCCCCCCAAGAAAGAACTACATATCCCCAGGATGCAAGGCCAGGTGTGTCATAATCACCAACCACAAGCCTATATCCATCTGATTCCATCCAATAGATGGGCGAACCTCCAACCTCTGGCGAAAATGCTCATAGTAACTCAACCAGCTCAACCCCCATATACCCAACATGCATTCCACACCATATCCTGGTAACAGAATATCACCAAGCACTTATCCGGAGCCTTTTCCCGAATAACACTTGCCAGGATCAAGAAGGCCCAGAGCCATTTACCAAAAGTTTTGGGGATCTTCTGGAACCGGAACTTGTCCTTATCCTTGTCAGAGTCCTTAGACTCCTTATCAGGAGGGGGCAAGTATTTCAACAGGAGCAGGGAAAATATTTCCACAATCTCTCCTTTCCAGATCTTGTCCCAGACTTTCTGACGCAAATGTAACCAAGAGGGCCCAACCTCCACATTCGGCTGAGCCGCATGAGACCCCGCTAATGATCCTGACGCGGGGAACATAGGTGCAGGGTCCATCAACATCCCCACCCGGGACTGACACCCCAGTCCACCCAGAAGAAGTGACAGGAGAAGCGTCTAACCCCACCTGAACCTGCGCATCCAAAGAAGAGTGGCATTGAGACCCCACTGAGCTATGCTCCCACTGATCCAAGAAACCTTGTAGGCAACCCACCAGAGAACCCCTGAAGCGCCCCGCCAGAGCCACCCCTAGCCCCCGACCGTCCTCTACCGTCCTCCACCATAGAACCAGACTCATCAGACTCCACGCCAACAGAAGGCTGGGCCAGAGCTGCAGAAATCAGCAGAAAGGAAACCCAATGATGCCTGAAATCTAACCCGCTCCGGAGCCACCTGGAAATAAAGAACAGGTAAATTCATATCCCTCCCCCCCCCAGACCCAGAATGGGAGGCCCACCCCAGGCGGACAAGAAAGGTAAGGGCTGCCCAGTAGGCCCAGCCGAAACACCCAGGGAAGGAAGAGGGCTAGCAGAGCTACTATGGGAAAGGGAAGGAGACAGCTGCCTCACACTACTCCCAGCTTGCCCCCACCTTGGGAGGAGAAACCTCCAGAAAATACCCTGTGGCCTACTTACCTGCCTGGAGGTCGTCCATCACTTCGCCCTCCTGGGCCACGGGACGCATGTGGCAGGTCCACATGAGATGATCGGGCCACCAGAAAACCCTTGGCGGCCCCAGAAGGAGACCCAGCCTGAGCAGGAGCAGCATCTGCCCACATAGCCGCGGACAAGCTCAGTGCTTCTTATGTGGACAGTTTGATTTTACAGAAGTGTGATTGACTTGGAGTTACATTGTGTTGTTTAACAATGCAATGTTTTGTGGACCCAGGACATACTTGAAAACAAGAGAAATCTCAATGTATCCATCCTGGTAAAATATTTTATAAATAAATAATTAAATGCATGAACTTGGTATATCACAATAAGAGCAAATGCATACATTCTGTAAATAATGCCAATGAGCAGTAAATGCATACATGTTGTCTATCAAACCAATGAGCACTAATTGCATAAACGTGGTATACCATGCCAAAGAGCAGTAAATTCATAAAAGTTTATATCATGCCAATGAGCCATATTTGCCTCCAAAAACCTTGCCAGTGCCATCTGTGCTCCCAAACCACCTATTGTTGCCATATCTCTGTCCTCAGCATCACTGTATCATCTCTCTGCCCCCAGCATCACTGTGCCATTGCTCTGCCCACAATATCATTGTGCTATCATTCTACATATTCTACATATTGTGTGTTTTTTCTCAAACTTCTTAGTGAGGCTGGGGAAATAAAATAAATCAAAGCTTCAAGCAGAAATGCTTTTCTCCACGACCAATAGTGGTCCAGATATTAGTAATATCAAAACTGCATTTACATTTACAAAATCCATAAATCTTTCATCTTCATGATGATTTTTGTTGGACCTCTATCTTCTTTAGAGTGTCTGCCTGATGGAAACGAATATATTATAGAGAAAATTTGAAATAGAAGGATACTCTAAACTGCAACATATTAGAATGCGACTAACGTATTCTTGTACTGAATGATAATGTTTACACAAAAATCACATAAAAAGACCAATGAATTGAAGATTGAAAGAAAACTTAACTTTCAGATTGGGACTATAGCCATACACAACTTAACCTAATCATCAACACTGTGCTGTACACAAGAATCATATAATAGAGTTAGCCAAAATAAACAGAGTTATATTTAAGACGGACATAACACACTTTTTTTGATTAATAGAATACGTAGAATACGTAGAATAGGTTGAATGAAACTTTTCAGCAAATAAATTCCTCTGCTCCAGGCAGAAGGCCCTAAAATATATAATGTCATCTTTAATAATTTTACAATGTATGATTAAGGCCATTATTGGGAAAACATAATATTTCATGGCAATCCTACCCCCATCAAGAAGAGTATTTTATTTGCCAAAGTGTATCCTGTCAAGCCTATGTACTGATGGTCACTGGGCATGAGGAAGCAGTCGACAGATGCTTAAATCACTTACATCAGAAAAAAAGCTTAAAAAATTAATTCACTGTTCGTTTGACCTTGTCTTCTTATAACAATAGCTAAACATCACAGAGCTGTTTACATTACAAAGGCTTAGTATGCCATGACATTTAAACTTATATAATCCTTTAGTTTATAATGTTTAACTTGGACAGCCTACATGATTAAGTTCCCACTTAATGAGTTGGGATGGTTTAAAACCAGTAGATAGTCAACACTGCATTTAACTCATTGAATATGTTCATAGATTTAAATACGATAAAATTATCACGAATACATGATATTATGAAGTAGAACAAGTTTTTCATATATGATGTGCAAAATGAATCAACAAACATAACTAAAAAAAATAAAATAAGAAATAATATATTTATATATATAAAATAAACAATACACAAGATCCAGCACACTCTCCTATCTACTAAACAGCAACTTCAATGTTGACAGATTTTATTAGTTTGTAACAGTTTTTTTAAACTTTTTTAATCACCTGGCAGTCAGCATGGATAAATCATGCTAGGATTAAAAGTGAGACGATGCTGCTGCTATTTTAATGTTTACCCTGATTTGGCCCTGTCTGAACCAGATTATGATGTAAATTACTAAATCTTGCATATAGCTTTAAAGGAAAACTGGGTATCTTATGAAAAAAGGGTTACCACAAGTTAATGGGGATTTTTAAAAATTTTATTCCATGGTGTAAATTCCAGAGAAGTGATAGTTCCCATTTATAATTAGAAGCAATGCAACAAATCCATGACATAGCACCACCATCACGATTATGCCTTGACATAAGTTCATTAGTATTACTATTAGGATTCATAAAGTGACAGCACTTTCAACATCTCGGTACAATAATTGGACTAACAAAGAAAAAAGTGCAACAAGACAAGTTGAACGTACAGACCCAGTAGGTGGCGAGGACTTACATTCTAACTTACATTCTAAGGGGAAGAGAGTATAATTACACAAACGATAAAATCCATCTGACAACACAGGAGTAGATACTCTATCCAGGATTTCTACGGAAACTGGCCACTGGTCAAGGAGGAAACAAAAAATATAGTTTTAACATAACCAAACCACTACATAATATGCAGTAGAAGCACTCGCAAGAGAGAGAAAATATGCTTAAAAATGTACAAATTAAAAAGATAACAATATATGTTATTTTTTATCTAGTATCTGCCTGTGACAAAGATAGATACCTTATTCTGCAACATATCATTAATTTTAGCCTCGTATTGCATCTTAAATTTAAACTTGGTGTCGACCTTGACATGTCATTTCTAAATGTTATATGTAAAGCGTTTATTTCAGAAACTGTTTATGAAAATCGGTGATGCTATGGAAACACTTGGAATCAAAGAGTTCTCCTCTATGCATACTTCTGCATACATACCCATATTAACTGATGTTATCAAAAAGACATAGTGACACAGTCCAGTACAGATTGGATAAATGTATACTTTCCTTCCCCAACTGTCTAAACTAAATTATCATTATACATTCATATGTATAGAATGTCTGTCACTTGTATAAAAAAAAATATGATTAAATAATGCATTTAACAGGTTTGTTTAAATCAAGATGCTTTTAATCCACAGCCAAACTAATGAATGCACCTAGGATTTACTTGAATCACTAAAATAGACTCTTCGGGTAAATACCAGACACATCCATTAATTTAGATGTGAATTACAAGGATTTTATTTCAGACAAACATCTGAAATTAGTTTTTTCTCAAGTCTATGATCTATTAGATACAGGCATGGCCACAAGATGGTGATAAACACCTTGAATTCACCAAAACCTTTGTAATCCAACATAATCATGAGAATCTATAAAAGGGTGTTTTACTGATTAAAAGACATTCCAAGCCCCCAGAATGTGGTAATTTATTGGACAGGTCACATACATCAGTAGAGCATTATTTGCTGTACCTGTGCTGCTGTCAATGGAGAAGGAAATGTGTGAGAATGAAAATATGGGAGGAGGTTTGAGAATGGAACAAAGGAATAACTGACATGAACAGGATTGTTAAACATAGGAGAGTTTTAGGATATTAAGGAATCTGATAAGGACAGTACGAGTCCTTATGGCCCTGGTCTCAACTAGTCTGTTCAAAGAATCCACAAACTTGGCCTCTATCACCTCTATCATACTTTCTTGATCCTCATCCTACCTTTCCCAATGCAAGTTTAGTGTTACCTGATCCCTATGCACAGTCTCAGATGGAGTTTCTCAAGGTGCAGTTGTTTCTCCCCCTTTGTTCTCTCTTTGTATGCTAATGACACTCAGATTTGCCTCTCTTCCACTCATCTCTCTCCTGCCCTGCTTTTCATATTTCTCCTTCATCTACCTCTCTGTAGGTCAATGGAACATCAATTAGATCACCTTTTCTTTTGGATATACAGGATAAAACATTGTGTTTTTAAGGTTGAACTCAATGGAGTTTAGTATTTTTTTTTTATCCTAGATTGCAATGTAACTCAATTTCCCTACTTAGTTACATTCATGTCAATTCATGTCTCATTTCCACCTTAAAACACATTGTCAATGTTAAACTCAAGATGCAACCAGGGCACTTATTCTTACTCTTATGATTTCTCGCCTAGACTACGGTAACTTACTGTTCATTGGCCTTCAACATACCTGCATTACCATACTTCTTGCCCTAACTCACTGCTACTCTCACTCCTCACCCCCTTTGTCAATCCTTCCTGTACCTTTCTGGATCCATTTCAAATGGTTGACAATTCTACATGTCATCTTAAATAACAAATGCACAGTTTCTCATTGGCTTCACTCTACCTGTAAACTACTATTCTTGAATACATGTCCCCACATTGCTAAATGTACGCTACGGGATTTTTACTAGTGCATCTCCTAGGAAAAAGGAGTGCCATGTCCTATCAGACTTCCCCTAACCTAGAGTCCTGACGAGGTCACTTAAACCTACCACTGGTAATGTAGGAGAACTTACCATTTCCATGGGTAACTCTTCTTTCATTCCAATATATTATCCACCTCTCTACACTGCACTTGTTTCCATAGTCTATTTTACTCTCTTACCTTTTACCTTTTACTCTTCTGTTTTCAAACACACCATTTTACAAGCTTGACTATATACAGACATCCCTTATATCTTCATCTCCATATTGTTCTTTATCTTGTGTTCCTTTACCCCTTCCTCTTAGGTTGTAAGCTAATTTGATAATCTTCTTCACCTTTCTGTCCATCAACATAATTTGTGTATATCAGTTACTTGTTTGTTTGTTTTTTAAATCCCTTCATTGTATAATTATATAGGGCTGAGGAAAATATTGGTGCTATACAGTGGCGTACATACCAGGGTCGCAGGGGTCGCGGCTGCGACCGGGCCCGGCCCACCAGGGGGCCCGGCCGCCCCTGCGACCCGGTATGTACCCACAGGGCCAGCCTCTTCTGCTGGGGGGCCCAGGAGCCGGCCACCTCCGGGCCCCCCGAGGCTGGCCCTGCTGTCACCCGGCTGGCGGGCGCGCGAGGGAGCACTCTCCCCTGAGGGCTCCCTCTTCAGCTCCCTCGCGCACTGCACTGAAACCGGAGCCGGAAGATGACGTCATCTTCCGGCTCCGGTATCAGTACGCTGCGCGCGAGGGAGCTGAAGAGGGAGCACCCAGGGGACAGTGCTCCCTCGCGCGCCCGCCAGACGGGTAACAGCAGGACCAGCAACACCACTGGACCCCAGGGAATCCCCCCAGCTCTCACACAGGTAAGGAGGCTGGGGGGATTAAATTAAAAAAAAAACAGAAAAAACGTGTGTGTGTGTTTAGTGAGTGTGTGTGAGTGTGTGTTAGTGAGTGTGTTAGTGTTAGTGAGTGTGTTAGTGAGTGTGTGTGTGTGTTAGTGAGAGTGGTAGTGAGTGAGTGTGTTAGTGAGAGTGTTAGTGAGAGTGTTAATGTGAGTGTGTTAGTGTTAGTGAGTGTGTTAGTGAGAGTGTGAGTGAGTGTGTTAATGTGAGTGTGTTAATGTGAGTGTGTTAGTGTTAGTGAGTGTGTTAGTGAGTGTGTTAGTGTTAGTGAGTGTGTTAATGTGAGTGTGTTAGTGAGTGTGTGGGTGTTAGTGAGTGAGTGTGTGTGTTAGTGAGTGTGTTAATGTGAGTGTGTTAGTGTTAGTGAGTGTGTTAGTGTTAGTGAGTGTGTAAGTGAGTGTGTTAGTGTTAGTTTGTGTTAGTGTGTGTGTGTGTTAGTGAGAGAGTGTGTTAGTGAGTGTGTTAGTGTTAGTGTGAGTGTGTGAGTGTGTTAGTGTGAGTGTGTTAGTGTGAGTGTGTTAGTGTGAGTGGGTTAGTGTGAGTGTGTTAGAGTGAGTGTGTTAGTGTGAGTGTGTTAGAGTGAGTGTGTTAGTGTGAGTGATTGTGTTAGTGAGTGTGTTAGTGAGTGTGTTAGTGTGAGTGAGTGTGTTAGTGAGTGTGTTAGTGAGTGTGTTAGTGTGTGTTAGTGTTAGTTTGTGTGTGTGTTAGTGAGTGAGTGTGAGTGAGTGAGTGTGAGTGAGTGAGTGTGAGTGAGTGAGTGTGTGTTAGTGAGTGAGTGTGTGTTAGTGAGTGATTGTGTTAGTGAGTGTGTTAGTTTTAGAGTGTGTTAGTGTTAGTGTGTGTGTCTGTTACTGAGTATGTTTGTGTGCGTCTGTCACTGAGTGTGTGTCTGTCAGTAAATGTGTGCGTCTGTTCATGAGAGTGTGTGTGTGTGTGTGTGTCTAAAGCACTTACCTTTCTCCAGCGCCGGGCTCCCTTGGCGCTGGGGATCTCTCCGTCCCGATCCGCCTCTCAGCTCCGAATGCACATGCGTGGCAAGAGCCACGCGCGCATTCAAACCGCCCATATAGGAAAGCATTATTCAATGCTTTCCTATGGACGTTCAGCGTCTTCTCACTGTGATTTTCACAGTGAGAATCGCAGAAAATCCTCTAGTGGCTGTCAATGAGACAGCCACTAGAGATGAATTAACCCTCAGTGAAACATAGCAGTTTCTCTTAAACTGCTATGTTTTCAGCTGCAGGGTTAAAACTAGAGAGACCTGGCACCCAGACCACTTCATTGAGCTGATTTGATCTGGGTGTCTGTAGTGGTCCTTTAAGTGTATGTGTTTATGCATGTTTATGCCTGCCATGTGTTGCGGCCCCAGCCCGCGCAGAGTAAGCGCGGGGGGGCCCACAGATCAGTTTTCGCACCGGGGCCCCATGGGTTGTGTGTACGCCACTGGTGCTATATAAATGTCAATAATATTACAGCAAATGTCAACTTTAGATTAATGTGTAGCTCATTTGATGCCATAACAAAATTTAGCATTTTGACCAAATGTACTATAATAGCATATTAAGAAAATACATTCTTGTTGTGTTTGCATGCACAGTGTTCTGCTTTGATTGAAATGTATGAAACAGAGTCTTTTTTTCTGGACTTGAATTCTCTTTTCACGGCTTTAATTGCAGCACTCACTTTCTACATTTAAATATATAAAGGGAATCAACACAGTCAAGGAGGAGACTATATTTAAAAGAAGAAAAACTACCACAACAAGATTACATAGTCTTAAATTAAAGGAGCAAAGGTATAAAAATAGTATCAGTAAGTATTACTTTACTGAGAGGGTAGTGGATGCATGGTAGAAGTGGTAGAGGTTAACACAGTAAAGGAGTTCAAGCAGGCGTGGGATAGGCATAAGGCTATCCTAGCTATAAGATAAGGCCAGGGACTAATGAAAGTATTTAGAAAATTGGGCAGACTAAATGGGCCGAATGGTTCTTATCTGCCGTCACATTCACATGTTTCTATGCTACTCATCTATGTGATATTATCTAGAATCCAAGGCGGCTGCACTTACCTAAACATGCAAACATTATAGGGTGTTGCTGGGGCCAATATATACAACATATATTATCTAGAATCCACATAATTGTTTCTATCACTTCACACAACTTCTGAAAATCCAACAATTCTTTTCAGTAAATATTTTGAGATCCTAAAAAATAAAACAGGATTTGTTTGACCAAAGTTCTTCCCACTGAGCTGACCATTTTGCACTGTGTTTTTCAATTGTTGAGCTACTTCATGTAGCATATTCAAGATGCTTAAAGTTGAAACACATAGTGTGGTATATAATAAGCAAAGAAAAGTGGAGTGACAAGCCCAGATGCAGTTACAGGAAACCCAAGGAGGAGAAAAGAACACGCATGACCCCTCCGTGGAAGCAGCAGATGTTCTGGTGAGTGGACTCCATATGCTTTAAGTACCTGTGAGCACCAAAATAAATGTTTGGAGCTTTCATATAACAAGAAATGACAACCTCTCTCTATTAAAAGCTTGTTTGTAGAATACCATATGATGAAAACGTTTACCATTAATCTTTACACAAGGTGAAATCAGCATTCATTTACCCTGCTGATTGGCTCATTGAGTGCTCAAGCCACATGTGCATTCCTGCTGTACTGCCATTGAGAATGTTGCACCTATGCATACCATAGTGTGGGAGCTTAGTTTATCTGCATTGTATTCTCTGGTTATTCCAGAGTTAAACATTTCAAATGGTTAATGGTAAACAAAAATAGCATAACCTATAGCTATTTTTTGAAATTATTTAATGGGTTCTGGATAAATCAATACTGTGACAGTTGCATTTTGATACTGAAAATTTGAAGAATTTATGCCAAGGCAAATGACCCCTTTCCTGACAGTAATACTTTTTGATCATTTTTTTTTATTTGGCACATAAGTAATAATATCATTTAATTTTTTTTATTTTTCTAATATACAGTAAAATAAACAATAACATCAATATGTTATGAATTATATACCTCCAGATCAGTGAATTAGTAATATTATAGCATGATACAGCTTGTAACCCCTTTAGCTCATTCTCTGTAATGAGAAAAACTGAACTAGCGTCTCAGCTATATTTTCCATAAACCTCTACTGCACAAGGATTGTTGGCAAGAGAAAACCATATAGACCAGATCAATATTTTCAGGAAAGTCAGGTTATCTTTCTTTTTATTGAGTTGTCTGACAGCTACAGAGTTATTTATGTGCAATTGATAGAACATTGAAGGCAAGTTTGCTTTAATGCATGTATTTTGTTGCATATTCTAATCTGCCTTCTATATAGTATAGAATTAATGCACTAAAACAAATATGTTCAAATTCTGCATACTGTGTCCCTTTAAGTTTGCCTCAAACCTCATAAAGGATGATGATAAAAATATTCAAGCTTAATTTGAATTATTCTGGATGCAAAAGCAACTCTTAAACTTAGATGGACTTTGTGTTTAACAATGGTTCCATGAGTCTGTTTACTTAGGAAGGTGTGTCAGAACCTTTAGATTAATAAACCTGTTTTGTATTGTTAGACTTGGCTATGATCCTCTGGAAACCTTCAAATCTCTAGTTACCTTCAAATGCATTTTGATGGATTTAACTCATTGGAAAATTCTAATATATACTTAATGAAATTAAAGAAGTGAAATGTTTTATATAAAAGTAATGTATTTCAATTACAGATTTTGAAGAGCAAAATAGAAAAATAAATTACGAGTGAATAAAAAAATCTGTTGTATCTTTTCAAATATTTTTTTTGTATCTCTTTGAACATTTATTAAAGTTGATAAGTTAGAAAGGAAAATTGTTAATGATTTATAATTTCCTTTACATGCATTGAATGTATCAGTACATTTTTGTATCTCATGACCGGACATTTAAATAATAGAGACCAGATTACTGTTAGCAAAATCAGAATACCAACTAAGGTTGTATACTGGGATTAAAACAAAAAGTAGCATTCGACTTAAAGCACAAAGACCTAGAACAACACATTATTGATCAAGGGTGGATATGCTACTGACAGATTATTTTAAGCAAACAAATATGTTTGAATGACTATCTGTTCCTGTCCAAATTTGAGATGATTAAATTGCGTATACGCAGAAGTAAATTCACACTGACACATGGAGTTCAGGTTAAAAAGAACTTCAGAAAATTTAATGGCATCTGGTTAAAAAGCGGGCTTGCAGACCCTTATAAGAGCAATATTACATCATCATTGAATATCAAGATAACAACAAATAAACATCATTAATTGGTCTATGTGTTAAGTGGTAAGTTAAATGCCCTCCCATCTATATTAATAATTGGCTTAGGGGTTTAAGTGGCTAGTGGGGCATCCTCCCATCATGGGATGTCGTCATCTCTGACAGGGATGGGACATGAGATTCAGGCGCCATTGTTCTTTAGCACGAGGCTCACTCGATGGGAGGGGGAATCTGGCAGCCAGCCATTTTGAGTACTTGGCACCGTTTAGCTTCGAGGTTAGTTTCAAGGCTTTTTTGTGACTGGACATTTCATTAGTGCAGTTTCTCGTGATCTAACTATGGCATACATTGTTACATATTACAGGAACTTGATAATTCCGGTGTTAGTCATATTCTTCTAGAAAATACATTCTCTGTCTAATATTCTAAATGCTGTTAGGAAAATCTGTCATATAATGAAGTTAGATGGAGTTAATGGAGAAATTTAATACAGGTTTTAATAATTCTACAACAGTCCCCCCTATGAAATGTTAGACACTAAAAAGATAAACTTTATTTGTTAATACCAGAAGACGTGTTAGCCCAAAGGCACAAAACCCTATGAAGTAACGGTTCTTAAAGTCTTTTTAGTTCTTCAGAGGGACATCATAAAATAGACAAGCTTACATTACCATATGGACCTGTGTTATCTGGAGTATAGGCACAACAAGTCATGGTGACAGGTAGTATTTTACATACACCCCCTTCTCAGCTAGAATCATGTCTAAGGCCATTCTGTTCTGGAAGGTCATCTGGGGTGTGGCCTGCAACTGTTCGGCCAAGCCCTGGAGGGCATCTCTGGTGTAGTTGACAAAACGTTGTTGGTTGCAATAGATATAATAAATGCAAATCAAAATATTATTATTAGCAGTGACGGTTGGGAAAATGGACTCAAACTTTCCTTTAACTGCAAAATCATCTGGTACGCCCCTTGGCACACCTATGGCATCAATATATATATATATATATATATATATGTCAAACTTCCCTTTAGAGGGGTGCTCCTCTTTGTGTTCTGAAGCATGAATGTGGTGTGTCAAGAGTACCTTGTCATGTATTATGTGTATGGACATAATAACCTTGGCTAGGGCACATTTACTTATTCATCATAGTATTAAACCTGTCTCACGCTACATCAGTGTAGGTGGACTCGGATCATTTAGTCAATATTAATATCACCACAAACTCAGGATGGGCAGATAATCCTGAAGAAGCCTAGCTTCACAAGGTCTCCTTTTGGGGTCCTCGGCTTTCCATCGATGGCAGGTGGTCAGGCATTATTATGGCCATCAAACACCTACTTGATGGTATCTTTTTGTTTTCTAACAAGTCATTTTTCCTTTAGAGTCAAAGGTTTGTCAAAATCAACAAATGTTACTTCCCATGTTGCAGAGAGAGTCTTGAATCTGGAACAGTGAATCCACTGAGTGATCTCTGCAACTTTCACAATGCACTATTGGGTATATGGTCTTGGTTGTCACATTGATGACCGGCTAGGCTTCTAGTCATCCTGACAAAATGTCTATTATAACTAGTGCATATTTGAACCGGCAGCTCTTTGGCACCTGGATATAGTCACTTGGATTCTTGAAAGGGATAGTGAGAGTTAGCTAGATGCTTAGGACTTTCTTCCTTTTCTGCCTGAGCTGTCCTTGGCACAAATGACACAGGATCGGCAGTAACTGATGATTAGATGAGTAATTCTAGGTGCTTCAGAGTATTTAGAGATCAAAGAGTTCATGAGGGTCTTGGATAGGTATGAAATTCCATGGGCCCACTGCCCAGTACATGTTTTGGGGTAAACAGAACTTGAGAGTGTTGGAGTACAGCCCGTCTTCAAGGGTTGCCCCTTTCTGTTTTCCAGCTTTGTATTTCTTCAGGGTCAGCAGCTGCTTGTCATTCTTTCAGGAGCTTGAGATCTGTGGATAGGATCTACATGGTGAGTATAGAAGTTTCTTCAGCGGACACCCTTCTGTCCACTTCCCTTGGTGCACTTGTGGCTTGGTTGGCAGCTTGGTCAGCTGAGTGGTGCTTCTTCTAAATTCAGTTTTCCGTGGGCCTTTACCTTCAGTATGGCCACTTCTTCTGCAGGAGTAGGGCATCCACCAACTTCTTAATAGCCGTGCTATGCTTAACTGGCGTGCCAGTCGCTGTGTGGAATCTTCTTGTCTTCCAGATTGATCCAAAATCATGTGCCGCACCCAGGGCATATCTTGAGTCAGTGTAGGTATTGGCATGTCTTCCTTCAGGCATTTTGCATGCCACTGAGAAGGCTGTCAATTCAGCGTCTTGAGCAGATGTGGGTGAGGAAAGTGAAGATGCTTGACGTACCTGATCTTCTGTAGCAACAGCAAATCCAGTATGGTACCTTTCCTCTTTATCCGCAAACAGAGTGGAGTCAGGATCTGGTAAAGCTACTGCATGCCCTGTTGAGAGGTGTCTTGTTTCTTCTTTCATCTGTTCAAAGCAACCATGAGGAGCAATAGAAGAGGTTTCCTCACCTATTTCTGTGTGAGATTGGGGGTATTTGTCTTTCTATTTACAGTTCTCTTGCTGACCCCCCTCTGTAGAGAGCTGATATTGTTTTTTAGTGTTTCATGTTTTTGTTCTAATGAGTCAGGTTCCTTTCATGATATTTCTGGGGACTTAGTGAAGAAAACATGAGGGACAGCCACCTCCCAGTGATGATACAGGTGTCTTACTTCCATGGGTATCTGGGTCAGGACCGCACTATTTCCTTGAGAGTGCCCAAAACAGGTCTTTCATGATGAAGTGTACCTCCACCAGTCTGAATAATTTTTCGTAGTGTGGTATTCCCCCCTGGGAAGTGGCGGAAGAGTGGCCGGAGCAACTTTTCTTCAAAATATAATGTTGTCAGGTAGAGGCAGAGTTGTCTATGGGCGGAGGAAATTGGTAAGGAATAAGAAGGGAAGAAGCATATAAAGGATATAGATATGGTGGTGGGGAGATGGAGGAATGAGTAGTGGATGGAGCGAGAGGGGGAGAAGGTGGAGTAGGAAGGACAGGAGAAGTAGGAAGAGGAGAAGGTGGAGTAGGAGGAGGAGAAGGTGGAGTAGAGGGAGGAGTAGGAGGAGAAGAAGGTGGAGTAGAGGGAGGAGTAGGAGGAGGAGAAGAGGACAAGGTGGGGTAGAGAGAGGAGTAGGAGGAGGAGGGAGGAGTAGGAGGAGGAGAAAAGTACAAGGTGAAGTAGAGAGAGGAGTAGGAGAAAAGGAGAAGGTGGAGCAGAAGGAGGAGAAGGTGGAGTAGAGGGAGAAGTAGGAGGAGGAGAAGGTGGAGTAGGAGGGAGGAGTAGGAGGAGGAGGGAGGAGTAAGAGGAGGAGGGAGGAGTAGGAGGAGGAGAAGGTGGAGTAGAGAAAGGAGTAGGAGGAGGAGTAGAGGAGAAGGAGGAGGAGAAGGTGGAGTAGGAGGAGGAGAAGGTGGAGTAGAGGGAGGAGTAGGAGGAGAAGGTGGAGTAGAGGGGACTGTAGATGAAGGGGAGGGATCGGTGGAAGGAGTAAGCGGGGGTGGGCAGGTAAGGGAGCAGACAGGTGATGTAGCAGTGGAGGATACATCAGAAATCAAGACTAGGTAGAAATTAGGAGGCAGGTAGGATTCTCTTCTGCTATGGAGGCTGCAAATAGCCCATGTACAACAACTATTAACTGACCCTATGCTTTCCCTAGAGAAAAATAATAAAAGGCTAACATGCTCATCTTGTCTGAACAGGCCTCGAACGCTTCACTCCGTGGGTGTCCCGCAGTGGCTAACCCACTACATCTCCCACACCAGACTTGTGCCCGTGGAGACAGACGCTATCCCTGACTCTCGTTCTTTATTTTATTTATTTCTAACATCTCAAAATATAATTCTTACATACATCACAAATATACATTATCACAATTGTATGTCTCGCAAAAGGGATAAAACTTATTCTACTCTTCACTGATAATGTATTTTTAAAACATACAAAATAGACAAATAACATTGTCTTCTGCGAAATAAATGGGAAAGATAATGGAGATTTTGTTTAAGCTTTATAAACAGCTATACATTAATTCACCTTTCTTGTTTTCCAGTTTCTGGCTGTTAATGACAATGTACAATGTAATAGAGCAGCAGGAAATGCTAGCAGAATGCTTGGTTGCATAGGGAGAGGTATTAGCAGTAGAAAGAGGGAAGTGCTCATGCCATTGTACAGAACACTGGTGAGACCTCACTTGGAGTACTGTACACAGTACTGGAGACCATATCCTCAGAAGGATATGGATACCTTAGAGAGAGTTCAAAGAAGGGCTACTAAACTGGTTCATGGATTGTAGGATAAAACTTACCAGGAAAGGTTAAAGGATCTTAACATGTATAGCTTGGTGGAAAGACGAGACAGGGGAAATATGATAAAGGCATTTAAAAACATAAAGGGAAACAACACAGTAAAAGCGGAGACTATATTTAAAAGAAGAAAAATTACCACAACAAGAGGACATCTTAAAATAGAGGGACAAAGGTTTAAAAATAATATCAGGAAGTATTACTTTACTGAGAGGGTAGTGGATGCATGGAATAGCCTTCCAACTGAAGTGGTAGAGGTTAACACAGTAAAGGAGTTTAAGCATGCGTGGGATAGGCATAAGGCTATCCCAACTATAAGATAATGCCAGGGACTAATGAAAGTATTTAGAATACTGGGTAGACTATGGGCCGAATGGTTCTTATCTGCTGTCACATTCCATGTTTCTATGTAATGCACTTGCTGCTAGTAACAGATCTGGAATCAATACACTATAATGCCCAAAGTCTCGACTTATGTGTATATGCAATAATAAAATATCTGGGCTTACGTCAAAATTTATGTTAGTCAGTCTTTAATCTTGGAGGCTATCATTATCCAATAAAGACAGATTGGAACACACTCCCCCCTTATCCATTTGTTAATAGTTAGGCTTATAATGTTTACTGGTTCCTTTTCAATTAGATCAAAACATTTTGAAACCAATCCTTAATTGTATTACCATTAAATTAAATTATTGAAACTCTCTAGTTTTTCCCTTTAGTAATTATAACTTTCCTGTTCATAATATGTGGGATTTAAGGAAAACAGCATGTCTTAAGATAGGATGAGCATGATAGGAGTAGGTCTCGGCAGCCATGACAGAGGCAGGGCAGGAAATGATGAAACTGGAGGTAAGGGCAGAAGTAAGGGCAGAAGTGATGTCACTGGTATGGTAATTAGGTGGAGGTCACGGACTGGCTGTGCCAACCTCCTTTTGTTCTAGGGGCCATTTTCTTTTAGGGCATTTCAACATTACACTATATTATAGCCTAATAAAATAAATCAGAGAAGCAACATTCTGTTCGGCAAAATGAAATACTAAACTATGGACAGACTTGACGGATTAAATAAAACAGTTGAAAACAACATACATCTAACAGCCCGTAAAGCTGTCTTTAGAAACATATACTTCTAAAATACTAACTTAACAACTTCTAATTCTTGCATCAGATTCACTCCTTAACCATCCTATCAATTTCTATTGGAATAACAAAATACACAATTAGAATATTTTCTAGCAAAAAATAATTCCATTGCTAACACTGAAGAGACAGAACTGAATCGCAAGAATGCCACTCCCCCTTCCTCCTCCCCCCCTCGCGTCTCACAGAAGGCAAGGAGGGAGAGGCGGGGGAATAGGGGGAGAGGAACAAGAGAGAGAGAGACTACAGGCACAAGATTTAACCATGTCAGCACTGGAAGGACAGTTACGTTACAGTTATTGCAAGAAAAGGGACACAAAAACACAAAACACAAAAACACAAAATACAAAAACACAAAATACAAAAACACAAAATACAAAACCCCCACAACATTTAAGATTGGGGTAGGGTGGGGACCAGGGATGGTGACCGTCATTACTGACGGGATGATGGGAGTGGTCACCTCCTGGATGCCATGACAGGGCTCTGGCTGGGAGAGCTTCCCAGTAACACAATTATTATGATATACATACATTCTTAACCCTTTGTGATCAATTTCTTCCTCAACCCAACCTTCCTGCTGAATAGCTCTTGCTACTATGCACCAGGCTTCTGCTTGTATGAAGCAAATCATTATCTGTAAGCTTGCCTTTCTTCTCTGTTAGTAATCTGCGCCAGCTCTCTGGCTGTAATCTACCACATGACGGTACAGCAATCCTACACACCTTAGCAATCTTTTCAACTCCTTTAACCATCTCTTCACCCTCTCTGTCTTCCACTAGATCACACGCTAACCAGCCCTTACTGGGCTTATCTAACCCCTGTCCCATTCCCCCCTATAAAAGGCGTCCCAGATATAGAGAAAGAAAATTAAACAGAGTGTCTACAATGCTCGACTGCCACTTGAGGGTGGGTCCCCACGTGCGTCTTCCCAAAACGTAGACTAGTCACTTATTCCGCCTACCCGAGGTAGCCACGGATTGGAGCGAGGTGAGAAGTGTGTGACCAATCACTTCTCTCACAAGAGAAATAGGAGGGGAAAGTGTAAATAACACAGGAAGTAGAGTAAAAGTAAAAAGTAAAGTGAAAGTAGAGACAGACACAGGAGTTTGAATGACTCCCAATTAAAACAACAATTCAAATGAAATACAGTGCATGCATCACAGTTCAAATAAATTCAACAGTAATCCCTTTCCTTTACTCATGTGGCCAAAGCCACCTCCCTCAACCTCGTAGTGTCCCCGCTCGGAGAATGACTTCCTCAAGTCTCACTACCAGCGGCCACAGGAAACAGCAACCATCTCCGACCCGAATCCTGTGTAGCCTCCCTTGTTACAGTGGCCCGGTATTCATGACCACCACTTCCCTCACCCTCGTAGTGCCCCTACGGACCCACCCATAAGTCTCACTACCACGTGGTGCTGGAGACAGCAATGCCTGCTTGATTCCACCAGCCACAAATAAAATTGGAATGCCACCAGCCTCAGCGCTCGAAGCTGGAGGGTACCACCTCTCTGCAAGCAGAGCCATATGCACAATGAGGCTAGCTAGGCTATCAAAGTGACACCATGGGGAATCCCCAGGAAGCAATGAGTCTACACCCCTCCACAGATTCCCCCCTCCTCTTTTTCCTTACTGCTGCAGCTACCCAGCACCTAAAAGAGGTAAACAGGCAAAGAAGACCCCCAGGAAAACTTCCACAGGTCCACCCCCCTTTTTCCCTGCAGCCACAGCCACGTGGCTCCTAAAAGGGGTAAACAGGCAACAGAGGACCCCCAGGCAAACACCCACAGGTCCACCCCCCTTTATCCCAAAAAGGGGTAAACAGACAAACACTCTACCCGGGCACTTAAGCTAAAGATAGACCAATACAAACACACCCAGGCAACAGATAGTCAAAATGCAGGTAAAAAGTATTAACAAATAAGGTATAGGTTCTCTGGGCAAGATATTACCTGTCTTTGATGTCCTCTTGGCAGCAGTCACAGACACTGGGACAGATAAATCACAGGGGAAAAGGAACATACCGGGGCTGCTGCAGTCTCCACCGTGTACTGAGAGGTGATCAATCTCCTTCCTTCCCCCAGAATTCATCCACCGAGGTCTTCTTGGACGGCTGCCAGATAGGTCATAACCCAAAGCCCCACGTTGGATGCGCCAAATTGACATAGATTATTTTAAGCAAACAAATATGTTTGAATGACTATCTGTTCCTGTCCAAATCTGAGATGATTAAATTGCGTATACGCAGAAGTAAATTCACACTGACACATGGAGTTCAGGTTAAAAAGAACTTCAGAAAATTTAATGGCATCTGGTTAAAAAGCGGGCTCGCAGACCCTTATAAGAGCAATATTACATCATCATTGAATATCAAGATAACAACAAATAAACATCATTAATTGGTCTATGTGTTAAGTGGTAAGTTAAATGCCCTCTCATCTATATTAGTAATTGGCTTAGGGGTTTAAGTGGCTAGTGGGGCATCCTCCCATCATGGGATGTCGTCATCTCTGACAGGGATGGGACATGAGATTCAGGCGCCATTGTTCTTTAGCACGAGGCTCACTCGATGGGAGGGGGAATCTGGCAGCCAGCCATTTTGAGTACTTGGCACCGTTTAGCTTCGAGGTTAGTTTCAAGGCTTTTTTGTGACTGGACATTTCATTAGTGCAGTTTCTCGTGATCTAACTATGGCATACATTGTTACATATTACAGGAACTTGATAATTCCGGTGTTAGTCATATTCTTCTAGAAAATACATTCTCTGTCTAATATTCTAAATGCTGTTAGGAAAATCTGTCATATAATGAAGTTAGATGGAGTTAATGGAGAAATTTAATACAGGTTTTAATAATTCTACAACACTACTGGTACATAATTGAATGCACATAGTAACAGGTAATGTGATAATCAAAATATGGCCCATATAAATTATTATGTTCAATACTGTCCTCGCAAAATACAAAATGCACATGACAAACAGGTTGTTACAGAGAAGTGAACACATAATCATGGACACATGTTAAACCTAGCCTTCTCAAACGCAGTATAACATCTTGGCAATCCCTTATACAAGCCATCATCTCACAAACCTCTAACCAAATAATAATTTACCTTCACATTGTCCAAAATGATTTGTGTTTTGTCAGAAGAACCAATGGAGGGAGAACTGGCCAATAGGACTCTGTAAATTGATTTCCTCCTTAGACATAATGGGACTTATAAAATAAAATCAAGAAGAAATGTTCTCATTATCTGTCCATTGCACTGTGTTTTGAATTAGTTATACATTGCATATTTCTATGGTCCTTTTAATTATGTTAATTTAATTCAGATGTAATCCATTGCTCATTATGCTTAGATGTACGGTGCTCTAATAAGTCCAAACCATTTTCTGTGGTTGCTGTATTTCTCATGAAGAGGAGACATTTTTTGTATTTTTGATCTGAACTGCTTATGTAAGTGGTAAAGGCCTGGCATTGATGGGTTGCTTTGGTAATGGCACAGCTAAGACATACCAACGTTGTTTAACGTGGTTAAACCTTTCTACAGTTGCATACTTTTATTGTGCATTTCATACTTTGTTTTTGACTTACATTAAGCTGCAAGGCAAAGTAACCTATCCTTGATATTATTGCCCTCATTCGTAGGTGCAGCAACAGACTAAACCAGTTCTCAGATTATCTACAAAAACATTAACCCCTTAAGGACACATGACGTGTGTGACACGTCATGATTCCCTTTTATTCCAGAAGTTTGGTCCTTAAGGGGTTAAAGAAACATAGAACAGCAGCAGCAACACCTGGAAAAAGTTTAGGATAATATGTCATAGCTGCAGTTTGAAGGTAAGGATAATAAAATCAATCTTTGACAACTTCTCTTTTAATTCTACTAGATATTTCTACATCCATTTACATTCTTGATTTTGGATTGGCCATAAAAAGTGTAAAGGAAGGAGCAGGCCTTAAACCTCTCAAACTGAGCTGATTCATTACCTCCATGATAATCCTCCCCATACCAGTGAACATTTGTGATACACTTGTATTAACTAGTTAAAGACACAGGCGAAACTCCAAGGTTCTTATGGTGAGTTTATTAGATAGAGGGTAAGTCTCCTCACAAATAAGTGCGACGTTTCAGCTCTATGTAGCCTTAATCATGCATGATTAAGGCTGTCAAACTCAGTCAATAATCAATAGACTTGTGCTTTTCACAACAGTATATTTCATTCAAGTCATTTTCTCAAACTTTAACATTTTTGGGATGTCCAGCGTTTGTTCATGTGATGGCTTTGCTTGGCTTAAAGTCATTTATAAAAAAAACATTTGGGGAAACATTTGGGCATGCCAAGGGCATGCCCGAATGTTCTCCATTGAGGGTTGTAGTCAATGGAGTATTTTCAAAGCATGGCCATGTTACCAGTGGGGTACCTCAGGTATCTGTACTTGGACCCATTCTCTTTAATATTTTTATTAGTGATATTGCAGAAGGTCTTTTTGCTGATGATGCTAAGATGGGTAACAGGGCAGATGTTCCAGGAGGGATAAGCTAAATGGCAAATGTTTTAGGTAAACTAGAAAAATGGTCAGAGCTGTTGCAACTGATATTTAATATGGATAAGTGCAAGATAATGCATTTTGGATGTAACAACCCAAGGGCAAAGTACAGCATCTGAGGAAAGGGATTTAGGGGAATTTATTTCAGATGATTTAAGGGTAAGCAGACAATGTATCAGAGCAGCAGGAATGCTAGCAGAATGCTTGGTTGTATAGGTTGAGATCTTATTAGTAGAAAGAGGGAAGTGCTTATGCCATTGCACAGTGTAAGGATACAAAACCTAATTTCAGAACTTTATTCATTTTATTCAATTTTATTCCAGCAGTAACTAAGATTTGCCAGTAGTGGCCTCCCTAACCACTGGGACTGAACTTTCCTTCCCTCTACCTCACCTGCCTGGGCTGATTACTTCTTCTAAAAAAGGCCACACCCAGCTCAATACAGCCTTTACATTGAAGTTGATGGTCTACCTTTGTTACCAATCTACTTTATACTAACAACCTGCTTCATACCAACCTGATTTACATTACTAATCTACTTTATGTTACCAACCTGATCTACGCTACCAACCTGCATTGTTATCCACCTCCTTTGTTACCACCCTGGTGAATACCAACTTGATCAACTCTACCTGATTTGCTATTACCAGCATGGTACAAATCATCCTAATTGGCATAGCCTGACTCCTGAAGGCTAATAAGGACTTCATTCATGATTCTACAAATAACCAGAGACTCTCCAACCATAATTCAAGTAACACTTCTACAGATAATTATATGTCTGCAAGTAATCCTAGATTCCTTAATTACAAAGTGTAATTTACCTGCATTATCAGCGCTCCTTCCAAACAAGGGGACTGATTCTCTAAATGTCTATTTCTACTTACAATCTTGAAATCTTTCTGTTCTGTTTTGCTTGTCTCTCTAAAAACCTATACTTTCAACTATAGGTTTTCTTACTATCTAAATATATCTTGTTAATACCCTGTTTGGGGCATATTGCCTAACTATTTTCTGTAATCTCTTAATACTTGTCTATAATTTCACTTATAGGTTCTCCTTCTACCTATTACCTATAATTTTGCTTATATGTTCCCCTTCTACCTAAAATCTCATTTATAGGTTTCCCTATCGCCTGAATATATTTTTCAGTTCTCCCCTTTTTTTCTACCTTCCTCCTAGAGATAAGTTCCTTCTTCCTCTTTTTGGCTTGCTAGGTATACTAAATTGTGTGTAACTATATCATATTTACCAATAAAGAACCAAACATTAACCTTGGCAATCGTCTCTTATCTCACCTGCTTGAGACACACAGAACACTGGTGAGACCTCACTTGGAGTATAGTATGCAGTACTGTACACCATATCTTCAGAACGATATTGATACTTTGGAGATAGTTCAGCGAAGGGCTACAAAACTAGTTCATGGATTACATGATAAAACTTACAAGGAAAGGTTAAAGGATCTTAACATGTATAGCTTGGAGGAAAGACGAGACAGGGGGGATAAGATAGAAACATTTAAATATATAAAGAGAATCAACACAGTAAAGGAGGAGACTATATTTAAAAGAAGAAAAACTACCACAACAAGAGGACATGATCTTAAATTAGAGGGACAAAGGTTTAAAAATATCAGGAAGTATTACTTTACTGAGAGGGAAGTGGATGCATGGAATAGCCTTCCATCTGAAGTGGTAGAGGTTAACACAGTGAGGAAGTTCAAGCATGCGTGGGATAGGCATAAGGCTATCCTAACTACAAGATAAGGCCAGAGACTAATGCAAGTCTATAGAAAATTAAGAAGACTAGATGGGCTGAATGGTTCTTATTTGCTGTCACATTCTATGATGCTACAAACTAGATGTATGTGTGAAAGCTTTGTTCATCACAGGGTGGAAGAGGTGATTGAGTTGTCATTTTACCACTGCTCACTTTTTCCCCCCTTCTTTCACACACTGAAAGAATGTGATAAGAGTGCCCTATCAGCTTGTCTCAACTGCGTCTGTGGAGATAGCGACAACATAAGACTCAGCAGGCAGGGAGTGACCACTAAAATTAGACATTTTAAAAGAGTGGGAGCAGCAGCAGATGTAATTTATTTTTTCTGTCAATTTAGGACACATTCACCCCTTTCACCTTGAGAATAACAAAGTAGTCCCACATTCTTAGCAAGGTGCCACACAGAGAAGATTGCAATTTGGAATGCACAAACAGTGGCACAGAAGCAAGCCACTAATTAAAAAAAAACATAACTTAGTAAAAAATAAAAATATTTATAATTCAGCATAGCAATCCTAAATCAGTGAATCAAGTGGATGTATGTAGCATTGACATTGTGTAAATTGTCACTTCAATGCTGTTCACCTTTGTTTTAAACACTGACAATAGTACCTATGCAAAAAGAGTTATTCTATTTTTTTTTAATTCACCGGATTATGAGGGGTCCAAATGTTACTATCCAACCTGTTTCTGTCTAACAATGGTGATAGAAGTGGTTGAGGTACCACTGATTATAGATGGTTGAGCAAAATCAGATACATACAAGTGAACTTGCTACCTGGCCTAGTATTTTTTGTTTCTGCTTTTTCCTCAGTAGTACAAACTTGTGGCCTCTTTGCATATGTTGTGTCTTTACACAGACTTGTGGTGTCTTTGCATATGTTGTGTCTTTACACAGACTTGTGGTGCACATCCCCTACTTAACTTTGCAAGTTGGCTTTCTTAGAGGAACTCAAAATGACCCAAAGCTTTGCTTTGCCACAATATATAAGGTTCAACCCTTCACCTTGTGGCTGCTGAAGATGTACACTAGCACTTGATTTATAAATGCTAATAGGTATGTCAATAGGGGTGGCACTTGTAGTGGTGATGGCAACCATGACAGTGGGTAAGCTACGTGTGCCAGTGATAACAAATGCAGCTGGTGTCTCAACTGCCTTTTCTGGATGAGTGTCAGGATTACTGTTTGATCCAGCACGTAGAACTGTATAGCACGGATGACAAATAAGTAATGTATTACCGGTCCTTAGAATGGCCGGATTTAACGTACATAGAATAGTCAAAAATACTAGCCGAGGTCAGGGAACACAGAAAGGAACATAGCGATGAGGAAAGCCAGGAGTCAGGATACCAGAATATAGAGAAGTCAATAAACAAAGCCAACGTAAAAAAACAGGTAGAAAACTAATAAGAGGAACGCGCTCTCGGACAACCACAAGGGAAACCACAACAGGGCACTGCGCAGGATGAGAACTGGGCCTAAATACCCCTCCTTTAGTTCTGATAGGCTGTAACTGGCCTTTGATCCCAAAGTCAGTTACCAGGTTTCATTTGCATAATTGCTGCTCAGCATTAACCCTTCTGTGGATTAGGTTGCTGCTCGGCACAACTTTTCCTGTGTGGACAGTAAATGTCATTAACCACATTTCTATAAGCGGATGAATACATGACAATGAGGCCATTCAATGCAGATAGAGTGTGTCCTTTGGCAAGATGCACGGGGTTAATGCACACTACCTGCTGAAGAAAATAGTGGGCTGCTGCCTGTTGTCTTCACACTCTCCTCTTGTAATTCCTTTGTCTCATAGGTGAGTAGCTCCTGGGGCAGAGGTAAATGTGCTATGTCTGCATTAGTAGGGAAACCACAATGTCATCACCAGATTCATCACCATTACCGACTCCAAGAACAAACAAGAGGACAATACTTTGGTACTCTCAGGGTGCCCTCCTCCAAGCCCGCCCCCAGGGCCCACCTCCAAATCCCGCCAACCGTCATGGTTGTCACCCCCTGATGGCGGCCCTTGTAGTCGGTGTGTGAATGTGTTCAGCAATCTGTGTGTATGTATTGCATTTGTATGAGATACTAATAAATATAAGCTTCATTTTATCTATTATTTATATAATTATTAAAAATTTGTATCATTGAACTCTCTGACAACTGTATGAGTTGCTTTTTTTCTAAACTTAAACCTCAGCATTCTGGTGTAATTGCAGTGTTGGCACTTTGAGGAAAATAAGTTGCCATGGATTGCGGTTTGGGCACTAGGGCTCAAAAAGGTTCGCCATCACTGAAATAGGATATACCTATCTTCAAATCAATTTTTGTGCAAAAGGTACCTAACTAATCACACACTAGGATCAATGACCCAAGCTATCTGTCTCCAATTCAATGTTGTTTATGAATGGAAATGGAAATGGAAACTGGTTTATTTCTTAAGCCACGAATCTTTCTTGAGTTTGCAAGTCATGCAACGTATTTCATTGTTTTCATTAATCAGCTCAACTCAAGGTTCACTTCATCCTCTGAAATTTGTTTTAGCCACTCTTTCAGTTCTTAACAAAACTGCAGCAATTAAGGTGACATGTAAAACAAATCATTTGTTTCTCTGCCAATTTTATATATTCTGAAAATCCAACCAATCATTCCGTGCCTCGTCTCTTTATATTTCCTATTGAGGCAGGGTTTCTCTCTTGATTCTTTTCTTACAGTTTTTGACTCTTATAAACATACTGATAAATAAGAACTTAAGAAGATAATTGAAATTATTAATGTTGATGGATACCTTGCACGTCATTACTTGTTTATGTCTAATCCTCCACCAGGCTCATGGACACGTAAGTAATTTTTTATAAAAAAAGGAAAATGCATTTAGTTGTTTTTTTTTGGGTAGTTTTTAATTATTCTGCTCTAGCATATCAAAGATGATGGGAAATATATTAATTAATTTGGGTAATTGCATATAATCTTAAAGACTGTACAAATATATATCATGTATCTGTTATCAGAAGCTGACATACAGTAATTTAATATCAATGCTCACTGAATTACACCATAATTCTAGCCATATTTACATATTTGCATTATAATATGTACATTGTATTGTCTGTGAGTTGCCTGTTCTGGCAGAATGGCATAATTAAAGATTATAGAGTAAATACTTTAATCTGAAAGCAAGATAACCAAACTCATGAATGTGAAAAGAACCTATGAAATGATCAAAAAAGAACCAAACGCAGATGATAGGAGGTGACTTTATTCCTACCCTTACTAAGAATAAACCCAGGCTCACATAGACATTTTTGGGCGATTAGAATTGGCAGCAATAATGTGGGTTCCTCTGTGGATCTAGAATAATGAGCTATATAATTTATACTGATTTATATTAGAGCCCTCTCTACCATCCCCACCTTCCTGCCTTTTTTAATAGTCCTCCATTTTTTAAATAAAATTTCCACCACTCACTCCCTCTCCGGCTCATAGAAAGCAGTGGTGATGACAGATGGGGGAGTGGAGACCAGCGCAGTAAGCTTCAGCTGGTGCTTGTTTCTAGGTAAGTTTAGAGTTTATTTTGCAGCTTAATAACTAAATACAGAGTGGAAGTACATGGTCGGGCTCTATAGTGCCTTAGAAATGTAAAAAAGGAGATTGGTAAAAAAAAAGGGTTACAGTAATTGTTTTATACCTCTACTTGAGTTACTCTAGTAGAACATTCCCTGACAGACCACGAGCATGAGAGAACTTGATTGTTTAATTTGGACACACTGGTTGGGAGACCACATGCAATTAAATTATTATTATTGTTATTGCCATTAACTGTTAAATTAAATTGTAATTTTTTTGTGAGTTTAGACATAAAAATCTCAACAGTAATGTCTGGCTTTTACATCACCTTTTATCGCATTGTATTAATTTTGAAGCACTGCTACAGGCTATGAACTCCATGATATAACAAAAAAAGAGAAACGTGTTAGTGATTCTAAGGTATCAAAATGCTAATATTTTTATATATTTTCTTAAACAGGTATACATATTAATCTGAGAACAGACATGGAAATTTCCGCAGCACTTTGTAACATATTTTTTTTTCCTAATATTTATTTAAATGATTACATAGAAATAAAATATTATTTAAAAAAAAAATAACACAAAAATTGTTAAATGTCACACCCTAATAGTTTATTGATATATTCTGGAGAACACAATATAATTTTAAACCATACAACTCATTTCCAGAGTGGTAAGGATCATTTTTCATAGATCTTCTTTGAAGACAGTTTAATAAATCTCAAAGCATGTTTCCTTGTCAAAAAAACCAACTCCTTCTACCTAGTTTATTATTTAATAATTTTAAGCTGACATGATGATTCTGTATCGATTCTGCATATGTTTTTGTATGTGTTTAACTCTATACCTGCATCAGGGCCGTCTTTAATTTGGATTGGACCCAGAGCAAGCATTTACTTGAGCCCCCTGACTACATATAGATACGCACAAATACACTACCTGACACACACACGCAGATACACACTGACCGCATATAGATACACACAAGAACATACAGATACACACAGACTACATTTAGATACACTGACACACACATAGACACACACAGATACAAACACTGGCATGCATGCAGATACAAAGGTACACACACTGACTTCATATAGATACACCGACACACACACTGACACACATACAGACACACAGATACACAACCTGACACACATGCATATATACATATGCAAATAATGACACATACAGATACACACACACAGACACAAATGGACAACATACAGATACAGAGACACATTCTGACAGACATACTGACACAGACAGCCATACTGAAACACACATACACAAAGACATACTGAACCACACAGACACTGACGGACTCACACACACAGACATACAGATACACTGACAGACATACCAACACATATACACACAGACAGATGGACATACTGAAACACACATACACTGACAGACATATTGACAAACACAGACATACAGAACCACACGGACACTGACAGACTCACACATAGACATACAGACATTCTGGCACACATACAGACAGACAGACAGACAGACAGACATACTGAAACACACATACAGACATACTGACACACTGACAGACTCACATACACACACACACACACACACACACACACAAACAGACATACTGACACACTGACAGACTCACACACACAGACATACTGACACACTGACAGACTCTCTCTCTCACACACACACACAGACATACTGACACACTGACAGACATACACACATGCACTGACAGACATGCACACATACTGAACCACACAGACACTGACAGACTCACACACACAGACATACAGATACACTGACAGACATACTGGCACACTAACACATACACACATACATATATACTGACACTGACACACATACACACTCATGCAAAATTTGATAACCACCCTCCAGTTTCTTACCTTTTCCTGGAGGGTGGCTTCCCTGGGGTCCAGTGGGCTGGCTGGGAGTTAAGCTCTCCCGGCCTGGCCCCCTCCAGAACAGCTTCTTCCTCCCGCGCGGCTCCTGTTTCTGTGGGAGGAAGTGACGCGCGGCTGTCACTTCCTCCCAGTCGGCTGCCGAAAAGCAAGGGCCCGGTCGCGCTGTTAAAGCGCCACAGCGCCTGACCGGGCCCCTGCTGACACAGCCCCCCCCAAGTGCATGGGCCACCCGATGGGCCCCCATAGTTTGCGGGCAGAGGGCAAATGGAGCAGCTGCCGCGTTTGCCCCGCGTTAAAGACGGCCCTGACCTGCATTGAATAAAAGATATATTCTGGGAAAGTTTTGAAATACTTTTAATTACTCCCTGGCCTTATCTTAAGTCTAGGATATCATGCTTAAATGCCCTCACTGTTTTAACCACTTCAGCTGGAAGGCTATTCCATAGACCCACTACCCTCTCAGTAAAGTAATACTTCCTGATATTATTTTTAAACCTTTGCCCCTCTAATTTAAGACTAAATCCTCTTGTTATGCTAGTTTGTCTTATTTTAAATATAGTCTCCTCCTTTACTGTGTTGATTCCCTTTATGTATTTAAATGTTTCTATCATATACCCCCTGTGTCGTCTTTCCTCCAAGCTATACATGTTAAGTTATTTTAACCTTTCCTGGTAAGTTTTATCCCGAAATCCATGAACCAGTTTAGTAATTTTTCTCCGAACTCTCTCTAAAGTATCAATATCCTTCTGGAGATACGGTCTCCAGTACTCCATACAATACTCCAAGTGAGCTCTTACCAGTGTTCTGTACAATGACATGATCACTTCCTTCTTTTTACTGCTAATACCTGTCCCTATACAACTAAGCATTCTGCTAGCATTTCCTGCTGCTCTATTACATTGTCTGCCTACCTTTAAGTCCTCAGAAATAATCACCCCAAATCCCTTTCCTGTTGAGGTTACGACTCTGTCAAATATTCTGTACTCTGCCCTTGGGTTTTTACGTCCAAGATGATTTATCTTGCACTTATCCCCATTAAATGTCAGTTGCCGCACTTATCCACATTAAATGTCAGTTGCCATCATTTTTCTAGTTTACCTAAATCATTTGCCATTTGGCTTATCCTTCCTGGAACATCAACCCTGTTACATATCTTAGCATCATCAGCAAAAAGTCATACCTGTGGCGAAAGTAACCTCGCCACTGGTTTTTGGAGGGGCCTGTTGGCCCTGGGATGTATTGCCCTTCTAGGAACTGAGTTGGGGCTTATGGACTTATATTATACTGTTACTGTCCCTTTAAGAATTGTATTTGGGCATGATGGATTTTTATAACGCTGTTTCTGGCCCTTTAATTACTTTGGAGCAGTGTTGCAACTTTAAATTGGCACTTCGGATACAGCCGAAGTGCCGAAGTAGTCGAAGTGGCCACCATTCAACAAACGAACATGTGGCTGCAGCCATCTTTGTTCATTCGAACGAGGTCAGTGGTATGTGTAGCCAAATCTATGGAACTGAAATCCGCTACACATTTCAACGAACACCGCTGACCCTTACCTTCTCCTGCACTTTTTTTTCAGCCACAGAGACTAAGTCCCGTTCGAAGATTTGAACGCACGTTTCAATGGGACTTAGTCATTTTTTCAGTGTGAAATTGACCGACCGCACAGCCCAAATCTATGGAACTGTTTTGGGCAGGAAAATGTGCTTGCGGTCAGTCATAAAGGACTTCCAGCTAACTCTTTAATCCCTGAATGGAATTGGTTGAATTTTGGATATGTTTGTAAGTAAAGTGTGCTGAGTTCGAATGTGAAGATTGAATGTATAGTTTTAGAGTTATGAAAGTTGGGTAAAAAGTATGTTTTAAACTGTACAGATAATTGTGTTACCTCTCAGGCTAAGGGGAGGGAATCCTTGGGTTGTAACCATTGATTGATTGGCTAATGTATAATTGTCTGTGGGCATCTCCCTTGCATGGGAGAATTGCATAAAAGCAGAGTGTGTGTAATTAAACCAGAGTTTCTTCTTCACCCTCAATCTAGAGTCCTGTCTCTTATTGGGGAATTGCTATATCACAACAAGGGATTGCTATGTTCTGCATGCTCCCTTGGATAATCACTTCTAAGCTCTTTTAAGAGCTTGTTCCTGTCTTGCTCTCGGAAGGAGTCTATGGTGGTTATGGTGTCGGCTGTAGTGCTTGGAGCCCTCTGTAAGCTCTAGGAGCATCCTTCAACGGAGGTACCCAGTCGGGGTGCCAGGTGATCCATTACAATACCTTACCATCCAGACCTTCTGCAATATCACAAATAAAAATATTAAAGAGAATGGGTCCCTGAGGTAACCCACTGGTGACAAACCCATGCTTTGAATATACTTCATTGACTACAACCCGCTGTTGCCTGCAGTGGTGTACACACAATCCAGGTGCAAAATTGATCCATGGGGGCCCTGGTGCAAAATTGATCCCCCACCCCCACCGCCACCCCATACAGACACACACATAGATACACAAAGACACACATACATACGTACAGACACACATACATACAGACAGGCACATACATACAGACACACACACACAGATACATACAGATGCATTCATAGACACACACACATACAGACACACATACATAGACACACACACAGAGAGACACATACATACAGACACACACACAGACACATACACACGGACACATACATACAGACACCCACACTAACACACACATGCAAAATATTTTAGTTAGCCTCCTATTACCTATCATTTAGGTGCAGGAGGGAGACTTCCCTGGCGTCCAGTGGCTCAGGTTGATGGGAGTCAGAGTTCCAGTCCACCTATTAGGAGGGTTTATACCCATCTTTTATGAACTGATGTTGAAGGACTTTAGATCCCTAGTCTCCAGTTTAAACATGCAGCAGAAAAACCGAAGGTTAGAACATAATCTAACTAATAAGGAAATGGCTACATTGAAGGATTTTAGAAAGGACCATAACATCATTATTAATGACAAGGGAGGAGGGATAGTCCCCTTGAATAGAGAGGACTACCTTACGGCAGCACATCGGATCCTTGGAGATCGGAATTACTATAAACCTCTCAGTTTCAACCCCACAGCCCAATACACCAAGGACCTACAAATTTGGGTCAACAAAATGTTTGATTTGAGTGTGATTGATAAATAGGAAAAAGGGTTTCTCCTCTCCAGGGGAGGTAACATCCCTATATTTTACTTCCTTCCGAAGATTCACAAGTCCCTCACTAATCCACCAAGTAGACCGATTATTTCATCCCTCTTATATCAAGAATACGGGGCATGTATTATCATTGATGCAAGATATCACGTGGCAGGAGAATTGTTGTTGGTTGACCATCGATGTGGCAGCACTCTATTCAAAGATTGATCACAATCTAGGTCTGAAAGCAGTCAAGCAATTCCTGTTGGAGGACCCTCTTCTCCCACTGTGCCAAGCCAAATTGATTCTAGAGAGCATATTATTCATCCTTACCCATGAGTATTTCTGCCTCAATGGGCAATTTTACCTACAGGTAAAAGGTACAACAATGGGGCTAGTTTTGCCCCAGCATATGCCAACATCTTTATGGGTCTGTGGGAATTCATTCATGTATTCAATAACCCGATATGGAGGAGACATCTCAAATTTTATAAACGTTTTATAGATGACATCCTCATCATTTGGGAGGGTGATTTGGATGATGCTGAGGAATTTGTTCAATATCTCAATAACAATGAATGGAGATTATCCTTCACGAGCAACAAGAATAAAACCACACTTTAATTTCTGGAAGAAACAGGTGGACGTCAACGGCTTCTTACATTCTACTAGTGGCCACCACCCAACGTGGATTAAAAATATCCCGTTTGGTCATTTCCCCAGATTGCGCCATAATTGCTCTCTCTTGGAGGAATTTAACCCCTTAAGGACCAAACTTCTGGAATAAAAGGGAATCATGACGTGTCACACACGTCATGTGTCCTTAAGGGGTTAAAGAGGAGTCCCTTGATCTGTGCCAACGTTTTCTGGATAAAGACTATGACCCTAATATAATCTACCGGGCTTACCAGAAGGCGAGAAACCTCAATGGAAGTTCTTTGATTGATTCCTGTTCTAAGGACAATACTCCAGACTTACCATCCTCACCATCAGTCAAACATATGGAAATTGTATCCTTATTGGAAAATCAACCCCTAAAAATAAGACCAATATCTCGGAACAAATTTAATATTAGCACCAGAGATGTCGCTCAGAATAAAGGTCCCATATTCACCATGATTTTTAATTGGGCAAATTATCTCCATATTATGTAAACATTGGCCGGTTTTGTTATTAGATTCTTGGTTGAAATTTAGTATCCCTGGATCACCTAGAGTAACCTTCCGTAAAAATAGAAATCTAAAAGATTTGCTGGCTCCTTCTAAACTTTCCCCGATTGAATCTCATAATACATCAGTGGCATATGGAGTTGGGAACTTTAAGTGTTGTGCAATACGGTGCCTTACATGCCAATATATATGTCGCAGGAGGTCTGATTTTCTTTAATCTTTGAATAATGAGAGCTTTAAAGTGACTACTAGAATAACTTGTATCACTTCATTTGTGGTGTACTCTTTGAAGTGTACATGTGGCCTATTATATGTGGGTCAGACCTCTAGATCTTTGAAAACCAGATTTTGGGAACACAGGTTAGCAATCATGAATCAGGACATCAAATCCCCGGAGCTAGGTATTTTCATATGGCCCATGCGAGTAATCCTGCTCATATATCAGTGATAGGCATTGAACATATTCCAAGAAGACTAGCAACAGGAAATTAGCGCTTATTACAGCAGAAACCAGGTGGATTTTTTGGATCAACACACCCTTATGGGTTATATGAAGAATTGGAGCATAATATTTAAAGTCCACAGGGGGGTTTTATTCCCTTTGGGGTATGCATCTCTATCATTCTCTGTGAGTAGCTATATAATATAGAGAAGTATGTGCATATACATCTTTTTAAATTAATCCATTTGGGCTAATTATTATGAGACCTCTTTCAAATTCTCTGCTCATATTGTTGCCCAGACTAATCTTAATTAGTGTTTGTTACACTAGATGCATTTTTTTACTAACACTCTACAATTGATTTAATGTGAGAATAAGATTAATTTTTATGATATTTCTGTATGTATAGGATTTATGTATAATACAAGCCCCCTTCTGACTCCTCGGTGGTCTGAGGGTTATTCATGTATTAAGAGTGGGTGATTTCCCTTATACATATACAAAGAATCCTATCCCCGATCCGATGGTACTGGTTTATTTTAGAATATTACAATTGATCTATATGATCACTTAAAATAAGATATACATGCAATATTAAGCTATATACCGGCATATGAGTAATGTTAGCTCCATCCCCACATCTTTACTTTTTGGTCCTCTTGAAGGACACCTTCTTGATAATGTATGTGCAATACCAGCCCCACCCCCACATTTTTATCTTTTGATCCGCTTGCAGGACCTTGTATTGATAATGTGGAGTTGTCTCCCTTTAAGTCACGCAACCCATATCTTACATGAGTGACATTTAATTTTTCGTTGAAGGGGCTATTCCCACGATCGGATGGCATTGGTTATTTTAACATACATGCTTATAGATGTACTATTTGATATCTGTTCGATTGGGAAGAAGTAATAATAATAATTTTTAAGGTTTAGGATTTAGTAACCCCTTATATCATTTAAGGTATATTTTTTCTTATTTTTAATATTAATTATTGTATTTTGTGCTTATATATCAATTGTACCTTTTGGGCTGATTTGCCCAATGTGAATTTATTCTTAATAGAGGTTCCAAATTGATCTATCATGACCACTTTACTTCAAGGAGGGTATATATACCCGGTTTGTGGATAGAGGATGTTTGTCTTGAGAAAGTCCTCCATTGAGGACGAAACGCATAGACGGTCCGCTATCCATCATTCTAGCTGTATCTCCAACCCGGTTTCATTTACGGTCCGGGAGTGATTTTTGGCAGCTGCCATGATTGGATCTACACAGACTGCCTATCTCGTGGTTGGAGTTGGCGTGCTCCCCTCACCTCACCCAAAGGTCGGGTGGACAGGGTCAGTTGCTCTGGCTTACCCCCAGAGTTTTTTTCCAACTCTGGGATATTTCTTATTGCAACTCCCTTAGCCTAGACCCAGTGGTTTGGCAGGTTTATGAGCTCCCTCCTCCAGGGTTAGTGTATGTGTCTGGGAATTATTTTATTTTTTATTATCTCTTTATATATTTGTTCTACCATTTATATATTTTTCTCATGTGCACATCTCCAGTTCCAGTGGCCATATATTCTTCACCAGTGTAGGGGGCCCCACACTGTTAACTCCTTGGACTTCTGTTCTGGACACTTTGTGCTTTTTATTTATGTGATACATTTATTTGTAGCAACACTGATTTAGATGTTATTGCTTTTATATGTTTAATAAATGATGTTTTGTATACTTTATATTTGATATATTTATGGTTATAACTCATTCATTCATATTATCCCAGAGCTGTTATCAGATCTATATAACTTTTTTTTCCTTTACAGCTGCTATTTTGGTGTACAGTGTTTTAGTGGTCATGATTTAATATTTTGGAGCGCTCACATACCATTTTTTTTATATATTTTATACTAACAATTCAGTCGCTCTTTTGTTTGTGATGCAGCCCTTTTCCTTTTTGACAGATTTTTATCCATCTTATTCTCAGTTACCTTTCATCATTTTTTTATACTTGTGATCCATTGACTTATTTGTCTTAATTTCTGATGGCTGAAATTGAACCGTTACTCTGTAAACTCACATTTAACAAATTACTTGTTTATCCTTTTTCCTAACTGAGGCCCATTTCTTTCATTTTCATCTTTAAATACTGAACAAAAATATTAATTGAGTCAGCTAAACCTTTATCCTCTTCTACATACTTTCCTTCTTTCGTTTTTAATCTAACTAATCCTTTTTTACCTTCCTTTTCTCATTTATGTATCTAAAAAATGTTTTCTCCCCTTTTTTTTACTGACTGTGCTATTTTCTCTTCTGTGTGTGATTTGGAAGCTCTTATAACTTGCTTAGCCTCTTTCTGCCTAATCTTTTGTTTCATTTATATATACAATGTAACATCGGTTTACAAATGCCGCGGTTAACATAATTTTTGGTTTACAAAAGAAAATCCATTGAAAATAATGCCTCAGTTTACATTTTTTTTTCACAATACGAAGCAAGTTTCCCCAGGATGCCTTGCGCCTGGGAGGTTTCTAGCGCCGCCCCTGTGCATGTTGGAGTCTTTGGGTAGCAAGCAGCGTCGAATATTGAGGTGTTGAAGGTGTTGGAGCATTTTTGGAAGTTTTTGAAACTTTTTTTGGTGCATTTCTCAAGTTGTGAAAAGGTAGGGAGCTGAGCTTTGTAGGTGTATGCCTTTTACTGTGTGTTCTGCATTGTGGGTTGGTTTCCATGCCAGCTCATTTTTACTTTTTTCTGATATCCGGAATGGATTAATTAGTTTTAATGCCTTCCTATGTGAAACCATAGAGGAAACTGTTTCGGTTTACACATTTTTTGCAATACAAAACTTCCCGGAGAACGCTTTAAATTTGTAAACCGAGGTACCACTGTATATATATGTAATACTGCTAATCCAATCTACACTATATGTATGTGTATATATATATATATATATATATATATATATATATATATATATATATATAGATAGATATATACACACTATATTCCCTGGCTAATCGTGGCAGCATATACATATGGGTTAGTTTCTCCCTATGGCTGATAGGACAGGAATAAAACAAATGCCTTTAACCCCTTAAGGACACATGACATGTGTGACATGTCATAATTCCCTTTTATTCCAGAAGTTTGGTCCTTAAGGGGTTAAAAGGAGTATCCCTGCATAGCTCTTCAGTCTTTTTCCTGTCCTACAGCCCTTAGGATGTGAGCATTTTGCTCCCTTTACTTATGGACATGTATGTTTTTTCTCTTCATTACTTTATTTGTTTTTACTATTTTAGGGTGCCTTTATATTATGGTGCCTTTATACTGTGGTACTGCCTTATGTACTTATTTCATACTGTGAGGCTTTTTATACTGTGGTGCGTTTATCCTATGGTATTTTGAACTGTTGTGCATTATCCAGCTGTGCTTTTACTGCCTTTTATGCTGTGAGGCCTTTAAGTTTGGTGATTTTTGCAACATGTTGCCTTTTTATCACCTTGCAAGCACTTTTTCTTTATTTCTAATGCATCCCCTCGTTCCCGGAGATTTATTCCCGGTTCCTTGCGTGTTCAGGGGCCATGATATGTATGCTGCAGACCAAGCTCTCTCCCCGGTCTCTAGACAGCAAATGCACTTGGAAGACTGCACATGTGCAGTTTGTGCCTTAAAGGCTTAATGACTTACATTATGGTAATACAGATTGCGGCAGCCATCTCGGATAAGGGCAATTGCCAGAGTTCCTAAAATGCAGGAAAATTTACCGTAAACATCCCAAACTTATTTGGAAAGTATTTGCAGATCCCCCAGACATGGGTAAGTGTTTTTTTTAGACAGTTTTAAATCTGTTTGACTGTTTGACTATTTTCTTGGTTGTTGAATTTGACACTGCCCTTTTGTACTTTAACACTTCGCCACATGTCATTTTTTGTGTTTGTTTATTTTATGTCTGAATATCCACCAGGTTCTGATTGTGAGAGAAATGAAGTGGTAGGAAGACCGTTATGCATT
Source organism: Pelobates fuscus (assembly GCF_036172605.1). Taxonomy (NCBI): domain Eukaryota; kingdom Metazoa; phylum Chordata; class Amphibia; order Anura; family Pelobatidae; genus Pelobates; species Pelobates fuscus. Next base: position 37,629,467 of record NC_086318.1, on the reverse strand, counting down.
TCCTGTCTTCAGAAGGTAACCTCTTCAGATTTTCCTATACCTGCGCAGCCACAGGACATATTGGAAGATCTTACAAAGGAAGTTGCATGGTATTTTCTGAATCTATACCATGTTTTGGTTCTGATGGGAAAGAAGTGGAAGGAAAACAGTTATGCACTGACTGTCTCCATAAGGTAGCTGCTTCAGCATCATCTATACCTGCGCAGCCACATGACAGTCGGGCATGACTTACAAGGAAGCTCCAAGGTATTTCAAAGGCCTTGGAGGTAAGAAAAGAGGCCAAGCTTTACCCTGTGGAGGAAGGTACTTCCACCCCCTGGACCTAAGGTGCATGCGCCGATTTCAGGATAGCCTGTGGGACGATGTTACCGATTGACAACTCTGCTTTTTTTACGCAAGCCTATGGATCAATGGACGCAGACCTGTCTAAATTTATACGCCTGCAGATGCAAGTTATCATCGAGCTGTAGGTTTCTCTGCTGTTTCTAGAACCATAGAAAGTGTGATTAAAGATCTAAGTGCTACTGTGGAGGGAGATATTAAGAGCCAAGATTGAAGATGCATTACTACATCACAGAAGCTTCCCTAGATGTAACTAGGATACTCACTAACAAATGGCTTTATCTATAGCAGCTAGGAAAGCATTATGGTTCTGCTTCTGGGATGACGACTCATCCTCCAAGTCTGCCCTCTATGCCATTCTGTTTGAAGGGGAGCTGCTGTTTGGGGAAGCTTTGGATGAATCCATTAAAAAGGCAGCTGAGGGCTGTAAGGTATTTGTATCTGAGGACTGAAGATCCAAGAGTCCTGGCTCCTCAGGGTCAGACAGGAGAACCTCCAGTGATCAGAATTTCTGAGAGACATAGAGTTACTGACTCTGCAGGTTATACTCCAGAAGTAACTTGTGGCAGTTGGTAAACCTGCCTTTCAAGGTTCTAACAGAGCTATGAAGCAGTAATTTTGCTCTTCAACAATGAACTTGTGTCTGTCCTCCAGTACTAGGAGCCTTATTTTCTTTGATCGAATATACCTGGGCTTGTCACATTCTGGAGACTTGGGTGGTATCCATAGTCCAGATTGATATTGATTTGAGTTTTTTCATCAGACATGGGAGTCTCTATTCTAAAAAGAGAATTCAGACAGATGAATCTGAAGGAATATGTATGAAACCTTCTGGATGAAGATATGATTGCTTAGGTACCTTACCAAGAGTGGTTCTTGGGACAATGCCCGCCTCTCTTCTGGTGCTAAAAGTAAAGGCACATGAAAGCCTATACTGGACTTAAGAAGGGCCAACAATAGGCTAAATGACAGAACCTTCGAGATGGAGTCAATCAGATCCATATCTCCAGCAATTTGGAAGGACAATTTCCTTATCTCTATATATCTCTAGGATGCTTACTATCTTTCCAATGCCCTAGATGTTCAGCATTATCTCATAAGAGTACATCCAATTGACAGCTCTACCATTTTGCCTCACTGTAGCCCCAAGTACCTCTGTGTGCTTATAATTATATTGAGAGTCCAGAACACCACCTGATTCCATTACCTGGATGATCTACTTCTGGTAGCCTCAGACCCACAGAATGCAGGCAAACAGAGGGATAGTTATTTCAGAATGCCTGAAGTTTGGCTGCTTGATGAATGGCAGTCTCACATCAGCTCAAAGGATGACATTTCTGTGTGGAGTATTCTATACTCTGCTTTTTCCCCTATCTCATGAACAGTTCCACCTTTTGTGGAAGTTTTCTCTTCCAGTTTCTTCATTTTTACTTGGTAACAGCAAGAAAGTATATGCAACTACTAGGAATCCTGGCTTCCACCATCAGACTTGACAGATGGGCCCAATGACATCTCAGGATTCCGCAAAGGTCCTTTCTATCTTGGTTCAACAAGAGAAAGATGAATTGGAGCCAGACACTGACGATGTCACCATCAGTGGAGTTACACCCAGTAGAGGAAAATAGAGAATATATCTCTGGGTTTCAAGTGAAAGGAATCTCATTGGGCAATTATAAGCTCGGATTCCAGTTTTCAAGGATTTAATACACATTGTCTGGACCATGTTACACAAGATCTGTGGATAAGGGAAGGAACACTATTTCCATCCAATTTTATGCTACGAGTCATTTTCAGGACTCTTCTTCACTTCACAAGGTTGCTGTTGAACAAGTGGTCCAAATTTGCTCAAATATCAATGCAAATGTATCCTATATCAATTGTCAAGGTGGGTATCACAGCCAGTTATTGATGAGGGAATTACAGACCATCATGATCAGGGCACAGGAGAACAACCAGGGACTCAGAATACAATGGCTGTTACCTGAGCTGAGTAACAGTGGACATGGTGGAATGGCACTTTGTCCCAACATATCCTCAGGGTTGACTCAGATTTGGCTGATAACCTATGTAGATCTGATGGCCACTTCTCGGAACTACCAGATCCACTTTTCATTGTTAGGACCAGAATGTTCAAGGTCAGGATACTCTGACTCAAATTTGGAATTTCAGTCTGATGTACATATTTTTTCTGTTTTCAACATTCCTAAAGGAAATTCAAAAGGAGACAGTGGAAGGCCACAAAGACTCTAAATCCCTATGAGTTATAACACTCTAGGGGAGCACAGATTGGCACTTTCCACATTGATGGGTACCCATTGAGCATTTGAAACCCTGGCACTTTGCTTCATGTAAGAAGCAATTAAATTCAAGCCTCCACTACGTGACACCAATATGTGACCAAACTCTGGTCTTACAGGCTCTGACTAAACCATAATTAGAACCTATAGCATGAGTTTCCATGGCGTTAGCACAGAAAGTGCTTTTGCTGGTGGCTGGTACCTCAGCAAGGTGAATGTGTGAACTCCAGGATTGATCATGTGTACCTCAATTCACTAATTTTCAACAGGATGACGTCGTCATCAATGTGGACGGTCATGGGGCTATTAAGTGGCATAGATCCCCAGCGGCTGGTGTCCCTAGACATGCTGGGTTTATCAGGTATCCTGGCGCATGGTTGCAGATGGGCACAACTATTCCTGTCAGGACGGTAAATACCATTATAAACATGTCTATGTGCGGATGAATCCATTACACCTGCCTAAGGTGAATGCTTAACAATGCTATTCTCTACACATACCGAAGGGTACCCATTGAGTATTGGAGCCCCTTGTGCTTTGCTTCATGTAAGCAGCGATTAAACTCAAGCCTTCACTGAGGGTGTTGAAGCCAATATGTGACCTACCACTGGTCTTACAGGCTCTGACTAAACCATCATTTGAACCTCTAGCAGGAGCTGCCATGATGTTAGCACAGCAGGAGCTTCCATGATGTTTCTGGTGGATGGTGAATGTGTGAACTCCAGGCTTGATCCTGTGTACCTCCATTTACTAATTTCCAACAGGATATGGTTGTCTTGCATTTAGCACCAGAGATCCTGCCTAAGGTGAAAGCTAATGAATCCCGTTCTCTACCTGTACCAAAGGATTTCGAGGCACTCTCCACTCGTGCAGTTGCAGCATTGTGGGCTTCCATGACAATGGTCTATAATGAAACTTTGTAAGTTGACATTTGGACCCCTTTGAACTCATTTGTCCAGCATTATATCATTAACATAGAAACATAGAAACATAGAATGTGACGGCAGATAAGAACCATTCGGCCCATCTAGTCTGCCCAGTTTTCTAAATACTTTCATTAGTCCCTGGCCTTATCTTATAGTTAGTATAGCCTTATGCCTATCCCACGCATGCTTAAACTCCTTTACTGTGTTAACCACTACCACTTCAGCTGGAAGGCTATTCCATGCATCCACTACCCTCTCAGTAAAGTAATACTTCCTGATATTATTTTTAAACCTTTGTCCCTCTAATTTAAGACTATGTCCTCTTGTTGTGGTAGTTTTTCTTCTTTTAAATATAGTCTCCTCCTTTACTGTGTTGATTCCCTTTATGTATTTAAATGTTTCTATCATATCCCCCCTGTCTCGTCTTTCCTCCATGCTATACATGTTAAGATCCTTTAACCTTTCCTGGTAAGTTTTATCCTGCAATCCATGAACCAGTTTAGTAGCCCTTCTTTGAACTCTCTCTAAGGTATCAATATCCTTCTGAAGATAGGGTCTCCAGTACTGTGTACAGTACTCCAAGTGAGGTCTCACCAGTGTTCTGTACAATGGCATGAGCACTTCCCTCTTTCTACTGCTAATACCTCTCCCTATACAACCAAGCATTCTGCTAGCATTTCCTGCTGCTCTATTACATTGTCTGCCTACCTTTAAGTCATCAGAAATAATCACCCCTAAATCCCTTTCCTCAGATGTTGAGGTTAGGACTCTATCAAATATTCTGTACTCTGCCCTTGGGTTTTTACGTCCAAGATGCATTATCTTGCACTTATCCACATTAAATGTCAGTTGCCACAACTCTGACCATTTTTCTAGTTTACCTAAATCATTTTCCATTTGGCTTATCCCTCCTGGAACATCAACCCTGTTACATATCTTAGTATCATCCGCAAAAAGACACACCTTACCATCAAGACCTTCTGCAATATCACTAATAAAAATATTAAAGAAAATGGGTCCAAGTACAGATCCCTGAGGTACCCCACTGGTGACAAGCCCAAGCTTCGAATATACTCCATTGACTACAACCCTCTGTTGCCTGTCACTCAGCCACTGCCTTACCCATACAACAATATTGGAATCCAAACTCAAAGATTGTAGTTTGTTGATAAGCCTTCTATGTGCAACAGTGTCAAAAGCCTTACTGAAATCGAGGTAAGCAATGTCTACTGCACCACCCTGATCTATAATTTTAGTTACCCAATCAAAAAAATCAATAAGATTAGTTTGGCATGATCTCCCTGAAGTAAACCCATGTTGTCTCTGATCTTGAAATCCATGTGTTTTTAGATGTTCAACAATCCTATCCTTTAACATGGTTTCCATCACTTTCCCCACTACTGAAGTTAGGCTTACTGGCCTATAGTTGCCCGACTCCTCCCTATTACCTTTCTTGTGAATGGGCACAACATTCGATAACTTCCAATCTTCTGGGACTACTCCTGTTATCAATGATTGGTTAAATAAATCTGTTAATGGTTTTGCTAGTACACCACTAAGCTCTTTTAATAGCTTTGGGTGTATTCCATCAGGTCCCATTGACTTATTTGTCTTTACTTTTGACAGTTGAAATAGAACCTCTTCCTCTGTAAACTCACGTGTAATAAATGACTCATTTATCCTTTTTCTTAACTGAGGTCCCTTTCCTTCATTTTCATCTGTAAATACCGAACAAAAATATTCATTGAGGCAGTCAGCTAGACCTTTATCCTCATCTACATACCTTCCTTCTTTTGTTTTTAATCTAACTAATCCTTGTTTTACTTTTCTTTTCTCATTTATGTATCTAAAAAAGGTTTTGTCCCCCTTTTTTACTGACTGTGCTATTTTCTCTTCTGTGTGTGATTTGGAAGCTCTTATAACTTGCTTAGCCTCTTTCTGCCTAATCTTATAGGTCATTCTGTCTTCCTCACTCTGGTTTTTTTTTTATAATTACTAAATGCTAACTTTTTGTTTTTTACTATTTTGGCTACATCTGTGGAGTACCACAGTGGTTTCTTGAATTTTTTGCTTTTACTGACAAGCCTAATGCAATTTTCTGTTGCCTTCAGTAGTGCAACTTTTAAATAATCCCATTTCTTTTGGACTCCATTTAAATTGCTCCAGTCTGATAATGACTCCTTTACACATATTCTAATTTTGGAAAAGTCTGTTTTTCTAAAGTCTAAAACTTTTGTTTTTGTGTGGTGTGACTCAGTCACTGTTCTTATATTAAACCACACTGACTGATGATCACTGGATCCTAAACTTTCACCTACAGTAATATCTGATACCAAATCTCCATTTGTTAACACTAAATCTAGTATGGCCTCTTTACGAGTTGGCTCCTCAACGACTTGTTTTAGAGACAATCCCAGTAGGGAGTTTAGAATATGTGTGCTCCTGGCACAAGTAGCTATTTTTGTTTTCCAATTTACATCAGGAAGATTAAAGTCACCCATGATGATAACTTCCCCCTTCATTGTCATTTTAGCTATTTCTTCAACTAGTAGATTATCTAACTCTTCAATTTGTCCTGGGGGCCTATAAATCACACCTACACGAGTTACTGTGTGATTACCAAATTCTAACGTAACCCAAACTGACTCTATGTTCGCCTCACTAACCTTTATTAGGCTAGATTTTATGCTATTCTTTACATACAGGGCCACCCCTCCCCCTTTCTTGCCTTCCCTGTCTTTTCTATATAAAGAGTACCCTGGTATTGCTATGTCCCAGTCATTTTTCTCATTATACCCTGATTAAAGCAATCAATGAAGTGCAATTTGGATGTCATGTCCTTAAATCTTCTAATCTATGTTTAATTATTTTTAATCTATCTACCCCAGTTGGTATTTTTATTTTTTATCTTTACAGCAAGGATAAATATACTGTAACACTGCCAAACTGTCTCCCTCAGTAGCTAGTGTAAAAGCATCTAGAATCATTGTTTTATTGCTCCTTCTTTTTTCCGGCTGTGCCCTAACCATCCATTTATTTTTTATTTATTCTTTATAACCCACATGACGGGAAGATTATTTTGAGAAACTAAACTGCTTATTAACCCTTAACCCCCTCCCGCCAAAAAAAATAAATACAAATAAAACATTCCTTTATTCCTGGTGAAGGAACCCACTCAGAATCAAGAACTGAACTGAACATTTTAGGGATATCGCAAGTCGATTCACCTGAGATTCTGCCCCCCGTGGAAATTTAAAAATGTTATCTTCTTCTGATCATCAGATAAGCCCAAATCCAGCAGAATTGCTGTTCAGTCCGAAACTAATCTAGAAGTCTAGTATTGTTTTACCGTGTAAAATATACAAATAACCACTAGATGGCAATGCAGATTTAAAAATGAATCACTTTAAGTCTAGCTAAATATAATATAAAGCCTAAGAATTGATGTGGGGAAACAAAAAACATCAAAAATACATAATACCTAATATTATGCCATTAAAACCAAATACATTCAAGATAGGATCATAGCTACTGTATGGATGATTTTAAATAATGACAATCAGCTAGAAAGCTTGTATGACAAAGGCCATATTTTTAATAATTTCCTCATTTATTAATTATAAATAACTGTTTATTGTCAAAACATTATATCCAGAGTGATTCAGTTATTATTAACAGGCATTTTAGAAATCTATTAACAAGTTTGATCAACCATCCAAATTGCTTAACCCCTTAAGGACACATGACATGTGTGACATGTCATGATTCCCTTTTATTCCAGAAGTTTGGTCCTTAAGGGGTTAAACAGTAGCTGGGCAATGTAGACTGAATTATAACCAAATTACATATTTTTTGGGGTAAAAACTGCAGCATTTTAACTGAAAAGTAAAAAATATAAAACAATCAGACATTATATTTGACTTCTATAGTGATTTCCCACAAGTGTATAAACTGGTTAGTGTATCCGTTAAACAGTTATTAGACTTTTTGTTTGCCCACATATAGGTAAGTCAAAAAGATAGGATGCCCTATCAGTGATGATCTGTTTTGACATTAGTTGTATTAACAATTATGTTTGTGTTTACAGCTTAAAAATGTGGCAACCTCAAATCCGAGAGTTCAAGAGAGTATTGTTAACACTCACAATCGTTTAAGGCAACAAGTTAAACCTCCTGCAAGTGACATGCTAAAAACGGTAAGGAAGCAAGCACCGTAGGTTTTCCTCAGAATATTTTACAATTAGCATAATAAAACATGTTCCTTAAATCTCTCTTGTAATTTTACAAGACTGGTCAACACAGTATTATGAACAATTAATGTTATTACCTAATGTTCTGTTTAACTTGTAAAGCAAAGTTTTCGTATTTAATGTCCGTCTGTCCTGTCTGTCCTGTCTGTCCTATCTAATCTGTCTCTCCTAAAGATTTAAAACATTGTCATAATTCATAGCATCGCTCTCAGAATACTGACAACAAAATTCTAATGTATTTGTATAATGTATATTTTTTCTAGGAATGGAACACGGAAGCACAAAGGAATGCTTACAATGTTGCTAGGTTATGTTCAACTCTTCACAGTTTTCCATCACAACGAAAAATAACAAGTAAGTATATGCTATATACATTACACACAATGTTCCTATTAGCTATTTTTAAAGGAACATGCTGTCTTTTTTATAACATAAATCAAATTAACAAGTATGATATTTGAGTACTAATAATATATAATCCATTAGTGTATATAATTCAGTACTAACCACTGTATACTGCATAGAATAGGTGCCTGATTTACCCTTGAGATGAAGCACTAGGAAATGGAAAAACAAAAAAAAATATTTAAAAAAAGTTAATATTCTTTTTTTGAAAGCACTAGTACATCAGTCAAAGGATACTCGGAGGAAGATTGTAGGATTTTATTATTTTACACCTTCATCAGCTAAAAGGAATTGTTACATTATGGTTGATTTATTTATTTTATTTATTTTTTTATCTTTTTTATACTCGCATTCTAATTATTCACCAGGGATCAAGCCCATTTTATTTATATATATTAAAAATGTGCATAATTCTGTGCCTCTTAGCGGATTACAAAAAAATAGAAAAAAAAATTGTTTTTCACACTCCTAGTGAGCATTGGTATAGCAGAAGCAAACACAAAGTAAACAAACTGAAAAGGACTCTACCACGAATGGCAACAAACTCCAGTAGGGAGTGTGTATGTATTGGCTCTATGGATAGCCATAGAGATTTGTGCATTATCATGTGTACCTTAAAAGGCCATAGGCATGGAGAATGTACTGCAAGATAAAAAGCTCCATAACCCTGGAGCTCTAGGGGGGTCTACAAGGCACATCCAATGTGTACATCAGATGAGGCATATATGAGGTGGACAACAAGTTGCATTCTAGAGTCCCCTGTGTTTATATAATATACCAATAAAGAAAATAAAAATTGAACAGAAAATAAACAGAAAATGAAATTGAGAAAATCATTTACACAAGGAACATGTGTTGCAGCAAATCTTCATGCTCCCGATTCAGACAATGCGCACTGTAGTAGTAGGTCAGCCTGGAGCCATAGATCCTAATTGGTGAAGACTGCACTGTTGGCAATGTCCCACCGATTAACAGGCCTGGTAGTCGTGCTTGAGCACAAAGCATGTCCCAGTGGCTGCAGGAACATAGCAGCCTCCAACCGTGATATCATCTGGTAATGGTGGCTATCATTTTCAGCAATAAAAGCCCTTGGGTACTCTCATTGAAATGGAATATCTGCAGCTCTTAGTTGGGAGGTCAACCCTTTGATGGAGGCTCACCATTGTTGCTTCTGCAGGCTTTGGTTGGGGAAGAAACTCAGTGATTGTTCCTCAAAGATGTAGGGAGTTTGTCCTCTAACCACTTGTAGGAAACCCTCCTTGCTGTTTCGTGTTTTGAAGCACATTATGTCTAAAAACAGACCCTTAGCCTGTTTGGGCATTATGGTAGTGGAGAACAGTCTCCTGATAAATTCCTCTAGTTCAGCAGTGTCTATTGTGTCAGGGATACCCCTCACCTTCAGATTGCATTGTCTTGCAGTGTGCTTCAGTTTCTCGACCTTATTGCTCAACTGTGCACATATGGTGAGCTCCAGTAGTAGTTGTTTGAGTTATAGGCCATAGACATCTTCCTCTGTAGCCTGTATTTGACCAGACAGTGTGTGCAGATGTTCCTTCAGTATTGCCAATTCCGAGGTGAAGAAGGCCTTAAGATCCAACACCATATTAGAGAAATGTTGTAGCTAGTGGGGGTTCATTCTGCCTTTGAGGCAAATCTCTATTATTATTATTATTATTATTATTATATTTATATAGCACCAACAAATTCCATAGCACTTTACAATGGGTGGACTAACAAACATGTAATTGTCACCAGACAAGTTGGACGCACAGAAACAGAGGGGTTGAGGGCCTTGCTCAATGAGCTTACATGCTAGAGGTAGTGGGGTAAAGTAACACAAAATATAAGAGAAGTATTAGGGAAGTAAATTGGTAGAGTAGTATTCTGCATAGCTGATGCGGAGTCTCCACGAATCCCAGATCTTTGTCCTCTAAAGGTCGATAGTGAATTTTGAGTCTGGCAGTAAGTCCATCATCTTAGGCCTGCAGGGCTGGGAGAGAATCTGGCCGATGTCTTGGGAGTGTCCCTAACTCAACCTTCGGGTCTTTCTGGAGTTCTTCCCCATGGTGTACCGAGCTGTGTAACAGCCTTCAGTGTGCTGAAATATGACCAAATGGAATTCTGTAGTGATGTATACTCAAGTTTTCACCGGAGCTCAGGTGTCTTGTGTCTAGTCAGCTCGATGGTTAGTTCTGCCCCTATATTTTAATATTCTAATATCATCGTCTTATTATAATATACATCTTGTTTATTAAAAATGTATCTATACTGACATTTTTAAAGAAACTGCATTTCTACTTCTTTTTTTTTTTTTAATAAATTCTTTATTTTGCAGTTTTAAATTTTCACCGGGAGTTGGGTACAGAAAAAAAACTTGGGAGTGGGGTTAGAATTACAGAGTTTGTAAATCATAGTTATGCTGTTTGTTACATATATAGCGTTTTAATATATTTTCTTCTCTAGTTACAGTAGCGATCGTTTGCTTTTATAGTATTAGGATGTCCGTTTAATTTGTTGCTGTTGTAGCTCTAAGGGTTGAGGGAGGGTACAAAATAGGAATGGGGAGGGGGTGGGGTACCCTGTCTGGTGTTGATGCCAGGAAATTTTGAGTCTGGTCATCTTCGATTACGTACCATATCTGTCTTAGCGATTTTGTGTTGTGTCTTAATTGTTCTTGTTGGGTGCGGAAGTCAGGGTGTTAGGTGGGGTTATTCCGTTCGTGTATAGTGTCGGGTCATTGTGTCTGACCGTCACTGATGTCTATTGTCCTGGGGGAGGGGATGGGTGATCGGGGCTTGGTTCCGTGGGTCGATCGTGTGTGTGTTTGGGGTTGTACTGGGGTGCGGGGGTGTGGAACTAGTCGTGGTGGGTGTTTTATGTGGGGTTCTGGTTCTAGCTGTGGGGGCTAGGTGTGGGGGTGCGGTGCATGCACCTTCCTTGCCGGTGTCTGCTTGAGTTGGGCCCCTCTGTTTTGGGGTTGCTTATAACTTGTCTGGGCAGGAAGGGGGTGTTTAGGTTCCGTCTTTACTTTATCTGTTGTATGTTGTGTGTTTCCGGGGGGGTGGTTATGCCAGGTTGGTGTCTGTGGCGCGTGACTCGTCACTTTGTTGTCTTGTGGTGCCTGTGTGATTGTGTGAGGGGAGGTGCAGGGGGAGAAGGGGGGTGAGGGTGAGGTCGAGGTGGGAAGGAGAGAAAGAAGAAAAAAAAAAAGTTGGGGGGGGGGTTGGGTGGTGAGGGTTATGTGTTAAGGAGGTTATTACAATGGTTATTGCCGCTCTCGTTATCCATGGGTCCCATATCTTGTGGAAACAGTTAGTCGTGTTGTGGATCAGGGCCTGCGTTTCTACTTTTTACACTCCATTTTTCCAACATCCATCTCTATGAATTATCAGTGTTATTTTACCATTGCTCATTGTTTTGCAACTATTATTGCCTTTCAAAGACACCTGACAAAAAATGCTGCTGTAAAGTATTAATAACACCCAATACTGAAAACAACAGAAAGATGCCAAATAGTAAATATGGGGTCACCTAACTGACAATCCAAATAAAGGTGCACAGCGATTTCTATCAGGAAGGACAAATTGGAAAGGTAGGCAACATATTTCTTTAAAAAACTGTTTTATTTAGACTTTTTGTGGGGAAATATATAATAATAATAATATAATATAATATTCTGGAGAGTTTTACAGAAGCTTCAACTGTCTAAGAGTTGTGCTAAGAGTTCTTTTTTACTGTTACAGGTAAGATTCATCTGTAGGAAAAGGTTACTGACTGCACAAGGTTTGATTTCCTGTTGGTAATTATAAGGCATTTGATTGGATTAGGTAGCTACTTGCTATTGATTGCTATTTAAATTAGCTATTGTTTGCTAATAAGCAGAGGCCTACCCAGGTGTTAAACATTCCTAGTGGGAGGTGATTTTAGGAGTATATAAGGGTAGTTGTCATTAGCTTGGCTAATAGAGCTTGGTTGCTTCATCTAAGTGTTGCTTCTAAGTGTGTGTGTGGTTGGAGATATTCTGGAGAGTTTTACAGAAGCTTCAACTGTCTAAGAGTTGTGCTAAGAGTTCTTTTTTACTGTTACAGGTAAGATTCATCTGTAGGAAAAGGTTACTGACTGCACAAGGTTTGATTTCCTGTTGGTAATTATAAGGCATTTGATTGGATTAGGTAGCTACTTGCTATTGATTGCTATTTAAATTAGCTATTGTTTGCTAATAAGCAGAGGCCTACCCAGGTGTTAAACATTCCTAGTGGGAGGTGATTTTAGGAGTATATAAGGGTAGTTGTCATTAGCTTGGCTAATAGAGCTTGGTTGCTTCATCTAAGTGTTGCTTCTAAGTGTGTGTGTGGTTGGAGATATTCTGGAGAGTTTTACAGAAGCTTCAACTGTCTAAGAGTTGTGCTAAGAGTTCTTTTTTACTGTTACAGGTAAGATTCATCTGTAGGAAAAGGTTACTGACTGCACAAGGTTTGATTTCCTGTTGGTAATTATAAGGCATTTGATTGGATTAGGTAGCTACTTGCTATTGATTGCTATTTAAATTAGCTATTGTTTGCTAATAAGCAGAGGCCTACCCAGGTGTTAAACATTCCTAGTGGGAGGTGATTTTAGGAGTATATAAGGGTAGTTGTCATTAGCTTGGCTAATAGAGCTTGGTTGCTTCATCTAAGTGTTGCTTCTAAGTGTGTGTGTGGTTGGAGATATTCTGGAGAGTTTTACAGAAGCTTCAACTGTCTAAGAGTTGTGCTAAGAGTTCTTTTTTACTGTTACAGGTAAGATTCATCTGTAGGAAAAGGTTACTGACTGCACAAGGTTTGATTTCCTGTTGGTAATTATAAGGCATTTGATTGGATTAGGTAGCTACTTGCTATTGATTGCTATTTAAATTAGCTATTGTTTGCTAATAAGCAGAGGCCTACCCAGGTGTTAAACATTCCTAGTGGGAGGTGATTTTAGGAGTATATAAGGGTAGTTGTCATTAGCTTGGCTAATAGAGCTTGGTTGCTTCATCTAAGTGTTGCTTCTAAGTGTGTGTGTGGTTGGAGATATTCTGGAGAGTTTTACAGAAGCTTCAACTGTCTAAGAGTTGTGCTAAGAGTTCTTTTTTACTGTTACAGGTAAGATTCATCTGTAGGAAAAGGTTACTGACTGCACAAGGTTTGATTTCCTGTTGGTAATTATAAGGCATTTGATTGGATTAGGTAGCTACTTGCTATTGATTGCTATTTAAATTAGCTATTGTTTGCTAATAAGCAGAGGCCTACCCAGGTGTTAAACATTCCTAGTGGGAGGTGATTTTAGGAGTATATAAGGGTAGTTGTCATTAGCTTGGCTAATAGAGCTTGGTTGCTTCATCTAAGTGTTGCTTCTAAGTGTGTGTGTGGTTGGAGATATTCTGGAGAGTTTTACAGAAGCTTCAACTGTCTAAGAGTTGTGCTAAGAGTTCTTTTTTACTGTTACAGGTAAGATTCATCTGTAGGAAAAGGTTACTGACTGCACAAGGTTTGATTTCCTGTTGGTAATTATAAGGCATTTGATTGGATTAGGTAGCTACTTGCTATTGATTGCTATTTAAATTAGCTATTGTTTGCTAATAAGCAGAGGCCTACCCAGGTGTTAAACATTCCTAGTGGGAGGTGATTTTAGGAGTATATAAGGGTAGTTGTCATTAGCTTGGCTAATAGAGCTTGGTTGCTTCATCTAAGTGTTGCTTCTAAGTGTGTGTGTGGTTGGAGATATTCTGGAGAGTTTTACAGAAGCTTCAACTGTCTAAGAGTTGTGCTAAGAGTTCTTTTTTACTGTTACAGGTAAGATTCATCTGTAGGAAAAGGTTACTGACTGCACAAGGTTTGATTTCCTGTTGGTAATTATAAGGCATTTGATTGGATTAGGTAGCTACTTGCTATTGATTGCTATTTAAATTAGCTATTGTTTGCTAATAAGCAGAGGCCTACCCAGGTGTTAAACATTCCTAGTGGGAGGTGATTTTAGGAGTATATAAGGGTAGTTGTCATTAGCTTGGCTAATAGAGCTTGGTTGCTTCATCTAAGTGTTGCTTCTAAGTGTGTGTGTGGTTGGAGATATTCTGGAGAGTTTTACAGAAGCTTCAACTGTCTAAGAGTTGTGCTAAGAGTTCTTTTTTACTGTTACAGGTAAGATTCATCTGTAGGAAAAGGTTACTGACTGCACAAGGTTTGATTTCCTGTTGGTAATTATAAGGCATTTGATTGGATTAGGTAGCTACTTGCTATTGATTGCTATTTAAATTAGCTATTGTTTGCTAATAAGCAGAGGCCTACCCAGGTGTTAAACATTCCTAGTGGGAGGTGATTTTAGGAGTATATAAGGGTAGTTGTCATTAGCTTGGCTAATAGAGCTTGGTTGCTTCATCTAAGTGTTGCTTCTAAGTGTGTGTGTGGTTGGAGATATTCTGGAGAGTTTTACAGAAGCTTCAACTGTCTAAGAGTTGTGCTAAGAGTTCTTTTTTACTGTTACAGGTAAGATTCATCTGTAGGAAAAGGTTACTGACTGCACAAGGTTTGATTTCCTGTTGGTAATTATAAGGCATTTGATTGGATTAGGTAGCTACTTGCTATTGATTGCTATTTAAATTAGCTATTGTTTGCTAATAAGCAGAGGCCTACCCAGGTGTTAAACATTCCTAGTGGGAGGTGATTTTAGGAGTATATAAGGGTAGTTGTCATTAGCTTGGCTAATAGAGCTTGGTTGCTTCATCTAAGTGTTGCTTCTAAGTGTGTGTGTGGTTGGAGATATTCTGGAGCGTTTTACAGAAGCTTCAACTGTCTAAGAGTTGTGCTAAGAGTTCTTTTTTACTGTTACAGGTAAGATTCATCTGTAGGAAAAGGTTACTGACTGCACAAGGTTTGATTTCCTGTTGGTAATTATAAGGCATTTGATTGGATTAGGTAGCTACTTGCTATTGATTGCTATTTAAATTAGCTATTGTTTGCTAATAAGCAGAGGCCTACCCAGGTGTTAAACATTCCTAGTGGGAGGTGATTTTAGGAGTATATAAGGGTAGTTGTCATTAGCTTGGCTAATAGAGCTTGGTTGCTTCATCTAAGTGTTGCTTCTAAGTGTGTGTGTGGTTGGAGATATTCTGGAGAGTTTTACAGAAGCTTCAACTGTCTAAGAGTTGTGCTAAGAGTTCTTTTTTACTGTTACAGGTAAGATTCATCTGTAGGAAAAGGTTACTGACTGCACAAGGTTTGATTTCCTGTTGGTAATTATAAGGCATTTGATTGGATTAGGTAGCTACTTGCTATTGATTGCTATTTAAATTAGCTATTGTTTGCTAATAAGCAGAGGCCTACCCAGGTGTTAAACATTCCTAGTGGGAGGTGATTTTAGGAGTATATAAGGGTAGTTGTCATTAGCTTGGCTAATAGAGCTTGGTTGCTTCATCTAAGTGTTGCTTCTAAGTGTGTGTGTGGTTGGAGATATTCTGGAGAGTTTTACAGAAGCTTCAACTGTCTAAGAGTTGTGCTAAGAGTTCTTTTTTACTGTTACAGGTAAGATTCATCTGTAGGAAAAGGTTACTGACTGCACAAGGTTTGATTTCCTGTTGGTAATTATAAGGCATTTGATTGGATTAGGTAGCTACTTGCTATTGATTGCTATTTAAATTAGCTATTGTTTGCTAATAAGCAGAGGCCTACCCAGGTGTTAAACATTCCTAGTGGGAGGTGATTTTAGGAGTATATAAGGGTAGTTGTCATTAGCTTGGCTAATAGAGCTTGGTTGCTTCATCTAAGTGTTGCTTCTAAGTGTGTGTGTGGTTGGAGATATTCTGGAGAGTTTTACAGAAGCTTCAACTGTCTAAGAGTTGTGCTAAGAGTTCTTTTTTACTGTTACAGGTAAGATTCATCTGTAGGAAAAGGTTACTGACTGCACAAGGTTTGATTTCCTGTTGGTAATTATAAGGCATTTGATTGGATTAGGTAGCTACTTGCTATTGATTGCTATTTAAATTAGCTATTGTTTGCTAATAAGCAGAGGCCTACCCAGGTGTTAAACATTCCTAGTGGGAGGTGATTTTAGGAGTATATAAGGGTAGTTGTCATTAGCTTGGCTAATAGAGCTTGGTTGCTTCATCTAAGTGTTGCTTCTAAGTGTGTGTGTGGTTGGAGATATTCTGGAGAGTTTTACAGAAGCTTCAACTGTCTAAGAGTTGTGCTAAGAGTTCTTTTTTACTGTTACAGGTAAGATTCATCTGTAGGAAAAGGTTACTGACTGCACAAGGTTTGATTTCCTGTTGGTAATTATAAGGCATTTGATTGGATTAGGTAGCTACTTGCTATTGATTGCTATTTAAATTAGCTATTGTTTGCTAATAAGCAGAGGCCTACCCAGGTGTTAAACATTCCTAGTGGGAGGTGATTTTAGGAGTATATAAGGGTAGTTGTCATTAGCTTGGCTAATAGAGCTTGGTTGCTTCATCTAAGTATTGCTTCTAAGTGTGTGTGTGGTTGGAGATATTCTGGAGAGTTTTACAGAAGCTTCAACTGTCTAAGAGTTGTGCTAAGAGTTCTTTTTTACTGTTACAGGTAAGATTCATCTGTAGGAAAAGGTTACTGACTGCACAAGGTTTGATTTCCTGTTGGTAATTATAAGGCATTTGATTGGATTAGGTAGCTACTTGCTATTGATTGCTATTTAAATTAGCTATTGTTTGCTAATAAGCAGAGGCCTACCCAGGTGTTAAACATTCCTAGTGGGAGGTGATTTTAGGAGTATATAAGGGTAGTTGTCATTAGCTTGGCTAATAGAGCTTGGTTGCTTCATCTAAGTGTTGCTTCTAAGTGTGTGTGTGGTTGGAGATATTCTGGAGAGTTTTACAGAAGCTTCAACTGTCTAAGAGTTGTGCTAAGAGTTCTTTTTTACTGTTACAGGTAAGATTCATCTGTAGGAAAAGGTTACTGACTGCACAAGGTTTGATTTCCTGTTGGTAATTATAAGGCATTTGATTGGATTAGGTAGCTACTTGCTATTGATTGCTATTTAAATTAGCTATTGTTTGCTAATAAGCAGAGGCCTACCCAGGTGTTAAACATTCCTAGTGGGAGGTGATTTTAGGAGTATATAAGGGTAGTTGTCATTAGCTTGGCTAATAGAGCTTGGTTGCTTCATCTAAGTGTTGCTTCTAAGTGTGTGTGTGGTTGGAGATATTCTGGAGAGTTTTACAGAAGCTTCAACTGTCTAAGAGTTGTGCTAAGAGTTCTTTTTTACTGTTACAGGTAAGATTCATCTGTAGGAAAAGGTTACTGACTGCACAAGGTTTGATTTCCTGTTGGTAATTATAAGGCATTTGATTGGATTAGGTAGCTACTTGCTATTGATTGCTATTTAAATTAGCTATTGTTTGCTAATAAGCAGAGGCCTACCCAGGTGTTAAACATTCCTAGTGGGAGGTGATTTTAGGAGTATATAAGGGTAGTTGTCATTAGCTTGGCTAATAGAGCTTGGTTGCTTCATCTAAGTGTTGCTTCTAAGTGTGTGTGTGGTTGGAGATATTCTGGAGAGTTTTACAGAAGCTTCAACTGTCTAAGAGTTGTGCTAAGAGTTCTTTTTTACTGTTACAGGTAAGATTCATCTGTAGGAAAAGGTTACTGACTGCACAAGGTTTGATTTCCTGTTGGTAATTATAAGGCATTTGATTGGATTAGGTAGCTACTTGCTATTGATTGCTATTTAAATTAGCTATTGTTTGCTAATAAGCAGAGGCCTACCCAGGTGTTAAACATTCCTAGTGGGAGGTGATTTTAGGAGTATATAAGGGTAGTTGTCATTAGCTTGGCTAATAGAGCTTGGTTGCTTCATCTAAGTGTTGCTTCTAAGTGTGTGTGTGGTTGGAGATATTCTGGAGAGTTTTACAGAAGCTTCAACTGTCTAAGAGTTGTGCTAAGAGTTCTTTTTTACTGTTACAGGTAAGATTCATCTGTAGGAAAAGGTTACTGACTGCACAAGGTTTGATTTCCTGTTGGTAATTATAAGGCATTTGATTGGATTAGGTAGCTACTTGCTATTGATTGCTATTTAAATTAGCTATTGTTTGCTAATAAGCAGAGGCCTACCCAGGTGTTAAACATTCCTAGTGGGAGGTGATTTTAGGAGTATATAAGGGTAGTTGTCATTAGCTTGGCTAATAGAGCTTGGTTGCTTCATCTAAGTGTTGCTTCTAAGTGTGTGTGTGGTTGGAGATATTCTGGAGAGTTTTACAGAAGCTTCAACTGTCTAAGAGTTGTGCTAAGAGTTCTTTTTTACTGTTACAGGTAAGATTCATCTGTAGGAAAAGGTTACTGACTGCACAAGGTTTGATTTCCTGTTGGTAATTATAAGGCATTTGATTGGATTAGGTAGCTACTTGCTATTGATTGCTATTTAAATTAGCTATTGTTTGCTAATAAGCAGAGGCCTACCCAGGTGTTAAACATTCCTAGTGGGAGGTGATTTTAGGAGTATATAAGGGTAGTTGTCATTAGCTTGGCTAATAGAGCTTGGTTGCTTCATCTAAGTGTTGCTTCTAAGTGTGTGTGTGGTTGGAGATATTCTGGAGAGTTTTACAGAAGCTTCAACTGTCTAAGAGTTGTGCTAAGAGTTCTTTTTTACTGTTACAGGTAAGATTCATCTGTAGGAAAAGGTTACTGACTGCACAAGGTTTGATTTCCTGTTGGTAATTATAAGGCATTTGATTGGATTAGGTAGCTACTT
This sequence comes from Pelobates fuscus, assembly GCF_036172605.1. NCBI lineage: Eukaryota > Metazoa > Chordata > Amphibia > Anura > Pelobatidae > Pelobates > Pelobates fuscus. The sequence goes on along the minus strand of NC_086318.1, from coordinate 37,610,511 downwards.
GCTATTGATTGCTATTTAAATTAGCTATTGTTTGCTAATAAGCAGAGGCCTACCCAGGTGTTAAACATTCCTAGTGGGAGGTGATTTTAGGAGTATATAAGGGTAGTTGTCATTAGCTTGGCTAATAGAGCTTGGTTGCTTCATCTAAGTGTTGCTTCTAAGTGTGTGTGTGGTTGGAGATATTCTGGAGCGTTTTACAGAAGCTTCAACTGTCTAAGAGTTGTGCTAAGAGTTCTTTTTTACTGTTACAGGTAAGATTCATCTGTAGGAAAAGGTTACTGACTGCACAAGGTTTGATTTCCTGTTGGTAATTATAAGGCATTTGATTGGATTAGGTAGCTACTTGCTATTGATTGCTATTTAAATTAGCTATTGTTTGCTAATAAGCAGAGGCCTACCCAGGTGTTAAACATTCCTAGTGGGAGGTGATTTTAGGAGTATATAAGGGTAGTTGTCATTAGCTTGGCTAATAGAGCTTGGTTGCTTCATCTAAGTGTTGCTTCTAAGTGTGTGTGTGGTTGGAGATATTCTGGAGAGTTTTACAGAAGCTTCAACTGTCTAAGAGTTGTGCTAAGAGTTCTTTTTTACTGTTACAGGTAAGATTCATCTGTAGGAAAAGGTTACTGACTGCACAAGGTTTGATTTCCTGTTGGTAATTATAAGGCATTTGATTGGATTAGGTAGCTACTTGCTATTGATTGCTATTTAAATTAGCTATTGTTTGCTAATAAGCAGAGGCCTACCCAGGTGTTAAACATTCCTAGTGGGAGGTGATTTTAGGAGTATATAAGGGTAGTTGTCATTAGCTTGGCTAATAGAGCTTGGTTGCTTCATCTAAGTGTTGCTTCTAAGTGTGTGTGTGGTTGGAGATATTCTGGAGAGTTTTACAGAAGCTTCAACTGTCTAAGAGTTGTGCTAAGAGTTCTTTTTTACTGTTACAGGTAAGATTCATCTGTAGGAAAAGGTTACTGACTGCACAAGGTTTGATTTCCTGTTGGTAATTATAAGGCATTTGATTGGATTAGGTAGCTACTTGCTATTGATTGCTATTTAAATTAGCTATTGTTTGCTAATAAGCAGAGGCCTACCCAGGTGTTAAACATTCCTAGTGGGAGGTGATTTTAGGAGTATATAAGGGTAGTTGTCATTAGCTTGGCTAATAGAGCTTGGTTGCTTCATCTAAGTGTTGCTTCTAAGTGTGTGTGTGGTTGGAGATATTCTGGAGAGTTTTACAGAAGCTTCAACTGTCTAAGAGTTGTGCTAAGAGTTCTTTTTTACTGTTACAGGTAAGATTCATCTGTAGGAAAAGGTTACTGACTGCACAAGGTTTGATTTCCTGTTGGTAATTATAAGGCATTTGATTGGATTAGGTAGCTACTTGCTATTGATTGCTATTTAAATTAGCTATTGTTTGCTAATAAGCAGAGGCCTACCCAGGTGTTAAACATTCCTAGTGGGAGGTGATTTTAGGAGTATATAAGGGTAGTTGTCATTAGCTTGGCTAATAGAGCTTGGTTGCTTCATCTAAGTGTTGCTTCTAAGTGTGTGTGTGGTTGGAGATATTCTGGAGAGTTTTACAGAAGCTTCAACTGTCTAAGAGTTGTGCTAAGAGTTCTTTTTTACTGTTACAGGTAAGATTCATCTGTAGGAAAAGGTTACTGACTGCACAAGGTTTGATTTCCTGTTGGTAATTATAAGGCATTTGATTGGATTAGGTAGCTACTTGCTATTGATTGCTATTTAAATTAGCTATTGTTTGCTAATAAGCAGAGGCCTACCCAGGTGTTAAACATTCCTAGTGGGAGGTGATTTTAGGAGTATATAAGGGTAGTTGTCATTAGCTTGGCTAATAGAGCTTGGTTGCTTCATCTAAGTGTTGCTTCTAAGTGTGTGTGTGGTTGGAGATATTCTGGAGAGTTTTACAGAAGCTTCAACTGTCTAAGAGTTGTGCTAAGAGTTCTTTTTTACTGTTACAGGTAAGATTCATCTGTAGGAAAAGGTTACTGACTGCACAAGGTTTGATTTCCTGTTGGTAATTATAAGGCATTTGATTGGATTAGGTAGCTACTTGCTATTGATTGCTATTTAAATTAGCTATTGTTTGCTAATAAGCAGAGGCCTACCCAGGTGTTAAACATTCCTAGTGGGAGGTGATTTTAGGAGTATATAAGGGTAGTTGTCATTAGCTTGGCTAATAGAGCTTGGTTGCTTCATCTAAGTGTTGCTTCTAAGTGTGTGTGTGGTTGGAGATATTCTGGAGAGTTTTACAGAAGCTTCAACTGTCTAAGAGTTGTGCTAAGAGTTCTTTTTTACTGTTACAGGTAAGATTCATCTGTAGGAAAAGGTTACTGACTGCACAAGGTTTGATTTCCTGTTGGTAATTATAAGGCATTTGATTGGATTAGGTAGCTACTTGCTATTGATTGCTATTTAAATTAGCTATTGTTTGCTAATAAGCAGAGGCCTACCCAGGTGTTAAACATTCCTAGTGGGAGGTGATTTTAGGAGTATATAAGGGTAGTTGTCATTAGCTTGGCTAATAGAGCTTGGTTGCTTCATCTAAGTGTTGCTTCTAAGTGTGTGTGTGGTTGGAGATATTCTGGAGAGTTTTACAGAAGCTTCAACTGTCTAAGAGTTGTGCTAAGAGTTCTTTTTTACTGTTACAGGTAAGATTCATCTGTAGGAAAAGGTTACTGACTGCACAAGGTTTGATTTCCTGTTGGTAATTATAAGGCATTTGATTGGATTAGGTAGCTACTTGCTATTGATTGCTATTTAAATTAGCTATTGTTTGCTAATAAGCAGAGGCCTACCCAGGTGTTAAACATTCCTAGTGGGAGGTGATTTTAGGAGTATATAAGGGTAGTTGTCATTAGCTTGGCTAATAGAGCTTGGTTGCTTCATCTAAGTGTTGCTTCTAAGTGTGTGTGTGGTTGGAGATATTCTGGAGAGTTTTACAGAAGCTTCAACTGTCTAAGAGTTGTGCTAAGAGTTCTTTTTTACTGTTACAGGTAAGATTCATCTGTAGGAAAAGGTTACTGACTGCACAAGGTTTGATTTCCTGTTGGTAATTATAAGGCATTTGATTGGATTAGGTAGCTACTTGCTATTGATTGCTATTTAAATTAGCTATTGTTTGCTAATAAGCAGAGGCCTACCCAGGTGTTAAACATTCCTAGTGGGAGGTGATTTTAGGAGTATATAAGGGTAGTTGTCATTAGCTTGGCTAATAGAGCTTGGTTGCTTCATCTAAGTGTTGCTTCTAAGTGTGTGTGTGGTTGGAGATATTCTGGAGCGTTTTACAGAAGCTTCAACTGTCTAAGAGTTGTGCTAAGAGTTCTTTTTTACTGTTACAGGTAAGATTCATCTGTAGGAAAAGGTTACTGACTGCACAAGGTTTGATTTCCTGTTGGTAATTATAAGGCATTTGATTGGATTAGGTAGCTACTTGCTATTGATTGCTATTTAAATTAGCTATTGTTTGCTAATAAGCAGAGGCCTACCCAGGTGTTAAACATTCCTAGTGGGAGGTGATTTTAGGAGTATATAAGGGTAGTTGTCATTAGCTTGGCTAATAGAGCTTGGTTGCTTCATCTAAGTGTTGCTTCTAAGTGTGTGTGTGGTTGGAGATATTCTGGAGAGTTTTACAGAAGCTTCAACTGTCTAAGAGTTGTGCTAAGAGTTCTTTTTTACTGTTACAGGTAAGATTCATCTGTAGGAAAAGGTTACTGACTGCACAAGGTTTGATTTCCTGTTGGTAATTATAAGGCATTTGATTGGATTAGGTAGCTACTTGCTATTGATTGCTATTTAAATTAGCTATTGTTTGCTAATAAGCAGAGGCCTACCCAGGTGTTAAACATTCCTAGTGGGAGGTGATTTTAGGAGTATATAAGGGTAGTTGTCATTAGCTTGGCTAATAGAGCTTGGTTGCTTCATCTAAGTGTTGCTTCTAAGTGTGTGTGTGGTTGGAGATATTCTGGAGAGTTTTACAGAAGCTTCAACTGTCTAAGAGTTGTGCTAAGAGTTCTTTTTTACTGTTACAGGTAAGATTCATCTGTAGGAAAAGGTTACTGACTGCACAAGGTTTGATTTCCTGTTGGTAATTATAAGGCATTTGATTGGATTAGGTAGCTACTTGCTATTGATTGCTATTTAAATTAGCTATTGTTTGCTAATAAGCAGAGGCCTACCCAGGTGTTAAACATTCCTAGTGGGAGGTGATTTTAGGAGTATATAAGGGTAGTTGTCATTAGCTTGGCTAATAGAGCTTGGTTGCTTCATCTAAGTGTTGCTTCTAAGTGTGTGTGTGGTTGGAGATATTCTGGAGAGTTTTACAGAAGCTTCAACTGTCTAAGAGTTGTGCTAAGAGTTCTTTTTTACTGTTACAGGTAAGATTCATCTGTAGGAAAAGGTTACTGACTGCACAAGGTTTGATTTCCTGTTGGTAATTATAAGGCATTTGATTGGATTAGGTAGCTACTTGCTATTGATTGCTATTTAAATTAGCTATTGTTTGCTAATAAGCAGAGGCCTACCCAGGTGTTAAACATTCCTAGTGGGAGGTGATTTTAGGAGTATATAAGGGTAGTTGTCATTAGCTTGGCTAATAGAGCTTGGTTGCTTCATCTAAGTGTTGCTTCTAAGTGTGTGTGTGGTTGGAGATATTCTGGAGAGTTTTACAGAAGCTTCAACTGTCTAAGAGTTGTGCTAAGAGTTCTTTTTTACTGTTACAGGTAAGATTCATCTGTAGGAAAAGGTTACTGACTGCACAAGGTTTGATTTCCTGTTGGTAATTATAAGGCATTTGATTGGATTAGGTAGCTACTTGCTATTGATTGCTATTTAAATTAGCTATTGTTTGCTAATAAGCAGAGGCCTACCCAGGTGTTAAACATTCCTAGTGGGAGGTGATTTTAGGAGTATATAAGGGTAGTTGTCATTAGCTTGGCTAATAGAGCTTGGTTGCTTCATCTAAGTGTTGCTTCTAAGTGTGTGTGTGGTTGGAGATATTCTGGAGAGTTTTACAGAAGCTTCAACTGTCTAAGAGTTGTGCTAAGAGTTCTTTTTTACTGTTACAGGTAAGATTCATCTGTAGGAAAAGGTTACTGACTGCACAAGGTTTGATTTCCTGTTGGTAATTATAAGGCATTTGATTGGATTAGGTAGCTACTTGCTATTGATTGCTATTTAAATTAGCTATTGTTTGCTAATAAGCAGAGGCCTACCCAGGTGTTAAACATTCCTAGTGGGAGGTGATTTTAGGAGTATATAAGGGTAGTTGTCATTAGCTTGGCTAATAGAGCTTGGTTGCTTCATCTAAGTGTTGCTTCTAAGTGTGTGTGTGGTTGGAGATATTCTGGAGAGTTTTACAGAAGCTTCAACTGTCTAAGAGTTGTGCTAAGAGTTCTTTTTTACTGTTACAGGTAAGATTCATCTGTAGGAAAAGGTTACTGACTGCACAAGGTTTGATTTCCTGTTGGTAATTATAAGGCATTTGATTGGATTAGGTAGCTACTTGCTATTGATTGCTATTTAAATTAGCTATTGTTTGCTAATAAGCAGAGGCCTACCCAGGTGTTAAACATTCCTAGTGGGAGGTGATTTTAGGAGTATATAAGGGTAGTTGTCATTAGCTTGGCTAATAGAGCTTGGTTGCTTCATCTAAGTGTTGCTTCTAAGTGTGTGTGTGGTTGGAGATATTCTGGAGAGTTTTACAGAAGCTTCAACTGTCTAAGAGTTGTGCTAAGAGTTCTTTTTTACTGTTACAGGTAAGATTCATCTGTAGGAAAAGGTTACTGACTGCACAAGGTTTGATTTCCTGTTGGTAATTATAAGGCATTTGATTGGATTAGGTAGCTACTTGCTATTGATTGCTATTTAAATTAGCTGTTGTTTGCTAATAAGCAGAGGCCTACCCAGGTGTTAAACATTCCTAGTGGGAGGTGATTTTAGGAGTATATAAGGGTAGTTGTCATTAGCTTGGCTAATAGAGCTTGGTTGCTTCATCTAAGTGTTGCTTCTAAGTGTGTGTGTGGTTGGAGATATTCTGGAGAGTTTTACAGAAGCTTCAACTGTCTAAGAGTTGTGCTAAGAGTTCTTTTTTACTGTTACAGGTAAGATTCATCTGTAGGAAAAGGTTACTGACTGCACAAGGTTTGATTTCCTGTTGGTAATTATAAGGCATTTGATTGGATTAGGTAGCTACTTGCTATTGATTGCTATTTAAATTAGCTATTGTTTGCTAATAAGCAGAGGCCTACCCAGGTGTTAAACATTCCTAGTGGGAGGTGATTTTAGGAGTATATAAGGGTAGTTGTCATTAGCTTGGCTAATAGAGCTTGGTTGCTTCATCTAAGTGTTGCTTCTAAGTGTGTGTGTGGTTGGAGATATTCTGGAGAGTTTTACAGAAGCTTCAACTGTCTAAGAGTTGTGCTAAGAGTTCTTTTTTACTGTTACAGGTAAGATTCATCTGTAGGAAAAGGTTACTGACTGCACAAGGTTTGATTTCCTGTTGGTAATTATAAGGCATTTGATTGGATTAGGTAGCTACTTGCTATTGATTGCTATTTAAATTAGCTATTGTTTGCTAATAAGCAGAGGCCTACCCAGGTGTTAAACATTCCTAGTGGGAGGTGATTTTAGGAGTATATAAGGGTAGTTGTCATTAGCTTGGCTAATAGAGCTTGGTTGCTTCATCTAAGTGTTGCTTCTAAGTGTGTGTGTGGTTGGAGATATTCTGGAGAGTTTTACAGAAGCTTCAACTGTCTAAGAGTTGTGCTAAGAGTTCTTTTTTACTGTTACAGGTAAGATTCATCTGTAGGAAAAGGTTACTGACTGCACAAGGTTTGATTTCCTGTTGGTAATTATAAGGCATTTGATTGGATTAGGTAGCTACTTGCTATTGATTGCTATTTAAATTAGCTATTGTTTGCTAATAAGCAGAGGCCTACCCAGGTGTTAAACATTCCTAGTGGGAGGTGATTTTAGGAGTATATAAGGGTAGTTGTCATTAGCTTGGCTAATAGAGCTTGGTTGCTTCATCTAAGTGTTGCTTCTAAGTGTGTGTGTGGTTGGAGATATTCTGGAGAGTTTTACAGAAGCTTCAACTGTCTAAGAGTTGTGCTAAGAGTTCTTTTTTACTGTTACAGGTAAGATTCATCTGTAGGAAAAGGTTACTGACTGCACAAGGTTTGATTTCCTGTTGGTAATTATAAGGCATTTGATTGGATTAGGTAGCTACTTGCTATTGATTGCTATTTAAATTAGCTATTGTTTGCTAATAAGCAGAGGCCTACCCAGGTGTTAAACATTCCTAGTGGGAGGTGATTTTAGGAGTATATAAGGGTAGTTGTCATTAGCTTGGCTAATAGAGCTTGGTTGCTTCATCTAAGTGTTGCTTCTAAGTGTGTGTGTGGTTGGAGATATTCTGGAGAGTTTTACAGAAGCTTCAACTGTCTAAGAGTTGTGCTAAGAGTTCTTTTTTACTGTTACAGGTAAGATTCATCTGTAGGAAAAGGTTACTGACTGCACAAGGTTTGATTTCCTGTTGGTAATTATAAGGCATTTGATTGGATTAGGTAGCTACTTGCTATTGATTGCTATTTAAATTAGCTATTGTTTGCTAATAAGCAGAGGCCTACCCAGGTGTTAAACATTCCTAGTGGGAGGTGATTTTAGGAGTATATAAGGGTAGTTGTCATTAGCTTGGCTAATAGAGCTTGGTTGCTTCATCTAAGTGTTGCTTCTAAGTGTGTGTGTGGTTGGAGATATTCTGGAGCGTTTTACAGAAGCTTCAACTGTCTAAGAGTTGTGCTAAGAGTTCTTTTTTACTGTTACAGGTAAGATTCATCTGTAGGAAAAGGTTACTGACTGCACAAGGTTTGATTTCCTGTTGGTAATTATAAGGCATTTGATTGGATTAGGTAGCTACTTGCTATTGATTGCTATTTAAATTAGCTATTGTTTGCTAATAAGCAGAGGCCTACCCAGGTGTTAAACATTCCTAGTGGGAGGTGATTTTAGGAGTATATAAGGGTAGTTGTCATTAGCTTGGCTAATAGAGCTTGGTTGCTTCATCTAAGTGTTGCTTCTAAGTGTGTGTGTGGTTGGAGATATTCTGGAGAGTTTTACAGAAGCTTCAACTGTCTAAGAGTTGTGCTAAGAGTTCTTTTTTACTGTTACAGGTAAGATTCATCTGTAGGAAAAGGTTACTGACTGCACAAGGTTTGATTTCCTGTTGGTAATTATAAGGCATTTGATTGGATTAGGTAGCTACTTGCTATTGATTGCTATTTAAATTAGCTATTGTTTGCTAATAAGCAGAGGCCTACCCAGGTGTTAAACATTCCTAGTGGGAGGTGATTTTAGGAGTATATAAGGGTAGTTGTCATTAGCTTGGCTAATAGAGCTTGGTTGCTTCATCTAAGTGTTGCTTCTAAGTGTGTGTGTGGTTGGAGATATTCTGGAGAGTTTTACAGAAGCTTCAACTGTCTAAGAGTTGTGCTAAGAGTTCTTTTTTACTGTTACAGGTAAGATTCATCTGTAGGAAAAGGTTACTGACTGCACAAGGTTTGATTTCCTGTTGGTAATTATAAGGCATTTGATTGGATTAGGTAGCTACTTGCTATTGATTGCTATTTAAATTAGCTATTGTTTGCTAATAAGCAGAGGCCTACCCAGGTGTTAAACATTCCTAGTGGGAGGTGATTTTAGGAGTATATAAGGGTAGTTGTCATTAGCTTGGCTAATAGAGCTTGGTTGCTTCATCTAAGTGTTGCTTCTAAGTGTGTGTGTGGTTGGAGATATTCTGGAGAGTTTTACAGAAGCTTCAACTGTCTAAGAGTTGTGCTAAGAGTTCTTTTTTACTGTTACAGGTAAGATTCATCTGTAGGAAAAGGTTACTGACTGCACAAGGTTTGATTTCCTGTTGGTAATTATAAGGCATTTGATTGGATTAGGTAGCTACTTGCTATTGATTGCTATTTAAATTAGCTATTGTTTGCTAATAAGCAGAGGCCTAACCAGGTGTTAAACATTCCTATTGGGAGGTGATTTTAGGAGTATATAAGGGTAGTTGTCATTAGCTTGGCTAATAGAGCTTGGTTGCTTCATCTAAGTGTTGCTTCTAAGTGTGTGTGTGGTTGGAGATATTCTGGAGAGTTTTACAGAAGCTTCAACTGTCTAAGAGTTGTGCTAAGAGTTCTTTTTTACTGTTACAGGTAAGATTCATCTGTAGGAAAAGGTTACTGACTGCACAAGGTTTGATTTCCTGTTGGTAATTATAAGGCATTTGATTGGATTAGGTAGCTACTTGCTATTGATTGCTATTTAAATTAGCTATTGTTTGCTAATAAGCAGAGGCCTACCCAGGTGTTAAACATTCCTAGTGGGAGGTGATTTTAGGAGTATATAAGGGTAGTTGTCATTAGCTTGGCTAATAGAGCTTGGTTGCTTCATCTAAGTGTTGCTTCTAAGTGTGTGTGTGGTTGGAGATATTCTGGAGAGTTTTACAGAAGCTTCAACTGTCTAAGAGTTGTGCTAAGAGTTCTTTTTTACTGTTACAGGTAAGATTCATCTGTAGGAAAAGGTTACTGACTGCACAAGGTTTGATTTCCTGTTGGTAATTATAAGGCATTTGATTGGATTAGGTAGCTACTTGCTATTGATTGCTATTTAAATTAGCTATTGTTTGCTAATAAGCAGAGGCCTACCCAGGTGTTAAACATTCCTAGTGGGAGGTGATTTTAGGAGTATATAAGGGTAGTTGTCATTAGCTTGGCTAATAGAGCTTGGTTGCTTCATCTAAGTGTTGCTTCTAAGTGTGTGTGTGGTTGGAGATATTCTGGAGAGTTTTACAGAAGCTTCAACTGTCTAAGAGTTGTGCTAAGAGTTCTTTTTTACTGTTACAGGTAAGATTCATCTGTAGGAAAAGGTTACTGACTGCACAAGGTTTGATTTCCTGTTGGTAATTATAAGGCATTTGATTGGATTAGGTAGCTACTTGCTATTGATTGCTATTTAAATTAGCTATTGTTTGCTAATAAGCAGAGGCCTAACCAGGTGTTAAACATTCCTAGTGGGAGGTGATTTTAGGAGTATATAAGGGTAGTTGTCATTAGCTTGGCTAATAGAGCTTGGTTGCTTCATCTAAGTGTTGCTTCTAAGTGTGTGTGTGGTTGGAGATATTCTGGAGATAACCTGGAGGTAATCCGAGGTATTCAGGAGGATAAATAAAAAGTTAAGGTTTGTTTGATTTAAATTATTCACCTCATTGGAATGGCAGACTTAGTTCAGTGTAATAGTTGCTATTCATTTGTTTCACGTTCCACTTTTTGGAGGTTTGGTTGTTGTCTAATCTGTAGACAGTTCACTATTTTGCGGCAGGAGATTGTATTTTTGAAGTCTGAGATTTGTAAATTATCTGGTAAACAAACTCAGGCTGGAACTGCTGCAAAGCCACTGCCGCAGAGACATACTAGGAATGGCAGATGGATTACTGTAGGATCTGGTAGACTTGGAGTTGTGGATAAAAGGCATATTGCACAGTCTGTTGCTCTACATAATTCATTTTCTGCACTTTCAGAGTGTAGTGGTGTCGTGGAGAGAGGCACTGAGGCTAGTGGTGTTGTGCAGAGAGGCACTGAGGCTAGTGGTGTTGTGCAGAGAGGCACTGAGGCTAGTGGTGTTGTGCAGAGAGGCACTGAGGCTAGTGGTGTTGTGCAGAGAGGCACTGAGGCTAGTGGTGTTGTGCAGAGAGGCACTGAGGCTAGTGGTGTTGTGAAGAGAGGCATTGAGGCTAGTGGTGTTGTGAAGAGAGGCATTGAGGCTAGTGGTGTTGTGCAGAGAGGCACTGAGGCTAGTGGTGTTGTGCAGAGAGGCTTGAAGACTATGGTGAGGCCTAATAGAAAGCAGTTGTTGGTGGGGGATTCCATCATAAGAGGTGTGGAGATGGACAATGGTGGTCTTGTGAGGTGTCTTCCCGGAGCTACTGCTCACAGAGACAGGAGACGTATCGGTAATATTGTTAAGCAAGCAAAGCAGGAAGGGGAATTGGATGTACTTGTCCATTTAGGGACAAATGACTTGGCTTGCAATGAGGTTTCAGAGGTTAAGGAAGTTTTTAGTGTTTTTGCCAATGATATACGGCAGGTTGCTTCCACATTGTCATTCTCTGAAGTTCTGCCTGTGCATAACACTCAGAATGACAGGCGGATGCGTATTAGGGACTTTAACTTGTGGCTTGGTGAATGGTGTCGGGAGCAAGGATTTGGCTTTATTGCTCATGGTAGCTCTGTTTGGAATGGAAATAAACTGTACAAAAAAGATGGTTTGCATCTTTCTCAAAAGGGAACAAATGTTCTCAGTGAGCAGTTCAGAGGTTTTGCTAGGATGTATTTAAACTAGGAGGGGGGGGGGGCAAAAGGGTGATAAAACATCAATCCAATTGTCCCCCAAAACAAGGACAGAAGGTGCCTGTAGCAAGTGTGTTAAAAAATGATAAGCTTAGAGTCATGTCTACAAATGCTCGCAGTTTAGGGAATAAGATCCATGAACTTGTGGCAATAATGGCAACTGATAGTGTAGATTTAGTCGCTGTTACTGAGACATGGTATAATGAGAAAAATGACTGGGACATAGCAATACCAGGGTACTCTTTATATAGAAAAGACAGGGAAGGCAAGAAAGGGGGAGGGGTGGCCCTGTATGTAAAGAATAGCATAAAATCTAGCCTAATAAAGGTTAGTGAGGCGAACATAGAGTCAGTTTGGGTTACGTTAGAATTTGGTAATCACACAGTAACTCGTATAGGTGTGATTTATAGGCCCCCAGGACAAATTGAAGAGTTAGATAATCTACTAGTTGAAGAAATAGCTAAAATGACAATGAAGGGGGAAGTTATCATCATGGGTGACTTTAATCTTCCTGATATAAATTGGAAAACAAAAATAGCTACTTGTGCCAGGAGCACACATATTCTAAACTCCCTACTGGGATTGTCTCTAAAACAAGTCGTTGAGGAGCCAACTCGTAAAGAGGCCATACTAGATTTAGTGTTAACAAATGGAGATTTGGTATCAGATATTACTGTAGGTGAAAGTTTAGGATCCAGTGATCATCAGTCAGTGTGGTTTAATATAAGAACAGTGACTGAGTCACACCACACAAAAACAAAAGTTTTAGACTTTAGAAAAACAGACTTTTCCAAAATTAGAATATGTGTAAAGGAGTCATTATCAGACTGGAGCAATTTAAATGGAGTCCAAAAGAAATGGGATTATTTAAAAGTTGCACTACTGAAGGCAACAGAAAATTGCATTAGGCTTGTCAGCAAAAGCAAAAAATTCAAGAAACCACTGTGGTAATCCACAGATGTAGCCAAAATAGTAAAAAACAAAAAGTTAGCATTTAGTAATTATAAAAAACCCAGAGTGAGGAAGACAGAATGACCTATAAGATTAGGCAGAAAGAGGCTAAGCAAGTTATAAGAGCTTCCAAATCACACACAGAAGAGAAAATAGCACAGTCAGTAAAAAAGGGGGACAAAACCTTTTTTAGATACATAAATGAGAAAAGAAAAGTAAAACAAGGATTAGTTAGATTAAAAACAAAAGAAGGAAGGTATGTAGATGAGGATAAAGGTCTAGCTGACTGCCTCAATGAATATTTTTGTTCGGTATTTACAGATGAAAATGAAGGAAAGGGACCTCAGTTAAGAAAAAGGATAAATGAGTCATTTATTACACGTGAGTTTACAGAGGAAGAGGTTCTATTTCAACTGTCAAAAGTAAAGACAAATAAGTCAATGGGACCTGATGGAATACACCCAAAGCTATTAAAAGAGCTTAGTGGTGTACTAGCAAAACCATTAACAGATTTATTTAACCAATCATTGATAACAGGAGTAGTCCCAGAAGATTGGAAGTTATCGAATGTTGTGCCCATTCACAAGAAAGGTAATAGGGAGGAGTCGGGCAACTATAGGCCAGTAAGCCTAACTTCAGTAGTGGGGAAAGTGATGGAAACCATGTTAAAGGATAGGATTGTTGAACATCTAAAAACACATGGATTTCAAGATCAGAGACAACATGGGTTTACTTCAGGGAGATCATGCCAAACTAATCTTATTGATTTTTTTGATTGGGTAACTGAAATTATAGATCAGGGTGGTGCAGTAGACATTGCTTACCTCGATTTCAGTAAGGCTTTTGACACTGTTGCACATAGAAGGCTTATCAACAAACTACAATCTTTGAGTTTGGATTCCAATATTGTTGAATGGGTAAGGCAGTGGCTGAGTGACAGGCAACAGAGGGTTGTAGTCAATGGAGTATATTCGAAGCTTGGGCTTGTCACCAGTGGGGTACCTCAGGGATCTGTACTTGGACCCATTATTTTTAATATTTTTATTAGTGATATTGCAGAAGGTCTTGATGGTAAGGTGTGTCTTTTTGCGGATGATACTAAGATATGTAACAGGGTTGATGTTCCAGGAGGGATAAGCCAAATGGAAAATGATTTAGGTAAACTAGAAAAATGGTCAGAGTTGTGGCAACTGACATTTAATGTGGATAAGTGCAAGATAATGCATCTTGGACGTAAAAACCCAAGGGCAGAGTACAGAATATTTGATAGAGTCCTAACCTCAACATCTGAGGAAAGGGATTTAGGGGTGATTATTTCTGATGACTTAAAGGTAGGCAGACAATGTAATAGAGCAGCAGGAAATGCTAGCAGAATGCTTGGTTGTATAGGGAGAGGTATTAGCAGTAGAAAGAGGGAAGTGCTCATGCCATTGTACAGAACACTGGTGAGACCTCACTTGGAGTACTGTACACAGTACTGGAGACCCTATCTTCAGAAGGATATTGATACCTTAGAGAGAGTTCAAAGAAGGGCTACTAAACTGGTTCATGGATTGCAGGATAAAACTTACCAGGAAAGGTTAAAGGATCTTAACATGTATAGCATGGAGGAAAGACGAGACAGGGGGGATATGATAGAAACATTTAAATACATAAAGGGAATCAACACAGTAAAGGAGGAGACTATATTTAAAAGAAGAAAAACTACCACAACAAGAGGACATAGTCTTAAATTAGAGGGGCAAAGGTTTAAAAATAATATCAGGAAGTATTACTTTACTGAGAGGGTAGTGGATGCATGGAATAGCCTTCCAGCTGAAGTGGTAGAGGTTAACACAGTAAAGGAGTTTAAGCATGCGTGGGATAGGCATAAGGCTATCCTAACTATAAGATAAGGCCAGGGACTAATGAAAGTATTTAGAAAACTGGGCAGACTAGATGGGCCGAATGGTTCTTATCTGCCGTCACATTCTATGTTTCTATGTTTCTATGTTTCTATATATATAGATACCAATATATATCATATATAATATATAGCGTGGACTGTTTCTTTCCTTATATTGTGTACATATGACTTCTGTATATATGTATTTGACGGTTGGTAAATAAATAGGGATACCTTTTGGTGTCTTTAGCCTTTTGTCCAGGGCTAGTGTAGGGATAAGTTTTTTTTTTTCTTTCACCATTATTTTCTGCCCCTATATTACACAGTGCTGTATTATAATGGACCCCTGTCATTTCATACAATCTGAAAGCTGGAATGCACAAAGGGAAATTTGGGGTACTACATCAAAATAATTAAAAAAATAATAATTTGGGAACTATGGATTTAGTATGTACGTATGGGATACATGGTTGAAGCATTTAGTGACAGTGACCCCTAGTGTTTTATATGGGGTAATTGATATTCATAACTTTTTTTGCTAGATATTAGTTACACTTAGTATCGAAAATACTTTAGACTTGACTCCTTTGGACCATGCACTAGTTGTCTGTATGTTGCTAAGATTTATGTACCATTGAATATTATGTTTTGTTACATAGTTACATAGGCTGAAAATTTCAGCCTTCCTATTCAGGATTTTTCAATGGCAACAAAAGGTGTTTGTTTGTTTTTTTAAACTATTGTGCATCCAAGTTTTTGGTTTCTTTCATGCGTCATTGTGGCAATAATAAATGTAACGGCACCCCGGGCATAAAGGGGTTAAACCGCCATTTTAGTAGATCTTCCCCTTCCAGAGACACAGGCACAGCTACTGCAGAACCCCAACAGGTTACCAAGTAGCACTCCAAACTCCCGAACTGGAACCTCACGAATAGCTGCTAGCAGCTGAACAGGAAAAGCACCCAAGCGGCTTACACTCCTGGCAATCAGTCTCTAACAGCATACAGTAAATCCCCTCAAGAACAAGACAAAGCTCCGTGTTGAGGGTCAAGCAATGAACAGACAGAGCTGTGGGTTTATTGTTCTTATATACACACATTATTACCACCCACAGGGTTTTGGAAAACAACCAATAAACACGTACAATACACTCAGACACTCCCACACAAAATTCTCCCCTCTGTCTGTGATACAATTACCTTACACAATTGGTAATGTAATTATCACAGACAGAGAAATACAGTTTTTCCACATTTTTCATAACTTTAAAAGTATGCATCACATTCACATAAAACGTACATTTTCAGCATACTACAAATACAAACATACGTCAAAATCATACAAATTGGTCCAGTGGTTCAAAAGATAGATCTTAGTCCTTTGTGACCAAATGAAGCATGGCTTTTCTGCCCAGAACCAGTTCCACAGAGTCTTCTATCCTGGAGATAATTGGGAAGTAATCCAATTATCTCCAAGGACAGAGGCAAAACTCCAAGCACATGGCAGTAAAAAGACAGTAAAATACAATAAAATACACAAGGTTACATTTATTACATAAAATACAGACATGCAACATATCCCCAGATAGCTTAGGTCTGAGCACACATTATTACTGACTGGCGCTCAGACAACACACATACAGTTCAATTGCCATGGAGCCAAAGTCTTTCCAATAGTCTTTCATTATACAAATGGGCTCCATGGCATAGCTATCTGGGGTATCACCGCTCAAACAGGGCAAGCACTGAATGACCCGGCTTTCATGTCTTTGCAGGGGAAAATCAAGTGTTTCAACATGGGGCCATAGTCTAAAGGCAGCAGGCGGGCAACCAGGCTCCTCCAATGCACAGTGGCGAGATTGGTCTCGTCACAATAAAGTAGATGAAATAGTTACTACATGAGAAACAGTATGTTGGATGCTTTTAATTTAAAGGGGCACTCCTGGTAATAACAAACTAAAACATATGTAATTAACTACGTTATTAAGACACCCAGGGCTCGAGCCCTGCAGGAACGCATGGGAACGACGTTCCTGCACTTTTTCCAAAGCTGGAACGCCGTTCCCACTAGTAGTCCTGCAGGACCTGCCCTGTTACCAGCACACTAGGGCTCAGCACACTCTGTGTTCCCTCTCCAGCTGCAGCTCACATTCGCGAGACCCGCGGCTGTCAGAGCATTTCTACGGGTTACCATGGCAACACTCCGCACAGCACGCAGGCGAGTCTCATGAGAGTTAGAGCTGGAGAGGGAACACAGTGTGTATTGGGCCCCCGTGTGCAGTGGCTGGCTCCCTCCACCATACCACCGGACCACCAGGCGATCTCCCCCCTCCCTGACAAGGTTAGAAAAAGGGAGGGGGGAAAAATAAATATACATACACAAATTGAAAAAAAAAATGCTTCCCCCCTAACACACACACACACACACACACACATCATCCAGCACACACACTCACACACACATACACACCATATTCATTATACACACACTGCACTCACTACAAACACTACATTTATTATACACACACTGCACTCACTACACACACTATACACAATCTGCACTTACTACAAACACACTACATTCACTATACTTACTCAGCACTCACTACACACACTGCATTCATTATACACACTGCACTCACCACACACTGCATGCATTATTCACATTCTGCACTCACTACAAATACACTACATTCACTATACACACTACATTAATTATACACTCTGCACTCACTACATACAATATACATAATCTGCACTTACTACAAACACACAACATTCATTATACACACTCTTCACTTACTACAAACACATTACATTCACTATACACACTCTGCACTTACTACAAACACTACATTCCTTATATACACTCTGCATTCACTACAAACACAGTACATTTATTATACACACTGCACTCACTACAAACACACTACATTCATTATACACACCCTTCACTGCACTATATGCATAGGAGTGGGGGGAGGGATCTTTGGTGAGTTCCCACACTTTTTTCCCCAGGACTTGACCCCTGAGGACACCCAATTTTGAATATTAGTTGCAAAAATAAAAAATACAGATCTGCAGTATTCTGTATTTTATCATCATTTACCATCAAGAAGGAAAGCAAATGTAGTATAGTTCAGCTTTCATAAGGAACTTAAAAAAAAATCCCTGCTTGTAGAACCCTGATATGCAGAGCATTATGTGATATACTCAGCAGTATGGAAAGTACCATGGAACGTTATTACAGCTCACTGTTTGGCTGATCACTTCCCTGTCTAAGCAGCACCATATGTTGAAATCTAAAGCCTGAGGGTTTGTTGTTGCAGCAACTTCAAATGTGGGAATCTCTATTTATCTTTTTATTTTATTATTTGGAAGTGGTCATATTCTTAAATGCATTATATATACATTGCATGTAAAATACTGAGTATATTCCAGCATGGAAAAAGTAGCCATTTTGTCTCGTGTTATATTTTACACAGGGTGTGAGAGCATTACATTTTATTACATGTGGCTATATTTGATTTACATAACATATGAATTTAATTGAATATCTATTCCAGGACCAATTAGCGCTCAATGTGGTGAGAACATCTATATGTCAAGCGATGAGACTGACTGGGACTCTGTAATACAATCATGGTATGATGAGAAGGAGTTCTTTGAATATGGATACGGAAAAATAGATAAAGATGAGATGGTGGGCCATTATACTCAGGTAGATATGGTTGTGAAATATATAATGACACCCACATGGTTGAAACTGCAGTCTATGGCTGCTTTCTTGTCACCAATTATTTTCATTTGATGTCTAAAATGTCTTAATATCTGTATATTTCCTGGTAAAATATTTTATAAATAAATAAATAAATAAATAAATAAATATTGTGATTCTGAGCCTGCCTGCCTAGGAATGGAGATCCTCAGTCTGAAGAACCCTGACTGTTACTCACTGCAATCCCCTCTTCCTAATTTAATTGGTGCTGGGCTTTGGCAGCTGCCCAGCCCTGATCACAGTGTTATTGACACAGACAGTATATTAGGCTGCTGCATGAGAGGGAGATCTCCTTCTGATTCAGTAAACTGACAATAGATGGTGATTTTAGCTGGGAAATCACTCTGCTTTTGCCAGGAGAGCAATTGTTTGCTAACGTTGGTGTCATATTTATTGTATGGTAAAGGTTAATGCTGGCTTAGGGTTGATACAGGTTCAGGGTTAGGGTTCATGGTTAGGGGTAGAGATGGATTAAACTTAGGGTAAGTGTTTGATTAGATTTTCTGTAAGCAAGGTAGGATGGTAGAACTGATTGGGGGGATCCTAGACATATAAGGCATTTAACAATTAGCATACATGGATCTATTTTGGTTTCTCTTTCTTTAGTTGCACTTGATTTGAAAAAAAAAGTTTTTCCCATTTTTATTGTTTTGCTCATAATTAATGCTGTGTTATATGTACATATAGGATATTAAAATAAAGCCCTTTTTGTCCTTTAAGAAATAATAAGTAATATGTATTGGGACACTCAGAGAGAAACCCTTAAATTACAGTGGAACAAACAAAAAGCACAAATTCTAGGTTTTGTTTTGGTTCAAAAGTTGGATTGTTGCCTCGCAATTAAAAATGCCAGCCATGGTAGTGCAGGAGATAGCTAGCACTGGTGGCATTACTGCATAAAATCCCTGTCTGCCACCTATGCTTTAATATCCATATAGATAGCCAACTGATTAATAGCCTGACCTGACCTAAACCTCCTATTATAAGGAACGGACAAGGAAAATAATTCAACCCGGGCATTTTTGAATCACAGCAACCCACTGAGAAGGGGGCAGGGCAAGGAAGGGGGTGTTTTATCATTACCAATGACAATTTTTGTTGTTTCAATGCTTTTCCAGACCAGTCCATATGCAGAGCCATACTGAAGAGCTCTCCCTTGAGACAAAGGCCCTGTATTTGTTCATTGCAGCACAAGCAAATGTATTAACATGCTTGTGCTGTGTTTGCTTGTAACTTATCTTTGGGATTCCAGAGGGTAAAAGGGCCAGGAAAGCTTATTGTGCATGTGCTTGGAGACGGTTTTTGAGATTGTGTATGTGTATAGTTAGCTGATTGTGGAGTTTTGTTTAAGCAGATCAGTTTCAGTTGTGTTGTGTTTGTGGTGTAATATGTGTAGCTAGGGGCCATAGAGAGTGAGATATAGTGTCTATAGGGATTGTGATTAATGTTTGCAAAGGAACTGTAGTGTATGTGTGTGAAGTGGTTGTAAAGAGTGTGTTTGTTTACAGGGGATCTGTTGTGTTCATTGGAGATCCAGGTTGTGTATGTCAGGAATGTAGTTTGTGTGTGTGATGCAGTGTTTGCCTATAGGGGATATATTATGTGTAAGTCTCATTGTGTTTATAGGAGATCTAGAGTTTGTGTGTGTATTAGTAGCGGATTCAAGAGTGTCTAGGGGTTCTAGTGTGTGTGTGTGTGTGTGTGTGTAGAAGTTCCAGAGTTGTGCAGGGGGTATAGTGTTTGTCTACTGTAGTGTGTGTGTGTAGGAATGCAAAAGGTGTGTGAAGGGCTCCGAGCGTGTGCACGAGGGGTGCAGTGTATCTAGGGTGCAGTGTGTGTGTGAAGGGTGCGGTCTGCGCAAAGGGTGGCGTGTGGTAGGGCAGTAGTGTGTGTGTGTGTGTGTGGGGGGGTGGTATGTGTTAGAGATACAATGTGTGTGTGCGCAAAGAGATGCAATGTGTGTGCAGTCTGTGTGTGGAGGGTCCAGTGTGTGCATATTGGTGCAGTGTGCAGTGTGTAGTGTGTGTGTGAAGGGTGGAGTGTGTGTGAGGATCTGATCTTGAGAAAGACCTGGATAGGTCAAAATGTCGATCCTCATTGTTTTTTGCACAATAAACCAGTTACACATTTTTTTATGTGCAGGAGTGCACCTTTATTGATAATTATGTATATGTATATATATATATATATTATATATATATATATATATATATATATATATATATATATATATATAGTGATGTCGCGAACATAAAATTTCCGGTTCGCGAACTGCGAACGCGAACTTCCGCAAACGTTCGCGAACGGCGAACGCGAACTTCCGCAAACGTTCGCGAACCGGCGAACCCGGTGAACCGCCAGAGACTTGGCAGGCAAATTTTAAAACCCACAGGGACTCTTTCTGGCCACAATAGTGATGGAAAAGTTGTTTCAAGGGGACTAACACCTGGACTGTGGCATGCCGGAGGGGGATCCATGGCAAACCTCCCATGGAAAATTACACAGTTGATGCAGAGTCTGGTTTTAATCCATAAAGGGCATAAATCACCTAACATTCCTAAATCACAATGGATATGGATTGACACCTGACATATGACATATTGACACCTTGACATATGGATTGACACCTGTCCTCAGAGACCCTGATACACACTGACACAGAACAGAATAGGGACTGTTCCCCCTTCATAGGGTCACTTGGCAGATATGGATTAACACCTTTCCTCAGGGACCCTGATACACACTGAAACAGAGCAGAATAGGGACTGTTCCCCCTACATAGGGTCACTTGGCAGATATGGATTGTATCCCTGATACACACTGACACAGAGCAGAATAGGGACTGTTCCCCCTACACAGGGTCACTTGGCAGATATGGATTGACACCTGTCCTCAGGGACCCTGATACACACTGACACAGAGCAGAATAGGGACTGTTCCCCCTACATAGGGTCACTTGGCAGATATGGATTGACACCTGTCCTCAGGAACCCTGATACACACTGACACAGAGCAGAATAGGGACTGTGAAACCCCTACATAGGGTCACTTGGCAGATATGGATTGTATCCCTGATACACACTGACACAGAGCAGAATAGGGACTGTTCACCCTACACAGGGTCAATTGGCAGATATGGATTGACACCTGTCCTCAGGGACCCTGATACACACTGACACAGAGCAGAATAGGGACTTTTCCTCCTACATAGGGTCACTTGGCAGATATGGATTGACACCTGTCCTCAGGGACCCTGATACACACTGACACAGAGCAGAATAGGGACTGTTCCCCCTACACAGGGTCAATTGGCAGATATGGATTGACACCTGTCCTCAATACCCTGATACACACTGACACAGAGCAGAATAGGGACTGTTCCCCCTACACAGGGTCAATTGGCAGATATGGATTGACACCTGTCCTCAGGGACCCTGATACACACTGACACAGAGCAGAATAGGGACTGTTCCTCCTACATAGGGTCACTTGGCAGATATGGATTGAACCTGTCCTCAGGGACCCTGATACACACTGACACACTACATGGGGTCACTTGGCAGATATGGATTGACACCTGTCCTCAGATACCCTGATACACACTGACACAGAGCAGAATAGGGACTGTTACCCCTACATAGGGTTACTTGGCAGATATGGATTGACACCTGTCCTCAGGGACCCTGATACACACTGACACAGAGCAGAATAGGGACTGTTCCTCCTACATAGGGTCACCATTTTTAGCCCAAGGCAGCTCATCTCATCAGGCCTTTTTTAGTCAAATGTATCACCCACTGTCAGTCCCTTCGGGATCCATCCCTTATTCATCTTAATAAAGGTGAGGTAATCTAGACTTTTTTGACCTAGGCGACTTCTCTTCTCAGTGACAATACCTCCTGCTGCACTGAAGGTCCTTTCTGACAGGACACTTGAAGCGGGGCAGGCCAGAAGTTCTATCGCAAATTGGGATAGCTCAGGCCACAGGTCAAGCCTGCACACCCAGTAATCAAGAGGTTCATCGTTCCTCAGAGTGTCGATATCTGCAATTAAGGCGAGGTAGTCTGCTACCTGTCGGTCGAGTCGTTCTCTGAGGGTGGATCCCGAAGGGCTGTGGCGATGCGTAGGACTTAAAAAGCTCTGCATTTCCTCCATCAACAACACGTCTTTAAAGCGTCCTGTCCTTGCCGGCGTGGTCGTGGGAGGAGGAGGATTACTTTCACCTCTTCCCCTGTTAGATTCCCGTTGTGCTGTGACATCACCCTTATACGCTGTGTAAAGCATACTTTTTAATTTATTTTGCAAATGCTGCATCCTTTCCGACTTGTTGTAATTTGGTAACATTTCAGTCACTTTCTGCTTATACTGGGGGTCTAGTAGCGTGGACACCCAGTACAGGTCGTTCTCCTTCAGCCTTTTTATACGAGGGTCCCTCAACAGGCACGACAGCATGAAAGACCCATTTGCACAAGGTTGGATGCCGAGCTACTCATTTCCCGTTCCTCCTCCTCAGTGATCTCAGTGATTTCCCCCCAGCAACGTACAACACCACGGGTACCAGATAGGTGACAACGAGCAACCTGGGATGCCTGTTGTGGTTGGTCTTCCTCCTCCTCCTCCAAGCCACATTGCTCCTCTGACTCCTCTTCCTCACAATCCTCTTCCAGCGTTGCCGCAGGTCCAGCAAGCGATGATGATAAGGCTGTTTCTGGTGGTGATGGTGACCACAACTCTTCCTCTTCCTCTTCACGCTCATCCATGGCCTGATGCAGCACTCTTCGCAGGGCACGCTCCAGGAAGAAAACAAATGGTATGATGTCGCTGATGGTGCCTTCGGTGCGACTGACTAGGTTTGTCACCTCCTCAAAAGGACGCATGAGCCTACAGGCATTGCGCATGAGCGTCCAGTAACGTGGCAAAAAAATTCCCAGCTCCCCAGAGGCTGTTCTAGCACCCTGGTCATACAAATATTCATTAACAGCTTTTTCTTGTTGGAGCAGGCGGTCGAACATTAGGAGTGTTGGATTCCAACGTGTCGGGCTGTCGCAAATCAAGCGCCTCACTGGCATGTTGTTTCGCCGCTTCTTGCCGAGCGGGCACCCACGTGACATCCATGGACCCAACGTCATCATCAACCGCTTCACTTCTATCTGACAACTCAGCAAAGGAAGCAGCAGTGGGTACAACATCATCATCATCATCACACCGTACGTCCATGTGTGTAATGCTGCCTGACTGAGAAATATCCCTGTTATCTACATCCTCTGGCAATAATGGTTGTGCATCACTCATTTCTTCAAACGGATGTGTGAATAACTCCTCTGACAGATAAAGTGAAGCGGCTGTGGTGCTAGTGTTGGTGATGGCGGCAGGCGGGTGAGTGGTATCTTGAGAGGTGCCCGAAGCTAAGCTGGAGGAGGATGGTGCATCAAGGTTCTGAGCGGAAGCTGTAGAAGATTGGGTGTACTGTGTTAGCCAGTCAACTATGTCCTCAAAACTTTTTAAGTTCAGGGTACGTGGTCTCTGAAAATGGGGCATTATTCTAGGGCAAAAGGGAATCACAGCACCACGACCACGACGGCCCCTGCGCGCTATTGTGACACCAGAAATGAGTGGCAATGTGCACTGGCAGAGGTTGGCAGAGTACACGCTGTAGGCCTGACACACCCGCTTGAAGACAACTAACTGCTATTCAATCTATAACAGTGAAAACATTTTTTGGTTTTAAATGCACGCTATTGTGACACCAGATATGAGTGGCAATGTGCACTGGCAGAGGTTGGCAGAGTACACGCTGTAGGCCTGACACACCCGCTTGAAGACAAGTAACTGCTATTCAATCTATAACAGTGAAAAAAGTTTTTGGGTTTTAAATGCACGCTATTGAGACACCAGATATGAGTGGCAATGTGCACTTGCAGAGGTTGGCAGAGTACACGCTGTAGGCCTGACACACCCGCTTGAAGACAAGTAACTGCTATTCAATCTATAACAGTGAAAAACAGTTTTTTGGTTTTAAATGCATGCGATTGTGACACCAGATATTAGTGGCAATGTGCACTTGCAGAGGTTGGCAGAGTACACGCTGTAGGCCTGACACACCCGCTTGCAGACAACTAACTGCTATTCAATCTATAACAGTGAAAAAAGTGTTTGGTTTTAAATGCACGCTATTGTGACACCAGATATGAGTGGCAATGTGCACTGACAGAGGTTGGCAGAGTACACGCTGTAGGCCTGACACACCCGCTTGAAGACACCTGACTGCTATTCAATCTATAACAGTGAAAAAAGTTTTTGGGTTTTAAATGCACGCTATTGTGACACCAGATCACTAGTTAAATAGATGTATTTAACTAGTGATATGATAGGTGAAGGTTAAACTAGCAGACTCATTAATCCTTGCCCTGCCATAGGTATTAAAGTACTTAGCTGCCAGTTGCTAGCTATACAGCACTGCCAGCTATTTTGTAGATTTGTCTGATTACAGGCAAGATCAGGTATAAATCTGAGATTTGGTAAATGTGTAAATAAAATTACTACTGCACACCAAATTTAATTCTATAAAAGAAAAAGAAAAAGACTTCAGTTGAATGACTGAATTTCAACTAGACATGTCTGTAGTAAATATGGAATTTGCACGTCTGATTTTATTTTACCTGAATTTTGTCAATCCAGAACTTAGTCAATTTAGCCCTTAGTGCATAACTCTAATAGTTTAATAATTTATGTTCTTCCTCTGTTTTCATTTCCTCCAACAGTTAAATACATTGCTCTTATCTATTTCCTTCACATTTATTTCCTAAGTATATTTTTATGAAGCTCATTTGCGATTTTGCTCTGCCCAAGTGTATCGGGGCAGGCACCTTTTTTGGCGCATTATTCATTTTGATCTTGTGAGTGCATTATTACATCAGCGCATTATTACTTGTTTTGCTGTATCACACTATGTATTTTTTTCTGTTCCTGTTTTAGATTACCGTATGTACAGCCGAATCTCATTTCCCTCTGTGTCTATATATATTATCTAGTGTGGGTTGTTCTTATTACTAGAGGTTTCTGGGGACACCTAACACAACATTTGTTTTATAAGGTCTATTCCAAAGTCCCCTAGGAAATGAAGACCTAGAAATAACAGGTTTTATTTATGTGGGAAGGAGGAGACATTGACATATTACATGACACATTGCAAGATTTACCACCGACTTTTGGTTCTCATGATAACAGCCTGGGCATTGAATCAAATGAAGAGGTCTATGCTTTTATCAGCTGGAAGGTTGATAAAAAAAAAAACACTAATTTTAATTTACCCAACATGTTGTGGAACCGCTCTTCCTTCAGCCTACGCTAGACTATTTCCAAAGCTGCGGAGTTCAATGTAGACTGATGCAACACACACCATCTGAAATATGTGTCATGCTGCTCTGGAAATTGAATCTATGTGCCCATTCAAACTTATCGGCCTAACCCTGTTGTGAGAATGACACAGTAAATTAAGGAATTATTCTAAAATTTATATAAAACATTAATACGATAATTAACAATGATAAAACCTGACATCAATACATGGACAAAATTATTTTAATGGTACTAGGCTAAAATATTAATATCTAAATATTTTTGTTTTCTATTTTTATTTTAAGGTTGTCTGGTCCACTTCTTTTTTAATTGGATGTGCAGTACACTACTGCTATGATACTGATTACCCATTCTTGTACATTTGCCATTATTGCCCACAGTAAGTACTGCATAAGTGCACGCTATACTATTTTATGTTATTTTTAAATTTATTTTTGAAACTTTAAAAACCTGAATTAATATTAACATAAAAATCTACTAGGAGAGATTACAAAATACCTTGAAATCATAATATTAGTATTGTGACGAAACCAATCTCGCCACATTGTATTGGAGGAGCCTGGTTGCCCGCCTGCTGCCTTTGGACTATGGCCCTGGGAGATTGGGCCCTTTACAAACATTATTCGGCCCTAACAGAGTGCATGTCACTCATTCTGGCCCTTTAAATACAGTGGGGCCATTCGGTACTTGCCCTGTGTGAGCAGTGATACCCCCCAGATAGCTATGCCATGGAGCCTATTCATATAATGAAAGACTATGGGAAAGACTTTGGCTCCATGGCAATTAAACTGTATTTGTGTGGTCTGCGTGCCATTCACCTAATAATGTGCACGCAGACCTGAGCTATCTGGGGATATGTTAAATGTCTGTGTTTAATGTATAAAATGTGACTTTATGTATTTTAAAGAGTTTTATGTTGTTTTGCAACCATGTGGTTAATGGAGTCTGCCTCTAGTCCTGGATAATTAGATTTCTTCTCCAATTATCTCCAGGGCAGAAGGGAGGAAGCCAGGATGCATTGTGGGGATGTTTTACTTTTACTGTTTGAGCCAGGGGGAATAAAATATACTTTTACTAACTTTTTAACCCCTGGTCTGATTCATGCCATTTTTTAATATGTTGTTCCCCTGAATGGATTGATTGTGGATATGTATTTTTATGTGAATGTGATGTATGGTTTTAAAGTTATGAAAGTTGTTTAAAAGTATATTTTGAACTGTACACATAATGGGATTAAGTGTCACACTAAGGGGAGGGGATGTGTGGGAGGTAACATCTATGTTATTGGTTATTTTATGCCTCCCCCTGGGTGTGGCCTGTATGTGTACTCATGTAATAAAAACCAGGCTGGGTGCCCAGCACCTCAGACCACTGCTTGACCTTCAACACGGAGCCTTGTCTCGTTCTTGGGGGGATTCACTGTATGCTGTTGGAGATTTGACTGCTAGGAGTGTAAGCTGATGTCTGCTTTTCCTATTCATCTGCTAGCAGCTATTTGTGAGGTTCCAGCTGGAGTGCTACCTTATTCACCTATATCCAGTTCGTGAGTTCTGATGTTCTGCAGTAGCTGTGCCTTTCTGAGAAAAGGGGATTATCGCCTAAACGGATTTTAACCCCTCATATGCTGAAACGGTCCGTTACAATTGGTGGCAAGCGGCGGGATCGTTCCTACAGCCAGAAGGACAGCTACAGAGCACCATTTCTTTGGATTTACAATTTGAGGGCAACGCATGTCTGAGTACAGCGACCCTGACAGCACCAGGATGGAACCAGCAGGGGAGTACAATGAGGGTGTCATGGATGACCGAGATGCAGTCCGCAAAGGCATCTGGTACCAGGCACTGGGTATTGTGGAATATCTGCGGGACGAGAGGCTCCCCAAGGACGAGCAGCGACAGCAAAAGCGACTAGCCCTGCGGATGCCTTTCCTGGGAGAGCAGCCCCTGGAAGAGTGGGTAGAAGATCTGAAGTACCTGATAAGGCGGGAGATGTGGCTGGAGGATGCCTACCAGGCACTCTGGTGGTATGAAGCTCAGTACCTACCCCGGACAGCCGAGCATGACAAGCCAGAGGGAGAGGAGTTTGATGGTCCTGGCTTGTTATGGGAGTCTTTTTCAGAGCCTGAATTTGGGAGCCCCACACAAGCCCGGTTCAGTGATCTCTTTGAGTGGAGGGAGAGCAGGTATGACTGGGACGACACTCAGGAGATAGAGCAAGACCTGGTCTACCTAGTGACCCGAGAGATGGAGCTAGAACAGGGCTACCAAAATCTGTTCCACTCCAGTGAGAAGGCTCAGCAGGGAAGCGCAGACCCAGATCCAGACCCCTTCAGCTGGGAAGATATTGTACAGTTTTACTGGGAAGAACCCCAGGTGGCCATTGGAGATGGGACCAAGGTCTCTCCACCGGTCCTGCAGGGAATTGGGAGCCCAGTCTCCATTCCCCAGCGGCAGTGTGAATTGCAGGGAGTTGGGAGCCCAGTCTCCATTCCCCAGCGGCAGGCTGAGTTACAGGGGGCAGAGGTAGTTGGTCCTACCCCCCAGCAGCAGAGTGATATGCCGGGAAGGCAGTGTGAAGTGCAGGGAGAGGAGAGCAGCGTCCTCCCTCCCCAGTGGCAGGCTGAGTTACAGGGGGCAGAGGTAGTTGGTCCTACCCCCCAGCAGCAGCGTGATTTATTGGGAATTGGGAGCCCAGTCTCCATTCCCCAGCGGCAGTGTAAAGTGCAGGGAGAGGAGAGCAGTGTCCTCCCTCCCCAGCGGCAGGCTGAGTTACAGGGGGCAGAGGTAGTTGGTCCTACCCCCCAGCAGCAGAGTGATATGCCGGGAAGGCAATGTGAAGTGCAGGGAGAGGAGAGCAGCGTCCTCCCTCCCCAGCGGCAGGCTGAGTTACAGGGGGCAGAGGTAGTTGGTCCTACCCCCCAACAGCAGTGTGATGTTTTGGGAATAGAGAGCCCAGTCTCCTTTCCCAAAAGGCAGAATGTCCAGCAGGGAATAGAGAGCCCAGTCTCCTTTCCCCAGCAGCAGGACACTGTATTGGGAGGAGAGACAGTCGGTCTCCCTCCACAGATGATGGAAGTATGTATGGGAGAGGAGCTTGCTACCACCTCTCCCCAGCGGCGGATCATTGATGTGCAGGGAATAGAGAGCCCAGTCTCCTTTCCCCAGCGGCAGGACACTGTATTGGGAGGAGAGACAGTCGGTCTCCCTCCACAAAGGTGGAAAGTATGTATGGGAGAGGAGCTTGCTACCACCTCTCCCCAGCGGCGGATCCGTAATGTGCAGGGAATAGAGAGCCCAGTCTCCTTTCCCCAGCGGCAGAGTGTTCTAGTGGGAGAGGAGCCTGTTACCCCCTCTCCCCAGCGGCAGCTTAATATACCAGGGGGAGACTGTAAACCCCCCACCGGTGCAGATGGGACCGTGGTCTCTGCACTCACCACACAGGGGGTAGGGACGGTCGGTCCTACCCCCCCACGACAGAGCTGTGTATCCAAGGGGGAGACAACCGGTCTCCCCACTCAGCAGCAGAGCTATGCAACTAAGGGGGAGACAGTCCGTCTCCAGCAACCAGGCTCCAACCAGACTACTCCGGTGGTAGTGCTGGCACCAGGACAGAGTACCGCTGGTCTCTGCCCACTCAGCAACCCACCAAGGCAGCCTACCAGTCCCCTACACAGCCGTGGTGAGGCACCTGGACATGGACAAACTTCTCCTCTACCCAGGTGTAGTAACTATTTATTGTGGGTGGGCTGTACTGTTTTTTTTGCTTTATGGGTGGGTTGCTGGACTAACAAGGGCACTGACCGGCAGGAGGTCAGGTACCCTGTTAGTCCTTTTGGAAAGGGGGAGAGATGTGACGAAACCAATCTCGCCACATTGTATTGGAGGAGCCTGGTTGCCCGCCTGCTGCCTTTGGACTATGGCCCTGGGAGATTGGGCCCTTTACAAACATTATTCGGCCCTAACAGAGTGCATGTCACTCATTCTGGCCCTTTAAATACAGTGGGGCCATTCGGTACTTGCCCTGTGTGAGCAGTGATACCCCCCAGATAGCTATGCCATGGAGCCTATTCATATAATGAAAGACTATGGGAAAGACTTTGGCTCCATGGCAATTAAACTGTATTTGTGTGGTCTGCGTGCCATTCACCTAATAATGTGCACGCAGACCTGAGCTATCTGGGGATATGTTAAATGTCTGTGTTTAATGTATAAAATGTGACTTTATGTATTTTAAAGAGTTTTATGTTGTTTTGCAACCATGTGGTTAATGGAGTCTGCCTCTAGTCCTGGATAATTAGATTTCTTCTCCAATTATCTCCAAGGCAGAAGGGAGGAAGCCAGGATGCATTGTGGGGATGTTTTACTTTTACTGTTTGAGCCAGGGGGAATAAAAGATACTTTTACTAACTTTTTAACCCCTGGTCTGATTCATGCCATTTTTTAATATGTTGTTCCCCTGAATGGATTGATTGTGGATATGTATTTTTATGTGAATGTGATGTATGGTTTTAAAGTTATGAAAGTTGTGTAAAAGTATATTTTGAACTGTACACATAATGGGATTAAGTGTCACACTAAGGGGAGGGGATGTGTGGGAGGTAACATCTATGTTATTGGTTATTTTATGCTGAAACGGTCCGTTACAAGTATGAACTATGTTAACCCCTTAACGCAGTTACGGCGTTCTATGCCGTCCCCATTTAAATGGGCTTCAAAGCCGTTGCAGCGGCATAGAACGCCGTAACGGCTTTCTGCCCCAGGAGGTGAGATTTACTTACCTCCGCCGTAATCCTCTTCGGGAGGACTGCCTAACAGCCCAGGCAGCCCTCCCACGGCAAATCAGGCCCACGGGGGCCAAGTGATCGCTCTCAAAGAGCGATCACATGGCCCCCTATAGCTGACTATGGATATGCCAGCAGGGGGACTGTCTGAAATGTCAGACAGTCCCCCTGCTGGTGTGTAGTGTAAAAAAAAAAAAATAGACAAGTTTAAAATAAAATAAATGTGTGTGTATATATATATATATATATATATATATATATATATATATATATATATATATATATATATATACATATATATATATATATATATATATATATATATATATATATATATATAAAAATAGTAAACAGCAGGGCACTCCTCCTTTATCCGAGATATTAAGAGATTATAAAATGCCTAGGTGCAATCCCGCGTAATATATAGAAAAGGCAATAAAGGGAGCACACTAGGTCTTCATTCAAATGAAACAAAAGTATTTACTGCATTCCAAAAGAATACATAAACTGTGGTTAACAGAAATCAACGTTTCGACCCTCCTGGGTCTTTATCAAGATCACCGTGATCTTGATAAAGACCCAGGAGGGTTAAACACAGGCTGTTTTTAACTTAGTAAATTCTATTTTTTTAATGTATTACATATGTATTACATATAAGGGTCAATTCTAACCTACTGTGTCACTTTAAGAAGTGGAAAAAACATGCAGTAGTACATTCATTCCATCTGTCCCCTAGATTAATTCATTGAGAAGAAGTGGTCTGGGTACAGTGTCCCTGTCCTTTGAAGAAACTGCTATTTTTTTGCACCAAGTGCAAATGAAGAAAACCTAAAATAGATTCACAAATTAATCCTGATTGTTAAAACACCCAATATTTTTAGGATTTCAATTAATTGAACCTTTAATCCAGCCCATAATTCAAGATATAATTCTACCCATAATCTAACCCCTTTTTCCAACTCCTAATCCTACCCATAATCCAACCTTAATCCTAACCATAATATAAGACATTATCCAACCCATAGTCCTACCAATAATCCTATCTAAACTAGTATGATTTAGAAGCATGGTAACTGCAGTGCCAAAAAATAATCATATCTATATTCCCAGTCCTAATTCCACCCTCCAATCCCAGTCCTCCCGCCATCTAACCCCACCCTTTATTCCCACCTTCTAATGCTACAGCTCCTTCACACAGAGATCAGTGCTGTGTAGCTGACAAAGCCCAAAACTAATTCAGGAGGATAGGAACATGTAGGGAGACCTTTTCAGTAACCCATGGGTCTCCCTTACATTGGGGGATAGAACCAGGCTGGGGGCAGCATAGACCATTTTAAATTTGTTACAGCTAAGCATGATCGCTCAGCCACTGTACCTAAATCCATTTAAAAAGGCTATATGAGTGCTCACTTTTCGTGCTGCTAATATCCCTTCTGTCAGTCATGGGCCACTAACTGTGGTGATCAGCTTTTTTTATAATTCTGCTGGTTCGAGGCAGTGTTAGAAATATCATGTCTGAGCTAGATCGCTCAGATTGAAAGATACTTGGGGTCAGTGGTGTATTTTGGTATTGTGCTGCCCTAGGCACAACTAAATTCGGGCACCCCCCTAATCTAAATTTGCATCACCAATTTATGTCAGGGCCAATTTTTTGACTGACAGACACACGTCCTCATTGATACATGCACTGACATACACATACTGACAGATACACAGTCATTGGCACACATATGCAGTCATTGGCACACTCACTGTTTAACCAACACACACTTTCACTGAGACACACACTGGCACACCCACTCACTGACAGATGCATACTCTCAGATACACATACACTGACAGACACACATTGACACACACTCCTCACTGATTTGACACACTCTGACAGACACACACACATTCACTCACACACACACACTGACAGCTACATGCACTCACAGACATACATACACACACTCACTGACAGACATTCACAATGACACACACTCACTAACAGACACACACTTACAATGACAAACATACAGACTCACAATGACAGACACACACTCACTGACAGACACAAACACACACTGACAGATACACACATTCACTGACTGACCCACACACACTGACAAACACACTCATTTTCTCATACATTCATTACACTCACAAATTATTAATATATATATATATATATATATATATATATATATATATATATATATATATATATATATATATATATATACAATTTAAATCCACCCAGTCTCCCTACCTTTGGGACCTGACAGCTGCTGGGCTGACTCGACAGGGTCCTTGTTGTTTCCTGCTGACTAAGCTGGCTCTGCTGGGGCTGCTGACTGGGATGGCTCTGCTGGGGTTGCTGGCTTTGCTGGGGCTGCTGGCTCTAATGGGGCTGCTGGCTGGGCTGGCTCTGCTGGGGTTGCTGGCGCTCAATGGAGGCGGCGAGGGAACTGAGCTCTTATTGTTCAGCTCCCTCTGCACCGCTTAGTGATGCTAGGACCAGAGTGACGTCATATTCCGACTCCTGACATCACAGAAGGGAGTGCAAGGGATCAAGAAGAGGCTCCCTCACCATCCGGATAGAATGTCCTCAGACAGGGCTCCCTCACCATCCGGATACAATATTAGTAGTTTAACACCATGGGGAGACCCTAAGGTAGCCAGCCAGCCAGCTCTTGGGCCCACCAGGACACAAGGCAAACAAGGCATTTGCCTGTGTGCTTGTGGTGGTGTTTTTTGCCGCCACCCCTGGAAGTGCCGCCTTAAGTAAATGCCTTGTTTGCCTTGCGTTAAATACAGCTCTGCTCGGGGTTCCTTGGTATCAGCAGTGATTTAACCCCGGCAATTACTTTTACTGCATGATAGTCTATGGCAGGCTTGCAGAAACTCTGGCCCTCCAGATGTTGTTGAACTACAAGTCCCATGATTCTCAGCCTATTTCATTCATAGAATCATGAGAGTTGTAGTTCAGCAACATCTAGAGGGCCAGAGTTTGAGGAAGCCTGCTCTATGGCATCAATAGACATTAAAGCATAGATAGTCATATGGTCCTTAAGTGGTTAAAGGGCCATTATAGTCACCTGAACAACTTCAGCTTAACAAGGTTGTTGAGGGGAGAACTATAGCTCCCTGCAGCCTTTCTCATGTAAACACTGTATTTTCTGAGAAAAAACAGTGTTTACATTGAAAGCTAGGAACACCAGACTGTCACCAGAGGGACTTCCAAGTTGATGGATGCATAATTCGCATCCATCCACTCAAATGTGCTGTCAGCAGACAGAGCACTGTGCATGAGCATCCTGTCTCCCTGAGGCTGTCAGCAGCGCGTGGGATTGTGGGAGATAAGATCTCCTGCACCCAGCCTCCTGCACATTCAATGCCGCTCTATGAAGAACCTGATTGCTGCAGCACGAAGCCGCGCATGCGCAGCAGAAAGCAATGACGCTTCTCAAAGAGAAGTGTCTGATTGGCCCCTGCAATTTTGTCATTTTGATGAAAAAGGTGGCGTGGCCTGGCAAGGAGCTCAGCGCTGCAACGGAGGTAAGTTTTATTAATAAAAAGGGCTCGGATTAATTTTTTAGTGGCAAGTTCATAAAAAAGCAAGAAAGAAGGCTAGGGGACCTGTCTTTTTTGCTTTTATATGTTGACTATAGTGATCCTTTAAGGTAATTTTATTTGACTGATAAGATTTAGGATTCATATGTTTTTTTCACTAAGCTCTGAATTGTGCTGGGCTGTGTCTGCAAAATTTTGCAACATTTAGCGTAAATTATCTGAAGAAATTTTCAAACTCGAATATAGTAACAGCTTGGCAATTTAGCCTCAATTTAACAATTCAGGCTTCAGAGTTTAGTGAATATCTCTGTGTTTTTCTTAAAACTACTTCCACTGATCTGAATAAAGTTTTGTGATGTAATTCCAGTAAAATACAAGTTTAGCAGGCTAAGATTGCCACAAGGCATATGTATGTATATGTGTTTGTAGTATCAGTTGGTTAATTACACGTAGCTAAGATACTGTCATCACTGTACTGACCAGGTGCAGGAATGTAAGAACTGGAATTACGCGTCCCTCTCCTTTGTATCAGATGAGCCACGTGGTTAGACCGGATGGATGAGTTTAGACTCTATTCATTAAATAGGTTAAGGGTATGTGTGGGTGTAGTTAATTGTGGGAGGAGCTACAGTGCTATATAAGGAATGTACTCTATGTATTCAGTACTCAGACTTTGCTGTATTTTGGTGACGCTAGTCCCTCTGAGTCCCGATCGGTGATCCAATAAAGAATCTCTTCCTTCCTGAAGAAACCTGTGTCCATCTCTCTGTGCTTGGCTTCCGTCAGTTTCTCCGGTATCATTTGGTGCATTGGCCGGGAAGCTCATCGTTCAACGGTAGCTGAGAGGCAGAGGCGTGAGACGGTCTATCTTTGCCCACGTTCTCTACGGCTGCACCCCTGAACTTCTGCGTGGACCTCCCTTCGTCTCGGCGCCACTGGTCTGTTGTCCAGGAGATCATCGGCCTCTACGTGAGAAGTGCTGGGGTGTCCCCGTCGATGAGTGTGAACTCAGGTTCAGGAACGAGGAGGTAAGATAACTGCTGTTTTAGACGGCAGGACCCGCTAGGGGTATACCGATTGTGCGGTAGGCCCAAAGGGGTTTTTGAATCTGTATCTGCCCCCTCTGTCGGAGGGAAGGAGCGAAGGCGCACCGCTCGATCGAACGCTCTTTAGTCAGACCGTTTGATTTGGTTAGTCAGGCGGGGTCCTGGTGTAAATAGCCCTAGCCGGACACCGGTGTCTTGTCTAGACTAGCGTTCTAGGGTGTATATTACGTTCGCTAGGTCGGAGGGACCGGGAGACTAAGCGGCGCCTGTGTAAATTCGGTTCGCTAGTTCTCATCCTATCTGGGCTAAGTGGGAAGGCGTGTAAATTTGGAACCCACTAGACTTTTGATAGTACGACTAAGAGGCGCCTGTGTAAATTCGGTTCTCTAGCTCGCTATGTATATGTGGTGATTGGGCAGTGTGGCTAACCAAAACGGGTGTATATAGTTTTAGGTAGTCCATTCAAGGTACTGGCCAATAGTTTAGTTGGGAATTGTAAATGTGTTAACGATTGTTTAGTAAAGTGTATATCTTGTTAGATAGCGCGAGCTCAGCCGTCTAGCGAGAGTGTTAATAGTGTGTTGCTGTATTATAGTGCACGGTACCATAACCCTGTATATTTACTGACACTGTATAATAAGTACTAATCATTGTCGTCCATTGCATGTTTAACACCATAACCACTAATAATTGTATTGTGACCTTAACTTGTGCTTTGACCTATGCTAACCGTACTGTAACCGCTATTTGTAAAAGACGATGTTACTGGGGTGTGTTATAGACGGGTAATTCGTATATAGAGAATTATAGCGTGGGTGACTGTGTAGTTACGCCAAAGGGCATAATATTGATTATATAGTGACTGGTGTAGCAGCTGTGTGTGTATGGGAATTCCCTGAGTGTTTATTGTTATTGTGTACGTTTCACTTGGTAACCATACCACGTGGTGCTGTTGCCAGAGGAAACGGGTGTGACTGTTGAATAGTACGCGTGTATAGTAATCGTTGTCGACGACGTTCCACTGTTAAATATGGGTGCGTCGCAGTCAACGATTCCGGATCCCTTAGGATGTATGGTTAAGAATTTTAAAAAGGGATTCAAAGTTTGTGATTTTGGGGTTAAGATGTCCCCTGTACGTTTGGTCACTTTGTGCACTAGGGAGTGGCCTACTTTGGTTGCGGCATGGCCGCCACGTGGCAGTTTGGATCCAACTCTGGTACAGCGCTTACACGTGGCTGTATCAGGTAGGCCTGAACTTTACGGCCAGTTTCCTTATATTGATTGTTGGAGACAGGCCGTAAATGACTCGCCAAAATGGCTCCGGACATGCCACGAGGAACAGTGTCGCCTCATGGTAGCTAGGACTTGTTCGTCCACTAGGGCTGGTGTTAGGCCCATTTTGGACACGCCCCCTGAGTCCGAGATCCCTTTGCCGCCCCCTTACTTTCCGGTAAGAGGAAGTGACGCAAATACAGGAAGTCCTGTAACCCTTCCCTCATTACCCTCATCCACTTCCGCTTCCTCCTCCAGTACAGGATCCACCCCCCCTCGTACTAAATCTCCCCTTCCGGAACCAGAACCCACCCCCATTAGAAACGAATATCCTGATTTGGCGCCACTTCAGACTTCCGGTCAAGCTTCATCTAGCTCGGCCCGAAGTGTTCTATTTACCACCTTTTCCCAAAACCAACCTCCCACATCCCCATACCCTATCTCTCCCCGACCGGAACCCATGACTGACGCCCCTCCACGTAGCCCCATACAGACCCGACAGTTGACCGGTGCCCAACAATTGAGACACTATCAGATGCCTCTTCGTCTGAATCCCGGGTCAGCCTATATTAATGCCGCAGGTCAAATGGCACAAGCTGACCCTGTCTTCGTATATGTCCCTTTCACCACTACCGACCTTTTAAACTGGAAGACCCATAATTCCTCGTATACTGAGAAACCACAAGCCATGACTGATCTGTTCACCTCAATAGTACAGACACATAATCCGACATGGGCTGATTGCCAGCAGTTATTAATGACTTTATTTAACAATGAGGAAAGGACAAGAATAAATCAAGCAGCCATTAAAGCATTAGAGGATAGAGCCCGTGCTTTGAACCAAGCTAATCCAGCAGCATGGGCCGCAACACATTATCCCAACACTGATCCCGATTGGAACGTAAATGGTGCTGATATGGTTCAACTCAGAGCCTATAGAGACGCTATAATTGCTGGCATGAAAGCCGGAGGAAAGAAAGCCATTAACATGTCGAAGACAGTTGAGGTGATCCAGAAAAGCGATGAAGCGCCCAGTGTCTTTTATGACCGATTATTGGAGGCGTACCGCTTGTACACCCCCTTTAATCCGGAAGACGCAGACAATTCCCGAATGGTTAACTCCGCCTTTGTCAGCCAAGCTTACGGAGATATTAAGCGCAAGCTACAAAAGTTAGAAGGGTTTGCAGGTATGTCAATCTCCCAACTAATGGAGGTAGCTAATAAGGTCTATATGAATAGGGAAACAGAAAGCAAGAAAGAGGAGGAGCGCAAGATGCGTAAAAAGGCTGATATGCTAGCGGTAGCGATCGCAGGCGTAGATAAACGGGGCCCAGATAGAGGCAATAATAGATGGAGTAGGGAGCCTTTGAGTAGGGATCAGTGTGCGTATTGCAAGGAAGAAGGGCATTGGAGGAACGAATGTCCGCAAAGAGAGCAGTACGAGAGAGACCAACCCAGGGCAGGCTACGGAAACTTTAGAGGCAGAGCGAGAGGTAGAGGAGGTCCCGGAGGGAGTAATGGTTATAGAGGGAGTAATGGGAACAGAGGAAGTGTTAGGGAAGACAGGTATATTCCAGCAGCGCAAAGGTCTCGCGATAGAGAAGGTAGGGACTTTGTAGGATTGGCTGACACGGTCATGGAGGACTATTGATACCGACCGGGCTCCATCCCCCTTGGTCGAGCGGAGCCTATGGTCGATGTATCAATAGGGGGGAAAAGGAGTGCGTTCATGATCGACACTGGTGCTGAACATTCAGTGGTGACTAATCTAGTTGCTCCTCCATCTGGAAGGACTATTACTGTGATAGGAGCAACTGGAAGAAGTGCTGAAAGACCGGTTCTTAAAAGTCGACTCTGTACATTGGGAGGCCACGTAGTAAAACACCAATTCCTTTATATGCCTGAATGTCCAGTCCAATTGCTGGGACGTGATATGCTATCCAAATTACAAGCGCAGATTACGTTCCTACCAGATGGAACAACATCTTTAAAGTTTAATGGACCTTCAGGTATTATGACTTTATCCGTACCAAAGGAAGAAGAGTGGCGACTTTATACAGTGTTGACTAGCCAAAACCCTAGGAGTGATGAGACATTGTTTAACATACCAGGAGTTTGGGCAGAGAACAACCCACCAGGACTGGCCCGCAATATTCCACCAATAAAAATTGAACTGAAACATGGGGTTTATCCAGTGAGCCTAAGACAATATCACATCCCGCAGAAGGCTAAGAAGAACATCCAATCCTATCTGGATAAGTTCATACGGTATGGTATCCTAAAATTCTGTACTTCCCCCTGGAACACCCCATTGCTGCCTGTTCAAAAGCCCGGCACAGATGAGTATCGACCTGTGCAGGACTTAAGAGCAGTCAATGATGCGGTTGTTAGCATACATCCAGTTGTACCCAATCCATATAACCTGCTTGCTTTAATTCCGGGCGGGGCTACTTACTTCACAGTCTTAGATCTCAAAGATGCCTTCTTTTGCCTCCGAATTGCCGCAGAAAGTCAATGTATTTTCGCTTTCCAATGGGAGAACGCTGTAACGGGCTCAAAACGCCAAATGACTTGGACAAGACTGCCCCAAGGGTTTAAAAATTCACCTACCCTATTTGGTTCAGCCCTAAGTCAAGATCTATTGGATTTCGAGTCCATCCCAGGAGAGTGTGTATTGTTACAATATGTAGATGACTTGTTGATAGCAGCAGTTACAAAAGAAATCTGTCAGCAAGCAACGCACGATCTACTACACATTCTCTGGAAGGCAGGATACAAGGTGTCTAGAAAGAAGGCTCAGTTGTGTTTGCCAACTGTCAAGTATCTAGGATTCCATATCTCTGAAGGTCAAAGAATTATGGGGCCAGAGAGAAAAGAGGCTGTCTGCCAAATACCAATACCCAAGAATAGAAGACAAGTGCGAGAATTCTTGGGGGCAGCAGGCTTCTGTAGGATATGGATTCCCAGCTATGCGATACTGGCAAAACCTCTGTACGCAGCTATCAAAGGTACAGAGCACGACCCCTTCCTATGGACCCAAGAACAGCAAACGGCATTTGAAGATGTGAAGAAGGCTTTGATGAGTGCCCCAGCATTAGGTCTACCTGATCACACACGACCATTCTACTTATATGTACACGAGCAAAGAAGAATGGCTGTGGGAGTATTGACACAGTACTTGGGATCATGGCAAAGACCTGTTGCCTACATGTCTAAGCAACTGGATGCAGTGGCCAGCGGACTTCCACCTTGTCTAAGAGCCGTAGCTGCAGCCGCCCTGCTAGTAGCTGAAGCCGATAAACTCACTCTGGGTCAAGAACTTTATGTACGAGTCCCACATGCAGTACAGACGTTGTTGGATTACAAAGGAAATCATTGGTTTAGTAATAGCCGTATGACCAAGTATCAAGCAATGTTGTGTGAAAACCCAAGAGTGCATTTAGAGACTGTAAACACCTTAAATCCAGCTACCCTTTTGCCACAACCTACTGAAAGTCAACATGATTGTTTGGAAGTAATGGATGAAGTATTCTCAAGTAGACCAGATCTTCGTGATTTTCCCATCCAGAACCCCGATGTTCAATATTACACCGACGGCAGTAGTTATGTGAAAGAAGGGATCCGCTATGCAGGATATGCAG
This sequence comes from Pelobates fuscus, assembly GCF_036172605.1. Classification (NCBI taxonomy): domain Eukaryota; kingdom Metazoa; phylum Chordata; class Amphibia; order Anura; family Pelobatidae; genus Pelobates; species Pelobates fuscus. The sequence continues at coordinate 37,570,828 of NC_086318.1, read as the reverse complement.
TGACAACAATAGACAAGGTGATAGAAGCTCGGCCACTGGCGAAAGGAACATCAGCACAAAAGGCAGAATTAATAGCACTAACACGAGCGTTACAATTGGCTGAAGGTTTAAGAGTAAATATCTATACGGACTCTAAGTATGCGTTTTTAACCACTCATGCCCACGGAGCTTTGTATAAAGAAAGAGGACTACTGAATTCAGAAGGCAAAGAAATCAAGTACGCAGCTGAAATCCTACAACTATTGGAAGCAGTGTGGGAGCCGAAAGAAGTCGGTATCATACATTGTCGAGCGCATCTGAGAGGAGATGGTGATGTAACCAAGGGAAATCGGATGGCAGATAGTGCAGCTAAGCGTGCTGCTGAATCAGGAAGACAGGAGTATGTAGGGCATATAGCTGCTCTTATACCAACTCCACTGTCCCAATGGACTCCAGTTTATACAGCTCAAGAAGAGGAGTGGTTAAAGACTGAACCGGGAAAGTATCTGGAGAACAAGTGGTATCAGCTAGAAGATGGAAGAATAGTTATACCAGCATCGCTAGCGGTAGAAATTGTCCAAAATTATCACAACGGGACACATTCTGGGAGAGACAGTACTGAAGAATCTCTTAGAAAACATTTCTACATACCAAGATTGTCCAACTTGACTCAGGCCATTGTACGCAGATGTGTAACGTGTGCTAAGAATAATGCAAGACAAGGACCAGTAAAGCCACCAGGAGTTCAGTTTATGGGGGGACTCCCCATGTCCGATCTACAAATAGACTTTACAGTGATGCCTAAATCGGGTGGACATCGTTACCTGCTGGTAATTGTGTGCACCTATTCAGGCTGGGTAGAAGCATGTCCTACTCGTACAGAGAAAGCAGGAGAAGTTGTGAGATTCCTGCTACGAGAAATAATACCCCGATATGGACTACCCTGTTCTATAGGATCGGACAATGGTCCAGCTTTTGTTCACCAGTGCCTACAACAACTGACTCATATGCTTGGTATAAAGTGGAGGCTTCATACTGCATATAGACCCCAGAGTTCTGGTAAGGTAGAGAGAATGAATAGAACTATAAAGAACCAGTTGGCTAAAATGTGTCAGGAAACCCAACTTAAGTGGAACGTTCTCTTACCTATAGCCTTATTGCGAATCCGCAGTACCCCTACCAGAAGGATGGGCCTCTCTCCTTTTGAAATCATGTATGGGCGACCACCTCCCGTACTTGGTAACTTAAGGGGGGACTTGAGTCAGTTGGGAGAAGGAATTACCCGGCAGCAGGTTGTAGAGTTGGGTAAGACTATGGAGGAGGTACAGAAATGGGTACAAGATAGATTACCTGTGAATATTTATCCCCCTGTTCATAGTTATCATCCAGGAGATCAAGTGTGGATTAAAGAGTGGAATAATGTACCGTTAGGGCCCAAGTGGAGAGGTCCTTATGTTGTTCTTTTGTCTACCCCTACAGCGATAAAAGTAGCAGAAGTGACTCCGTGGATACATCACTCCAGGGTTAAACCAGCAGCAGTCGATTCTTGGCAAGTTACAGCAGATCCAGAGAATCCCTGCAAGATCCGGTTAAAACGCACTACTCAGTCGGAGTAACGAGGAATTATTGTGGATTACAAATTTTATTGTTACAGGTGTGAGTGAGAAGGCCATAATAAAGCCTGTCCGCTTACCATCACATAGTGTATAAGCCAGGAAAGTCTCGAAGGGACACCTGTGAAGATGAGCAGAACTCCATTCCCTGCAGCCCCTCACATCCTGGAAGCTGAGGCGCCATCGCACGGACGAAGACTGAGGATGACGGCGAAAGATGTGCTTTTGATAGTGTTTATTTATATGTGTTTTTATATTCAGGAAGGTAGAGGTACCGACACTCCTAGCTGTGAGGTATGCATTAAGACTACGAGAACAGGTAACCATATATCCCAAACCCTAATTTGGCATTCACAATACGAGTGTAAAGGAGATGTATCGAGATGTAGATACTTAAATATAGACTATAGTGTGTGCCATTTAGGAGTAGGAGAACCTAAGTGCTTCAGTCCGGAGTATCAGCCTCGTACAATTTGGTTGACTCTCAGGAATGGAGATCCTCAGGGGACCCTAATTAATAAAACGGTGTTAGAATCCGTACATTCTTCGGGTGTTCTGCTATTTGATGCGTGTAAAGCGATATCGAGTGGTAGAAAGCCGTGGAATGTATGTGGGGATCTTAGATGGGAGAGGACGTATGGGTCTAACGATAAATATATTTGTCCCAGTAGCAAAAATAAATATGTAAGTCCTAGATGCCCAAATAGAGATTATAACTTTTGCCCATATTGGTCTTGTGTGGGGTGGGCAACTTGGGGACAGACAGTAGACAAAGACATGATAGTGACTAAGTTGCCGACTAGCCCTTATTGTAAGTCTATGGAATGCAACCCAGTCCATATACTCATTAATAACCCCGACAAGTTCTTAGATAAGTATGGAAATTTATTTGGGTTTCAAATATACGGGACGGGTTTAGATCCTGGGACATTATTGTTTATAGGAATAGAGACTGATACGGTATCCTCCCAGACTCATCAAGTATACCATTCCTTTTACGAAGAGATGAGTATAGATAATAAGATCCCCCATAATGCTAAAAACCTGTTCATCGATTTAGCTGAAAGTATTGCCGGTAGTCTTAATGTTACCAACTGCTATGTGTGTGGAGGTACTAACATGGGAGACCAATGGCCTTGGGAAGCAAAGGAGGTAATGTCCGGTTCTGAGGCAGTTGACCAATTAATATCTACACAAGCCGATTATCATATGAGTGTTAGAGGTAAATCTGAGTGGAGATTAAAGACCTCCATCATAGGTTATGTTTGCATAGCAAGGAAAGGAATAATGTATAATACTTCTGTAGGAGAATTAACTTGTCTAGGGCAAAAAGCTTATGATGATGATACAAAGAATACAACTTGGTGGTCGGCTTCAAATGTCTCAGAACCATCTAACCCGTTTGCTAGATATGCCAATTTAAAGGATGTGTGGTTTGATCTATCCATCACATCTACCTGGAGAGCCCCAGCAAATTTGTACTGGATCTGTGGTAAGAAAGCCTATTCGGAGCTGCCACAGGACTGGGAAGGGGCATGTGTGTTGGGTATGCTCAAACCATCCTTCTTCTTGTTACCGATTGAAACAGGTGAGACTTTAGGTGTTAAAGTGTATGATGTGAATCATAGGAAGAAAAGGGGACCCATAGAGATAGGCGCCTGGGAAGATGATGAATGGCCTCCCCAGCGTATTATAGATTACTATGGGCCAGCCACGTGGGCTGAGGATGGTACCTTTGGTTATAGAACCCCTATTTATATGCTCAACCGTATTATAAGATTACAGGCGGTGGTTGAGATTATCACAAATGAGACATCACAAGCGCTCAATCTTCTAGGGAAGCATAACACCAGGATGAGGACAGCAGTCTACCAAAATAGATTAGCCTTGGATTACCTTTTGGCAGTAGAGGGAGGTGTATGTGGGAAGTTTAACCTAAGTAATTGCTGTCTTCAAATAGATGACGAAGGGCAAGCAATAGCTGAGCTTACTAGCCATATGGTTAAACTAGCGCATGTGCCTACTCAGGTATGGAAAGGGTACAATCCAAGTAGTTGGTTTGGTAGCTGGTATGAGTGGTTTGGAGGGCTTAAGGCAGTGGTAGGTGGAGTCCTACTGATTTTACTGTTGTGTCTACTCCTACCGTGTCTTATACCCTTAGTAGTTAGGTCTGTGCAAAGCCTGATAGGAAGTATAGCAGAGAGGAAGGCTGCTGCACAGATAATGGCGATATATAAGTATAAGGCTCTAGATCAGGGAGAACCAATGCAAGAAGATGAATGTTGAAGATTCACATCATAAGATAAGTCTGGTCTGGTTCATGGTAACCTGAGGTATATGCAAACCAAGGTTAAGTGATGCCTCAAGTAATTGTGAAATATCAGAGGCATCAAAGGGGGGAATGTGATGTAATTCCAGTAAAATACAAGTTTAGCAGGCTAAGATTGCCACAAGGCATATGTATGTATATGTGTTTGTAGTATCAGTTGGTTAATTACACGTAGCTAAGATACTGTCATCACTGTACTGACCAGGTGCAGGAATGTAAGAACTGGAATTACGCGTCCCTCTCCTTTGTATCAGATGAGCCACGTGGTTAGACCGGATGGATGAGTTTAGACTCTATTCATTAAATAGGTTAAGGGTATGTGTGGGTGTAGTTAATTGTGGGAGGAGCTACAGTGCTATATAAGGAATGTACTCTATGTATTCAGTACTCAGACTTTGCTGTATTTTGGTGACGCTAGTCCCTCTGAGTCCCGATCGGTGATCCAATAAAGAATCTCTTCCTTCCTGAAGAAACCTGTGTCCATCTCTCTGTGCTTGGCTTCCGTCAGTTTCTCCGGTATCAGTTTAATTTGGTCAAGAATGTTATATTTGATTTATTTTTTTTATTTTTTTTAAACTTAATGTGGTTCTATACTAAACGTTGTCATGGTAATTGATTTGCAAATAGCAGAAGGAAATGTTTTGTCTCTTAGGGGTAATATGATGGGTAAGGAGCACAGACCCTATGAATCAGGAAGGCCATGTTCTACCTGCAGAAATTCCTGTGAAGGCAAACTATGCAGTGAGTATTTTGTGTATTTCAATGATTTCTTCATTTAGTATTCAGTCTTGTAGTCGTGTGGTTTCCGAGGGGCTTCCAGCTATTTTGCACCTTCAACAGTTTATGTTTTCTTGACCATTTCTCCATCATTCCCCTCATTGCATTGTGGGAAAATAACATGGCTGAGTCACTAAACATCTTACCTGTATTTAAAGGAAACTTTAAAAAAGTCAGTTGAGGTCAAAGATCCTTTATCCACCAAGTGCCAAGTATGAGGAACAATTACTTCATCTCATGAAGCCATTTTGAACCAATTCTTAAAACTCTCATAATGCACATTGGTTGTGCCTTAGTTTGGAAGAGTCAGCTGTCAGGTGCAGCAATAATCTACAACAGGGCCACAAGGAAAACACCAAACTGGCATGAATATCCACTATTTGTAAAATGGTTAAACCTTTTAAAGAGAAACTATAGCAGGGCTGGACTGGCCTACCGGGATACCTGGAGATTTCCCGGTAGGCCGCCTTCCCTGGGACTGTTTTGAGCCTTGGCTGCACCCATCCACAAGCCAGGAATTTTTTTTTGTTCTGGTTCATCCTGTCGCGGCCACACAGCGCGCCGCGGTCAATGGTCCAGCATAGATTTTTCTTACGGCCGCGGCCCGCTGGATGTGAGCAGCAACAACATGAGCTGGATGTGAGTAGCAACATGCGCGGCGGCCGGCTACAGTGCACAGCATTGCGGTGGCATCTTGCCAGATCTGCAGAACGCTCTGCAAGACAGAGCAGAGCCCAGACAAGACTGCCCTGTGACTGTCTGCATCTTCAAGTACAGTACAAGTAGGGGTATTGTAAGTACCCTTGTCTTGACTCCTTTATCTTATTTTTTTTTTTTTATTTAATAACCCTCCTATCCCACAGAAGCCCCTTTGTGCTTCTGTTTCAGACATATTGTCTACTAAATAGTTGTCTGGCGTGTTGAGGACACCTACTAGTGAGACAAGCTGCATGGCATTCTAAATATAAAATTAAATGGACATATATATTTAGCTATAAGTAATTTAGTTATTTTATCTTACCCACTATTAACCCACTACACCCCTTGCCATCTTACCCCGTATTAACCCACTACACCCCCTGCCATCATAATCCACTAAAGCCCCTATTAACCTACTACACCCCCTGCCATCTTACCCCCTATTAGCCCCCTATTAGCCCACTACACCCCCCGCCATCACACCCCTATTAACCCACTATACCCCCTGCCATCTTACCCCCTATTAAACCACTACACCCCCTGCCATCTTACCTGTATTAACCCACTACACCCCCTGCCATCATACCCCCCATTAACCCACTACAGCCCCTATTAACCTACTACACCCCCTGCCATTTTACCTGTATTAACCCACTATACCCCCTGACATCTTACCCCCTATTAACCCACTACACCCCCGCCGTCATACCCCGTATTAACCCACTACACCCCCTGCCATCTTACCCCCTATTAAACCACTACACCCCTTGCCATCTTACCCCGTATTAACCCACTACACCCCCTGCCATCATACCCCTATTAACCCACTACAGCCCCTATTAACCTACTACAGCCCCTGACATCTTACCTGTATTAACCCACTACACCCCCTGCCATCTTACCACCTATTAACCCACTACACCCCCGCCATCACACCCCTATTAACCCACTATACCCCCTGCCATCTTACCCCTATTAAACCACTACACCCCTTGCCATCTTACCCCATATTAACCCACTACACCTCCTGCCATCATACCCCTATTAACCCACTACACCCCCTGCCATCATCCCCCCTATTAACCCACTACACCCCCTGCCATCTTACACACTATTAACCCACTACACCCCCTGCCATCTTATCCAGTATTAATCCACTACACACTCTGCCATCCTGCGCCCTATTGACACACTACACACCCTGCACTTACACACAACACACTCTATATACCCCCTGCACTTACACACACACACTACGCAGATTCTATACCCCTTTAAATACACACACACACTACATCTCCTGCACTTACACACAAACCCATTGCACACACTCTATAACCCTCATACACACACCCATCACTCACATACACAAAGTACACAAACTCTATACCCCCTAAACATACACTACACTCTCCACACTCACACACTCTATACCCTCTATAGATACACACTACACCCCCTGCACTCATACACTACACCCTCTATATCCCTTATACACACCACACCCCCATGAATTCATTCCCACACACACACACACACACACTACTCTATATACGCATACACACACAATTAACACGCCCCCCCCTTTTGGCCCCGCCTCTCACAGTGGGCTGCTCTGCCATTAACTGCCCGGGCTGAATTTTTGTCCCAGTCCGGCCCTGCACTCAGGGCCGGATTAACATAGGGGCTAATGGAGCTGCAGCTCCAGGCCCAGGCCCATGGAATAGGCCCATTGATTAAAAAAAAAAAAAATAATTGTACTTTTTTTTTTCACACACTACTCTTAGGGTTGTTCACCTGGCCGGTATTTATTTATTTATTTGAGGCTGCCTGGCCGGTGCCGATATTGCAGTAATACCGGCAATACAAATGGCAGTATTTTTCTCATTATAAACAGAGATTACTCTGAAATACCATTACTGGCCAGCAGGGGTCGCTGTGTGTGTGGAGAGAGGCAGGGATAGGAAGTTACAGCATTTACCTGCATTGCTCTACTCACTGATCCGCAGGGGAGCAGCTACACAGCACAAATAATCCAGACAGCAGCTCCCATCCTGCAGAGACAGCCTACAGCTCAGAGAAGTGAGGGATGGTGTAAAGGCTGCAGGGAGACATGGGGACACTGAGACACTAGGGGACACATTGAGACCTCTGGGGATGCTGAGACACTTGGGGACACTTGGAGACATGGGGACACAGACACAAATACACACATGGGGACACTGAAACACTAGGGGACATGGAGACACAGACACACATGGGGACACTGAGACACTGGGAGACATGGGGACACAGACACTAGGAACACAATGTCCCCAAGTGTATCAGTGTCCCCATGTCTCCCAGCCAGTGTCCCTGGTGTCTCAGTGTCCCCATGTCTCCCAGTGTCCCTAGTGTCTGTGTGCCCATGTCTCCCAGTGTCCATAGTTTCTCAGTGTTCCCATGTCTCCCAGTGTCCCTAGTGTCTGTATGTCCATGTCTCCCAGTGTCCCTAGTGTCTCAGTGTCTCTAGTCTCCCAGTATCCCTAGTGTCTCAGTGTCCCCATGTCTCCCAGTGTCTGTGGCCCCATGTCTCAGTGTCCCCATGTCTCCCAGTGTCTGTGTCCCCATATCTCCCAGTGCCCCCAGGTCTCTCAGTGTCCCTGGGTGACATGGGGACACAGAGACATGGGGATACAGAGACATTGTGATGCATAGTCTCAGTGTCCCCATGTTTCACAATGTCCCCTCGTGTCATGGGGACACTGGGAGACATGGGGACACATACACTAGGGGACACTGGGAGACAGGGAGACACTGGGAGCAATCCATCTATACAGCAGAATAAAACTAAGTAGTTTATTGGTGATTTCACAGCATTTTGTCACTGTCACTCCTTGTGATTTACATCATGTGATGTCACGCATGCATAATTAGTTATGCAAATTAGTAAGGCCTGTAATTTTTTTAGGCAACCCTAATTACTCTTCACATACTCTTGATTAAGTATGGAAACTTAAGAGGGATGTAGAGGAACAAAACTTGTGTGGACTAGCTGAAATTAAATTAGTTAAGGTAATGCTGACTTTGGTCTCTCTAACACTGTGCCATGTTCCCTTTCTTCTACACTCACTACATCCACCTTTTCTCTGTCTCAGACTGTATACCAGGAGCTTCTTCCTTCTAGTAAGTAGATTAGGATAGAAGTGGACCAGCGAGTACTAGGGGACAGTCCTTAGAAAGCATAGAACTAGCGCATCATTAGATGCATTTATGCCAAGCTCAGGAAGCTGTTGGCCAGCATGCATGATTGGCAGGCAGCCTGACATGCATTCATGCTAGACTCGCCTTCCAATTATTTGGGCAGACACGCCTCCTTTTTGGGCATGTTCGGCCCTTTCGGAAGTTCTGGTTACATGATCCGCGTCACTGGCCCACCCTTTTACCCTGCCCATTGACTTACTGCTTCACTGGACACTGCTGTTAGGGGGTATGGATTTACTTCAAAGATGAAAGCATAATTTAGAGAGAGATTAGCATATTTTAAGAGAATCTGAGTTTTTTTTTTTTATAGCTGCATCCTATAAGTTTCCCTCCGGCAACATCTCCACCAGATCCATAATGCTTAAGAGGTATGTCTGTTTTAGTGTTTTTGGTCGATAATATTCTGTACTTAGGCCCCTTATAATTGTCAGCACCAGGCCCACTGGGCTCTTAATCCGGCCCTGCCTGCACTATAATCACCCAGACCACTTCATCTCATTGAAGTGGTCTGGGTGCAGTGTCATTGTACCCTTAGTTACAGTTTAAGAGAAACTGCATTGTTTATATTGCAGGGTTAATTAAGTCAGCCTCTAGTGGCTGTTTTCCAGACAGCCACTTGAGGTGCTTCCTGCGTTTTCATGGAGTTTAAACCCTTGAAACATCCTCACACTTTGCATGAGGATGGCCAGCCCAGCATCTTCAAACTCCCTATATAAAAGCATTGATTCAATGCTTTCCTATGGTGAAGTTCTAATGCGCTTAAATGAAGGAAAGTGTGGAATGGATTTTAACCCTTTCAACACCACGGTGAGTGCGGAGGCAGCGGGACACTATGGTGTTTTGTATTCCTAATGCTATAGTATTCCTTTTAAATAGATAAAAAGACACTTGTTTTATCTTCCCAACATTGACTCTCCTGACCCATTTCTTCTTATTTTTTTGAACCCATTAAGAACTAATTCTGAAAAGCCATATATAACATAATGCTTGATTTATTGCATCAGTAATGATCTATTTGACAAACATTAAAACGTTCTTTATGTTTTTTTGTTTCCAGAAAAACTTCCAGGTAACAAACAGGATCTTGATGACGTCCGTAAGAAAACTGTTGGCTAATATAGTTCACTTTAGTTTGTACTATGAAGCTGACCAAACTAAATGATCACTGGTAAAATAACGAATCATTCAATCTTAGCGGAATGATTTTTGATTTGCTTAGCAGTTTAACAATTTGAATGTCAGAGACAGGTATAAAGTTTTGCATAATGTTTTATCGATCACCAAACTGTCATGTTAAAATGTTACTGATTCAGCCATTCTTTTAATAACCCATATACCAAATGTATTTCTTCTTTTTTGGCAACAATAAAACAGCTAGTAATTTTCACAGTCTCAGTTGACCTATACCATTATCAATTTAGAATGGCCTACATCCTATGGTTCTAAACAAGGCAATTCATCAACATATATAAACAGGAACTCAAGTTTTATAAAGAAAGTGTTAGACGTTCTTCAGATAACCAGTATGTTGATGTTTAAGCTCTTGTTATGAGACCATTAGCAAGTTGTACTTTCTCATTAAATCAAACAGTGCTCTAAGCATTTTTATATTCTTTCACACCTTTGTCTCTCTAAACAGTTAAGGAGCATCATAATGTACGATATAGTTTTTAAACCCTTAAGGACACATGACATGTGTGACATGTCATGATTCCCTTTTATTCCAGAAGTTTGGTCCTTAAGGGGTTAAATCACAATTATTATAACTATTTCAGTTAAAGGGACACTCCAGGCACCAAAACAACTTCATCTAAATGATCTCCACTGACCCTCTGGCAGCATCCGGCTTCAGAATTTTCAAAATCCAGAAGCCCAGAGTGCCACATGGCAGTGGCATCACTGATTGGCTGAGAACGGTTGGCTGACACTCTCAGCCAATCAGTGACTTCCCATTTTCTAAACTGGTTTGAGAAAGGTACGCTTCTTTCTAAGACAGTTTAGTAAATGCAGATCGCTCTCAGTCCGGTCTCAGCCAAATAGAGTGCCGCTGCCCGGCGGCACTCTGCGCTTCCTGATTATGAAAATTCTGAACCTGGATGCCGCCAGAGGGGAAGTAGATTTCACCGCTGAAGGCAACTTAGGAGAACTAAGAGAATGGTTTAACCCTTTGAGGTAAGATTGCCTCTAAGGTCCTCCTGACGCCATAGCAACTCTATTTATATGATGTTGATTTGGTGCCTGGAGTGTCAGTTTAAGTGTATGGTTTGGAAAAATCCCTTACTCGAAAGGCATCACGGTGTGGTGCAATACAGGGAAAGTTTATTAGGATCAGTAGAGCATAATCACATGCATGATTAAGGCTTGACATAAAAACATGGTATGAATAGTAAACAACTAGCAAAACAATACATATTTATTGTTTTGTTAGTCGTTTGTCTGCATGTTAATTGAAATGTACACAATGGAAATGTTTCCTGTATGCATTATACCATTACAGAAATATTAGGTGCCTAAAACAAATTAGAGATTATATGATTTTATTTTCTTGGTATATTTCCGTAAGATAGAAGCAGGCATACAATTATAATATATACAATAACTATGAGACCAATAGATAAACAGAAATTACAAAAAATAAAATGTAGCAGAACCTAAACAGAAAGAGAATATATATTAACGGTTTCCACTTATCTGTTGACCATATGCTCCCTGGATCCTGGGAAACTGACATGATGTCTCCCTCTTCAGTTAATTTAGGAAAACCTGCACTCAAAATGATTTACAAAAGCAAGAAATAGGCGCTCACTATAATAATAGAGTGGAAGGCAGGAGTGAACCAGCAGGTATTGCCAAACCTTGCATAAAGTACAAAACGTGATGAAAAGAGATGTAATAAACCGCACCAAAAAAATACATTTATACAAAGAACCAGTGTCTAATAAGATATATATGTGCACTTATTGGAGGTCAATAGTTTCTGTCTTTAGAGAACCTGTCTTTAGAGAACAAAACAGAATAAGAAAAAGTAATAGTGTAATATGCCACTGCTATTTTAAAGGATTTAAAACAATAAAAGACTAACTCACACTATCTAGAGTTACTAAGAGCTCTGCTGTATAGCGCTTGGATGGAATAATCCCCGTCTTGGGATGTGTGGGTATGCAATGTAGTAGGTTTCCAATGTTCATTAACCATGAAGAATAAAGCAGAGAGAAAATCCAATGGTATAGTATATTGATGGCAAATACCAGATAATAAAGAGTAGGTATCCTACTTACAGTTTCCGAGGTAAAACTGTATAGTACATCTTCCATCATGCCACAGAAGAGGTTCGGACTCGTTATTTCTATGTGACGCGTGTGACCTTCAAACATTTAGGAAGTTGAACAGCACACCAGACTATGCTAATTAGGAATAGACTGCCTATATAAACTGGGACATTTGTAATGAGCATCCACACTTCTGAGCAAGCGCAATCTGGGTTAAATGCCTCAACTGGTACTGGAGCACGTTATTCCTTAATTAATGCTTTTATTGCTATATATGTATATACTTTTAATAATACAGTTAAAGGATCACTATAGGGTCAGGAACACAAACCCTATAGTGAAAACCCACCATTTAGGTGGCTTGCCCCATCCCCCCATAACCCCGTCAGAATAGGTTAAGACTCACCTTATGGTCATCTTAGATTTTGATTCCAAAATTATAGCTCGTCAATAGGAGTTTCTTCAACACTAAAGGTTTGTTTGAAGGACAGAGATTGCTATTGTTGCCGGTAAAGGTTTTATGTGGTCAATGTAAAGGATTTCAAGGCATAGAAAATATTCCATGTGTGAAAGAACATACACTGTCCTGGTTGTTGACATTGCAGCTAAACCATACCTTGGCAAAAGCATGTGTTCTAGGGAAAATGCCAATACAATCAAAATTTAACATAGAACAGATCACATAGAACAGATCACAATCAATTTCCCTGTTTCTACCTGTGGCCCATCTTCAGACTAAGCTTGCATAGTGGAGAAAACCCTTATAAGGGCTTTCCCATGTTATCTACATTTAGCTACAGCATTCTGATATTGGAACGCTTGTGAATGTGCATTGGTGGCATTGGGTTCCAAATCTTATTAAAATCTGCGCTAAGAGAATCTTCTTAAAACATATGTATAGTGTTCAGATGCAAAAGAGCCGACTTTAATGCAGCTATCAAATGCGCATTTTCATACATCGATTTGTAAATTATTATCATACCTAAGTGACTATTTCCAGCTGACACTCACCTGCAGATTTTTTTATTCCAGAAGATAGAGTGCCATTTATATTTGCTGCACATTTGCACTGGCCGACAGTAATCCACATGTATTTAGAATTAGTAAATATGAGAATTGCGGCTGGAATTCGGTCACTTTCACCACATTTTCTCCATTTAGACTAATCCTACCAGTATCACACAAAAATTGGCTCAGAATATGATATTTCTGATCTTTGTTGACTTGTACATATTTAAATATAGGTATTATTATTGGCATTTATATTACGCCAATTTATTCTGCAGTGCTTTACAATATGTACTGTTTTTTGTGTGCAAACTAATACATTTTGCATTGTACCATGAAATAAGAAAACATAATGTACCTTGTCAAGAGGGATTAGAAAAGCATGTTTGATGTTTGCCTTGGTAATCCTTTATAACACAAAATTAGCTTGGCATTAAATAGCTGATATTAAGGTCAGAAGACTGTGTTGTCCACTCTAAAACCATCACCTTTTCTCCTGTAACCACTGGAGGGTCAACTTGGCCTTGTGCTTAGGGTCATTGTCATGGTGGTAAGTCCAAGAGAGTTCCACGCGCAGCCAGGGCTGGTGCAAGGATTTTTGGCTACACAGGCAAATATGCATTTTGCCCCCCCATTTTGGCTGAAATCTTTATTGGTCTACCTGACCTTGGCTTGGTATCAAAAGATCCCCGAATTGTATACTTCTTAATAAGTGATTGAACAGTACTGACTGGCATATATAAGGCTTTGGATATCTTTTTTATCTCCTTTTCCATCTTTATAAAGCTCCATTACCTTGTTGCGCAGGTCTTTTGACAGTTCTTTTCTGCTCCCCATGGCTCAATACCTACCCTGCTCAGTGCGCATACATGAGAACTAACAAACTCATTGACTCTTTCTACACAGACACTAATAGCAATCTAAAAAGCCAAAGGTGTGGGAAATTAACCTTTAATTGCCATTTTAACATGTGTGTCACATTGTGTGTCTTTAACAAGGCCAAACATTCAACGGTATGTAAACTTCACATTTGGGTGAATTCTGTTATCATTATGATTTAAAAAGGAGGCAAACAACTATGTGATAATAAATGGCTTCATATGATCACTATCCTTCAATTAAATGGTTTTTTTTTGCATCATCAGTCATATTTTAAAAATCAATGCCACAATTTCACAATTTCTGCCAGGGTATGCAAACTTTTGAACACAACTGTATGTATCTTATACGTTAAAAACATGTTCCTGCTAGCAGCCTATCATTTAATGACCACATTGATAAAATAGACATAGTGAAAGACAATATTTGTAGAGGAAATTATTTCTACCCAGAGTGAAATGTTGTTATGGAATGTATATACATAGAATATATACCTATATTAAAAGAACACTATAGTGTTAGGAATACAAACTTGCATAGTGTCCCTGTCCCTACTGTCCCAACTTATTGAGTGAGCATTAAAATAAAAAAAAAGGTTTACTCACTTTTTTCCTGCTCAAAAGCTCCTCAATGTGGGTATAAAACAACGTTCCTCATGGAAAAAACATTGAATCAGTGCTTTCCTATGGAGGCTTTCGTATCTTGAGTGCAATGAAAGCACCTCTTGTGGCTGCCATTCTGACGATAACTGGAGATGGAGTTAACCATGTAATGTAAACATTGTAGTCTTTAAAAAAATGTTTTAGATTGCAGGGTTAAATGGACAGGACCACTGCAACCAAACCACTTCATTGAGATTAAGTGGTTTGGCTGACTATAAAGTCCCTTTATGAAAGGTACTATGATCTGAGGGAGGCTGGTGTATATAGGGTCATGACAGAAGTTCTACGCTGGTTTTAATAAAGAAGTATTGTGTCTGGTAGCGTCATTGCCTCACAACGCTGTATCACAAAAATGTTGCCAGAGAGAAGTTATGATACTGGTTAACTGGTTAAAACTTCAAACTATGTGAAACAGACAGAGCATCATGAGAAACTTTTCATTTGATTTACTTTGATGAATGAGATACAACGTGTAACCAGGCTTTGCATTCTACCTTATTCATTCTCCTTTAGAAAGATATTGAAGAACTGCTTTCTATCAGGCCTCACATTATCCTTTTTGTAATTGGCTGCACTCTTGCCAGGGCTCGAGTCCTGCAGGAACGCGTGGGAATGGCGTTCCTGCACTTTTTTCACAGCAGGAACGCCGTTCCCCCTTCACACACTCAGGGGGCGGCAAAAATGCCGCCCCCAAATGCCCTGTGTTCCCCCTGTCACGGAGGGGGTACCTGATTGAGCCCCCCGGCGGGCGGCTCTCTTCCTGTCACACGCTGCGAGGGAGCTCTCTGCTCCCTCTCGCCGCTCGCCCTTGTCTGATGCAGGGAGACGGAATATGATGTCATATTCCGGCTCCCAGCATCAGCAGACAGCCCGCGCGGTGAGTGGGAACAGAGAGGACACAGCTCCCTCGCCGCGTGTGACAGGGAGAGAGCCGCCTGCCTCACTGCAGCCCCACTGGACCCAAGGGAGCCATCCATGCCAGGTTTCTTAAAATGTTAATATTAATAATTTGTATATATGTATGTCTGTGTGTGAATGTGTGTATGTTTGTTAGTGTATGTCAGTTCCTCTCTGCTCCCTCTCGCCGCGCGCTGTTTTCTGATGCAGCAAGCCGGAATATGACGTCATATTCCAGCTCCCAGCATCAGCAGACAGCCAGCACGGCGAGTGGGAGCAGAGAGGACACAGCTCCCTCACCGCTTGTGACAGGGAGAGAGCCGCCCGCCTCACTGCAGCCCCACTGGACCCCAGGGACCCATCCATGCCAGCTTTCCTAAAAGGTAGGGAGGCTGGGTGGGTGGGAAATGTTAATATTAATAATTTGTATATATGTATGTCTGTTTGTGTATGTGTGTATGTCTGTTAGTGTATGTATGTGTGTGTGTATGTATGTGTGTGTATGTCTATTAGTCTATGTATGTGTGTATGTCTGTTAGTTTATGTATGTTAGTGTTTGTGTGTGTGTGTCAGTGTGTGTATGAGTGTATTTATGCCTGTTAGCGTATATATGTGTGTGTGTATCAGTGTATGTGCTTCTGTTAGTGTATGCATGTATGAGTGTATGTGCTTCTGTTAGTGTATGCACGTGTGTGTGTATCAGTGTATGTGTTTCTGTTAGTGTATGCATGTATGAGTGTATGAGTGTATGTGCTTCTGTTAGTGTATGCATGCGTATGTTTGAGTGGATGTGCTTCTGTTAGTGTATGCACGTGTGTGTATACGTGTATGTGCTTCTATTAGTGTATGCATGTGTATGTTTGTGTGTATGTGCTTCTGTTAGTGTATGTTTGTAAGTGTCTGTCAAATCAGTGAGAGTCTGTTTGTCATTTAGTGTGTCTGTCAGTGTGTTTGTGTGTGTCTCTCTGTCAATGAATGAGTGTGTGTCAGTGAATGTGTGTGTGTCAAATCAGTGACGTCTGTGCGTTTGTCATATAGTGTGTGTATGTTACTGTCAGTGTGTATCTGCCAGTGTGTGTCAGTGAATGTGTGTGTGTCTGTCAGAGTGTGTGCTTAAAGGGACACTATATGCACACAGACAACTTCAGCTCATTGAAGTGGTCTGGGTGCAGTGTCCCAGTCCCCTTAAACATGCAAGTGTAATTATTACAGTTTGCCAGAAACTGCAATAATTACCTTGAGGGGTAACTCCACCTCTAGTGGTTGTCTACCAAACAGCCACTAGAGGAACTTTCGGGTGGTTAGGTGACCAAAAGTTGCCTAATTGATGCTGGACGTCCTCACGCTGTGCATGAGGACATCCAGCATCTGCTAAATACCCATAGGATTTTAACCCCTTCAATGTCGAGTGGGGGAGGGGGGCACCATAGGGAATTATAGTGCCAGGAAAACAGCTTTGTTTTCCTGGCACTATAGTATTTCTTTAAAAGGAGCAGGAAACGGTGGAGTCTAAAGAGTGAGTGTCTGAATGTGTGTGTGCACGTGCTTATATATGCATACAAGTGTTTTGGTTTTCTTTGGGGGGGGAGTTCCCACACTTTTTTCCCCAGGACTTGACCCCTGACTCTTGCACACCTAAGGCCTTGAGCATGGTGGTTCAACAAACTCTGTGCCAGAGTCTGTCTCCATAACACCACTACAATCTGAAAATGAATTATGTAGACACAGACTGTCACGATACTGGGGAACCCAACACCCTAACACACACACAGACACACAGACAGAAAGTGTGCAGTACCGGTCCTTAGAGTGGCCGGGCTAAGCACACACAAAATAATCAGGAGACAAGCCGAGTAAGGGGAACCAGAAAACAGAATAACGAGAAACAAGCCGAGGTCAAAGGGTAGGAGAAAGTCACAAAGTCAGTATAACAAGCCAGAGAGTACGTAACCAGAAAGCACACGTTCAGAATCAATACTATAAAGCAAAGACCACAACAGGGCACAGATAGACAGGAAAGGTAAGTATTTAAATCCTAGCCTGAATCCTGATTGGCTAACCACCAATCAGTATTAACAAAACACACGTGGGGGATATCTATACCCCCCACTGTGTTTGTTGCACTGTAGCTTTAACACCGGGTCACGTGAGTGACCCCGGCGCTTAGATAATAGTGCCGGCTCCCAGCGTGCAGCGTTAGACATGCTGCCGCTGGGAGGAGGAGAAGAGGACGCGAGCGGCGTGTCAAGAGGAGAGGACGCCGCTCGCTTATCGGTAAGGGGAGAGGGGACCGCGGGCGGCGACGGACCGAGGGTGAGTGCTGCGAGAGGATTGCAGCCTCCCCTCACCGCTGCCCACGGAGCCCTGACATAACCCCCCCCTCGAAGACCGCCCAGAGGGCGGGAAGACGAAGGCTTCAAAGGAAACCGCGCATGAAAGGAGCGGATCAAAGAGGGCGCGTCCAAGTCAGAGACAGAAACCCATGACCGCTCCTCTGGGCCGTAACCCTTCCAATCAACCAGATACTGCAACCGACCTCGAGAGAAACGAGAATCAAGGAGAGCAGCCACCTCATATACGTCACTAGAGACCGCGCGGAGGGCATCGGAACGCCTGAGAGACCCAGAGAACCGATTACAGAGCAAGGGCTTCAAAAGGGAGGTGTGAAAGGTGTTAGGTATGTGCATGGAAGGGGGCAAGGCCAGGGAGTAAGACACAGGATTCACCCTACGCAACACCTTATAGGGACCAAGGAACTTGGGCGCGAAATTCATCGAGGGAACCCTAAGGCGGAGATTCCTAGAGGACAACCAAACCCTATCACCCGGAGCATAAGAAGGAGCCGCACATCTGCGACGATCAGCAAATCTCTTTTGAGTAGCAGCAGCACGACAAAGAGCAGCATGGACCTGATCCCACATCTTCCGGAAGGAGGCGAGGTGCTCGTCCAAAGCGGGCATACCCTTGTCGGAGAACACACCGGGAAGAACAGCGGGTTGGAACCCATAAGCCACCATAAAAGGACTTACGCCAGTAGAAGAATGAGACACAGTGTTCCTGGCAAACTCAGCCCAGGGAAGGAGATGGGACCAGTTGTCCTGGTGTGCATTCGTGAAACAGCGTAAATACAACTCCACAGACTGATTTGCTCGTTCGGCAGCTCCATTAGATTGCGGATGATAGGAGGAAGCAAACGATAAGGAGACCCCCATCTCAGCACAAAAGCCTCTCCAAAACCGAGAGACAAACTGAGGACCCCTGTCAGATACGATATCTTGTGGTATACCATGCAAGCGGAACACTTCTTTGGCAAACACCTGAGCCAACTGAACCGCAGAAGGTAGCTTCTTAAGCGGAATGAAGTGCGCCATTTTAGAGAACCTATCCGTTACAGTCAAAATTACTGTCTGCCCATCAGATGAAGGAAGATCCACAATAAAGTCCATGGATAAGTGTGTCCACGGTTTCTTGGGTACAGATAGGGGCATAAGGAGTCCCAGGGGTTTAACATTAGGGGACTTACACTGTGTACAGACACGGCAAGCCTGCACGTAATCTACCACGTCTTTTTTGAGTGAGGGCCACCAAAACTGTTGGACAAGAGCCTTGTAAGTCTTGTTAACCCCTGGATAACCGGCCGTTTTGGCTGTGTGAAATAAAGTTAACAACTTCTTTCTGTCTTTTACTTTCACGTACAGCTTACCAGTAGGAGTCTCAGAGGGTGCTTGGGATTGGTATGACTTGATACCATCAAGAAAAAGAGACGAGATAACCAAACGGGTAGTAGCTATTATATTAGTTGTGGGTACAATGGGCTCAGGAGTGGAGGTAATAGAATCTACAGGTTCGTACTGGCGGGAGATGGCATCAGCCTTGACATTTCGATAACCAGGCCTGTATGTGATTATGTACTGAAAACGTGAGAGAAATAAAGACCATCTAGCCTGACGAGAGGATAACCTCTTAGCATCTGCGATATAGGATAGATTTTTATGATCGGTTATAACCAGAATCTTGTGTCTAGCTCCCTCTAACAAGTACCTCCATTCTTTAAATGCCATCACTATAGCTAATAATTCTCTGTTCCCAATGTCGTAATTCTTTTCAGACTCTGACAAGCGTTTTGAAAAGTAACCACAGGGAAGGAGGGGTTCGTCATACGATTGTCTTTGTGACAACACTGCTCCTATACCTGATTCAGAGGCGTCTACTTCCAGTACAAAGGGAAGGGAAGGATCAGGATGGTGTAACACAGGGGCAGTGGCAAATGCCTTTTTTTAGAGTCTCGAAGGCCACAATAGCATTAGGATTCCAAACCCTGGGGTGTAAACCCTTTTTTGTCAGTTTAGTGATAGGGGAAATAATGGATGAGAAGTTTTTAACAAACTTTCTATAATAATTGGCAAACCCTATAAATCGATGTATTGCCTTAAGTCCTTGGGGAAGGGGCCAGGACAGTATAGCTTCCAATTTTGAAGGATCCATGCTGAATCCTTGTTCAGAAATAACATAACCCAGGAATTGTACAGAAGTTTGGTCGAATAAGCATTTCTCTAATTTACAATAAAGACCGTTCTGCAACAACCTTTTAAGCACCATCCTAACATGAGTATGATGTGTCTCCAAATCCGGAGTATATACCAGTATGTCATCAAGGTAGACTACGGCACAGACATGCAGTAGGTCTCTAAGGACATCGTTTATGAGATCCTGAAATACGGCAGGAGCATTACACAATCCAAAAGGCATGACTAGATACTCGTAATGCCCACTGCGTGTATTGAACGCCGTTTTCCATTCATCGTTCTCCTTGATACGAACAAGGTTATAAGCCCCCCTGAGGTCTAATTTAGTGAAGAACTTAGAACCTTTCACACGATCAAACAACTCAGTGATGAGGGGGATAGGGTAGGCGTTTTTAATCGTAATGTTGTTAAGACCCCTGTAGTCTATACATGGCCTCAAGTCGCCTTCCTTCTTAGCCACAAAAAAGAAACCAGCCCCAGCAGGAGAGGAGGACCTTCTAATAAAACCTTTACTTAAGGACTCCCGTATGTACTCCTCCATGATCTGGTTTTCTTTCTCAGAAAGAGGGTAGACCTTACCTCTAGGAGGCATAGTACCCAGTAACAGGTTTATGGCACAGTCATACTCCCGATGTGGAGGTAGCTTATCTGCCTCCCGTTTCTCAAAAACCAATGCAAGGTCTGCATATACAGAAGGGACAGAAACAGAAAGTGGTTTAGCCGTGGGCACATTGAGTGAACAAACAGGACGTACATGAGCCATACAATCTCGTTGACAAGATTCCCCCCAGGAGAGTATATCTAAACAACCCCAGTCAAGTACCGGGTTGTGCTTAACTAACCAGGGAAAACCCAGAATGATGGAGGCAGTAGGGGAGTCAATTATTTGGAAGGTTAACCTTTCCTTGTGCAAAGCACCCACAGACATAATGATTTCTTGGGTTTCATGGGTTACCAGAGGTTTCTCAAGCGGTCTACCATCTATGGCCTCAACGGCCAAGGGGGTGGCCTTTTGGATCAAAGTCAAGGTTGCGGTTTTGGCAAAGTTCTCATCCATAAGGTTGTCTGCCGCACCTGAATCGATCAAGGCTTTAGTTGTTATGGTGGTTTTATTGACCAAAAGAGAAACCGTAATAAATGGTCTGGAGATGGACACATGAGGGGACAAAGTCATAACACCCGAGGCCGACCCCTCTCTAGGCCTTAGGTGCTGTAGTTTCCCTGTACCTTAGGGCAAGCATTACAGTGGTGCCCCCTCTTTCCACAATAAAGGCATAACCCCTCCCTTCTACGGTACGCTCTTTCAGCCTCAGTTAACCCCGTAGCGCCCAATTACATGGGTTCAGGGGATGGTGGCTGTTACAGACCGTTTCAGCATAAAAGGGGAAAAATCCATTTAGGCGATAATCCCCTTTTCACAAAAAGGCACAGCTACTGTAAAAGCACCAAAACTCACGAATTCGGATATAGGTGAATACATCAAACTCCCGAACTGCATACCAGGGAATAAGATAGCACTCCAAACTCCCGAACTGGAACCTCACGAATAGCTGCTAGCAGACGATCAGGAAAAGCAGACATCAGCTTACACTCCTAGCAGTCAATCTCCAGCAGCATACAGTGAATCCCCCCAAGAACGAGACAAGGCTCCGTGTTGAAGGTCAAGCAGTGGTCTGTTTATTCAGGGCTACCTGCCCCTGTATTTATGCAGGTCTCCCACCTGGTGGACACTCCCCTAGGGGACCAGATGGAAGACTGAAACAGCAGACAGACATGTATCATTTTCGTACACACAGCCACAATACTTTCCCACCATGCATCTTGGTTTCCTCCTCCCTGCCCTGGAGATAATTAATGAAGTAATTCACTTATCTCCCAGGACAAAGGCCAGACTCCATTATGCACATGGTGACACAGAAACAGACTATCACTTTAAAATACATACAGACACATTTTATACACAAAACACAGACATGTAACATATCCCCAGATAGCTCAGGTCTGGGTGCACCTTATTAGGTGAATGGCACCCAGACCACACAAATACATTTTAATTGCCATGGAGCCAAATTCTTTAATTATACGAACAGGCTCCATGGCAGGCTATCTGGGTTACTACAGTTCACATAAAACAAACTACCGAATTTCCCTGCATTCACCAAATCCATACGAATGAGAACCAGGGGCTGGAGGTTCAGCGGTGCCTGCATGGAAAAGTGTCCGATTTTGGTGCATGAAAGCCGGGCAGAAAAGTGTTGGCTGCCCGGGGAGCTCCAGAACAGCGCCACCTAGCGGCCGCTAAGTGTAACAGCGGCCACACAGTTAACAGGCAATTAACCGCAGCTATATATAAGAATTATATAGTCTATAACATCATCCAAAAGAACAGGCAATTCCCTGGATGCTATTTCATCCAGTATGTAAGCGGCCAAACCCTCCTGAAAGGCTGTTACGAGGGCGTCATTGTTCCAAACCACTTCAGCTGCTAGAGTGCGGAATTCGATAGTGTAATCCGCTACAGATCTATTACCCTGTCGTACCCTAAGCAGAGCTTTGCCAGCAGAAGCAACCCTACCGGGTTGATCAAATGTGCGTTTGAAAGCGGTCAAAAAGTCTGCAAAGGACATTGGGGAAGCATTCTCCCACATGGGATTAGCCCATGCTAAAGCTCTCCCTGACAAGTGGTTTATCAAAAGGCTATTTTAGATCTGTCAGTGGGATAGGAACGTGGATTCATCACCAAATGGATGTCGATTTGGTTGAGGAAACCACGACACAAGGCTGGGTCGCCGCTGTAGCGCTGTGGCGGCGTCATATGCACTACATGCGCAGGAACGGGTACCGGAGTGGGAATGGGCTTGGGCACAGCAGCAGCAGCCTCCTGAACGGCAGGCTGCAAGTGTGCAGTACGAGCCAGTATGGTTTGCAAAGCTTGAGCAAACTGATCCATACGGTGGTCCAAGCCATCCATTCTAGCCTCCTGATCAGTATTAACAAACACACGTGGGGGATATCTATACCCCCCACTGTGTTTGTTGCACTGTAGCTTTAACGCCGGGTTAGACATGCTGCCGCTGGGAGGAGGAGAAGAGGACGCGAGCGGCGTGTCAAGAGGAGAGGACGCCGCTCGCTTATCGGTAAGGGGAGAGGGGACCGCCTCCCGCGGAGCCCTGACACAGACTGTGCCATTTATCCACATTTCTAAGTCTACCAGATCCTACAGTAATCTATCTGCCATTCTCTAGGACATCTCTGCGGCAGTGGATTTGACATCCAGATACTTACATGTACATAAAGACATTTACACATATTTGCAGACATAGACACAGTCCATTTACAGCCTCCATTTTCTTACTGTTGAGATCTGTAGTTTTGCCTCATTCCTGAGGTCCAGTTAGAGATTGTAATTGCTCTGTGGTCTTGTTGAATAGATTTTTTGAGCAACTACCTGTGCTCCGTAAGATGGAGTCAAAAGACTTGTAGTGTAGCCTATGGATCAACGCAGCTAGGGGAATAGGCCTTCAAAAGACCAGGATTTAGGCATTGTGCTAGTTGAAAGTAATTGGCTGTAAGTTAG
This sequence comes from Pelobates fuscus, assembly GCF_036172605.1. Taxonomy (NCBI): domain Eukaryota; kingdom Metazoa; phylum Chordata; class Amphibia; order Anura; family Pelobatidae; genus Pelobates; species Pelobates fuscus. The sequence continues at coordinate 37,547,370 of NC_086318.1, read as the reverse complement.
CATAGGGGTGTGGCTAGTTAGGGGCATGGCTAGTTAGGGATATATACCGGCCATTTTTTTGAAGTGGCCATTTTAACTAAACCTACACTTACCTGCTAGTTGTCTCTCCCACCCTCTCCTTCTTGTTTGATGGATGGCCTGCAGGTAGTCACTCCGGCAATGAACAGCCAGGTTAAATGGAGTAGGAAGTGGGCATGGCTATGTTCAGTGTAGATTAGTGAGGAGTTTTACAGTTGGTATGTAGGTTTGAGCTCATCAGTGGCTCCAAACCTGGATTTGTAGAGGTGTCTCATTACACCCCTATAGTTTGATCAGTTTTAAATGGTGCCAATTGGTAGGCCGTGCTATGTGTTATTTATATTTTTATATATTGTTATTATCTGTGTTGGATCATTGACACGGGTATCTTATGTACGGTCGGATTGTGGTTTTAAATGTTGTTAAGGATTTCTTGGCAATGACCCAATTTGTTATAATTCATTATAATTTAATAAATCTGTGGACCAATATTTCCTAACAGTAAAAACCTGTGTCCATGTTTTAATGGGGTTTCAGGGTTGGTGGGGTAGCAGCTATGCCAAAGTAGTAACTGTGTGCGTGCTTTAAATATCTGCATATCTGTGGAAAAATAAGTAATATTGTAAAGGGAGATTTCAGATCTCCCATGTCAGCCTATATCTGCATTCACCCAGCTTCCACATGAGCCTGAGATGATGTGGCCTATCAGAAATTATTTTAGTTTCCCAGTCGGTCACTACAGACCTATATTCACAGTGTTTATAAGACAACAAATAACATGGCAATACAAGAACCAGTACTTACACATTTTGCAGAAGAGTAAAATGTTAGCCCATTCTTATGTTTATGCTTTATGTTTATTATTAAATATTATTATTAAACCCTTAGTAGCTTGGCTTTTCTGAAATTCTATACATTCCTGACAGAGGCCTTTGGGAACTTTTTAAATGTGTTTGTTAAATTAAAACATTGACTTAACACTTTCTATAAAGAAAGAAACAAAGATCAAACCATTGATCTCTAAGCATGAAAATAAATTAAGCAAGTATGATAGTTGACCTTGGGAAATTCACAATTTATCAAATTAAATAAACATATTGCAAAAATTATTATAGAATCTAGATAGCATAAAAGGTATGCACATACAACCTACATAAATAAATACATATTTTCTGTATGCTAATCAATGTATATGTTTATTTAAATATTTGATTATTTAGGGGGAATTTCAAACAGGGTGTTTTGGTAATGGGTGGGATTGGTATTTGGGCATGTGACTTGAACTAGTTAAAGTGACAGTCCAGGCAAATAAACAAGTTAAAGGGACACTTTAGTCACCAGGACAACTACATCTTATTGTCTTTGTTCTGGTGAGTATCGTCAGTGCCTGCAGTCTTTGTTCTGTAAACACAGTCTTTTCAGAGAATAGGCAGTGTTTACATTACAGCCTAGGGATTCCACCACTGGCAACTTCTGAGATGGAAGCTAGAGGTGCTTCCTGGGGCAGTGCTGCACTGACATTCAGTGTCTCCACCCTCTGCATGCAGACAGTGACAGTGGAATAAAGGTAACATTTTATTGTATTTAAGGGGAACAACGGGGGGAGGGTAGGGGTGGCTAGATAGTGTTTTTAAATCAGGGTTAGATATACATGCTTGTGTCCATGACCCTATAAATTAATTGATACATGGGGCTCCTCTCTGTCAGTTGGGAATCACAGTGTCCCCAGAATGACTGATGGACTGCTAGCTGAACTCAAAGTGAGCTCTGTATATAAACATTTAAATCCATTTAAGTCACCTGGCTGAGAGGCTTAGAGATGCAGTGATTCCACGTCAGACCACCACAACAGGAAGTGTTTCTGGGCAAGACACCTAACAATATATATATAGCCTATTCCAATAATATAAATAGCAATGATATGAAAAAGCACTCACTTTTATTTTTCTTATGGGACTCCAGCTCCACCTTTTAAGTATCAAAGAATAAACAAAAAATAAGTCAATCACTCCTTATTGTAAAACAATTTCACAGTGAATTTTATGTTCAGAGAGTCGGAACTGCCATAGGGACGAATGTAGAACCAGCTTATGCCAAATTGTTCATTGATATGATTGAGGAGTGTAACTGATCACCTGGCACCCCGACTGGGTACCTCCGTTAATGGATTCTTCCTAGCTGACGCCGATGACTATAAGCACCGCACCGGACACCACAACCACCGCATACTCCACAACCGCCATAGCTTAACTGGAATCTCGCCATCTTCCTTCCACCCTGGATCAACCTCTGACATCCAGGACCGTGTGGAAAAGACCTCCTCCAGGAGTGCGTGACCGGAACAGCTCTTAAAAGAGCTAAGTGTTTAGAGCCCAGGGGAGTATACAAAGTATAGAAATCCCCAGTGTAAATATAGAAGTTCCCTACAAACACGAGACGAGGCTACGTATTGAGGGTTAAGCAGATCTGAGAGTTTAATGTGCCAGGCTGGCCTTTTATGCTACTTTTCCCACATGGTTACCACCCATGTGGACCTCGTGGGGAGATAATTGAGTTAATTAACGAAACCAAAGGACTAACTCAATTAACTCAGAAAAAACATACATTTTTACAAACCCCAAAAAGTACCCTAAAATAAAATATTTCCCCACAAAAGTCACATCCCCTGATAGCCGCGATCTGGGTGAACAACATATCCATAAATCACCCAGGGGTTCAGGAATTTCCTGGAAGTCTTAATTTTCCCCCACCATGCACATGGTCCCATGCCCAAAACAGTTCCATACACTGGACCACAAAACATTGCTGGACAATTTAAGATGGCCGCCGCCACATGTTTGAATCTGTTCCAGTTAAAAGTCCAAGGGGCAGAAACAGTACTTTTGAACATGGGTTATCACAGGGCCCATAGTCCCAGGGTAGGAGGCTGGCAAACAGACCCCTCCAAAAACCAGTGGCAAACTTGCTTTCATCACACATATTCCCTTTCCTGGGGGAGACTAACCAGGTACCTGACCTTCTGTTGGTCCGTATCTGAGTTAGTCTAGTAGTCCACCAACAAAAAGCAATGACTGGACCTAGTGACTCCTGTTGTTGGTCTCAGTCCTATATCCAGCAGTACAGCTGCATAGTGGGGGGAGTTGGCAGTTCCTGGATTAAGGACCAGGGGAGGGCAGAGGCTAACTGTGCTCTGCCCAGTTGCCAGCGCTTCTGCTGGGGTGGCCTGCAGGTAGTCAGGCCCTGTGCAAAGGGAAAGGGGAGGGGAGAGGAGAGCAGCGCTCTGCCCTGATGGCAGCTATTCTGCTGGAAGGGGGTCAGTGGGTATGGTAGTCCCATCCACTAACCCCAAAGCCCGGCTGGAAATTGGCTGGGGAGGGGAGACATTGCTTACCTCTTCCTCCTGGTATCCCTGTGAGGTTAATTGGGGTTCTGGACAGGCCATCCAGCATCCCTGTAGGTCTGGTGCAGAGACCACAGTCCCATTTGCACCATCAGGGATATAAGTGCTTCTCCTCTGGAGAACTGGGGAGAGGGACCGGTTGTCTCCTCTCCCTGTAGGGTAAGCTGCCGCTGGGGAGAGAGGGTGATATGCTCCTCTCCCTGTAACACGTACTGCCACTGGAGAGTGTTACCGACCGTCTCCACTCCCAATAATTTGTCCTGTCACTGGGGAGAGAGACTGACTGTCTCTTCTCCCTGTACTGTAAACAGCCGCTGGTGAGGGAGACTGGTTGTCTCCTCTCCCTGAAGCTCACCCTGCCGCTGAGGAGAGAGGCCGGCTGCCTCCACTCCCTGCAATTTACACTGCTGCTGGGGAGAGAGACCGGTTGTCTCCTCTCCCTGAAACTCACACTGCAGCTGGGGAGAGAGGCCGGCTGCCTCCTCTCCCTGCCATTTACACTGCCGCTGGGGAGAGAGAACAAGTTGTCTTCTCTCCCTGAAACTCACACTGCCACTGGGGAGAGATACCGGTTGTCTCACCTACCTGCAATTTACACTGCCGCTGGGGAGAGAGACCGGTTGTCTCCTCTCCCTGAAACTCACACTGCCGCTGGGGAGAGAGACTGGTTGTCTCCTCTACCTGAAATTTACACTGCCGCTGGGGAGAGAAACCGGTTGTCTCCTCTCCCTGAAACTCCCTCTGCTGCCCTCGTTTTAGCCATCAGAAATTTGTGGTCTCTCCTAGCTTGTCTCTCGATGGTCACCTGGTCCCAGATCACCCCGAGGTCTCCATCGATACATTAGAGCCATACCAGGCCACTCACTGCCGCACCTCGAACAGAAACTCTGAGCAAGAGTCAGAGGATGCCATGCTTGCCTGCTAAGTGATTAGAGCCCAGGGAAGTATACAAAGTATAGAAATCCCCAGTGTGAATATAGCAGTTCCCTACAAACACAAGATGAGGCTATGTATTGAGGGTTAAGCAGATCTGAGAGTTTAATGTGCCAGGATGGCCTTTTATGCAACTTTTCCCACAAGGTTACCACCCATGTGGACCTTGTGGGGCACCGAAAAATACATTCAACAGCCAATAGTGTACAGTCTAGTGATGTCCCGAACGGTTCGCTGGCGAATAGTTCCTGGCGAACATAGCTTGTTCGGGTTCGCCACGGATGGCGAACAGATGCGATGTTCGGTCTGCCCCCTATTCGTCATCATTGAGTAAACTTTGACCCTGTACCTCACAGTCAGCAGACACATTCCAGCCAATCAGCAGCAGACCCTCCCTTCCAGACCCTCTCACCTCCTAGACAGCATACAATTTAGATTAATTCTGAAGCTGCATTCATTTTTTTTATTATTATTTTTTTTTTGTGTGTGTTTGTGTTTATTATACATTATCCTCCATAGACAGTAACCTGTGTTTATTATACATTATCCCCCATAGCAGAAACAGTACTTTTGAACATGGGTTATCACAGGGCCCATAGTCCCAGGGTAGGAGGCTGGCAAACAGACCCCTCCAAAAACCAGTGGCAAACTTGCTTTCATCACACATCTTCCCTTTCCTGGGGGAGACTAACCAGGTACCTGACCTTCTGTTGGTCCGTATCTGAGTTAGTCTAGTAGTCCACCAACAAAAAGCAATGACTGGACCTAGTGACTCCTGTTGTCGGTCTCAGTCCTATATCCAGCAGTACAGCTGCATAGTGGGGGGAGTTGGCAGTTCCTGGATTAAGGACCAGGGGAGGGCAGAGGCTAACTGTGCTCTGCCCAGTTGCCAGCGCTTCTGCTGGGGTGGCCTGCAGGTAGTCAGGCCCTGTGCAAAGGGAAAGGGGAGGGGAGAGGAGAGCAGCGCTCTGCCCTGATGGCAGCTATTCTGCTGGAAGGGGGTCAGTGGGTATGGTAGTCCCATCCACTAACCCCAAAGCCCGGCTGGAAATTGGCTGGGGAGGGGAGACATTGCTTACCTCTTCCTCCTGATATCCCTGTGAGGTTAGTTGGGGTTCTGGACAGGCCATTCAGCATCCCTGTAGGTCTGGTGCAGAGACCACAGTCCCATCTGCACCATCAGGGATAGAAGTGCTTCTCCTCTGGAGAACTGGGGAGAGGGACCGGTTGTCTCCTCTCCCTGTAGGGTAAGCTCCACTGGGGAGAGAGGGTGATATGCTCCTCTCCCTGTAACACGTACTGCCACTATAGAGTGTTACCGACCGTCTCCACTCCCAATAATTTGTCCTGTCACTGGGGAGAGAGACTGACTGTCTCTTCTCCCTGTACTGTAAACAGCCGCTGGTGAGGGAGACTGGTTGTCTCCTCTCCCTGAAACTCACCCTGCCGCTGAGGAGAGAGGCCGGCTGCCTCCACTCCCTGCAATTTACACTGCTGCTGGGGAGAGAGACCGGTTGTCTCCTCTCCCTGAAACTCACACTGCAGCTGGGGAGAGAGGCCGGCTGCCTCCTCTCCCTGCAATTTACACTGCCGCTGGGGAGAGAGAACAGTTGTCTTCTCTCCCTGAAACTCACACTGCCACTGGGGAGAGATACCGGTTGTCTCACCTACCTGCAATTTACACTGCCGCTGGGGAGAGAGACCGGTTGTCTCCTCTCCCTGAAACTCACACTGCCGCTGGGGAGAGAGACTGGTTGTCTCCTCTACCTCAAATTTACACTGCCGCTGGGGAGAGAAACCGGTTGTCTCCTCTCCCTGAAACTCCCTCTGCTGCCCTCGTTTTAGCCATCAGAAATTTGTGGTCTCTCCTAGCTTGTCTCTCGATGGTCACCTGGTCCCAGATCACCCCGAAGGTCTCCATTGATACATTAGAGCCATACCAGGCCACTCACTGCCGCACCTCGAACAGAAACTCTGAGCAAGAGTCAGAGGATGCCATGCTTGCCTGCTAAGTGATTAGAGCCCAGGGAAGTATACAAAGTATAGAAATCCCCAGTGTGAATATAGCAGTTCCCTACAAACACAAGATGAGGCTATGTATTGAGGGTTAAGCAGATCTGAGAGTTTAATGTGCCAGGATGGCCTTTTATGCAACTTTTCCCACAAGGTTACCACCCATGTGGACCTTGTGGGGCACCGAAAAATACATTCAACAGCCAATAGTGTACAGTCTAGTGATGTCCCGAACGGTTCGCTGGCGAATAGTTCCTGGCGAACTTAGCTTGTTCGTGTTCGCCACGGATGGCGAACAGATGCGATGTTCGGTCTGCCCCCTATTCGTCATCATTGAGTAAACTTTGACCCTGTACCTCACAATCAGCAGACACATTCCAGCCAATCAGCAGCAGACCCTCCCTTCCAGACCCTCTCACCTCCTAGACAGCATACAATTTAGATTAATTCTGAAGCTGCATTCATTTTTTTTATTATTATTTTTTATTTTTTGTGTGTGTTTGTGTTTATTATACATTATCCTCCATAGACAGTAACCTGTGTTTATTATACATTATCCCCATAGCAGAAACAGTACTTTTGAACATGGGTTATCACAGGGCCCATAGTCCCAGGGTAGGAGGCTGGCAAACAGACCCCTCCAAAAACCAGTGGCAAACTTGCTTTCATCACACATCTTCCCTTTCCTGGGGGAGACTAACCAGGTACCTGACCTTCTGTTGGTCCGTATCTGAGTTAGTCTAGTAGTCCACCAACAAAAAACAATGACTGGACCTAGTGACTCCTGTTGTCGGTCTCAGTCCTATATCCAGCAGTACAGCTGCATAGTGGGGGGAGTTGGCAGTTCCTGGATTAAGGACCAGGGGAGGGCAGAGGCTAACTGTGCTCTGCCCAGTTGCCAGCGCTTCTGCTGGGGTGGCCTGCAGGTAGTCAGGCCCTGTGCAAAGGGAAAGGGGAGGGGAGAGGAGAGCAGCGCTCTGCCCTGATGGCAGCTATTCTGCTGGAAGGGGGTCAGTGGGTATGGTAGTCCCATCCACTAACCCCAAAGCCCGGCTGGAAATTGGCTGGGGAGGGGAGACATTGCTTACCTCTTCCTCCTGATATCCCTGTGAGGTTAGTTGGGGTTCTGGACAGGCCATCCAGCATCCCTGTAGGTCTGGTGCAGAGACCACAGTCCCATTTGCACCATCAGGGATATAAGTGCTTCTCCTCTGGAGAACTGGGGAGAGGGACCGGTTGTCTCCTCTCCCTGTAGGGTAAGCTGCCGCTGGGGAGAGAGGGTGATATGCTCCTCTCCCTGTAACACGTACTGCCACTGGAGAGTGTTACCGACCGTCTCCACTCCCAATAATTTGTCCTGTCACTGGGGAGAGAGACTGACTGTCTCTTCTCCCTGTACTGTAAACAGCCGCTGGTGAGGGAGACTGGTTGTCTCCTCTCCCTGAAGCTCACCCTGCCGCTGAGGAGAGAGGCCGGCTGCCTCCACTCCCTGCAATTTACACTGCTGCTGGGGAGAGAGACCGGTTGTCTCCTCTCCCTGAAACTCACACTGCAGCTGGGGAGAGAGGCCGGCTGCCTCCTCTCCCTGCCATTTACACTGCCGCTGGGGAGAGAGAACAAGTTGTCTTCTCTCCCTGAAACTCACACTGCCACTGGGGAGAGATACCGGTTGTCTCACCTACCTGCAATTTACACTGCCGCTGGGGAGAGAGACCGGTTGTCTCCTCTCCCTGAAACTCACACTGCCGCTGGGGAGAGAGACTGGTTGTCTCCTCTACCTGAAATTTACACTGCCGCTGGGGAGAGAAACCGGTTGTCTCCTCTCCCTGAAACTCCCTCTGCTGCCCTCGTTTTAGCCATCAGAAATTTGTGGTCTCTCCTAGCTTGTCTCTCGATGGTCACCTGGTCCCAGATCACCCCGAGGTCTCCATCGATACATTAGAGCCATACCAGGCCACTCACTGCCGCACCTCGAACAGAAACTCTGAGCAAGAGTCAGAGGATGCCATGCTTGCCTGCTAAGTGATTAGAGCCCAGGGAAGTATACAAAGTATAGAAATCCCCAGTGTGAATATAGCAGTTCCCTACAAACACAAGATGAGGCTATGTATTGAGGGTTAAGCAGATCTGAGAGTTTAATGTGCCAGGATGGCCTTTTATGCAACTTTTCCCACAAGGTTACCACCCATGTGGACCTTGTGGGGCACCGAAAAATACATTCAACAGCCAATAGTGTACAGTCTAGTGATGTCCCGAACGGTTCGCTGGCGAATAGTTCCTGGCGAACTTAGCTTGTTCGCGTTCGCCACGGATGGCGAACAGATGCGATGTTCGGTCTGCCCCCTATTCGTCATCATTGAGTAAACTTTGACCCTGTACCTCACAGTCAGCAGACACATTCCAGCCAATCAGCAGCAGACCCTCCCTTCCAGACCCTCTCACCTCCTAGACAGCATACAATTTAGATTAATTCTGAAGCTGCATTAATTTTTTTTATTATTATTTTTTATTTTTTGTGTGTGTTTGTGTTTATTATACATTATCCTCCATAGACAGTAACCTGTGTTTATTATACATTATCCCCATAGCAGAAACAGTACTTTTGAACATGGGTTATCACAGGGCCCATAGTCCCAGGGTAGGAGGCTGGCAAACAGACCCCTCCAAAAACCAGTGGCAAACTTGCTTTCATCACACATCTTCCCTTTCCTGGGGGAGACTAACCAGGTACCTGACCTTCTGTTGGTCCGTATCTGAGTTAGTCTAGTAGTCCACCAACAAAAAGCAATGACTGGACCTAGTGACTCCTGTTGTCGGTCTCAGTCCTATATCCAGCAGTACAGCTGCATAGTGGGGGGAGTTGGCAGTTCCTGGATTAAGGACCAGGGGAGGGCAGAGGCTAACTGTGCTCTGCCCAGTTGCCAGCGCTTCTGCTGGGGTGGCCTGCAGGTAGTCAGGCCCTGTGCAAAGGGAAAGGGGAGGGGAGAGGAGAGCAGCGCTCTGCCCTGATGGCAGCTATTCTGCTGGAAGGGGGTCAGTGGGTATGGTAGTCCCATCCACTAACCCCAAAGCCCGGCTGGAAATTGGCTGGGGAGGGGAGACATTGCTTACCTCTTCCTCCTGGTATCCCTGTGAGGTTAGTTGGGGTTCTGGACAGGCCATCCAGCATCCCTGTAGGTCTGGTGCAGAGACCACAGTCCCATCTGCACCATCAGGGATAGAAGTGCTTCTCCTCTGGAGAACTGGGGAGAGGGACCGGTTGTCTCCTCTCCCTGTAGGGTAAGCTGCCGCTGGGGAGAGAGGGTGATATGCTCCACTCCCTGTAACACGTACTGCCACTGGAGAGTGTTACCGACCGTCTCCACTCCCAATAATTTGTCCTGTCACTGGGGAGAGAGACTGACTGTCTCTTCTCCCTGTACTGTAAACAGCCGCTGGTGAGGGAGACTGGTTGTCTCCTCTCCCTGAAACTCACCCTGCCGCTGAGGAGAGAGGCCGGCTGCCTCCACTCCCTGCAATTTACACTGCTGCTGGGGAGAGAGACCGGTTGTCTCCTCTCCCTGAAACTCACACTGCAGCTGGGGAGAGAGGCCGGCTGCCTCCTCTCCCTGCCATTTACACTGCCGCTGGGGAGAGAGAACAAGTTGTCTTCTCTCCCTGAAACTCACACTGCCACTGGGGAGAGATACCGGTTGTCTCACCTACCTGCAATTTACACTGCCGCTGTGGAGAGAGACCGGTTGTCTCCTCTCCCTGAAACTCACTCTGCCGCTGAGGAGAGAGAGTGGTTGTCTCCTCTACCTGAAATTTACACTGCCGCTGGGGAGAGAAACCGGTTGTCTCCTCTCCCTGAAACTCCCTCTGCTGCCCTCGTTTTAGCCATCAGAAATTTGTGGTCTCTCCTAGCTTGTCTCTCGATGGTCACCTGGTCCCAGATCACCCCGAAGGTCTCCATCGATACATTAGAGCCATACCAGGCCACTCACTGCCGCACCTCGAACAGAAACTCTGAGCAAGAGTCAGAGGATGCCATGCTTGCCTGCTAAGTGATTAGAGCCCAGGGAAGTATACAAAGTATAGAAATCCCCAGTGTGAATATAGCAGTTCCCTACAAACACAAGATGAGGCTATGTATTGAGGGTTAAGCAGATCTGAGAGTTTAATGTGCCAGGATGGCCTTTTATGCAACTTTTCCCACAAGGTTACCACCCATGTGGACCTTGTGGGGCACCGAAAAATACATTCAACAGCCAATAGTGTACAGTCTAGTGATGTCCCGAACGGTTCGCTGGCGAATAGTTCCTGGCGAACATAGCTTGTTCGGGTTCGCCACGGATGGCGAACAGATGCGATGTTCGGTCTGCCCCCTATTCGTCATCATTGAGTAAACTTTGACCCTGTACCTCACAGTCAGCAGACACATTCCAGCCAATCAGCAGCAGACCCTCCCTTCCAGACCCTCTCACCTCCTAGACAGCATACAATTTAGATTAATTCTGAAGCTGCATTCATTTTTTTTATTATTATTTTTTTTTTGTGTGTGTTTGTGTTTATTATACATTATCCTCCATAGACAGTAACCTGTGTTTATTATACATTATCCCCCATAGCAGAAACAGTACTTTTGAACATGGGTTATCACAGGGCCCATAGTCCCAGGGTAGGAGGCTGGCAAACAGACCCCTCCAAAAACCAGTGGCAAACTTGCTTTCATCACACATCTTCCCTTTCCTGGGGGAGACTAACCAGGTACCTGACCTTCTGTTGGTCCGTATCTGAGTTAGTCTAGTAGTCCACCAACAAAAAGCAATGACTGGACCTAGTGACTCCTGTTGTCGGTCTCAGTCCTATATCCAGCAGTACAGCTGCATAGTGGGGGGAGTTGGCAGTTCCTGGATTAAGGACCAGGGGAGGGCAGAGGCTAACTGTGCTCTGCCCAGTTGCCAGCGCTTCTGCTGGGGTGGCCTGCAGGTAGTCAGGCCCTGTGCAAAGGGAAAGGGGAGGGGAGAGGAGAGCAGCGCTCTGCCCTGATGGCAGCTATTCTGCTGGAAGGGGGTCAGTGGGTATGGTAGTCCCATCCACTAACCCCAAAGCCCGGCTGGAAATTGGCTGGGGAGGGGAGACATTGCTTACCTCTTCCTCCTGATATCCCTGTGAGGTTAGTTGGGGTTCTGGACAGGCCATTCAGCATCCCTGTAGGTCTGGTGCAGAGACCACAGTCCCATCTGCACCATCAGGGATAGAAGTGCTTCTCCTCTGGAGAACTGGGGAGAGGGACCGGTTGTCTCCTCTCCCTGTAGGGTAAGCTCCACTGGGGAGAGAGGGTGATATGCTCCTCTCCCTGTAACACGTACTGCCACTATAGAGTGTTACCGACCGTCTCCACTCCCAATAATTTGTCCTGTCACTGGGGAGAGAGACTGACTGTCTCTTCTCCCTGTACTGTAAACAGCCGCTGGTGAGGGAGACTGGTTGTCTCCTCTCCCTGAAACTCACCCTGCCGCTGAGGAGAGAGGCCGGCTGCCTCCACTCCCTGCAATTTACACTGCTGCTGGGGAGAGAGACCGGTTGTCTCCTCTCCCTGAAACTCACACTGCAGCTGGGGAGAGAGGCCGGCTGCCTCCTCTCCCTGCAATTTACACTGCCGCTGGGGAGAGAGAACAGTTGTCTTCTCTCCCTGAAACTCACACTGCCACTGGGGAGAGATACCGGTTGTCTCACCTACCTGCAATTTACACTGCCGCTGGGGAGAGAGACCGGTTGTCTCCTCTCCCTGAAACTCACACTGCCGCTGGGGAGAGAGACTGGTTGTCTCCTCTACCTCAAATTTACACTGCCGCTGGGGAGAGAAACCGGTTGTCTCCTCTCCCTGAAACTCCCTCTGCTGCCCTCGTTTTAGCCATCAGAAATTTGTGGTCTCTCCTAGCTTGTCTCTCGATGGTCACCTGGTCCCAGATCACCCCGAAGGTCTCCATTGATACATTAGAGCCATACCAGGTCACTCACTGCCGCACCTCGAACAGAAACTCTGAGCAAGAGTCAGAGGATGCCATGCTTGCCTGCTAAGTGATTAGAGCCCAGGGGAGTATACAAAGTATAGAAATTCCCAGTGTGAATATAGCAGTTCCCTACAAACACAAGATGAGGCTATGTATTGAGGGTTAAGCAGATCTGAGAGTTTAATGTGCCAGGATGGCCTTTTATGCAACTTTTCCCACAAGGTTACCACCCATGTGGACCTTGTGGGGCACCGAAAAATACATTCAACAGCCAAGAGTGTACAGTCTAGTGATGTCCCGAACGGTTCGCTGGCGAATAGTTCCTGGCGAACATAGCTTGTTCGCGTTCGCCACGGATGGCGAACAGATGCGATGTTCGATCCACCCCCTATTTGTCATCATTGAGTAAACTTTGAACCTGTACCTCACAGTCAGAAGACACATTCCAGCCAATCAGCAGCAGACCCTCCCTCCCAGACCCTCTCACCTCCTAGACAGCATACAATTTAGATTAATTCTGAAGCTGCATTCATTTTTTTTTATTATTTTTTTTGCGTGTGTTTGTGTTTATTATACATTATCCCCATAGCCAGTAACCTGTGTTTATTATACAGTATCCCCCCATAGCCAGTAACCTGTGTTTATTATACATTATCCCCCCATAGTCAGTAACCTGTGTTTATTATACATTATCCTCCCATAGCCAGTAACCTGTGTTTATTATACATTATCCCCCCACAACCAGTAACCTGTGTTTATTATACATTATCCCTCCCATAGCCAGTAACCTGTGTTTACTATCATAGGCGTGCGCAGCCTATTGCATTAGGGTGTGCACCCTAAAGCACAAGCACACGCGGCGTATATATATATATATATATATATATATATATATATATATATATATATATATGTGTGTGTATGTATATATGTGTATATATATATATATATATATACAGACACAAAGCTGTGTGAGGGTGCTGTTAGTGTGATGTGTGTGTGATGTGTGTGTGAGGGTGCTGGTAGTGTACTATGTGGGTGTTTGTGTGTGCGTGCTTGTGAGGGTACTGTGTGTCAGGGTGCTGTTTGTGTGTGTGCACTTGTGAGGGTGCTGTAAATGTACTGTGTGTGAGGGTGATGTTTGTGTGTGAGGGTACTGGTAGTGTGCTGTGTGTGTTTGTTAGGGTCCTGTTTGTGTTTGTGAGGGTACTGTTAGTGTGCAGTGTGAGTGTGAGAGTGCTGTTTGTGTAATGTGTGTGAGAGTGCTGTGTGTTTGTGAGGGTGCTGTATATGTGTGTTGGTGCTGTGTATGTGTGTTGGTGCTGTGTGGGTGATGTGTATGTGTGTGGGTGCTGTGTATGTCTGTGGGTGCTGTATGTGTGTATGTGCTGTGTATGTCTGTGGGTGCTGTATGTGTGTGTGTGCTGTATGTGTGTGTGTGCTGTATGTGTGTGGGTGCTGTATGTGTGTGGGTGCTGTATGTGTGTGTGTGCTGTGTATGTCTGTGGGTGCTGAATTTGTGTTGGTGCTGTGTATGTGTGTGGGTGCTGTATGTCTGTGGGTGCTGTGTGTGGGTGCTGTCTGTGGGTGCTGTGTATGTCTGTGGGTGCTGTGTATGTGTGTGGGTGCTGTGTGTGGGTGCTGTATGTGTGTTGGTGCTGTGTATGTGTGTGGGTGCTGTATGTCTGTGGGTGCTGTGTGTGGGTGCTGTCTGTGGGTGCTGTGTATGTCTGTGGGTGCTGTATGTCTGTGGGTGCTGTGTATATGTGTGGGTGCTGTGTGTGGGTGCTGTATGTGTGTTGGTGCTGTGTATATGTGTGTGTGTGTGGGTGATTGTGGGGGTGGAGGTACATTACTTAATATCCCCCCTCCCTTCTTACTTTATGTAGGGAGGGGGGATCCATCCTTGCTGCTTTCCCTGGTGGTCGAGTGGAGGTGGGGGCAGATCAGTTATCCCCCCCTCCCTTCTTACCTTATGCCTGGGAGGGGGGATCCTGCTGCTGACATCCATCCCTGGTGGTCCAGTGGAGAGTGAACTCTAGCCCCGCAGGGCTAGAGTTCACTCACGCGAGATCTGAGCGTTGCCGCGGCAACGCTCAGATCTCGCGAGAGGAACCCGGCGGAGCTGCTGGCAATAGCTCCCCGGGTCCTCTCCGGCCTCCCTCCCTGCATGTGAGCCGGTGAGGGGAGGCTGAGAGCAGAGCCGGCGCTCGGATAGCGCCGGCTCTGCATGAGCCGGCAGGGGAGATCCTGAGATCTCCCCTGCCGGTCTCAATACATAGCGCGTGCCGCGGGGATTAGGGTGTGCCCAGGCACACCCGGCACACCCCGTGCGCACGCCTATGTTTACTATATATTATCCCCCCCATAGCCATTAACCTGTGTTTATTATACATTATCCTCCACAACAATCAAGCAACATCCATTCATATAAAATGTAAGTTACTTAGCCAGTCAGTGTAATGACAGGAATGAATAAGTAGATAACTCCCTAATTCCCACGGCCTGTGGCTGCTCACTGAGCGGGTGGGGGCCCTAAAGAAAAAAAAGGAGGGAAGACCTATTGTCCGCCCCATCGACCCCCACCCCTGAGCGGTTGGTGGGGGCCCTAAACACAAATTGGGGGACCTTATAAGTGGGGGACCTAATGTCCTTCCCCCTGGCACCCACCCCTGAGCGGTGGGTGGGGGCCCTAAATACAAATTGAGCAGTGGGTGGGGGCCCTAAATACAAATTGGGGAGAGGACCTAATGTCCTCCCCCCTGGCCCCCACCCCTGAGCGGTGGGTGGGGGCCCTAAACACAAATTGGGGGGGACCTAATGTCCTCCCCCCTGGCCCCCACCCCTGAGCGGTGGGTGGGGGCCCTAAACAAAAATAAGGGGGGACCTAATGTCCTCCCCCTGGCCCCCACCCCTGAGCAGTGGGTGGGGGCCCTAAATACAAATTGGGGGGGAGGGCCTAATGTCCTCCCCCCTGGCCCCCACCCCTGAGCGGTGGGTGGGGGCCCTAAACACAAATTGGGGAAGGAACCTAATGTCCTCCCCCCTGGCCCCCACCCCTGAGCAGTGAGTGGGGGCCCTAAACAAAAATAAGGGGGGGACCTAATGTCCTCACCCCTGGCCGCCACCCCTGAGCGGTGGGTGGGGGCCCTAAATATAAACTGGGGGGGAACCTAATGTCCTCCCCCCTGGCCCCCACCCCTGAGCGGTGAGTGGGGGCCCTAAACAAAAATAAGGGGTGGGGACCTAATGTCCTCACCCCTGGCCCCCACCCCTAAACGGTGGGTGGGGGCCCTAAACACAAATTGGGGGGGACCTATTGTCCTCCCCCCTGGCCCCCACCCCTGAGCAGTGGGTGGGGGCCCTAAATATAAATTGGGCGGGACCTAATGTCCTCCCCCCTGGCCCCCACCCCTAAAGGGTGGGTGAGGGCCCTAAATACAAATTGGGGGGACCTAATGTCCTCGCCCCTGGCCTCCACCCCTGAGCGGTGGGTGGGGGCCCTAAACAAAAATAAGGGGGGAACCTAATGTCCTCCCTCCTGGCCCCCACCCCTGAGTGGTGGGTGGGGGCCCTAAATACAAATTGGGGGGCCCTAAATACATATATAACCCCCCTCCCCCAGGTGACTAGAGGTCCAAAAAAACCCTCCCCCAAAAAATAAACTCCTACCTACCCCCCTCACCCTAAAAATAAAGAGGGGAGACTGTTAACTAAATACCTGTAAAAATAAATAAAAATAAACTCACCATTCAATGTTTTCTTTCTTCTAAAATCTTCTTTTTTCAGCCCCAAAAAGGGCAAATAAAAATCCATAATAACCGACGCAAAAAAAAAAACGAGTGCAAAAAAAAATAATCCATCTTCACCCGGCGAGGGCTTTGCGCAGACTGAGTTCTGAAGGGCAGGGGAAGGCTTATAAAGCCTTGCCACGCCCTGCAATTAGGCTCAGAGCACTCTGATTGGTGGGTTTAAGCCATCCAATCAGAATGCTCTGACAGGTAAATGAAGAGACTGACAGGTAAGTCTCTCCATTTACCTGTCACAGCACTCTGATTGGTTGGTTTGAAATCCACCAATCAGAGTGCTCTGTGTCATTTTACACAGCGTGGGAAAGTTCTTTGGAATTTTCCCACGCTGTGTAATTTTTTTTTGGATTAGTGGTACTATGCGTGCAAGCTACTGTGAGACCAGATATGAGTGGCAGTGTGCAGTGGCAGAGGTTGGCAGAGTACACACTGTAGGCCTGACACACCCGCTTGAAGACAACTAACTGCTATTCAATCTATAACAGTGGAAAAAAATGCATGCTATTTAAATGCATGCTATTGTGACACCAGATATTAGTTGCAATGTGCACTGGCAGAAGTTGGCAGAGTACACGCTGTAGGCCTGACACACCCACTTGAAGACAAATAACTGCTATTCAATCTATAACAGTGAAAAAAGTTTTTGGGTTTTAAATGTGCACTGGCAGAAATTGGCAGAGTACATGCTGTAGGCTTGACACACCCGCTTGAAGACAAGTAACTGCTATTCAATCTATAACAGTGAAAAAAGTTTTTGGGTTTTAAATGCACGCTATTGTGACACCAGATATGAGTGGCAATGTGCACTGGCAGAGGTTGGCAGAGTACACGCTGTAGGCCTGACACACAGATGCTTGCAGACAACTAACTGCTAATTAATCTATTACAGTGAAAAAAAAGTTTTGGGGTTTTTAAATGCATGCTATTGTGCCACCAGATATGAGTGGCACTGTGCACTGGCAGAGTACACGCTGTTGGCCTGATACACAGATGCTTGCAGACAACTAACTGCTATTCAATCTATAACAGTGAAAAAAGTTTTTTGTTTTTAAATGCATGCTATTGTGCCACCAGATATGAGTGGCACTGTGCACTGGCAGAGTATACGCTGTTGGCCTGACACACAGATGCTTGCAGACAACTAACTGCTATTCAATCTATAACAGTGAAAAAAGTTTTTTGTTTTTAAATGCACGCTATTGTGACACCAGATATGAGTGGCAATGTGCACTGGCAGAGGTTGGCAGAGTACACGCTGTTGGCCTGACGCACAGACGCTTGCAGACAACTAACTGCTATTCAATCTATTACAGTGAAAAAAAAGTTTTGGGGTTTTTAAATGCACGCTATTGTGCCACCAGTTATGAGTGGCACTGTGCACTGGCAGAGTACACGCTGTTGGCCTGACACACAGACGCTTGCAGACAACTAACTGCTATTCAATCTATTACAGTGAAAAAAAGTTTTTGGGTTTTTAAATGCATGCTATTGTGCCACCAGATATGAGTGGCACTGTGCACTGGCAGAGTACACGCTGTTGGCCTGACACACAGACATTTGCAGACAACTAACTGCTATTCAATCTATAACAGTGAAAAAAGTTTTTTTGTTTTTAAATGCACGCTATTGTGCTACCAGATATGAGTGACACTGTGCACTTACAGAGTACACGCTGTTTGCCTGACACACAGACGCTTGCAGACAACTAGCTGCTATTCAATCTATAACAGTAAAAAAAGTTTTTTGTTTTTAAATGCACGCTATTGTGACACCAGATATGAGTGGCAATGTGCACTGGCAGAGGTTGGCAGAGTACACGCTGTTGGCCTGACACACAGACGCTTGCAGACAACTAACTGCTATTCAATCTATTACAGTGAAAACAGTTTTGGGGTTTTTAAATGCACGCTATTGTGCCACCAGATATGAGTGGCACTGTGCACTGGCAGAGTACACGCTGTTTACCTGACACACAGACGCTTGCAGACAACTAGCTGCTATTCAATCTATAACAGTGAAAAAAGTTTTTTGTTTTTAAATGCACGCTATTGTGACACCAGATATGAGTGGTGGCACTGGGCAAGTGGGCACAGTATCCACTGTGAGCCTGACACAGAAGCTGGCAGGCAGGCAGGCAACTGCAATTAGATTACACAAAACAAAAAGCAGACTGATGTTCTAGCCCTAAAGGGCTTTTTGGGGTGCTGTCCTTACAGCAGAGATCAGATGAGTCCTTCAGGACTGTAGTGGACACTGAATACACTAGCCTAGCTATACATTTCCCTATCAAATGAGCAGCAGCTACACTTTCCCTCCTCTATCTAAGAATGCAGCTTCAGAATGAATCTAAAATGGATGCTGTACAGGAGGTGGGAGAGTCTGGAAGGGAGGCTCTGCTGCTGATTGGCTGGAATGTGTCTGCTGACTGTGAGGCACAGGGTCAAAGTTTAGTCAATGATGATGAATAGGGGGCGGTTCGAACCACGCATGTGTTCGCCCGCCGTGGCGAACGCGAACACGCTATGTTCGCCGGGAACTATTCGCCAGCGAACAGTTCGGTACATCACTATTCGCGACATCACTAGTACAGTCACAAAGTTAAACACTCCCAATAATTTGCAGTAAATTCCTCCCCTCTGCTTGAGAGATAATTGAGTTAACAAACATGGACAATGGACTAACTCAATTAACGCTAAGCAGAAAAAACATACATTTTTGCAAACCCCAAAAAGTACCCGGAAATAAAACATATCCCCTGATAGCCCCGATCTGGGTGAACAACATATCTAAAAATCACCCAGATCGGTTCAGGGGTTCAGGAATTTCTATGACACCCAATCATAGACATAGAGGTCAGTGTGGTGGTACCAAGTCCACGAGAGGGCTTGGACCCTAAAATGCAATACATACACACAAAAAGAGAGTACACCCCAAATCAAGGGGGGTGGGGGGAAAACTCTATACTGGTATATTAAAGAAGAAGGTACGAAAAATTATATTGTCAGCTATATAACTTAGGCTTAGAGATAAGCCTTGTGTGGCAAATAAACCTAAATCCCACAGCTAGATTGTAGAAAATGTATCCAATATACAAATACTTTACTAAATTAAAATAAATACATATATCCTAATCCACTATTTAAAGAGCATGCACTCTGTTTGGAATTTTGGTGTGGCCAAAAGGACAGTTTATTATTATCCTTCGTTGAGTATTTTAATTCTTGCATAGCTGGACTTAAATTTTCCTTTAGGTCCAGTTATGAACAGATAGAATTTTTGGATATCTATATCTATAGAAGTTCAGGATGTCTCAAGATTGACCTTTTTGTTAAAGAAACGGACCGTAGTAATATTGTATTGTTCGGTAGTGTACACCCAGAAAATACATTCCAGTCAGTCCCAAAGAGCCAGTTTAGTTAATAGTTTTAAATAAAAATGTACGAGATAAGAGATTTAAGGAAATTACATGTAAATGTTTGAATTGAAGGTACCCTATGGAAGTTTTGTAGAACACCTGGAAGTTTGTTAAATCAATTAAAAGGAACGACACAGCTACACTAAGGCTAAGAGAGGATATCAATAGGTTTATCTTTAGTACACAATTTGGGACCAATAATAAATTAAAACATTTTCTCCAATTTTCAAAAATACCTATCCATATGTAATGGAATTCCAGAATGTAGCAAATTGGCATATAGGAAAGGGAGATCATTAAGAAATCTTCTTCTTAGATCAGAAATAAATACTAGTATGACCAGACAATTATTTTTGAAGAAAAAAACTAACACGGTACTTTTCCATGCCTTGGATGTATTTTTTGTAACAATGTAATTAAGGGGAATAAGGTTATGCACCGCAGGAAAGGGAAACATTATATAATTCATGGGCATTATACATGTGAATATGTTATTTATTCTCTTAAGTGTCCGTGTGGGAAACTCTATATTATTGAATGGTTAGAAAGTTCAGCGAGAGACTATGTTAGTACAGGTCCACAATCGGGACGGTAAGCTGGAGTTAGTACATTTGAAAGAAGCAGGACATCATGTACACAGTGATGTTGTTTAGCACACAGCACTTTATTTTTGTTGTTTACATAACTATGATTACTATCATTACGGAAACTGTAATTTTATATGGGCTTGATACACCCCTTACTTGATCATATGATTAAGATGGTATTGATTAAGTGTGGTTTGTGGAGGAGTTCACATTGTTTGATAAAGACAAACAGTTGAAACGTTGCTGCTTTGCCAATAAAGAAACATCAGCTTTTCACAATAAGGAGTGCTGGACATCTTTTATGTTTATCTCAATAATACGAGTGAGTTATGCCGGCTTAGACATTGCCTGGATTGACAAGGTCCTCATAGGATGCTGGGGAACCAGGGCAATCTGACAACAAGTGGGTTACTGGAACAAACCATTATTATGCTCTCTTTCTCCCCTTTGCTAGGTAAACAAATGTGCATGTTTACCCTTTCTCAATAGCTACAATCCCCCATTCTTCTTATTAAGTTTCTAGCCCACCTTTATACATTTCCCAGGTCCATAATACCCCTATTCCACTGTATGTATTTTGTAAATGGCATTGTCCCCTTCAACATTCCATTATTTTCTTTTAACATATTACCTACATTTTCCATTTTTATCTGTTCCAGAGGAGCTGGAATTATTTGAAGTCATTCACAGTCACTTACCTGTATGCTAAAGGGCTTTTTGAATGGTTCAAGAGTATTACCTATATATATGCATTGACGTACTTTGTGAGCTTTATAAACGGAAAGAGATCTACACTGAAAATGGGAACAAAATACAAATAAATAATGCACTTTTTGGTTTAAGAGGTTAGCATGATATCAAGCACCAGAATAAATGTAGTCAAACATAAATTTCAAGTCATTGCTGAAGAGTCATTATTTTAGATATGAGTTTATTGGGAAGTGTAGGGAAAGTTTCAGATTATATGAATGCTCTAACAAGGCATAAATCTTCTCTTAAACCAAAATGGTGTATTTACATGTACTAATTAGTGAAGAGAGGCGGATTAACATCTTTATTGTTAAAACATAACTCACAATCTGTAAAGCAATCTTTACCATGTGGAGATACGTTATAGAATTATACAGACATGTTTCCAGTCCTTTCTGTGCTTTAGTGGAATATGCATTAACAATGCTGACTTTGGGAACTGTGGCTTCTGTTGGACAGTCTATTGACAATGCAGCAATTTGTCACGAGTTAGAAGATGAGTTACATGTAGGCCAACATAGAGAAACGAGATGCACATGCAAAATATGGATTCATTGGAGGATTGTTTTAAATTTAAACCATTTATCATTTATCATCTCTAAAAGGTGTTCTTGATTTTCCTTTTTTCAAATCTACACATTTGTCAAATACTTGTTTTTTACCTATATTAACATATTGATTTATTATAAATGCATTTACAAAAAAAGATTTTCTATAAGATGAAATATTCATTTGCAAGACCGGGGCTGAGCAGGTAGGAATGGGATTCGTATTTAAACATTACAATTACATAGTTACATAGTTACATAGTTACATAGTTACGTAGCTGAAAAGAGACTTGCGTCCATCAAGTTCAGCCTTCCTCACATATGTTGTTGCAGTTGATCCAAAAGAAGGCAAAAAACCTAGTCTGAAGCGCTTCCAATTTTGCCACAAACTAGGAAAAAATTCCTTTGTGACCCCAAAATAGCAGTCAGATGTTTCCTTGGATCAAGCAGCTATTACCCCACTAATTAGAAATTATATCCCTGTATGTTGTGTTTTTGTAAGTATTTATCCAATTGCAGTTTAAACATCTATAGTGACTCTGACAAAACCACCTCTTCAGGCAGAGAATTCCATATCCTTATTGCTCTTACTGTATAAAAACCTTTTCTTTGCCTTAGATGAAATCTCCTTTCTTCCAGCCTAAATGTGTGACCTCGTGTCCTATGTATAGCCCTGTTTATGAATAGATTTCTAGATAAAGGTTTGTACTGGCCCCGAATATATTTGTATAAAGGTATCATATCCCCTCTCAGGCGCCATTTTTCCAAACTAAACAGATTTAATTTTTTTAACCTTTCTTTATAACTAAAATGCTCCAT
Source organism: Pelobates fuscus (assembly GCF_036172605.1). Lineage (NCBI taxonomy): Eukaryota > Metazoa > Chordata > Amphibia > Anura > Pelobatidae > Pelobates > Pelobates fuscus. Next base: position 37,525,079 of record NC_086318.1, on the reverse strand, counting down.
TCCTTTTATCAATTTTGTAGCTCGTCTCTGGACTTTTTCTAGTGCCATGATATCTTTCTTTAGAACAGGCGCTCAAAATTGCACAGCATATTCAAGGTGTGGTCTTACCAGCGATTTCTAAAGAGGTAAACTTATATTTTCATCCCGAGAATTTATGCCCCTATTTATACATGACAAACCTTACTGTTTTTAGCAACAGCAGATTGACATTTCATATTGCTGCCTAATTTGTTGTCTATAACAATTCCCAAATCCTTCTCGTGTGTGGTTATCCCTAATTCACTACCATTTAGTGTGTAAGTTGCATTCTTAACCCCGAAGTGCATAACTTTGCATTTCTCTACGTTAAACTTCATCTGCCATTTTAGTGCCCAATCCCCCAATCTATCCAAATCCCTCTGCAGCAAAGCAATATCCTGCTCACATTTTATTACTTTACAAAGTTTTGTGTCATCTGCAAACACTGATACATGGCTTTCAATGCCTATTTCAAGATCATTTATAAATATGTTAAATAGAAGTGGTCCCAAAACAGAACCCTAAAAATGTACCATTAATTACAACTCGTTGTACTCTATCCTTAATCCAATGTTCTACCCAAGAACAAGAATATTCATCTAGACCAATTTCTTTTAGTTTGAAGACTAACCTATTGTGAGGAACCGTATCAAATGCCTTGACAAAATCCAAGTAGATCACATCCACTGCAACACCCTGATCTATACTTCTACTTACTTCTTCGTAGAATGCAATTAGGTTAGTTTGACATGACCTATGTTTCATAAAACCATGCTGATTATTGCTAATAACAAAGTTCTTCCCAATCAATTCCTGAATATTATCCCTTAATAGCCCTTCAAATATTTTCCCAGTTACAGAAGTTAATCTCACAGGTCTATAATTTCCAGGCAAGGATTTTGAACCCTTTTTAAATATAGGAACAACATCTGCCTTCCTCCAATCCTTTGGTACAACACCTGAAACAAAAGAATCTTGAAAAATTAAATACAGAGGTTCACGTATTTCCCCATTTAGCTCCTTGAGTACTCGTGGGTGAATACCGTCAGGCCCCGGAGCTTTATTTACATAAATTTTCTTTAATAGCTGTAGCACCTTGTCTCGAGTTATCCAATCACAAGTTATTTTAAAGTTTTTTGCAGCAATCATTTGCAAATCTCTTGCCATAGGATCCTCATTAATATATACTGAAGAAAAATAGTTATTTAAAATTTCTGCTTTTTCCTGGTCTTCATTAGCTAATAAACCCAACTCTGTTTCTGTCAGGATCGGGACAGGGATCCAACACGCAGCGTACAAACAGTAGCCAGATACGTATACCGGACCTTAGAATGGCCGGACTAACGTAAGTAGTACTGAGAGAATAGTCAAAGACAAGCCGAGGTCGAGGGTAACAGAAGGCAGGAGAGCGAGAGACAAGCCGAATCAAGGATACAGAAGTAAGCAGAGAAGAATAAACAAGCCGGGTCAAAACCAAAGGGGATAAGCAGAACACAAGCACTGAGTGACTAGAACAAGCTAGAACCACGACAGGGCAATGAGCTGACGAGAGAAGCTCCGTTAAATACCCTGTTCCGAAAAGTAACCACGCCTCTGAGGCGTCCTGATTGGTCCTGCAGCACTTGACTGACAGGTCGTTCCGGTAGTGTCCTAACGTACTTCCGGACGTGATGCTGTAAAAGGCAGTCACTCCCTCGCGGCCGGCTTTGCACGACCGGATAGACCGCGAGGAAGGAAGCCATCAGACCGTCCGGATGAAGGAACTGCTAAGTCTCTACCTCTTTCGGAGGTAGAGACCCCAGGTACCCTGACAGTACCCCCCCTCTCAGATACGCCCACCGGGCGAAAGACACCAGGGCGAGAAGGGAAGCGAGAGTGGAACGCCCTGCGGAGACGGGGAGCATGCACCTCCTCCTGAGGTACCCAACTTCTCTCCTCAGGACCATAACCCTTCCAATCGACCAGATACTGCAGTCTCCCTCGGGAGACTCGAGAATCAACGATGGAATTGACCTCATACTCCTCCTGACCCTCCACTTGCACAGAGCGAGGAGGGGCGATCGTGGAGGAGAACCTGTTACATATTAGTGGTTTTAGCAAGGAAACATGAAATGAATTCGGAATGCGTAAGGCATTAGGCAAGGCTAAACGATACGCAACTGGGTTAATTTGAGACAGTACCCTGTAAGGTCCAATATATCGAGGAGCAAACTTCATGGACGGCACCTTTAACCGAATGTTTCTAGTACTTAACCATACTCTATCGCCTGGAACAAACACCGGTGCTGCCCTTCTATGTTTGTCAGCGTGTTTTTTAACCAGCATGGAATTGTGCAGAAGGATTTGTCGAGTCTGATCCCACAACTTCCTTAAATTGGCAACATGAATATCCACCGACGGTACCCCTTGAGAAGAAGACTCCGAAAGAAGGATGGAAGGATGGAAGCCATAATTCAAGAAAAAAGGGCTAGACTGCGTAGAATCACAAATGAGATTGTTATGTGCAAACTCCGCCCAAGGAATCAAACGACCCAATCGTCCTGGTGTTCAGAAACGAAACAACGTAAATATTGTTCAACTTTTTGGTTAGTACGTTCAGCAGCTCCATTGGACTGAGGATGATAGGCAGAGGAGAAATTCAATTTGATGCCTAGTTGAGAGCAGAAAGATTTCCAGAAACGGGAAACAAATTGGGAGCCTCTGTCAGAGACAATTTGGGAAGGTATCCCATGCAAACGAAAAATCTCCCTAGCGAATATCTCCGCTAATTCAGGCGAAGATGGGAGTTTAGGTAAGGGAATGAAGTGAGCCATCTTAGTAAATCTGTCCACCACAGTGAGGATAACAGTCTGCTTTTTAGAGATAGGCAAATCAACAATGAAGTCCATAGCCAAACAGGACCATGGCTTTTCAGGGACCTCTAAAGGATGCAGAAATCCGCATGGAAGCGAATGAGGTTGCTTAGTCTTGGAACAAACCTCACATGCCCCTATGAATTCTTTAATATCCTTACGTAAGTCAGGCCACCAAAAATCTTTAGAGACCAGAGCATATGTTTTGCGGATGCCCGGATGCCCCGCCACTTTGCTGTTATGGAGACAGCGTAGCACCTCCAGTTGGAGAGTGGCAGGAGCGAAGTGTCGATCGCCAGGAGTCTGTTTGGGTGCCAAATGCTGAGACTTCATGATCTCGGAAAGCAATGGAGAGTGAATCCTAAGATTCGTGTTCGCGATGATATTTCCCTTAGGAACTATGGAGGACAGGACTGGTTCAGTTATAGTGGATGGTTCATATTGACGAGACAAAGCTTCGGCTTTAGAGTTCTTAGAACCAGGTCTATAAGTAAGTACATAATTAAAGTGAGTGAGGAACAAGGACCAGCGAGCCTGTCTGGCGGATAAGCGCTTAGCCTCCCCAATATAAGACAAGTTCTTATGATCCGTTAATATAGTAACAGGGTGTAACGTCCCTTCCAGTAAATGTCTCCACTCCTTTAAAGCCTTAATGACCGCTAACAGTTCCCTCTCCCCGATGTCATATCTGCTCTCAGGCCCAGATAATTTCTTAGAGAAGAAACCACAAGGGTGTAACGGTTTATCCACCCCTAACCTTTGAGATAGAACAGCCCCAACTCCTGTCTCAGAGGCATCGACCTCGAGCAAGAAAGGCAGAGTCGTATCAGGATGAACTAGAATGGGAGCCGAGGCAAAAAGTTCCTTGAGAGTCTTGAAAGCAACAAGAGCCTCCTTAGACCAGACCTTAGTATCAGCCCCTTGTTTGGTCATATTGGTAATAGGCGCAATGATAGAGGAGTATCCCTTAATGAAGCGCCTATAGTAGTTGGAAAAACCAATAAACCTCTGGATAGCCTTGAGTCCTTTGGGCAAAGGCCAGTCTAAAATGGATGCCGTCATCCACTCGTGACCATGCTGGATTCTCACCAAATTGTATGCCCCTCTAAGATCTAACTTGGTGAAGATCTTGGAGCCCTTAAGGCGATCAAATAACTCGGTAATCAGTGGGATAGGATAGGCATTTCTGACAGTTATTTTATTCAAGCCTCGGTAATCGATACAAGGTCTCAGCGTGCCATCCTTTTTCTTAATGAAAAAGAACCCAGCCCCGGCCGGAGAAGAAGACCTCCTAATGAATCCCTTTTCTAAATTCTCCCGAATATACTCCTCTAGAACCGAGTTTTCCTGAACCGACAAAGGATATACATGGCCCCTTGGAGGCATCGTCCCTGGTAAAAGCTTAATCTTACAATCAAATGACCTGTGTGGCGGCAAAGAATCAGCATTCTTCTTGTCAAATACTGCCTTTAAGTCTAGGTAAAGGTCTGGTATTTGTCTTTCAGTGACCTGAATAGGATTCTCCGGTATGTTAATATTAGCTAAGGGAGAAACCTTGCTTAAACACCTATCCTGGCAGCCCTGGCCCCACGAGAGTATCTCCCCTAACTCCCAATCAATAATAGGGTTATGTTTCTTCAACCATGAGTACCCTAGAACTATGGGAACGGAAGGGGACGAAATGAGCATAAGAGATAAATTCTCCACGTGTAGGATACCAACATTTAAATCAATGGGTATGGTTTCACGAAAGATAACAGGGTCTAGTAGTGGTCTACCATCTATGGCCTCAACGGCCAAGGGTGTCTCCCTTAGCTGGGTTGGGATGTTGTTTTTACTCGCAAAGGCCTGGTCGATAAAATTCTCCGCAGCACCGGAATCTATCAATGCCATAGCCCTTACTACTTCCCTCTCCCAAGTCAAGGAAACTGGTAGCAGAAGCCTGTGATCTTTATAATTAGGAGTAGAGGACAAAATAGAAACACCCAAGGCCTGTCCTCTAGAGAGACTTAGGTGCGAGCGTTTCCCGGACGGTTAGAACAGTTCGAGAGTAAATGACCTTTGGCTCCACAATACATACACAAACCCTCTCTTCTTCTGTACTGTCTTTCCTCCTCAGAGAGGCGGGTATACCCTATCTGCATAGGTTCAGGAAGCAAAGATACCTTGGAGTCAGGACTTGGAAAAGAGGGAGCTAACCTAAAAGAAGGTCTCCGATTCCTCTCTCGAGTGTTCTGTCTCTCTCTTAGACGTTCATCTATACGAGAGATGAACGAAATTAAATCTTCTAAATTCTCAGGGAGTTCTCTAGTAGCAACCTCATCAAGGATTACATCAGATAGGCCATTCAAAAATACATCCATATACGCCGGCTCGTTCCACTTGACTTCTGACGCCAGAGACCTGAACTCTAGTGCATAATCCACAAGTGTTCGGTTCTCCTGTCTCAGGCGCAACAGTAATCTGGCTGCATTAACCTTTCTACCTGGAGGGTCAAATGTTCTTCTAAAAGCAGCTACAAATGTGTTATAGTTATATACTAATGGGTTATCGTTCTCCCATAGTGGATTGGCCCATCTCAGAGCCTTCTCAATAAGTAGGGTGATAATAAATCCTACCTTTGCCCTATCTGTAGGATAGGAGCGAGGTTGCAATTCAAAGTGGATACTAATTTGGTTTAAAAAACCACAACACTTCTCAGGCGCCCCACCATAGCGTACTGGGGGGGTAATGCGAGAAGAAGCACCCACTGAGGCTACCTCTAAACCTGAACTGACAGGAGAAATAGGGGTATTACGTATCTCCTCTGGCGGGTTATTGGCACGAGATAATAGTGCCTGTAGCGCAATTGCCATCTGATCCATTCTGTGATCCATAGCTTCAAACCTAGGATCAGGAGAAGCAAGCTGACTGTTTGTACTTGCAGGATCCATTGGCCCTGTCGTAATGTCAGGATCGGGACAGGGATCCAACACGCAGCGTACAAACAGTAGCCAGATACGTATACCGGACCTTAGAATGGCCGGACTAACGTAAGTAGTACTGAGAGAATAGTCAAAGACAAGCCGAGGTCGAGGGTAACAGAAGGCAGGAGAGCGAGAGACAAGCCGAATCAAGGATACAGAAGTAAGCAGAGAAGAATAAACAAGCCGGGTCAAAACCAAAGGGGATAAGCAGAACACAAGCACTGAGTGACTAGAACAAGCTAGAACCACGACAGGGCAATGAGCTGACGAGAGAAGCTCCGTTAAATACCCTGTTCCGAAAAGTAACCACGCCTCTGAGGCGTCCTGATTGGTCCTGCAGCATTTGACTGACAGGTCGTTCCGGTAGTGTCCTAACGTACTTCCGGACGTGATGCTGTAAAAGGCAGTCACTCCCTCGCGGCCGGCTTTGCACGACCGGATAGACCGCGAGGAAGGAAGCCATCAGACCGTCCGGATGAAGGAACTGCTAAGTCTCTACCTCTTTCGGAGGTAGAGACCCCAGGTACCCTGACAGTTTCCAGTGTACCTACACTTTCATTTTTTGTTTTTTTTAGAATTGATGTACTTGAAAAAACTTTTGGGGTTGGTTTTGCATTCTTTAGCTATCAATTTCTCATTTTCTAGTTTAGCCACTTTAATTGCCTTTTTGCAAGCGTTATTGGCTTCCTTATATCTTAAATAGGATGCCTCTGATTTGTCTGATTTAAATGCTTCAAACTCCCTTTTCTTATTTTTAATCTCTTGTTTTACTTCTCTACTAAGCCACATTGGTTTTAATTTGTTTCTTTTATATTTATTACCCAATGGTACATACTGAGAAATGTACTTTCTAATATTTGTTTGAATAGTTTCCATTTATCCTTAGTGTTTTTATCACTAAGGAGTTTATGCCAGTCGATATATTGTAGAGCTGCCCTAATCTTATTGAAATTGGCTTTTTTAAAATTATATGTTTTAGTATACCCCACTTGCTTTTGCATTAGTTCCATTTATATTAGACTACAAAAAGCCTTAGTTATTCTAACATATTCATACATACAATTATAGACAAGGAGAAAAATAAACAGGCTTTGAAAATTAATCTCATGTGACAGATTTATCCTGTCTTGAATTGCGTACAGAAAGCAACTCCCATGTCATTCATCATGTAAAAAAAAAATATCATTACATGGTTTGTTGCATGGTTTAACATTATGGCATCCTTAACTTTAAACATTACCATTATATAGCCTACTGGTATAAAAACCAATCACGTGCATGAACTCATACTTGGCTAACTGTCATCGATAGATAAGGAGCTATTAAACAACTCCTGTTTCAGCAAAGGTAGAGTAAAAAAAAATACATTTTTAAATTATTAAATATTTCAAAATTTCTAGAAAATCTAATTCTTTTAAAAAAATCTACCAAATGTAGTGTTTTTAGTTTATATCAATACACATGCACACACATATAGAAATACACACATAAGAATGCCTATTTTATGAATCGTCCAAAAAAAGTTGTATTTGCATTTCACATAAAAACACATACATGCACATACATGTGTATACCCTCACAAATAGACACGCTCATAGTACATATTATAGTGTTACCCTGTAAAATATATATTTCAGTATGTACATTGGTATATGTACAAGTATTCATAACTTTGATAATTATTTACAATTATATTTTTCTTGACTTTGTCAAATAATAATTGTACATATCATTCCTGTACGTTTTCTTCTAATTGTCCTATTTATAGTTAAATCCCCCCCTCTTATAATATTGTAAAGCACTACCGAATCTGTTGGCAATATATAAATGGCAATTATAATAATGATAATAATAATAATAATAATAATAATAATAATAATAATAATAATAATAATAATAATGATATGTTATTAGTTAGAATACGGACAAAAAGGCTTCTTTACAAACTACCAAAAATAGCAAAACAGAAATAAATTTCATGTTTACAGTTTCTTCTTTTGGTTATGTATTGATCAAATGTATTTTAATGAATTAGCAAACATAATCTCAATGGAAAATAAAATATTACTGATCATTAAAATCTAATGAGTTAAAATATGATGCAAAGAAAGCTTTACTAATCATTTTGGAGTTTTTAATCTCAGTGTGATGAATTTGATAACTAAAAAGTAATAGCCATGTTTTATGCTGTTTAAAAGATATATATATTAGACCAAACATTTCGATTTCTAAATAACATAAATCTGTGCCATATTTCCTACATATTTTTGGGGTTTGCTTCATTCATTTTAGGTGTTATTTTCACTTTGAGATCAGTAATTAGTTTTAGACAAAATTACTTAACCTTTTCTTTACAAACTAAATTCATTAGAATTACCGACACCCATATTTCCAATATATTCTTATACTAGTCCAGCAAACATAATTAATGGCAAATACAAATTGCTGCCTACAAAAAAAAAAACACACAAAAAAAAAAACACTATTTAAATAGGCATACATTATTATGATTCACAGATATTTAAAAGGAAATTAGATATCTCAAATTCCTACAATCAGACAATGGCCTTTATTTAATTCATTTGGATAAGCTTTTCAATTATTTTAAATTTGTTAGAAAAACCCTCCTAATTATTTATCTACAAAGGTCATCATTAAGATCTAAGGGGCATTTTGTATATAAATAATTTGAAAAGTGTTTCTTACAGTTTGTGATCATTTGAAAAGATTATCCAAAAGAATTTAATCAACAAATGTTAGTTAGGTTTCAGGAATGAGGTGGCTTCTCACTTTATGGGGAATTCACACAGTAATGGATTTTGGCTGCTGAAACCTTTTGCCAAACCTTGAGAGTATTCTATCCAATTTACTCTTCCATTCAACTATTTTATTTCAACTTGAAGCTTATTGGAGATCCAAGACGAGGAAAGGGTACAGAAAAGGACAGGGGTGAGGAAGGGAGAGTTAAATGTACAATCTTATAGTCATGACAGTCCACTAACAATTACAGAGAATACTATTACATTCAAATTGTTCAGAACAGTGTAGAATCGGCATCTCTGTCTGTCTGAACCCTTTGTGGGGGTAGAGACCCTATGGAATAGGATCATTCGGTCTATCTATCGCCATTTAAAAAAAAAAAATTACATACATAATACACATAATAAATCCAGTTAAAGCGTAACGCATATGTAGGCATGCCACGTGCCAATTGTACCTCTGGGTTCACTGGAATAAACCTTATTGGATACTTGACTGAATAGACATTATTGGTCTGAACTGGTCAATATGTGTGATGTGTGCAAATTACTTAAAGATTTTCAAGTACATAGAAGGATATGGGATGAACTTGGAGAATGGGGGGGATCTTCCATGGTTTTGTCTTTTGCTTTGCGGGGCTATGAACTCTTCGTTAGAGGTGTTAAGTTTGGTCAGGGAAGGGGGTATAACTATATTGTCCGCAGCAGGCACAACCCTTAGAGTCCCGTTGTGGCATTGAGAACCTGAGGGCATTGTGATACTCATCTCTACAATATATAGGATATAACAGTATTACGGTATTGGGGTGGTTTGTGTTTAGGTACCCCATATTTGGTTGGTGGTGTGGCTCAGTTTCCCAACTCTTGTTTGGTACCACATCATCACCCATGTTCTAGTGTGGTAGTAACCATTGTGTGTATTTATTTCATGGACAGTAGGGTAGGGGACTTTCAGTTTTTAGCTATTAAAGTGGAAGTTGAAGTGAGTACCAAGTATATTATCTTTAGAATAGGCTTGAGTATGTTAGTGGGGAGTAATTTCAGTAGGAAGGTCTCTATCATGCATTCTATTCTGAGTCCAGTCACTGCCTGTATCATAGTCGCCACACCTTTCCAGAGGTCTTTTACCCCTGGGCATGCCCACCAAATGTGGAGCATTTTTTCTATGGCCATTGGCGATTGACATCTCCAGCTTTGGTTGCTTATATTAGGGTATATTGTAGCTAATTTAGCAGGCACCATGTACCACCTGTACAGTATTTTCCGAGAAGCCTCCATGTGTGAAGCACATGTAGTAAGGCTTATGTGTGCTGCAAAGATTCTGTTCCATTTAGCCAGAGTTAGCTTGTGACCTAAGTCAATTTGCCAGTCATTCATGAACCAGAAGTGTCCTCTGGGTGGTTATGTGTTTGTAGCATATTCACAGGATCTTACTAGATGGGATCAGATGCAGGCACATCTTCTCAAAGGAAGTGAGTATGATATACATTTTTGATCTTAGGCATTTTCAATGTTGTGTTTTCAGTTGGAGATACGGGAATGCTAGGGTATGAGGGAGCCCCTTTTCTGAATATCAGTGATGTATATGTGTTATTACATGTTGGTACCATTTTAAGTGACTGATTGTATCGTTGTAGATATGCAGTGTGCGTATAGGTGTCGCTTAAGACTACGGCTGTGCATTTGTCACCAAATTTAGGTGCTCATACCAGGCTTGAAAGAGTAGGCAAGTGGTTGGCAAAGCTGAAGGGGGCAACTTCAGAAGGGTTTTGTGTACCCAAATTGTTGCTGCAAGATCCTGTTGTCTGCAGAAGTGTCCCTCTATTTTTACCCTTTGGGGGGTGTAAGTTGTGGAGTGCATTCCTATGATATTTGTAAGGTGTGCTGCTTGCAAATAAGCTTTTAGGTTTGGGAAGATCAGCCCTCCTTTGTCATTTGGTTTCATAAACAAGGCCCGTAGTATACACGATTGTTTACCGCCCCCCCCCCCCCCAGCTAAATTTGATAAAAATAGATTGTAATCTTTTAAGGTACGCATGGGGTGTATGTGTAACGATTTTAATTCCTGCATTCTGGCCAAACCATGATAGGAGCTTATTTTGCCAATTATGAAGTGTGTTCTAAATCTATTTCTGTAGTTTGACATAATTCTGACAGAAGAGATACTTCTTCCTTTTGGTTATTTTGATTCCTAAGAAGATAAGATAATCTTCCCTCCAGTCATACCGGAATGCCCGTTTCAATCTAGTCTCTAAGTCTGCTTGTAAGTTAATACCCACAATAGCTTGGGGTTTGGCTCTGTTAATTTGGTAGTATGATTATTTGCTGTATGTGAGTATTTCACATTGGAGGTTTGATAGTGAAAGTAGAGGTTGTGTGAGTGTCAGTAAGATATAATCTGCAAACAAGTTCAATTTATAATCTCGGACATTTATCGATACTCCGTGGATGTTGGGGTTTTGTCGGATTTCTTCGGTTAGTGGCTCCAAAGCTAGTATATATATGAGCGGTGACTGGAGGCAACTATGGCGGTTTCCATTTGTAATAGGGAAGGGATTGGAGCAGAATCTTGAATTTTGGACCGCTGCTGTGGGTGGGCCCTATACAGGGTTTTAACCAAATAGATACAATTGTGGGGAAAGCCAAATTTGATTAAAACTGTTCGTAAAAAAAATTGAATCTGTCGAATGCTGTTTCAGCATCTAGGGACAGTAATGTTCCTTCTTGCTTGGATTGGTTAAGGATATGGTATATGTCTAGTACTTTATGCGTGTTGTCTGGGCCTTGTCTCCCTGCTACGAACCCCACTTGGTCCATGTGTATAAGGGCAGGAAGTATTGATTTCAGTCTTTTAACTATTAATTAATATTAATGTCTGAGTGAATTATAACTAAAATAAAATTGGTCTATAGGTATAGAAGAATAATAGCAAAAATTGTGAGCATGTTTATTTATTATGCTATTGATTCTGCTAGCTATATAGTAGTTACAGCACGTATTAATCCTTTCATTACCTTAAATGAATTCTTAGTTAATTTTGATTCATCAAATCTAGGAGTTCAATGGTGTTTGCTCTACTTATGAGCTTGAACTTAGAAATAATTGAGATGACTGGGTATTTGGTAGAAAAGTGTTTTCAGGTCCTCTGGGGTATTGCAAGATCAAGGTTTTATATGTTGCTAAGTCCTCTTCGACAGGATGATGGATTGTTGAAACTTATTGGCTTAACATAGGATACAATTTTATTAATCAAATAATGGCAAAAGTGCATTTGAAAGTATCAAATTAATTCTGCCATTCTTTTATATCATATTGCTATTTGAATAGTTTCTAACTATTTAAGTACTTTTTAAAAACACACAGCCTACTGTCTTCTTGGGTGAGTCTTCCCTAGATCTCCCATCTAATCACACTTTACTAATATCCATATTCCATGTAATACTTTACCCTCCCACTCTTTCACACACACAGCATTTACTAACTTAACTGGACTCATTCATCAAATATCTACCTCTCCTTCGCTCTGGTATGTTGTACTTCCTCCCATGCTCTTTTAATCCATACTCCTTGATTGTAAATTCCTTTGAGCAAGTTCATCGTCATCTCTTATGTCTCTTGTGTTTGTTAACGTGCTTTTGTCTGTCAGTTACTTATTGTTAAATATAACCATTGTGTAATTCTAAAGGTCTGAGTGTAATGTTGCCAGTATGCTAATAATAATAATAACAGATTCAGGAATTTAGTTGAATTTACAATTTAGATCATTATACAAGGTAATGTTTAGTCAAATCAGAGATTAATACTAAATGAGCAAACATAATTCAGAGTGATTCAGAATGTCTACCACACAATATCTCTTAAATTTGACCGAATGTTAAATGACCAAATCAATATTCAGGGTTTGATAAAACATCAAAGGTGTATTTTTAGTTGGACAAGGGCCATATTTTATATATAATGCAGGTTACATTAAGATTCATGAAGGCTGTCACTTTATTTGCTGATGTGGCCTCTAAACCTAAGACTGCAAAGAATAATGGATCATATATTCCAATACATTCTATCTGATTAATGTGGAGCTCCTATTCTCTCTGAGCTAGAAACTGAAATTGAGATTATAATATATTTGTGAGAAAATCTATATTTTTGTATTAAATAAAAAAATATATTGCTGATATGTTGTACTCTAAATGAAACAATTGTTACATAGCTGAAAAGAGACTTCTGTCCATCAAGTTCACATTTGTTTTTTTGCTATTGATCCAAAAGAAGCTAAAAAAACAAAACCGTTTAAGGCACTTCCAATTTCAAATTTTGCAACAAACTAGGGAAAAAAACCTTCTTGACCCGAGAATGGCAGTCAGATTAACCCCTTAAGGACACATGACATGTATGACATGTCATGATTCCCTTTTATTCCAGAAGTTTGGTCCTTAAGGGGTTAATCCTTGGATCAAGAAGCTAATTCCCTACATTGAAAAATTATATACTTGAATATTCTGTTTTTGCAAGCATCCATCTAGTTGCTGTTTGAACATCTGTATGGACTCTGATAAAACCACTTCTTCAGGCAGAGAATTCTACATCATTATTGTTCTTACAGTAAAAAAAACCTTTTATTTTCCTTAGACGAAATCTTCTTTCTTCCAGTCTAAACGCATGACCTTGTGACGTATGTAAAGTCCAGTTTGTGAATAGATTTCCACACAATGGTGTGTATTGGCCAATATATTTTTGTATAGTGTTATCATATCCCCTCTGAGGCGACATTTTTCTAAACTAAAGAGGTTTACATTTGTTAACCTTTCTTCATAGCTGATATGTTCCATTCCTTTTATTAATTTTGTAGCCCGCCTCTGCACTTTTTCTTGTGCCATAATATCCTTCTTTAGAACAGGTGCCCAAAATTTCACAGCATATTCAATATGTGGTCTAACCAGTGATTTATAAAGAGGCAAAATTATGTTCTTATCCTGAGAATGAATGCCCTTTTTCATGCATGACAATATCTTACTGCTGATTGACAATGCACATTGTTGCATAGTTTGTTGTCTATAACAATTCCCAAGTCCTGTTCGTGTGTTGCTATCCCTAATTTGCTTCCATTAAGGGTATACGTTGCTTGTGCATTCTTTACGCCCAAGTGCATAACTTTGCGTTTTTCAACAATAAATTTCATCTGCCATTTGAGTGCCCAGTCCCCCAGTCTATCTAAATCCCTCTGCAGCAAAGTAATATCTTGCTCACATTGTATTACTTTACAGAGTTTTGTGTCATCTGCAAACACTGAAACATTACTTTCAATTGTGTATTTGTGAAACTGTATGCTGACTATCGTCACATCCCTACATTATATGAGTAAATATTTGAAAGTAATTATGTTGTTATTAAAGTTCATCTTTTTGGAATATATTCAAATACTCCTTAAGCATGCATTCATTTATGAGGTTTGCAATCATGCCTTCAGCCAGAACAATATTAATTCAAAATGATCCGTTTATGTACACCACGTTTCATTTTTAAAGGTCAAGCAGGTATGCATTAAATAAAATACAAAATTATTTTTGCAAATAAATCTCAGGATTATGTCAGGATCATTTCACAAAGCTATGGACAGTACAGTAGCTTTTACTGAATCAAGTAATCAACTGTATGTCTATGTTGCTCTTCAAATAAGCACTTGCTAGATTCCGACATTTTAATAGTGGATGTAATAATTATCAATTTGAAAACAATCTCTATGTCCAGTTGAAATACTTTTTAAACTCTGCTGTTATTCCATAAATGCAATTTTTTCTCTTTTCATAAAAGTTGAAAAGTTCTGTAGACTATAATTAAGAATAAAGTTGTCAAAATCAACTCTGCCAATATTTTTGCAATTTTTTTTTGTTATACATGTGCTCAGATGAAACAATGAAAATGATTGAGGCAGAAGAGAAAATAATAATCTACCGGACACTCAAAATGTTCAAACGAGAGGCAGGTTTATTGGGTCAAAAAGTGACACGGGCAACATTTTGACCTCATCGAGGTCTTTATTAAGCTAACACCACATGTAAAACACAATGTATTTATACCTTAATGTTCTATCAATAACAATGCCATTAGACAACCATCAATTGTGTATACACAACAATGATACAATATATCACACAAAAATGACTTAAAGCATGTGTCAATTAGAGGAATGGTAGCAAAATTAAATAAAAATAAATATAAAAAAAAATGCTGATCAAGATCATAAGAACACGTTTCCTGTCCGCCTGCACTTAAGATATATATACACATGGTGTTAGCTTGATAAAGACCTTATGTTAGGCTGAAACATTGTTGCTCTGTCACTTTTTTACCCAATAAACCTGCCTGTGGTTTGGACACTTTGATTGCCTGGAGGTTCGTTCCTCTTCTGCCTTATCGTTTTGGAATTTGCTGGTCCTGTTTCAGTACACCAGATGTCAACTGGAATTGAGTGTGGTTCCTCTCTTCATTTTAATGAAAATTATTGAATCACTGAATAATTCATCTGAGTTAAAGTTTGGATACCACGGAACCTTTACCTTTTGATGAGTCCTGGGGACAGGTGTAAAGAACGCTGTATAGATATCATTTAAAAACAGAAATGTTATACACTGTTTTGTCTATAGCAGTCTATATAACTTTATATTTCTGAAGAGAGAAAGGTTAATGAGTGAGAAGGAAACAAATGATTTGTGCATTTGAGAGTTGGTTTTAATACCTAATTTCCCCTTCATTATCAAACACCTTCAGAACTCTTCATCTCCTCATTTCATATCTTCATTACGTTCTCTATAATTTCTTTCTAATTATATTCTTTCCTTTCTTTGTATATCCCTTAATTATATTTTGGTTTCTCTTCATCTTAGCCTTGCAACCCCTTGTCTCTCTTTCACTCCTTTTGCCTTTGTCCTTATTTCTTAATTCTACGATGTCTACTCTCTCCTAATTGCATCCTCTCCTCCAATGTCTATTCAATTTAATTCTCTTCAGTTATTTCTTATTAAACTTTCTATTCTGTTCATTCTGTGTCCCCATCCACTTCACCTCATTTAACGGTACACTATAGTTACAGTCACCAAAACAAATGGCAGATAATTGAGCAGTGAGACTGCAGGGGCATGATCTATACACTATAACAGCTTCATTAAAGGATCACTATAGGGTCAGGACCACAAACATGTATTCCTAACCCTATAGTGTTAAACCAACATCTTGCCCTCCTGGATCCCCTTTGCCTCCTTAAATATAGCAATCTTACTTGTATTTCAGTCTGCTGCTGCTGGTTTTGCCCCTGATCTGCCTGCTTGGCTGACATAATCAGAAGAGGTGTTCTGAGCCAATTAGAATGCTTTAACATAGGAAAACACTGGATTGGCTAAGACTATCAAGCAGGCAAATCAGGGGCAGAGCCAGCACAAGCCAAACACAGCCCTGGCTTATCAACATCTTCTCCTAGAGATACATTGAATCAATGCATCTCTATGAGGAAAGTTCAGTTTCTCAATGCAGAGTTTGGAGACACTGAATGGCAGTGCTACACAGCACTCAGGTATGGCATAACTGGACGCTGAGGGGATTGTATGAAGGGGGGTTATTGTATGAATGGTTGTATATTGGTGTGTGTGTTAAATTGCTGTGTTTGTGTGTGGAAATAAAGTGTGACTTTATGTAAAGTGGTTGAAGCTTGTGTTTGAGTGAGAGTGTGCAAGCGACACTATGTGTGTGTTAGTGAATGTGTGCAAGTGACACTGTGTGTGTTAGTGAGGATGTGTGCAAGTGACACTGTGTGTGTGTGTTAGTGGGAGTGTGCATGTGACACTGTGTGGGTGTTAATGAGCGTGTGCAAGTGACAGTGTGTGTCTATGCCAGTGATATTGTGTGTTATATAGTTACATAGCTGAAAAGAGACGTGCGTCCATCAAGTGTGTGTTAGTTAGAGTGTGTCTCTTTTTCTTTTCCTGAATATGTGCTCACTGTGTCTCTCTCCTAAGTGTCTCCCAGTCTCTGTTTCCTAAATACCTTAACAATCTCTCTATCCTTTCTGTAAATGTCTCCCCAGGCGGTTTCCGTTCTCAAAATTTTTCACTGTGCCTCTGATTTCACTTAAAGGGGCACTATAGACACCCAGACCACTTCAGCTCATTGAAGTGGTTTGGATGCACTGTCCCAGGGCCTTTCGCCCTGCAAAAGTAATTATTGCACTTTTTAAGAAAATTACCGTTCAGGGTTAACTCCACCTCTGGTGGCTCTTCATAGGGATGTCCAGCGTCACAGAAAAACCCCATAGGAAAGAATTGAAAAGTAAAGTCGGACAAGAGCCAGCCCCAAAAAACATAATTTTCCTCGCACTATAGTTTCCCTTTAATGTCTACTCAGTGAATCTCTTTCCCTAAATGTCTCTTCACTGCAATTCAGAGTTTAGTAAATAAACTTCTTTGGGAATGTAGTTGCATTCATGAGGGGGCAGCAAAATGGATTGTTGCCTAGAGCGGCAAGAATCCTTGCACCAGCCCTGCTCAGGAAGCACCTCTACTTGCCATCTGAGATATCCTTAGGCTGTAATGTAAACACTGCATTTTCTCTGAAAAGACAGCGTGTACTGCAAAAAGCCTGAATGGAATGATTATACTCACCAGAACAAATACAATAAGTCTGGTGACTATAGTTACTATTATTATATTTTATTATTTATATAGCGCCATCAGATTCCGCTGTACAATGGGTGGACTAACAGACATGTAATTGTAACCAGACAACTGGACGTACAGGAACAAAGAGGTGGAGGGCCCTGCTCAATGAGCTTACATTCTAGAGGGAGTGGGGTATAGTGACAAAGGGTAAAAGTAGGGGTATGAAGTAGGTTGTTCGAAAAGTATTCACTGAAGGCCTAGTAGGTAATTTTTGACAGCTGCAGGAGAGGAGTCATGGGGGAGGGGGATAAAAACCGGCTAACAGTTTAATTGATATGCTTTCCTGAAGAAGTGAGTTTTCAATTATTTTTTGAATGAGTGGAGACTGGGTGAAAGTCTTATGGAGAAGGGAAGGGAATTCCACAGAAGAGGTGAAGCCCTGGAGAAATCTCAGAGGCGAGCATTAGAGGTGGGAGTATGGACAGAGGATATACGTAGGTCTTAGGCAGAGCGTAAGGGCCTCGACGGTACACAATTGTGTATTAGGTGATAGGTAGGTTGGAGCAGCATTACGTAGGGACTTGTAAGCAAGCTCCTGAATTTTAAATTGAGCCCTATATCTAACTGGAAGCCAATGCAGGGACTGACAGAACGGTCAGGCGTGGGAGGTGCGAGCGGCCAGGAAAATGAGCCTTGCCGCCGCATTCATTATAGATTGCAGCGGTGCAATCTGGGAACACGGAAGACCAATGAGAAGGATATTGCAGAAGTCAAGGCGAGAGAGAACAAAAGCATGGACCAGAACCTTATCCGCATCTGGGGTTAAATAGGGGCGAACGCGTGCTATGTTTTTGAGATGGAAGCAACAGGATTTGGCAATTGATTGGGTATGAGGGGTGAAGGAGAGGTTGGAGTCAAAAAGAACACCTAGGCAGCGGGCCTGCGAGGTAGAGAGACAGACACGGGAGTAGTAACACTTGAGGGAGGAAAGACCAGAAGTTCTGTTTTGGACAGGTTGAGTTTAAGGAAGTGAGCAGCCATCCAGTTGGAAATTAAAGAGAGGCAGCCAGAGACATGAGTCAAGATGGGCGGCGAGAGATCAGGAGAGGACAGGTAGATTTGCATGTCATCTGCATAGAAATGATAACGGAAGCCAAAGGAGCTGATGAGTTTAGCAAGGGAGGCAGTGTAGATAGAGAACAGTAGGGGACCAAGGACAGAACCGACAGAGAGTGGTTGGGGGGAAGAGGCAAAGTCAGAGAAAGAAACCTTGAAAGAGTGCTGGGAGAGGTAGGAAGAGCACCAGGAGAGAGCAGTATCCCGCAGACCAAAATTGCGGAGAATGCAAAGAAGCCGTTGATGATCAACAGTGTCAAAGGCAGCAGACAGATCAAGGAGAATTAGGATAGAGTAATGGCCATGAGATTTTAGTTTTTAGTTTCCCATTAATCCCCTGTTTAATTTGCTAAATACTCCAGCCCATGGATTTCTTTCTGATCTTTTGAAACAGTTATGATTCCCTCAAGATGGCTACCAAAACCATTTCGGACTCCCTCAGATTAAAGAGCTTGTAAAATATTTTGTGAAGCGAATAAAACCCTGGGCTTTTCTGATGTACTGGTGTTCTGATGACTTTCACACTGGGCCACACTGATTTTCCCATTGCTCAGAATTCCAGGTTTTGTCCACTTTATACCAGGTTACATTTATATATTAACCTTATCTACGTGATTTCCAGTTAACAATCCAGCATTTTTAAGGACTTTTGATCAGTCCTGCCATTAACTCCAGCATTTGAAGCTTACAACTTACAATTTCTGTTCTCAAATGTGCCAACAGATTCCATAACAATTTACAATATTATGAGAGGGGGCATTATTTAACTATAAATAGGACAATTACAAGAAAACTTAGAGGAACAATAGGTTGAAGAGGACCCTGCTCGCAATAGGACAAGAAATATCAATCAAATAAGGTGGGAGTGAAGCAGAACTGGAGGAGAGAGTAGGGTGCTGCCCTTTAGGAGAGAGCAAGAGACAGGTATGTAAGGTAGAGGTTACTCTTGGAGGCCATAAGCTTTAAAAGCTTTCCTAAAGAGATGGGTTTTAAGGCACTATGTAAATGATTGAAGACTAGGGGAGGGTCTGATGGGGTAGGCAGGCTATTCCATTGGAAGGGAGCCGCCCGCGAGAAGTCCTGCAAGCGTGAGTTGGCCGTACGGGTCCCAGCAGTGGGCAGGAGAAGGTCATGGGAAGAGCGGAGGGACCGAGAAGGGGCATACCTATGGATCTGTGAAGAGATATAAGAGGGGCTAGAATTGTTCAGTGCTTTATATGTATCGGTTAGCACTTTGAATTGACTCCTATAGGATACCAGGAAGCCAAAGTAAGGACTGACAAAGGGATGAGGTATGAGAGGACCAACTAGAGAGAAAAATCAGTCTGGCAGCGGCATTCATTAGAGACTGTAGTGGGGCAATACAGCTTTTGGGAGGGAGAGGGTTACAAAAATCCATGCAGGAAATTACTAGAGCATGGACAAGCTCCTTGGTAACATCTTTTGTAAGAAAGGGGCGGATGTGGGCTATGTTTTTAAGTTGGAATCTACAGGATTTGGCAACATACTGGATGTGAGGCTCAAAGGTGAGGCCAGAGTCAAGTATGGACTCTGGCCTCACCTTGGAGCCTCACATCCAGTATGCAAGGATGGACTTTTGTGGATACCGCTTGCAAGGATGGACTTATGTGGATACCACTAACTTGAAGGGAGAGCGAGAGAGGAGGATCAGTATTAGGAGGAGGAAAGACAAGGAATTCAGCTTTAGAGAGATTGAGTTTGGAATTGAGGAAGCAAGACACACGGGTAAAGAAAAGTCTTTCCAGAAGCTTTGAGGAAAAAGGGAGCAGGGATATGGGACGATAGTTAGAGGGGGAGGACGAGTCAAGAGATGTTTTTTTCAGTATAGGTACTACCGTGGCATGTTTAAGATCAGCAGGGACAATGCCAGAAGAGAGAGAGAGAGAGCAGTTGAAGATGTGTGTTAAGGAAGGCAAAAGACAAGGGGAGAGAGCTCTGATGAGGTGAGACGGGACAGGATCGAGCGGGCAAGTGGTGGAGCGAGAGGAAAGGAGAAGCGCAGTCACCTCTTGTTCAGTAGCCAGGGAGAAAGTCTGAAGGGTAGGAAAGGCATGATCTATGTGTGGTTGAGAAATAGAATGGCAAAGTGGGGAGAATTCTTTCCTTAGCTGCTCAATCCTGTCGGTCAAGTAGCATGCAAAGCTATCGGCTGTAAGGTTAGTTTAGGGGGTGGTCACAGCAGGGCGAATAAGAGAATTAAAGGTGTCAATGAGACAACTGGGATTGCGGGAGCATGAACTTATGAGAGAGGAAAAGTATGACTGTCTGGCGAGTGCAAGGGCTGCGTTGTATGAACACAATATGAATCTATTATGGAGAAAGTCTCTAGCATCTGTTCTATTAACTCCTATATTTGACAATTCTTCCTATTTGCCGATGCAATTTGTCTATGTGTGGCATCTGCTGCCATTATCTTTGAGACTGTTCATAGTAACATATGAACTAATTTGACATGTTTTTTGTAACTGAGGCACCTGAAATTAAGGCACCCATTCAAAACATCACATTTCTATAAAAAATAGCAAAGTGCTGTCAGATGTCCTTTACACACCAACGCTAATTGGCAGTCAAAATAATATGACTGACTTGCAGCTGTTTTTCTAATTGAAATGTAGTTAAAATCTTCATCTTTTTTCTTCCACAGATGAATTTGCTGGCTTGTGTGCTAATTTTTCTGACAACTGTACTACTACAAGTCAACTCTAAGGTATTTTCATTAATAATATAGGAATTGCCTTTTTTTTATTTATTTATTCTTTATCTTTGTTGTGCATCAATATCACATAGGTACAACATTTGTATAAGATTAAAAGCCATAGAGATAGGTATCCAGCAAATAATTCGAGAAACTGCACATGGATAAATGAAGGCAAAAGTAGCACAGTGTATAGAAATTGTAATATAACATGTGTACTAGATGACTAAACAGCAAGAATTATTGTTTTTAAAATAAGCAGTAGAAGCAGAATTGGCTATTGATGTGAGTGGCCCGGTCAAGAAGGATTTCTGCAACACCGACTCAGATTAGGGCATATTTCTCCTATTATCTATTTAACATCAGGGGCAAGATACAGTTCCACACAATAGTAAGAAGCCAGAGAAGCACTGGCCCCAGGATCGCAGATCGACCTTGTGGCAAACATGCCTATGCCACATGCTTCTGGAGGAGCCTGCTATCTAGCCTCCTGCCCAAAGACTATGGCCCATATCTGAACAGGAGGTGGTTGCGCTTCTCTTTTCCTCTCGTTCCACCACATGTTCGCTTGATCCCATCCCCCCCAACTCATTAGATCTCTCGCACCTTGTCTGGTGCAGTCGTTAACGCACATCTTCAAATGCTCTCTTTCTTCTGGTGTTATCCCAGCTCCCCTTAAACATACTACAGTTGTACTTGTCCTCAAAAAGCCATCTCTTGACCCAACTTCCCCTTCCAACTATTGTCCCATATCCCTTCTCCCCTTTTCCTCAAATCTTTTCGACAGACTTGCCTTCACCCGTCTGACTTGCTTCCTCAATTCCAATTCTCTCCTTGGCCCTCTTCAATCTTCCTCTCCTGTCTCTCCTCTCACACCTCACCCCTCTGTCAATCTTTACACTGGCTTCCTGTACCCTACCGGTGTCAATTTAAAATACTAACCCTTACCTATAAAGCTCTAACCAACTCTAACCCCTCTTACATTTCTTCAGTGATTCATAGGTATGCCACCTCTTGGTCTCTCTGCTCTACTGGTGACCTTCTCCTGTCTGCTGCTCACACCCTTACTGCAAACTCATGCTTGCAAGACTTCTCAAAGGCGGCTCCATTCCTTTGGAACAGACTGCCTACCCCTGTCAGACTCTTCCCTAGTCTTCAGTACTTTAAGAAGTCCCTCAAAATCCATATTTTCAGGAATGCTTATGGCCTCCAAAAGTAACTTCTATCTCACAAACCTTCCTCTTGCTCTCTCCTAAAGGACAACACTCCATTCTCACCTCCAGTTCTGCTTATTTCCCACCATGTCTATCTCACAAACCTTCCTCTTGCTCTCTCCTAAAGGACAACACTCCACTCTCACCTCCAGTTCTGCTTATTTCCCACCATGTCTATTTGCTGTCTCCTCTAGACTGTAAGCTCATTTGAGCAGGGTCCTCAACTACCTATTGTTTCTGTTACACTTTGTTATTGTCTCATTTGGTAAATCCCCCTGTTATTGTAAAGCACTGCCGAATAAGCTGGCGCTATATAAATACCAATAATGATAATAATATTCGAAGACCCCGTTCAGATGTTAGCCTGCCTGGCCTCCCTAAGCAGCTTTGCCTTGGTGCCCCATTTTTGGCACTTTTCCTTCTTTTGAACTGAACCAAACAAAACCTCATTGGCTGCCGTTCGCATTAAGAAACACACAAATGGTCCTCAGCAGTACCTAGCTGCGACCCCTATGGAACTAATTTCAGTATGTGGACTTCGTGGTTCCCGTTTGCCTCAGTGGTACGTAGCCATGAATGTTATTGAACTATTTTCGCCATTTGGTGACCATGGCCGGGGGTTTTAAATGACTGCGACCCGCTAGGAGATCGCTTTTTGGAGGGAAGGTGCCTGAGACTAAGTGGAACAAATTCTCCCTGAGAGCAAGGCAGAGCACCCCGTATTTCGGCTGCAGGAGCTCCCGAAAGTTGACCGGCCAAAGCACATATTGCTCTGGGAAAAAGGGAGTGTAATAGCCGCTCACTAATATATTAAACAGAGGGTGTAAGGCGGGCAGCAGTGAACAATACAAGGACTCCTGGACCCTGTTGGCACATACAATACAAGAAAGAGACAAAGTAAACCACGCCCAATATGTAGATATAAACGGTTATACGTACATAAGTGTCCAAAAATATATTGCACAGTTGATCTCAAATATAAACAGAGTAAAACAAAATAAGAGTGCAATACAGTAGATATAATGTTTTAAGTGGTGGATAATTTAAAGGACCACTATAGGCACCCAGACCACTTTAGCTCAATAAAGTGGTCTGGGTGCCAGGTCCCTCTAGTGTTAACCCTGCAGCTGTAAACATAGCAGTTTCAAAGAAACTGCTATGTTTACACTAGGGTTAATCCAGCCTTTAGTGGCGGTCGCACTGACAGCCGTTAGAGGCGCTTCCGTGCTTCTCACTGTGAAAATCACAGTGAGAAGACGCTGGTCGTCCATAGGAAAGCATTGAGAAATGCTTTCCTATGGACTGTTTGAATGCGCGCACGGCTCTTACCGCGCATGCGCATTCGGTACTGACGTCGGCAGAGGGAGGAGAGTTCCCAGCGCCGAGTGAGCCTGGCGCTGGAGAAAGGTAAGTGTTTAACTCCTTCAGCCTGGCGAGAATGGGACCCTGAGGGTGGGGGGGGGGGGTGACCTAAAGACCCTATAGTGCCAGGAAAATGAGTTTGTTTTCCTGACAATATAGTGGTCCTTTAAAGTCTTTACCACTCACATTCTTATGAGCTTATTCAGAGCTCTGCTGTTTTTTTTGCATGTACGGAACAATCCCCATCTAAGGATTTATGTTGGTATGGTACCCTAAGATACCTAGGTCCTTCAGATAAAGTGCAATATGCAGAGCATATGTGAAGGCAAATGCAGAGAAAAGCTCAAAATGGTGAAGTAAGTACAAATAGGTAAATCAAAACAAATAAATGAGGTATTGTACTCACATTTGCTAGAGCAGAACTTGCTCTAGTGTAACCAACATGGGTGGTATAATCCCCACCTAAGATATGTTGGTACCAGGAAGCAGTTGATTGTTGCAAAATAAAGAAGGTAGTATATATAAAATATAAAACAAACTTTCATTTACCAAACTTGTTTTATCATTTTAAATTCATACTTTTTCAAATATATTATTACCATTATTTCCAACTATTTTTATTTCCATATATCTCTCCATGTTTTATTCTTTCCCATAATTTTTATATTTTCCATTTTTTATTCTCCATCTTTTACTACCTCCATATTTTATTATATTTTATTATATCTTATAACAATATTTTTGACATTTTTATATTTTAAGATATACATTTATATTTTTGATGTATATTTAACATATTACTTTTTTATTTTACTTCGTATTCACACATATATGTGTGCCCTAACTCCCCTTTTATATGATGGCTTTTTATGGTGAAGTTTATTAAATACACTTTTTTCTGCTTTTACAGTGCCACCACCATCCTGTCTAATGCCTTCCTTCTGATATTATCCCAAACTCTTCTCTTTTTTTTATTAAATATGCATATACTAAGTGTTATTTACAAGTACCACTGTCTACATATTCTGCAGATAAGAACTCTTGTGGTATATATGCATACTTCTCCTATTTTGTACTTCTCCTAGGTGGGGATTATACCACCCATGCTGGTTACACTAGAGCAAGTTCTGCTCTAGCAAATGTGAGTAGAATACCTCATTTATTTGTTTTGATTTACCTATTTGTACTTACTTCACCATTTTGAGATTTTCTCTGCATTTGCCTTCACATATGCTCTGCATATTGCACTGTATCTGAAGGAGCTGAGGCTACCATACCAACATAGATCCTTAGACGGGGATTGTTCCGTCCATGCGAAAAAAGCAGCAGAGCTCTGAATTAGCTCATAAGAATGTGAGTGGTAGTGACTTTAAATTATCCACCACTTAAAACATTATACCTATTGCACTACCGTATTGCACTATTATTTTGTTTTTCTCGGTTTATCTTTGAGGTCAACTGTGCAAAATATTTTTGGACACTTATGTACGTATGACCGTTTATACCTACATATTGGGCTTGGTTTACTCTGTCTCTTTTTTGTATTACCTATTGCTCTGGAACAATTTTGGGCATAGAACCATGTATGCAGCCGGTCAGAACTTTGAAACAATGGTGTTTACCCTACACTGCATGGATCTGAGCACTATTTGGGCAACTTAGGTGCTCAGATCAGGGCTATTTGGGGGATGTATGTTATGTGGGGTTATTATATGTTTTTATGATGTTTGTGGGTACTTTTATGTTTTTATGTTTTGTGTTTGATTCTCTGTTCCTTGGAGATAATTAGCTTACTGGCCTTTAACTCAATTATCTCACAAGCACAGAGATTTCTGGGAGGGGCTTGTATTGCATCGAATGGAGACCCCATGGTGGGGGGTCATGTACATAAGCAGGCAACTTGGCCATAATAAACCAGTTCCTTTTCACCCTTCACTCAGTCTTGACTAGTGTTTGGGTGTACCAGCTATTCAGCTATGCTCTCTGCAGGAGAGCTTAATCACTTGAAGCTGTATCCAGGACCCTGTTCTATAAGATTATCACTAGCAATGACTTCCCAAGGGAAAAAATATGATCTCCCACTGGATTAGGGCAAGCGATGGTCTTCCACTGGATAAGAGGTAAGTAACTTAAATTTCAGGAAACCAGGGGACAATAACCTAAATACCCCAAATGAACTGGATATTCTACAATGGAAAAGGCTGTCTAAGTCACAGATTGTGATTGTGACATATGAGCCAGCAAGTGTAGGCAACCTTCAAAGCTCCAGATGTTGTGGACTAACCCTAATGCCTGGCCAGCATTATGGGTGTAAGAGCATTATGGGATATGTACCATTTAACATTTGGACTAGATGTATACTACATCTGAGATAGACCACCATTGTTCTTTATTGAGTTTACTCAGCTATAATCAACCAACAACTTGCAATCACTTCCTAAATCTTTTTTTTATATTAATTACATTAAAACTGAGAACTGTTGTTTAATTAATTAATTTATTTATTTCAGGATTTAAAAGCTCTTGAACAGTTATCATGTGAACTAGATGACGTCAAACGCTATATTGTCGATAGACACAATGAACTGAGGGCAAATGTTAGGCCTACTCCAAGTAACATGCTGAGATTGGTAAATAAATAACTATTTTTTATTGTCCTTTTTTTAAAGACTACTGCATAATGTGTTTATTTTCTATCCATTCATCTTAAAAAAGAGACATTACAAAAAAAGATTACCACCTCACCCTAGCAATTAATCTAATACCTGTAAAATAAAAATATGTACCCATCCAAAGGCTTCTTTCTTCTAATTCTTCTGTTCTTCAATTCCCAAAAAGACCAAATTAAATTCCAAAACAACCTGACAACTACTTAAACTAAAAAAATTCTATTCTCAAAAAAAAGTATTATTCCTATCTTGTCTAAAATGAGAGAAGAACATTCTGATACCTATTACAGCACATGTGAGTATTTTATTTAATTCATATAATTTAAATATAATGTGTATATTTAATAATTTATTGATTTTAGTGATTGTTTTCTATTTTCATGTAACTCTTTTATAGCTTCCAAATGTGTTCATTGTTTCCACCATGCTTCTGTTTGAGAAGAACTTGATAGGACACTGCTGTGTGAATATAAAAGTTCTGGGCAGAAAGGGGGTGGATCGGCTTAGCTACAGAACTTGTAGAAGAGATTAAAAAAAATAATAATAATTTTTTATAAAATCCCCCATTGTTTTATTTTATTGTGTTTCTCAAGACATGCCCTGTTTAAATGTCATTGCTGAGGCAAAATAAGCACTGTTTTTTTTATGTAGCTTTATTCTGAGATAAAACAGAAACCGCTTTGCGATATGTAGCTCTCTTCCAAGAGCTTTAATTGACTACGGTTATACGATCGTGTTGCGGCAATCAATCTCTTATAGACGTCCCAGAGGAGGGGCATCCAGCATCCATAGTCCATTGTGGAAGTGGGCACTCATGCCCATAATGTCCATAAAGTGCACATAGATGGAAAATATGGAAATAGAAATGACAGAAGGCATTAAATATATAAGAATTTAGATGCATGTGCATATTATGAGAAGCATATAAATAATCCAAATTAATTGGTAATAAATCACAGACAATATTTTTAATATATAATAAATATATAAAAAATATATAAAAGACCCTTATCTCCAGTGATAAAAAGGTAATACAAAATAATAAAAAAGAAGAAGATATAGAGCATAAAAATGGAGAGGGAGATTAGAGGCTTATACAATACAATTGATCTCAAAATCTATGTTTAGCCCTAAAGGAGTTAGTGTCCTCATTTCAAAAAATCCATTTTGACTCCTGTAGGCTCAATCTTTTCGCTAAATCGCCTCCTCTCCAATGATTGATCACTTTTTCTATTCCATAATATTCCAAAGTACTAGGGTCTGAGTTAGGTTTTTCTAAAAAAAATGCTTAGATACACTATGATTAATAAAACTCTTCTTAATATTCCTGATGTGCTCACTAATTCTAATTTTAATCGGTCTGGATGTCTTACCGACATACTGATATCCACATGTACATTTTAACAAGTAAATTTTATTTTTTGTGTGACAGGAAATAAAGGATTTGATTTTATATTTTCTATTGGTTACAGTGGAAACAAATTATTTTATGTTTTTGTTAACTATATATGAATTGATGCATGCATTGCACGAACGTCTAAGAATGTGCCAATTCTTTTTTATGATGTGTTTTACTTTTCCCACATCACTTGAATAGTTCAAAAATGAACGGGATATCTCTTCCACTTCTAGGGCAGGGCTAGGTTGAAGGCCCACAGAAACCCCGCCAGCAGAGTCATCAAAAAGCATAAGAGACTGCTGCACGACTTGTGGCTCAGACTGCTTGGCTGATTTGCAAGGGGCTGAGGTGAAAGACAGATGGTTACGGGCTGTAGGTGCCAACTCTGAGCTTTCAGCAGGGGACCGGGTGGGAACTAGACAATGTGAAGGAACTAGAGGCACTGTCAGCCATCCAATCTACTATCGCCTGTACTTGTTCTGGCCTCACCATTCATAGAGCGGCATTCGGGCCTACCAAATAATGCTGAAGGTTCTGTCGCCTACTCACACCTGAGAAAGGTGTTTCACTTGTGCGTGTAGCTGGCACAGATCGATCATGTCCTCTCCCAGCAACAGGAGCTCCACTAACACCAGCAGCACAACGACCAGGGCCACTTCCCTTATTTGACGCTCTCCTCATTCTTTGCATTCACCCACCAAACTAACAGATGGTTTATGTCAGGCGACAATGTAACCGCCAATAGTCAACAATTAAGTTCACTGACAGTAAGGCAGTGCCAGTGTCTTAAAGTCAAAAAATTTCTAGAGGTCACACAACAGTGTGACAGGCGTAATTAATACAGTTACTTCCCTGTCTCAGTGTAACAGTAGTATTTAAGGGTTTTATTGTACTGCAAGAAATGCACCGCAGGCCGCAAATGTACTATTTGGCACCAAAAAAATGTGAAGTTTTCAAAGTGCAATGTAACCACAGTATTTGACGTTCTATTTGACTCTCAGCTATGAAGTGCACGCCCCAAATTTACTTTTTAGCATCAAAAAATTTTGAATTGGTCAAACTGCGATGTAACCACAGTATATGACGGTTCTATTTGTGTTAGGGCACCACGAGCGGCTGTAAGGGGAGGCTGCAATCCTCTTGCAGCACTCACCCTCAGTCCCTCGCCGCCGGCGGTCTCCCCTTCCCCTACCTGTCAGCGAGCGACGTCCTCAGCTCTAGGCGCCGCTCGCGTCCTCCTCCTCGCCTCCCAGCGGCAGCATGTATAACGCTGCATGCTGGGAGCCCGCACGCTTTTACGAACGCCAGGGTCAGTCACGTGACCCGGCGTTAAAGTCACAGTACAATAATCACAGTGGGAGGTGTAAATATCTCCCACGTGTGATTGTTAATTCTGATTGGAAGTTATCCAATCAGAATTAACCATAGGATTTATATACTTACCTTTCCTGTCTCTCAATGGCCTGTTGTGGTCTTGTGATACCTGTATTGCAGTCTGCTCATGCGTCTCTCTGGTTACTGATTATTTGGCTTGTTATTCCGATTCTCCTGTATTCTCCATTCCTTTGACCTCGGCTTGTTTCTCGTTCTCCTGTTTTCTGGCTCCCTTTACTTGGCTTGTCTTCTGACTATTCTTAGTGTGCTTAACCCGGCCATTCTAAGGACCGGTATTGCACCCTTTACTTTCTGTGACCTGTTAGCGTGTTAGGTTCCCGAATCATGACAATTTGACTCTCAGATATGAAGTGCACACCACAAATTTACTTTTTAGCACTCAAAAAATTAGAATTTTTCAAAGTGCGATGTAACCATAGTATTTGACGGTTCTATTTGACTATCAGATATGAAGTGCATGCCACAAATGTACTTTTTAGCACCCAAAAAAATTGAATTTTTATAAGTGTGATGTAACCACAGTATTTGACAGTTCTATTTGACTCTCAGATATGAAGTGCACGCCACAAAATTACTTTTTAGCACCCAAAAAATTTTTAATTTTCAAAGTGCGATTTAACCACAGTATTTCACGGTTCTATTTGACTCTCAAATATGAAGTGCACGCCACAAATTTACATTTTAGCACCCAAAAAAATAGAATTTTTCAAAGTGCGATGTAGCCACAGAATTTGATGGTTCTATTTGACTCTCAGATATGAAGTGCATGCCACAAATTTACTTTTTAGCACCCAAAAAATTTGACTTTTTCAAACTGCGATGTAACCACAGTATTTAACGGTTCTCTTTGACTCTCAGATATGAAGTGCACGCCCCAAATTAACTTTTTAGCACCAAAGAAATGTGAATTTTTCAAAGTGCGATGTAACCACAGTATTTGACGGTTCTAGTTGACTCTCAGATATGAAGTGCACGCCCCAAATTTACTTTTTAGCACCAAAAAAAAATGTGAGTTTTTCAAAGTGCGATGTAACCACAGTATTTGACGGTTCTCTTTGACTCTCAGATATAACGTGCATGCCCTAAATTTACTTTTTAGCACCAAACTATTTGAATTTTTCAAAGTGCGATGTAACCACAGTATTTGACGGTTCTTTTTGACTCTCAGCTATGAAGTGTACGCCCAAATTAACTTTTTAGCACCAAAAAAATTTGAATTTTTCAAAGTGCGATGTAACCACGGTATTTGACGGTTCTATTTGACTCTCAGATATGAAGTGCACGCCCCCAATTTACTTTTTAGCACAATAAACATTTCAATTTGTCAAACTGCCATGTCACAGCAGTATTTAAAAATGCCTAGATGTTGCCCAATGAGCTACCAGAACAGGATTAAAGTAATGTGCCTGGCACACATGCAGTTGCAAGTGCCCATCTAACAAACAGACTGATTGCTTATTTCTCTGTGGCACTGGGCTCAGGGCAGGGTACAAAAATATTGTATAGCACCCACAAAAATAATAACTTTAGGGGGCGGGGCTGGGCGGCCATGCTAGCAGGCTGCAAGTCACTATGGCTCCTGAGGAATCCAGCTAATAATGTTGGAAAAACGTACCTTACTCAACTTGGAACACCCTGGAATTTTGTGGTGTATGTTCCTGGAGTATCCCGGTGCAGTTAGAGCTTCTGATATTGGGTGGCTCTGGGTCCTGGTGAGATGCTCTGGGGCTGGGGGACTGAGGCCTACACGGGAGGGGAGTGGGGCGGACGGCCGCTGCCTCGCTTTCTGCCCCGGCTAATGAGAACCGCAACGCAGCTGGTGCCCTCCTGGCTCCGTTTACCCCCCCCCTTTGGACCGGTGGGGGTTATTCCGGTCCCCACCAGGCAAGCAAACGTCTTGGAAAAAAGCCTGGGCGACCCAGCGCCGACAGTTGAAGGCTACCATGCGGCCCTCACAAAATGGCCGACAGTGACACGACTAACTCGCTTCCTACCACCAAATCCACAGACCAACATTGGGGGAGAGCCCAGAGAGGTCCTTACCACACACCAACTCCAGCATATCGCTACCTGCATCTGGACACTATGGGCTGCAAAGCACCACACCCGTACTCACCTAATGACCGGGTACTGTGGACACGGCGATCTGAGGACACTTTGATCGAAAATCAGGCTGCGGAATACAGTGGGACCCTTGGGTACTCCGCGAGGGTCACCCCCAAGCCTGGGAACAGGATGCCTCTCAACAACTCTCCCAATGCCAGAACCAACGACGATCCCAGCTCCTCATGACGAAAGGCATCTAAGGAGTACACCGTGGAACTCACCACCGACAGCCTTAAAAGATAACTCCCTGGCGATACTTGCCGCTACATGGACATCTCTGTAATTATAATCACAGCTTATGTTACAGTAACTGTCGGTTTGGGCATCCTGTGTAACGCAGATGATAACCCATTATGCCAAAAATCAGCCTGGTGGCATTTCATTTAAACATCTATCTTAACTAAGCTAGCACTTCATAAAAGCATCTGTGCATACTCTTGTTTTGTATATAATATAAACCACACATGCAGACTCAGGTTTTAAGCAAACTATTATATTGCTTAGAAGAGGTAGTGAATCACTGTATGAATATGCATATGTAGACTAGACAATTCCACGTCTGACTAGCCAGTATGTCATTCTAAGCTAGATAATCAAAGTTAAACTTGAAAGGTTGTGTTAGATACATATGTTGATACTTGCTTAAGAATATTAATACCTGCTGATTAAACCAGCCACATAAGCTAAGCGACGAATCCAACAATTTTGCTCATCACATAATTATAAAATTGTGCATGTTTTATAGCTGACCCAACTGTTATATATATGTTCCAAATACGCTGGAGGAATGTCGTTGGGATACCTCATGCGTGGATGTTAAACTGATATGCACAGCAAAAAAATAAAAAATAAATAATAACTGTAGTTTGCAGATTCAACACCAGAATTCTTTCCTAATCTGTCCCTCACAGCTGCAGCATCCTCTCCCTACACTAATAAGAGCTCATGTGACTCCAGCTTATACAGAGGCTGGGTCACATGCTGCACTGGCCAATCACAGCCATGCCATTAGTAGGCATGACTGTGATGGCTTCTAAGGCACAAGAGTCAAACGCTTGTTGATTGGTTGCCCTGCAGCTTTTCAAAGCACGCCATTAAATCGCCAAACACCGAACTCGAACTGTTACTGAAATGTCCAGGTTCGGGGTCGGGGTCAAAAATCGTAATGTTCGGTATGAACCCGAACTTCACAGTTCGGGTTCGCTCATCTCTAAATATGAATATATATTTAAATTCTACGTGCATATTTATGTAATATTTTTTACATAATTAAGGGACCTGCCTGACAACCTGACAATTGAAGGACCTGCCTGACAACCCAGGCCGAAAGTCTAGAGATTTTAATTTGCTGGCACTGTATTTAACCGTGTAAATTTCCATGTCACCCTAAAACTTGTACATGGGGTGTACTGTTTTACTCTGGGGACTTTGCTGAATACAAATATTAGTGTTTCAAAACAGTAAAACATATCACAGCGATGATATTGTCAGTGAAAGTGAATTATTTTGCATTTTTCACACACAAATGGCACTTTCACTCATGATATCATTGTTGTGATACATTTTACTGTTTTAAGAACATTAATATTTGTGTTCAGCAAAGTCTCCCGAGTATAACAGTACCCCCTATGTACAGGTTTTATAGTGTTTGTGAACATTACAGGGTCAAATATAAGGCTTGATTTTCTTTTTTTTCACATTTAAATTTACGAGATTGGTTATGTTGCCTTTGAGAGTGTTTGGTAGCCCAGGAATGATAATTACCCCCATTATGGCATATTATTTGCAAAAGAAGACAACCCGAGTTATTGCAAATGGGGTACGTTAAGTCTTGTTTAGTAGCCACTTAGTCACAAACACTGCCCAAAGTTAGCGTTCAGAATAGTTTTTTGCATTTGAAACACACAAACAAATATAAATGCTAACTTTGGCCCGTGTTTGCGACTAAGTGGCTACTAAAAAAGACTGGACCATTTTTCTAAAGTCAGGACAAAATTTAGAAACTATTTAGCATGGTTGTTTTTTGGCGGTTGTAAATGCATAACAGATTTTGAGGGTCAACGTCAGAAGAAGTGTGTTTTTGTAAACTTTTTCATCATATTTTATAAAAAAATTTAAGTAAACTATATGAAATGATGAAAATAATGGTATCTTTAGAAAGACCAGTTAATGGTGACAAAAACTGTGTAGAATATGTGTGGGTACTGTACATGAGTAAGAGGAAAATTACAGCTAAACACAAACCTCAGAAATTTAAAAACAGCCCTGGTAAGAAAATTGAAAAACAGTCTGGTCACTAAGGGGTTAATGTCCCAAACTTCTATTTTTTTTATTTCTATTAGTTGCATCAGTTATCTGACCATTAATGCATTTTATGATAAATGTCCCATTTGTACAGTCCAAATGCATTTGTGAGTATCTCTGTCTGTCTTATCTGTGATAAAGAAGTATGTAGATATAAGTTTAACTGATACAAAACTTTCTCTCCTTCCTAAGGAAGTGAGCATATTTGTTTGGGACTCCACCATGATTTTGTTTTACATGATTCTATTGTTTTCATTGATATATTAAAAGAGAGATTGTTCTCATTTCCTCACACTGTAAAAACAAACCTGAAATACTGAAAAACAGCATAAAAGGTTGAATGGTTCCACAAAACATTCCAGATGTCTTCTCTTGACTCAAGACATCCATCAGGAAAACTGGTAATTGTACTTATGAGCTGAATTAAATGCATACATTAGTTATAAATAATTTATCATATAATTATATAATTTATATATTTATGACTTAACAATAGGAATTTTGTATACCATTGGTGTTTCACCAAATGACTTGAAATGCCATACACATTTTATCTGTCTTTTTCCAATTGTTTTTTTTCTTTTACAGACTATTTACAACTTTGTATAGCTTATTGTATGTTTTTTTTGTTTTTTTTTATATGAAAATAATCTTTAAAGGAATGGAGTGATGAAGCCGCAATATGTGCAGCCAATTGGGCCAAAAAATGCACTCATGCACATAGCAAATCAGAGGAGAGAGAAATTCCTAGTAAGTCAAATTTAATTAGATAGGTTCATTTTATTATTTGCATCTTTGTTTGTTACAGCATTTCACCAAGGAAAATTGGCCAATATATGGTCTTAAAATTGATATGTTGACATTTATAACAGAATGGTTAAAACAAACAACAATTATTGGATACACCAGTAAACTTTGTTGAGGAAAATAATAAAAGTTCTAGGTACTTTAACCCCTTAAGGACTGGACTTTTTTTGCGATGTTGTACATTTGCGACCAGGCATCTTTTTGACACTTTTGTGGTGTTTGTGTTTAGCTGTAATTTTCCGCTCTCTCATTTACTGTTCCCATACAAATTATATATTGTTTTTTTCAGGACAAAAGGGGCTTTCTTTACATACCATTATTTATATAATCTCATCTAATTTAATTTAAAAAAAATGAAAAAATATGATGAAAAATTGAAAAAAATACACGTTTTTTGAATTTTATGTGAAAAATCTTTTACTCATCTACAAAAGCGAATGAAAAAAACTGCTAAATAGATTCAAAATGTTGTCCTGAGTTCAAAAATACCCAGTGTTTACATGCTTTTTGCTTTTTTTTTGCATGTTATAGGGCTATAAGTACAAGTAGGATATTGCGGTTTCAAAACATACATTTTTAAAATGTATCAATAGTGACATTGTAACACTGTTATCTGTCATAAATTGCTAAATAACACCCCACATGTACATATTTTTTTAAAAGTAGACAACCCAGGGTATTCAATATGGGGTATGTCCAGACTTTTTTAGTAGCCACTTAGTCGCAAACACTGGCCAAAGTTAGCGTTCATATTTGTTTGTGTGTGAAAAAAGTAAAAAACTAAATTGAACGCTAATTTTGGCCAGTGTTTGTGACTAAGTGGTTACTAAAAACGACTGGACTTACCCCATTTGCAATACCTTGGGTTGTCTTCTTTTGCAAATGGTATGCCATCATGGGGGTAATTCTCATTCCTGGGCTACCATATGCTCTCAAAGGCAACGTAACCAACCTGGCCATTTTCAATGTAAAAATATTTGACCTATATATTTGACCCTGTAACTTTCAAAAACGCTATAAAATCTGTACATGGGGGGTCCTGTTCTACTCAGGAGACTTTGCTGAACACAAATATTAGTGTTTCAAAACTAGAAAATGTATCACAACAATTATATCATCAGTAAAAGTGCTGTTTGTGTGTGAAAAATGCAAAAAAAGTCACTTTCACTGACAATATCATCGCTGTGATATGTTTTACTGTTTTGAATCACTAATATTTGTGTTCAGCGAAGTCTCCCGAGTAAAACAGTACCCCCCATGTACATGTTTTAGGGTGTCGTAGAACGTTACAGGGTAAAATACAGTGATAGCAAATTAAATTCTCTGGTCTTTCGGCCTGGGTTGGCAGGCAGGTCCCTTAAATTGCAATCAATAAAATAACTTAATTATGTAAAAATATTACCTAAATACGCACGTAGAATTTAAATATATATGCATATTTATATATTTGAAGTCTACGTGTATATTTATATAATTATTTATGTAATTTTGTATATCGACATATGAATAGTTCGCATTCTTTTTATTTATTTAAATATACATAGATATATATACAATTTCATTCTAAGTGTATTTTGATATAAATATATATATATTAATATCAAAATACAGTTAGAATAAAATTTCGTATAGATATATAATTTTTTTTCAATTTTTTATTATTATTTTTAATTTTTTTAATTTAATTTAAATTATTTATTATTCGTATTTTATAATAATATATATATACAATATATATAGTTATTATATATATTATATATATACGTGTGCAAATTAATTATAAGTGTATTTTTATATTAATATATGTACATATTAATATAAAAATACACTTAGCATGACATTATATATATGATATAAAGACATATATTATATAGGTATAATATATGTCTATATATCATATATATACACATATATAATAATATTTTTTTTTTATTAACTATAACTTTAAATTTTTTTATGATTTTACAGTTGCAGGGAGACTGCCTGTCAGCACAGACAGTCCCCCTGCAGGCAGAGTCTAGGACACCTATTGTGACCATGTGGTCGCCCTGTTGGGCGATCACATGGCCCCAGGGGTCCTAAACCGCCATGGGGAGACTGTCTGGGCTGCAGGCAGTCTCCCCACACCGGGAGCACCGCCGATCGCCGCCGGGGGAACGACGGCGATCGGGTAAGTACATTTTAAATTTAGGACGGTTCAGGACCGTCGTCGGTCGGCAACGCAAAAATGCCGATGACGGTCCTGAACCGTCCTGCGTCCTCAAGGGGTTAAAGAGAACTGTCACTTTTACTATATTTTTAATATTATATCTTCTAACCTTATATTTAGTACATATATGTTTTTGAGATATGAAGAATTTATCTCTGTCCTTTAGGTCAGTGCCTCCACCTTGACTTCTTGTCAATCATTCCTATATAAAACAGCCTTTGCATTGTCAGTTGGCATAGAGAGATTTACATTGAAGCAGAGCATGATCATAAATAAATACATAAAGGGAATCAACACAGTAAAGGAGGAGACTATATTTAAAAGAAGAAAAACTACCACAACAAGAGAACATAGTCTTAAATTAGAGGGACAAAGGTTTAAAAATAATATCAGGAAGTATTACTTTACTGAGAGGGTAGTGGATGCATGGAATAGCCTTCCAGCTATAGTGGTAGAGGTTAACACAGTAAAGGAGTTTAAGCATGTGTGGGATAGGCATAAGGCTATCCTAACTATAAGATAATTCCAGTGACTAATGAAAGTATTTAGAAAATTGGGCATACTAGATGGTCCGAATGGTTTTTATCTGCCCTCACATTCTATGTTTCTATGTTTCTATGATCCCCTCCCTTCAGAGACTGGGCCACAGGGCAGTACTCCAACATGATAACAACCCTAAACACACCTCCATGGCGACCAGCTAAAGTAGCTGAAGGTAAATGTGATGGTCTGGCCAAGCATGTGTCCAGACCTAAACCCTATTGAGCATCTGTGGGGCATCCTCAAATAGAAGGTGGGGGAGTGCAAGGTCTCTAACATCCACCAGCTCCATGATGTTGTCATGGAGGAGTCAAATAGGACTCCAGTGGCAACCTATGAAGCTCTGGTGAACTCCATGCCCATGAGGCTTAAGGCAGTGCTGGAAAATAATGGTGGCCACACAAAATAGTGACACTTTGGGCCCAATTTTGACATTTCCACTTAGGGGTGTACTCACCTTTGTTGCCATTGGTTTAGACATAAATGGCTGCGTGTTGAGTTATTTTGAGGGGACAGCAAATTTTTCACTGTTATATAGGCTGTTCACTTACTACTTTACATTATAGCAAAGTGTAATTTCTTCAGTGTTATCACATGAAAATATATAATAAAATATTTACAAAAATGTGAGGGGTATACTCACTTTTGTGAGATATTATATATTTAAAATAAAGTGAAGCATCACAAAAGAGGCCAACACAAATTACAAATTAATTTCAACATTTTATTCAATATTTTTTTTTTATACATTTTTTTTTGGTACACAAAAATAAGAAAAAACTATCCCAGATTCAATGTATAATTTATTTTTAAAAATTGTACATTTAATTAATGGTTAAAAAGCAAGGCCTTGCTTTAATATTGCTGGATCGGTTTTCCAAATTAACCGATAAGAAGATTTAATATTATGAAATATTATGAAAAATGTTTTAATTACGAAATGATTTGAATTTTTTTATATGTACCTATATTTTATATATATTATATTTTTTGATATTTAATTGAAAATATAATTTTAAATGTTTATCTAAAACTATTAAAACATTTGGAAAGCTTATCCAACAATAGTATATCAAGGTCTAAAGGTCTAAATGTTTTAATTATTAAAATGGAATATATGTCAATGTTTTGCTTATATATATTTTATTCAAAATAAAAATATATGCTTAGATAACAAAATACAGGTAACATTGAAAAGTCATATTCACATATTGTCAATTTTCTTATAACGTTGGTTTTGTATTATCTAAGTTTCTAATTTGCTGTGTTCTTTCCTAGTTTATTAGTATTTAGGCAGCTTAAGAAAATTACTTTTAATTTTCAGTATACAATTTATTTCAGGTTCTGTATGTGGAGAAAATTTATATATGGCTAGTAAGCCACACAGTTGGCAGAAAGCAATCCAAGCTTGGTACGATGAACATAAGGACTTTAAATATGGGGTAGGAGCAATAACGACAAATGCACCAGTTGGTCATTATACTCAGGTAAAAATTCAATATTCTACAATTGTACGTAGATGATTTATGTATTTAAAATATTAACTTTAATTCCTTTGACTTTAACATTTTGTGAACCCATTCACTACATGATTCTTTTTATTTCAAAAACAATAGAATTTATTTGAAAAAGGGGATACATGTCTAACACATACTAAAAACAATAATTTCATGTGCAGATTGCACATTGATAATAAAAAATTGATCTGGAGGAAATAAGTAACTAAGTAGTATTTTGTAAAATGTAATGTAATACACAGTGCTGGGAGAGGAAGGAAGGAAGGAAGGAAAGAAAGAAAGAAGCTAGCTCACTTTGGATCCTGCATAATGCCAAATTATTCCTGGAGCCTGATAATATGCTGGTGATATCACTCCCTCTTACTGCAGGAGGAGCGATGTCCCAAAAGGATGGGCTGAGAGAATGACTTGGGAAACACAGAAGAGTGGCCAGTGATGCCATTGGTCATCTGTCACCAGCATGCTATGCCCATAATTAATATTAGCTAGCACAGAACTCTCTAATGATACCACCAGAGATGGAATTACGCCTCCAACAGCAATGTGCTTTAACTCTGTATATGCAATGTTTCAGATTTAAAAGTTGCACATACAGATTTAGAACACCATGACCACTTCAAATTACTGAAGTGGTCATGATGCTTCCAGTAGACCTTTCACGATATCTAACGACAGGTAAAAAGTGTTTTGGTACCATATTTCTGAAGTGCTGTTTTGTTATCCAAAACACGTTTTAGTGTAAGCCAATATAATTATTTTTTTTCAAGTAGGAAAACATTGACATTTTTACATTTTGGCAGTACACAGTCAGAAAAAAAGAGAACAATAGAATCAAAGGCTATGGTTGAAATATGTTGAAATATGGTACATTGGAAGCAGTAATATTAACAGCAAATTAACAGCAAATAATCACTGTATACTGTATAACTGACTATCAAGATCACATTAAATATTATTGACCACAGGAAACGGATAGAGAGAAACACACGGACAAACTACACTCCCCCTTCCCAGCAAATGCCAAAACCCACATATGGCAATTCATTATACAGAGAAAAGGGAGACCTATTAAGGAGGCCTGGCAACATACTTGGATGCTACATTAAGTGATATATATCTCACTGAACTAGTGACATAAAACAGCCAATGACACCTACTTTTGTTATAACTTGGGACAGAGTTGAGGAGATTATGGTTGTGCTCCTTCATGGTGAGATAACCTATTATCATTTGGAGATGTTCAAGAATGGGAATGTGAGGAAGGCTGAACTTGATGGACGCAAGTCTCTTTTCAGCTATCTAACTATGTAACTATGTAACTATGGGTAACAATGGATCTACGATACAATAATATTCTTTTACCAAGATACTCTGCACTATTTTGTTTTTTATTCCTTTCCATGTATATGATGATGGTCCATCTACCCTGAGATACTCACCGTCTTATACAATATGCCTACAATCAATTTTGGTTTGTGAGTGTGAACTACTATTTAATTTCCACTCCCCCTTAAAAGTTAACAGTATTATGCTATGTTTGTTTCTGTTATTATTGTATCGTAGATCCATTGTTACCCATATCTATTGAGGACCTGGAGGAGTCCTTATCTGCCATACATTTAGTGCAAGGGTAATTTTTTGTTGTTAACTATTACCCACTAAAAGTGTGTTCTATCCACTAGGAGGTGTATCTGTACTTTCTATATTTAACTATGTAACTATGTAAGGTATTCCACCTTCTAGCAATTTAGATATGGGCTTCAGTAAAATCCCGCATATGAGTTGCAGGACAATCCTATTCAATTTTAATAGAGATGGTCTATCATTCAGCAACATGCATGACCCTATGGTGAAGGTGAAGACTTACCTCAGTAGGCTATTTCAGTAACCAGAATATAGCAGTACAAAAGGCTTTAATTATACTAAAATGCCACAAAACATGGAAATATATTGCAATTTATCCACAGCTACTTGAACATAGTCTCAGATGCCCACAAATAGGACAGAACATTTTGTTCACTTGAGTTTATAAACAAATAAGGTCACATACTGTTGAGTGATTAGAGATTTGGAAGTAGATTTAAGAGTTGGTGACAATAAGTAAAATGTTATCAGAGAACAGTAAACACTTGTATTTTCTCATGTCACATCTTATCCTAGAGATCCTTGACTGATTGTGACCAATGGCTCGACGGCAATCACAAAAAGTGTCATGATTCGTTTTACACTGTCTGATTCAGGGCCTCACAGGGCCACTACCTGTCTGTGGTGCTGTTGCAGGCTGCTACACCCAGACTGAGATATCTCTCTGTTCCCAGCTGGCTTTACTTTGTAACTAACTTCTCCCTATTTAGTTGAGCCTCACCCCTTCTTGTTTGCCAGTTCATTAATGTTAATGATTTTGTTGGCCTGGTACTTTTGTCCTGGAAATCTGAGCTAGTTGTCTCTCCTGAGATCCTGTGCTGGCGTCCTGCTTATTCTGTGTTCCTGTGTTCATGAAGTGTTCATAAAGGACCTTGTGCTTTTTTTTTTTTTTTTTTAAGGTCCCCTATTAGCAGCTGAGTTAATTAATATTTGGCCTGTAGACATTCTTAAAGAACCTCTGCTCAACTCTTTGAAGTTGTAACAGAACCGTCTTAAAGACCAAAGTGTTTAGGTTTCTCCAACAATAAGATGATTTCTCTGAAAGAGCTGGGACTTTTTTCTCCAAAGACCAATCTCTGTATCTCTCTTGAAACCTCTTTAGTACCAATAGATCACACAGCATAACAAAGCATAAACCAGCATGCCAGCATGCACCAGCTTGGATAAGCCTCATAAACTTAGCTTCACAGGAGGTTGATCTGACCTGAGTGACGGTCAGTCAGAACCTAAATTATTTTACATGGCATTGAGGAACAACTAATCTTACCCATGCATACAGTATGTAGAGTCTGTGACTGTCCTTCAATTTAAATCAAAAGAAAAAATGTCTATAGCAGCAGCAGCAAGACTTGTTATTTCATTTGAAAAAGGAACATTTTCAAAAAAAATAATGTTGGAACAAGAGAGTTTACTGTTATTTAAATTACTCATGTTGCCGCTGCTCCCCATTTTTAAAAATGCCTTTCATTGAAGTGGTTTTGCTCTTCCGGGGCATTTTACAGTGTGGCTACATCTGCTACATCCACAGACACAGTTGGAGGGACTGTCACTTATAATTCAGACTAGATGTGTGGGAAAGCTTTGTTCTTCACAGGTTGGAAGGGAGGATGACTTGTCAACTGCCCAAGCCCACTACATTTTTTTTTCCTGAGAAAAAAAAGATAGACGCCAGCTCTACTCAGCTTCGAATAAATTTGTTTTTGCCTTTCATTGGGGAACCAATCACAGCAGGGAATAATTATTGCAACAAAAATGGCTAATGTGGCTGAAGTAAATCAATCTGATCAGGAGGCCAGGAAGAGCAGTCAGATAGTGTCCATCCTGAATGCTTAGCTAGTAAGAGCCCTTTCAGTCTTTTATTTTCTCCTATATTTAGCAAAAACTAGAAACTGTGGTTTCAGAACCAGACTTATTCTATACTTCTTAGAGATAATAATGTTTATTAATCAGAGTGGGTGATCCCATTCCAGAGAATAAGATTTGCATAAACAAGATCTTAACATGTTTAACTTGGAGAAAAGACGAGGCACGGGGATATTATAAAAACATTTAGATACATAAAAATAATCAACTTTTTATAGTTAAAAAAAGAAAAACTGCCAAACAAGTGGACATAGTCTTAAATAAGAGAGGCAAAGGTTTAAAAATAATTTTAAGAAGTTTTACTTTACAGAGAGGGTTGTGGATGCATAGAAGAGCCTTCTAGCTGAAATGGTAGAGGTTAAAACAGTAAGGGGGTTTAGGCATGTGTGGGATAGGCATTAGGCTATCCTAGATATAAGATATGGGCAGGGACTAATGAAAGTATTTAGAAAATTGGGCAGACTAGATGGGCTAAATGGTTCTTATCTGTCATCCCATTCTATGTTTGTATAAAAAGTCAGTGGGGAAATGTTAAATTATAATGCTCTTTTGCCACAAAACAAAATCTTGAACTATGCAAATCCTGAAGTAATTTGGAGAATACTCTGCATTTTATAAATAAAATTACATCCATACTTTGCGTGATATTCTGACCTATGCTAATTCTTTAGACGACACCAAATTGCTTGTATTTGAATTAGAACATTCAGTGTGATTCTCAAATTGCCCTCCAATACCCTTTAGTCAATACCCAAATTGTTACTAATATTTTGGAGTCCAATTTAGGCAATAACGATTAAAAAATAAAAGATAATAAATTGTTTATTAGGTATTTTATTTCTTTGTTGAAATTTCCTATGAATGCAAAAGTTTTTTTTTTTATTGCCATAATCTATGTGTTTCTATCTAGACTGTCCAACTAAACTCAATTATACCAAACAAATTACACATACAGAATTAAAGGTCTATATGTACTGCCTATTATATGTTTTTACATATCCTTAATATAAAAATGTATACTGAATGAAAACAATTGCATTTTATAAGGTTGATGGTAGATTATTCAGTGATTAACATTGCCTTGTTCTACTTTCTTCAAAGTATCTGCAGACTTATGTTCAATCCTCCTATCCATCAAGTAACCATTGCTCTTGATAAGACAGTGTACTAAATGACTCAGAGGTCCATCTTGTGGATCATCTGATCCACACCTCAAAACATGTATGTCTTTTTGTCATTCAGCTACCATTCTTAAAATGAGTAACAAAACGTATT
Organism: Pelobates fuscus; assembly: GCF_036172605.1. Lineage (NCBI taxonomy): Eukaryota > Metazoa > Chordata > Amphibia > Anura > Pelobatidae > Pelobates > Pelobates fuscus. The sequence continues at coordinate 37,481,700 of NC_086318.1, read as the reverse complement.
AATCTGCTATGTGAGCATTATAAAAATATTGTCTGTATTGGTAAAAAATTATATGTTTCTACAAAATATCAAGAGCATGTGAAGGTTTCTTGCACATGGTCACTTGGTGTCCAAATATGTCCTTCAGTTATTTGGTATTACCTTACACTTGATATGGCCACCAATGATATGGTCAAAGCCAAGTTAGAAAAAATGAAATATAATTTTAATTTTATTGTTCATTTTATATTACAGATGGTCTGGTATAGGTCTAATTTACTTGGATGTGCAATGGCACACTGCCCAACACAACCATTAAGCTATTATTATGTCTGTCACTATTGCCCAGCGTGAGTATAATAATCATTAATTGTTACTTATTTTTTTAGTATCGCTTGCAACAAGACACAAGCTAAACACATATTAGTATAAAGAAAACATGTAAACAGATTATGAGGCTGAAATGCAATTGTGCTATTAGCACTGTCCTAAGGTTGGTACCTTTACATGTTCACCTGGTGTTATCCTTTGAACATCTTTATTAATCATGGGGAGCAGATGAGTTTTCTTGATGGAGAGCAAATCCAGTTGTAATTGATAGAATAAGAAGTGAAACAGGGTAATGTACACCTAAAGTTTTGAAGCTATTTTAGTTCATCGATAATGCACCTGTACTCTCACTGCTCAGTTCTTTGCCATTTAGGAGTAACTTTTCTATATATTTATGTAGAACTAGCCACACCTCACTTGTCTCTGCATGGTTTAATTCCATAACAATGTTAGGATGTTCCTTTACATTGTAACATCAGGATATAATGTAACATCCTAACAGTCAAAATCAATTAATACCTGGGGCTCTCAGCTGTCATATTTAGTGGCCTTAGACTGACTGTAGAGCTGTATGTGCGGCTCAAAGTGAGCACTGCATACAACCCTTTAAATGGGCTTTAAATTGTCATGACTGACCAAATGCATTGAACCACAGGGATTCTCTGGCTGCACGCTGTGTAAGGAGACCCCCAGTGCTCCTAGTCAATTGTGATCTGTGATGGGCACTGGTCACAGCGTGATCGGCAGAGACATCATGACAGAGCTGCAGCACATGATGGAGATCGACCTCTCTTACTATAAATAGCCAGTAAACTGCAGTCACAGAGTTCTTTCTACTATTTTGGCTTGGAAATCTCTATGCTGATAACAGTACTAACATTATCAGAGGGAATCCTTTAGGGTTAGGGGTTGCCACGTATTCATACCAAACTGGATTTCATTACCAAACTGGATTTCAGGAGTGCATACAATTTGGTAAGAATCAAGGAAAATCATGAGTGGAAAACGGCATTTAACACTAGATGCGGGCACTATGAGTACCTTGTTCTGCCTTTTGAGCTATTCAATGCACCGGCATATTTTATTAATGATGTACTCAGGGATTATATCTATTCATTTGTCCTGGTTTATTTGGATGCTATCCTTATTTATTCTCCTGACCTTCAAACCCACCACAAACAGGTCAAACAAGTATTGCAGACTTTACTGGAAAACAAACTTTATTGTAAATTGGAAAAATGCTTGTTTGATCAGACTGAAGTACAGTTTTTGGGGTATAACATTTCTGCCTCTGGTTTTCAGATGGACCCTAAGAAACTAGAGGCTGTTATACAGTGGCCAGTACCTAGCGGACTAAAAGCCATCCAAAGATTTATTGGGTTTGCAAATTATTACAGAAGATTTATCAAGGGGTTTTCTTCTGTAACAGCCCCCATCACCAATATGACACGTAAGGGGGCTAGTAGTATGGTATGGTCTAATGAAGCTAGATAGGCTTTTGAACTTCTTAAACAAAGGTTTGCTTCTGCCGACATACTGAGACACCCTGACACCAGCAAACCCTTCATATTGGAAGTCGATGCCTCTGAAACTGGGGTAGGGGCAGTCTGAAACTGGGGTAGGGGCAGTTCTTTCTCAAAGGGAGAGCCAGGACACCCCTTTGCATCCTTGTGGTTACTTTTCCAGAAAGTTGTCTCCCGCTGAGCGCAATTATGATGTTGGCAACAGAGAATTGTTGGCCATTGTCCTAGCGCTTAAAGAGTGGCAAAATCTTTTGGAAGGTTCCAAGTATCCCCTTTTGATCATTATGGACCATAAAAGTTTGGCTTATATAGGGGATGCTAAACGTATATCTTCTAGACAGGCTAGATGGTCTTTGTTTCTGTCTCGCTTTAACTTTTTTATAACTTACAGACCTGGTCCCAAAAATGTGAAGGCTGATGCCTTGTCTAGACAGTTTGATACTGAGTCTTTACAGGAACACGAGACATCCCCTATCGTGCCTCCTGAATGTATTATCACTTCTACTGTTATTTCACTGTTTTCTCCCTTGCTTGGTGCTATAATGGAGGCTCAGTCTCAGGCACCATGCAATAAACCACTGGACAAATTGTTTGTTCCATTAGGTGAAAGAAAGAATGTGCTGAGGGTGTTCCATGACAATGTGATTGCTGGACACCCAGGTATCAATAAATCCATATCTGCGATCACAAGATCATTTTGGTGGGATTCCCTTAAAAACTATGTGAAGGACTATGTGCAAGCTTGTTCAGTCTGGTGGGATTCCCTTAAAAACTATGTGAAGGACTATGTGCAAGCTTGTTCAGTTTGTGCTGTTTCTAAGGTCCCTCATAAGCTTCCTTGTGGTTTGTTGCAACCACTTCCTGTACCTAGTGTTCCATGCTCCCACTTGTCAATGGACTTCATCGTTGAACTTCCAAGTTCCAATGGCTATACCACCATTCTTATGGTGGTTGACCGTTTCTCCAAGATGGCTCATTTTATTCCACAAAAAATTGCCATCCTCTCAAGACCTAGTTCTTATTTTTATACGTGAGATTGTCTGACTGCATGGCATTCCACACAATATTGTGTCTGATAGGGGCTCTCAGTTTGTGTCTCGGTTTTGGAGGGCGTTTAGTAAACAGTTGGGCTTTGAATTGTGTTTTTCTTCTGCTTACCATCCCCAAACTAATGGCACGGCTGAGAGGGCTAACCAGTCATTAGAGTTATATCTGCATTGTTTTGTAAATAGCACTCAAGATAATTGATCCGAATTCAGTGGTGTATCCTGGTTTTGTGCTGCCCTAGGCCCCCCTTATCCTGCCACCCCACCCTTCCCTGCCTTCTAAATACACACACATACACTAGCTAACAGACATGCATACACTCTCACTAACAGACACACACAAACTAACAGACACACACACACTCACTAACAGACACACACACACTCTAACAGACACACACACACACACACACTAACACACTCATATTTTTTTTTTAATTCAATCCCCCCAGCCTCCTTACCTTTGGGAATGCTGGGGTGGATTCTCGTTTCCCTGGGGTCCAGTGGGGCTGCTGGGCGGCCGGTGACTGCAGGCGAACCCCTGGAAAGTGCCGCCCAAGGCAAATGCCTTGTTTTCCTCACAGATAATACGTCCCCGTCTGAATTACTACCCTGGGCCGAGTTTGCTAGCAACAATACTACCCATGACTCTTCTGGTCACAGCCGATGCTTTGTTAATGACGGTCATCATTCTACTGTCCTGCCGGCTGTTTTCTCCCCCGAGACAACTGCTTTGGATGATCCCCTTTCTTCTATCCGTGATACTTGGACCACAGTTCATTCCGCTCTCAAAACTACGGCTGATCCCTTCAAATTCTCTGCGGATAAACGGCAGAGTGCCAACCCCGTTTACCAAGTGGGTAACAGGGCATGGTTATCATCGCGCAACATCAAATTAAAAGTTCCTACTATGAATTTGCACCCAGATTCCTGGGCCCTTTTCGTATCCTTTGGAGGATTAATCCTGTGTCATATTCTCTGGCCCTCCCGGCCTTATTACGTATTACAAATACCTTTCATGTGTCGCTGATCAAACCTCTTGTTTGCAATAAATATACTGTCTCAAGTGTCCCTCCTCCTCCCAAAGTTGTTTCTGGACAGGAAGAGTATGAGGTCTCTTCCATAATTGATTCCAGGTTTTCTCTGGGCACTTTATAGTACTTACAAATACAAAAAGAGAAGTCCTGTGCTTAGTCCCATTACTACTGGGCCAGCAGCAACGACTACAATACACATCAGCCCCAATATATAGTAAAAACCAAAGAAAAGAAAATGTTACTTGCGCTTTCTCCTTAATCCCTATGTATATTTAGACAAATGGAGGTCATTTAGTTGCTCCAATGGCCATTGGAAGGAATGCCCGCCTGCCGACGTCAAGGCAGACCCCCCTAAGCGGGTCCTAACACTGACCCTTCAGCCTGCTTCCTTGAGCTTCTGGCAAAGATATCTCTAATGAGACAGAAAGGGGTATTTTTTATATACACCCCTATACTTATTAACCCTTAATAGGGAACACATGGGATGGGCAGCAGCATTGTAACCAGGCTGTGTGATACAAAGTAAATACAAATACAAAAAGAGAAGTCTTGCGCTTAGTCCAATTACTACTGGGCCAGCAGCAACGACTACAACGACTACTACAGTACTTGGTGGATTGGAAAGGTTATGGCCCAGCCGATCATTCTTGGGTTCCGGCATCTGATATACATGCTGGCCACAAGATTCGCTATTTTCACACCAAGTTTCCTCTCAAGCCTGGTCCTGCCCGCCCGGTGGGCGTTCTTCAGGTGGGGGGTAATGTCACGTATTCATCCGCATATAAAAATGTGATTAATGACATTTACTGTTCCGACAGGAAAAGTTGTGCCAAGCAACATTACGGTCCTGACAGGAAAAGTTGTGCCGAGCAGCAATCAAATCCACAGGAGGGTTTGTGCTGAGCAGCAATTATGGAAATGGGAACCTGGTAACTGCCTTTGGGGTCAAAGGCCGATTACAGCCTATCAGATCCAGAGGAGGGTTATTTAGGCCCAGTTCTCATCCTGCTCAGTGCCCTGTCGTGGTTTCCTTAGTGGTTGTCCGAGAGCGCGTTCCTGATTCAAGTTTCTTCTGTTTTTTTACTTTGGCTTTGATTTTTACTTCCCTGCATTCTGGTATCACTGACTTCTGGCTTTCCCTTATCGCTGTGTCTCTTTCTGTATCCCCTGACCTCAGCAAGTATCCTGACTACTATTAGGTACGTTAAGTCCGGTCATTCTAAGGCCCGGTAATACGTTACCTATTAGTCATCTGTGTGACACAGTTCTACATGCTGGATCAACTAGTAATCCTGACGGGGTAAGGTTAGTGTTGGGGTAAGGTAAGCAGCTATAGTTAGCGTTAGAGTAAGGTTAGTGTTAGGGTAAGAAAAGGGTTAATGCTGGGCTAGGGTTAGAGGTAGGGATAGTGTAGAATTAAGTTTAGCTGCCGATTTCAAAATCCTGTTTCTATGTTTACAGTTATCTTGCTTACTTGCATATACACTTTGTATAACACTTTTAAAGTATTACAATTGGTCAAATGTGAGTTCACATGCCAGGTGCTCTGTTCCTTTTGTACCAGTCTGCATGTATTGTCTGTCTATATTCCTCCGCACCATGGGATGCTTTTGCACTATATAAAAGATAGATATTTCTATATTACATTCACCTCATCAATATATTAGGTATGTTTTACTAATGCTTGCTATTTTTGTTTCATAAACATTTTTTTACAGTTTTGTAACATTTCTTTTATTTTAGAGGAAATTCAAAAAAATCTATTAATGAACCATACGGAAGTGGGTCTTCATGTGCTAACTGTACACATGCTTGTGTCAACGGACTATGCAGTAAGTCTAGTGCATTAAACAAATGAAATGTTGTCTCCTGGTTAAGAGCCATTATCTTTGATATATATTAATTGGCTAGTAATCAATAACCTGAATACAAATATACATCATGAGTGTTAAAGTGGATTTCTTGATGAGATGTCCATAATACAAAGTAGGTATCAAACTTGACAAAAGTTGGTCTATTTCTGGCAAACCTTACCAGTCATCACAAATAATGGCTGTGGGATTCAGGCATTGTCTATGATGGCTCCTGCGTTGTCTACACTATAGCACTAACAGAGTTCCTAGGAAATAAATCACCAGGAGCTGAAGATGGTCAGCAGGAGGAAGATGCATCTACAATGGACAACTTGAGGTAGGTAAAACCTACCTTTCCATGCAGCCTGCAACCAGTGGACCCAAACTGGATCTGTCTCCTTTGGAAGTCTTTGCGAACTATGAAAAGACCTCCAAAAGTGACAGATCTGTTTTAAATTGAGTCCCCATGACAAATACTCATATTTTTATTACAGCACTCATATTGCCTTTTAAACACTTTTTAATTGTTTAATTGTGTGTACTTTATGACAAAATATGACTTCCTTGGTCATCATCATTAAACATCATTATTATCTAATAGTTTTCTTTGTTATGTGGAGTCTGACACTTCTGTGACTGACCAAAACAATATTTCTAAGCTACTTACCTCTACTGAGAACAAATATTTTCCCTTCTATAATAAGAGAATGGAAAATATATACTAATTAATTTAAATAAAGCAGTGGGCATAATTTTGTGCTTCCACAATATGAAAGTACATTCTTCTATGCTTCTAAATAAAACTCTCCATTCTTTTTCTTTGCTAAGTTCACAAGTTAATTTTAAAGACAGTGAGAGCAGAAATACATTACAAATTATCTTAAACTGAATATAATGTACAAAGAAAGCTGTGTCAGCAGACTGGAAAGTCCAGAACCTATATTGCTGAGAAAGGTTTTGTGCATTCGGCACTGCTCATTCGACATACACACCTTATAGCATCATGCCATAAATAAGGAAATTATGCCCAATCCATGATAGTTACATATTATGTAGAAATAACTACATCTGGTATATAGCTTTTACTACCTTTTTCAGTTCCTTACCGTTCAATGAGTCAGAGTCAGAATGTGATATAACATTTTCATGCCAGAGATCTGACAGATTATGAAATTTAGAACAAGAATGGAGTGCAAAAGGCTTGAGGCAAATGCTCTTCCTCATGAGCATTACAACAGTGGGTGATCTTTTGACCTTCTGAGATGAGGATAAGAAGCACAATGCAACACAATCTGCTGTTGAAGCCCAACTTTCAGATATGATAAAACCTTGTTGGTTATATTTTACAGTCTTTGGTGATGGATGGTTATTCGTTCCTTGAGTCAGTATCCATACATATGTGTCTGTAGGCCTTTACACTTCAGTTCAGGGCATGAAATAAATTTTGGATGGTAGTAAAAATTGGCTTTATTTGAAACCAAATTAAAAAGCTTAATGCAAAGGAAGAAACTTGCAAGTATTATACTGATTATTTCATTTAAGCAACATGGGGGACACAGAATATATTGTACATAGGAAACATTTTGTATTTCACTTGTATCTCACATTTCTCAAAGGCTCAACCACAGTATATAAAGATAAAGAACATCCAACTTCATGTATGTAATATACAAAGTGTTGAGAATCAGATACGTGCAGAGTTCTAAACTCTATTGCAGAAAAAAAATTACAAGATCTTGTGTTAAAAAGTTAATTTTTTATGGACAATTAAACCTTAGAGTAAATATAATATTGCAGCCAATTACCTTTTATTCCCAATATATCTTATATTTATTTCATTCTGAGATAAAAAAGTTTAATCATACTTTAAACTCTTCTAAACTCTTCCCCTCTGGATATTGGCATTCAATTCATACGTTTTACTTTTTACTTTTATTTGAAGGAGAGGGAAGGAAGATAAATTAGTTATAGGAAATGCTGACACTCCTGGATTTAAGAACAATAGTATTTATTGTCATGACTGTCAACGTTTCAGTTCTTAGCTTGGAACTTTCATCAGGACACAAAGAATGATAATACAAATGACTGGCTTTTACACAGAACAAACAGGTAAGTTAATTACTCACAGCCCCAGCTACTCGTCAAGTGGGTTGATCGGGCTGCTCCCGAGCTCGGGCGCATTTCAAAATCACCTGAGTGAGTCCCCACAAGTCAGAGGCATGGTCCACCTCCACATAAAGTATATCCGGCGTCACTGCTTTGCCAGGGCAACTGGTGATTGCGTTCAGCAATTGGCTGCCCATACGTTCGCTGACAGAGTGTGTAGTACTTTGGAGGCTCCACCAATGAGAGAGAGAGCAGTGCCACATTGATCTTGGGGTGGAAACGTTGATCTACTACTGTGGGACAGTACGTTTCAATAAACACCACTGCATTTTTGAAAAGATGTCAAAGCGCCTTTTTCTAATTATTATACATGTAAGAAGGCCATTAGGCCTGAATTTGTGAGAAGTTATTTGCCTACTTAAACAAAAGGTGCCTACTCATCTATGCCATTCCCTCTGTTCGATGGCTGTTTGATCTGGTTACCATAGCAACCAGCACTTCCGCCTCGGTCTGAAACTTTCAGCTTCAGCATCCCACTTCCCCAGCGTCCTGAACTCTGTCTGGCGTCTCACCTCCTCCGGCTGATTACCGTGGTCTTTTGTGAAGATTCCGACCGCGGTAAACTAACGAAGGCATCCACATTTTGGTACATCACCCTTCGTCCTTATTCAATCATCACTTATTATTACCGCGGTCTTTTTTGAAGATCCTGACCGCGGTATTGAGGCATAAGGTTTATTTGAAATAAAGTGCATTTGGCTACTCTTTTTAAAGGTGCTGCCCTCCATCACCGATCAATCTAGGTGGCGTCTGAGGGTCTTTCTCGTTACCCTTGTCTCTGGATTTGTTTTTCTACCTCTGGTGGGGGCCCACACCGAGGTCAGGTACTTATTATTTTTATGTATATACTTTTTATGTTTTTTATGTTTTTTTTTATTCATATTGTCCATATTATTGATGTATTTATATATTGACTTTGACATATATATTAGTACATCCATTAACATTTTCCTGTATGGATAGTATGTAGAGTGTTTAATTGTTATATATTTTGTTAATATTCTTTAGATCTAACTATTATAACTGTCTCTAACTCTATTTTGAGTATTCCAGTTTGGGTATAACTACTAGTGAGGATGTGAAACAGCTTTATATTTAGTGATGTACCGAACGGTTCGCTGGCGCCACGGTTCGCTGGCGCCACGGCGGGCAAACATATGCGCGATCTGCCCCCTATTCGTCATCATTGAGTAAACTTTGACCCTGTGCCTCACAGTCAGCAGACACATTCCAGCCAATCAGCAGCAGACCCTCCCTTCCAGACCCTCCCACCTCCTGTACAGCTTCCATTTTAGATTCATTCTGATGCTGCATTCTTAGATAGAGGAGGGAAAGTGTAGCTGCTGCTCATTTGATAGGGAAATGGATAGCTAGGCTAGTGTATTCAGTGTCCAATACAGTCCTGAAGGACTCATCTGATCTCTGCTGTAAGGACAGCACCCCAAAAAGCCCTTTTTAGGGCTAGAACATCAGTCTGCTTTTTTTCCCTGTGTAATCTAATTGCAGTTGCCTGCCTGCCAGCTTCTGTGTCAGGCTCACAGTGGATACTGTGCCCACTTGCCCAGTGCCACCACTCATATATGGTGTCACAATAGCTTAAGCTTGCATTTAAAAACAAAAACATTTTTTTCACTGTTATACATTGAATAGCAGTTAGTTGTCTTCAAGCGGTGTGTCAGGCCTAGAGCGTGTACTCTGCCAACCTCTGCCACTGCACAGTGCCACTCATGTCTGGTCTCACAGTAGCTTGCACGCATAGTACCACTAATCCAAAAAAAAAATGACAGGTAGAGGCAGGCCACCCTGCAGGGGCCATCGTGGTCGTGGTGCTGTGATTCCCTTTTGCCCTAGAATAATGCCCAGTTTTCAGAGGCCACGTACCCTGAACTTGAAAAGTTCTGAGGACATAGTTGACTGGCTAACACAGGACACCCAATCTTCTACAGCTTCCGCTCGGAACCTTGACGCACCATCCTCCTCCTGCTTAGCTTAACTTCGGGCACCTCTCAAGATACCACTCACCCGCCTGCCACCACCACCAACACTAGCACCACAGCTGCTTCACTTTATCTGTCAGAGGAGTTATTTACACATCCGTGTGAAGGAATGAGTGATGCGCAACCATTATTGCCAGAGGATGTAGATAACAGGGATATGTCTCAGTCAGGCAGCATTACACACATGGACGTACGGTGTGATGATGATGATGTTGTACCCGCTGCTGCTTCCTTTGCTGAGTTGTCAGATACAAGTGAAGCGGTTGATGATGACGATGCGTCCATGGATGTCACGTGGGTGCCCGCTAGAAGAGAAGAAGAACAGGGCGAAAGACAGAGAGGAGGAGGAGAGGAGTTGGAAGCAGGGGGAGGTCATCGCAAGGAGCTAGTGGCACAGTCAGACAGCATGCATCGGCACCCGGGGTCAGCCCGACAGCACGCCAATCAACGCATGCTGTGTCCACCACCAGAATGCCGTCATTGCAGAGCTCAGCAGTGTGGAATTTTTTTATGTGTCTGCCTCTGACAACAGCGATGCCATTTGCAACCTGTGCCAAAAGAAACTGAGTCGTGGGAAGTCCAACGCTCATCTGCCCACAGTCATGGTGTCTGTCAAGGACATGTTTGAGCGTAAGAAGACAATGTCAGAAAGTCACCCCCTTGCCCAGCGTCTGACAGCTGGCTTGTCTGAACTATTAGCCCGCCAGCTTTTACCATACAAGCTGGTGGAGTCTGCGGCATTCAAAAAATTTGTAGCTATTGGGACACCGCAGTGGAAGGTACCCAGACGAAATTTCTTTTCACAAAAGACAATCCCCAACCTGTACTCGATTGTGCAAAAGGAAGTAATGGCATGTCTGGCACACAGTGTTGGGGCAAGGGTCAATCTGACCACTGATACCTGGTCTGCAAAGCATGGTCAAGGCAGGTATATCACCTACACTGCGCATTGGGTAAACCTGCTGACGGCTGCCAAGCATGGAATGCGTGGCTCTGCAGAGGAGTTGGTGACACCGCCATGACTTGCAGGCAGGCCTGCTTCCACCTCCTCTATTCCTCCTACTCCATCCTCTTCCATAATCTCCTCGGCTGAGTCCTCTTCTGCTGCATGGCACATGTGTGTAATCTGATCGTACAATGCTTTGTGCATAAGTACACAGGCTTACAGGGCGTCCTGAAGCAGGCCAGGAAGGTGTGTGGCCATTTCAGGCGTTCCTACACGGCCATGGCGCACTTTGCAGATATCCAGCGGCGAAACAACATGCCAGTGAGGCGCTTGATTTGCAACAGCCCGACACGTTGGAATTCAACACTCCTAATGTTCGACCGCCTGCTCCAACAAGAAAAAGCCGTTAATGAATATTTGTATGACCGGGGAGCTTTGGGGAGCTGGGATTTTTTTACTGGACATTACTGGACGCTCATGCGCAATGCCTGTAGGCAGGGCCGGCCTTGGGCATTTGGGCGCCCTGTGCGAAAAATCTTCACAGCGCCCCCCCTTTCCTCCCCCCCACCCCTTCCCCCTTCCCACACACACACACACACAGGCAGACAGACATACACACACACACAAACACACGCAGGCAGTCATACACAGACAGCCACACACAAACACACACACACAGACATAGAATGTGACGGCAGATAAGAACCATTCGGCCCATCTATTCTGCCCAGACAGTCACACATAGGCAGTCACACACACACACACAGGCAGACAGCCACACACACAGGCTGGCAGACACACACAGACAGACACACACAAACACACAGGCAGACAGCCACACACACACACATACACACACAGTCACACACACACACACACACACACACAGACAGACAGTCAAACACACACTGGCAGACAGCCACACACACACAGACAGACAGACACACACACACTGGCAGACAGTCACACACACACACACAGGCAGACAGTCACACACACACACACACACACACACACACACACATAGGCAAACAGTCACACACACAGGCAGACAGACACACACAGACAGTCACACACACACACAGGCAGACCGTCACACACACAGGCAGACAGCCACACACACAGGCAGACAGCCACACACACAGGCAGACAGCCACACACACAGGCAGACAGCCACACACAGTCACACACACAGACAGTCAAATACACACACAGTCACACACACAGGCAGACAGTCAAATACACACACAGTCACACAAACAGGCAGACAGCCACACACACAGATAGTCACACACACACACAGAGTCAAACACACAGTCACACACACACAGGCAGACAGTCACACACACACACACACACAGGCAGACAGCCACACACAGACAGTCACACACACACAGGCAGACAGTCACACACACACAGGCAGGCAGTCACACACACACACACAGACAGTCACACACACACAGACTGTCACACACACACACACACACAGGCAGACAGTCACACACACAGAGACAGTCACATACACACAGGCAGACAGTCACACACACAGAGTCAAACACACAGATAGTCAAACACACAGTCACACACACAGACACACACACAGTCACACACACATACACACACAGTCACACACAAGCAGACAATCACATAGTTACCTCTGTTCCTTGTGGAGGCAGTGCAGGTCCTGGATTCTGGTTGTTGGGGGAAGCAGGGAATCCTTCCTGCTTCCCCTGCAGCAGTTACACAGCATTTTAGCTCCGCCCCCACCACACAGTAAGCCCCACCCCTGCCGCACGGTAAGCCCCGCCCCACCTTGATTTATTTATTTATTTATTTTTTATCCTGGCCGGCCCGTGTGAGCTGTGAGGCCGCAGGGCGTCCCCTGCTCCATGGCGCCCTGTGCGGCCGCACAGCTCGCACACCCCTAAGGCCGGCCCTGCCTGTAGGCTCATGCGTCCTTTTGAGGAGGTGACAAACCTAGTCAGTCGCACCGAAGGCACCATCAGCGACATAATACCATTTGTTTTCTTCCTGGAGTGTGCCCTGCGAAGAGTGCTGGATCAGGCCGTAGATGAGCGTGAAGAGGAAGAGGAAGAGTTGTGGTCACCATCACCACCAGAAACAGCCTTATCAGCATCGCTTGCTGGACCTGCGGCAATGCTGGAAGAGGATTGTGAGGAAGAGGAGTCAGAGGAGGAATGTGGCTTTGAGGAGGAGGAGGAAGACCAACCACAACAGGCATCCCAGGGTGCTCGTTGTCACCTATCTGGTACCCGTGGTGTTGTACGTGGCTGGGGGGAAGAACATACCTACATTGAGATCACTGAGGAGGAGGAACGGGAAATGAGTAGCTTGGCATCCAACCTTGTGCAAATGGGGTCTTTCATGCTGTCGTGCCTGTTGAGGGACCCTCGTATAAAAAGGCTGAAGGAGAACGACCTGTACTGGGTGTCCACGCTACTAGACCCCTGGTATAGGCAGAAAGTGGCTGAAATGTTACCAAATTACAACAAGTCGGTAAGGATGCAGCATTTGCAAAATAAATTAAAAAGTATGCTTTACACAGCGTATAAGGGTGATGTCACAGCACAACAGGAATCTAACAGGGGAAGAGGTGAAAGTAATCCTCCTCCTCCCACGACCACGCCGGCAAGGACAGGACGCTTTAAAGACGTGTTGTTGATGGAGGACATGCAGAGCTTTTTAAGTCCTACGCATCACCACATCCCTTCGGGATCCACCCTCATAGAACAACTCGACCGACAGGTAGCAGACTACCTCGCCTTAACTGCAGATATCGACACTCTGAGGAGCGATGAACCCCTTCACTATTGGGTGTGCAGGCTTGACCTGTGGCCTGAGCTATCCCAATTTGCGATAGAACTTTTGGCCTGCCCCGCTTCAAGTGTCCTGTCAGAAAGGACCTTCAGTGCAGCAGGAGGTATTGTCACTGAGAAGAGAAGTCACCTAGGTCAAAAAAGTCTAGATTACCTCACCTTTATTAAGATGAATGAGGGATGGATCCCGAAGGGACTGACAGTGTGCGATACATTCGACTATAAAAGGCCTGATGAGATGAGCTGCCTTAGGCTAAAAATGGTCCACACGCTGCTGTATTTTAGCTCTGAATGCTGGTTGACTTGCGTGACTTATCCGCCACCAACTAGGGTTCAAGCCTCAATGTTTTAGGGCACTTTCTTTCTGGGAAACAAACATAAATTTTTCTGGCCGCTGCTACAGCAGCGGCTGCAACAATACCTAATTTTTCAGGCATGTGTACATGCCTAATTTTCCGGGCCTCTGGTGCTGCACTGTGGCTTCAAAAACCAAACCAAAAAAAAGGCACATAGCAGGGATTAAACTGATAGGAATAGTACTACTTAACACACCACTCCTATCTGGTGGCACATTAGATTGCACGCACAGTGCCCCAAATTTGAAGTAGGAGGACCGACCAAGCATCTTTTTTCCATCTCCCGGTTCCTAAAATCGATGCCATATACACGTCCCCTGATAGGGCGCCAGCTCGTTATTCTCTTGGGCGCCAGCTCGTTATTCTCTTTTTCACTTCACTAGGGACACTTTACTGCACTATGGGCACTTAGACCCACTCTTTGTCTTGCACACTGTTATTCCTAGCCAGCATCTGTGATGGGAAATCAGGCAGTCATCTAAACGTTTAGATTGAGCTTTAGCTTAGAACACCCTTGAAGGTATAATAACGCAGAGAGAGGCAACGCAGAGAGAGGAGTCTTAAGAAGAGGAGTCAGAGGAGGAAGGCTTTGAGGAGGTGGAAGACCAAACACAGCAGGCATCCCAGGGGGCTTGTTGTCACCTTTTGGGGACCTTTGGTGTTGTACGTGGCTGGGTGGAGGAAGAGACCTTCAATGACATCAGTGAGGACAAGGAACGGACATGGCTAGCTTGGTATCCAACCTTGTGCAAATGGGGAGTTTGCGGTTGTGCAAATGGACTGTTTGCGGTTGTTTGCGGTGCGTTAAACAGGGAGTTGGGTCTGTCACTGTGAAGCGGGCATAACCCTTACACTACCTGATCGATACAACATCATACAGTAGGTCCCCCCCTCATTATTTTTATGGCCCCCACCCACCGCTAGGGGGTGGATATTAGGTCCCCCCCTTATCCTTATTTACTGAATATTCCCCTGTATAACAATGTTTGGCATTTAGTGAATATTCCCTATTCTGCTGTCAGTGTGTATCAGGGTCCCTGAGGACAGGTGTCAATCCATATCTGCCAAGTGACCCTATGTAGGGGGAACAGTCCCTATTCTGCTCTGTGTCAGTGTGTATCAGGGTCCCTGAGGACAGGTGTCAATCCATATCTCCCAAGTGACACTATGTAGGGGGAACAGTCCATATTCTGCTCTGTGTCAGTGTGTATCAGGGTCTCTGAGGACAGGTGTCAATCCATATCTGCCAAGTGACCCTATGTAGGAGGAACAGTCCCTATTCTGCTCTGTGTCAGTGTGTATCAGGGTCCCTGAGGACAGGTGTCAATTCATATCTGCCAAGTGACCCTATGTAGGGTTAACAGTCCCTATTCTGCTCTGTGTCAGTGTGTATCAGGGTCTCTGAGGACAGGTGTCAATCCATATCTGCCAAGTGACCCTATGTAGGGGGAACAGTCCCTATTCTGCTCTTTGTCAGTGTGTATCAGGGTCTCTGAGGACAGGTGTCAGTGTGTATCAGGGTGTATCAGGGTCCCTGAGGACAGGTGTCAATCCATATCTGCCAAGTGACCCTATGTAGGGGGAACAGTCCCTATTCTGCTCTGTGTCAGTGTGTTTCAGGGATGCTTAGGATAGGTGTCAATCCATATCTGCCAAGTGACCCTATGTAGGGGGAACAGTCCCTATTCTGCTCTGTGTCAGTGTGTGTCAGGGTCCCTGAGGACAGGTGTCAATCCATATCTGCCAAGTGACCCTATGTAGGGGGAACAGTCCCTATTCTGCTCTGTGTCAGTGTGCATCAGGGTCTCTAAGGACAGGTGTCAATCCATATGTCAAGGTGTCAATATGTCATATGCCAGGTGTCAATCCATATCCATTGTGATTTAGGAATGTCAGGTGATTTATGCCCTTGATGGATTAAAACCAGACTCTGCATCAACTGTGTAATTTTCCATGGGAGTTTTGCCATGGATCCCCCTCCGGCATGCCACAGTCCAGGTGTTAGTCCCCTTGAAACAACTTTTCTATCACTATTGTGGCCAGAAAGAGTCCCTGTGGGTTTTAAAATTCGCCTGCCCATTGAAGTCTACCCGGTTCGCCGGTTTGCAAAAATGTTATGTTCGCGACATCACTATTTATATTCATTTATGAGTGTTTTTTTTATATTTGGTAACTGTTAAAAGATTTATATTTTTATTTTTATAGTTTGTGTTTTATAATTTGGAGTGCATCTTGTTTATTCTGAGTTTATTGCTCATTCAGTCACTTACCGGTGTTTTGTAGCTGCCCCTGTCTAATTATACTTGATTTCTTAATTTGGATGTAAACTGCATATGACAAGTAAACTTCTACCATATAGTGCCTAAGAAAGTTGGCTCTACCGGTATCAATCTACTTGTTTAGTACCTATTAGAGACTCCAGAAATCTCAGGGGGCTTAACCCCAAATCGTATATAGAGAAAAAACGAATTCTGCAGACCATATAACTTGCAAGAAGCAGGTATATGGGCTGCAAAATGTCTGGAAAATCGTCAATTAGTCGAAAATAATAATAAAAAAGATAATAGTAGTAATAATAGTGTGATAATGATGTCCCCTTTAAATCAAATCAATATAGGTATTCAAAAGATAGATAGGGGGGAATCTAATTCTTCCAAATAGTATTCATATAGAGTCTAACAGTGCATATCCTATATCAAAATGGACTGAGCTTTAATGTGTCAGGCTCAAAATATTCCTTACTAGATATGCTGACTCATGAATTTAAAAGGAGGAAGAAAAAATGCAATCATGCCACTTATTTGGAGTTACCAGAGTGGATACTTCTATATCTGAATATAAATGTATATGCATAGATGTGCCTCCGTTATTAAGGATATAGCCGATATACGGAGTGCTTTTTAAGGAGTACACATGTATGAAATACTAGTTCCACCTAGGACCCAGAGTAGTCGCTGTATATATCAAGAAAAAGTAAAGAAATATTATGGATATCGTGATGCTTAGAGTGCCCACGGCATATCCATGTATAGTATAGCAGTGAAAAAGAAATAAAGATATATACAGATGCAGTCCTTACAATTTGATACAAAGTAATGTTTACAATGGTAACACAGTCTCCGATGCATATAAGTCTGCTTGGTCAGACCTCCTCAGGTGGCAAAGGATTGCTGCTATCTATCCATACCAAATAAAGAAAAACATAAGTGCCAAAATTATCGTGTCATATTGTGAATAAGTGAAAGGAAAAGTGTACTGTCCTTAAATGAGACAGGCAGAACGCCTGACGCGCGTTTCAGTGCTATAACAAGCACCTTCGTCAGAGGCAAATGAACTGCTGCTCCGGGTGTCGAATATATACCCTGTGTGTGTATGCCGCTATCCAATAGATGTCCACTCTCATTTTTGGGCGTGACTATTTCTTGGCGCGAAATTCACTGCCCTATCATTTCGGGAAATGCGGATAGGGGTGGGATATGCAAAGTATGTAGCCTATAATAGGCTCCTCCCATTTTACTCCGTTATCATAGCCCATTCTGGGCTGTCTTTTACCACATGATCGGCATTTGCCGAAATGTAAATTCATCTGTGTGTACAGGTATACGGTTCAACTGTATTCATATACATATAGTGATGCCAAATTTGGTTTAATACTTCCGGGTTATCGAAATAAGTATATTACAAAGAGAGAGCATATGGATCTATAAACTCAAAACCCTTTCACCGATGGGTTTGAATGAGGGCTTCTCATTCACACCATTCATCCCTGACTAAACAACGCATATATATATGTATGTTTCTACCCTATGAAACTCATTTATAATTTACAATGTATATAATTCCTTGCCAACATGACTCAACTATTTTAATATACACAAGTAGTCTGATAACATACGTTTTATTTATTTTTCTACTCTATTTCGACCCATTCATTTAGGTCCGACTGTATCCCCTTTTCTTCTCTAATAAACTGCCTGCTCCCTTATAAAGTATGCAATTAATAACTCTCCATTGATCACATGAAGTTATTCTATTATACAGGTATATATATACTTATTTCGATAACCCGGATGTATTAAACCAAATTTGGCATCACTATATGTATATGAATACAGTTGAACCGTATACCTGTACACACAGATGAATTTACATTTCGGCAAATGCCGATCATGTGGTAAAAGACAGCCCAGAATGGGCTATGATAACGGAGTAAAATGGGAGGAGCCTATTATAGGCTACATACTTTGCATATCCCACCCCTATCCGCATTTCCCGAAATGATAGGGCAGTGAATTTCGCGCCAAGAAATAGTCACGCCCAAAAATGAGAGTGGACATCTATTGGATAGCGGCATACACACACAGGGTATATATTCGACACCCGGAGCAGCAGTTCATTTGCCTCTGACGAAGGTGCTTGTTATAGCACTGAAACGCGCGTCAGGCGTTCTGCCTGTCTCATTTAAGGACAGTACACTTTTCCTTTCACTTATTCACAATATGACACGATAATTTTGGCACTTATGTTTTTCTTTATTTGGTATGGATAGATAGCAGCAATCCTTTGCCACCTGAGGAGGTCTGACCAAGCAGACTTATATGCATCGGAGACTGTGTTACCATTGTAAACATTACTGTGTATCAAATTGTAAGGACTGCATCTGTATATATCTTTATTTCTTTTTCACTGCTATACTATACATGGATATGCCGTGGGCACTCTAAGCATCACGATATCCATAATATTTCTTTACTTTTTCTTGATATATACAGCGACTACTCTGGGTCCTAGGTGGAACTAGTATTTCATACATGTGTACTCCTTAAAAAGCACTCCGTATATCGGCTATATCCTTAATAACGGAGGCACATCTATGCATATACATTTATATTCAGATATAGAAGTATCCACTCTGGTAACTCCAAATAAGTGGCATGATTGCATTTTTTCTTCCTCCTTTTAAATTCATGAGTCAGCATATCTAGTAAGGAATATTTTGAGCCTGACACATTAAAGCTCAGTCCATTTTGATATAGGATATGCACTGTTAGACTCTATATGAATACTATTTGGAAGAATTAGATTCCCCCCTATCTATCTTTTGAATACCTATATTGATTTGATTTAAAGGGGACATCATTATCACACTATTATTACTACTATTATCTTTTTTATTATTATTTTCGACTACTTGACGATTTTCCAGACATTTTGCAGGCCATATACCTGCTTCTTGCAAGTTATATGGTCTGCAGAATTCGTTTTTTCTCTATATACGATTTGGGGTTAAGCCCCCTGAGATTTCTGGAGTCTCTAATAGGTACTAAACAAGTAGATTGATACCGGTAGAGCCAACTTTCTTAGGCACTATATGGTAGAAGTTTACTTGTCATATGCAGTTTTCGTTTCGTTAAATAGGTTTCAATACCAGAGTACCTTTATAGTTAAGTCATGGCAAGTTTTTTATTTGATAAAACAAGCAGAGATGGGTGGTGTACCAATTCGGACCAGGTGTTCTCAGATCAGGATCTAAATATCAACCAGAACGGGGACATACAGACATCATTTAAACGGCTCACGAATCTCTTCCAACAAAAAATCAAAACGGAATGGGAGATAGTATCATTGGAAAATTACCTTAAAAAAGAACTCATACCGAGAGGGTTAAGAGTACAAAATGTTCCAGCAAGTCATATAGATGAGGATGAGTTCACCAAAGAGTGGGAAGAAGCAGCAGGGACCTGCTCCAAGAGATTTATGGAAATTTTATGTAAATACGAGTCCAAAAGACTAGAAAAAGTAAACAAAGAGGTGGAGGAACAGATTAACCAGATTGAAAAATTCAAACAAGAACCTAATTTTTAACCGCTTGAAAGCAAACTTAAGACCAATCTAGAAAAATACCAACAGAACATCAAAATACGCAAACATTCGAAATATATTAGAGATAGCGGGGACTTCAAATCTGGGAATGTGTATAGAAAGAGCAAGCGAATGAGAAAAAGTTTTTCTGAGACAATATCCACATCAGAGTACGAAACCAGCGGATCTGAATCCGATAACTCGAAAGGAGACAACACAGAAAGTAATAATAGAAGTATTCTGAAAAGAGGGGTCACTTTTTTAGGACACCCAAGTATGGAGAACAACCCAGCTCCTCAGACGCGGAGCCGTTCGAGACCTCCATACACATTCAGAAGGAGGAAGTACTAGACCACAATCAGATTATTAACCTCTCAAATTACCAACTTTCTACATCAGAGACCCAGCTACTTCTACGTGGATTGTCATTTGTCCCAGTACCCGACTTTGACAAATTCAGCTGGACCAAAGACATACACCTTTTTGCTAGAAAGCTAGCATTACATAAATTCCACCGTATCAAAGAGGAAAAAAGAGCAAGAAACTTGGGGTTACAATCATCTGACATTGAATTGCTAGATACCCTGGTGGAACTCCTGTCAAACAATGAAACACGAATAAATCCAAAAGCACCATTTACACAACTCAAAAAAAAGGAGCACTTTTACACCATATCTGGCAGAGTTTAAATACATCGATTTATTCGTAGAGTTAACTTGCAAGGAAATTGAAAACCTTGATAGAAGAGAACTAGAAGTCTTTCCATATAGCAATATCACCCCACAAGAACGCAAATCATTAAAACATCTACAGAATATGGAAGAAATCATTCTTAAACCCTCTGACAAGGGGGGAAACCTAGTCATTCTCGATAAACAAGAATATGTGTCGATGGCACAAAGGACACTCCAAGACGCAGACACATATGAACTACTGGGTGGTAATCCCACTAAGAAATACCTGGTCGAATTAAAGACCATCCTGGACGAAGCTATGTCATTGTCACTCATTTCTAAAGATGAGTATCTCTTTATGTATATAAAAAATCCAGTGGTCGCAACGTTCTACTCACTACCAAAGATACATAAACAACAAACTACAATGAGTGGAAGACCGATTGTCTCCGGCAATTCTAACCTAACACAAAATGTTAGTGTATATATCGATCAAATCATTAGGAAGACCGTGATGGATTTACCATCCTACTTAAGAGATACAAAACATACTCTCATGACATTTGATGGCATTAATTTACCTGAAAGTGCCATCTTGTGTAGCCTAGATGTGGAGGGGCTGTATAGCTCCATTCCACACGATATAGGGCTTATACATTTGAAGGCTCATCTTGACAGCAATATAACTACATCAGAGAGACATAACCAATTTGTACAAGACCTCATGAGATATGTACTTACGCACAACTACTTTATGTTCCAGGGGAAGTACTACCACCAGGTGAGAGGGACAGCTATGGGGACGGCTTGTGCCCCCTCATATGCCAACCTCCACCTGGGCTGGTGGGAGAAAAATACTGTATTTGGCACACCCCTATTGGAATATACTCAATATGTCACGACATGGAAGCGCTACATCGATGACATTATAATAGTGTGGACTGGCACCACTGACCTCTTTAAGGAATTTGTACATATTTTAAATCAGAATGATATTAACTTGCGGCTGACCCACGAAATGGGAGGCAGGTCCATTAACTTCCTAGACATTAATATCACGATTACTGACCAAGGAAAAGTGATGACTACTCTCTTTAGAAAACCAACTTCCACCAATAATCTTCTCAATTGGGAGAGTTACCATCCTCTACCCCTAAAAAGAGGGATACCGGTAGGACAATACCTACATCTACGCCGTAACTGCTCCACCATTGAAGACTTCCAAAATAAAGCAAAGATCCTGAGAGGACAGTTCAAAAGGAAAGGTTATCCAAACAGATGCCTGAAAAATGCATATAAAAGGGCACTAATGACAGATCGAGACACCCTCCTCGCAGAAAAACATGGAAATGAAAACAAACAGCTGATAAGATGCATAGGTAATTTTGACGCAGGGTGGCATCCAACAATCAAGATTCTTAACAGATTCTGGCCACTCCTTATACAGGACCAACATCTACAAAAAGTCATCACACCATATGCCTCAGTCACAGCGAGACGGGGAAGAAATATTAAGGATATACTAGTCCCAAGTCACCTACGATCTCCATCTACCAAACCCACATGGTTAACATCCTCACTATCTGGGACATATCAATGCGGTAGATGTAAGGCATGCAACTTCATTCTACGTAGGTCAAAAAAGATCTCCGACTCCATGAACACCAATGAATTTGAGATCAAAACCTTTTTCAATTGCCAAACCACCGGACTAATATATTTACTCACATGTTCATGCAAAAAAATGTACGTCGGCAAAACTATACGTGCATTTAAACAAAGGATAAGAGAACATGTTACATCAGTAAACCCCAGGAGACTAGTTGATACCCCCATCTCAAAACACCTTAAACTTCACCATGGAGGCTCTGCACAAAACATAAGTTTCTGTGGAATCGAAAAGGTCACTCTTGGACCGAGGGGGGGCGATCTAGAAAAAAAACTCTTACAAAGAGAGAGCATATGGATCTATAAACTCAAAACCCTTTCACCGATGGGTTTGAATGAGGGCTTCTCATTCACACCATTCATCCCTGACTAAACAACGCATATATATATGTATGTTTCTACCCTATGAAACTCATTTATAATTTACAATGTATATAATTCCTTGCCAACATGACTCAACTATTTTAATATACACAAGTAGTCTGATAACATACGTTTTATTTATTTTTCTACTCTATTTCGACCCATTCATTTAGGTCCGACTGTATCCCCTTTTCTTCTCTAATAAACTGCCTGCTCCCTTATAAAGTATGCAATTAATAACTCTCCATTGATCACATGAAGTTATTCTATTATACAGGTATATATATACTTATTTCGATAACCCGGATGTATTAAACCAAATTTGGCATCACTATATGTATATGAATACAGTTGAACCGTATACCTGTACACACAGATGAATTTACATTTCGGCAAATGCCGATCATGTGGTAAAAGACAGCCCAGAATGGGCTATGATAACGGAGTAAAATGGGAGGAGCCTATTATAGGCTACATACTTTGCATATCCCACCCCTATCCGCATTTCCCGAAATGATAGGGCAGTGAATTTCGCGCCAAGAAATAGTCACGCCCAAAAATGAGAGTGGACATCTATTGGATAGCGGCATACACACACAGGGTATATATTCGACACCCGGAGCAGCAGTTCATTTGCCTCTGACGAAGGTGCTTGTTATAGCACTGAAACGCGCGTCAGGCGTTCTGCCTGTCTCATTTATGGACAGTACACTTTTCCTTTCACTTATTCACAATATGACACGATAATTTTGGCACTTATGTTTTTCTTTATTTGGTATGGATAGATAGCAGCAATCCTTTGCCACCTGAGGAGGTCTGACCAAGCAGACTTATATGCATCGGAGACTGTGTTACCATTGTAAACATTACTTTGTATCAAATTGTAAGGACTGCATCTGTATATATCTTTATTTCTTTTTCACTGCTATACTATACATGGATATGCCGTGGGCACTCTAAGCATCACGATATCCATAATATTTCTTTACTTTTTCTTGATATATACAGCGACTACTCTGGGTCCTAGGTGGAACTAGTATTTCATACATGTGTACTCCTTAAAAAGCACTCCGTATATCGGCTATATCCTTAATAACGGAGGCACATCTATGCATATACATTTATATTCAGATATAGAAGTATCCACTCTGGTAACTCCAAATAAGTGGCATGATTGCATTTTTTCTTCCTCCTTTTAAATTCATGAGTCAGCATATCTAGTAAGGAATATTTTGAGCCTGACACATTAAAGCTCAGTCCATTTTGATATAGGATATGCACTGTTAGACTCTATATGAATACTATTTGGAAGAATTAGATTCCCCCCTATCTATCTTTTGAATACCTATATTGATTTGATTTAAAGGGGACATCATTATCACACTATTATTACTACTATTATCTTTTTTATTATTATTTTCGACTACTTGCTTCTTGCAAGTTATATGGTCTGCAGAATTCGTTTTTTCCCTTAATTTGGATGTACCTTTTTTTTATACCGATTTTCAGCGTCCCACTGCAGCCTCTGACCTCCAGCTCCAACTCAACTCCGGCTTTCCTGCTGGCACTTCCCGTCTTTTAGGGTACCTTTTGTGTGGGCACAGGATGTGCCACACACTGAAGTCCTCTTGCGAGAGGCTGGGGACCTGTCCAGGCATTCTCTCACTGTTTCCAGTGAGTCTCGCGCCGGTCATGAAAGCTCGGCCTCTTTTTATGACACGCCATGACACTGGTGACGTCACTACCCGGGGCTATTTCAGGGGTGTGGCTACAAATGAAAGAACAATGTATATAAGGGAACTTCTGAACTAGACTCATTGCCCTGTTGTGGTTCTTCTTAGTCCCAATAGCACGTTGTACTTTGTTTATTATTCCTGGTTTTGACTTTGGCTTGTTTGACTATCCATCTTTCTATTACCCTTTGACTCGGCTTGTGTACCCTCGTTATTCTTGATTTCTGGCTTCCCTGACCTCAGCTCGTACCTGTTTATTCTCTGTCCTAGTGATCCAAACCCGGCCATTCTAAGATCCGGTAACGTTACATCTGTATTACACTCTGCGTGTAGGATCCCAATTATTCCTGACATTACAACAGGGCCCTATGGATCCTGCAGGTGTAACTACCCAAGTAGGTCCATACGATACCAGTTTCGAGGAAATGGATCAGCACATGGATCAAATAGCTATTGCCTTACAGACCCTAATCAATAGGTCTAATCCTGGACCCAATGAAGGTCGTAATGCTTCCGTGGCTCCTCTGGACTTGAGGTGGCTACAGTAGGTGGCTTCTTATGTCAAATCACCATTACGTTATATTGGGGCACCAGAGGCTTGCCATGGATTTTTAAACCAGATCAGTATTCACTTTGAACTCCAGCCTCGTTCGTATCCTACAGATAGAGCAAAGGTGGGATTCATAATAACTCTACTAGTGGATAGAGCCTTGACTTGGGCTAATCCTCTTTGGGAGAATGACAATCCTATAGTTCACAACTATGTTGCTTTTGTAGAGGCTTTCAGGTTTACCTTCGATCCACCTGGACGAAAGGCTAATGCAGCCAGTTCTCTCCTGCGTCTTAAGCAAGGAAACAGATCCCTAGTAGAATATGCTCTGGAATTCAGATTGTTAGCATCTGAAGTAGGTTGGAACAACCAAGCCTTTGTGGATGTTTTCTTGAATGGGTTTCAGAGGCTATATTGGATGAAATAGCAACTAGGGACCTTCCTGAAAACCTAGTGGATTTAATAACTTTCATTTCCCTCATAGATGAAAGAATGAGTTATAGACAAAATACCTGCGACAGGCCTAGAAGGGCTTCTATTCGCATGCACCGGTATATAATAATCCTGATTCCATGGCGCTTGCCTTACCGGAACTGATGCAATAAGGCATGACTAGGTTCAGTGAGGCCGAATGTCAATATTATATTGTGGGCAAAGAGGACATTTCCGTTTGTCTTGTCCTAGCAGGCCGGAAAATCCTCGCACCTAAGTCCTTATGGGGGACAGGCCTTGGGTGTTTCTTCTTTGTCCTCCATAAAACAAAACGATCACAGGCTTCTTATTCACATCACCTTAACTTGGGATAAAAAAGTAGTAAAGACCTTAGCATTAATAGGTTCTGGTGCTGCAGAGAATTTTATTGATCAGAGTTTTGCTTTTAAAAATTCTATTCCTTCCCAGTTAAGAGATACACCCTTGGCTGTTGAGGCCATAGATGGTAGACCCCTCCAGGTACCTGTGATTACACACAAAACCATACCAGTTTATATGTTGGTAGGCGTGTTACACAAGGAGATTTGTGTACTCCAAGTGATCTCTTCTCTGGCTTTCCCAATAGTGTTGGGGTTCCCTTGGCTGAGAAATCATAATCCAACTATCGATTGGGAGAGAGGTGATATTGTAGCTTGGAGTAACAATTGTCGTCAGGGATGTATTACTAAACTAAAGCCTATTCACTTTATTAATGTTCCTACCATTTCTCCTTTATCTACAGAAATTCCAGAACAATACATTAAGGGGAAAGAAGTATTTGATAAGGGTAAAGCTGTCTTATTACCAACCCACAGATCTTATGATTGTGCCATTGAATAATACCTGGTACCATGCCTCCTAGAGGCACTGTATATCTTTCAGCTAAAGAGAATACTGTATTAGAGGAATACATTAAAGAAAACCTGGAAAAAGGCTTCATTATAAAATCCTCATCACCTGCTGGGGCAGGATTTTTCTTCGTGTCCAAAAAGGAGGGTGACTTCAGGCCTTGTTACAGAGGATTGAATAAGATTACGGTACGTAATGCTTATCCAATACCTCTTATAACCGAGTTGTTTGATAGATTGAAAGGTGCTAAAATCTTCACCAAACTCGATTTAAGAGGTGCTTATAATCTGGTCAGAATACGTAAAGGAGATGAGTGGAAGACAGCCTTTAACACCAGATACGGCATTACGAGCTTTCTTCCAGGATCTCATAAATGATGCATTAAGAGATTTCCAACAAGAGTGTGTTATCGTCTACCTGGATGATATATTAATATACTCCAAAGACAAAATGGCTCATCACAAACAAGTGATGAAAGTTTTGACCAAACTGTTACAAAACGGGTTATATTGCAAACTAGAAAAATGCCTTTTTGACCAGTCCCAAATAACTTTCCAAGGCTATGTAATAACAGGGGAGGGATTTGAAATGTATCCTAAGAAATTGGATTTTATAATCAAGTGGCCCATCCCTAATGGACTAAAAGCTATACAATGATTTATAGGTTTCTTGAATTACTATAGACGCTTTTTTAAAAACATTTTCTTCTATCATTACTCCTATAACGAACATGACTAAAAAAAGGAGTGAATTCTAAAAAATGGTCAAAAGATGCCTTGAAAACTTTCGAGGTCTTGAAAATGTCCTTTGCATCTGCTCCTATACTAGTCCACCCTGATTCCAACTTACCTTTCTTACTTGCGGTTGATGCATCAGAGACCAGTGTAGGAGCAATTCTGTCTCAAAGAAAAGACCATAATAAACCTCTTCATCCCTGTGGCTTTTATTCTAAAAAGCTGTCTGACACAGATAGAAGATATGATATAGGAGATAGGGAGCTTCTTGCTATCATTCTGGCCATTAAGGAGTGGCGTCATCTCCTGGAAGGTACCATATATCCTGTAACTGTTCTAACAGATAACCAGTTTGAGAACTGAGCGGGGACCCACCGAAGGGCAGGCTAATTGAGCTGTTGTCCATTCTCAGCACTCTCTTGTGACTTGTTTTTTTGCTCTCCTTAAGCTTAAGGGTAATCCAGACGTGGACCCCTTGCTCACGGTGCCTAGAGATATTAGTTATGCCTCACTGATGATGCCTAACAAGGCTGAAACGATCATCTGGGGTTGCTGTATCTCTCGTGCAGAGAGAGACGGCCTGTATTTTGGATCTGTTCTGCCCTTTTGGTTGGAATCAGTCTGAGATGCATGGTCTGGTTCTCTTTGTAATGGCACAAGATGAGCTAAAACCAGCTTGAGAACTGAGCGGGGACCCACCAAAGGGCAGGCTAATTGAGCTGTTGTCCATTCTCAGCACTCTCTTGTGACTTGTTTTTTTGCTCTCCTTAAGCTTAAGGGTAATCCAGACGTGGACCCCTTGCTCACGGTGCCTAGAGAAATTAGTTATGCCTCACTGACGATGCCTAACAAGGCTGAAACGATCATCTGGGGTTGCTGTATCTCTCGTGCAGAGAGAGACGGCCTGTATTTTGGATCTGTTCTGCCCTTTTGGTTGGAATCAGTCTGAGATGCATGGTCTGGTTCTCTTTGTAATGGCACAAGATGAGCTAAAACCAGCTTGAGAACTGAGCGGGGACCCACCAAAGGGCAGGCTAATTGAGCTGTTGTCCATTCTCAGCACTCTCTTGTGACTTGTTTTTTTGCTCTCCTTAAGCTTAAGGGTAATCCAGACGTGGACCCCTTGCTCACGGTGCCTAGAGAAATTAGTTATGCCTCACTGACGATGCCTAACAAGGCTGAAACGATCATCTGGGGTTGCTGTATCTCTCGTGCAGAGAGAGACGGCCTGTATTTTGGATCTGTTCTGCCCTTTTGGTTGGAATCAGTCTGAGATGCATGGTCTGGTTCTCTTTGTAATGGCACAAGATGAGCTAAAACCAGCTTGAGAACTGAGCGGGGACCCACCGAAGGGCAGGCTAATTGAGCTGTTGTCCATCCTCAGCACTCTCTTGCAACTTGTTTTTTTGCTGTTCTAACAGATCACAAAAACCTTTCCTATATAGGCGAAGCTAAACGTTTGTCAGCTAGACAAGCTCGTTGGTCACTTTTTCTAACGTGATTTAATTACGTTCTCACTTATAGACCTGGGTCCAAAAATTTTAAAGCTGACGCCTCATCCCGACAATACGAACCCCTTGTAGGTCCTGAACCTAAAGTTTCCTCTGTTGTTCCTCAACAACGCATTATAGCCAACACCAGAACCACTATTCAGTCTCCTCTTGTATCTGATATCATAGCTAAACAAGCCTTTGTCCCAGGAAACACTCCTGAAGGAAAATTGTATGATCCCCCAGAAAACCAAAAGGATATACTCCTTTATCATCATGACTGCAAAATAGCAGGTCATCCAGGTATATGTAAAACCTATGAATTAGTTACAAAGACGTTTTGGTGGCCGTCTTTACGTAAGGATATTAGAGACTATGTGTTAGCTTGTTGTGTATGTGCTACGAGCAAACTTTTCCATACCCTTCCTTGTGGTCTACTCCAACCACTTTATATACCCAACAAACCATGGGTTAGTAATAGCATTGATTTCATTGTTGATTTACCAGTATAAGAAAACGTCTATTTTAACTATAGTAGATATGTTTACCAAGATGGCACATTTTATTTATTTACCTAAATTAGCCTCTTCACCTGAATTGGCTACTATATTCGCCAAAGAGATATTTCACATTCAAGGTATACCTAAAGAAATAATCTCTGACAGAGGATCCCAATTCATATCCCGTTTCTGGAAGGCCTTTTGTTCTCAGATGGGACTTACTTTTAAATTCTCGTTGGCTTATCATCAACAATCCAATGGGGCAGCGGAAAGGACTAATCAGAGAATTGAGCAATACTTAAGATGTTTTGTATCCGCTCATCAGGATGATTGGGTTGGCCTACTTCCATGGGCTGAGTTTGCATTGAACAACATGGTTTCTGATGCCACTCAGCATAGCCCTTTCTTCATGAACTACGGTTTCCATGCTGTTGTTCTCCCGTCGGAATTTCCTTCACAGGGACTACCAATGGTTGATGAACATACGGAAAACCTGACGAAGACATGGGAGGAGGCTCAACAACTCCTGATTTGTAAAACTTCTCTTGATAAGAAGTATGCCGATGTACATAGACTTGCTGCTCCTGTCTTTTCTCTGGGTGATAAAGTCTCGCTCAATACTAAACATATTCATCTTAAAGTTCCATCTATGAAGTTTGCTCCTAGGTTTATTGGTCCTTACACAGTGCTTAGGCGTGTCAATCCAGTGGCTTATCGTCTTGCCTCGCCTCTTGCTTTACGCATCCCTAATGTTTTCCATGTGTCACTAGTGAAACCTTTGACTTGCAATAGATTCACCAGATGGGTTGTTCCTCCTTCTTCTGTCCAAGTGGAAGGTCGAGAAGAGTATGTTGTCCGTTCTCTGATTGACTCCAGAGTAACCCTTCCAGTCCACAAGATACTGAAGTTTACGGTCCTGAAGACAGGTCTTGGGTTGATATTTCGGATAACCATGCCCCTTGTCTACTTTGCTCCTTCCATTCCAAATTTCCTTCCCGGCCTGGTTCCTTACACCCAGTGGGCGGTTCTCGAGAGGGGGTACTGTCAGGGTACCTTTTGTGTGGGCACAGGATTCAAGCACCCCCAAACACTCAGGGTAGTACAACCCCCCCACCATGTGTTACCCCCACATTTCCCCCGCCCACTCTGTCCCAGCCTCCATTAAAAAAGATATACTTGACGGTAAAGACATCAACTTGCTTTCCCTCCTTATCGCCTCGCAGGACATCCTTAAAAACAGATCTTACAACTGTGGCTATATTTCAGTTGTGCTTAAAACCAGAGACCCATATCTTAACAAATAACTTTCCATCCCTTAATTCGTCATCGCCTTTGGGATATACAGAGAAATCATATGCTCTTTGTACCCCCAAAGGCGGGAATAATTAGATCTATATATGCACAAGGTGGTAGACCTAGGGCTCAAATACGGGGGCTCCACGTTTTATGACTACCATAAGTCGGTGTTGGCCAAGGCAGCATCTCATCTGGCCCAGTTCAACATCCGAATAGACTGGAGTCCGATGGACACAGAGCTGTTCTGACGTAATTTTGCCGTCCTGAAGCCCCCGTTTCATGCAGTATGCAATTCCACCTCACACTCCACCGACTTGTGCCCCTGCGAAGCAGATCCCTCCTCTTCCCATCCCACTTTTAGCCCAACCACCAGGCAAGATAGTGGTCAAAGGGATAAGCTTCAGGCTCATAGTATTCCTTGGCAAGGCGCAAGTGTGCAACAATTTTTATGCTGGCTGTTACGACACTCACCGCCTGGGGAATGAAGCCGCCGTTTAGTCGATAATCCCCTTTCTCCAGAAATGCAATTCCAGTATAACCGATCATAAAACTCCCGAACGGAGCATACGAATGCGGTAACTCCCGATCAGCAATCCATCCGAAATCCTTCCACAGCTAGAAATAAACGAAAGCGCTGTCCCAATAGTCAATCCCTCCACAAACGAGACAAAGCTCCGTTTTGAAGGTCAAGCAGTAGTGTGTTTAATGGGGGCTACCTGCCCAGTATTTATGCAGGTCTCCACCAGGTAGACACTCCCATAGGGGACCTGGTGGAAGACTGTAAAATATATTAGACAGTAGCCAATCGCAGTGGCTATAACACAAGCCCTTCCCATTTTACCCATAATACATCTTTTCCTATCCCGGAGATAATTAGAGAGAAACCTAATTAACTCCGAGGATAGGAACCATCGCCATTTTAAAATCAAACACAAAAAATGCAATAAAATACATAAAATCAAAAGTAGCGAATATATAGTGTTCGTGCAACGTATCCCCAGATAGCCTGGAGCTGAGGGCATATTCCTACCGAATAGCGCTCAGGTCCGATGTACACAGTCCAATCGCCATGGAGTCAAAGTCTCTCATAAGTCCTTCGGTATACGAATGACTCCATGGGACGGCTATCTGGGTAAGTTCATACGGATGAAAGAAACTCCCGAACGGAACAGTGTTCGTATGCCTCCAAGGGAATAGAAGGGGAGACGGCCGTCTCTAGCGGTGTTCGGTAGATAAAGAGTCCGTTTTTAGATCCATGGGTTTTGCACCGAACACCGCTGATTCGCCTCGTGTCCAAAATGGCCGCCGCCTCGTGTTCGGCATACGAACGACGACCACCCGTACGGATGGAATGGAGAGGTGTTTGCGGTTAACCACAACGTTCTAATTTGTGGTCAAGGTGTTAATGAGCCGCACACTCCTCTCCTGGGTGGCCGATGTTCGGTAGTTTCAATCGGTACTTTAGAAAACGTACGAACAAAAGCATACGGACAGGAAATCCATGAATCCAATGCAAACAGACGAACCAGCAATACAGGTCTATGCAGCAGGGTTCGTCACACGGCTCCCCCCTTGTGGAACACTCCGGCAGACCCGGCTTGGCCCTTTAGCGGGTCAACTTGGGGATGACCGGACTAGGAGGTAGCAAGAACGTCGGTTTGCCGGGATAACCCATCTGCATTCCCATTCTGCTTACCGGGTCGGTAGCTGATGGTGAAGTTATATGGTTGTAAGGCTAAACTCCACCGCAGCAGTCTACCATTGTCTCCTGAGACCCGGTTAAGCCAGACAAGGGGATTGTGGTCCGTGATAAGGGAAAATTCCTGTCCATACAAATAGGGACTCAATTTTTTCAATGCGCAGACCAGGGCCAAACATTCTTTCTCCACTGCCGCATAACTCACTTCCCGGGGTAACAGCTTTCGACTGAGATATGCGACAGGGTGTTCTCCTCCATCCTCCCCGACCTGGCTTAGCACAGCCCCCAGTCCATACATGGAAGCATCTGTATGGACGAGAAAACGTTTGTTAGGAACTGGGGCAGCCAGGACAGGGGCATTCACGAGAGCCTGCTTAAGTGCTTGAAACGCAGCTTCACAAGCTGGAGACAACAGGACCTGTTTAGGGAGGTTTTTCTTAGTCAGGTCTGTCAGGGGTTTAGCTATAGAGCTGTAGTCGGGGACAAAGCCTCTATAATACCCTGCTGTCCCTAGGAAGGCCAATACTTGGGTCTTAGTGATAGGTGTGGGCCAGTTCGCTACTGCCTCTATCTTGGCTGGCTCTGGTCTCTGGCTCCCACACCCCACCCTGTGACCCAGGTATTGTACCTCAGCCATGCCTAGATGACACTTCTCTGGCTTCAATGTCAGGCCAGCGGCCCGAATTTTATCCAGTACTACCCCTACGTGCACCAGGTGTTCCTCCCAGGACCCACTGTAGATCGCAATATCATCCAGGTATGCACAAGCAAATTCCTGGAATCCATCAAGGAGCCTGTCCACCATACGTTGGAAGGTAGCTGGGGCATTCTTCATCCCAAATGGCATAACCTTAAATTGGTATAAGCCAAATGGGGTGACGAAGGCCGACTTGGGGATAGCGTCCTTGGCCAGGGGAATCTGCCAGTAGCCCTTATACAGGTCTATGGTGGTCAGATAGCGTCCCCTGGCAATGCGGTCTAGCAACTCGTCTACCCAGGGCATCGGGTAGGCGTCAGTGGTGGTCCGCTCGTTGAGCCTCCTGTAGTCCACACAGAACCGGGTGGTCCCATCTTTCTTAGGCACCAGGACTACAGGGGAGGCCCAAGGGCTATCGGAGTGCTCGATGACCCCAAGCTGGGTCATCTCCTCTATCTACTTCCGCATTCCTTCTCGGACTGCTTCAGGGATACGGTAAGGGGGCTGCCGTAAGGGGTTCTGTCCAGGGGTCTCTACCTTATGTACAGGTAGTGTAGCCGGGTTCTTGGGAGAACGTCGCCTGCTTCTCCCACAGAAGCTGTTTCGCCTGTCCTTTCTCTGCGGGGCTTAGCCTGTCCCCTAGCTGTACGAGGTCAGTCAGATCCGTCTGGGAACCTCTTGCTAATAAGTCGGGTAAGGGTAAGCTTTCGGTATCGTCTGCAGCGGGGGCACATACTGCAGCTACATCCTCAGGTCGTTCCTGATACTCCTTTAGCATGTTCACATGAAAGGATCGCTGGATCCTGTCATCTGAACAGCTGGCTATAAGGTAGGTAGTATCACACACCTGAGCTAACACTTTATACGGGCCCTGCCAAGATGCCTGCATCTTGTTCGCCTTCACAGGTTTGAGCACTAGCACCTTCTGCCCAACCTGGAATACTCGCTGCCAGGCACCCCGATCGTACCATTCCCTCTGTCTCCCCTGGGCCACCTGGAGGTTCTCTCTTACCATCAGAGACAGTTTCTCCATGCGGTCCCGAAGTTCCAGAACATATGGCACTATGGGGGTCCCTTCCTGCTCCGTCTCCCCCTCCCAGTGTACCTCAACCTCAAACATTTAACAAAACAAAAAAAAAGTAGCAAACAAATTTAAATCAGGAATTAAAATAAAAAAAGTAGCTAAAGAACTTACATAAACAATAACTACAATCTCTTTATACAGACAAAATATTTTACATAATCCACATCATTAAGTTCTTGTTTAAAAGAGATCTAGGGGACCCTTCTCCCATAAAGCAGCTCAAAGGGGGAGAACCCAGTAGATTCCTGGGGCACCTCTCTGTAGGCAAACAACAGATGAGGCAGGAATCGCTCCCAGTCTCGGCAAGTGTCAGAAAAGGTCCTCAGCATCTGTTTGAGGGTGCCATTAAATCGCTCGCAGAGACCGTTAGTCTGTGGATGGTATGGGGAACTAAGTATCGGTTTAATGCCGCATACCCTCCACAGCTGCTGGGTGAGCACAGCGGTAAATTGGGTTCCCTGGTCAGAGAGGATCTCTTTAGGGAACCCAACCCTGGTAAAAATTCTAACCAGGGCATCAGCAACTGTCTCTGCCTCTATGTTAGACAGCGCTACTGCCTCTGGATAGCGAGTGGCATAGTCCACCACGGTGAGAATGTATTTCTTACCAGATGGACTAGCCCTGGCCAGTGGACCCACAATATCAACGGCTATGCGGGCAAAGGGCTCCCCAATAATAGGCATTGACATAAGCCTAGCTTTTGGGTGGTTCCCCCGCTTCCCTACCCGTTGACAAGTGTCACACGTGCTACAATAGATCCGCACAGCCTGGTTAATCCCTGGCCAAAAAAGTTCTGCATAATCCTATGGCCTGTGCGGCGGGACCCTAGATGTCCGGCTAGTGGAACATCATGCCCTATCCGCAGAATATCCTGCCGGTATTTCGCGGGCACTACCAGCTGTCGATTCGACGGAGGGGCAACACTTTTCTGGGACGGCTTAGGGATCCGATATAACCTGTCCCCCACCCACTCATACCGCTCCCCCTCTGCTCCTTCTTCTCCAGTGTCTGCTCTGCCCCTATACCTCTGGAGAGATGGATCTGTCTGGGTTTCCCTCCCGAACTCCTCTGGGGAATCCCAACTAGCTAAAGTCTGCCCTGGGGTGTCAGTCGGGGAATCGGTTCTTACCTGGGTCTCAGCAGCAGGTGGGCCGGTTCCAGCAGCACGGGTCTGAGCACGGGTAGTCACTGGATTGGCTTCGGCAGGTCCCATGGAAGCATAGGCAGAAATCAGAGGGGCCAAATCATTTCCCAGCAAAACATCAGCAGGCAAGTCCTTCATAACCCCCACATTCACATGTCCAGCTCCCACTCCCCAGTCCAAATGAACCCGGGCAACAGGCAGGCGGAACACGGCGCCTCCTGCCACCCTTACTGCTACAGTATTCCCGGTATGTTGGTGTTCCGAAACCAGGTTCTTTTGGAGCAGGGTCATAGTAGCTCCAGTGTCTCTTAGACCAGTGACCACTTTCCCATTCAGCTTAACGGTCTGCCTGTGGTGTTGGCGGTTGTCCTGCTGAGCTGCTTGTACTGGGTCTGCTTCGTGAAGAAAACCCCCAAACTCCTCCTGCTCAAGGCAGTGAGCAGAAGGCTGAGGTGGCTTCTGGGCTCCGCCGGCTGGTTTTCTCCAGGACTGTGCTTGGTTGGCACTGTTTAAGGGGCATTCTGGTCGTTTATGCCCCATCTGCTTGCATCCATAGCACTGGATCTGGTTGGAGTAACCCCGGTTGTTGAATCGGGCTGACTGCCCATGGTTGGCTGCTGGCGGCATAGTGGGGGTACGTTGTGCTGGGGGGTGGTATACATTGGTGGTTGGAGGTGCTGCCGGTTTGTACTCCACTCGGGCAGGGACCTTGGCTGCTGTCTGATCTAGCTTACGTGCATCAGTGTATTCGTCGGCCAGACGAGCAGCTTCATGGAAGGTAGCGGGTTTACGGTCCCTGACCCACTCACGAACTCCTGCAGGTAACTTGTCAAAACAATGTTCTAGCAGGAACACTTGCAGCACCTCTTCCCCAGTTACCGCTCGGCACCCTGTCATCCAGTGGGCTGCCGTGCGGTGTACCCGGCATGCCCATTCCACATAGGAATCACCAGCCTGTTTATTAGTGTCCCGGAATCGCCTCCGGTACGCCTCAGGTGTAACAGCGTACCGGGCCAAAAGGGCATCTTTTACTGCCCGGTAGCTAGTGAGTTCCTCCTCTGGGATGGCCCGAAAAGCTTCACTGGCCCGGCCGGATAATTTCCCAGAGAGGATAGGAACCCATTCTTCTGCGGGCACCTGGTGTAAAGCACACTGTCGTTCAAAGTCCGCCAGGAACCCGTCTATCTCTCCTTCAGTCTCAATAAAACTTCTAAAAGCAGCAAATGGTACCTTTTTCTTTCCATTATTATTATGGGGTACCTCTGCTGCTGCAGCTCCTCTCCTCTGGAGCGCCTGTTGTGCTGTCACTGCGGCTTGTACTTGCACCACAATATCCGCTGCAGGGTTGGGGCCAAAGTGTGCCAGCCTTATCTGAACTGCCCGGTTAAACGCTATCTCCTCGGGTGTTAAGTCCAGCAGGCCCGGCACATTAGCTATCTCCATTCCCTGTGCCGTATCCATCTCTACCAATATAGCAATAATCTCTCTTTTCTTGAGATTGCTCGCTGATCGTCCTCTGCGCTCCAAAATGTCTTTAAGGGTAGCACGCCTTAATTCCTCATATTGCATTTCCAATCCGGGGTGTGTAGCTGGCCTTCAGGGCGGTGGGATTCATCCCGTCGCTTGCCACCAATTGTTACGACACTCACCGCCTGGGGAATGAAGCCGCCGTTTAGTCGATAATCCCCTTTCTCCAGAAATGCAATTCCAGTATAACCGATCATAAAACTCCCGAACGGAGCATACGAATGCGGTAACTCCCGATCAGCAATCCATCCGAAATCCTTCCACAGCTAGAAATAAACGAAAGCGCTGTCCCAATAGTCAATCCCTCCACAAACGAGACAAAGCTCCGTTTTGAAGGTCAAGCAGTAGTGTGTTTAATGGGGGCTACCTGCCCAGTATTTATGCAGGTCTCCACCAGGTAGACACTCCCCTAGGGGACCTGGTGGAAGACTGTAAAATATATTAGACAGTAGCCAATCGCAGTGGCTATAACACAAGCCCTTCCCATTTTACCCATAATACATCTTTTCCTATCCCGGAGATAATTAGAGAGAAACCTAATTAACTCCGAGGATAGGAACCATCGCCATTTTAAAATCAAACACAAAAAATGCAATAAAATACATAAAATCAAAAGTAGCGAATATATAGTGTTCGTGCAACGTATCCCCAGATAGCCTGGAGCTGAGGGCATATTCCTACCGAATAGCGCTCAGGTCCGATGTACACAGTCCAATCGCCATGGAGTCAAAGTCTCTCATAAGTCCTTCGGTATATGAATGACTCCATGGGACGGCTATCTGGGTAAGTTCATACGGATGAAAGAAACTCCCGAACAGAACAGTGTTCGTATGCCTCCAAGGGAATAGAA
This sequence comes from Pelobates fuscus, assembly GCF_036172605.1. Lineage (NCBI taxonomy): Eukaryota > Metazoa > Chordata > Amphibia > Anura > Pelobatidae > Pelobates > Pelobates fuscus. Next base: position 37,444,439 of record NC_086318.1, on the reverse strand, counting down.
GTGGAGACGGCCGTCTCTAGCGGTGTTCGGTAGATAAAGAGTCCGTTTTTAGATCCATGGGTTTTGCACCGAACACCGCTGATTCGCCTCGTGTCCAAAATGGCCGCCGCCTCGTGTTCGGCATACGAACGACGACCACCCGTACGGATGGAATGGAGAGGTGTTTGCGGTTAACCACAACGTTCTAATTTGTGGTCAAGGTGTTAATGAGCCGCACACTCCTCTCCTGGGTGGCCGATGTTCGGTAGTTTCAATCGGTACTTTAGAAAACGTACGAACAAAAGCATACGGACAGGAAATCCATGAATCCAATGCAAACAGACGAACCAGCAATACAGGTCTATGCAGCAGGGTTCGTCACACTGGCGCCTGCAATTACAGCGCATGCAGACTGTTGCACATTTGTTCTAACTGTTTTAGAGCACACACAATCTATGTGCCCCACCATGCTTTTTCCAAAGAAATTGCTAACAGAGGTTAATATTGATGCACTGGCATACCACCTACACACTTACCCCTCTCCTCACCTGGTGGAATTTCTGGTGTCAGGGTTCTCTCAGGGCTTTCACACAGGACTGATTGCACTCCCCACAGGCACTTTAGAATGCCCAAAACTTTTGCTCATCTCCAATGATCCTACCATGGTGGACAAAGTGTTAGTTAAAGGAACCCAGGTTTCATGATAGGTCCATTCACAGAATCCCCATTCTCCACCTGGCGTACAAATCCCATTGGGGTGGCTACTAACAAATCTTCCATTAAAAAACAATTAATTATAGATCTTTCCGCTCCTCATTCTTTGCTCAACCCCAGCCTCAATTCACTCATACCTGCCAAAGAGTTTTCCCACCACTATGCCACACTAAATAATGCCATGCAAGCCATTCTACTAGCAGGCAGTCGTGCATGGCTGAGTAAACCTGGCATTTCAAATGCATTTAAACTTCTGCCTATCCATCCATCATTATGGCATATCCATGGCATTAAGTGGAGGGACAAATATTACTTTGCAACTCGGCTTACGTTTGGTTGAAGGAGCAGCCTGAAACTGTTTGACATCTTCGCAGAAACCCTCTGCTGGCTGCTCCTGAACATCGGTAGGTGTCCATCAGTTATACACTACTTGGACGATTTCTTGTTGATTAAAACAGGCTCTCACACACCAAGAAGCATCCTTAGTAAGACAGCTCTCCTCACAACCCTAGGTGTTCCTCTGTCCCCCAACAAAACGCTAGGCCACACAACTAAACTGGTTTTCCTAGGTATATCACTAGACACAGTGTCCTTTCAAGCAAGCCTCCCCCACAAGAAATTGGTCCGCATCAGGGAAGAACTAGATCTATTTCTTCGGATTGATACCTGCACGCAAAAAGATCTCCAGTCTTTATTGGGATCTCTTCATTTCGCTATGTGAAACACTGGTACTATTGTAATCGACTCACCAGCCAGAGCTGATTTGCCCATGTGGAAGAATTTAATTCTAGAATGGAATGGCATCTCCATGTTCATTCCCCCACTAACTGAGCAATCCCCAGTATTATGGACAGATGAAGCAGCCCATACCAAGTTTGCTGCAATATTTGACAACTATTGGTTAAGGGACAACTGGCCTATAGACACAGCTAACTTGCCGGCCTTTAGAGAAACCTTGGCCTTATTTAAAATCTACCCTATCGTGGCTGTTGCCCATACCTGGGATCATCTCTGGTCCGGCAAGGTGGTCAAGTGTTACACTGACAATTTGGCGGCCTGCGAGATAATAAACAAGGGATGCTCCTCCTCAATTAACCATCATGAGTTTGGTCCGGAAATTGACCTGGCTCCCTGCTAAATTACAATTTTACCTAGTTTGCGAACACATCCAAGGAGAAAATAACACTGCAGCTGACGCACTTTTCCAATCTGGTTTTCCTAGGTATACCACTAGACACAGTGTCCTTTCAAGCAAGTCTCCCCCACAAGAAATTGGTCCGCATCAGGGAAGAACTAGATCTATTTCTTCGGATTGATACCTGCACGCAAAAAGATCTCCACTCTTTATTGGGATCCCTTAATTTCGCCATGCACATCATTCTACAGGGTTGATCATTCATCTCCAGGCTACTGTGCCTCTTACATGGTGTACCAGACACTGGTACTATTGTAATCTACCCACCAGCCAGAGACGATTTGCTCATGTGGAAGAATTCAATTCTAGAATGGAATGGCATCTCCATGTTCATTCCCCCACTAACTGAGCAATCCCCAGTTTTATGGACAGATGAAGCAGCCCATACCAGGTTTGCTGCAATATTTGACAACTATTGGTTCAGGGACAACTGGCCTATAGACACAGCTAACTTGCCGGCCTTTAGAGAAACTTTGGCCTTATTTAAAATCTACCCTATCGTGGCTGTTGCCCATACCTGGGATCATCTCTGGTCCGGCAAGGCGGTCAAGTGTTACACTGACAATTCGGCGGCCTGCGAGATAATAAACAAGGGATGCTCCTCCTCAATTAACCATCATGAGTTTGGTCCGGAAATTGACCTGGCTCCCTGCTAAATTACAATTTTACTTAGTTTGCGAACACATCCAAGGAGAAAATAACACTGCAGCTGACGCACTTTTCCAATCTCATTTTCAGGTATTTTTCAAGGTACATCCCTCCGCCAACATCCAACCATCTAGGATACCGGCATACCATGAACTAATTATAGACTGACAGAATTGCTGAGTCACGCCCAAACACTTACACGCAATGCACTTTCAGCTAATACCAAGACCACTTACGACAGGGCACTAACCATTTTCCAGAAGTTTGTGTCAGAATTCAACATACAAGAATTTTTTTCCATAGAGACCATGGTGGCTTTTGCCTCCTTCTGTCACCTACATTTCAAATTATCACACAACACCATTAAAAACTATACCTTACAGATGTACAACATCACGTTCTCTCAACTTTTCCAAATTGCACCCGCTTTTTCTGTCCTCATATCCCATCAAAACTATCCTTAAAGGCATTAATAAAACAGTTTGCCCTCCTAAAACCAGTAGACTACCCATAGACGGGCCCATATTCCGGAAACTAAGCAACATATTAGCCTCCAGCCCTTAAGGTCGCTATCTACATCACCTTCTATGGCTATCTCAGACCCAAAGAGAGATACCAACACGAGCCTGAAAAAATCTGACCTGGTTAAACACAATGACCACTTCATTCTATCACTTAACCCCTTAAGGACTGAGCCAAATGTACATGTTGCGATCAAAACAAAACGTAAACAAAACCTGGCATTTGCACTATATGTCTGTCATTCATATTAAATGCACCCACACTTATTATATTTCATTTTATTCTGGGAAAACAGGGCTTTTATTTAACATCCAATATTTAGCTATGAAACATAATTTAATATGAATAAAATATTTAAAAAAAATTAGAGAAAATAATATTTCTATTTTCTTTGTTCTACATGACATTTTTTTTTTTTAATTCTTTATTTATTCACTCTGCATGTAAGTTACACAACAAGTGGGCTTCCACCCTATCATTGAGGCATACAAATAGTATAGTATTCACATTGGTTTCGGTAAGACAGAGAAAGAGAAATAAAAAATAAAATGCAGAGTGAGGATTTTTGTTTTGGTAACAAGGCAATACAACTTATAAGGTACAATAATAACATCCCGCTGGGGTACATCTGATAAATTCTACAATGAGGCATTCTAATACTGTTGGGCTAATTGTTGGGCCTCCCCCTCCAGGATTAAATTATTAAATTCTTCGTGTGAACTCTATTGTGGTTGCGGGGGGGGGGGGGGGGGGGGGGTTCAGTTCTTGCAGGCTCCTTGCCCGGTGTACAGTCCCTTGGTATGTTACGGTGACTAGCCTAGGTCCCCCCCATCGATAGGGGATATTCTTGGTGCGCAGATGTTGCAGTTGGGATTGGAGCGATTTGCGCCATAGGAGAGTGCTCCTCGTTAAATCAGGTAACAAGGAAATTTGGGAGTCCTCAAATATAAGCAGGGTTTTCCCCCGGGCTGCTGCCAGCAGTGTTGCCTTGTCCTGCAGAGATTGGAACCGCACTAAGGTCTGCGGTGGCTGTGGGTGGTGCTGCTGCGGGTTTTGGCAAACGGAAAAGGCCGTCCAGTTTTATGTTTTTGGCCTGCTTAGGTTGTAGCAGCGTAGCCAGTAGGCGCCTAATGTAGTGGGGTAGGTCGGATAATCCGACGGTTTCAGGCACCCCTCTAACCTTAAGGTTGTGTTTCCTCCTGTTGTCCTCTAGGATTTCCACTTTGTCAGCGGTGCTTAGTTGCTGCTTTTGGAGGTCAGAGACCTTATGTTCTAAGGCGCTTAGTCGGGTGTCCTGGGTGTTTGCTGTGGTCTCGAGGAGGTCCAGCCTCGTGATTGCGCCCGCAATGGCGTCCTGAAAACAGGCTATGTCTTTAGCCAAGTTCTGCCGAAGTTCTGCAAACATACTTTTTAGAAGGTCTACAGTGACTGGCTCACCCGGCGGAGACGATTTGGTCGTTCTCACCACAGGTCTGTTCAAGGAAGATCCCTCTCCCATGTCGGTATAGCCGTCGTCAGAGGAGTCCGAGAATCCTTCTTCCCCCAGCGCCATTTTCTCCCATGCGGCCTTCTGAGAGTTCCGCAGGAGTTCGCCGATGTCATGGCTTGCAGGAGTTTTGTCCGCTCTGGGTTTTTTGTTTTTCCTGCCCATCTCGATATCTGCGATGTGCAGGGTAATTTGTGGGTAGGTAAGCGCCCAATTTCCAGCAGAAAATCCTCTACATGACATTTTAACTGTGAATGTCATAATACTGTTTGCTTTTACTGCAATAAAATACACATATTTGTATTCAGCGATCTCTCACATGTAAAACAGTACCCCCTATGTACAGGTTTTATGGTGTTTTGGGAAGTTATAGGGTCAAATATAGCATGTTACATATTTCAGTTTTTCCATATTGAAATTCGCCAGATTGGTTACGTTGCCTTTGAGATCGTATGGTAGCCCAGTAATGAGAATTAACCCCATGATGGCATTCTATTTGCAATAGTAGACAACCCAAGGTATTGCAAATGGGGTGTGTCCAGTCTTTTTTTAGTATCCACTTGGTCACAAACACTAGCCAAAGTTAGCATTAATATTTGTTTGTGTGTGAAAAATGCAAAAAACTCATTTGAATGCCACCAATTTTGGCCAGTGTTTGTGACTAAGTGACTACTAAAAAAGACTGGACATACCCCATTTGCAATATCTTGGGTTGTCTACTATTGCAAATGCCATGCCATCATGGGGGTAATTTTCATTCATAGGCTACCATACAGTCTCAAAGGCAACGTAACCAATCTGGCAAATTTCAATGTGAAAAAAATGAAACGCAAGCCTTATATTTGACTCTGTAACTTTTGAAAACACCTTAAACTCTGTACATGAGGGGTACTGTTATACTCAGGAGACTTCACTGAACACAAATATTTGTGTTTCAAAACAGTAAAAAGTATCACAGCAATAATATCATCAGTGTAAGTGGCGTTTGTGTGTGAAAAATGCAAGAAAACGCCACTTTCACTGCCGATATCATCGTTGTAATACATTTTACTGTTTTGAAACACTAATATTTTTGTTCAGCGAAGTACCTCCCATGTACAGGTTCTATGGTGTCTTGGAAAGTTATAGGGTTAAATATAGTGCTAGCAAATTAAATTCCCTATACTTTCGGCCTGGGTTGTCAGGCAGGTCCCTCAAATTGTAATTAATAAAATGACCTAATTATGTAAAAATATTACATAAATATATATGTAGAATTAATTAAAAAAAGATATACGTGTGTGTGTGTGTGTATATATATATATACATATATATATATATATATATAATTTTTTTATTATTTTTATTTATATATAGGTATATATATAGTGATATACATATATATATATATATTTATATATATAATTTTAATTATATATATATATTTAATCAATTTCATTGTACTTGTATTTTGATATTAATATATATATATATATATATATATATGTAATTATATATGTTAATATTAAAATAAACTTATACAGTGTATATGTAGGTATGTATCTATGTATATATATACTTAGATCATATATAAAATAAATATATATATATGATCTAAGTATATATTTTATTTTAAACTGTGTTTTAACTTTTTTTTTTTTACCATTTACAGGCAGCGGGAGGAGTACCTGTCATTGCAGGCACTCCCCCTGCTGGCACTGCTATGGACGGCTATGCCTTCCATGTGATCGTGAAGTCCTCGCAAGGACCTTGTGATCACATGGCCCAGGGGGGCTGGATCGGAAGCAGTTGGACTCCCTGGGATGCCAGGTGAGTTCCCCCACCGCGATCGCCGGCGTGAGATCGCCGGTGACCGGGTAAGTACATAGGACAGAGGCGACATTCTATGCCGCTCGCTGGGGTTTTGTACCGGATCCCCAAGGACAGCATAGAACGCCCGTCGTCCTTAAGGGGTTAAAACCTCAAAAACTAATCAGACTAACCATCCTTCCACAATCCCCCTTTTTCCTACAGGAAATGACTGGTACCCTGTTAAACTATTAGACTGTTTTCTAACCGCACGCAACAGCCACCCACCTAACTCTCCACCTCTACTACTTCACAGACAACCTCTCACCACATCTAAGTTAATTTTCTAAGTCAGAACACTGCTGTTAAGACTGGGCTACAAACTCTCTTCCTTTTACGGACACTCTTTCCAAATAGGAGCAGCCTCTTTGGCATCCAGTTCAAACACACCAGTCAACATCATCAAAAAAATTGGGTAGATGTTTAGCCTTATAAGAATGCAATAAAGTGTGTTTTCTTCATCATTTTTTTTGCCCTCTTTTATTACAGGCCTACTCATTCATTGGTTTTGGCACAACACCACCAACTTACACTACCTTCCACATTCCATAGTCTATTAAATTATGACCACAAGAAGGAAAGTCATTACGCATGAATTTGTGGGAGAAGTTATTTGCCTACTTAAACGCAAGACTCCTAATCACCTATGCAATTCCCGCTTTTGATCCCACCCACCACACCCTCATACATCTTAATATTACACTACCCTTCCATAGTCTATTAAATTCCAACCACAAATAAATAAATAAATAAATATATATATATATATATATATATATATATATTTATATATATACACATATGTTGCTTGGATGATGTAATTGTAACGATTGCTCACCTTTCCCCGCCGGTCCCGCGCAGCACGGCGTTCTCCTCCCATACTTCCGGGAGGCGGCTTAGTCCTTCTGACGCCAGCCACTCGGAACACGCCTACCTTTATGACGCGACGCATGCGCGCCGACGTCAGAGAGAAAGTGCCGCCAAAATTCAAACGTGGCCACGCTCCCGAACCTTTTGGGGGCGTGGCTTTAAAGTTAAAGAACCCACACTATAAAAGGGCTATCGTGACACTTGTCAGGTACTCTAGTGTGGTTCTTGTTTAAAGTCTCCTAGTGCTATTTACTACTGTTTGTCCTTTTTGGTATTTGACCCTTGACTATCTCTCCGACTATTCTGTTTTCTGATTTCCCGTTACTTGGCTTGGATAATCGTGTGCCCGTCTTCTGTAATCCCTTGACCTCTGGCTATTCCTTTAACTATTCTCAGAGGCTAGTCCGGCCACTCTAAGGTCCAGTAAACGTCTTCCTGTGGGTTTCACGCTGTGTGAAAGGGTCACTGTCGTGACAGTAATAATTTGTGCACACGCTTTTTGGTATTATTTTTAATGCAGTTTAAAAGAGAACATTTTTGTTTTAATAAGACCCATAATAGAGATACATCTTAGATAGTAATTGTGGAGGGGCAGTTGAGAATTGTAGCTATCCTACATTTAACCAGGACCAGCATACCATATTCTTTATTACTTTTAGCCTTGCTCTACATATCTTTTATGATTCTGAAAAAATGTTGGTAACCTAAAAAGAAATGTGATTGATTTTGGAGCACTTAAAATAGTGCAATAAAAAGAAAAGTAAAGAGTGTCTGTGCACCATGCCGAAAATATCTTTTGAATGCGACTGGGGCTAGTACCTTCTATTTAATCCCTATGGGTTATTAGGCATTGATAAGGTTTCATTATGTTTAGACTGCTTCAGGATACAAAAAAGCTTAGGATACAAGTTGCAAGAGAAAAAATTGTAACTCATGTTAATCTAAAATTTTTATTGTAAAGCCTTGACATGTTCGCATTCTCTAACATGAAGTGGAAGTTGGATAGCTGGATAAAATGCTGCTTCAGCCCTTCTAATTTCATGGAAAATTTTGAAAACTAGTTATGATTCCTAACAAACAGGAAAAAGGGTAAATCTGTTCCCACTGCCTTTATTGGGTAAATGCTAATAATTGAAAATCTAAAGAATACTTTATTAAAGGATAGGGGACACCTATCCAAAAAAAAGCCCCCGCAATGGTTGCCTAACTAGACAAAGGTCAATAGCGGCAGTCCAATATAGAAGCAAAAAGAAACGGAAAATAAATGACAAAAAAAGAAAATATAATAGAGGAACATATAATCAAATAAAACTGTGTATAAATCAATAGACGAGTTTAATACACATTGTGTTACACATCGTGTGTAGCGACATAGGTTTTAATGACTTTCATCAGAAGTAATAGATACTGAAAATGTGCTCTAAATAAATTGCCTACATAGGCTAAATGGGATAATTCCCACTAATTAGAGCTGTACAATGTTGTAAAGTAAACACATGTATATGTATCAAAAAATCGTATGTAACGACATAGGTATTAATGACTATCGTCAAAAATAATAAATACTAGAAATATGCTCTAAATAAGTTGCCTAATAGGCTAAATGGGATAGTTCCCACTAAGTAGAGCTGCACAATGTCGTTAGATAAACAGATGTCCATGTATAAAAAAATAATATACAATGTAGAAACTCCCACAGGATAAATCTGCACACTACCGTTAGAAATAATCATAACAATGTGTCAGAAAGAGATATATAATACAAAGTATCAATGTGGTTCATCTTAATGGGATTCTGTTTTAATCAGAGTGTAAACTCAATCGATAATGATAATAGCAAATTAATATATCCAATATGTGGTCTCTTGATAGATATAAATCAAATCTGCATACTGCATTAGTGTAAGGTGGTCCTGCATCAGTCTGATTAATAATGAAAAATAATGAGCTGCAACTAATCCTACAATTTGATTAATAATTTCGTCAGAAAAGTTTAAATATTCCTACTTAAAATAAGATAGGAGCAGTGCCTTCTTGGGCACTCAATATAGGATAGGTAATAAGCTGCAACTGATACTACAGTTTGATTGATAATTCCGTCAGAAAAGTTCAAAGCCGGAACTGATCCTACAATTTGATTAACAATTTCGTCAGAAAAGTTTAAATATTCTTAATAGAAATGAGATAGGAATAGTGCCTTCTTGGGCACTCAGTATAGGATAGGTAGTTGAAAAGAGAGATAAGGAATGCAGATGCTAATAAATCCCTGACTGAGGGGATAAGAAATCAGGATATATTGTCAGTGAACGCTACTAGAAATTAGTGTCCTGGTCGAAATAGAGAGTCTGCGTGTGTCACTGGCGGGTAATCACCGCCTGAGTCCCAAGCCAGTGGTATATGTCGACTCTAGAGGGCAAAAGAGTGTCCGAGGACACACAAGCAGAACTTAGTAGTGCCGGTAATTTCCGATAGTCGTGCCCCGAAGCTCGTTTCACCAAGCTACAAGGTTCATTCCTACACTGAATAATTGGAGATATGGGTCAACCGAAATGGTAAATGCTCAACGTTATCCATGAGAAAAAGGCAATCAATGCCTGATTGCACAAACTCTCAAGATGATTCCTCATCCATAATAAGAACAAATATAAAATGTTGCTTTTTTTAAAGCCCCTGTTAAAATGAAGCTTAATATTCTGAACATCCTTCTCACTTGCTGTTCTTTTTTGTTTGCTATAGCTAATCCTTGTGAACATCATGATGAATTTGACAACTGTAATGAATTTGAGGATTTGTGCGATGAAACTGATGAAGACGTCTCCTTTATTAAAGATATCTGCAAAGCTACGTGCATATGTGATGACGAAATTCAGTAATCTTCTTGTTATAACTGTATAAACAAATGCATTGAGTAATAAAACTAATTAGTAAACAAAGACATCATCACACAACATCATTTGTATGTGTTTTCCTTTGTCACAAAATGCCTCTTCTATACTCTGCAAATGGAAACTGCACACTGCAGGTGTTCTCCTATTTCTGTCTGTTTCATTTCTTGTAAATAAAATGTGCATTTTTAAAATTATAATCAAGCAGCACTTTATGAAGTCTGGTTAATCCATGCATAAATATCTTCAATATAGTTTGAAGAATCCAATTGCAAATACAACAAGCTGACATGTCATGGGTTAGCCACAGGGAAGGACATCCTGAGGTACTTCATTCTGCTGAGTGCACAGGAAGTTATTTAGATTCAGCTTAATCATGTTCTTCTGCAGTGCATTAGGCGTGGTGGACAATAAGAGGACAATGAAAATGTCATGGTGCGGTTAGGGGAATACTATCTTTTAAGTAAGACTGGCCATTTTTTAAAATTAGCAATGTGAGGCCAGTTAACTTGCGCATATGTATTAATTTAAGTCTTTAAAATTTTAGTGCATACAAAATTGCTATGCTTGTGTGTGTAGTGAACCTGTATAAAGTATATTGTTCATGTCTTTATGTGAGTGAAAATTTAATAGGCAGCATGTGTGATGGCGTGGAGAGGGAATTGGTGATGAAAGTATTAAAGCCCACCACCCCCACAAAAAAAAAGTATTAAAGCCCACCACCCCCCAAAAAAAGTATTAAAGCCACACCACCCCTGCCAAATTAGTATTTCATAAAGATCTTTCACTGAAATTCCATCCCAATCAAAATATATACTGAGGCAAAGTAGGGACTTTGTCTCAAGAAGTGACAGCTGCAGGGAAATTCACCTTGTCAATAGAGGAACCAGCGGGCAGTGACATCACCTCTTGGCTGTTGAAGCACAAGGAGTAGAAGTGGACCCACCAGACCATGATGGTGGTGCCTGCGAGGGATGGGTTCAGGTAAGTAAATTCCACCTTTCCCTACTCCCCTGACCAACTGGACCCTCAGAGGCAATGTCACCATCATAGGGTTTTGCAAATTATGCAAATTTAGTTCTCAGACAGTGACAGTGACACTTTAAATTGTGTGTTTTTCAGGCTAAAAACGAACTAGTGGTCGGTGTTTAGAAATAGAATTAATGTGCATGTGTCAGGAGGGAACACTGTAGAGTATGAATTTATAGTGTATGGGGATTTGAAATTGGTGAGTTTCGGAAATCACTAATCAAAAGGCTAACAGTATCAGGAACCATGATTCCATCTCTTATTTCACTACAAATATAAAAGAAAAAAAACAGAAAACAAAGGGTAAATGATAAAACAAATACATAAAGCATAGGGCTTTATTTATCTTAATGTAATGTGTTCATATGTATAATCTTTAATAATTATGTGGATACCCTCGCACAGAAAAATAAGTGTCCCACCACACAGTGTCGCTCTGGGGACAGCCAATATGTTTGCATTGGTTTTTAGGGTTTTTTCATTTGTTCTAGTTGCTTTCCTTTGGTAAATGTGTTAATTTTTAGCGGTTAGCTTCCAACTTGTTTCAGCAGACTGACACATTCAGCCTGATTTACCCTTTTTTTGTTTATATTAGCATAACATTTATTTAAAGCAAGGGGTTCATAGGTAGCACTTAGATACATCATGGCACTGTGTTTGTATAGATTGGTTTGCAGACAAACATTACCAGTAAAATTGTGTAAATGTATACAATTTTTATTTTTCACTTATTCATTTATCTTTTATAAAATAGCTTGGAAATAAAATAGCTTGGAAATGAAAAGCTTTATTTCCGCAGGATCTGAAATATTTGTATAAAACCAAAAATGCTAATTTACTCACATACAAAACATACATTAAAAAAATTCATTTGAGCCTCAAATTTATATGAGCCTCATATTATAAAAAAAAAAAAGCTTGACCTCTCTAATACAAGGGAAATCTCATTGACCTTTCAATGCATATTCCATGTTAATTTAATATTTCCAAAAGAAAGTCAGAAAACTATTAAATATATGAATAGGTATAAGTTATTATTAATAAAAATAATTGGATGATAGTCCAAAAGTCATCTGTATTATTATGTCATAGTGTACATATCCATAAATCTATATAGGCAAAAAGTACTATAAAGCACAAACGGGGGATTTGCTATAAAAAAAAAAAAATTCAAACGTATCTTTTTCTAGTGCCAAGTCTCCCTCTGTGCTGCTGACCTTTCTACCTCCTGTGATATCATGGAGGATGCTGGGCCTATTTCACAAAGGTCCATGGAGGAGCACAGGTGTGTCAAGCTCCACACGTGCATTCAAACTTCTTCATGGGAAAGTATTGAATTAATTCCTTCCTATGGGGATTTCTACATCATGTGACTGAGTTTTTTTTTTGTCAGTGCAGTGGAAATGTCCATAGTGACTGTCAGCATAACAACCACCAGAGGTGATATTAACCTTTAATGTAAACATTGCAGTTTCTAAAAAAAATAAAAAAAAAAAATATTAAAAGTATGTTAAAAGAAGTTTCAAAGAAGGTTAAATGAACATGGCCACTGCACCCAATCCATATAGTTGAGATTATGTGGTCTGGGTGACTATAGTGTCCCTTTAAAAAGTAAATGTGACTGTTGAAATAGTTCTTAATTCTGGATATTGCGCACACAAAATAAAGTGTAAGTGTATCTCTTTGGATGCTCCTGTGCTACCTAAATGGATATGGCTGGATATTGTGGTAATTAGTCTCCAGACAATCTAAAGTCTTCTTGTAAGTTACCAATGCTAAACATCATACAATAGCTGAATTCATAGTTGACTTGGAGAAGTTTTGGGCTAATAAGACCAAAAACTTGAAATTCACTGTGTCTTATTCTGGCTGCTATGGCTGTCCCAGCATACCTATACGTATTGATAAATTGGCAAGCTACAGGGGCACCACAGTGCTAGAAGAACTTTAAGAGGATTTATTATTTTCACCAGGTGGTCGGAGCAAATTGAGCAGTGAAATGACTGAATATTATACATTTTCTATTTAGTCAAACTCCAATCCAGTTTTACCTCATATCACAGTCCTCCTGTTTGTTAATCACTATTCGAAGATCAAGTAGGGTAGATTTTTTGGTCTCTTTTTCTTTTATTGTGTTTAATGAAAAAAATAATTCAGAGACTTTCACATATTTATTATTCATATTGGGAATGACCCAATTATCTTTTTTTAATTCTCAATGGATATCCTCATGTCATTTGCCCAGTCCAGTAAATTAACTTGCTAAAAGAACAGTTTGTCCCAGTCCTGTATATATTTGTTACCATGTTTACTCAGAGATATTTTTTCCTTAATACCAGCAGAGAAATGGTCTAGAGCAGGGTAGGCAACAATTTAGCAGCACTGTGCTGAAATAAGATTGTGATGTCCCGTAGCATGCCGGTCCTATTTTTTTTGATTGAGGTGTGCATGTTGCTGTATTCTGCTTGTGTTATTTATACTGCAGTTGCTTTGTATCATTGTATTTGTGTGCATATGAACTATTATATTGTATATGTTCACAAGTAGCATGTGGTGTTGTGTATTAAACCTATGAATGTTGGCTGTGTATCAGGGCTGCTTGTGGAAGAGTGTGTTTGGTGGTGTGTGGGGCTGTTTGGGGTATTGCATGTGAGAGGCTGCATGTGGGGTTTTGTGCATGTATTTGTATTGCTAGTGGTGTTGAGTTTGTGGGGATTGTGAGTATGTTTGTGTGTTTTGAAAATATTGACAGCAAAAAGCTGTTCAAGGAGGTGTTATACGTAGGAGACTTGGGCACCTAAGACATTTTCATTTCGTATGATTGCATTTGTACAAAAAATAATTTTGTTTCTTCAGAACCTAAATTTGTCCATTCTTTCCTTGGTTTTCGTGCGAAATTTGTTAGTTTTTTCATATCTGATAAACCCATTCGTTCAATTAGCACTTTTTAATTGCACCAAATGAATGTAACATAAAATCAGTTCCCTAAATACCGAATGGCCTGAAGTGAACAAAGTAAAACCATTTGTTTTAAATTTCACACATTGTTCACCACATGGCATTGAACAATTTTCAATTTCCCTGATTTTGCACTTAAAACTCCAAAACGGAAACTACTGAACCGCAAAGTAAAATCTGTAACGGATCACCTGGCACCCCAACTGGGTACCTCCATTGACGGATGCTCCTAGTGCTTCCCGAGGGCTCCAAGCACTCCACTTGACACCATAAGCACTGCAGACACCACAAACTGCCACAGCTTGGTTGGGGTCTCGCCGTCTCGTCTCCTACCCACCCTGGAACTATGACAAAGCTCCAGGTTCCAGTGGATGAACCTCTCTTTCCCCAGAGAGTGAAGCAGGAACAGGAACAAGCTCTTATAAGAGCTTAGTGATTCTTCAAGGGAGTATGAAGAGCATAGCAATGCCTTGTAGCAGATTCCCCCAATAAGAGACAGGACTCTAGATTGAGGGTGAATTAGAACTGACGGTTTATTGCCACAGCTTGTAATATATACCATTTTTCAGGCCAAGGCACATCCCCTGGACCAGATGAAAAACAGGGACACAAGGAACATAAACCAATGGGAACAATAATTAACACTGTAACACTCCCACATACTGTCAGCTATTCATCCCCTCGGCCTGTGATATAATTAGGGTAGCTAATGGACTAACTCAGTTAACTCTAAGCAGAAAAAAACATACGTTTTACAAACCCCAAAAAGTACCCCAAAATACAACATATCCCCACAAAATCACACATCCACTAATAGTCCCGATCTGGATGAACAACATATCCAAAAATCACCCAGATCGGTTCAGGGGTTCAGGCATTTCTATGACACCCAATCATAGACATAGAGGTCAGTGTGGTGGTACCAGGTCCACCAGAGGGCTTGGACCCTAAAATGTAATACGTACAAACAAAAAGAGAGTACACTCCAAAACAGGGGGGGGGGGGGGGGAAACGGGACTCTATATTAAAGAAGAAGGAAAGAAAAATGTTATTGTCAACTAAATGACTTGCTTAGAGATAAGACTTGTGTGGCAAATAAACCTAAATCTCACAGCTAGATTGAAGAAAATGCATCCAATATAATGAATATTAATTAACATAAAATACTGTGCAGAAATCCAACTTACCACTGTTCTTATATGAATGTCACACAAGATCTTATTATTGTGGCCTGATACCATGCCTGTCTCATCATTGCACAAAGAAAATAAAGAATTTAAAAAAAAAATACATATATCCTAATCCACTATTTAAAGAGCATGCACTCTGTTTGGAATTGTGGTGTGGCCACAAGGATAGTTTATTATTATCCTAAGTTGAGTATTTTAATTCTTGTGTAGCTGGACTTAAATTTTCCTTTAAGTCCAGTTATGATCAGATATAATTTTTGGATATCTATATCTATAGAAGTTCAGGATGTCTCAAGATTAACCTTTTTGTTGAAGAAACAGACCATAATAATATTGTATTGTTCGGTAGTGTACACCCAGAAAATACATTCCAGTCAGTCCCAAAGAGTCAGTTTATTAAACTTAACGAATAGTTTTAGATAAAAATGTACGAGATAAGAGAATTAAGGAAATTACATGTGAATGTTTGAATAGAAGGTACCCTAGGGAAGTTTTGGAGAACACCTGGAAGTTTGTTAAATCAATGAATAGGAACGACACAGGTACACCAAGGCTAAAAAAATTATCAATAGGTTTATCTTTAGTACACAATTTGGGACCAATAATCAAAAAATCTTTAAGTAAATTAAAAAATATAGGCCAATTTTCAAAAATACCTATCCATGTGTAATGGAATTCCAGAATGTAGCCAAATGGCATATAGGAAAGAGAGAACATTAAGGAATCTTCTTCTTAGATCAGAAATTAATAGGCTGAAAAGAGACATGAGTCCATCAAGTTCAGCCTTCCTTACATTTACTTTTTTGCTGTTGATCCAACAAAAGGCAAATAAAACCCCTTTGAAGCACTTCCAATTTTGCAACACACTAGGAAGAAAAAATCCTCTTGACGCCAGAATGTTATTCAGATTTATCCTTGGATCAAGAAGCTATTACTGTACATTGAAAAATAATATCCTTAAATATTTTGTTTCTGCAAGTATGCATCTAGTTGCTGTTTAAACATCTGTACGGATTCTGATAAAACCACTTCTTCAGGTAGAAAATTCCATATCCTTATTGTTCTTACTGTAAACAATCCTTTTTTTTTTGCCTTTGCTAAATCTTCTTTCTTCCAGTCTAAACGTATGACCTTGTGTCCTTTGTAAATAGGACACAATCTGTTTGTAAATAGATTTCAACACAATGGTTTGCATTTGCTAAATTATTTTAGATATAGATTTTGCTTTTTGGATCTTTTTAGTTTATTGGTTAGCATTGTAACGTGCTTTATTGCTCTTATAATATTGGAAAGATTTCAGTCTTTCTAGCTTCTTAGTAGTTTCAATAATTATTTTTTAATTTATATTTTGTTTAAGATCATCAATCTGATTTGAGATGTTTTTTTAAGGAATAGTTTCATTACTGCATGTTAAATTTTCTAGTTCAATATAAACTTCAAAGATATTTTTTTTCACTGTGTTTCTTATTTTGAAAAGCGAATTTTATAAAATGGACCCAGATCACACATTTATTTTGTATTTTTTTTAAATTCTTTATTTGTTGTTTTTTAGACATAATATAGACACAATGAAAAACTATCATTGTTACACACCAGACATACATACAATATTGCACAATATTCTTCTCTACATTATCGAAATAAAAAATAATACTTGGTCAGACCATGACTGTCTTATATAGAATTTGAAAGAAAAAATGGAAAAAAGAAGCATCCTACTTGGCATATAAATGATTATCTATTATATGACAAATCAAACATCAAACAAATTAAAGAAACAATTCACTATTATTTTATGGAAACCCTGAAGATACAACCCCCATAACAAATTGGCGTGCGTTTAAATCTGTTTTAAGGGGCATCTGATAAAACTCAATACTCAATTGAAAAGGAAGAGTGGAGAAAGTTTAGTACAACTATATATAATAGTCTTGAGTTAGCAAATTTTTCTGCAAGTTTTTTTGCAGCAATCATTTGTATATCTTGCCATAGGTTCTTCCTTAATATATACAGCGGAGAAATAATTATTTAAAATTTCTGCCTTTTCCTGGTCTTCTTTAACTAACACCTCCATACCAGTTTTTAGTGTACCTACACTTATTTTTTTAGAATTTATGTACATTAAAAAACCTAATTCCCTTTGCTGAACTACTAGTCCCCTTGTCCCCAGTTTATGTCCAGGTAAATAAAATCTCCAATAATTTTTGTTTTAACCAGATTTGCTGCTTTCTCAATTTGCTCAAACAGCTGTTGTTCCTCATCAATATTAACATTAAGTGGTATATAACATATCCCAACCAATAACTAATTTCTCTTCTTTTACCACAAGCAGACATTTACCCATAAAACATTTTCCTCTTGCTTACGATTTGGCTTTAACTCATGGTTGACATACAAACATACACCACCACCTTTCCTGTTTTCTCTATCCTTCCTAAATGGTGTGTACCCATTTAGGTTAACTGCCCACCATATTTCATTTATGCCTATTATGTCACATTGTTTAGTGTATGCTATTGCCTCAAGTTTCCCCATTTTGTTATTAAGACTCCTTGCATTAGTAAGCATACATTTAATATTATAATGAGTCACTTGTACTTTTTGTGAGTTTTGTATCAACAATCCATTGCACTGAAATGTCCTTGAATATAGTTGAATTAATAAAATAACTATAACATTATGACCCACATTCAAACAAACACATAGCTTGGGCTATTGAATTGCTACTTTCCCATTGATGTCAATAGAAGAATTGTTTTTTCAGTTACCATAAATGAATAGTTGCCATAGCTCAAATACAAAAGAATTTCAAAATAATAAAATTAAGGGGAAGTAGAAGTACAAAAACGAATTAATAAAAAAATTATTAATTATATAAGCATGTAAAATACGATAGCAAAATGTGAAAAAACATTTAATGATATTCAACACAAGGAACATAATAAAATCGAATTCGTCTGAGCAATGTTTGTCCTGTACATAAGAGGATAAAAAGTGTTTTGCATATCCTTCAGTTATTATGTAAACAATATGTATTCTTTAATTGTTATTATAGATTAAGGTAATTCAGATTTAAAATATGTTTATATTTGTAATTGAAACTTAAGTTTACATAATTAAATTGTCGTAAAACAATCAAGCAAACTGTAAAATATTGCATAATGTAGCACAAAGGTTAGACAGCATGCCTGTAACACCAGCCCAGCAGATGTCTATTATGTTATAGATCAATAGTTTTATCGAATATGTGAGCTCCGTAGGCATGATTTATTACACTACTAGTTGCCTTGAAATGACCAGACCCCCCCTGATCTCAGCTGCAATACTCAACTTAGAGTTAGAGCTCATTTATAAAGAATAGAAGATCCAGGCAGTCAACAAATCCTTTTTTTCCAAAAGTGCATAATGGAAATAACAAAGGGGTAGTGACAACATTTCGGCCTGTGATGTCAAGATTTGATAAAGGCCAGCACAGGTCTAAACATTGTCACTACCTGCTCTTTTGTTTCTATTAAAAGTCTGCATTTTTGGAACACAAGGAATTGTTGAGTGCCTTCTCATATACATGATTATTTGGGATACATCAGCCCTAAGATCAGGAGCACCTACTCCTCTGTTATGGGTACAACTAACTTCAACTTACTAGTTAAAGCCAGAGCTCATGACTGGCAGGCAAGGTTATCAAGCATTAGAGTTAGTACCAATATGGTGCTGCAATACATGGACACCTAGAGGTATTAGCTCCTCTGGCAACTAACACACATAGTGATTAGAGAGTATCTTCTCATATAAAAGTAAGTAGTGCCATGGATCTATTCACACCCCATTAGAGTACATTAATGTGCCCTGTAGCTATGGTGCATAACAAGGATTGGCAACCCAGTTATATTTTAGTTGACTACCATGCCACCTGTGGCTATTGGAGGGTATCAAACTGTCTGAAAAATAAACAGAAACAAACGTACATAATAGTATGTTTGAATTACCTAATTGAAAAATCAGAAATACAATCTACCTACTTCTTATAAAACCATGCAAACGTATGCCTAAAAATGCAAGAATCGTAGTAAAAAGGATGCCTAGGTCAAGGAATACAGAGGTACAAGAACGAGAATATGAGAATACAGAGGTACAAGAACGAGAGTGCAAGCCAAGGTCAAAGGAATACAGAGAGTCAGAATAGTCAAAATACAAAACCAGCTCAGTGACACAAAAAACAAAAAAATAATAAATGCACCCTCAGGCTAACAAGAGCAATGACAGGGCAATGATTCCAGCAAGGGGGGGACTTATATAGGCCTAGAAAGAATACTATTGGACACCATCATTACCCTGTACCAGGACACACAAAGGGGTGTTACCTGTGCAAGACGTCCAACAAATATGACATCACTAAAAGGTGAGTATAAAGTTTAACACCCACAGGGTCCTCTAACTTCAAAGGACGCCTGTAGGTGGCGTGAGATTGCAAGGAAAATGTAGCAATATTGCAGATAGTGCAGAGCTGTTTGCAGTTCCGTGGAGAGAACTGCAGCTGGAGGTATCCAGGAACGCGGCGTTCACCCCAGTGAGAGCAGTGTGGGACTGGGATCTTTGTGACTGCTGCGCAGCACCACAAAGTTTGACAGAATGCTAGCTAAACACCAACAAACCACATACATAGATAAAATCTGTGACAAAACAGGGATATTACACCACTTACCAACCAAAATCCAAGAGGCGATACGAACACATTACTCAGATCTCTAATCCCTCCCGCAACCTCAGACAGCCGCGACTCAAAATCGCCTAAGGGACACGATACAATCCTACTTAACGACACACACCTCAACGTCTCTTGACAAGGACATAGCTGACTCACTAGAAGAACTCATCACCCCAGCAAAGTTGGTACAGGCTATAAAGACTTTGAAACTGGGCAAGTAAAGTAAACTAAGGGGGGTAGATACACTTAGAGGGGTAAGACATTCAAAAGATGGCATATAAGACACAAAACAGGGATTAAGAGACACACAGGTGAAAATTTATATTTTTCTAACAGACTCTCCAATGGATGCTGAGAGGGAGTCTGTTAGAGGGCCCCCCTCCAGGGCCCTTTATTATTCTTATTAGTTTTGCTTATAAGGTGCGGGAAGTGTTGTTTGTGAAATCTGTTACTGTGGGCACATTCTGGTGCATGTGCATGGGGAAAATTTCCGGTTCGGTTCGGCATTCCAAAATTCGGGATTTTCGCAATTCGGGACTTCGGCAATTCGGCACTTCAAGACTTCGGCAACTTTGGCACTTCGACACTTCGGAAGTTCGGCATTTCGGAATTTCAGGACTTCGGCACCTCGGGACTTCTCTGGTAGCCACTTGGTAGATAACTCCCTAATTTCCCACGGTATTAGGGAGTTATCTACCAAAAGGCTGAAAGACCTAAATTGGTCTTTCAGCTAAATTTACTAATACTAAGTAAAAACTACTTAGTATTAGTAAATTTTGCCCCTACTCGCAATACCGCGAGGGAATGCAGGACAGAGGAGCACTGACAGGCTCCCCGGCACAGGCCCCACCCCCAATTGAAGCCCCACCTCCCACACCTAAGCCCTGCCCCCGCCGTTAAGCAGCAGCCAATGCTGCTGCTGGAAAGGATGGAAGATGGCTGCCTGACCACCAGAAACATCCTCCAGTGACAGGTAGGCTTGAAATCTTGTGTGTGTGTCTGTCTGCTAGTGAGGAAGCTTGTGTGTGTATGGACTCAGCAGTCTGTGTCTGTATATGGACTCAGCAGTCTGTGTGTGTGTGTGTGTGTGTGTGTGTGTCTGTATATGGACTCAGCAGTCTGTGTGTGTGTGTGTGTGTCTGTGTCTGTATATGGACTCAGGTGTGTGTGTGTGTGTGTGTGTGTGTGTGTGTGTGTGTATTTGGACTCAGCAGTCTGTGTGTGTATGGACTCAGCAGTCTGTGTGTGTGGACTCAGCAGTCTGTGTGTGTGTATGGACTCAGCAGTCTGTGTGTGTGTGTGTGTGTGTGTGTGAACTCAGCAGTCTGTGTGTGTGTGTGTGTGTGTATGGACTCAGCAGTCTGTGTGTCTGTGTGTGTGGATTCAGCAGTCTGTGTGTGCGAGGAATCAGCAGTGTGTGTGTGTATGGACTCAGCAGTCTGTGTGTGTGTGTGTGTGTGTGTGTGTGTATGGACTCAGCAGTCTGTGTGTGTGTATGGACTCAGCAGTCTGTGTGTGTGTGTGTGGACTCAGCAGTCTGTGTGTGTGTATGGACTCGGCAGTCTGTGTGTGTGTGTGTGTGAACTCAGCAGTCTGTGTGTGTGTGTGTGTGTGTATGGACTCAGCAGTCTGTGTGTCTGTGTGTGTGGATTCAGCAGTCTGTGTGTGCGAGGAATCAGCAGTGTGTGTGTATGGACTCAGCAGTCTGTGTGTGTATGGACTCAACAGTCTGTGTGTCTCTGTATGTGTGTGTGTGTATATATATATGAACTGTGTATATGGATACAGGGCCAACTATGGCACTGTATCAAGGGAAATGTGTTTGTTTTTTAATAATCCCGGGTGGGGCTTAACATGCGGCAGGGGCGTGGTCAAACTGCAGCGAGGGCGGGGTTAAATGTTCCCCCCTACTTTTGTCCCTGGCCCACCAGAAACATCATCCAGTGACAGGTAGGCTTGAAATCTTGTGTGTGTGTCTGTCTGCTAGTGAGGAAGCTTGTGTGTGTATGGACTCAGCAGTCTGTGTCTGTATATGGAATCAGCAGTCTGTGTGTGTGTGTGTGTGTGTGTGTGTGTCTGTATATGGACTCAGCAGTCTGTGTGTGTGTGTGTGTGTGTGTGTGTGTGTGTCTGTGTCTGTATATGGACTCAGCAGTCTGTGTGTGTGTGTGTGTGTGTGTGGACTCAGCAGTCTGTGTGTGTGTATGGACTCAGCAGTCTGTGTGTGTGTGTGTGGACTCAGCAGTCTGTGTGTGTGTATGGACTCGGCAGTCTGTGTGTGTGTGTGTGTGTGAACTCAGCAGTCTGTGTGTGTGTGTGTGTGTGTGTATGGACTCAGCAGTCTGTGTGTCTGTGTGTGTGGATTCAGCAGTCTGTGTGTGCGAGGAATCAGCAGTGTGTGTGTATGGACTCAGCAGTCTGTGTGTGTGTGTGTGTGGACTCAGTAGTCTGTGTGTGTGTGTGTGTGCGTGTGTGGACTCAGTAGTCTGTGTGTGTGTGGACTCAGTAGTCTGTGTGTGTGTGTGTATGGACTCAGCAGTCTGTGTATATGATTGTCTGTGTGTGTGTGTGTATGGACTCAGCAGTCTGTGTGTGTATGAACTCAACAGTCTGTGTGTGTGTGTGTGTGTGTATGGACTCATCAGTCTGTGTGTCTCTGTATGTCTATGTGTGTGTGTGTATATATGGACTGTGTATATGGATACAGTGCCAACTATGGCACTGTATCAAGGGAAATGTGTTTGTTTTTTAATAATCCCGGGTGGGGCTTAACATGCGGCAGGGGCGTGGTCAAACTGCAGCGAGGGCGGGGTTAAATGTCCCCCCCTACTTTTGTCCCTGGCCCACCATGTGCCCCCCCTAATAATGAATCCTAGAGAAATAGTGAAATCCAAAATAGTGAAATCCAATCTTAAATCATGCGATATAAATCTTCATATATCAATATTACAAATCATATTAAATAATGAAAATACAATTTTAAAAATGTTGGGGCTATAAAAAACATCCAATATAAGGCTATGCATTTTTACAAAAAAGATGGTATCACTTACAATGGCAAAATTAAACAACATATATGAAGATTTATATCACATGATTTAAGATTGGATTTCACTATTTTCCCTTTCTTCCCCTCTCTCTCTATTTCCTTTCCCTCCCTATGCTCACAAATGTGAGAGTCAATTTCTAGTTTTTAAGATGTGATTCATTTTTGTAGATTGTGTAGATCACGGACAAAGTGGAACGCATATATGCGTTCCACGAAGACGAAACAGGAAGTTAATCAGGAGATTGACACATCAATACACGCATCATCCGGTCACGTGAGCGTTCCACGGACCGAACTTCCGCATATGCTGACGCTGGTAAGGACGTGCGTGCCACGCGTGCGTTCCACCAATTGGAGGTTTGCCCTCACAGATGCCGGGAATTAGTTCAATACAGACTTATAAAAGAGGAGACGTTTACATTCAAGCATTTACACCAACTGAGGAAGCCAGTCAATGGTGAAACGCGTTTTGGATTTACTTGAAGGACTTATTTGATGTATTTTGATTCAATAGAATCTTTTATGTTATTTTTATTGTGATTTTTATTTATTTAATAAATTACTTCTTAACCACTTGGAAATCTTCCTATCTGCATCTCTACTATATTATTGGGAGTGGAGGACACCAGGAGCAGACAAAGAAAGGGTAGTGGATCCCCTTCAAAAGATCCCAAGGTGTCCATCACTAGAGCCAGGTGACCTTTTGGCTCTATATTTGTGAGTTGGAAATGTATATGACTTTTGCTCTATTTCCTATTGCAATCAAAATATCTGCACTATGATTTGGTTGTTTATTATTTACAGGAAATTGTAATTACGATTCCATCAACATATATCTAATATTCGTTTGTACAGGTATTTTAGTGCTCCACTTATATTTTTATCTTTGTATGTGACTATTTGTGAAGGTTAAGGGAATCCTCCACTTAAGTGTAGAGCCTAATTTTACCTTCCTGTAAGAGTGTGCACTCTTTTTGTTTTTACACAATCTCACATAAGGGTACCATTCGGGAGTTATCACTTAAACAGTTGCCTGAAATATCTTTTTCGCAAATAGCAACTGAAAAAGCGAAATTAAGAAAATGGCTTTCTAAACTCAATTTTCACCTTTCAGATGTTTATTAGATAGCTCCCTAATTTGGTATCTTAACGTGCGACTGCCATAATTAAGGATAGCTGTTGTGTTTAGTAGATAGCTCCTTCATTCGGTATCCTTAAATGTCAATTTCACGTAACGATACTATTAGGGAGCTATCTATTAACCCTTAAGGACACAACTTCTTGAATAAAAGGGAATCATGATGGAATATTTCCGTCATGTGTCCTTAAGTGTTTAAACTGCTGCCTGAAAGATATTTATCTTAATTTCACTCTATTTTTCTTTTTTATTTTGTCACTTCAGTTGTTTAGTAAATATAGCTCCATAATTTGCTATCCTTACCCGTATGGGATTGCCATAATTAAAGATATCACATTAGGGACTCATCTATGTCTACCTAACAAATTAAATAGCAAAATTTAGAAAAAAGGTTTTTTTTTCTAAATTTTCACATTTGAGCTGTTTAGTAAATAGCTTCACAATTTGACATCCTAACAAGGGATTATTAGAATTAAAGGTACCTGTGTTTAGTAGAAAAAACATTTTATTTAGATTTTTTTTAACCTTTCAAACACCTGAAAAATTAAAAAGTCAAAATTAAGGGCAAAAGGCCCCTTTCTTAATTTTTATGTTTCAGTGGCTTAATAGACAAGTCCATAATTTGCTATCCAGGAATTGCTGAATTTGTCCAAATTTGGACCAAATTCAATTCAGCAAGAAACGAGGGCACGTCTAGTGATCACTAGATGTCTTACAAGGTAACTGCTTTACTTTATATTTGTATAGCTATATTTATATAGTCAATAGGCATCAATATATTTAAAAATATTTAGAATATTTATGACAGATTTCTTGTGGATAAATATTTATCTGGTAATGCTTAGTGTGTTGATGTGCTTACTTTTTTATATCTCTTAAAGTGACACTCTAGGCACTCAAACCACTCCATCTCCTTGAGAAAACAATGCAATGTATGGAATGAGTTTTAGAGAAACTCCCTGCATATGTGCATTCCCCCGATTGGCTGATGTCAGTGGTGGACGGAACCGGAGATGGCGCCGAGAGACATAGCTGCTCGAATCAGTGTTTAAAGGGTAATTTAACCCATTATATTGCTATAGTGGTAGGAATTATTTTTTGTATTCCTGACACTATAGTGCTTCTTTAATATTTTGTTAATTGTCTTTCTGATATGTTGGGCTTCTGCAATTTGAAAATGGTTATGTCTTATGATAGACAATGCTAGAGGATTCATGTAATGCAATACTACTTTTAGCACACTCTGACTAATGATGCAATAATGCATCCTTCTAAGAAAATAGTATATAAAAAAAATGCAGATCCTAACATATTTCACTCCTTGTTCTCATGCAAGGGATTTCAATCATATTCCGGAAGTCAAAAGTTCAAAAGAACAGAATCTATCACCATCATTTTGTGTAATCCTGTTCATGTCAAAGCACAGCTCATGACATTGCAATACATCACAATACTCGTCAGATTTTGCCTTCCTGTTCCTTACAAGGATCCTAAGGAACTTTTAAAAAGCATCTCACTTTCTGAGTGTGATCATGCCATAACCACATTAACCACAAGACGACAAATGGGAAGGTTTAAATGTCCCCTCAGCCATGGCAACTTTCTATATAGAAAAACGAAAATATATGGGATACGGCTGTGTGAATCTAAAAAGGAAACATAAACAGAATATAGTGTAATACAATTAAGATACAAAATTGTGCGTCACAAATAAACGCACTTACAGGATGAAGATGTTAAAAGCGCTCAGGGGTGCCTCCCCCGATGTTATTGGGGGGCTGTTGATCCCACTTGCTGCTCTAGTATAATAGATATAAAACAGGACTCCAAGGTTGTAGGTAAAAAAAAAAAATGTTGTAGCTTTATTATAAAAGGTGATTATATATAAAATAGAGGACTAAAGGTCCTACGCGTTTCGTTCCATTATGGATCTTCCTCAGGGAAACAATGGAAATAAAATTGTAACAATAACAAATATAACAAGCAAGCCTAATACCCCCCTACCCCTTAGAGTCCATATATATAGGGCTAGTCCCTGTGTTCATTGGTGGTTCCATGGGTGTTTCCATTCATCCATGGTATCCGGTGCAGGTGTGATACTTGTCCAGGTGTCGGTATTCATAAGATCTTCATCCAATTTTCATCAACGTTGAACAGGGAGCGTGTCTGACCGGAACCGGACATGCTTTCTGTCTTGTACTTCCACGTTCCAAATGAGCGTGTGTTCCATTTCAGTCGAGCTCAAGCATGTTAGTATATTGCCCTCTGGTGGTCGCTAACGTTTAAATGTTAAAACCCAAAGTAAAGAGTGGGGAAAAGCAGTATATAAATCTACTAAAGAGAAAGGATGTCAGTATCATACATCAAGCACTCAAAGTGTACACAATGTATATATTGCAACATGAACAATAATTTGAATTGTTAACTATATGGACATTTCTTACCCTATGTTAGATTTTTAATCAAATATTAAAGTGAGTTAATTCTTAGCAATATTAAAGTGACACGTGCAAAAAAAGTTATTTTTTACAATATTATATAGTTACATTATGTCCCTATAACAATAGAAAAAACTCCATATTTTTGGAGTAGCACACATACCTATCTCTAAAACTTTAATCAACATACAAATTAATAAAGTGAGTGGATGCTTCCCAATATCCAATGTATTCACTATTTTACCCAAGAGGGAATAAAATATTGTATCGAGAGCAGTTAAATTAATAATTTACCAAGAAACAGAGAAAATAATATTATATATACATGTATATATCCATTGGGAGAAAGGTGTATGCATATTAATACCAAATTATGAAAAAAGGAAAAGGCATACTTTATATACAAAATAGACCCATCAATCTAATATAACTATATAATATTGCAAAAAAGAACTTTATATAAAAAGAACACTATATTGTATTTACTGTTTATGTTTGTGATAGAGTGAAAGAATATACACTTTTTTTCTAAATTCTTTGAATTGTTTTTTTGGGGGGGGCTTAAAACTTTGGATTTAAACTTTGCAGTAACCCTAATTGCAGAAACACTTGTAAAAATCCTACACAACTTAACTTTAACGATAGACATGAGAGCTATGTTCTTTAACCTTTGCCAAATATGTCAAATATTTATTTAAAACTTGCCAAATAAAGTTTAGTTGGTGATGTTGCATTCTTTTTTTGTTATTATTAATTATAAAGGACCCTGCAACAAAAAGTGGATTTCTGTAGATCACAGCTAGTGTAGCAATATGTTGAAGAGCAGTGTGATTGGCAGAACAAGTCCAGCCAATCATCAAATGGTGTGGCCATTACGGAGACGGATGCTCATTGGTTTAACCCCTTAAGGACACATGACATGTGTGACATGTCATGATTCCCTTTTATTCCAGAAGTTTGGTCCTTAAGGGGTTAATAGGAGCCATGGGGACCCCAACTGAGGTTTTTTTTTTTCAATGTTTCAATGTTTTGATAATTAAGAATGTTTGCAATCTCAAAACCTGGTCAAAGCTTTTGGAAGGACCTCATGTGTTTTACTTGGGGACAAGTTTTAATCTTCTAGTCTGGTCTTTGTACTTAACCCAATTTTGCTGTGAATCATATTTGAGCTTATAAGGACAATCTCCAAAAAAGCCTCAGGCACTCACAAACTTATTGGAGCATGGTGTACTGCAACATTTCAACCAACAGAGGTCTTCGTTAAGCTTGATAAGCAATAATAAAAGGCCTGAAGTCTTTTTTGGAGATATGGAGTTAAGCACCCTGTGGTTACTCGGGATGAGTGGGGTTCATTTTCTTCTTCATTGTGTAATAGTATGTGGACAATGACCTGTTAAGGGGTTATACATCTCTTAGTTGCTTAGTTTGATCTCTTCTTTAAAAGCAAAGATATATTGAACTGTGTGATAAGTTAATAATACTTGGCAGATGTATTTTTTTTGTGAAACATGTATTTAACTACTCTTACACTTTCCTTTCAATGATACGTATAAACAATGGCTAATAATTCTGTTCTACAAAGAAAGAATACTCAGTGTAGAATAGGCACATCATCCTGAAATAAACATACAGTAATAGTGTGATCTTGTTGATAATCAACAAGAGGAAAGTCATGTTAGTCAGAATAATTAATTATATGTGCCATATGTACAACAGGCACATTCTGTAAACATGATGTGTACTCATAGTCATAAACTTCCTGAAACATCATATGAGAATGTAAGTCGTGTGTGTGTAGTCTGTGTTAAACCAATATTTTACTTTGTGTTTCAAATATAGATGGGGAAACAAACAGGAAGTACTTGGCAAATCAGTCCTCTATATATATATATATAAGGCATTTGGATACAATTTTGTCTTGAAATCTCCCATGAGACAAATTATAAATACCTGCTACAATCAAAAGGTAAGAGAACAGAAATAAATGATCTGGTATACATTAAATGTAATATTATATAGATATTAATCTACATTTTAGTACTAAAACGTATATACATAATTTGTAAACATTTTCTAAATGACATAGGAAAAAAACATGAAATAATGATAGTTCATCAAAGGTATGTATTAAAATATGGTGCAGTCATATACATTGATATTTTATAACAAAAGGTAATGTATGATAATATAAACAATAGTCATTGTGGGCTGCATTATAATTTTCTTTTTGCTTTCACATGAATGTTTTTACATTGTGATATATATTTCACTGTAAAATTCTATTTAGCAGTTTTGTCTTTAATGGCCAACTAGATGGCAAAAATAAAAACTCCACCGTGTTTTGGTTAAATAATATATTATTTGGTTACTACAATTGTTAACATATTTTTCTGTGTTTTGGGATTGTTAGTATTTTAATCAACAGGATACAAAATAAAAAAGCATAAACATCACTATAACACTGGCAATTATGCACAGGCAACTAACCCATCGGTTTTCTTCATGCATCCAATGTCTCTGGAAAAAAAACGTAAACTTCCTAACCATTTTCTATGTTAATCAGACGTATCAGAATATTTATTTAATTAATAGCCTGACCCATAGAGACAACACATGTATTTGGTATCAACATCATTTACTAAATACATATAACAATTATGACAAGATAACATTGCTATAGTCAGATATGTTATACTATACTCTGCATCAAAATATGTCTTGGAACAGGGTTTTTTACTGTAAATAAAATGAATAAATTGCATGCAGGAATGTGATGTAACATTGCACTTTATTTTTGACAAGACACCTTTCAACAGAGATGATAATAAAAAAGTTGCAGCTGTACAAAAGTAACACTAAATAAGAAAATACATTTTATATTTTAGGAAAAAAATGCTGTTAATTGTTTTCCTGTATCTTTCACCATTCTTGCAAGAGATTGTTGCAAAGGTAAGTCACAAACATTACTCCAATCACACTCTGACCTTTGACAGTAAAAATATTACACATTTCTCAATTCCTGAAACACCCAAAACAACTGGACATCTCCATGAAACTTTAAAAGACGCACCAAACACTTACTATGGTATGAGTTGTTGTGAGTTCTAAGTGAATTTTAAATATCAAGCCAAAATAGCTCAACTGAACACATAACTGGCCAGGTGAATGTATTTAGTGCAGCTATTTAGGTCTAACATTTGAAATTTGAAATTTACTTTGAAATTCCAAGAGCTTATCATTCAGTAAATAACCAGGTGGCAGCAAGATTTTTTTTTTTTTTTTTTTACAGATTTAAGCTTCACTTTATTATTTTTGGGTAAACATTTAAAATTATATTTTCTAAATATTAAAATATTAAAATATGTATCCTTTGTAAACTGATATATATATATATATATATATATATATATATATATATATATAAAACAAGTATTAATATAAATATTAAATATTAAGATATTTAAAAAAAATTAAGTCAATTGAAAATCTTATCCAAAAATATTAAATTGAGGCCATTTCTAGAAGGAACTCAGCTACAATTTAAGAGAAGGATCAGCAGCCTTTTCATATTACATGGCTATATCATGGGCTATGGCCATGGACTTTGAGAAATCCTGGACTTTTGCTGGCCTTTTATATTCCATTCTCTTTGCAGGGCATCTGCTCTTAGTAGGCATGTGTTGTTATTATTTATTAATTGCATCAAGGTTTCTTTCTTTAATTGATATGTTTCTTCCGAATTCAAATTCATATGCCACCAAATGTCATTGTAAAGTTCATTGTTACAGAATATTGTTCCAGGATGGTTTTCACTCCAGTAGAAATCTATCTTCTGCTCCTTCCTATTAACCACTTTTTCTGAGTTATAGGCAACAATCTGTGTCTTATACTGTGAGGCGCTTTGATAGTCAATCAGGTTTTCTCAGTACCAAGTTCCATCTTGAGAAACAGCTGGGTGTTGACAGTTATCAGCCTTTATTTCTTTTTCCGGTCATCTTCTGTCTGGAAACATCTTCTGTTCAGAATTAGAATAGCACTTCTTTTCAGCATAAGAAGGCTGTTTGCGGTAGTCACTCAATGATAAACTATATGGCAAAGTATTTTCTTAATCACCTTCATAGGTGCATCCAAAGTCTTTCACAAGCATCTGTCCCGTCTTTTTTCTGATTTCAGCATGCTTTGCCATCATTGTTGAGTAAATTATTAGGATTTGTAATAGTCCAATCACATCTTTCTCATGTATAATCAGTTTTTGGAATGATCTCAATAGGTTCCTTGTGAAATACCAGTGTTGGTCACATTAGCAATCATTTCACTGTGAGATAGTTATTTTGAGATAGTTCTTGGAGGTAGTCCTCACGATCAAAGAACTTGTATAGTGTGCAGTCCAATTCAGCTCAGGTGCTTCCTGCTTGTTAACATAAATCCAATGCAGTTTTAAAACGACAGCTAGGGTTGATGTTATGATAATGCTGCAGATTGTAAGAAGGAGACACCATAACCAATTTTCTAGCATCCTTTTGCTTCCATCTTTGCATTTCTTTCTTACTGTATAAGATAATTCAGGTTCGGTCTGTTTTCTCCAGAGTATTTCTTATAATGATGTTGATGATTCATTTTTCATACATTCCAGGTTAACTGTGAATGTATCACGTCTGTCTGTTCATCCTTCTCCTTCACATTTGCAGGTTCAGATGTCAGATACAGATTCAGTCTGTTACATGGATATGATTCTGGTGGCTGTGCTCTGGTGGCATTTCTGTCGTCCTCTATTTGTTTTATCTTGTCATCTTTAACAGCATCCATTGTATCAGTCAGTGGTTCTGTGAACGTCCTGGAAGTAATTAGCAGGTTTTAAAATATCAAAACTTGCTGTTCTCTGTTGGCACTGATTGTTCTCTGTAGTAAAAGTTCTCGCAGTCACCCTCTCCAGGACAAGCTGGATATAGGGCCCAATTAAAAATTCTGGCACTTGCTTACAAATCCCTACATAATGCTGCTCCAACATACCTATCCTCCCTCATACACAAGTATGTCCCGTCGAGACCCCTGCGCTCATCCCAAGACCTACGCCTATCCTCTGCCCGGATCCCCACCTCTGACGCTCGCCTTCAAGACTTCTCTAGGGCTGCACCTATTCTGTGGAACTCCCTTACCTCCTCAATCAGACTTTCACCCAGCCTCCACTCCTTCAAAAAATCTTTGAAAACTCACTTCTTCGTTAAAGCGTATCAATTAAACTGTCAGCAGGCTTCTCATCCCCCACCCCATGACTCCTTTCCTGCAACTGTCAAAAATGACCTACCAAGCACTCAATAAACCCTTCTCTAACAAACTATTTAATTCCCCTACTTTAACCCATTTGTGTCACTATACCCCACTCCCTCTAGCATGTAAGCTCATTGAGCAGGGCCCTCAACCCCCTCTGTTCCTGTACGTCCAGTGGTCTGATCTCAATTATGTGTCTGTTAGTCCACCCATTGTACAGCGCTACGGAATTTGTTGGCGCTATATAAATAATAAAATAATAATAATAATAATAATAACAGTAGGAAATAGGTGGTGGTGCATGGTGAGGTGGGCTGGAAAAAAAAATTCCCTAAATTCCCCAATGGTTCTAAGCTCTCCCTGGTGTAGAAATATAATTGTCAGTGAAAAAACATGTAACATTTCATATGGTGTCTCACCATTTGTATCATCAGGTATGTTGTAAATGCTCATCTGTACCATAGGAATAAATAGATGCCACTGTGTGGGGCAAGCAACTAGTAACTTGGTTAATACTCATTGGGGGTGGTTGGGGCACTGAAATCCCAAAGTAACCCAAATGTGGTTGCCCAGTTTTAGGTTTCCTTTGCAGTAACTGCAGGACCACCATCCATATGGATGGTCCTGGGATTATCAAATGCATACTAAGGAAGTGAGACTAGAAAACGTGGCATCAGAGGTTGCACTTTGCATAGGATATATCCAAGTAAACCTGGTACATGCATCAACACATACAAAAACATATTTATAACCATGAGATGTTGGCAAACTTCCAATATATAGTAATTCAAACAGTACGTTAGATATTAATATTTCAATAAACAGTACATCAGTAATGTGGCAATAAGCAAATGCTTATGATTACTAAACACATGAATTACAGTATTTCCCATACTGGACCACCAATATTCCTTTTCAGGAGTTAGTAGTAGATTACCTCTCTGTATAGGAGCTTGTCCTAGCCATGAAAAAGCTTTTGGGCAAGTCTATCTTTCCTCTATAGGAAGAACAACCAACATATTACCTTCAATGGTTATTATGTAATTAACCCCTCTAAACGACAGGAGTATTTATGTGGATACCAGGTGGATAAGGTCTGGATATCCTTGCAAGCATAAACTCTGCATCATGACTGAGAGATAAGGTATGCTTTTGTGATCCAGTGACCACAGAAAAGCGTTGGTAGACACATTGCATCAAAGTGCCTGTTAATGACTAACTACATGAGGAGAGGGACCATGCTTTGTTATAAGCATGTCCATACACGTATTACAATGCCAGGCTTTCAATTTGTTTCCACAAAGCAACAGGCAGTTGTGGATATAAACACACGACGTATCGTAAGAAAAACTATTTGAACATTAGACTGAGACTCGAGATCATTGTTCCAAAATAGATAAATAAAATCTTATCAAATAATATACTTCCAATATACTTTCTTTAAATTGCTTTATCCTCTGTATTAACTATGAAATATTAAAGTTAAAACAATAACATTTTATTTTTTTGGGTATGAAGTTTTTTTATTGTTTTCAACAAAAAGTAAAATGGGGTACAGAAAGGAAAAAGGGTAGGGGATAACACGATCATGAGGTACAACAAGATCATGAAGTCAGACTTTTCCAACCAACAGTTTAGGTTGTAGCGATACAAATAATGTTGCAGACATTTATCAGATTGCGTCAGATGTTTCAATAAATCAAACGGTAACTCCTATCTTGCCTAATCTATCAGAAATCAGAAATACATTGTCTATCCTGTAGTCTGTGTGTGTTGGGGTTTGGGTTAAGCATGGTCGAACAGTATGTTGTCTCTATGTCTCCTCTGAGAGGTTTGGTTTGTTGAACCGTTTAGTCCTTGGGTCATATATTTATTTATTTAGTGTTGGTTCATTATTATATTATGGTATATTACGGTAACGCGGAGGGAGTTTTGTTGGGTAAGCACAATGAAGTGCTATGGCATTCCTTCGGAGGGAAGTGTATTGCCCTGTGTCATGGTGTTCCTAGTGACTATTGAGTTTGGCTCTGATTGGGGGTGAGCTAATATTGTTATATTCTGTCTCAATTATGTGAGTGTTGGAATGTGTCATTTGTTATGTCAGGGGCAGAGTTTTCCCAGGTGTGTGAGCCAGGGTTGCCATAGCTGTTCTATGTATTTAGCCGAACTGTGGGTGTCTGCGGATAGCACCTCATATCTATAGTACTGGAAGATCTTGGTGGATAGCTCTTTGGGCGAGGGGCAGTAGGTAGTTTTCCAGTGTACAGCCATTAGGTTTCGTGCTGCCAGGATGATTATTGCTATTGCTTTTTTTGTCTCTTGTTTCCACGTATTTGGGAAAAGCAATAGTAGACCCTCCCGTGGGGTAAGGTGTTGTGTGTTAGGTAGAATTGCATTTAATATGGTTTGCACTTGTTTCCATAGTTGTTTGATTCCGTTGCAGTCCCACCACAGATGCATCATGGATCCTTTATGCGAACCGCATCTCCAACAATTGGGATTGGCTTCGGGAAATATTTGCTGTATTCTCTGTGGAGTGAGGTACCATCTGTAGATTATTTTTTTATGTGCTTCTACATGGGAGAAACAGGATGTGAGACCCCTAAGAGCATTGAGTGCCCGCCGCCAGTCTTCATCTGAAAGTCCCCTCAAGCCTTCCTTTTCCCATTGAGTTACATACTTGAAGGATCTGGGTGGTAAAGTGCTTAAAAGAGATCTATAACACAGCGATAGGGACTTAGGTTTAGTAGGTGCTGATTTACATCTCTCGATTAGAGAGGTGACATAAACCTCTCGTGGGTGCGTCGTTGGGTTGCGCAAGGTTACTTTGTCTTGGACGATACTTTTCAATTGGAGGTATGGAAAGATAAAAGAGTCTGGTAACTTATATTTCTTCTGTAGTTCTGGGAATGCCAGAATCGAAGTTTGAGTGCATACATCCTTAATATAAGTGATGCCCTGATCCGTCCAGCGAGTTAACGAAAGCCACGGTGAGATTTCTTTTATTGCATCCAACGGAGCATGAGCACTGTATTTCCCTTTTTCGACCTTTGTGGCTAAAACTTTATCCCATATTTTTAATGTTAGTGTCGTGGTTGGATATATTGTCAACTCTTTTTTTCGAAACATCTTCGGTGTCCACATTATGTTTTTTAGGGATGACATTGAAACTTTTTCTTTCTCCATATCCGCCCATTGATACGTAGATTGAGGGGCATGAAGGCGAATTGCAGATTCGAGGATAGCTGCTTCGTAGTAAGTACCGTATATACTCGAGTATAAGCCGACCCGAATATAAGCCGAGGCCCCTAATTTTACCCCCAAAAATTGGGAAAACGTATTGACTCGAGTATAAGACTAGGGTGGGAAATGAAGCAGCTACTGGTAAATTTCTAAATAAAATTAGATCCTAAAAAAATGTATATTAACTGAATATTTATTTACAGCGTGTGTATATAATGAATGCAGTGTGTATATGAATGCAGTGTGTGTGTATGCAGTGTGTATGAGTGCAGTGTGTATATAATGAATGGAGTGCAGTGTGTGTATAATGAGTGCAGTGTGTATGTATGAGTGCAGTGTGTATGTATGAGTGCAGTGTGTGTATATGAGTGCAGTGTGTGTGTGTATGAATGCAGTGTGTATATAATGAATGCAGTGCAGTGTGTATGCAGTGTGTATGAGTGTAGTGTGTGTATATGAGTGCAGTGTATATGAGTGTGTGTATATGAGTGCAGTGTGTATATAATGAATGATGAATGCAGTGTGTATGTGTGAGTGCAGTGTGTGTATGAGTGCAGTGTGTATGCAGTGTGTGTATGAATGCAGTGTGAG
This sequence comes from Pelobates fuscus, assembly GCF_036172605.1. NCBI lineage: Eukaryota > Metazoa > Chordata > Amphibia > Anura > Pelobatidae > Pelobates > Pelobates fuscus. The sequence continues at coordinate 37,408,683 of NC_086318.1, read as the reverse complement.
TGCAGTGTGTGTGTGTGTGTGTGTGTGTGTGTGCAGAGCATTGGTGGGGGTTGGGCATTTTATTAATTATTATTTAATTATTATCTTAATATTTTTTTTTTGTTGTTTTTTTTAGGTGATTATTTTTTTATTTTATTATTAATTGTATTTTTTTTTGTTATTATTATTTTAATAATTCTTTTTTCTTATTAGTTGTTTTATTAATATTTTTATTTTTTCGTCCCCCCTCCCTGCCTGTTAGCTGGCCAGGGAGGGGGGCTCTCACTCCCTGGTGGTCCAGTGGATGGGCTGTAGGAGGGGGGCTGGCAGGAAGCTGTAACTTACCTTCACAGCAGCTCCTGTCAGCTCCCTTCTCTCTCCTCCGTCCGTGCAGCTCCCAGGTCGGCTTCCTCTGCAACTCTCGCGGCCGCGCGGAGCGTTGCCACGGTAACCCGTGGCAACGCTCTGACCCCGCGGCTCTCGCGAGAGTTGCAGAGGAAGCCGACCTGGGAGCTGCACGGACGGAGGAGAGAGAAGGGAGCTGACAGGAGCTGCTGTGAAGGTAAGTTACAGCTCTGCCAGCCCCCCTCTCCCCCCAGTCTGTATTATGGCAATGTAAATTGCCATAATACAGACACTCACTCGAGTATAAGACGAGTGGGAGTTTTTCAGCACAAAAAATGTGCTGAAAAACTCGTCTTATACTCGAGTATATACGGTAATTAATTTTGGTAGGCCAAGACCCCCTTCCGCTTGTGTAATCTGGAGTAAGGAGAGAGGTAGTCGAGGTTTCTTATTATTCCATATAAATCTGTTTAAGGTAGTTTGAAGTGATTTGAAGAAACATGACGGGACCCGTAAATGCAACATTCGAAATATGTATAGGATTTTTGGTAATAGTACCATTTTTATCGTGTGGAGTCTTCCCAGCCAGGAAAGTTTGACTTGTTTCCACTTCTGGAAGTTATAGATACATGTGTGCCGTAGAGGACCATAGTTCAGGGATACTGTTGTTGTTGCATGGAGAGCCAACTTCACTCCCAGGTACGTGATATGCTTCTGTCTCCAATGAAATTGGAATGTATGACGTAATTGTTGAGTATATGGTGTTCGTATATGTATCGGTAAGGCTTGCGTCTTATTAGTGTTTAGTTTATAATATGATATCTGTCCATATTCTTGTAGCAGAGTCATAAGGCGTGGTAGGGATGTCTTAGGATTGTTCAGGGATAGTAAAACATCATCTGCAAACATAGTCAATTTATATTCGGTGTTGTCGATGTGGATGCCTGTGATGATTGGGTCTTGTCTGATCTTTTCCGCTATTGGTTCTAGTGCTAATATGTATAAGAGGGGAGATAAGGGACATCCCTGGCGGGTTCCGTTGGTAAGAGCAAATGGTGATGAGATAAATCCCGATTGAGATACTTGGGCAGTGGGATGTTTATATAACGACATGATCCCCTGTATTAGTTCCGGTGGAAAGTTATATTTAGTTAACACCGAGGCCATGTATGTCCAATGGAGTCTATCAAAAGCCTTCTCGGCATCAAGGGCTAATAGAAGGCTTTCTGTTCTCTTCTCTTCTATGTGTGAAAGTATGTTTAGTAGCTTCCTAGTGTTGTCAGATCCCTGTCTACCTTTTATGAATCCTGATTGGTCGTTGCTTATCAATTTCGGTAAGATTAGTGTTAGCCTGTTTGCTATCAATTTGGCATAAATTTTTGTATCACAATTCAGGAGAGATATGGGTCTGAAATCTGCGCATTGATTAGGGGACTTTCCCGGCTTTGGTATTGTAGATATGTGCGCTTTCAACATGTCTGTAGGCATGACACCTGTTTGGAAGCATTGATTAAACATGTTGGTCATGTGCGGTGCTAGGATGTCTTTAAATGTATGATAGTATAAGTTAGTGAATCTGTCTGGGCCTGGTGATTTTTGTTTTGGTAATTGGTTGATTATGTCTAAAAGTTCCTGGGTTTGGAATGGTTGTATCAGTGTGTGGCCTTCTGCTGTCGAGATGGTAGGTAAGCGAATATCCTGAAGGAAGGTATCAATATCTGTGAGACTGGGATGGTATGTATCTTTATCGTGAGCTAAGTTATATAGGTTACTGTAATATTTGCCGAATTCCTCCACTATATCTTGTGGATTAGTAAGCTTGCGATTTTCTTTGTTATATACAAACGCTATCTTAGATCTCGGTGTTCGGGCTTTCAATTGAGCTGCTAGAATTTTTCCTGCCCTATTACCCTCCTTAAAAAATGTATGTTTCATTTTTGTCAGTAGGTATGTGGTTTTAGCTAGTTCCATATCCCTAAGTTTTGCTTGTAGGTGGAGGATTTGTTTAGTGGTGGCGTGGGATGGTGATGTTTTATTCGTACGTGCTAAAGCTGTGAGTTCGGTGATTGTGTCCGTGTAGGTTTTCATGCGTTGCCGTTTGTTATGGCTGGCCTGCTTGAGAAGTTGGCCCCGGATGACCGCCTTATGGGCTTGCCACAGTGTACCAACTCCTATGTCTTCTGTATCATTAGTGGCAAAATAGTACTTTAGTTCATCCCTGATTTGGGTAACAAAGGTATGGTCTGTGAGTAGCTTGTCATCAAGACGCCAGGTCCTGTGTCCAGAAATTGGATATTGTGTTTTAAGTGAAATCGTGATTGGGGCATGGTCGGACCAAGTAATGTCGCCTATCTCTGCCTTAGTGACCTGTGATGCTTGTGTCAATGGGATGAGAAATCGATCAATTCTTGAATATGAATCATGTGCCAGGGAGTGATGTGTGTAATCTTTCTCGAGTGGGTGCAGGGTCCTCCATACATCTGTATAGCCGTGGTTAAGGAGGGTATTTTCTATAAGTTTTGTGGTTCGGTGTCTCCGGTGTGTCGTTTTTTGTGTAACTAGGGAGGCTGAAGTGGTATCTTGTATTGGATCTAGAAGAAAGTTGGTATCACCTCCAACTATAATTGAGCCGTATTTATGTGCATTGGCAAGGGTTAGGACATGGTCTAAAAATATATGTTGATTGTCATGCGGACCATAAAGGTTGACTAATGTATATTGTGCGTTGTTAATTATGCATTGTATGATGAGATATCTCCCTTTTTTGTCGCTTACTTTTTTGACTAATTGAAAAGAGACTTCGTTGCTTATAAGGATTGAAACTCCCCTCTTCTTTTTCTGGTAGGTATTATGATATCCTATCGGGAAGTTGTTGGACATTAGCTTAGGTGTGTGTAGTTTTTGGAAATGGGTCTCTTGGAGAAACGCCACGTGTGCTTTGTGTTGTTTGGCTTCCTTGAGTACTAGACGTCTTTTCGTAGGGGAGTTGAGGCCTTTGGCGTTCAAAGAGAAGATGTTAAGCGCCATAATAGTGATATACATGAGTATCTATTCTGACAACCCATTGATTAAACTGAAGACTGACAATTTCAATAAAGGCGTTTCGTGGGGTAGCATTTAGGGATGCATCTTTAGTCTGACCTTTAGAGTCTGTATAGGGCGATAGGATCATGATTTGTTGCTTACATGTTGGTGGTATATTGGGACAACGAACCAGGAAGGGTGGGGAACAAAAAACTGGGGTAGAACTATATACAAAGGTATAGTCTCTAAGTTGAGACTGAGTTGTCATATAGACAATTGAGCAGTGAAGCTCGTATGTGGGGGAAGAGTCCTTTGTGGGTCCCTTGAGAGTGACTCACGTTATGTTGGTGTAAGATATAGTTATATCTTCTATTTTCACTGGTTTCCATTTTGTGGTGTTTAAAAAACAGTGATTTTTATTTATTCATTATGGTTTTTTTTTTTTTTTCGATACATTTTGGTATAAAATTTTTCCTCTTCTTTTTTTTTTTTTTTTTTTCTATTTATTAATTATATTTTTTTTTTTGTTTGTTTGTTTTTATGTATACGTTTTTTTATTTTTTAATTTTTTTTATATATTTATAGTAATCTCTTAGTTCTCAAGGCGTGTCGCTCGCCGCATGGCAACGCAACGTAACAAGGCATATTATTGTGAGTGCCTATTTACTTCTTGCGCTATGCAAAGTGACTAGAGGGTTAGACATCTTGCTCAGCTGGATGTTAACGATCCGGGGATATTATTGACCGGGTATAATGCACAGGGGAACCGTATCAGTTTGGCCATGTCCTTTCTCGACCATATGTTAAGGGAGAGAGAGGAGTGATGACTCCATGTAGGCAGTACAAAGAGTAGGGATTTGAATTGTTTACCACGGTTTAAGCTTAATTTTACAACCCCTTACAGGAGTTTATATGCCTGATACAGTGGTTAGTGTGGGTGTAACTTGTATAACATAACTAACATAACTAACAATCAAGATAATAAAACGAGGCTCCCCAGCCAAAGCGGGAGAGTAGTGTATAAGATAAGCTGTGTGGTAGATTATCAATTTACACATGCTCATCAAAGTATCTAGCTGTGCTCGGCATTGTAGGTATGCTGTTAATGTTGGGCCGGTTTTATGATGGGGAGAGTTGGAATCGAGGCCTCAATCAAGCTTAATAAAAATATTATGAGGTATGGTATACAGATATGTTGCATATTTTGGTGTGGTAGGTTCCATGTCTGTGCAGAGGTTGGTGCACTGTATTAGGATCAGGAGTAGACTAACATACGTCCCCTGGTCTTAAACCCCAAAACATTATAGTGCATATCAAATATTAACATCAAATATTAAACATTGAATAAACCATAGTTAGGGTAGAGTTAACTGCACATTTAGTCCATTAGGTACTATGCAGCCCTTACAGGGCCCGTGTGTGGGATTCACTTATCTGTGGACGCTGGCTGCCAGTCATGGGTGATCGACTTCGGCGATGTCGGAGCTCTGTTAGCTAAAGCATCTCCGGTAGTTTTGTCTTCCACCTGGATGTTCCACGAAGCCAAGATTTTCTCTCCGGCCTCCGGGGTAAGCAAGTGGTGTTCAGCTCCGTTGCGTCGGATGATGATTCTAGCCGGAAAGCCCCATTTATATGGCAGGTCAGCGGCTCTTAAGGCTTTAGTGATTCCTTGAAATGTTCTCCTGGATGCCAGGGTGTGGGCTGAGAGATCGGTAAATATTTGGATCTTGTTGTAGTTGTCCGGTAGTTGTGGTTGATGTCGTGAAGCTTGCATTATCTTCTCCTTGGTAGTGTAGTAATGCAGTCTGGCAATCGTGTCTCTCGGTATAGAGGTCGGAAGGTGTTTAGGCTTAGGGAGCCTGTGAATTCTGTCTAAGAGTGTTGCCTCTTCTGGAAGGTCTGGCACTAGTAGCTGAAACAGCTCTTTAGTATATGAACCCAGATCTTTAGGGTTAATGTTGTCCGGAATGCCTCTGATCCGGATATTGTTCCGGCGATCTCGGTCTTCATGATCTGCCATTTTAGTGATGATCGAATTTACCTTGGCATCTATGGCTTCATAGGCCGCGGACATGGTGTTGTGTGCGGAGATGATCTCCTCAGTTTTATTTTCTAGGTAATCCGTGCGTTCACCCAGTGCTTGTAGGTCTACTCGAATTTCCTTTGCTATTTTAGCAAAATCTGCAGTTAGTGCTGCTTGTAGATCTTTGAGCATTTTCTGAATAGAGGCATCTGTTGCCGGAATAACTTTGGTTGAGATCGAAGTGATATCACTCCTGTCGGAGCTAGAGGCTGGTGATAGAGGCCTTCTGGCGCCATCTTGTGAACGGCGTGGTGGCGACTGCATAGTCGCGATCTGCATAGAGGGTATCCTCGGTTTATTTTTTTTTGTGCTGCGTTGTGCCATCGTAACGGGGAGCTTCCCCTGCGTAGGTAAGTGTTGTTTTTGGTAAGTATTTCTGTGCTATTCGCTGTATTGTGTGGACTCTTGCACGGAGCTGATCGCTCAGACGTCCGTCTCCATTAGCCGTAAGGCCACGCCCCAACAATAACATTTTAAAAGCCAACTTTTAGTGTGCATAGGAATTACAAGGCCGTTCATAATGTGAGATAAAGAACAGCTTTTTTTTTTTTAAACGAATAGTCTGTGAACACAAAATGACCTTGCGTTGAAAACTCACTTGCAGGGAAAAAAAAACAAAACACTTTTTTTCTTTAGTAAATTAATTAATTAATTAAACGTAGTTAGAAACTCCCTCAAAGTCCCGATGATTTTGCCTAAACATGTCGTCCTTAACCCCTTAAGGACGGAGGACGGTTCAGGACCGTCATCGGCATTTTTGCGTTGCCGACCGGTGACGGTCCTGAACCGTCCTAACGGTCCAATGTACTTACCCGATCGCCGTCGTTCCCCCGGCGGCGATCGGCGGTGCTCCCGGTGTGGGGAGACTGCCTGAAGCCCAGGCAGTCTCCCCATGGCGGTTTGGACCCCTGTGGCCATGTGTTCGCCCAACAGGGCGACCACATGGTCACAATAGGTGTCCTAGTCTCTGCCTGCAGGGGGACTGTCTGTGCTGACAGGCAGTCTCCCTGCAACTGTAAAATCAGTGTGAAATCAAAAAAAATTTTAAAGTTATAGTTAATAAAAAAAAATATTATTATATATGTGTATATATATGATATATAGACATATATTATACCTATATAATATATGTCTATATATCATATATATAATGTCATGCTAAGTGTATTTTTATATTAATATGTACATATATTAATATAAAAATACACTTATAATTAATTTACACACGTATATATATAATATATATAATAACTATATATATATTGTATATATATATATTATTATAAAATATGAATAATAAATAATTTAAATTAAATTTAAAAAATTAAAAATAATAATAAAAATTAAAAAAAAATTATATATCTATACGAAATGTTATTCTAACTGTATTTTGATATTAATATATATATATTTATATCAAAATACACTTAGAATGAAATTGTATATATATCTATGTATATATAAATAAATAAAAAGAATGCGAACTATTCATATGTCCATATACAAAATTACATAAATAATTATATAAATATACACGTAGACTTCAAATATATAAATATGCATATATATTTAAATTCTACGTGCGTATTTATGTAATATTTTTACATAATTAAGTTATTTTATTGATTGCAATTTAAGGGACCTGCCTGCCAACCCAGGCCGAAAGTCCAGAGAATTTAATTTGCTATCACTGTATTTTACCCTGTAACGTTCTACGACACCCTAAAACCTGTACATGGGGGGTACTGTTTTACTCGGGAGACTTCGCTGAACACAAATATTAGTGATTCAAAACAGTAAAACATATCACAGCGATGATATTGTCAGTGAAAGTGACTTTTTTTTGCATTTTTCACACACAAACAGCACTTTTACTGATGATATAATTGTTGTGATACATTTTCCAGTTTTTAAACACTAATATTTGTGTTCAGCAAAGTCTCCTGAGTAGAACAGGACCCCCCATGTACAGGTTTTATAGCGTTTTTGAAAGTTACAGGGTCAAATATATGGGTCAAATATTTTTACATTGAAAATGGCCAGGTTGGTTACGTTGCCTTTGAGAGCGTATGGTAGCCCAGGAATGAGAATTACCCCCATGATGGCATACCATTTGCAAAAGAAGACAACCCAAGGTATTGCAAATGGGGTATGTCCAGTCTTTTTTAGTAACCACTTAGTCACAAACACTGGCCAAAATTAGCGTTCAATTTAGTTTTTTACTTTTTTCACACACAAACAAATATGAACGCTAACTTTGGCCAGTGTTTGCGACTAAGTGGCTACTAAAAAAGTCTGGACATACCCCATATTGAATACCCTGGGTTGTCTACTTTTAATAAAATATGTACATGTGGGGTGTTATTTAGCAATTTATGACAGATAATAGTGTTACAATGTCACTATTGATACATTTTAAAAATGTATGTTTTGAAACCGCAATATCCTACTTGTACTTATAGCCCTATAACATGCAAAAAAATAGCAAAAAGCATGTAAACACTGGGTATTTTTGAACTCAGGACAACATTTTGAATCTATTTAGCAGTTTTTTTCATTCGCTTTTGTAGATGAGTAAAAGATTTTTCACATAAAATTCAAAAAACGTGTATTTTTTTCAATTTTTCATCATATTTTTTCATTTTTTTAAAATTAAATTACATGAGATTATATAAATAATGGTATGTAAAGAAAGCCCCTTTTGTCCTGAAAAAAACAATATATAATTTGTATGGGAACAGTAAATGAGAGAGCTGAAAATTACAGCTAAACACAAACACCACAAAAGTGTCAAAAAGATGCCTGGTCGCAAATGTACAACATCGCAAAAAAAGTCCGGTCCTTAAGGGGTTAAATACTGGGTAAGTCTATTAAACAGTGAAATAGCATTTTTACCCTGTATATCATGTTGTCACAGCTATAATGTGTAGTATAACAAACTATTTAATAAGTGTTGTGCAAACTGTTCACTAAAAGTCAGTGGTCTAGCGAGATATAGAACATTTATTTATGTATTCTTTAACCCCTTAAGGACCGAGGACGGTTCAGGACCGTCATCGGCATTTTTGCATTGCCGACCGAGGATGGTCCTGAACCGTCCTAACGGTCCAATGTACTTACCCGATCGCCGTCGTTCCCCTGGCGGCGATCGGCGGTGCTCCCGTTGTGGGGAGACTGCCTGCAGCCCAGACAGTCTCCCCATGGCGGATTAGGACCCCTGTGGCCATGTGTTCGCCCAACAGGGCGACCACATGGTCACAATAGGTGTCCTAGTCTCTGCCTGCGGGGGGACTGTCTGTGCTGACAGGCAGTCTCCCTGCTTAGTGTAAAATCATAAAAAAAATAAAGTTTAAAGTTAATAAATAAAAATAAGAATTATATATTTGTATATATATATATATATATATATATATGATATATAGACATATATTATATATATATAATATACGTCTAAATATCATATATATAATGTCATACTAAGTGTATTTTTATATTAATATGTACATATATTAATATAAAAATACACTTATAATTAAATTACACACGTGTATATATATAATATATATAATAACTATATATATTGTATATATATTATTATAAACTACAAATAATAAGTAATTTAAATTAAACTAAAAAAATTAAAAATAATAATAAAAAATAAAAAATAAATTATATATCTATCCGAAATTTTATTCTAACTGTATTTTGATATTAATATATATATATTTATATCAAAATACACTTAGAATGAAATTGTATATATATCTATGTATATATAAATAAATAAAAAGAATACAAACTATTCATATGTCCATATACAAAATTACATAAATAATTATATAAATATACACGTAGACTTCAAATATATAAATATGCATATATATTTAAATTCTACGTGCGTATTTATGTAATATTTTTACATAATTAAGTTATTTTATTGATTGCAATTTAAGGGACCTGCCTGCCAACCCAGGCCGAAAGTCCAGAGAATTTAATTTGCTATCACTGTATTTTACCCTGTAACGTTCTACGACACCCTAAAACCTGTACATGGGGGGTACTGTTTTACTCGGGAGACTTCGCTGAACACAAATATTAGTGATTCAAAACAGTAAAACATATCACAGCGATGATATTGTCAGTGAAAGTGACTTTTTTTTGCATTTTTCACACACAAACAGCACTTTTACTGATGATATAATTGTTGTGATACATTTTCCAGTTTTGAAACACTAATATTTGTGTTCAGCAAAGTCTCCTGAGTATAACAGTACCCCCCATGTACAGGTTTTATAGCGTTTTTGAAAGTTACAGGGTCAAATATATGGGTCATATTTTTACATTGAAAATGGCCAGGTTGGTTACGTTGCCTTTGAGAGCGTATGGTAGCCCAGGAATGAGAATTACCCCCATGATGGCATACCATTTGCAAAAGAAGACAACCCAAGGTATTGCAAATGGGGTATGTCCAGTCTTTTTTAGTAACCACTTAGTCACAAACACTGGCCAAAATTAGCGTTCAATTTAGTTTTTTACTTTTTTCACACACAAACAAATATGAACGCTAACTTTGGCCAGTGTTTGCGACTAAGTGGCTACTAAAAAAGTCTGGACATACCCCATATTGAATACCCTGGGTTGTCTACTTTAAAAAAAAATATGTACATGTGGGGTGTTATTTAGCGATTTATGACAGATAATAGTGTTACAATGTCACTATTGATACATTTTAAAAATATAGGTTTTGAAACCGCAATATCCTACTTGTACCTATAGCCCTATAACATGCAAAAAAATAGCAAAAAGCATGTAAACACTGGGTATTTTTAAACTCAGGACAAAATTTTGAATCTATTTAGCAGTTTTTTTCATTCGCTTTTGTAGATGAGTAAAAGATTTTTTACATAAAAGTCAAAAAACATGTATTTTTTTTCAATTTTTAAAAATTAAATTACATGAGATTATATAAATAATGGTATGTAAAGAAAGCCCCTTTTGTCCTGAAAAAAACAATATATAATTTGTATGGGAACAGTAAATGAGAGAGCGGAAAATTACAGCTAAACACAACCACCACAAAAGTGTCAAAAAGATGCCTGGTCGGGGCGTGGCTTGGAAGCCGAAGAAGATGGCGGCGTAAACCCTGAGCTCCTGACAAGGCACCGCAAATTTCCTCGCCTACAGCACCTTATTACCCCGAAAATGGGTAAATCTCACAGGGCATCTAATACCCCCAAACCTGCTGACAACCCCAGAGGCTCCACGCACCCATCCATGCGGCAATTCCTGGTCCCCCCGCCGGACTTAGACTCACAAGCCTCCACAGACTCCGCAGCCTCAGAAGGCCTCCTCCGACCAGCACCGCATGCAGCCGACACCCAGCCGGAGTCACAGACAACGGGCCCCGAGACAATGCAGCCGGAATGGCTTGCCATCCTGCACAATCTGCCCACTAAACAAGATCTAAAAGCAGCTAACGACGAACTCTGACACTCTATCACCGCGGAGCTCCAGGCCATGCTCCAGGCCATGCGAGAAGAATGCAGCGGCCTCCGCCAGAGGGTGTCACATCTCGAAGCGGAATGCGACCACATGGCGTCGGCGCAATCTGCCAACACGGACATCCTAAAGACCAGAACGCTCCAATTACAACAAATCGCAATCCATCTGGAAGACTTAGACAATCGGGGCAGAAGAAATAACATTAGGATTCGAGGGGTGCCGGAGGAACATGATGATACCACCCCGGTATTGCAAACTATCACAGGTATATTCAACACCCTCCTAGGCCGCCCCACAAAGCTTCCCATAGACATGGCCAGGGCCCACAGAGCTCTCAGACCACGGGGCCCAGCTGGGAGCACACCTAGAGACATTATCTGTTGCGTAATCAATTTTCAACTAAAAGAGGACATCCTCCGGAAGGCGCGGGAGGCTGGTAAGGTGCACGTGGAGGGATCGGAGGTGCAACTGTACCCAGACCTCTCGCCCGCCACGCTGGCATACAGACGGGCCTTACGCCCCTTCACAAGGCAACTACAGGCAAACAAGATACGCTACCGCTGGCGTTTTCCGACCGGGCACCAGGTCCACACACCTAGAGGCCCGCTAGACATCAGAGAGAGAGCAGACCTAGACGAGGTGGCAAGGGAACTCCAAATAACACCGGCACAACTACAATGGCCGGACCCACTGGCACTATACTCCTTAACACGAGGTCAGGAGAGCCAGGCCGAAGAGAGGCCCACACCGAGAAACACCCGCCAACGAGCGCTAGGCCCACGAGGCCAATAACCAAGAGACACCAAGGCAAAGAACCCCTACTACCGCATAAACATGGCACGAGACACTATAACACGAGACATTGCATCCCGAAACCACTCAGGTGGGAACCCAACTCTTTTGCAAGAACCGAACTAGCTCACGGAACCTGACCCACGTGACGGCCAAGCTATGGCACATACCCTGCCCGGACTCCAACCACCATGTTAACAACCCCGCTGGGACAGGGCGATCCACTATGGACATAGCACACGAGGACTCTGCCCCAACCCCAGTGGACACCCCTGCCTGCCCAAGCTGTGGACTGTCCAGCGTTGCCCGGAGAAACTGCTCATAGATCAAGCCACAGAACTGATCGCGCTATAGCGCAATAGACTGCCGTAAACACTAATAAACGCAAGTACACAGCCTTAACGGCTATACCAATGTATGGGAGATTTAGAGAGAGGAACGGGTTGGGATACCAGTCACACCAGGGCCACACTAGCTCACTTGAGTGGGGAACTGAGGGCAGTAGTGGGGTGACAGACCGACCCGGGCAACCGCACCCCCAACGGACCTGTGACGACCTACCCAGGAGCAGGCGGGGAGGCAGGGGCCCGGCTCGCTCGGAAACCCCACAGGGAACACACACACAGGACCACACGCCTGCACTCCACCTATAACTGACCGCGACAAGGGGACAGGGCAATATACAAGCGGGCTGGGGAGACACGTACGGACTAACCACCCTCCCACCAAGCTGCAACGCCACAGACATAACGGGAAGCGAAGACTAGACACGATAACAACATACCACGGTCACAGAACCGCTATCGGAAAGCGGAGCGTAACTCCTGACCACTGACCACGACACACATAGACACAGGGGACTTTGCCAATCCATGATGCCGATTGGAGATAAAAGGTTGCATTAGGCAAGTTGACAATTGTCGTATGTTGATAGAAATGCAATGTTGTATGTATGTTAAAATTGCTCGGCGGATACCCTGAGGGTACTGATACCGCCTATGTGTCTCATCAATAGGGGACTACAAGTTATCCTTAGCAAATTGTTACTTGTTAGAAGATATATGCTATGCAATGTTAAGTGAGTTAAATGCTATAAATGTTATAAATGTTATACAGATGCTCAGACGTCCTAGGCGAGGACACACCAAACCCGACCTAACACCAGACCGAGCCTTGAAGGGAAGACCCAGGGGACTGTCGTGACTGGACCACCCAGACCCGAAAGTAACGACAGGACAGGTAACCCAGGACTGACGACCTAGGGAAACCACGACCCGCTGAGAGACTTCAGCCTTCCTCCCACTACCCCAAGGGACTGGCGACGTGCCCAAGTGACCGAGACCCAGAGCCGGTGCCAGGCTCACACCTCGGATCCACTTGTTCGCCTACACCCTACCGCCACTGAGCGAAGTACCCCCCCCCTCCCCCCACTGACCCCACCCCCCCCCACCCCACCCCACGCACAGATCAGACCGCGACAACTCGCAACCCACACAGACTAACCGGACCGACGACTCACGGACAGAAAGGCATGTCACTCACGCCAGCCGATCTCAAAATCCTATCCATAAATGCCAGAGGGCTAAACAAGCCCGAAAAGAGATCAACAGCACTCAAAGAATTCCACACCTCTAGGGCCTCCATAGTCTACATACAGGAAACTCACTTTAGGGAAGGGGCGAGACCTAAACTACAAGATCACCGATACCCCATGGGCTATTTCAGTAACTATCACGGCAGCAAAACAAGGGGGGTAGCGATCCTACTCCACAAAGGTCTCCCCTTCCAGGAAAAGGAGACTAGGACCGACCCAGAAGGAAGGTTCGTCTTCCTGAAAGGCACGATAGCGGGACAAACCTACACTCTAGCTAACGTCTACGCCCCGAATAGGAGACACCATCAGTTCCTTGCGAAAATCCTACGCACACTCACAAAATTTGCCGAAGGCATACTGATCCTGGGAGGCGACTTCAACTTAGCCCTCGACCCGAGATGGGACACATCATCGGGAACCTCGCACATACCAACACAACAACTGACAGCACTCAGATCACAACTCACCAAACACAAACTGGTAGACTGCTGGAGGGCCTACCACCCGGATGAGAGGGATTACACCTTCCATTCCCACCCACACAACTCATACACTAGAATAGATTACTTTTTCATGCAGCAATACCATCTCCCACTCACCAAACACGCTGAAATAGGCACGGCGACATGGTCAGATCACGCCCCAGTCACACTCACGATGACATCACCCGTCTTTAGACCCAAGGAAGCCAGGTGGCGCCTGAACGAACACCTCCTCACGGTTCCAGACATCAAGTCAGACATTGGGAAAGTCCTGCGAGAATATTTCACCCTCAACATGCCGTCCCAAACGACCCCCACGATCACCTGGGAAGCCCATAAAAGCGTAGTAAGGGGCCACTTCATTCAGAAAAGCGCCCACCTTAAAAAACAAAGAGAGGCCGCCATGACATCGATACTAACAGACATACACAAACTGGACACTCTAAATAAAAACAACCAGACGGACGAACAACTAAGCGACCTACTCGCATTACGCAGGGAACTGTCCACACTACTACAAGCGAAGCACCATAGAGACGCGAGACGCCACAAAATGTTCTTCTCCCTACACGGTAACAAAAGCGGCAGGCTTCTGGCCCGCATGTTGACAAAACGCAGACAATTGACCTGCATAGATCGAATTAGAGATACCAATGACACGCTCCAACGCCACCCCTCAAACATCCAAGAAGCGATAAGAGCTTACTATGCGAAGCTCTATACGCTCCCGAGACCACAGACACAACCAGCACACAAACGCCTCCTGGACACTATCAACGAATACTTAGACACACACACGCTACCCACACTAGATAAGACTACAGCGGACCACCTAGACGACGAGATCACCCCAGAGGAATTGGCCATGGCTGTTAAGCAGACAAAACCAGGTAGAAGCCCGGGCCCAGACAGCCTACCCTTATGCTACTACAAGACATTTGCAGAAATACTGTACACCCCTCTCCTAGACACGTTCAATGCAATAAAAGGGGGACACCAGTTTACCAAACAATCCTTAGAGGCACATATCACCATCATCCCCAAAGAAGGGAAAGACAGCGAACACTGCAGTAATTATCGACCCATCTCGCTCATAAACAGCGATCTGAAACTACTGGCCAAAATATTAGCTACTAGATTACAAACCCACATACCCACACTGGTACATCCGGACCAAGTGGGGTTTGTGGGGGGGAGAGAAGCCCGAGATAACACCATCCGCACCCTCTCCCTGATACACGCCCACAATCGGCGACCGGAGGGCCTTCTCCTGCTGTCTACGGACGCGGAGAAGGCCTTCGACAGAGTGAACTGGACCTACCTCTTCCAGACCCTCACACGCACAGGACTAGGCCCGGGCATTATGGGGTGGATAAGAGCGCTATACACGCAACCGTCGGCCCGAGTAGTGGTCAATGGAGCACTAACAGCACCTTTTGACATACACAATGGCACCCGCCAGGGCTGCCCCCTATCGCCAATGCTCTTTGTCCTCGCCCTCGAACCGTTCTTGGTAGCCATCAGAAATAACCCGGACATTAGCGGAATACCCTTAGGAAAAACACACCACAAAATAGCCGCATATGCCGACGACCTACTATTCTATGTAACCAATCCCGAAATAACACTCCCTAATATCCTTAAGGCCTTCCAAGAATTTGGCAGAATCTCCAACCTAAAGATTAATTTTACAAAATCCTCAATACTAAACATTTCGGTACCCTCCCAGAGGGAACGGCCACTACGCCAACACTTTACACTACAATGGGCGAACCAAAAGATCAAATATTTAGGAATCTGGTTAACGCGAACTGGCGGGGACATGTACAGGGAAAACTTTATCCCTATCCACACTAAATTCCGGGAGGAAATGCGAGAATGGGCATACCCACACATCTCCTGGTTGGGGAGAATTCAGGTAGTCAAGATGAACTTCCTCCCCCGGCTACTATACTTATTTCAGACCATCCCCATGATAGTCCCACGCGCATTCTTCGCATCACTGCGGACAGCCGTGGGTCAATATGTGTGGAATGGTAAAAGACCCAGACTCAAACATACACTTTTGACGCAGCCCAAGAACAAAGGGGGACTAGCCCTACCAGACTTCTTCCTTTACTACAAGGCATGCCACCTCCTACGGATCATTGAGTGGACTAAAACTGGGACACGAAAGCTGTGGAAGCAGGTAGAGACGCACATGATAGGGACTCCCGTCGAGGCCCTACCGTGGCTACCCCCAAGACCACAGACGAAGGGGACGGAAGACCCCACATACACAAGAGCCACTCTTCAGGAATGGCATCGCGCCAAAGGTAGGCACAGCCTAACAACATACCCATCACCCCTACTCCCACTGACACACAACCCAGCTTTCCCCCCAGGAGCGGACCCGAAAGCATTTCGACCGCTGATCCAGGACCCCACACCTAGACTCCGACATGTTTACTCGGCCAGGGGCCTCAGCTCACTCAATGAACTGAGAGCGACCACGGAACACACACTCCTCATGCGCCTGAAACACAGACAAATACAGAGCTATATAGCCACTCTCCCACAAGGGGAGATACTAACGCGCCCCCTCACAGCCTTCGAAGAAATCAGCCTAAACCCAGACCCAATAGCCCATGGGGTATCTGTCATCTATACTATGCTCCTGACACAAACACCAGTGACACAACCGAACTTCAAAGGGAAATGGGAACAAGATCTAAACCGCACTTTTACCGAGACTGAATGGGAAAAAATCTGCTATTTGACACACCACTGCTCCAACTACAGCAGAACGCAAGAGACGGCATATAAGCTACTGACTAGATGGTACCGCACCCCAGCGACACTAAACGCTATAACACCAGACCAATCCCCATTATGTTGGAGATGTGGTGGGGCAAGGGGAACACTGCTACATATTTGGTGGGAGTGCGACAAAATAGCCCCGTTCTGGCAGGGCATACACGCAATGACGAAACACTTTTCCGACAACCCCCCCCCCATGAACCCGGCTGAAATGCTACTACACCACACTAGGGTACCCCAATCCAAATACAAAAAAGCAATGACTATACGCATCCTCAACACGGCCAAAGCAATCATCCCACAATACTGGAAAACACCAGTGACACCATCACTAGAGGTATGGTTCACACAAATGGAAGAACTGAGGTCCCAGGAAGACCTCTATCACTCAGCCAAAGACACGCACCAATCATATGTCAACACTTGGACCCACTGGCTATTGTCGACAGCAACTCCGGACTTTAGAGACCGGCTGAGACACTAATGAAACTAGGAGAGAAAGGGACAGACGCCTACCGACGACCTGACGGCAGACAGACGACGGACGACCCGACGACCTAAACCCTCCCCCTCCCCTCCCCTTCTGCCCCCCCCCCTCAAGCCCCTGAAGGGACCACAACCAGAGAAGTAAGGACATACCGCATGCAGAGGGCCAGCTAACGGACCACCCTAAGTCAACTACTGACATGGGTATCGCACCCACTGACGCACAAGGCATAGTAGGGCCACAAACCAGTACACAGATAGAGCTAGACATACAGAAACCCTACTACAAGGGAGACAGGGAACCCAACACAAGACCGTAAGGAAATACCTGAACTACAACACACCTTCCCCCCCCCCTCGCCCACACTGAAACCAGACAATCGGATAAAAGCATCAAAAGGATCTGCGAATCCATTTCAACAGGGGGCCTGCGAGCCCGCATATCGACTATATGTGTTAACGTTGACAACTTTACAACCGGCCGCCACAAGGCACGGTACCTACTTGCTAATATGACATGCCTGTATTCGGAGACCTGCGAGTCCCACATTGTTACCTTATGCTACTTTCTAATATCGCAATACCACTTTATATTATCGAAATACCAATAAAAATATATTTACAAAAAAAAAAGATGCCTGGTCGCAAATGTACAACATCGCAAAAAAAGTCCGGTCCTTAAGGGGTTAAAGCTCTGACCTCAATCGGCAAAGCAATATTGTAATGGTGTCCATTGCAATCTGCTATCTGTACTTGCTGCTCTCAAAAATTCTGAATATGTTCAGAGATTTCTTGGGCAATAATAAATCCCCAAAAAACAACAACTTTGCATTTATGCTAAACTTGCCGGTTGTAAATGTATTCTGTATATTTCTTGACATAAGTACTTGTACTTAAATCTGTTTAACAAAGCTGTTTATATTGTGGCAAAAATATATATATTTATTATTATTTATTTATTTATTTATTTTAACATTGCCTAATTTTTAAAGATACCTGAATATTTAATTAAATATCCTTTATATGTCTTTAAGGTATAAAATATCTGCAAATTAAGATTATATACAAAAATGCATGTTCTGGATGTTCCCACAATACCTCTTCTATTATCATAATTTTTCTTTTTTTTCTTTTTTAAGTGTGAAATCTGATTCATTTTAGGATGAGCACCCCAGTTTCAGAGGCTTCTTTGGAGGTGACAACAGAAAAGTATAGATTCTATAAAATACATATGAGGGGGCTTTGGACAGTAAAGTTACTTTAATTATACTTTTCCTATAGCAGATATGATATGATATGTGATATGCAATGGGATTTACTATATCAGAGCATTATCACTTTAATTGACACTGCATTTTTTTCTATGCATTATTCTTTATGCATTATTATTTTACTTTATTTTCTTAAATTGTAATGTCTGTTTAGAATATTGCAGGCTTTGCAATATCAAATTAATTTTGCAGTATATATATTCACAATGCTCTTACAACATATTATTAAAATTAGCCTCTTTCAGAATTGTAGAATATGTGGTGGAACTGAATCCCCATATATGAGATTTAAAACTGTATTTTTATTTCTACGCTGTGCCCTAATCTGTATTTATATACATAATTGCGGCAGCATATAGCTTTTAAAGAAGCAATTATTTCACCCATCATGTGTGGTTGACTGTGGACTTTTTTAAAACCTATTCTTTATTTTTATTTTTTTTATAAATCTGTTTCTGGCTCTGAGAGAGCAGGCTGCTGAATGCATGTAAATGCTATTATTACCTAGTCTATGTATATTTATTTATAAACAACATTGGTGTATTTATTTTATTTTATGTGTTATGAAAACCTAGTTTATGAAATTCACTGAGATTACATGTGTCTGATCTGATTACAGTCAGTAGTACAATATCATTGTTCTAATTTCCTTACTGCTAGCACTACAGGTACAGTGGGATAGTACCACTGATTTAAGTAAGCTTTCCCTTTTAAAATTGGTGGGTTTTAATCCTGCCATTGCAATAGACTAAAGACTGTACCTGAGTAAGCAAAGTCATTATGAGCAGGAATTGTGCACTTTAAATAGTAGAATACTTATGGTATTCTAGTGAATTGGGCTGGTTGCTTAACACATCATTTAGTATATTTTGGTCACATTATTTAACATTTTATTTAAATAAGCCTTTAATAATTTCAGTTTAAAAGTTATCATTGTATAGTTACAATTTTATTTTGCCCTGATTTATTTTACATATATATTATTTTTAATCATTTTATAAATATTTATTTTTGCAGAGCATTTAGAGAAGCAAAGGGTGTATAACCACATGTTGCCCTTTTTTCTAGGAGGGTAGTATAATTTCAACTCTGTTAAGGAAAAAATATGAGCTAGTTATCATATATTATATAAAATATATGCTGCAGTGTACTGCATTGTACTGCACTGAATGTATTTAAAAGCCATGTCTTTCTCTTTATGGCTGTATGTAATAATGTTGTTCATAATTTGGAATATAAACCAACGACTTCTCAATTCCTTGGAATGTTTACATGTCTCCTATCTCCGCAACCTTGGCTGGAAACTCCAGACTCCAAAAATAGTTATGCTGTTATAATTCCTGATTTTCAATCAACAGCTAGCGTAACTGACAGTATGTAAATTATCACTGTTTTATAAAACTTTTCATATATAGTGGACATTAGAATCCAGAACGCAGTAATGCAATAATTAAAAGTCCTGTCTGTCTGTTGCATGAATGTTTTCATTAGGCCACATTGCAATTTTCTTTGCATTCTTGGAATTAGACTTCAAATTTCATCGCTCTGTCTTATCACTTTTCTTTTGACAACATTTTGCATTCATCTTTTTCCTGGGCATGCATACTAAGCAGCTAAAAAGAGAACATATCCTTCTGTCTGCAATCCACTGTCCTGGAACTAATGGGCCATGCTGTGCTGGTGTATTAGGCATATCAGGGAGTTTACCAAATATGTATATTTGCTCTCTTATGATATTAAGATCCACAATTTCAGCATTGTATGCTAATTACAATGTACCTGTCACCTGAACTTAAAGTGCCTTGTACAAGTTCACATTAAAATCATCTCTAATGATGAAGATCTCTCTCTGAGTCTGAGCTACAAATAGCTCAATAGATTCTTGATATTTCAAGATTTGTGCCATGACAAAGTATTGTGTCTTCTCTTAAGTATAAGAGGTTACCTAGGTATTTATTATTTTTTATTTAAAGCTTCCAAGTACAAGTCCCTTCGTGGTCGCCAATTGTAACCGCTGGCGGTTCCCTTATTTACCACTATAATGTCTTAAAGCATAGAACTTAGTAGGGCTAACAATACAGATATCTTAGCCATAATTTTATATAGTTAGTGTTAGAGATCCTCTATTTAACATATATAAATAATTGAGAATACAATATGAAATAAGGATTGTCTTGGAAGCAATAGTTTTGTCTTTTAGATATGTATTATATAAAAATATAAATATAGACATATAAAATCCATTATAGCAGAGTTTATAAGATGAAATTAAATGCTTGCAAATATCATTAATAGGTTAACATACCCTTCTGAACATGTCATCATGTCAGCCTCTCAGTCATTTTAAGATGGAGCAGCGTCTGCCTCCAAGTCTCTCCTCTGTGTCTTAACATTTAAAAGTACACCTATTTATACCTTAGGTGTCGTCATTTTACGGTCACTGTAGTTCATATATGAAAAAGTTACTTTTTTTACTTTATTCATTTTAGGACCACCCTTAATTTGGCAAACATACAAGGCCATAACTAAAGGGTGCCTACGTCATGGAAATTTTCCTGACTTAGTTCAAGATGGCATCTTAAAGTCTGAATAGCTTATCTGTTGTTTATACTAAGACGTAAGTGCACAGTCGTGGGAGATTCCCGGATTTGGGGAAGTTCCATTAACTTGGGGTTACCACCGTATATTGTGTACTGAAAGAGTCATAGGATAGCCTTGAAGCTTGTTTATGCATTATTGTTATTGTAATTCATCTGGGACAAAATGGCGCAAACATATTATGCACTGAGGTTATTGCTTAAAGAAACATCTATGAAAAACATGTTCCATTTCTAACACCTTGTCAATTTGCAATATCTCTTAAAGACAACGTACACAGTTTAAAAATACAACGTTTCATTCTAAAACTTGTAATATTTGCATTTGCCCATAACAGCAGGTATACTGATTTATCATTATACACGTGTCCCAATTCTGCAGCTGAGATTAAGTTGGATAATGCACAGATAATGGCTTCTTCCAAGCACTAAAGTGTTTAAAATTACGATCTGCTTTAGAAATAACAGGAAATCATGAAAAATATGCAAACTGTAAATACAATACATTGGAATGTATTAAATGTACCTTTATTTCAAAGCCTCAAGCTATTATACCATCTTGGAGACTAACAAATGCAAAGAGCAGGAGATCTCTACGTGCAGCATCTTCTGGTAGACAGGTCAACATCCCTGAGGAAAACATAAATAAAATGGTAATTCAGCCAGAAAATTCACTTTTTATTTCTTAAGTGCAGAAAGACCATTCTAGAAATATGAAAAATAAATTTACGTACATTATGTTTAGCTTTGTGCACCGTTTATTTTTATTAGTTGTATTGAGTGTTTTAATTACAAATTGGCAGTAACCATTTTTTAAAGTTACATATAGTAGATTTAGCTGGTTTGTAGTTGTATTTGAAACTATTTTTATAACATTCTGACACTCATTTACAAAGTTGTGAAATAGTTGCATGATTCTCATTCTCTCCGAGCTCCCAATGTAGGTGGAACATGTGCTGAAAGGGGTTAACAGTAGAATAAAAAGGTAACACAAAGAAGTGCGTGTACTTTGGGTTAAAATCTTTCTCAAAATACTGTAACATGTTTTAGATGGACTTCTGTCACCCACAAGGTTAAGTTTTATTGTTTAACCCCTTAAGGACCAAACTTCTGGAATAAAAGGGAATCATGACAAGTCACACATGTCATGTGTCCTTAAGGGGTTAACCTTAATGAAGCTGAGTTTGACATGTCTCTCATTCTCCTGGCATTCAAAGTTTTATTTTATTGTTAAAGATAGCACATCTCCAGATCCTGAACTTGTCCTTCCTGTCTTAAGGATTAGCATCATATTAATTAACACCACTAGCAAGATTGAAAGAGTCACCTGAAGCATCACATCCATTTCAACTTAATGAAGCTCTTTTGCTTTATGTAAATCTTGTGAATATATGAAGACCCTGTCTGCACATATATAAATAAGCAATATTCCAAAAACTAAAAATACACACACATATATATATATATATATATATATATATATATATATACATATATATATATATATATATATATATATATATATATATATATATATATATATACTGAAACGTCAACACTTCTGAAAACTTGATGTTACAATAAAAAGCACAATTTAAAACATTGCTGAGTCCTGTGAGTGCACTTCAAAAAGATATTATATATTCCAAAGTCGGAGTTAGCACCCAGGCAACAACAAGACCGGGAGCAGTGAATGTGGGATACATGGAAAATTATATATATATATATATTTTATTTTTTTTATTTTTTATTTATATATGTACAAGTAATGAAATCTCTGCACTCAGCCTATATTCAGTATGTATAACTTGCCTGGGTTCATCCATGTATATTTAGATTAAATAAAAAAAAAGAATCCTGGTGTGCTCAAATATACTTAATATTTCTTCTATTATTTGCTTGGCATAGTATCTGATCAACAATTCAACCTCCTCTGGGTCTTTCTCAAGATTTTTTTAATTTGAAAATCGTTTGTGTTTCCAGCTCAATGTACCATTTTCCTCTCTGCTTACAAGCAATGAAGATGTCAGAAAAACTATTGTTTCTTTCCATAATGAAGCTAGAAGAAATGCTAAACCCTCTGCACAGAACATGGTAAGCTTATGTTAAACTTAAATAAACCCTGCTGGTTAGTTTAGCTAGTTCTCTTTAAGTTATTATTATTATTATTATTATTATTATTATTGGTATTTACATAGTGCCAACCTATTCTGTAGTGCTTTTCAATATTATAATGGGGATATTTAATAAATAAATGAGACAATTATAAAATGTTGCAGGAACAATGTCTTGATGAGAACCCTGCTCAAACGAGCTTACAGTTTAGAGGAGGTCTAGTATAGAACCACAGTAGAAGAGCCTGGGAGTTATAGATCCATATCACTCATAAATGTAGACCTCAAACTTTTTACTAAACTGCTTGCCACTAGAATGAAACCCCTCCTAGAGGGACTCACCCATCCTGATCAGGTAAGTTTCATGCCGAAAAGAGAGGCCAAAGATAACACCACCAAAATTATGAATCTGATCCACATGGCCCACCTGACCAAAAAGCCCTCCATATGGGTCTCCATAGATGCAGAGAAGGCATTTTACAGGGTGGATTGACCATTCCATAGATTAACGTTAGTAACGCTAGGGTTCAGCCAGAGGTGGATCAATAGGATAGCTTCTATATACTCCATCAACTCCATCATACTGAAGGTCAATGGACAATTATCTAAGCCCTATGACATTCAAAATGGCACAAGATAGGGATGTCCCCTGTCCCCTGTCCCCCCTTTTATTTACACTTACTCTAGAACTGTTCCTACAAGCCATATGACTCAATAACGCCATCTGGGGTTATTAATGTAATACCGCCTACCATAAAGTATCGGCTTTTGCGGGCGATCTACTGTTCACCATCCAAGACCCGAACTCTTCACTCCCACCTAATGTTGAGAAAAGTGAAATTCTCAATCTCAACACCCTAACACGCATTATCGATTCTCTAAAACAGAAATTCCTATTTAAGTGGACATCGAAAGGTATTAAACACCTAGGGGTCGTACTAACACCTACCGTCTCCAGGTTATATGACGCCAACTTCCCATCCCTCCTACAATCTATTGATACTGACCTCCTGAGATGGAACATGCCCAATTTCCGCTGGTTGGGATGTATAAACATACCTATGATTCTTTATCTCCTCAACACACTACCCATAATGGTTCCAAATACATTCTTCCAACAAACGCAAGCACTATTGACTAAATTTATATGGGCACTTAAAAAAAACATGCATTGCATTCATTACTCTAGCGAGGTGTGTGGGGGGGGGAATGGGAGTACCAAACTTCATTCTCTATTACTATGCGGTACACCTGGGATACATAGTGGATTGGTCCACGAGACCGACAGCAAAACAGTGGATAGTGCTAGAACAGTCATTCCTAGGGCCGCCATTACAAGCTTTGTCCTGGCTGGTGTCACAGCATCACTCTACAGATGTCCCACACTAAGTGTAACTATATGAGTGTGGAAAAAAAGTTGCACATTACCCCAACATGGCTTTGACCATATCCCCACATTACCTAATAACACATAACTCAAGCTTTCCGACAGGTGAACAGGGATGGTTGTTTCCAACCAACACACAACAGGGAGACCCCCCCTTATATGCTACGGTTCCACTTATACACCAACTCCAGCTTACCTTAACTTGATGCATTAGCCTCCTCTGATGCCCCCATGCAACTGCACCAACTGAAACACTTTATTCTAATGCTGCAAATCCTGAAAACAGTTCCCAGACCAGAAAAATAATTCGAACGATTATGCTCATCTGGAGGACCGATCCCAAAAGTACTTCCCACCTGCCCCAAGCTATTACAGCCCATGATCTATCCTAATCCACATTCATTCACGATTCCATGGAATAACATGATAATCCCCCCCCCCCCCCCCGCTAGATGCTAAAACATAGAGCACCGTATTCTCCAGGACGTTTCACTCACACATATGCGTTCCTCTACAGGAAGCAAATTATAAAATACTGGCTAGGTGGTATATTACACCAGCAGACCTACACACATACCAACCCAAGCTATCAGCAATGTCTTGGAAATGCCTGAAAGCGGTGGGCAACTTTCACCACATATGGTGACATTGCCCGATGGTGCAACCATTTTGTGAGGAGGTGAGGACCCTCATGCGACAAGTGATGGGGGATGCTCTGCCCCTTGATGTACCCTCACTGCTTTTGAACAATGTACCCATCCCCACAGCTAGATACAAATCCTCAGTGACATATTTCATCCTTACAGCAGCTAAAATGTAAATGAAAAATCTCTAGAGGGTTCCCAAATCCCCAACAACCAGAGACCTCATTGCCCGCGTAGATCACCTTCACACTCTGGAGGAGCTGCGCTGGGCCTCACTGGGTAAATCCTCAAAATTTAGAGACATATGGCAGCCATGGACAATTTACATGACGAAGAGTAATCCTCCTAGCCCATTTCCACAACAGCAATCCAGAAGACACTCAGGGCTGGACACGGTGCTACATAACTGATTGACCCATGGCTCGTTCAACCCACACTAACACAAACCCCCCCGTTCACAAAGACCGATTTTTAGAATCATACACCCCCCAGAGAGAGATGTTGGGTCAACCTGCTTAGGGAGTGGCGGCGCAGGACAAATTAAAATTGTCACATAGGGTACTTCTACATACAAGACAGACAACTTAGGTAAATTGACAACCCAGCACATGAAGCAACCACGGTTTTAGGTTTCAGGTTTTATGTTAAATTATTGTTTCTTTCTAAAATGTTATATGACTGGATTATACTATGTGAGCATGTGAACCAGACTCTAGCTTCTGCAGTGGGACACATGCCCTGCCCTCATGTGGTATTTCTTATTATTACAAAAAAGCTAAACCAGAAGCTAGCGGCAGGATTTTCAACCGCACAATGATTATTAGAGATATTTGTAACCACATATTGATGCCCAAAATGCAATTTCTGTACACCAATACTCTATGTCAATATGAATATATTATACGAATGTGATCAGCTGCAATGTACCATGTCTAATAGTTTATGTAAATCCAATAAAAATATAATAAATAAAAAAAAAAGAAACACAATAGAAGGGCATTGAGAGGATAGCAACCAAACAACAAGATGGGAAAGTAGCAGAACTGGAAGTGAGAGTGGAGTGTGGTCGTTTAGGAGAGAGCAAGAGACAGATTTGCGATATAGATATTACCCATCTTGGGACAAATGACTTGGCTCGCAATGAGGTTTCAGAGGTAAAGGAAGTTTTTTGTGTTTTTGCCAATGATATACGTCAGGTTGCTTCCATACTGTCATTCTCTGAAGTTCTGCCTGTGCATAACCCTCAGAATGACAGGCAGATGCGTATTAGGGACTTTAACTTGTGGCTTGGTGACTGGTGTCGGGAGCAAGGATTTGGCTTCATTTCTCATTGTAGCTCTGTTTGGAATGGAAAAAACTGTACAAAAAAGATGGTTTGCATCTTTCTCAAAAGGGAACAAATGTTCTCAGTGAGTAGTTCATAGGTTTTGCTGGGATGTATTTAAGCTAGGAGCAGGGGTGCAAAAGGGTGTTGAAACATCAATCCAATTGCCCCCCAAAACAAGGACAAAAGTCATGTCTACAAATGCTCACAGTTTAGGGAATACGATCCATGAACTTGTGGCAATAATGGCCACTCATAATGTAGATTTAGTTGCTGTTACTGAGATATGGTATAATGAGAAAAATGACTTGGACATAGGAATATCAGGGTACTCTTTATATAGAAGAGACAGGGAAGGCAAGAAAGGGAGAGGGGTGGCCCTGTATGTGAAGGATAGCTTAAAATCTAGCCTAATAAACGTTAGTGATCCGAAGATAGAGTTGGGTTACGCAAGAATTTGGTAATCACCCAGTAACTCGTGTAGGTGTGATTTATAGGCCCCCCCAGGACAAATAGAATAGTTAGATAATCTACTAGTTGAGGAATTAGCTAAAATGACAATGAATGGGGAAGTTATCATCATAGGTGACTTTAATCTTCCTGATGTGAACTTGAAAACCAGAATAGCTGCTTGTGCCAGGAGCACACATATTCTAAACTAGGATCCAGTGATCATCAGTCAGCGTGGTTTAATATAAGAACAGTGACTGAGTCACACCACACAAAAACAAAATTCTTAGACTTTAGAACAACAGACTTTTCTAAAATTAGAATATGTGTATAGGAGTCATTATCAGACTGGAGCAGTTTAACCCCTTAAGGACCAAACTTCTGGAATAAAAGGGAATCATGACATGTCACACATGTCATATGTCCTTAAGGGGTTAAATGGAGTCCAAGAGAAATGGGATTATTTAAATGTTGAACTGCTGAAGGCAACAGAAAATTGCATTAGGCTTGTCAGTAAAAGCAAAAAATTTAAGAAACCACTGTGGTACTCAGATGTGGCCAAAATAGTAAAAAACTAAAATTTAGTAGTTAGTAATTATAAACAAACCCAGAGTGAGGAAGATAGGCAGATCTATAAGATTAGGCAGAAAGAGGCTAAGCAAGTTATAAGAGCTTCCAAATCACACAAAGAAGAGAAAATAGCACACTCGGTAAACAAGAGGGACAACACATATATTTGGATACATAAATAAGAAAAGGAAAGTAAAACAAGGATTAGTTAGATTAAAAACAAAAGAAGGAAGGGATGTAGAAGAGGATAAAGGTCTAGCTGACTGCCTCACTGAATATTTTTGTTCAGTATTTACAGATGAAAATGAAGAAATGTTAGGAAAAAGGAGAAATGAGTCATTTGTTACATGTGGGTTTACAAAGGAAGAGGCTCTATTTCAACTGTCAAAAGTAGAGACAAATAAGTCAATGGGGCCTGGTTGAATATACCTAAAGTTATTAAAAGAGCAAAACCATTAACAGATTTATTTAACCAATCATTATTAACAGGAGTAGTCACAGAAGATTAGAAGTTAGCAAATGTTGTGTCCATTCACAAGAAAAGTAGTAGGGAGGAGTCGGGCAACTATAGGCCAGTAAGCCTTACTTCAGTAGTGGGGAAAGTAGTGAAAACCATGTTAAAGGATAGGATTGTTGAACATCTAAAATAACATGGATTTCAAGATCAGAGACAACATGGGTTTACTTCAGGGAGATCTTGCCAAACTAATCTTATTTTTTTTTTTATGTTATTAAGTAACTAAAATAGTAGATCAGGGTGGTGCAGTAGACATTGCTTACCTAGATTTCAGTAAGGCTTTAGGTTTGTATTCCAATATTGTTGAATGGGTGAGGTAGTGGCTTAGTCACAGGCAACAGAGGGTTATAGTCAATGGAGTATATTCAAAGCATAGTCTTGTCACCAATGGGGTACCTCAGGGATCTTACTTGGGCCCATTCTTAATATTTTTATTAGTGATATTGCAGAAGGTTTTGATGATAAGGTATGTCTTTTTGCTGATGATACTAAGATATGTAACAGGGTTGATGTTCCAGGAGTGATGAGCCAAATGGCAAATGATTTAGGTAAACTAGAAAAAATGGTCAGAGTTGTGGCAACTGACATTTAATGTGGATTAGTGCAAGATAATGCTTCTTGGACGTAAAAACCTAAGGGCAGAGTACAGAATATTTGATAGAGTTCTAACTTTAACATCTGAGGAAAGGGATTTAGGGGTAATTATTTCAGATGACTTAAAGGTAGGCAGACAATGTCATAGAGCAGCAGGAAATGCTAGCAGAATGCTTGGTTGTATAGATGAGGTATTAGCAGTAGACGAGGGAAGTGCTCATGCCATTGTAGAGAACACTGGTCAGACCTCACTTGGAGTATTGCTCCAGCATGCCAGTCAGGCTCTTTACATTGCTGTCCACCAGGGTGCTACAGTATCCAGGCCCGGATTGGCCATCGGTGGGCAGCGATGGCCACGGGCCGAGGCCGGCCGGCCGGTCCATGCAGAGCCGGCCCCGCTGTGTTCCATGAAGGGCCGGTGGGGAGATCAAAGATCTCCCTCACCAGCCCACATGCTGTCAAATGCGGCCACAGGGAGAGAGGGAGGGAGATAGCCAGCCTCTGGGGAGGAACCCGGCAGAGCTCTAACTTGCAGCTCCGCCGGGTTTCTCTCGCGAGATCGGGACTGTTGCCATGGACCACCATGGATGGATGGCAGCAGCCCCCCCCTCCAGGCTGCAGGTAAGAAGGGGGGGAAGGGAGGGAGGGGGGATATAATGTCAGTTTTTTTTTTCTTTATTAAAAAAATAAATACATCAATATTGGCCTCCCCCAACACACAATCCTTACAAACACACACATCACCCTCACACAGCACCCTAACACACACACATCACCCTAACAGACAGCACCCTAACATACAGCACCCTAACACACACACACACACACACACAGCACCCTAACAGACAGCACCCTAACAGACAGCACAGCACTATAACAGACAGCACAGTACCCTAACAAACACACAGCACCCTAACACACAAACACAGCACCCTAACAGACAGCACCCTAACACACACACACACAGCACCCTAACAGACAGCACCCTAACACACAGCACCCTAACACACACACAGCACCCTAACATACAGCACCCTAACAGACACATCACCCTAACATATAGCACCCTAACATACAGCACCCTAACACACACACAGCACCCTAACATACAGCACCCTAACACACACACACACACATCACCCTCACACAGCACCATAACACACACAGGCACATCACCCTAACATACAGCACCCTAACATACAGCACCCTAAAAGACAGCACCCTAACACACACACACACACACACACACAGCACCCTAACACACACACACAGCACCCTGACACACACACAGCACCCTAACACACACATCACCCTAACAGACAGCACCCTAACATAAAGCCTCCCCCAACCTCCCCCAACACACAATCCTTACAAACACACACATCACCCTCACACAGCACCCTAACACACACACATCACCCTAACAGACAGCACCCTAACATACAGCACCCTAACACACACACACACACACACAGCACCCTAACAGACAGCACCCTAACAGACAGCACAGCACCCTAACAGACAGCACAGTACCCTAACACAAACACAGAGCACCCTAACACACACACACAGCACCCTAACAGACAGCACCCTAACACACACACAGACACAGACACATCACCCTAACATACAGCACCCTAACACACACACGCACAGCACCCTAACATACAGCACCCAAACACACACACACATCACCCTAACATACAGCACCCTAACACACACAGCACCCTAACACACACATACAGCACCCTAACAGACACATCACCCTAACATACAGCACCCTAACACACACACACAGCTGCCTAACATACAGCACCCTAACACACACACACACACACATAACCCTCACACA
Organism: Pelobates fuscus; assembly: GCF_036172605.1. Lineage (NCBI taxonomy): Eukaryota > Metazoa > Chordata > Amphibia > Anura > Pelobatidae > Pelobates > Pelobates fuscus. The sequence continues at coordinate 37,378,277 of NC_086318.1, read as the reverse complement.
GCACCCTAACACACACACAGCAGCCTAACATACAGCACCCTAACACACACACACACACACATAACCCTCACACAGCACCCTGACACACACATCACCCTAACATACAGCACCCTAACACACACACAGCACCCTAACATAAAGCACCCTAACACACACACACAGCAGCCTAACACACACAGCAGCCTAACACACGCAGCACCCTAACACACACATCACCCTAACACACATCACCCTAACACACACATCACCCTAACACACACACACAGCTTCCAAACAGACAGCACCTTAACACACAGCACCCTAACACACACACACACAGCACCCTAACAGACAGCACCCTAACACACACACACACACACACACACTATACTCCTCACAAATGCACACTACACCCCTCACACATACACACTACACCCTTCACACACACACACTGCACACCTCACACATACACACAGCAGCCCCCAAACACGCTGCACCACTCACACACACAATACTTCCAAACATATATGTATATATACTACAAAACCCCTCACACACATACTGCACTCCTAAAAACATTAAATTCCAGACAAACACTAGATTCCTTACCCAACTCTGGATCATCTACAGATATACACACACTAGATCTCTATATACACTCTGAATCCTCTATACACACACACACACACACACTCACTAGATCTCCTATACACACTCCTGAGTCCTTGAAACACACACTAGATCCCCTACACACAGACACTGCACCACCTACACACACACTACATTTCTGATATACACACTCTGGATCCCCTATGCACACACTCGATTCCATGTAAGCAACACATAGTGTCTCCATAAATGGGATACACTACATTTCTACTATACACACTCTGGATCCCCTATGCACACACTCAATTCCATGTAAGCAAACACAGGCCCTGGAAGAGCATTGAACTAACATGCTCACTTTGAGATGGGGCGTGCTTGTCATTGGGGATGACAAAACACACCCTATCTGGCCCCGCCCCCTTTTCAGTGGGCCTCTGTGAATAATAAATGCCCGGGACAAATTTTTTCCCCAGTCCGGCCCTGACAGTATCTACTTTTTTTTGTCTGCTTCTGATTCCTTGCCTGGATGGCGCAGTGCTGAACCACCTGCAGCCCCTTACCAATTTGCGTCAGTTGCTCCTAATCAGCAGGCTGTAAAAGTCAGCTCTGTCTGAGGCCTGGTATCTGGTTGTTTTGTTTTTGCTTGCTGTGTATTTGTTACTCTGCTGACTGATTTCTTGGACTCTGACCTCTGCCTGCCTTACCCATTATGATACTCTGCTGCCAGCCCTGACTTCTGCTTCTCGTCTGACCCTACTTTTGGATTATCCCTTCATCTGTACTGTGCTTTGGTTTTTGCCTCCTCCTTGTGCCATCTCCTGCACCTTGGCTCCAACTCCCTGGTAAACTGTGACAGCAGCAGACAGGAGAAGTTGACCAGCAGAGAGGAGAGACCAAAAAGAAGCATGCCTATGAATTAGTGAAAAATATATAAAGGGCTATAATTTTATTAAAGGACACGGAGGCTCATATTATGCTTATCTCCTTCTTTATTATACCTCAGCAGCAAAGAGAAGGTATAAGACATTCATAGAAAAATACTAGAAACAAGTTCTCAAATGGTTAACACAACATTATACCCTTAACCAATGGGAACAGTCCACATATCCATAATCACCCATGTGACCTTTACTAAGTATTACCCAATTTTGCTCTCTCTACTTCAGAGGAGCTTCTGTTTGGTTTTGCTAGATTTTGAATATTCCTTTATGTATATTTCTTCATGTATATTTCATATGTATATTTATTTCAATATATTTTGTCTTTATACCCCTTTATTTGAAATAAATAAGGTTCATGTGAGTTTAACATTTCTCCTTATCATTTCCCGTCCTCCCCGGCGGTAAACCCCCTCCCCTCCCTCACCTTTCCCAGTAGTTTATTACCCGCTCACCTCACGGCAACCCGGTCCTTTCCCCTGAGTAACTCCGCTGCGGCTGTTTACCCAGCGCTGGCATTTCACAGCCGAGTGCCGCTTGCGCATGTGCAATGGCGGCCGCACAGCGCGGCGCCCATTATCACTGCCGGCACTGACAGGGATTTTGCCGCGCTTTTCCCGGCGCCCCCTACACCCTGAGGGGCGTGCGCGCTGGATTGGTTACTGGCTGTGGATGGCAGCTTGCCAGTGCTCCCTTGTGGCCATTCCGAAGGGAACACTCGGTAAGTTGACAGCCTTTGCTTGTGCCTTGCCCTGTCACTCTTAACCGGCCATAGAGATAAATTTCAAACACTCACACTTGAAGCGTGATTTTATTTCTTCCCCACATAGGGTTTAAAGGGACAGTATTACTGTGTAACATCAGAGCAAGTCTTACACATATATATATTCTGATACCATTCAGATTGCCCCTTGCTCCCACTGATAGTAGGTTTTTTGTCCCAAGCTTGCTTCAGGTACTTTGGCTAGAATGCAGCACCCCAAGGACCAGGAGGTTTCCACTCATACTGCTGCAAATAAGGACACCAAACACTGCGTGTCTCATGCTACACATCCAATCTCCCTCCAGGGAGAGGATGTGGCATCTATGGAGCAACTGAACTCGGAGGAGTTCCATTCACTCCTAGATGCGACAATGACCAAATCGGTCACCCAAGCCATCTACACGGCGATGGGGGCGATGTCAGATAACCTTACCCAATCCATCAGTAACGCCATCTTGGCATCTAGCCACAACCCTAGCGGCCTCCACCCCAAGGCCCAAGATGACAAGCCTGCATCCCTCAGCGGCCACAAGGCTACAGAAAAGACCCACCATGTGGGCAAGCAAACCTCCAAAACGAGCATGATGGACAGGTTGCGCCCTGTCACTAGTGAGGATGTGGGGCCCCTACGTAAACGAGCCACCCGCCGGGCAAAAAACGGTGAGGGCATGGAAATGGGCAAAAGCCCTAACAGAGTTATCCGACTCTGATTCGGACCCTGAGGAGGTATTGAGCGAGTCCGAATAAATCTGCTCTATTGAATCGGAGAACTCTTCTCCGGAGCGCAGCTTGGCAGTCAAACCAGCCAACATGGGTAAGGTGGCCACGGATGATTCCATCATTCTAGACCCGCAGGGTGAGCCCCTATTTAACCCGGATGACCTACAACACCCTAGGTCTACTGAATGGTTCCCAGCTGACCATGTTGCCCAATACATAAGACCAGGATTAGAAAACCCCTGGATAAAGCCACCAGGAATAAACTTAGGGCGGAATGCCCACGCCAGACGGTCCCCGATATGGCTTATGCCACACCAGAAATGGACCCTAAAATTGTCCAGTTCCTGGGAAAAGTGGGCTGGAAAGCCAAAAAAGAGCTGGATTGCTGCCTGCGCCACTGCCAGGACAAGGTGCTTGATTCCTTGGGCCTCAGCGCAAACATTTTAGACATGGTCGAAGCTGCACTCTCAGATGGCACACCAGTAGACCTCTTGGCTATCTGAGAGTGGGCGCAACACTCTATTTGCCTCATCGACAACTCCAACTCCAAAACCATCAAAAAGGAGATTCGCAGAACGTTGGCTCGCCCAACGCTCACTGTGAGACAACTAGCCAGAATAATTGGACTCCTCTCGGCCTCCATACAAGCGATCTTCCCGGGACCTCTGCATTACAGTGCCCTACAGAAACTAAAAGCCGCTCACCTACACTCAGGTCGCTCCTACTCAGACTCCGTGCCACTCGATCACACAGCCAAGGAAGAACTCAGGTGGTGGCTGCAACACATGGAAGCGTGGAATGGCAGAGCAATCTTCGGCACCGCCCCAGATTGCATAATAGAATCCGATGCCAGCACACAGGGCTGGGGAGCGCATTGTGGTCATATCTCCACAGGCGGAAGATGGTTCCAATCAGAAAGTGCACTGCACATCAACAGCCTGGAACTTATGGCAGGATAATTCGCGCTGAAGAGCCTCTTAGGTCCCACGACACATTGCTCCATCATCTTGAGGATGGACAACATATCGGCGGTGCAATACATCAACCGCCTCGGCGGCACCAGGTCCAAAATTTTAGCAGATTTAGCCACAGAATTCTGGCAATTTTGCTTGGAACGCAACATATCAGTACCAGCCGAATACATCCCAGGACTCTCGAATACCGTAGCGGATTGGAACTCCAGACACCTGCGGGATGCCAGCAACTGGTGCCTGAACCACGGTGCGTTCCTAAGGCTACACTGTGGGGCCAGATGTACATAGACCTGTTTGCGTCTCAATTGAATACACAACTTCCAGAGTTCTTCAGCTGGAGACCAGATCCAGAAGCACTAGCTATGGACGCATTCCTCCAACCATGGCTGAGCAGCAGACTGTACGCATTCCCTCCGTTTGCTCTGCTGGCACGGACCTTGGTACACCTCAACCACTCACGGACATCCCTGGTCCTCATAACGCCATTCTGGACAGTGCAGCCTTGGTTCCCTTCACTCATGGAGATGTCTATAGACCTTCCCAGACTGCTCCCCAAGAACCCACATCTCCTTTCAGATCCCGAAGGGAACCCACATCCACTGATGATGCAGGGACAACTCAAGTTGTTAGCTCCTTTCTGGGGACCCTGGGTCGTGCCAGATGTTCCACAGGCAACTCTCGAACTACTGGCGGGAGCCTGGGCTACAGGAACACGGAGATCCTACAGTCTGGCTTGGAACTCCTGGAGTGGTTGGTGCATGGAACAACAAGTGGATCCCATATGTGCCCCTGTGAACTACCTGTTACGTTTCCTTACACTCCTATACGACCAAGGCCTAGCGTACCGGACTATCAATGTATACAGGTCAGCGATATCCGCGGGACACATGTGTATAGAAGGATCCCCAGCAGGTAAACACCTACTGGTATGCAGACTCTTACGCGGGGTTAGATTTGCAAGACCTCCACAACCCCGATATACATCAGTATGGGACGTGAACCTAGTCTTAAACCTATTGGAACAATGGCAACAGAACTCTGCTCTCACACTTAAACAACTATCAGCGAAACTGGCCATGCTCTTCTGCCTGATATCATGCAAAAGAGTTTCAGACGTCCGAGCATTGGATGTTGATGCACGCTCGTTCACCCCAACGGGAGTGACATTCAACATTTCCAGACGTACTAAATCAGCGATCTCATCAGTGTCATACCCAGCATTCCCTCACAATGCAAACCTATGTACAATAGCCTGTCTCAAAGAATACGAGAAATGGACACAGGCATTTCGAAACCCTAGACATTATGAATTGTTCCTGGCCATTAACACGCCACACCAACCAGTATCTTCGATAACTATAGCCCGATGGGTGAGATGGATAATGACCTCCGCAAATATAGATACCTCCGTATATGGGGCACACTCCACGAGGGGAGCCATGGCGTCTAAAGCATTTACTTTGGGATGCAGATTGGAAGACCTTTTGCGGACGGCAGACTGGTCCCGTGAATCCACCTTTAGGGAATACTATTTTCACCCTACAAACCATGTATCATTGACAGTTATTGCACAGCTTTTAACTAGCATAATATGAGCCTCCGTGTCCTTTAATAAAATTACCAGATTTTACTAATTACATGACGTAAAGTCATGATTTTATAAAGAACACGGAGGCAAATATTAGCCCACGCGGTAGGTATCTCATTTTCTACCAACTAAAAGAAAAGAGTTGAATTCCCACCCAGTAAGTCTTAGAATTGAGAGTCATAGTTGGGTTTTGTCTAAATTCAATTTGATTATGTATGATAGAGATATATTACATACAGTAACACCTACAGCATGTAATTTAGTCTGTAGACAATAACGCGGTTAGTAAGAATTAGCCACCATCACTGTGACAAACAGTCTCTAGACCACATTTTACCATTTCTTTTCTCTATCCCATTTCAGCTTGATGCGCAACAGTCAACGCCTTGGATGACCAGTTATCCTTACAGTTCGCGCGGATAAGTTCAACAGTTCCGTTTATATGGAAGAGTTCGACACACCGGATATGTTGTTCCAGTTGTTCTACTCAATTTTATAGTGTTTAAGCTTCGGCATGACCAAAGAAAGAGGGAGAATAAAGGTCACATGGGTGTTTATGGATATGTGGACTGTTCCCATTGGTTAAGGGTATAATGTTGTGTTAACCCTTTGAGAGCTTGTTTCTAGTTTTTTTTCTATGAATACCTTCTCTTTGCTGCTGAGGTATAATAAAGAAGGAGATAAGCATAATATTCGCCTCTGTGTCCTTTATAAAATCATGACTTTACGTCATGTAATTAGTAAAATCTGGTAATTGTTTAGCGCTTTAATAGTAAAGGTTAGTATTTGGAATTGACACCTGTAAGATAATAGAAGCTAGTGTAAGGATTGACAGAGTTGGAAGGTGTGAGAGGATCGACAGGAGAGATAAAGTTAAATTAATTTGTGTATTAAACATCAGAGCGTTGTTTTATTTTTATTTTATCATCATTAACCGATCTTTGGGTTTACCTAACATCAAAAAACTACATGATCAAGACAGATATACTTTGATTCTGGTCGTCAATTTTGACATTTTCTTGGTAGTTGAAGGGAAACATTAATAAACGCTCAATGTCTCCTTACATAATAGATTTACTACCTAGAGAAATGTATTGATAGTTCTTTTAAAGCCACTTTCCTTATTTCCCAAGGTATGGGATGATGATGCTGCAAAAAATGCAGAAGGATACGCCAAAATGTGTATAGCTGGCCATAGCCCACCTAGCTCCAGAAAGATTCCAAGTAAGTGACTACTTTATCTAGTCTAATTAGAATCTAATAATAAATGCATGAATAAGTGTTTATGAATCTAGAAATGTTTAATTTTAAATTCAGCTTCAATTTCTATATTAAGATTAAGATTACGGTCACCTCAACAATTTTGTATTAAAATAATACTTTCATCATTTGTATCCAATATCCTGTCATTTTCTAAAGGAAGGGATGTATTTTTCTCATTTGTGTATATACACAATTAAAAAAATATTTTATTTTAAAATTATTTTAAAAAATAGTTTTAAGGTGACAGCTGTCCTCTAAGCTGTAAAAATAAGCTTATCAAGGTAAGTCACACACTATACCCAATTCAGTTTTGCCAACCAACTCATCAGGAGTTCAAGGATATGGCTAAATGTTTCAAATCCATAAGACATACCTACCATACTTCTTGTGAATCAATGTATAGAAAATGTTCACTTAAGAAATAGCCCAGTCTGTGTATTTAGATGGTTAAACATTTTACAATAAAAAAACATTGAATTTAAATATACACAAACATAAAAATGCCTAATGGGAGCTGAAAAGATTACAATTACATAAATATGAAAATAAAATTATTTGCTAAACTCTTATTTATTCTGTATATTAAAATGAATGTTCAGAAAAAATATTACATGCACTAACTGTTTTTTTTTTTTCAAATTAGGTTTCAATTGTGGTGAAAATGTATTCATGTCACCATTCAAAGCCGATTGGGAAGATGTAATGGAATCATTTCTTAGTGAAGATGTAGATTTTGAATATGGGAAAGGACCAAAAAGTCCTTCGTTAAAAAATCGTCATTATTCACATGTATGTATATATATATATATATATATATATATTTTGTATTCTTTATTTTTGTCGTGCATATATGACAGTACAAGCATGACTTGCCACAACAGCAATCAAAGACATATGTATAATAAGGAAAAACTTAGCTATTAAGTGTGGCAGTGGGACTGCACGTTTCCTACATTTTGGTAGTCGGGCCTCATAGGGCGTCTTGCATACAAGGATTCCTCGCTGGTAGTGCGTGATGGAGCGTCTGAGAGCGGTGCCATGACAGGCCTCTTTGAGGAGTGCTTCCCCCACAGTAAATTGCCAATATAGGCCGTGGATGGGGGTCGATCAGGCTTGCTCTTCTTGCTCCTATGTCCCATGATATTTGGTGAGTATCTGGCTCTGGTATTGCCAGTGGTTTTTCTTTTTTGTGGGTTTATTTTCCGTTTTGGTGCCAGTGTGCCCGGAGCTGTAGTGCTGTGTGACTTGCCAGTATGGCTACTTGCTCCGCCCCCTAAAAAATGTTTTTTAAGAAACTAAAGAAGATCTGAGCTATGATATACAGGTCAGAGATTAACTGGGTATATAATGTATAAAAAAAAAAGTAGTTTTAAGACAAAGCAAACAGATCACTTTTTAAATAGAAATAAACGAATCAGAAAAAAGACACATCACTTCCTTTTATTATCAAAAGGATAAAGAGTTTAATATTAAGAATCAATTATTTTTTCAATTAAATCTTTATTTGATTTTATACATATAACATACAAATATCTCATATAAAAATAGAAATCTAATTCTTCTGACATAACATACAAATTCCTGATTATACATACTAGCAATCATCACACAAAGACAAAAACAGAGACATAGTGGGATAAGGATACAGCATAGATATATTACTTTTGTTATAAGTCAAGTATTTAACAATTCATTATGATAAAGCCCTAAACAGTGGCCTATAGGAGCTAGTGATTCATTTCTAACAGTTGTAAGCATTTTTTACTCATTTCATATTTTCGTATATTCTCCTTGGTTCTAAATAACGCTATCTCATTCTTAAGCTGTAAAGCCAGTTGATTTTCCCAGTTTTTATACTCAAATACCATGGGATTTTTCCATCTTCTGGCTATCAATATTTTTACCGCTATAAAAGCATGATATACTAAAAATTGTTGGTATAAACAAAGATCAGGCCAGTATAGATGTAGTAGAGCCGTAATTGGGGATTGTTCTATCCAGATTTTGTCCCAAATATATAATTTTCTAAAAACATATTTTCTTAATTATTTTACAATTCCACCATATATGGATAAAACTACCAACTTCAGTTCCACATCTCCAGCACATGTTGGACTCACTTTGATAGATTCTGTTTAATCTGCTAGGTACTAAGTACCACCGATAGCATATTTTATAGTGTGTCTCAAACAGAATCGTGTTGTGGATATTTTTTTTTGCCTGTGTCAACATGTTGCCCCATTCTGAGAGATCTATTTTTAAATTGCATTCTTTTTCCCAACTCTTTATCTGTTTGGATGTTATATTTTTAGGAGATGATCTTATCAAAGCATAACATTTAGCCATATTTTTATTTGGGTTTTAATTTCCAAAAATCTGTATTATGAGACAGTTCCTATTAGTATTGCTAGTTGCTAGACACTTCCCTAGGGAGGACTTTATTCTTAAATATCGAAAAATCTCTGTTTGAGGAAGATCCTTCCGACAAAGTTGGGAAATCTTTCATTTTATCCCTTAATAGTATGTCTTCTAGTATTTGAATATTCCTTCCCCTCCAGGAGTCTATTTTTAAATCGGGTACGAATACCTCTAGTAGCTATTTTTAATTTGTTTTTTAACAAAAAACATTAATTCAGTAAATGGGAGAGAATTGTATTGCCAATTATCTCCCCATACTTCTTTGGTTGCCATATAGACTTTATTAATCTTAACCCATTCAATGTTTGGGTCTCTAATCCATACCAACCCAATTTTCTGGACTCTTTCTTTGTCAATAACTGGGTGTGATATATAATAGTGGCTTCATAGTGGCTTATTATATTTGGGAAATTTACACCTCCATGCCCTATAGTATTCGTTAGTTGATCTACACTGATCCGCGGTCTTTTCCCTTTCCAGAAAAAATTCTTAATTGACCTTTGTACAATCTCTAACCAAGGTGAGGGAATTTTTAAAGGGACCATTCTAAAAAAGTAGGTCCATCTTGGGATTATATACGAATTAATTACATTTATCCTTCCCATCCAACTAAAAAACAGACAATTCCATTTTTTTATGTTATTCCAGTGGACTTCAGCAGCTTCTTATAATTAATCTCCACTATTTTATCAATATCATCCGATATAAGTATACCTAAGTATTCGAAGCTGCCATTAGCATCCGAAAAACCATACGTTTTAAGAAATTCATTTATCCATTTTTTGTTACAGTTTTTGAACTATGGTTTTCTCTATATTTATCTTATGGTTTGAGACAATACTATATTGTTCTATCTCTTTCATCAAGTTCTTAATTGACTTGGCTGGATCTGTGAGGGTCAGAATAGTATCATCGGCATACATACTGATTTTCAAGTCTCTGTCAGGGGAAGGTACCCCGCGAATATTGGGATTATTTCTTATTCTAATAGCCAAGGCTTCCATGGATAGTATATATAGGATGGGTGACAATGGATACCCTTGACGAGTGCCATTTTTTAAATAAAACCACTCTGAACACATATCTATTCCCACCACTCTTGCCATCGGGCTTTGATAAATAGAGCCAATTGCTGAGAACATCCAACCATCTATTCCCATTGCCTTCAAAACCCCCAACATAAATCCCCACCCGACCCTGTCAAAGGCCTTTTCTGCATCCAATGACAGGGTCAGGAGGGGAATCCCAGAACCATCACTCCAGTCCAAGACATCAATCATTCTCCTTATATTGGTACTCGCCTGTCTAGTGGGGACAAATCCTATCTGATCACTGTGTACTAGATCTCTAACTATCCCTTTCAACCTTTCTGCCAGTATAGAAGAAAATAACTTAGAGTCTACATTGATAAGAGAAATGGGACGATAGTTTTTAATTCTTGGGGATCTTTATCCTTCTTATAAATTGGAATTATGTTTGCTTGTAAAAGTTCTTTAGGACCCGTACCTTTCGTTGATATTTCATTATATGTTTTAGCCATATGTTCCACCAAAATATCACCATATAATTTATAAAATCTATTAGTCAGTCCATCCGGACCAGGAGTTTTATATCTCACTAATTTTTTTATAGCTACTTGAAATTCCATTTCTTGCAGGGAAGCGTTAAGCTTTCCTTTTTGCTCTTCTGATATCCTGGGAAAATGTATTTCCCTCAGATATTCATTTATTATTTGATCTTTTGGTTGATTGGGTATATTATACAGTTCTTCATAATATAATTGAAAAGCCTTCGCTATGTCTTCTGGTTTCTTTAATAATATTGTATCCTTCCTAATATTATTAATCCTATTTTTTCCATCTGTTTTTTTCAGTTTTCTAGTTAGCCATTTATTGATCTTATTATTTTCATAATAGAAATTTGCTTTCATCCGTTCTAGTTTTTTTTCTATTCTTTCTCTTTCTATTTTTTCTATCTTCATTCTAAGCTCTGATAGTTGTTTAGATGACTCTATATTTAATAAACTTGTATTTTTTCTTGCTAATTGATAATATTCAATATATAGTCTTTCCCTGGTCTGACCTTTTTCTCTCTGGATCTTTTTTTTTAGTTTAATCAAGTACCCCCGTACGACCGCTTTAAAGGCGCACCATATTGTGGCTAGAGAGAGTTCTTCTGAACAGTTCTCTCTAAAATACAATGTAATCAATTGTCTTATTTGTAATTGGTCATTTTTATTGTTCAAAATATTATCATCTAGCCTCCATGTCGTGTTAGATCTGTTTTTAATTTCTGTTTTTATATTAAACATAATGTAGCTATGATCTGACCATATATTATCTTCTATGCAAATGTTTACTATTTATTCTACAAGATTTGCTTCTCCTAAGATAAAGTCTATTCTAGCAAGAGAAGAATGTGCTTTTGATATATGTGTGTATTCTCTTTCTTCTGGATTGTATACCCTCCATATATCTAGTAAATTGTGTTCTAATAGTATATTTCTTAATATCCTGGCTTGGTTTAACAGATGCTTGGTTATTGGTTTATTATTTCTGATTTTTTTTATCTAGGACAGGATCCATTACACAGTTAAAAGCTCCTGAAACTACTAACAGTCCCACCTTAATCTTATCTACTTTTCCCATTATCATTTTGAAATATTTGGTTGGGAGTATATTCGTGTCAGGATCGGGACAGGGATCCAACACGCAGAGTACAAACAGTAGCCAGATACGTATACCGGACCTTAGAATGGCCGGACTAACGTAAGTAGTACAGTAGAGAATGGTCAAAGACAAGCCGAGGTCGAGGGTAACAGAAGACAGGTAAGCGAGAGACAAGCCAAATCAAGGGTACAGAGGTAAGCAGAGTAGAATAAACAAGCCGGGTCAAAACCAAAAGGGCTAACTAGAAAACAAGCACTGAGTGACTAGAACAAGCTAGAACCACGACAGGGCAATGAGCTAAAGACAGAAGCTCCGTTAAATACCCTGTTCAGAACAGTAACCACGCCTCCGAGGTGTCCTGATTGGTCCTGCAGCAATTGATTGACAGGTCGTTCCGGGTAGCGTCCTGCCGTCGACTTCCGGACGTAATGCTGTAAAAAGGCATTCACTCCCTCGCGGCCGGCTTTGCATGACCGGATAGACCGCGAGGAAGGGAGAAATCAGACCTTCCGGAGGGAAGAACGGCTAAGTCTCTACCTCTTTCGGAGGTAGAGACCACAGGTACCCTGACAGTACCCCCCTCTCAGATACGCCCACCGGGCGGAAGACACCAGGGCGAGAAGGGAAGCGAGAGTGAAACGCCCTGCGGAGACGGGGAGCATGCACCTCCTCCTGAGGTACCCAACTTCTCTCCTCAGGACCATAACCTTTCCAATCGACCAGATATTGCAGTTTCCCCCGGGAGATTCGAGAATCGACTATGGAATTGACCTCATACTCCTCCTGACCCTCCACCTGAACAGAGCGAGGAGGGGCGATCGTGGAGGAGAACCTGTTACATATTAGTGGTTTTAGCAAGGAAACATGGAATGAGTTAGGAATGCGTAAGGCATTAGGCAACGCTAAACGATACGCAACTGGGCTAATTCGAGACAGTACCCTGTAAGGTCCAATATATCGAGGAGCAAACTTCATGGACGGCACTTTTAACCGAATGTTTCTAGTACTCAACCATACTCTATCGCCTGGAGCAAATACCGGTGCTGCCCTTCTACGTTTGTCAGCGTGTTTTTTAACCAGCATAGAATTGTGCAGAAGAATTTGTCGAGTTTGGTCCCACAACTTCCTTAAATTGGCAACATGAACATCCACCGACGGTACCCCTTGAGAAGAAGGCTCCGAAGGAAGGATGGAAGGATGAAAGCCATAATTCAAGAAAAAAGGGCTAGAATGCGTAGAATCACAAACGAGATTGTTGTGTGCAAACTCCGCCCAAGGAATCAAACCGACCCAATCGTCCTGGTGTTCAGAAACGAAACAACGTAAATATTGTTCAACCTTTTGGTTGGTGCGTTCAGCAGCTCCATTGGACTGAGGATGATAGGCAGAAGAGAAATTCAATTTGATGCCTAGTTGGGAGCAGAAAGATTTCCAAAAACGGGAAACAAATTGGGAGCCTCTGTCAGAGACAATTTGGGAAGGTATCCCATGTAAACGGAAAATCTCCCTAGCGAATATCTCTGCCAATTCGGGCGAAGATGGAAGTTTAGGTAAGGGAATGAAGTGAGCCATTTTAGTAAATCTGTCCACCACAGTGAGGATGACAGTCTGCTTTTTAGAGATAGGTAAATCAACAATGAAGTCCATAGCCAGGCAGGACCAAGGCTTTTCAGGAACCTCTAAAGGGTGCAGAAATCCGCATGGAAGCGAATGAGGTAGCTTGGTCTTGGTACAAACCTCACATGCCCCGATGAATTCTTTAATATCTTTACGTAAGTCACTTTGCTGTTGTGGAGACAGCGTAGCACCTCCAGTTGGAGAGCGGCAGGAACAAAGTGTCGATCCCCAGGAGTCTGTTTGGGTGCAAGATGATGAAACTTCATGATCTCAGAAAGCAATGGGGAGTGAATCCTGAGATTCGTGTTAGCGATGATATTCCCTTTAGGAACTATGGAGGACAGAACTGGTTCAGTTATAGTGGTTGGTTCATATTGACGAGACAAAGCATCGGCTTTAGAGTTCTTAGAACCAGGTCTATAAGTAAGTACATAATTAAAGTGAGTAAGGAACAAGGACCAACGAGCCTGCCTGGAGGATAAGTGCTTAGCCTCCCCAATATAAGACAAGTTCTTATGATCCGTTAAAATAGTAACAGGGTGTAATGTCCCTTATAGTAAATGTCTCCACTCTTTTAAAGCCTTAATGACCGCTAATAGTTCCCTGTCACCGATGTCATATCTGCTTTCAGGCCCAGATAATTTCTTAGAGAAGAAACCACAAGGGTGTAACGGTTTGTCCACCCCTAACCTTTGAGACAGAACAGCCCCAACTCCTGTCTCAGAGGCATCGACCTCGAGCAAGAACGGCAGAGTCGTATCAGGATGGACTAGAATGGGGGCCGATGCAAAAAGTTCTTTGAGAGACTTGAAAGCAACGAGAGCTTCCGTAGACCAGGTCTTAGTATTAGCCCCTTGTTTGGTCATATTGGTAATAGGCGTAATGATAGAGGAGTATCCCTTAATGAAGCGCCTATAGTAGTTGGAAAAACCAATAAACCTTTGAATAGCCTTGAGTCCTTTGGGCAAAGGCCAGTCTAAAATAGATTGGAGTTTTTCAGGATCCATTTTAAAACCCTCCCCAGAAATCATGTACCCAAGAAAATCTATCTGAGACTGATCAAAACTGCACTTCTCCAATTTACAGTATAGACCATGTTGCAGAAGTTTGTGTAATACCTTCCGAACTTGTCTATGGTGAGTCTCAATCTCCTTAGAGTGTATCAGTATGTCGTCCAGGTAAACAATAACACAATCATGTTGAAACTCCCTAAGTACCTCATTAATCAAATCTTGAAATACTGCAGGAGCATTGCAAAGACCAAATGGCATAACTGTGTATTCGTAGTGGCCATACCGGGTATTGAATGCCGTCATCCACTCGTGACCCTGCTGGATTCTCACCAAATTGTATGCCCCTCTGAGATCTAACTTGGTGAAGATTTTGGAGCCCTTAAGACGATCAAATAACTCGGTAATCAATGGGATAGGATAGACATTTCTGACAGTTATTTTATTCAAGCCTCGGTAATCGATACAAGGTCTCAGCATGCCATCCTTTTTCTTAACGAAAAAGAACCCAGCCCCGGCCGGGGAAGAAGACCTCCTAATGAATCCCTTTTCTAAATTCTCCCGAATATACTCCTCTAGAACCAAGTTTTCCTGAACAGACAAAGGATATACATGGCCCCTCGGAGGCATAGTCCCAGGTAGAAGCTTAATTTTACAATCAAATGGCCTGTGTGGCGGCAAAGAATCTGCATTTTTCTTGTCAAATACTGCCTTTAAGTCTAGGTAAAGGTCTGGTATCTGTCTTTCAGTGGACTGAGTAGGATTCTCAGGTATGTTAATATTAGCTAGTGGAGAAACCTTGCATAAACACCTATCCTGGCAGTCCTGGCCCCACGAGAGTATCTCCCCTAACTCCCAATCGATAATAGGGTTATGTTTCTTCAACCATGGGTACCCTAGAACTATGGGAACGGAAGGGGACGAAATGAGCATAAGAGATAAATTCTCCACGTGTAGGATACCAACATTTAAATTAATGGGTATGGTTTCACGAAGGATAACAGGGTCTAGTAGTGGTCTACCATCTATGGCTTCAACGGCCAAGGGTGTCTCCCTTAGCTGGGATGGGAAATTGTTTTTAATAGCAAAGGCTTGGTCGATAAAATTCTCAGCAGCACCGGAATCTATCAATGCCATAGCCCTTACCACTTCCTTCTCCCAAGTTAAGGAAACTGGTAGCAGAAGCCTGTGATCTTTATAATTAGGAGTAGAGGACAAAATAGAAACACCCAAGGCCTGTCCTCTAGAGAGACTTAGGTGCGAGTGTTTCCCGGGCGGTTAGAACAGTTCAAGAGTAAATGACCTTTGGCTCCACAATACATACACAACCCCTCTCTTCTCCTGTACTGTCTCTCCTCCTCAGAGAGGTGGGTATACCCTATCTGCATAGGTTCAGGAAGCAAAGATACTGTGGAGTCAGGATTTGGAAAAGCGGGGGCTAACCTAAAAGAAGGTCTCCGGTTCCTCTCTCGAGTGTTCTGTCTCTCTCTTAAACGTTCATCTATACGAGAGATGAACGAAATTAAATCCTCTAAATTCTCAGGGAGTTCTCTAGTAGCAACCTCGTCAAGGATTACATCAGATAGGCCATTCAAAAATACATCCATATACGCCTGCTCATTCCACTTGACTTCAGACGCCAGAGACCTGAACTCTAGTGCATAATCCACCAGTGTTTGGTTCTCCTGTCTCAGGCGCAACAGTGATCTGGCTGCATTAACCTTTCTACCTGGAGGGTCAAACGTTCTTCTAAAAGCAGCTACAAATGCGTTATAGTTATACACTAACGGGTTATCGTTCTCCCATAGTGGGTTGGCCCATCTCAGAGCCTTCTCAATGAGTAAGGTGATAATAAATCCTACCTTGGCCCTATCTGTAGGATAGGAGCGAGGTTGCAATTCAAAGTGGATACTAATTTGGTTTAAAAAACCACGACATCTCTCAGGAGCCCCACCATAGCGTACTGGGGGGGTAATGCGAGAAGAAGCACCCACTGTGGCTACCTCTAGACCTGAACTTACAGGAGAAATAGGGGTAGTACGTATCTCCTCTGGTGGGTTATTGGCACGAGATAATAATGCCTGTAGCGCAAGTGCCATCTGATCCATTCTGTGATCCATGGCTTCGAACCTAGGATCAGGAGAAGCAAGCTGACTGTTTGTACTTGCAGGATCCATTGGCCCTGTCGTAATGTCAGGATCGGGACAGGGATCCAACACGCAGAGTACAAACAGTAGCCAGATACGTATACCGGACCTTAGAATGGCCGGACTAACGTAAGTAGTACAGTAGAGAATGGTCAAAGACAAGCCGAGGTCTAGGGTAACAGAAGACAGGTAAGCGAGAGACAAGCCAAATCAAGGGTACAGAGGTAAGCAGAGTAGAATAAACAAGCCGGGTCAAAACCAAAAGGGATAACTAGAAAACAAGCACTGAGTGACTAGAACAAGCTAGAACCACGACAGGGCAATGAGCTAAAGACAGAAGCTCCGTTAAATACCCTGTTCAGAACAGTAACCACGCCTCCGAGGCATCCTGATTGGTCCTGCAGCAATTGATTGACAGGTCGTTCCGGGTAGCGTCCTGCCGTCGACTTCCGGACGTAATGCTGTAAAAAGGCATTCACTCCCTCGCGGCCGGCTTTGCATGACCGGATAGACCGCGAGGAAGGGAGAAATCAGACCTTCCGGAGGGAAGAACGGCTAAGTCTCTACCTCTTTCGGAGGTAGAGACCACAGGTACCCTGACAATTCGGGAGATATATATTAACCAGGGTGTATATCTTCTCTTCCAACTTACATATTAGTATTTGAAATCTCCCCTCTTTGTCTATTTCCTCATGTATTATTTCTTTGTTTATTTTTTTCGATAGAATTATAGCCACTCCTCTTTTCTTTTTCTTATTCAAGGACGCTTGAGAAATTATCTCAAATCCTTCATATGTCCACCTCCTATCTACTTTGTTCCAATGTGTTTCTTGCAACATCGCTAGATCTATTTGTTTTTTCTTAAGTAGTTCCTTCATCATAATTCTTTTATATGGGGTATTAAGCCCCTGTACATTAAGTGAAATGCACTTCATATATTTCCCCGTGTCAAGTAACTCCTTTCTCAGCTGTCATCCTTCCCACATCATTCACACACATCTGAGTTCTCATAATACAGAGAAACCCATAAACACTCATTCTTACATGCTGATATGACAGTATATAAAAAAACGTCTCTTCAGTCTTTAAACCTAGAGAATCTCTCATGAGATATCTAGGGCTAAGGTCTGAACCAGACCTTAAAGTGGAAGCTCGTAAGGGGGCTTGCGAAACTGAGATTATATTTATCTATTC
Organism: Pelobates fuscus; assembly: GCF_036172605.1. Taxonomy (NCBI): domain Eukaryota; kingdom Metazoa; phylum Chordata; class Amphibia; order Anura; family Pelobatidae; genus Pelobates; species Pelobates fuscus. Next base: position 37,360,388 of record NC_086318.1, on the reverse strand, counting down.
CCTCCCCTCTGCCATCCTCCTCCGGTCTCCCCCCCCTTCCTCTTCATCTCCCCTTATCCCCAGATATATTATATATTAGCCAAAAGGAAGAAAAGAGAAAGAAAGCCAGGAAAAGGAGAAGGGGAAAAAGAGAGGGAAGAAAAAAAAATATTATTAAGAATCAATTAACGTGCTTCTCTAAAAATTAAATTTTTTATCTTAAAATGCCCGTGTGACCTCATTTATGTGGGAAGAACCACTAGATGCTTACATATAAGAATCGCAGAACATATAAGAAATATCAAAAAGAGCATAGAAACACAGTGTTTCAAACCACTTTAAAATCCACCATAAAAATGACCCCAAAAATATGTTCTTCTGTGCCATCAAATTGGTACAGAAAGATTGGAGGGGGGAGATTTTAATAAAAAAAATAGGAGAAGATGAAATGAAATGCATTTACAACTTCAAAACAGTGATCCCATATGTTCTTAATCAAGACTTTGAACTGTCATTTCTTATCATAATATATGCAATATCTTCTACGAGTCCTTTTTTAAACTTTTTTTTACATATTTTTAAAACCCCATCAATTCAAGAACACATTTGATAATTCTATATCAAAAATCCTCCTCCCTTCTTCTAACTCTGCACTAAGAGGTGTTGTTACACCATATATTAAATTGAATATAGATACCTAATAAGTGACACTGTCACTTTAAATATTTTTTGTCTGTATTTGTCACCTTACTCTGCATTCTGTGTCAAGTGTTGCAACACTAAGAGGTATCACACTGTATACCAAATTGAATATAAGCATATAATATGACAATACTATCACTTTTAAATTGTCTGTGCTTGTCATCCCATTTTGTGCAGTTTAGTGGAAATATATATTATGGTTGCACTGTCACTTTAAATGCTGACCTGTCAAAACATGGAATTCCGTGGTAACACATATCATGGTTGCACTGTCACTTTAAATATATGAAAGGATGGTATTGTGTATCTAATATATCTAACAATTTATCCACTTTTTTATCTCTCCAATATAAGATAATCAGTAAATAGATTCATGATTTCTATATGTACTGCACTGAGGTGTAATGCTTTGAAAGACTTTCTCCACCAATTGACTTGCTGGAACACTAGGTGCGTTCCACACACATAGAGTGCACGTATGAATGACTGTAATGAATGTGCGCCGCTGACCTAATGGAACGCACGGTGCGTTCCAAACACGTCGAATCTCCACGTGACCGATATGACACAACCAGGAAGTGGAATATCGGCGGACGGGTGGAACGCAGGTTGCGTTCCACCAAAGAAAAAGACTGCGAATTTGAAATACATACAGCATATAAAGAAATGAACGGACATATGAACATTAAGAAAGCCAACTGAGGAAGCCATGCTAGGCGAAATGCGTTTTGGCAATATTTGGACATTCTAATAGATTTTATCTCCATTTATTTTACAATTTTAGTTTTACACCTATTTGGATTTCCTGCTGGGAGGAGACCATTACACTCCAGGTATCCGGACCAGGTATCCAAACATCCAAACCATCCACAGAAGGATTTGGATCACCCTTAAAGACCCTACGGTTATCCACACCAGAGCCAGGTTAAATATATGGCTCTACTCTTGTGAGTGCATCCTTATATATAGAATGTAAGCTCGATTGAGCAGGGTCCTCTTCAACCTATTGTTACTGTAAGTTTATTTGTAATTGTCCTATTTATAGTTAAATCCCCTCTCATAATATTGTAAAGCGCTATGGAATCTGTTGGCGCTATATAAATGGCAATAATAATAATAATAATTATATAAATAGCATTTACATATATGGTTTTGAGTTATCTGCACTACTGTATACCTCTGTCTTTGCAGCATTGCTGGACTGATTGAGAAGAGAGGAAAGTATACAACTTGCTCCACCAATTGTGTTTGTATCAAATGTGATTTTAGGTGTTGGTATAGCGGATACAACACAGGTGTTTTGAGCTTTGTCACTATTGGATATACCACTTGTGGTGTTTCTTATAAACAAAATGTATCTGCCTCTACCTGTTTAAAGGAGTTGCTTGAAGTATACATTAAGAAAATTGTAACAACCCTAAAATATTGTTCTTTATATACATTTAGAAGATAAAATTAAAAACAATAGTGTGTATGGCGCTCTTGCTTATGCACTAAACATGCCTATATTATAGGGTGTTGCTGGGGCCAATATTCAACATTAAAATTCATAATCCAGCACACTCGCTTATTCACTAAACATTCAGGTGAGTGCAGCCCTCTTGGTTTCATTTATATATTTGGGAGTCCAGGCCAACTCCTTGGTTTTGCACCCCTCCATGCCTCATTCCAGGTCCCTATTTAGCCTTGACTTGTAGAGAGTCCCAGGAGGAAGTATTTCCCAAGTAAGTGGATTAATCTCATAAGAGCAAGCATTAGGCTGCTAGAGTAGGACCTGGCAAGTATGGGGTACATTGACATTGTGGCGGGCATTTGCATTATATGATCATATAATGTAACTAAATCCCCATTATTTGTTGCCTAGATGAGGTGTTGTTAAATAAAACTATTCCTATCTGTAAGATTTGAAATCCTTGTTTAGTGAATAAGTGAGTGCGCTGGATTATGTATATTTTGTATGTTGTATATTGGCCCCAGCAGCACCCTATAATGTATGCATGTTCAGGTGAGTTCTGTCTGTTGTTTTGAGGGAGATGTCAGTGAAAGGGAAAAAGCAGGATAATTATTTTTAAGTATACTAAGTATTACTACAAAGTTTGAAATTATTTGAATACATGAATATATACAGCAATTTAACTGCATAATGATGATCCGCCCGCACTTACCTTCAGGCTAAATACAGCTGATCTTAACCCCCTCCCTTTAATCCCCATATCAAAACTCAACCCCCCCCCCTCCCACCCTCCCAGCCAATCCGTGACTACACATTCACAAAACTGGCTTGAAAAGAGATGTACCTTATTCAAGCCAATTTGTGAAGGGGGAGTCACTGGTTGGCTGAGAGTGTCAGTTGACCGCTCTCAACCAATCCATGGCATCCCTGCCCAGCAGCACTACGCACTCCCTTAACTGAAATTTAAGATACTGGATGCAGCCTGGGTCGCAGTTGAGATTAGCGCTGGTGGCAATTTTGGATTAAACAGTTCAAGAATGGTTTAACCCCTTAAGGTAAGTGCACACGGGGCCTACTGGCACCATAATTCAATTTAGATGGAGTTGCAATAGTGCCTAAAATGTTCCTTTAAGGTCAGTCCCCTATTTACTGTTCATTTATACATTTCCACATACAGTATTTCAGTTTGTAAGAAGCTAGAACACAAATTTGAAAAGTCTCCCATTATTAAAATAACCACTATATAGACAATTTTTGTCATTTGATTGATTTTCACTTAAGTAATATAGTATTTGTATCGGCAGATGACGCATGGCTCCTCATATCTTATTGGATGTGGTATAGCTAAGTGCTCAGTCCAATACAATTATGTTTGTCATTACTGCCCAGGGTAAGTATTAACAGAATACACCAACTTGTAGTATATCACCGTAGCTTTTCAATTTCTCATTCTCTGAATGTATCTTTATTGAATGATTATCTTAAACTGGGCTTACTGGATAAAAAGAAATCAATGCGCACCACTCAGTATTGTATTAGAGAACACAACTATATAAATGGATTATTAGTTTAATACATGAAATGTTATACGCTGACAAATTCTCACTGAGTTATTCAATACTTATACAATGCCTCGTAATAACTCAACAAACCTACACTGGACTTTATGGAGCATGTACAATTTAACAGACAACAAAAAAGCAAATAAAGTATAACTAATAAATAACTACATCTATAAAATGACTATACTTACTCAATGTAAGTGTGGTAATTAATGAAATGTCACATTTTCTTTTGTTATTCCACTCCATTCTGACAGTGTGTCTGGCATTACATATTTGTGTTTATTGCAGTATGTATTAGTGTATTTGTGTATTGCACCTGTGAGAATTCATGTATAAGCAGGTGTCTGTTGATGCATGTGCCTACACACGTCAAAAGAATGACAGTGTGAGGGCTAGTGCCAAAATGTCTAATGTTAGCCTTTTACAATAATAAGTATATTAATCATTTTGTCTTTATAGACTATTTTTTATTTCACATTCACTGAACCATCCATCTATCTATTTGTTTATATTGATATGTATAGGGGAAATGATGACGACTCAATTGGCTTCCCATACGAATGTGAAAATTGCAAATCATCGTGTGACAACGGCCTTTGCAGTAAGTTATTAGATGCAACTGGAAATCTCTGATTCCACAGTTTATACCCAGCAATGTACCTGCCAAATGCTAGGGGGACTAGGGGGAATTCAAGCAGAAAATGACCAGTTGCTCTGAACATATAGCTATATTTTACTAGCCTTATAACGAGAAAGAAACTAAAAGTGAAAGTGCACTTAAAATTACTTAAAAGTTGTAGTTTCGACGAAGTCGCAGCTTAGCAGGAAACTCTTTTTTGCAAATTCAGATTAAATGTCTGTCACGGTGGTGGGGCCAGACTGCTGAGTGGGTCAGACGCATGTCGCAGAAGCGCCTGAATTTTGTGTTGACTTATGACAATCTGCTGATAAAAGGCGCTTCTCATCCTATTTTGGCCATCTGGTGAACAGGGACACCGAGGTGACCATAGGGATATAATTTAAGCTGACATACCTGCAGGAATCGCCCAAACACATCTTGCGGCCCAGCTTGATTAAAATGTTGAAAGCTGAACCCTGTTGAAGGCTTGATGGGATGTCGGACCACCCAGTACCACATTCCCTCTTTACCCCCCAATCTTCCTCCCTATCCTCCCCCCTTTCCCAAGTTAATCGAAGGTAAAATCTTTACGGAAGTTAATACAATATGAAACAGTATAATTTATGCTAAAGCACGTGATAACAACTGATTTGTCATGTTAACACATGTAACTTATGCCGAACACCAACATATGTACCATGCATGTGTTCTGTACCATTGCACTAAAAATTACAAATAAAAAAAATAATAAAATGTGCTGTTCTTATGTACACACTCACTGATGTTTTCTCCATATGCTGACTTATTTGTGTCTGTGACATTATTCCTGGTATCACAATGCACATCAAAAATAAAGAATAAAAAAAAAATGGTCTGTCACATCCACACATTTATCTAAGTCCATAATGTGTATAAATCACTTAAAATAAAGCCCAGCAACTATTCTATTTCTAACACGAATATGGTACCAAATATTTAGCATTACCTGCTCATTGTCTGATATTGTTATATTAATGACTGGATTATTATTTTGTATGCCCGTTTTTCATAAATTAAGATGAATTGAAACATAAGGTTAACATTTTGTTAAATTATATTTATAAATAATTAATAATCAACTTTTTTTTATAGCAAACCAATGACCACATCAAGACTGGTATGCAGATTGCAAAGACATTATCATGGACAAAAATGTAAAGCAAGCCTCGAAAGATTGTCCTGCCATCTGTTTGTGCACAAATAATGAAATAAAATAATGCATGTGTACACAGATTACCAATATAATTAAATGGATCGTAGTATGCCGTACAGTTTTAATAGTAATATGATTGGTAATGTGATTTTAAAAACTATTAATGCATTTTCTTTACTTGTTTAATTATATTATAGGATATTTTTAAATCCTTCAATGTTTAATAATCCATGTATATTTTGCACGGCATTCATTTGGATTAAAAAGGTTATATTTGAAGCAAAAATAAGTGTAATGTCACGATTTTTTATTTTTTTCCCCACAAACCAGGTCTTGTGACCCAGCAACAGTACAGGATTTATGTATTTTATTTTTCTATTCTAATGGAGATACTGAGAAAAATCTGTACTGTAGACATGTGCGATTTGTTTCGTTCCTAATGCAATTTCGGAAATTCGGACATTCGGATGCTTCTGAAGTGCTTCGGCTTTCCGAAAAGTGGCAAAACAGGAGAAGGTTGAGGCCCTACCCTAACACTACTCTTAACCCTACTCCTAACCCAACCCTACACTGTTCCAAAGTGCCGAATTTTGGAATGCTGAACCGAATATTTTTCTCATGCACATCCATACTGTACTGTTTCTGTACCGTGAGGACTGGTTTGAAAGCAACTTCTATATTAGTTACATAGCTGAAAAGAGACTTGTGTCCATCAAGTTCAGCCTTCCTCACATTTGTTTTTTGCTGTTCTTCCACTAGCATATGCTAGTTCTATGAGATTTTTCAATTCATTCCTAATGGACTGGGTGGGATCACATCTTAATGCCTTATAGTATTCTTCATTGCCAAGAATGTTATAGGCTTCATGCAAATAATCATCTTTATTCAATAGAACAATTCTACCCCCCCTCCCCCCCCACTCCCTTATCCCCCCTTTGATTATCAAGTTGTTGTTGTGTTTCAGACTTTTGACTGCTACTAGTTGTAATTTTTCCAAATTATTACAGACTCAATCTTTCTTCCTCTGGAACTCAACACAAAGAGCCTTCAAATCTTTTAGAACCAGGTCATAGAACATTTGAATAAATAGTCCTTTATCTGCTTGTGGATAATAGGTGGAGTTTTTTTTTAGTCCAGATGAAATATTGGCGTTTACTACATCAAGTGCCTCACAGTTCTGCTGTGGGGTGTCTTGTTCCTCCAGAAGGGAGATTAAATTATAGAAGACGACTTTGTCCTGCGGGGTATTAAAGATCTTAGGACACCCCTCCCTACCTGTTGCCTCCCTTATGTTAAAGGATCTGATGACAGTGAGTTTTCTCACAAAATAATTGAGATCCTTGAACAAATCAATAATATTAGGTATTCTGTCCGGAGCATATTTTAAGCCCTTATTCAGGAGAGAGATTTCCCCAGCATTGAGGACATGGGATGATAAATTGAATATGCCTTTATTCAAAGGCATCTCACTTTTGCTGGACTGTCCACCTCATCCTCTAGTTCCTCTATGTGCATATTCCTGAATAGTGGAAATGTCTTTTCATCTGTTGCTCAAGAGGGGGCTGTCTATCAGGCTTAGTGGTTAAATTTCTCTTGTTCATATATACATGTTTCGGTCTAGCGCCCAGATCGCGTGCTATGTTAACCGTAGCTCCAGACTCCTCCTCCTCTCTGGTGCTCGATTGAGGGTTTTTTCCCAGAGGGATGAGGTTGGGGTTATAAGACTCCCCTTTATGCTGCCATGGCGTAGAGAGATAATTCCTCCTAAAGGTGGATTTACTGTCATGTGAAATAGGAGGAGATCGATTCACACTATAGGGGTTCTTAACTGCATTCGCATAAGATCTAGTTTTCTGCCTTTGGTTCCCCTTATAAAATGTGTTGGAATAGTGGGAACTGATACCCTCAGAGGGTGGTACATTCAAATGACTTCTATCTTGAGAAGATATACATTTTCTCTTTCTTTGCCAACTCCTAACTTGCTTATTTTGATAGTCCAGTTTGTCCCTTTTTCATTTCAGTTTTTAAGGTCTTTTCTAACTCAAAAACTAGTTTGTGAACATATTTTTCTTTAACGGAGGTGGTCTCCATAATACCTCCCAGGAGGTTAATTCTCCTGTCGATCCTATTTTAAACACTGTTGAGACTCATAATTATCCACCTATAAAGGGGGTTGTGTCAGCAATACACAAATTAAATAGGAAATAAAAGGAAAAAAAGGTGGCTTGTTGCCACACCTATATAAATGCGCTTCAATATAAAAGAACTATACAAAACTAGTGGAAATAGGTGTAATAGATATAATAAAAAGGGCATCTACATACACCAATAAGCGTCTTAAGTGAGTTAAAGCTCATAGGTCAAAAAAGGTTATATGCGCTCCTCAATGTAACAACATAAAAATAGAACAATGAAAAATAAAAAGGACACATTTATTGATATATAAAACCATGCATATAAATCCTAAAAATAATATTAAATTCTGAATATAAACCTCACCATACTGATCAAGTTCTTGTCTGTAATGAGCTTATAAAGGTAATAAGGAACAATATGTATATATGGAGTGTATAAACAGGCACTGATAGATGAATTTGATACACCAAATAACAGTGTATCTCAAAGCTACCGCACCTGTAAAACACATACAATTACAAACCAATAAGATACATTAACAAAAATGTATCCCTAAGCACATAACAAATAATAATACACAAAAAATACCTTGCCTCGGTGTGGGCCCCACCGAGGCATAATCAAAAAACGTGTCCCGGAAGATATATCTTCAAAAAATGAAGAATGTCCATTAAACCATGCTGATAACCATGTTCTACTCAAGGAATTCTTGAATAATATCCCTTAATAACCTTTCAAATAATTTTCTAGCCACAGGTCTATAATTTACAGGCAAGGATTTTAAACCTGTGGCGAAAGTAACCTTGCCACTGGGTTTTGGAGAGGCCTGCTTGCCAGCCTCTTGCCCTGGGACTATGGCCCTTGTGACTTGGCACAATGCCCCTTGGACTTTTAACTGGAACAGATTCAAACATGTGGTGGCGGCGGCCATCTTAAATTGTCCAGCAGTTTTTTGTCGTTGAGTATATGGAACTGTTTTGGGCATTGGACCGTGTGCACGGTGGGGCAAAAATAAGACTTCCAGGAAAGGTACTTCCAGGAAATTGCAAACACAGAAGGTATGCAGGCCATGTTGAATACCTTAGCACTTGATAGTACTTAAAAAATGTTTTGGAGATTAATTATTTCTGCTTTGCTAGGAAATTTTATTTCCAAGCCAGGGGAACTGTGATGGGCTTGAATGTTACAGCCACTTGCACCAATACCTATATGCATTTTTTTGAGGAAAAGTTTATTTATCCACATCTATATTCTGGGCTAATATGCGCTATTGGTTTAGATATAATGATGATACTAGTGGAGTGGGTGGCACGTTTGAGTCCTTACAATGGTTCCATAGTGAATTGAACATACTTTCTGAAACATTCAGTCTACTATGGCTTATGATCAATTTAGTATCAATTTTATGGATACTACTGTGTATAAAACAGACTTGATTCTTGTGACAGATTTGTTTGTCAAACCAACTGACAGAAATACTCTTTTGCATTTTGAGAGTGCTCATCCTTCTAAATTACAATTTGCTCTCCCAGGTCATCAATTTCTTATGGTTGCACGCATTGTGATGAATAATATTATTTGTACAAGGAGACTTTTTGAAATGAGTAGCAGATTTTTACAAACAGGTTACCCCAAAACACTACTGAATAAGGAATTACGTGCTGGGGGAGGAATGAGACACATGGAGGGGCTGTGGGAATAAGACACATGGAGAAGCTGGGGGGATATGAGACAAGTTAAGGGGCTGGGGAGGAACAAGACACTTGGAGGAGCTGGGGCGGAATGAGACACATGGTGGGGCTATGAAAAGAATGAGACACATGGGGTGTTTATTGGGATGAGGCACATTCAGGGGCTGGGTGGTATTGAGACAAGTGGAGGGTCTGGGGGATGAGACACATGAAGGGGATTTGGGGGGATTGAGACACATAGAGGGGCTGGGGACAAATTAAGACCCATGGAGGAGCTGAGAGGATGGGGATAAGACAAAGTCTCCACTCTGTAAAAAAAATCATTAAAAACCCACTTCTTCATAAAAGCGTATCAATTAAACTGTTAATAGCTCACGATTGATTCCTCTCTTGCAACTGTCATTATTCTAATACTATCTTTACCTTTTGTGTCACTTTACCCCACTCCCTCTAGCATGTAAGCTCATTGAGTAGGGCCCTCAACCCCTCTGTTCCTGTGTGTCCAACTTGTGTGGTTACAACTACATGTTTGATCGTCCACTCACTGTAAAGTGCTGCGGAATTTGTTGGTGCAACATAACAATAATAATAATAATAATAATGATAATAATAATATGCAGGGCCTGGGGACAAATGGAGGAGCTGGAGGAGGAATGAGAAACATGGAGGGGGATGTGGGAAATGAGACACATGGAAGGGCTGGGGGAGGAATGAGACACGTTAAGGGATTGGGGGAGAATTGAGACACATGGTGTTCTGGGTGGGAATGAGACACAAGGAGGGGCTGGTGGGAGAATAAGACACATGTTATAGTTTGGGAGAATTGAGACACAAAGAAGGGGTTGAGGGGGAACTGAAACACATGGAGGGGCTGGGGGAATAAGACAAATGGAGGAGCTGGGGGAGGATGAGATACATGGACGCGCTGGTTAAGAAGGATGAGACACATGTAGGGACTGGGGGGAGAATAAGACACATGGAGGGGCTGAAGGGGAGAATAAGACACGTGGAGGGGCTGGGGAAAATTAAGACACATGGAGACGCTGGGTAGATTAGACACATGGTTGGGCTGGGAGGGGAGTATGAGATACATGGAGGGGTTGATGGGAGAATGAGTCACATGGTGGGGCTGAGGGGGGGACTGAGGCACAAGGAGGTGACTGAGACACATGGAGGGGCTAAGGGGGGATGACTCACATGGAGGGGTTGAGAGGTGATGAGACAAATGGATAGCCGTATGGGGATAAGACACATAGAGGAGCTGAGGGAGGAAAATGAGACACATGGGGGGCTGAGGCGGAGAATGAGACACATAGAGGGGCAGGGGGAGACACATGGAGGGCTGAGGAAAATGAGACACATGAAGGGGGCTGGGTGAGATGAGACACAAGAAATGGCTGGGGGGGAAGGAAACACATAAAGTGGCTGGGGGGGAATTAAACACATTGGAGGGGTCCACAGGGCAATTTTTTGCACCAGATCCAGTGGTTTCTAGTTCTGCCTCTGATATTCACTATTTTAAGAACATATTTGCACATTCAACAATGGACCCATCCTGATCTTTCTGAGTTCAGTCAACCACCACTGAAGGCTCACAAAATAGGCAGAGGCATTCAGGAAGTTAAAACAGAATTCAAATTAGAAATAACCCGGCAAAAATGTTAAAATTATTCACTAATTTTATAATTTTCCATGTTTGAATTGCAGTTCATGTGTCTCAGTCATCAAGGGGCATTTTTTTCACATCCCTGAAATGAAAAAGAGTTTGCAATAAAGCACATTTTTACTTGTGAATCCACTTTCATAGTTTATGTTCTTAAATGCCCGTGTGGCTTAATTTATATTGGTGAAACTACCTTTAACATCCGAGAGCACATGTCTAAACACAGATCTGATATCTAGTTACATAGTTACATAGTTACATAGCCTCACATATGTGTTTGCTGTTGATCCAAAAGAAGGCAAATAACCAATAGTGATGTCCCGAACGGTTCGCAGGCGAATAGTTCCTGGCGAACATAGCTTGTTCGCATTCGCCCGGGATGGGAACATATGCAATGTTCGGTCCGCAACCTATTCGTCATCATTGAGTAAACTTTGACCCTGTACCTCACAGTCAGCAGACACATTCCAGCAGCAGACCCTCCCTCCCAGACCCTCCCACCTCCTAGACAGCATACAATTTAGATTAATTCTGAAGCTGCATTATTTTTTTTATTTTTTTTTGTGTTTGTGTTTGTGTTTATTATACATTATCCTCCATAGCCAGTAACCTGTGTTTATTATACATTACCCCCCATAGCCAGTAACCTGTGTATATTATACATTATCCCCCCATAGCCAGTAACCTGTATTTATTATACATTATCCCCCCATAGCCAGTAATCTGTGTTTATTATACATTATCTCCCATAGCCAGTAACCTGTGTTTATTATACATTATCCTCCCCATAGCCAGTAACCTGTGTTTATTATACATTATCCTCCCATAGCCAGTAACCTGTGTTTATTATAGATTATCCCCCTATAGCCAGTAACCTGTGTTTATTATACATCATCCCCCATAGCCAGTAACCTGTGTTTATTATATGTTATCCTCCCCATAGCCAGTAGCCTGTGTTTATTATACAGTATCCTCCCATAGCCAGTAACCTGTGTTTATTATACATTATCCTCCCCATAGCCAGTAACCTGTGTTTATTATACATTATCCTCCCATAGCCAGTAACCTGTGTTTATTATACATTATCCTCCCATAGCCAGTAACCTGTGTTTATTATACATTATCCTCCCCATAGCCAGTAACCTGTGTTTATTATACATTATCCTCCCATAGCCAGTAACCTGTGTTTATTATACATTATCCTCCGCATAGCCAGTAACCTGTGTTTATTATACATTATCCTCCCATAGCCAGTAACCTGTGTTTATTATACATTATCCCCCCATAGCCAGTAACCTGTGTTTATTATACATTATCCTCCCATAGCCAGTAACCTGTGTTTATTATACATTATCCTCCATAGCCAGTAACTTGTGTTTATTATACATTATCCCCCATAGCCAGTAACCTGTGTTTATTATACATTATCCCCCATAGCCAGTAACCTATGTTTATTATACATTATCCCCTCATAGCCAGTAACCTGTGTTTATCATACATTATCCCCCATAGTCAGTAACCTGTGTTTATTATACATTATCCCCCATAGCCAGTAACCTGTGTTTATGATAAATTATCCTCCCGTAGCCAGTAACTTGTGTTTATTATACATTATCCTCCCATAGCCACTAACCTGTGTTTATTATACATTATCCTCCCCATAGCCAGTAACCTGTGTTTATTATACATTATCCTCCCACAGCCAGTAACCTGTGTTTATTATACATTATCCCCCCATAGCCAGTAACCTGTGTTTATTATACATTATCCCCCATAGCCAGTAACCTGTGTTTATTATATGTTATCCTCCCCATAGCCAGTAGCCTGTGTTTATTATACAGTATCCTCCCATAGCCAGTAACCTGTGTTTATTATACATTATCCTCCCCATAGCCAGTAACCTGTGTTTATTATACATCATCCTCCCATAGCCAGTAACCTGTGTTTATTATACATTATCCTCCCATAGCCAGTAACCTGTGTTTATTATACATTATCCTCCGCATAGCCAGTAACCTGTGTTTATTATACATTATCCTCCCATAGCCAGTAACCTGTGTTTATTATACATTATCTCCCCATAGCCAGTAACCTGTGTTTATTATACATTATCCTCCCATAGCCAGTAACCTGTGTTTATTATACATTATCCTCCATAGCCAGTAACTTGTGTTTATTATACATTATCCCCCATAGCCAGTAACCTGTGTTTATTATACATTATCCCCCATAGCCAGTAACCTATGTTTATTATACATTATCCCCTCATAGCCAGTAACCTGTGTTTATCATACATTATCCCCCATAGTCAGTAACCTGTGTTTATTATACATTATCCCCCATAGCCAGTAACCTGTGTTTATGATAAATTATCCTCCCGTAGCCAGTAACTTGTGTTTATTATACATTATCCTCCCATAGCCACTAACCTGTGTTTATTATACATTATCCTCCCCATAGCCAGTAACCTGTGTTTATTATACATTATCCTCCCACAGCCAGTAACCTGTGTTTATTATACATTATCCCCCCATAGCCAGTAACCTGTGTTTATTATACATTATCCCCCATAGCCAGTAACCTGTGTTTATTATATGTTATCCTCCCCATAGCCAGTAGCCTGTGTTTATTATACAGTATCCTCCCATAGCCAGTAACCTGTGTTTATTATACATTATCCTCCCCATAGCCAGTAACCTGTGTTTATTATACATTATCCTCCCATAGCCAGTAACCTGTGTTTATTATACATTATCCTCCCATAGCCAGTAACCTGTGTTTATTATACATTATCCTCCCCATAGCCAGTAACCTGTGTTTATTATACATTATCCTCCCATAGCCAGTAACCTGTGTTTATTATACATTATCCCCCCATAGCCAGTAACCTGTGCTTATTATACATTATCCTCCCATAGCCAGTAACCTGTGTTTATTATACATTATCCTCCCATAGCCAGTAACCTGTGTTTATTATACATTATCCTCCATAGCCAGTAACTTGTGTTTATTATACATTATCCCCCATAGCCAGTAACCTGTGTTTATTATACATTATCCCCCATAGCCAGTAACTTATGTTTATTATACATTATCTCCTCATAGCCAGTAACCTGTGTTTATCATACATTATCCCCCCATAGTCAGTAACCTGTGTTTATTATACATTATCCCCCATAGCCAGTAACCTGTGTTTATGATAAATTATCCTCCCGTAGCCAGTAACTTGTGTTTATTATACATTATCCTCCCATAGCCACTAACCTGTGTTTATTATACATTATCCTCCCATAGCCAGTAACCTGTGTTTATTATACATTATCCCCCCCATAGCCAGTAACCTGTGCTTATTATACATTATCTCCCCCATAGCCAGTAACCTGTGTTTATTATACATTATCCCCCCACAACCAATAACCTGTGTATATTATACATTATCCCCCCACAACCAGTAACCTGTGTTTATTATACATTATCCTCCCATAGCCAGTAACCTGTGTTTATTATACATTATCCTTCCATAGCCAGTAACCTGTGTTTATTATACATTATCCCCCCCATAGCCAGTAACCTGTGTTTATTGTACATTATCCCCCATAGTCATTTATCGTTGGACCTAGGCAGCATGATGTCTTAGACCGGCCCAGAGAGTGAGTGAGTGAGTGAATAACATAATATATATGTTCAGAAACATATTAATAATATATGTAAATTGGGTTCATGCAAAGAGGGTGAAAAGGTATTAAAGAAAAACACACTTATTGCATCAAATTTACAAAGCCAAACTTTTAAAAGCTTTTAAAAGCTTTCCTCATTTCTTTCTCGGGATGAGGAATATATCGGTTGTAGACTGAGGATTTTCATCTGCCCAATCTTTTAATAATATGCACTGGAGTGTCAGTGTTGAAGGAGACCGAAGCTGCTCCTATTCTAAATGAAAGACCCGAGACATGGATACAACCCAATCTTAGGAGTAGTGTTCTGATGTAGAAGATGAATTTAGCCGTAGTCAGAGGGATTCAGTGAGAGTAGTGGTGAAATGTGTGTGGCATTACTGAGTGTGGGTAAGTAAGAGTCAAGTATTTTAGCTGGGCACTAGTTCTAGGTGGGAAAAAATGGTATAGCGGATGGATGAGTAGTTTGGTTCGTTTTAGAGGTTTGTAGAGAAAGTATATAGTGATCATGATTTTTAGCGATATCCAATATTTTTAAGGTGGTCTCAAACAAACATAAAATGCTATATAAAATTTGTGGGAATATCGAATAGTCGTGTACAGTAAATCAGAGAGGGCTCAGAATATCGAACCATCGATCGGTATCCAACCTTGTGCAAATGGGGAGTTTGCGGTTGTGCAAATGGACTGTTTGCGGTGCGTTAAACGGGGAGTCTGGTCTGTCACTGTGAAGCGGGCGTAACCCTTACACTACCTGATCGATACACCATCATACCTGATGTTTTAAAGCACGTTATTCCAAACAATTTAGGAATGTTAGGTGATTTATGCCCTTTATGGATTAAAACCAGACTCTGCATCAACTATGTAATTTTCCATGGGAGTTTTGCCATGGATCGCCTTCCGGCATGCCACAGTCCAGGTGTTAGTCCCCTTGAAACAACTTTTCCATCACTATTGTGGCCAGAAAGAGTCCCTGTGGGTTTTAAAATTCGCCTGCCTATTGAAGTCTATGGCGGTTCGCCCGGTTCACCCGTTCGCGAACATTTGCGGAAGTTCGCGTTCGCCATTCGCGAACGGAAAATTTAATGTTCGCGACATCACGAATAACCAAGTCTAAAGCGCTTCCAATTTTGCAACAAAGGGGGGGGGGAGGCATGTCCAGCAGCTGGAGAAAATGGCCGCATAACTCCACAGCTCCTCGTGACCAACACAAAAAAAAAGCATTAACAAGCTCACCTCCACCAGTACCAAAAGAGAATGGGTCACACCAAATGCCCATCAGAACCCTCCAGAACCCAGAAACCAACCGGGTCCGGTGGGGAAGAGACCATACGCACCTTTCTAACAACGCCCAGGGACCTCACATGCAAGCCCAAAATGGCGGACCTCAGCCCCACATCGGGATCACCATTCACAACACCCTTGGGGTTCTCACCGGCTTCCTCCCACATCTCAGAGGCCCCGAGCCATGCTCCAAAACCTCCTCACCAAGTCTGATTTTGAGGCCATCTCTGACCGCCTACGTCATGTGGTCCAAAAGAAAATCGCATAAACACGCACTGATGTGGCAAACTTGGATGCCAGGGTCACAGTCACTGAGTCAGACAGCAGGGCCCTCCGGGCCGACCTCAACACCACACGTGGGGAGTGTCAGGGTACCTGTGGTCTCTACCTCCAAAAGAGGTAGAGACTTAGCTGTTCCACCATCCAGACGGTCTGATGACTCCCTTCCCCGCGGTCTATCCGGTCATGCAAGGCCGGCCGCGAGGGAGTGACTGCCTTTTACACCATCTAGGCAGGAAGTCATCATCAGGACACTCCCCCGGATCGACCTGTCAGTCAATTGCTGCAGGACCAATCAGGACGTCTCGGAGGTGTGGTTACTGCTCTGAACAGGGTATTTAACAGAGCTTCTTTCATTAGCTCATTGCCCTGTCGTGGTTCTAGCTTGTTCTAGTCACTCAGCGCTTGTGTATTCTATTATCCCTTTTGGTTTTGACCCGGCTTGTTTACCTTACTCTGCTTATCTCTGTTACCCTTGATTCGGCTTGTCTCTCGCTTACCTGTCTTCTGTTACCCTCGACCTCGGCTTGTCTTTGACCATTCTATACTGTACTTCTTACGTTAGTCCGGCCATTCTAAGGTCCGGTATACGTATCTGGCTACTGTTTGTACTCTGCGTGTTGGATCCCTGTCCCGATCCTGACATTACGACAGGGCCAATGGATCCTGCAAGTACAAACAGTCAGCTGGCTTCTCCTGATCCTAGGTTTGAAGCCATGGATCACAGAATGGATCAGATGGCGCTTGCGCTACAGGCTCTATTATCTCATGCCAATAACCCACCAGAGGAGATACGTAATACCCCTGTTTCTCCTGTCGGTTTAGGTCTAGAGGTAGCCACAGTGGGTGCTTCTTCTCGCATTACCCCCCCCAGTACGCTATGGTGGGGCTCCTGAGAAGTGTCGTGGTTTTTTAAACCAAATTAGTATTCACTTTGAATTGCAACCCCGCTCTTATCCTACAGATAGGGCAAAGGTAGGATTTATTATCACCCTACTTATTGAGAAAGCTCTGAGATGGGCCAACCCACTATGGGAGAACGATAACCCATTAGTGTATAACTATAACGCATTTGTAGCTGCTTTTAGAAGAACATTTGATCCTCCAGGTAGAAAGGTTAATGCTGCCAGATTACTGTTGCGCCTGAGACAGGAGAACCGAACACTGGTGGATTATGCACTAGAGTTCAGGTCTCTGGCGTCAGAAGTCAAGTGGAATGAGCAGGCGTATATGGATGTATTTTTGAATGGCCTATCTGAAGTAATCCTTGATGAGGTTGCTACCAGAGAACTCCCTGAGAATTTAGAAGATTTAATTTCGTTCATCTCTCGTATAGATGAACGTTTAAGAGAGAGACAAAACACTCGAGAGAGGAACCGGAGACCTTCTTTTAGGTTAGCCCCCGCTTTTCCAAGTCCTGACTCCACGGTATCTTTGCTTCCTGAACCTATGCAGATAGGTTATACCCGCCTCTCTGAGGAGGAAAGACAGTACAGGAGAAGAGAGGGTTTGTGTATGTATTGTGCAGCCAAGGGTCATTTACTCTCGAACTGTCCTAACCGTCCGGGAAACGCTCGCACCTAAGTCTCTCTAGAGGACAAGCCTTGGGTGTTTCTATTTTGTCCTCTACTCCTAATTATAAAGATCACAGGCTTCTGCTACCAGTTTCCTTAACCTGGGAGAAGGAAGTAGTAAGGGCTATGGCATTGATAGATTCCGGTGCTGCTGAGAATTTTATCGACCAAGCCTTTGCTATTAAGAACAATTTCCCATCCCAGCTAAGGGAGACACCCTTGGCCGTTGAGGCCATAGATGGTAGACCACTACTAGACCCTGTTATCTTTCGTGAAACCATACCCATTAGTTTAAATGTTGGTATCCTACACGTGGAGAATTTATCTCTTTTGCTCATTTCATCCCCTTCCGTTCCCATAGTTCTGGGGTACCCATGGTTGAAGAAACATAACCCTGTTATCGATTGGGAGTTAGGGGAGATACTCTCGTGGGGTCAGGGTTGCCAGGATAGGTGTTTATGCAAGGTTTCTCCATTAGCTAATGTTAACATACCTGAGACTCCTATTCAGTCCACAGAAAGACAGATACCAGACCTTTACCTAGACTTAAAGGCAGTATTTGACAAGAAGAATGCCGATTCTTTGCCGCCACACAGGCCATTTGATTGTAAAATTAAGCTTCTACCTGGGACTATGCCTCCGAGGGGCCATGTATATCCTTTGTCTGTTCAGGAAAACTCGGTTCTAGAGGAGTATATTCGGGAGAATTTAGAAAAGGGATTCATTAGGAGGTCTTCTTCCCCGGCCGGGGCTGGGTTCTTTTTCGTTAAGAAAAAGGATGGCACGCTGAGACCTTGTATCGATTACCGAGGCTTGAATAAAATAACTGTCAGAAATGCCTATCCTATTCCACTTATTACCGAGTTATTTGATCGTCTTCAGGGCTCCAAAATCTTCACCAAGTTAGATCTCAGAGGGGCATATAATTTGGTGAGAGTCCAGCAGGGACACGAGTGGATGACGGCGTTCAATACTCGGTACGGTCACTATGAATACACAGTTATGCCGTTTGGACTTTGCAATGCTCCTGCAGTATTTCAGGATCTGATTAATGAGGTACTTAGGGAGTTTCAACATGATTGTGTCATTGTCTACCTAGACGACATACTGATACACTCTAGGGAGATTGAAACTCACCATAGACAGGTCAGAGCGGTATTACAGAAACTTCTGCAACATGGTCTATACTGTAAATTGGAGAAATGCAGCTTTGATCAGTCTCAGATAGATTTTCTTGGTTACGTGATTTCTGGGGAAGGTTTTAAGATGGACCCTGACAAACTCCAGTCTATTTTAGATTGGGCATTACCTAAGGGACTCAAGGCTATTCAGAGGTTTATTGGTTTCTCCAATTATTATAGGCGCTTCATTAAGGGTTACTCGTCTATCATTGCGCCCATTACCAATATGACCAAACAGGGGGCAGAGACTAAGACGTGGTCTCCTGAAGCTCTCGCTGCTTTCAAGAGGCTCAAAGAACTTTTTGCTTCTGCTCCAATATTAGTCCACCCTGATACGACTTTGCCGTTTCTACTCGAGGTCGATGCCTCTGAGACAGGAGTAGGTGCGGTTCTGTCACAAAGATTAGGGGTAGATAAACCATTACACCCGTGTGGTTTTTTTTCCAGGAAACTTTCTGGGGCTGAGAGCAGATATGACATCGGAGACAGGGAACTGTTAGCAGTCATTAAAGCCTTAAAGGAGTGGAGACATTTGTTGGAGGGGACCCTACACCCTATTACGATTTTGACGGACCACAAAAACTTGTCATATATTGGGGAGGCTAAGCGCTTATCCTCTAGACAAGCTCGTTGGTCCTTATTCCTGACTCACTTCAATTATGTACTGACTTACAGACCTGGTTCTAAAAACTCTAAAGCCGATGCATTATCTCGCCAATATGAACCTTCTACTGTACCTGAACCAGTTCTTTCTTCTATAGTTCCGAAGTGCAATATCATTGCTAATACGAATCTCAGGATTCATTCTCCATTACTGGCCGAGATCATTAAGTTGCAACATCTCGCACCTAAACAGACCCCTGCGGGTCGTCATTTCGTTCCCCCTGCTTTTCAACTGGAACTTTTACAGTGTTTACATAATAGCAAGATGGCGGGACATCCTGGTATTCGCAAAACTTACGCCTTGATCTCTAAGGACTTCTGGTGGTCTACTTTACGGAGGGATGTTGAGGAGTTCATCGCTGCATGTGAAGTTTGTACTAAAACCAAACAACCCCATACGCTTCCATGTGGATTCCTGCAACCCTTGGAGGTTCCAGAGAAACCATGGTCCTGTTTGGCCATGGACTTTATTGCCGATCTACCTATCTCTAAAAGACAGACTGTTATCCTCACCGTGGTTGACAGGTTTACTAGGATGGCACACTTCATTCCCCTGCCTAAACTTCCGTCTTCTCCCGAATTGGCAGAGATATTCGCCAAGGAGATTTTTCGCCTACATGGGATACCCTCTCAAATTGTATCGGACAGAGGCTCCCAATTTGTTTCCCGCTTTTGGAGGTCCTTCTGCTCTCAACTTGGTATTAAATTAAACTTTTCTTCTGCCTATCATCCTCAGTCTAACGGAGCTGCTGAACGTACCAACCAGAAAATTGAACAATATTTACGATGCTTTGTTTCTGAACACCAGGATGATTGGGTCGGTTTGATTCCTTGGGCGGAGTTTGCACACAACAATCTCGTTTGCGATTCTACTCATTCAAGCCCTTCTTCATGAATTATGGTTTTCATCCGTCTATTCTTCCTTCGGATTCTCCTTCCCAGGGGGTGCCGTCGGTTGATGTTCATGTTGCCAATTTGAGGAAGTTGTGGGATCAAACTCGACAAATCCTTGTGCACAACTCTATGTTGGTCAAGAAACACGCTGATAAACGTAGAAGGGCGGCCCCGGTCTTTGTTCCAGGTGATAGGGTATGGCTGAGCACGAGGAACATCCGTTTAAAAGTGCCCTCCATGAAGTTCGCTCCTCGTTATATTGGACCCTACAGGGTGCTGACCCGTATCAATCCGGTTGCATATCGTTTAGCTCTTCCTAATACCTTACGCATTCCGAACTCGTTTCACGTTTCATTGCTGAAACCACTCATATGTAACAGATTTTCCTCCACAATAGCCCCTCCTCGCTCCGTTCAGGTGGAGGGTCAGGAGGAGTATGAGGTCAACTCTATTATTGATTCTCGAATCTCCCGGGGGAGAGTACAATATCTGGTTGATTGGAAGGGATATGGTCCTGAGGAGAGGAGTTGGGTACCTCAGGAGGATGTTCATGCTCCCCGTCTCCGCAGGGCGTATCACTCTCGCTTCCCATCTCGTCCCGGTTCATTCCGCCCGGTGGGCGTATCTGAGAGGGGGGGTACTGTCAGGGTACCTGTGGTCTCTACCTCCAAAAGAGGTAGAGACTTAGCTGTTCCACCATCCAGACGGTCTGATGACTCCCTTCCCCGCGGTCTATCCGGTCATGCAAGGCCGGCCGCGAGGGAGTGACTGCCTTTTACACCATCTAGGCAGGAAGTCATCATCAGGACACTCCCCCGGATCGACCTGTCAGTCAATTGCTGCAGGACCAATCAGGACGTCTCGGAGGTGTGGTTACTGCTCTGAACAGGGTATTTAACAGAGCTTCTTTCATTAGCTCATTGCCCTGTCGTGGTTCTAGCTTGTTCTAGTCACTCAGCGCTTGTGTATTCTATTATCCCTTTTGGTTTTGACCCGGCTTGTTTACCTTACTCTGCTTATCTCTGTTACCCTTGATTCGGCTTGTCTCTCGCTTACCTGTCTTCTGTTACCCTCGACCTCGGCTTGTCTTTGACCATTCTATACTGTACTTCTTACGTTAGTCCGGCCATTCTAAGGTCCGGTATACGTATCTGGCTACTGTTTGTACTCTGCGTGTTGGATCCCTGTCCCGATCCTGACAGGGAGGTGACAGGCCACGAATCCAGCATGGCCCATCTAACCACTTGGATAGACAACCTGGACAACCGAGGCCGCAGACTAAACTTCAGAGTTCGGGGAGTGAGAGAGTGAGGCCCGCCAGAAAAATATTCCAGAGACCCTACGCTCAATCTTTAGTCACGTGCTGGGGGGCCATCCACTCCCCAGATTGGGCCTAGTGAGAGCACGCTGCACGCAGCGCCCACCACCTGCACGGGGAGACCACCTCTGGGACATAGTGTGCTGCCTAGTGAACTTCACCCTGAAGGAGGATATCCTGCACACCACCCGCACCATGGGCACAATACGCTTGGATGGCCAGGCTATTGTGGTGTATCAGGACCTCTCTCGCTACACGCTGCAGGCACGGAAGGCCTTCCAACCGGTGACGATGGCGCTACAAGCAGCAGGAATTCCGTACCACTGGGGATACCCCTTCTCCCTATCGGCTCGCCAGGGCCAGACGGTGTACATGGTCAAGAAGCCGGATGACATCCCGGGCTTCCAACACGCCCTGGGCCTACCTCTGACTCAGGTAACAAGCTTGCCGACACTCCAGTTCCTCAGGCAACTTACATGCCCGCCACCACCGACAGACCAGGAACAGGGCCAAGACCAGCCCCAACGACCACGGCTCAGAGACCCTTGCCTGACCAGACCAGAGGAATAACTGAAGTAGCTGACCCCCACAGCATGCAGAAAGAAACTTACCTGGGGCCAAGCACATACTGCACCACTTGAGGGCCTAAGTCCTATACTTACCACAGGCCAGTACCGTGAAGGGAGGGGGGTACACTTTATTGGGGAGGGATATTGAGGGCCACGGGACTCCATCGGTACACCGGGTTCACCTGGCTCCACCTTGCAGCCACCATGGAGAGCACCACCAGGGACCACAGGCTCCACACATGCCCAATGCCCCTGCTGCAGAAGGGGTGGTCCACCAACGATTGGGTGGGGGATTATGGTACGAATAAGGGACTGGGGACTCATTCCGGCAGCAGCAGCGCCCAGAACCCATCGCACCACCCACAACGAGACACCTCATGTCAATAGGGGGGATTGCAACCGCCTTCCGGTTAAGGGAAGGCGGGTGCAATCCCCCCTATTGCACCCACAATCCCTTAACCGGGAACAAGACACACCATAATAGGGATGACTCGGGAGGGGGGAGGTGGAGGTACTGGGGAACGTTGCCTGGGGGCATCACACAGAAACCACCACAGGAGGGCCTCCCCTACACAGCGGCTAATGAGCCACTGAGGGGGAGGAGAGATGACAGTGGGAGGAAGGGCGGGACCACAGGGAGACCACAGAGACCAAAGCAGGGAGGGGGTGTGAGGAAATACAAAAATAAAAAAGTCACCTCATGACAAAAAAACACCTGAGGGACACCCAGACCATGATCCACGGCCATCATAGGCAGCCCCATAGGCAAAGGTTCTTATGCTGACCAAAGAGGGATTCAGTCACTCACCCCCACATGCAGATGTGCCCGCCACAGACTACGAAGCCATTGGAGAGAGATGACAGGAGCGTGGGAAAGGGATAGGAGGGATACTGAGGACATGAACAAGTCAGGTGGCAACCCTACTGATGATAGACAAACCATGGGAACCCCAACACCCTGTCACAGCACCCGACCCAATTGCCCACACAAATACCACCAAGCTTAGGTACACTGCTCTGCATGCACAGGGACACCTACAACACGACAGCTGGCACTCAGCCCCACTCCGCTTGACGAATACTCATGCCACACAAATCACACGGCCTAGAGACTGAGACCCCAGGGAAGAGGATGACAGGACCACAACACCGCACATCCCATCTACGCGCACTACTGGTGGATGCCCCAACATACAACATTGCACACATGGAGAGGTGCAGCACATAGCATTGCTGCACACACCGGCCAATACGGTGAAGGAATAGTTTTCACAACCCTCACCAATAGTAAACATCCTTGACCGAGCCCAGATAGACACACCTGAGTCCACAACTAGCTCACCCACAGTCCCAGACAGGGACACTAGGAGTCCACCGCCCCCGCGGGAATAGAACAATCCCCACACGTAGGGAGCACTTCCATCCGGTAGCCCCTCCTTCCGGGCACCCAGCACCAATGGGCCTGGGCGGATCAGCTTCCTGGACATCTGTCTGTTGACCTACACCCACCCGGACACACCAGAGACACACTCCCCTCGATGACAGAACACCCACCCCACCCTTCCCCGCTCTTAAACCCAACCCCTTCCCTCCTCCCCCTCCCCCTCTCCCCTCTGAACCAACCCCTCACCCCCGTCCCTGTGGCTGCCCTGGCGGCGCCGGCCATGGGGGGCATCTGCTATGCGCGGGAGGACCTCGACATCCTTCTCCGCAACCTCAAAAGATACAAGACCACTATAGCATTCATACAAGAGAGACACTTCCAGGAGAACCGGGCACCGTCCCTGAAAGATGACAATTACCCGACGGGCTTTTTTAGCAATAACCCGACGAGCCGCACCCTCGGAGTGGGAATACTGTTCGCTAGATGGATACCCTTCACGGAACTAGACACCCTTCGCTGCAGACAAGGCAGATACATCTTTACGAAAGGCACTATCTATGACCAGAAATACACATTCGCAAACATCTACACCCTGAAAACAAAACAATTCCAATTCCTTCGGGCCACATTGAAGAGCCTGATGGAATGCACGGAGGGCACCCTGATCATCGGCGGAGATCTCAACCTGCCACTACACCAACACGACACAACCTCAAACACTACGACGACCCCAAATGACAGACACGCCAAAACCCTCCGACTACTCCACCACCACCACCAATTAACGGACTGCTGGAGAGCACTAAACCCTACGGCCTGTCACTACACCTTCTACTACTCAACTTATTCCAGGCTGGACTATTTTTTACTACTGCACCATCACCTCACACTTCTTATGGAATTGAAGATACTACCAATGACCTGGTCGAATCATAATCAGGGCTCAAATAGTCCCTATTCCGACCCTGCCAAACCTTGTGGTGCCTGAAAGAGTCCATCCTAGCAGACTTGACCATCGTGGACAATGTAACTATTTCACCATGAATGAGTCGGGGAACACGTCACCCCTCACCTGCTGGGAGGCCCTTAAAGTGGTAATACGGGTCCATTTCTTAGTGATTTGCTCAAAACACAAGAAAGAATACGAACGAACAATAGTGGACTTGAGCATTGAAATCGCCACACTTCAAGGCCTACACAAATGGACCCAAGACCGCGCCACATACCGTGATATCCGCGTGAAACACACCTAACTCACTACTCACCTAAACAAATCATTACAACGCACATATCAACATTTCCAACACCTGGTATATGAACATGGCAACAAATGCGGCAGGCTCCTAGCCAACCTACTGAAACACCGCAGGACGCAATTATACATCCCCAAAATCAAGGACCAAAACCAACAGGTCCACTACCCGAATTTCTGCCATGTTCCTCAACTACTATAAGGAATCATACAACATATGCCTACACCACCCGGAGGGGGAACGGCTTCGCAAGGAAGACAAAATATGGACCTACCTCGCGACGTCCACGATGCAACACATAGAGGACCACGAATTGGACCTGCTGAAAGCCCCCATCATGATGGACGAGTTGACCTGGGTTATCAAAAAAGCACAGACAGGCAAATCCCCTGGATCCGACGGCCTACCCCTCTTGTACTACAAGACCTTCATGCCAGACCTCCTCTCCAAACTACTGACTGCCCTAAACTCCATCCTGGAGAGAGCGGTACCCTCAACCCAATTCACAGCCGCTAATATAACCCTACTCCCCAAAGAAGGCAAGGACCCCATGTTATGCCAGAGCTACCGCCCGATCCCGGTCTTAGATGTTGACGTCAAACTGCTAACTAGCGTCCTGGCCAACCCAGACCAGACATATTTTATCCCAGGCAGAGAGGATCGAAATAACACCATCCAAGCATTGAACCTGATCGCGGGGTCCAGGAGGACTGTCAATGGATGCCGAGAAGACATTCGACCGGGTGGACTGGGACCTCATGTTCGGAACGCTAGACCTAGGCATTGGCCCTGGATACGGGCTGTATACACCTGCCTGACGGCGCGACTATGAATCAATGGCGCTCTCTCAGACTCGTTCCAGATATACAACGGAATCCGCCAGGGCTGTCCACTCTCACCCTTGCTCTTTGCACTCACACTGGAACCCTTCCTAAATAGCATCAGAAACAACTAACACATCCATGGACTACAAGTAGGTCAGACCCACCACAAAGTCTTCGTCTATACAGATGACCTCCTCTTCATTGTGACAGACCCGAAGGCCACCCTGCAAGTGATCACAGCGGAATTTGAAACCTATGGACGCATCTCCAATTTACGTATCAACTACACCAAATCATACATTCTGAGCCTTAATATTAAACCCACCCAGGGCCGGACGATCCAACAACGCTTCCCACCTAGGAATATGGTTCACACCTGACCCAAAGGATCTCTACGCACACAACTACATCTCCATCAATGCAGCAGCGACAGAACTTGCATGTGGAACCCATACTATATCTCCTGGCTGGGGCGAGTGAACGCAGTCAAAATGACACTGCTGCCAAAACTTCTCTTCATCTTCCAAACGGTACCAATCCAGACCCCGAACGCCTTCTTCACGGCCTGCAAACCCCCCCCCCCCCCGCGTAGCCCACTTCCAACTCATGCTCCCCAAATTAAGGGGTGGACTTGCCCTGCAGGACTTCAGAAAATACTTTCTCGCAGCCGACTTCACCAGAATCAGCTGGTCCACGAAGACGAGAGACAAACCATGGGTGCAACTAGACCACAGCCCATTCACAAGCCAGACAAGCCGTGCCGAGATCCTACGCATGGCAGATATGATGACCCCGTCAGGTGTCATTCGCCCTCTAACCGAACACTTCCCAGAACAACGGCACACGTTCCTGCACACAATGGCAAGGGAACAAATCACGCACTACACCCGCTCAATACCGCAAAAACCCTGCATACCGCAAAAACCCTGCAAAAAGACCGCACGGATTTCGAGTCCCTCTGCCTACAAGACACCCCCCCACCAAGGGCCATCTCCCAGGTTTAAAACTCACTGGTAACAAGCCGCTACCTCCTGGCACCACCGTTCAACAGACAATGGGAGGAAGAACTCAACGAAATACTCACCAATGCCACCTGGGACAAAATCATCACACATACCCAAAAGACCCCTGGATCAGCACGGTTACAAGAAAACGTGTATACGGTCCTCATGAGATAGTACATCATCCCGACCAAACTACACACCCAGGACCACATAATACCCGACACCTGCTGGCGCTGCACAGTATAGAGAGGCACCTTCCGCCACATCTGGTGGGAGTGTGCCCTCATCAGGCCATCCTGGGAGATGATCGGCCGTGTAATAACGAACGTGACGGACGAGACGCTGGACACACTGACCGCATACTTCCTCCACCACACCACGACACCGACACCAGCCTATAAGAGATCTGTGACCCCAAGACTCCTTAATGCCGCCAAAGAGACAATCCCCATGTACTGGAGACAACCGGGTACCCCCTCCATCAAACGATGGATGGAGGAGGTGGAAGACATCCAACGACATGAAGACTTGAAGGCAACAATAGCGAAAGACAAAGAAAGATACACACAACAATGGTTACACTGGCTGAGATACATCTCAACAGATGAATTTGCTCAGCGACTGTCCGTCGCATAGGAGGGCCAAGGGGCGGAGCGCACAGGGGCGGGGCTGGTGATGGGCCGGCGGGGGGGATGGCAGGGGACCACACCCATACTGACTTTCCTTCTCCCCCCTTATCTTTTCTAACCTCATTACCAGTCCCAACCACAGAACTCACACGTTTCTCCACCCACAAACGTAGCCCATCAGAAGACACGGGACAGCCTCAGACGGACCAGACCGACCACCCCATAGACCTCACCTCCGCACCACACCCCACACACTGCCACGGGTTGGATGATAACCCATAAGCAACACCAAACCAACCTAGAGTCATGGCATTCGCCCACACCTCTTACGCCCAACCACCCGACAGAATAACCACATCACAATAACAACTAGAAGCGCCACTTGACGCCCTAAGGAAACAAAGACCCGCAGAGTCACTGACGATGAACCAAACCCCGGACAGAACTAGGAAGACCAACTGGCCAATATAGACTCACGAAGAGTACACTGGCCAATTACACAAACCCCTGCACGAGACACGAGTTACAGACACCAACCTCAACACACTCAGGGATGCTCCTGACATGCTCCTGAGAGGGCGATCACTGAAACGCTGTGGATTATCCATCCCTAAAAGCAATGCCACTAGTTAAGGTAAACAACATAACATAACGGGTAAAACAAACCGCGAGCAGAACTTCACCAAAATGGTATTAGCATAAACAGATAACGATCCACAACAGTCAGGTAATTCCGCCCCTAATATTTCATGAACCCTTACAAGGTAGTAAAAGACCATACACAAAGCTCGATTATTGCCTTTTCAAGTTTGTTACATAATGAAATGAACAGTTACTCAATGTTTAAACACAAACAGTTTTGCAACCAAAAACGCTGTACAACTGTCTTTTAAATGCCTATCTCCATACTTAATTATACCCACCATATGTAAAATTCTACAAAGCAGGCACACGCTCACTCTAAAACAATGTCCACCCGCTTTGACCTACATGCCTCTCTAAGATGCGACATGTCAGTGCTACCTTTCTCATTAATCAATTAAGAACCTCTTAACA
Organism: Pelobates fuscus; assembly: GCF_036172605.1. Taxonomy (NCBI): domain Eukaryota; kingdom Metazoa; phylum Chordata; class Amphibia; order Anura; family Pelobatidae; genus Pelobates; species Pelobates fuscus. The sequence continues at coordinate 37,331,799 of NC_086318.1, read as the reverse complement.
CTACATGACTGTGCTTAAATATCAATGTAGCAGGTTATTATTCCTATTACAATACGATGTGCCACAAGCCTAACTCGTCCTGAGCATAGACGCTGCATAGATGTCTCTACATAACCTACTAGGTATCTACCCCCGCAGACTGGTACAGACAAACTACGCTATGTTTTATCAACCACATTTATGTATATGTTTTGCACAACCATTTGCATTCTATAAGCGCCTGTAATGAATATGTTTTCAAATGCTGTAAAATGAGACACTGTTGTTGAGTTTTGAAGGATGAAACAATAAAAAAACAATTTAACACAATTTTGCAACAAACTAGAAAAAAAATCCATCTTGACCCCAAAATGGCAGTCAGATATCTCCTTGGATCAAGCAGCTATGAAATTTTTTAACCTTTCTTCATAACTCAAATGCTCCATTTCTTAAATCAATTTTGTAGCTAATCTCTGTACTTTTTCTACTGCCATGATATCCTTTAGAACATTTGCCCAAAATTGCAGATGAAGAGAACTGATAAACCTGTCCCTACTAATTTTTGTTTCAACAATCAAGCAGTATTCCAAATAAGATGGCAAGCGATTGATTTTTGTGCACATGCAATTTAGGAATGGTGAAAGACAAAAATTACTTACTTTGTGAGACATTTTGGATCCACAAACTGGATTGCCTGAAACCAAGATGTCTTAATTAAGACTTTATCCTTATTTTTGTAATCCTTGGTGTTCCTATTGTGTTTAGGTTACATGTATTAAGGCCGTTTGGCCTGTATTTGTGGGAGGGGCTTAAATTAATTCACTCCCCTATATAAGGGACACCCCTTACCTGACTCATATCACTTGAGGTCAGCATCAGAATGATTCCACTTCCGGGTCATCCAGACGCCATTTTACCTGATTACTCCATAAGGTTTTCTAAGCTGAGCTGTGTCAGGAATCCAGCCACAGGCTTTTCCGGCCTACCACCTTCTTTCTTTAATCCATCGCCGTGGATGGTGTCCAAGTGACTCACAAACCATAAGTCGACCTACCCGTTACGCCAGGCATCAGTCCCACGGCACCATGCACGGGTCAGGTCCTCACTTTACAGCTGCATTTTGTCTAAGTCTGTTCTAAAATCATTGCATATTCATGCATATCATTTGTTTAAACTCACTTGTTTATATCTGTCACTGGCTCATTTCGAGCATTAGCATACTCCTGAACGGGAACACATTCTGTTTCAATTGCCTAAACATACTAGACAATTCTGTGCATGCATTTCGAATCTAACTGCTCTTTTTCTTTTGTTTCCCTGACATACCAGGCTCACGGTTCGTGCAATTTTCTACCAAACGGGAACTAGTTCATGCATTTACTATTGTACTACACACACGTTTCGTGTGTTTACAAACCACGAACAGAACTTTGGTTTGTTACAATGACTGTTATTAAGCTATTATGTTCACATATTGTATATTGTCAAACGAGTTTGGAATAACCCCTTAAGGACACATGGCATGTGTGACATTGTGGTGGAATCTCGGTAAAAATAAATTTAGTAGGCCGAGATTACCACGTGGCATGCGTACGTGCATATACTGACGTATCGGTCGGTTGGTTGCACGTGGCAAAGATACGATCAGTAGTGTACTGAGCATGTGCAAGAATACCGGATGTAGTATTCCCCTCCTCCATTGTGCTGGACAAGCCATGCGGTCAAGCAGGAAGTTAATTCTTATTTGTTTTGATTGGTTAAGAGAATGTGCGGGTGGAGCTTAATATGGGAGGAGTTATGTGCCTATATAAGGAGCCTGCACTATTGTCCGGGGCTCAGAACTTGTTGTATTTTGGTGACATTAGTCCCTCTGAGTCCCGATCGGTGAACCGAATAAAGAATCTCTTCCTTCCTGAAGAAACCTGTGTCCATCTCTCTGTGCTAGGCTTCCGTCAGTTTCTCCGGTATCATTTGGTGCATTGGCCGGGAAGCTCATCGTTCAACGGTAGCTGAGAAGCAGAGGCGTGAGACGGTCTATCTTTGCCCACATTCTCTACGGCTGCACCCCTGAACTTCTGCGTGGACCTCCCTTCATCTCGGCGCCACTGGTCTGTTGTCCAGGAGATCATCGGCCTCTACGTAGTAAGTGCTGGGGTGTCCCCGTCGATGAGTGTGAACTCAGGTTCAGGAACGAGGAGGTAAGACGACCGCTGTTTTAGACGGCGGACCGACTAGGGGTATACCGATTGTGCGGTAGGCCCATAAGGGGTTATTTGTGTACGGAATCTGACCCCTCTGTCGGAGGGAAGGAGCGAAGGCGCACCGCTCAATTGAACGCTCTTTAGTAAGACCGTTTAATTTGGTTTGGAGTCAGGCGGGGTTCTGTGTAAATAGCCCTAGCCGGACACCGGTGTCTTGTCTAGACTAGCGTTCTAGGGTGTACAATTTGTTCGCTAGGTCGGAGGGACCGGGAGACTAAGCGGCGTCTGTGTAAATTCGGTCCGCTAGCTCTCAACCTATCTTGGCTAAGTGGGAAGGTGTGTAAATTTGGAACCCACTAGACTTTTGATAGAGTAGATAGACTAAAAGGGTTCTGTTGTAAATTCCGCCCTCTAGTTCGCTATATGTGGTGCTTGGGCAGTGTGGCTAACCAAAACGGATGTAGATAGTTTTAGGTAGTCCATCAAGGTACTGGCCAATAGATTAGTTGGGATTGTATATGTGTTAAAGATTGTTTAGTAGCGTGTATATCTTGCTAGATAGCGTGAGCTTTGCCGTCTAGCGAGAGTGTTAATAGTGTGTAGCTGTATTATAGTGCACGGTACCATAACCCTGTATATTTACTGACACTGTATATAAATACTAATAATTGTCGTCTATTGCATGTCTAACACCATAACCACTAATAATTGTATTGTGACCTTAAATTGTACTTGACCTATGCTAACCGTACTGTAACTACTGTTTGTAAAGACGATGTTACTGGGGTATGTTATAGACGGGTAATTCATATATAGGAATTATAGCGTGGGTGACGGTATAGTTTCGCCAAAGGGCATAGTATCTATTATTTAGTGACTGGTGTAACAGCTGTGTGTGTACGGGAATTCCCCGAGTGTTTTTATTTTGTACGTTTCACTTGGTAACTGTACCACGTGGTGCTGTTGCCGAGGGAACGGGTGTGACCGTTGATAGAGTGCGTGTATAGTATTTGTTGGAAACGACGCTCCATTGCTAAGTATGGGCGCGTCGGACTCGACGATTTTGGATCCCTTAGGATGCATGTTAAAGAATTTTAAAAAGGGATTTACAGTTTGTGATTTTGGGGTTAAAATGTCTCCTGCACGTTTGATCACTTTGTGTAATAGGGAATGGCCTACTTTGGTTGCCGCATGGCCGCCACGTGGCAGTTTAGATCCAAATCTGGATCAAATTAGATCCAAAACTTCCCCCTGGAACACCCCATTGCTGCCTGTTCAAAAGCCCGGTACAGATGAGTATTGCCCTGTGCAGGACTTGAGAGCATTCAATGATGCGGTTGTAAGTATACATCCAGTTGTGCCCAATCCGTATAACCTGCTTGCTTTAATTCCGGGCGGGGCTACCTATTTTACAGTCTTAGACCTCAAAGATGCCTTCTTTTGCCTCTGAATTGCTGCAGAAAGCCAATGTATCTTCGCTTTCCAATGGGAAAATGCTGTAATAGGGAATGGCCTACTTTGGTTGCCGCATGGCCGCCACGTGGCAGTTTAGATCCAAATCTGGTACAGCGTGTACACGTGGCTGTATCAGGTAGGCCTGAACTTTACGGACAGTTTCCATACATTGATTGTTGGAGGCAGGCCGTAAACGACTCGCCAAGATGGATCCGAATATGCCACGAGGAGCAATGTCGCCTCCTGGTGGCCAGGACTCGGTTGTACACTAGGGCCATGGTTACGCCCATTTTGGACACGCCCCCTGAGTCCGAGATCCCTATGCCGCCCCCTTATTTCTCCTCAAGGGGAAGTGATACAGGAAGTTCTACATCCCTTCCCCCGTTGTCCCCATCCGCTTCCTCCTCTAGCTCAGAGTCCACACCCCCCATTACTAAACCTCCCCTTCCGGTACCAACCCCCGTTAAACCCATATATCCTGATTTGGCGCCAATTCAAGCTTCCGGTCAGGCTTCCTCTAGCCCGGCTCGGAATATTCTATTCACCGACCTTCCCCACAATACAGCTTCCACATCCTCATGTCTTACTACCCCTCGACCGGAACCCCTAACCGACGCCCCTCAACGAAGCCCTGTACTAACCCGACAACTGACCGGTACCCAAAAACCTAAAAATTATCAGATGCCACTCCGTTTGACTCCCGGGTCAGCATACCTTAATGATTTAGGTCAAATGGTGTATGCTGACTCAATCTTCGTATATGTTCCATTCACAACTACCGATCTCTTGAATTGGAAAACCCATAATTCCTCGTATACTGACAAACCACAAGCCATGACCGACCTGTTCACCTCGATAGTCCAGACGCATAATCCTACTTGGGCTGATTGCCAGCAATTACTGATGACATTGTTTAACAACGAGGAGAGGACTAGGATAAACCAAGCGGCCATTAAAGCGCTGGAAGAAGAAGCTCGTACTTTAAACCAAGCTAATCCAGCAGCATGGGCCGCAACTCATTTTCCTAATGCTGATCCCGAATGGGATGTTAATGGCGCAGACATGGTTCATTTAAGAGCCTATAGAGACGCCATAATTGCTGGCATGAAAGCCGGAGGGAAGAAAGCCATAAATATGTCTAGGACGGCTGAGGTGATACAGAAAAGTGATGAAGCGCCCAGTGTCTTTTATGACCGATTATTGGAGGCATACCGCTTGTATACCCCCTTTAATCCGGAAGCCCCTGAGAATTCCCGAATGATAAACTCTGCCTTTGTCAGCCAAGCCTACAGAGAATTAAGCGCAAGCTACAAAAGTTAGAAGGGTTCGTAGGAATGTCCATCACCCAACTAATGGAGGTAGCTAATAAGGTTTATATGAATAGGGAATCAGAGAGTAAGAAAGAGGAAGAGCGCAAGATGCGTAAAAAGGCGGATATGCTAGCGGTAGCGATCGCAGGCGTAGATAGACGGGGCCCGGATAGAGGCGATAGTAAGTGGAATAGGGAACCCCTGAGTAGGAATCAGTTCGCATACTGCAGAGAAGAAGGGCATTGGAGAAGCGAGTGTCCAAAAAGAGAGCAGTACGAGAGAGACCCACCCAGGGCAGGATATGGAAACTGTAGAGGTAGAGCGAGAGGAAGAGGAGGTCCCAGAGGGAGTAATGGTAATGACAGAGGTAGTGTTAGGGAAGACAGATATTATCCCGCAGCGCAAAGGTCCCGCGATAGAGAAGATAGGGACTTTGTAGGATTGGCTGACACGGTCATGGATGACTATTGATACCGACCGGGCTCCATCCCCCTTGGCCGAGCGGAGCCTATGGTCGAAGTATCAATAGGGGGAAAAAGGAGTGCATTTATGATTGATACTGGTGCTGAACATTCGGTGGTGACTGATCTGGTTGCTCCTCCATCTGGAAGAACTATCACCGTAATAGGAGCAACTGGAAGAAGTGCTGCAAAACCGGTTCTTAAAAGTCGACAATGTGTATTGGGAGGCCACGTAGTGAAACATCAATTCCTTTATATGCCTGAATGTCCAGTCCAATTGCTGGGACGTGATTTGCTATCAAAATTACAAGCGCAGATAATGTTCCTACCAAATGGAACAACATCCTTAAAGTTTAATGGACCTTCAGGTATTATGACATTATCTGTACCAAAGGAAGAAGAGTGGCGACTTTATACAGCGTTGACTAGCCAAAACCCTAAGAGTGATGAATCCTTATTCAACATACCAGGAGTTTGGGCAGAGAACAACCCACCAGGACTGGCCCGCAATATTCCACCTATTAGAATTGAACTAAAACTTGGGGTTTATCCAGTGAGCCTACGGCAATATCATATCCCGCAGAAGGCTAAGAAGAATATTCAATCTTATCTGGATAAGTTCATACGGTATGGTATTCTAACATTCTGTACTTCCCCCTGGAACACCCCATTGCTGCCTGTTCAAAAGCCCGGTACAGATGAGTATCGCCCTGTGCAGGACTTGAGAGCAGTCAATGATGCGGTTGTAAGTATACACCCAGTTGTGCCCAATCCGTGTAACCTGCTTGCTTTAATTCCGGGCGGGGCTACCTATTTTACAGTCTTAGACCTCAAAGATGCCTTCTTTTGCCTCCGAATTGCTGCAGAAAGCCAATGTATCTTCGCTTTCCAATGGGAAAATGCTGTAATAGGGAATGGCCTACTTTGGTTGCCGCATGGCCGCCACGTGGCAGTTTAGATCCAAATCTGGTACAGCGTGTACACGTGGCTGTATCAGGTAGGCCTGAACTTTACGGACAGTTTCCATACATTTATTGTTGGAGGCAGGCCGTAAACGACTCGCCAAGATGGATCCGAATATGCCACGAGGAGCAATGTCGCCTCCTGGTGGCCAGGACTCGGTTGTACACTAGGGCCATGGTTACGCCCATTTTGGACACGCCCCCTGAGTCCGAGATCCCTATGCCGCCCCCTTATTTCTCCTCAAGGGGAAGTGATACAGGAAGTTCTACATCCCTTCCCCCGTTGTCCCCATCCGCTTCCTCCTCTAGCTCAGAGTCCACACCCCTTGTTACTAAACCTCCCCTTCCGGTACCAACCCCCGTTAAACCCATATATCCTGATTTGGCGCCAATTCAAGCTTCCGGTCAGGCTTCCTCTAGCCCGGCTCGGAATATTCTATTCACCGACCTTCCCCACAATACAGCTTCCACATCCTCATGTCTTACTACCCCTCGACCGGAACCCCTAACCGACGCCCCTCAACGAAGCCCTGTACTAACCCGACAACTGACCGGTACCCAAAAACCTAAAAATTATCAGATGCCACTCCGTTTGACTCCCGGGTCAGCATACCTTAATGATTTAGGTCAAATGGTGTATGCTGACTCAATCTTCGTATATGTTCCATTCACAACTACCGATCTCTTGAATTGGAAAACCCATAATTCCTCGTATACTGACAAACCACAAGCCATGACCGACCTGTTCACCTCGATAGTCCAGACGCATAATCCTACTTGGGCTGATTGCCAGCAATTACTGATGACATTGTTTAACAACGAGGAGAGGACTAGGATAAACCAAGCGGCCATTAAAGCGCTGGAAGAAGAAGCTCGTACTTTAAACCAAGCTAATCCAGCAGCATGGGCCGCAACTCATTTTCCTAATGCTGATCCCGAATGGGATGTTAATGGCGCAGACATGGTTCATTTAAGAGCCTATAGAGACGCCATAATTGCTGGCATGAAAGCCGGAGGGAAGAAAGCCATAAATATGTCTAGGACGGCTGAGGTGATACAGAAAAGTGATGAAGCGCCCAGTGTCTTTTATGACCGATTATTGGAGGCATACCGCTTGTATACCCCCTTTAATCCGGAAGCCCCTGAGAATTCCCGAATGATAAACTCTGCCTTTGTCAGCCAAGCCTACAGAGATATTAAGCGCAAGCTACAAAAGTTAGAAGGGTTCGTAGGAATGTCCATCACCCAACTAATCGAGGTAGCTAATAAGGTTTATATGAATAGGGAATCAGAGAGTAAGAAAGAGGAAGAGCGCAAGATGCGTAAAAAGGCGGATATGCTAGCGGTAGCGATCGCAGGCGTAGATAGACGGGGCCCGGATAGAGGCGATAGTAAGTGGAATAGGGAACCCCTGAGTAGGAATCAGTTCGCATACTGCAGAGAAGAAGGGCATTGGAGAAGCGAGTGTCCAAAAAGAGAGCAGTACGAGAGAGACCCACCCAGGGCAGGATATGGAAACTGTAGAGGTAGAGCGAGAGGTAGAGGAGGTCCCAGAGGGAGTAATGGTAATGACAGAGGTAGTGTTAGGGAAGACAGATATTATCCCGCAGCGCAAAGGTCCCGCGATAGAGAAGATAGGGACTTTGTATGATTGGCTGACACGGTCATGGATGACTATTGATACCGACCGGGCTCCATCCCCCTTGGCCGAGCGGAGCCTATGGTCGAAGTATCAATAGGGGGAAAAAGGAGTGCATTTATGATTGATACTGGTGCTGAACATTCGGTGGTGACTGATCTGGTTGCTCCTCCATCTGGAAGAACTATCACCGTAATAGGAGCAACTGGAAGAAGTGCTGCAAAACCGGTTCTTAAAAGTCGACTGTAACGGACCGTTTCAGCATATGAGGGGTTAAAATCCGTTTAGGCGATAATCCCCTTTTCTCAGAAAGGCACAGCTACTGCAGAACATCAGAACTCACGAACTGGATATAGGTGAATAAGGTAGCACTCCAGCTGGAACCTCACAAATAGCTGCTAGCAGATGAATAGGAAAAGCAGACATCAGCTTACACTCCTAGCAGTCAAATCTCCAACAGCATACAGTGAATCCCCCCAAGAACGAGACAAGGCTCCGTGTTGAAGGTCAAGCAGTGGTCTGTTTATTCAGGGCTACCTGCCCCTGTATTTATGCAGGTCTCCCACCTGGTGGACACTCCCCTAGGGGACCAGATGGAAGACTGAAACAGCAGACAGACATGTATCATTTTCGTACACACAGCCACAATACTTTCCCACAATGCATCCTGGTTTCCTCCTCCCTGCCCTGGAGATAATTAATGAAGTAATTCAATTATCTCCTAAGACAAAGGCCAGACTCCATTATGCACATGGTGACACAGAAACAGACTATCACTTTAAAATACATACAGACACATTTTATACATAAAACACAGACATGTAACATATCCCCAGATAGCTCAGGTCTGGGCACACATTATTAGGTGAATGGCACCCAGACCACACAAATACATTTTAATTGCCATGGAGCCAAAGTCTTTAATTATACGAACAGGCTCCATGGCAGGCTATCTGGGTTACTACAGTTCACATAAAACATAAACTACCGAATTTCCCTGCATTCACCAAATCCATTCGAATTAGAACCAGGGGCTGGAGGTTCAGCGGTGCCTGCACGTAAAAGTGTCCGATTTTGGTGCATGAAAGCCGGGCAGAAAAGTGTTGGCTGCCCGGGGAGCTCCAGAACAGCGCCACCTAGCGGCCGCTAAGTGTAACAGCGGCCACACAGTTAACAGGCAATTAACCGCAGCTTCAGGGAGGTAAATGGAGGGCACACTCCAGCTCCTGGGTGGCCAATTAACAACGCCGGCCGGCTTCCCACGGCTCTGGGGAGGTTGGTGAACGGCTGTTTGTTCGGTAGATGAAATCTACTGCACAGTAAAAATTAACCCTTTAGCTGCCGGTCCATAGTCCAGAGGCAGCAGGCGGGCAACCAGGCTCCTCCAATACAATGTGGCGAGATTGGTTTCGTCACATCTCTCCCCCTTTCCAAAAAGACTAACAGGGTACCTGACCTCCTGCCGGTCAGTGCCCTTGTTAGTCCAGCAACCCACCCACAAAGCAAAAAAAACAGTACAGCCCACCCACAATAAATAGTTACTACACCTGGGTAGAGGAGAAGTTTGTCCATGTCCAGGTGCCTCACCACGGCTGTGTAGGGGACTGGTAGGCTGCCTTGGTGGGTTGCTGAGTGGGCAGAGACCAGCGATACTCTGTCCTGGTGCCAGCACTACCACCGGAGTAGTCTGGTTGGAGCCTGGTTGCTGGAGACGGACTGTCTCCCCCTTAGTTGCATAGCTCTGCTGCTGAGTGGGGAGACCGGTTGTCTCCCCCTTGGATACACAGCTCTGTCGTGGGGGGGTAGGAACGACCATCCCTACCCCCTGTGTGGTAAGTGCAGAGACCACGGTCCCATCTGCACTGGTGGGGGGTTTACAGTCTCCCCCTGGTACATTAAGCTGCCGCTGGGGAGAGGGGGTAACAAGCTCCTCTCCCGATAGAACACTCTGCCCATTAATGATCCGCCGCTGGGGAGAGGTGGTAACAAGCTCCTCTCCCATACATACTTTTAGTTTTTGCTTAGGGAGACCGACTGTCTCTCCTCCCAATACAGAGTCCTGCTGCTGGGGAAAGGAGACAGGGCTCTCTATTCCCTGCTGGATACTCTGCCGCTGGAGAATGGAGACTGGGCTCCCAATTCCCGGCACATCACACTGCCGCTGGGGAATGGAGACTGGGCTCCCAATTCCCGAAAAATCACGCTGCCGCTGGGGAGGGAGGACACTGCTCTCCTCTCCCTGTACTTCACATTGCCCTCCTGGCATATCACTCTGCTGCTGGGGGGCAGGAACAACTACCTCTGCCCCCTGTAACTCAGCCTGCCGCTGGGGAGGGAGGAGGCTGCTCTCCTCTCTCTGCACTTCACATTGCCCTCCTGGCATATCACTCTGCTGCTGGGGGGCAGGAACAACTACCTCTGCCCCCTGTAACTCAGCCTGCCGCTGGGGAGGGAGGAGGCTGCTCTCCTCTCCCTGCACTTCACATTGCCCTCCTGGCATATCACTCTGCTGCTGGGGGGCAGGAACAACAACCTCTGCCCCCTGTAACTCAGCCTGCCGCTGGGGAGGGAGGACGCTGCTCTCCTCTCCCTGCACTTCACATTGCCCTCCTGGCATATCACTCTGCTGCTGGGGGGCAGGAACAACTACCTCTGCCCCCTGTAACTCAGCCTGCCGCTGGGGAGGGAGGACGCTGCTCTCCCTGTCCCGTAACTGTAATTTCCGGTGGAGGTCCACCCAACGTGGCAGCTGACCATCATCCTCTGCCCGGTATAGCAGAGTCTTGAACACTAGATCCCTCACGATCTTCACGTATTTCTCAGCTGGATTAGGTCCGTAGAAGTTCAGCCGCAACCACATCATACGGTCAAATTCCTCTACAGAATATCTGTACTCCACTGCTGGTTCCATGCTGTTGCTTTTAGGGTCGCTGTACTGGGACATGCGTTGCCCTCAAATTGTACAATCCAGAGTAATGGTGTCTCCTGTAGCTGTCCTTCTGGCTGTAGGAACGATCCCGCCGCTTGCCACCAATTGTAACGGACCGTTTCAGCATGAAAGGGGAAAAATCGGTTTAGGCGATAATCCCCTTTTCCCAAAAAGACACAGCTACTGTAAAAGCACCAAAACTCACGAATTCGGATATAAATGAATGCACCAAACTCCCGAACTGCATACAAGGGAATAAGGTAGCACTCCAGCTGGAACCTCACGAATAGCTGCTAGCAGATGAATAGGAAAAGCAGACATCAGCTTACACTCCTAGCAGTCAAATCTCCAACAGCATACAGTGAATCCCCCCAAGAACGAGACAAGGCTCCGTGTTGAAGGTCAAGCAGTGGTCTGTTTATTCAGGGCTACCTGCCCCTGTATTTATGCAGGTCTCCCACCTGGTGGACACTCCCCTAGGGGACCAGATGGAAGACTGAAACAGCAGACAGACATGTATCATTTTCGTACACACAGCCACAATACTTTCCCACAATGCATCCTGGTTTCCTCCTCCCTGCCCTGGAGATAATTAATGAAGTAATTCAATTATCTCCTAAGACAAAGGCCAGACTCCATTATGCACATGGTGACACAGAAACAGACTATCACTTTAAAATACATACAGACACATTTTATACATAAAACACAGACATGTAACATATCCCCAGATAGCTCAGGTCTGGGCACACATTATTAGGTGAATGGCACCCAGACCACACAAATACATTTTAATTGCCATGGAGCCAAAGTCTTTAATTATACGAACAGGCTCCATGGCAGGCTATCTGGGTTACTACAGTTCACATAAAACATAAACTACCGAATTTCCCTGCATTCACCAAATCCATTCGAATTAGAACCAGGGGCTGGAGGTTCAGCGGTGCCTGCACGTAAAAGTGTCCGATTTTGGTGCATGAAAGCCGGGCAGAAAAGTGTTGGCTGCCCGGGGAGCTCCAGAACAGCGCCACCTAGCGGCCGCTAAGTGTAACAGCGGCCACACAGTTAACAGGCAATTAACCGCAGCTTCAGGGAGGTAAATGGAGGGCACACTCCAGCTCCTGGGTGGCCAATTAACAACGCCGGCCGGCTTCCCACGGCTCTGGGGAGGTTGGTGAACGGCTGTTTGTTCGGTAGATGAAATCTACTGCACAGTAAAAATTAACCCTTTAGCTGCCGGTCCATAGTCCAGAGGCAGCAGGCGGGCAACCAGGCTCCTCCAATACAATGTGGCGAGATTGGTTTCGTCACATCGACAATGTGTATTGGGAGGCCACGTAGTGAAACATCAATTCCTTTATATGCCTGAATGTCCAGTCCAATTGCTGGGACGTGATTTGCTATCAAAATTACAAGCGCAGATAATGTTCCTACCAAATGGAACAACATCCTTAAAGTTTAATGGACCTTCAGGTATTATGACATTATCTGTACCAAAGGAAGAAGAGTGGCGACTTTATACAGCGTTGACTAGCCAAAACCCTAAGAGTGATGAATCCTTCAACATACCAGGAGTTTGGGCAGAGAACAACCCACCAGGACTGGCCCGCAATATTCCACCTATTAGAATTGAACTAAAACTTGGGGTTTATCCAGTGAGCCTACGGCAATATCATATCCCGCAGAAGGCTAAGAAGAATATTCAATCTTATCTGGATAAGTTCATACGGTATGGTATTCTAAAATTCTGTACTTCCCCCTGGAACACCCCATTGCTGCCTGTTCAAAAGCCCGGTACAGATGAGTATCGCCCTGTGCAGGACTTGAGAGCAGTCAATGATGCGGTTGTAAGTATACACCCAGTTGTGCCCAATCCGTATAACCTGCTTGCTTTAATTCCGGGCGGGGCTACCTATTTTACAGTCTTAGACCTCAAAGATACCTTCTTTTGCCTCCGAATTGCTGCAGAAAGCCAATGTATCTTCGCTTTCCAATGGGAAAATGCTGTAACGGGCTCGAAACGCCAGATGACTTGGACAAGACTGCCCCAAGGGTTTAAAAATTCACCTACCCTATTTGGTTCAGCTTTAAGTCAAGACTTACTGGATTTCAAGTCCATCCCAGGAGAGTGTGTATTATTACAATATGTAGATGACTTGTTGATAGCCGCAGTCACAAGAGAAATATGTCAGCAAGCAACACACGATCTACTACACATTCTCTGGAAGGCAGGATACAAGGTGTCTAGGAAGAAAGCTCAGTTGTGTCTGCCAACTGTCAAATATCTGGGATTCCATATCTCTGAAGGTCAAAGAATAATGGGGCCAGAGAGAAAAGAAGCTGTGTGCCAAATACCAATACCCAAGAATAGAAGACAAGTGCGAGAATTCTTGGGGGCAGCAGGCTTCTGTAGGATATGGATTCCCAGTTATGCGATATTGGCGAAACCACTGTATGCATCTATCAAGGGTACAGAACACGACCCCTTCCTATGGACTCAAGAACAGCAAAAGGCATTTGAAGATGTGAAGAAGGCTTTGATGAGTGCCCCAGCATTAGGTCTACCTGATCACACACGACCATTCTACTTGTATGTACACGAGCAAAGAAGAATGGCTGTGGGAGTATTGACACAGTACTTGGGATCATGGCAAAGACCTGTGGCCTATATGTCTAAGCAACTGGATGCAGTGGCCAGTGGTCTTCCACCTTGTCTAAGAGCCGTAGCTGCAGCCGCCCTGCTGGTAGCTGAAGCCGACAAACTCACTCTGGGTCAAGAACTTTATGTACGAGTTCAACACGCAGTACAGACGTTGTTGGATTACAAAGAAAATCATTGGTTCAGTAACAGCCGTATGACCAAGTATCAAGCAATGTTGTGTGAAAACCCAAGAGTGCATTTAGAGACTGTCAATACCTTGAATCCAGCTACCCTTTTGCCACAACCTACTGAAAGTCAACACGATTGTTTGGAGGTGATGGATGAAGTATTTTCAAGTAGACCAGATCTTCGTGACTTTCCCATCCAGAACCCAGATGTCCAATATTATACAGACGGTAGTAGTTATGTGAAAGAAGGGATTCGCTATGCAGGATATGCAGTAACAACAATAGACAAGGTGATAGAAGCTCGGCCACTGTCAAAAGGAACATCAGCACAAAAGGCAGAATTGATAGCACTAACACGAGCGTAACAATTGGCTGAAGGTTTGAGAGTGAATATCTATACGGACTCCAAGTATGCGTTTTTAACCACTCATGCCCACGGAGCTTTGTATAAAGAAAGAGGACTATTGAATTCAGAGGGCAAAGAAATCAAGTACGCCGCTGAAATACTACAACTATTGGAAGCAGTATGGGAACCAAAAGAAGTTGGTATTATACATTGTCGAGCGCATCTGAGAGGCGATGGTGATGTAACCAAAGGAAATTGGATGGCAGATAATGCAGCTAAGCGTGCCGCTGAATCAGGAAGACAGGAATATGTGGAACATATAGCTGCTCTTATACCGACTCCACTGTCTCAATGGACTCCAGTTTATACGGCTCAAGAAGAGGAGTGGTTAAAGACTGAACCTGGAAAGTACCTGGAGAACAAATGGTATCAGTTAGAAGATGGGAGAATAGTTATTCCAGCATCACTAGCGGTAGAAATTGTCCAAAACTATCACAACGGGACACATTCTGGAAGAGATAGTACAGAAGAATCTCTCAGAAAACATTTCTACATACCAAGATTTTCCAACTTAACTCAAGCCATTGTACGAAGATGTGTAACATATGCTAAAAATAATGCAAGGCAAGGACCAGTAAAACCACCAGGAGTTCCGTATATGGGGGGACTCCCTATGTCCGATCTACAAATTGACTATACAGTTATGCCTAAATCTGGTGGACATCGCTACCTACTAGTAGTTGTGTGCACCTATTCAGGCTGGGTAGAAGCATGTCCTACTCGTACAGAGAAAGCAGGAGAAGTTGTGAGATTCCTGCCACGAGAAATAATACCCCGATATGGACTACCCTGCTCTATAGGATCGGATAATGGTCCAGCCTTTGTTCATCAATGCCTACAACAACTGACTCATATGCTTGGTATTAAGTGGAGACTTCATACGGCATATAGACCTCAGAGTTCTGGTAAAGTAGAAAGAATGAATAGAACTATTAAGAATCAGTTGGCAAAGATGTGTCAGGAAACCCAACTTAAGTGGAACGTTCTTTTGCCTATAGCTCTGTTGCGAATTCGAAGTACACCTACCAGAAGGATGGGTCTCTCTCCTTTTGAAATCATGTATGGGCGTCCACCTCCCGTACTTGGTAACTTAAGGGGGGATTTGAGTCAGTTGGGAGAAGGAATTACCCGGCAGCAGGTTGTAGAGTTGGGTAAGACTATGGAGGAGGTACAGAAATGGGTACAAGATAGATTACCTGTGAATATTTATCCCCCTGTTCATAGTTACCATCCAGGAGACCAAGTGTGGATTAAAGAGTGGAATAATGTTCCGTTAGGGCCTAAGTGGAGAGGTCCTTCTGTTGTTCTTTTGTCTACCCCTACAGCGATAAAAGTGGCCGAAGTGACTCCGTGGATTCATCACTCCAGGGTTTAACCAGCAGCAGTAGATTCTTGGCAAGCTACAACAGATCCAGAGAATTCCTGCAAGATCCGGTTAAAGCGCACGACTCAGTCGGAGTGACGAGGAAATCTTGTGGATTACAAATTTTATTGTTTCAGAGATTGGTAAGTGAGTGTTTAGACGGCCATAATAAAGCCTGTCCGCTCACCAACGTGTTGTTAAAAGCCAGGAAAGTCTTGAAGGGACCCCTGTGAAGGCGAGCAGAACTCCATTCCCTGCAGCCCTTACATCCTGGAAGCTTAGGTGCTATCGCACGGACGAAGATTGAGGATGCAGCCGACGAAAGATGTGCTTATGATAATGTTCATTTATATGTCTTTTTATATTCAGGAAGGTAGAGGTACCGACACTCCTAGCTGTGAGGTTTGCATTAAGACTACAAGAACAGGTAATCATATTTCCCAGACCCTAATTTGGCATTCGCAATATGAGTGTAAAGGTGATGTGTCTAGGTGTAGATACTTAAATATAGAGTATAGTGTATGCCATTTAGGAGTAGGAGAACCTAAGTGCTTCAATCCAGAGTATCAACCCCGTACAATTTGGTTGACCCTCAGGAATGGAGATCCTCAGGACCCTAATAAATAAAACAGTGTTAGAATCCGTACATTCTTCGGGTGTTCTGCTATTTGATGCATGTAAAGCGATATCAAGTGGTAGAAAGCCGTGGAATGTATGTGGGGATCTTAGATGGGAGAGAACGTATGGGTCTAATGATAAATATATTTGTCCCAGTAGTAAAAATAAGTATGTGAGTCCAAGATGCCCAAATAGAGAATATAATTTTTGCCCATATTGGTCTTGTGTGGGGTGGGCAACTTGGGGACAGACAGCAGACAAGGATATGATTGTTACTAAGTTGCCTACCAATCCATACTGTAAGTCTATGGAATGCAATCCAGTCCATATTCTTATAAATAATCCTGACCAATTCTTAGATAGATATGGTAACTTATTTGGGTTTCAAATATATGGGACGGGTTTAGACCCTGGGACAATATTGTTTATAGGGATAGAGACCGATACTGTAACCTCTCAAACTCATCAGGTATTCCATTCTTTTTATGAAGAGATGACTGTAGATAATAAGATTCCCCATAATGCTAAAAACCTGTTCATAGATTTAGCTGAGAGTATTGCTGGTAGTCTTAATTAGTGTTGTCGCGAACCCGAAATTTTCGGTTCGCGAACGGCGAACGCGAACTTCCGCAAATGTTCGCGAACCGGCGAACCGCGCGAACCGCCATTGAATTCAATGGGCAGGCGAATTTTAAAAACAACAGGGACTCTTTCTGGCCACAATAGTGATGGAAAAGTTGTTTCAAGGGGACTAACAGCTGGACTGTGGCATGCCAGAGGGGGATCCATGGCAAAACTCCCATGGAAAATTGCACAGTTGATGCAGAGTCTGCTTTTAATCCATAAAGGGCAGAAATCACCTAACATTGACACCTGTCCTCAAAGCCCAGCCCTGATACACACTGACACAGAGCAGAATAGAGACTGTTCCCCCTACATAGGGTCACTTGGCAGATATGGATTGACACCTGTCCTCAAAACCCCTGATACACACTGACACAGAGCAGAATAGAGACTGTTCCCCCTACATAGGGTCACTTGGCAGATATGGATTGACACCTGTCCTCAAAACCCCTGATACACACTGACACAGAGCAGAATAGAGACTGTTCCCCCTACATATGGTCACTTGGCAGATATGGATTGACAACAATCCTAATGATCCCTGATACACACTGACACAGAGCAGAATAGAGACTGTTCCCCCTACATAGGGTCACTTGGCAGATATGGATTGACACCTGTCCTCAAAACCCCTGATACACACTGACACAGAGCAGAATAGGGACTGTTCCTT
This sequence comes from Pelobates fuscus, assembly GCF_036172605.1. Classification (NCBI taxonomy): domain Eukaryota; kingdom Metazoa; phylum Chordata; class Amphibia; order Anura; family Pelobatidae; genus Pelobates; species Pelobates fuscus. The sequence goes on along the minus strand of NC_086318.1, from coordinate 37,314,350 downwards.
CTACATAGGGTCACTTGGCAGATATGGATTGACACCTATCCTAATGATCCCTGATACACACTGACACAGAGCAGAATAGAGACTGTTCCCCCTACATAGGGTCACTTGGCAGATATGGATTGACACCTGTCCTCAAAACCCCTGATACACACTGACACAGAGCAGAATAGAGACTGTTCCCCCTACATAGGGTCACTTGGCAGATATGGATTGACACCTGTCCTCAAAACCCCTGATACACACTGACACAGAGCAGAATAGAGACTGTTCCCCCTACATAGGGTCACTTGGCAGATATGGATTGACACCTGTCCTCAAAACCCCTGATACACACTGACACAGAGCAGAATAGAGACTGTTCCCCCTACATAGGGTCACTTGGCAGATATGGATTGACACCTGTCCTCAAAACCCCTGATACACACTGACACAGAGCAGAATAGAGACTGTTCCCCCTACATATGGTCACTTGGCAGATATGGATTGACACCTATCCTAATGATCCCTGATACACACTGACACAGAGCAGAATAGGGACTGTTCCCCCTACATAGGGTCACTTGGCAGATATGGATTGACACCTGTCCTCAAAACCCCTGATACACAGTGACACAGAGCAGAATAGAGACTGTTCCCCCTACATAGGGTCACTTGGCAGATATGGATTGACACCTATCCTAATGATCCCTGATACACACTGACACAGAGCAGAATAGAGACTGTTCCCCCTACATAGGGTCACTTGGCAGATATGGATTGACACCTGTCCTCAAAACCCCTGATACACACTGACACAGAGCAGAATAGAGACTGTTCCCCCTACATAGGGTCACTTGGCAGATATGGATTGACACCTGTCCTCAAAACCCCTGATACACACTGACACAGAGCAGAATAGGGACTGTTCCCCCTACATAGGGTCACTTGGCAGATATGGATTGACACCTGTCCTCAAAACTCCTGATACACACTGACACAGAGCAGAATAGAGACTGTTCCCCCTACATAGGGTCACTTGGCAGATATGGATTGACACCTGTCCTCAAAACCCCTGATACACACTGACACAGATCAGAATAGAGACTGTTCCCCCTACATAGGGTCACTTGGCAGATATGGATTGACACCTGTCCTCAAAACCCCTGATACACACTGACACAGAGCAGAATAGAGACTGTTCCCCCTACATAGGGTCACTTGGCAGATATGGATTGACACCTATCCTAATGATCCCTGATACACACTGACACAGAGCAGAATAGAGACTGTTCCCCCTACATAGGGTCACTTGGCAGATATGGATTGACACCTGTCCTCAAAACCCCTGATACACACTGGCACAGAGCAGAATAGAGACTGTTCCCCCTACATAGGGTCACTTGGCAGATATGGATTGACACCTGTCCTCAAAACCCCTGATACACACTGACACAGAGCAGAATAGAGACTGTTCCCCCTACATAGGGTCACTTGGCAGATATGGATTGACACCTGTCCTCAAAACCCCTGATACACACTGACACAGAGCAGAATAGGGACTGTTCCCCCTACATAGGGTCACTTGGCAGATATGGATTGACACCTGTCCTCAAAACCCCTGATACACACTGACACAGAGCAGAATAGAGACTGTTCCCTGTCCACAGAGACCATGATACACACTGATACAGAGCAGAATAGAGACTGTTCACCGTCCACAGAGACCATGATACACACTGACACAGAGCAGAATAGAGACTGTTCACCGTCCACAGAGACCATGATACACACTGACACAGAGCAGAATAGAGACTGTTCCCTGTCCACAGACACCATGATACACACTGACACAGAGTGTCCGCGTGAAATAGGGCCGTGAGTAATGACGTCACGGGTAGCCTGCCCATAGTATCGCATAGGGTGGAAGAGCTGATAGGACATCTGAAACGCATTGGGATGGAGATGCTTAATTGTTCTCCAAAATGCTTGACACCACCCCATAGTGAATCTCTGCAAACTTTAATACCATCAGAGGAGGAAGAATGTGGCAGCCCACTGGGATTATTCGAAAAATTTCAAATTGATGATTTTCCAGACCCTGGGGTTGACATTAGTCCAGATTTACATCTTGTGACCCATGAGGATGTTCCAGGCACTACTTGTGAAATAAAGACAGATAATAAAGTGAATGATCCTTCTCCTTGGGACTTGCACCCTGTCGTTGAAGGTGGAGTAGGCAATGGCAAGAGCATGTTGTGGGTAGTCAGTGCAAACACTCTCTTCCCGGTGAATAATGAGGAGACTAACTATGATGACGTTATTTGCGTTGAAAGTAATGATGCCAGAGATCTTTTGAAACCATATGGAAGGAACGAATTGGTTAAAAGAAAGGCAAGAGACCACCTGCATATAGACAAGAATACGCATAAGAGAAAGAAGAGAACAGGTGAAAAAGAGAAGCTGCAGACTGCCTATCTGCAAATAGTTGAGTTATGTCCTGAAGATGTCCGTGTTACCACAGTGCAGACTCTGTTTGATACACTACTGAGGAGAGTCAGAGAAACCCCAGATCTTCACGTATTGGATGAGTCGGTGCGTGGAGTTGCAGAGAACGTAGAACAAGAAATATTTAAACTTTTCCTGTGTACTGACAGCAGATATACATAGGGTCACTTGGCAGATATGGATTGACACCTGTCCTCAAAGCCCCTGATACACACTGACACAGAGCAGAATAGGGACTGTTCCCTGTCCACAGAGACCATGATACACACTGACACAGAGCAGAATAGAGACTGTTCACCGTCCACAGAGACCATGATACACACTGACACAGAGCAGAATAGGGACTGTTCCCCCTACATAGGGTCACTTGGCAGATATGGATTGACACCTGTCCTCAAAACCCCTGATACACACTGACACAGAGCAGAATAGAGACTGTTCCCTGTCCACAGAGACCATGATACACACTGACACAGAGCAGAATAGGGACTGTTACCCCTACATAGGGTCACTTGGCAGATATGGATTGACAAATCCCTGACAAACAGCTACCACATGCAAGGAAGGCAGCAGGGGCGCAAATGACCCACTCCCGACGCGGGAAGGTAGTGACGACAAATAACAATACAGGACTCTTTAGAGGCCCTGTAATTGTAATCAGTCCACTTGAAATCCTTTAACTTTGATCAATTGGAGGGAAGTCTGGTGCAGAGCCACTGACCCATGCGCAGGGCCAGCCTTAGGCCTTTGGGCGCCCTGTGCAAGAAATCTTCACCCTGTCACACCCATGTGCAAGAAATCTTCACCCTGTCACACACACACACACAGGCAGACAGCCATACACACGCACACACACAACTGCGACTGACTAGGTTTGTCACCTCCTCAAAAGGACGCATGAGCCTACAGGCATTGCGCATGAGCGTCCAGTAACGTGGCAAAAAAATTCCCAGCTCCCCAGAGGCTGTCATAGCACCCCGGTCATACAAATATTCATTAACAGCTTTTTCTTGTTGGAGCAGGCGGTCGAACATTAGGAGTGTTGAATTCCAACGTGTAGGGCTGTCGCAAATCAAGCGCCTCACTGGCATGTTGTTTCGCCGCTGGATATCGGCAAAGTGAGCCATGGCCGTGTAGGAACTCCTGAAATGGCCACACACCTTCCTGGCCTGCTTCAGGACGTCCTGTAAGCCTGTGTACTTATGCACAAAGCGTTGTACGATCAGATTACACACATGTGCCATGCACGGCACATGTGTCAACTTGCCCAACTTCAATGCCGCTATCAAATTTTTTCCGTTGTCACACACCACTTTGCCGATATCCAGTTGCTGCGGAGTCAGCCACTTTTCCACCTGTGCATTCAGGGTGGACAGGAGTGCTTGTCCGGTGTGACTCTCTGCTTTCAAGCAAGTCAAACCCAAGACGGCGTGACACTGCCGTATCCGGGATGTGGAATAGTACCTGGGGAGCTGGGGGGGGTGCCGTTGATGTGGAGCATGAAGCAGCGGCACAAGAGGACTCAGCCGAGGAGGTTATGGAAGAGGATGGAGTAGGAGGAGTAGAGGAGGTGGCAGCAGGACTGCCTGCAATTCGTGGCGGTGTCACCAACTCCTCTGCAATGCCACGCATTCCTTGCTTGTCAGCCGTCAGCAGGTTTACCCAATGCGCAGTGTAGGTGATATACCTGCCCTGACCATGCTTTGCAGACCAGGTATCAGTGGTCAGATGGACCCTTGCCCCAACACTGTGTGCCAGACATGCCATGACTTCCTTTTGCACAATCGAGTACAAGTTGGGGATTGCCTTTTGTGAAAAGAAATTCCGGCCGGGTACCTTCCACTGCGGTGTCCCAATAGCTACAAATTTTTTGAACGCCTCAGACTCAACCAGATTGTATGGTAAAAGCTGGCGGGCTAATAGTTCGGACAAGCCAGCTGTCAGACGCTGGGCAAGGGGGTGACTTGGTGACATTGGCTTCTTACGCTCAAACATGTCCTTGACAGACACATGACTGTGGGCAGATGAGCGGGAACTGCTCAAGGCGGGAGACGGAGTGGCGGATGGTTGAGAGGGGGCAAGAAGGACAGCAGTGGTTGACATGGCTGAAGATGCTGGACCAGGAGGAGGATGGCGGCTTAGAGTAGGCGTGCTGCTTGTACTCATGTGTTGATCCCATAGGCGTTTGTGATGTGAGATCATGTGCCTACGCAAAGCAGTTGTACCTAGGTGGGTGTTGGACCTCCCACGACTCAGTTTCCTTTGGCACAGGTTGCAAATGGCATCGCTGTTGTCAGAGGCAGACACACAAAAAAAATGCCACACTGCTGAGCTCTGCAATGACGGCATTCTGGTGGTGGACACAGCATGTGTTGATTGGCGTGCTGTCGGGCTGACCCCGGGTGCCGATGCATGCTGTCTGACTGTGCCACTAGCTCCTTGCGACGACCCCCCCCTGCTTCCAACTCGTCTCCTCCTCCTCTCTGTCTCCCCATCTGAACTTTCGCCCTGTTCTTCTTCTTGCCGAGCGGGCACCCACGTGACATCCATGGACGCATCGTCATCATCAACCGCTTCGCTTGTATCTGACAACTCAGAAAAGGAAGCAGCAGCGGGTACAACATCATCATCATCACACCGTACCTCCATGTGTTTAATGCTGCCTGCCTGAGACATATCCCTGTTATCTACATCCTCTAGCAATAATGGTTGCGCATCACTCATTTCTTCAAAAGGGTGTGTGAATAACTCCTCTGACATACCAAGTAAAGCGGCTGTGGTGCTAGTTTTGGTGGTGGCGGCAGGCGGGTGAGTGCTATCTTGAGAGGTGCCTGAAGCTAAGCTGGAGGAGGATGGTGCGTCAAGGTTCCGAGCGGAGGCTGTACAAGATTGGGTGTCCTGTGTTAGCCAGTCAACTAAGTCCTCAGAACTTTTCAAGTTCAGGGTACATGGCTTCTGAAAACTGGGCATTATTCTAGGGCAAAAGGGAATCACAGCACCACGACCACGATGTCCCCTGCGGGGTGGCCTGCCTCTGCCTGTCATTTTTTGGGGGATTAGTGGTACTATGCGTGCAAGCTACTGTGAGACCAGATATGATTGGCAATGTGAACTGTAACAGTTCTGCAGAGCACACACTGTAGGCCTGAGACACCCGCTTGAAGACAAGTAACTGCTATTCAATCTATAACAGTGAAAAATAAATTTTGGTTTTAAAAGCACGCTATAGAGACACCAGATATGATTGGCAATGTGCACTGGAACAGTTCTGCAGAGCACACGCTGAAGGAAGGACTGACAGAGCCGCTTGAAGACAAGTAACTGCTATTCAATCTATAACAGTGAAAAACAAATTTTGGTTTTAAAAGCACGCTATAGAGACACCAAATATGATTGGCAACTGTCAAAGCACGCTGGAACAGGTCTACAGAGCACACGCTGAAGTAGGCCTGACACCCAGACGCTTGCAGACAACTAACTGATCTTCTATTACAGTGAAAAAAAATGATTTCTTTAAAATCTAAAGCTTAAGCTATTGTTAAAACAGATATGAGTGGTGGCACTGACTGTGCAAATGGGCAAGGCATCCAACCTGACACAGAAGCTGGCAGGCAGGCAACTGCTCTTCTATTACAGTGAAAAAAAAATATTTATTTTAAATGTAAAGCTTAACCTATTGTTAAAACAGATATGAGTGGTGGCACTGGGCAAGTAGGCACAGTATCCAATGTGAACCTCACACAGAAGCTGGCAGGCAGGCAACTGCTCTTCTATTACAGTGGAAACAAAATTTTGGTTGTAAAAGCACGCTATAGAGACACCAGATATGAGTGGCAACTGTCAAAGCACGCTGGCACAGGTCTGCAGAGCACACGCTGAAGTAGGCCTGACACCCAGACGCTTGCAGACAACTAACTGCTCTTCTATTACAGTGAAAAAAAAATATTTATTTTAAATGTAAAGCTTAACCAATTGTTAAAACAGATATGGGTGGTGGCACTGGGCAAGTAGGCACAGTATCCAATGTGAACCTCACACAGAAGCTGGCAGGCAGGCAACTGCTCTTCTATTACAGTGGAAACAAAATTTTGGTTGTAAAAGCACGCTATAGAGACACCAGATATGAGTGGCAACTGTCAAAGTACGCTGGCAGGGTTGTGCAGGGCACACGCTGAAGGAAGGCCTGACAGAGCCGCTTGAAGGACACTGACTGTCTGCTATTAGCTTACACTGGAAACCTTTTTTCTTTGTAAAAGCACGCTAAAGAGACACCAGATATGATTGGCAACTGTCAAAGTACGCTGGCAGGGTTGTGCAGGGCACACGCTAAAGGAAGGCCTGACAGAGCCGCTTGAAGGACACTGACTGTCTGCTATTAGCTTACACTGGAAACCTTTTTTCTTTGTAAAAGCACGCTAAAGAGACACCAGATATGATTGGCAACTGTCAAAGCACGCTGGCACAGGTCTGCAGAGCACACGCTGAAGTAGGCCTGACACCCAGACGCTTGCAGACAACTAACTGATCTTCTATTACAGTGAAAAAAAATGATTTCTTTAAAATCTAAAGCTTAAGCTATTGTTAAAACAGATATGAGTGGTGGCACTGGGCAAGTGGGCACAGTATCCAATGTGAACCTCACACAGAAGCTGGCAGGCAGGCAACTGCTCTTCTATTACAGTGAAAAAAAAAATTATTTTAAATGTAAAGCTTAACCTATTGTTAAAACAGATATGAGTGGTGGCACTGGGCAAGTAGGCACAGTATCCAATGTGAACCTCACACAGAAGCTGGCAGGCAGGCAACTGCTCTTCTATTACAGTGGAAACAAAATTTTGGTTGTAAAAGCACGCTATAGAGACACCAGATATGAGTGGCAACTGTCAAAGCACGCTGGCACAGGTCTGCAGAGCACACGCTGAAGTAGGCCTGATACCCAGACGCTTGCAGACAACTAACTGCTCTTCTATTACAGTGAAAAAAAAATATTTATTTTAAATGTAAAGCTTAACCAATTGTTAAAACAGATATGAGTGGTGGCACTGGGCAAGTAGGCACAGTATCCAATGTGAACCTCACACAGAAGCTGGCAGGCAGGCAACTGCTCTTCTATTACAGTGGAAACAAAATTTTGGTTGTAAAAGCACGCTATAGAGACACCAGATATGAGTGGCAAGTGTCAAAGCACGCTGGCACAGGTCTGCAGAGCACACGCTGAAGTAGGCCTGATACCCAGACGCTTGCAGACAACTAACTGCTCTTCTATTACAGTGAAAAAAAAATATTTATTTTAAATGTAAAGCTTAACCAATTGTTAAAACAGATATGAGTGGTGGCACTGGGCAAGTAGGCACAGTATCCAATGTGAACCTCACACAGAAGCTGGCAGGCAGGCAACTGCTCTTCTATTACAGTGGAAACAAAATTTTGGTTGTAAAAGCACGCTATAGAGACACCAGATATGAGTGGCAACTGTCAAAGCACGCTGGCACAGGTCTGCAGAGCACACGCTGAAGTAGGCCTGATACCCAGACGCTTGCAGACAACTAACTGCTCTTCTATTACAGTGAAAAAAAAATATTTATTTTAAATGTAAAGCTTAACCAATTGTTAAAACAGATATGAGTGGTGGCACTGGGCAAGTAGGCACAGTATCCAATGTGACCCTCACACAGAAGCTGGCAGGCAGGCAACTGCTCTTCTATTACAGTGGAAACAAAATTTTGGTTGTAAAAGCACGCTATAGAGACACCAGATATGAGTGGCAACTGTCAAAGTACGCTGGCAGGGTTGTGCAGGGCACACGCTGAAGGAAGGCCTGACAGAGCCGCTTGAAGGACACTGACTGTCTGCTATTAGCTTACACTGGAAACCTTTTCTCTTTGTAAAAGCACGCTAAAGAGACACCAGGTATGATTGGCAACTGTCAAAGCACGCTGGCACAGGTCTGCAGAGCACACGCTGAAGTAGGCCTGACACCCAGATGCTTGCAGACAACTAACTGATCTTCTATTACAGTGAAAAAAAATGATTTCTTTAAAATCTAAAGCTTAAGCTATTGTTAAAACAGATATGAGTGGTGGCACTGACTGTGCAAATGGGCAAGGCATCCAACCTGACACAGAAGCTGGCAGGCAGGCAACTGCTCTTCTATTACAGTGAAAAAAAAAATATTTATTTTAAATCTAAAGCTTAACCAATTGTTAAAACAGATATGAGTGGTGGCACTGGGCAAGTGGGCACAGTATCCAATGTGAACCTCACACAGAAGCTGGCAGGCAGGCAACTGCTCTTCTATTACAGTGAAAAAAAAATATTTATTTTAAATCTAAAGCTTAACCAATTGTTAAAACAGATATGAGTGGTGGCACTGGGCAAGTGGGCACAGTATCCAATGTGAACCTCACACAGAAGCTGGCAGGCAGGCAACTGCTCTTCTATTACAGTGAAAAAAAAATATTTATTTTACATGTAAAGCTTAACCTATTGTTAAAACAGATATGAGTGGTGGCACTGGGCAAGTAGGCACAGTATCCAATGTGAACCTCACACAGAAGCTGGCAGGCAGGCACCTGCAATTACATTACACAGGAAAAAAAAAAAAGCAGCCTGATGTTATAGCCCTACAAAGGGCTTTTTGGGGTGCTGTCCTTACAGCAGAGATCAGATGAGTCCTTCAGGATTGTAGTGGACACTGAATACCCTAGCCTAGCTATCAATTTCCCTATCTAATCAGCAGCAGCTAAACTTTCCCTCCTCTCACTAAGCATGCATCTTCCGAATGAATCGAAAATGGATGCTGGGAGGGAGGTTGGAGGGTGTGGAAGGGAGGGAGTGCTGCTGATTGGCTGGAATGTGTCTGCTGACCGAGAGGCACAGGGTCAAAGTTTGCCAATGATGACGAATAGGGGGCGGATCGAACTGCGCATGTGTCCGCCCGCCGTGGCGAACGCGAACAAGCTAATTTCGCCGGGAACTGTCCGCCGGCGGACAGTTCGGTACATCACTAGTCTTAATGTAACCAACTGCTATGTGTGTGGAGGTACTAACATGGGAGACCAATGGCCTTGGGAAGCAAAGGAGGTAATGTCCGGTTCTGAGGCAGTTGAACAATTAATATCTTCACAAGCCAATTATCAGATGAGTGTTAGAGGTAAATCTGAGTGGAGATTGAAAACCTCCATCATAGGTTATGTTTGCATAGCAAGGAAAGGAATGATGTTTAATACTTCTGTAGGAGAATTAACTTGTCTAGGGCAAAAAGCTTATGATGATGATACAAAGAATACAACTTGGTGGTCGGCTTCAAATGTCTCAGAACCATCTAACCCGTTTGCTAGATATGCCAATTTAAAGGATGTATGGTTTGACCTATCCATCACATCTAGTTGGAAAGCTCCAGCAAATTTGTACTGGATCTGTGGTAAGAAGGCCTATTCGGAGTTGCCACAGGACTGGGAAGGGGCATGTGTGTTAGGTATGCTCAAACCATCCTTCTTCTTGTTACCTATTGAAACAGGTGAGACTTTGGGAGTTAAAGTCTATGATGTGAATCATAGGAAGAAAATAGGACCCATAGAGATAGGCGCCTGGGAAGATGATGAATGGCCTCCCCAGCATATTATAGACTATTATGGGCCAGCCACTTGGGCAGAGGATGGTACTTTCGGGTATAGGACCCCAATATATATGCTCAACCGCATTATAAGGTTACAGGCGGTGGTTGAGATAATTACTAATGAAACCTCACAAGCGCTCAATCTTCTAGCGAAGCATAATACCAGGATGATGACAGCAGTGTACCAAAATAGATTAGCCTTGGATTACCTATTGGCAGTAGAGGGAGGTGTATGTGGGAAGTTTAACCTGAGCAATTGCTGTCTTCAAATAGATGACGAAGGGCAAGCAATAGCTGAGCTTACTAGCCATATGGTTAAACTAGCACATGTGCCTACTCAGGTATGGAAAGGGTATAATCCAAGTAGTTGGTTTGGTAACTGGTATGAGCAGTTTGGAGGGCTTAAGGCATTGGTAGTGATACCGGAGAAACTAACGGAAGCAAAGCACAGAGAGATGTACACAGGTTTCTTCAGGAAGGAAGAGATTCTTTATTGGATCACCGATCGGGACTCAGAGGGACTAATGTCACCAAAAATACAGCAAGTTCTGAGCCCCGAACAATAGTGCAGGCTCCTTATATAGGCACATAACTCCTCCCATATTAAGCTCCACCCGCACATTCTCTTGACCAATCAATACAAATAAGAATTAACTTCCTGCTTGACCGCATGGCTTGTCCAGCACAATGGAGGAGGGGAATACTACATCCTGTATTCTTGCACATGCTCCGTACACTACTGATCGTATCTTGCCTCGTGCAACCAACTGATCGATACGTCAGCATATGCACGTACACATGCCACGTGGTAATCTCGGCCTACTAAATTTATTTTTACCGAGATTCCACCACATTCCCCCCTTTGATGCCTCTTGATATTTCACAATTACTTGAGGCATCACTTAACCTTGGTTTGCATACACCACAAGTTACCTTGAACCAGACCAGACTTATCGTATGATGTGAATCTTCAACACTCGTCTTCCTGCATTGGTTCTCCCTGATCTAGAGCCTTATATTTATAAATTGCCATTATCTGTGCAGCAGCCTTCCTCTCTGCTATATTTTCTATCAGGCTTTGCACAGACCTAACTACTAAGGTTATAAGGCACGGCAGGAGTAGACACAACATTAAAATCAGTAGGACTCCACCTACCACTGCCTTAAGCCCTCCAAACCACTCATACCAGCTACCAAACCAACTGCTTGGATTGTACCCTTTCCATACCTGAGTAGGCACATGCGCTAGTTTAACCATATGGCTAGTAAGCTCAGCTATTGCTTGCCCTTCATCATCTATTTGAAGACAGCAATTGCTCAGGTTAAACTTCCCACATACACCTCCCTCTACTGCCAAAAGGTAATCCAAGGCTAATCTATTTTGGTATACTGCTGTCCTCATCCTGGTATTATGCTTCGCTAGAAGATTGAGCGCTTGTGATGTCTCGTTAGTAATGATCTCAACCACCGCCTGTAATCTTATAATACGGTTGAGCATATAAATAGGGGTTCTATAACCAAAAGTACCATCCTCTGCCCACGTGGCTGGCCCATAATAATCTATAATACGCTGGGGAGGCCATTCATTATCTTCCCAGGTACCTATCTCTATGGGTCCCCTTTTCTTCCTATGATTCACATCATACACTTTAACACCTAAAGTCTCACCTGTTTCAATAGGTAACAAGAAGAAGGATGGTTTGAGCATACCCAACACACATGCCCTTTCCCAGTCCTGTGGCAACTCCGAATAGGCTTTCTTACCACAGATCCAGTACAAATTTGCTGGGGCTCTCCAGTTAGATGTGATGGATAAATCAAACCACACATCCTTTAAATTGGCGTATCTAGCAAACGGGTTAGATGGTTCTGAGACATTTGAAGCCGACCACCAAGTTGTATTCTTTGTATCATCATCATAAGCTTTTTGCCCTAGACAAGTTACCGTATATACTCGAGTATAAGCCGAGTTTTTCAGCCCATTTTTTGGGCTGAAAAACCCCAACTCGGCTTATACTCGAGTCAGAGTCTGTATTATGGCAATTTGCATTGCCATAATACAGACCGGGGGGAGAGGGGGGCTGGCAGAGCTGTACTTACCTTTCCTGCAGCTCCTGTCAGCTCTCTCCTCCTCCGCCGGTCCGTTCAGCACCTCGGTCAGCTCCCAGTGTAAGTCTCGCGAGAGCCGCGGCTCTCGCGAGATTTACACTGGGAGCTGACAGAAGAGCAGAACGGACGGCGCAGAGGAGGAGAGAGCTGACAGAAGCTGCAGGAAAGGTAAGTACAGCTCTGCCAGCCCCCCTCTCCCCCCCACTGAACTGCCACTGGACCACCAGGGAAGGAGAGCCCCCCTCCCTGCCATATATCAAGCAGGGAGGGGGGACGAAAAAATAAGAAAATAAGAAAAAAAATAAAAAAAAATTAATAATAAAATAAAAAAGGGGTATAAGGACCACTATGGGAGGGGGGGGGGGGTATAAGGACCACTATGGGAGGGAGGGGGTGGGTTAAGGACCACTATGGGAGGGAGGGGGGTATAAGGACCGCTATGGGAGGGAGGGGGGGTATAAGGACCACTATGGGAGGGAGGGGGGGGGGGGGTAAGGACCACTATGGGAGGGAGGGGGGGGATAAGGACCACTATGGGAGGGAGGGGGGGTATAAGGACCACTATGGGAGGGAGGGGGGTATAAGGACCACTATGGGAGGGAGGGGGGGTATAAGGACCACTATGGGAGGGAGGGGGGTATAAGGACCACTATGGGAGGGAGGGGGGGATAAGGACCACTATGGGAGGGAGGGAGGGGGGATAAGGACCACTATTGGAGGGAGGAGGGTATAAGGACCACTATGGGAGGGAGGGGGGGTATAAGGACCACTATGGGAGGGGGTGGGATAAGGACCACTATGGGAGGGAGGGGGGGTATAAGGACCACTATGGGAGGGAGGGGGGTATAAGGACCACTATGGGAGGGAGGGGGGGTATAAGGACCACTATGGGAGGGAGGGGGGTATAAGGACCACTATGGGAGGGAGGGGGGGATAAGGACCACTATGGGAGGGAGGGAGGGGGGATAAGGACCACTATTGGAGGGAGGGGGGTATAAGGACCACTATGGGAGGGAGGGGGGATAAGGACCACTATGGGAGGGAGGGAGGGGGGATAAGGACCACTATTGGAGGGAGGGGGGTATAAGGACCACTATGGGAGGGAGGGGGGGTATAAGGACCACTATGGGAGGGGGTGGGATAAGGACCATTATGGGAGGGGGGGGGTATATGGAACACTATGGGAGGGAGAAGGGGGATAAGGACCACTATGAGAGGGAGGGGGTGGGATAAGGACCACTATGGGAGGGGAGGGGGAAGTAAGGACCACTAGGGGAGGGGAGGGTAAGGACCACTAGGGGAGGGGAGGGTAAGGACCACTAGGGGAGGGGTGAGTCAGGACCACTGGGGGGGGGAGTGAAGGAACACGGGGGTGGGGAGGTAAGGACCACTGAGGGAGGAGGAGGGGAAGTTAGGACATATGGGGGGGGAGGGGGCGGCAAATTTTTTTTTGCCTACGGCGGCAAATATCCTTGCACCGGCCCTGCACACACTGCATTCACACACTGCATTCATGCACACACACACTGCATTCATGCACACACACACTGCATTCATGCACACACACACTGCACTCATACACACACGCTGCACTCATACACACACGCTGCACTCATACACACACGCTGCACTCATACACACACACATACGCACACACTGCATTCATTATACACACACTGTAAATAAATATTCAATTAATATATTTTTTTTAGGATCTAATTTTATTTAGAAATTTACCAGTAGCTGCTGCATTTCCCACCCTAGTCTTATACTCTAGTCAATAAGTTTTCCCAGTTTTTTGGGATAAAATTAGGGGCCTCGGCTTATATTCGGGTCGGCTTATACTCGAGTATATACGGTAATTCTCCTACAGAAGTATTATACATCATTCCTTTCCTCGCTATGCAAACATAACCTATGATGGAGGTCTTTAATCTCCACTCAGATTTACCTCTAACACTCATATGATAATCGGCTTGTGTAGATATTAATTGGTCAACTGCCTCAGAACCGGACATTACCTCCTTTGCTTCCCAAGGCAATTGGTCTCCCATGTTAGTACCTCCACACACATAGCAGTTGGTAACATTAAGACTACCGGCAATACTTTCGGCTAAATCTATGAACAGGTTTTTAGCATTATGGGGGATCTTATTATCTATGCTCATCTCTTCATAAAAGGAATGGTATACTTGATGAGTTTGGGAGGTTACCGTATCAGTCTCTATCCCTATAAACAATATTGTCCCAGGATCTAAACCCGTCCCATATATTTGAAACCCAAATAAATTACCATATTTATCTAAAAACTTGTCAGGGTTATTTATAAGTATATGGATTGGATTGCATTCCATAGACTTACAGTATGGACTGGTAGGCAACTTAGTCACAATCATGTCCTTGTCTGCTGTCTGTCCCCAAGTTGCCCACCCCACACAAGACCAATATGGGCAAAAGTTATAATCTCTATTTGGGCATCTAGGACTCACATATTTATTTTTATTACCGGGACAAATATATTTATCATTAGACCCATACGTCCTCTCCCATCTAAGATCCCCACATATATTCCACGTCTTTCTACCACTTGATATCGCTTTACACGCATCAAATAGCAGAACACCTGAAGAATATACGGATTCTAATACCGTCTTATTAATTAGGGTCCCCTGAGGATCTCCATTCCTGAGAGTCAACCAAATTGTACGGGGTTGATACTCTGGACTGAAGCACTTAGGTTCTCCTACTCCTAAATGGCACACACTATATTCTATATTTAAGTATCTACATCTTGATACATCTCCTTTACACTCATATTGCGAATGCCAAATTAGGGTCTGGGATATATGGTTACCTGTTCTTGTAGTCTTAATGCATACCTCACAGCTAGGAGTGTCGGTACCTCTACCTTCCTGAATATAAGAATACACATATACAAACATTATTAAGAATACATCTTTCGTCGTCATCCTCAGTCTTCGTCCGTGCGAAGGCACCTCAGCTTCCAGGATGTAAGGGCTGCAGGGAATGGAGTTCTGCTCGTCTTCACAGGGGTCCCTTCGAGACTTTCCTGACTTATCTACTCGTTGGTGGGTGGACAGGCTTTATTATGGCCGTCTAAACACTCACTCTACCAAATCTCTGAAACAATAAAATTTGTAATCCACAAGGTTCCTCGTCACTCCGACTGAGTCGTGCGTTTTAACCGGATCTTGCAGGGATTCTCTGGATCTGCTGTAACTTGCCAAGAATCGACTGCTGCTGGTTTAACCCTGGAGTGATGTATCCACGGAGTCACTCCGGCTACTTTTATCGCTGTAGGGGTAGACAAAAGAACAACATAAGGACCTCTCCACTTGGGCCCTAACGGTACATTATTCCACTCTTTTATCCACACTTGGTCTCCTGGGTGGTAATTATGAACTGGGGGATAAATATTCACAGGTAATCTATCTTGTACCCATTTCTGTACCTCCTCCATAGTCTTACCCAACTCTACAACCTGCTGCCGGGTAATTCCTTCTCCCAACTGACTCAAATCCCCCCTTAAGTTACCAAGTACGGGAGGTGGTCGCCCATACATGATTTCAAAAGGAGAGAGGCCCATCCTTCTGGTAGGTGTACTGCGGATTCGCAATAGAGCTATGGGCAAGAGAACGTTCCACTTAAGTTGGGTTTCCTGACACATTTTAGCCAACTGATTCTTAATAGTTCTATTCATTCTCTCTACCTTACCAGAACTCTGGGGTCTATATGCCGTATGAAGCCTCCACTTTATACCAAGCATATGAGTCAGTTGTTGTAGGCACTGATGAACAAAAGCTGGACCATTGTCCGATCCTATAGAGCAGGGTAGTCCATATCGGGGTATTATTTCTCGTAGCAGGAATCTCACAACTTCTCCTGCTTTCTCTGTACGAGTAGGACATGCTTCTACCCAGCCTGAATAGGTACACACAACTACCAGCAGGTAACGATGACCACCCGATTTAGGCATCACTGTATAGTCAATTTGTAAATCGGACATGGGGAGTCCCCCCATAAACTGGACTCCTGGTGGCTTTACTGGTCCTTGTCTTGCATTATTTTTAGCACACGTTACACATCTTCGTACAATGGCCTGAGTCAAGTTGGACAATCTTGGTATGTAGAAATGTTTTCTGAGAGATTCTTCTGTGCTATCTCTCCCAGAATGTGTCCCGTTATGATAGTTCTGGACAATTTCTACCGCTAGTGATGCTGGAATGACTATTCTTCCATCTTCTAACTGATACCATTTGTTCTCCAAATACTTTCCAAGTTCAGTCTTTAACCACTCCTCTTCTTGAGCTGTATAAACTGGAGTCCATTGAGACAGGGGAGTTGGTATAAGAGCAGCTATATGCCCCACATACTCCTGTCTTCCCGATTCAGCGGCACGCTTAGCTGCACTATCTGCCATCCGATTTCCTTTGGTTACATCACCATCTCCTCTCAGATGCGCTCGACAATGAATACTTCTTTCGGCTCCCACACTGCTTCCAATAGTTGTAGGATTTCAGCTGCATACTTGATTTCTTTGCCTTCTGAATTCAATAGTCCTCTTTCTTTATACAAAGCTCCGTGGGCATGAGTGGTTAAAAACGCATACTTGGAGTCCGTGTAGATGTTCACTCTTAAACCTTCAGCCAATTGTAACGCTCGTGTCAGTGCTATCAATTCTGCCTTTTGTGCTGATGTTCCTTTTGCCAGTGGCCGAGCTTCTATCACCTTGTCTATCGTTGTTACTGCATATCCTGCATAGCGAATCCCTTCTTTCACATAACTACTGCCGTCAGTGTAATATTGAACATCGGGGTTCTGGATGGGAAAATCACAAAGATCTGGTCTACTTGAAAATACTTCATCCATTACTTCCAAACAATCATGTTGACTTTCCGTAGGTTGTGGCAAAAGGGTAGCTGGATTTAAGGTGTTTACAGTCTCTAAATGCACTCTTGGGTTTTCACACAACATTGCTTGATACTTGGTCATACGGCTGTTACTAAACCAATGATTTCCTTTGTAATCCAACAACGTCTGTACTGCATGTGGGACTCGTACATAAAGTTCTTGACCCAGAGTGAGTTTATCGGCTTCAGCTACTAGCAGGGCGGCTGCAGCTACGGCTCTTAGACAAGGTGGAAGTCCGCTGGCCACTGCATCCAGTTGCTTAGACATGTAGGCAACAGGTCTTTGCCATGATCCCAAGTACTGTGTCAATACTCCCACAGCCATTCTTCTTTGCTCATGTACGTACAGGTAGAATGGTCGTGTGTGATCAGGTAGACCTAATGCTGGGGCACTCATCAAAGCCTTCTTCACATCTTCAAATGCCGTTTGCTGTTCTTGAGTCCATAAGAAGGGGTCGTGCTCTGTACCTTTGATAGCTGCATACAGAGGTTTTGCCAGTATCGCGTAGCTGGGAATCCATATCCTACAGAAGCCTGCTGCCCCCAAGAATTCTCGCACTTGTCTTCTATTCTTGGGTATCGGTATTTGGCACACAGCTTCTTTTCTCTCTGGCCCCATAATTCTTTGACCTTCAGAGATATGGAATCCCAGATATTTGACAGTTGGCAAACACAACTGAGCCTTCTTTCTGGACACCTTGTATCCTGCCTTCCAGAGAATGTGTAGTAGATCGTGCATTGCTTGCTGACATATTTCCTTTGTAACTGCTGCTATCAACAAGTCATCTACATATTGTAACAATACACACTCTCCTGGGATAGACTCGAAATCCAGTAGATCTTGACTTAGAGCTGAGCCAAATAGGGTAGGTGAATTTTTAAACCCTTGGGGCAGTCTTGTCCAAGTCATTTGGCGTTTTGAGCCCGTTACAGCGTTTTCCCATTGGAAAGCGAAGATACATTGGCTTTCTGCGGCAATTCGGAGGCAAAAGAAGGCATCTTTGAGATCTAAGACTGTAAAATAAGTAGCCCCGCCCGGAATTAGTGCAAGCAGGTTATATGGATTGGGCACAACTGGATGTATACTAACAACCGCATCATTGACTGCTCTCAAGTCCTGCACAGGTCGATACTCATCTGTACCGGGCTTTTGAACAGGCAGCAATGGGGTGTTCCAGGGGGAAGTACAGAATTTTAGGATACCATACCGTATGAACTTATCCAGATAGGATTGGATGTTCTTCTTAGCCTTCTGCGGGATGTGATATTGTCTTAGGCTTACTGGATAAACCCCAAGTTTTAGTTCAATTTTAATAGGTGGAATATTGCGGGCCAGTCCTGGTGGGTTGTTCTCTGCCCAAACTCCTGGTATGTTGAATAAGGATTCATCACTCCTAGGGTTTTGGCTAGTCAACGCTGTATAAAGTCGCCACTCTTCTTCCTTTGGTACGGATAATGTCATAATACCTGAAGGTCCATTAAACTTTAGAGATGTTGTTCCATTTGGGAGGAACGTAATCTGTGCTTGTAATTTAGATAGCATATCACGTCCCAACAATTGGACTGGACATTCAGGCATATAAAGGAATTGATGTTTTACTACGTGGCCTCCCAATGTACAGAGTCGACTTTTAAGAACCGGTTTTTCAGCACTTCTTCCAGTTGCTCCTATTACAGTAATAGTTCTTCCAGATGGAGGAGCAACTAGATTAGTCACCACCGAATGTTCAGCACCAGTGTCGATCATGAACGCACTCCTTTTTCCCCCTATTGATACATCGACCATAGGCTCCGCTCGACCAAGGGGGATGGAGCCCGGTCGGTATCAATAGTCCTCCATGACCGTGTCAGCCAATCCTACAAAGTCCCTACCTTCTCTATCGCGGGACCTTTGCGCTGCTGGAAAATACCTATCTTCCCTAACACTTCCTCTGTTCCCATTGCTCCCTCTATTACCATTACTCCCTCCGGGGCCTCCTCTACCTCTCGCTCTGCCTCTAAAGTTTCCGTAACCTGCCCTGGGTCTGTCTCTCTCGCACTGTTCTCTTCGCGGACTTTCGTTCCTCCAATGCCCTTCTTCCCTACAGTATGCGCACTGATTTCTACTCAGGGGCTCCTCATTCCACTTACTATCGCCTCTATCTGGGCCCCGTCTATCTACGCCTGCGATCGCTACCGCTAGCATATCTGCCTTTCTATGCATCTTGCGCTCTTCCTCTTTCTTACTTTCTGTTTCCCTATTCATGTATACTTTATTCGCTACCTCCATTAGTTGGGTGATAGACATACCTGCAAACCCTTCTAATTTCTGTAGCTTGCGCTTAATATCTCCGTAAGCTTGGCTGACAAAGGCGGAGTTCACCATTCGGGAGTTATCAGCGTCTTCCGGATTAAAGGGGGTATACAAGCGGTATGCCTCCAATAATCAGTCATAAAAGACACTGGGCGCTTCATCACTTTTCTGAATCACCTCAACTGTCTTCGACATATTAATGGCTTTCTTCCCTCCGGCTTTCATGCCAGCAATTATAGCGTCTCTATAGGCTCTGAGCTGAACCATATCTGCGCCATTTACATTCCAGTCGGGATCGGTGTTAGGATAATGTGTTGCGGCCCATGCTGCCGGATTGGCTTGATTCAAAGCACGGGCTCTATCCTCTAGCGCTTTAATGGCCGCTTGATTAATCCTTGTCCTTTCCTCACTATTAAACAAAGTCATTAATAACTGCTGGCAATCAGCCCATGTCGGGTTATGTGTCTGCACTATCGAGGTGAACAGATCGGTCATAGCTTGTGGTTTCTCAGTGTACGAGGAGTTGTGGGTCTTCCAATTCAAGAGATCGGTAGTCGTGAACGGGACATATACGAAGACTGGGTCAGCATGTGCCATTTGACCTTCGGCATTGATATAGGCTGACCCAGGATTCAGACGAAGAGGCATCTGATAATGTTTTAACTAACTGGGTACCGGTCAGTTGTCGGGTTAGTATGGGGCTACGTGGAAGGGCGTCAGTTAGAGGTTCCGGTCGGGGGGTAATAAAACATGAGGATGTGGGAGCTTGGTTTTGGGAAAAATTAGTAAATAGAACACTTCGAGCCGAGCTAGAAGAAGCTTGACCGGAAGTCTGAAGTGGCGCCAAATCAGGATATTCAGATCTAACGGGGGTTGGTTCTGGTTCCGGAAGGGGAGATTTAGTACGAGAGGGGGTGGGTTCTGTACTGGAGGAGGAAGCGGAAGAGGATTGGGGGCAATGGGGGGAGGGGTGCAGGACTTCCTGCATTCGCGTCACTTCCTCTTAAAGAAAAGTAAGGGGGCGGCAAAGGGATCTCGGACTCAGGGGGTGTGTCCAAAATGGGCCTAACACCAGTCCTAGTGGACAAACAAGTCCTGGCCACCATGAGGCGACATTGCTCCTCGTGGCATATCTGAATCCATTTTGGCGAGTCGTTTACGGCCTGTCTCCAACAATCAATATAAGGAAACTGCCCGTAAAGTTCAGGCCTACCTGATACAGCCACGTGTACGCGCTGTACCAGAGTTGGATCCAAACTGCCACGTGGCGGCCATGCCGCAACCAAAGTAGGCCACTCCCTAGTGCACAAAGTGACCAAACGTACAGGAGACATTTTAACCCCAAAATCACATGTTTTGAATCCCTTTTTAAAATGCTTCACCATACAACCTAAGGGATCCGGAATCGTTGACTCCGACGCGCCCATACTTATCAATGGAACGTCGTTGACAACGAATACTATGCACGCGTTCTATTCAACAGTCACACCCGTTTCCTCTGGCAACAGCACCACGTGGTACGGTTACCAAGTGAAACGTACACAATAACACAATAAACACTCAGGGAATTCCCGTACACACACAGCTGTTACACCAGTCACTAAATAATCAATATTATGCCCTTTGGCGAAACTATACAGTCACCCACGCTATAATTCTCTATATACGAATTACCCGTCTATAACACACCCCAGTAACATCGTCTTTTACAAATAGCGGTTACAGTACGGTTAGCATAGGTCAAAGCACAATTTAAGGTCACAATACAATTATTAGTGGTTATGGTGTTAAACATGCAATAGACGACAATGATTAGTACTTATATACAGTGTCAGTAAATATACAGGGTTATGGTACCGTGCACTATGATACAGCAACACACTATTAACACTCTCGCTAGACGGCTGAGCTCGCGCTATCTAACAAGATATACACTTTACTAAACAATCTTTAACACATTTACAATCCCAACTAAACTATTGGCCAGTACCTTGAATGGACTACCTAAAACTATATACATCCGTTTTGGTTAGCCACACTGCCCAAGCACCACATATAGCGAGCTAGAGGACCGAATTTACACAGACGCCTCTTAGTCGATTACTATCAAAAATCTAGTGGGTTCCAAATTTACACGCCTTCCCACTTAGCCAAGATAGGTTGAGAGCTAGCGGACCGAATTTACACAGACGCCGCTTAGTCTCCCGGTCCCTCCGACCTAGCGAACAAAAATATACACCCTAGAACGCTAGTCTAGACAAGACACCGGTGTCCGGCTAGGGCTATTTACACCAGAGCCCCGCCTGACTAACCAAATCAAACGGTCTTACTAAAGAGCGTTCGATCGAGCGGTGCGCCTTCGCTCCTTCCCTCCGACAGAGGGGGCAGATTCCATACACAGATTTAAACCCCTTTTGGGCCTACCGCACAATCGGTATACCCCTAGTGGGTCTGCCGTCTAAAACAGCAGTTGTCTTACCTCCTCGTTCCTGAACCTGAGTTCACACTCATCGACGGGGACACCCCAGCACTTCTTACGTAGAGGCCGATGATCTCCTGGACAACAGACCAGTGGCGCCGAGATGAAGGGAGGTCCACGCAGAAGTTCAGGGGTGCAGCCGTAGAGAACGTGGGCAAAGATAGACCGTCTCAAGCCTCTGCCTCTCAGCTACCGTTGAACGATGAGCTTCCCGGCCAATGCACCAAATGATACCGGAGAAACTGACGGAAGCAAAGCACAGAGAGATGGACACAGGTTTCTTCAGGAAGGAAGAGATTCTTTATTGGATCACCGATCGGGACTCAGAGGGACTAATGTCACCAAAAATACAGCAAGTTCTGAGCCCCGAACAATAGTGCAGGCTCCTTATATAGGCACATAACTCCTCCCATATTAAGCTCCACCCGCACATTCTCTTGACCAATCAATACAAATAAGAATTAACTTCCTGCTTGACCGCATGGCTTGTCCAGCACAATGGAGGAGGGGAATACTACATCCTGTATTCTTGCACATGCTCCGTACACTACTGATCGTATCTTGCCTCGTGCAACCAACTGATCGATACGTCAGCATATGCACGTACACATGCCACGTGGTAATCTCGGCCTACTAAATTTATTTTTACCGAGATTCCACCACAGTAGGCGGAGTCATACTGATTTTAATGTTGTGTCTACTCCTGCCATGTCTTATTCCTTTAGTAGTTAGGTCTGTGCAAAGCCTGATAGAAAATATAGCAGAGAGGAAGGCTGCAGCACAGATAATGGCCATATATAAATATGAGGCTCTAAATCAGGGAGAACCAATGCAGGAAGAGGAGTGTTGAGGGATTCACATCATAGAAAAGTCTGGTCTGATTCATGGTAACCTGAGGTATATGCAAACCAAGGTTAAGTGATGCCTCAAGTAATTGTGAAATATCAGAGGAATCAAAGGGGGGAATGTGGTGGAATCTCGGTAAAAATAAATTTAGTAGGCCGAGATTACCACGTGGCATGCGTACGTGCATATACTGACGTATCGGTCGGTTGGTTGCACGTGGCAAAGATACGATCAGTAGTGTACTGAGCATGTGCAAGAATACCGGATGTGGTATTCCCCTCCTCCATTGTGCTGGACAAGCCATGCGGTCAAGCAGGAAGTTAATTCTTTTTTGTTTTGATTGGTTAAGAGAATGTGCGGGTGGAGCTTAATATGGGAGGAGTTATATGCCTATATAAGGAGCCTGCACTATTGTCCGGGGCTCAGAACTTGTATTTTGGTGACATTAGTCCCTCTGAGTCCCGATCGGTGAACCGAATAAAGAATCTCTTCCTTCCTGAAGAAACCTGTGTCCATCTCTCTGTGCTTGGCTTCCGTCAGTTTCTCCGGTATCAACATGTCATGATTCCCTTTTATTCCAGAAGTTTGGTCCTTGAGGGGTTAAAGGGTATTTTTACCATACAATCAGCATTTCTGACCCCTTCTGGTCAACAGCAAAACTGTCTTCACATGTCATATACAATTTACTAGCCAATATAAATTACACATAAGATTCTTTTAAACATAACCATAAACCATAAATTAAACTCCAGCACGGGCTCAACTTCAGGTTTAATTCACAATAATTTACATTTCACATCAAGACCAACAGTGGTTCTATCAACACTGCCACCTACAGGTCTGTCAAGTACATTTATTTGTTACATTAATGTCAAGTACATTGACACTTTTCATGGGGTTTTACAAACCCCAAAACACTGACCCCTATAGGTCAACAGACAAACAACATTTCACATACCAGTATCCAACTACACTGCCACCTATAGGGCACTTGACAGATCTCCAGTGCACTTGCATTTTGCAACACCATGTTCACTGACCCCTACCATTCAATAAGACATACAACAATTCACATAGCAAATAGTATATAAACATCTGGTATAAATACATATATTATTACACAGTAGCAGACACATCTGTGTATACGTAACTGGTAATATAGTTCACATACATTTTTCACAGCACGCTGCTCACACAACAGACTTTCCCCTAGCAAGGGGACATACAACATACAAGGTGGGGACAGACCACTTTTCACTTGTACATACGGCACTTAATGGGTTAAGATTGATACATATTTAACCAGTATGGCTACGATGTTTAATATTTACACATCACAGGACTTTACTTTTCACATATACTGTATGTATTAAGATAAGCTTGGTCTATGCCATATTTCCTTATGCCATACGGTTTTATCCATTCAGGTTACAGTTACTACTAAAAAACCTATATGTATTGTCAGGTTTAGTGATGTACCGAACTGTTCGCTGGTGAATAGTTCCACGCGAACATAGCGTGTTCGCGTTCGCCGCCACGGGCGAACACATGGGCGGTTCGATCCGCCCCCTATTCGTCATCATTGAGCAAACTTTGACCCTGTGCCTCATGGTCAGCAGACACATTCCAGCAAATTAGCAGCAGACCCTCCCTTCCACACCCTCCCACCTCCCTCCCAGCATCCATTTTAGATTCATTCTGAAGCTGCATGCTTAGTGAGATGAGGGACAGTGTAGCTGCTGCTGATTAGATAGGGAAATTGATAGCTAGGCTAGGGTATTCAGTGTCCACTACAGTCCTGAAGGACTCATCTGATCTCTGCTGTAAGAACAGCACCCCAAAAAGCCCTTTTTAGGGCTAGAACATCAGTCTGCTTTTTTTTTTCTGTGTAATGTAATTGCAGTTGCCTTCCTGCCAGCTTCTGTGTCAGGCTCACAGTGCATACTGTGCCCATTTGCCCAGTGCCACCACTCACTCACTGGTGTCACAATAGCTTAAGCTTGACATTTAAAAAAAAAAAAAAAATGTTCACTGTAATAAATTGAATAGCAGTTAGTTGTCTGCCAGCTTCTGTGTCAGGCTCAGTGGATACTGTGCCCATTTGCCCAGTGCCACCACTCATATCTGTTTTCACAATAGCTTATGCTTGACATTTAAAAAGAACATTTTATTTTTCACTGTAATAGATTGAATAGCAGTTAGTTGCCTGCCAGCTTCTGTGTCAGGCTCACAGTGGATACTGTGCCCATTTGCCCAGTCAGTGCCACCACTCATATCTGGTGTCTCTATAGCGTGCTTTTACAAAGAAAAAAAGTTTTCCAGTGTAAGCTAATATCAGTCAGTGTCCTTAAAGCGGGTGTGTCAGGCCTTCAGCGTGTGCCCTGCAGACCCTTGCCAGTGTACTTTGACAGTTGCCACTCATATCTGGTGTCTCTGTAGCGTGCTTTCACAAAGAAAAAAAGTTTTCCAGTGTAAGCTAATAGAAGTCAGTGTCCTTAAAGCAGGTGTGTCAGGCCTTCAGCGTGTGCTCTGCAGACCCCTGCCAGTGTACTTTGACAGTTGCCACTCATATCCGGTTTCTCTATAGCGTGATTTTACAAAGAAAAAAAGTTTTCCAGTGTAAGCTAATAGCAGTCAGTGTCCTTAAAGCGGGTGTTTCAGGCCTTCAGCGTGTGCCCTGCAGACCCCTGCCAGTGTACTTTGACAGTTACCACTCATATCTGATGTCTCTGTAGCATGCTTTTACAAAGAAAAAAAGTTTTCCAGTGTAAGCTAATAGCAGTCAGTGACCTTAAAGCAGGTGTGTCAGGCCTTCAGCGTGTGCCCTGCAGACCCCTGCCAGTGTACTTTGACAGTTGAAACTCATATCTGGTGTCTCTGTAGTGTGCTTTTAGAAAGAAAAAACGTTTTCCAGTGTAAGCTAATAGCGGTCAGTGTCCTTAAAGCGGGTGTGTCAGGCCTTCAGCGTGTGCTCTGCAGACCCCTGCCAGTGTACTTTGGCAGTTGCCACTCATATCTGGTGTCTGTATAGCGTGCTTTTACAAAGAAAAAAGTTTTCCAGTGTAAGCTAATAGCAGTCAGTGTCCTTAAAGCGGGTGTTTCAGGCCTTCAGCGTGTGCCCTGCAGACCCCTGCCAGTGTACTTTGACAGTTGCCACTCATATCTGGTGTCTCTATAGCGTGCTTTTACAAAGAAAATAAGTTTTCCAGTGTAAGCTAATAGCAGTCAGTGTCCTTAAAGCGGGTGTGTCAGGCCTTCAGCGTGTGCTCTGCAGACCCCTGCCAGTGTACTTTGACAGTTGCCACTCATATTTGGTGTCTCTGTAGCGTGCTTTTACAAAGAAAAAAAGTTTTCCAGTGTAAGCTAATAGCAGTCAGTGTCCTTAAAGCGGGTGTTTCAGGCCTTCAGCGTGTGCCCTGCAGACCCCTGCCAGTGTACTTTGACAGTTGCCACTCATATCTGGTGTCTCTGTAGCGTGCTTTAAGAAAGAAAAAAAGTTTTCCAGTGTAAGCTAATAGCAGTCAGTGTCCTTAAAGCGGGTGTGTCAGGCCTTCAGCGTGTGCTCTGCAGACCCCTGCCAGTGTACTTTGACAGTTGCCACTCATATCTGGTGTCTCTGTAGCGTGCTTTTACAAAGAAAAAAAGTTTTCCAGTGTAAGCTAATAGCAGTCAGTGTCCTTAAAGCAGGTGTGTCAGGCCTTCAGCGTGTGCTCTGCAGACCCCTGGCAGTGTACTTTGACAGTTGCCGCTCATATCTGGTGTCTCTATAGCGTGCTTTTACAAAGAAAAAAAGTTTTCCAGTGTAAGCTAATAGCGGTCAGTGTCCTTAAAGCGGGTGTGTCAGGCCTTCAGCGTGTGCCCTGCAGAACTCTGCCAGTGCATATTGCCACTCATATCTGGTGTCACAATAGCGTGCATTTAAAACCAAAAAACTTTCTTCACTGTTATAGATTGAATAGCAGTTAGTTGTCTTCAAGCGGGTGTCAGACTGATGTGGGATT
Organism: Pelobates fuscus; assembly: GCF_036172605.1. Lineage (NCBI taxonomy): Eukaryota > Metazoa > Chordata > Amphibia > Anura > Pelobatidae > Pelobates > Pelobates fuscus. The sequence continues at coordinate 37,287,589 of NC_086318.1, read as the reverse complement.
ATTAAAAATCTTTATTGTACTTGTATTGAATTATTGCACTAACTCCATTTTTACTTTATACTGTGACAATCCTCCATTTTGTCCTCCTAACCTGACTTCTTCAATCCTCCATTTTGTCCTCATAACCTAACTTGTTCATTTTAAAACTACCTTACATGACAGAATTTCCCAGCACATCTAATACAATAAGACAAAGACTGTATGTTCTAACAAAGACATGATTAACACAGGAATTGCTGACTTTTCCTTAACTTGCAACATAATATAATTTGAAGGCCATGAGAACACAGTAGTAATGAAATGTTCTATTCATAAGAGACCTTGCACCTGGCCACGAGGCCTGAGATCACCGACCGTGTAAAATGACGCTCAAGACCCCCTTGTCCCCACCCGTGTCCAGAACAATCCCACCTCTTGGTGGGTGGGCACGGGACTAACCACTTAGTTTTTGAGCCAATTAATAATATTGATAGGAGGACACTAATCCCGACACTTAACAATTAATCCAATTAATGATGTTTATTTGCTGATATTCTAATAATCAATGATGACGTAAAATGTCTCTTAAAAGGGCCTGCGCGCCCGCTTTTTAATCACTTGCCAATAAATTTTCTCGAAGTTATTTTAACCTGAACCTTGTGTGTCAGACTTAATTACTTCAGCGTATATACGCAATTCAATTTTATTAATTTGGACAGGAACAGATAGACATTTAAACATTTTGGTTTACTGCTAAAAAGTACCATAACAACTTGGCGCCCAACGTGGGGCACCGGGCTATGTCCGGCCGGTGAGCCGTCCTAAGGAAGACGCAGTTGGACGGAGGAATCCGGGGGGAAGGAAAGGAGATTGATCACCTCCAGGTACACGGTAGAGACTTCTGCAGAGCCACCGGTATGTTCCGGCCCCTTTGATTGACCCGTCCACGTGTCTGTGACTGCTTCCCGGGAGGACATCAAAGACAGGTAATATCTTGCCCGGTGTCTCGTTACTCATTTGTTTACCTGCATTTTAGTCTATCTGTTGCCTGGGTGTGTTTGAATTGTGTTTGAATTGTTTGCCTGTTTCCCCATTTTGAGATAAAGGGGGGGTGGACCTGCAGGGGATTTGCCTGGGGTTCTGTCTTGCTTGTTTTCCCCTTTTTGGGATAAAGGGGGGTGGACCTGAGGGGACTTGCCTGGGTCTTCAGTTTGTCTGTTTATCTGTTTGTATTTTACCCCTTTTGGGATAAAGGGGGGTGGACCTGTGGATGCGTTCCTGGGGGTCTTCTGTTACCTGTTTTACTCCTTTTAGGAACCACGGTGCTGTGGTTGTAGGGAAAAAGGGGGGTTGACCTGTGGATGCGTTCCTGGGGGTCTTCTTTGCCTGTTTACCTCTTTTAGGAGCCTCGTGGCTGTGGCTGTAAGGAAAAAGGGGATTGTTGGAACTGTGGATTTTGTGTAGACTCATAATTTCCTGTGATCCTTCTGGTGACACTTTGAGAGCCCAGCTAGCCTCATTGTGCACGTGGTAACCCACAGTTTCGAGTACTGGGGCTAGTGGAATTCCAAGTTTGGTAACCACTGCCCCGAGTGCTGAGGCTGGGGGGATTCCAGTTTTATTTTGGTAACCACAACCCTGAGCGCTGGGGCTGGTGGAATTCCAGTTTTCTGTTTATTTGTGGTAGGGGACTTAGTCTTGTGGCAGGGGACTCTGTTTCCTGGGGGGATTCAAGTAGGCATTGCTTGTTTTCCGCATCACGTGGTAGTGAGACTTAGTGGGTTTTATAGGGGCACTACGGGAGTGAGGATAGAGGTGGCCACATTCTTGTGGACTACTGAGCAGAGGGAGGCTGACGGAATTCGGACCGGTGTCAGTTGTTTTCCGTGGCCGCTGGTAGTGAGACTTATGAAAGTCATTCTCTGAGCGGAGACACTACGGGGTTGAGGGAGGTGACTTTGGAGTAAGCACACGAGTAAAGGAAAGGGATTACTGTTGATTTCATTTGAACTGTGATGCATGCACTGTATTTCAATTGTATTGTTGTCTTGTTTGTTTAATAGGAGTCTCATGAACTCCGGTGTCTGTCTCTAAGGATTTTTCCTTGCCTTTCATCTTTCCTACACTTTCTATATTATTATACTATCCACTCCCATTTCTCTCAAAAGAGAAGTGATTGGTCACACACTTCTCACCTCTCTCCAATCCGTGTCTACCACCCCGGGTAGGCGGATTCAGTGACTAGTCTACGTTTTGGGAAGACGCACCTGAGAAAGTCCCACGGTTCTCGGGTGGCAGTCGAGCATTGTAGACGTTCCTGTTCAGTTTTCTCTCTCTCTCTATATATCTAGGACGCTGGTATAGGGGTAAAGGGACTATGGGACAGGATTTAGGTAAGCCCAGTAAGGGCTGGTTAGCATGTGATTTGGTAGAAAACAGAGAGGGTGAGGAGATGGTTAAAGGTGTTGAAAAGATTGCAAAAGTATGTAAAATTGCTGTACCGACATGTGGAAGATTGCAACCAGAAAGTTGGCGCAAGTTACTGGCAGAAATGAAAGGCAAGCTTACAGATAATGATTTATTAAAGACTGCTGAAGCATGGTACAGAGTAGCGAAGGCTATTCAGTTAGAAGGTTGGGTTGAGGAAGAAATAAATCACAAAGGTGTGAAATTGTTTGTGTATCATAAGAATTGTGTTGCTGGGGTTTACCCTCAGCCAGCGCCCCAAAATGGCGCCCAGGGGATGTCTATCCCCAAGGTTCAGTCAGCAATAGGTGATAGCCAGCTGACTATGTTCCCCACTCCCAATCCTCCCGAATCCCATCCCATCACCTCCCCTGTCTGCCCGGTCCTGAATTCTGACGGATCTTTCTTTACCCCTTCCCCTTCTCTAACAGTCCCATCATCCTCATCCATCCCCACGCTACCTTCCATGCCTAATCCTAACATTTCATCTGCCATTTCCTCCCTGCAATCCCTCTCCATGGCTAATCCCCTCCCGTCAGCATCCGCCCAACTAACTACCCCTCCCTCCCTTGCTCCAACTCCTCCCTCTGCACCCATCCCTACCATTCCCGTCCTGACTCCTCCCATAACCGGCTCCGCCCCAGTCCAATATCCTACCTCCTTAAATGTACCTACCCACCCTACTCTTCTGCCCTCCCCTGCCTGGCCCTACCCCTTCCCATATCCCATGGCCCTGCCCTACCCCGGTTACCCTCCCTTTCCCCAAGCCACTCCCCAGGTTCCGGTCATGCCCAGTCCAGTCTGCCCCGGAAGTGCCCATATCAAACATGGCCGCCACTTCTTCCCTTAATCCTAATGCAACTCCTTTCCCCGCCTCCAATATGGCGGCCCCCAGTTCAGCCCTGATGCCGGTAATCCCCGGTGACTACCTGTCCCCAGGTTATGACTCGCTAGCCACCCCTGCATCTGGGGCTCTTTCCCAACCCCCGATCCTTTCACCTCACGCGGGCCCTGCACCGCGTAAGAGAGCCAATATCATAGAATTCGATGACGAAGAGGAGGACAGGGTGTCCCATGTCTCATCGGAGGTTGCTGCGGGAGCCTCAGCTCATCGTTCTATCGATGACCCCTTTGGCCACAAGGGTCGGGGAGAACGGGCCCCTCCTAAATATGTTGCTTTCAACCCCACTCAAGCTAGTGCTCTAATGAAATCACTCCCTGACCCAGAAAAGCAGCCTATGCCCTTCTACCGAGGGATAGTTCAAATTCAAAAGACTTATTCCGCCGCATGGCGTGATCTACTCAGCATTTGTGCTATTAAAGCAGGGGATGCATATTGGCCAAGCATGGCCCGTCACCTCAGTACAGATTTGCTTTCCAGTGATGTTGATTACCCCTCCGGGGTAACCTTTTGCACCCAATTAAGAGAATGGGCTAAGGACAAACTTGCAGATCAGGCTGCTGGCCTTACTGATGTTATACAAGATAAAGGAGAATCAGTGGAAAGGTTTCATGCAAGACTGTATCAAATGTTTACAGATTTGGGGTTTGATCTTACTGACAAGATTCATTCACAAATGCTGTCAGGTGCGTTTGTCCAAGGTGTTAAAGACTCTATACGCAAGGGAATCATTGCTGCACGCCCTGAATATAAGGTTTTCCCCTGGATACCCTACTTTTAGTTGCTAGAGGTTTGGAATCCGCTCAGACCCCAAGAAGACCCACTTCAGCTCCTCTCATGGTATCCCGCTCCACCCCAGTCCCAAGAGGTACCAGACCGGAGGAGGGGGGACATTGCTTTAATTGTGGAGCAAAGGGGCACTTTAGAAGTGACTGTCCAGAACCAAAAAAGGAGCCAAGGGAGCCCAGAAAGCCCTCCAAACCTGCCCCGGCTCCCAAGGCCACCAAACAGGTTCCAATAATTGAGGAACCAGATGATTAGGAAATTGGCAAGCCTGTGTCATTAACCCCTGTTATGGTAGTGTCTACAGGGGATAAGGGGGGGCCACTTGCTACAGTGACTTTACCCATTGAGGGCCAACCAACCACATTTCTTGTTGACACAGGTGCAGCCCGTAGTGTTCTGAGAGAACAAGACCTGCCAGATCCATCTTTCCTGTCCAATATTGATGTCTCTTGTGTTGGAGTGGATGGCCAGCCAAGACACAGCCCTTTAACAACTCCACTACGAGTTGGCTCTAGCCTGCTTGCTCGTTTTGTGGTATCCTCCACTTGCCCAATTAACCTGTTAGGTGCTGATGTTCTCTCACGCCTGCAAGCATCCATTACCTTCACCCCAGATGGGCAAATAGAAATGACTACACCTCTATCTGAATCAGACACCTCAGCCTTGTGCTCCTTGCCTCTGATGCTGCATTTGGAAAAGCCCCGTGAGAAAGCAGCAGAATTAAGGTCCAATTTCCCAGAGGTATTAAAAACACAGGTGCCCGCCAAGTTATGGTCCTCAGGCCCAGAGGACATAGGTCACCTAAATGTTCCCCCTGTGGTGGTAATGCTCATTCCAGGAGCTAAGTTACCAAGAAAGCCACAATATCCATTAAAACCAGCACAGGCTGCTGCCATTTCTATCCACATCAAGGCACTCCTGGAGAAGGGTGCCCTGGTAAAATGTAAATCTGTATGCAACACCCCATTATTTCCTGTGAAAAAGAAAACTCCAAAAGGTGAGCCTGAGAAGTACAGGATGGTTCAGGATCTCCGTGCTGTCAATGAAGCTACCGTCCTGGACACCCCTCTTGTACCAAATCCCCATACTCTGCTCTCTTGAGTCCCACCATCTGCAAAATTTTTCACAGTCATTGACCTGGCCAATGCCTTTTTCAGTGTCCCACTGGACCCTTCCTGTCAATACCTGTTTGCTTTCACTCATGAGATGCAACAGTATACCTGGACTGTCATGCCCCAAGGGGCACAAAATTCTCCAAGTCAATTTGCAAAGGCCATGGCCACCATCCTTGACCCATGGCAAGCCGAGCACCCAGAAGTTGTTCTGCTCCAGTATGTGGATGATTTGTTGCTCTGTGGAGATGATATACCCACTACTGAAAATTGCTCAATTAGTCTCCTTTGCTATTTGGCAGAACAAGGATGTAAAGCTTCGCTCATCAAGCTCCAATTCTGCCAGCCTTCAGTAATTTTCCTTGGACATTGCCTATCTCAAGGTACCAGACATCTTACTCGGGACCGGGTAAGAGCTGTACTGGACATTCCACCTCCAAGGACTTCGAAGTCTCTTCATGCCTTCCTAGGCCTCATTTCCTACTGCAGAGCATGGATCCCAGAAGCCTCTCTGCTTATGCAACCTCTCTATGATGCTCTTAAGTCTGACCCATTCTGTTTGACCAATGAAGCTCTGGACAATTTCAATGCTCTAAAACGTGCCATTGCTTCTGCTCCTGCCTTGGGCCTACCAGACTACTCCAAACCTTTCAAATTATTTGTCTCTGAAAGACAAGGCCACGCAACAGGAGTTCTCACCCAAACTAATGACTTAAGAGGCCGCCAGAGGCCTATTGGATATTTCTCATGTCAACTGGACATTGTGGCCAGAGGGACTCCTTCCTGTCTCAGGGCTGTTTTTGCTGCAAGAGAGCTCATAGAAAGAACCTCAGACCTGGTCCTTGGCCACCCTCTGGTTGTTTTGGCCCCTCATGACATTTCTGCCATCATCAACCAAGTCCAGCTCAAGCACGTGTCTCCAGCCAGACACCTACGCCTCCAGTGCCATCTTCTTCTACCTGACAACATTTCCATCCAAAGATGTCAAGTTCTTAACCCATCCACTCTTCTTCCACTCCCTGAGGGGGGTATCTATTATGGATTTATCACGGATGAAACCTACATTTACCTGCTTTGTGGATGTATCAAGAAAGTCATGCATCCACATTTGACATTTTATGAAGATGAGAAGCCTCTCTGTGAAGGCCCAGATTACGCCTTCTGTACCATGTGGTACAAACCAAACATTACTCCCGAACCTTGCTATGAAGATGAGCTTTACCACTGGACTGATGTGAAGCTCACTGCTCAAGATTTCTATTGTGACTCTGAAGGCAATAGCATGGTCCTGGTCCAACTACCTCAACAACTTAACTACCTCTACCGCCATTGGGATACTGCTATCCCACATATTCCTGTTACCAAATTGAAGACAAGGTAATGGAATGATCTTGGGCCCATGGCGAAGCTATGGGCCACCATGGATGAAGAACAGCTACAGGAAAATGGTATTGTCAAATACCCAACAACTGACCTTCTGGAAGCATGGCCACGCCACTTCCTAGAAAAAGAATTTCAAGATCTGGTCATAGTGAATGATTATGACCCTGAAACACCTCATGACTGTTTTGAACAGATGAAAATGGAGACAGTGCACCTACCAACTGTGCATGAGAATCCGTTACCAGATCCAGATTTTACCCTGTTTGTGGACGGCTCAAGATATGCTGATGAAGAAGGAAGATATCATACAGGATATGCCGTAACCACAACAGATGAAGTTATCAAATCATCATCCTTACCGCCAGCAATGTCTGCGCAAGAAGCTGAATTACAGGCTCTGACTTCAGCATGCAAAATTTCCGAAGGAAAACGTGCCAACATCTATACAGATTCAAGATACGCTCTGGGCGTGGCACATGACTTCGGCCTAATTTGGAAGACAAGAGGATTTCTTACCACCGCCGGTACACCAGTCAAGCATAGTACTGCAATCAAGGAGCTAATGGATGCCCTCCTACTCCCTAAAGAAGTGGCCGTTTTGAAGGTAAAGGCCCATGGGAAATTGGATACAGATGAAGCAAAGGGCAACCATTTGGCTGATCAGGCCGCTAAGCAAGCAGCCAGAGATTTGCAGGAAGTGGATGAAGAAGTGTCCGGACAAGAAGAAGAAGTTCCTGTTTTTGCTCTGCAAACCCTTCCTACTGATTTAAGAATTTTGCGAGAACAGCAAGCTGCAATCACCCCTGAAGAAATCCAGAAATGGAAGAAGAAAGGAGCTATCCTAAAGGACGGAATATATTACAACAACTTTAAAATCTGCCTTCCAAGAAATTTATATCCAGCAGTTGTCCAATGGGCCCATGGGCCTGCACATCTGTCAAAAGACTTAACGGCCGCCCTCATACAGAAGTATTATGAAGCACCCGGAATCACAACATTGATCAGCAGCTTCTGTAAGGCCTGTGTCATTTGTGCAAAATGCAATCCAGGAAGACCAATCAAGGTGCCTGCAAAACACCTGGCAAAGCCCATGTACCCCTTCCAGCGAATTCAAATTGACCACATCCAAATGCCCAAGAGTGGGCCCCATGAATATGCACTAGTCATAGTGGACATGTTCTCAGGATGGCCAGAGGCCTACCCAGTGGCCAATATCACTGCAAAAACAACCGCAAGACGCCTACTTACAGAGATAGTATGTAGGTTCGGACTCCCAGAAGTCATTGAAAGTGATCAAGGCCCAGCCTTTACAGCAACAGTGACTAAGGAAATTTGGACTGCTCTAGGGGTGACTCTAGCCTTCCACACCCCTTACCACCCACAAAGTAGTGGTAAAGTAGAGCGCATGAATGGCACTCTAAAAGCCAGAATGTTAAAAATGTCACAAGAAACGAAAATGCCCTGGCCAGAAAGCCTGTCAATAGCTTTATTTAGTGTTAGGCACACACCTAGAGGGAAGCATTCACTGTCCCCATATGAGATTCTATTTGGGACAGCACCCAGACTAGGTTGTTATTATCCGCAGCAGTTACAGCTCCAATCAGATGTTTTAGTAGATTATGTAACTGAACTTGCAAGTGCCTTAAACAAAATACATGCCCAAGTTTTCTCTTCAATTCCAGATCCCGAATTGGATACAGGTACCCATAACCTGCTTCCCGGAGATTGGGTTCTGGTCAAGAAGTTTGTGCGGAAAAATACCCTGGAACCAAGATTTGACGGTCCATTCCAAGTTCTCCTGATTACCGCAACCTCCGTCAAACTGGCCGGTAGGCCAAATTGGATCCACGCTTCCCACTGCAAGAAATATCCAGCCCCCGAGGAAGCAGATACCGCACAAGCATGTACCTCTGGTACACCTTCTCCTTAATTAGCCTCATAAAGGCCCAGCAAGTAGCCATCACCAAAGATATTAGTGGGTATACCTTCTGGTACAATTCATCATGCACCCATGTGGCTACTTACACCTTTGACTATTGTGATATTGTAGAATGCCCGTTCCCCACATCACAAATCCAGAGTATCTATAGAGATATCCCTCATTCAAAAGACCCATATGTTTGTGTAGTTGACAAGCAATGGGGGCACAATTGTAACCATTGGGGGGCGGCGGGGTGGAATGCCGGGCCTGCCTGGGGTTACAAACCAAAAAGTGCCTTATCTAAAGTAGATGATCATGGTAGATCCCTTCTCCAGAGAATGACATTGAGAAAGCCTGGGGGGGTACACCTATGAAATTAATCCTTAACATTGAGCATCCAAGCCCAACGGATGCAGACCAGTATGTGATGGGAATGTATTGGAAAAAGGGTTCCTACCGTAAATTAGGGCATTTCTACCTCAAAGATATGTGCAACTCTTCTGAGTGGCAAGGGGCTACCCATATGGTCCCTAACCCATTAAAACCCCATATCCAGACCTTTCAAGACATGATGGCCATTGCTAACCCCACCTTTGAAGATACCATGGCCGCTGAAACAGGTTTTAATGATGTAAATTTATGGTTAGAATGGATGAAATATAATGCTAATAAGCATAACAAGACCGCATGCTATGTGTGTGGCGGTGCCCGGCCTCACCTGGGCACGGTACCTCTAATCCTGCCAGTAGATGTAGAGGAATGTGTTTTAAGCCTTTTTGCCTATCACTATAATTTTAACAGGTCCATATGTATTGCGTGGACAAAGGAGTATCCTCTCCTAACCAAGGATGTCAAACCCCCAGATGGTATTACCGTGTATAAAGGTAATTACACTTGTTATGCTAATTATGATGGAATTGGTAAATTCTTAGGTAACTTCTCTAAGGGGTATTGTGCTACCTACAGAAATGTCTCTATGAACTTGTTGCAGTTTCACACCAGGTCATTAGGGGATATTTACTGGTTGTGTGGGGATTTACAGCTAAGATCCAGAATGGACAAAGAGTGGTGGGGGGAGTGTACTCTGGCTAAAGCCATCATGCCTATACATATCATCTCTGACCCACACCTCGTCACCCATGAGTCCAGGCACACTAAGGTTAAGCGTGACGCCCCAGTGAAAGGAAGTTTTGATCCTCATGTGTATATTGATGCCATTGGAGTGCCTAGGGGGGTGCCCAATGAGTTTAAAGCAAGAGATGAAGTTGCTGCAGGATTTGAATCACTTTTTGCCATAGTTACCACAAACAAGAATTTAAATTGGATAAATTACATTTATTATAATCAACAGCGTTTTGTTAATTATACCAGAGACGCCCTCCAGGGGTTGGCCGAACAGTTGCAGGCCACATCCCAAATGGCTTTCCAGAATAGAATGGCCCTAGACATGATCCTAGCCGAAAAAGGAGGGGTTTGTAAAATTTTGCCCGACACCATGACATGTTGTACCTATATCCCAGAAAACACGGGCCCTAATGGTAAAGTTACATTAGCCATTGAGAAATTAAATGACCTGTCTGAAGAGTTAAAAAGGAATTCTGGGATAAAAGATCCCTGGGAAAGATGGTTTGGTTGGATGACAGGATGGCAAAAGGCTTTAATGCATATTGGTATGGCTATACTAATTTTTCTTTTTATCTTTGCTCTTCTCTTTTGTTGTATCCTCCCATGTCTGAGAAAGTCCCTCATGAAGACTGTTGACCAAGCGGCACCCACTTTCACTCATCTCGAAGTTGATGACCAAGATTTCCAAGACATCAACTCACCCTGTCTGCCGCTGCAAACAATCCCTTTTGTTGATAAAGTGCAGGAATTCTAGGAAGGGACTAGCTTAGGGACAGCATCTGTCAGTGAATGGTAAAGGCCCCGTGTGGAGAAGTGGTGGGTTAGCTGCCATGGGACACCCATGGGTGTGAAGTGTTCGAGAGCCATACTGACGGATGAGTTAGCCTATCAGGGTCAGATCTAGGGACAGTCTTGCACTTTGCATTAACACCTAGCTAGTGGCCACGGGGTTTCTGTGCCTTTGGGTTAACACGTCTTCCTGGTACTAACTTAATAAAGTTTTTATCTCTTAGAATCTAACATTTCATAGGGGGGACTGATGTGGGATTATTAAAAATCTTTATTGTACTTGTATTGAATTATTGCACTAACTCCATTTTTACTTTATACTGTGACAATCCTCCATTTTGTCCTCCTAACCTGACTTCTTCAATCCTCCATTTTGTCCTCATAACCTAACTTGTTCATTTTAAAACTACCTTACATGACAGAATTTCCAAGCACATCTAATACAATAAGACAAAGACTGTATGTTCTAACAAAGACATGATTAACACAGGAATTGCTGACTTTTCCTTAACTTGCAACATAATATAATTTGAAGGCCATGAGAACACAGTAGTAATGAAATGTTCTATTCATAAGAGACCTTGCACCTGGCCACGAGGCCTGAGATCACCGACCGTGTAAAATGACGCTCAAGACCCCCTTGTCCCCACCCGTGTCCAGAACAATCCCACCTCTTGGTGGGTGGGCACGGGACTAACCACTTAGTTTTTGAGCCAATTAATAATATTGATAGGAGGACACTAATCCCGACACTTAACAATTAATCCAATTAATGATGTTTATTTGCTGATATTCTAATAATCAATGATGACGTAAAATGTCTCTTAAAAGGGCCTGCGCGCCCGCTTTTTAATCACTTGCCAATAAATTTTCTCGAAGTTATTTTAACCTGAACCTTGTGTGTCAGACTTAATTACTTCAGCGTATATACGCAATTCAATTTTATTAATTTGGACAGGAACAGATAGACATTTAAACATTTTGGTTTACTGCTAAAAAGTACCATAACAAGGCCTACAGCATGTACTCTGCCAACCTCTGCCAGTGCACATTGAGACTTATTTATGGTGTCACAATAGCGTGCATTTAAAAACAAAAAACTTTCTTCACTGTTATAGATTGAATAGCAGTTAGTTGTCTTCAAGCGGGTGTGTCAGGCCTACAGCGTGTACTCTGCAGACCTCTGCCATTGCACATTGCCACTCATATCTGGTCTCACAGTAGCTTGCACGCATAGTACCACTAATCCCCCCAAAAATGACAGGCAGAGGCAGGCCACCCCGCAGGGGCCATCGTGGTCGTGGTGCTGTGATTCCCTTTGGCCCTAGAATAATGCCCAGTTTTCAGAGGCCACGTAACCCTGAACTTAAAAAGTTCTGAGGACATAGTTGACTGGCTAACACAGGACACCCAATCTTCTACAGCTTCCGCTCGGAACCTTGACGCACCATCCTCCTCCAGCTTAGCTTCAGGCACCTCTAAAGATACCACTCACCCGCCTGCCGCCACCACCAAAACTAGCACCACAGCCGCTTTACTTGGTATGTCAGAGGAGTTATTCACACATCCGTTTGAAGAAATGAGTGATGCACAACCATTATTGCCAGAGGATGTAGATAACAGGGATATGTCTCAGGCAGGCAGCATTACACACATGGACATACGGTGTGATGATGATGATGATGTTGTACCCGCTGCTGCTTGCTTTGCTGAGTTGTCAGATACAAGTGAAGCGGTTGATGATGACGATGCATCCATGGATGTCACGTGGGTGCCCGCTCGGCAAGAAGAAGAACAGGGCGAAAGTTCAGATGGGGAGACAGAGAGGAGGAGGAGGAGACGAGTTGGAAGCAGGGGGAGGTCGTCGCAAGGAGCTTGTGGCACAGTCAGACAGCATGCATCGGCACCCGGGGTCAGCCCGACAGCACGCCAATCAACGCATGCTGTGTCCACCACCAGAATGCCATCATTGCAGAGCTCAGCAGTGTGGAATCTTTTTTGTGCAACTCTGGCTGCTGCTGGGGATCTGGGCCGGCTGCCCAGCATCCCGGTGGGCCCGGTGGAGAGACCTTGGTCCCATCTCTACCTGCCTGTTGTGGTTCCTCACAGGACCAGTCTATGAGGACCCCCACTTCGGGTTCCTCCCGCTGCCTCAGGGAAAGACGGCTAACCTCCTCGGATGCAGCCTCTACTCGGCTGCTGTAACGCTCCTGCTGCTGAGCATACTTCCTCTCTTTCGCCAACCGGAATTCTCGGTCCAGCCTTGTGTTTCGCTCGGCCATGACCTGGTTCCAGATCACCCGGCGTGTCTCCATGGGTATATCATCCCCATACTCGGCCACTCGCTGCCTCACCTCGGCCAGCCAATCATCTCCAGAGCCAGAACCTAACATACTAGTCTGCTCCCAGGGGCGCTGCACGACTGCTAGCGTTGCCCTCAATTTGTAAATCCAAACAGGGTCTCTGAGCTGCTTTACCTCGCACTAGGACACCATCCCACCGCTTGCCACCAATGTAACGGATCGCCTGGCACCCGGACTTGGTACCTCCGTTAATGGATGCTCCTAGTGCTTCCTGAGGACTCCAAGCACTCTGGCAGACACCACAATCACCGAATCCGAGAAACCTTTTAAATTCTCCCAAGCATATGAATGCTGTAGACCATTGAATAGGAACCAGAACCTAACATACTAGTCTGCTCCCAGGGGCGCTGCACGACTGCTAGCGTTGCCCTCAATTTGTAAATCCAAACAGGGTCTCTGAGCTGCTTTACCTCGCACTAGGACACCATCCCACCGCTTGCCACCAATGTAACGGATCGCCTGGCACCCGGACTTGGTACCTCCGTTAATGGATGCTCCTAGTGCTTCCTGAGGACTCCAAGCACTCTGGCAGACACCACAATCACCGAATCCGAGAAACCTTTTAAATTCTCCCAAGCATATGAATGCTGTAGACCATTGAATAGGAACCATACGAATAGGCTTACACTCCTAGCAGTCAACTGGAACAGCATACAATAAATCCTCCCCCCCAATAATGAGACGACACTTCACTTTGAGGGTTAAGCAGGAACTCTGGACTGGCTCATCCAGCCTGGCTTTTATTTCCATCTCACACATACAGGCCACACCCAGGGGGAGGCATAAAATAACCAATCCGAGATATGGTACAACCCACACATCCCCTCCCCTTAGCCTGAGAGATAATCCACTTATTATACAGTTTAAAACATACTTTTTCACAATATCTATAACTTCAAAACCATACATCACATTCACATACAAATCACATATTCGGACTCAGCATACTTTAAACATAAACACTTCCAATATTCAGGCAAATCCCTCCAGTGGATCAAAAGTTACACGGAAGTCCTTTTATGACTGACCGCCAGCACATTTTCTTGCCCAAAACAGTTCCATAGATTTGGGCTGTGCGGTCGGTCAATTCCTGGCATAAAAACGGCTAAGTCCCATTCGAAGTGTGCCTGTACTTCGACTTTAGTCGAAGTGTCGAAGTGGAGTTGATGTTAAGGGTCGGCAGTGTTCAAAGTTAAAATGGCCGCCGCCACGTGGTCCTTTGTCCGATACCGGCCACTTCTACGACGAATTCGACAACTTCGGTAACTTCGACAGCTTCGACCGCTTCGACAGCTTCGACAGCTTCGACAGCTTCGACTGTGTATGAAGTGCCATATACAAAAGTACCAATCAATCCCCAAAGTATTTAAAGGGCTAGGGACAGTATTATACAATCCACATGCCCAAAAGTAGTTCTTAAAGGGTCAGTACATTATGGTAGCAGTCCATAAGCCCCAGTGTATCAGGGATTTGACTATCTTTATTCAGATTCAAAAATGACAATTCCAGGAAAAATTTAACAAACATTTACAAGAACATGTTATGCACATCATAGAAACAACGTGAACCTCTTTAAAGCCACAAACTTAAGACAAAAAATACGTGCACACAATGTGTAAGGGTTTGAAAGAAAATTCAGAATCCTTACATGTTTACTTTATCGTTTGTTTTATTTTTCTGAACCATATATAAACTGCAAGCAGCGTGAAAACTATAAAAACTCAAGTGGCCATGCTGATCAAATTAAATAGTATGCTTTACACAGCGTATAAGGGTGATGTCATAGCACAACGGGAATCTAACAGGGGAAGAGGTGAAAGTCATCCTCCTCCTCCCACGACCACGCCATATCTGCCAAGTCACCCTATGTAGGGGTAACAGTCTCTATTCTGCTCTGTGTCAGAGTGTATCATGGTCTCCGAGGACGGGGAACAGTCTCTATTCTGCTCTGTGTCAGTGTGTATCATGGGCTTTGAGGACAGGTGTCAATCCATACCTGCCAAGTGACCCTATGTAGGGGGAACAGTCTCTATTCTGCTCTGTGTCAATGTGTATCATGGTCTCTGAGGACGGGGAACAGTCCCTATTCTGCTCTGTGTTAGTGTGTATCAGGGGCTTTGAGGACGGGGAACAGTCTCTATTCTGCTCTGTGTCAGTGTGTATCAGGGGCTTTGAGGACAGGTGTCAATCCATACCTGCCAAGTGACCCTATGTAGGGGTAACAGTCTCTATTCTGCTCTGTGTCAGTGTGTATCATGGTCTCCGAGGACGGGGAACAGTCTCTATTCTGCTCTGTGTCAGTGTGTATCATGGGCTTTGAGGACAGGTGTCAATCCATACCTGCCAAGTGACCCTATGTAGGGGGAACAGTCTCTATTCTGCTCTGTGTCAGTGTGTATCATGGTCTCTGAGGACGGGGAACAGTCCCTATTCTGCTCTGTGTCAGTGTGTATCAGGGGCTTTGAGGACAGGTGTCAATCCATATCTGCCAAGTGACCCTATGTAGGGGGACCAGTCCCTATTCTGCTCTGTGTCAGTGTGTATCAGGGGCTTTGAGGACAGGTGTCAATCCATATCTGCCAAGTGACCCTATGTAGGGGGAACAGTCCCTATTCTGCTCTGTGTCAGTGTGTATCATGGGCTTTGAGGACAGGTGTTCTGAACCATATATGAACTACAAGCAGCGTGAAAACTATAAAAACTCAAGTGGCCATGCTGATCAAATTAAATAGTATGCACAGCGTATAAGGGTGATGTCATAGCACAACGGGAATATAACAGGGGAAGAGGTGAAAGTCATCCTCCTCCTCTCACGACCACGCCATATCTGCCAAGTCACCCTATGTAGGGGTAAAAGTCTCTATTCTGCTCTGTGTCAGAGTGTATCATGGTCTCCGAGGACGGGGAACAGTCTCTATTCTGCTCTGTGTCAGTGTGTATCAGGGGCTTTGAGGACAGGTGTCAATCCATATCTGCCAAGTGACCCTATGTAGGGGGAACAGTCCCTATTCTGCTCTGTGTCAGTGTGTATCATGGTCTCTGAGGACAGGTGTCAATCCATATCTGCCAAGTGACCCTATGTAGGGGGAACAGTCCCTATTCTGCTCTGTGTCAGTGTGTATCAGGGATCCTTAGGACAGGTGTCAATCCATATCTGCCAAGTGACCCTATGTAGGGGGAACAGTCTCTATTCTGCTCTGTGTCAGTGTGTATCATGGTCTCTGAGGACGGGGAACAGTCTCTATTCTGCTCTGTGTCAGTGTGTATCATGGGCTTTGAGGACAGGTGTCAATCCATACCTGCCAAGTGACCCTATGTAGGGGGAACAGTCTCTATTCTGCTCTGTGTCAGTGTGTATCATGGTCTCTGAGGACGGGGAACAGTCCCTATTCTGCTCTGTGTTAGTGTGTATCAGGGGCGTTGAGGACGGGGAACAGTCTCTATTCTGCTCTGTGTCAGTGTGTATCATGGGCTTTGAGGACAGGTGTCAATCCATACCTGCCAAGTGACCCTATGTAGGGGGAACAGTCCCTATTCTGCTCTGTGTCAGTGTGTATTAGGGATCCTTAGGACAGGTGTCAATCCATATCTGCCAAGTGACCCTATGTAGGGGAACAGTCCCTATTCTGCTCTGTGTGAGAAGGAGGAACGGGAAATGAGTAGCTCGGCATCCAACCTTGTGCAAATGGGGTCTTTCATGCTGTCATGCCTGTTGAGGGACGCTCGTATAAAAAGGCTGAAGCAGAACGACCTGTGCTGGGTGTCCACGCTACTAGACCCCCGGTATAAGCAGAAAGTGGCGAAAATGTTACTGAATTACAAGTCGGAAAGGATGCAGCATTTGCAAAATAAATTAAAAAGTATGCTTTACACAGCGTATAAGAGTGATGTCAAAGCACATCGGGAATCTAACAGGGGAAGAGGTGAAAGTCATCCTCCCACGACCACGCCATATCTGCCAAGTGACCCTATGTAGGGGTAACAGTCTCTATTCTGCTCTGTGTCAGTGTGTTTCATGGTCACTGAGGACGTGGAACAGTCTCTATTCTGCTCTGTGTCTTTGTGTATCAGGGGCTTTGAGGACAGGTGTCAATCCATACCTGCCAAGTGACCCTATGTAGGGGGAACAGTCTCTATTCTGCTCTGTGTCAGTGTGTATCATGGTCTCTGAGGACGGGGAACAGTCTCTATTCTGCTCTGTGTCAGTGTGTATCAGGGGCTTTGAGGACAGGTGTCAATCCATACCTGCCAAGTGACCCTATGTAAGAGGAACAGTCCCTATTCTGCTCTGTGTCAGTGTGTATCAGGGTCTCTGAGGACAGGTGTCAATCTATATGTCAAGGTGTCAATATGTCATATGTCAGGTGTCAATCCATATCCATTGTTATTTAGGAATGTTAGGTGATTTCTGCCCTTTATGGATTAAAATCCGACTCTGCATCAACTGTGTAATTTTCCATCTGAGTTTTGCCATGGATCCCCCTCTGGCATGCCACAGTCAAAGTGTTAGTCCCCTTGAAACAACTTTTCCATCACTTTTGTGGCCAGAAACAGTCCCTGTTGGTTTTAAAATTCGCCTGCCCATTGAAGTCAATGGCGGTTCGCCCGGTTCGCCGGTTCGCAACGTTTGCGGAAGTTCCCGTTCGCCGTTCGCGACATCGTTTCGTGTTTGCGACATCACTAGTCAGGTTAAATACCATACTACCAGGTACATACACCTGCTCACGTAGTTATCCATCTCTTACCTTCCCTGGAATAGTAATAGCGTACTGGCAATTAGGGTTCTAGGGCCCAATAGGTATTACCCCCTTTTTTCTCTGCATTATGTTTCGGTTAGTGGTCCTGCGAGGCCATACTGTCACCGAGAGGCCAACATCCTGCCACAACGTTCGTTGGCCACACAAAATCCCCTCGCGCCAAGCATAGATAGAGCATCTCAAGCCACTTGGCAACTAGCAGGGCCTCACCAGTCACCAAAAAACACCAAGCCTAATTGTTTTGCCTTACAGCTTAGCTAGCAAGCCAGTACAAGACCCCTGGGTACAAATACTAATTGCATCTTTATTGTTATTTAAGTATTTCTCAAAAAGATTGTGAAGAATCACCTCTTCCGAGCACCCCGGCTAGAATTGATACACCTTCAAGCAGAGGAGATGTTGCTAGTCCAGCAGCAATCAGATCCTGGACAATCCCACACATTACCACCGACCTAAGGAGGTCACAAATCCCCCTACCCTGAAACAGCAAGGAAAGCAGAGTTATTCAAACTCCTCCATATATCAACAGACAACACGGAGGCAGGGGAAGGCCCAGCTACACCAACTCAGGTGACACCCAGGTCATGCTAGCCTCACTCATAAACTAATGAGCCAAAAAATTTGACAGACTGGCAATCTCGAGTCGGTCAACACAGCCCTCATAAGGTTGGGCCTCACACTACTGTACAACCAGCACCAACCGAAACTCGGTTACCTGGAACAATCAATTCTTATGACACACAAGACGTTAACCCTGCACATATGTTCCCAGCACATTGGGGAAACAAGGCATATATATGTATGATGATGTATCTGTGATGGTCAGATCCAGGTATTCCAGGTAAATCGGGAACTGACCATCCCTTGGTTGGGTTGGTATTTGAAATATGTAGAAATGTTTATTTGTGCAGGTACCCATACAGAAGGGATTTTGTCCCAAACAAATGGACAGGCACTCTCAGGCTCCAGGTACCAGCACCTCTGAACTACCAGAGACAATTGATATGAGTAGTTGCATTGCATATAGACTGTTGCATATATGTTCAAATGGTTCAGGGCACATGACAAACCGTGTGTCCCAATACAACTTACAAATAACGTACTCACTATCTGTACACACCAATGCATTTTCAACACTACTGACTCATCACCCTTCCAGACTTGTAGTAGATTTACTAAAGCTCTGGAGCTTCAAAGGGCTCCCATACAGGTATCGTAAATACACCTTCAAGTCCTCACTTACAGTCAGCACAACAGAACCATTGGCTGTAAACACACTCATAGCCAAGATTTGCAGAGGGGTCTTTACTTGGGTTTTCCAATCTCCACCATTTACAGCATGGCACCACCAAACACAAACACATTGGTATTGTCACAAGGAAATCTTCCCTTAAACAAAGACTAACCATAGACTTATTGGCACCACACACCTCCGCTACCCCAAGTCTCAACTCCCTCATACCCTCCGAGGAGTTTCCTTACTATACAACACCATTGATCTACCTTTATAGCTATCACTCAAGCATGGGTTGAAGCTTGGTTAAGTAAGACCAATATCATCAACACAGTAAACGGCTACCATCTACCCTACACACTGGCACTTACATGGCATAAAATGGGCAATCCTTTTCCTCGCTCAACTTTTGGGCTACAGATTAACCTACTATCGATATTCGCAGATACTCTGTGCTGGTTATGATAACATATCCAGAGGCTTTACAGTCATACACTATCTATTATGAGGTAGTCATCCAAGTAATGAATGACTGCGTGACACCTAAGAATGTTCAGAAGCAGCCAGCATAGTGTTTCCGCAAAAATGTCAAAGAGTTTGGGGCTGCTTCTGGAACCGAAAGTGAGACGGGTGGAAAAATAGTACCTGTTTCGCCATTTAACACCGTACAAGTGCCAAAGTGATGGGTGCATGGGCAGTAATTTGAATGCATTAGTTATGTCTGTTTTACAAAGCCAAGTGTTGCTACCAGTTGAAATCATGGTTTGTATAGCGTCGTCAATTTTTACGTACTGTAGTGAGAATTCGTCTGCGGGAATGAGTGCGTTAATGCTGGGAACAAAAGAAGAATGCGGTGCCGATAAATCAATAATCATGCGCTTTTTATTCGAGTATTTGTGTACAGCTTTTCAAATGGGGTTAGTGCGCCAGGAGGAAAACGGTGAGGAGGTCAAGGGGCCGATCATGAAACCTTGTGCTATTTCTGTGGAAAGGAGAGCATCTGTGGCCTCTGGGTCTAGGCAGGCTGATAGGAGATTGGGGCATTCCAGCGTGCCTGAGGGAATGGCTACGAGACCCGTGAGAAAGCCCTGGGTAAACCCTGTTAACAAATATTCCACTAGATGTCTACTTGGATGAGTTTTCAAGTAAAAAGCCAGGTTGTCTATATTAATGTCGGTTAGTCACTTGCTAGGGGACAACCTGGCCGGGTACATGGTCTTAGTGTGTGCCCTGAAGCAGATAGAGCAGATGTGCAACAATCTACAGGCGCTGAAGCTGCAGGAACCTGCATTGAAATTGTTGCACACCTGAGCTTTCCCTAGAAAGAAGATGGGCCTACCCAGTTTATCCCATGTTTATTGTGAGGAGTGGAAGTGGATTGAGGGGTGGGAGTGATGTAGAATTATTAAAAACCTTTATTAAACCTGTATTGAATTGTTGTACTAACTCCATTTTAACTTCATTTCATGACAGATTCTCCATTTTAACTTCATTACATGACAAGATTTCCTAACAGCATTTAGAATACTGAATAGAGAATGTATTTTCTAGAAGAATATGACTAACACCGGAATTATTGAGTTCCTGTAACATGCAACAAAGTATAGCCAAGGCCATGAGAAAGCTGCTCTAATGAAATGTGCTTTCATAAAAAAGGACCCTAAACCTGATCACGAGTCTGACATCACTAACTACCCAAAACGGTGCCAAGGACTCAAAATGGCTAGCTGCCAGATTCCCCCTCCCATCGAGAGAGCCTCGTGCTAAAGAGCAATGGCGACTGAATCCTTGTCAGAAATTACGACATCCCATGATGTGAGGATGCCCCACTAGCCACTCAAATCCCTAAGCCAATTACTAATACAGATGGGAGGGCATTTAACTTACCACTTAACACTTAATCCAATTAATGATGTTTATTTACTGTTATCTTGATATTCAATGATTATGTAATTTTGCTCTTATAAGGGCTTGCAAGCCTGTTTTTTACCAGATGCCATTAAATTTTCTCGAAGTGCTTTTAACCTGAACTCCGTGTGTCAGTGTGAACTTACTTCTGCATATACGCAATTTAATCATCTCAGATTTGGACAGGAACAGATAGACATTTAAACATATTTGTTTATTTCTAAATTAATCTACATCAATTTGGCGCCCAGAACGTGGGGCACCGGGCTATGGCCTCTGGCCGGTAAGCCGTCCTAAGGAAGACGCTGTTGGACGGAGGAATCCGGGGGGGCGGATTCAAGCAGGCATTGCTGTCTCCAGCACCACGTGGTAGTGAGACTTACGGGTGGGTCCGTAGGGGCGCTACGAGGGTGAGGATAGGGGTGGCCACACTTAGTGGACTGCTGTAACGAGGGAGGCTATACAGGATTCGGGTCGGAGATGGTTGCTGTTTCCTGTGGCCGCTGGTAGTGAGACTTGAGGAAGTCGTTTTCCGAGCGGGGACACTACGAGGTTGAGGGAGGTGACTTTGGTCACATGAGTAAAGGAAAGGGATTACTGTTGAATTTATTTGAACTGTGATGCATGCACTGTATTTCAATTGAATTGTTGTTTTAATTGGGAGTCATTCAAACTCCTGTGTCTGTCTCTACTTTCACTTTACTTTTACTTTTTACTCTACTTCCTGTGTTATTTACACTTTACACTCCTATTTCTCTTGTGAGAGAAGTGATTGGTCACACACTTCTCACCTCGCTCCAATCCGTGGCTACCTCAGGTAGACGGAATTAGTGACTAGTCTACGTTTTGGGAAGACGCACTTGGGGGGACCCACCCTCTCAAGTGGCAGTCCGCATTCTTGCGGTTCAGTTTTTGTCTTTCCAGTGTTAGCAATGGAATTTGTCTTATTTAATCCGTCAAGTCTGTCCATAGTTTGGTATTTCATTTTGCCGAACAGAATGTTGCTTCTCTGATTTATTTTATTAGGCTATAACTTAGTGTAAAGCTGAAACGCCCTAAAAGAAAATGGCCCCTAGAACAAAAGAAGGTTGTCCTTAAGTGACATCAGTCCTGGCTCCTGCCCATATATCGTGTCACTTCTGGCCATGGCTGACTCCTATCATGCTCATCCTGTCTTAAGACATGCTGTTTTCCTTAATTCCCACATATTATGAACAAGAAAGTTACAATTACTATAATAATCCTGCTATTAGTTTCCTTATATCAGAAAAGTGATGGTTAATATGTAGATAGAATATATATATATATATATATATATATATATATATATATATATTTATTGATTCACGTGTAAGTAACAAATGTGTTTTAACTTTGTGTACAAAAATTTATAACATGCTGGAAGAAGGGTTATCTTAAAGAATATTTACTAAAATAAATTTCTAATAAACAAAGATTTCTTGAACAAATGGTGATACAATTAAGGATTGGTCTCAAAATGTTTTGATCTAATTGAAAAAAAAAAAAAAACAGTAAACATTATAAGCATAACTATTAACAAATGGATAAGGGGGGAGTGTGCTCCAATCTGTCTTTATTGGATAATGATTGCCTCCAAGATTAAAGACTGACTAACATAATTTTTTTTTTGTTGTAAGCCCAGATATTTTATTATTGCATATGCATAGAAGTTGAGACTTTGGGCATTATAGTGTATTGATTCTAGATCTGTTACTAGCAGCAAGTGCTTAGCCTTATGCCTATCCCACGCATGCTTAAACACTTTTACTGTGTTAACCTCTACCACTCCAGTTGGAAGGCTATTCCATGCATCCACTACCCTCTCAGTAAAGTAATACTTCCTGATATTATTTTTAAACCTTTGTTCCTCTAATTTAAGACTATGTCCTCTTGTTGTGGTAGTTTTCCTTCTTTTAAATATAGTCTCCACTTTTACTGTGTTGTTTCCCTTTATGTATTTAAAATGCTTTTATCATATTTCCCCTGTCTCGTCTTTCCACCAAGCTATACCTGTTAAGATCCTTTAACCTTTCCTGGTAAATTGTATCCTACAATCCATGAACCAGTTTAGTAGCCCTTCTTTGAACTCTCTCTAAGGTATCCATATCCTTCTGAAGATATGGTCTCCAGTACTGTATACAGTACTCTAAGTGAGGTCTCACCAGTGTTCTGTACAATGGCATGAGCATTTCCCTCTTTCTACTGCTAATACCTCTCCCTATGCAACCAAGCACTCTGCTAGCATTTCCTGCTGCTCTATTACATTGTACATTGTCATTAACAGCCAGAAACTGGAAAACAAGAAAGGTGGATTAATGTATAGCTATTTATAAAGCTTAACAAAATCTCCATTATCTTTTTTCATTTATTTCGCAGAAGACAATGTTATTTGTCTATTTTGTATGTTTAAAAAAAATAATAATACATTATCAGCGAATAGTAAAATAAGTTTTATCCCATTTGCGAGACATAAAATGATGATAATGTATATTTGTGATATAAGTAAGAATTACATTTTGAGATGTTAGATATAAATAAATAAAATAAAGAACGAGAGTCAGGGATAGCGTCTGTCTCCACGGGCACAAGTCTGGTGTGGGAGAAGTAGTGGGTTAGCCACTGCGGGGCACCCACGGAGTGAAGCGTTCGAGGCCTGTGCAGACAAGATGAGCATGTTAGCCTTTTATTATTTTTCTCTAGGGAAAGCATAGGGCCAGTTAATAGTTATTGTACATGGGCTATTTGCAGCCTCCATAGCGGAATAGAATCCTACCTGCCTCCTAATTTCTACCTAGTCTTGATTTCTGATGTATCCTCCACTGCTACATCACCTGTCTGCTCCCTTACCTGCCCACCCCCGTTTACTCCTTCCACCGATCCCTCCCCTCCATCTACAGTCCCCTCTACTCCACTTTCTCCTCCTACTCCTCCCTCTACTCCACCTTCTCCTCTCTCCTCCTACTTCTCCTCTACTCCTCCTCCTCCTACTCCTCCCTCTACTCCACCTTCTCCTCCTCCTACTCCTTCTTCCTGCTCTTACTCCTCCCTCCTCTTTCTACTCCTCCCTCTACTCCACTTTCTCCTCCTACTCCTCCCTCTACTCCACCTTCTCCTCTCTCCTCCTACTTCTCCTCTACTCCTCCTCCTACTCCTCCCTCTACTCCACCTTCTCCTCCTCCTACTCCTTCTTCCTGCTCTTACTCCTCCCTCCTCTTCCTACTCCTCCCTCTACTCCACTTTCTCCTCCTACTCCTCCCTCTACTCCACCTTCTCCTCTCTCCTCCTACTTCTCCTCTACTCCTCCTCCTACTCCTCCCTCTACTCCACCTTCTCCTCCTCCTACTCCTTCTTCCTGCTCTTACTCCTCCCTCCTCTTTCTACTCCTCCCTCTACTCCACTTTCTCCTCCTACTCCTACCTCTACTCCACCTTCTCCTCTCTCCTCCTACTTCTCTTCTACTCCTCCTCCTACTCCTCCCTCTACTCCACCTTCTCCTCCTCCTACTCCTTCTTCCTGCTCTTACTCCTCCCTCCTCTTTCTACTCCTCCCTCTACTCCACTTTCTCCTCCTACTCCTCCCTCTACTCCACCTTCTCCTCTCTCCTCCTACTTCTCCTCTACTCCTCCTCCTACTCCTCCCTCTACTCCACCTTCTCCTCCTCCTACTCCTTCCTCCTGCTCTTACTCCTCCCTCCTCTTTCTACTCCTCCCTCTACTCCACCTTCTCCTCCTACTCCTCCCTCTACTCCTCCTACTCCTCCTCCTACTCCACCTTCTCCTCCTTCTACTCCTCCCTCCTCCTCCTACTCCTCTCTCTACTCCACCTTGTCCTCTTCCCCTCCTCCTACTCCTCCCTCTACTCCACCTTCTCCTCCTCCTACTCCACCTTCTCCTCTTCCTACTTCCCCTGTCCTTCCTACTCCACCTTCTTCCCCTCTCGCTCTATCCACTACTCATTCCTCCATCTCCCCACCACCATATCTATATCCTTTATATGCTTCCTCCCTTCTTATTCCTTACCAATTTCCTCCGCCCATAGACAACTCTGCCTCTACCTGACAACATTATATTTTGAAGAAAAGTTGATCTGGCCACTCTTCCGCCACTTCCCAGGGGGGAATACCACACTAACGAAAAATTATTCAGACTGGTGGAGGTGCACTTCATCATGAAAGACCTGTTTTGGGCACTCTCAAGGAAATAGTGCGGTCCTGACCCAGATTCCCATGGAAGTAAGACACCTGTATCATCACTGGGAGGTGGCTGTCCCTCATGTTTTCTTCACTAAGTCCCCAAAAATCTCATGAAAGGAACCTGACTCATTAGAACAAAAACATGAAACACTAAAGATCAATATCAGCTCTCTACAGAGGGGGGTCAGCAAAAGAACTGTAAATAGAAAGACAAATACCCGCAATCTCACACAGAAATAGGTGAGGAAACCTCTTCTACTGCTCCTCATGGTTGCTTTGAACAGATGTAAGAAGAAACAAGACACCTCTCAACAGGGCATGCAGTAGCTTTACCAGATCCTGACTCCACTCTGTTTGCGGATAAAGAGGAAATGTACCATACTGGATTTGCTGTTGTAACAGAAGATCAGGTACGTCAAGCATCTTCACTTTCCTCACCCACATCTGCTCAAGACGCTGAATTGATAGCCTTCTCAGTGGCATACAAAATGCCTGAAGGAAGACATGCCAATACCTACACTGACTCAAGATATGCCCTGGGTGCGGCACATGATTTTGGATCAATCTGGAAGATAAGAAGCACCACTCAGCTGACCAAGCTGCCAACCAAGCCACAAGTGCACCAAGGGAAGTGGACAGAAGGGTGTCCGCTGAAGAAACTTCTATACTCACCATGTAGATCCTATCCACAGATCTCAAGCTTCTGAAAGAATGACAAGCAGCTGCTGACCCTGAAGAAATACAAAGCTGGAAAACAGAAAGGGGCAACCCTTGAAGACGGGCTGTACTCCAACACTCTCAAGTTCTGTTTACCCAAAAACATGTACTGGACAGTGGGCCCATGGATTTTTTTTTATACCTATCCAAGACCCTCATGAACTCTTTGATCCCTAAATACTCTGAAGCACCTAGAATTACTCCTCTAATCATCAGTTTCTGCCGATCCTGTGTCATTTGTGCCAAGGACAGCTCAGGCAGAAGAGGAGGAGAATCCTAAGCACCTAGCTAACTCTCACTATCCCTTTCAAGAATCCAAGTGACTATATCCAGGTGCCAAAGAGCTGCCGGGTCAAATATGCACTAGTTATAATAGACATTTTGTCAGGATGGCCAGAAGCCTAGCCGGTCATCAATGTGACAACCAAGACCATATACCCAATAGTGCATTGTGAAAGTTGCAGAGATCACTCAGTGGATTCACTGTTCCAGATTCAAGACTCTCTCTGCAACATGGGAAGTAACATTTGTTGATTTTGACAAACTTTTGACTCTAAAGGAAAAATGACTTGTTAGAAAACAAAAAGATACCAACAAGTAGGTGTTTGATGGCCATAATAATGCCTGACCACCTGCCATCGATGGAAAGCCGAGGACCCCAAAAGGAGACCTCGTGAAGCTAAAAAGAAATTCAAACGCCAAGCTTCTTCAGGATTATCTGCCCATCCTGAGTTTGTGGTGATATTAATATTGACTAAATGATCCGAGTCCACCTACACTGATGTAGCGTGGGACAGGTTTAATACTATGATGAATAAGCAAATGTGCCCTAGCCAAGGTTATTATGTCCATACACATAATACATGACAAGGTACTCTTGACACACCACATTCATGCTTCAGAACACAAAGAGGAGCACCCCTCTAAAGGGAAGTTTGACACATATATATATATATATATATATATTGATGCCATAGGTGTGCCAAGGGGGGGTACCAGATGATTTCGCAGTTAAAGGAAAGTTTGAGTCCATTTTCCCAACCGTCACTGCTAATAATAATAATAATATTTTGATTTGCATTTATTATATCTATTGCAACCAACAACGTTTACCTGTCACCATGACTTGTTGTGCCTATACTCCAGATAACACAGGTCCATATGGTAATGTAAGCTTGTCTATTTTATGATGTCCCTCTGAAGAACTAAGAAGACTTTAAGAACCGTTACTTCATAGGGTTTTGTGCCTTTGGGCTAACATGTCTTCTGGAACTAACCAATAAAGTTTATCTTTTTTAGAATCTAACATTTCATAGGGGGGGCTGATGTAGAATTATTAAAAACATTTATTAAACCTGTATTGAATTGTTGTACTAACTCCATTTTAACTTCATTTCATGACAGATTCTCCATTTTAACTTCATTACATGACAAGATTTCCTAACAGCATTTAGAATACTGAATAGAGAATGTATTTTCTAGAAGAATATGACTAACACCGGAATTATTGAGTTCCTGTAACATGCAACAAAGTATAGCCAAGGCCATGAGAAAGCTGCTCTAATGAAATGTTCTTTCATAAAAAAGGACCCTAAACCTGATCACGAGTCTGACATCACTAACTACCCAAAACGGTGCCAAGTACTCAAAATGGCTAGCTGCCAGATTCCCCCTCCCATCGATAGAGCCTCGTGCTAAAGAGCAATGGCGACTGAATCCTTGTCAGAAATTACGACATCCCATGATGGGAGGATGCCCCACTAGCCACTCAAATCCCTAAGCCAATTACTAATACAGATGGGAGGGCATTTAACTTACCACTTAACACTTAATCCAATTAATGATGTTTATTTACTGTTATCTTGATATTCAATGATGATGTAATTTTGCTCTTATAAGGGCTTGCAAGCCTGTTTTTTACCAGATGCCATTAAATTTTCTCGAAGTGCTTTTAACCTGAACTCCGTGTGTCAGTGTGAACTTACTTCTGCGTATACGCAATTTAATCATCTCAGATTTGGACAGGAACAGATAGACATTTAAACATATTTGTTTATTTCTAAATTAATCTACATCAGGAGTAGGGGTGGATGGATCAGCCACAGAAGGGCACAAATCAGCCAAGTGAGTTGAAGAATTACATATGGCACAAGACGGGGGCCTCAGACCAGCGAAGTGGCGACAGAATAATTCTGTATCCATCTGACACCAGTTAATTCTTATGTTAAATTGTTTCAGATATGTCGCCACTTTTCGCTGATATCGATTTATGATAATCATAAAAAGATGAGCCCCCGTACTTGACGCCCAAATCCACCACTTTATGGAGATAGAGGTCCAGTTCCCCTCTCCTGAGGGGATATACTGAGCAGATGACATCACGGTATATCCCGAAAGCCAAAACAAAATTGGGAATAGATAGTTTTTTGTTGAGCCTAGGGTCTCTGGTTTTAAGAACCGCCTTAATATCCCCAAAGTTATAAGCCCTGTTCTCCAGCACACGTGTGTCTGGTGTCATAAGCAATGACACCAGACACACGTCCTTCCCATCCAGGATTTCTTTCCTAATGGAGTCTGGGACGGAGTGAGCTGGTGACACAAAAGGAGACGTATCTGAGGCAGGAGCTGAAGGGGGAAGTATAGGGGCCGGTGTTGGTGCCATAGGTACTGCCGGGGTGAGGGCTGAGAGGTCAGGAAGGTTACCTTGGGGGCTATGGCACTCTCCACCTTGCTTAACCTGCTGTTCAAGGTCTGCAGGTTGGCTAGGATTGCCGCAAGGGTGTCCTGGGTGGCTGTGCCAGCGCCAGATGGTTGACCTTGAGAGCTAGTGCCTGGCCTAGGCTCAGGGGCTTGGTTGGTCAAAAGTCTGTAGAGTTCCGCCTTACGAGCCGTAGCAGGAAAGGGGATGACCCTAAGCCTAAATTCGGTCATAATTTTTGGAATAGTCCAAAGACGTAGGAGTAGAAGGGGCGAGAGATACGCCTGGAGACTCGGGTCTGATAGGAGTGAATGGTATCTCATCAGTAGGCAACTCGTCAATGGGAGATGTATCTTTCGACATTTTAGAAATTAATTAATGAATTGGATTTAGTAGGGGCTTCTGATAAAATTTACACAAAAAAGGGGGCGGGCAGGGGGGAATTCCTCAGGTGAACTGGACTGTAAGGCTATTGCTGAAACTTAACTTTGACTACTATCTATGATTTGGCCGAGGTGGTTGAGGTGGGAGATGGCTTTGCGGGGCCTGTAAATGCCTCCTGAGCTAGGTCTGGAGCCCAGACCCTGTGAGCCAGTTCCCGTACCATCTATGGGATAAATTGGCAAATTATGTAATGGGTGGATACTAACCTTTATAGTGGTTATACCCGGGAACTTGAACCTTTGTGTATTTTTTGGAAGAGAGGTACAGCGTTTGGTGATATCATAGAAGAAGCCTAAGTGGTTTGAGACAGATGTAGATCTGTGTGAGCATGGCATATGAGCGCAACATGAGTTCCTGGTGGGTCTGAACGAGTGATACGAGAGAGTGGCAAGTGTAAAGTGAAGGATGCCTGAGGCCTTGAAAAACAAACTGAAGTGAAACAAATACTATAGCTGGATTGTAGGACAAGAACCATTTTTTTTCAGTTTAGAAGAGGTACAGCGGTTGGTGATATCGTAGAAGAAACCCAAGGGTTTGAGACAGATGTAGATCTGAATGAGCGTGACATATGAGCGCAACGTGAGTTGAGCAAATGTAAAGTGAAAGCTGCCTGAGGTTTTAACAAAACAGAAACTGAAGTAAAATAAATACTATACCTGGATTTAAAGGACAAGAACCCAGGTTTTGCAATTAAGCTGTAATATGACAGAAAAGAGCGATCTGTGGAGATCAAAGATTTTTTTGAATTTTTTTTTAACAGGGCTAAGATTAACTTGCACATAAAGGAATGGTATAACATTGTGTGATTAGTAATTTCGCGGTAACACCTCCAAGTAAGTAAGATTGCAGCTGCTGCTATAGTTTAGTGCAGGGAAGCTACATATTATACAAAAAAAAACAGCAAATACCATAAAAAGCCACTAGGTGGCGATAACAGCCCACTAAACTTGGCCTATGTAACTGACTCAAAGAAACAATAATGGAAAGTATGAATAAAAGTTTAATAACCAATATGCCATGCATACTATAGTAAAACTAATGGCATCCTTTATACACACAGTATAGAAGCATAGCCTCTGGATTTACATGCCCCTATTGCATAATATAGTAAAAATAATGGCATCCTTTATACACACAGTATAGAAGCATAGCCAAGTGGATTTACATGCCCTTATTACAAAAAAATAACATTTGAACTAGAGTAGTAATGTACCGGGAACCTATGAGTCCGTGAGGAGGTGAGGGGGGGTGTAGGACCCCCAGACGGGTGTACGAAAACTGACCGCCTAGATGCCGAAGTGTGGGGACCGTGGGTGGTCCCCGGTAAGATTGCCGCCATGTGCGTTACGGACCCCCGATAAGACCACAGAGCGGTGTGGAGGGGACCGGAACGTAACACATGTAAGACTCACGATTTAGCAGCCAGGAAGCTGGACCGCCGATAGCACAGAGGATTTCTGTGCTGGTTATGAGAACATATCCAGAGGCTTTACAGTCATACACTATCTATTATGAGGTAGTCATCCAAGTAATGAATGACTGCGTGACACCTAAGAATGTTCAGAAGCAGCCAGTGATACCGGAGAAACTGACGGAAGCCTAGCACAGAGAGATGGACACAGGTTTCTTCAGGAAGGAAGAGATTCTTTATTCGGTTCACCGATCGGGACTCAGAGGGACTAATGTCACCAAAATACAACAAGTTCTGAGCCCCGGACAATAGTGCAGGCTCCTTATATAGGCACATAACTCCTCCCATAATAAGCTCCACACGCACATTCTCTTAACCAATCAAAACAAACAAGAACTAACTTCCTGCTTGACCGCATGGCTTGTCCAGCATAATGGAGGAGGGGAATACTATATTCTTGCACATGCTCCGTACACTACTGATCGTATCTTTGCCACGTGCAACCAACCGACCGATACGCCAGTATATGCACGTACACATGCCACGTGGTAATCTCGGCCTACTAAATTTATTTTTACCAAGATTACACCACACCAGCATAGTGTTTCCGCAAAAATGTCAAAGAGTTTGGGGCTGCTTCTGGAACCGAAAGTGAGACGGTGGAAAAATAGTACCTGTTTCGCCATTTAACACCGTGCAAGTGCCAAAGTGATGGGTGCATGGGCAGTAATTTGAATGCATTGGTTATGTCTGTTTTACAAAGCCAAGCGTTGCTACCAGTTGAAATCATGGTTTGTATAGCGTTGTCAATTTTTACGTACTGTAGTGAGAATTCGTCTGCGGGAATGAGTGCGTTAATGCTGGGAACAAAAGAAGAGTGCGGTGCCGATAAATCAATAATCATGCGCTTTTTATTCGAGTATTTATGTACAACTTTGCAAATGGGGTTAGTGCGCCAGGAGGAAAACGGTGAGGAGGTCAAGGGGCCGATCATGAAACCTTGTGCTATTTCTGTGGAAAGGAGAGCATCTGTGGCCTCTGGGTCTAGGCAGGCTGATAGGAGATTGGGGCATTCCAGCGTGCCTGAGGGAATGGCTACGAGACCCGTGAGAAAGCCCTGGGTAAACCCTGTTAACAAATATTCCACTAGATGTCTACTTAGATGAGTTTTCAAGTAAAAAGCCAGGTTGTCTATATTAATGTCGGTTAGTCACTTGCTAGGGGACAACAAGGCCGGGTACATGGCCTTAGTGTGTGCCCTGAAGCAGATAGAGCAGATGTGCAACAATCTACAGGCGCTGAAGCTGCAGGAACCTGCATTGAAATTGTTGCACACCTGAGCTTTCCCTAGAAAGAAGATGGGCCTACCTAGTTTATCCCATGTTTATTGTGAAGAGTGGAAGTGGATTGAGGGGTGGGAGTAGGGGTGGATGGATCAGCCACAGAAGGGCACAAATCAGCCAAGTGAGTTGAAGAATTACATATGGCACAAGACGGGGGCCTCAGACCAGCGAAGTGGCGACAGAATAATTCTGTATCCATCTGACACCAGTTAATTCTTATGTTAAATTGTTTCAGATATGTCGCCACTTTTCGCTGATATCGATTTATGATAATCATAAAAAGATGAGCCCTCGTACTTGACGCCCAAATCCACCACTTTATGGAGATAGAGGTCCAGTTCCCCTCTCCTGAGGGGATATACCGAGCAGATGACATCACGGTATATCCCGAAAGCCAAAACAAAATTGGGAATAGATAGTTTTTTGTTGAGCCTAGGGCCTTAATATCCCCAAAGTTATAAGCCCTGTTCTCCAGCACACGTGTGTCTGGTGTCATAAGCAATGACACCAGACACACGTCCTTCCCATCCAGGATTTCTTTCCTTATGGAGTCTGGGACGGAGTGAGCTGGTGACACAAAAGGAGATGTATCTGAGGCAGGAGCTGAAGGGGGAAGTATAGGGGCCGGTGTTGGTGCCATAGGTACTGCCGGGGTGAGGGCTGAGAGGTCAGGAAGGTTACCTGGGGGGGCTATGGCACTCTCCACCTTGCTTAACCTGCTGTTCAAGGTCTGCAGGTTGGCCAGGATTGCCGCAAGGGTGTCCTGGGTGGCTGTGCCAGCGCCAGATGGTTGACCTTGAGAGCTAGTGCCTGGCCTAGGCTCAGGGGCTTGGTTGGTCAAAAGTCTGTAGAGTTCCACCTTACGAGCCGTAGCAGGAAAGGGGATGACCCTAAGCCTAAATTCGGTCATAATTTTTGGAATAGTCCAAAGACGTAGGAGTAGAAGGGGCGAGAGATACGCCTGGAGACTCGGGTCTGATAGGAGTGAATGGTATCTCATCAGTAGGCAACTCGTCAATGGGAGAGGTATCTTTCGACATTCTAGAAATTAATTAATGAATTGGATTTAGTAGGGGCTTCTGAGAAAATTTACACAAAAAAGGGGGGGCAGGAGGGAATTCCTCAGGTGAACTGGACTGTAAGGCTATTGCTGAAACTTAACTTTGACTACTATCTATGATTTGGCCGAGGTGGTTGAGGTGGGAGATGGCTTTGCGGGGCCTGTAAATGCCTCGTGAGCTAGGTCTGGAGCCCAGACCCTGTGAGCCAGTTCACGTACCATCTATGGGATAAATTGGCAAATTATGTAATGGGTGGATACTAACCTTGATAGTGGTTATACCCGGGAACTTGAACCTTCGAGTATTTTTTGGAAGAGAGGTACAGCGGTTGGTGATATCATAGAAGAAGCCTAAGGGGTTTGAGACAGATGTAGATCTGTGTGAGCGTGGCATATGAGCGCAACATGAGTTCCTGGTGGGTCTGAATGAGTGATACGAGAGAGTGGCAAGTGTAAAGTGAAGGCTGCCTGAGGCCTTGAAAAACAAACTGAAGTGAAACAAATACTATAGCTGGATTGTAGGACAAGAACCAGTTTTTTTCAGTTTAGAAGAGGTACAGCGGTTGGTGATATCGTAGAAGAAACCTAAGGGTTTGAGACAGATGTAGATCTGAGTGAGCGTGACGTATGAGCGCAACGTGAGTTGAGCAAATGTAAAGTGAAGGCTGCCTGAGGCTTTGACAAAACAGAAACTGAAGTAAAATAAATACTATACCTGGATTTAAAGGACAAGAACCCAGGTTTTGCAATTAAGCTGTAATATATGACAAAAAAGAGCGATTTTAACAGTGCTAAGATTAACTTGCACATAAAGGAATGGTATAACATTGTGTGATTAGTAATTTCGCGGTAACACCTCCAAGTAAGTAAGATTGCAGCTGCTGCTAGAGTTTAGTGCAGGGAAGCTACATATTATACAAAAAAAAAATACGCAAATACCATAAAAAGCCACTAGGTGGCGATAACAGCCCACTAAACTTGGCCTATGTAACTGACTCAAAGAAACAATAATGGAAAGTATGAATAAAAGTTTTATAACCAATATGCCATGCATACTATAGTAAAACTAATGGCATCCTTTATACACACAGTATAGAAGCATAGCCAAGTGGATTTACATGCCCCTATTACAAAAAATAACATTTGAACGAGAGTAGTAATGTACCGGGAACCTATGAGTCTGTGAGGAGGTGAGGGGGGGTTAGGACCCCCAGACGGGTGTACGAAAACCGAACGCCTAGATGCCGAAGTGTGGGGACCGTGGGTGGTCCCCGGTAAGATGGCCGCCATGTGCGTTCCGGACCCCCGATAAGACCACAGAGCGGTGTGGAGGGGACCGGAATGTAACGCATGTAAGACTCACGGTTTAGCAGCCAGGAAGCCGGACCGCCGATAGAACAGAGGATTTCTGCTGGAGACTGCAGCTGATAGACAGGACGCCTGGACGGAAGTCAAGCGAACCGGAAGTAGATCAGGAACACCTGAACTCGAACGTCAGAGGTAAGTAGGGGCTGGGAGTTTAAGTAGGGGACTTACCGTGATTGGTCTGACGAGATGCTTGCTGATAAGACTGTCTGGTTCAGTACATAACCATCTACTTCCAGTTCAAAGGTCATCAACACAAACTGCCTAAACTCCAAACAAGCTGGTCTTGGCCTAGTGTGGCCCATGCAAGTATTTGTTTTACCTCACTCTAGTAAACAGCTGCCTCACTAGAAGTTGATGGGGCACTGCCGCATCCAGCCCAGCCACAGCTTCTATAACTGTTGGTTTTTTTTTTCAACAAAACCGTAAGTTTGTTTATTCAGCCATTCGGATATGGCAAATGTCACTAGTAACGCAAATTCAGCCTACTTCAATCGTACATAGCATGCCTCATTCTGCTTACTGTATTTAGCAGCGATGCCTCATTCTGCTTACTGTATTTTGGCCCACACTAGGCCATATCGACTTTTATCATATGCATTTTAGTTACTCACCCTGCAATTTAATGTTTCCCTCTATATATTAAAGTTTTCTTTGTCTGTTCTGGGTATTCATGCACTTTTTTGAGCCTTCATTGTTTAGTAATTATATGGCTAAGTGTTGCAACTGACTGTCTAAATTAGTGTCTGCTGCTTTTGCATTCCCTCACTTTCTAACACCAACCAGACTTTCTTTGTATGGTGTACATGCATTAGGAACATCATTCAGTCATGTTCAGTTTAAGCAATGAAGTTTTATATTTGATGCTAATATTACTGAGATATTCTAGCATTTCCTGTTGCTTTCAACCCTAATCTTTCATGCCAGCTGTGTATGCATACGTATTTATCATCCTCCTAAGCATTCCATATGTAGGTCTTTTTAATGTACGTCTTATATATCCTGTCGTTTCCTATGTATGATGTACGGCCATCACGGCCGCTAGTCTGTTCAGCCACTGTGGCATTATAGAGGCCTCTGTTCCCGTTTAGATTCTGTCTACCAATACCTCATTTTATTGGGATCGGTGTGTATGTATTGCATATTGGGCACATTTTTATGCCCAAAAGAGTTGGGCTGTGCGGTCGGTCTATTTCACATAATTCACATAAATGCAAAGTTCCATTTGAATGCACGAATGGGCGCCGTTAGTGCAAATATCCCATGTTAGCGTGGCGATCGAATATTCAAACGCACTTCGATTTCCGTCGAAGTGGAAGAGAAGGTAAGGTTAAGTGGTGTTTGTGACGTTGAGCGTCCGAATTGAGTTCCATGAACTCAACGCCAAAACACTGCTGACCGACTAAACAAGATGGCTGCCGCCACATGTTTGACTATATGAACGCCGTTCGTCAATTAGCTTATGGTTAGCCACATCTTCTGTGAGGTAAATGGGCTGCACACTCCACTTGTGTGTGTGGTCCGGCTGTTCGGTAGTTCGAAGTTCCACTTCGACCACTTTGACAGTTTAAAAGGGGCATTGTACCAATTCTCAGTATGCCCAATAATGTTCTTAAAGGGCAGCACACCCCAGCACCATAGTCATAGGGCAGGAGGCTGGCAATCAGGCTTCTCCAAAAGCCAGTGGCAAAGGGCAGTTTGCCACACCTCTCTTTCCCATCTCTGCCTCCTTTAGGGGGTACTGTAGATTTCAGTTACAGGTTACAACCATATCATACAGAACTAAACGAACTCAGGTATGTTTGTAGCCACGATGGCTTCCCCGCAATAAAGCCTCTTTTTAATGAGTAGGTTTTACTGGCTTATAGCGATCTATGTAACCAATAGATCTTACGTTTCTGGCATCTCTGCCTTGGAGTTAGTGGTCCCGCGGGGCCAACACCCATCCTCCACGCATGAGGTATTATGCCCCCCGAGCAAAAACATGGTTAGCCTCCTCGCACAATGGCATAGAGTGCCTCACTTGTCACACCTAATCTCTCATGATTTAAATGTCACGAGAGGCCAACACCACGCCACAACGTTAGGTGGCCACTAATCCACTCGTGCTAAAGCCTAGATAGAACCTCTCAAGCCACTTGGCAAATAGCAGGGCCTCATCTGTCACCAACCTAGTGAATTGCTTCACCACTGGGCACTAGCTAGCCAGCCAGTAAAACAACCCTGACCCAAACTAATTATTAATATATTGCAGTATGTCTCAGATCCCTGTAAGAAGGTGATGGCATGTCAATCCCCAGTACTCCAGTCTGGTCCACTACACCTACACAAAAAGGTGACACCTATCAGGTTCTATCAGGTCATGGACCATTCCTCGTATTAGGGCTGAGCTACGCAGACGCAACGTTCCTTTCCCAGCAACGGCCGGGAAAGCAGAACTGTTCAGGCTCATGCATACCAATACAGACAAAGATGATGCTGGAGTAGGCATTTGCTCGAGCAACACCAACCTCAACGCAAAGTTCTCAGCACTCGTGTCCTCTAAGGGCTAAATATATGAGAGACTGAAAAGACTAGAAATACGTTGTGGAACCATGCCGTCCTCCGTACACATACGATCATAACACAATTCAATATTGAGCACGTGTGCCAGTACGTCCAGATATCCAATGGGATATTGACTTTCTGTCTTGCTATCCGACTATCTGTCTGAAAGTTTTTACACTAATAGGTGAATTAGGATATAGATAAATTGATATGACACACCTATCAGACAGATTGTGACGACATCATTATTATATTAAAACATATCATCTTTAAGTTGAGCTGGCCGTATCTTGCACTCATAGAAGTTGCCATGGCTGGCCTGCCATGTCTGATTTAATCGGTTTCTACTAACTGTATGTTTGTTCTTTCAGGGCAAATTTCACTACTATCATATTCAGCATTTTATTAATACATAGCTTCACAGCGATGCCTTCTTCAACTTCCGGTATTAGGCACCTTACTGGAACATATCGACTTCTATTGTATATCTTGGCCCCCTACATGCTTGAGTGTCACTATTTACTGGATCAATCATGTCAAGCTCAACTTGGGCCTACACATATGGTTCACAAATATAAACTAACTTGTATATACATCCACTGTACTTACATTAAAGGACCACTATAGGCACCAAGACCACTTCAGCTTAATGAAGTGGTCTGGGTGTCAGGTCCATCTAGGGTTAACCCTACCTGCTGTAAACATAGCAGTTAATCCAGCCTCTAGTGGCTGTTTCATTGACCATGGGAGTGGGACCCTGAGGGTGGGGCACCATCAGGGCACTATAGTGCCAGGAAAACGAGTTTGGTTTCCTGGCACTATAGTGGTCCTTTAACTACAACCCTCATGGGACTCATCGGCTAACAAAGGTTTACTTTGGTTTAGTTATACTAATTCAAGGTTGTTGGTTTGCTTCTCATACACTTGTTAGCTTGAATTGTCCACCTTTATGGTCCTTGTAGATACTTTTCATTCATGTTCATATTCTTGTTGATACGAGTTACCCATGCTATTCTTTTGGTTTTCTTTAGTATTGATACTTTTCCGGTTCTCAACCCTTTCTACTCTATTATTTCCACTATATAAGTTGGTTTTATCAACGTGGCCCTCACTATATTAATCACTTTTCTACGTTCATCACTTATCTGTCTCCGGGCTATACCATTATTTTCAGGCAACGGGCTTAAACATGTGACAGGTTCACAATTCACTTACTTTCCGGAGTTTCTGTATTAGAATTTTGCTATATGCCTCAATGCTATTAATTTATGGTTGACGTCATATGCTGGTATTTTCATATTCATGCCACTTGCTTTAGTCTAAGTTGCTCGTGTTACCCCTCAATTGTTTGCAAGATATATATTGGTTGTCACTTACATTTTTACAACAATTTTCTTAGCCCTCATAGGGCTCATGTGTCGGGCAGATTCTGCTATTTCAATGTACACGGTATTACCCACAGCACCCCTACCCCCAGCACCCCTACCCCCCACTACCCACAGCACCCCTACCCCCACTACCCACAGCACCCCTAACGCCCATTACCCACAGCACCCCTGCCCCCTACCCCCAGCACCCCTACCCACAATCCCCTACCCACAGCACCCCTACCCCCCATACCCACAGCACCCCTACCCCCCCACACGCACAGCACCCCTACCCCCCACACGCGCAGCACCCCTACCGCCCCACATGCACAGCACCCCTACCCCCCACACACAGCACCCCTACCCACCCACACACAGCACCCCTACCCCTCCACACACACACAGCACCCCTCACAAACACATACACTGCACCCCTCAATGCAGTATATATGTGTGTGTGTGTTCAGCAGTCTTTATGTATTCAGCAGTGTGTGTGTGTGTATATTCAGCTGACTGCGTGTGTATTTAGCTGACTGCGTGTGTATTTAGCAGACTGCGTGCGTACTCAGCAGACTGCGTGCGTACTCAGCAGACTGTGTGCGTACTCAGCAGACTGCGTATTCAGCAGGCTGTGTACTCAGCAGTGTGTGTGTATTCAGCAGTGTGCGTGTATTCAGCGGACTGTGTGCGTGTTTGTGTGTGTGTGTGTGTGTATTTAGCGGACTGTGTGTATTTAGCAAAGTAAAAAATAATAAAAAGGCTGCGCTTACGATAAAAGCAGACACAGTGTAAAGTCCAAAGGGAGGAAAAAGTCCAACTGGTGTGTCCTTACAGGAGGTCTTTGCTGGTGGTGTCCTCTACCAATGTAGTAGTTCCTCTCATATGAAAGACAAAAGGGAAGAGATGGACAACCAATAGTGTAGTTTGCACAATACTGATGTGGATAGAAATAATAATAATAGTTGAGAACTCACATTTACCAGAGCTACTGTCCTAGCTCTGGAATAAAGCGCATACAGCGGTATAATCCCCGCTTATGGGATTTAAATGGGTTCCTCTCTGTGTTCTTGGTGTCCAATTCTCAAAAAGATAAAAAGAAACATCCGATAGTGCTCACTGTTTGGCAAAGTGAATAAAATAATAAAAGGGTATACTCACAAACCAAGAGCAGACCGACTGCTCTGTGTAGACAGCTTTGGTGGATTGATCCCCACCTAGGATTTCTTTAAAATGCAGGAAACTTCCAGGGTTTTTTTCAAGGTGTAATAAAACCAATAAAGATTAAAAAGCCAGGGTAAAATAATTAAGTTTCTATAAAAAAGATATTTTGGCACAAACAAATGTCCAAAAAATACTTTAATATATTATAAAAACACAAATATAAATATCCATAACGCGTTTCGTCAGAGACTTTTTCAAATGGATTGGTTCAATCCACCAAAGCTGTCTACACAGAGCAGTCGGTCTGCTCTTGGTTTGTGAGTATACCCTTTTATTATTTTATTCACTTTGCCAAACAGTGAGCACTATCGGATGTTTCTTTTTATCTTTTTGAGAATTGGACACCAAGAACACAGAGAGGAACCCATTTAAATCCCATAAGCGGGGATTATACCGCTGTATGCGCTTTATTCCAGAGCTAGGACAGTAGCTCTGGTAAATGTGAGTTCTCAACTATTATTATTATTTCTATCCACATCAGTATTGTGCAAACTACACTATTGGTTGTCCATCTCTTCCCTTTTGTCTTTCATATGAGAGGAACTACTACATTGGTAGAGGACACCACCAGCAAAGACCTCCTGTAAGGACACACCAGTTGGACTTTTTCCTCCCTTTGGACTTTACACTGTGTCTGCTTTTATCGTAAGCGCAGCCTTTTTATTATTTTTTACTTATCTAGCTCTAAAGGGTTTGAGGGATCCCCTTTTAATAGGTTGCTGCTTTTTAGTTACCTAGCGCTGTCTCATTTTTATTTATTTGTGTGTATTTAGCAGTCTGTCTGTGTGTCGGTGTGTGTATTATGGATTAAGCAGTTGGTGTGTGAATGTGTTCAGCAGTCTGTATGTATGTATTACATTTGTTGGAGATACTAATAAATATAGGCAAAAAATAATAATGGGGATTTAGTTACATTATATGATCATACATTGCAAAAGCCTGCCACAACGTCAATGTACCCCATCTTTGGCAGGTCCTACTCTCACAGTCTAATGTCTGCTCTTATGAGATTAACCCACTTACTTGTGAAAAAAATCCATCTGAGGCTCTCTGCAGTACAGGGCTAAATAGTGACCTGAGATGAGGCCCCTGTAACAGGGAGGGGTGCAAAACCAAGGAGTTGGCTAGACTCCCAAATATATATATATATATATATATATATATATATATATATATATATATGTGTGAAACATGGGGGATGGTTGCACTCACCCGAACATGCTTAAATGGGGTGTTGCTGGGGGCCATATTATACAATAAACAATACACAAGCTCCTATAGACTGTAAGCTCGTTTGAGCCCTCTTCAACCCTTCGTTTCTGTTTTCTTGTAATTGTCCTATTTATTTTCAAATCCCCCCTCTAATAATATTGTAAAGCGCTACGGCGCTATATAAATCGTAGTAATAATAATAATAATAATAATAATATGGAGGGCTTTTTGGTCAGGTGGGCCCTGTGGATCAGATTTATAATTTTGGTGGTGTTATCTTTGGCCTCTCTTTTCGGCACAAAACCTGCCTGATCAGGGTGGATGAGTTCCTCTAGGTGGCAAGCAGTTTAGTAAAAAGTTTGAGGTCTACATTTGTGAATGATATGGGTCTGTAACTCCCACAGGATTCAATGTCTTTACCTGGCTCTATACTCGACCTCCTCTAAACTGTAAGCTTGTTTGTTTCTGCAACATTTTATAATTGTCTCATTTATTTATTAAATACCTCCATTATATTATAGTAAAGCACTATGAAAAAGGTTGGCGCCATGTAAACACTAATAATAATAATAACTAAAAGAGAACTAGCTAAACTAACCAGCAGGGTTTATTTCATTTTTACACAAGCTTACCATTTTTAGCCTGCTCCGTGCAGAGGGCTTAGCATTTCTTCTAGCTTCATTATGTAAACAAAAATAGCTTTTCTCACATCTCCATTGCTTGTAAGCAGAGACGAAAATGGTACATTGAGCTGGAAACACAAACGATTTTTAAAAAATCTTGAGAAAGATGTTGAATTGTTGATCAGATACTATGCCAAGCAAATAATGTAAAGTATATTT
Source organism: Pelobates fuscus (assembly GCF_036172605.1). Taxonomy (NCBI): domain Eukaryota; kingdom Metazoa; phylum Chordata; class Amphibia; order Anura; family Pelobatidae; genus Pelobates; species Pelobates fuscus. Next base: position 37,246,425 of record NC_086318.1, on the reverse strand, counting down.
GAGTGCACCTGGATTCTCTTTTTATTTTTAAAGGGACACTATAGTCACCTGCACAACTTTAGCTTAATGAAGCAGTTTTGGTGTATAGAACATGCCCCTGCAGCCTCACTGCTCAATCTTCTGCCATTTAGGAGTTAAATCCCTTTGTTTATGAACCCTAGTCACACCTCCCTGCATGTGACTTGCACAGCCTTCCATAAACACTTCCTGTAAAGAGAGCCCTATATAGGCTTTCTTTATTGCAAGTTCTGTTTAATTAAGATTTTCTTATCCCCTGCTATGTTAATAGTTTGCTAGACCCTGCAAGAGCCTCCTGTATGTGATTAAAGTTCAATTTAGAGATTGAGATACAATTATGTAAGGTAAATTACATCTGTTTGAAAGTGAAACTAGTTTTTTTTTCATGCAGGCTCTGTCAATCAAAGCCAGGGGAGGTGTGGTTAGGGCTGCATAAACAGAAACAAAGTGATTTAACTCCTAAATGACAGTGAATTGAGCAGTGAAATTGCAGGGGAATGATCTATACACTAAAACTGCTTTATTTAGCTAAAGTAATTTAGGTGACTATAGTGTTCCTTTAATCTAAATATACATGGATGCACCCAGGTAAGTTATACATACTGAATATTGGTTGAGTGCAGAGATTTCCATTACTTGTATATGTGTGTGTGTGTGTGTGTGTGTGTGTGTGTGTGTGTATGTATATGTGTGTTATATATATTTATTTATATATTTACAGGGTCTACATATATGCACAGGATTTACATGAACCAAAATACCTTCTTTAATTTGAAATGGACATGATGCTACAGGTGACTCTTTCAATCTTGCTTGTTTAAGTGTTAATTAATATGATGCTAATCCTTAAGACAGGAAGAACAAGTTCAGGATTTGGAGATGTGCCAAACTTAACCTTGTGGGTGACAGAGGTCCATCTAAAACATGTTACAGTATTTTGAGAAAGATTTTAACCCAAAGTACTCGCACTTCTTTGTGTTACCTTTTTGTTCTACTGTTAACCCCTTTCAGCACATGTTCCAACTACATTGGGAGCTCGGAGAGAATGAGAATCATGCAACTATTTCACAACTTTGTAAATGAGTGTCAGAATGTTATAAAAATAGTTTTAAATACAACTACAAACCAGCTAAATCTACTATATGTAACTTTAAACAATGGTTACTGCCAATTTGTAATTAAAACACTCAATACAACTAATAAAAATAAACGGTGCACAAAGCTAAACATAATGTACGTAAATTTATTTTTCAGATTTATAAAATAGTCTTTCTGCACTTAAGAAATAAAAGTGAATTTTCTGGCTGTATTACCATTTTCTTTATGCTTTCCTCCGGGATGTTGACCTGTCTACCAGAAGATGCTGAACGTAGAGATCTCCAGCTCTTTGCATTTGTTAGTCTCCTAGATGGTATAATAGCTTGAGGCTTTGAAATAAAGGTACATTTAATACATTCCAATGTATTGTATTTACAGTTTGCATATTTTTCATGTTTTCCTTTTATTTCTAAAGCAGATCATAATTTCAAACACTTTAGTGCTTGGAAGATGCCATTATCTGTGCATTATGCGCCTTAATCTCAGCTGGGCCACGTGTATAATGATAAACCAGTATACCTGCTAGGATATCTCACAGTCCGTGGCCATAGCCCATGATATAGCCATGTAATATGAAAAGTCTGCTGACTCTTCTCTTAAATTGTAGTGGAGTTCCTTCTAGAAATGGCCTCAATTTTATATTTTTGGATAAGATTTTCAATTGACTTAATTTTTTGAAAATATTTTAAAATTCAATATTTATATTAATATGTTTTTATATATAGATATCATTTTACAATGGATAATTTTTTTAATATTTTAATATTTTGAAAATATAATTTTAAGTGTTTATCCAAAAATATTATTTGAGAAGTGTATCCAAAAATAATAAAGTGAAGCTCAAATCTAAATCATTTTCTTGCTGCCACACTGTTATTTACTGAATGATGAGCTGTTGGAATTTCAAAGTAAATTTCAAATTTCAAATGTTAGACCTAAATAGCTGCACTAAATACATTCACCTGGCCAGTTATGTGTTCAGTTGAGCTATTTTGGCCTGATATTTAAAATTCACTTAGAACTCACAACAACTCACACCTTAGTAAGTGTTTGGTACGTCTTTTAAAGTTTCATGTGAATGTCCAGTTGTTTTGGGTGTTTCAGGAATTGAGAGATGTGTAATATTTTTACTGTCAAATGTCAGTGTGTGATTGGAGTAATGTTTGTGACTTACCTTTGCAACCATCTCTTGCAAGAATGGTGAAAGATACAGGAAAACAATTAACAGCATTTTTTCCTAAAACATAAACTGTATTTTCTTTTTTTAGTGTTACTTTTGAACAGCTGCGCAAAATTTTATAATCTCTGTTGAAAGGTGTCTTTTTTTTCTATTATTTAGGTTCATTACCCTTAACCAGAGGAAACAGTACAAGAATAAAGTTCAATATTACATCACATTCCTGCATGCAATTTATTCATTATTCATTTCCTCTTCCGTATTTTTTAAGTCTATATGTATTCTGTATTTTTAAATCTATAAGTTTGTTATAATGACTACTACATTCTGCATATTGGCTATCTAAATTAGAACTCTCTAGTTTTAACTAACTCTCACGTGGTCCATATTACCCCTTTTGAGTTTAAGTAAAGGGAAGGTACAATAAGCCTTTTAAGCTTTAAATGTGTATTATCTACCAGATTGAAATTAACCTTCTCCTTTTTTCCTTTTTCTTTATAATAAGTAGAAATTTAACAATATGTCCCCTTTTTTATGCTTGTATCTTGAAGTTAATACATTTGTATATAAGGTTGGGTTTTATTTAATTATTATGATCTATTGTATAATTTCCCATGGATTTACTGTGTTTATATGTTTCTCCATTTAGAATAGATGACATGATTTACAATATATTATGCACACTGCCACTTTAAGAACTATAATTAATCTGCCTATTTATGAAGTTTAATGATTAACCATTCTATAATGCTTGATATACACATTTAGAATATTGATATCAATTGTTTTAACTTGACTTCGATTAATTCATGTCAAAACTGCTATTGAGATTTGATGCCTTATGGATTTTAACTAAATTCACATCGCAATTATACAATTTAAATCGCAATTACATAAATCAAGTTAGAACCTATCAGAAAGGACTTTGCCCTTTATATGCCCATAACCAACATGGTGGTTATGAACACGTCCTGAGGAAGCTGGAATACGGCGAAACGCGTTGACGTCACAAAAGGGGGAGGAGCCTGTTACAGAGGGAACTCGGAGCAGAGACTTAATCACATAACCGCGATCTGTGGATCCGACCGAGCCCTGCATACAAGTCACAGTCTGCCTGCCATCCCACTGCTACAAGCTTGTATAGTGAGTTACAGCGTATGCTGTTTTACTCACCATCTTTTCTAGTAAGGGGCTAATCACTCTCCTTATACTGTTTTTTATTGATTTTACTGATCTATGTATTTATGTTTTTTTCTCTGCATGTAGCAGATATTAAATCTATGTTATTTTTATGATAGCAATTGTCTCTGGAGTATTTAAGGGATATATAAGCCATATTGAATATATTGCATATATGTGTATCACCTGCAGTTATTTACCATCTGCACTATCACTACATATATTTTCTCTTTTCCCTTATATACAATAATACTCCTTGGAGGAACCATCATACATCTTTTGTAAGGTTGTATTCCATACATTTTATTTTGATTATTATCTCTCTATTGGTGTTTCTCTTTGCTCCACTCACTATTTTTATTTAATTTATTCATTATATTTAGAGTAAAAAAAAAAAACCTGTTCCAAGACATATTTTGATGCAGAGTATAGTATAACATATCTGACTATAGCAATGTTATCTTGTCATAATTGTTATATGTATTGAGTAAATGATGTTGATACCAAATACATGTGTTGTCTCTATGGGTCAGGCTATTAATTAAATAAATATTCTGATACGTCTGATTAAAATAGAAAATGGTTAGGAAGTTTACGTTTTTTTTTTCCCAGAGACATTGGATGCATGAAGAAAACCGATGGGTTAGTTGCCTGTGTATAAACGCCAGTGTTATAGTGATGTTTAGGCTTTTTTATTTTGTATCCTGTTGATTAAAATACTAAAGTTCTACCATGTTATATATTATTTAAAAATTGGTGCATTATCTTTGATGAATATATCCTGCATATCCCTGCCTACATGAATTGTAACCCTGTCTCATGTTACCAACTTGAACTTCTATGCAACTCAAAAAAAAAAAAAATACTAACAATCCCAAAACACAGATGTCATAAACAGTAAACCACAGCTGCTGTAAAATATGTTAACAATTGTAGTAACCAAATAATATATTATTTAAGCAAAACACATTTTAAATGTGGAGTTTTTATTTTTGCCATCTAGTCGGCCATTAAAGTCAAAACTGCTAAATAGAATTTTACAGTGAAATATATATATCACAACATAAAAACATTAATGTGAAAACAAAAATAAAATTATAATGCAGCGCAACCCACAACGACTATTGTTTATATAATGATACACTACCTTTTGTTATAAAATATCACTGTATATGCCAGCACCAAATTTTAATACATATCTTTGATGAACTATCATTATTTCATGTTTTTTTCTTAAGTCATTTAAAAAATGTTTCCAAATTGTGTATATATGTATTAGTACTAACATGTAGATTAATATCTATATAAGATTACATTTAATGTATACCAGAGCATTTATTTCCGCTGTCTTACCTTTTGATGGGAGCAGGTATTTATACTTCGTCTCATGAGAATTTCAAGACAATGTGACAAAATTATATCCAAATGCCTATATATATATATATATATATATATATATATATATATATATATATATACAATAATAGTTTGATTGAAGAGATGTACTTCTCTTCACCATACACTCATTCAATTTTTTTTTTGATAGTTTAACATACATCCTAATAAGGTCAAGTTAGCACTGTTTCTTTTATATACTAATTAGATTTATTATATTTATCACTATTTTTCAGCAATTAATGATTGCTTTAATATAATTAATATGGTTTCACTATAAAAATATTTTTCCTTTGGGATTTGTCACTGATTTGAGTATAACTAAACTCCTTATTATTATTATTACTGTATTTTAAAGGAACACTATAGTCACCTTAATGACTTTAGCTAAATAAAGCAGTTTTAGTGTATAGATCATTCCCCTGCAATTTCACTGCTCAATTCACTGTCATTTAGGAGTTAAATCACTTTGTTTCTGTTTATGCAGCCCTAGCCACACCTCCCCTGGCTATGATTGACAGAGCCTGCATGAAAATAAAAACTGGTTTCACTTTCAAACAGATGTAATTGACCTTAAATAATTGTATCTCAATTTCTAAATTGAACTTTAATCACATACAGGAGGCTCTTGCAGGGTCTACCAAGCTATTAACATAGCAGGGGATTAGAAATTTTTAATTAAACAGAACTTGCAATAAGAAAGCCTAAATAGGGCTCTCTTTACAGGAAGTGTTTATGGAAGGCTGTGCAAGTCACATGCAGGGAGGTGTGACTAGGGTTTATAAACAAGGGGATTTAACTCCTAAATGGCAGAGGATTGAGCAGTGAGGCTGCAGGGGCATGTTCTATACACCAAAACGGCTTCATTAAGCTAAAGTTGTTCAGGTGACTATAGTGTCCCTTTAATTATTTCACTCTGTATAAAGTTGTGTGTAATCTATGGCATCAACTTATGCACTATTTGATATTCATTAGAATGTACATTGAATTGAATGAATCATATCTGTGTTTTATGATTTAAACATTAAGCTTGTTCATTCCCTTTTAGCCACCGGGATATACGCTATTTGCAATAGTATTGTGCCGCCCTAAATTGCGCTGTTAGAAGACAGACTAAGTTTGTCTCATATACAAATCCGTAGTGATGCGTTTTATCCAATCGGACGCTCGCGTCCTTGGTTGCCTAGTTCACGCATGAATCAGCCTATTGGGACGAGACTCCTGGTCAGATGACTGACCAGGAAATAGCTTCGTTCTAAACGGATATGCACAGCGTTCCCGGCGGGTATCGGCAATGAGCAATTGCTGATGAATAACAGCTGAATGTAAGTACTTCATTATCTCATTTTCTATATAAGTGTGTTTTCATTTTTAAGAATATTTATGTCCTGATGAAAGCTCCCTAGAGGAGCTGAAACGTTGATCTTTTGATATTGGAGAAGTAAAGTCTTGAAAAATTCCTTGAGTGCCGTTTTTTCCTTTTTCTACAATTGAGCCAGCAGAGCACCAGGTATAACTCTCTTTTTTACATTGGAGTGAAGGGGTTATTTGCATTTTTTATATATATACATACATAGGACTGATTTGCCAAGTACTTCCTGTTTGTTTCCCCATCTATATTTGAAACACAATGTAAAATATTGTTTTAACACAGACTACACACACGACTTACATTCGCATATGATGTTTCAGGAAGTTTATGACTATGAGTACACATGTTTACAGAATGTGCCTGTTTTGCATATGGCACATATAATTATTATTCTGACTAACATGGCTTTGCTCTTGCTGATAATCAACAAGATCACACTATTACTATATGTTCATTTCAGGATGATGTGCCTGCTCTACACTGAGTATTCTTTCTTTGTAGAACAGAATTATTAGCCATTGTTTATACGTATAATTGAAAGGAAGGTGTAAGAGTAGTTAAAAACATGTTTTTAAAAAATTATATCTGCCAAGTATTATTAACTTATCACACAGTTCAATATATCTTTGCTTTTAAGGAAGAGATCAAACTAAGCAACTAAGAGATGTATAACCCCTTAACAGGTCATTGTCCACATAATATTACACAATGAAGAAGAAAATGAACCCCACTCATCCAGAATAACCACAGGGCACTTAACTCCATATCTCCAAAAAAGACTTCAGGCCTTTTATTATTGCTTATCAAGCTTAACGAAGACCTCTGTTGGTTGAAATGTTGCAGTACACGATGCTCCAATAAATCTGTGAGTTCCTGAGGCTTTTTTGGGGAGATTGTCCTCACAATAAGCTCAAATATGATTAAAAATTGGGTTAAGTACAAAGCCTAGAACATTAAAACGTGAGCCCCAAGTAAAACACATGCGGTCCTTCCAAAAACTTTGACCAGGTTTTGAGATTGCAATTAATAAACACTCTTAATTATGAAAACATTGAAACATTGTAAAAAAAAAAAAAAAAAAACTAAGTTGGCATCCCCATGGCTCCTATTAAACCAATAAGAATTTGACTTTGTAATGGCCACACCATGTGATGATTGGCTGGACTTGTTCTGCCAATCACATTGCTCTTCAACATGTTGCTACACTAGCTGTGGTCTACAGAAATCCACTTTTTGTTGCAGGGTCCTTTATAATTATTATTAATAATAACAATAACAAAAAAACAATGCATGAACATCATCAACTACACTTTATTTGGCGAGTATTAAATAAATATTTGACATGCAAAGGTTAAAGAACATAACACCCATGTGTATCGTTAAAGTTCAGTTGTGTAGGATTTTAACAAGTGTTTCTGCAGTTAGGGTTACTGCAAAGTTTAAATCCAAAGTTTAAGCCAAATAAAAAAAAGTTGGAGAATTTCCCTAATTTTGCTATTTTGGGAAATATCAATCTGTTTTGTATATTTCTGTTTTGATGTCCCTTACGGACTGCTTCCTAAATTGTTTTTTTTTTTTTTTTTTTTACTCTGCAATGACATCAGAGTTTCACAGATAAAATTCTATTCAATCCACATTATCTAAAACGTGCCTAACGTGTGAACAATGAGTCATTCAGGTAACAAAGAGAAATTATGGCTTATCACGTTTATATAACAAACATAGTGCTATTACATAATTTGTCATGCAGGAATTGGTGTGCTCTGAAGAAGAAAAATATATTATTTTGATGAGATCATACAGTAATTATGGCACAACATAAGTGAGAGCTAAAGAACTGTAATGAAATGCAATGTTTTAATTGAGGGCATACAAATTAAACGTGTTATTTTATTTGAATACAGTCATATAAACAGTTTCTAATTGACTCGTGACTACCAATGCATACAAAATGTACTTAATTGAACGTACAGCATAATATGCTGAGTCTTGTGTTTTATTAATTAGATGATCACACTTAAATCATTTGTTGGGATTAAGTGAGTATTGGTTGAAACTGGGTGATTAAATATAAGATGTCAATGTAAATTAAGTTCGTTGATTATTTATTTGTTTCTGTTATGTCATGACAGAAACCATTTGTGTTAGTTTTATAGGGACACTATAGTCACCCAGACCACTGCAGCTCATTGAAGATGTCTGGGACCAGTGTCAGTGTCCCACTTAGTCCTGCAATGTAAATCATTGCAGTTATTGAGAAAGTGCAATATTTACATTGTGGGAAAAAGACTGCCTCTAGTGGCAGTCAATAAGACATCCACTAGAGGAACTTCCTGGAACCTAACAGACTTTTGGTAGTCTAAATGATGCTGGATGTCCTCACGCTCTGCATGAGGACATCCAGCATCAGTGAAATCTTCATAGGAAAGCATTGAGACAACTCTTTCCTATGTTAATTAAATACTGCTTTTGGATATTTACAATTACATTAATTTATATAGAACAATATATTCCGAGGTCTTGAACAAAAGTAAAAACAAGACAAACAATTCTTAAAAAAACACATTTGACATACATTTTGAAAAACAGAAAAGAAAGAAAAAACTACCAGTAGGTGTTTCCTAATCAGATGGTATAGCAGTCTAGATAGTGGTTGTCACAATATGGGAGAAATAAAACATAACTTTTAATAGGTATTTGTTAAAATAAATGAAGATACAAAAAATATAGAGGGATTAAAAACAAAGACTGAGATATTCAGTCATATATGCAATGTGTACTCTTGCTGAAACAGCACAAAAAAAGGGAAAACTCTATCTAGCTGCTTATCTAGCAGAAGGAGATATAGTATCCAAATAATGTGGACTAAGTTGTGAAAAAGTATCTATTTGCACAAATATACAGTACAGGAAGGCGATTGTCTTTTCAGTTAGGCTCTCCTGCAGAAAGAGTCTAACAAGATAAATAGAACTGCATCTATTAGGCAGGATATATTCACCTAGTCCCACCAAATCTATGGATAAATTATCAGAAAAAGTGCTGTAGGAAGAGGGAACTAATGGAAGTTGATCACTAGGATAAGTTTCTGGTACTTAGTAGCAGTGACAGGAAGGAGTGTAGCACGTTCCTAAAGCTAGACTCAGCTGATAAATCTAATCTGCCTTCGTGGGCACCCCTTATCCAATGCTTGCTCTGTCACTAGTCCCCCCACTTTCCAGCCAGATCGTGAATGAAAGAAAAATAAATTCATAAAGATAACGGATTAAAAATCAGTCACAGGATGCCAGTTTAGAGCGAGGTAGCTAACAGGATATCGGCAGTGCAAATCACATGGATGTTTTGTCAACTGGGCGTCCGGAGCTCCTGACGCGCGCGTTTCACCCAGGTTGCTCATCAGAGGGGAACTGAAGGAAGCTAAGGTACTGAGAACACGTTTCAAAGAGCAAGGATACCCTAACAGGATCCTAAAACAAGCATTTCAACGTGTTTCATTAATGGATAGAGACATCAGCTTAATAGGAAGTAGCTATTAAGCCGATGTCGTGAGCGATGTTGTTGTTTAAGGCAACAACATCAAGACTGGCAATGAGGGTGTAGGGGGATACCACAAGATTTTCCAGACAATCACCTTCCTGTACTGTATATTTGTGCAAATAGATACTTTTTCACCTCTTTCTCCACATTATTTGTATACTATATCTCCTTCTGCTAGTTAAGCAGCTAGAGAGAGTTTTCCCTTTTTTTGTGCTGTTTCAGCAAGAGTACACACTGTATATAGGACTGAATATCTAGGTCTTTGGTTTTAATCCCTCTATATTTTTTGTATCTTAACAAATACCTAGTACAAGTTATGTTTTATTTCTCCCCTATTGTGACAACCACTATCTAGACTGCTATACCATGCGATTAGGAGACACCTACTGGTAGTTTTTTCTTTCTTTTCTGTTTTTTCGAAATTAACCATTTAGGGGTTATCCCCCATTTTTTACCATCTACCAGTATTTTGTCTCATTAGGCTCTATTTTTCTTTTCCTTTCGACCTACATTTGATATACAGAAACAGTCGGTGATGAGCTGCCCAAACGAAATAACAGTCTACCTGTTTCCCATTCTGTCACATTGACCCTGTAAATTATATCTTCATGAATTTTTGTATTATTGCATTTACATAGAGATGCTTTTTGGCCTTAAAAGCACACTATAGTAACGAGAACAACTACAGCTTAACTTAGTTGTTCTGGTGAGTATAATCATTACCTTCAGGCATTTTCATGCAAACACTGCTTTTTCAGAGAAAAGCAGCATTTACATTGTCCTCTAGGGACATCTCCAGTGGCCACTCCTCAGATAGCCACTGAAGGTGCTTCCTGGGGCAATCCTGCACAGTAGGCAGCACTGCTGTTCAGCGTCTCCACGCTCTGCATGGAGGTGCTGAATTTTCCTCATAGAGATGCATGGATTCAAAGCATCTCTATGAGGAGGTGCTGATAGGCCAAAACAGTGTTTGGCCTCGCCCCTATCCCTCCTCCTTGCCTATTTCCCTATGGAAAACCATTGGACTGGCTAAGAATAGGCAATTCTGATGAAGTCACCAAGGAGGCAGATCAGGGGTGGGGCCAGTACCGGCAGACCCATGTAGAGCTGGAATTAAGGTGAATTTTAACCCCTTCTAAAGGGGCAAGCCACCTAAATGGTGGTTTTAACGTTCCACTTTTTGGAGATTTGGATGCTGTCTAATCTGTAGACAGTACTCTATATTGCAGCAGGAGATTGTATTTTTAAGTCTGAGATTTGTAAATTATCTGGTAAACAAACTCAGGCTGGTACTGTTGCAAAGCCATTGCCGCAGAGACGTACTAGGAATGGCAGATGGATTACTGTAGGATCTGGTAGACTTAGAGGTATGAATAAAAGCCATATTGCACAGTCTGTTGCTCTACATAATTAATTTTCAGCACTTTCAGGGTGTAATGGTGTTATGGAGACAGGCTCAGGCACTGAGTGTAGTGGTGTTATGGAGACAAGCTCAGACACCGGGTGCAGTGGTGTTGTTGAGACAGGCTCAGGCACTGAGTGTAGTAGTGTTGTGTAAACAGGCTCAGCCACTGAGTGTAGTGGTGTTGTGGAGACAGGCTCAGGCACTGAGTGTAGTGGTGCTATGGAGACAAGCTCAGACACCGAGTGCAGTGGTGTTGTTAAGACAGGCTCAGGCACTGAGTGTAGTAGTGTTGTGGAAACAGGCTCAGCCACTGAGTGTAGTAGTGTTGTGGAAACAGGCTCAGCAACTGAGTGTGGTGGTGTTGTGGAGACAGGCTCAGGCACTGAGTGTAGTGGTGTTGTGGAGACAGTCTTGCAGATTATGCTGAGGCCTAACAGAAAGCAGTCGTTGTCGGGGGATTCTATCATAAGATGTGTGGAGCTGGAAAATAGTGGTCTTGTGAAATGTCTTCCCGGAGCTACTGCTCACAGAGACAGAAGACGTTTTTGTGATATTGTTAATCGAGCAAAGCAGGAAGGGGAATTGGATATAAATGGCCATCTAGGGACAAATGACTTGGCTTGCAATGAGGTTTCAGAGGTAAAGGAAGTTTTTTGTATTTTTGCCAATCATGTATCTCAGGTTGCTTCCACACTGTCATTCACTGAAGTTCTGCCTGTGCATAACACTCAGTACGACAGGCGGATGCGTATTAGGGACTTTAACTTGTGGCTTGGTGAATGGTGTCGGGAGCAAGGATTTGGCTTCATTTCTCATGGTAGCTATGTGTGGAATGGAAATAAACTGTACAAAAAAGATGGATTGCATCTTTCTCAAAGGGGAACAAATGTTCTCAGTGAGCAGTTCAGAACTTTTGCTAGGATGTATTTAAACTAAGAGGACCAAAAGGGTGATAAAACATCAATCCAATTTCCCCCCCCAAAAAAAACAAGGACAGAAGGTGCCTATAGCAAGTGTCATGTCTACAAATTCTCGCAGTTTAGGAAATAAGATCCATGAACTTGTAGCAATAATGGCAACTAATAATGTAGATTTAGTTGCTGTTACTGAGACATGGTATAATGAGAAACATGACTGGGACATAGCAATACCAGTGTACTCTTTATATAGAAAAGACAGGGAAGGCAAGAAAGGGGGAGGGGGTGGCGCTGTATGTGAAGAATAGCATAAAATCTAGCCTAATAAAAGTTGGTGAGCTGAACATAGAGTCCGTTTGGGTTATGTTAGAATTTGGTAATCACACATTAACTCATGTAGGTGTGATTTATAGGCCCCCAAGACATAGAAGAGTAAGATAATCTACGCAGGGGTTCTCAACCCAGTCCCCAGGACCCCCTACCAGTCCAGGATTTGGGGATTACCTGGGTGTGTCTAAGGTGTTTAGAAAAAGGGAAAAAAACACCTTAGACACACCCATGTAATCCCTAAACCCTGGACTGGTAGGGGGTGCTTGAGGACAAGGTTGAGAACCCCTGATCTACTAGTTGAGGAAATAGCTAAAATGACAATGAATGGGGAAGTTATCATCATGGGTAAATTTATTCTTCCGGATGTGAACTGGAAAACGCAAATTGCTGCTTGTGCCAGGAGCACACATATTCTAAACTCCCTACTGGGACTGGGACATTAAAATCAGTAACTTATTTTGTCGAAAACCTCACATTTGACATATCCCCAGATAGCTTGGGTCTGAGCGCTCAATATAGTCGAACAGCGCTCAGATCCCACGAACACAGTCAAATCGCCATGAAGCTAAAGAGTCTGTTCACCGACTGTTCGCTATAAATCTGTCCACAATTAGCTCCGTGGATCTAGCTACCTGGGGTTGGTCTTATGTGGTCTTATGCGTGCTGTGACCTTTATGAGCAAAGCAACACAGTCCTCTAGGGTAACAGGCATAGAACAACAGTCTCTGGTGCAAAAATGGTGTGGTTTATTTAGAGCGTGCACAAAATCCATACAGCAATCAGTTTGTTCAAAAACTGCAGCACAACAGAAAGGAAAATCTACAAAATAAATCCTAGCTCAAATTTGAGCACTAACTAAACATAAAGAAATGTCCCTTACTAACCAGGGTAATAAACTACACAAACCAAAAATAAGCATTGGTTTCACTAACCTTTAACATTTTGTTTAGATGCTGCTCTGCACAGACCTGCTCTCTCTCTGCAGGTCAGATTGTATCTCCCTCTGCTCTGAGACCAGCTAATTAAAGCCTCAGCAGTTGCTAATTGGGCAGGTGAATGAGTATAGACTATGGAGGATTCTGGGTCCTAGATACCTTCCTTCTATCACCCTCCCATAGACTCTGTCACATATCCCCCCCGCCAGCTTAGACCCATCGGTCGTAGCGACCTTTGACAACGAACAATGGACTCTGGATAAACCATCTACATTCCCCTGGTCTTTACCAGCTCTATGCTCCATAGAGAAGTTATATGGCTGAAGACTAAGGAACCACCTAGTTACTCTGGCATTTGTTTCCTTGTTATGTCTCATCCACGTCAATGGCGCATGATCTGTGACAAGTTTGAACCTTCTCCCCAACAGATACAACTTAAGTGTTTCCAGTGCCCATTTTATGGCCAAGCATTCTTTCTCAACCACTGAGTATCTCTGTTCATGGGGATTCAGCTTCTTGCTCAGGTACATAATGGGATGTTCTTCTCCCCTGTGTACCTGAGAAAGAACTGCTCCTAGGCCCACATCAGACGCATCTGTCTGTACCACAAATTCTTTTGTAAAGTCAGGGGCAACCAAAATTGGGTCAGCACACAAAACCTCCTTCAGGGTATTAAATGCCTTCTCTACCTCGGGAGTCCACTTGATCATAACTGGGCCTTTTGCCTTACTTAGTTCTGTCAATGGGTTTGCGATCGTAGCAAAGTTAGGTATGAATCTACGGTAGTAGCCCACTAAGCCCAGAAATGCCCGAACTTGTTTCTTTGTCACAGGATGTGGCCAATCCACAATAGCATCTACCTTACTTTTCTGTGGTTTCAGGAGAACCCTCCCAATAGTGTAGCCCAAATACTTAGCCTCCTCCAAACCTATCGTACATTTGGATGGATTGGCAGTTAGACCCGCATCTCGTAAAGACTTTATTACTGCCTGAACTCGGGGAAGGTGTGTTTCCCAATCTGTACTGTGTATAACCACATCGTCAAGGTAGGCAGCCGCGTATCCACTATGGGGTCTAAGGTTTCTATCCATCATTCTTTGGAAGGTGGCAGGTGCACCATGCAACCCAAAAGGTAAGACTCTATAGTGAAATAAGCCATCTGGTGTGGAAAAAGCTGTTTTTTCTTTGGCCCGCTCCGTTAAGGGAACTTGCCAGTAACCCTTAGTCAGATCTAATGTAGTCAGATATCTGGACCATCCTAATCTCTCTATTAGGTCATCAACCCTAGGCATGGGATAAGCGTAAAATTTTGATATCTCATTTAATTTTCTGAAATCTTTACAGAATCTAATTTCTCCATTTGGCTTGGGTACCAACACTATAGGATTACTCCATTCACTTTGTGATTCCTCGATAACCCCTAGCTCAAGCATCTTTCGGACCTCTGCTTTGATGGCTTCTTTTCTGGCCTCTGGGATTCGGTAGGGTTTTAAGTTAACCCTTTTTCCAGGTTCCGTAATTATGTCATGTTTAATAACATGAGTTTTTCCGGGTACTGGAGCAAACACATCCCGATTTCTAAGAACAAACTCTCGGACCTAATTTCTCTGATGAGGTGCTAGAGTGTCAGCAATGTTAACCTCTGGTTCTTTGTCTACTTTAGTCATAGGAACTTTATCTGTCATGGCCATCAAGGCCTCTCTGTCTGTCCAGGGTTTAAGTAAATGTATGTGGTATATTTGTTTGGGCTTTCTTCTACCAGGTTGTCTCACCTTATAATTAACCTCATTGACTCGTTCAATGATCTTGTATGGGCCATGCCAGTTTGCCAGGAATTTACTTTCTACTGTGGGGATTAGTACCATAACCCTGTCTCCAGGTTGAAAGACCCTAAGTCTTGCATTCCTGTTATAACTAGCTTTCTGGGCTTCCTGAGCTATCTCCATATTTTCCCTGACAATTGGCATTATGGCCTCAATGCGATCCTGCATTTGTGCCACATGTTCAATAACACTCCTATGAGGCGTGTGTTCCTGTTCCCATGTTTCCTTCACAACATCAAGGAGACCTCTAGGATGTCTGCCATATAATAATTCAAAAGGTGAGAACCCTGTGGAAGCTTGGGGGACTTCTCTGATAGCAAACATTAGATATGGGAGCAAACGATCCCAATTCTTACCATCTTTATCAATTACCTTACGGAGCATTGCTTTTAATGTCTTATTAAATCTTTCCACTAACCCATCAGTTTGTGGGTGATACACTGAAGTTTTCAATTGTCTAATCTTCAATAAGTTACATAGCTCTTTCATCACTCGTGACATGAAAGGAGTACCTTGGTCTGTAAGTACTTCTCTAGGTAGTCCAACCCGGCTGAACATAAACATTAACTCTCTGGAAATGGTTTTAGCTGAGGTATTTCTTAAAGGTATAGCTTCGGGATACCGGGTAGCATAATCTAGTACTACCAATATATATTGGTGCCCCCTAGCGGATTTAAGTAAAGGACCAACCAGGTCCATAGCAATTCTTTCAAATGGGACTTCTATAATGTGAAGAGGAATGAGGGGATTACGGAAAGTTTGGAATGGAGCCTTTCTTTGGCATTCTGGGCATGACTTGCAAAATCGCTCTATAGCAGAGTAAATTCCTGGCCAGTAAAATCTTCTTAGTACTCTCTCCCTGTTTTTTTCAATCCCAAGATGCCCCAATACAGCATCATAAGGCAATGATGGTACCACCACAACTCTATGTTTTATCACCCCTACCGCGGTAGCAAATTCCACCTCGGCCGTGGGGTACATGTGGGTGTCACCATGTATGCATATTATATCCAACACGTGAATTTTATCTACTTGCTCACTCTGAAGTAAAGATCTCTTTACCAATGAAACCTCACTCCCAGAATCTAAGAGTGCTTGCACACTCTTCCCCTCCATATTTACAGATTTGACATGATTAATACCACCAGTACTTGTTAAAGCAGACATTTGTGTGTATAACAACATTGCACCATGTTTCTCCCCCCTCCCTAAATTACATTCCATAGGTTCATCAGTCTGTGGACAGTTACGTGCAATATGTCCAATCTCCTGACATCTATAACACTTTATCTCTTTCTCAGTCTGGCCTTGTGGCCGGGTTGGGAACCTGGGTACCCAATTTTCCAGGTAGTCAGTCTGTCTATGGGTCTGTACAGAATCTTTTCTCCATTGGTTTCTTTAAACCCACCAGACTTCTTTGAAGGTATCCTGTTACCTTGCAATTTGGCGTTGAGGTAAGGTTCTTTACACTGAGTTTCATTAGCAAACCGGTATCTCTCTGTCAAGTTCATCATTTCTTCAGGGTCCTTTGGATCCGCTTGACTGACCCATTTCCGTAGCGCTATCGGCAGACTCCTGAGGAAGCGATCCATAACCACCTTTTCAATGATTACTGCAGCAGAGTTGATTTCTGGCTGTAGCCACTTCTGGGTAAGTCTCAAGAGGTCATACATTTGTGACCTAGTAGGTTTCTCGGTATCATAAACCCAAGCATTATATCTTTGGGCTCGCACTGCAGGCGTAACTCCAAGCCGTGTTAGTAGTTCCGCTTTCAATCAGTCATAGTCTTGTGCTTGGCTGAGAGGCAAATCATCATACGCTATTTGTGATTCTCCACTGAGGCAAGGGGCTAATAATCTTGCCCACTGACCTGGAGGCCATCCTTCTCGGGTAGCAATCCTTTCAAAGGTTGTCAGGTAAGCCTCCATGTCATCAACCTCACTCACTTTATGTAAAAAGTCAGTAACTCTAATCCGGCGCCCCCTATCCGTAGTAGGGGTAGTTACACTTGACAGCATGGTTTGTTGCAAAGCACTTGTTAGTCTGTCTCTGTCTTCCCGCTGAGTTTCCATAATGCAGTCTATTTGTGTGGCCAATAAGCGGTTTGTCTCCTGTTGGACCACAACAGCCTGTCGCTGTGTCTCCATTAGGCTACTGATCTGCGCCGCTGTTACACGGTTTGTGTCTTGCTGGGTAGTAGTAGCCTGTACCAAGGCTTTTACTAACTCTTCCATCTTGCTTGTTGTTTTTTTTTTTTCTTTCAGCCACTTGGTAAATACCACACACACCACACCTGCAGGCCTCTGTTTCAAACAACCAGTCTCAGTTTGCAGAGTCGCAGTACCTTAGGCCTCTATACCCACAGACCGTATAAATGTGCTTTAAATGCCCGCATCCTCCACCATCTTGTGACCTTTATGGGCAAAGCAACACAGTCCTCTAGGGTAACAGGCATAGAACAACAGTCTCTGGTGCAAAAATGGTGTGGTTTATTTAGAGCGTGCACAAAATCCATACAGCAATCAGTTTGTTCAAAAACTGCAGCACAACAGAAAGGAAAATCTACAAAATAAATCCTAGCTCAAATTTGAGCACTAACTAAACATAAAGAAATGTCCCTTACTAACCAGGGTTATAAACTACACAAATCAAAAATAAGCATTGGTTTCACTGACCTTTAACACTTTGTTTAGATGCTGCTCTGCACAGACCTGCTCTCTCTCTGCAGGTCAGATTGTATCTCCCTCTTTCTGCTCTGAGACCTGCTAATTAAAGCCTCAGCAGTTGCTAATTGGGCTGGTGAATGAGTATAGACTATGGAGGATTCTGGGTCCTGGATACCTTCCTTCTATCACCCTCCCATAGACTCTGTCACAGTGCGTTGGATGTACCGAACGGCACGGTGTTCGTGAAAATAGAAACAAATGAGGTGGAGGTTGGATAGTCCCAGTGGTGTTCGTGTGAAATTGTGGCCGAAAATAGTTCCACGCGGTCGGCGACCAAACACTGCTGGTCATTCGTTAGTTTAAAATGGCCACCGCCACATGTTCGTTCAAACGAACGCTGACCACCCAGCCATTTGCCAATTAAGCTGCGGTTAACGGCAGCTTCTGGGTGGTTAACAAGCTGCACACTCCACATGCAGGGTCGTCGGTCGTTCAGCAGTTTGTTCGTCTGTCTGCACAACATCATCCTGGTTGTAATAGAAGTTAGACTGCACGAACCGATATACGAATGTACCAGGGGAAATGTAAAATCCAAGCAAGTAAGGCAAACAATGCAATCCAGGGACAGAGGGCTCTGTCCCAAGTGCCTTAAGACCCAATACTTTAAAGGGGCCATAGTCACAGGGCAAGAGGCTGGCAAGCAGGCCTCTCAAAACCCCAGTGACGAAGGTGCTTTCGTCACAGCATGTAAAAAAAGATGAAGGTCTAGCTGACTGCCACAATGAATATGTTTGTTCAGTATTTACAGATGAAAATGAAGGAAAGGGGCCTCAGTTAGGAAAAAGGACAAATTAGTCATTTTTTTAACATGTGAGTTTACAGAGGAAGAGGTTCTATTTCAACTGTCAAAAGTAAAGACAAATAAGTCAATAGGACTTGATGGGATACACCCAAAGTTATTAAAATAGCTTAGTGGTGTACTAGCAATACAATTTTATATCATGACAGGAGGCTTCATATTTGCTTAAGTCACTCTTTACTAGAACTCCACAGCAGCACATTAACATAGAGAGAAAAACACCAAAGACAAAAACCTAAGGCATCTATAAAAGGCTCCTCCCAACCAACCATTTCCTCTTTCTTTGCTGCTCCGCAGACAGTACAGGTCAGAGTACCACTGCCTCCTGTTTTATATGGGTGTCTGTGTGTTTTATTACCTATATCCTTATGTGTTTATGCTGTGTGTGTTATTACAGTTACTTAGTTCTGTTGCCTCTTTTTTCTGGGGTTTGTGTGCTTTCTGTTTGGCAGTTCTGGCTGCCTGCTGTTTTTTGCCTTACTTTCACCTGTTTCGTTTTTGTTTTTTCCGGCTCTATTTTGCCGTCTGTCCCTTTATCTTCGTTTTTCCTTTGCCTGTTGGTTCTTGTTTGCCGGTCGCCGGGAAGCGGTCACCCAACCGCCTCCCGTGCCGACTGTCGGGACCACGGAGAAAGACTCCAGTGGCCCCACATGTTGATTCCCACCTGCCGTCTTTCGACGCCGGGCGGGAATCCTCTACTTGCTCCCCTGTCCCTGCCGCGCCCCCACTCAGCATTCTCTTCTCGGGCGGCGTGGGGAGGGGTGAGGAGCCTCGTTGTTGCCGCTTAGCTTCGGCTTCTGTGCGCCCTTCCCCCGTGACTGCATGGTCGGGTCCGGGGGTGCGCGGCTCTCGGCTGTTCATGCCGCGTGTGCGCCCTGCACTTAAAGGCGCAGGGCCTTCCTTTTCTTTACGTGGCATTATTTCTCATTTCACATCCCTGGTTACATTATGCTTTGTAAAAGTGAGTTCTAGAAAATAAATTAACAATGAAAAATAGCATTATTTTTCTAAATACTTTTTCTATATCAATCAGTTATTCCTTTCTGCACCCAACTGTGTAACCAATATATTCTGCTATACATACATGTAGCAGTAGCATGCATGTTGTTTGAAACTCTGCTAACTGCAGTCACACTCAGTACATGGATTCTGTGCCTATTCTGTTTTCTCTATGCATGCCGCCTGGACTAATTGAGGATTGGTTTATCCATTGCATCTGCATGTTTCCTACGTGGGACCCTGCTTGGTGGCATTATCCCCGCACTGGTCTGGGCCTGCCCTGGGGACCAGGTACATCTCTACCCTGCACGCCCTATATCAGGATTTACCTGCATGTCACCTATTGGGATTTGCTTTCCTGCCTCCATTTATCACTGAGCCGGTTCTACCCGTGCCCATATACTGGCAAGCCTTGTCTGTGCCCTTATGATTGGCCTGTTTTGTGAGTGCCCCTTGATTGACCTGCTTTGTCTGTGCCCCATGATTTGGCCTGCATTGTCTGTGCCATATTACGCATGCTACTGGCCTGGCGGCTCCATTCCTGGACCCCTGTTATTGAGCCTGCATGCATTAATACTTCCTCTGCCAATTATAGGGGTGCGGCCCCTACTGCCTGCTAGGGATACCTGTTATCTATCTCCTCAGGTATCACCTACATTAATCTCGGACATTATGGAGGTCTCTGCACAGGAGCAGAATTTGCAGGCATTGACTAATGCGGCGGTGCCCGCCACTGTGGAGAAAGCCCTGGCTAGGGCCCTCCCGCAATCACGACCGGACAGGGGTGCGAGAGGATCCCCCTGCTTGGCAGACGACTCGGCTGAGTCAGACTCTCACGAAAGAGAGCAGGAAGGGTGAAGGCCCTGAACCATGCTCCTGGAAGGACAAGGCTCCGGCGAAGCGACATGGTTCGAGGTTATCGAACCTCACCGGCCAGGCGCCGCCGTCTTTCGGGCGCAGGGGAGGTGGCCTCCTTACCCCCCCTACATTGGCCTGCTGGAGGAGTGGTGGGGCAGTCCAGTCTCCCTCAGTTGAGGGAGATGATTGGGAAGAGGACCGTGGGGAGGGTCCCGGTTGGCGCTGGGAGGATGAAGACGCGCCGGCGACAGAGGCCCCCACGGCGATGCTGGGAGACGATGCCCTTTGGACGCCACAGGAGAGCCTCTGTTTAACCCTCGGTCTATCAGACACCACAGACCCTCGGAATGGTCACTGCCCGACCACTCGGCACAATTCGTGCACTACTGGGTCCGCGGTCCCCTTGAAGGGAAGGCCCACAAGAAGCTGCGAGCGGAATGCCCCAGGCCCGTCCTGCCGGACGAGGTGGCAGCGGCCCCGGATTTTGGCCCCTGGCGGCCTCGTACTTGAATCCTATGGGTCGGAACCCCAGGAAAGCCTCCGCTCAGCACAGGATAGACAACGGGATATGCTGGGCCCCCTGTGCAGGATGTTGGTCCTGGCGGACGAACCTGTACCCGACCATCATGCGGGATTGGGCTCCTTCTGCTTTCTGGGCAGCTATGCTGATGTGGCTCGCTGCACTGAATGCAGGAAGACGGCTCTGTTCCATATGGACAACAAGCTATCGGGGCTAGGGTCCAAAGAATTGGGTCCCTGGCCACAAGGCCTACTGTTCAGGGAACCTTTCATTAAGGAGTTACAGAAACACGTCAACTATTTACTTACCTGGATAAAGCGCAGTCCTCTATAGAGAAGGTGTTTCGCTCACAGGCCTCCTGGCTGGTCTTCGAGTCCCCACAGATCCCGTGGCCCATCCCTTTTTTCCATCATACCAGTCCAGACTTCCCTACACCCAAATGACACGGTATCCATGACCTCTCTCCGCCCGAGGACGGGCGAGTTTCCTACGGGTGAGTATAACTCCTGCCACTTTCAATTCCCCTCTATTGCATGCAAGCAGACTGTCTCACTGCGGAGACAGGCGTCAGGAGGTGTCTTCAAATGCATGGGTCCTTCCGACGGTACGGGGTTATGTCATAGCTCCACTCCCCTCCGAAGCAGGTTGGACCTCCAAGAGTCCCCTTCATCGCAAGAGATCAACGGTCCTTGATAGATTCAGATGTTCGGACTCTGCTTGCCATAGGCGCTGTCCGGTGAGCCCCCGGATTTGAGGGGTTTTCCTCGGCTCGATTTTGCTAGTGAAAATGAAGTCAGGGGAGTTCCGCCCAGTGATCAATTTGCGGGAATTGAACACCTTCATTGACTTCAACCACTTTAAGTTGGAGGGCATTCGACTCCTTCGGGACCTTCTCCGGCCGGGAGACTTGTTCGTGAGACTGGACCTGTGAAATGCTTACCTCTCCATCCTGGTGAACGAGGGCTGTCGCGGGTTGCTCCGCTTCACCTGAAATGGCATCCCTCACCAATTTACATGCCTCCCGTTCGGACTCAACTCGACCCCTTGGGCTTCACCGAGCTTCTGATGCCTGTGGTGGCCCGATTCTGGTCAGTGGGCGTCTGTTTCCTAACATGGCTGGACGAATTACGGGTCCTCTGCGAAGATCTCTCCAGGCTCAGATATCATTCGCGTTCGGCGATCTCCTTATTGGGGCACCTGGGATTCATAGTCAATTTGAAGAAATCAGCTTTGGAACTTTCCCGGATAGTGGAGTTGTTGGGTGTCGAGGTCGATGCAACGGAATGCGTTCTCCGCCCGCATTTGGCAAAGATGGCTACCATCCGGGAGGTGTTGAGAAGGATATTACGGCAAGTCCGGATTCCCCTTCGAATGTTGGTTCGCGTGGTGGGCCTCCTCTCAGCCTCGATACAGGCAATATACCCGGGCCCACTACACTAAAGAGACCATGCAGCGGCTGAAGGCTCTTTTTCTTCGCAAGGGACCCTCTTCAGACCAGATGATTTCTCTTTCCTCGGACGTGAAGGCCGGACTGCGCTCGTGGCTTCTGCGCGTAGCAATCGGGAAAGGCAAGGCACTATTCAAACCAACCCCGGATTTCGTGCTGGAATCAGCTGCGAGCCTTTGGGGTTGGGGTGCCATGGGCGGCCCGTGGTTGGGCAAGGACTCGGTTTTCCGCATCAATTGCCTGGAATTGCTTGCGAGTTCGTTGGCGGTTCGGAGCCTGGAGAGTCACCTTTCGGACTGCTGCGTCCCCCTTCGGATGGACAGGGTCTCAGCAGTGCAATATACCGACAGCTTGGGGGGCGCTCGGTCTCGCACACTGGCGGAGGTGACGAAGGGGAGTTCCAGTTTCTGCCTCCAGCGCAACATCGCCTTACAAGCAGAATATCTGCCATGGGAGTCGAACCCGACGGTGGATTGGTTCTCCAGACATTGGGAGGATGCCAGCGACTGGACACTCTTTTGGCCCATCTACCTTGTACTCGTGCGTCGCAAGGGTTCGTTCATGGTGGGTCTTTTTGCCTCCGGGATGACCTTCAGATTCGGTCGTGTTTCGGTTGGCTCCCGGACCCAGCATGCACGGCGGTGGACGCGTTTCTACAGGTATGGTTTTTTCTCTGAAAGCATAGGCGTTTCCTCTGTTTGCCACGTTCCCCAGGTATTACTTCAAGTTCGCCGTCGCCATGTGTCCTTAGTGTTGTTGACTCCGTTATGGCGGAGTCAGTCTGGTTCAGGGAGCTCCTGGATCTTTCCTGTTGGGATCCTCTCCTCTTACCGTCCTCTCGTATACTCCTCTTGGACTCTTTCAGGAGTGCCTGGAATCTCGAGGCGTTATCGCTGTCAGCCAGGGACCTTCTCTGGGATTCCTGGGCTCCTGGGACGAGGAGATGTTATCTCTCTGCGTGGATTTTCACGGTGTCGTTGGTGCTTGGGACGGGATACCGAGCCCTTTACAAGCCCTGTGGCACACATGCTGAATTTCTTGTCCCTCCTCTTTGATTGGTGAGTTGCGCTTGTGTATCGATTACAGGGCATTGAACAAAATCACCATTAAGAACGCCTACCCCATTCCTCGTATTGCTGAATTATTTGACAGACTCCAGGGCGCTAAAGTGTTTACTAAGCTTGACCTTAGAAGCATTTACAATTTAGTGAGAATCAAGGAAAACCACGAGTGGAAGACTGCATTTAATACCAGAAGTGGACACTATGAATACCTAGTGATGCCATTCGGATGGTGCGATGCTCCAGCGGTTTTCCAAGATTTCATTAACGATGTACTCAGGGATTACATTTACTCGTTTGTCTTGGTCTATCTGGATGATATCCTTATTTATTCTCCTGACATTAAGACTCACCACGATCACGTTAGACAAGTTCTGCAGACCTTGTTAAAGAATCAACATTATTGTACGTTAGAAAATGCATCTTTGACCAATCTGAAGTACAGTTTTTGGGATATAATATCTCTGCCTAGGGGTTTCAGATGGATCCTAAAAAGCTGGAATCGGTTCTACAATGGCCTTTACCCACTGGGTTGAAAGCCATTCAAATGTTCATTGGTTTCGCCAATTATTACAGAAGATTTATAAAGGGATTTTCTTCAGTAATAGCCCCCATCACCAATATGACACGCAAGGGGGCTAGTAGTACGATATGGTCTAAGGAGGCAATTGAAGCCTTTGAAACTCTCAAGCAGCAGTTTGCCTCTGCTGACATATTGATACATCCTGACATTAGTAAGGCTTTTATACTGGAGATTGATGCTTCAGAGACAGGGGTAGGGGCAGTTCTCTCCCAGAGGGAGAGCCAGGAAACTCTGTTACATCCTTGTGGTTACTTTTCTAGAAAGTTGTCTCCTGCCGAGCGCAATTAGGATATTGACAATAGGGAATTGTTGGCCATTATTCTAGCTCTCAAGGAGTGGCGACATCTTTTAGAGGGTTCCAAGGACCCCCTTTTGATCATTACTGATCACAAAACCCTGGCTTACATAGGAGATGCTAAGCGATTATCTTCTAGACAAGATAGGTGGTCTCTATTTCTTTCTCGCTTTAATTTTCTTATCACCTACAGACCTGGTTCTAAAAATTTCAAGGCTGCTGCCTTGTCCAGGCAGTTTGATACTGAGGCTATACTAGAGCAAGAAACGTCCCATATTATTCCCCCAGAATGTATCATTGTGTCCACTGTCCTTTCATTGTCCTCTCCACTGCTTGGCTCCATCATGGAGGCTCAGTCTTAGGCGCCCTGCGGTAAACCTTAGGACAAACTGTTCGTTCCATTGGGGGAAAGGGTTAATATCATGAAGGTGTTTCACGACAATGTGTCTGCTGGTCACCCAGGTATTAATAAATCCACTTCTGCTATCATGAGGTCATTCTGGTGGGATTCCCTCAGAAAAGATGTTAAGGAATATGTGCAGGCTTGTTCTGTTTGTGCAGTTTCCAAAGTGCCTCATAAACTCCCTTGTGGCTTGTTACAACCTCTTCCTATTCCTGAGGTCCCATGGTCCCACTTGTTCATGGACTTCATTGTTGAACTTCCTAGTTCTAATGGTTATACCACCATTCTCATGGTTGTGGACCGTTTTTCTAAAATGGCTCATTTATTCCTCTCAAGAAATTACCATCATCTCAAGACCTGGTACTGATCTTTATACGTGAGATTGTCTGTCTGCATGGCATTCCTCACAATATTGTATCTGATAGAGGTTCTCAGTTTGTATACAGGTTTTGGAGGGCTTTTAATAAGCAATTGGGGATTGAATTGTCTTTTTCATCCTCTTTCCACCCCCAGACTAATGGTACAGCTGAGAGGGCTAACCAGTCTTTGGAGTTATACTTGTGTTGTTTTGTTAATAGCACTCAAGACAATTTGTCCAAATTATTACCATGGGCCGAGTTTGCTAGGAACAATGCTGACCACGAATCCTCTGGGCATAGTCCATTTTTTGTTAGTAATGGCCGGCATGCTACTGTGCTACCGGCTGTTTTTTCTGATACGGCTATTCCTTCTTTGGATGACCATCTGGCTTCCATCCGTGATACCTGGGTTAAAGTTCAATCTGCTCTGGGTACTACTGCTGACCGTTTCAAGCATTATGCTGATAGACGTCGAGGTGCCAACCCTGTTTACCAAGTGGGTGAGAGGGTTTGGTTAACTTCTCGTAACATCAGGCTCAAAGTCCCTAGCATGAAATTTTCTCCTAGGTTCCTTGGACCTGTTCGTGTCCTTCGTAGGATCAATCCTGTTGCGTACTCTCTGGCCCTTCCGGCCTCCTTGAAAATTCCTAATACCTTTCATGTGTCCTTGCTCAAACCTCTTGTTTGCAATAAATGTACTGCCTCAAGTGTCCCTCATCCTCCGTTAGTTGTTTCTGGACAGAAAGAGTATGAGGTCTCCTCCATAATTGATTCCAGGTTTTCTCTGGGCACTTTACAGTACTTGGTGGATTGGAAAGGTAATGGACCAGCCGATCGTTCTTGGGTTCCGGCATCTGATATACATGCTGGCCGCAAGATTCACTATTTTCATGCCAAATTTCCTCTCAAGCCTGGTCCCGCCCGCCTGGTGGGCGTTCTTCATGTGGGGGGTAATGTCGCATATTCATCCACTTATAAAAATGTGGTTAATGGCATTTACTGTCCACACATGAAGAGTTGTGTGGAGCAGCAACCAAATCCACAGAAGGGTTAATGCTGAGCAGCAATTATGCAAATTGTAACCTGGTAACTGCCTTTGGGGTCAAAGGCCGGTTACAGCCTATCAGATCTAGAGGAGGGGTATTTAGGCCAAGTTCTCATCATGCTCAGTGCCCTGTCATTGTTTCCCTTGTGGATGTCCGAGAGCGCGTTATTGATTCTGGTTATTCTGGTTATTTGACTTTGGCATTGTTTTTGACTTCCCTGTTTTCTGGCATCCCTGACTCCTGGCTTTTCCTTATCATTGTGTCTCTTTCTGTTTCCCTTGACCTCGGCTATTCCTGACTATTCTTTGGTACGTTAGTCCGGCCATTCTAAGGTTCGGTATACGTTACCTATCAGTCCTCTGTGTTACACAATTCTACGTGCTTGATCATTCTGTAATCCTGACACTAAGTGTATTTTAATATCTATATATATATATATATATATATATATATATATATGTATGTATGTGTATATTTATTATATATATATATATATATATATATATATATATATATATATATATGAACAAAATAAGAAGCAGGGCACTCCTCCTTAATCCAAAGTATTACAGATAGTAAATATGCCTAGGTTCAATCCCGCGTTATATATAGAAAAAAGCCGCAAAGGGAGCACACTAGGTCTTCATTTAAGTGCAACAAAATTATTTACTGCATTCAAAAGGAATACATAAACTGTGGTTTAAGCAAAAATCAACGTTTCGACCCTCCTGGGTCTTTATCAAGATCACAGTGACATTTGTGAAATACTTTCAATATATACATTAACCCCTTAAGGACAGAGCTTCAGAAGCTTGTCTTTCACTTAATGACAACGGCATTTTTTGCATTTTTTGCTATTTGCGTTCAACTGCAATTTGCTTTTTACTTATTCATTGCACCGACACATATTATATACCGTTTTTTAAAGGACAGAAAGGGCTTTAATTAAATGCTTATTTATTATTAAAAAAATACAGAAATATGCAAAAAAATGAATTTTTGTGTGTTTTTTTTACAGTTTTTGCAATAATAATGTGTACATAATTAGTGCAGGTTAAGGAAAGTAATTAAAAATAAATTCATTTAGTTGTTCTGAATTACAGAATATATAATGTGTCTGGGATTTTAAGTTTTTTTTGGTAGTTACAGGTCACAAAGCACAAGGAGTAAAATACACTTTTTATGTGGAGCGATTTTAGAATTTGGTATGTTTGTCTTGTAAGCCTAATAGCCATAAAAGAAAACAAAATTGCCACACAAAAGTATATATTTATATAAAGTAGACACCACAGGCTATTTACCTAAGGTTGTTTTGACACTTTCTACGTAGCCATTTTACCGCCAACCTCTGCTAAATATTGGAGTAAAATTGTGTTTTTTGGGGGTTTTCGCACACAAACTTATAACAAAGAACTTCTCATGTGTATTTTGTAAAGTTGGTGTGTGCTATTCCTGTACAAAGTTTTATTATGTGTTCAGTTACTTCTGCTGAGTACAACGGTACCCCCATTGTATGTCTTTGGCACTATTTCGTGAAGCTACAGTGCCATATAGGAGACCTGTCCTTTTCAGTATTCACAGTAGAATTTTGAGAGACGGATTTAATGAGCCTATGCTTCCATTTGGGGTATTATAACAGTTTGACTGTTCAAAAAAACCCCACAAAGGCCTACCATTTGTAAAAGTAGACACCCTAGGGTATGTCATAAGGTGCATATTGTGCCTTAACATGCCCCCATTTTTTTACCATTACATGCCAAAGTATGTGGTAAAAAATAATTTTGTGCATTTTTTACATACGGATTGCATTTTTGCTGGGCATTTTGTATATTTCATATGTGCCACTAAGTTCAAACCCCCCAAATTATGCTCAGCTAAGTCTTCTGAGTAAAAGGACACCCCCATTGTATGTCTATGGCACTATTTCGTGAAGCTACAGTGCCATATAGGAGACCTGTCCTTTTCAGTATTCACAGTAGAATTTTGAGAGACGGATTTAATGAGCCTATGCTTCCATTTGGGGTATTATAACAGTTTGACTGTTCAAAAAAACCCCACAAAGGCCTACCATTTATAAAAGTAGACACCCCAGGGTATGTCATAAGGTGCATATTGTGCCTTAACATGCCCCCATTTTTTTACCATTACATGCCAAAGTATGTGGTAAAAAATAATTTTGTGCATTTTTTACATACGGATTGCATTTTTGCTGGGCATTTTGTATATTTCATATGTGCCACTAAGTTCAAACCCCCCAAATTATGCTATATAAACCAAATACCCCATAAAGCCATTTCTTAAAGAAGACATCCCAGGGTATTTTAAAAGGCATATTTTGAACCTTAGCGTGGGATCATTTTTCCGCTAGCTTGTACCAGGTGTAGTGGTAATGAGCGTTATTAAATGTATTTTTTTACTTTTTAAAACTTTTTTTACTTTTTAAAACTATTTTTTAAACTTTTGTTTTGCTTATTAATTTTTTTAAAGTTTCCTAAACTTTCGTAAAACTTTTTTTTACAGAGTTAACATTTTTCTAAGCTTTTTTTTTTACGTTAACCCCTAACTAGCAGTAAGCAGCACTAACAGTAAATTCCCCATTTTCCCATAACTCCCACCCACCCCAGCTAGCAAAATATTTAATTATACAATATTTAAATTAGTTAATTAAATAAATTTAACCCCTGAGGGTTAAAAAATAAATAAAAGTTAATCGTCAGGGGTTAAAAAAAAATTAGATCACAGTATAATACTGTGATCTGTATTTTGATCACTGTAGGCAGTGATCGACTGGCAGGGAAGGGGTTAATTTTTATTTGGACTGGGTAAAGGGTTTATTTTTTTACATTTTTTACTTAAACGTTATTAAAACTTTTTTTTTAATTAAATTTTTTAACTTTTTAAAGCTTATTTTTAAACTTTTTTTAACGTTAACCCCTAGTTAGCCTAATACTAAATCCCCCAATTCCCCACTAACTTCCACCCTCCCCAGCTAGCTAAATTTATAACTTTAAATTTTTTTAATTAATTAATAAAATAAATTTAACCCCTGAGGGTTAAAAAAAATAATAATTAACCCTCAGGGGTTAAAAAAAAAATCAGATCATAGTAAAATGTAATCCCTACCAATTGATCACTGTAGTCAGTGATCAATTGGCAGGGAAGGGGTTAATTTTATATTAAAATGGGTAAAGGGGGGGTAAAGGGGGGTGGGATTTTAATTTAACTTTATTGTTTTGTCACCAGGGGGCAGGATCACTGAAGATCCGGCTCCCTGCACTTCACACAGAACCAGGAAGTGCAGGGAGGCGGAGGTGAGTATAGAGAGCACATGTGCCCGCTCTGGCATGCTGTCAGAGCGGGCACATGTACTCTGACAGCCCGATCCGGTGCTCCCGGTCTGCCTCTAATGCAGAGGCAGACCGGAGCACCATTAACCCCACGATCGCCGCGATTGCGGCGATCTGGGGTTAATTTTAACGGGTGACGGACGAGGTCCGTCACTCGTCGTTAAGGCAATCCCCAGAGTGACGGACCTCGCCCGTCACTCGTCGTTAAGGGGTTAATGTACAGTGTGCTTACCAATAAGATGATCGGACAGCCGGCAGACTGAGGAACCCGGAAGTGTGAAACACCAAGTGGGATTGTTCGTGTGACGTATTGCGTAAGTAACGTGGTTGCTAAGCAACTACGCGAAAAGAGTAAAAACAATAACCCAGTTCCAAGGAAGCCGGAGGAGCAATCACTAAGCATGCCTAGAAGGATGTGTAGAGGAGAGAACTTAGCCACTGCATCCCAAGTTCCGCATAGATAAATCTAAATACATGCAAAATCTATATGTGATAAACAGAACGTGCAAAAGAGATCTAAGTGAAAGAATACAGTGTTGAAAATACATAAAGAGCATATATGCAGAACAGGATCAAGCAATGAAAGTTGCAATCGGTTATAAAGACATTGTGTACTATATAGCATATATCATGTTATAACCAAAAAAAAACTTAAAGCATAAAATTAACACAGAGTATAATCACATATTTAAAGACTACCATAATTAGGCATGGAGATAGGAACATATATTCTTAACACAACTAAACAAAATGTATTTATCTTTATATACTTAATGTCATCACATCTCTAATTTCTATTTTCTATGTGAGGAACTGGACCCACATATAGTTTGAAGCCAACTAGATTATCAAAAATGGAAATTGTTATCCCAAAATTGATTTAAGAAATTCCAAATATGTATATAACAAAAGGTTTCATTTTTTGTTATATACATATTTGGAATTTCTTAAATCAATTTTGGAATTTTGGGATAACAATTTCCATTTTTGATAATCTAGTATATTTTATATATATAATATACATTTTTTGTGAAAATATTTCCTTTTTTTATATTTCTTAAATTTCCCCATTAGAATTTTTGACATTTTACTATTTTATTATTTTTTTTTTAAAAGCTTATTGAAAAAACGTGTTCTCTCCTTATGCTGTATAATTAATTATCCATAGAATGTTTTATAAATCAGATTCATCAATAATACATTTCATTGTAAATTGCATTTGATTCCATTCATAACTACAAGAAGTAGACTGATGAGTTTTAAATCGATTTATTTTCCTTATTAACAAGTGAACTTTAAAAATAAGATGCCACTTTTAAAGATGGCTTCTGAACACAGCAGTATCCGGGTTGAAGATCAGAACACGAACTAATCCGCGATGACATCATTGACGCAAGTCACGGCGACGGAACCCGGAAGTGACGTCACAACACGGAAGTGAATTCGATTTTTACCTGGGAACGCTGAAATTACCGGACTTATTTAAAGAGACTGAATTTGTTTGTATTATATGCACCTTGGAAGAAGACGGAAGTCGAAACTCATTGTGCCCTGTATACTTTTATACTACTTTGTTTAAATTGTATTTTAAAAATAAATCCCTTCATATTTACCCACTTGGTTATTCGAGCTGTGGTGTGATCGGGGGAACATCTGAAAACGGCAAAAGCTGGTCTCGCTGAACTACACAGTCTGCTGGACATTTGAGGAGCCAATACAGTCAGAGCCTGCTATTATAGGCTCTATAGATCGTGAGTGACCCAATACCAGAAACTGTTCATACACAGTTTTGTTATACAGTATTATGCTATGTACATTATGTTTATTTTTCTAGATTGATCCAGTAGATTACTGACTGAATTATCCATGTACAGATATAAGTATAACACTGTGGTTTTGTTTGTATAGCACCCCCCTCCTTCTTTTTCTTTATCACCTATTATATTTGTACAGTGCCTTTTGGTGATTTACTTGGCACTTGGGGGTAGTTGCTGTTCACATTTTATATCAGCATTAATAGCGCCAATCCACCCATATATATTTCGTTAATAGGAAATATAATCTGTATATTGTTAGTATATAGTTTACTGCCCTTAAATATGCCTAGTTCTGTTCAGTAATGTTTCATGAGCACAATGGTACCCACATGTATAGGTTTTATGGTGTTTTGGGTCATATATACGGCTTATTCATTTATGCTTTTTCACATTGAAATTTGTCAGATTAGTTTGCTGTGTCCAGGCTGCCTTTGAGACCGTATGGCAGCCAAGAAATGAGAATTACCCCCATCATGGCATGCCATTTGAAAAAGTAGACATCCCAGGGAATTCAAAATGGGGTATGCCCAGTCTTTCGTAGTTGCCACTTGGGCACAAACCCTAGCCAACGTTAGTTTTTTTGGGGGGGGGGGCATTTTTCACATAAAACCTGTACTTTCACTGATAATATTATTGTTAGTATATAGTTTACTGCCCTGAAACTCTCCTAGTTCTGTTCAGTGATGTCTCACGAGTGCCACGGTACCCCCATGTATAGGTTTTATGGGGTTTTGGAAAGTTAAAGGGTCATATATAAGGCTTATCCATTTATGCTTTTTTACATTGAAATTTGGCAAAGTGATTTTCTAGGCCTATCTCGCATTGAGAGAGCATGACAGCCTGGGTAATAACATTTCCACAATTATGGCATACCATTTTCAAAAGTAGGCAACACAGAGTATAACAAATGGTGCATTTTAAGATGTTTGGTCTAACCACTTTATCAGATATGAAAGGCCCACATAGCGGTTATAGCTTTATTTGTGCTTTTTCACACACATGAACTCACTTTTCACAGGACATTTCATATTCCTGATATGAGTTATTGCAACAAAGCCTCAAACAAAGCCTCAAAGCCTGGTCTATTTGTGCATTTGTTGAGCCATGAGCTAAAATATATCTGACATAAAGAGCTCAAAAAAACGAATTGGCTCGCAGTCGTCCACTGTTGCAGTGTTGCCAGGTGTAACAGTGAACGGCGGTATTTCTGGGGCCATCATGTTTGGAGGCACCCAGTCTCCGTCTGGCATTGGGCTTGCTGAGCGTCCTCTTGTGAGTGGTTGTGGGGCACCATCACTTGAGTTCTCACTCAGAGGCTTAATGTCAGAGGCAGTGATAGTGTCACTGTCTTGCAGAGTGTCACTATCACTGCCTGCCAGAATGGCATACGCCTCCTCGGCTGAGTAGCGACGTGCCATTCTAGGGGGACAAATTAATTAATGTATATACTAAGGGGGTAATTAATTATCTACCTGCCTAACACCTACTACCCGCCCTCAAAAAATAATATAAATGTACTGATTACAGCATAGGCAGCTGCAATCAGTACACTGAAAGGGTTATTTTTAGATCTATACAGTACTGTACAGCAGATGTACAGTATAGTGATCACGGCAGCGGGGAAAGGGTTAAGGGAGATTTGGGTTGCTGCGACTGACACAAAGGGTAAAAAAAACATTAGAAATCATTTTTTTGACACCCCAAAAAAATGTTAATATAGTACAAAAGTTCAAAATAGTACAAAATATAGTACACAACTTTTTCATCTCAAACTCACTCACACTGCTTGCATTTACAGAGACCTGGCTGTTCCCCTCTGATAGCGCTGCTCTTTATGTTTTGGTGGGCTACAATTCTCTCACACTCCCAGACTCAACTGTAAAGGAGGCGGCGTAGGCATCCTTCTCTCCCCTCAATGTACCTTTCAACCAATCTTAACTCCCCCCTGCCCTATCCTTTTCTTCTTTTGAAGTTCACACTTTCTGCCTATTTAAACCCACTCCTTTAAGAATTGCTATCATCTACCTCCCCCCTGGTTATCCTAGACTATTCATTGAGCACTTTTCTTCCTAGCTTCCCCACTTCCTCTCATCTAGCACTCCTTCCCTTATACTTGGGGATTTCAATATCCCAATCAACAGAGGGAAACACTCTTGATCTTGCCTTCACCAACCTCTGTACTACCTCTAATCTCTCCAATATTCCTTTTCCTCTATCTGACCACCATCTGCTGACTTTTGACATTGGCATACCTAAGACCCAATTGACACCACGGTCTGAACATCACTCTCACAGAAACATCCAATGTCATGACCTAGAGCATTTCTCCACTAATCTCCAAACTCTCCTTTTACCTATCTCAAACCTCACCTGTCTTAGTTCTGCAACCTCCTTCTACAATTCCACCCTCTCCTCTCAACTAGACATCATGGCACCTTGTACATTTAAATGCTGCAGGCACCCCCAACAACAACCCTGGCACACAAAGCTCACTTGATACCTCCAAAAATGCTCCAGAACTACTGAACGCTGTTGGACAAAGTCTCACTGTGCATCTGACTTTCTCCACTATAAATTTATGCTGAACTCATACAGCTTGGCTCTTTCCTCTGCAAAAGTTAATTACTTAAATACCCTCATAACCACACTCTCCCGCGAACCCAAACAACTATTTCACACATTTAAATCGCTTCTTCGCCATGCTGTTCCTCCTCCACCTACTAACTTGACCACCTCAGACTTTGCAACTCACTTCACTGACAAGATCTCTACAATCAGAGAAGAGATCTCTCATCTTTCTTCTTCCCCCTACAATACTTCCCCTAACTTCACTCCCTCTGCTGTTCTATGTTCATTCGCACCCGCTACATTGGAAGAGGTTTCTGCTCTGCTCCAGTCCTCCCGCCCCATCCCCTGCTCCCTAGATCTAATTCCCTCGCATCTCATCTGTACTCTGTCTTCTTCTCTTTCTCCACCTCTCACTAAAATTCTCAATCTCTCTCTCTCCTCTGGTATATTTCCATCGCCCTTCAAACATGCAACTGTAACCCCAATTCTAAAGAAGCCCAACCTTGACCCTAACTCCCCATCCAACGATCGTCCTATCTCGCTACTGCCTTTTGCATCCAAGATCCTTGAAAGAATTGTGTATGCAAGATTGACAGACTTCCTCGAGTCCAACTCTCTGCTAGACCCGCTTCAGTCTGGTTTCCGCTCTAAGCACTCTGTGGAAAAGGCACTGACCAAAGTATCCAATGATCTACTCGCTGCAAAATCTCGTGGTCACTACTCTATCCTTATTCTTCTTGACCTGTCTGTGGCTTTTGTCAATGTTGATCATCAACAGCTTCTTCTCATCTTCCGCAATATCGGTCTACAAGATATTGCTCTCTCCTGGTGCTCCCCCTACCTCTCTCAGCAATCTTTCAGTCTTTCTTTCTCTGGCTCTGCTTCTTCTCCCCAACTCGTCTCTATTGGTGTCCCCCAAGGTTCAGTTCTTGATCCCCTACTGTTCTCCATCTATACTGCCTCCCTTGGTAAACTCATTAGCTCCTTTGGCTTCCAATATAATTTCTATACAGTTGACATGCAAATCTACCTGTCCTCTCCTGATCTCTCCCCGTCCCTCTTGACTAGTGTCTCTGACTGCCTCTCTGCTATTTCTAACTGGATAGCTGCCTACTTCCTTAAACTAAACTTGACCAAAACTGAAATTCTGGTCTTTCCTCCCTCAAGTGTTGTTACTCCTGTGTCTGTCTCCCTCCAAGTCAACGGTGCTAACATCAGCTCCACCACGCAGGCTCGCTGCCTAGGTGTTCTCTTTGACTCCGACCTCTCCTTCAAGCCTCATGTTCAATCTATCGCCAAATCCTGTCATTTCCATCTCAAAAACTGTCATGCCTTAATTCTGGTATCCTCTTACTTCCGGGTTCCACGGAGCTTAGCCACACACCCTTATGACACGGTCTCCTTACTTAATGCGACCGCACCAGCTGATAGACGCTGGATTATTGAACTACGTACCGCATTCACGAACCGGCTACAAACTTCGCTGTGAAAGCCATCTGTTACCAGACCGGACTGGAAGACTACTTACGTCCCCTTCACCTCTCCTCATCCTCGACTAAAGCCTGAACTCTCTACACACATATCATTGGATATAACCGCCTCTGAGGAGAACTTGGGAACCTGTTTTCTCTTTACCGGAAGCTAAGTAACATTAAACCTCTGTGATAAGAGTTACATATCTAAGCCTTTATTTCCTGTTACCAAAGTCTTATTATAACCAACCAGCTACAGCTATCTTCAACCATTCCACTATTCAAGTTAGCTGCACCTGTCTTGCTTCAGATAAATGCTATGGAACAAACTATTGTAATTGCTTATCACCTAACTTGTTAACTCAACTAACAGACTCTAAATGATTCAGAACCTGCTAATTGCAACCGTTTATTATTTAAAGCTACAGTGCCTGTAATTCTGGACTTAAGCAACCTTTTATTATTTAAAGCTACAGTGCCTATAATTCTGGACTTAAAGTCACAATATCTTCTAATTGTTCTAATAAATATTCACACTCTAAGAAATCTGCAGTTGTGTTCCTTCATAACAAATGTTAAACGTGACAGAATAATCCAGCCCTTGTAATGGATCCAGCAGATTTCGATTCTACGATAACTACGCTGAATCAACGAGTTGATACACTAGCCCAAGGTGTGCAAGACCTGCAAGTTACTAATGAAAGAATTCTCACTTATGTCAGAGATTTACAAACTCATACTCCTCATACTGTTCTGCACTCAGCTAGCGATCCTGCTGTATGTAACCCTGAAAAGTTCTCTGGAGATCGTTCTAAATATAGGGAGTTCCTTAATTCTTGCAAATTATTAATTGCTTTAAAACCTAGATCTTATCCTACAGAAAGAACTAAGGTTTGTTCGGTTATCTCCTTTCTAAGAGGTGAACCTATGTCATGGGCCCATTCCTTTTTGGAAAACGATGACCCCATCTTAGACTCACTGGATGAATTTTTTGAAGCCATGTCTCTTCTATATGAAGATCCTAACAAACAAGCTACAGCTGATTTAACAATCAGAACCCTACAGCAAAAACATAGACCCGTTGAAGATTACATTGCTGAATTTAAAAGATGGGCAGTAGAAACGCAATGGAATGACATCACATTGCGCAACCAGTTTCGAATTGGCTTATCTGAAGCTGTAAAAGATGAACTATCTAGAACAGAACTCCCTACTACTTTGAACGCTCTGATTCACCTATCAATCAGCATTGACAGAAGACTTAGAGAAAGAAAGGCCGAAAAAGCCCTCTCAAGTTCAAAAGAAAGAAAACCTTTCACTCCTTCAAGGACTCCTGAAAAAACATCCTTACCAAGCGAACCTATGGAAATAGGGGTAATAAGAAGTCCTCTCACTCCTGAAGAGAAGAACCGAAGACGTCTATTAAACCTCTGCATGTATTGTGCCTCTCAAGATCACTTGGTCCCTGATTGTCCTTTGTTGAAACGGACAAAGGGCGGTAGGCAAGCCTATGCCTCTGCTATCCTAAATGCACTCCCCTCTACACCAACCACTCAGTTCACTCCTATAATTCTCATACTACAGTGGGATAAGGAAAGAATTATGACTGAAGCCATCATCAATTCTGGTGCAAATGGGGTATTCATCGATTCAACCTTTGTGACAAAGAATAAAATTCCTTGTGTTCGTAAAAACACTTCTGTTCCTGTTAGAGTGATTGACGGCTCCCTTATCTCCTCGGGACCGATTCTTCATGAAACCATCCCTCTAAAAGTAACCACCAATCATATTCATACTGAATATCTAATATTTGATGTTATTCCATCACCTCTCTATCCCGTTATAATAGGGATCAACTGGTTAAGGAACCACAACCCTCAAAGTTCTTGGTCTCCCTTCTCTCTCACCTTTAACTCCAATTATTGTAAGGAAACATGCTTACAACAAATTCCAATCTTTCAGATCTCCAAAGAACCAACTATACCTTCTTGTTATTCAGACTTTTCATACGTATTCAGTAAAAAGGAAGCTGAAACGCTCCCACCTCATCGTTCCTACGATTGTCCTATAGACCTCATACCTGATGCCCCCGTACCTTTCGGGCACATCTACCCTCTCTCTGAGTCTGAATTACAAATTCTCAAAGAATACCTGGATGAAAACCTACGGAAAGGGTTCATTAGACCCTCCAGTTCACCTGCTGCCTCAAGTATGTTTTTTGTGAGAAATAAGGACCAGACTATACGTCCCATCATTGATTACAGAGCTTTAAACAAAATAACAGTTAAAAATCGTTATCCTCTTCCCCTGATCAATGAACTGGTTGAACGATTAAAAACTGCTACCATCTACACTAAGCTTGACCTTCGCGGGGCATATAACCTCATCAGGATAAAGGCTAACGATGAATGGAAAACTGCTTTCCGAACAAGATATGGCCTCTACGAGTATCTGGTGATGCCTTTTGGCCTCTGCAACGCCCCTGCAACTTTTCAACATTTTATAAATGACATCTTTAGAGATCTATTGGACGTCTGTGTTATCATTTATTTAGATGACATTCTCATATACTCCAACACTCCTGATGAACACAAAAAACATGTCAGATGGGTGTTATCCAGACTCAGAACTCACAAACTATTCGCTAAACCCGAAAAATGTATTTTTCACGTCAATGAAATAACCTTTTTAGGTTACGTTATTTCCCCTCATTCAATAAGCATGGATAATTCAAAAATCGATTGTATCATCAACTGGCCTGTTCCCTCTACAGTAAAAGAATTGCAGCGATTTCTAGGGTTCGCCAACTTCTACAGAAAATTTATTAAAAACTACTCGGAGGTAGCTCACCCACTCAATCAACTTAACAGAAAAAAACATCCCTTCAATTGGAACGAGAAGGCCCAAACTGCCTTCGATGAATTAAAGAGAAAGTTTACAACAGCTCCTGTTCTTCAACTTCCAAACCCTTCATATCTTTATGTCCTTGAAACGGATGCTTTGGAAACCGCGATTGGAGCTGTCCTCTCTCAACATAAAACTCCTCAAGAACCTCTTCATCCAGTCGCCTTCTTCTCACGCTCATTATCTCCTGCCGAAAAGAATTATCCTATAGGGGAAAAAGAATTATTAAGTATCAAAGTGGCTTTAGAAACTTGGAGACACCTTCTTGAGGGTGCTCAAACCCCTTTAATTGTGTATACTGACCATAAAAACCTCGAATATCTTCACTCCAACAAGACTCTTTCTGCTCGACAAGTAAGATGGAATCTCTTTTTTTCCCGGTTCAATTTCCAAATCGTCTTTAGACCTGGGTCTAGGAACAAAAAGGCAGATGCCCTTTCCAGGATCCATAAAGACACTGAATTGGAACCTCCTCCGCATACAGTCGTTGGAATCTTATCTTCCCTTATTGACGACATTAAAGACCTCAGTGAAGATGCTCTTGAACTTCCTAAATCAGTTAAATTATCCAAGAAAGACGGTCTCTACTATTTCAATGACCGGATTTACGTACCTCCCTCTTTCAGAACTAAAATACTCGAATTTATTCATGATTCTCCTCTGGCAGGTCATCCAGGTATAAAAAAGACCCTTGAATTGTCTAGGAGATACTATTGGTGGCCTCGCCAAGACCAAACCATTGAATCTTATGTCAAATCTTGTTCTACCTGCCAAAGATCCAAACATGTACATCATCACCCTTTCGGTCAATTATTGAATCTACCGATTCCTGAAAGGCCTTGGCAATCCATTTCTATGGACTTCTTGGTGGAACTACCCCCTTCTCAACATCATACCACCATTTTAGTGGTAGTGGACCGCTTCACGAAAATGTCTCATTACATCCCTTTAAAGAAGTTACCCTCATCCTCTGAACTCTCAAAAATATTCCTCGACAATATAGTAAAACTTCATGGACTGCCAGATGAAATCATTTCAGACCGAGGAACTCAGTTTACCTCCAAATTTTGGAACGCATTATGTGCTTCTCTTCATATCCAACGTAAACTGTCATCCGCATATCATCCTCAAACTGATGGACAAACTGAAAGAGTCAACCAATGCTTAGAGCAATATCTACGATGTTATTGTTCTCACTTACAAGATGATTGGATAACATGGTTACCCATGGCAGAATTTGCATACAACAACTCTTTTCATACCAGCAGCAAAATGACTCAATTTTTATCCAATTATGGATTTCATCCCTCCTCATTTCCTGCTCAGACAGTTTCTTCATCTAACCCCTCCGTTTCGAATCAAATCTCTCACATGTCCTCTTTATTCAAGAAATTACATGAAAATCTAGAATTGGCGTCATCCAATCAAAAGAAGTTTTTTGATGCAAAAAGACAACCTCCTCCCTCTTATGTAATTGGTGATCTTGTCTGGCTTTCCT
Organism: Pelobates fuscus; assembly: GCF_036172605.1. NCBI lineage: Eukaryota > Metazoa > Chordata > Amphibia > Anura > Pelobatidae > Pelobates > Pelobates fuscus. The sequence goes on along the minus strand of NC_086318.1, from coordinate 37,206,540 downwards.
CAAAAAACATCTCCACAACCCGTCCATCAAAGAAATTAAGTTCCCTTTTTCTTGGTCCTTTTCCAATAATATCGTTTATCAACCGTAATGTTGTTAAATTGAAGCTTCCACCTACTTTGAAACTCCATCCTGTGTTTCATGTGTCCTTGCTTAAACCTCATCATCCTGACCCTTTCCAAAGAAATGTCACTACTTCTCCTGATCCTATATTAGTCCAGGGTGAAGAAGAATACGAAATTCAAAGAATACTGGATTCTAGGATTCATCGTGGCTCTTTACAATACCTCATTAGATGGAAAGGATATGGAATTGATGAAGATACTTGGGAAAACTCCTCTGTCATTCATGCTGACAAGTTAATTTCCAATTTCCACAAACGCTACCCTTCTAAACCATGTCAATAGCACCCAGAGGTTGCTCATTAAGGAGAGGGTACTGTCATGCCTTAATTCTGGTATCCTCTTACTTCCGGGTTCCACGGAGCTTAGCCACACCCCCTTATGACACGGTCTCCTTACTTAATGCGACCGCACCAGCTGATAGACGCTGGATTATTGAACTACGTACCGCATTCACGAACCGGCTACAAACTTCGCTGTGAAAGCCATCTGTTACCAGACCGGACTGGAAGACTACTCACGTCCCCTTCACCTCTCCTCATCCTCGACTAAAGCCTGAACTCTCTACACACATATCATTGGATATAACCGCCTCTGAGGAGAACTTGGGAACCTGTTTTCTCTTTACCGGAAGCTAAGTAACATTAAACCTCTGTGATACGAGTTACATATCTAAGTCTTTATTTCCTGTTACCAAAGTCTTATTATAACCAACCAGCTACAGCTATCTTCAACCATTCCACTATTCAAGTTAGCTGCACCTGTCTTGCTTCAGATAAATGCTATGGAACAAACTATTGTAATTGCTTATCACCTAACTTGTTAACTCAACTAACAGACTCTAAATGATTCAGAACCTGCTAATTGCAACCGTTTATTATTTAAAGCTACAGTGCCTGTAATTCTGGACTTAAGCAACCGTTTATTATTTAAAGCTACAGTGCCTGTAATTCTGGACTTAAGCAACCTTTTATTATTTAAAGCTACAGTGCCTGTAATTCTGGACTTAAAGTCACAATATCTTCTAATTGTTCTAATAAATATTCACACTCCAAGAAATCTGCAGTTGTGTTCCTTCATAACAAATGTTAAACGTGACAAAAACATTGCGCGCATCCGCCCCTACTTAACGCCAAATGTGACTAAGATGTTGGGAACTTGGGAACCTGTTTTCTCTTTACCGGAAGCTAAGTAACATTAAACCTCTGTGATAAGAGTTACATATCTAAGCCTTTATTTCCTGTTACCAAAGTCTTATTATAACCAACCAGCTACAGCTATCTTCAACCATTCCACTATTCAAGTTAGCTGCACCTGTCTTGCTTCAGATAAATGCTATGGAACAAACTATTGTAATTGCTTATCACCTAACTTGTTAACTCAACTAACAGACTCTAAATGATTCAGAACCTGCTAATTGCAACCGTTTATTATTTAAAGCTACAGTGCCTGTAATTCTGGACTTAAGCAACCTTTTATTATTTAAAGCTACAGTGCCTGTAATTCTGGACTTAAAGTCACAATATCTTCTAATTGTTCTAATAAATATTCACACTCTAAGAAATCTGCAGTTGTGTTCCTTCATAACAAATGTTAAACGTGACAGAATAATCCAGCCCTTGTAATGGATCCAGCAGATTTCGATTCTACGATAACTACGCTGAATCAACGAGTCGATACACTAGCCCAAGGTGTGCAAGACCTGCAAGTTACTAATGAAAGAATTCTCACTTATGTCAGAGATTTACAAACTCATACTCCTCATACTGTTCTGCACTCAGCTAGCGATCCTGCTGTATGTAACCCTGAAAAGTTCTCTGGAGATCGTTCTAAATATAGGGAGTTCCTTAATTCTTGCAAATTATTAATTGCTTTAAAACCTAGATCTTATCCTACAGAAAGAACTAAGGTTTGTTCGGTTATCTCCTTTCTAAGAGGTGAACCTATGTCATGGGCCCATTCCTTTTTGGAAAACGATGACCCCATCTTAGACTCACTGGATGAATTTTTTGAAGCCATGTCTCTTCTATATGAAGATCCTAACAAACAAGCTACAGCTGATTTAACAATCAGAACCCTACAGCAAAAACATAGACCCGTTGAAGATTACATTGCTGAATTTAAAAGATGGGCAGTAGAAACGCAATGGAATGACATCACATTGCGCAACCAGTTTCGAATTGGCTTATCTGAAGCTGTAAAAGATGAACTATCTAGAACAGAACTCCCTACTACTTTGAACGCTCTGATTCACCTATCAATCAGCATTGACAGAAGACTTAGAGAAAGAAAGGCCGAAAAAGCCCTCTCAAGTTCAAAAGAAAGAAAACCTTTCACTCCTTCAAGGACTCCTGAAAAAACATCCTTACCAAGCGAACCTATGGAAATAGGGGTAATAAGAAGTCCTCTCACTCCTGAAGAGAAGAACCGAAGACGTCTATTAAACCTCTGCATGTATTGTGCCTCTCAAGATCACTTGGTCCCTGATTGTCCTTTGTTGAAACGGACAAAGGGCGGTAGGCAAGCCTATGCCTCTGCTATCCTAAATGCACTCCCCTCTACACCAACCACTCAGTTCACTCCTATAATTCTCATACTACAGTGGGATAAGGAAAGAATTATGACTGAAGCCATCATCAATTCTGGTGCAAATGGGGTATTCATCGATTCAACCTTTGTGACAAAGAATAAAATTCCTTGTGTTCGTAAAAACACTTCTGTTCCTGTTAGAGTGATTGACGGCTCCCTTATCTCCTCGGGACCGATTCTTCATGAAACCATCCCTCTAAAAGTAACCACCAATCATATTCATACTGAATATCTAATATTTGATGTTATTCCATCACCTCTCTATCCCGTTATAATAGGGATCAACTGGTTAAGGAACCACAACCCTCAAAGTTCTTGGTCTCCCTTCTCTCTCACCTTTAACTCCAATTATTGTAAGGAAACATGCTTACAACAAATTCCAATCTTTCAGATCTCCAAAGAACCAACTATACCTTCTTGTTATTCAGACTTTTCAGACGTATTCAGTAAAAAGGAAGCTGAAACGCTCCCACCTCATCGTTCCTACGATTGTCCTATAGACCTCATACCTGATGCCCCCGTACCTTTCGGGCACATCTACCCTCTCTCTGAGTCTGAATTACAAATTCTCAAAGAATACCTGGATGAAAACCTACGGAAAGGGTTCATTAGACCCTCCAGTTCACCTGCTGCCTCAAGTATGTTTTTTGTGAGAAATAAGGACCAGACTATACGTCCCATCATTGATTACAGAGCTTTAAACAAAATAACAGTTAAAAATCGTTATCCTCTTCCCCTGATCAATGAACTGGTTGAACGATTAAAAACTGCTACCATCTACACTAAGCTTGACCTTCGCGGGGCATATAACCTCATCAGGATAAAGGCTAACGATGAATGGAAAACTGCTTTCCGAACAAGATATGGCCTCTACGAGTATCTGGTGATGCCTTTTGGCCTCTGCAACGCCCCTGCAACTTTTCAACATTTTATAAATGACATCTTTAGAGATCTATTGGACGTCTGTGTTATCATTTATTTAGATGACATTCTCATATACTCCAACACTCCTGATGAACACAAAAAACATGTCAGATGGGTGTTATCCAGACTCAGAACTCACAAACTATTCGCTAAACCCGAAAAATGTATTTTTCACGTCAATGAAATAACCTTTTTAGGTTACGTTATTTCCCCTCATTCAATAAGCATGGATAATTCAAAAATCGATTGTATCATCAACTGGCCTGTTCCCTCTACAGTAAAAGAATTGCAGCGATTTCTAGGGTTCGCCAACTTCTACAGAAAATTTATTAAAAACTACTCGGAGGTAGCTCACCCACTCAATCAACTTAACAGAAAAAAACATCCCTTCAATTGGAACGAGAAGGCCCAAACTGCCTTCGATGAATTAAAGAGAAAGTTTACAACAGCTCCTGTTCTTCAACTTCCAAACCCTTCATATCTTTATGTCCTTGAAACGGATGCTTTGGAAACCGCGATTGGAGCTGTCCTCTCTCAACATAAAACTCCTCAAGAACCTCTTCATCCAGTCGCCTTCTTCTCACGCTCATTATCTCCTGCCGAAAAGAATTATCCTATAGGGGAAAAAGAATTATTAAGTATCAAAGTGGCTTTAGAAACTTGGAGACACCTTCTTGAGGGTGCTCAAACCCCTTTAATTGTGTATACTGACCATAAAAACCTCGAATATCTTCACTCCAACAAGACTCTTTCTGCTCGACAAGTAAGATGGAATCTCTTTTTTTCCCGGTTCAATTTCCAAATCGTCTTTAGACCTGGGTCTAGGAACAAAAAGGCAGATGCCCTTTCCAGGATCCATAAAGACACTGAATTGGAACCTCCTCCGCATACAGTCGTTGGAATCTTATCTTCCCTTATTGACGACATTAAAGACCTCAGTGAAGATGCTCTTGAACTTCCTAAATCAGTTAAATTATCCAAGAAAGACGGTCTCTACTATTTCAATGACCGGATTTACGTACCTCCCTCTTTCAGAACTAAAATACTCGAATTTATTCATGATTCTCCTCTGGCAGGTCATCCAGGTATAAAAAAGACCCTTGAATTGTCTAGGAGATACTATTGGTGGCCTCGCCAAGACCAAACCATTGAATCTTATGTCAAATCTTGTTCTACCTGCCAAAGATCCAAACATGTACATCATCACCCTTTCGGTCAATTATTGAATCTACCGATTCCTGAAAGGCCTTGGCAATCCATTTCTATGGACTTCTTGGTGGAACTACCCCCTTCTCAACATCATACCACCATTTTAGTGGTAGTGGACCGCTTCACGAAAATGTCTCATTACATCCCTTTAAAGAAGTTACCCTCATCCTCTGAACTCTCAAAAATATTCCTCGACAATATAGTAAAACTTCATGGACTGCCAGATGAAATCATTTCAGACCGAGGAACTCAGTTTACCTCCAAATTTTGGAACGCATTATGTGCTTCTCTTCATATCCAACGTAAACTGTCATCCGCATATCATCCTCAAACTGATGGACAAACTGAAAGAGTCAACCAATGCTTAGAGCAATATCTACGATGTTATTGTTCTCACTTACAAGATGATTGGATAACATGGTTACCCATGGCAGAATTTGCATACAACAACTCTTTTCATACCAGCAGCAAAATGACTCAATTTTTATCCAATTATGGATTTCATCCCTCCTCATTTCCTGCTCAGACAGTTTCTTCATCTAACCCCTCCGTTTCGAATCAAATCTCTCACATGTCCTCTTTATTCAAGAAATTACATGAAAATCTAGAATTGGCGTCATCCAATCAAAAGAAGTTTTTTGATGCAAAAAGACAACCTCCTCCCTCTTATGTAATTGGTGATCTTGTCTGGCTTTCCTCAAAAAACATCTCCACAACCCGTCCATCAAAGAAATTAAGTTCCCTTTTTCTTGGTCCTTTTCCAATAATAGCGTTTATCAACCGTAATGTTGTTAAATTGAAGCTTCCACCTACTTTGAAACTCCATCCTGTGTTTCATGTGTCCTTGCTTAAACCTCATCATCCTGACCCTTTCCAAAGAAATGTCACTACTTCTCCTGATCCTATATTAGTCCAGGGTGAAGAAGAATACGAAATTCAAAGAATACTGGATTCTAGGATTCATCGTGGCTCTTTACAATACCTCATTAGATGGAAAGGATATGGAATTGATGAAGATACTTGGGAAAACTCCTCTGTCATTCATGCTGACAAGTTAATTTCCAATTTCCACAAACGCTACCCTTCTAAACCATGTCAATAGCACCCAGAGGTTGCTCATTAAGGAGAGGGTACTGTCATGCCTTAATTCTGGTATCCTCTTACTTCCGGGTTCCACGGAGCTTAGCCACACCCCCTTATGACACGGTCTCCTTACTTAATGCGACCGCACCAGCTGATAGACGCTGGATTATTGAACTACGTACCGCATTCACGAACCGGCTACAAACTTCGCTGTGAAAGCCATCTGTTACCAGACCGGACTGGAAGACTACTCACGTCCCCTTCACCTCTCCTCATCCTCGACTAAAGCCTGAACTCTCTACACACATATCATTGGATATAACCGCCTCTGAGGAGAACTTGGGAACCTGTTTTCTCTTTACCGGAAGCTAAGTAACATTAAACCTCTGTGATAAGAGTTACATATCTAAGTCTTTATTTCCTGTTACCAAAGTCTTATTATAACCAACCAGCTACAGCTATCTTCAACCATTCCACTATTCAAGTTAGCTGCACCTGTCTTGCTTCAGATAAATGCTATGGAACAAACTATTGTAATTGCTTATCACCTAACTTGTTAACTCAACTAACAGACTCTAAATGATTCAGAACCTGCTAATTGCAACCGTTTATTATTTAAAGCTACAGTGCCTGTAATTCTGGACTTAAGCAACCGTTTATTATTTAAAGCTACAGTGCCTGTAATTCTGGACTTAAGCAACCTTTTATTATTTAAAGCTACAGTGCCTGTAATTCTGGACTTAAAGTCACAATATCTTCTAATTGTTCTAATAAATATTCACACTCCAAGAAATCTGCAGTTGTGTTCCTTCATAACAAATGTTAAACGTGACAAAAACATTGCGCGCATCCGCCCCTACTTAACGCCAAATGTGACTAAGATGTTGGGAACTTGGGAACCTGTTTTCTCTTTACCGGAAGCTAAGTAACATTAAACCTCTGTGATAAGAGTTACATATCTAAGCCTTTATTTCCTGTTACCAAAGTCTTATTATAACCAACCAGCTACAGCTATCTTCAACCATTCCACTATTCAAGTTAGCTGCACCTGTCTTGCTTCAGATAAATGCTATGGAACAAACTATTGTAATTGCTTATCACCTAACTTGTTAACTCAACTAACAGACTCTAAATGATTCAGAACCTGCTAATTGCAACCGTTTATTATTTAAAGCTACAGTGCCTGTAATTCTGGACTTAAGCAACCGTTTATTATTTAAAGCTACAGTGCCTGTAATTCTGGACTTAAGCAACCTTTTATTATTTAAAGCTACAGTGCCTGTAATTCTGGACTTAAAGTCACAGTATCTTCTAATTGTTCTAATGAATATTCACACTCTAAGAAATCTGCAGTTGTGTTCCTTCATAACAAATGTTAAACGTGACAAAAACATTGCGCGCATCCGCCCCTACTTAACGCCAAATGTGACTAAGATGTTGGCCCAGTCCTCTATCCTTTCTCGTCTTGACTACTGTAATCCACTTCTCAGTAGTCTTACATGCTCCCAACTTGCGCCGTTACAGTCCATAATGGATGCGGCAACGAGGCTCATCTTCCTGTCCGCCCACACTTCCCATGCCTCACCCTTCTGTCAGTCCCTACATTGGCTTCCTATAAAATATAGAGCTCAATTTAAAATTCTGGTTCTTGCTTTCAAATCTCTACATAATGCTGCTCCCACCTATCTATTCTCCCTTATTCACAAGTATGTCCTAGGCTCTTACGATCTGCTGAAGACTTACGTCTATCTTCTGTCCGTACTCCCACCTCTGATGCTCGCCTTCAAGATTTCTTGAGGGCTGCACCATTCCCGTGGAACTCGCTTCCCTCCTCTGTTAGATGCTCACCCAGTCTCCACTCCTTCAAAAAATCATTAAAAACTCACTTCTTAATAAAAGCATATGAATTAAACTGTTAATAGCTCCTGACTGATTCCTCTTCAGCAACTGTCACTAGTCTAATACTATCCTTACCTTTTTGTGTCTTTTTTTTACATGTTGTGTCTTTTTACCCCACTCTGATTGGTGTATTAAGTAACCAATCAGAGAGTTATGAGTCAAATTACACAGCGTGGGAAAATTTCACTGAACTTTCCCACGCTGTGTAAAATGACACAGAGCACTCTGATTGGTGGATTTCAAAAATGACACAGAGCACTCTGATTGGTGGATTTCAAACCAACCAATCAGAGTGCTGTAACAGGTAAATGTAGAGACTTACCTGTCAGTCTCTTCATTTACCTGTCAGAGCACTCTGATTGGATGGCTTAAACCGACCAATCAGAGTGCTCTGAGCCTAATTGCAGGGCGGGGCAAGGCTTTATAAGCCTTCCCCCGCCCTGCAGAGCTCAGTCTGCGCGGAGCCCTCGCCGGGTGAAGATGGATTATTTTTTTGGTGCTCGTTTTTTTGTTTTTTTTTACTGCGTCGGTTATTATGGATATTTATTTGGCCTTTTTGGGGGCTGAAAAAAGAAGATTTTAGAAGAAAGAAAACATTGAATGGTAAGTAATTTTTTTTTTTACAGGTTCTTAGTTAAATGGCCCCCCCTCATTATTTTTAGGGTGAGGGGGGTAGGTAAGGGGATCATTTTTTTTTGGGGGGGGGGGGTGACTAGGGGTTTGGCACCCCTAGTCACCTGGTGGGGGAGCATTTTGTTTTAGGGCCCCCACCCGCCGCTCAGGGGTGGGGGCCAGGGGGGAGGACAATAGGTCCCCCCATTGGTATTTAGGGCCCCCACCCACCGCTCAGGGGTGGGGGCCAGGGGGAGGACATTAGGTCCCCCCAATTTGTGTTTAGGGCCCCCACCCACCGCTCAGTGGTGGGGGCAAGGGGGGAGGACATTAGGTCCCCCTCAATTTTGGTTTAGGGCCCCCACCCACCGCTCAGGGGTGGGGGCCAGGGGGGAGGACATTAGGTCACCCCCCCAAACACAGGTTACTGGCTATGGGGGGATAATGTATAATAAACACAGGTTACTGGTTATGGGGGATAATGTATAATAAACACAGGTTACTGGCTATGGAGGATAATGTATAATAAACACAAGAAAAAAAATTAATGCAGCTTCAGAATTAATCTAAATTGTATGCTGTCTAGGAGGTGGGAGGGTCTGGGAGGGAGGGTCTGCTTCTGATTGGCTGGAATGTGTCTGCTGACTGTGAGGTACAGGGTCAAAGTTTACTCAATGATAATGAATAGGGGTGGACCGAACATCGCATATGTTCGACATCCGTGGCGAACACACTATGTTCGCCGGGAACTATTTGCCAGCGAACCGTTCGGGACATCACTTTTCCTGACCCTATATTTTCCTTTAATATTTTTATTGCGTTCTGATGTGCTATCCCCTTGCCTCTTAGTACAGAAAAAACACGTTGTTCCCTCTTTTGCCTTACATAAAGAGTAGTTATTACGATCTCCTGCAAAGTGTTTATCATACAGAGCTCAAGAAATTGCTAGAGGTCCAGTCTGACTATTTATGTGTCCTGCTCCATTTCCAGCATTGGCTCAAGACAGGGCTGGGCAGGGAATAAAAGAAGCCCTTGATTTTTTTTTTATACCAGCCCTAAATTGCACCTTGTTGCTTAGTGCGCAGAAATACAGGTGTAAAACTTAAAACTAAAAATTGTAACATGAAGGAGCACTCTCCAAGGACTTCAAATAATTTAAAAAAGTGCCAGTTCTATTGAAATCCGCACTTTATGTAAAATAAAAATAAGAGGACATACAGTGGTACCTCAGTTTACAAACACGTCGGTTAACAAATGAAAATCCATTGAAAATAATGCCTCAGTTTACACATTTTTTTCGCAATGCAAAGCAAGTTTCCCCGGGATGCATTGCACCTGGGAGATTTATACTGCCACCCCTTTGATGCTGTAGTCTGTGGGTTTGCACGTGGTGTTGTTGGAGGTGTTGGAGCAGCTTTTGCATCAAGTTTTTGAGCCATTCTGGAAATTTTCTCCAGTGGTTTTGGGACTTTTTGGAACCTTTTGGTGCATTTCTCAAGCTGTGGAAAGGTAGGGAGCTGAGTTTTGTCGTTTGCATGCCTTTTACTGTATGTTATTCATTGTGGGTTGGTTTCCATGCCAGCTCATTTTGACTTTTTTCTGACCTCCACAACAGATTAATTGGTTTCCAATGCATTCCTATTGGAAACTGTGTTTCAGTTTACACATTTTTCGCAATAAGAAACGTCCTGAAGAATTCATAAACCGAGGTACCACTGTACTATTTACACATGAAGAACTTCGGCAAGCTAAGGTGCTTTAGGTGTTAGAAGAGTTTCTTTATTGTTTAACTTTGCATCAAGAGTTTATGCAGGAAATCCCACCACCTAATGCACTGCTGCATGCTGCTCGGTTCCAGCAAGATATATTTTTAAATCATTTGTTTTGGAAAGTCATCAGAAGTTTTTAAACATAGCTTAAGTCATTTGAAATAGTTACAAAATATCCATCAGTGAATTTTAACAAGGTAAACGTTATTGAAGTCATTCGACGTACTTACAAAGTATCCGTCATTAAACTTTAACCCCTTAACGCCGTTACGGCGTTCTATGCCGTCCCGCATTAAAAGGGTTTTAAAGCCGTTGCAGCGGCATAAAACGCCGTAACGGCTTTTAGCCCTTGGAGGTCCTGTGTACTCAACTCTGCCGCGATCCTCTTCTGGAGGGCCGCCTGACAGCCCAGGCAGCCCTCCCCGGCAAATAAGGGTCCCCGGGGGCCATGTGATCGCTCTCAAAGAGCGATCACATGGCCCCCTATAGCTGGCTGTGGATCTGCCAGCAGGGGGACTGTCTGAAATGTCAGACAGTCCCCCTGCTGGTGGGAAGTAGTAAAAAAAAAAAATTAAATTAAATGTGTGTGTATATATATATATATATATATATATATATATATATATATATATAATATACATATTATATATATATATATGTAATGTCATACAAAGTGTATTTTAATGTTAATATAAGTACATATATACTGTATGAGTGCAGTATGTGTATGAGTGCAGTGTGTGTGTGTGTGTGTGTATGAGTGCAGTGTGTGTGTGTGTGTGTATGAGTGCAGTGTGTGTATGAATGCAGTGTGTGTGTGTGTATGAGTGCAGTGTGTGTGTGTGTGTGTGTGTGTGTAGCTGAGCCTTGGTGGGGGGTGGGCAATTTTATTATTTTTTTTTAATTATTTTAATAATTTTTTATTATGATTATTTTGTATTATTATTTTTCTTTTAATTTAATAATTATTTTGTATTATTATTTTTTATTTTATTTTTTTCCGTCCCCCCTCCCTGCTTGATACATGGCAGGGAGGAGGGCTCTCCTTCCCGGGTGGTCCAGTGGCATTGGCAGTTCAGTGGGGGAGGGGGGCTGGCAGAGCTGTTACTTACCTCTCCTGCAGCTCCTGTCAGCTCCCTTCTCCTCCACGGCGGTCCGGTCAGCTCCCCTGTCAGCTCACAGTGTAAGTCTCGCGAGAGCCGCACTATGACCCCGCGGCTCTCGCGAGACTTAGACTGGGAGCTGACAGAGGTGCTGAACGGCCCACCGCGGAGAAGAAGGGAGCTGACAGGAGCTGCAGGAGAGGTTAGTAACAGCTCTGCCAGCCCCCACAGCCCCATTGTCTGCATTATGGCAATGTAAATTGCCATAATACAGACACTGACTCGAGTATAAGCCGAGTTGGGGTTTTTCAGCACAAAAAATGTGCTGAAAAACTCAGCTTATACTCGAGTATATACGGTATATTATTGTTGCAATATGTTTTACTGTTTTAAAACACTAATATTTGTGTTTAGTGAAGTCTCCCGAGAATAACAGTACCCCCCATGTACAGGTTTTACAGTGTTTTGGAAAGTTAGAGAGTCACATATATGGCTTGCATTTAATTTTTTTTACATTGAAATTTGCCAGATTGGTTATGTTGCCTTTGAGAGCGTATGGTAGCCCAGGAATGAGAATTACCCCCACGATGGCATACCATTTGCAAACGTAGACAACCCAAGGTATTGCAAGTGGGGTATATCCAGTCTTTCTTAGAAGCCACTTAGTCACAAACACTGGCCAAATATTAGTTTTTTGCTTTTTTCACACAAAAAAAATATGAACGCTAACTTTTGCCACTGTTTTTGACTAAGTGGCTACTAAAAAAGACTAAACATACCCCACTTTCAATACCTTGGGTTGTCTACTTTTTCAAATGGTATGCCATTATAGGGGTAATTCTCATTTCTGGGCTACCACACCATCTCAAAGGTAACATTACTAATCTGGCAAATTTAAATTTGAAAATGGAACGTTCTATATTTGACCCTGTAACTTTCCAAAACACAATAAAACCTGTTAATGGGGGGTACTGTTGTACTTGTGAGACATCGCTGATTACAAATATGTGCAATTTTTTGCAGTAAAACCTAACAGTATTATGACATTGACAGCTAAAATGTCAGACGGAAATACAAATTAAAAAAAAAAAACTAATTTTCTCACATTTTTTTTAAATTGTATTCATAATAAATTATGTTCCATATATGAATAGTTAATGATGAATTAAAGCCCTGCTTCTCCTGAACAAAATGATATATAATAAGTGTGGGTGCACTTAATGTGACAGCGGTGAATTACGGTTGAACAGACATGTATCGCAAATTCCAGTTTTTCTTTACGTTTTGTTTTGATCAGAACGTGCACTATTGACTCCGTCCTGAAGGGGTTAACATGATAAGGTTGATTGAAGATAATTATATGATCTCAAATGAAGCAGATACCTTCACACAGTTGACACAGTTGGCAACTAGAAAAAAAATGGGTTTTTTAAACATAACATAAAATAGTATTCAGTGTAAGATTGTAACCATTGGTTTGCCATAAACATCTTAAAAATCTTAAAAATAAACATCTTGAAAACCCTATCAAATAAAAAAAAATTGAGAACGACCGCTAATTTCATTTTTAACATTGTTAGAAGTTCCAAAGTTGGAACAAATATTTATGGTGGGTTGGTAACTCTAGTAGCTACAGTGTACTATAATCTATCCAGGAGTTTATTGTAATTCATCAACATGTGTGAGCTAGTTTGCAACCTTATTTTGAGCATCTTCTGGAGTTTGAATGATGTCCATCTATGGTGGTTATCGTTACCCATACTGACATGGGTGGTTAGAAGGTGTGAATTGTACACATAGATCAATGCAGTAAAATATTTTATTATAATATATAAATAAAGAGCAGAACAAATGAAGTCCAGATAAGAAACCCACATATGCATTTATAAAGAAGACTATTTAAATAACCTTACGTTTATCAACATGGCAACAAAATTTAAAAATTAATATTTTGCACACAATTACAAGCATGCTAACTTTAAATTGATTTATCAGATAAAAACAAAATGCACCAAATACAGAACTAGATTAAGATCCCACAGTGACCATTGGTTCAAGGTTTGTCCTTGATTTATCTTCTTCTGTCCGTACTCCCACTCAAGACTTCTCGAAGGCTGCACAGTTCCTGTGGAACTCACTTCCCTCCTCCGTTAGATGCTCACCCAGTCTCCACTCCTTCAAAAAAATCATTAAAAACCCACTACTTCTTAAAAGCATATCAATTTGCTGTTAATAGCTCCCAACTGATTCCTTTATTGCAACTGTCATTAGTCTAATACTATACTTACCTTTTGTGTCACTTTACCCCACTCCCTCTAGCATGTAAGCTCATTGAGCAGGGCCCTCAACCCCTCTGTTCCTGTGTGTCCAACTTGTCTGGTTACAACTACATGTCTGTTCGTCCACCCACTGTAAAGCGCTGCGGAATTTGTTGGCGCTATATAAATAATAACATAATAATAATAATTTAAATCCTTTCTTCCTTACACACTATAATCACTACACCCTGTGAAGAATTTGTATGTGAATGCAGAGGTGTATTTATAGTGAAAGAAAGAAGTGTAAGGGGGGTGCAAGCAAAATATACACAAAATAGGGTATACTTAGTACGATGAGTGGAACGCCACCTGACTTTCATATAATAAAAACATATTTATATAGTGTAACACTGTTTTAAAAGGAAATTCAATAAAAAGAGGGTAATGGGTCACTCATAGTATGCAGAGCCACATAGAGCTGGCTCTGACTTCAATGGCAGGTGAATAATAAGCTTATTCAGGCTTTCAGACTCCCCACCAGGATAGCTCTTTTTCCAGCCTCAATTCAGGATATCCAATTGGGTAAAGGTAAATAAAGCTTTACTGGATACAATACAAGAGATAAAATAAGCTAAAATAACATAAGTAGGTTTCCACAGCACTAACGCGTTTCGATCTCCAGGTCTTTGTCGAAGTGTGTGGTTGCTGTTGCCTTTCTTTCGTTTAAATAGTGGTCCTTCCTTTGAATTTGGCGCCGTTTTCGCTGCGTTTTTCTCCACTTCCGGGTTCATTGTGCATCCGTGTCATGTGACCAATCGTCCGGTCACGTGATTCTGACGTCATACGCATTGACGCCACTTCCGGTTTTTCGGTCACAACTTTATTACTGACAGGCAATGCTGGCAATTTCACCATATTGGAAGAGGGAAAAGAGCCACTACATACAGAAAATTTCAATATAAAATATCATATACATTTATTATACATTTCAATACAAAGATATACTTAAAAAACATGTTTATACATAAAATAGTGCTACATATAGCACATTTGCATCAAAAATAACATATCCATAATATTAGGAGGATAATCCCCTTAAAGTGAAACACACTTCTACAGGTGAATAATAGATGTCTAATTTTAAAAGGAGATTTTACACAAAAGGGGAAGATGTGTACTACATCTGTAAAAGAGGAGACAAAGATTGTTAGTAAAAGATCATTAATATTGATAAAAATCACTAATATTTAATAAAAATTATCAATAAAAAAGGATTTTTATTTACTTTTTAAAAAACTGAGAATAAAAAATAGAAAATATAAAAGGAGTGGAATTTACAAAATCAGATAAGTGCTGTCATTTCAAAATCGACGTTGAGTCTGCTGGGAGACAAAGTGTCCAGATTAAATATCCACTTCATCTCGCAGCGGCTCAACGTCGATTCCAGACCCCCTCCTATCCAATGGGCTTCCGTCCTTTGTATGCCAACAAATTGAAGTCCGGAGGGGTCTCCTCCATGGCACTTTAAAAAATGTAATGATACATTGTGTTTTAAAAAGCCCCTCCTGATATTATAAATATGCTCACGTATCCTTGTCTTAAGACACCTGGATGTTTTCCCAACATATTGGAGCCCGCAAGGACACGTGAGCAGATAAACGACACTTTTTGAATGGCAGGAAATAAACTAATCTATCTTATACATAGGGTTACCTCCCCTAGACTTAAAATTCTCAATTTTACGATTTAGGGGTTTGTAATTTTTGCAGCCCATACATTCACCACAATAAAAGAATCCCTTTTTTCCATCTTTAAAGGATTCTAAAAAATTGGTATTGGTAACATCTATATAACTTGAAGTCAATATGTTTTTAAGACTTTTGGCTCCCCTAAATACCAATTTTGGTCTATTATCTATGAACGGTTGGATTTCTAGATCCTGTTGTAGAATGTGCCAATTCTTATTTAAAATTCGTTTTAATTGTTTCTGATCCTTACTATAATTAAAAATAAGTGGTATAGTAGAATCTGTTTTGTCTTTGGTTTTAGTCGGTTTGCATTTCAGAAGGGAAGTCCTATCTAAGTCTCTGACTTTGTTTATATCATAATTCAATTTTTCTAGCTTATATCCACGATTTAAAAATTGTTGTTTCAGAGTGTCTGCCTGGTTGTCAAAAGACTCCAAGTCGGTACAGTTCCGTTTGAGCCTTAGAAACTGTCCCCTTGGAATATTCTCCAACCACGGTTGGTGGTGGCAGCTCTCTGTGTGGATATAGCTGTTTTTTTTTTTTTTTTTTTTTTTTTTTTTTTTTCAATGTATATGTTTTATTGGGTTTTACAAATAAGAACAGACTTACAGACAGGGGGAAAATAATATAGTACAATACAATAACAAAAGATAAAATGTACAGGATTAGGAGGTTCGAACATGGTATTACAATGTTTGAGGTAAAAGTTTGGACAGCGACAAATACAGCAATACACTCCAGCGCGGTAAGTATCTACTTAGTACATCTGCTGTGTCTTACATGGATATTCTTCGGTGGACATATACAAGGAGGCAACAACTTATGTGTTACAAGGTGCGTGAATGTAAGCGGCTGTTAGTCAAATGTTGTACACAATAACAATCAAAAACACTTTTAACCTCTTAATGTAGTGTATCCCAGGGGAGTAGAGTGAAGAACAAGAGTACAATGGGACACAAAAGGGGGGAGGATAGGGGAGTGGATGTGGTGACCAGCATGCTACCCTAAACAGTAAGATATCAGTACGATTACAATTCTTAGAAGGCCGTTTCTCTGAATGTCTCCCAATCTTGCCATTTGACTAGGAATTTGGCCAGTCCTCCTTGTTTTGCCCATACTTTTTCGTGGTAGTATGTGGTGTCAGTTCTACGAAGAACCTCTGATACCGTGGGGCAGGTGGGACTTTTCCAGTGGGTTGCTATGCTAATTTTGGCAGCTAAGAGTATATTAAGTACCGCATCCCTTGCAGGCAAAATTTGTAGGTCATCAATGACGTGAACCAGGTAACTTTTGGGTGATAATGGGATCTTAATTTTGCAAAGTGAGTGAATGGCGTTTTGTATGTCACGCCAAAAATCACGTATGTCTTCACAGTACCAGAATATATGTTCTAGGGACCCTTCCGCCTTATTACATCTCCAGCACAATGGGGAGGAGTCAGGATATATTTTGTGTAGTCTGCTCGGGACCAGGTACCACCTCATCAGCATTTTTGCGTACGCTTCCCAAAGCGTGGCACAATGCGATGCCTTATGAGTACACGAAATAACATATTCCCATTCATCTATAGTGGGGGCTATACCTAAAGTTTCCTCCCATTTTAGCATGTAGGGCAATTTTGCAAGCTTGTTGATGTCGTGTTGCATTGAGTAACAAAGGGAGAGAAACTTACAAGATTGACGAGACATTGTTGCATTGAAGCATTTCCTCCCTAGACTACCAAATGCCAATGGGTTGATATGTGTGATCGAATTGGAGTGAAGTATGTTTTTCAGACGGATATATAAAAATATATCTCTTGGTGGTAAGCTATATTTCTCCTGCAGTGTTGGAAACGGGTGCAGCCCATTTCTATCAAATAATTTGTGAACATGGGATATACCTAGTGACATCCACCTGTGAGTTGGGAGATCAGGTGAGATACTGGAGAGGGCTGATAGAGGTGCCAGATACAGTGACTCCTCCTTGGACCACAGTGATGTGCTCCACTTTTGCCAAGAATTTAAGAAGAATCGGGTTGTTGGGAGCATGGAGGGAGTGGACGGGGAAATAGAGGCCCACAAGGCATTTGGGAGGGAGGCTAAGTTGCCGCAGGCAGATTCAAGATCCACCCATACCGGAGTCGTCGAACCCAATAGGAGGTTTAGGCCTTGCGCCAACAGTGTTGCCCTGTAGTAATGTGCAATATTTGGTACACTGAGCCCGCCTTGTCGGAGTGGACGCCAGAGCGACCGAAAGGCCACTCTTGGAGGTTTTCGTTTCCAAATGTGGGCATTAATTGCTGCTTGGAACCGTTTGATAAGAGAAGCAGGCAAAGCTATGGGTAGCGTTCTGAACAAATAGAGTATGTGTGGGAGAATCATCATCTTTACTGAGTTGATCCTGCCTATCCAGGAAGTATACAGTTTTTCCCACCCTGCCATTTGTTTAGTGATTTTGGTGAGAACCGCTATATGGTTTTCTTTTATTGTCTGTGATCTAGAGTGAGTTAGTTTTATCCCTAGATAGGAAAGGGCCTTCGTTTTCCAGTCAAAGGGGTATTTATCTGTCAGATCCTGCGTCACTTGTTTGCTAACGCCTATAGGGAGGATTTGTGTTTTACCGACATTGTTTTTGTAGTACGATATAGAGCCGTAGGTAGATAAAGTACTTAAGAGTCGTGGGATAGATTCAGTCGGTTTGGCAAGGAAAAGCACAATATCGTCCGCAAAGAGAGCCAGTTTTTTCTCTCCTGTTGGAGTAACAAGGCCGGGTAAATTCCTGTCATGTTTTATTATTTTAATCAAGGGCTCTAGGCATAGTATGAATATCAGCGGAGACAGGGGACACCCCTGCCTTGTTCCGTTAGATATTCGGAAATTTCTAGATGTGAAGCCAGAATTAAATACTTTAGCAGATGGTGCTGAGTAAAGGGCCAGAACACTGGTCTGAAAGGCTTGTGAAAAGCCGAATGTCGACAGTGTTGCGGTCATATAGTCCCAGTTCAGGCGATCGAACGCCTTTTCTGCGTCTAGCGCCATTAAGACGCCCTGTGCTTTATGCTTATTGGCCCAATCAATCAGATCCATACAATACCTAGTATTGTCGCCTACTTGTCGCCCTGGAACAAATCCTGCTTGTTCCTCCGAAATTAGGCTATGTAAGAGGGGTTTAAGCCTATTGGCAATCAGTTTAGCGTACAATTTAACATCAGCGTTGAGTAGGGAGATAGGGCGTAGATTGCTGCAAATTGTTGGTGATTTGTTAGGTTTAGGCAGGGTGATGATGTAAGCTTCTAACATTTCGCCAGGAAATTTGCCTATCAATCTAATTTTATTAAATAGTTTAGTGAGATGCGGCGTTAGGGATGACGACAATTTAATATAGTAATAATTGGAGAGGCCATCAGGTCCTGGGGCTTTATATTTGGGTAGGGAGCGTATCGCCTGTGCTACCTCTTCCTCAGTGAAAGGTGCGTCTAGTAGTTCATTTTGATG
The DNA here is from genome assembly GCF_036172605.1 of Pelobates fuscus. Lineage (NCBI taxonomy): Eukaryota > Metazoa > Chordata > Amphibia > Anura > Pelobatidae > Pelobates > Pelobates fuscus. The sequence continues at coordinate 37,187,751 of NC_086318.1, read as the reverse complement.
GTCTGTTGTTTGTGGCAACGTGATTTGGGATAGAAAGTGTGATATCTCAGTAGAGTTTGGTATGTGCGTGGTCCTGTTAGCGGCTAGGTTATATAGATCTTCATAGTAATGGGACAATTCATCCACAATATCGTTAGGGTTGTAAATTCTGGTGTTGTCTTTCGATAGGATATACGGGATTTTAGTCTGCAAGTATCTAACTTTTAATTGATTAGCTAGGAGTTTCCCTGCTTTATTACCCTGAACGTAGTATGATTGACGGGTTTTGAGTAGGCGTTTGGCGTACACCTGGGCCTGGAGATTATGAATTTCCTCTTGCAGTTTAGCGATTTGTTTGGAGATAGATTTGGAAGGAGATTTTTTATTGGAGGTTTCCAGTGACAGGAGGTTTTGACGGAGCGTGGCGTCTCTGGAAATGATGCGTTTTTTGGCCATAGATCCTATTTTAATGAATTCCCCTCTGATAACCGCCTTGTGTGCAAGCCACTGAGTTTCAACTGAAGTGTCTTCAGTGGAGTTGAGGGAAAAGTAAGTATCGAGGGTTGTGGAAATCTGTTGACTATGCTTGGGGTCGTCTAGGATGGCCTCATTTAAGCGCCATTTCCCTCTCCCTCTTGGGGGATATGGTACCTCAAGTGTGATCAGTATTGGAGCATGGTCTGACCACGTTCTAAGACCGATGGTGTGATCTAACAGATGGGGAAGTGTAGATTTGTCAATAAAACACATATCAATGCGCGTGTACGTCAAGTGGACGGGTGAAAAGTATGTGTAATCCTGAGTTTTGGGATATAAATTTCTCCATGTATCATAGAGGTCGTGTGTATGAATGAGTTGAGAGAGTAATTTGCTGTTGTGTGCGGAGGATTTGATGGGAGACTTGTTGTGTGTGCGTTTGATGTCCAGGGAGGGATCTAGGGTGCAGTTACAGTCGCCGCACACGATTAAGTGACCTTGTTTGATGGATGAAATTCTTTTGAATGCCTTGCCTAGAAACGAAATTTGAGCCTCATTGGGGGCGTAAAGGGATGTTACTGTCACCATTATTCCATTTAATTCTCCTACCAATATAAGTAACCTGCCTTCTTTGTCAGTATATTGTTTGTGTAATGTGAACACCCAGTCCGTGTGGAATAATATTGCAACTCCTTTAGATTTTGTTTGCGAGTGAGCAAAATAAGCTGTATGGTACTTCGGGGAACGAAGTTGGGGAGGGTTTTTGCTCGAAAAGTGAGTCTCCTGTACACATACAATAGCCGCCTTTGAGTTATGCATTTACTGTACTAATTGTTTTCTCTTATAAGGGCTATTGAGGCCTTTGGCATTTATGGAGAGGATTGTCATTGATTTAGGGGCCATAATGAGTTAGGATCAATAGGGCTATGGGGCGAACTATCCTGGTGGAAGGTGTAGTGCGAGCTCTGAGTACCTGGAGCCATGAGAGCTTTGGGTCTTTCTGAATCTTTGAAGCCATGCAGGCAGAACGAGTGGTCACGGGGGGACGGCAGGTAGTACGTCTTTCCTGCACTGGGTTTTCCTGGGAACCATCTAGGTGGGGAACAAAAGGGGGGTGGGGGAGGGGAAACACAGAAGAGAAAATACACCAGTAACGAAAGTATTTACATACATAACCCTTGGTAAGGTTAACAAACGTAGTCATTCTCGGGGTAAAACTGTAATACCCAGGAGTGACTCGACGAGGGGCTTTGAGGCTCCTCCCGACCTATGGATTGTATCCTTAAATTTGTATAATACTAACAATAACCACATATGTGAGTTCTGAAGAACCGTAACTTACATAATACACAATACACAATGCACAACACCCGCCCTCAGAGAGCACTTGATTGGGGCTTAAACAGTATTTGGGTATGAACATAACTGGGAGCGCATGGGGTATGTTGGGGTACCACCTTGCGTAAACACAAGTGGTATGGGTTTAGTGGGCGAGTTGTCAAAGGTTTGTTAAATCATCAAAATAGCATTGAGAAACATTTTTCAGAAATTATACGAGTTGGAAATGTACGACAACGTGCACCCGGGAATAGTGAGGTTGCGCAATAAGTAACTAAGATGCAGGCCAACTTGGCGGTAATAGAGGAACGATTGGAAGCGTGAGTTAAATAACGCTGAGTGGGCACCACGTGGCGTGGGCAAGGCCCATGAGGCGTACCTGAAAGTGGGCCTACTTTCAAACATAATGATCAGTTAGGGCAAAGACATATATATAGTGCCCATATCGGCAAAATAACAACGCTAAGGCAAACCTCAGAATAACATAACCTGCAAGTAGATAGATAAGTTAAAGCGTTCAAGGGGCTTTGGCTGGAGATTTAGCCATTTGCCACTCTGCCTGGAACCTCTTAGGTGGCGCAGTCTCAGCGGGTTCTGGTCCTTTGGGCGATCCAGTCCATAGACCCCAGGATGTAATCAGCTTCATACCTTCTTTCGGATCATTCGCCACATAGTTCCGACCTTGTCGCCATATAACCAGTTTTGTGGGATAACCCCATTTGTAGAGTACGTTGTTGTTTCGTAAAGTCTTAGTGATCGTGATGAACTCCTTCCTCTTCGCCATCGTGGCCGCCGATAGGTCCGCGTATAGAGCGATGTGTTGGTGAGGTTCTGGCAAAGTTGAAAGTTTCCTCGCCGCCAGTAGTAGTGTTTCTTTATGCGCATAATAGTGGAACCTGACAATAACATCCTTTGGGACTTCGGTTGATAAGCGAGCCGGGCGCGGTAGTCTATGCATCCGGTCGTAGGCCCATGCTGAGTCGGGCAGGCTCGGGACTAGAGACTTGCACAGGGAAAGAATGTAAGCAGGCATAGCATCGCTGGATACATCATCCGGTATGCCTCTAAAACGCACATTTTGTCTTCTAGACCTGTCTTCCATGTCCGCCATTTTGGTTTTCAGCATTGCGTTTTCTTCCGAAAGTACCTGGAGTTTGTCCGCTATGTCATTGTGGGCCGCACATAATTCATCCGTTTTGTTTTCCAGGTTATTCGTTCTTTCACCTAAGTTGGAGATTTCTTTGTGCAGTTCACCAGTTATGCGATGAAAATCGGCTGTTATTGTCGCCCGGAGTTCTTGCAGCATTTTGTGGAGGCCGCGCTCCGTAACCGGGCCCTCTGAGTACTTGGTAGTGTGCGTTTCGTAGTCAGACTGGCCATCCGACAGGTTAAGCGCATCGTCGCCATCTTGGGTTTCTTTGCGTCGCTCAGATCTTTTCGTTCTGGCCGTTTCAGAGAGTTTTAGTTGTTTAGTTGAGGGCATGGTGTGCCTGTGCATTCGCTACGGCAGGGCAGGTGAGTTTTATCAAGTTTTATCGATAAATGCTGTGAATAAAGTAGCTTTTAGGTCGGGATGTTGGCGGAGCTCCTAAGCCATGCGACCGCTCTCACCGGAAGTCAGACACGCCCCCCCTGGATATAGCTGTTTACATCAACTTTTTTGAAAAAAAGTTCTCGTTTTGATGTAGTTATCTTCTATGTAGATTTCTAGATCTAAAAAATGAATATTCTTGTTACTAATTTCTTGAGTTAATACAATATTCCATTCATTACTATTTAAAAAGTTTAAAAAGGCTAAAACTTCAGATTTTTCTCCCTTCCAAATAAAAAAGATATCATCAATATATCTTTTGTATAGGACCAGGTTCGCGCTCCAGTCATGCGAAGAGTACACAAACCTATTTTCCCAATAGGCCATGAACAAATTCGCATAACTGGGCGCGAACCTGGTCCCCATAGCTGTACCCCTGCGTTGTAGATAATACTCACCCTCGAACCAAAAAAGTTATGGCGGAGGATAAACAAAATCCCCTCCATTATAAAGTCCACCTGGTCCGAGGGATAAAGTGCCGACATCTCTAAAAAATAGCGGGTAGCCTCACAACCTAATTGGTGGTCGATACAGGTATACAAACTAGTGACATCACAGGTCACTAAGATAAATAATGAATAAAAAGAAAAAATACCATCGAGATTTAAATGATTATGCTAACAATTGCATCCGAAAAAAACCAAGAGCATCCAAACTGAAAAAATCTAAAACATATGCCCAAAAGCAATATGGGACTAATTACCATCAAGTCCCAAAATCACCTGTAGAGAGATCCCCTAAAAGAAACTATCAAACTCAGGAGTGGGTGGAAGTAAAGAGGAGAAATAGATATAAAAGAGAGGATCAATATAGAGATAGACCTATTCAACAGGAGTTTGAAAGATATGAAAGACCACCCACACCACGCATAAGGGTAGAACGAAGGGAGCCTGATAGGTCTGTGAAACCATTGAGTTCACAGAGAAATGAAATCTCCACACATAATCGTTTTGAACCCATTAGAAATATGAGAGAGAATGGAGAAAGGTCTTTTTTAGAAAAAAACTGGAGAGGACCAAATGTAAGAACCCCTATAGCAACCAAAAGGAGACACTGGGATATAGAAGAAGGGGAAATAGAGGAGGGAAGAAACTGGAAAGATCAAAAAGGAAAGCTGATGAGGAGATAAAGATTTTTAATCTATCTAAAAAAAATTTTAAACCCAGCTCACATTAGGATTTTAAATAAAGGTCTAAAATTCGCACCTAGCTGTACCCTAAATAAATTTGAGACATATAAAGACTTAAATAGGTTCATGAGAAAACTATGTTTAAATTTTTTTTTAATAATAGACCAACTAATTAAATAGAGCCTACAAATACCCCGACCCGAGAATATAAGCATACTGACCTTAAACCAATATCAAAATGTTATCCTATTCATTTAAAATCTAATAGTATGAAAGTATTTGAAAGGGCATGCATTAAAGATATGAAGGAAATGAAACCAAATAAAAAGAATAACCTTACTATTCAAGAAAAAAATGCTATGGAGGACTTAAAGAAAGATGCCACTATAGTCATTAAACCGGCTGATAAGGGCGGGGGGATAGCCATTATGGATAGAGACACTTATGTTAAGGAGATATATCGCCAACTAAGTGACACAGGTACCTATCAAAAACTTGATAAAAATCCTCAAAATGATATAAAGAAGAATTATGAAATATATCTCAACCAAGGATTAAATAAGGGCATCCTTACCCAAAAAGAGCAAGCCTTTTTAAACATCAGTATGCCGCGCATACCAGTTATCTACATATTACCTAAACTACACAAAAATATGCAAGACCCCCCGGGTAGACCCATAGTCTCCGGTGTAGGGTCATTGTTGTCTAATTTATCCAAATATGTACATACTCACCTTCAGCCCATTGTTAAAACCAATACTTCATACTTGAAAGACTTTATGAGCTTATTACAAATATTAAATGGTTTTAAATGGGAGGAAGATTTTATCTTAGTGACCTGTGATGTCACTAGTTTGTATACCTGTATCGACCACCAATTAGGTTGTGAGGCTACCCGCTACTTTTTAGAGATGTCGGCACTTTATCCCTCGGACCAGGTGGACTTTATAATGGAGGGGATTTTGTTTATCCTCCGCCATAACTTTTTTTGGTTCGAGGGTGAGTATTATCTACAACGCAGGGGTAAAGCTATGGGGACCAGGTTCGCGCCCAGTTATGCGAATTTGTTCATGGCCTATTGGGAAAATAGGTTTGTGTACTCTTCGCATGACTGGAGTGCGAACCTGGTCCTATACAAAAGATATATTGATGATATCTTTTTTATTTGGAAGGGAGAAAAATCTGAAGTTTTAGCCTTTTTAAACTTTTTAAATAGTAATGAATGGAATATTGTATTAACTTAAGAAATTAGTAACAAGAATATTCATTTTTTAGATCTAGAAATCTACATAGAAGATAACTACATCAAAACGAGAACTTTTTTTCAAAAAAGTTGATGTAAACAGCTATATCCACACAGAGAGCTGCCACCACCAACCGTGGTTGGAGAATATTCCAAGGGGACAGTTTCTAAGGCTCAAACGGAACTGTACCGACTTGGAGTCTTTTGACAACCAGGCAGACACTCTGAAACAACAATTTTTAAATCGTGGATATAAGCTAGAAAAATTGAATTATGATATAAACAAAGTCAGAGACTTAGATAGGACTTCCCTTCTGAAATACAAACCGACTAAAACCAAAGACAAAACAGATTCTACTATACCACTTATTTTTAATTATAGTAAGGATCAGAAACAATTAAAACGAATTTTAAATAAGAATTGGCACATTCTACAACAGGATCTAGAAATCCAACCGTTCATAGATAATAGACCAAAATTGGTATTTAGGGGAGCCAAAAGTCTTAAAAACATATTGACTTCAAGTTATATAGATGTTACCAATACCAATTTTTTAGAATCCTTTAAAGATGGAAAAAAGGGATTCTTTTATTGTGGTGAATGTATGGGCTGCAAAAATCACAAACCCCTAAATCGTAAAATTGAGAATTTTAAGTCTAGGGGAGGTAACCCTATGTATAAGATAGATTAGTTTATTTCCTGCCATTCAAAAAGTGTCGTTTATCTGCTCACGTGTCCTTGCGGGCTCCAATATGTTGGGAAAACATCCAGGTGTCTTAAGACAAGGATACGTGAGTATATTTATAATATCAGGAGGGGATTTTTAAAACACAATGTATCATTACATTTTTTAAAGTGCCATGGAGGAGACCCCTCCGGACTTCAATTTGTTGGCATACAAAGGACGGAAGCCCATTGGAGAGGAGGGGGTCTGGAATCGACGTTGAGCTGCTGCGAGATGAAGTGGATATTTAATCTGGACACTTTGTCTCCCAGCGGACTCAACGTCGATTTTGAGTTGACAGCACTTATCTGATTTTGTAAATTCCACTCCTTTTATATTTTCTATTTTTTATTCTCAGTTTTTTAAAAAGTAAATAAAAATCCTTTTTTATTGATAATTTTTATTAAATATTAGTGATTTTTATCAATATTAATGATCTTTTACTAACAATCTTTGTCTCCTCTTTTACAGATGTAGTACACATCTTCCCCTTTTGTGTAAAATCTCCTTTTAAAATTAGACATCTATTATTCACCTGTAGAAGTGTGTTTCACTTTAAGGGGATTATCCTCCTAATATTATGGATATGTTATTTTTGATGCAAATGTGCTATATGTAGCACTATTTTATGTATAAACATGTTTTTTAAGTATATCTTTGTATTGAAATGTATAATAAATGTATATGATATTTTATATTGAAATTTTCTGTATGTAGTGGCACGTGACCAGACGAATGGTCACATGACACGGATGCACAATGAACCCGGAAGTGAAGAAAAACGCTGCGAAAACGGCGCCAAATTCAAAGGAAGGACCACTATTTGAACGAAAGAAAGGCAACAGCAACCACACACTTTGACAAAGACCTGGAGGTCGAAACGCGTTAGTGCTGTGGAAACCTACTTATGTTATTTTAGCTTATTTTATCTCTTGTATTGTATCCAGTAAAGCTTTATTTACCTTTACCCAATTGGATATCCTGAATTATTGAGAGGCTGGAAAAAGAGCTATCCTGGTGGGGAGTCTGAAAGCCTGAATAAGCTTATTATTCACCTGCCATTGAAGTCAGAGCCAGCTCTATGTGGCTCTGCATACTGTGAGTGACCCATTACCCTCTTTTTATTGAATTTCCTTTTAAAACAGTGTTACACTATATATATATGTTTTTATTATAGGAAAATCATCGTACTAAGTATACCATATTGTGTGTATATTTTGCTTGCACCCCCCTTACACTTCTTTCTTTCACTGTATTTGGAGTGCCATTTAGTGATTTTAGGCACTGGGGGTAGTTGCTTACTTTTAAAGCGCCAATCCACCATTTCTGTGTTGTGTTTGTATTATAGAGGTGTATTTATAAAGAATGCCCTGCATTGATGCAGAAAGGTAAAATAAAAAGTTACGATGGCTGAGGGGACATTTAAACCTTGCCATTTGTCGTCTTGTGATTAATACGGTTATGGCGTGATCACACTCAGAAAGTGAGATGCTTTTTAAAAGTTCCTTAGGATCCTTGTAAGAAACAGGAAGGCAAAATCTGACGAGGATTGTGATGTATTGCAATGTCATGAGCTGTGCTTTGACATGAAAAGGATTGTCTATAATAAGAGATATCCATTTTCAAATTTCAGAAGCCCAACACATCAGAAAGACAATTAACAAAATATTAAAGAAGCATACAAAAATGAATTTGTGCCACTATAGGAACAATCTGCTTCCCCTCCCACCCATCCACTTCCGGCAATATAATGGGTTAAATTACCCTTTAAACACTGATTCGAGCATCAATGTCTCTTGGCGCCGTCTTCGGTTTCGTCCATCACTGACATCAGCCAATCGGGGGAACCTAAAGAGCATGTGCAGCGTGTTTCTCTAAAACTCATTACATACATTCCATTGTTTTACAGGGAATTGGGACAGTGACCCCAGACCCTGTCAATGAGATGAAATGGTCTGAGTGCCTAGAGTGTCACTTTAAGAGATGTAAAAAAAACAAGCACATCAACTAAGCATAACCACATAAATATTTTATTATCAAGATATCTGTAAAAATCATAAATATGCTAAATATTTTTAAATATATTGTTGCCTAGTGACTATATAAATATAGTTATACAAATATAAAGTAAAGCAGTTACCTCATAAGGCATCTAGTGATCACTAGACAAGTGTCCTCGTTTCTTGCTGAACTGAATGTTATCCAAATTTGGACAAATTCAGCAATTCCTACACAATGACACTAACCAAAAACAAAATAATTTGGAACATATCGATACAAGAATGTTCAGATCCATTCCTTTCTTTTTATCTGGATAGCAAATTATGGACTTGTCTATTAAGCCACTGAAACATAACAATTAAGAAAGGGGCTTTTCCCCCTTAATTTTGACTTTTCAGCTGTTAGTAGCTTTCTAATTTGGCATCCTTACATAAGGGATAAGGGAGCTGTTGTGTTTAGTAGATAACTCCCTAATCAGTTATCCTTAAAATGCCAACCTCACATAAGGGTACCATTAGGAAGTTATCTTTTAAACAGCTGCCTGAAAGGTTAAAAGAAAAATGTTTTCTTCTACAAAAATATTTTTTTTTGTAGTAAACCCAGCAGCTCCCTAATGTGTTACCCTTAATTATGACAATCCCTTGTTAGGATGCCAAATTATGAAGCTATTTACCAAACAGCTCAAATGTGAAAATTAAGAAAAAAAATATTTTCTAAATGTTGCTGTTTAATTAGTATGGTAGACATAGATAAGCCTCTAATGTGATACCTTTAATTATGGCAATCCCATACGGGTAAGGATAGCAAATTATGGAGCTATATTTACTAAACAACTGAAGTAACAAAATAAAAATAAAATAAAATAGAGTAAATTAAGGAAAATATCTTTCAGGCAACAGTTTAATAGAGAGCTCCCTAATAGTATTGGTACGTGAGACTGACATTTAAGGATACAAAATTAGGGAGCAATCTACTAAACACAGCAGCTACCCTTAATTATGGCAGTCCCACGTTAAGATATGAAATTAGGGAGCTATCTAATAAACATCTGAAAGGTGAAAATTGCATTTAAAAAGCCATTTTCTTAATTTCGCTTTTTGAGTTGCTATTTGTTAAACAACTCAAAATTAAGGGGGAAAAAAACCTTTTCTTAATTTTGCGGTTTCAGTTGCTATCGCTATACAACTGAAAATACAAGCTTGTCCCTAATTTGGCACCCTTAATCTTGGCAATCCCATAACAAATGAAGAAGATAGCTACTAAACAACTAAAAGGCAAAAAAAGGGAAAGGAGCAAAAATAGAAAAAGATCTTTCAGGCAACTGTTTAAGTGATAACTCCCGAATGGTACCCTTATGTGAGATTGTCATTTTAAGGATTTCTAATTAGGGAACTATCTACTAAACATACTAGCTTCCTATTTTGGCACCCTTAATTATGGCAATCCCATGTAATGATAACAAATTAGGGAGCTATCTAGCAATGACCTAAAAAAACCAAAAAAAAAAGCTTTATTAATTTTGATATTTCAGGCAGCTGTGCAGTATATTTATATCTGATTTGATGCCCTTATGTGGGATTGTGGAGCTATCTACTGTTTTGGTATCCTTTGGGAGAATGGGAATAATTGCATCCAAGCTTTGTTTGGGTTTCGAAATTCCATTCTGAATCAATCATTTCTGAATTTCAGATAACCCAATTAGGTGCAACCAAACATGTTATATATTACTATTAGATATTGATACCCTTTATGTATGTATAACACAATATTACATATTAATAAAATATTTAAAATGGGAACATTACTTAGTTATATGGTAAATGGTGAGCTTTGGCTGAAAACTAAACCTTTGCAAAATTAGGTCTGCTGAGACAATGACCTTAACTCTTTCACTAGCAAGCACGTTTTGTTTGAAAAATATTAGCATAACATTTATTTGAAACAAGAGATGCACAGCTAGTTAGTACATGTTTGTGTATGTTGTAGATTGCTTGTCAAACTTACACAAATTATGTAAACATACACAATTGGAATTTGTTATTTATTCAGTCATCTTTTATAGAGTGTTTAGGTAAAGGAACATTTTAGCATTATACAGTATGTCAGTATATCTGCCAAAACTTCAGGTTAAATGTATTTTTATTTCGCTTGTTAAATTCTTTTGGGGAACTTCACACATAATGTATATTGCACTTCAGTAGAAATCCCAGAATTCTATTCTGCTACTTCTGCTGTGTATAGCAAGATCCCACGTATATACCTTTGCCAGATTTTATAAGTTATAGGGTCAAATTCCAAACTGGCCAATTTTATTTTCATGCCTATTGCAGGACTGTTTCACTAGTGACGGTCCAGTAATAGCTGGGTCATACCACAGTCACCAAGATTCAAGTTATGGTAGGAATTTAAAGAGTCACTGCAACCAGTACATTGGTCATAATTATTCGTAGTAATGAAAACAACATACAGAATACATTACAAAGTTCCTTGGAAATCCTATCATAACAATTATAGTTTTGTAACTTCCTACCTGAACAAAAAGTTTATTTTCTAAGGAGTGGTGCAGGTCATAAACACCTGCTCATTTCCAGTAATGCAGAAATGATTCATTTCCTTGATTCATATTTCCTTGTTAAATTTAAGTCCTTTGCACATTGTTTGCACAACTAATTTTTAAATTAATAATACTGCATGGTTATAAAAATTTAGAGTAAAGTGGGTAAATGGTGAGAGATGATAATTTAGTTTTTTTGTAAATATAATTTTTTATTATTTTCAATGTTCATAGAACAACATGTGGCATCAAGCAAGGTTGGGACACACAGGTCCCTACTATTACGTTTGATATCAGCTAATAGGCTATTAAAGCCAGGTATTGTTCCACCTTGCAGATTGTCAAAGTGTTAGGGGCAGTATGCTGTTAGGGGCCAACGGTGATTCACAGCGATATCTTGCTGTGTGGTTCATTGACTATATTCGCCCACACTTTCCTCTGAATCCCGAAGTAATTGACTGTTTGGACCTGGGTAGTTTCATGATAACGATTTTTTCCTCCCCCTAAGTATTTAATCGTCATCCTTTGCCTATGGGGGTCTAATATTTAGCCATTTGGCAATCTGTTCCCAGTATTCCGCACAGTCTTTTCTCAGATTAGCCTCTGTATTGTATTGACGATATTTAGAGGCTTTCAATTGGTGAACGTCTATCACTTAGCAAACTCGTTTTTCTGTGACTTTGTAATCATTATTTCAGTTCATTTTTCTCTAAGCTATTCAGCACTTTTCGTTATATTATTCTCCTTAGATAGAACTAAGTACTATAGCTCCTGTCACAAGTTAACTATAAACTGCAACATTGTATTGTTGCAGTCTGAATCTACCGGAGGTACTCTGAAAACTTTTGAACAGGTCCTCTGTGTTTGCTATATGTTTTGACATCTGTATCTACTATTCATATTTAGATCAAGTACGTAACCATTATGCATATATCTATTTTAAACTATTAATAGGTATTATCACCTTAACGTTGCAATATTTTTTACCATATTATATTGCAACTATCTATTTTTCATGTTGATTTATTAAATTGCTTATCATCGATTTCCATTTTTGATATATACAGCACTATATGTCTAATTTAACCAATTTATTAAAAGTTATTTCTTAATTTTACTCAGAGCACTCAACTGTTCTATTTTTTTTCATTACTACCTTGGTAGTTTTTTGTGGGTTAACCCCACTATGAGTGTTTCCTTATAGCTTCCATCCCTTCCCCCTTATTGCTCCTGTAAACACGTTTAGGCAGGAATCAGACTAAAATCATTAAGCTGTTTTTGTTAGTCATATTCTAGCATGAGTTCATCAGTGACTCTTAAGTCACAAATACCTTTAGATAACGATATCGGCATTCTCCGTTTACCTAATTAATTGGCAGTGAACAAGTAGAAACTTTTGCTAAATATTAAATCAGAGGGATTTAGGAGAAAGGAATGAACATATAGACTTAAAAGTAGTTAGTAGTGATGTGCCGAACTGTTCGCAGGCGAATAGTTCCTGGCGAACATAGCGTGTTCACGTTCGCCACCGCGGGCGAACACATGCGCGGTTCGATCCGCCCCCTATTTGTCATCATTGAGCAAACTTTGACCCTGTGCCTCACGGTCAGCAGACACATTCCAGCAAATTAGCAGCAGACCCTCCCTTCCAGACCCTCCCACCTCCCTCCCAGCATCCATTTTAGATTCATTCTGAAGCTGCATTCTTAGTGAGAGGAGGCAAAGTGTAGCTGCTGCTCATTAGATAGGGACATTGATAGCTAGGCTAGGGTATTCAGTGTCCACTACAGTCCTGAAGGACTCATCTGATCTCTGCTGTAAGAACAGCACCCCAAAAAGCCCTTTTTAGGGCTAGAACATCAGTCTCTTTTTTTTGTTTTTTTTTTCTGTGTAATGTAATTGCAGTTGCCTGCCTGTCTGCCAGCTTCTGTGTCAGGCTCACAGTGCATACTGTGCCCATTTGCCCAGTGCCACCACTCATATCTGGTGTCACAATAGCTTAAGCTTGACATTTAAAAACAAAACATTTTTTTTCACTGTAATAGATTGAGGAGCAGTTAGTTGTCTGCCAGCTTCTGTGTCAGGCTCACAGTGGATACTGTGCCCACTTGCCCAGTGCCACCACTCATATCTGGAGTCACAATAGCTTAAGCTTGCATTTAAAAAAAATGTTTTTCACTGTAATAGATTGAATAGCAGTTAGTTGTCTGCCAGCTTCTGTGTCAGGCTCACAGTGGATACTGTGCCCACTTGCCCAGTGTCACCACTCATATCTGGTGTGACTATAGCGTGCCTTTAAAAACAAAAAAAGTGTTTCACTGTAAGCTAATAGCAGTTTGATGTCTGCAAGCGTCTGGGTGTCAGGCCTTCAGCGTGTGTTCTTCCAACCTCAGCAAGTGTACTTTGCCACTCATATCTGGTGTCTGTATAGCGTGCTTTTACAAAGAAAAAACGTTTTTCAGTGTAAGCTAATAGCAGTTAGTGTCCTTAAAGCGGGTGTCAGGCCTTCAGCGTGTGCTCTGCCAACCTCAGCAAGTGTACTTTGCCACTCATATCTGGTGTCTGTATAGCGTGCTTTTACAAAGAAAAACGTTTTTCAGTGTAAGCTAATAGCAGTCAGTGTCCTTAAAGCGGGTGTCAGGCCTTCAGCGTGTGCTCTTCCAACCTCAGCAAGTGTACTTTGCCACTCATATCTGGTGTCTCTATAGTGTGCTTTTACAAAGAAAAAACTTTTTCAGTGTAAGCTAATAGCAGTCAGTGTCCTTAAAGCGAGTGTCAGGCCTTCAGCGTGTGCTCTGCCAACCTCAGCAAGTGTACCTTGCCACTCATATCTGGTGTCTTTATAGCGTGCCTTTACAAAGAAAAAACGTTTTTCAGTGTAAGCTAATAGCAGTCACTGTCCTTAAAGCGGGTGTCAGGCCTTCAGCGTGTGCTCTGCCAACCTCAGCAAGTGTACTTTGCCACTCATATCTGGTGTCTCTATAGCGTGCCTTTACAAAGAAAAATAACCCTGTTATAGGTTGAATAGCAGTTAGTTGTCTTCAAGCGGGTGTGTCAGGCCTACAGCGTGTACTCTGCAGACCTCTGCCAGTGCACATTGCCACTCATATCTGGTGTCACAATAGCGTGCATTTAAAACCCAAAAATGTTTTCACTGTTATAGATTGAATAGCATTTAGTTGTCTTCAAGCGGGTGTCAGGCCTACAGAGTGTACTCTGCAGACCTCTGACAGTGCACATTGCCACTCATATCTGGTGTCACAATAGCATGCATTTAAAACCCAAAAACTTTTTTCACTGTTATAGATTGAATAACAGTTAGTTGTCTTCAAGCGGGTGTTAGGCCTACAGCGTGTACTCTGCAGACCTCTGCCAGTGCACATTGCAACTCATATCTGGTGCCACAATAGCATGCATTTAAAACCCAAAAACTTTTTTCACTGTTATAGATTGAATAGCAGTTAGTTGTCTTCAAGCGGGTGTCAGGCCTACAGCGTGTACTTTGCAAACCTCTGCCAGTGCACATTGCCACTCATATCTGGTGTCACAATAGCGTGCATTTAAAACCCAAAAACTTTTTTCACTGTTATAGATTGAATAGCAGTTAGTTGTCTTCAAGCGGGTGTCAGGCCTACAGCGTGTACTTTGCAGACCTCTGCCAGTGCACATTGCCACTAATATCTGGTGTCACAATAGCGTGCATTTAAAACCCAAAAACGTTTTTCACTGTTATAGATTGAATAGCAGTTAGTTGTCTTCAAGCGGGTGTCAGGCCTACAGCGTGTACTCTGCAGACCTCTGCCAGTGCACATTTCCACTCATATCTGGTGTCACAATAGCGTGCATTTAAAACCAAAAAACTTTTTTCACTGTTATAGATTGAATAGCAGTTAGTTGTCTTCAAGCGGGTGTCAGGCCTACAGCGTGTACTTTGCAGACCTCTGCCAGTGCACATTGCCACTAATATCTGGTGTCACAATAGCGTGCATTTAAAACCCAAAAACGTTTTTCACTGTTATAGATTGAATAGCAGTTAGTTGTCTTCAAGCGGGTGTCAGGCCTACAGCGTGTACTCTGCAGACCTCTGCCAGTGCACATTTCCACTCATATCTGGTGTCACAATAGCGTGCATTTAAAACCAAAAAACTTTTTTCACTGTTATAGATTGAATAGCATTTAGTTGTCTGCAAGCGTCAGAAACTCACCCCTTTGCCCGGCGTCTGACACCTGGCTTGTCTGAACTATTAGCCCGCCAGCTTTTACCATACAAGCTGGTGGAGTCTGAGGCGTTCAAAACATTTTTAGCTATTGGGACACCGCAGTGGAAGGTATCCGGCCAAAATTTCTTTGCACAAAAGGCAATCCCCAACCTGTACTCGACTATGCAAAAGGAAGTAATGGCATGTCTGGCACACAGTGTTGGTGCAAGGGTCCATCTGACCACTGATACCTGGTCTGCAAAGCATGGTCAGCTGAGTATATCACCTACACTGCGCATTGGGTAAACCTGCTGACGGCTGCCAAGCATGGAATGCGTGGCTCTGCAGAGGAGTTGGTGACACCGCCACGACTTGCAGGCAGGCCTGCTGCCACCTCCTCTGCTCCTCCTACTCCATCCTCTTCCATAACCTCCTCGGCTGATTCCTCTTCTGCTGCTGCGTCTTGCTCCACATCAACGGCACCCCCCCAGCTCCCCAGGTATTATTCCACATCCCTATTCTGCTCTGTGTCAGTTTGTATCAAGGATCCTTAGGATAGGTGTCAATCCATACCTGCCAAGTGACCCTATGTAGGGGGAACAGTCCCTATTCTGCTCTGTGTCAGTGTGTATCAGGGGCTTTGAGGACAGGTGTCAATCCATATCTGCCAAGTGACCCTATGTAGGGGTAACAGTCTCTATTCTGCTCTGTGTCAGTGTGTATCAGGGTCTCTGAGGACAGGTGTCAATCCATACCTGCCAATTGACCCTATGTAGGGGGAACAGTCTCTATTCTGCTCTTTGTCAGTGTGTATCAGGGATCCTTAGGATAGGTGTCAATCCATATCTGCCAAGTGACCCTATGTAGGGGGAACAGTCCCTATTCTGCTCTGTATCAGTGTGTATCATGGTCTCTGAGGACAGGTTTCAATACATATCTGCCAAGTGACCCTATGTAGGGGTAACAGTCCCTATTCTGCTCTGTGTCAGTGTGTATCATGGTCTCTGAGGACAGGGGTCAATCCATATCTGCCAAGTGACCCTATGTAGGGGGAACAGTCCCTATTCTGCTCTGTGTCAGTGTGTATCATGGTCTCTGAGGACAGGTTTCAATACATATCTGCCAAGTGACCCTATGTAGGGGTAACAGTCCCTATTTTGCTCTGTGTCAGTGTGTATCAGGGGCTTTGAAGACAGTTGTCAATCCATATCTGCCAAGTGAAAAATGTAAGCGTCTTCTGGGTTGGGAGAATTACGGCCATCAAGATTACTTACTACCAAAGATTACTTATATAATGCATTGTGTTCCAATTTAATGCCCCATGTACATTATCAATCAACTGGTATGTTTAATAAATTTTGTAGAGGAGGAATAGCGTATCCAGATATTAAGAAATACCAAGAATCCACTTTATTAACCCATATGATAAGATGGATGGAGAAGGAAAAAAATTTAATTGGTCCCAGATAGAGAATTATTGTTTCATATTCTCTTGCACTTTCTGCCTCCGTGCGTATACCTAATTCCTTTCATGTATCTTTGCTTAAGCCTCTTATCTGTAATAGGTATACTGTCCCTTTTGTCCCTCTTCCTCCTTTGGTTATTGATGGATGGGAGGAGTACAAAGTCTCCTCTATAATTGATTCCAGATTTTCTTTGCAGTACCTGGTTGATTGGAAGGTGTTACGGTTGCCCCCGGCTTGCTGGGGGTTTGATCGCTTTGGATATCCTGGTTCCCGAATCCAGAGAGACGAACGCTGCTTCAATCGGCAAAATCCTGCAAGTGAAGAATCATAACACTAGCTAGAGCACAGCTAGCATACCCTATTCCCTACAAAATGAGACGAGGCTGCAATTTGAGGGTAACACGAACCAGTGGCGGATCCAGGGGGGGCAAAAGGGCAATTGACCCCCCCCCGAGATTCTCCCCTGCCGGCTAATGCAGGGCTGGCATTGTCCAAGTGCCAGCCCTGCAATGTGCCTGTGGACCGGGGAAGGAGATCAGAGATCAGAGATCTCCCTATACGGTCCACAGGAACAGTGCAGGCAGCCGGCAGGGGAGGGAGTGAGAGAGGACCCGGGAGCACTTACCACGGCAACGCTCCAAATCTCGCGAGAGTGAACTCTATCCCTGGAGTGCGGGCTAGAGTTCACCTCACCAATGGAACCACCAGGGAATCCCCACCGGACCACTAGGGATCCAGAAATATCCCCCTCCTCCCAGTAAAGGTAACAAGGGAGCGGGGACATAAAGTATATTTATTTTATTAAATAAAATAAAAAATAAAAGCCTCCCTACCCTCCTTCCCCCCATACAAACACTGCCCCACAAACACTGCCCCCATACACACACTACACACACTGCCCAAATACACACACTACACACACTGCCCCACAAACACTGCCCACCATACACACACTACACACACTGCCCCACAAACACTGCTCCCATACACACACACACTACACACACTGCACCACAAAAACTAAACCACAAACACTGCCCCCCATACACACACTGCCCCCATACACACACTGCCCCCATACACACACTGCCAAACAAACAGTGCCCCCCCACACACTGCACACCCATACACACTGCCCCCATACACACACTGCACAAAAAACACTGCCCCCCCACACCCATTGCACACCCATACACACACTGCCCCACACACACACTGCCCCCATACACACACTGCCTCCATGCACACACTACACACACTGCCCCACAAACACTGCCCCCATACACACACTGCCCCACAAACACTGCTCCCATACACACACACTACACACACTGCCCCACAAACACTGCCCCCATACACACACTGCACCACAAAAACTATCCCACAAACACTGCCCCCCATACACACACTGCCCCCCATACACACACTGCACACCCAAAATTAAAAAGTTAAAAAAAATTTACAGGCCAATGTACCGTTCTCTGCACTGTCAACAAGCAATGCCGATGTCAGGAAACTCATTATAGACACACATAATTACCTGAGAACATTAGTTAAACCATCTGCAAGCAACATGTTAAAAATGGTAAGAACATCTTGCATTTAACATATCTATTTTATCTGTCTATCTATAAATTATTATTTTTTCTAACAAGCATGATAATATACAAATTCATGAAATGTATGAAAAGGAATACATCATATTATCGTTTTCTCTCCAAATCTTTTCTGAGCATATCATTTACAGAAAAATGGCTTAATTAATGGCATTTAATAAATTATTAGAAATAGCAGCTTTTGCTTTGGAGTGTAACTCCCTGTATTCTCCACAACATTGCCACAACGTGCCCCTGGTTCAACTTATGATGACAACAACCAAGATACTAAAATATATTTTTACTTTGTCACTTGAAGAATCATAATAATGAATGATTTTCTAAACTTGCATTAAACCAAACACAGTTGTTAAAGGGTTTCTCCAGGCACGATGACCACTTCAGTAATTTTAAGTGGTCGTGGTGCCTGGAATCAATATGGGCAGTAGCAAATTTGCAGTGTTTAGCCCTTTTTCTGTCAAAGGTGTAACCCCATGTCTTTAGTCATCCCAGAACTCCTGGTGGGCTACTGTCTGTTCTATACAGGTACTCTCTGCCAATCTGAATAGAGAAGGGATCAGCATCCATCTTCTGCAGCTTTGCAGAAGCTGGATGTATGTGAACAGAGCTAGAAGGACCCTCAGTGCCTAGTGTAAGATACCAAAACATTTTGCAAAACATTTTATCCAATTACCGGGGAACTGGACCAGAGTATAGGCTAGGCTGTAGTCGTTATGATGTTTTAAGAAGAAGCATCTGTAAGTTGCTTTTTACATTATAATTAAGGTATATCTCTAATGTGTTGACATTAGTCAACCAAAGGTCTTCTTCTCCTATTGGAGTTTGTCTCTAAACACCAAATCTCAGATTGCAAAATGTGGGCAAACGTAGCAGACTGGAAGAATAATCCAGTCACTTATTATCACAACTTGCATGTTTTTGTATATTGACTTTGACAACAAAATGGAGTTTAGTGAATCAGTCCTGATGGGTTCTCAAAAAGAAAATGTTGGTTGAAATCTTAGTTCAAAAATTGATATAGGAGACTGATAAAGGAGAATTGAAGAATCTCTGTTAATTGCATCAAACCCATCCACATTAATGGCACTTGATGTTTTCTTTCTGCAATGAAAATGAAAGATGTGGCCTTTCAGTATACTATCTCTATGACTGATTCTTGACTTGTTCTTGATCCAGGTGTGGAATGATGCTGCAGCTCAGACAGCAGCAAGGTATGCCAGCCAGTGCATCGCTGGTCATAGTGCTCCAAATCTCAGAACAATCCCAAGTAAGTGACAATATGTCTTCAGTTATAGACTGAATGTAATGAAGTCATCAGTGCTAGCAACTCTGATAAAAACTATGCAACCTTGAAGCAAATGATCATGCATTTCCCTTATAGGGATTTAGAATATGTAGAAGCTCTGACTGGGAGTGAATTTCACACTCAGGCAGGAAACATTAAATAATAAATTCCTTATGTTCATCAGACTTACCTCTGTCATTCACAAGGGATCCGGCTCTCAAGAAACACAATAGCAGTTAAGGCATGAATTAGCCATTCTTGGACTAACAAAATAGTACAAAAATAAAGAATCATGATGCGCTATTAAGACCTAGAAATACTGACTTTTACAGCAGAACAAGATGACAATCCTACATAAAAAATACACAAAATTATTTTCAAAGTCTGTCATAACAAAGGTCATCATCACTTTGAAAAATTAATTATGTATTTATATGAAGTGTCATATTCAAATGCATACAGCAATAAAATCTAACTGTAACCATTTACATATTAGGGGATTCATGTAAACTGACATGCTGAGGTGGAAAACTGTAGAATAAAATTATTTTATTCCACATTTTTCGGCTCAGATACCAACTCAACAAAAGTTACGAACATTTGATTTCCAGATAACCCATCTAAGAAAAGAGAGATAAATATGACAATATATATTCATGAGAACACATTTTATTAGTCATGGTTAACTAGATAAAATTAACTGGCGATCTGGGGTTAACTTTACCGCATGATGGACCTGGTCCGTCATTCGGCGTTAACTGCTTCCCTGTCATGACGGACCAGATCCGTCATCCGTCAGGAAGGGGTTAACTAGATAAAATTCTCCAAGTTTGATGTATCTTAAGTTTGGTCATTTGGGCCTAAAACGTAAAATTCATTTTGAAATCACTGTTAATTTCCCGACAATTCACAGAATAAAGCTGATTGTGCATGTGCGGATGCATTTAAGGATACAAAAAAAACTAAAAAAAAATTTCCTTGTGCATTTTAGATTTCAATTGTGGTGAAAATATATTTCTATCAACATTTAAAGCCTCTTGGGATGATGTGCTTAAATCATTTTATAGTGAAGTTGTTGATTTTATATATGGGTATGGACCAAGACTTCCAAATATACAGACTGGTCATTATACACAGGTAAGTCCTACCATACAGAACATATAATCTGCGTTTAAAGTGTACATTAAATACAATTACATAAATATATACCTTTCAGTAGTGATATAGCATTGACTATGTTCACATTATACAGAGTTTTATAAGTGGGTGATGTATTCTAATGCAAGGTTGACCTGCAACAGTCACCCAGAACCTTGCCATAAAAACTCCTTGCGAAAGTCCATCATTTGGTAAACCTCTGCTCCTCTAATAAATCAAAGAGATACAATTCCAGAGACCTTTCATATCCTTTGTAATATTAAGGAACTTTTGAAATTACAAGGATAAGCCTGATGGGGTGCATTTTCCTAAACTATTAACATATTTGCCACCCAATGAGATAAATATACTGCATATCGGCTAATTCTACAGGAACATATAGTAAAGTGGAGATAGTGGGAATGTCTTTTTTTTTTTACCACATTTAAACAAATGTCTTTTTTTACCACATTTAAACACATCTCTCTCATATTAAAAGCAGAACTAATTTAATTATAGACTTAATTCTAATATTTTATATTGTTACAGCTTACGTGGGCCACTTCCTTTCAGGTTGGATGCGCTGTTGCCCAGTGCTCAAATGCTAAATACACATACAACTATGTCTGCCATTACTGTCCACCGTAAGTATTAATGAATAATTTCTGTCAGTAAAATCTTTGTCTTTTGTTTATCTTTATAATCTCTCGGTAATAATCATGTTGACCAATTATTATTTATGATAATTTTAGAGGAAACTTCAATAGCTCAATTGGCTTCCCATACAAAGCTGGAAAGGCATGTGGAGATTGCCCATCATCATGTGAAAATGGCCTGTGCAGTAAGTAATGAAATGCAACTGTTTTTCCATCCATCATTTCACACATCCATCTATCTTCTCTCTCTCTCTCTCTCTGTTTTTATCTTTCTTTGTCTGATTTATCTGTCTATACGTCTGTTTTTTTGTCTTTTCTGTTTTCTTGTCAGTCTGTTTATAGTAGAAGTTTTATAGTTCTCTGATGATATTATTATTCATGATATAAATTATTTGTTCATCTTTTTTTGCTGTTTTTTAAAATTAATTATTTTTTTTTTGTTTTCCAGCAAATCCTTGTCCCTTGCAGGACTGGTTTGCCGACTGCAAAGAATTTTATTTTGGACAAAAATGTGATGCAGACCTTGATAGAGATTGTCCTGCTACTTGCCGGTGCTCTAATAATCAAATAAAATAGCACTCTAGTATTTTTCCAGTTGCAAAAGTGTAACATAATTTATTATGTATTGTTTATGTATGATGTTACATCAATATTAATGTAAAAGAATATTATTTGCTACATGCCAGTATTATTATAATTAATTAATACAAAATATGGATTATATATATATCATATATGTAATGTATATGTAATATTGTATCCATGTTACCTGTTAAAATATGCAACAATTTAAAATGTTCCATCCTGTTTAAAGAAGCACCAGTATATTTATTATTATTATTATTATTATTATTACTATTACTATTACTATTATTATTATTATTATTATTATCAGTAATTTCTGATTGAAAACATTTATTTTCAAATAGTTGTTCATATACATATATATTAAATTAAACATTTGATCATGCATATTTATTTTAATAAAAACTATCAAACTGATTATGTGATGTTAAGTGTATTTTACTTGCTCTAAATCATTGAAATTAATTTTGTAATTAACTAATACCTAATTTATAACAACTTTTTAAGGCAAAAAAGGTAAATTTAGAAACTAGTGCTGAAAGAGGAATCACAATGCAGCAAAATAACATCTCTGTGCCTGTTGTTAAATAAATTCTCCCCATTCCACCTATATTGCATCTATTGCAAATAATAGTGCATACTGTTACTCATAATGGGAGGCTAGTGATACCCTGAAAAGGTCAGCCCATGCTCTCAACCAAACACCAGAATTAAAGACATTACTTTGCATATAGCTGCCAATCACAATAGGGAGAAGAGGGTGTGATAGGTAGCCAGGAACATAAGAACTGTGTTAAACTTTTTAACCCCTTAAGGACCGGACTTTTTTTGCAATGTTGTACATTTGCGACCAGGCATCTTTTTACACTTTTGTGGTGTTTGTGTTTAGCTGTAATTTTCCGCTCTCTCATTTACTGTTCCCATACAAATTATATATTGTTTTTTTCAGGACAAAAGGGGCTTTCTTTACATACCGTTATTTATATAATCTCATGTAACTGAATTTTAAAAAAATGAAAAAATATGATTAAAAATTGAAAAAAATACATGTTTTTTGACTTTTATGTGAAAAATCTTTTGTTCATCTACAAAAGCGAATGAAAAAAACTGCTAAATAGATTAAACATTTTGTCCTGAGTTTAAAAATACCCAGTGTTTACATGCTTTTTGCTATTTTTTTGCATGTTATAGGGCTATAAGTACAAGTAGGATATTGCGGTTTCAAAACATACATTTTTAAAATGTATCAATAGTGACATTGTAACACTATTATCTGTCATAAATCGCTGAATAACACCCCACATGTACATATTTTTTTTAAAGTAGACAACCCAGGGTATTCAATATGGGGTATGTCCAGACTTTTTTAGTAGCCACTTAGTCGCAAACACTGGCCAAAGTTAGCGTTCATATTTGTTTGTGTGTGAAAAAAGTAAAAAACTAAATTGAACGCTAATTTTGGCCAGTGTTTGTGACTAAGTGGCTACTAAAAAAGACTGGACATACCCCATTTGCAATACCTTGGGTTGTATTATTTTGCAAATGGTATGCCATCATGGGGGTAATTCTCATTCCTGGGCTACCATACGCTCTCAAAGGCAACGTAATCAACCTGGCCATTTTCAATGAAAAAATATTTGACCCATATATTTGACCCTGTAACTTTCAAAAACGCTAAAAAACCTGTACATGGGGGGTACTGTTATACTCA
Organism: Pelobates fuscus; assembly: GCF_036172605.1. Taxonomy (NCBI): domain Eukaryota; kingdom Metazoa; phylum Chordata; class Amphibia; order Anura; family Pelobatidae; genus Pelobates; species Pelobates fuscus. Next base: position 37,164,059 of record NC_086318.1, on the reverse strand, counting down.
GGAGACTTTGCTGAACACAAATATTAGTGTTTCAAAACTGGAAAATGTATCACAACAATTATATCATCAGTAAAAGTGCTGTTTGTGTGTGAAAAATTAAAAAAGTCACTTTCACTGACAATATCATCGCTGTGATATGATTTACTGTTTTGAATCACTAATATTTGTGTTCAGCGAAGTCTCCCGAGTAAAACAGTACCTCCCATGTACAGGTTTTAGGGTGTTGTAGAACGTTACAGGGTAAAATACAGTGCTAACAAATTAAATTTTCTGGACTTTCGACCTGGGTTGGCAGGCAGGTCCCTTAAATTGCAATCAATAAAATTACTTAATTATGTAAAAATATTACATAAATACACATGTAGAATTTAAATATATATGCATATTTATATATTTGAAGTCTACGTGTATATTTATATAATTATTTATGTAATTTTGTATATGGACATATGTATATTTCGTATTCTTTTTATTTATTTATATATACATAGATATATATATATACAATTTCATTCTAAAGTGAGATATTGAGGGAGCTCACACGAAGGGCGTCTTTCCTCCATGACAGCAAGGCCCCGCCCCCCGGAAGCTGCATTCTTAGTGAGAGGAGGGACAGTGTAGCTGCTGCTGATTTAATAGGGAAATCGATAGCTATGCTAGCGTATTCAGTGTCCACTACAGTCCTGAAGGACTCATCTGATCTCTGCTGTAAGGACAGCACCCCAAAAAGCCCTTTTTAGGGCTAGAACATCAGTCTGCTTTTTTTTCCCCTGTGTAATCTAATTGCAGTTGCCTGCTGCCAGCATGTGTGTCAGGCTCACAGCGTGTACTGTGCCCACTTGCCCAGTGCCACCAATCATATCTGGTGTCACAATAGCTTGCATTAAAAAAAAAAAACTTATTTGACTGTAATATAATAGCAGTCAGTTTCCTTCACACGTGTGCGTTTCAGGGTCTGCCAGGGCACAGTGTCACACCAGTGCAACTCATATCTGGTGTAACAGTAGTGTACATTTAAAAAAAAAAAATGTTTTGACTGTAATAGATTGAATAGCAGTTAGTTGTCTGCAAGCGTGTGTGTCAGGCCTACAGCGTCTACTCTGCCACCTTTTGCCAGTACACAGTGCCACTCATATCTGTTGTCACAGTAGCTTGCTGGCATAGTACCACTAATCAAAAAAAAAATGACAGGCAGAGGCAGGCCACCCTGCAGGGGCCGTCGTGGTCATGGTGCTGTGATTCCCTTTGGCCCTAGAATAATGCCCAGTATTCAGAGGCCACGTACCCTGAACTCGAAAAGTTCTGAGGACACAGTTGACTGGCTAACACAGGGCACCCAATCTTCTTCAGCTTCTGCTCAGAACCTTGACGCACCATCCTCCTCCAGGTTAGCTTCAGGCACCTCTCAAATTACCACTCGCCCGCCTGCCGCCACCACCAACACTAGCACCACAGCCGCTTCACTTGATCTGTCAGAGGAGTTATTTACACATCAGTTGGAAGAAATGAGTGATGCGCAACCATTATTGCCAGAGGATGTAGATAACAGGGATATGACTCAGTAAGGCAGCATTACACACATGGACGTACGGTGTGATGATAATGATGTTGTACCTGCTGCTGCTTCCTTTGCTGAGTTGTCAGATACAAGTGAAGCGGTTGATGATGACGATGCGTCCGTGGATGTCACGTGGGTGCCAGCTAGAAGAGAAGAAGAACAGGGGGAAAGTTCAGATGGGGAGACAGAGAGAAGGAGGAGACGAGTTGAAAGCAGGGGGAATTCGTCGCAAGGAGCTAGTGGCACCCCCTTGCCCAGCATCTGACAGCTGGCTTGTCTGAACTCTTAGCCCGCCAGCTTTTACCATACAAGCTGGTGGAGTCTGAGGCGTTCCAAAAATTTGTAGCTATTGGGACACCGCAGTGGAAGGTACCCGGACGAAATTTCTTTGCACAAAAGGCAATCCCCAACCTGTACTCGATTGTGCAAAAGGAAGTAATGGCATGTCTGGCACGCAGTGTTGAGGCAAGGGTCCATCTGACCACTGAAAACTGGTCTGCAAAGCATGGTCAGGGCAGGTATATCACCTACACTGCTCATTGGGTAAACCTGCTGATGGCTGCCAAGCATGGAATGCGTGGCTATGCAGAGGAGTTGGTGACACCGCCATGACTTGCAGGCAGGCCTGCTGCCACCTCCTCTACTCCTCCTTCTCCATCCTCTTCCATAACCTCCTCGGCTGTGTCCTCTTCTGCTGCTGCGTCTTGCTCCACATCAACGGCACCCCCCAGCACCCTAGGTACTATTCCACATCCCGGATACGGCAGTGTTACGCCGTCTTGGGGTTGACTTGCTTGAAAGCAGAGAGTCACACCGGACCAGCACTCCTGTCCGCCTTGAATGCAGAGGTGGATCAGTGGCTGACTCCGCACGAACTGGAGATCGGCAAAGTGGTTTGTGACAACGGAAGAAATTTATTGGCGGCATTGAATTTGGGCAAATTGACACATGTGCCGTGCATGGCACATGTGTGTAATCTGATCGTACAACGCTTTGTGCCTTTGTACCCAGGCTTACAAGATGTCCTGAAGCAGGCCAGGAAGGTGTGTGGCCATTCCACGCATTCCTACACGGCCATGGCGCACTTTTCAGATATCCAGCAACGAAACAACATGCCAGTGAGGCGCTTGATTTGCGACAGCCCGACACGTTGGAATTCAACACTCCTAATGTTCAACCGCCTGCTCCAAAAAGAAAAAGCTGTTAACGACTATATGTATGACCGGGGTGCTAGAACAGCCTCTGCGGAGCTGGGAATTTTTTAGCCATGTTACTGGTCGCTCATGCGCAATGCCTGTAGGCTCATGCGTCCTTTTGAGGAGGTGACAAACGTAGTCAGTCGCACCGAAGGCATCATCAGCGACATCATACCATTTGTTTTCTTCCTGGAGCGTGCCCTGCGAAGAGTGATGGATCAGGCCGTAGATGAGCGTGAAGAGGAAGAGTTGTGGTCACCATCACCACCAGAAACAGCCTTATCGGCATCGCTTGCTGGACCTGCGGCAATGCTGGAAGAGGATTGTGAGGAAGAGGAGTCAGAGGAGGAATATGGCTTTGAGGAGGAGGAGGAAGACCAACCCAAACAGGCATTCCAGGGTGCTCGTTGTCACCTATCTGGTACCCCTGGTGTTGTACGTGGCTGGGGGGAAGAACATACCTTCAGTGAGATCACTGAGGACGAGGAACGGGACATGAGTAGCTCGGCATCCAACCTTATGCAAATGGGGTCTTTCATGCTGTCGCGCCTGTTGAGGGACCCTCATATAAAAAGGCTGAAGGAGAACGACCTGTACTGGGTGTCCACGCTACTAGACCCCTGGTATAAGCAGAAAGTTCCTGAAATGTTACCGAATTACGGCAAGTCAGAAAGGATGCAGCAGTTCCAAAATCAATTAAAAAGTATGCTTTACACAGCGTATAAGGAAGATGTCACAGCACAACGGGAATCTAACAGGGGAAGAGGTGAAAGTAATCCTCCTCCTCCCACGACCACGCCGGCAAGGACAGGACGCTTTACAGACGTGTTATTGATGGAGGACATGCAGAGCTTTTTAAGTCCTACGCATCGCCACAGCCCTTCGGGGTCCACCCTCAGAGAACGACTCGACCGACAGGTAGCAGACTACATCGCCTTAATTGCCGATATCGACACTCTGAGGAGCGATGAACCCCTTGACTACTGGGTGTGCGGCTTGACCTGCGGCCTGAGCTATCCCAATTTGCGATAGAACTTCTGGCCTGCCCTGCTTCAAGTGTCCTGTCAGAAAGGACCTTCAGTGCAGCAGGAGGTATTGTCACTGAGAAGAGAAGTCGCCTATGTCAAAAAAGTCTAGATTACCTCACCTTTATTAAGATGAATGAGGGATGGATCCCGAAAGGACTGACAGTGTGCGATACATTCGACTAAAAAAGGCCTGATAAGGGGGACGTAACAGGGATTAAACTGATAAGAATAGTACTATTTAACATATCACTCCTATCTGGTGGCACATTAGATTACACGCGCAGTGCCCCAAATGTGAAGTAGGAGGACCAACCAAGCATCTTTTTCCATCTCCCGGTTCCTAAAATCGATGCCATATACACGTCCCCTGATAGGGGACGTAACAGGGATTAAACTGATAGGAATAGTACTACTTAACACACCTTATAATAACACAGAGAGAGGCAATGCAGAGAGAGGAGTCTGAAGAAGAGGAGTCAGAGGAGGAAGGTGGCTTTGAGGAGGTGGAAGACCAAACACAGCAGGCGTCCCAGGGGGCTTGTTGACACCTTTCGGGGACCCTTGGTGTTGTACGTGGCTGGGTGGAGGAAGAGACCTTTAATGACATCAGTGATGACAAGGAACGGGATATGGCTAGCTTGGTATCCAACCTTGTGCAAATGGGGAGTTTGCGGTTGTGCAAATGGACTGTTTGCGGTTGTTTGTGGTGCGTTAAACGGGGAGTTTGGTCTGTCACTGTAAAACGGGCGTAACCCTTACACTACCTGATCGATACAACATCATACCTGATGTTTTAAAGCACGTTATTCCAAACAATTTAGGAATGTTAGGTGATTTATGCCCTTTATGGATTAAAACCAGACTCTGCATCAACTATGTAATGTTCCATTGGAATTTTGCCATGGATTTCCCTCCGGCATGCCACAGGTGTTAGTCCCCTTGAAACAACTTTTCCATCACTATTGTGGACAGAAAGAGTCCCTGTGGGTTTTAAAGTTTGCCTGCCTATTGAAGTCTATGGCGGTTCGCCCGGTTCGCCCGTTCGCGAACATTTGCGGAAATTCGCGTTCGCCATTCGCGAATGGAAAATGTTATGTTCGCGATATCTCTAGCAGTAAGGCAACCCCTGGTTCTTTTTTTAAATCTAATTGGAAATATTTTTTAAGTAAATCATAGGTCCAGTACCATAATGGGTTTACCAATTTACTGTACCACCATATATGTAAAAAAGAATCATCCAAGCCTCCGCATCGCCAACAATGTGGAGTTTGGTCAGGATACATTTTTGAGAGCTTATGCTGAGTTAAATACCCTTTATACATTATTTTGTATTAGCACTCTATCAAGTTTAAGCAGTGTATGTTCTTTTTTATGTTTCTCAGAATATAACACCATTCATAATCGGTTATATCTAAACTTAAATCCTTTTTCCACTTATCAATACTATGTGGTGGTTTTTGTTCTGAGAGATTGCTTAAATTGGCTGCTTTGGAAGTTATTTTTTTTACTTTGGTGTAGTTAAAAATAGACAGAATTAATAATTAAAATGTGGATGTGTTTCCCAATAAAGCTTGGTTTAAAAAATTCTTAACTCTCAAATAAGAAAAAAGTTCATTATGTGGCAATTGTAATTTAGTTCTAATATCGACAAATGGTAGTAATTGATCTTTTTGACAAATATCCTTAATACTCAATTGATTTTTAGACCAGTTTTTAGGGAAATATCTTGTATATTATCTTACAAAACAGCCAAATGACATGTATTAATAACTTTTTGAGAAATGTTTAATCTTTTCTTCAGTATATCCCATGCCCAAAGTATTTGGGATAGTTTTGAAGATTTTGTTTTTAGTTGATCAGTGATTTTTCTTATTACTGTTTAACCATAAAAATATTTCCAATCTGTCTCGTCCAATTGCCTCTGATTCAATAACATATCACATATCCTTTTTATAGGACTCAACTTGTAATTTATAGACATGACCAGTAATATTAGAGAAATAAAAAAATGTAATATCGGGGTAATTTGACTATATATTTTTGTGCATATTTTCGAACTTGTCTTTGTTTTTTTACCTTTCCCAGTAAACAATTGAAAACTGGATTGGATCATAGCTAAAAAAATGGCTGGCATCTGAAGTGTCAACATTCTAAACAAATAGGACCATTTAGGAATGATACATGCATTTAATTATATTGATCCTAACGGACCAAGAAGATTCCAAAGTTCGTCATTCTTTAAGCTTTAAATTAGTATATTTTACAAGATTTAGAACATTTATTTCCATTGTATTCACAATCTTTATCGGGATCATTACCCCCAAGTAATTGAAGTTATCATTTGACCAAGTAAAATTATATTTATTTTTAAAATAAAGATCATGAGCCATATCAGTTAATGCAATAGATTTGGATATGTTCAGTTTAACGTTTGAAACTTCACTATATTTATTTATTTCTTGTAAATCTTGAGGTAAGGGAGTGTCAGGGGATGTTAAAGAAAGTACGATATCATCCGCATATAACGATATCATAACTTCTAATTTATTAGTTAAAACTCATTTTATCTTTTGATTCATTCTGATCTTAATGGCTAATGGTTCCAACGACAGTACATAAAGAAGAGGTGATAATGGACAGCTCTGTCTAGTTCCATTTCGGAAATCAAACCAGTTTGATACTATATTTACCCAATTGTTCTTGCCATTAGTTCAGAATAGAGAGCCATAATGGCACCGTGAATCCATCCAACAAAACCGAAGGAAACTAAAATAGCATCAAGGAAACTCCAGCTGACCCTGTCAAAGGCTTTCTCTGCATCCAATGACAGGGTCAGCATTGGAGTCCCTCGACGCTCCGATCCTTCCAGTATATTCAGAATTCTTCTGGTGCAACTTTGGGAGATCTGCCCGGTATAAAACCCAACTGATCCGGGTGAATAATTTTCTCGATAATCAATTTCAGTCTAGAAGCTATAATTGCTGCATATATTTTCATATCTATATTTATTAATTATATTGGTCTATAACTACCAACTTCCTTAGCATCTTTATTGGGCTTTAATATTGGTAAGAGATTAGCCTGTAATAATTCCTTCAGAGTTTTAGCTTTTTTGGCCATTTCATTGAAAAGAGACGTTTAAGGAATAGCTATTTCTTTTTTTATAATTTTGTAAAAGTAATTACTGTATCCATCCGGACCAGGGGTTCTAAATGGTTCCAATCTATCTATCTCTCTCTCGACTTCAGCAGAAGTGTACTCATAATTTAACAAATTAAGATCGAGGGTAGATAATTTAAGGATTTGTATGTCAGATAGATAATTATTTATATAGCTTACTGTAGAATTCATTGAACATTTTACCTGTTTTATCTGGGGAAGATTATATAACATCTTTATCCAACAATTTATTTACTCTGTTAACCATGTTGTATTTCTGTAGTTTTTTTGTTAGATTTTTGTTAGCTCTATTGCCCTGATAATAAGTGTTTAACCTTAGTTTGTTTATGATTTTATTCACCTTTTCTTCAGTCTTTATATTGATTTTGTTTTCTAGATCTGAAAGCTCCTTCTTTAATTGAATAGAAGGTTGTGTTTTATTTAATTTGGACACTTTATAAAATTGAATATATCTATTAGTCAGATTTGTATCTCTTATTTTTTTTTTTATTGTTTTTCCATTTTAATTAAATAGCCTCATATTACTGTTTTGTAAGTGGCTCATAATGTAGAGTTCAATATTTCAGGATTCGAGTTTTCTAGCCCAAAAAAAGAGATATGTTAATAATAGTCTCTTGGGATTGTCTTAATTTAAAGAGAGAGTCGTCTATTCTCCAAGTACTGAAACCTCTTGGAGCGGGCTTTCCTAATTCTATCAATAAAAGACTGTGATCTGTCCAAGTATTGTCGATTATTTGAATTTTATTAATATTACTTAATGTATTGGCCTAAACTAAACATAAATCAATACTTGAATAAGAATTGTGTACCTTTGACAAATGTGTGAAATCACTAACATCGGGATGCATAATCCGCCAGGTATCATATAAGCTATTTAGGTCGAATATGTTCATTAATTTCTTAGATTGTTTAATTACTTGATTTTCCGATTTATATTGAATATGTGTTCGTTTGTCCTTTATGGGGTCGGGAACACAGTTAAATCGGCCATATTTATCAAGTTATCCTTAACAATTTTATCTACTCTCTTCATAATTTTAGCAAATAAAGAAGTCGGGTTAACATTAGGTAGATAAATGTTAACAAGGGTGTATATTTTTTCTTCTATATTACAATTCATTATTAAAAATCTACCCAACGGATCACTATCTTGGTATAGCATCTCAGGCTTTAAATTAGAGTAAATTATTATCGCAACACCACATCTTTTTTCATTACTAAGAGATGCTTGATAAAAAAAAATTATATTTTGTACCGCCCCAATTTTGTAACATTAAATCTGTCCAGTGAGTTTCTTGAATGGAATTGATATGTATTAAATTAGTTACTAGAGTGTCATAAACCATTTGCTTCTTCCATCGTGAATTCAAGCCTTGTACATTAATAGATATACATTTTAACATTGAAACAAAGATGGCCGCCGCCTCGTGTTCCACATACGAACAGCGACCACCATGGCTCAGGTACTTAACTTGTGGTTAACCACAAGAACCACAAGATAATTGGCGGCACATGAAAGGGTGTAGGTGGCCGTCGTTCGGTAGATAGTTTGTGTGTTGCTCAGTAGTCCGTTCGGGCCATAGTATGCGAACCGGGGCCACCCTGATGGCAAGCAATTAAGTGGAGGTTAACCTCAGACCGCAACCTCATGGCAGTTAATTGTTGGCACACGTCTGCATGGAGGTGGTCGATGGTTCTTGTAGTCATTCGGTAGATCCGAGGTCAAAGAGGTTAATTGGCGGCACACACCAAGGGCCGGATGGTCGATCGTTCGTATATACGAACGTCTGGCAAGTAAAGTTCGTGGTGAAAACAAAGTTACGAAAAGGATTAAAACAAAATATCTGTATGTGTCCAACATCTGTATATGTCTCTGTAACAGAAGGGTTATGGGCCTGCCGATCATTTTTGGGTTCCTGCTTCTGATATACATGCTAGCCGCAAAATCCATTCTTACCATGCCAAATTCCCTCTCAAACCTAGTCATGCCTGTCCGGTGGGCTGTCTTCAAGTGGGGGGTACTGTCACGTCTCCCCGTTCTTCTGCCGCCATGGCTGCACATAAACTAAGTGGCCACGCCGACAGAGATATTGTTGCTTACCTTGGTTGCGGCAAACCGCTGCCTCCAGTCCCCAGCAAGTACGACGTTCCTAAAGACGCCGTCCACTGCGGTTCCAGTTTTAATAGGAGACTCACCTTCACCCATATCAAAGATGGCACCAACGTGCGTGCGACGTCACGTCATTTTGGGGTCAGAGGCCAGAGACAACAAATTACAGCCTCAAGAGGGTTATTTAAATCCAAATTACCCTTTGGTCAGTGTCCTGTCGTGGTTTCCACTAGCTGGTTATCCGAGAGTGTGTTCTTGATCGTGTTTTTCTGGTTTTTGACTTTGGTTTCATTTTGACATCCCTGATTTCTGGTATTCTTGACTTTTGGTTTTACCTTATCGCGGTGTCTCATTCTGTGTCCCTGACCTTATTCTTGGGTATGTTAAGTCTGGCCATTCTAAGGTCCGGTAAGACTTAGTTCTAGGGTGTGAAACTATTCTGCGTGCTAGATCAATATAATCCTGACAGGGACTAAGGGGTTGGATAAACACGCTATGTTAGCAGCATGCTCTGCAAAGACCCTACAGCCTTCAGTCTACTTTGAGCACTTTACTAATTGTTACTTGTAATATCAAGGAATTGACTCAACATTTTTTTCTCATACAGAGTTCAGCAACAGTGGAAGACCCTATCAGGTAATGTCTGTTCTTCCACAATCCTGCAATTTCTCAAAATAACTCTATCTGAAATAAACCTGTAACAATCTCTAAACAAATAGAAAAAGTATTAAAATATTTAAGGAACAAGTGTGACTAAAAAGGCACTTAAATACAATTGTGGCAGATAGACACTGAAAACAACCCTTAGACCCGAAAAACAGAAAACGTGCACTCAATGTCCAGGTAATGGACACCAAATTAAAGGAACACCTGACCCTCTAGTGTTAAACCCACCATCCATCCCCCTGGCCCCCTCCTTGACTCTCTAAGTATAGTAAAATCTTACTTTTATAAAAGTCTGCAGCTGCTGCCTCTGCCCCTGTCTGCCTCTGGCTTGCCTGCTGTCTGCTGACATCATCAGAAGTTGTGGTCTGAGCCAATTACAATGCTTTCCCAAAGAAAAAACATTTGATTGACTTAGTTTGCTAAGGAGGCAGATCAGGGGCAGAGCCAGCACACGTCAAACACAACCCTGGCCAATCATCATCTCTTCATGGAGATGAATTGGATCAATGCATCTCTATGAGGAAAGTTCAGTGTCTGCTTGCAGAGGATGAAGGCGCTGAATGGCAGTGCTGCTCACTGTGCAGCACTGCCCCAGGAAGCACCTCTACCAGCCATCTGAAAGGGGCCAGTGGAAGTATCCCTAGGCTGTAACATAAACACAGATCTTTTGCTAAAAAGGCAGTGTTTACTGCAAAAAGACTGAAAGGAGTGATTCACCAGAGCAAATATAATAAGCTGTTGTTGTTCTGCTGACTATAGTGTCCCTTTAAACATAAAGTGTGAGTTCAGCGCTGAAAAATACTACACTCACCCCTCAAACATTGTGTATGATACTAACCCCCATAATATCTGAAGGGTAGGTGTATGATTTGTCAGTGTTGCACTCACACAGTGTTCTTTTTTTGTTTCCAATTTAATAATGTGCTATCCATACACATTGAAATGAAACATACATGTTATTTTACTTTCCCGGACACCATAAATACTTGGAGTTTGTTGTACCACTTGGTGTTGAAGGGGTTAATATGTGCATTTTATGCAATTGCCATATGCAAACAATCCTTGTAGTGTGCTCAAAGACCTATTTTACTCTAACAGCCTACAAAAAGAAGAATGTGGAAGAATCTTTGGGATGTCTGCTATTTCCTTCTGTAGAAGTGGAGTGGTGTAAAACATGGCCCTGTCAGAGAGATCCATTTTTCGACAGGCTAGAAAACAATGTTTAAACACTCATATAAAAAGTCGTTTAAGACCTAATTAATGTGTTACTTCTTAGATCCTAAGAGAGCATGACTGCCAATAGATTTACCAGTTAACAATCCACTATTGCTTTACTGAGCCAAATGTACACGTTGTGATCAAAACAAATGTAAACAAAAACTTGTAACTTTTGAAAACACCATAAAACCTGTACATGAGGGGTACTGTTATACTCGGGAGACTTCACTGAACACAAATATTAGTGTTTCAAAACAGTAAAATGTATCACAACAATGATATTGTCATATAAAGTGCCATTTGTGTGTGAAAAATTCAGAAAATGTCACTTTCACTGACAATATTGTTGTTGTAATACATTTTACAGTTATGAAACACTAATATTTGTGTTCAGAAAAGTCTTCCAAGTCAAACAGTAGTTCCCATGTACAGGTTTTATGGTAGAAAAGAAACGAAAAGTGGATGGCGCTTACACAGTAAGATAGAAACACAGTACTGGAGTGGAAAAGGTGTTCCCCAACACCCTAAAACATCAAAGTAATAAAAAAGAGTACTTGAGAGCAACAAGTGCCAAATACACACACCACTCCCTGTGTATCAATAAGAAATAATAATACTTATATATATACAGGTATATATATATAGGAGATGTTCCATGTAGTAAATTCCTATGAAGACAAAAAAATAATACATCGTATAGACTGTATATACAGAAAGAAATATATGAAAGTGATTGAATACACTCACGAATTCCAGAGCCGTGCCAGGCTCTGTATATAGTGCCTAAGGGTGCCTCAAAAAGGCTTTGTGGAGAATCTTGGATGATGTTCCCCAGAAACAGGAAAAAGCAGCAAATGATGATATAAAAATAGTACATTTATTGTAAATAAAATTTTAAAAATGAAGACTGTGCAGGTCCCATATGGTGACACACAAAATCACAGTCATGCAGACGCGTTTCAACTCAGTCCGAGTTTTCATCAGTGCATTAGCCGGCCCAGATCCCCAGCAGCAGCCAGAGTTGCCAGGTGGCCCTTACTCACAAATGATGAGGGGCCTCACGGATTGGTCCTGGGAAGACCCACAGATGGCAGGTGGAGGTGGGACTGCGGTCTCTCTACCGGCCCTACAGGGATGCTGGGCAGTCGGCCCAGATCCCCAGCGGCAGTGTGCGTTACAGGGAGCTGAAGATGCCATCCTTCCTCCCCAGTGGCAGAATATTTTACCGGGAGGGGAGAGTCTCATTCCCCCGCCCCAGCGGCAGCCCGGCTCACCAAGGGGAGATAGTAAGCCCCTCACCAGCGCAGATGGGACCGTGGTCTCTGCGCCCTGCCTTCAGGGAGTACAGAGGGTCAGCCCTGCTCCCCAGCGGCTGAAAGTGTGTAAGGGAGAGGAGTTTGTTACCCCCTCTCCCCAACGGCAGCTTAGCACACCAAGGGGAGACAGTAAGCCCCACACCAGCGCAGATGGGACCGTGGTCTCTGCGCCCAAGTTACAGGGAGCTGAAGGGGCCGTCCTTGCTCCACAGCGGCAGTCTACGGTTAAGGGAGAGTAGTTTGCTACCCCCTCTCCCCAGCGGCAGCTTAGCCCACCAAGGGGAGATGTTAAGCCCCACAACGGTGTAGATGGGACCGTAGTCTCTGCATGTGCACCACCGGGGATAGGGACAGTCTGTCCTGTGTCCCAACAGCAAGCCAAGGTATTGGAAGGGGAGGCAGTCGTTTTTCCCCTCCAGCAGAGAGAGCGTCAGGGAGAGGAGCCTGTTACCCCCTCTCCCCAGCGGCAGCTTACAGTGCAGAGAGATGAACATGTTGCACCCTCTCTCCAGCGGCAGCCTAACCCACCAAGGGGAGATGATACACCCCCCAACGGTGTAGATGGGACAGTAGTCTCTGCATCTGCACCACCAGGGGTAGAGACAGTCTGCCCGGGTCCCCAACAGCAAGGCAAAGTAATTGAAGTTTTTCCCCTACCACAAGAGAAGGTGTCGCAGGGAGAGGAACCTATTACCACCTCTCACCAGCGGCAGTTTACGGTTCAGGGAGAGGAGCCGGTTACCCCCTCTCCCCAGCGGCTGGAAGTGTGTAAGGGAGAGGAGTTTGTTACCCCCTCCCCCCAGCGGCAGCTTTGTTCAACCAGGGGAGAAGACACCCTGGGTATTTTTTCCCCAAGCCATGGACCTACAACTGGGCACAAGTGGCAGGGGGCCATATGGACAACTACACCCTGTGAGAAAGGCCGGCCGACTATCAGAGCCCCAGACCGACTGGAGGTCTGGAGTCTGGATAGTCTTAATGGGAAAGGGGAGAAATGTGGCGGAAACCGCCTCGCCACGGGACATTGGAGGGGCCTGGCTGCCTGCCTCCTACCTGCTGACTATGGCCCCTGGAAATTTGGTACGTTTGAACTATATTTGGGCATGTTTTAGTTTATATTGCTGCTGCTGGCCCTTTTAGAATCATCCGTGGACATATTGGGACGTTTGGGAATAATGTCCCTTTAAGACTTTGTAACATATCACAGTAATACTGTCTTAAATATTATGTAGGTATTTATGTGTTCGGTTAAACTGGGGATATGTAGAAATGTGTGTTTTATGTGTTAAATGTATCAGTATGTAATTTTATGTCTTTTACTGTCTTTTTGTCTGCCATGTGGGTAATGGAGTTTTGCCTCAGTCCTTGTAGATAATTAGATTCCTTCCCCAATTATCTCCAGGCCAGAGGGGAGGGATTGTGAGGCATTGTGGGAGGTAACCGGTCTGAGCTGGAAAGTCATGCTGACAGGGGTTTTAAAAGATACTATTACTAACTTTTGAACCCCTGGTCTGATTCATGCCATTTTTTTAATATGTTGTTCCCCTGAATGGATTGATTGTGGATATGTATTTTTATGTGAATGTGATGTATGGTTTTGAAGTTATAAATATTGGGTAAAAAGTATATTTTAAACTGTATGAATAATGGGATTATGTATCACACTAAGGGGAGGGGATGTGTGGGTTGCACCCGTGATGCTATTGGTTATTTTAGGCCTCCCCCTGGGTGTGGCCTGTATGTGTACAGTTGTAATAAAAGCCAGGCTGGATGTGCCAGTCGAGAGTTCCTGTTTTACCCTCAAAGTGAAGTGTAGTCTCATTATTGGGGGAAGGATTTATTGCATGCTGTTCCAGTTGACTGCTAGGAGTGTAAGCCTATTCGTATGGTTCGTATTCAACGGTCTACAGCATTCCTATGCTTGAGAAGATTCATATGCTTCTCCGATACGGTGATTGTGGTGTCTGCCAGAGTGCTTGGAGTCCTCAGGAAGCGCTAGGAGCATCCATTAACGGAGGTACTCGGTCGGGGTGCCAGGCGATCCGTTACAACGGGAGTGCCTGGAAAAACACCTGAATTTGAGATCAAGATAGAGCGTCAGCAGCCGTGTTGTGAATACCCGGGATGTGAAGGCAAATTAGGTGGAACTGGACGGTAGCTGCCAACCAGGTCAGCTTGCGAATCAGCCGCATAATGGTAAGAGAGGACGAGCGCCCTTTATTGATGATATCGCAAGCTGACGAGCTGTTGGAATAACACTTTACTGCCTTGCCAGACCAGAGTTGTCCCCAAGTGTGTGCGGCTGCCACAATGGGGTAAATCTCAAACAGAGCTGAAGTTTCTCTAAACCCCGGCAAGGCATCCGTCTCAGCTGGCCAGTGACCCCTAAACCAGTGACTACCAAATATAGCTGCAAAACCCGTGTTGGCTGCAGCATCAGTGTAAATGCAGAGAGAGGAGTCTGAGAGGGGGGGAATAAACATGGAGATACCATTCCATATGGACAAAAACTGCCCCCACATGAGTAGGTCAGCTTTGGCGTGCTGGTCCAATGCGATTGGGCAGGTGTCCGGTACCCCGTGAAGCAGACAAAGGAGCCTGGACACAAAAGGTCTGCCCTGCGGAATGATGCGCATCGCGAAATTCAGGGACCCCAATAGGGACTGAAGTTCTTTCCTGGTGCATACATCGCTCCGCAGGAACATGTCTATTTCCCCTGTCAGGCGGACGAGTTTTTCAGTGGGAAGGCTGGAAGGTAGCAGAATCTAGGTCTATGCCCAAGAAAGTGAGTTTAGTGGTGGGGCCAATTGTTTTAGCGGGAGACAAAGGTACCCCGAGGGTGGAGAAAAGTGCAGAGGTGCTGAGGATATCGGTGGGTGTGCGTGTGCTTGGTTCTATGATGAGGAAGTCATCCAAGTAGTGAATGACGGCGTGACACCTAATAATGTTCAGAAGCAGCCAGCATAGTGTTTCCGCGAAAATATCAAAGAGTTTGGGGCTGCTTCTGGAACTGAAAGTGAGACGCGTGGAAAAATAGTACTTGTTTCACCATTTAACACCGTGCAAGTGCCAAAGTGATGGGTGCATGGGCAGTAGTTTGAAAGCGTTGGTAATGTCTGTTTTGCTATGCCAAGCATTGCTGCCAGTTGACATGATGGATTGTATGGCGTCGTCTATTTTAACGTATTATAGTGAGAATTCGTGTGCGGGGATGCTAGGAACAAAAGAGGAACAAAAGAGGAGTGCTAGGAACAAAAGAGGAGTGCGGTGCACATAAATCGATAATCATACGTTTTTTATTAGAATATTTGTGTACAGCTATACCGATAGGGTTAGTGCGCCAGGAGGAAAACGGTGAGGAGGTGAAGGGGCCGATCATGAACCCTTGAGTGATTTCTGTGGAGAGGAGAACGTCCGTGTCCTCCGGGTCTAGACAGGCTGATAGGAGATTAGGGCATTCCAGTATCCCTGGAGGGATGGCCACGAGACCCGTGAAAAAACCCTGGGTAAACCCTGTTATTAGATACTCCACAAGATGTTTACTTGGATGATCTTTAAGGTAAAAGGCCAGGTTGTCGATATTAATGTCGGTTAGTCATTTGTTAGGGGACAACCTGGCCGGACACATGGTCTTATTGTGTGCCCTGAAACAGATGGAGGAGTGGAAGAGGATTGAGGGGTGGGAGTGGGGGTGGATGGGTCAGCCATAGAAGGGCACAAATCAGCCAAGTGGGTTGAGGAATTGCATATGGCGCAGGACGAGGGCCTCAGACCAGCGAAGTGGCGACAGAATAGTTCTGTATCCATCTGACACCAGTTAATTCTGACATTAAACTGTTTCAGGTGGGTCGCCGCTTTCGCTGATATCGATTTGTGATAATCGTAAAAAGATGAGCCTCCATACTTAACGCCCAAATCCACCACTTTATGAAGATAGAGGTCCAGTTCCTCTCTCCTGTGGGGATATACCGAGCAGATGACATCTCGATATATCCCGAAGGCCAACACGAAATTGGGGATAGACAACTTTTTGTTGAGCCTTGGGTCTCTGGTTTTAAGAACCACCGAGATATCGCCAAAATTATAAGCCCTGTTCTTTAGTACGTCTTGGGAGGCAATAAGTAATGACACCAGACACATGTCCTTCCCATCTAGGATTTCTTTCCTAATGGAGTCTGGGACCGAGTGAGCTGGTGACACAAAAGGCAACATAACTGGAGCAGGAGCTGGAGGGGGAAGTGTAGGGACAGGTGTTGGTGTCATAGGTACAGCCAGGATTGGGGCTATAGAAACAGGGAGGTTACCTGGGGAGGCTATGGCACTTTCCACCTTGCTTAACCTGCTGTTTAAGGTATGCAGGTTGGCCAGGATTGCCGCAAGGATGTCCTGGGTGGCAATGCCAGCGCCAGAAGCTTGACTTTGAGAGCTTGTGCCTGGCCTAGACTCTGGGGCTTGGTTGGTTAACAGTCTGTATAATTTCGCCTTTTGGGCTGTAGCCGGAAAGGGGATGCCCCTGAGCCTAAGTTCGGCCATGATTTTAGGTATAGTCCATGCTCTCAAAGACATAGGGGTGGAAGGGGCGAGAGAAACTCCTGGGGACTCTGGTCTGATAGAAGTTGATATTATATCCTCAGGTACCTCGTCCATGGGAGATGTGTCTTGCGACATTCTAGAATGAATTAAATGAGATGGGTTTAGTAGGGGCGTCTGAGAAACTATTTCAAGGGGTGGGGGTGGGGGGGAAATTGCTCATGTGAACTGGACTGTAGGATTACTGCCGAAGCGAAAAACTTAACTTAGACTAGTGACGGTTGGGGCCCTGCTAATGCCAAGTGGCGGTGAGAGGCTCTATCTATGATTTGGGTGAAGTGGATTACATTGCCACAGATGTGGTGGCGGGATGTTGGCCTCTTGGTGACATTTAAAAGGTTCAAACGTGTGGCCGTGACAAGTGAGGCCCTGACTACGGCCCTGTAGAAGAGTGAATGAGGCGATTAACTATGATTTGGGCGTAGGGCCATACCTCCGTGTTGAGGTTTGGGAGATGGTTTGTAAATGTGAGCTAGGTCTGACGTCCAGACCCTGAGAGCCAGTTCACGTAACAACTATGGGATAAATTGGCGGTTTATGTGCTGGTAGGATACTAACCTTGATAGAGATTATACCCGTGGACTCAAGTATATGAGAGAGAGGTCCAGTGGTTGGTGATGTCGTAGCAGAAGCCTAAGGGGTTTGAGACAGATGTAGATCTGAGTGAGCGTGGCGAATGGGCGCCATATGAGTTAATGGGGGGCATGGACGGGTAAAACGAGGACCGTAAAGGCTGTCTGCGGCCTTACGTGGGAAACTGAAGTAACGTACCGAAGATTAAAGAAAACTATACCTGGATATAAGGTACAAATAGCAAGGTTTTTCTCCGAATTTAGACGAGGCAAGTTGTTGTTGATGCTATCGTAGCAGAACCTAAGGGTTTGAGACAGATGTAAATCTGAGTGGCCGTAACGTATGAGCGCAGAATGAGTTGATAAATGTAAATTGTTGGCTGCCTGAGTTTCCTCAAACAGAAAATAAAGCAAAATAAATACTATACCTGGATTAAAGGACAAGAATCAGGGTTTTGAAATATAGAATGAGCAAAACGGTTGGTGCTAGCGTAGAATGGAAACCTGGATTTAAGGATAAGAACCCCGTTTTTTTATTGCAATTTAGCCGTTATATATGGCAAAGTGCGATCTGTGGAGATAAAAGATATTTTTTTTAACAGGGCTGAGATTAATTTGCACGTTAATGCATGGTATAACATTTGTGTGAATAGTCATTTAATTGCAGGGAAGCAGCATATTATACAGAATAAAACAGTAAGTACCATAAAACCACTAGGTGGTGATGTTAGCCCAATAAACTAGATCTGTGAACTGATACACAACATATATGGAAAGTACGAATGAAAGTTATGGTGATACATATGTCGTGCATAATATGGTAAAATTACTGGCAACCCTTCTTTTATTCAAACAATATAAAAGCATAGATTCTATACCAGCATGTGTTTTTACCCAAGAGGTTTTAAATATATATATATACCCCTAGCACAAAACGTTAGTACGGAATTTTAAGACCGTGAGGGGGTGAGGGGGGGTGTAGGACCCCCCAGACGGGTGTTTGAAAGTGACCGACTAGATGCTGGCGTGCGGGGAGCATGGGTGGTCCCCGGTAAGGTTTGACATTTGCGTTCCGGCCCCCCGATGAATCCACAGAGCGATGTGGAGGTGACCGGAATGAGAGGACTCACTGTTAGAAAGCAGGACCGCCGATAGCACGGAGGATTCTGCCGGACCGCCGGTAGCACGGAGGGTACAGCCGGACTGCCGATAGCACGGAGGATTCAGCCGTGCAGCTGATACACGAGACGCCTGGACCGGAAATGACGCAAACCTGAAGATACGCGAACCGGAAGTAGAACAAGGGACACTTGAACTCGAACGTCAGAGGTGAGTAGGGGCTGGGTGTTTAGGTAGGGGACTTACTCCTCCCACAAATTCAGGTTTAATGGCCTTTCTACATATATATATATATATATGTATATAATTGTTTTAAATTATTATTTATATATAGGTATATATATACAGTGATATATACGTATATACTTATGTATATAGATATATATATATATATAATTTTGTTCTACATGTATTTTGATATCAATATATATATATATATATATATATATATATATAATATACAGATCAGTGCACTCGCTTGTTAACTAAACAGTGATTTAAAATCCTAAAAAGTACTATTTAAAAACACCTCACCTAGGTAAAAAATAATGGGGGTTTGGTTACATTATATGATCATGCATTGCATAAGCCTGCCAACTGCATCAAAGTACCCCATTCTTGGCAGGTCCTACTCTAGCACCCTAATGCTCGCTCTTATGAGATTAATCCACTTACTTGGGAAATGATTCCTTACTGGGACTCTCTGCAAGTCAAGGCTAAATAGGATCCTGGAATGAGACACCTGTGGCAGGGAGGGGTGCAAAACCCAGGGGTTGGCCTAGACCCCTACAATTATAAACAAGGTCAGGAGGGCTGCACTGTATGATGCAATGTATGATCATATAATGTAACCAAACCCCCATTATTTTTTACCTAGGTGAGGTGTTTTTAAATAGTACTTTTTAGGATTTGAAATCCCTGTTTAGTTAACAAGCGAGTACACTGATCTGTATATTTTGTATTTTGGTCTCAGTAGCACCCTGTAATAAATCCATGAATATATGCATGTTTAGGTGAGTGCAGCCCTCCTGACCTTGTGTGTTTAAAATTTTAAAATACAGTTAGAACGAATTTACATATACACATATATATATATATATATATATATAAATATATATAATGAAAATTATATATATATATATTTAATCAATATCATTGTACGTGTATTTTGATATTAATATATATATATATATATATATATATATATATTTATGTATATATTAATATTAAAATACACTTGTATGTATTTGTATGTATTTGTGTGTATGTGTGTTAATATATATATATATATATATATATATATGACCTAAGTATATATTATTTATTTTTACACTGTTTTAACTTTGTTTAATTTTTTTTTTCCAGGCAGCAGGGGGAGTACCTGTGATTATAGGCACTCCCCCTGAAGGCTATGCCATCCATGTGATCATGAGGTCCTCGCAAGGACATGGCAAGGATCACATGGCCCAGGGGGGGCGAAGAGAATGGAGGGGGACTCCCTGGGCTCCCAGGTGAGTACCCATAACGCGATCGCCGGCGACCGGGTGGGTACATAGGACGGCTTTGGCATTCTATGCCACCCTCCGGCATTTAGAGCCGGTTCCCAAAGGACGGCATAGAACGCCAGCGGTCCTTAAGGGGTTGTCATTATTATTATTATTATTATTTATAAAGCACAAACAAATTCTGTAGGGCTGAACAATAATTGTGTGACATCCATAAATGGTAGATCTAAGATCTTATGGCCCTATATTACTTTAATTTTGCTTTGCCTATACTGTACTATCTTCCCTGATTGTACCACACTGTGGAATATCTTGGCGTTTTATAAAAAGCAGTGATAATAATAATAATAATAATAATAATAATAATAATATTCAGTAATCTTACGTCACTGAACTCATAAACCATAATCTATTAAATGTTAAAGCATATTTAAATCATCTAGGAGTTTATTCACTAAACATTGATACAAACTTCCAAAACACTCCTTTATTAAATTTAACCACAAAAATGTCAAAATCCAGCAATGTGCAGATAATGACCTGGCTGTGGTTTCTACAGTAATGTTTTTTTTACTTTAATAAATGACCCTGAGTGGTTAACAGGAGTTTCTGTAGCATCCAGAAAGTATTTTCATTCCATGGTACCTCAAGGAAAGAAGCATTAGGTTTGCATGACTCTGTCCTACACTAATCAGACACAACATCAAAACCACTTGTCTAATATCATGTGGTTCCCCCAACATGCTGCCAAAACAGCTCAAATGCATTGAGGCATGGACTCCACAAGATTTCTGAATGTCTCCTGTGGTGTCTGGTACCAAGACAATAGCATCAGATTTTTTAAGCCTTCATGGATCGGGTTTGTTGTTCCAGCACATCCAACAGATGCTAAAGTGGATTGAGATCCAGAGAATTTGGAGGCCAAGGTAACATCTTGCACTCGTTGCTTGTTCCTCAAACAATTCCTAATTTTTTTTCCAGTGTGGCAGTATGCATTATCTTCCTGAAAGAGGCCACTGCCATAAGGAAACATCATTGCCATGAAGGGATGTACGTGGTCTGCAACAATCTCTAGGTAGGTTGTATTTGTCAAAGTAACATCCACATGAATGCCACGATGTAAGGTTTCCAAGCAGTACATTGAACAGAGCATAACGCTGCCTTCTTCCAGTAGTGCATTCTGCTGTCATCTCTTCCCAGGTAAATGATGTACATGCATCTGGCCATCCTACAAGCAAACATGATTCATCAGACCAGGCAAACTTATTCCATTGCTCCATGGTCCACATCCCCTTTGAAGGTGCTTTCAGTGATGGATGGGGGTCATCCTTACCAGTATGTTGCTGCTCAGCCCCATACATAGCAAACTGTGATGCACCTTTCTATCATGGCCAGTATTATGTTTATCAGCAATTTGAGCTATAACAGCTTTTCCATGTGATCGTACCAGACTGGCTAGCCTGTGCTTCCCACATGCATCAATGAGCCTTAAACACCCATGACCTTCATGCCAGTTTACTGGTTGTCCTTACTTGCACCACTTTTTGTAGGTTCTAACCACTGCACACCAGGAAGACCCCACAAGCCATTTTTGGAGATGCTCTGACCCTGTCATCTAGACATCACTATTTGGCCCTTGTCACAGTCACTCAGATCTTTTTGCTTGCCCTTTTTTTCAGTTTCAAACAGAACAGAATGTTTACTTGCTGTCTAATATATCCCACCCCTGGACAGGTGCTATTTAATGATATAATCAATGTTATCTACTTGACCTGTTAGTGGTTTTAATGTTGTGACTGATCCCTAGAGCCTCCTA
Source organism: Pelobates fuscus (assembly GCF_036172605.1). Lineage (NCBI taxonomy): Eukaryota > Metazoa > Chordata > Amphibia > Anura > Pelobatidae > Pelobates > Pelobates fuscus. The sequence goes on along the minus strand of NC_086318.1, from coordinate 37,142,185 downwards.
CACCATGTTTGCTTGTTTGTTTGTTTTCTTAAAGATCCATTGCTGCAACAGAGTTTAATAACAATCATCTAGCCCAGTGGTTCCCAACCCAGTCATCAAGTACTCCCTAACAGTCCAGGATTTAGGGATTACCCAGTTGGGTCTAAAGTGTTTTTAGAAAAAAGAGAAAAAAAAACACTTTAGACACTAAAGGGTAAAAGACTGGTGGGGTATATTCTAGCACATGCATTGTTTCCTAATGGCAAGGTTATTCACTACACTCTGAGTTGCAATGAATCAAAATCAGAATGACAAAATTGTACCTAAAATAGCCAAGTTTACACTTTATTGTAAATATTGCACTTATGCAGAATGGCAATGTTTTCACCTGGGTTAAAACAAGGGGAGGTGATGACACCCAGACCACATTATTTAAATAAATGGTCTAGGTGCCTCTACTGTCCCTTCAAGTGAATAACCCTGTGAGTATTTAAACATGTGTGTATATGAACATGTGAATTTGTTTTTAACTCCTTAAGGATGGCGTGCGTGCTATGCCGTCTTTGGGGACCCGGCTCTAAACACCGGGGGCGGCATAGCACGTCCCCACTGTCATTTGTACTTACCCAGTAGCCACATAGTCACAAACACTGGCCAAGCTTGATAAAGGCCTCTGTGTAGGCCAAAAGGTTGCACGTTTTGTTGCAATAAACCTGCTTTCCTCCAGCAATCCTGAGTGCCTGGACCTAATTTATTTCAACCACTTAATGTTTCTCTTGTTAGAGGAATGCAGCCCCTTAACATTCAATTTCAGTTTTTAAAGTTATCTTGACATATCTAACCTCAGGAAATAATCAGTCCTGTCCAACACACTCCCTCCATGTATTGTCCTGTTGCCAATCCCCAAAATAGCAATGCCTCTCGAACCCCCCTCCATCCCCCAGTGGCTATTAGTGGTAAAGTGAAAACAGTCTAGAAAAAAAGAGTAGATGTCTGTGTAAATACACACAATAACTGTGAGAAAAGAAAATGGCACGCTTCTGGCACGCACTGTAACGCCTGAAATTACTGATCACCAGATACAAGCTGGGAATATAAATATTACCCCAGGGTAAAATAATCCATACTAGGATGAAAAAATTATGAACCCATCCACCACGAGCACCATCAGTTTTTAAAATAGGAACATACCTGTGTTAGGTTTTAATTTTTTTTTAAAGATTTTTAAGTTTTCGTTTTGCTTGCTCAACCCAGTCACATTCTCTATACAGCAGGCCAAAAATAAAGTGTTTCACTGAGAATATAATGGTGTCCATTATGCAGGCCTTTTATGTGTGCATAAGGTTACTATATTCATTCTAGCACACCCATATATAATGCGAGTTGCAGTTCCCTTTAATCGCTTAACTAATTACCTAGTACAATTTGAGAAGTATACACCTAATACAATAAAATATATAAGGTACATTTTGTGAAAATATATATATACATATATACATATACAGAGAAACATGGGAGCAAGGCTTGATAAGCCACCATCTTGAGAGGCATGTGGAGTGGCCCTTAATGCTGCTAACATGTCTGCCACTGAGGTGGACTGCTCTTGGAGCTTTTTGGATGTCTTGCAAGGTTTCCTCATGTCTTCCGCTAGCGTAGTATTTGTTCATGTTATGCTGAACTTACAGGGCTCATTAGTTATTAATTATTAGTTGGCAGCGGAGAAGCTTGGTTCACAAGTGACCATCTTCCTCGGTGATCAGACCATGCCCCCCAATTATCTTTTTTTAATTGTACTGATTTATTTTTATTGTATTCTCACAGTATAAATAGAAACCTGTTAATATAACATTAACAAAGGGAGTTGAATATGTGGGGGGATTTGTGTTTGTAAAGTGTAGGGATTTTAATAATTCCAGGTATTCTATTAACAGCCCTCATCAACTATGTTGATATTTATATTCTTTAAACTGCGGTGCCAGTAAAGCACATGTTCAAGCACATGTGAATCTCCCATCATCTGTTTAAATCACATTTCCCTTATTTAGAAATACACCAAATGAGTGATGCTTGGGTTTCACCCTATATTCTCATTGAGCCTGAAATAAAATGCACTGGATTGTCACGTATTGAACCTACTTAACTCCTGGATAGTCAGCAAAAGAAAAACAATGATTAATCATTGTACTTGCATGAATACAATGCACGTTCTGGTAACATATTGCTCACTCTTAATAGGAAATTTCCTGAAACATTTAACAAGAATGTGGTTTATATTACACTATGGTATAACAGATAATAGATGAGGAAAATACAATGAGGAAGCACCCCAAAAACTGGCTCTATATATACAGCTTCAGGATCCACTTAGTTTATATTAACTTGATCTCTCTCTAGAAGCAACAAGCTAAAGTTTAAGGGTTTGCACTGATAACAAGGTAAGAATACTTTACATGCATATTGTTCTTTGAGGCAGTGATAAAATTATGAATACAATATAGTAACAACTAATAACAAAAAAACCTTCTGTTAAAATACCGTTGATACTGTGTCAATTTACATGTAGCCTTATTGATTGATTTTCTTTGGGGCAAACGACTCGTTTCAGATAGTGAGTTCTCTTCCAAAACATTACTAAAGGATGTACAGCATTTATTTGAAGTATTTGGACAAAAAATGGACAGAAGTTAGGACAAAACTATTATGTTGTGTATATATTGCCATTTCAAAATACCCAATTCAAATATTTGCTGTTTACATAAATATTATTTTATAATATTTGGCAGAAGTTGTGGGTTATAAACTTTGAGAGTATTAATATGATTATCATTTGTATGGCACTGTTGCAGAAGGCATATGTTGACTGCCCTCCTGATGGGTATTGGTGTGGATTGTGAATTATGCTGATTCACTAAATGGTATAATTTTCAAAATATCTACCTGCATATTGGCTTTTGCATCTTTTAAGTATGGCATGCAAAGTTCCCAGAACATGTTTTCTTTACAGCTACTGATTATTTAGCACTGTAACAGAAACATAAAAACATAGACTGTGACGGCAGATGAGAACCATTCGGCCCATCTAGTCGGCCCAATTTTCTATATATTTTCATTAATCCCTGGCCCTATTTTATATCTAGGATAGCCTTACTTTAACTGTACATTGCAGGAAGGGGAGATGAGACAATAATGTACATTGTACCTCTGGAAATTCATAGAGAGTGTTTAAAAAGCAGTAACGAAGTTTACTGAATTGACAATTTGCATGTCCTAACTGTTTTCTTGTTTATATACTGCCCTAAAACGAATAAGCTTGTGTCTTTAAGGAAAAAAAAAGTGCACTGTTTCAATGCCATAACTATACGATAACTGTGATATGTTTAGACTTACAAACGCTGTTGTGGGGTGGTAAGCTGTCTTGTACCTTTCATGCACGCAAAAATAAAGAATTAAAAAAAAAAAAAAAAGCAGTAACGAAAAATATATCTTTAGCCCCTTGTGACCTGCTTTGGAGGATTTTTTATTTAAATCGCAGGTTGCATAGAAGGCACTAAAAGATACTATATGTTGCATATGAATTAGTCTTCTTTTAAAATCCAAAGTTTCTTAAATTAACAAATATGTCAGAAACAGCATACAACTATTTGGCTACAGTTGAAATGAATGTGTGAGTCATGTTCTCATTTGTTCATTTTTAGCAAGCTCAGTACGAACAGTTTGATATTTTTTATTTAACCCCTTAAGGACACATGACGGAAATATCCCTTCTATTCCAGAAGTTGTGTCTTTAAGGGGTTAAACACAAAAGTAGAGGTTTAATCAAATGTAATACAGATTATAGTTAATAGGTTTGGAAACTAGCTCTAACCTGAAAGTACAATTATGCCAATGTTAAAAAATTCATTTTTTTGAGATCCTATTTTATAAATAGCTTACAGCAATGCAATGTAGTATCAAACTCTCTCATTGTACCATTTCCTGGCGTTAAGGAGAAGGAACATAAGTAATGGAAACTACCTTTCAATAAGGATTTTTCTGGTTTTTGATTGTAGAAAAACTAACACTGATTAATTAAAACTTATTTTATATTTTAGGAAAATGCTGTTGATTGCGTTCCTGTGTCTCTCAACATTACTGCAACTGTCTGTTGCAAATGTAAGTAAAACACTATTCTTTTCAATCACACCCTGACCTTGTAACACCACAGACCTCCCATTAACATTCCATTCACAATCTCTGAATGAGAAAGTTTCCAACAAAACTTTAATATTTAATTATAAGTCTGTGACCTCTGGGATTGCACGCTAACTGGTCCAGGATTACTATTAAGCTGAGTGGGCAACTACATACTGCTTGTGTGATAGAAGCATGGTCGGTTACTGCCTAGGCACTGCAGCTTCCACTGCTGCATTACTTGCACTGAGTTCTATCAGTTATTACTAATGGGCAGGTAAGTATCTCCACTGTTCCAACCAGAGTGGAATCCCTCTGATATGGCTATAGAGGGCAATGTACAATGCATAACACCTGCTGTGGGGCTGAATTAAAAATGGGACCAAATACTTTTTTTATTTATTTTATTTTTTTTTCATTTATTTTTAATATTCATTTTTCAAGTTCAGTAGGTAGACACATTTGCAAGTAACCATGCAAAGGCTAGTTACAAACAGTGTATGAGAAGTCTGTTGTCCTTCTCAAGGTCTAAGATTGAGTAGACACCATACTTCCTGTTTGAGTGAACAAAAATGGTTATTGAATGCCATTACTTTACTTCAATGTTCAATAAATTAAGAAAAATGTTGTCGAATGAGATGCTCGATAAATGTATCTTTTTAAACTCAATTTAGACTCTTTCCAAACTCAAAGTAATTCATTTTAAGCTCTCATTAGATTAGTTTCATTTCATTGTTTTCAAAGGTAAAGTCATAAAAATTGTAAGATTAATTCAATGTTGCATTAATTTCAAGGATGAAGCCATACTACCAAATTGGCCATATAATCGAACAAACGTGAAGAGCCGAAGTGCATTACCCACAGAATCTACTGGGAGACCAGTTACAATTCCTAAAAAAAACATTGACAAAATGGTGAGTATCAAAATGCTTACCACGTACAACATCATTACAGGATAATAGTCAGGAATTGGCCAGGGAATCGCTATAGTGTACAAATTAGTCAAATTGGAAAAATCTACATCATGGCTATTTTCCGTTGAAGATATTTTGGCCTGACATTTTCAACTCATTGGCCTATTTCAGACAATTCTTAACTGATACAATAACCTTGCTTATTCCCCAAATACCAGATTATAGTGAATTTCCAACTGTAGGCAAAAATAGGCAAGTCCTAATTTGTTGCATTTTGATGTTGTGCGAAAATACCAAAGTAAGTTGTCCTATTAGGTGTATTATATGTCCTGCTCATTCACGCATTCGTAGAGCTATATTCAAGAATTGTGGAAAAGACACAATTCATAATATTTCAGGATTATTTACTAACATTTGATTTGGAATTAAAATAGAAGTCTACATTTTAGGCCAAACAAAATTTGTTTACAATTACAATTAAAAAAAAATACATTGGATATCTGACAAATCACCTTTAGCGAATTACCTTTATTGAACTAATTTAGAATATAATTTATATTGGTTAACTTTTGAATTAGAACGTATTAACCAGTACATGTAAAGTATGGTATTTTTTAATTTTTTGAACAGCTAAATGGAAACAAAAAATGGCATTCATTTTTTCTCACCCACCTACTGAACAAAAATGCACCTTTCCATAGAGCATTTTCTCTACAACTGTTATGCTAAAAAAAAAGCTATGTAGTGATAGACACAAAGTACTGGATGCTAAGCTTAAGTATCTGTTAAACCAGAAAATCCACACGTAATAGGAAAGGATTATATCACTTTGAAAATGTTCGTAATAGAACAAAAGTATAGGGTGTGGCTTCCCTTTCATTACATAAGGCATATTTACAGTATATTAAATAAAATGTAATGCATAGCTAAACTGACCAGAATTAATATCTTATTCACTACAACCTGTAAGTAGTTTTAATTATATAAAAAATATTATTATTATTAAATTATTATATATATTAATATAAAAAAAAAAAAAACTTTCTACAAAATATAATTGCTGTATAAAATATTTCATTTTGGAGGCCTTAGGTATTATGTGAGAATAATTTACTTTATCACAGATAAATATTTGTTTATTGCTACAAAAGAAAATGTGTCATGTATTAAGCAATTGGAATTTGGAACCAAATGGCAACGTTTCAAACCCTGAGGGCCTTTGTCAGGCTTGACAAAGGCCCTCAGGGGTTGAAACGTTGCCGTTTGGTTCCTGGTTCTAATAAAATTGCCTTTGCTTTAGAATTCGTTGGAGTGCCTGGATTATTTTCTATATTTAAAATTTTACATTTGGTCCATTTTGGTACTGGGACTTGTCCATTGGAGCACCCTGGATTCCATGACAAAAGGGTTGAGTGCACTTCCACTATCTATATATGTATTAAGTAATTAGCAGATTTTGGTTTTTATAGCATTAATTTCAGCTAACTTGTAGGCACTACAGATAACAAAAGATTTTTTTTTTTTTCAAATTAAAAACTTTTAATATTTTTACAGGCCAATGTACCGTTCTCTGCACTGTCAACAAGCAATGCCGATGTCAGGAAACTCATTATAGACACACATAATTACCTGAGAACATTAGTTAAACCATCTGCAAGCAACATGTTAAAAATGGTAAGAACATCTTGCATTTAACATATCTATTTTATCTGTCTATCTATAAATTATTATTTTTTTCTAACAAGCATGATAATATACAAATTCATGAAATGTATGAAAAGGAATACATCATATTATCGTTTTCTCTCCAAATCTTTTCTGAGCGTATCATTTACAGAAAAATGGCTAAATTAATGGCATTTAATAAATTATTAGAAATAGCAGCTTTTGCTTTAGAGTGTAACTCCCTCTATTCTCCACAACATTGCCACAACGTTCAACTTATGATGACAACAACCAAGATACTAAAATATATTTTTACTTTGTCACTTGAAGAATCATAATAATGAATGATTTTCTAAACTTGCATTAAACCAAACACAGTTGTTAAAGGGTTTCTCCAGGCACGATGACCACTTCAGTAATTTTAAGTTGTCGTGGTGCCTGGAATCAATATGGGCAGTAGCAAATTTGCAGTGTTTAGCCCTTTTTCTGTCAAAGGTGTAACCCCATGTCTTTAGTCATCCCAGAACTCCTGGTGGGCTACTGTCTGTTCTATACAGGTACTCTCTGCCAGTCTGAATAGAGAAGGGATCAGCATCCATCTTCTGCAGCTTTGCAGAAGCTGGATGTATGTGAACAGAGCTAGAAGGACCCTCAGTGCCTAGTGTAAGATACCAAAACATTTCGCAAAACATTTTAGCCAATTACCGGGGAACTGGACCAGAGTATAGGGCAGGCTGTAGTCGTTATGATGTTTTAAGAAGAAGCATCTGTAAGTTGCTTTTTACATTATAATTAAGGTATATCTCTAATGTGTTGACATTAGTCAACCAACGGTCTTCTCCTATTGGAGTTTGTCTCTAAACACCAAATCTCAGATTGCAAAATGTGGGCAAATGTAGCAGACTGGAAGAATAATCCAGTCACTTATTATCACAACTTGCATGTTTTTGTATATTGACTTTGACAACAAAATGGAGTTTAGTGAATCAGCCCTGATGGGTTCTCAAAAAGAAAATGTTGGTTGAAATCTTAGTTCAAAAATTGATATAGGAGACTGATAAAGGAGAATTGGAGAATCTCTGTTAATTGCATCAAACCCATACACATTAATGGCACTTGATGTTTTCTTTCTGCAATGAAAATGAAAGATGTGGCCTTTCAGTATACTATCTCTATAACTGATTCTTGACTTGTTCTTGATCCAGGTGTGGAATGATGCTGCAGCTCAGACAGCAGCAAGGTATGCCAGCCAGTGCATCGCTGGTCATAGTGCTCCAAATCTCAGAACAATCCCAAGTAAGTGACAGTATGTCTTCAGTTATAGACTGAATGTAACAAAGTCATCAGTGCTAGCAACTCTGATAAAAACTATGCACCTTAAAGCAAATGATCCTGCATTTCCCTCATAGGGATTTGACACTCAGGCAGGAAACATTAAAGAATAAATTCCTTATGTTCATCAGACTTACCTCTGTCATTCACAAGGGATCAAGCTCTCAAGAAACACAATAGCAGTTAAGGCATGAATTAGCCATTCTTGGACTAACAAAATAGTACAAAAATAAAGAATCATGATGCGCTATTAAGACCTAGAAATACTGACTTTTACAGCAGAACAAGATGACAATCCTACATAAAAAATACACAAAAATATTTTCAAAGTCTGTCCTAACAAAGGTCATCATCACTTTGAAAAATGTATTATTTATTTATATGAAGTGTCATATGCAAATGCATACAGCAATAAAATCTAACTGTAACCATTTACATATTAGGGGATTCATGTAAACTGACATGCTGAGGTGGAAAACTGAGAATAAAATTATTTTATTCCACATTTTTCGGCTCAGATACCAACTCAACAAAAGTTACGGACATTTGATTTCCAGATAACCCATCTAAGAAAAGAGAGATAAATATGACAATATATATTCATGAGAACACATTTTATTAGTCATGTTTAACTAGATAAAATTAACCGGCGATCTGGGGTTAACTTTACCGCATGATGGACCTGGTCCGTCATTCGGCGTTAACTGCTTCCCTGCCATGACGGACCAGATCCGTCATCCGGCAGGAAGGGGTTAACTAGATAAAATTCTCTAAGTTTGATGTATCTTAAGTTTGGTCATTTGGGCCTAAAACTTAAAATTCATTTTGAAATCACTGTTAATTTCCCGACAATTCACAGAATAAAGCTGATTGTGCAAGTGCGGATGCATTTAAGGATACAAAAAAAAACTAAAAAAAAATTTCCTTGTGCATTTTAGATTTCAATTGTGGTGAAAATATATTCCTATCAACATTTAAAGCCTCTTGGGATGATGTGCTTAAATCATTTTATAGTGAAGTTGTTGATTTTATATATGGGTATGGACCAAGACTTCCAAATATACAGACTGGTCATTATACACAGGTACGTCCTACCATACAGAACATATAATCTGTGTTTAAAGTGTACATTAAATACAATTACATAAATATATACCTTTCAGTAGTGATATAGCATTGACTATGTTCACATTATACAGAGTTTTATAAGTGGGTGATGTATTCTAATGCAAGGTTGACCTGCAACAGTCACCCAGAACCTTGCTATAAAAACTCCTTGCGAAAGTCCATCATTTGGTAAACCTCTGCTCCTCTAATAAATCAAAGAGATGTAATTCCAGAGACCTTTCATATCCTTTGTAATATTAAGGAACTTTTGAAATTACAAGGATAAGCCTGATGGGGTGCATTTTCCTAAACTATTAACATGATATTTGCCACCCAATGAGATAAATATACTGCATATCGGCTAATTCTACAGGAACATATAGTAAAGTGGAGATAGTGGGAATGTCTTTTTTTTTTTACCACATTTAAACAAATGCATTTTTTTTACCACATTTAAACACATCTCTCTCATATTAAAAGCAGAACTAATTTAATTATAGACTTAATTCTAATATTTTATATTTTTACAGCTTACATGGGCCACTTCCTTTCAGGTTGGATGCGCTGTTGCCCAGTGCTCAAATGCTAAATACACATACAACTATGTCTGCCATTACTGTCCACCGTAAGTATTAATGAATAATTTCTGTCAGTAAAATCTTTGTCTTTTGTTTATCTTTATAATCTCTCGGTAATAATCATGTTGACCAATTATTATTTATGATAATTTTAGAGGAAACTTCAATAGCTCAATTGGCTTCCCATACAAAGCTGGAAGTGCATGTGGAGATTGCCCATCATCATGTGAAAATGGCCTGTGCAGTAAGTAATGAAATGCAACTGTTTTTCCATTTATCATTTCACACATCCATCCATCTTCTCTCTCTCTCTCTCTGTTTTTATCTTATTTTGTCTGATTAATCTGTCTATGCATCTTTTTTTTTTGTCTTTTCTGTTTTTTTTGTCAGTCTATTCATAGTAGAAGTTTATAGTTCTCTGATATTATTATTCATGATATAAATTATTATTTCATCTTTTTTTGCTGTTTTTTAAAATTAATTCTTTTTTTTTTTTTTTTTTCCAGCAAATCCTTGTCCCTTTCAGGACTGGTTTGCTGACTGCAAAGAATTTTATTTTGGACAAAAATGTGATGCAGACCTTGATAGAGATTGTCCTGCTACTTGCCGGTGCTCTAAAAATCAAATAAAATAGCACTCTAGTATTTTTCCAGTTGAAAAAGTGTAACATAATTTATTATGTATTGTTTATGTATGATGTTACATCAATATTAATGTTAAATAATATTATTTGCTATGTCAGTATTATTATAATTAATTAATACAAATTATATATGTAATGTATATGTAATGTATATGTAATATTGTATCCATGTTACCTGTTAAAATATGCAACAATTTAAAATGTTTCCATCCTGTTTAAAGAAGCACCAGTATATTTATTATTATTATTATTATTATTATTATTACTATTACTACTATTATTATTGTTATTGTTATTATTATTATTATTATTAGTAATTTTTGATTGAAAACATTTATTTTCAAATAGTTGTTCATATACATATATATAAAATTAAACATTTGATCATGCATATTTATTTTAATAAAAACTATCAAACTGATTATGTGATGTTTAGTGTATTTTACTTGCTCTAAATCATTGACATTAATTTTGTAATTAACTAATACCTAATTTATAACAACTTTTTAAGGCAAAAAAAAGGTAAATTTAGAAACTAGTGCTGAAAGAGGAATCACAATGCAGCAAAATAACATCTCTGTGCCTGTTAAATAAATTCTCCCCATTCCACCTGTATTGCATCTATTGCAAATAATAGTGCATACTGTTACTCACAATGGGAGGCTAGTGATACCCTGAAAAGGTCAGCCCATGCTCTTAACCAATCACCAGAATTAAAGTCATCACTTTGAATATAGCTGCCAATCACAATAGGGAGAAAAGGGTGTGATAGTTAGCCAGGAACATAACAACTGTGTTAAACTATTTAACCCCTTAAGGACAGACGACGGATATATTCCGTCATGATTCCCTTTTATTCCAGAAGTTGTGTCATTAAGGGGTTAAAACTTGTTAAATGCAACTTTCTCCACTCCCTCTTGGGTAAGATCAACCAATATATACAGGGTGGACTTCTGCATTGTGGGGACTTTAACTTTATCCAATCTCCAACTTTAGTCACGTCCAGGGCCGGACTGGGAGAAAAATTCGGCCCGGGCATTTTTTTATCACAGCGGCACACTAATAAGGGACTCACTCACTAATGACAAACACGCCCCCTCTCAAAGTGAGCATGTTGGTTCAATGATCTTCCAGGGCAGACCATGCGCAGAGCTCTGCTGAAGAGCTCTAGCATGAGAAAAGGGCCCTGTATTTGTTCTGCACAGCGCAAGCAAATTTAATAACATGCTGCGCTGTGTTTCCTTGCAACTTGTCTCTGGTGTCTCAATAAATAGATACCAGGAGACAAAAGGGCCAGGAAAGAGTATTGTGCATGTGTTTGGAGCCTGCTTGTTGGATTGCGTGTGTGTAGAGTGAGCTGATTGTGGTGTGGTATTGTGTAAAAAGGTCGGTTTTAGTCATGTTGTGTTTGTGGTGTAATGTAATGCATATGTGGCTAGGGGCTGTAGAGAATGTGTGTATAGGGGATGTAGTAAGTGTGTGCATACAGGCAGAGTGTATAAAGTGTGTATATGATCCAGAGTTGGGTAAGGGATCTAGTGTGTGTCTGGAACGTAATGTGTTTAGGAGTGCAGTATGTGTGTGAGGGGTGCTGTAGTGTGTGTATATATATATGTATATATATATATATTTTTTTGTTTTTTTTTGTTCGGTATTTACAGATGAAAATGAAGGAAAGGGACCTCAGTTAAGAAAAAGGATAAATGAGTCATTTATTACACGTGAGTTTACAGAGGAAGAGGTTCTATTTCAACTGTCAAAAGTAAAGACAAATAAGTCAATGGGACCTGATGGAATACACCCAAAGCTATTAAAAGAGCTTAGTGGTGTACTAGCAAAACCATTAACAGATTTATTTAACCAATCATTGATAACAGGAGTAGTCCCAGAAGATTGGAAGTTAGCGAATGTTGTGCCCATTCACAAGAAAGGTAATAGGGAGGAGTCGGGCAACTATAGGCCTGTAAGCCTAACTTCAGTAGTGGGGAAAGTGATGGAAACCATGTTAAAGGATAGGATTGTTGAACATCTAAAAACACATGGATTTCAAGATCAGAGACAACATGGGTTTACTTCAGGGAGATCATGCCAAACTAATCTTATTGATTTTTTTGATTGGGTAACTAAAATTATAGATCAGGGTGGTGCAGTAGACATTGCTTACCTCGATTTCAGTAAGGCTTTTGACACTGTTGCACATAGAAGGCTTATCAACAAACTACAATCTTTGAGTTTGGATTCCAATATTGTTGAATGGGTAAGGCAGTGGCTGAGTGACAGGCAACAGAGGGTTGTAGTCAATGGAGTATATTCGAAGCTTGGGCTTGTCACCAGTGGGGTACCTCAGGGATCTGTACTTGGACCCATTCTCTTTAATATTTTTATTAGTGATATTGCAGAAGGTCTTGATGGTAAGGTGTGTCTTTTTGCGGATGATACTAAGATATGTAACAGGGTTGATGTTCCAGGAGGGATAAGCCAAATGGAAAATGATTTAGGTAAACTAGAAAAATGGTCAGAGTTGTGGCAACTGAAATTTAATGTGGATAAGTGCAAGATAATGCATCTTGGACGTAAAAACCCAAGGGCAGAGTACAGAATATTTGATAGAGTCCTAACCTCAACATCTGAGGAAAGGGATTTAGGGGTGATTATTTCTGATGACTTAAAGGTAGGCAGACAATGTAATAGAGCAGCAGGAAATGCTAGCAGAATGCTTGGTTGTATAGGGAGAGGTATTAGCAGTAGAAAGAGGGAAGTGCTCATGCCATTGTACAGAACACTGGTGAGACCTCAGTTGGAGTACTGTGCACAGTACTGGAGACCCTATCTTCAGAAGGATATTGATACCTTAGAGAGAGTTCAAAGAAGGGCTACTAAACTGGTTCATGGATTGCAGGATAAAACTTACCAGGAAAGGTTAAAGGATCTTAACATGTATAGCATGGAGGAAAGACGAGACAGGGGGGATATGATAGAAACATTTAAATACATAAAGGGAATCAACACAGTAAAGGAGGAGACTATATTTCAAAGAAGAAAAACTACCACAACAAGAGGACATAGTCTTAAATTAGAGGGACAAAGGTTTAAAAATAATATCAGGAAGTATTACTTTACTGAGAGGGTAGTGGATGCATGGAATAGCCTTTCAGCTGAAGTGGTAGAGGTTAACACAGTAAAGGAGTTTAAGCATGCATGGGATAGGCATAAGGCTATCCTAACTATAAGATAAGGCCAGGGACTAATGAAAGTATTTAGAAAACTGGGCAGACTAGATGGGCCGAATGGTTCTTATCTGCCGTCACATTCTATGTTTCTATGTTTCTATATATATAATATAAATATGTTCGCAAGTATTGTGAGTGTGTGTGTGTGTCTTTGGAGCAGTAGGTGTCTGTGAGGGATGTAGTGTGTATGTGAAGGGTGCAGTATGTGTGTGTGATGGATGCTGTGTTTGAGGGGTGCTGTGTGTGATGGGTGCTGTGTGTGAGGGTGCTGTGTGTGATGGGTGTGAGAGTGCTTCATGATTTTTTAGGTCCCACCATCCCACCTTATTTCCCTGGTGTCCAGCTTTTGGGGAAACCTTGGAACAGTTCCCAACAAGCATAGAGAGATCGCATCATTAGATGCACTCGCCAATGCGTCTGAAGCAATATCAGGGCACTAGGACCATGCAGAGAGCTCTGAAACAGCTTTCCCTACAGAATCTGCTCTCAGTGAGTTTGCCTGAATAATAGAACTGCCAGAAATTAAGGCGGATCTGCACCCTTTACAGGTGGGTCTGCTTCCTTATGGGCAGAGTTGGTGGTGCAATCCTATCACTGGTCCACCTCCTTACCCTCCTGCCAATGGCATCCAAATTCTCAGCACAACTCTATCTCCCCAACTCCTCTGCCAGCACATCGCCACCACGAAAGGGATCTAAATTAATTAAATTTGGCAGTTGCTCCCTGGCTACATAACACCCACCAATCTAGAACACAAAGTTAGGTTTCCTTTAATCCCGATTCTGTCTTAAAGGAACACTATAGGCATCCAGACCACTTTAGCTAATTGAAGTGGTCTGGGTGCAGTGCCCAAGGTCCCTTAACCCTGCATAGGTATTTATTGCAGTTTTTAATAAACTGCAATAATTACCTTTGAGGGTTAACTTCACCTCTAGTGGCTGTCTGCAAGAAAGCTACTAGATGGACATCCGGGTCGTTAGGAGCTGGAATCAGGTAAGTGACAGAAGGGGTTTTTAATGGGCATTATAGGGAGCTATAGTGTCAGGAAAACAAATTTGTATAGTTTCCCTTTAAGGAAACCTAACTCTAAATGAAATATGTTATATAAAAATGACATAACAGCGAAATATGTATTAAGAAAAATGAATGCCATCGTGGAGTTCTGATGAAATTCTTAAACTTTTTGACATTTGGTCTTGTGATTGATTACAATGTCTCCAGAATCTTCAAAGCTTTATTTTCCCATAATGCCTATCTCACCATTATACATCCTGTACATAATAGCATATTATAGCATATACTCTCGCGAGATCCGGTCGTTGCCATGGCCATCAGTCAGAACGTGTAGTGGTGTGCACACGTACTGTTCAAACATGTTGCTGAAATGCTGCCTCCTGCTAAGACGTTCCATATCAGATGGTGGTGCTGGTTGTTGTGGCGTCCTGACAAAGCTTTTCCATATTTCGGCCATGCTAACCCTGCCTTCTGAGGTGCTGGCGGTGCCCCAGCTGCGTTGGCGACCTCTTCCTCCTCCTCTGCCTTCGCCTTGTGCTTCCACTGAGCCCCCCGGTGTCAGTTGGGAATGCCTTTAGCAGCGCGTCTACCAGCATGCGCTTGTAGTCGCGCATCTTCCGATCACGCTCCAGTAAGGAAATTAAGGACGGCACGTTGTCCTTGTAACAGGGATCCAGCAGGGTGGCGACCCAGTAATCAGCACAAGTTAGAATGTGGGCAACTCGGCAGTCATTGTGCAGGCACTGCAGCATGTAATCTCTCATGTGTGCCAGGCTGCCCAGAGGCAAGGACAAGCTGTCCTCTGTAGGAGGTGTATCGTCTGTGTTCTCCGTATCTCCCCAGCCATGCTCCAGTGATGTCCACGAGCTGCGTTCTGTGCCACCCTGCTGTGAACACGGTTCCTCCTCCTCCTTCTCATCCTCCAGAACTGTGCCCTGGCTGGACAATTGTGTACCTGGCCTATGCTGGTGCAGAAACCCACCCTCCAAGCCACTTGTGAATGACTGGCCTGATAACCGTGGAAATAACACCCCTCTTCCTCCTGTGCCACATCCATCGCCCAAAGCATTTTTTCAAGGAGACATAGAAGTGGGATAGTAAGGCTGAGAACGGCGTCACTGGCACTGGCCATGTTAGTGGAGTACTCGAAACAGTGCAAAATGGCACACAGGTCTCGCATGGAGGCCCACTCGTTGGTGGTGACGTGGTGCTGTTCCGCAGAGCGAATGACCCGTGCGTGCTGCAACTGAAACTCCACTATTACTTGCTGCTGCTCGCACAGTCTCTGCAGCATGTGCAAGGTGGAGTTCAACCTTGTGGGCACGTCGTATATGAGGCTGTGAGCGGGAAGGGCGAAGTTACGCTGCAGCGCAAACAGGCGAGCAGCAGCAGGGTGAAAACGGTGAAAGCGTGCACAGACGGCCCGCACTTTCTGCAGCAGCTCTGATATATCTGGGTAGTTTTTCAGCAATTTCTGCACCAACAAATTCAGCACATGCGCCAGGCAAGGGATGTGCGTCAATCCGGCTAGGCCCAGAGCTGCTACGAGATTTCGCCCATTATAGCACACCACCAGGCCGGGCTTGAGGCTCAGTGGCAACAACCACTCATTGGTCTGTTGTTCCATGCTCATCCACAGCTCCTGCACGGTGTGGGGTTTTCCCCCAAACAAATAAGTTTTAAAACAGCCTGCTGTCGTTTCCCCCTGGCTGTGTTGAAGTTGGTGGTGAAGGTGTTACGCTGACCAGATGAGGAGGTGGTAGAGGAGGAGGAAGCGGAGTAGGAGGAGGAAGCAACAGGTGGCAAAGAGAAAGGCCCTGCAATCCTCGGTGGCGGAAGGACATGCGCCAAACTGCTATCCGCCTCAGGCCCAGCCACCACTACATTTGCCCAGTTTGCAGTTAGGGAGCTATAGTGTCCCTGCCCGTGCTTACTGGTCCACGTATCTTATGTGGACCTTGCCACAGATGGCGTTACGCAGTGCACACCTGATTTTGTCCGCCAATTGGTTGTGCAGGGAAGGGATGGCTCGCCTGGAAAAGTAGTGGCGGCTGGGAACCACATACTGTGGGACAGCCACCGCCATCAGGTTTTTGAAACTATCCGTCTCCACCAGACGGAATGACAGCATTTCAAAGGCCACGAATTTTGAAATGCTGGCATTCAGGGCCAGGGATTGCGGTTGGGTAGGGGGGGTACTTTCTCTCCAGTGTTTGGGAAATGGACAGCTGAACACTTCCATGGGACAGTGTGGAGATACTTGGGGACGGTGGCAGACATGGTGGCGTTGTTGCCACATCCTCATTTTGCGGGGTGGCAGGTGCCACTGTGACTTCAGAGGTGGAGGAAGAGGCCGAGACAGAAGCAGAAGAGGAAGCAGGAGGAGCCTGAGATCTTTCTTGGTTTTTGAGGTGCTTACTCTACTTCAGCTCGTGCTTTGCATGTAGATGCCTGGTCATGCAGGTTGTGCTCAGGTTTTGCACGTTTATGCCTCGCTTCAGGCTCTGATTGATCAGCATGCAAACCTCGTGTCTTGTCGTCAGCACATTGTCTGAAAACTGCCACGCCAGGGAACTCCTTGGAGCTGGCTTTCGTGTACTCGGTCCCTGGGTGCGGTGGGCAGTAGCAGGCATACTGTCTAGGGGACGGCTGCTCCTCTTTTGCACCCTGCTCCCTCTTATGCTGTGCTGGTGCCTCTGTGCGACCACCGCCTCTTCCTCCAAACTGCACACGTCACTCGCATGACCTTGATTCCATGTAGGGTCTAGGACCTCATCATCCTCCACATCATCTTCCACCCACTCCTCAACCCTGACCTCCTTGCCGATCTGCATACTGCAGAAAGCCATAGCAGTTGGCACCTGTGTTTCGTCATCATCAGAGATGCTCTGCGGTTGTCCTCGCATGTCCACATCCTGACACATAAGTGGTTTTTCATCAGTGCACTCAATCTGTTTCACTTCTGGGGCAGGGCTAGGTGGATGGCCCACAGAAACCCCGCCAGCAGAGTCATCAAAAAGCATAAGAGACTGCTGCATGAATTGCAAGGGGGTGAGGTGAAAGACAGATGGCCATGGGCTGCAGGTGCCAACTCTGAGCTTTCAGCAGGGGCCGGGTGGGAGAGAATGCGAAGGAACTGGAGGCACTCCAATCTACTATCGCCTGTACTTGTTCTGGCCTCACCATTTGTAGAGCGGCATTCGGACCTACCAAATAACGCTGAAGGTTCTGTCGCCTACTCGCACCTGAGGAAGGTGTTTCACTTGTGCGTGTAGCTGGCACAGATCGACCACGTCTTCTCCTTGCAACAGGAGCTCCACCAACACCAGCAGCACCACGACCAGGGTCACGTCCCTTATTTGATGCTCTTCCCCATTCTTTGCGTTCACCCACCAAACTAACAGATGGTTTATGTCAGGCGACAATGTAACCGCCAATAGTCAACTATTTATATTTTTATGTATTTTTTTTATTTCGTTTATTGGACTGCAAGAAATGCACCGCAGACAGCAAATGTACTATTTAGCACCACATAAAATTAAATTTTTAAAACTGCGCTGTAACCACATTATTTGATGGTTCTATTTGATTCTCAGATATGAAGTGCACTGCAGGCTGCAAATGTACTATTTTGCACCAAAAAAAAATTAATTTTCAAAACTGCTATGTCACAGCAGTATTTGACGGTTCTATTTGACTCTCAGATATGAAGTGCACACCCAAATGTACTATTTAGCACCTAAAAAATTTAAATGTTTAAAACTGCGCTGTAACCACAGTATTTGATGGTTCTATTTGACTTTCAGATATGAAGCGCACACCCCAAATGTACTATTTATCACCTAAAAAAATAGAATTTTTAAAACTGCGCTGTAACCACAGTATTTGACAGTTCTATTTGACTCTCAGATATGAAGTGCAGGCCCCAAATGTACTATTTAGCACCAAAAAAATTTACATTTTTAAAACTGCTATGTCAGAGCAGTATTTGATGTTTCTATTTGACTCTCAGATATGAAGTGCACACCCCAAATGAACTATTTAGCACAAAAAAAATTAATTTTTAAAACTGCGCTCTAACCACAATTTTGACGGCTCTATTTGACTCTCAGATATGAAGTGCACCGCAGGCCGCAAATGTACTATTTAGCACCTAACAAATTTTAATGTTTAAAACTGCGCTGTAACCACAGTATTTGACGGTTCTACTTGACTTTCACATATGAAGCGCATACCTCAAATGTACTATTTAGCATCAAAAAAAAAATAATTTTTAAAACTGCTATGTCACAGCAGTATTTGACGGTTCTATTTGACTCTCAGATATGAAGTAGAGGCCCCAAATGTACTATTTAGCACCAACAAAAATGTGAATTTTTAAAACTGCTATGTCACAACAGTTTTTGATGGTTCTATTTGATTCTCAGATATGAAGTGCACACCCCAAATTAACTATTTAGCACAAAAAAAATGAATTTTTAAAACTGCGCTGTAACCACAATATTTGACGGTTCTATTTGACTTTCAGATATGAAGTGCACCGCAGGCCGCAAATGTACTATATAGCACCAAAAAAAATAGAATTTTTAAAACTGCTATGCCACAGCAGTATTTGATGGTTCTATTTGACTCTCAGATATGAAGTGCACCGCAGGCCGCAAATGTACTATTTAGCACCTAACAAATTTTAATGTTTAAAACTGCGCTGTAACCACAGTATTTGACGGTTCTACTTGACTTTCAGATATGAAGCGCACACCTCAAATGTACTATTTAGCACCAAAAAAAAAATTTTTTTTTTTAAAATGCTATGTCACAGCAGTATTTGACAGTTCTATTTGACTCTCAGATAGGAAGTGCACACACAAATGTACTATTTAGCACCTAAAAAAGAATTTTCAAAACTGCGGTTCTATTTGACTCTCAGATATGAAGTGCACCGCAGGCCGCAAATGTACTATTTAACACCAAAAAGTTAGATTTTTTTTAAACCAACAATGTAACAGTAGTATTTAAGGTTTTTTTTTTGGACTGCAAGAAATACAGTACGCAAATGTACTATTTAGCACCAAAAAGATTGCAGTATTTAAAAATGCCTAGATGTTGCCCACTGAGCTACCAGAACAGATTAAAGTTATGTGCCTGGCACACATGCAGTTGCAAGTGCACTGCACTCTCTGTGGCACTGGGCTCAGGGCAGGGTACAAAAATGTAGTATAGCACCCACAAAAATAATCGCTGTAGTTTGCAGATTCAACACCAGAATTCTTTCCTAATCTGTCTCTCACAGCTGCAGCATCCTATCCCTACACTAACAAGAGCTCATGTGACGTGGGACGCTGCGTGACTCCAGCTTATATATAGAGGCTGGGTCACATGCTGCACTGGCCAATCACAGCCATGCCATTAGTAGGCATGGCTGTGATGGCTTCTAAGGGCACACGAGTCAAACGCTTGTTGATTGGCTTTCAAAACGCACCATTAAATCACCGAACACCAAACTCCAACCTGAACATACACTGAAATGTCCTTGTTCGGGTCTGGGGTCCAAAAACCATAATGTTCGGTTCTATAATAAATATTGTCATATCTTTTTGAATGCTTTTAAAATAGGAGTGCGTAGAGGAAAGTGGGAGATTGTAACCTTCGCAGTACTACTTGAACATTCTACTAGCATTCTAAATGGGATATCGGGATGGTCCCCGTTCGGGAGTCAAAGGAGTTCATTTTGTAGGAGCGCTCCCAAATGGGGAGCAGGTACAATAGAAGAAAGGCAAGGGTATAAATAGAAAGCACCCGAACAAGCAGTGGTTCCACCACATATCTCCCCCTTAACCACAAGCCGGCATACACAGTCTGATCCCAACGGATCGGCTTGGGGATATCTGAGGGAAGGACTCACAGATCATTTTTCCAGTTCTGTCTGTCTTAACAACCCTTCGGCATTGCCATTTTGCTTACCGGTTCTGTAGTGGATAATGAAATCATATGGTTGAAGGGCCAGGCTCCAGCATAACAGCCTGGCATTGTCCCCAGCGACTCTGTTAAGCCACACCAATGGGTTGTGATATGTGAGTAGTGTGAATTGTTGCCATAGATGTAGGGCTGCCCACACCACCGCTAGGCATTTCTTCTCAATGGTGGCATAGCTTACCTCCCTGGGTAGTAGTTTTCAGCTGAGGTAAGCTATGGGGTGTTCTCCGCCATCGTCCACAACCTGGCTCAGCACTGCCTCCAATCCAAACATGGAAGCATCTTTGTGAAGGACAGGGGCTTACACCAGTGCACTCTTAAGAGCTCGGAACACTTGCTCACACTCTGGGGTCCAGTGTACTTGTCGGGCCATGTTCTTTCGGGTCAGGTTGGTGAGGGGCTTAGCTAGGGCACTGTAGTTGGGGACAAAACTACTATAGTAGCCAGCGGTCGATAGGAAGGCCATCACCTGGATCTTCGTTTGGGGACGGGGCCAGTTCGCTACTGCCTCTATCTTGGCTGGCTTGGGCTTCTGCTACCCACACCCTACCAGGTGTCCCAGGTACTGCACTTCTGCCATCCCTAGGTGGCACTTGCTGGGTTTTAAGGTCAACCCTGCCTCCGAATCCTATCCAGTACTGCGCCTATGTGTACCAGGTGCTCCTCCCAAGTGTCACTGTAGATGGCTACATCGTCCAAGTATGCAGAAGCATAACCCTCGAGGCCACCCAACAGCCGGTCCACCATCCGCTGGAAAGTGGCCGGGGGAATTCTTCATCCCAAATGGCATGACCTTAAATTGGTACAGGCAAAATGGGGTGATGAACGACAACTTGGGAACAGCATCTGCTGCTAGGGGGATCTGCCAGTACCCCTTACACAAATCGATAGTGGTGAGGTACTGGCCCCGAGCCATCTTATCTAATAGCTCATATGAGACTGTCTTGTCATTGAGCCTCTGGTAGTCTACACAGAACCGGGTTGATCCATCTCGCTTCAGGACCAGCACTACCAGGGAAGCC
Organism: Pelobates fuscus; assembly: GCF_036172605.1. Classification (NCBI taxonomy): domain Eukaryota; kingdom Metazoa; phylum Chordata; class Amphibia; order Anura; family Pelobatidae; genus Pelobates; species Pelobates fuscus. Next base: position 37,120,558 of record NC_086318.1, on the reverse strand, counting down.
CACGGACTCATAGATGGTTCGATTACCCCTAGTCAGAGCATTTCCTGGATCTCCTGCCTCATTTTTGCCCGAACCGTCTCTGGGATTCAGTATGGGGTTTGCCTCAGAGGTGGTTGGTCGATATAGATCCAAATATTGTTTTTTGTTATATTCAGAGGAAGCCCAAATTATTATTACAAGTGCACATGGAGAAGCATGGATTAGACACCAGATGTGTGTTGGTTATCAAAATAAGCCTCTGTTGTTTATTCGTCAGTTGGGGTTTTATACATCAAAAAGTAAGTGCTTACATGCAAATACTCATAGGACTGTAGTAGGAAGGGAGTGAAATGGTAAGAGGAGTACAGATAAGACATAGGGATGAACGTCATATACATATAACAAATAAGTTCTGAGAAAGAGAAAGAACAGAATGATTTGAGAAGAGACAGCTCAGGTGGGGGCTATCTACTCCCGGAAGTAGACATATATGGTCTTAAGTGTCGTTTTAAGCATCAAGCATTTCCTGAGTCCAAGTTAGCCAATTTTAAAATAGGATATCAAAATATGACACCTATAAGCTTGAGCCTTGGAATCAAGATAAATTCTATCACAATCCCCTATTTTGATACATGGGTCACCCAAATGTCCAAGGTATTTCCAGGACTGCTAGCCAAAGCCTGTGGGACTTTCATTTATTTCTTCACCACAGTTTCCTTGGACTGAGAGACCACCAGAATCCGCTGAGGAGAGTTCCTTCATTTGTTAGGCGAGGTAACATTGTAAAATCCTTCCGAAGTCGGAGCTGGAATGTAAGTTAAGGTACGACCAACAGTAGGTTTGTTTTTACATAGAGAAGTTAGTAGACATGAGAAAAATATAAAGGTTCGAAAAATGGCCATAATAACAAATATAGCTAATAGCAAAAAGTACAACATTTTCTTAATTAGTAAAGTCAACCATGTTCCTATCCCAAATGTCCAATCCCAATTCCCAAAGAAGCCAGTATCCTGTTTGATATCCTGTACTAAGTCATGTACATCTTTTATATGTTTATGGATCACAATGCCATGGTCAGATAAGTTAAAACAGCACATTAGAGATGTCCCGAATAGTTTGCTGGCGAATAGTTCCTGGCGAACATAGCTTGTTCGCGTTCACCACGGCAGGCGAACATATGCGATGTTCGGTCCGCCCCCTATTCGTCATCATTGAGTAAACTTTGACCCTGTACCTCACAGTCAGCAGACACATTCCAGCCAATAAGCAGCAGACCCTCCCTCCCAGACCCTCCCACCTCCTGGACAGCATCCATTTTAGATTCATTCGGAAGCTGCATTCTTTTTTTTTTTTTTGTTTAGACAGAAGTGTGTTATATTTGAGCATACTAGGCTGAACGTGCGTATATCATGGCTAGTTGCACTAAGGGTATGAGTATATAGCAGTACATTGTTGTGAAAGATGGCTGTCATGTTTAGGTTGTAGCTTGCACGTTATCAACTGTGTATTTATATCAGCAGCTCCACCACTAGTTAGAAATCACGTGTGAGTCGCCCCATGAGATGAGACTAGTGAATAACATAATACATGAACGGTTAAGGTAAAGGCATGTAAGGAACTACGACAATAAACTCTTTAGGAGGTGAAATAATGACATGTTTAAACGCTTGCTACTTTATGATTAGTTAATGTGCAGAGAGCAGTTCATGTGATCAAAGGCATGGTGTGGAGGATCGGCTATAGTGGGACATGCTTGGCAGGCTGCTGTTTACTGCTTGTGCTCATCCGATCCCTTCTGGGCGCCAGGTGCAGACCCTGGGAGTCCCTGATACCTGGAACAACAAAGGCAAGTCTCTGGCTGAGTGCCGGGTTCGCGGCTTGAGGTGGTGGAAGCTTGTTTTGTCGGGTGGTCGGATCTGTCCCGGTGGTGCTTCACGTCTGGTGCGGGATTGTGGTGGCTTAAGATGGAGGCGAGTGCTTGACGTGGGGCAGGCTCTGCATTTCTGTTTGTGCCTCCAGTCCCGTCTTCGACGCCTTTTGCGTTGGTGGATTCTAATAGGGACTGCTTCGCTTAGCTGTGGTGGAGCTTGTTGGGGCTGTGGTGGAGCTTGTTAGGGCTTCCTGCTTGTTATTTGCTTCCAAAATTGATTAAAGAGTCTGTCCAGCTTAGACTCAATATCCTGCCATGCTTTGCTGGTACCAGGAGGACACGCGGCTGTCGCCATATTGGGAGAGTCGTAGATGAGTATGTCAGCCTGGGCGGCTGTGCTCTGTGCGTCCATTAGCTCCAGACAGCCTCTCAGGGGTGGACCGGGATAACCCCCACCGGTCGGAGGGGGGGTAACGGAGCTCCTGCCGGGAAGTAGCTGCTCCTGGGCATCCCAGGATTGGGAGATCGGCCGCCTCTCCCGCCCGGTGAGCACCAGGCCACACTTGCAACGCGGAGGTAAGTAAGACTCTGTCGAGTTGCTGACCGCTATTAAGCATGTCGGGTCAGTCAGGTAGGAGCAACATTGCTGGGTCATCCCCTTCTGGGGTGAAATTCGCTTGTTGATAGCTGCTTAAAGTGAGATATTGAGGGAGCTCACACGAAGAGCGTCTTTCCTCCATGACAGCAAGGCCCGCCCCCCGGAAGCCGCATTCTTAGTGAGAGGAGATAAAGTGTAGCTGCTGCTGATTTGATAGGGAAATGGATAGCTAGGCTAGCGTATTCAGTGTCCACTACAGTCCTGAAGGACTCATCTGATCTCTGCTGTAAGGACAGCACCCCAAAAAGCCCGTTTTAGGGCTAGAACATCAGTCTGCTTTTTTTTTTTCCTGTGTAATCTAATTGCAGTTGTCTGCTGCCAGCGTGTGTGTCAGGCTCACAGCGTGTACTGTGCCCACTTGCCCAGTGCCACCAATCATATCTGGTGTCACAATAGCGTGCATTTAAAAAAAAAAAAAAAAAGTATTTGACTGTAATATAATAGCAGTCAGTTTCATTCACACATGTGCGTTTCAGGGCCTGCCAGGGTGCAGTGTCACACCAGTGCAACTCATATCTGGTGTAACAGTAGTGTACATTAAAAAAAAAAATGTTTTGACTGTAATAGATTGAATAGCAGTTAGTTGTCTGCAAGCGTGTGTGTCAGGCCTACAGCGTCTACTCTGCCACCTTTTGCCAGTGCACAGTGCCACTCATATCTGTTGTCACAGTAGCTTGCTGGCATAGTACCACTAATCGAAAAAAAAAATGACAGGCAGAGGCAGGCCACCCTGCAGGGGCCGTCGTGGTCACGGTGCTGTGATTCCCTTTGGCCCTAGAATAATGCCCAGTATTCAGAGGCCACGTACCCTGAACTCGAAAAGTTCTGCGGACATAGTTGACTGGCTAACACAGGGCACCCAATCTTCTACAGCTTCTGCTCAGAACTTTGACGCAACATCCTCCTCCAGCTTAGCTTCAGGCACCTCTCAAGTTACCACTCGCCCGCCTGCCGCCACCACCAACACTAGCACCACATCCGCTTCACTTGATCTGTCAGAGAAGTTATTTACACATCAGTTGGAAGAAATGAGTGATGCGCAACCATTATTGCCAGAGGATGTAGATAACAGGGATATGACTCAGTCAGGCAGCATTACACACATGGACGTACGGTATGATGATAATGATGTTGTACCTGCTGCTGCTTCCTTTGCTGAGTTGTCAGATACAAGTGAAGCGGTTGATGATGACGATGCGTCCGTGGATGTCACGTGGGTGCCTGCTAGAAGAGAAGAAGAACAGGGGGAAAATTCAGATGGGGAGACAGAGAGGAGGAGGAGATGAGTTGAAAGCAGGGGGAGTTCGTCGCAAGGAGCTAGTGGCACCCCCTTGCCCGGCATCTGACAGCTGGCTTGTCTGAACTCTTAGCCCGCCAGCTTTTACCATACAAGCTGGTGGAGTCTGAGGCGTTCCAAAAATTTGTAGCTATTGGGACACCACAGTGGAAGGTACCCGGACGAAATTTCTTTGCACAAAAGGCAATCCCCAACCTGTACTCGATTGTGCAAAAGGAAGTAATGGCATGTCTGGCACGCAGTGTTGGGGCAAGGGTCCATCTGACCACTGAAAACTGGACTGCAAAGCATGGTCAGAGCAGGTATATCACGGTAAACCTGCTGATGGCTGCCAAGCAAGGAATGCGTGGCTCTGCAGAGGAGTTGGTGACACCGCCATGACTTGCAGGCAGGCCTGCTGCCACCTCCTCTACTCCTCCTTCTCCATCCTCTTCCATAACCTCCTCGGCTGTGTCCTCTTCTGCTGCTGCGTCTTGCTCCACATCAACGGCACCCCCCAGCTCCCCAGGTACTATTCCACATCCCGGATACGGCAGTGTCACGCCGTCTTGAGGTTGACTTGCTTGAAAGCAGAGAGTCACACCGGACCAGCACTCCTGTCCGCCTTGAACGCACAGGTGGATCAGTGGCTGACTCCGCACCAACTGGAGATCGGCAAAGTGGTTTGTGACAACAGAAGAAATGTATTGGCGGCATTGAATTTGGGCAAATTGACACATGTGCCGTGCATGGCACATGTGTGTAATCTGATCGTACAACGCTTTGTGCATAAGTACCCAGGCTTACAGGACGTCCTGAAGCAGGCCAGGAAGGTGTGTGGCCATTTCACGCATTCCTACACGGCCATGGCGCACTTTTCAGATATCCAGCGACGAAACAACATGCCAGTGAGGTGCTTGATTTGCGACAGCCCGACACGTTGGAATTCAACACTCCTAATGTTCAACCGCCTGCTCCAAAAATAAAAAGCCGTTAACGACTATATGTATGACCGGGGTGCTAGAACAGCCTCTGCGGAGCTGGGAATTTTTTTGCCACGTTACTGGACGCTCATGCGCAATGCCTGTAGGCTCATGCGTCCTTTTGAGGAGGTGACAAACCTAGTTAGTCGCACCGAAGGCATCATCAGCGACATCATACCATTTGTTTTCTTCCTGGAGCGTGCCCTGCGAAGAGTGATGGATCAGGCCGTAGATGAGCGTGAAGAGGAAGAGTTGTGGTCACCATCACCACCAGAAACAGCCTTATCGGCATCGCTTGCTGGACCTGCGGCAATGCTGGAAGAGGATTGTGAGGAAGAGGAGTCAGAGGAGGAATGTGGCTTTGAGGAGGAGGAGGAGGAAGACCAACCCCAACAGGCATCCCAGGGTGCTCGTTGTCACCTATCTGGTACCCCTGGTGTTGTACGTGGCTGGGGGGAAGAACATACCTTCAGTGAGATCACTGAGGACGAGGAACAGGACATGAGTAGCTCGGCATCCAACCTTGTGCAAATGGAGTCTTTCATGCTGTCATGCCTATTGAGGGACCCTCATATAAAAAGGCTGAAGAAGAACGACCTGTACTGGGTGTCCACGCTAATAGACCCCTGGTATAAGCAGAAAGTGCCTGAAATGTTACCGAATTACGGCAAGTCAGAAAGGATGCAGCAGTTCCAAAATCAATTAAAAAGTATGCTTTACACAGCGTATAAGGGTGATGTCACAGCACAACGGGAATCTAACAGGGGAAGAGGTGAAAGTAATCCTCCTCCTCCCACGACCACGCCGGCAAGGACAGGACGCTTTACAGACGTGTTATTGATGGAGGACATGCAGAGCTTTTTAAGTCCTACGCATCGCCACAGCCCTTCGGGGTCCACCCTCAGAGAACGACTCGACCGACAGGTAACAGACTACATCGCCTTAATTGCAGATATCGACACTCTGAGGAGCGATGAACCCCTTGACTACTGGGTGTGCAGGCTTGACCTGTGGCCTGAGCTATCCCAATTTGCGATAGAACTTCTGGCCTGCCCCGCTTTAAGTGTCCTGTCAGAAAGGACCTTCAGTGCAGCAGGAGGTATTGTCACTGAGAAGGGAAGTCGCCTAGGTCAAAAAAGTCTAGATTACCTCACCTTTATTAAGATGAATGAGGGATGGATCCCGAAAGGACTGACAGTGTGCGATACATTCGACTAAAAAAGGCCTTATAAGGGGGACGTAACAGGGATTAAACTGATAAGAATAGTACTATTTAACATACCACTCCTATCTGGTGGCACATTAGATTACACGCGCAGTGCCCCAAATGTGAAGTAGGAGGACCAACCAAGCATCTTCTTCCATCTCCCGGTTCCTAAAATCGATGCCATATACACGTCCCCTGATAGGGGACGTAACAGGGATTAAACTGATAAGAACAGTACTACTTAACTCACCACTCCTATCTGGTGGCACATTAGATTACACGCGCAGTGCCCCAAATTTAAAGTAGGAGGACCAACCAAGCATCTTTTTCCATCTCCCGGTTCCTAAAATCGATGCCATATACACGTCCCCTGATAGGGGACGTAACAGGGATTAAACTGATAGGAATAGTACTACTTAACACACCTTATAATAACACAGAGAGAGGCAACGCAGAGAGAGGAGTCTGAAGAAGAGGAGTCAGAGGAGAAAGGTGGCTTTGAGGAGGTGGAAGACCAAACACAGCAGGTGTCCCAGGGGGCTTGTTGTCACCTTTCGGGGACCCTTGGTGTTGTACGTGGCTGGGTGGAGGAAGAGACCTTCAATGACATCAGTGATGACAAGGAACGGGATATGGCTAACTTGGTATCCAACCTTGTGCAAATGGGGAGTTTGCGGTTGTGCAAATGGACTGTTTGCGGTTGTTTGTGGTGCGTTAAATGGGGAGTTTGGTCTGTCAATGAGTGAGAAGCGGGCGTAACCCTTACATTACCTGATTGATACAACATCATAACTGATGTTTTAAAGCACGTTATTCCAAACAATTTAGGAATGTTAGGTGATTTATGCCCTTTATGGATTAAAACCAGACTCTGCATCAACTATGTAATTTTCCATTGGAATTTTGCCATGGATTCCCCTCCGGCATGCCACAGTCCAGGTGTTAGTCCCCTTGAAACAACTTTTCCATCACTATTGTGGACAGAAAGAGTCCCTGTGGGTTTTAAAATTTGCCTGCCTATTGAAGTCTATGGCGGTTTGCATGGTTCGCCCGATCGCGAACATTTGCGGAAATTCGCGTTCGCCATTCGCGAATGGAAAATTTTATGTTCGCAACATCTCTAGCAGTAAGGCAACCCCTGGTTCTTTTTTTAAATCTAATTGGAAATATTTTTAAAGTAAATCATAGGTCCAGTACCATAATGGGTTTACCAATTTACTGTACCACCGTATATGTAAAAAAGAATCATCCAAGCCTCCGCATCGCCAAAAATGTGGAGTTTGGTCAGGATACATTTTTGAGAGCTTATGCTGAGTTAAATACCCTTTATACATTATTTTGTATTAGCACTCTATCAAGTTTAAGCAGTGTATGTTCTTTTTTATGTTTCTCAGAATATAACACCATTCATAATCGGTTATATCTAAACTTAAATCCTTTTTCCACTTATCAATAATATGTGGTGGTTTTTGTTCTGAGAGATTGCTTAAATTGGCTGCTTTGGAAGTTATTTTTTTTACTTTGGTGTAGTTAAAAATAGACAGAATTAATAATTAAAATGTGGATGTGTTTCCCAATAAAGTTTGGTTTAAAAAATTCTTAACTCTCAAATAAGAAAAAAGTTCATTATGTGGCAATTGTAATTTAGTTCTAATATCGACAAATGGTAGTAATTGATCTTTTTGACAAATATCCTTAATACTCAATTGATTTTTAGACCAGTTTTTAGGGAAATATTTGCATATTATCTTCCAAAACAGCCAAATGACATGTATTAATAACTTTTTGAGAATTTTTTTATCTTTTCTTCAGTATATCCCATGCCCAAAGTATTTGGGATAGTTTTGAAGATTTTGTTTTTAGTTGATCAGTGATTTTTCTTATTACTGTTTAACCATAAAAATATTTCCAATCTGTCTCGTCCAACTGCCTCTGATTCAATAACATACCACATATCCTTTTTATAGGACTCAACTTGTAATTTATAGACATGACCAATAATATTAGAGAAATAAAAAAATTAATATCGGGGTAATTTGACTATATATTTTTGTGAGTATTTTCAAACTTATCTTTGTTTTTTTACCTTTCCCAATAAACAATTGAAAACTGGATTGGATCATAGCTAACCAAATGGCTGGCATCTGAATGGTCAACATTCTAAACAAATAGGACCATTTAGGAATGATACATGCATTTAATTATATTGATCCTAACGGACCAAGAAGATTCCAAAGTTCGTCATTCTTTAAGCTTTAAATTAGTATATTTTAAAAGATTTAGAACATTTATTTCCATTGTATTCACAATCTTTATCGGGATCATTACCCCCAAGTAATTGAAGTTATCATTTGACCAAGTAAAATTATATTTATTTTTAAAATAAAGATCATGAGCCATATCAGTTATTGAAATAGATTTGGATATGTTCAGTTTAAAGTTTGAAACTTCACTATATTTATTTATTTCTTGTAAAACTTGAGGTAAGGGAGTGTCAGGGGATGTTAAAGAAAGTACGATGTAATCCGCATATAACAATATCATAACTTCTAATTTATTAGTTAAAACTCATTTTATCTTTTGATTCATTCTGATCTTAATAGCTAATGGTTCCAACGACAGTACTTAAAGAAGAGGTGATAATGGACAGCTCTGTCTCGTTCCATTTCGAAAATCAAACCAGTTTGATACTATATTTACCCAATTGTTCTTGCCATTGGTTCAGAATAGAGAGCCATAATGGCACCGTGAATCCATCCAACAAAACTAGGAAACTAAAATAGCATCAAGGAAACTCCAGCTGACCATGTCAAAGGCTTTCTCTGCATCCAATGACAGGGTCAGCATTGGAGTCCCTCGACGCTCCGATCCTTCCAGTATATTCAGAATTCTTCTGGTGCAACTTTGGGAGACCTGCCCGGTATAAAACCCAACTGATCCGGGTGAATAATTTTCTCGATAATCAATTTCAGTCTAGAAGCTATAATTGCTGCATATATTTTCATATCTATATTTATTAATTATATTGGTCTATAATTACCAACGTCCTTAGCATCTTTATTGGGCTTTAATATTGGTAAGAGATTAGCCTGTAATAATTCCTTCAGAGTTTTAGCTTTTTTGTCCATTTCATTGAAAAGAGCCGTTCAAGGAATAGCTATTTCTTTTTTTATAATTTTGTAAAAGTAATTACTGTATCCATCCGGACCAGGGGTTCTAAATGGTTCCAATCTATCTATCTCTCTCTCGACTTCAGCAGAAGTGTACTCATAATTTAACAAATTAAGATCGAGGGTAGATAATTTAAGGATTTGTATGTCAGATAGATAATAATTTATTTCTACTGCGTCAGGACTTACACCAAGGTTATATAGCTTACTGTAGAATTCATTGAACATTTTACCTGGGGAAGAATATATAACATCTTTATCCAACTATTTATTTACTCTGTTAACCATGTTGTATTTCTGTAGTTTTTTTGTTAGATTTTTGTTAGCTCTATTGCCCTGATAATAAGTGTTTAACCTTAGTTTGTTTATGATTTTATTTGCCTTTTCTTCAGTCTTTATATTGATTTTGTTTTCTAGATCTGAAAGCTCCTTCTTTAATTGAATAGAAGGTTGTGTTTTATTTAATTTGGACACTTTATAAAATTGAATATATCTATTAGTCAGATTTGTATCTCTTATTTTTTTTTATTGTTTTTCCATTTTAATTAAATAGCCTCATATTACTGTTTTGTAAGTGGCCCATAATGTAGAGTCCAATATTTCAGGATTCGAGTTTTCTAGCCCAAAAAAAGAGATATGTTAATAATAGTCTCTTGGGATTGTCTTAATTTAAAGAGAGAGTCGTCTATTCTCCATTTACTGAAACCTCTTGGAGCGGGCTTTCCTAATTCTATCAATAAAAGACTGTGATCTGTCCAAGTATTGTCGATTATTTGAATTTTATTAATATTACTTAATGTATTGGCCTAAACTAAACATAAATCAATACTTGAATAAGAATTGTGTACCTTTGACAAATGTGTGAAATCACTAACATCGGGATGCATAATCCGCCAGGTATCATATAAGCTATTTAGGTTGAATATATTCATTAATTTCTTAGATTGTTTAATTACTTGATTTTCCGATTTCAATTGAATATGTGTTCGTTTGTCCTTTATGGGGTCGGGAACACAGTTAAATCGGCCATGTTTATCAAGTTACCCTTAACAATTTTATCTACTCTCTTCATAATTTTAGCAAATAAAGAAGTCGGGTTAACATTAGGTAGATAAATGTTAACAAGGGTGTATATTTTTTCTTCTATATTACAATTCATTATTAAAAATCTACCCAACGGATCACTATCTTGGTATAGCATCTCAGGCTTTAAATTAGAGTAAATTATTATCGCAACACCACATCTTTTTTCATTACTAAGAGATGCTTGATAAACATGTTTATATTTTGTACCGCCCCAATTTTGTAACATTAAATCTGTCCAGTGAGTTTCTTGAATGGAACTGATATGTATTAAATTAGTTACTAGAGTGTCATAAACCATTTGCTTCTTCCATCGTGAATTCAAGCCTTGTACATTAATAGATATACATTTTAACATTGAAACAAAGATGGCCGCCGCCTCGTGTTCCACATACGAACAGCGACCACCATGGCTCAGGTACTTAACTTGTGGTTAACAACAAGAACCACAAGATAATTGGCGGCACATGAAAGGGTCTAGGTGGCCGTCGTTCGGTAGATAGTTTGTGCATTGGTCGGTAGTCCGTTCGGGCCATAGTATGCGAACCGGGGCCACCCTGATGGCAAGCAATTAAGTGGAGGTTAACCTCAGACCGCAACCTCACGGCAGTTAATTGTTGGCACACGTCTGCATGGAGGTGGTCGATGGTTCGCGTAGTCATTCGGTAGATCCGAGGTCAAAGAGGTTAATTGGCGGCACACACCAAGGGCCGGATGGTCGATCGTTCGTATATACGAACGTCTGGCAAGTAAAGTTCGTGGTGAAAACAAAGTTACGAAAAGGATTAAAACAAAATATCTGTATGTGTCCAACAGAGGAGATCTCTGTAACAGAAGGGTTATGGGCCTGCCGATCATTTTTGGGTTCCTGCTTCTGATATACATGCTAGCCGCAAAATCCATTCTTACCATGCCAAATTCCCTCTCAAACCTAGTCCTGCCTGCCCGGTGGGCTGTCTTCAAGTGGGGGGTACTGTCACGGCTCCCCGTTCTTCTGCCGCCATGGCTGCACATAAACTAAGTGGCCACGCCGACAGAGATATTGTTGCTTACCTTGGTTGCGGCAAACCACTGCCTCCAGTCCCCAGCAAGTACGACGTTCCTAGAGACGCCGTCCACTGTGGTTCCAGTTTTAATAGGAGACTCACCTTCGCCCATATCAAAGATGGCACCAACGTGCGTGCGACGTCACGTCATTTTGGGGTCAAAGGCCAGAGACAACAAATTACAGCCTCAAGAGGGTTATTTAAATCCAAATGACCCTTTGGTCAGTGTCCTGTCATGGTTTCCACTAGCTGGTTATCCGAGAGTGTGTTCTTGATCGTGTTTTTCTGGTTTTTGACTTTGGTTTCATTTTGACATCCCTGATTTCTGGTATTCTTGACTTTTGGTTTTACCTTATCGCGGTGTCTCATTCTGTGTCCCTGACCTTATTCTTGGGTACGTTAAGTCTGGCCATTCTAAGGTCCGGTAAGACTTTACCCTTAGTTCTAGGGTGTGAAACTATTCTGCGTGCTAGATCAATATAATCCTGACAGGGACTAAGCGGTTGGATAAAAATGCTATGTTAGCAGCATGCTCTGCAAATACCCTACAGCCTTCAGTCTACTTTGAGCACTTTACTAACTGTTAATTGTAATATCAAGGAATTGACTCAACATTTTTTTCTCATACAGAGTTCAGCAACAGTGGAAGACCCTATCAGGTAATGTCTGTTCTTCCACAATCCTGCAATTTCTAAAAAGAACTATATCTTAAATAAACCTGTAACAATCTCTAAACAAATAGAAAAAGTATACAAATATTTAAGGAACAAGTGTGACTAAAAAGGCACTTAAATAAAATTGTGGCAGATAGACACTGAAAACAACCCTTAGACCCCCAAAACAGTAAACTTACACTCAATGTCCAGGTGATGGACACCAAATTAAAGGAACACTATAGGGTCAGGAACACAAACAAGTATTCCTCTAGTGTTAAAACCACCATCCATCCCCCTGGCCCCTTCCTTGACTCTCTAAGTATAGTAAAATCTTACTTTTATAAAAGTCTGCAGCTGTTGCCTCTGCCCCTGTCTGCCTCTGACTTGCCTGCTGTCTGCTGACATCATCAGAAGTTGTGGTCTGAGCCAATTACAATGCTTTCCCAAAGAAAAACATTTGACTGACTTAGTTTGCTAAGGAGGCAGATCAGGGGCAGAGCCAGCACACGTCAAACACAACCCTGGCCAATCATCATCTCTTCATGGAGATGAATTGGATCAATGCATCTCTATGAGGAAAGTTCAGTGTCTGCTTGCAGAGGATGAAGGCGCTGAATGGCAGTGCTGCTCACTGTGCAGCACTGCCCCAGGAAGCACCTCTACCAGCCATCTGAAGAGGGGCCAGTGGAAGTATCCCTAGGCTGTAACATAAACACAGATTTTTTGCTAAAAAGGCAGTGTTTACTGCAAAAAGACTGAAGGGAGTGATTCACCAGAACAAATATAATAAGCTGTTGTTGTTCTGCTGACTATAGTGTCCCTTTAATAATAATTAATAATTGGTAGTACATGATAGAGAAAATGCTAAACAATTTTGTCCCCTAGGGTAAAATTGTATTCTGTATATATTAAAAGGGGCTTTGAAAGGTAAAAATTTCAAAGCTTAAAACTTAAAACTTAAACAAGGGCCCTAGAGGTAGTAAGAGGAATTCTTCTTCCTTTTTTTTTTTTTTTTTTTTCTTGTAACAAGTTATAAGGTATATTGAATTTAGAGGTAGTAAGCAGAAATACCTTATTTTATTATTAAAACTAACTACTAGGGGGGCGTGGCTTGGCGCTCGGCGAGGAAGGACGCATGTGAGAGAGGCTCCGTCCTAAACCGGCCTAAAAGCGACTAAACCAGCGACTTTGACCACAGAAATTTGCCTAAAACTCCCCTCAAGATGGCCCAACATAAGGGGAAAAAGAATCCTGAAAAACCAGACAAATATGGGTTCTTTACAGCCCGAAACCAGCCGCCCAAAGCCCAGTGCACGTCCGACCAAGATGGCGACGACACTCTCCCCCTACAGGGATCCCCAGGTGACAGAGCACTACCAGTCACTCAAGATATACTGCAAGCATGCCTAGACGACATGTCAGAAAAATTGCTGCACAATTTTAATAAAACCATCTCAGAACTGAGAAAGGATGTCCAGGAGTTAGGAGACCGAACTGCCCATATGGAAAACCGCATGGGTGAATACGCGGAGGCACACAACGACATGGCCGACCACGTACAAAACCTGGAACAAGAACTGTCGGTGTGTCAGAATAAGCTCATGGACCTGGAAGACAGGTCGAGGAGACACAACATACGTTTTCGTGGCGTACCTGAAACAGTTAAGCCACCCGACATAGTGGCACACCTTACAGGCCTTTTTAAAACTCTAGCACCGGATCTCCCCGCGGATGTATTCCTGATTGACCGAGCCCACAGAGTTGCTAAACCTAAATTCCTCCCAGACACAGCTCCCAGGGATATACTTGCCTGTCTTCACTACTTCCATGCTAAGGAAGCGATAATGAGGGCATCCAGACAGCGGAGAGACAAGCCAGCGCCATATAACACCATCCAGCTGTACTCCGACCTCTCTCAGCATACACTGCAGAAGAGGAGGGAGTTTAAAATGATCACAGACGCACTCCGTCTCCATGACATGCAGTACCGCTGGGGCCACCCAGTGCGCCTGCTAGTTCAAAAGAATGGAGTCATCAACTCACTAAACACCCCGGAGGAAGGTAAAAAAGCTCTGCAGAAGTGGGGCATACCAATCCAACCAAGTGCACACCAGCGACAAAGCACTCTGCAGCACCCGACCAAATTGCAATCCGACTGGAAGAAACCGCGTGCAGGAGGAAGAGAGTAAGAAAAGACCCGAAGATCCGCACACCATGCAGGATTACCACAGCAGCTAAAATGGCGCGAAAGCCATCAGGACACTTAACCCCAGGACTCGGACTCAAATGTAATTACGGTGCTACACCAGATCGTAAATGAAACAGATCTCACCACAGAGGCCACCGGACAGGTGAATATGCTGTGCCCCATACACTCGCATTACACTAGCTTACCACACACACACTTGTAACGCCATTACACCGCCAAGTCTCAAGAGCCGAGCACATAAGACTGGCAAACACGCAGCTGATATTAGGGGGTCACGACGGCAACCTATCCACACCTACACAACACCATGGGGGGCAGCTAAGATCCTGACACTGCCAAGGTCTTGTCACAATAATGCAACACAGATCTGGCGATCCTCACTACAACGGTACCACGTATAGTTCTTATATACAAAACTGCACGAGATGTACACTTAAAATTGTTTAAAAATGTTTATTGAAAGTTATATAATATAAAAAAAAAATCTGTAAAACACTATGTGATCAAAAGGGGTTCCGAACCCGTGTTCAACCCCACTGAATGTTTACTGTATGTTGAATAACGATATGTAATTTGTTGTAAAGGACGGTTCAGCACGTTATTATGTGCCAATAATCAACCCATACGCAGCAAAGTACCCTTAACTTTAGCAGCGATCACCATATCCTATCCTTAGAGCCCTGAGGGCAAAGCGTATACTTGCATGTTGGTCACAGCGGCTGAATATGGCCGACGATTGGTTAGTAATACACTCATCAACCACGTTCCCAATGGAGCCGACCCATGGTTCCCCGACCCATGTATGGGTTATATTTCTACTACCGTTGCTGTTTGCACACTCTCAGTGCAACTTACCCCTACCCTCCCCTCCCTCACTCCCCTTCGACCTCACTGTCAGAGAGCCTGAAACATATAGGTTGTACCTTAGAATATGCAATATGCAGAGACAGTCCACCAAACGATCTACTACTAAGCATGCTATGCCTACTACCACAAACATAGACAACAACCCTTGCGAGTTACATTCGCTACAACAACAGAGAGTACTTCCACGACTCACGAGATACCCACAACCGCTCTTACAACCACCCACAGCCGCTAGTGAAGCTTTTTGTAATTCCACTGGTTTATGAAAATACAAAGCTATAATGTGAGAGGGTTGAATACCCCGTATAAGAGGCATTGCCTCTTCAGAGACCTTAAGAGGGACCAACCTGACATCATTTGCCTGCAAGAGACACATTTTAAATCCCCGCCCATGCTGAAACAAAACCTATACCCATACCAGTTCCATGCCACGTCCGGGAAGAAATCTGGAGGCACATCCATATTAATCAATAACTCAGTCTCCTTCCAACACCATGCCACAAAATCTGATAAAGAGGGAAGGTACCTCATAATCATATGCACAATCAATAACACTAAATACACCTTGGCAAACGTGTATGCACCAAACACGTACCAAAGGAATTTCCTACACAAAATATTAACAGTACTACATTCGGTCCAAGAAGGCATCCTTGTCCTCTGTGGGGACTTCAACCAAATCTTAGACCCCCAAAAAGACACAACTTCTACCGCAGCCCAGGCATCACGCACCAGACAACAAAAATCATGTACGACATACCTCAACCTATTAGAAAGTCACAAATTATATGATGTATGGAGAGTTCTTCACCCACAGGAAAAAGACTACACTTACTACTCCTCCACACATAATACATACACTAGAATAGACAGATTTCATATAGAAGGCCAGCACCTAGACCAAGTCATTGATTGCACTATAGGACAGATCTCGTGTTCAGATCACGCCCCACTGACAATAACCCTCAAAGACAACTATGACTATAAACACAAAAACCCGTGGAGACTAAATGAAACTTTGTTACTAGACAACTCTTTTACTCAGCAACTCGAAGAAGCCATCTCGGAATTCTTCATGCTGAATAAGTCAGAGGACACATCAGCTAGTACAGTATGGCAAACACATAAAGCAGTCATCAGGGCTCTCCTCCTGAGGAGAGCAGCCCAACTAAAACGCTCCAACCGCAACCAATGGCTGACATGGCACAAACAACTAGAGGACCTTACGTCAATAAATAAAAAACACCCAACGGGGACAACACAAAAGTCTATTAGGGACCTTGTGGATAAAATTAAACTACATACTCTAGAAAGAGCTGGCTTCAACCTCCGCAAACTTCGCGCAGCACACTACGCGCAGGGCAACAAAGCCAGTAAAATGTTAGCAGCCAGACTGAAAAAAAGAGAAGCCAACACAAAAATCTCACACATCTTCACCAATGACAAAAAGATAATTTCCCCCACTGAGATTAGTAACGCATTTGCTGATTACTACGACAGACTATATAACCTAGAACGATCCGACAAGCTACCCAAACCTGATAATAAAGACATAGAAACCTACTTGCGTGACATACCCCTGCCGACCCTCACCCATGACCAGTCGGCCCAACTAATCAGCCCAGTCACGACGAAAGAGGTGATAGAAGCAATACGCACCCTGCCTAAAAATAAAGCACCGGGCCAAGACGGATTTACGAATGCGTATTATAAAAGATTCGCGACTCAGTTAGCCCCCTCCCTAGCCTCACTATTTAATTCGGCCACCAAGGACAAGACACTCCCCGCAGATTTTCTCCTAGCACACATCATTACACTACCAAAACCTGGTAAACCCCCAACTCACTGCCCTAACTTTCGGCCAATTTCCCTTCTTAATACAGATGCTAAACTTTACGCAAAAATATATGCCCGACGCTTAGGATCCATACTCCCAACATTAATCCACAACGATCAGGTGGGATTTGTGGCAGGTAGACAAGGAGCAGACAACACACGCAAAGTAGTGGACTTGATCCACAGTATCAGGAGGAAAAATCTCAGCAGTCTCCTAGTCTCACTAGATGCGGAGAAAGCTTTTGATAGACTCAACTGGTCATTCCTCCAAGCGGTCTTGTCAAAATTCGGCTTCCCCAGCCATTTCACGAACACAGTAGCAGCCCTCTATAGCAACCCAACTGCGAGAGTCTTAAATGCTGGATTTCGCTCAAGCGAATTTACTATAAGCAATGGATCTCGTCAAGGCTGTCCCCTATCCCCATTGTTAAAGGTGTTAGCTCTAGAACCACTAGCAACCAAAATTAGAGAGAACTCCGCAATCCATGGTATCCCACTTGGTAAGCGGGAATATAAACTAAGTATTTTTGCGGACGATATATTCCTAACACTTACACAACCGCTGATCTCCCTACCTAACCTCATGCACCTCATCACGGAATATGGGCAACTGTCCTTCTACAAACTTAATGTCACCAAAACGCAAGCCCTTAGCATAAACATACATGCCGACCAACTAGAAAATCTTAAAGACAAGTTCCCATTAGATTGGAGGAACGATTATCTCACATTTCTGGGAGTCAAGATAGCTAAGAACCCTACTGCCATGTTTCAGCTAAACTACCAGCCTCTACTGACAACCTTTAAAGTCACTCTACACTCCTGGGAAGGGAAATACTTATCATGGGTGGGAAGAATAGCGGCAATAAAAATGTCCCTACTGCCAAGACTGCAATACCTATATAGAATGCTACAAATATCATTACCAGGGAACTTTATCAAAAGTCTCACGAAGTTACTCACAGGCTTCATATGGCTACACAAAAAACCCAGAGTAGCAATTAAAACTCTACAAAAAACAGTAATCCAAGGGGGCCTGGGCATCCCGGACTTAGTAGCATATTACAAAGCAGCTACACTATCAGTAATACCACACCTAAGACAACAGCCTTCATCCCCTCAATGGCTAGAGATAGAAAATTACTGGGCTCAACACCCAACTCTATATTCCATATTATGGACCCCTAAACACCATAGGAAAGACACTTCCCATCTTCTACCAACAACCCAACATATCCTACAACAATGGGACCTGTCTAAACAGAAAATGGTGCTATACCACCCAACGCCACTAGCAACCCCACTGATAGTTTAGAATCAGTGATACCGACATTTAACACACACCCATGGACCAAAGGAGGTATTGAAATAATTGATCAGCTGTACAATGATAAGGGTCTTAGACCCTTTCCAGACCTACAGCAAGATTTTTTTTTTTCAATGTCTAAGTTTTTATTGACATTTTTTCACATATTCAGCACAAAATGGGAGATGATGGGGTACAGAAAGGAAGAAGGGAGGGGGGGGAGGGGATACAGCCTTTTATTAAAGTCAACATTGGTTCTTGATAACGCAGATCAAGTATTCAGAGTGTGTGCGAACCTTTGCTGGAGGCACCAGCGAGTCCAAATACATGTAAATATATTGCAAGACAGATATTGTAACAGTTACAGATATTGTGACATTAATCCTTAATACTGTGGGCAGATCAATACATGTACTTAAAATTTAAACAACAACATATACTGTAAGTGAAGGAGAGTCGTCTGCCCAGTTCGGGGTAGAGATCTATCTGTAGTGCGATTAGCTACTGGTGTGTGGTGGTATGCCCTCGGAAGGCTCCTGTTGAGCTCTGAATTGAACCCATCTGTGCCAACGTGCAGAGTATGTATGTTCCCTATTGTCAAGGCGGCTGGCCATCTGTTCATACCTACTCGTCGTGTCAATGCGAGTGATAACTTCTGAGAGGTTAGGACTGTGTGGTGTTTTCCATCTATAGGCTATTGCTGTTTTTGCCGCTATGAGGCAATGGGTGAATATGTGTAATTCGTCTTCCCTAAGAGAGTGTGGGAGGATATGTAGGAGGTAGTTTTCCGGTGACTTTGGGACGGCTATGTGTAATTTCTGTACTAGAAGTATTTCCACCTCGGACCAGAATTTCTCTATGATCGAGCAGGACCAGAACATATGGAGGAGCGTGCCTATTTCATTGTGGCACCTCCAACAAGTTGGGGAGGTACTCTGGTAGATATGTGCTAAGCGTGCGGGCACTAGATACCACCTCATTGCTAGCTTGCAGAACGCTTCCCTGTGGCTTACGCTATGTGTAGCTCTCTTTATCTGGCCCAATGTTGTCGTCCAAGAGGCTTGGTCTACCTGTATGTTCAGGTCTTTCTCCCACGCTTTCAAGTAGGAGGGTGTATCTTTAGTCCCTGCGTTCATGAGGGAGTTATAGCATAGGGAAAGTGTTTTGGCGTTTTGTAGTCTGCCTAGGCATTTGAGAACAAATGGTGGTGGTCGTGTGGGCCTGACTCTATGTAATTTGTGAAGTTGTAGTATATTCTTTATGCGAAGATATGTAAATAGTTCCCTAGATGGTAGGTTAAATGATTGTTGTAGAATTGGATATGGTATTACGCCCTCCTTGTTAAAAAGGGTGCTGATACGGTAGATGTCGTGCTCTGTCCACTGATCAAGGTTCAAGTCTGGTGTGAGGTGAGTGAGTGTTTTTAGGGGTGCTGCGTACAGAAGGTCTTTACAGATGTCTAGGTGGAGCAGTGTCTGATCCCATATGCGGAGTAGATTCGCCGTTGGGGGTAGTATAGAGGTGTTTTTCGTTCGTAGGTCTTGGCACGCCCATAGGGCATCGGCCACCGTTTTTCTTGGCATGCAGGCGTTTTCCAATGCTAACCATAAGGGGGGTGTTTTATTTTCTAGAATCGATATGCCCTGTGCCAGGATTGCTGCCTTATAGTATAGCTGTATGTTTGGTATGCCAAGGCCCCCTTCTGAGAATGGCCTCCATGTTAATCTTTGTGTAATTCGTGGAGGTTTTCTCTTCCATATGTGGGCGTTAATTGTAGATTGGAGTCGTTTTATTATCGTGTTTGGGATCGCTATTGGGAGGGTGCGGAAGAGGTATAGGATATGTGGTAATATCATCATTTTAACTGTGCTTATGCGACCTAGCCATGAGGCCCCTTTGTCGTCCCACTGTTTGAGTTGGAGGTCCAATTTTTGCACAAGGGGGTCGTGGTTTACTTTAGTGACTAATGAGAGTGAAGTAGGCAACTGGATGCCCAGGTATGAGATTGAGGATTTGCGCCAGTCGAAGGGGTATTTGGCTCGGAGGGATAGCAGTTCGTCGTGTGGCAGACGAATCGCTAAAGCCTGCGATTTTTTTGCGTTGTTTTTGTAATATGACACTTTACCGTAATTGTCTAGTAAGTGTAGGAGATGAGGGAGGGAGTGAGATGGTTCAGTGATGAACAGCAAGATGTCATCTGCAAACAGTGCAATTTTCATGGGTCCTAAGGGGGTATGAATCCCTTTGATGTCGTTCATTTGTTTTATGTGTGTGATCAGTGGTTCTAAGCATAATATAAAGATCAACGGGAAGAGAGGGCAGCCTTGTCTTGTGCCATTGGTTATTGGGAACGGCCTTGAGAGGAACCCGGTGTTGTAAACTTTGGCTGTGGGGTTTGAGTATAGAGCTAATATGCTTTTTTGAAATGGTTCAGGAAACCCTAGTTTGGTCAGTACTGCTGTCATGTACCCCCAATGTAGGCGGTCGAACGCTTTTTCAGCGTCGAGTGCCAGCAGTAAGCCCTTTTGTTGGGAAGTATGCGCCCATTGAATTAAATTCAGGAAGTGTCGTGTGTTATCTCCTGGCTCTCGAGATGGGACAAATCCTGCCTGTTCAGAGGAGGCTAGATCTTGTAACATTGGCTTTATACGTGTCGCCAGGAGTTTCGCATACAATTTGGTGTCTGCGTTTAATAATGAGATCGGCCTCAGGTTGGCACATTCTGTGGGGGGTTTTCCAGGCTTTGGCAAGGTTACGACATGAGCTAGGAGCATCTCAGTCGGGATGTTCCCCGTGTTTTTGATGTGGTTGAATAGGGTTGTAAGATGTGGTAGGAGGTGTGTGGCCATTTTAATGTAGAAGAAGTTTGAGAAACCATCAGGTCCCGGCGCTTTGTGTTTGGGAAGCGTTTTAATGGCTTGTAGTATTTCAGCTTCCGTGAATGGTGCCAGCAGGGAGTTTTTTTGTGCGTCTGTTAGGGAGGGGAGGTCTACTAGTCCGAGGAAGTCTCGGATTTCCGAGTTGGAGGGCTGGTGAGTGTTCTCTGCACTACCAAGGTTATATAGTGAATCGTAGTAGGATGCCAATTCCTCCACTATGTCTTGAGGATTATAGAGTTTTGTGTTTTTTGATGAGGTCATGTATGGGAGTTTAGATTGTAGGCTGCGGGACTTCAGTCGGCGTGCCAATAATTTGCCGGCCTTGTTGCCCTGCATGTAGTGAGTTAAGTTTAATTTGCGCATGGTCTGTTCCAAAGCGTGTAGGGACATGGCGTGTAGTTCTGCTTTTATTCGGGTACTTAAGGCAGTTAATTTTCTAGAGGGGTTATGTTTGTTTTTAGTCTCGGTTTGTATGAGCTCCTCTAGCAGGCGCTCCCTGGTTTGGTTGGTTCTCTTTTTGCGTAATGCCCCCGCTTGTATGAGTAGACCTCTCACTACCGCTTTGAGGGCCAGCCATTGTGTTGGGACATCCGTCCCATCTGTGGCATGATCTTCGTAGAACAGTTTGATAGTATTGGTTATTTTGCATGATAGTGGGACATCGTTTAGAAGGGAGTCATTTAACCTCCATGTACTTCTGCCCCTCACTGGATATAAGGTTTTGAACGTGGTGATGACCGGGGCATGGTCCGACCATGTTCTAGTACCAATTTCTACAGCAAGATTTTAACCTACCACACAACCTAGTCTTTGCCTACCTACAAATCAAATCATTTCTTGCCAACAATACCCCAGACAAGGCGGCCACAACGCCGGCACAGCGCATGACGGACTTTGAGAAACTTTGTACAACCTCAAAACCCCTCAAAAAACTAATTTCCTTGAACTATAGAGCCCTTATCCAAGAACCAAATGGGCCAAATGACACATACACACAAGCATGGCACAAGGAATTGGGGAAAACCATTCCTCAGGAGCGATGGGCCGCTGCTTACTCTTCACACCAGGGTGTCTCCTCCTGCGCCAACCATCTTGAGCTACAACGCAAGCTCATATACAGATGGTACCTCGTACATACTAAGCTCAACCAGATATGGCCTAACTCCCCCAGCACATGTTGGAGGTGTGGTAAATCCAAGGGCACTATGTCACACATATGGTGGTCATGCCAAACGTTACAACCATTCTGGAAAGAAATCCAAACCATTCTGACAGACGTGTTTCAAACACAAATATCTCTCACACTGGAACTCTGCATCCTATTTATACCACCTGAATCGATTACTAAAGACGAGTGGGCAATCACGTACCACGTCCTAATCTCAGCAGTAATGTGTATAGCGAGATTATGGAAGAGTGCGACCCCTCCCAACCGAAACTCTCTGTTGAACCAAGTGAAACTCAACTGGGCTTACGAAATGTCCTACGCACATCAATTTGGAGTAAAAAAACACTTACGTCAAGCCCATGGCAGGTGGACTGAATACCTAGCCAGGTCCAAGATAGACGACACCTATCATAGCGAGACAGAATCATAACCAATAGCCATCTCTGCACCACCAAGTTACCCCATCCCTCACCCTCCCTAATCCCCCTACATTCCCACCCTACCACACTAGTTCCCCTTATATATAACAGTATAGTACTCGACCTGACATTAGCGTGTAACACCCAAGAGACAGAGGACACTACAAGAGTTTAGTAGAGTAATGGGTTTACTAAAGAGTAATGTATCAAGAATGTATAATATGCTCTGAAAACCATTTGAGTTGTCCAATAGCGGGAAGTGTGCCTATGCGCAGGGGGAAAACCTGTTCCACCCGCAAAAGCAAGATGTATAAGAAATTGCATTGCCAGTCATAGAGTCAACGACAACTTAACTGCACACCAATGATACAACACCTTGACTTATGTAATTACTGTGATCTGTAAATTTTGCAATTACCCACGTACTGTCTAATGTCTAATGCTAAAATATTAACTTGTACTGTACAATAAAAATTGTCAAATTCAAAAAAAAAAAACTAACTACTAAAAAAAGAAAATAGACAAGATATAGATTAGCCTTTCAAAATAAAATAATTACTATTTAGGATAAGGGCGCATTAGAGATCATTGTTCTATGTGATTTATGATTTATGCAATTAGATACGTTAAGGCATTCAATTGTGTACATAATTCAGAGACAGTAACCAACAATAGCCTAAACTATTATTAAAAGTTAATTACTGTAATAAGAAAGGAACTAAGTAAGGTTTATGATTTATGCAATAAGATACGTTAAGGCATTCAATTGTTTACATAATTTAGAGACAATAACCAACAATAAGCTAAATTATTATTAAAAGTTAATTACCTAAATAAGAAAGGAACTAAGTAAGATACATATTTATTTTTCAATATAGAATAATCCTTATTTAAGGTCTAGAGCGTATAGAGATCAGTATCTAATAGGATTTTTGCAAAAGATGTTATAAGGTATAACTATTAATGTCTAATTGTCTAAGGAATAGCACAGGATGTGATGAACTAGAATATATGTGCTGTAATAGTTTATAATATGGTTTATGAAAAGCATTATACCTCTTTTGTCTCTATTTTATGTGCTTATCTCTCTATTATGTGCTATAGAAAGGATTATTATGCAAAAGATGCTATAAGGTATAACTATTGCTGTCTAATTGTCTAATGTATAGCACAGGAAGTGATGAATTAGAATATATGTGCTATAATAGTTTACAATATTGTTTTATGGAAAGCATCATATTTCTTCTGTCTCTATCTTATGTGCTTATCTCTCTATTATGTGCTACAATAGCTTACCACACAGCTTCATGAAAAGCAATTTTTTTTTCTGTAACAAGTTATAAGGTATATTGAACAATGTTTATTGGTCCAAGGATTAGAGGTAGTAAGCAGCAATACCTTATCTTACTATTAAAACTAACTACTAAAAAAAAAAAAAAAAAAAAATAGACAAGATATAGATTAGCCTTTCAAAATAGAATAATTACTATTTAGGATAAGGGCGCATTAGATATCATTGTTCTATATGATTTATGATTTAGGCAATTAGATACGTTAAGGTATTCAATTGTGTACATAATTCAGAGACAGTAACCAACAATAGCCTAAATTATTATTAAAAGTTAATTACTGTAATAAGAAAGGAACTAAGTAAGGTTTATGATTTATGCAACAAGATACGTTAAGGCATTCAATTGTTTACATAATTTAGAGACAATAACCAACAATAACCCAAATTATTATTAAAAGTTAATTACCTAAATAAGACAGGAACTAAGTAAGATACATATTTATTTTTCAATATAGAATAATCCTTATTTAAGGTTTAGAGCGTATAGAGATCAGTATCTAATAGGATTTATGCAAAAGATGTCATAAGGTATAACTATTAATGTCTAATTGTCTAAGGAATAGCACAGGATGTGATGAACTAGAATATATGTGCTATAAAAGTTTATAATATGGTTTATGAAAAGCATTATACTTCTTGTGTCTCTATTTGATGTGCTTGTCTCTCTATTATGTGCTAGAGAAAAGGATTATTATGCAAAAGATGCTATAAGGTATAACTATTGTTGTCTAATTGTCTAATGTATAGCACAGGAAGTGATGAATTAGAATATATGTGCTATAATAGTTTACAATATTGTTTTATGGAAAGCATCATATTTCTTCTGTCTCTATCTTATGTGCTTATCTCTCTATTATGTGCTACAATAGCGTACCACACAGCTTCATGAAAAGCATTATTATTATTTTTTTTTTACCTCCCCCTCTTCATATTATGTGCTTTTCATATTATGTGCTTTTCTTTCTATTAAGATATTCGCAATGGGAATTTTAATATGGCCCGGGACTGCCTACGGCAAAACCGGATCCGTTTATATTTTCCCCCAACGAAGAAGTGCCAATAGTAGGGCACATATCAGTAAGTTGACCAATTGGGTCATTGTTTATTTATTTATTGATTTAATTTTTGACTAAAAAGGCACTTAAATAAAATTGTGGCAGATAGACACTGAAAACAACCCTTAGACCCCAAAAACAGAAAACTTACACTCAATGTCCAGGTGATGGACACCAAATTAAAGGAACACTATAGGATCAGGAACACAAACAAGTATTCCTGACCCTCTAGTGTTAAAACCACCATCCATCCCCCTGGCCCCCTCCATGACTCTCTAAGTATAGTAAAATCTTACTTTTATAAAAGTCTGCAGCTGTTGCCTCTGCCCTGTCTGCCTCTGACATCATCAGAAGTTGTGGTCTGAGCCAATTACAATGCTTTCCCAAAGAAAAACATTTGACTGACTTAGTTTGCTAACGAGGCAGATCAGGGGCAGAGCCAGCACACGTCAAACACAACCCTGGCCAATCATCATCTCTTCATGGAGATGAATTGGATCAATGGATCTCTATGAGGAAAGTTCAGTTTCTGCTTGCAGAGGATGAAGGCGCTGAATGGCAGTGCTGCTCACTGTGCAGCACTGCCCCAGGAAGCACCTCTACCAGCCATCTGAAGAGGGGCCAGTGGAAGTATCCCTAGGCTGTAACATAAACACAGATTTTTTGCTAAAAAGGCAGTGTTTACTGCAAAAAGACTGAAGGGAGTGATTCACCAGAACAAATATAATAAGCTGTTGTTGTTCTGCTGACTATAGTGTCCCTTTAATAATAATTAATAATTGGTAGTACATGATAGAGAAAATGCTAAACGATTTTGTCCCCTAGGGTAAAATTGTATTCTGTATATATTAAAAGGGGCTTTGAAAGGTAAAAATGTCAAAGCTTAAAACTTAAAACTTAAACAAGGGCCCTAGAGGTAGCAAGAGGAATTCTTCTTCCTTTTTTTTTTTTTTTTCCTGTAACAAGTTATAAGTTATATTGAATTTAGCGGTAGTAAGATGCAATACCTTATTTTATTATTAAAACTAACTACTAAAAAAAGAAAATAGACAAGATATAGATTAGCCTTTCAAAATAAAATAATTACTATTTAGGATAAGGGCGCATTAGAGATCATTGTTCTATATGATTTATGATTTATGCAATTAGATACGTTAAGGCATTCAATTGTGTACATAATTCAGAGACAGTAACCAACAATAGCCTAAACTATTATTAAAAGTTAATTACTTTAATAAGAAAGGAACTAAGTAAGGTTTATGATTTATGCAACAAGATACGTTAAGGCATTCAATTGTTTACATAATTTAGAGACAATAACCAACAATAATCTAAATTCTTATTAAAAGTTAATTACCTAAATAAGAAAGGAACTAAGTAAGATACATATTTATTTTTCAATATAGAATAATCCTTATTTAAGGTTTAGAGCGTATAGAGATCAGTATCTAATAGGATTTATGCAAAAGATGTTATAAGGTATAACTATTGTTGTCTAATTGTCTAATGTATAGCACAGGAAGTGATGAATTAGAATATATGTGCTATAATAGTTTACAATATTGTTTTATGGAAAGCATCATATTTCTTCTGTCTCTATCTTCTGTGCTTATCTCTCTATTATGTGCTACAATAGCTTACCACACAGCTTCATGAAAAGCATTATTTTTTTTTACCTCCCCCTCTTCATATTATGTGCTTTTCATATTATGTGCTTTTCTTTCTATTAAGATATTCGCAATGGGAATTTTAATATGGCCCGGGACTGCCTACGGCAAAACCGGATCCGTTTATATTTTCCCCCAACGAAGAAGTGCCAATAGTAGGGCACATATCAGTAAGTTGACCAATTGGGTCATTGTTTATTTATTTATTGATTTAATTTTTTTTTTTTTTGGTATCTTGGCTAGCATACTTAAATAATTCCGATTGCTTGTTGTAAACAATAGCATAATGACATTTTATACACACAATGTCAGAGGTTTAAATATACCTCATAAGCGATACACCCTATTGAAAGAATTACGAAGCATACATGAGGATATAATATGTCTCCAAGAGACACATTTCAAACATAGCTCTAATCTTACAATAAATGCGGAAAATTTTCCGCATCAATACCACGCCACATCTTCAACCAAAAGTAAAGGAGTGTCAATATTAGTGAGTCAAGCACTGGCTTTTGATCAAATATCTGTCCAATTAGACGAGCAAGGCAGATTTGTTATCCTTGTCTGTATATTAAATAATACTACTTACACAATAGTGAATTGCTATTTCCCAAACAAAAATCAGGCAAGTTATATGGCAACTCTTTTGGGAAAAATTGAGAAAGTACAAACAGGTATTTTGATAATATGTGGGGACTTTAATCATATAATGGAACCGAACGCAGATTCAACAGCTCTACATACACATAAAAGGAAAAAATCCTTGCAAAAGCAATGTACTTCCCTTAACAAAACGATAGCTTCATACGGTCTATACGATATATGGAGAACGATCCATCCAGAAGATCGGGAATACACACACCATTCACAAGTGCACAATACGTACTCACAAATAGATGGATACCTGATGCATAGCACACACTTGGAATTGGTTAAAGGCTGCGAGATAGGAGTTTCAGCACAATCAGATCATAACCCAGTGATACTAACTTTGTTAGACTCATACCAATACAAAGATAAAAGCCCATGGAGACTAAATGAACAGCTGCTAAATGATCCCACATTTAAAGACAAACTATAGAAGGAAATACAGGAATATTTTGAGTACAACGACAAGGAAGGCACAAACCCAATGACACTTTGGTTGGCGCATAAGGCTGTAATTTGGGGCACACTATTGAGCAGAGCATCGTATATAAAGAAAACAAATTACAAAACATTAATTAATTCATTAAGGAAACTGCAAGACATCCACAGAATCAATCAAATAAGTCCCACCCAAGCTCTACAACAACAAATAAAGTCTGTCCAACAAGATATTAAAACAATCCAACTCAAGAAAGCTAGTATAGCATTGAAAAAAACTTAGAGCGACGTCATATTCATTAGGAAATAAGGCCACAAAAGTGCTAGCGCAAAGAATACGAAACAAGCAGGCCCAGACACGAATTTCATTCATCAATACACATCTGGGTCATAAAGTCATGCAACCCGTACAAATATGCAATGCTTTTGCTCATTACTATAAAACATTGTATAATCTAAAAGGGCCAAAAATCACAGCTAATACCCACGTCAACATCTATTCGTTCATATCTGTCTAAGATTGCTTTCCCAAAAATAGAGGTAACTCAATCAGAGATGCTTTGTTCACCTTTCACTACAGAAGAAGTCCTCCAGCAAATAGACAAGATGCCGAGAGAGAAAGCCCCAGGGCCGGATGGCTTTACCAATATATATTATAATATATTTAAGAAAGAACTAGCCCCAGCTCTTACTAGCTTTTACAATAGTGTTCAAATGATGGGCACCTTTCCGCCTGAGGTCCTGTCTGGCCATATTATCACTATCCCTAAACCAGGGAAGTCCACAACATCCTGCCAAAACTTTAGACCTATATCTTTATTAAATACAGATGCAAAACTCTATGCCAAGATTTTGGCAGAACGATTAAAGGATATTATACCAACATTAATACATTCGGATCAGGTAGGATTTGTGGCCGGTAGAAAAGGACAAGATAACACTAGAAAGGTGTTAAATTTATATAAAATACTACAGACCACCAAGCAGGAAAGCATTATGCTATCATTAGATGCCGAAAAGGCATTTGATAGGTTAAATTGGAATTTTCTACATGAAACACTATTGGCCTATGGATTCCCACCCGGATTTATTTCAGCAGTAGAAGCCCTCTATAATACACCAACAGCAGCAGTACTCTACTCAGGATTTAAGTCAAAGACTTTCAGCATCACTAATGGGACCCGACAGGGGTGCCCACTGTCACCCTTTCTTTACATATTGGCCTTAGAACCTCTGGCGATATCTATAAGAAACAACACGAATATACATGGGGTACCAGTTGGTCATAAGGAATATAAACTTAGTCTATTCGCTGATGACATTCTTTTAACAATCACCCAACCATTTATATCACTTCCTTCATTACATAAAGAATTGCAGCATTACAGTCAACAATCATATTATAAATTAAATATGACAAAAACTCAAGCAATGTGTCTCAACACAACTAAATCTACAGATGAAAGATTGAAAATAAGTTTTTCTTATGATTGGAGGGAAGACCATTTAATATTTTTAGGGATCAGAATCACTAAAAAAGAAAAGGATCTCCTACCAGTTAATTATACGAAGCTATTGAAGGAAATTGATAATCAATTAAAATCCTGGAAGAATTTGTTCTTATCTTGGGTAGTAAAAATATCAGCACTCAAAATGTCAATA
This sequence comes from Pelobates fuscus, assembly GCF_036172605.1. Taxonomy (NCBI): domain Eukaryota; kingdom Metazoa; phylum Chordata; class Amphibia; order Anura; family Pelobatidae; genus Pelobates; species Pelobates fuscus. The sequence continues at coordinate 37,091,122 of NC_086318.1, read as the reverse complement.
TTACCTAAGATATTATACCACTTTAGATCATTGAATTTAATACTCCCACAAAAATACATAACAGCTATGCAAGCTGCTATGGTCCGTTTTAGTTGGGGTAACAAACACCCGCGAATGCCTAAAACATTACTGATGAGAAACCTGGAAAAGGGGGGAATGGGGATACCAAATATAAAGGCATACTATTATTCTTCAATACTTATGAACGTTATTAGTGTTCATTCAACCAATTATACCCCTCAATAGGTGGCAATAGAAAATAACTATTGTGGATCACAAGATCTTTCAACACTTTTATGGAAGCCTCAACAATTACGACAACTAAATTCCAATATGCTGCCCTCCACTAAACATCTATTGAAAATCTGGGATATTCACAGAGAGAAACTGTGTACAGCTAATCCATGGGCCTTAGCGACAATCAAAACTTTATATTTCTGTAATGGAACGTTTCCATACCAGAAATGGGAAAAAGCAGGAATTACACATCTGTTCCATTTATGTACCACAGAAGGCCTAAAATCATTTTCGACTTTACAAAAAGAGTTCTTACTACCAGCAAGTTACACATTCGCATATTTCCAAATTAAAGCGATTCTAGATACAGAAAAGGTTCAAGTAAGAACAGACACATTGCAATCTTCTATATCAAAGTTTGAAGAAAATGCTTATCATTAAGCCCTCCGAAAAAATCATTGTCTTTATGCTATCAAATATTAGCTAATCCAGCGGATAAAGCAGACTGGAAATTTACGCAATATTGGCAAGAAGATCTCCAACAGAATATTTCAACAAGGGAATGGGAATATATTTTTAACGCACATTCTGGACTAACTACTAGTACTGCACACTTAGAAGTTACAAGGAAGCTAATGTACAGGTGGTACATGGTTCCAGCCCGTTTGCATACTATCTTCCCGGACTTACCAGACAGGTGTTGGCGTTGTGATACAGATAGAGGCACTATGTTGCATGTCTGGTGGACGTGTAAAGAGGTGAACATATTCTGGAAGAAGATTGAAAAAATAATAAAACAAACTACAAATCAGCAAATATCTCACGACCCAAAAACAATACTGCTGCGATTACTCCCAATAAATACTACTACAATAATTAAGAAAATTATATTTCTTTTACTGAGCACAGGGTCTATACAAATAGCTAGAAATTGGAAGTCCAAAGATCTACCATCACTACAAGAAATTGAGGAAGTAATGTCGACAACAGTAGAATATGAATTATTAATGTGGAACCAAAGAAAAATAGGAAAACTGAGCCCACAAATAGCCTAAATGTGGCAAACATACCTTGAATCCAATATCAATAATTAGTATATGGGTAGAATTTAGACTTACTGGTTTCGGATAATGTTATTTTTTGAACAATTAACGTTTAACTCGACAACCTCATTTAACTTTCAATAGGAAAAGAAAGCAAGAAAATTATGCTTGAGCAAAATTAAATACCGTATTTTTCGCTCCATAAGACGCACCTCACCATAAGACGCACCTAGTTTTTAGAGGAAGAAACCCAGAAAACAATATATTCTGAACAAACTGTCCCATAGTGTTTCTTACTATGGGACAGTTTGTTCAGAATATTTTTTTTCTCCCCTGTCCCATAGTGTCCTCCCTCCCATAGTCTTCATCCCCCTCCCCTCCCCTCCCCATAGTCTTCATCCCCCCTCCCCTCCCCTCCCCATAGTCTTCATCCCCCCTCCCCTCCCCTCCCCATAGTCTTCATCCCCCCTCCCCTCCCCATAGTCTTCATCCCCCTCCCCTCCCCATAGTCTTCATCCCCCCTCCCCTCCCCATAGTCTTCATCCCCCCTCCCCTCCCCATAGTCTTCATCCCCCCTGCCCTCCCCTCCCCATAGTCTTCATCCCCCCTCCCCTCCCCATAGTCTTCATCCCCCTCCCCTCCCCTCCCCATAGTCTTCATCCCCCCTCCCCTCCCCTCCCCATAGTCTTCATCCCCCCTCCCCTCCCCATAGTCTTCATCCCCCCTCCCCTCCCCATCCCATAGTCTTCATCCCTCCTCCCCTCCCCTCCCCATAGTCTTCATCCCCCCTCCCCTCCCCTCCCCATCCCATAGTCTTCATCCCCCCTCCCCTCCCCTCCCCATCCCATAGTCTTCATCCCCCCTCCCCTCCCCTCCCCATAGTCTTCATCCCCCCTCCCCTCCCCTCCCCATAGTCTTCATCCCCCCTCCCCTCCCCATAGTCTTCATCCCCCCTCCCCTCCCCTCCCCATAGTCTTCATCCCCCCTCCCCTCCCCTCCCCATAGTCTTCATCCCCCCTCCCCTCCCCTCCCCATAGTCTTCATCCCCCCTCCCCTCCCCTCCCCATAGTCTTCATCCCCCCTCCCCTCCCCTCCCCATAGTCTTCTCTCCCATACTGCCCCCCTCCCCTTGTCCCATAATTACTTACCTGTCTTGTAGCGTTTCTCGGCAGCACAGGGCGCACCGCGGTACTGGAACTTGAATTTCATGTTCCGGTTTCCGGCGGGACTGAAAGGAAGTGCGCACACTGAGCTGAGTGCGCACTTCCTTTCAGTCCCGCCGGAAACCGGAACATGAAATTCAAGTTCCAGTACCGCGGTACGCCCTGTGCTGCCGAGAAACGCTACAAGACAGGTAAGTAAAACTTCATATTCGCTCCATAAGACGCACAGACATTTCCCCTCACTTTTGAGGGGAAAAAAAGTGCGTCTTATGGAGCGAAAAATACGGTAAATAGAATATTAGTGGGCAGCATTGCAATTGGGTGCAAATTGAAGTATTTAAAAAGAAAAGAAAGGAAAAACAACAATATAAATGCCTGCGAAGAGTGATGGATCAGGCCGTAGATGAGCGTGAAGAGGAAGAGTTGTGGTCACCATCCCCACCAGAAATAGCCTTATCGGCATCGCTTGCTGGACCTGCGCCAATGCTGGAAGAGGATTGTGAGGAAGAGGAGTCAGAGGAGGAATGTGGCTTTGAGGAGGAGGAGGAGGAAGACCAACCACAACAGGCATCCCAGGGTGCTCGTTGTCACCTATCTGGTACCCCTGGTGTTGTACGTGGCTGGGGGGAAGAACATACCTTCAGTGAGATCACTGAGGATGAGGAACGGGACATGAGTAGCTCGGCATCCAACCTTGTGCAAATGGAGTCTTTCATGCTGTCATGCCTGTTGAGGGACCCTCATATAAAAAGGCTGAAGAAGAACGACCTGTACTGGGTGTCAACGCTACTAGACCCCTGGTATAAGCAGAAAGTGCCTGAAATGTTACCGAATTACGGCAAGTCAGAAAGGATGCAGCAGTTCCAAAATCAATTAAAAAGTATGCTTTACACAGCGTATAAGGGTGATGTCACAGCACAACGGGAATCTAACAGGGGAAGAGGTGAAAGTAATCCTCCTCCTCCCACGACCACGCCGGCAAGGACAGGACGCTTTACAGACGTGTTATTGATGGAGGACATGCAGAGCTTTTTAAGTCCTACGCATCGCCACAGCCCTTCGGGGTCCACCCTCAGAGAACGACTCGACCGACAGGTAACAGACTACATCGCCTTAATTGCAGATATCGACACTCTGAGGAGCGATAAACCCCTTGACTACTGGGTGTGCAGGCTTGACCTGTGGCCTGAGCTATCCCAATTTGCGATAGAACTTCTGGCCTGCCCCGCTTCAAGTGTCCTGTCAGAAAGGACCTTCAGTGCAGCAGGAGGTATTGTCACTGAGAAGAGAAGTCGCCTAGGTCAAAAAAGTCTAGATTACCTCACTTTTATTAAGATGAATGAGGGATGGATCCCGAAAGGACTGACAGTGTGCAATACATTCGACTAAAAAAGGCCTTATAAGGGGGACGTAACAGGGATTAAACTGATAAGAATAGTACTATTTAACATACCACTCCTATCTGGTGGCACATTAGATTACACGCGCAGTGCCCCAAATGTGAAGTAGGAGGACCAACCAAGCATCTTTTTCCATCTCCCGGTTCCTAAAATCGATGCCATATACACGTCCCCTGATAGGGGACGCAACAGGGATTAAACTGATAAGAATAGTACTACTTAACACACCACTCCTATCTGGTGGCACATTAGATTACACGCGCAGTGCCCCAAATTTGAAGTAGGAGGACCAACCAAGCATCTTTTTCCATCTCCCGGTTCCTAAAATCGATGCCATATACACGTCCCCTGATAGGGGACGTAACAGGGATTAAACGGATAGGAATAGTACTACTTAACACACCTTATAATAACACAGAGAGAGGCAACGCAGAGAGAGGAGTCTGAAGAAGAGGAGTCAGAGGAGAAAGGTGGCTTTGAGGAGGTGGAAGACCAAACACAGCAGGTGTCCAAGGGGGCTTGTTGTCACCTTTCGGGGACCCTTGGTGTTGTACGTGGCTGGGTGGAGGAAGAGACCTTCAATGACATCAGTGATGACAAGGAACAGGATATGGCTAGCTTGGTATCCAACCTTGTGCAAATGGGGAGTTTGCGGTTGTGCAAATGGACTGTTTGCGGTTGTTTGTAGTGCGTTAAATTGTGAGTTTGGTCTGTCAATGAGTGAGAAGCGGGCGTAACCCTTACATTACCTGATCGATACAACATCATAACTGATGTTTTAAAGCACGTTATTCCAAACAATTTAGGAATGTTAGGTGATTTATGCCCTTTATGGATTAAAACCAGACTCTGCATCAACTATGTAATTTTCCATTGGAATTTTGCCATGGATTCCCCTCCGGCATGCCACAGTCCAGGTGTTAGTCCCCTTGAAACAACTTTTCCATCACTATTGTGGACAGAAAGAGTCCCTGTGGGTTTTAAAATTTGCCTGCCTATTGAAGTCTATGGCGGCTTGCACGGTTTGCCCGATCGCGAACATTTGCGGAAATTCGCGTTCGCCATTCGCGAATGGAAAATTTTATGTTCGCGACATCTCTAGCAGTAAGGCAACCCCTGGTTCTTTTTTTAAATCTAATTGGAAATATTTTTAAAGTAAATCATAGGTCCAGTACCATAATGGGTTTACCAATTTACTGTACCACCATATATGTAAAAAAGAATCATCCAAGCCTCCGCATCGTCAACAATGTGGAGTTTGGTCAGGATACATTTTTGAGAGCTTATGTTGAGTTAAATACCCTTTATACATTATTTTGTATTAGCACTCTATCAAGTTTAAGCAGTGTATGTTCTTTTTTATGTTTCTCAGAATATAACACCATTCATAATCGGTTATATCTAAACTTAAATCCCTTTTCCACTTATCAATAATATGTGGTGGTTTTTGTTCTGAGAGATTGCTTAAATTGGCTGCTTTGGAAGTTATTTTTTTTACTTTGGTGTAGTTAAAAATAGACAGAATTAATAATTAAAATTTGGATGTGTTTCCCAATAAAGTTTGGTTTAAAAAATTCTTAACTCTCAAATAAGAAAAAAGTTCATTATGTGGCAATTGTAATTTAGTTCTAATATCGACAAATGGTAGTAATTGATCTTTTTGACAAATATCCTTAATACTCAAATGATTTTTAGACCAGTTTTTAGGGAAATATTTGCATATTATCTTCCAAAACAGCCAAATGACATGTATTAATAACTTTTTGAGAAATGTTTTATCTTTTCTTCAGTATATCCCATGCCCAAAGTATTTGGGATAGTTTTGAAGATTTTGTTTTTAGTTGATCAGTGATTTTTCTTATTACTGTTTAACCATAAAAATATTTCCAATCTGTCTCGTCCAACTGCCTCTGATTCAATAACATACCACATATCCTTTTTATAGGACTCAACTTGTAATTTATAGACATGACCAATAATATTAGAGAAATAAAAAAATTAATATCGGGGTAATTTGACTATATATTTTTGTGAGTATTTTCAAACTTATCTTTGTTTTTTTACCTTTCCCAATAAACAATTGAAAACTGGATTGGATCATAGCTAACCAAATGGCTGGCATCTGAATGGTCAACATTCTAAACAAATAGGACCATTTAGGAATGATACATGCATTTAATTATATTGATCCTAATGGACCAAGAAGATTCCAAAGTTCGTCATTCTTTAAGCTTTAAATTAGTATATTTTAAAAGATTTAGAAAATTTATTTCCATTGTATTCACAATCTTTATCGGGATCATTACCCCCAAGTAATTGAAATTATCATTTGACCAAGTAAAATTATATTTATTTTTAAAATAAAGATCATGAGCCATATCAGTTAATGAAATAGATTTGGATATGTTCAGTTTAAAGTTTGAAACTTCACTATATTTATTTATTTCTTGTAAAACTTGAGGTAAGGGAGTGTCAGGGGATGTTAAAGAAAGTACGATGTCATCCGCATATAACAATATCATAACTTCTAATTTATTAGTTAAAACTCATTTTATCTTTTGATTCATTCTGATCTTAATAGCTAATGGTTCCAACGAAAGTACTTAAAGAAGAGGTGATAATGGACAGCTCTGTCTCGTTCCATTTCGGAAATCAAACCAGTTTGATACTATATTTACCCAATTGTTCTTGCCATTGGTTCAGAATAGAGAGCCATAATGGCACCGTGAATCCATCCAACAAAACTAGGAAACTAAAATAGCATCAAGGAAACTTCAGCTGACCATGTCAAAGGCTTTCTCTGCATCCAATGACAGGGTCAGCATTGGAGTCCCTCGACGCTCCTATCCTTCCAGTATATTCAGAATTCTTCTGGTGCAACTTTGGGAGACCTGCCCGGTATAAAACCCAACTGATCCGGGTGAATAATTTTCTCGATAATCAATTTCAGTCTAGAAGCTATAATTGCTGCATATATTTTCATATCTATATTTATTAATTATATTGGTCTATAATTACCAACGTCCTTAGCATCTTTATTGGGCTTTAATATTGGTAAGAGATTAGCCTGTAATAATTCCTTCAGAGTTTTAGCTTTTTTGGCCATTTCAATGAAAAGAGCCGTTCAAGGAATAGCTTTTTTTTTTATAATTTTGTAAAAGTAATTACTGTATCCATCCGGACCAGGGGTTCTAAATGGTTCCAATCTATCTATCTCTCTCTCGACTTCAGCAGAAGTGTACTCATAATTTAACAAATTAAGATCGAGGGTAGATAATTTAAGGATTTGTATGTCAGATAGATAATTATTTATTTCTACTGCGTCAGGACTTACACCAAGGTTATATAGCTTACTGTAGAATTCATTGAACATTTTACCTGGGGAAGAATATATAACATCTTTATCCAACTATTTATTTACTCTGTTAACCATGTTGTATTTCTGTAGTTTTTTTTGTTAGATTTTTGTTAGCTCTATTGCCCTGATAATAAGTGTTTAACCTTAGTTTGTTTATGATTTTATTTGCCTTTTCTTCAGTCTTTATATTGATTTTGTTTTCTAGATCTGAAAGCTCCTTCTTTAATTGAATAGAAGGTTGTGTTTTATTTAATTTGGACACTTTATAAAATTGAATATATCTATTAGTCAGATTTGTATCTCTTATTTTTTTTTATTGTTTTTCCATTTTAATTAAATAGCCTCATATTACTGTTTTGTAAGTGGCCCATAATGTAGAGTCCAATATTTCAGGATTCGAGTTTTCTAGCCCAAAAAAAGAGATATGTTAATAATAGTCTCTTGGGATTGTCTTAATTTAAAGAGAGAGTCGTCTATTCTCCAAGTACTGAAACCTCTTGGAGCGGGCTTTCCTAATTCTATCAATAAAAGACTGTGATCTGTCCAAGTATTGTCAATTATTTGAATTTTATTAATATTACTTAATGTATTGGCCTAAACTAAACATAAATCAATACTTGAATAAGAATTGTGTACCTTTGACAAATGTGTGAAATCACTAATATCGGGATGCATAATCCGCCAGGTATCATATAAGCTATTTAGGTTGAATATATTCATTAATTTCTTAGATTGTTGAATTACTTGATTTTCCGATTTCAATTGAATATGTGTTCGTTTGTCCTTTATGGGGTCGGGAACACAGTTAAATCGGCCATGTTTATCAAGTTACCCTTAACAATTTTATCTACTCTCTTCATAATTTTAGCAAATAAAGAAGTCGGGTTAACATTAGGTAGATAAATGTTAACAAGGGTGTATATTTTTTCTTCTATATTACAATTCATTATTAAAAATCTACCCAACGGATCACTATCTTGGTATAGCATCTCAGGCTTTAAATTAGAGTAAATTATTATCGCAACACCACATCTTTTTTCATTACTAAGAGATGCTTGATAAACATGTTTATATTTTGTACCGCCCCAATTTTGTAACATTAAATCTGTCCAGTGAGTTTCTTGAATGGAACTGATATGTATTAAATTAGTTACTAGAGTGTCATAAACCATTTGCTTCTTCCATCGTGAATTCAAGCCTTGTACATTAATAGATATACATCTTAACATTGAAACAAAGATGGCCGCCGCCTCGTGTTCCACATACGAACAGCGACCACCATGGCTCAGGTACTTAACTTGTGGTTAACAACAAGAACCACAAGATAATTGGCGGCACATGAAAGGGTCTAGGTGGCCGTCGTTCGGTAGATAGTTTGTGCGTTGGTCGGTAGTCCGTTCGAGCCATATTATGCGAACCGGGGCCACCCTGATGGCAAGCAATTAAGTGGAGGTTTAAAACAAAAGATCTGTATGTGTCCAACAGAGGAGATCTCTGTAACAGAAGGGTTATGGGCCTGACGATCATTTTTGGGTTCCTGCTTCTGATATACATGCTAGCCGCAAAATCCATTCTTACCATGCCAAATTCCCTCTCAAACCTAGTCCTGCCTGCCCGGTGGGCTGTCTTCAAGTGGGGGGTACTGTCACGGCTCCCCGTTCTTCTGCCGCCATGGCTGCACATAAACTAAGTGGCCACGCCGACAGAGATATTGTTGCTTACCTTGGTTGCGGCAAACCACTGCCTCCAGTCCCCAGCAAGTACGACGTTCCTAGAGACGCCGTCCACTGTGGTTCCAGTTTTAATAGGAGACTCACCTTCGCCCATATCAAAGATGGCACCAACGTGCGTGCGACGTCACGTCATTTTGGGGTCAAAGGCCAGAGACAACAAATTACAGCCTCAAGAGGGTTATTTAAATCCAAATTACCCTTTGGTCAGTGTCCTGTCATGGTTTCCACTAGCTGGTTATCCAAGAGTGTGTTCTTGATCGTGTTTTTCTGGTTTTTGACTTTGGTTTCATTTTGACATCCCTGATTTCTGGTATTCTTGACTTTTGGTTTTACCTTATCGCGGTGTCTCATTCTGTGTCCCTGACCTTATTCTTGGGTACGTTAAGTCTGGCCATTCTAAGGTCCGGTAAGACGTTACCCTTAGTTCTAGGGTGTGAAACTATTCTGCGTGCTAGATCAATATAATCCTGACAGGGACTAAGCGGTTGGATAAAAACGCTATGTTAGCAGCATGCTCTGCAAATACCCTACAGCCTTCAGTCTACTTTGAGCACTTTACTAACTGTTAATTGTAATATCAAGGAATTGACTCAACATTTTTTTCTCATACAGAGTTCAGCAACAGTGGAAGACCCTATCAGGTAATGTCTGTTCTTCCACAATCCTGCAATTTCTAAAAAGAACTATATCTGAAATAAACCTGTAACAATCTCTAAACAAATAGAAAAAGTATACAAATATTTAAGGAACAAGTGTGACTAAAATGGCACTTAAATAAAATTGTGGCAGATAGACACTGAAAACAACCCTTAGACCCCCAAAACAGAAAACTTACACTCAATGTCCAGGCGATGGACACCAAATTAAAGGAACACTATAGGGTCAGGAACACAAACAAGTATTCCTGACCCTCTAGTGTTAAAACCACCATCCATCCCCCTGGCCCCCTCCTTGACTCTCTAAGTATAGTAAAATCTTACTTTTATAAAAGTCTGCAGCTGTTGCCTCTGCCCCTGTCTGCCTCTGACTTGCCTGCTGTCTGCTGACATCATCAGAAGTTGTGGTCTGAGCCAATTACAATGCTTTCCCAAAGAAAAACATTTGACTGACTTAGTTTGCTAAGGAGGCAGATCAGGGGCAGAGCCAGCACACGTCAAACACAACCCTGGCCAATCATCATCTCTTCATGGAGATGAATTGGATCAATGCATCTCTATGGGGAAAGTTCAGTGTCTGCTTGCAGAGGATGAAGGCGCTGAATGGCAGTGCTGCTCACTGTGCAGCACTGCCCCAGGAAGCACCTCTACCAGCCATCTGAAGAGGGGCCAGTGGAAGTATCCCTAGGCTGTAACATAAACACAGATTTTTTGCTAAAAAGGCAGTGTTTACTGCAAAAAGACTGAAGGGAGTGATTCACCAGAACAAATATAATAAGCTGTTGTTGTTCTGCTGACTATAGTGTCCCTTTAATAATAATTAATAATTGGTAGTACGTGATAGAGAAAATGCTAAACGATTTTGTCCCCTAGGGTAAAATTGTATTCTGTATATATTAAAAGGGGCTTTGAAAGGTAAAAATTTCAAAGCTTAAAACTTAAAACTTAAACAAGGGCCCTAGAGGTAGCAAGAGGAATTCTTCTTCCTTTTTTTTTTTTTTTTTTTTTTTCCTGTAACAAGTTATAAGGTATATTGAATTTAGAGGTAGTAAGCAGCAATACCTTATTTTATTATTAAAACTAACTACTAAAAAAAGAAAATAGACAAGATTAGCCTTTCAAAATAAAATAATTACTATTTAGGATAAGGGCGCATTAGACATCATTGTTCTATATGATTTATGATTTATGCAATTAGATACGTTAAGGCATTCAATTGTGTACATAATTCAGAGACAGTAACCAACAATAGCCTAAACTATTATTAAAAGTTAATTACTTTAATAAGAAAGGAACTAAGTAAGGTTTATGATTTATGCAATAAGATACGTTAAGGCATTCAATTGTTTACATAATTTAGAGACAATAACCAACAATAAGCTAAATTATTATTAAAAGTTAATTACCTAAATAAGAAAGGAACTAAGTAAGATACATATTTATTTTTCAATATAGAATAATCCTTATTTAAGGTCTAGAGCGTATAGAGATCAGTATCTAATAGGATTTTTGCAAAAGATGTTATAAGGTATAACTATTAATGTCTAATTGTCTAAGGAATAGCACAGGATGTGATGAACTAGTATATATGTGCTATAATAGTTTATAATATGGTTTATGAAAAGCATTATACCTCTTTTGTCTCTATTTTATGTGCTTATCTCTCTATTATGTGCTATAGAAAGGATTATTATGCAAAAGATGCTATAAGGTATAACTATTGCTGTCTAATTGTCTAATGTATAGCACAGGAAGTGATGAATTAGAATATATGTGCTATAATAGTTTACAATATTGTTTTATGGAAAGCATCATATTTCTTCTGTTCTATCTTATGTGCTTATCTCTCTATTATGTGCTACAATAGCTTACCACACAGCTTCATGAAAAGCATTTTTTTTTCTGTAACAAGTTATAAGGTATATTGAACAATGTTTATTGGTCCAAGGATTAGAGGTAGTAAGCAGCAATACCTTATCTTACTATTAAAACTAACTACTAAAAAAAAAAAAAAAAAAGAAAATAGACAAGATATAGATTAGCCTTTCAAAATAGAATAATTACTATTTAGGATAAGGGCGCATTAGAGATCATTGTTCTATATGATTTATGATTTAGGCAATTAGATACGTTAAGGTATACAATTGTGTACATAATTCAGAGACAGTAACCAACAATAGCCTAAATTATTATTAAAAGTTAATTACTGTAATAAGAAAGTAACTAAGTAAGGTTTATGATTTATGCAACAAGATACGTTAAGGCATTCAATTGTTTACATAATTTAGAGACAATAACCAACAATAAGCTAAATTATTATTAAAAGTTAATTACCTAAATAAGAAAGGAACTAAGTAAGATACATATTTATTTTTCAATATAGAATAATCCTTATTTAAGTTTTAGAGCGTATAGAGATCAGTATCTAATAGGATTTATGCAAAAGATGTCATAAGGTATAACTATTAATGTCTAATTGTCTAAGGAATAGCACAGGATGTGATGAACTAGAATATATGTGCTATAATAGTTTATAATATGGTTTATGAAAAGCATTATACTTCTTTTGTCTCTATTTTATGTGCTTATCTCTCTATTATGTGCTAGAGAAAAGGATTATTATGCAAAAGATGTTATAAGGTATAACTATTGTTGTCTAATTGTCTAATGTATAGCACAGGAAGTGATGAATTAGAATATATGTGCTATAATAGTTTACAATATTGTTTTATGGAAAGCATCATATTTCTTCTGTCTCTATCTTATGTGCTTATCTCTCTATTATGTGCTACAATAGCTTACCACGCAGCTTCATGAAAAGCATTATTTTATTTATTTTTTTTATTTTATTTTTTACCTCCCCCTCTTCATATTATGTGCTTTTCATATTATGTGCTTTTCTTTCTATTAAGATATTCGCAATGGGAATTTTAATATGGCCCGGGACTGCCTACGGCAAAACCGGATCCGTTTATATTTTTCCCCAACGAAGAAGTGCCAATAGTAGGGCACATATCAGTAAGTTGACCAATTGGGTCATTGTTTATTTATTTATTGATTTAATTTTTTTTTTTTTTTTTTGGTATCTTGGCTAGCATACTTAAATAATTCCGCTTGTTGTAAACAATAGCATAATGAAATTTTATACACACAATGTCAGAGGTTTAAATATACCTCATAAGCGATACACCCTATTGAAAGAATTACGAAGCATACATGAGGATATAATATGTCTCCAAGAGACACATTTCAAACATAGCTCTAATCTTACAATAAATGCGGAAAATTTTCCGCATCAATACCACGCCACATCTTCAACCAAAAGTAAAGGAGTGTCAATATTAGTGAGTCAAGCACTAGCTTTTGATCAAATATCTGTCCAATTAGACGAGCAAGGCAGATTTGTTATCCTTGTCTGTATATTAAATAATACTACTTACACAATAGTGAATTGCTATTTCCCAAACAAAAATCAGGCAAGTTATATGGCAACTCTTTTGGGAAAAATTGAGAAAGTACAAACAGGTATTTTGATAATATGTGGGGACTTTAATCATATAATGGAACCGAACGCAGATTCAACAGCTCTACATACACATAAAAGGAAAAAATCCTTGCAAAAGCAATGTACTTCCCTTAACAAAACGATAGCTTCATACGGTCTATACGATATATGGAGAACGATCCATCCAGAAGATCGGGAATACACACACCATTCACAAGTGCACAATACGTACTCACGAATAGATGGATACCTGATGCATAGCACACACTTGGAATTGGTTAAAGGCTGCGAAATAGGAGTTTCAGCACAATCAGATCATAACCCAGTGATACTAACTTTGTTAGACTCATACCAATACAAAGATAAAAGCCCATGGAGACTAAATGAACAGCTGCTAAATGATCCCACATTTAAAGACAAACTACAGAAGGAAATACAGGAATATTTTGAGTACAACGACAAGGAAGAAGGAAACTGCAAGACATCCACAGAATCAATCAAATAAGTCCCACCCAAGCTCTACAACAACAAATAAAGTCTGTCCAACAAGATATTAAAACAATCCAACTCAAGAAAGCTAGTATAGCATTGAAAAAAACTTAGAGCGACGTCATATTCATTAGGAAATAAGGCCACAAAAGTGCTAGCGCAAAGAATACGAAACAAGCAGGCCCAGACACGAATTTCATTCATCAATACACATCTGGGTCATAAAGTCATGCAACCCGTACAAATATGCAATGCTTTTGCTCATTACTATAAAACATTGTATAATCTAAAAGGCCAAAACTCACAGCTAATACCCACGTCAACATCTATTCGTTCATATCTGTCTAAGATTGCTTTCCCAAAAATAGAGGTAACTCAATCAGAGATGCTTTGTTCACCTTTCACTACAGAAGAAGTCCTCCAGCAAATAGACAAGATGTCGAGTGAGAAAGCCCCAGGGCCGGATGGCTTTACCAATATATATTATAATATATTTAAGAAAGAACTAGCCCCAGCTCTTACTAGCTTTTACAATAGTGTTCAAATGATGGGCACCTTTTCGCCTGAGGTCCTGTCTGGCCATATTATCACTATCCCTAAACCAGGGAAGTCCACAACATCCTGCCAAAACTTTAGACCTATATCTTTATTAAATACAGATGCAAAACTCTATGCCAAGATTTTGGCAGAACGATTAAAGGATATTATACCAACATTAATACATTCGGATCAGGTAGGATTTGTGGCCGGTAGACAAGGACAAGATAACACTAGAAAGGTGTTAAATTTATATAAAATACTACAGACCACCAAGCAGGAAAGTATTATGCTATCATTAGATGCCGAAAAGGCATTCGATAGGTTAAATTGGAATTTTCTACATGAAACACTATTGGCCTATGGATTCCCACCCGGATTTATTTCAGCAGTAGAAGCCCTCTATAATACACCAACAGCAGCAGTACTCTACTCAGGATTTAAGTCAAAGACTTTCAGCATCACTAATGGGACCCGACAGGGGTGCCCACTGTCACCCTTTCTTTACGTATTGGCCTTAGAACCTCTGGCGATATCTATAAGAAACAACAAGAATATACATGGGGTACCAGTTGGTCATAAGGAATATAAACTTAGTCTATTCGCTGATGACATTCTTTTAACAATCACCCAACATTTTATATCACTTCCTTCATTACATAAAGAATTGCAGCATTACAGTCAACAATCATATTATAAATTAAATATGACAAAAACTCAAGCAATGTGTCTCAACACAACTAAATCTACAGATGAAAGATTGAAAATAAGTTTTTCTTATGATTGGAGGGAAGACCATTTAATATTTTTAGGGATCAGAATCACTAAAAAAGAAAAGGATCTCCTACCAGTTAATTATACGAAGCTATTGAAGGAAATTGATAATCAATTAAAATCCTGGAAGAATTTGTTCTTATCTTGGGTAGGAAAAATATCAGCACTCAAAATGTCAATATTACCTAAGATATTATACCACTTTAGATCATTGAATTTAATACTCCCACAAAAATACATAACAGCTATGCAAGCTGCTATGGTCCGTTTTAGTTGGGGTAACAAACACCCGCGAATGCCTAAAACATTACTGATGAGAAACCTGGAAAAGGGGGGAATGGGGATACCAAATATAAAGGCATACTATTATTCTTCAATACTTATGAACGTTATTAGTGTTCATTCAACCAATTATACCCCTCAATAGGTGGCAATAGAAAATAACTATTGTGGATCACAAGATCTTTCAACACTTTTATGGAAGCCTCGACAATTACGACAACTAAATTCCAATATGCTGCCCTCCACTAAACATCTATTGAAAATCTGGGATATTCACAGAGAGAAACTATGTACAGCTAATCCATGGGCCTTAGCGACTCCAATCAAAACTTTATATTTCTGTAATGGAACGTTTCCATACCAGAAATGGGAAAAAGCAGGAATTACACATCTGTTCCATTTATGTACCACAGAAGGCCTAAAATCATTTTCGACTTTACAAAAAGAGTTCTTACTACCAGCAAGTTACACATTCGCATATTTCCAAATTAAAGCGATTCTAGATACAGAAAAGGTTCAAGTAAGAACAGACACGTTGCAATCTTCTATATCAAAGTTTGAAGAGAAATGCTTATCATTAAGCCCTCCGAAAAAATCATTGTCTTTATGCTATCAAATATTAGCTAATCCAGCGGATAAAGCAGACTGGGAATTTATGCAATATTGGCAAGAAGATCTCCAACAGAATATTTCAACAAGGGAATGGGAATATATTTTTAACGCACATTCTGGACTAACTACTAGTACTGCGCACTTAAAAGTTACAAGGAAGCTAATGTACAGGTGGTACATGGTTCCAGTCCGTTTGCATACTATCTTCCCGGACTTACCAGACAGGTGTTGGCGTTGTGATACAGATAGAGGCACTATGTTGCATGTCTGGTGGACGTGTAAAGAGGTGAACATATTCTGGAAGAAGATTGAAAAAATAATAAAACAAACTACAAATCAGCAAATATCTCACGACCCAAAAACAATACTGCTGCGATTACTCCCAATAAATACTACTACAATAATTAAGAAAATGATATTTCTTTTACGGAGCACAGGGTCTATACTAATAGCTAGAAATTGGAAGTCCAAAGATCTACCATCACTACAAGAAATTGAGGAAGTAATGTCGACAACAGTAGAATATGAATTATTAATGTGGAACCAAAGAAAAATAGGAAAACTGAGCACACAAATAGCCCAAATGTGGCAAACATACCTTGAATCCAATATCAATAATTAGTATATGGGTAGAATTTAGACTTACCGGTTTCGGATAATGTTATTTTTTGAACAATTAACGTTTAACTCGACAACCTCATTTAACTTTCAATAGGAAAAGAAAGCAAGAAAATTATACTTGAGCAAAATTAAATAAATAGAATATTAGTGGGCAGCATTGCAATTGGGTGCAAATGTAAGTATTTAAAAAGAAAAGAAAGGAAAAACAACAATATAAATGCCCCAAAAAAAAAGAAAAAAAAAGGTATTTATTTATTTATTTATTTGTTTTTGATTTATTTTTTCCTTCCCTTTTTTTTTTTTTTCTCTATAATGAAAATAGAGCCGCTAAACTCAGGTTGTAATAAATATTTAAGCTGAGGTAGAGGCAGAGGAACAGGAACTTTCTTTCTAACAGTCAAATATGTTAATAATAAATAAGCGAATTATACTAGAAGTATAACACAAGACTAGATCTCATGATATGTACTAAGATAACATTGTCTATCTGATAACAGTGTTTCCTGTGACGGGTACGATGATAATAGGGTTAATATTTCTATGTACCTTCCCTTTTTTGCTTTCTGTATCCCTTTTCTTTTTTGCAGAAATAAAATAAACAGTAAATTGTAAAAAAAAGACCTAATTAATGTGTTACTTCTTAGATCCTAAGAGAGCATGACTGCCAATAGATTTACCAGTTAACAATCCAATATTGCTTTAACCGCTTAAGGACTGAGCCAAATGTACACGTTGTGATCAAAACAAATGTAAACAAAAACTTGTAACTTTTGAAAACACCATAAAACCTGTACATGAGGGGTACTGTTATACTCGGGAGACTTCACTGAACACAAATATTAGTGTTTCAAAACAGTAAAATGTATCACAACAATGATATTGTCATATAAAGTGCCATTTGTGTGTGAAAAATTCCGAAAAATGTCACTTTCACTGACAATATTGTCATTGTAATACATTTTACAGTTATGAAACACTAATATTTGTGTTCAGCAAAGTCTTCCGAGTAAAACAGTAGCCCCCATGTACAGGTTTTATGGTGTCTTTAAAAGTTACAGGGTTAAATATAGTGCTAGCAAATTAAATTCCCTGGACTTTTGGCCTGGGTTGTCAGGCAGGTCCCGCTAATTGTTATTAATAAAATGACCTAATTATGAAATTTTATTACATAAATATATACGTAGAATTATATATATATATATATATATGTGTGTGTATATATATGTGTTTGTGTATGTATATATATATATTTGTGCTCGGAATTTAATATGTAATGGATAATGTCAGAGATAAAAGTTGGTTGTGGTGTGCCGAAACCAACGTCCGAGTGGGCCTGTAAATAAAAGAGGGCCCACCAAGGAGAATTGTATGTACTAAGGTTGTCGGTGGGTGGGGAACACTTGAACTCGAACATCAGAGGTGAGTAGGGGCTGGGTGTTTAAGTAGGGGACTTACTCCTCCCACAAATTCAGGCCTAATGGCCTTTCTACTTGTGCTCGGAATTTAATATGTAATGGATAATGTCAGAGATAAAAGTTGGTTGTGGTGTGCCGAAACCAACATCCGAGTGGGCCTGTAAATAAAAGAGGGCAAAGAGAAGTTCAAAAAAAACACACTTTATTGCATTTGATTACATAACTAAATTCCTGAAGGCTTGGCAAAGATCTCTTTCTGGTCGTGGAATATACGTATTGTATATGGAGGACTTCCAGTGGCCCAGTCTCTTTATGATGTGGACCGGGGTGTTAGTACTAGAAGCTGCTGAAGCAGCTCCTATACGGAAGGAATGCCTGGAGAATGAAGTTGGGTTGTAACCCATTTTTTCCAGTTAGTTTCTAACATGTGTGGTAAATTTTGCTGTATTGAGTGGGTGCCCTTGTAGTTGTAATAGTGGTGAGTCTGGTAGGTGTGTGCTATAAGCTGACCGTAATATGTCTGGTGTCTTAACTGGGCACCAAGCATTGTCTGTTGGAAAGAGAGGAATGATAGTGGGGTGTAGAGACTGATTTGTTTTGGTAGATGGGATTGTGAGAACGTAATAGTCGTCTATTTTTGTGAGTTGTGAGGTTTTTAGGCTGTGAGTGGTATCCCCTTGACAAACGACAGTAAATTCCCTAGGTCTTAGGAACCCATAAAAAGCCAAATAGATTGCAGATTTGATCACCAGGTTAGTGTTGGGATCAAACAGAGATTCGTCGAGGAGGTTGCTTAGTAATCTAAAGATAGGCCCATCTATAGGTAGTCTGGTGGTGATAGGTGGATAGAGATCCCCTTTAAGATTTTCTTTATGGGCTATGATGATAAAAAGGGGGTGTTGTTAGGATAAATTTGTGAGGCTGTGGTGCTGCAATGGTTTTGTGGGAATGTTTTAAATGTAAATGGCAAAAAGAGGCAAAAGCCACCATGGTTTGGGTTGAGAAATCACCTTGTAATCCAAATTCAGAAGTAAATTTATTGAAAATGGTAAGTGCACTACTGTAGGTGATTGTAGTGTTTGGTGATAGTGCTTGTTGCGTGAGTGTCCTAGCGTGGTGCATAAGTGTGTTTAGTCCAAGATTAGCTCGTGAAAATTCGGTGTTCTGGATGGTTGATGGTGGGCTGACGGGAGTGCCTGGCAAAACACCTGAAATTGAGATCGAGATGTGAAGGCAAATTAGGTGGAACTGGACGGTAGCTGCCAACCAGGTCAGCTTGCGAATCAGCCGCATAATGGTAAAAGAGGACGAGCGCCCTTTATTGATGATATCGCAAGCTGACGAGCTGTCGGAATAACACTTTACTGCCTTGCCAGACCAGAGGTGACCCCAAGTGTGTGCGGCTGCCACAATGGGGTAAATCTCTAAACCACGGCAAGGCATCCGTCTCAGCTGGCCAGTGACCCCTAAACCAGTGATTACCAAATATAGCTGCAAAACCCGTGTTGGCTGCAGCGTCAGTGTAAATGCAGGGAGAGGAGTCTGAGAGGGAGGGAATAAACATGGAGATACCGTTCCATAGGGACAAAAACTGCCCCCACATGAGTAGGTCAGCTTTGGTGTGCTGGTCCAATGCGATTGGGCAGGCGTCCGGTACCCCGTGAAGCAGACAGAGGAGCCTGGACAAAAAAGATCTGCCCTGCGGAACTATGCGCATCGTGAAATTCAGGGACCCCAATAGGGACTGAAGTTCTTTCCTGGTGCATACATCGCTCCGCCAGAACATGTCTATTTCCTCTCTCAGGCGGACGAGTTTTTCAGTGGGAAGGCTGGTGCGGAAGGTAGCAGAATCTAGCTCTATGCCCAAGAAAGTGAGTTTACTGGTGGGGCCAATTGTTTTAGCGGGAGACAAAGGTACCCCAAGGGTGGAGAAAAGTGCAGAAGCACAAAACGTTAGTACGGATTTTTAAGACCGTGAGGGGGTGAAGGGGGGTGTAGGACCACCCAGACGGGTGTTTGAAAGTGACCGACTAGATGCTGGCGTGCGGGGAGCGTGGGTGGTCCCCGGTAAGGTTTGACATTTGCGTTCCGGCCCCCCGATGAACCCACAGAGCGATGTGGAGGGGACCGGAATAACTCACTGTTAGAAAGCAGGATCGCCGATAGCACGGAGGATTCTGCCGGACCACCGGTAGCACGGAGGGTACAGCCGGACCGCCGAAAGCATGGAGGATTCAGCCGTGCAGCTGATACACGAGACGCCCGGACCGGAAATGACGCAAACCTGAAGATACGCGAACCGGAAGTAGAACAAGGAACACTTGAACTCGAACGACAGAGGTGAGTAGGGGCTGGGTGTTTAAGTAGGGGACTTACTCCTCCCACAAATTCAGGCCTAATGGCCTTTCTACATATATATATATATATATATATATATATATATATGTATGTATATATATATATATATG
The DNA here is from genome assembly GCF_036172605.1 of Pelobates fuscus. Lineage (NCBI taxonomy): Eukaryota > Metazoa > Chordata > Amphibia > Anura > Pelobatidae > Pelobates > Pelobates fuscus. Next base: position 37,070,829 of record NC_086318.1, on the reverse strand, counting down.
TATATTTTTTTTAATTATTATTTATATATAGGTATATATATAACGGAAAATTCCTTCATACTTACCGTAATTTTCATTTCCTGATAATTAGTCATGGCAGCATATACGTTTGGGTAGCTCCTCCCCTCACAGCAGAAAGGACAGGAAATAGAACTCTGAAACTGGTATAAATAGATCCTCCCCCTACCCATCAGGCAGTCTTTGTAACTAGCTTCACCTCCTATAATATATGGGTGGGACCGTAATGCTGCCATGACTAATTATCAGGAAATGAAAATTACGGTAAGTATGAAGGAATTTTCCGTTTTCCTGACCATTATTCATGGCAGCATATACGTTTGGGGAATACCCAAGCAATACATATAGAGGGAGGGACAGAGTTCAAAAACAGCCAATAGTTATAAAACCATTATTGAGCTGTATAAATCATAGAAGACCTTAAAAATAGAATCATAGAAGATTATACAAAGCCAAACAAGAATCAATAGGAAATTGTCATAAAATCTGCTCAGACAAGACAATTTACCCTAGAGGCTGCAAGGTCAGCAACCTCCTGACATTCAATATCTGAAATATCCTGAATAGATATATAGAGTCAGATAGGAATTAAGGCCATAATAGCATAAGCCAGAGAAGGAAAATGTTACTGATAGAAAACCAAATAGCTATCAAATCAAAACCTCAACAAAGTCATAACTTCCAGAGATCATACTGGAACAAGCAGATAATGTTGGATGAGAACGGACACACCATGCTATTAAACATGGGGAGAAGTACACTGAGAATCTTACTACTTTCTGGATGTATTCAATAAAGACGATTCACATCGCTTCCTCTTGCCTTGTGAACTACTTACCTGAAGATACAGGAACAAATCAATATCTGCCTGTCAGAAAGAGGCAGAGCCTAGTAGAGAAATAAGAGTCTGTTATTAAAACACTGCAACAATGACCCGATGTTGGTAAATTCAGATTCACAACAATACCTCACCCAGTGGATGAATTGATACAGCAATGATCAGTCACAGGAGAGGAATAAACTAATAGCATTACTAGGCAAAGGCAAGAAGAACCATATACAGATTAGTTGAGGAAATAAAGAAATATCGGTATGAACCATAGAATTTGTGGCAACTAATAATTTATAAGGAGGCCAACCATGTCAGTACCTATATTTGTAAATAGTACAGATTATGCCAAACAGTTTAATCATATTTATTAGAGACTGTTGTGCAACATAAGAAATATCTATATATACACCCACATATGAGGCGAGATACTGATGGGAAAGTGGTAACCAGAGGCACATTATACATTGTGGCAACAGACACACAATAAGCAGGGTAGTAGAAGATATTCAGTTATCCTTATGAGAACAACAACCACATACTTACTCTTACCTTATCTTCAGACAGTGAAGAAGGACTTATGGCAGAGCCTATGATGATAATAAGCAGCTTGTTATATCTGCAAGATATTAACGCCAATCCAAACATATAATCCACAAATATTAAATCAATGCAATGTTAGGAGTGACCGTAACTTATACAGATCCAGGTACAGAGAACATGAAAAACATATCAGTCAAATGTTTGTCATTAATAAGTTGCATCACATTACATTATGCAGGATGAATCAACCACTTAAAGCCACACGTTGGTTGTAATTCCAGATATAAGGACACCTAGAATAAACCCCATGAATATCAGAAGAGAGGTATGAAATGGAACTACCTGTTTAGGGATTTCCTCTATAGTTCAGGTAGCAGGTGAATTTTACCTGAAATAGCAAACCTGGTAGAAAGGACTGGGGACTGGAAAGACCTTAAAATACGTGCAATACACAGCATCAAAGTTACCTGAGCATATGAGCCTAAAAGAATACCTTTATTTCAGAAAGGAATTTATAATGTTCCCCTTCACAACAGGGGAATTGGTCAGGAGTTTCTGATCATTAACTCATTAAGAACCAAAAGCATGCCACTCCTGACATATCCGAAAATATCCGAAAAGGGCTTGCCAGACTTCAAGGACCCCAAGGGATAAAAGAGAATAAAATTTATGCTTTAAGGAAATTAATTCAGATTTAAAGAATAAAAGGTTATGACCAGGTGAAATAAAAAACATACCGATGCTGTACCACCACTAGATTATGTATGGATACCGAGGCCCGGTGGTCTCCTGTGCAGTATATTCTTCCACTGTCTGCAAAAGCCTGCTTATTTGTGATAATGCACAGATAACAGCAATCAATGCCACATACCTTGATAGAAACAAGTGTGTGTGTGGACTTGGAGTTAGGTTTTTCAAAACCTGTCATATACATATGTGTACTTCAAACAGACATCCAGGAAGGTTCTCTTACCTTGGATATTCCTCTGTCACCAGGCTGTGGAATTCCAGCAGACTTTATACAGCCAGGATATCCAATATTAGCACTCTTTTTCACAGCGTCTTATTGCATTATCAGCACTCCTTTGCAAAATGTCTCCTTGCATTATCAGCACTCTTTTTGCATTATCAGCACTACTTTGCCCAATGCATACTTGTATCATCAGCACTCTTTTGGGTACATATACCTGTACCAAACATCCTTATATAAACTTACCTAAATGCTCACCACACAAATCTCCTAAATGTGACCTATTTGTTAGAAGGAAGCCAAAATAAGCAGCTGGGAGGGACTGAAAGAACAGAGACCCAGGTGCCTATACTAGTTTTAATCTAAATTACTAATGCACTCACCTGAACCGTTGCAGGCCTGTGTTTCAGCAAAATGGGGATTTGAACAACTGACAGCCTAAACTGTTTAAACTATAGGCTTCCATCTGTACCCCATATGCCATTCATCATCACCATACAAGGTGGAACACAAAGAATAGGTATACCCGACAGTCACAACTCTGTTGGGCCTCATGTATGCAGTGTACCGCTGTCAACCCTTCAGGGAGAGTGATAAGTTAGACTCCTGATTGCTGAAGGAAGTACCCAGGCTGGCAACTCCTACACATGTAATGTTTGCTGGGTCTTCAGGGATAAAGTCTTAGACTCAACTGGGCCACATATATGCAGTGGACTACTGTCATCACTTCCAAGAGAGATAGGACAGACCCCTGGATGCTGGAGCATGTACCCAGGCTGGCAACTCTTACCGGTATGCTGTTTGCTGGGCTTCATGTAGACAGTAGATCACATACATCCCCTTAGGGGGTACCCAAGCTGGCCTGTTGCTGGGTCTTCAGGGATAAGAGGCTGAACCCTGGCATGCAGTGGACCATTTTCATGCCTTTCAGGGAGAGTTTGGGTCCGACCCCCGGTCACTAAAGGGGGTACCCAGGGTAGCAACTTTTCATCTTAGTGCGTATTGCTGGGTCTTCAGGGCTTAGAGGCTGAACCCTGGCATGGCTACAAAAATATTGCCTGGTGAGCATAAAAGAAAATCTAGGCCTGCATAAGCAGACTCCTTCCAAACTGCTTGTGAAGGACAGGAAAAAAGACTGCCTGATGGGTAGGGGGAGGATCTATTTATACCAGTTTCAGAGTTCTATTTCCTGTCCTTTCTGCTGTGAGGGGAGGAGCTACCCAAACGTATATGCTGCCATGAATAATGGTCAGGAAATAGTGATATATACATATATACTTATGTATATAGATATATATATCATTTTGTTATACATGTATTTTAATATCTATATATATATTAATTTTAAAATACAGTTAGAACGAATGTACATATATATATATATATATATATTATTTTTTTATTATTTTTTACATTTTATTTTTTAACGTATTTACATTTTTTTTATTTTATATATAAATATATATAATGAAAATTATATATATTTAATCAATATCATTGTACGTGTATTTTGATATTAATATATATATATTAATATTAAATACACTTGTATGTATTTGTGTGTATGTGTGTGTATATATATATATATATATATATATATATATATATATATATATATACTTATATATGAACTAAGTATATATTATTTATTTTTATACTGTTCTTTGTTTAATTTTTTTTTTCCAGGCAGCAGGGGGAGTGACTGTGATTACAGGCACTCCACCTGAAGGCTATGCCATTCATGTGATCGTGAGGTCCTCACAAGGACATGGCAAGGATCACATGGCCCAGGGGGGCCGAAGAGAATGGAGGGGGACTCCCTGGGCTCCCAGGTGAGTACCCATAACGCGATCGCCGGCGACCGGGTGGGTACATAGGACGGCTTTGGCGTTCTATGCCACCCTCCGGCGTTTAGAGCCAGTTCCCAACGGACGGCATAGAACGCCAGCCGTCCTTCAGGGGTTGTCATTATTATTATTATTATTATTTATAAAGCACAAACAAATTCTGTAGGGCTGAACAATAATTTTGTGACATCCATAAATGGTAGATCTAAGATCTTCTGGCCCTATATTACTTTAATTTTGCTTTGCCTATACTGTACTATCTTCCCTGATTGTACCACACTGTGGACTATCTTGGTGTTTTATAAAAAGCAGTGATAATAATAATAATAATAATAATAATAATAATAATAATAATAATAATAATAATAATAATAATATTCAGTAATCTTATGTCACTGAACTCATAAACCACAATCTATTAAATGTTACAGCATATTTAAATCATCTTGGAGTTTATTCACTAATCATTGATACAAACTTCCAAAACACTCCTTTATTGAGTAAAATTTAACCACAGAAATGTCAAAATCCAGCAATGTGCAGATAATGACCTGGCTGTGGTTTCTACAGTAATGTTTTTTGTTGATCGCCAATGAACATGAAATATAAAGAATGCTTGTTCTCCTTATCTGCGTCCAGCACTTACAACAGCAGATCATATTTCAAAATTATCAGCAGACAGTTCTGTTCTCATCTCATTTTAAAACATATTAAAATTATACATTTAAAGTCTGTTTTGAAAATAAAGAAAAATATTTTTAGAACCATTTTCAAGGTAAAGTTATTCTTATTCCCAATTTGAGAGTAAAAATAAATACATTAAATTCATTAAAAAATCCTTGTTTATCTTTTAAATAATATAATATAAATAAAGTATATAAATAAAAACCTGGAAATTGTTGCTGATGGTAGCAAGGTAAAAAATATAAACAAATAAATTCAGGCCATGAAGTTTTTTGTACCCATTCTTTTTAAGTCACTAGGTGGAACAGTCTGTGGTTAAGGAACTGGTCATTTATAATCAGACGATGAGACATCCCTCACAATTGCATAGGAGTAAAACAAGATAGGAGTAAAACCGAAAGATCCACATATTTCCTGGTTGTTTATTATAATGACGTGGAAAGTAACTTAGTCAGGATTATTCAAAGTAAATTCAAACTGAATTTCAAATTTACATTCAAAATAGTAAAACTGGAATCCTTCTTTCAGTTTGGTAAATCTGGCCAAAATATTAAATTTAATTTTAAATCAGTTTGATTTTTACTTTAATAAATGACCCTGAGTGGTTAACATGAGTTTCTGTAGCATCCAGAAAAGTATTTTCATTCCATGGTACCTCAAGGAAAGAAGCATTAGGTTTGCATGACTCTGTCCTACACTAATCAGACACAACATCAAAACCACTTGTCTAATATCATGTGGTTCCCCCAACATGCTGCCAAAACAGCTCAAATGCATTGAGGCATGGACTCCACAAGATTTCTGAATGTCTCCTGTGGTGTCTGGTACCAAGACAATAGCATCAGATTATTTAAACCTCCATGGATCGGGATTGTTGTTCCAGCACATCCAACAGATGCTAAAGTGGATTGAGATCCAGAGAATTTGGAGGCCAAGGTAACATCTTCCATTCGTTGCTTGTTCCTCAAACAATTCCTATTTTTTTTCCAGTGTAGCAGTATGCATTATCTTCCTGAAAGAGGCCACTGCCATAAGGAAACACCATTGCCATGAAGGGATGTACGTGGTCTGCAACAATCTCTAGGTAGGTTGTATTTGTCAAAGTAACATCCACATGAATGCCACGATGTAAGGTTTCCAAGCAGTACATTGAACAGAGCATAACGCTGCCTTCTTCCAGTAGTGCATTCTGCTGTCATCTCTTCCCAGGTAAATGATGTACATGCATCTGGCCATCCTACAAGCAACCATGATTCATCAGACCAGGCAAACTTATTCCATTGCTCCATGGTCCACATCCCCATTGAAGGTGCTTTCAGTGATGGATGGGGGTCATCCTTACCAGTCTGTTGCTGCTCAGCCCCATACATAGCAAACTGTGATGCACCTTTCTATCATGGCCAGTATTATGTTTATCAGCAATTTGAGCTATTACAGCTTTTCCATGTGATCGGACCACACATGCATCAATGAGCCTTAAACATCCATGACCTTCATGCCGGTTTACTGGTTGTACTTACTTGCACCACTTTTTGTAGGTTCTAACCACTACACACCAGGAAGACCCCACAAGCCATTTTGGAGATGCTCTGACCCTGTCATCTAGACATCACTATTTCGCCCTTGTCACAGTCACTCAGATCTTTTTGCTTGCCCTTTTTTCCAGTTTCAAACACATGAAATTCAAGAACAGAATGTTTACTTGCTGTCTAATATATCCCACCCCTGGACAGGTGCTTTTTAATGATATAATCAATGTTATCTACTTGACCTGTTAGTGGTTTTAATGTTGTGACTGATCCCTAGAGCCTCCTACACCATGTTTGCTTGTTTGTTTGTTTTCTTAAAGATCCATTGCTGCAACAGAGGAAGCTTAACTTCTCCAATAATGACAACATCAGTTTAATAACAATCATCTAGCCCAGTGGTTCCCAACCCAGTCATCAAGTACCCCCTAACAGTCCAGGATTTAGGGATTACCTAGTTGGCTCTAAGGTGTTTTTAGAAAAAAGAGAAAAAAAAACACTTTAGACAATAAAGGGTAAAAGACTGGTGGAGTATATTCTAGCACATGCATTGTTTCCTAATGGCAAGGCTTTTCACTAAACTCTGAGTTACAATGAATCAAAATCAGAATGACAAAATTGTACCTAAAATAGCCAAGTTATGAATATCTCTAAATTGGGTAATTTTGTGCAAAGTCTGCCATTCAGAAGTCAATTTGTTACAATTCATTGTTAATACAAACAGTATAGTGTTAGGAATACAAAAGTATATGTAATGCTATACTGCCCTCGTGGCCATTTTGTTCTGCACAGGGAAAAAATAATATTTACTTTTACACTTTATTGTAAATATTGCACTTATGCAGAATGCCAATGTTTTCACCTGGGTTAAAACAAGGGGAGGTGATGACACCCAGACCACGTTATTTAAATAAATGGTCTAGGTGCCTCTACTGTCCCTTCAAGTGAATAACCCTGTGAGTATTTAAACATGTGTGTATATGAACATGTGAATTTGTTATTAACTCCTTAAGGATGGCGTGCGTGCTATGCCGTCTTTGGGGACCCGGCTCTAAACACCGGGGGCGGCATAGCACGTCCCCACTGTCATTTGTACTTACCCAGTAGCCACTTAGTCACAAACACTGGCCAAGCTTGATAAATGCCTCTGTGTAGGCCAAAAGTTTGCACGTTTTGTTGCAATAAACCTGCTTTCCTCCAGCAATCCTGAGTGCCTGGACCTAATTTATTTCAACCACTTAATGTTTCTCTTGTTAGAGGAATGCAGCCCCTTAACATTCCATTTCAGTTTTTAAAGTTACCTTGACATATCTAACCTCAGCCAATAATCAGACCTGTCCAACACACTCCCTCCATTTATTGTCCCGTTGCCAATCCCCAAAATAGCAATGCCTCTCGAACCCCCCTCCATCCCCCAGTGGCTATTAGTGGTAAAGTGAAAAAAGTCTAGAAATAAAGAGTAGATGTCTGTGTAAATACACACAATAACTGTGAGAAAAGAAAAATGCACGCTTCTGGCACGCACTGGAACGCATGGACTTACTGATCACCAGATACAGGCTGGGAATATAAATATTACCCCAGGGTAAAATAATCCATACTAGGATGAAAGAATTATGAATCCATCCACTATGAGCACCATCAGTTTTTAAAATAGGAACATACCTGTTTTAGGTTTTAATTTTTTAAAAAAGATTTTTAAGTTTTCGTTTTGCTTGCTCAACCCAGGCACATTCTTGTACAGTAGGCCAAAAATAAAGTGTTTCACTGAGAATATAATGGTGTCCATTATGCAGGCCTTTTATGTGTGCATAAGGTTACTATATTCATTCTAGCACACCCATATATAATGTGAGTTGCAGTTCCCTTTAATCGCTTAACTAATTACCTAGTACAATTTGAGAAGTATACACCTAATACAATAAAATATATAAGGTACATTTTGTGAAAATATATATATATATACATATACAGAGAAACATGGGAGCAAGGCTTGATAAGCCACCATCTTGAGAGGCATGTGGAGTGGCCCTTAACCCCTTAAGGACCAAACTTCTGGAATAAAATGGAATCATGACATGTCACACATGTCATGTGTCCTTAAGGGGTTAATGCTGCTAACATGGCTGCCACTGAGGTGGACTGCTCTTGGAGCTTTTTGGATGTCTTGCAAGGTGTCCTCATGTCTTCCGCTAGCGTAGTATTTGTTCATGTTATGCTGAACTTACAGGGCTCATTAGTTATTAATTATTAGTTGGCAGCGGAGAAGCTTGGTTCACAAGTGACCATCTTCCTCGGTGATCAGACCATGCCTCCCAATTATCTTTTTGTAATTGTACTGATTTATTTTTATTGTATTCTCACAGTATAAATAGAAACCTGTTAATATAACATTAACAAAGGGAGTTGAATATGTGGGGGGATATGTGTTTGTAAAGTGTAGGGATTTTAATAATTCCAGCTATTCTATTAACAGCCCTCATCAACTATGTTGATATTTGTTTTCTTTAAACTGCGGTGCCAGTAAAGCACATGTTCAAACACATGTGAATCTCCCATCATTTGTTTACATCACATTTCCCTTATTGAGAAATACACCAAATGAGTGATGCTTGGGTTTCAACCTATATTCTCATTGAGCCTGAAATAAAATGCACTGGATTGTCACATATTGAACCTACATAACTCCTGGATAGTCAGCAAAAGAAAAACAATAATTAATCATTGTACTTGCATAAATACAATGCACGTGGTTTAAATTACACGATGATATAACAGATAATAGATGAGGAAAATACAATAAGGAAGCAACAACAGGCTCTATATAAACAGCTTCCGGATCCACTTAGTTTATATTAACTTGATCTCTCTCTAGAAGCAACAAGCTAAAGTTTAAGGGTTTGCACTGATAACAAGGTAAGAATACTTTACATGCATATTGTTCTTTAAGGCAGTGATAAAATTATGAATACACAATAGTAACAACTAATAACAAAAAACCTTCTGGTCAAATACCGTTGATACTGTGTCAATTTACATGTAGACTTATTAATTGATTTTCTTTGGGGCAAACGACTCGTTTCTGATAGCGAGTTCTCTTCCAAAACATAACTAAAGGATGTACAGCCTTTATTTGAAGTATTTGATGAAGAACAAGATCATTAAATTAGGACAAAACTATTATTTTGTGTATACCGGTATATTGCCATTTCAAAATACCCAATTCAAATATTTGCTGTTGACATAAATATTATTTTATAATATTTGGCAGAAGTTATGGGTTATAAACTTTGAGAGTATTAATATGATTATCATTTGTATGGCACTGTTGCAGAAGGCATATGTTGACTGCCCTCCTGATGGGTATTGGTGTGGATTGTGAATTATGCTGATTCTCTAAATGGTATAATTTTCAAAATACCTACCTGCATATTGACTTTTGCATCGTTTAAGTATGGCATGCAAAGTTCCCAGAACATGTTTTCTTTAGAGCTACTGATTATTTAGCACTGTAACAGAAACATAAAAACATAGAATGTGACGGCAGATAAGAACCATTCGGCTCATCTAGTCTGCCCAATTTTCTATATATTTTCATTGATCCTTGGCCCTATTTTATTTCTAGGATAGCCTTACTTTAACTGTACATTGCAGGAAGGGGAGATGAGACAATAATGTACATTGTACCTCTGGAAATTCATAGAGAGTGTTTAAAAAGCAGTAACAAAAAATATATCTTTAGCCCCTTGTGACCTGCTTTGGAGGATTTTTTTTTTAAATCACAGGTTGCATAGAAGGCACTAAAAGATACTGTATGTTGCATATTAATTAGTCTTCTTTTAAAATCCACAGTTTCTTAAATTAACAAATATGTCAGAAACAGCATACAACTATTTGGCTACAGTTGATATGAATGTGTGAGTCATGTTCTCATTTGTTCATTTTTAGCAAGCTCAGTACGAACAGTTTGATATTTTTTCTTTAACCCCTTAAGGACACATGACGGAAATATCCCTTCTATTCCAGAAGTTGTGTCTTTAAGGGGTTAAACACAAAAGTAGAGGTTTAATCAAATGTAATACAGATTATAGTTAATAGGTTTGGAAACTAGCTCTAACCTGTAAGTACAATTAAGCCAATGTTAAAAAATATATTTTTTTGAGATCCGATTTTATAAATAACTTAAGGAATGCAATGTAGTATCAAACTCTCTCATTGTACCATTTCCTGACGTTAAGGAGAAGGAACATAAGTAATGGAAACTACCTTTCAACAAGGATATTTCTGGTTTTCGATTGTAGAAAAACTAACATTGATTAATTAAAACTCAATTTATATTTTAGGAAAATGCTGTTGATTGCGTTCCTGTGTCTCTCAACATTACTGCAACTGTCTGTTGCACATGTAAGTAATACACTATTCTTTTCAATCACACCCTGACCTTGTAACACCACAGACCTCCCATTAACATCCCATTCACAATCTCTGAATGAGAAAGTTTCCGACAAAACGTTTAATATTTAATTATAAGTCTGTGACCTCTGGGATTGCACGCTAACTGGTCCAGGATTACTATTAAGCTGAGTGGGCAACTACATACTGCTTGTGTGATAGAAGCATGGTAGGTTACTGCCTAGGCACTGCAGCTTCCACTGCTGCATTACTAGCACTGAGTTCTATCAGTTATTACTAATGGGCAGGTAAGTATCTCCACTGTTCCAACCAGAGTGGAATTCCTCTGATATGGCTATAGAGGGCAATGTACAATGCATAACACCTGCTGTGGGGCTGAATTAAAAATGGGACCAAATACTTTTTTTATTTATATTATTTATTTTTCATTTATTTTTAATATTCATTTTTCAAGTTCAGTAGGTAGACACATTTGCAAGTAACCATGCAAAGGCTAGTTACAAACAGTGTATGAGAAGTCTGTTGTCCTTCTCAAGGTCTAAGATTGAGTAGACACCATTCTTCCTGTTTGAGTGAACAAAAATGGTTATTGAATGCCATTACTTTACTTCAATGTTCAATAAATTAAGAAAAATGTTGTCGAATGAGATGCTCGATAAATGTATCTTTTTAAACTCAATTTAGACTCTTTCCAAACTCAAAGTAATTCATTTTAAGCTCTCATTAGATTAGTTTCATTTCATTGTTTTCAAAGGTAAAATAAAGTCATAAAAATTGTAAGATTAATTCAATCTTGCATTAATTTCAAGGATGAAGCCATACTACCAAATTGGCCATATCATCGAACAAACGTGAAGAGCCGAAGTGCATTACCCACAGAATCTACTGGGAGACCAGTTACAATTCCTAAAGAAAACATTGACAAAATGGTGAGTATCAAAATGCTTACCACGTACAACATCATTACAGGATAATAGTCAGGAATTGGCCAGGGAATCAATATAGTGTACAAATTAGTCAAATTGGAAAAATCTACATCACGGCTATTTTCCGTTGAAGATATTTTGGCCTGACATTTTACACTCATTGGCCTATTTCAGACAATTCTTTTTTTTTTTTTTTTGTCAATCTGTATTTTATTGAGGCATAATAGTTGGGATACAGAATAAGAAGAGGGAAATGTGCATTTAGAATACAGTACAGGGTTCGATAACAATGGTAACTAACATTTCCATAGTATTCGTGCCTCTATTTTTTTTTTTTTATACAATATGGTTTAACGTCGACAAGTAAACGAAACATAAAATAATATCAGTGAAATCAAGTTGGGTGCATGCTGGTCAGCAATAGTGAGTATTTCGATCCAATAGGTACATTCAGACAATTCTTAACTGATACAATAACCTTGCTTATTCCCCAAATACCAGATTATAGTGAATTTCCAACTGTAGGCAAAAATAGGCAAGTCATAATTAGTTGCATTTTGATGTTGTGCGAAAATACCAAAGTAAGTTGTCCTACTAGGTGTATTATATGTCCTGCTCATTCACGCATTCGTAGAGCTATATTCAAGAATTGTGGAAAAACCACAATTTATAATATTTCAGGATTATTTACTAACATTTGATTTGGAATTAAAATAGAAGTCTACATTTTAGGCCAAACAAAATATGTAAATCTTTTGTATGAATTTTACCAGTTTGTTTACAATTACAATTAAAAAAAAATACATTGGATATCTGACAAATCACCTTTAGCGAATTACCTTTATTGAACTAATTTAGAATATAATTTATATTGGTTAACGTTTGAATTAGAATGTATTAACCAGTACATGTAAATGATTGTAGTTTTTTCTTTTTTGAACAGCTAAATGGAAACAAAAAATGGCATTCCTTTTTTCTCACCCACCTACTGAACAAAAATGCAGCTTTCCATAGAGCATTTTCTCTACAACTGTTATGCTTAAAAAAAAAGCTATGTAGTGATAGACACAAAGTACTGGATGCTAAGTTTAAGTATCTGTTAAACCAGAAAATCCACACGTAATAAGAAATGTTCGTAATAGAACAAAAGTATAGGGTGTGGTTTCCCTTTCATTACATAAGGCATATTTACAGTATATTAAATAAAATGTAATGCATAGCTAAACTGACCAGAATGAATATCTTATTCACTACAACCTGTAAGTAGTTTTAATTATATTAAAAAACAAACAAAAAAAACTTTTTGGAGGCCTTAGGTATTATGTGAGAATAATTTACTTTATCACAGATAAATATTTGTTTATTGCTACAAAAGAAAATGTGTCATGTATTAAGTAATTGGAATTTGGAACCAAATGGCAACGTTTCAAACCCTGAGGGCCTTTGTCAAGCTTCACAAAGGCCCTCAGGGGTCGAAACGTTGCCGTTTGGTTCCAGGTTCTAATAAAATTGCCTTTGCTTTGGAATTCGTTGGAGTGCCTGGATTATTTTCTACATTTAAAATTTTACATTTGGTCCATTTTGGTACTGGGACTTGTCCATTGGAGCACCCTGGATTCCATGACCAAGGGTTGAGTGCACTTCCACTATCTATATAAGTATTACATAATTAGCAGATTTAGTTTTTTATAGCATTAATTTCAGCTAACTTGTAGGCACTACAGATAACAAAATATTTTTTTTTAAATTAAAAACTTTTAATATTTTTACAGGCCAATGTACCGTTCTCTGCACTGTCAACAAGCAATGCCGATGTCAGGAAACTCATTATAGACACACATAATTACCTGAGAACATCAGTTAAACCATCTGCAAGCAACATGTTAAAAATGGTAAGAACATCTTGCATTTAACATATCTATTTTATCTGTCGATCTATAAATTATTATTTTTTTCTAACAAGCATGATAATATACAAATTCATGAAATGTATGAAAAGGAATACATCATATTATCGTTTTCTCTCCAAATCTTTTCTGAGCATATAATTTAATGAAAAATGGCTAAATTAATGGCATTTAATAAATTATTAGAAATAGCAGCTTTTGCTTTGGAGTGTAACTCCCTCTATTCTCCACAACATTGTCACAACGTGCCCCTGGTTCAATTTATGATGACAACAACCAAGATACTAAAATATATTTTTACTTTGTCACTTGAAGAATCGTAATAATGAATGATTTTCTAAACTTGCATTAAACCAAACACAGTTGTTAAATGGTTTCTCCAGGCACGATGACCACTTCAGTAATTTTAAGTGGTCGTGGTGCCTGGAATCAATATGGGCAGTAGCAAATTTGCAGTGTTTAGCCCTTTTTCTGTCAAAGGTGTAACCCCATGTCTTTAGTCATCCCAGAACTCCTGGTGGGCTACTGTCTGTTCTATACAGGTACTCTCTGCCAGTCTGAATAGAGAAGGGATCAGCATCCATCTTCTGCAGCTTCGCAGAAGCTGGATGTATGTGAACAGAGCTAGAAGGACCCTCAGTGCCTAGTGTAAGATACCAAAACATTTCGCAAAACATTTTATCCAATTACCGGGAACTGGACCAGAGTATAGGGCAGGCTGTAGTCGTTATGATGTTTTAAGAAGAAGCATCTGTAAGTTGCTTTTTACATTATAATTAAGGTATATCTCTAATGTGTTGACATTAGTCAACCAACGGTCTTCTCCTATTGGAGTTTGTCTCTAAACACCAAATCTCAGATTGCAAAATGTGGGCAAACGTAGCAGACTGGAAGAATAATCCAGTCACTTATTATCACAACTTGCATGTTTTTGTATATTGACTTTGACAACAAAATGGAGTTTAGTGAATCAGCCCTGATGGGTTCTCAAAAAGAAAATGTTGGTTGAAATCTTAGTTCAAAAATTGATATAGGAGACTGATAAAGGAGAATTGAAGAATCTCTGTTAATTGCATTAAACCCATACACATTAATGGCACTTGATGTTTTCTTTCTGCAATGAAAATGAAAGATGTGGCATTTCAGTATACTATCTCTATAACTGATTCTTGACTTGTTCTTGATCCAGGTGTGGAATGATGCTGCAGCTCAGACAGCAGCAAGGTATGCCAGCCAGTGCATCGCTGGTCATAGTGCTCCAAATCTCAGAACAATCCCAAGTAAGTGACAGTATGTCTTCAGTTATAGACTGAATATAATGAAGTCATCAGTGCTTGCAACTCTGATAAAAACTATGCAACCTTGAAGCAAATGATCATGCATTTCCCTTATAGGGATTTAGAATATGTAGAAGCTCTGACTGGGAGTGAATTTCACACTCAGGCAGGAAACATTAAAGAATAAATTCCTTATGTTCATCAGACTTACCTCTGTCATTCACACGGGATCAAGCTCTCAAGAAACACAATAGCAGTTAAGGCATGAATTAGCCATTCTTGGACTAACAAAATAGTACAAAAATAAAGAATCATGATGCGCTATTAAGACCTAGAAATACTGACTTTTACAGCAGAACAAGATGACAATCCTACATAAAAAATACACAAAAATATTTTCAAAGTCTGTCATAAAAAAGGTCATCATCACTTTGAAAAATTAATTATGTATTTATATGAAGTGTCATATTCAAATGCATACAGCAATAAAATCTAACTGTAACCATTTACATATTAGGGGATTCATGTAAACTGACATGCTGAAGTGGAAAACTGAGAATACAATTATTTTATTCCACATTTTTCGACTCAGATACCAACTCAACAAAAGTTACGAACATTTGATTTCCAGATAACCCATCTAAGAAAAGAGAGATAAATATTACAATATATATTCATGAGAACACATTTTATTAGTCATGATTAACTAGATAAAATCAACCGGCGATCTGGGGTTAACTTTACCGCATGATGGACCTGGTCCATCATTCGGCGATAACTGCTGCCCTGCCATGACGGACCAGATCTGTCATCTGGCAGGAAGGGGTTAACTAGATAATATTCTCCAAGTTTGATGTATCTTAAGTTTGGTCATTTGGGCCTAAAACGTAAAATTCATTTTGAAATCACTGTTAATTTCCCGACAATTCACAGAATAAAGCTGATTGTGCATGTGCGGATGCATTTAAGGATTCAAAAAAAACAAAAAAAAAATTTCCTTGTGCATTTTAGGATTCAATTGTGGTGAAAATATATTTCTATCAACATTTAAAGCCTCTTGGGATGATGTGCTTAAATCATTTGATAGTGAAGTTGTTGATTTTAAGTATGGGTATGGACCAAGACTTCCAAATATACAGACTGGTGATTATACACAGGTAAGTCCTACCATACAGAACATATAATCTGTGTTTAAAGTGTACATTAAAGTGTACATCAAAGTGTACATAAATATATACCTTTCAGTAGTGATATAGCATTGACTATGTTCACATTATACAGAGTTTATAAGTGGGTGATGTATTCTAATGCAAGGTTGACCTGCAACAGTCACCCAGAACCTTGCCATAAAAACTCCTTGCGAAAGTCCATCATTTGGTAAACCTCTGCTCCTCTAATAAATCAAAGAGATGTAATTCCAGAGACCTTTCATATCCTTTGTAATATTAAGGAACTTTTGAAATTACAAGGATAAGCCTGATGGGGTGCATTTTCCTAAACTATTAACATATTTGCCACCCAATGAGATAAATATACTGCATATCGGCTAATTCTACAGGAACATATAGTAAAGTGGAGATAGTGGGAATGTCTTTTTTTTTTACCACATTTAAACAAATCTATTTTTTTTACCACATTTAAACACATTTCTCTCATATTAAAAGCAGAACTAATTTAATTATAGACTTAATGCTAATATTTTATATTTTTACAGCTTACATGGGCCACTTCCTTTCAGGTTGGATGCGCTGTTGCCGAGTGTTTAAATGCTAACTACACATACAACTATGTCTGCCATTACTGTCCACCGTAAGTATTAATTAATAATTTCTGTTAGTAAAATGTTTGTCTTTTGTTTATCTTTATAATCTCTCGGTAATAATCATGTTGACCAATTATTGTTTATGGTAATTTTAGAGGAAACTTCGATAGCTCAATTGGCTTCCCATACAAAGCTGGAAAGGCATGTGGAGATTGCCCATCATCATGTGAAAATGGCCTGTGCAGTAAGTAATGAAATGCAACTGTTTTTCCATCCATCATTTCACACATCCATCTATCTTCTCTCTCTCTCTATCTCTCTGTTTTTATCTGTCTTTGTCTGATTTATCTGTCTATACGTCTGGTTTTTTTTGTATTTTCTGTTTTCTTGTCAGTCTGTTTATAGTAGAAGTTTCATAGTTCTCTGATGATATTATTATTCATCATGATATAAATTATTTTTTCATCTTTTTTTGCTGTTTTTTAAAATTATTATTTTTTTTTTTTTTTGTTTTCCAGCAAATCCTTGTCCCTTTCAGGACTGGCTTGCCAATTGCAAAGAATTTTATTTTGGACAAAAATGTGATGCAGACCTTGATAGAAATTGTCCTGCTACTTGCCGGTGCTCTAAAAATCAAATAAAATAGCACTCTAGTATTTTTCCAGTTGAAAAAGTGTAACATAATTTATTATGTATTGTTTATGTATGATGTTACATCAATATTAATGTTAAAGAATATTATTTGCTATGTCAGTATTATTATAATTAATTAATACAAATTTTATATGTAATGTATATGTAATATTGTATCCATGTTACCTGTTAAAATATGCAACAATTTAAAATGTTTCCATCCTGTTTAAAGAAGCACCAGTATATTTATTATTATTATTATTATTATTATTATTATTATTATTACTACTATTATTATTATTATTATTATTATTATTATTATTATTATTATCAGTAATTTCTGATTGAAAACATTTATTTTCAAATAGTTGTTCATATACATATATATTAAATTAAACATTTGATCATGCACATATGTGATGTTTAGTGTATTTTACTTGCTCTAAATCATTGAAATTAATTTTGTAATTAACTAATACCTAATTTATAACAACTTTTTAAGGCAAAAAAAAAGGTAAATTTAGAAACTAGTGCTGAAAGAGGAATCACAATGCAGCAAAATAACATCTCTGTGCCTGTTGTTAAATACATTCTCCCCATTCCACCTGTGTTGCATCTATTGCAAATAATAGTGCATACTGTTACTCACAATGGGAGGCTAGTGATACCCTGAAAAGGTCAGCCCATGCTCTTAACCAATCACCAGAATTAAAGTCATCACTTTGCATATAGCTGCCAATCACAATAGGGAGAAGAGGGTGTGATAGGTAGCAAGGAACATAACAACTGTGTTAAACTATTTAAAACTTGTTAAATGCAACTTTCTCCACTCCCTCTTGGGTAAGATCAACCAATATATACAGGGTGGACTTCTGCATTGTGGGGACTTTATCCAATCTCCAACTTTAGACACGTCCAGGGCCGGACTGGGAGAAAAATTCGGCCCCGGCATTTTTTTATCACAGCGGCCCACTAATAAGGGGGCGTGGCAAAGAGGGTGTGTTTTGTCATCACTAATGACAAACACGCCCCCTCTCAAAGTGAGCATGTTGGTTCAATGATCTTCCAGGGCAGACCATGCGCAGAGCTCTGCTGAAGAGCTCTAGCATGAGAAAAGGTCCCTGTATTTGTTCTGCACAGCGCAAGCAAATTTAATAACATGCTGCGCAAATTTAATAACATGCTGCATAGTGTTTCCTTGCAACTTGTCTCTGGTGTCTCTATAAATAGATACCAGGAGACAAAAGGGCCAGGAAAGAGCATTGTGCATGTGTTTGGAGCCTGCTTGTTGGATTGCGTGTCTGTAGAGTGAGCTGATTGTGGTGTGGTATTGTGTAAAAAGGTCGGTGTTGTCGTGTAGTCGTGTTGTGTTTGTGGTGTAATGTAATGCATATGTGGCTAGGGGCTGTAGAGAATGTGTGTATAGGGGATGTAGTAAGTGTGTGCATACAGGAAGAGTGTATAAAGGGATCTAGTGTGTATATGATCCAGAGTTGGGTAAGGGATCTAGGGTGTGTCTGGAACGTAATGTGTTTAGGAGTGCAGTATGTGTGTGAGGGGTGCTGTAGTGTGTGTATATATATATATGTGTGTATATATATATATATATATATATATATATATGTGTATATATATATATATATATATATATATATATATATATATATATATAAATATGTTCGCAAGTATTGTGAGTGTGTGTGTGTCTTTGGAGCAGTAGATGTCTGTGAGGGATGTAGTGTGTATGTGAAGGGTGCAGTATGTGTGTGTGTGTGATGGATGCTGTGTTTGAGGGGTGCTGTGTGTGATGGGTGCTGTGTGTGATGGGTGCTGTGTGTGAGGGTGCTGTGTGTGATGGGTGTGAGAGTGCCTCATGATTTTTTAGGTCCCACCATCCCACCTTATTTCCCTGGTGTCCAGCTTTTGGGGAAACCTTGGAACAGCTCCCAGCAATTATAGAGAGATCGCATCATTAGCAATTCAGGGCACTAGGACCATGCAGAGAGCTCTGAAACAGCTTTCCCTACAGAATCTGCTCTCAGTGAGTTTGCCTGAATAATAGAACTGCCAGAAATTAAGGCAGACCTACACCTTTTACAGGTGGGTCTGCTTCCTTTTGGGCAGAGTTGGTGGTGCAATCCTATCACTGGTCCGCCTTCTTACCCTCCTGCCAATGGCATCCAAATTCTCAGCACAACTCTATCTACCCAACTCCTCTGCCAGCACATCGCCACCATGAAAGGGATCTAAATTAATACAATTTGGCAGTTGCTCCCTGGGTACATAACACCCACCAATCTAGAACACAAAGTTAGGTTTCCTTTAATCCCGGTTCTGTCTTAAAGGAACACTATAGGCATCCAGACCACTTTAGCTAATTAAAGTGGTCTGGGTGCAGTGTCCCAGGTCCCTTAACCCTGCATAGGTTTTTATTGCAGTTTTTAATAAACTGCAATAATTACCTTTGAGGGTTAACTTCACCTCTAGTGGCTGTCTGCAAGAAAGCTACTAGATGGACATCCGGGTCGTTAGGAGCTGGAATCAGGTAAGTGACAGAAGGGGTTTTTAATGGGCATTATAGGGATCTATAGTGCCAGGAAAACAAATTTGTATAGTTTCCCTTTAAGGAAACCTAACTCGAATTTGAATATGTTATATAAAAATGACATAACAGCTAAATATGTATTAAGAAAAATGAATGCCATCGTGGAGTTCTGATGAAATTCTTAAACTTTTTGACATTTGGTCTTGTGATTGATTACAATGTCTCCAGAATCTTCAAAGCTTTATTTTCCCATACTGCCTATCTCACCATTATATATCCTGTACATAATAGCATATTATAGCATATACTCTCGCGAGATCCGGTCGTTGCCATGGCCATCAGTCAGAACGTGTAGGGGTGTGCGCACGTACTGTTCAAACATGTTGCTGAAATGCTGCCTCCTGCTAAGACGTTCCATATCAGATGGTGGTGCTGGTTGTTGTGGCGTCCTGACAAAGCTTTTCCACATTTCGGCCATGCTAACCCTGCCTTCTGAGGTGCTGGCGGTGCCCCAGCTGCGTTGGCGACCTCTTCCTCCTCCTCTGCCTTCGCCTTGTGCTTCCACTGAGCCCCCCGGTGTCAGTTGGGAATGCCTTCAGCAGCGCGTCTACCAGCATGCGCTTGTAGTCGCGCATCTTCCGATCACGCTCCAGTAAGGAAATTAAGGACGGCACGTTGTCCTTGTAACAGGGATCCAGCAGGGTGGCGACCCAGTAATCAGCACAAGTTAGAATGTGGGCAACTCAGCAGTCGTTGCGCAGGCACTGCAGCATGTAATCGCTCATGTGTGCCAGGCTGCCCAGAGGCAAGGACAAGCTGTCCTCTGTAGGAGGTGTATCGTCTGTGTTCTCCGTATCCCCCCAGCCACGCTCCAGTGATGTCCACGAGCTGCGTTCTGTGCCACCCTGCTGTGAACACGGTTCCTCCTCCTCATCCTCCAGAACTGTGCCCTGGCTGGGCAATTGTGTACCTGGCCTATGCTGGTGCAGAAACCCACCCTCCAAGCCACTTGTGAATGACTGGCCTGATAACCGTGGAAATTACCCCTCTTCCTCCTCCTTTTCCTCCTGTGCCACATCCATCGCCCAAAGCATTTTTTCAAGGAGACATAGAAGTGGGATAGTAAGGCTGAGAACGGCGTCACTGGCACTGGCCATGTTAGTGGAGTATTCTAAACAGTGCAAAATGGCACACAGGTCTCGCATGGAGGCCTCGCATGGAGGCGTTGGTGGTGAAGTGGTGCTGTTCCGCAGAGCGACTGACCCGTGCGTGCTGCAGCTGAAACTCCACTATTGCTTGCTGCTGCTCGCACAGTCTCTCCAGCATGTGCAAGGTGGAGTTCCACCTTGTGGGCACGTCATATATGAGGCCGTGAGCGGGAAGGGCAAAGTTACGCTGCAGCGCAAACAGGCGAGCAGCAGCAGTGTGAAAACGGCGAAAGCGCCCGCACTCTCTGCAGCAGCTCTGATATATCTGGGTAGTTTTTCAGCAATTTCTGCACCAACAAATTCAGCACATGCGCCAGGCAAGGGATGTGCGTCAAACCGGCTAGGCCTAGAGCTGCTACGAGATTTCGCCCATTATCGCACACCACCAGGCCGGGCTTGAGTCTCAGTGGCAACAACCACTCATTCGTCTGTTATTCCATGCCCATCCACAGCTCCTGCACGGTGTGGGGTTTTCCCCCAAACAAATAAGTTTTAAAACAGACTGCTGTCGTTTCCCCCGGGCTGTGTTAAAGTTGGTGGTGAAGGTGTTACGCTGACCAGATGAAGAGGTGGTAGAGGAGGAGGAAGCGGAGTAGGAGGAGGAAGCAACAGGTGGCAAAGAGAAAGGGCCGGCAATCCTCGGTGGCGGAAGGACATGCGCCAAACTGCTATCCACCTCAGGCCCAGCCACCACTACATTTGCACAGTTTGCAGTTAGGGAGCTATAGTGTGCCTGCCCGTGCTTACTGCCCCACGTATCTTATGTGGACCTTGCCACAGATGGCGTTACGCAGTGCACACCTGATTTTGTCCGCCAATTGGTTGTGCAGGGAAGGGATGGCTCGCCTGGAAAAGTAGTGGCGGCTGGGAACCACATACTGTGGGACAGCCACCGCCATCAGGTTTTTGAAACTGTCCGTCTCCACCAGACGGAATGACAGCATTTCAAAGGCCACGAATTTTGAAATGCTGGCATTCAGGGCCATGGATTGCGGTTGGGTAGGGGGGTACTTTCTCTCCAGTGTTTGGGAAATGGACAGCTGAACACTTCCATGGGACAGTGTGGAGATGCTTGGGGACGGTGGCGGACATGGTGGCGTTGTTGCCACATCCTCTGTTTGCGGGGTGGCAGGTGCCACTGTGACTTCAGAGGTGGAGGAAGAGGCCGAGACAGCAGCAGAAGAGGAAGCAGGAGGAGCCTGAGACCTTTCTTGTTTTTTGAGGTGCTTACTCTACTTCAGCTCGTGCTTTGCATGTAGATGCCTGGTCATGCAGGTTGTGCTCAGGTTTTGCACGTTTATGCCTTGCTTCAGGCTCTGATTGATCAGCATGCAAACCTCGTGTCTTGTCGTCAGCACATTGTCTGAAGAACTGCCATGCCAGGTAACTCCTTGGAGCTGGCTTTCGTGTACTCGGTCCCTGGGTGCGGTGGGCAGTAGCAGGCGCACTGTCTAGGGGACGGCTGCTCCTCTTTTGCACCCTGCTCCCTCTTATGCTGTGCTGGTGCCTCTGTGCGACCACCGCCTCTTCCTCCAAACTGCACACGTCACTCGCATGACCTTGATTCCATGTGGGGTCTAGGACCTCATCATCCTCCACATCATCTTCCACCCACTCCTCAACCCTGACCTCCTTGCCGA
This sequence comes from Pelobates fuscus, assembly GCF_036172605.1. NCBI lineage: Eukaryota > Metazoa > Chordata > Amphibia > Anura > Pelobatidae > Pelobates > Pelobates fuscus. The sequence goes on along the minus strand of NC_086318.1, from coordinate 37,048,101 downwards.
TCTGCACACTGCAGAAAGCCATAGCATTTGGCACCTGTGTTTCATCATCATCAGAGACGCTCTGCGGTTGTCCTCGCATGTCCACATCCTGACACATAAGTGGTTTTTCATCAGTGCACTCAATCTGTTTCACTTCTGGGGCAGGGCTAGGTGGATGGCCCACGGAAACCCCGCCAGCAGAGACATCAAAAAGCAGAAGAGACTGCTGCATGAATTGTGGCACAGACTGCCTGGCTGATTTGCAAGGGGGTGAGGTGAAAGACAGATGGCCATGGGCTGCAGGTGCCAACTCTGAGCTTTCAGCAGGGGCCGGGTGGGAGTGAATGTGAAGGAACTGGAGGCACTGTCAGCCATCCAATCTACTATCGCCTGTACTTGTTCTGGCCTCACCATTTGTAGAGAGGCATTCGGACCAACCAAATAACACTAAAGGTTCTGTCGCCTACTCGCACCTGAGGAAGGTGTTTCACTTGTGCGTGTAGCTGGCACAGATCGACCACGTCTTCTCCTTGCAACAGGAGCTACACCAACAACAGTAGCACCACGACCAGGGTCACGTCCCTTATTTGATGCTCTTCCCCATTCTTTGCGTTCACCCACCAAACTAACAGATGGTTTATGTCAGGCGACAATGTAACCGCCAATAGTCAACTATTTATATTTTTACGTATTTTTTTTTTTTAATTTCGTTTATTGAACTGCAAGAAATGCACCGCAGACTGCAAATTTACTATTTAGCACCAACAAAAAATTACATTTTTAAAACTGCGCTGTAACCACATTATTTGATGGTTCTATTTGATTCTCAGATATGAAGTGCGCTGCAGGCTGCAAATGTACTATTTTGCACTAAACAATTTTTAATTTTTAAAACTGCTATGTCACAGCAGTATTTGATGGTTCTATTTGACTCTCAGATATGAAGTGCACACCCAAATGTACTATTTAGCACGTAAAAAAATAGAATTTTTAAAACTGCTATGTCACAGCAGTATTTGACAGTTATTTTTGACTCTCAGATATAAAGTGCAGGCCCCAAAATGTACTATTTAGGAACTAAAAAAAAAATATTTCTAAAACTGCTACGTCACAGCAGTATGTGGCGGTTCTATTTGACTCTCAGATATGAAGTGCACACCCCAAATGTACTATTTAGCACCAAACAAATTGAATTTTTAAAACTGCTATGTCACAGCTGTATTTGACAGTTCTATTTGACTCTCAGATATGAAGTGCAGGCCCCAAATGTTCTATTTAGCACCTAAAAAAATATATTTTTAAAAACTGCTATGTCACAGCAGTATTTGACGGTTCTATTTGACTCTCAGATATGAAGTGCACAGCCCAAATGAACTATTTAGCACAAAAAAATGCATTTTTAAAACTGCTCTCTAACCACAATATTTGACGGCTCTATTTGACTCTCAGATATGAAGTGCACCGCAGGCCGCAAATGTACTATTTAGCACCTAACAAATTTTAATGTTTAAAACGGCGCTGTTACCACAGTATTTGACGGTTCTACTTGACTCGAGTCAATACGTTTTCCCTGTTTTTTGGGGTAAAATTAGGGGCCTCGGCTTATATTCGGGTCGGCTTATACTCGAGTATATACGGTACTATATAGCACCTAAAAAAATTTCATTTTTAAAACTGCTATGTCACAGCAGTATTTGACAGTTCTATTTGACTCTCAGATAGGAAGTGCAGGCCCCAAATGTACTACTTAGCACCTAAAAAAATTGAATGTTTAAAACTGCGCTGTAACCGCAGTATTTGACGGTTCTATTTGACTCTCAGATATAAACTGCACACCCCAAATGTACTATTTAGCACCAAAAAAATTGAATTTTTAAAACTGCTATGTCACAGCAGTATTTGACATTTTTTTTTAACTCTCAGATATGAAGTGCACACCCCAAATGTACTATTTAGCACCCAAAATTTTTGAATTTTTAAAACTGCGCTGTAACCACAATATTTGACGGTTCTATTTGACTCTCAGATATGAAGTGCTCCGCAGGCCGCAAATGTACTATTTAGCACCTAAATTATTTTTACTCTTAAAACTGCTATGTCACAGCAGTAGTTGACGGTTCTATTTGACTCTCAGATATGAAGTGCACACCCCAAATGTACTATTAGCACCAAAAAAATGTGATTTTTTTAAACTGCGCTGTAACCACAATATTTGACGGTTCTATTTGACTCTCAGATATGAAGTGCCCAGCAGGCCGCAAATTTACAATTTAGCACCTAAAAAATGTTTACTTTTAAAACTGCTATGTCACAGCAGTATTTGATGGTTCTATTTGACACTCACATATGAAGTGCACACCCCAAATGTACTATTTAGCACCCAAACAAATTTGAATTTTTAAAACTGCGCTGTAACCACAATATTTGACCGTTCTATTTGACTCTCAGATATGAAGTGCACCGCAGGCCGCAACTGTACTATTTAGCACCTAAATTTTTTTTTACATTTAAAACTGCTATGTCACAGCAGTATTTGACGGTTCTATTTGACTCTCAGATATGAAGTGCACACCCCAAATGTACTATTTAGCACCCAAAAAAATTGGAATTTTTAAAACTGCGCTGTAACCACAATATTTGACGGTTCTATTTGACTCTCAGATATGAAGTGCACACCCCAAATGTACTATTTAGCACCAAATTTTTTTTATTTTTAAAACTGCTATGTCACAGCAGTATTTGATGGTTCTATTTGACTCCCAGATATGAAGTACACACACCAAATATACTATTTAGCACCAAACAAATTAGAATTTTCAAAACTGCGGTTCTATTTGACTCTCAGATATGAAGTGCACCGCAGGCCGCAAATGTACTATTTAACACCAAAAAGTTTGATTTTTTTAAACCAACAATGTAACAGTAGTATTTAAGGTTTTTTTTGGACTGCAAGAAATACAGTACGCAAATGTACTATTTAGCACCAAAAAGATTGCAGTATTTAAAAATGCCTAGATGTTGCCCACTGAGCTACCAGAACAGATTAAAGTTATGTGCCTGGCACACATGCAGTTGCAAGTGTACTGCACTCTCTGTGGCACTAGGCTCAGGGCAGGGTACAAAAATGTAGTATAGCACCCACAAAAATAATCGCTGTAGTTTGCAGATTAAACACCAGAATTCTTTCCTAATCTGTCTCTCACAGCTGCAGCATCCTATCCCTACACTAACAAGAGCTCATGTGACGTGCAACGCTGCGTGACTCCAGCTTATATATAGAGGCTGGGTCACATGCTGCACTGGCCAATCACAGCCATGCCATTAGTAGGCATGGCTGTGATGGCTTCTAAGGGCACACGAGTCAAACGCTTGTTGATTGGCTTTCAAAACGCACCATTAAATCGCCGAACACCGAACTCCAACCTGAACATACACTGAAATGTCCTTGTTCGGGTCTGGGGTCCAAAAACCATAATGTTCGGTTCTATAATAAATATTGTCATATCTTTTTGAATGCTTTTAAAATCGGAGTGCGTAGAGGAAAGTGGGAGATTGTAACCTTCGCAGTACTACTTGAACATTCTACTAGCATTCTAAATGGGATATCGGGATGGTCCCCGTTCGGGAGTCAAAGGAGTTCATTTTGTAGGAGCGCTCCCAAACGGGGAGCAGGTACAATAGAAGAAGGGCAAGGGTATAAATAGAAAGCACCCGAACAAGCAGTGGTTCCACCACATAGCTCCCCCTTAACCACAAGCCGGCATACACAGTCTGATCCCAACGGATCGGCTTGGGGATGTCTAAAGAAGGACTCACAGATCATTTTTCCAGTTCTGTCTGTCTTAACAACCCTTCGGCATTGCCATTTTGCTTACCGGTTCTGTAGTGGATAATGAAATCATATGGTTGAAGGGCCAGGCTCCAGCATAACAGCCTGGCATTGTCCCCAGCGACTCTGTTAAGCCACACCAATGGGTTGTGATATGTGAGTAGTGTGAATTGTTTGCCATAGATGTAGGTCTCCCCACACCACCGCTAGGCATTTCTTCTCAATGGCGGCATAGCTTACCTCCCTGGGTAGTAGTTTTCAGCTGAGGTAAGCTATGGGGTGTTCTCTGCCATCGTCCACAACCTGGCTCAGCACTGCCCCCAATCCAAACATGGAAGCATCTTTGTGAAGGACAGGGGCTTTCACCAGTGCACTCTTAAGAGTTCGGAACACTTGCTCACACTCTGGGGTCCAGTGTACTTGTCAGGCCATGTTCTTTCGGGTCCGGTCGGTGAGGGGCTTAGCTAGGGGACTGTAGTTGGGGCCAAAACTACTATAGTAGCCAGCGGTCGATAGGAAGGCCATCACCTGGATCTTCGTGTGGGGACGGGGCCAGTTCGCTACATCCTCTATCTTGGCTGGCTTGGGCTTCTGCTACCCACACCCTACCCGGTGTCCCAGGTACTACACTTCGGCCATCCCTAGGTGGCACTTGCTGGGTTTTAAGTCCAACCCTGCCTCTCTAATCCTATCCAGTACTGCGCCTATGTGTACCAGGTGCTCCTTTCAAGTGTCACTGTACAGGGAGTGCAGAATTATTAGGCAAGTTGTATTTTTGAGGATTAATTTTATTATTGAACAACAACCATGTTCTCAATGAACCCAAAAAACTCATTAATATCAAAGCTGAATATTTTTGGAAGTAGTTTTTAGTTTGTTTTTAGTTATATCTATTTTAGGGGGATATCTGTGTGTGCAGGTGACTATTACTGTGCATAATTATTAGGCAACTTAACAAAAAACAAATATATACCCATTTCAATTATTTATTTTTTACCAGTGAAACCAATATAACATCTCAACATTCACAAATATACATTTCTGACATTCAAAAACATAACAAAAACAAATCAGTGACCAATATAGCCACCTTTCTTTGCAAGGACACTCAAAAGCCTGCCATCCATGGATTCTGTCAGTGTTTTGATCTGTTCACCATCAACATTGCGTGCAGCAGCCAGGGCGGCCTTAGGCATTTAGACGCCCTGTGCGAAAAATCTTCACAGCGCCCCCCCCCGTCATCCATGTATGCTGTTATGTTTGTGTTGTCTGTGTATGTAATAGTACGTGTGATGACTGTGTGTGATATGTATGCTATGTGTGATAATTGTAATGGGTATATTAACAGTGTGTGATATGCGTGTATTGGTTGTATGTGACACACACACACACAGACACACACACAGAGTCAGACGGCCATACACACACAGGAAGACATCCACACACACACAAGCAGACAGTCATACACACACACACAGACACACACAGGCAGACAGTCACACACACACACAGACACACACAGGCAGACAGTCAGTCATACACACAGACACACACAGACAGTAATACACACAGACACACACAGAGGCAGACAGTCATACACACACACACACACGCAGACAGTCATACACACAGACACACACAGGCAGACAGTCATACACACAGACACACACAGGCAGACAGTCATACACACAGAGGCAGACAGTCATACACACAGAGGCAGACAGTAATACACACAGACAAACACACAGATGCAGACAGTAACACACACAGACACACAGTGGCAGACAGTCATATACACACACACACACACGCAGACAGTCATACACACAGACACACAGAGGCAGACAGTCATACACACAGACACACAGAGGCAGACAGTCATACACACAGAGGCAGACAGTCATACACACAGAGGCAGACAGTCATACACACAGAGGCAGTCATACACAGTCACACACACAGAGGGCAGACAGTAATACACACAGACAAACACACAGAGGCAGACAGTAATACACACAGACACACAGTGGCAGACAGTCATATACACACACACACACACACAGACACTCAGAGGCAGACAGTAATACACACAGACACACAGTGGCAGACAGTCATATACACACACACACACACACAGACACTCAGAAGCAGACAGTAATACACACAGACACAGTGGCAGACAGTCATATACACACACATACAGTCATATACACACACACACACACACAGGCAGACAGTCATACATACACACACACACACAGAGACACACACAGGCAGACAGTCATACACACAGACATACAGAGGCAGACAGTCATATACACACACACACACACACATAGGCAGACAGTCATACACACAGGCAGAGAGTTACACTCACCTGACAATCACACAGTTACCTGTGGAGTTCATTGTTGAGGCAGTGCAGCTCCTGGTGACTGTTTGGTGGGGAAGCAGGGACTCCTTCCTGCTTCCCCTGCAGCCGTTTTCCGGCGCTTTTAGCTCCGCCCCCGCCGCACGGTAAGCTCCGCCCCCGCGGCAAATTTTAATTTTTTTTTATTTTTTTTATCGGCTGTGCGGCCGCACGGCGCCCCCTGCTCCATGGCGCCCTGTGCGGCCGCACAGCTCGCACACCCCTAAGGCCGGCCCTGGCAGCAGCAACCACAGCCTCCCAGACACTGTTCAGAGAGGTGTACTGTTTTCCCTCCTTGTAAATCTCACATTTGATGATGGACCACAGGTTCTCAATGGGGTTCAGATCAGGGGAACAAGGAGGCCATGTCATTAGATGTTCTTATTTTATACCCTTTCTTGCCAGCCACGCTGTGGAGTACTTGGACTTGCATCCTTCAAGAAAATCATGTTTTTCTTGAAGGATGCAGACTTCTTCCTGCACCACTGCTTGAAGAAGGTGTCTTCCAGAAACTGGCAGTAGGACTGGGAGTTGAGCTTGACTCCATCCTCAACCCAAAAAGGCCCCACAAGCTCATCTTTGATGATACCAGCCCAAACCAGTACTCCACCTCAACCTTGCTGGCGTCTGAGTCGGACTGGAGCTCTCTGCCCTTTACCAATCCATCCATTTGGCCCATCAAGACTCACTCTCATTTCATCAGTCCATAAAACCTTAGAAAAATCAGTCTTGAGATATTTCTTGACCCAGTCTTGATGTTTCAGCTTGTGTGTCTTGTTCAGTGGTGGTCGTCTTTCAGCCTTTCTTACCTTGGCCATGTCTCTGAGTATTGCACACCTTGTGCTTTTGGGCACTCCAGTGATGTTGCAGCTCTGAAATATGGCCAAACTGGTGGCAAGTGGCATCTTGGCAGCTGCACGCTTGACTTTTCTCAGTTCATGGGCAGTTATTTTGCCACACGCTTCTTGCGACCTTGTTGACTATTTTGAATGAAACGCTTGGTTGTTCGATGATCACGCTTCAGAAGCTTTGCAATTTTAAGAGTGCTGCATCCCTCTGCAAGATATCTCACTATTTTTGACTTTTCTGAGCCTGTCAAGTCCTTCTTTTGACCCATTTTGCCAAAGGAAAGAAAGTTGCCTAATAATTATGCACACCTGATATATGGTGTTGATGTCATTAGACCACTCCCCTTCTCATTACAGAGATGCACATCACCTAATATGCTTAATTGGTAGTAGGCTTTCGAGCCTATACAGCTTGGAGTAAGACAACATGCATAAAGAGGATGACGTGGTCAAAATACTAATTTGCCTAATAATTCTGCACTCCCTGTAATGTGCCTTTGTGGGCACCCCTTATCCAATGCTTGCTCTGTCACTAGTCCCCCCACTTTCCAGCCAGATCGTGAATGAAAGAAAAATAAATTCATAAAGATAACGGACTAAAAATTAGTCACAGGATGCTAGTTTAGAGCGAGGTAGCTAACAGGATATCGGCAGTGCAAATCACATGGATGTTTTGCCAACTGGGCATCCTGAGCCCCTGACGCGCGCTTTTCACCCAGGTTGCTCATCAGAGGAGAACTGAAGGAAGCTAAGGTACTGAGAACACGTTTCAAAGAGCAAGGATACCCTAACTGGATCCGAAAACAAGCATTTCAACATGTTTCATTAATGGATAGAGACATTGGCTTAATAGGAAGTAGCTATTAAGCCAATGTCATGAGGAATGTTGTTGTTTAAGGCAACAACATCAAGACTGGCAATGAGGGTGTAGGGGGGGTACCACAAGATTTTCCAGACAATCACCTTCCTGTACTGTATATTTGTGCAAATAGATTCTTTTTCACCACTTTCTCCACATTATTTGTATACTATATATCCTTCTGCTAGTTAAGCAGCTAGAGAGAGTTTTCCCTTTTTTTGTGCTGTTTCAGCAAGAGTACACATTGTATATAGGACTGAATATCTAGGTCTTTGTTTTTAATCCCTCTATATTTTTTGTATCTTCATTTATTTTAACAAATACCTAGTAAAAGTTATGTTTTATTTCTCCCCTATTGTGACAACCACTATCTAGACTGCTATACCATCCGATTAGGAGACACCTACTGGTAGTTTTTTCTTTATTTTCTGTTTTTCGAAATTAACCATTTAGGGGTTATCCCCCATTTCTGTACCATCTACCAGTATTTTGTCTCATTAGGCTCTATTTTTCTTTTCCTTTCGACCTACATTTGATATACAGCAACAGTCGGTGATGAGCTGCCCAAACGAAATAACAGTCTAAAACCTTTTTCTATCGTTGTTTCCCACAACACGTCGTTGCACTCATATTACTACATTCACATTGACCCTGTAAATTACGTCTTCATTAATTTTTGTATTATTGCATTTACATAGAGATGCTTTATGGCCTTAAAAGCACACTATAGTAACGAGAACAACTACAGCTTAACTTAGTTGTTCTGGTGAGTATAATCATTACCTTCAGGCATTTTCATGCAAACACTGCTTTTTCAGAGAAAAGCAGCATTTACATTGTCATCTAGGGACACCTCCAGTGGCCACTCCTCAGATGGCCACTGAAGGTGCTTCCTGGGGCAATCCTGCACAGTAGGCAGCACTGCTGTTCAGCGTCTCCACGCTCTGCATGGAGGGGCTGAATTTTCCTCATAGAGATGCATGGATTCAAAGCATCTCTATGAGGAGGTGCGGAAAGCCAAAACAGTGTTTGGCCCTGCCCCCATCCCTCCTCCTAGCCTATTTCCCTATGGCTAAGAATAGGCAATTCTGATGAAGTCACCAAGGAGGCAGATCAGGGGTGGGGCCAGCACCGGCAGACCCATGTAGCGCTGGAATTAAGGTGATTTTTAACCCCTTCTAAAGGGGCAAACCACCTAAATGGTGGTTTTAACGTTCCACTTTTTGGAGATTTGGATGCTGTCTAATCTGTAGACAGTACTCTATATTGCAGCAGGAGATTGTATTTTTGAAGTCTGAGATATGTAAATTACCTGGTAAACAAACTCAGGCTGGCACTGTTGCAAAGCCATTGCCGCAGAGACGTACTAGGAATGGCAGATGGATTACTGTAGGATCATGTAGACTTAGAGGTATGAATAAAAGCCATATTGCACAGTCTGTTGCTCTACATAATTAATTTTCAGCACTTTCATGGTGTAATGGTGTTATGGAGACAGGCTCAGGCACTGAGTGTAGTGGTGTTATGGAGACAAGCTCAGACACCGAGTGCAGAGGTGTTGTTGAGACAGGCTCAGGCACTGAGTGTAGTAGTGTTGTGGAAACAGGCTCAGGCACTGAGTGTAGTAGTGTTGTGGAAACAGGCTCAACCACTGAGGTTAGTGGTGTTGTGGAGACAAGCTCAGGCACAGAGTGTAGTGGTATTATGGAGACAGTCTTGCAGATTATGCTGAGGCCTAATAGAAAGCAGTTGTTGTCGGGGGATTCTATCATAAGATGTGTGGAGCTGGACAATAGTGGTCTTGTGAAATGTCTTCCCGGAGCTACTGCTCACAGAGACAGAAGACGTTTTTGTAATATTGTTAAGCGAGCAAAGCAGGAAGGGGAATTGGATATAAATGTCCATCTAGGGACAAATGACTTGGCTTGCAATGAGGTTTCAGAGGTAAAGGAAGTTTTTGGTATTTTTGCCAATCATATATCTCAGGTTGCTTCCACACTGTAATTCACTCAGTACGACAGGCGGATGCGTATTAGGGACTTTAACTTGTGGCTTGGTGAATGGTGTCGGGAGAAAGGATTTGGCTTCATTTCTCATGGTGGCTATGTTTGGAATGGAAATAAACTGTACAAAAAAGATGGATTGCATCTTTCTCAAAGGGGAACAAATGTTCTCAGTGGGCAGTTCAGAACTTTTGCTAGGATGTATTTAAACTAAGAGGACCAAAAGGGTGATAAAACATCAATCCAATTGCCCCCCCCCCAAAAAAACAAGGACAGAAGGTGCCTGTAGCAATTGTGCTAAAAATGATAAGCTTAGAGTCATGTCTACATCGTGTCTAAGGTGTTTAGAAAAAGGGAAAAAACACCTTAGACACACCCAGGTAATCCCTCAACCCTGGACTGGTAGGGGGTTCTTGAGGACAAGGTTGAGAACCCCTGATCTACTAGTTGAGGAAATAGCTAAAATGACAATGAATGGGGAAGTTATCATCATGGGTAAATTTATTCTTCCTGATGTGAACTGGAAAACACAAATTGCTGCTTGTGCCAGGAAGGAGCACACATATTCTAAACTGGGACTAGGACATTAAAATCAGTAACCTATATTTTGTCGAACGGAAACCTCACATTCAATATATCCCCAGATAGCTTGGGTCTGAGCGCTCAATATAGTCGAACAGCGCTCAGATCCCACGAACACAGTCAAATCGCCATGAAGCTAAAGAGTCTGTTCACCGACTGTTCGCAATAAATCTGTCCACAATTAGCTCCATGGATTTAGCTACCTGGGGTTGGTCTTATGCGTGTGTTGATTGTACCGAACGGCACAGTGTTCGTGCAAATAGAAACAAATGAGGTGGAGGTTGGATAGTCCCAGCGGTGTTCGTGTGAAATTGTGGTCGAAAATAGTTCCACGCGGTCGGCGACCAAACACCGCTGGGCATTCGTTAGTTTAAGATGGCCAACGCCACATGTTCGTTCAAACGAACGCTGACCACCCAGCCATTCGCCAATTAAGCTGCGGTTAACAGCAGCTTCTGGGTGGTTAACAAGCTGCACACTCCACATGCAGGGTCGTCGGTCGTTCAGCAGTTTGTTCGTCTGTCTGCACAACATCATCCTGGTTGTAATAGAAGTTAGACTGCACGAACCAATATACGGGGAAATGTAAAATCCAAGCAAGTAAGGCAAACGATGCAATCCAAGGACAGAGGGCTCTGTCCCAAGTGCCTTAAGACCCAATACTTTAAAGGGGCCATAGTCACAGGGCAAGAGGCTGGAAAGCAGGCCTCTCAAAACCCCAGTGATGAAGGTGCTTTCGTCACAGCATGTAAAAAAAGATGACGGTCTTGCTGACTGCCACAATGAATATGTTTGTTCAGTATTTACAGATGAAAATGAAGGAAAGGGGCCTCATTTAGGAAAAAGGACAAATGAGTCATTTTTTTTACATGTGAGTTTACAGAGGAAGAGGTTCTATTTCAACTGTCAAAAGTAAAGACAAATAAGTAAATAGGACTTGATGGAATACACCCAAAGTTATTTAAAGAGCTTAGTGGTGTACTAGCAATACAATTATTAACAGATTTATTTAACCAATCATTGTTAACAGGAGTAGTCCCAGGAGATTGGACTGAGGTAGCATTTCTGGATAATTTTCACAAGAATTATCTGCACTTTTACTCCGGTTTAATTTACTTTTGCTGTCCTATTTGCCTCCCTCCCCTACAGTCTATCTGCTTAACTGATAACTTAAAATGTATTTATTTTTGTTAGTGTTTGGTTATTGAACTTATTGTCCTGTTAATTTATTATCCTATTGATTTATGTACATTTGTTACTTTCACATATTTGAACTCTACCATGCCCCCCTATCTCTAAACCTCAAATTTTCTCTCCTCTGCTTTCTTCCCTCAATTGCCCTCTTTCACTTCTATACCAGCATATCTCTCTCCACCCATAATTGATGTTTTTTTTATCTAAACCCAGAATTCCTATTTCAGTCAGAGCCCAAAAGACACATGTAATGGTTGCCCAGGACTCGCAGCCAGCACGTCTTGCAGCGCTAAAGCCTTATGCTGAGGTAGCATTTCTGGATATTTTTTTCCCACTCTCCCTGCCCCACACCCCACCCTCCCCATGGTACTCACTATATTTATATATAGTTCAAATCACCTGGTTTTCCAAACACACTAATCATGTCTATTATCTACTCCTCACATGTAATACCTCCATTCCAACAACACAGACCAGTTAACCATTCACCCTCCACCCTCTCCTATGGCCCTAACTGCTTTTAAAATTTCCTCATCTATAAAAAAACATTACTTAACAATGTTCTCTCTACCATCTTTCTGTTTCAACCTAACTTCTCTCATTACTAAAATCTCTCTATCTTTCTGCTTACATGTCCCTATTGACACTATCTCCATTGATCCTGTGTTACTACCCTCCTCTCTTTGTTCATCCATACACTATACTCGTACCTATCCACCCTTTCCCCTCCAACTCCTTGTAAATCCTCAAAATTCAGACATTCAACCAAAATATTTAAATCTTACTTCCACCTTCTCATACTTTCTACACTTCTAGTCCTGGCAGCAGGTGATGTCTCTCCAAACCCTGGTCCTGCCTCTACCCACCTACCTTGTGTCCACCCCAGAAACCTCTCCAATCTTATATACATCCAATGTAACTCTCCATTTAAGCCCTCCTTCCATTCTGCCCTCTAGAATGCATGCTCTGTGTGCAACATAACTAAATCTACATCCATCCATGATGTATTGCGCTCCCTTAACTTACTTACTTTAACTGAAACTTGGCTCTCTCCTTCTGACACAGCTACCATTGCCTCATTATCCTATGGTGGTCTACAGTTTACACACAACCCAAAACAGTCTGACATTAAAGGTGGCGGTGTAGGGTTCAAAACTCTCCCCGTCCCCTTCCCTCTCTCTCTCCTTCTTCGAAATTCCTTTGATTCGCTTATTCGAACACTTCTCTGCTAACATGCTATTATCTATCGTCCCCCTGGTCCCCTTCTCCTCTTCCTTGACCACTTTGCTGCCTGGCTACCCTACTTCCTCTCCTCTAACATACCATATTAATATTCCCATTAACCAACCCCTGACCTCAGCAGCCTCTAAACTACTTTCAATGACTTCCTCCCTTGGGCTATTGCAGTGGGCTAATTCTCCCACCCATGTAGCTGGCAATACCCTCAACCTCATTTTCTCTTATGTAAGTACAGTGTCTAATATCTCCAACTCCATTTCCTCTATCTAACCACCACCTCTTATCGTTTGCTCTTGAGTACCCCCTCACCCAACAACCTAAGCCTAACCCCCCTCAACTAAGAAGGAACCTTAATTATATTGACCTCAAGCAGCTGTAAGCTGATATTGATTTACAACTCCTATCCATCCCTTCCCTCTCCTGACCATCACTGGCCATCTCCACATATAACATTACCCTCACATCTGCCTTGAACGCTGCATCCCCACTCCAAACATGCACCTCGGGGAGGACACGCCCCCAGCTGTGGCATACTAAATCAACATGCTACCTGCAAAGATGCTCCCATTGTGCTGAATGCTCCTGGATGAATTTGCGCACCCAGTCAGACTTTCTCCACTACAGATTCATATTGTGTTCATACAGCGCAGCCCTTGCCTCGCCAAACAATCATACTTTTCCTCTCTCCCTGATGCTGTTCTGGACCCCCTGGGCCATGTGATCGTGAGGTCCTTGCAAGGACCTTATGATCACATGGACGGCATTGCCGTAAAAATAGCCGTAAAATGTAACATAAAAAGTTAAAACACAGTTTAAAATAAAATATATACTTATATCATATATATATATATATATATATATATATATATATATATATAAAAAAATACATACACATACACTGTCTAAGTGTCACATATTCATCCGCTTATAAAAATGTGGTTAATGGCATTTACTGTCCACACATGAAAAGTTGTGCCGAGCAGCAACCAAATCCACAGAAGGGTTAATGCTGAGCAGCAATTATGCAAATGGAAACCTGGTAACTGCCTTTGGGGTCAAAGGCCAGTTACAGCCTATCAGATCTAGAGGAGGGGTATTTAGGCCCAGTTCTCATCCTGCTCAGTGCCCTGTCGTGGTTTCCTTTGTGGTTGTCCGAGAGTGCGTTACTGATTCTGGTTATTTGACTTTGGCATTGTTTTTGACTTCCCTGTTTTCTGGCATCCCTGACTCCTGGCTTTTCCTTATTGTTGTGTCTCTTTCTGTTTCCCTTGACCTCGGCTATTCCTGACTATTCTTTGGTACGTTAGTCCAGCCATTCTAAGGTCCGGTATACGTTACCTATCAGTCCTCTGTGTTACACAATTCTATGTGCTGGATCATTCTGTAATCCTGACATTACGACATGGCGACATGGTTACCTAATGAATCAATTACAAGGTAAAGCTGTATCTTGTGCCAATCCATTATGGGAGAGTAATAGGGGTGTGGCACACAATTACCAGGAGTTCCTTACGGAATTCAAACTTACGTTTGAACATTTAGGCAGAGAGGAGGACGCCTCTACTGCCCTGATGCACATCAGACAAGGGAACCGGTCTATCTCGGAATATGCCATAGAATTTTGTACCCTAGCTTCTGAGGTAGACTGGACTAATAGTGGGTCAATCTCTGTATTTAAAAAGGGATTATCTGAAACTATGCTAGATGAGATTGCTGCCAAAGACTTAACCAAAAAGCTTAATGAATACATTTAGCACCCCGTTTGTCCAGACCTATTGTCCCTGAAATTCCTTTACAGTCCAAACCCGAACCCATGCAGTTGGGGGTCACTAGACTGTCGGAAGCAGAAAGACAATATAGGAGAAAAGAAGGCCTATGTCTATACTGCGGTAGGAAGGAACATATGAGAAACAATTGTCCCATACGTCCGGAAAACTACCGCACCTTAAGGGGACAGGTCTTAGGTGTAATGGAAACGTCCTCTGAAAAGATTAAAAAGAGGTTTCTCCTTGACATTTCTATCGCCTTTGACAAAAATAACTTTTCATGCAAAGCCCTGATGGATTCAGGTGCTGCTGGAAACTTCATCGACATTCAATTTGTCAAAGGTAATACTATACCTATCAAAGAGAGACTATCACCCCTAGCTTTTGAAGCTATTGATGGGAGACCACTCTCACAACCATTGTTAACGCATGAAACCTTACCCATTAATATTTCCATTGGTGCCTTACATAAGGAAGAGATTATATTTCAGGTGATTGCATCTCCTTCTTGTCCTATTATATTAGGATTCCCATGGCTTAGCAAGCATAACCTTCATATTGACTGGGCTAATGGGGAAATATTAGAATGGGGTAAGGATTGTAATGAAAGGTGCATATTGCATGTCACCAAAAGAGTGGGCACTATTGAATTACCTACTAGTACACCTCAAAATCCATAGATCCCTATACAATACCAAGACATTAAAGAAGTATTCAGCAAGACTCAGTCTAATACTCTACCTCCTCACAGACCATATGATTGTTCCATTAACTTACTACCAGGCGCTATTCCACCTAAGGGAGCAGTCTATGCTCTATCTCCTCAGGAGAGTAGTGTAATGGAGGAATATATTAAAGATTCATTGAATAAACGCCATATACGAAAATCATCCTCGCCTCCTGGTGCAGGATTTTTTTTTGTATCTAAAAAGGATGGTGAGTTGCGCCCATGTATCGATTACAGGGCATTGAACAAAATCACCATTAAGAACGCCTACCCCATTCCTCTTATTGCTGAATTATTTGACAGACTCCAGGGCGCTAAAGTGTTTACTAAGCTTGACCTTAGAAGCACTTACAATTTAGTGAGAATCAAGGAAAACCACGAGTGGAAGGCTGCATTTAATATCAGAAGTGGACACTATGAATACCTAGTGATGCCATTCGGATGGTGCAATGCTCCAGCGGTTTTCAAAGATTGCATTGACAATGTACTCAGGGAATACATTTACTTGTTTGTCTTGGTCTATCTGGATGATATCCTTATTTATTCTCCTGACATTAAGACTCACCACGATCACGTTAGACAAGTTCTGCAGACCTTGTTAAAGAATCAACTTTATTGTAAATTAGAAAATGCATCTTTGACCAATCTGAAGTACAGTTTTGGGGATATAATATCTCTGCCACGGGGTTTCAGATGGATCCTAAAAAGCTGGAATCGGTTCTACAATGGCCTTTACCCACTGGGTTGAAAGCCATTCAAATGTTCATTGGTTTCGCCAATTATTACAGAAGATTTATAAAGGGATTTTCTTCAGTAATAGCCCCTATTACCAATATGACATGCAAGGGGGCTAGTAGTACGATATGGTCTAAGGAGGCAATTGAAGCCTTTGAAACTCTCAAGCAGCAGTTTGCCTCCGCTGACATATTGATGCATCCTGACATCAGTAAGGCTTTTATACTGGAGATTGATGCTTCAGAGACAGGGGTAGGGGCAGTTCTCTCCCAGAGGGAGAGCCAGGAAACTCTGTTACATCCTTGTGGTTACTTTTCTAGAAAGTTGTCTCCTGCCGAGCGCAATTAGGATATTGGCAATAGGGAATTGTTGGCCATTATTCTAGCTCTCAATGAGTGGCGACATCTTTTAGAGGGTTCCAAGGACCCCCTTTTGATCATTACTGATCACAAAACCCTGGCTTACATAGGAGATGCTAAGCGATTATCTTCTAGACAAGATAGGTGGTCTCTATTTCTTTCTCGCTTTAATTTTCTTATCACCTACAGACCTGGTTCTAAAAATGTCAAGGCCGCCGCCTTGTCTAGGCAGTTTGATATTGAGGCTATACTAGAGCAAGAAACGTCCCATATCATTCCCCCAGAATGTATCATTGTGTCCACTGTCCTTTCATTGTCCTCTCCACTGCTTGGCTCTATCATGGAGGCGCAGTCTTAGGCGCCCTGCGGTAAACGTTAGGACAAACTGTTTGTTCCATTGGGGGAAAGGGTTAATATCATGAAGGTGTTTCATGACAATGTGTCTGCTGGTCACCCAGGTATTAATAAATCCACTTCTGCTATCATGAAAGTCATTCTGGTGGGATTCCCTCAGAAAAGATGTTAAGGAATATGTGCAGGCTTGTTCTGTTTGTGCAGTTTCCAAAGTGCCTCATAAACTCCCTTGTGGCTTGTTACAACCTCTTCCTATTCCTGAGGTCCCATGGTCCCACTTGTCCATGGACTTCATTGTTGAACTTCCTAGTTATACCACCATTCTCATGGTTGTGGACCGTTTTTCTAAAATGGCTCATTTATTCCTCTCAAGAAATTACCGTCATCTCAAGACCTGGTACTGATCTTTATACATGAGATTGTCCGTCTACATGGCACTCCTCACAATATTGTATCTGATAGAGGTTCTCAGGTTGTATACAGGTTTTGGATTGAATTGTCTTTTTCATCATCTTACCACCCCAGACTAATGGTACAGCTGAGAGGGCTAACCAGTCTTTGGATTTATACTTGTGTTGTTTTGTTAATAGCACTCAAGACAATTTGTCCAAATTATTACCATGGGCTGAGTTTGCTAGGAAAAATGCTGACCACAATTCCTCTGGGCGTAGTCCATTTTTTGTTAATAATGGCCGGCATCCGGCTGTTTTTTCTGATACGGCTATTCCTGCTTTGGATGACCATCTGGCTTCCATCCGTGATACCTGGGTTAAAGTTCAATCTGCTCTGGGTACTGCTGCTGACCGTTTCAAGCATTATGCTGATAGACGTTGATGTGCCATCCCTGTTTACCAAGTGGGTGAGAGGGTTTGGTTAACTTCTCGTAACATCAGGCTCAAAGTCCCTAGCATGAAATTTGCTCCTAGGTTCCTTGGACCTGTTCGTGTCCTTCGTAGGATCAATCCTGTTGCATACTCTCTGGCCCTTCCGGCCTCCTTGAAAATTCCTAATACCTTTCATGTGTCCTTGCTCAAACCTCTTGTTTGCAATAAATATACTGTCTCAAGTGTCCCTCATCCTCCCTTAGTTGTTTCTGGACAGGAAGAGTATGAGGTCTCCTCCATAATTGATTCCAAGTTTTCTCGGGGCACTTTACAGTACTTGGTGGATTAGAAAGGTAATGGACCAGCCGATCGTTCTTGGGTTCCGGCATCTGATATACATGTTCTCTCAAGCCTGGCCCCGCCCGCCTGGTGGGCGTTCTTCAGGTGGGGGGTAATGTCGCGTATTCATCCGCTTATAAAAATGTGGTTAATGGCATTTACTGTCCACACATGAAAAGTTGTGTGGAGCAGCAACCAAATCCACAGAAGGGTTAATGCTGAGCAGCAATTATGCAAATGGTAACCTGGTAACTGCCTTTGGGGTCAAAGGCCCGTTACAGCCTATCAGATCTAGAGGAGGGGTATTTAGGCCCAGTTCTCATCATGCTCAGTGCCCTGTCGTGGTTTCCCTTGTGGTTGTCCGAGAGCACGTTATTGATTCTGGTTATTCTGGTTATTTGACTTTGGCATTATTTTTGACTTCCCTGTTTTCTGGCATCCCTGACTCCTGGCTTTTCCTCATCATTGTGTCTCTTTCTGTTTCCCTTGACCTCGGCTATTCCTGACTATTCTTTGGTACGTTAGTCCGGCCATTCTAAGGTTCGGTATACGTTACCTATCAGTCCTCTGTGTTACACAATTCTACGTGCTTGAGCATTCTGTAATCCTGACACTAAGTGTATTTTAATATAAATATATATATATATGTATATATATATATATTAATATTAATATAAAAAAACACCTAGAACGGTATTGATTAAATATATATATATATATATATATATATATATATATATATATATAATTATATGGGTGTAGAAACAATCGCACTCCTGGGACTTGGTTGAAGTAGTAAAATTTAGCTTTTATTTATTCCATACAAAATTTCAATGTTTCATGTCCAACATAGAGCTTTTATCAGGACAGGTAACCAGTGTTTGTGACCAAGTGGCTACTTAAAAAGACTGGACATACCCCAATTGCAATACCTTGGGTAGTCTACTATTGCAAATGGTATGCCATCATGGGGGTAATTCTCATTCCTGGGCTACCATACAGTCTCAAAGGCAACATAACCAATCTGGCGAATTTCAATGTGAAAAAAATGAAAAATTTAACATTTGACCCTGTAACTTCCCAAAACACCATAAAATCTGTACATAGGGGGTACTGTGAGACATCGCTGAATACAAATATGTGTATGTTATTGCAGTAAAAGCAAACAGTATTATGACATTCACAGTTAAAATGTCACGTAGAACTAAAATAATAAAAAAATTCTTATTTTTCCTCATTTGTTTTTATATTTTATTCATATTAAATTATGTTTCATACCTAAATATTTGATGTTAAATGAAAGCCCTGTTTCCCCTGAATAAAATGATATGTAATAAGTGTGGGTGCACATAATATGAAAGAAGGGAATTACGGCCGAACAGACATATAGCGCAAATTCAAGGTTTTGTTTACATTTTGTTTTGATTACAACGTGTACATTTGGCTCAGTTCTTAAAGAAAAAATATCAAACTGTTCGTACTGAGCTTGCTAAAAATTAACAAATGAGAACATGACTCACACATTCATTTCAACTGTAGCCAAATAGTTGTATGCTATTTCTGACATATTTGTTAATTTAAGAAACTGTGGATTTTAAAAGAAGACTAATTAATATGCAACATACAGTATCTTTTAGTGCCTTCTATGCAACCTGTGATTTAAATAAAATCCTCCAAAGCAGGTCACAAGCAGCCAAAGATATATTTTTCGTTACTGCTTTTTAAACACTCTCTATGAATTTCCAGAGGTACAATGTACATTATTGCCTCATCTCCCCTTCCTGCAATGTACAGTTAAAGTAAGGCTATCCTAGATATAAAATAGGGCCAAGGATCAATGAAAATATATAGAAAATTGGGCAGACTAGATGGGCCGAATGGTTCTTAGCTGCCGTCACAGTCTATGTTTTTATGTTTCTGTTACAGTGCTAAATAATCAGTAGCTGTAAAGAAAACATGTTCTGGGCACTTTGCATGCCATACTTAAACGATGCAAAAGTCAATATGCAGGTAGATATTTTGAAAATTATACCATTTAGAGAATCAGCCCAATTCACAATCCACACCAATACCCATCAGGAGGGCAGTCAACATATGCCTTCTGCAACAGTGCAATACAAATGATAATCCTGATAACACTCTCAAAGTTTATAACCCATAACTTCTGCCAAATATTATAAAATAATATTTATGTAAACAGCAAATATTTGAATTGGGTATTTTGAAATGGCAATATATACACAAAATAATAGTTTTGTCCTAATTTAATGATCTTGTTCTTCATCAAATACTTCAAATAAAGGCTGTACATCCTTTAGTTATGTTTTGGAAGAGAACTCACTATCTGAAATGAGTCGTTTGCCCCAAATAAAATCAATTAATAAGTCTACATGTAAATTGACACAGTATCAACGGTATTTGACCAGAAGGTTTTTTGTTATTAGTTGTTACTATTGTGTATTCATAATTTCATCACTGCCTTAAATAACAATATGCATGTAAAGTATTCTTACCTTGTTATCAGTGCAAACCCTTAAACTTCAGCTTGTTGCTTCTAGAGACAGATCAAATTAATATAAACTAAGTGAATCCTGAAGCAGTATATATAGAGCCAGTTTTTGGGGTGCTTCCTTATTGTATTTTCCTCATCTATTATCTGTTATAACATAGTGTAATATAAACCACATTCTTGTTAAATGTTTCAGGAAATTTCCTATTAAGAATGAGCAATATGTTACCAGATCGTGCATTGTATTTATGCAACTACAATGATTAATCATTGCTTTTCTTTTGCTGACTATCCAGGAGTTATGTAGGTTCAATATGTGACAATCCAGTGCATTTTATTTCAGGCTCAATGAGAATATAGGGTGAAACCCAAGCATCACTAATTTGGTGTATTTCTAAATAAGGGAAATGTGATTTAAACAGATGATGGGAGATCCACATGTGCTTGAACATGTGCTTTACTGGCACCGCAGTTTAAAGAAAATAAATATCAACATAGTTGATGAGGGCTGTTAATAGAATACCTGGAATTATTAAAATCCCTACACTTTACAAACACATATCCCCCCACATATTCAACTCCCTTTGTTAATTTTATATTAACAGGTTTCTATTTATACTGTGAGAATACAATAAAAATAAATCAGTACAATTAAAAAAAGATAATTGGGGGGCATGGTCTGATCACCGAGGAAGATGGTCACTTGTGAACCAAGCTTCTCCGCTGCCAACTAATAATTAATAACTAATGAGCCCTGTAAGTTCAGCATAACATGAACAAATACTACACTAGCAGAAGCCATGAGGACACCTTGCAAGACATCCAAAAAGCTCCCAGAGCAGTTCACCTCAGTGGCAGCCATGTTAGCAGCATTAAGGGCCACTCCACATGCCTCTCAAGATGGTGGCTTATCAAGCCTTGCTCCCATGTTTCTCTGTATATGTATATATATATATATATATTTTCACAAAATGTACCTTATATATTTTATTGTATTAGGTGTATACTTCTCAAATTGTACTAGGTAATTAGTTAAGCGATTAAAGGGAACTGCAACTCGCATTATATATGGGTGTGCTAGAATGAATATAAAAGTAACCTTATGCACACATAAAAGGCCTGCATAATGGACACCATTATATTCTCAGTGAAACACTTTATTTTTGGCCTACTGTATAGAGAATGTGCCTGGGTTGAGCAAGCAAAACGAAAACTTCAAAATCTTTAAAAAAAAAAATAAAACCTAAAACAGGTATGTTCCTATTTTAAAAACTGATGGTGCTCGTGGTGGATGGGTTCATAATTATTTCATCCTAGTATGGATTATTTTACCCTGGGGTAGTATTTATATTCCCAGCCTGTATCTGGTGATCAGTAATTTCAGGCGTTACAGTGCGTGCCAGAAGCGTGCCTTTTTCTTTTCTCACAGTTATTGTGTGTATTTACACAGACATCTACTCTTTTTTTCTAGACTTTTTTCACTTTACCACTAATATCCACTGGGGGATGGAGGGGGGTTCGAGAGGCATTGCTATTTTGGGGATTGGCAACAGGACAATAAATGGAGGGAGTGTGTTGGACAGGTCTGATTATTGGCTGAGGTTAGATATGTCAAGATAACTTTAAAAACTGAAATTGAATGTTAAGGGGCTGCATTTCTCTAACAATAGAAACATTAAGTGGTTGAAATAAATTAGGTCCAGGAACTCAGGATTGCTGGAGGAAAGCAGGTTTATTGCAACAAAACGTGCAACCTTTTGGCCTACACAGAGGCATTTATCAAGCTTGGCCAGTGTTTGTGACTAGGTGGCTACTGGGTAAGTACAAATGACAGTGGGGACGTGCTATACCGCCCCCGGTGTTTAGAACCGGGTCCCCAAAGACGGCATAGCACGCACGCCATCCTTAAGGAGTTAATAACAAATTCACATGTTCATATACACACATGTTTAAATACTCACAGGGTTATTCACTTGAAGGGACAGTAGAGGCACCTAGACCATGTATTTAAATAACGTGGTCTGGGTGTCATCACCTCCCCTTGTTTTAACCCAGGTGAAAACATTGCCATTCTGCATAAGTGCAATATTTACAATAAAGTGTAAAAGTAAATACAATTTTTTTCCCCTGTGCAGGTGGGGACTGGGAACAAAATGGCCACGAGGGCAGTATAGCATTACATATACATTTGTATTCCTAACACTATACTGTTTGTATTAACAATGAATTGTAACAAATTGACTTCTGAATGGCAGACTTTGCACAAAATTACCCAATTTAGAGATAGTCATAACTTGGCTATTTTAGGTACAATTTTGTCATTCTGATTTTGATTTATTGCAACTCAGAGTTTAGTGAATAACCTTGCCATTAGGAAACAATGTATGTGCTAGAATATACCCCACCAGTCTTTTACCTTTTAGTGTCTAAAGTGTTTTTTTTTTCTCTTTTTTTGTAAAAACACCTTAGACACAACTGGGTAATCCCTAAATCCTGGACTGTTAGGGGGTACTTGATGACTGGGTTAGATGATTGTTATTAAACTTATGTTGTCATTATTGGAGAAGTTAAGCTTCCTCTGTTGCAGCAATGGATCTTTAAGAAAACAAACAAACAAGCAAACATGGTGTAGGAGGCTCTAGGGATCAGTCACAACATTAAAACCACTAACAGGTCAAGTAGATAACATTGATTATATCATTAAATAGCACCTGTCCAGGGGTGGGCTATATTAGACAGCAAGTAAACATTCGGTTCTTGAATTTCACGTGTTTGAAACTGGAAAAAAAGGCAAGCAAAAA
Source organism: Pelobates fuscus (assembly GCF_036172605.1). NCBI lineage: Eukaryota > Metazoa > Chordata > Amphibia > Anura > Pelobatidae > Pelobates > Pelobates fuscus. The sequence goes on along the minus strand of NC_086318.1, from coordinate 37,024,744 downwards.
GATCTGAGTGACTGTGACAAGGGCCAAATAGTGATGTCTAGATGACAGGGTCAGAGCATCTCCAAAATGGCTTGTGGGGTCTTCCTGGTGTGCAGTGGTTAAAACCTACTAAAAGTAAGGTTTTAAAAAACCTACTAAAAGTAAGGACAACCAGTAAACCGGCATGAAGGTCATGGGTGTTTAAGGCTCATTGATGCATGTGGGAAGCACAGGCTAGCCAGTTTGGTCTGATCACATGGAAAAGCTGTTATAGCTCAAATTGCTGATAAACATAAAACTGGCCATGATAGAAAGGTGCATCACAGTTTGCTATGTATGGGGCTGAGCAGCAACAGACTGGTAAGGATGACCCTCATCCATCACAGAAAGCACCTTCAAAGGGGATGTGGACCATGGAGCAATGGAATAAGTTTGCCTGGTCTGATGAATCATGTTTGCTTGTAGGATGGCCAGATGCATGTACATCATTTACCTGGGAAGAGATGGCAGCAGAATGCACTACTGGAAGAAGGCAGCGTTATGCTCTGTTCAATGTACTGCTTGGAAACCTTACATCGTGGCATTCATGTGGATGTTACTTTGACAAATACAACCTACCTAGAGATTGTTGCAGACCACGTACATCCCTTCATGGCAATAGTGTTTCCTTATGGCAGTGGCCTCTTTCAGGAAGATAATGCATACTGCCACATTGAAAAAAAATAGGAATTGTTTGAGGAACAAGCAACGAGTGGAAGATGTTTCCTTGGCCTCCAAATTCTCTGGATCTCAATCCACTTTAGCATCTGTTGGATGTGCTGGAACAACAAACCCGATCCATGGAGGTTTAAATAATCTGATGCTATTGTCTTGGTACCAGACACCACAGGAGACATTCAGAAATCTTGTGGAGTCCATGCCTCAATGCATTTGAGCTGTTTTGGCAGCATGTTGGGGGAACCACATGATATTAGACAAGTGGTTTTGATGTTGTGTCTGATTAGTGTAGGACAGAGTCATGCAAACCTAATGCTTCTTTCCTTGAGGTACCATGGAATGAAAATACTTTTCTGGATGCTACAGATACTCCTGTTAACCACTCAGGGTAATTTATTAAAGTAAAAATCAAACTGATTTCAAAGTAAATTTAATATTTAGGCCAGATTTGCCAAACTGAAAGAAGGTTTCCAGTTTTACTATTTTGAATGTAAATTTGAAATTCAGTTTGAATTTACTTTGAATAATCCTGACTTTGAAGTTACTTTCCACGTCATTATAATAAACAACCAGGAAATGTGTGGATCTTTCGGTTTTACTCCTATCTTGTTTTACTCCTATGCAATTGTGAGGGATGTCTCATCGTCTGATTATAAATGACCAGTTCCTTAACCACAGACTGTTCCACCTAGTGACTTAAAAATAATGGGTACAAAAAACTTCATGGCCTGAACTTATTTGTTTATATTTTTTACCCTGCTACCATCAGCAACAATTTCCAGGTTTTTATTGATATACTTTATTTATATTATATTATTTAAAAGATAAACAAGGATTTTTTAATGAATTTAATGTATTTATTTTTACTTTCAAATTGGGAATAAGAATAACTTTAACTTGAAAATGGTTCTAAAAATATTTTTCTTTATTTTCAAAACAGACTTTAAATGTATAATTTTAATATGTTTTAAAATGAGATGAGAACAGAACTGTCTGCTGATCATTTTGAAATATGATCTGCTGTTGTAAGTGCTGTACGCAGATAAGGAGAACAAGCATTCTTTATATTTCATGTTCATTGGCGATCAACAAAAAACATTACTGTAGAAACCACAGCCAGGTCATTATCTGCACATTGCTGGATTTTGACATTTCTGTGGTTAAATTTTACTCAATAAAGGAGTGTTTTGGAAGTTTGTATCAATGTTTAGTGAATAAACTACAAGATTATTTAAATATGCTTTAACATTTAATAGATTATGGTTTATGAGTTCAGTGACGTAAGATTACTGAATATTATTATTATTATTATTATTATTATTATTATTATCACTGCTTTTTATAAAACGCCAAGATATTCCACAGTGTGGTACAATCAGGGAAGATAGTACAGTAAAGGCAAAGAAAAATTAAAGTAATATAGGGCCATAAGATCTTATATCTACCATTTATGGATGTCACACAATTATTGTTCAGCCCTACAGAATTTGTTTGTGCTTTATAAATAATACTACTACTAATAATAATAATGACTACCCCTTAAGGACGGCTGGCGTTCTATACGGTCCTTTGGGAACCGGCTCTAAACGCCGGAAGCCGTCCTATGTACCCACCCGGTCGCCGGCGATTGCGTTATGGGTACTCACCTTGGAGCCCAGGGAGTCCCACTCCATTCTCTTCGGCCCCCCTGGGCCATGTGATCCTTGCCATGTCCTTGCGAGGACCTCACGATCACATGGATGGCATAGCCTTTAGGGGGAGTGCCTGTAATCACAGGTACTCCCCCTGCTGCCTGGAAAAAAAAAATTAAACAAAGTTAAAACAGTGTAAAAATAAATAATATATACTTAGGTCATATATATATATTTATTATATATATGATCTAAGTATATATATATATATATATATATATATATATATATATATATATATATATATATATATATATATATATACACATACACACAAATACATACAAGTGTATTTTAATATTAATATATACATAAATATAAATATAAATATGGAACATATTAAAATACAGTTAGAACGAATTTACATATATATATATATATATATATATTATTTTTTTATTATTTTTTTAATTTAATTTTTTAACGTATTTACATTTTTTTATATTATATATAAATATATATAATGAAAATTATATATATATATTTAATCAATATCATTGTACGTGTATTTTGATATTTATATATATATATATATATATATATATATATATATATATACACACATACACAAATACATACAAGTGTATTTTAATATTAATATATACATAAATATAAATATATATATATATATTAATATCAAAATACACGTACAATGATATTGATTAAATATATATATAATTTTCATTATATATATTTATATATAATATAAAAAAATGTAAATACGTTAAAAAATTAAATTTTAAAAATAATAAAAAAATAATATATATATATATATATATATATATGTAAATTCGTTCTAACTGTATTTATAAATTAATATATATATATATATATATATATATATATATATATATATACACAAGGTCAGGAGGGCTGCACTCACCTAAACATGCATATATTCATGGATTTATTACAGGGTGCTACTGAGACCAAAATACAAAATATACAGATCAGTGCACTCGCTTGTTAACTAAACAGGGATTTCAAATCCTAAAAAGTACTATTTAAAAACATCTCACCTAGGTAAGAAATAATGGGGGTTTGGTTACATTATATGATCATACATTGCATCATACAGTGCAGCCCTCCTGACCTCTGGGTTTTGCACCCCTCCCTGCCACAGGTGTTTCATTCCAGGATCCTATTTAGCCTTGACTTGCAGAGAGTCCAAGTAAGGAAGCATTTCCCAAGTAAGTGGATTAATCTCATAAGAGCAAGCATTAGGCTGCTAGAGTAGGACCTGCCAAGAATGGGGTACTTTGATGCAGTTGGCAGGCTTATGCAATGTATGATCATATAATGTAACCAAACCCCCATTATTTTTTACCTAGGTGAGGTGTTTTTAAATAGTACTTTTTAGGATTTGAAATCACTGTTTAGTTAACAAGCGAGTGCACTGATCTGTATATTTTATATATATATAATATTGATATCAAAATACATGTAGAACAAAATTATATATATATATATATATATATATATATATATATATATCTATATACATAAGTATATACGTATATATCACTGTATATATTTCCCTATATATAAATAATAATTTTAAAAAATGATATATATATATATATTTATTTCCGGGCTAATCATGGCAGCATATACACATGGATTAGCTCCTCCCCTACAGCCGATAGGACAGGAAAACCACCAAGGTTTTAAAAGGAGGCTCCATCCCTAAGGTCCTCAGTCTTTTTCCTGTCCTACAGCCCTTAGGACGTGAGCAATTTGCTCCCTTTATTTACGGACATGTATGTTTTATCTTCATTACTTTATTTGCATGTTTTACTGTAGTACTTTATGCAGTTGTGCTTTTATGCTGTGATGCATTTAAGCTTTGATATCTTTAACCCCTTAAGGAAGGACACATGACATGACATGTCATGATTCCCTTTTATTCCAGAAGTTTGGTCCTTAATGGGTTAAACTAGTGCATTATACAGCTGTACCTTGTTTTTAAGATTGTGGTACATTATGCGGTTGTGCTTTACTAGGAAGCATTTAAGCTGTGTGGCATTTAAAACTGTTTCATTTAAATTTTCATTTAATACTGTTCATTTAATACCGCAAGTCATTAGAAACTGCAGTGCATTTGAAGACTGATATATTTTAAAAACTGTGATACATTTTGGAAACTGTGTTACCTTTTATACCTTGAGGCCTTTAGACTGTGGTGCCTTTAAACTTAGATTTTTGCACCTGGTCGCCTTTTAAACTTCCTTGCAGGCACTTTTGTTATCTATTTTGCTTCCCCTCGGTCCCAGTGATTTATTCCCGGTTCCCTGAGTGTTTAGGGGCCATGTAGGCTTCAGGCAGAGTCCTCTCCCTGGTCTCTAAACAGCAAACACACTCGAAATAGGCCCACATGTGTGCAGTTTGGGCCTAATACAGATGACTTGCATTGTGGGAATACAAGTTGTGGCAGCCATCTTGGATAAGGGCAATTGCCAGAAAGTTCCTAAAATAAAGGTAAAATTACAGTAAACATACCACACTTATTTGGTAAGTATTTGCAGGGTCTCCAGACATGGATAAGTGCTGTCTTCAGCCTGTTTTAAAGCTGTTTCGCTGGTTTCTTATAGAATTTAACAGTGCACATTTTTTCTTAATACTTTACCACAGGTAATATTTAGTTATTATTTGTCAGGTGTCTGATTCTTCACCAGGATCTGGTTATGAGGAGAAAACAGAGGAAGGAATCGGTTATGCACTGACTTCCTCCAGAAGGTTGTTGCTTCAGCATGACCTATCACTGTGCAGCCACATGACATGCGGGCAGGGCTTACAAAGTAAGTTCCAGAGGCCTTAGGGGTATGAAAAGAGACCAGGCTTTACCCTGTGGAGGAAGTTATTTCCAACCCCAGAACTACACTACCTAAGTTACACACTTATGGATCATAGGTGGACGCAGACCTGTCCAAAATGTTACGCCTACCATTGCAGGAGGCCAGCCAGCTGTGACTTCCGCTGCTGTTTCTACAAACATGAAATATGTGATTAAAGATCTAAAGGCTACTATGGAGAGAGATATCAAAAGCCAAGATTGAAGAGGCAGTCTGAAGTCTTCAGGTTACAACTGACTTCTTCACAGAAACTTCCCTAGATGTAACTAGGATATTCTCTGGATCAAATGGCTTTGTCTATAGCAGCTAAAAAAGCATTATAGGTCTGTTTCTGGGATGATGACTCATCCTCCAAGTCTGCCCTCTACACCATTCTATTTGAAAGGGTGGTGCTGTTTGGGGAAACTTTGGATAATTCCATTGAAAAGGCGAATGAGGGCTGCAAGATATTGGTACCTCAGGACGGAAGTTCCAAGGAACCCAGCTCCTCATAGTCTGACCGGAGAACCTCCTGTGACCAGTATTTCTGAGATAAATGGAGCTACTGGCCCTGCAGAGAATACCCATGGCAGTTGGTAAACCTGCCTTTCAAGGTTCTAATGGAGCTATAAAGCAGTCCTTTTGCTCTTCAGCAATGAACATATCTCCTCCAGTAGTAGGAGCCTCATTTTCTGATCACACATACCTGGGCTCGTCATACTCCTGGAGGCTTGAGTGGTATTCATGGTCCAGATAGATATAGACTGGAGTTTTTTTTCTTCAGGCACAGGAGTCCCCATACCAAAAGGAGTATTTAGACCACCGAATCAAAAGGTCACTGAAGGAAGAAGCCTTCTGGACGAGGAGGTGATTTTTTTTTTTTTTAGGTCCCAGAACGGGAGCAGTTCCAGGGACAAGTTTTCAGATCCATATCTCAAGCAATCTGGAAGGATAATTTCCTTACCTATATATATCTCAAGGATGCTTACTTTCAGTCCAATCTGCAGAGATCTTCGGCATTAGCTCAGAAGAGAACTTCCATGTTAGTGCCCTACCATTTGGCCTCAATGCAGCCCCAATAATCTTTTTATGTGCTTATAGTATTATTGAGAGTCCAGAACTCCACCTGGTTCCATTATCTGGAGGATCTACTTCTGATAGCCTTAGACCCTCAGAAGGCAGGCACACAGAGGTATATAGTTCTTTCATAACTCCTAAAGTTTGGCTGCTTGATGAATATCAAGAAAAGCAGTTTCAGACCAGCTCAGTGGTTGACATTCCCGAGTGGAAAATTCTATGCTCTGCTTTTCCCTATCTCGGGAACAGTTCCACAGATTGTAAAGGTTTTCTCTCCCAGTTTCTTCATTTCTGCTTGGTAACAGCAAGAAAATAGATGCAACTACTAGGAATCCTGGCTTCCATCAGCAGACTTGCCAGATGGGCCCAATGGCATCTCTGGATTCTTTACAGATCCTTCCTATCTTGGTCTAACAAGAGAAAGATTATTGGAGCCAGCCACTTACTATGTCCCCATCAGTGGAGTTACACCTTACCCTGGTAGCTGAAAGAGGGATTAGATCTCTGAGTTTCCAGTGAACAGAACCTCATTGGTCAATTATTAGCTCGAATTCCAGTTTTTATAAGATTGGTTGCAGTGTTTGGACCATGTTGCACAATATTTCCATTCATTTGTATGGAATTAAGAGTCATTTTCAAGGATCTTCTTCACTTCTCAGAGGCTTGCTGAAGATCGAGTGGGTCCAAATTTGCTCAAATATCAATGCAACTGTATCCTATATCTATCAAGATGGGTCTCACAGATACGTATTGTTGGAATTCCACCCCATAATGATCAGGGCACAGAAGAACAACCAGTGGCTCAGAATACAATGGCTGTTTGCTGGAGCCGAATAACTGTGGACAAGGTGGATTGGCAACCATGTCCTCACGTATCCTCGGGGTTGACGCAGATTGTCTGATACCCTACATAGATCTGATGGCCATTTCTTGGAACTACCAGGTCCAGAGGTATTTTTTACATGCTAGGACCAGAATGCTCCGGTTCAGGATACACTGACTGACATTTAGAATTTTAGTCTGATGTACATATTTTCCTGTTTTTGACTTTCCTAAAAAGGCAATGCCAAAGGTGACCGTGGAAGACTGTGTCGACTCTAATTCCTATGATGAATAAGATGATTCTGGAACCTCCAAGCGAAATTCCAGTAAGTCCAGACCTATTACAAGGCCACATGACACACCAGGATCCTCAAGTTCTGGTCATGATGCGGGAGTCCATATTCGTATAGGCATCCCTGAGACTGTCATTGAGATCCTCTTACAATCCTATACAGGCTTTACTTAGCTTGGCATGCTTTTGTCTGTTGGAATTACTCCTCGTTCAGGCCTTGAAAGGTTCTGTGTTATAATACTCTAGAGGAGAACTTAGCTGCACTTTGCTTCATATAGGCATTGATTGAAATCATGCCTCCACTGAGTGTGGTGAAGCCAATATGTAAAGTACCACTGGTCTCACAGGCCCTGACTGAACCATTATTCAAACCTCTAGAAGGAGCTTCCATGGTGGTAGCACAGAAAGTGCTGGTGGCTGGTACCCCAGCAAGGAAAATGGGTGAACTCCAGGCTTGATCCTGTGTACCCCCATTCACTGAATTTCAACAGGATATGGTTGTCTTGCTGGTAGCACCAAAGATCCTGCCTAAAGTGAGAGCCTTTCAATGCCATTCTCTACCTGTACCAAAGGATTTGGGGCATTCTCCACTAGTACTGTTACAGCATCTCGTGGGCTTCCATGGCAATGGTCTCTGCTGAAACTTTGTAAAGTTGGCATTTGGACCTCTTTGAACTAGTTTGTCCTGCATTACATGTTGGACATTGAAGCAATTAATGAGGCACATTTTGGACGTCACGTCCGTTCTCTACCTGTGCTGGAGGGTATCAGGGCACTCTCCTCTCATGCTGTTGCAGCATCATGGGTTGCCATGGCAATGGTTTCTGCTGACACTTTTGTAAGCTAGCATTTGAACCTCATTTGTCTGGCATTTCATACTGTTTGTTAAAACAGTCTATGATGCACAATTTGGTACTCAAGTACTTTACTCAGTTAGTTAATTCTTCTATCTATGTTCAATTATTCTGATTATTTGATTGGCTATTCTGTCCCTCCCTTTGTAAGCTTGGGTATTCCCCATGTGTATATGCTGCCATGATTAGCCAGGAAAGTGGAAAATGTATTCATACTTACCGTAATTTTCTTTTCCTGGCTATTATTCATGGCAGCATATACTTCCCACCCATTAATGTCTCTATTTATGTACTGTAGAGCTTGTAAACTGACTGAGGACCTTAGGGATGGAGCCTCCTTTTAAAACCTTGGTGGTTTTCCTGTCCTATCGGCTGTAGGGGAGGAGCTAACCCATGTGTATATGCTGCCATGAATAATAGCCAGGAAAAGAAAATTACGGTATGAATACATTTTCCACTATATATGTAGAAAGGCCATTAGGCCTGACTTTGTGGGAGGAGTAAGTCCCCTACTTAAACACCCAGCCCCTACTCACCTCTGACGTTCAAGTTCAAGTGTTCCTTGTTCTACTTCCGGTTTGCGTCATTTCCGGTCCGGGCGTCTCGTGTATCAGCTGCACGGCTGAATCCTCCGTGCTATCGGTGGTCCGGCTGTACCCTCCGTGCTACCGGCGGTCCGGCAGAATCCTCCGTGCTACCGGCGGTCCTGCTTTCTAACAGTGAGTCCTCTCATTCCGGTCCCCTCCACATCGCTCTGTGGGTTCATCGGGGGGCCGGAACGCAAATGTCAAACCTTACCGGGGACCACCCACGCTCCCCGCACGCCAGCATCTAGTCGGTCACTTTCAAACACCCGTCTGGGGGGTCCTACACCCCCCCCCCCCCTCATCCCCTCACGGTCTTAAAAATCCGTACTAACGTTTTGTGCTAGGGGTATATATATATTTAAAACCTCTTGGGTAAAAACACATGCTGGTATGGAATCTATGCTTTTATATTGTATGAATAAAAGAAGGGTTGCCTGTAATTTTACCATATTATGCACGACATATGTATCACCATAACTTTCATTCGTACTTTCCATATATTTTGTGTATCAGTTCACAGACCTAGTTTATTGGGCTAACATCACCACCTAGTGGTTTTATGGTACTTACTGTTTTATTCTGTATAATATGCCGCTTCCCTGCAATTAAATGACTATTCACACAAATGTTATACCATGCATTAACGTGCAAATTAATCTCAGCCCTGTTAAAAAATCTCTTTGATCTCCACAGATCGCACTTTGCCATATATAACGGCTAAATTGCAATAAAAAAACGGGTTCTTATCCTTAAATCCAGGTTTCCATTCTACGCTAGCACCAACCGTTTTGCTCATTCTATATTTCAAAACCCTGATTCTTGTCCTTTAATCCAGGTATAGTATTTATTTTGCTTTATTTTCTGTTTGAGGAAACTCAGGCAGCTAACAATTTACATTTATCAACTCACTCTGCGCTCATACGTTACGGCCACTCAGATTTACATCTGTCTCAAACCCTTAAGTTCTACTACGATAGCATCAACAACAACTTGCCTCGTCTAAATTCGGAGAAAAACCTTGCTATTTGTACCTTATATCCATGTATAGTTTTCTTTAATCTTCGGTACGTTACTTCAGTTTCCCACGTAAGGCCGCAGACAGCCTTTACGGTCCATTTTTGCCACTCGTTTTACGTGTCCATGCCCCCCATTAACTCATATGGCGCCCATTCGCCACGCTCACTCAGATATACATCTGTCTCAAACCACTGGACCTCTCTCTCATATACTTGAAGAACAAGTCCACATGCATAATCTCTATCAAGGTTAGTATCCTACCAGCACATAAACCACCAATTTATCCCATAGTTGTTACGTGAACTGGCTCTCAGGGTCTGGACGTCAGACCCAGCTCACCGAGGCATTTACAAACCATCTCCCAAACCTCAACACGGAGGTATGGCCCTACGCCCAAATCATAGTTAATCGCCTCATTCGCTCTTCTACAGGGCCGTAGTCAGGGCCTCACTTGTCACGGCCACACGTTTGAACCTTTTAAATGTCACCGAGAGGCCACCATCCCACCACCACATCTGTGGCAATGTAATCCACTTCATCCAAATCATAGATAGAGCCTCTCACCGCCACTTGGCATTAGCAGGGCCTCAACCGTCACTAGTCCAAGTTACGTTTTTCGCTTCGGCAGTAATCCTACAGTCCAGTTCACATGAGCAATTTCCCCCCCACCCCCAGCCCTTGAAATAGTTTCTCAGACGCCCCTACTAAACCAATCTCATTTAATTCATGCTAGAATGTCGCAAGACACATCTCCCATGGACGAGGTACCTGAGGATATAATATCAACTTCTATCAGACCAGAGTCCCCAGGAGTTTCTCTCGCCCCTTCCACCCCTATGTCTTTGAGAGCTTTGCCTATACCTAAAATCATGGCCGAACTTGGGGTCAGGGGCATCCCCTTTCCGGCTACAGCCCGAAAGGCGGAATTATACAGACTGTTAACCAACAGCCCCAGAGCCTAGGCCAGGCACAAGCTCTTAAAGTCAAGCTTCTGGCGCTGGCATTGCCACCCAGGACACCCTTGCGGCAATCCTGGCCAACCTGCATACCTTAAACAGCAGGTTAAGCAAGGTGGAAAGTGCCATAGCCTCCCCAGGTAACCTCCCTGTTTCTATAGCCCCAATCCGGGCTGTACCTATGGCACCAACACCCGTCCCTACACTTCCCCCTCCAGCTCCTGCTCCAGTCATGTTGCCTTTCATGTCACCAGCTCACTCATCCCTGACTCCATTAGGAAAGAAATCCTAGATGGGAAGGACGTGTGTCTGGTGTCATTACTTATTGCCTCCCCAGACGTACTGGAGAACAGGGCTTATAATTTTGGCGATATCTTGGTGGTTCTTAAAACCAGAGACCCAAGGCTCAACAAAAAGTTGTCTATCCCCAATTTCGTGTTGGCCTTCGGGATATACCGAGATGTCATCTGCTCGGTATATCCCCACAGGAGAGAGGAACTGGACCTCTATCTCCATAAAGTGGTGGATTTGGGCGTTAAGTATGGAGGCTCATCTTTTTACGATTATCACAAATCGATATCAGCGGAAGCGGCGACCCATCTGAAACAGTTTAATGTCAGAATTAACTGGTGTCAGATGGATACAGAACTATTCTGTCGCCACTTCGCTGGTCTGAGGCCCCCGTCCTGCACCATATGCAATTCCTCAACCCACTTGGCTGATTTATGCCCTTCTATGGCTGACCCATCCAGTGCATCATGCACTGATGAAAACTCTGACTGAGTTGCAACGCGTCTGCATGACTGTGATTTTGTGTGTCACCATATGGGACCTGCACAGTCTTCATTTTTAAAATTTGATTTACAATAAATTTACTATTTTTATATCATCATTTGCTGCTTTTTCCTGTTTCTGGGGAACATCATCCAAGATTCTCCACAAAGCCTTTTTGAGGCACCCTTGGGCACTATATACAGAGCCTGGCACGGCTCTGGAATTCGTGAGTGTATTCAATCACTTTCATATATTTCTTTCTGTATATACAGTCTATACGATGTATTGTTTTTTTTTGTCTTCATAGGAATTTACTACATGGAACATCTCCTATATATACCTGTATATATGTAAGTATTATTATTTCTTATTGATATACAGGGAGTGGTGTGTGTATTTGGCACTTGTTGCTCTCAAGTACTCTTTTTTTTATTACTTTGATTTTAGGGTGTTAGGGAACACCTTTTCCACTCCAGTACTGTGTTTCTATCTTACTGTGTAAGCGCCATCCACCTTTTCTTTTCTTTTCTTTTCTACCATAAAACCTGTACATGGGGACTACTGTTTTACTTGGAAGACTTTGCTGAACACAAATATTAGTGTTTCATGTGTAAAATGTATTACAACGACAATATTGTCAGTGAAAGTGAAATGTTTTTAATTTTTCACACACAAATGGCACTTTATATGACAATATCATTGTTGTGATACATTTTACTGTTTTGAAACACTAGAATTTGTGTTCAGTGAAGTCTCCCGAGTATAACAGTACCCCTCATGTACAGGTTTTATGGTGTTTTCAAAAGTTACAAGCTTTTGTTTACATTTGTTTTGATCACAACGTGCACATTTGGCTCAGTCCTTAAGCGGTTAAAGCAATATTGGATTGTTAACTGGTAAATCTATTGGCAGTCATGCTCTCTTAGGATCTAAGAAGTAACACATTAATTAGGTCTTAAACAACTTTTTATATGAGTGTTTAAACATTGTTTTTTAGCCTGTCGAAAAATGGAACTCTCTGACAGGGCCATGTTTTACATCACTCCACTTCTACAGAAGGAAATAGCAGACATCCCAACCATTCTTCCACATCCTTCTTTTTGTAGGCTGTTCGAGTAAAATAGGTCTTTGAGCACACTACAAGGATTGTTTGCATATGGTAATTGCATAAAATGCACATATTAACCCCTTCAACACCAAGTGGTACAACAAACTCCAAGTATTTATGGTATCCGGGAAAGTAAAATAAAATGTATGTTTCATTTCAATGTGTATGGAAAGCACATTATTAAATTGGAAACAAAACAAAGAACATTGTGTTAGTGCAACACTGACAAATCATACACCTACCCTTCAGATATTATGGGGGTTAGTATCATACACAATATTTGAGGGGTGAGTGTAGTATTTTTCAGCGCTGAACTCACACTTTATGTTTAAAGGGACACTATAGTCAGCAGAACAGCAACAGCTTATTATATTTGTTCTGGTGAATCACTCCCTTCAGTCTTTTTGCAGTAAACTGTCCTCTCATGGTTTTCCTCTCATGGCTCATTCAGTGTCTCCTTTTCTAATGATACCTCCTCCCCTTGCCCTGTCTCGGTTGGAGTTCCCCAAGGCTCCGTCCTTGGTCCCCTTCTATTTTCTCTTTATACTGCCTCTCTTGGCAAACTTATTACCTCTTTTGGATTTCACTACCACCTGTACGCTGATGACACCCAGCTATATCTCTCCTCCCCGGACCTCTCCCCTGCCGTCCTGCAACGTGTCACTGCTTGCCTTTCTTCCATCTCTGACTGGATGTCATCCCGCTTTCTGAAACTCAATCTCTCAAAAACTGAGCTCCTTGTCTTTCCTCCTCCTAATACTGATCCTCCTCTTTCGCTCTCCCTCCAAGTTTGTGGTACCAACATCAGTCCATCCTTGCAAGCGCGCTGTCTTGGCGTCATACTTGACTCTGGTCTCACCTTTGAGCCTCACATCCAGCATGTTGCCAAATCCTGTAGATTCCATCTTAAAAACATAGTCCGCATCCGCCCCTTTCTTGCACCAAATACTACCAAGGAGCTTGTCCATGCTCTAGTAATTTTCCGCATGGATTATTGTAACCCTCTCCTGATTGGTCTTCCCAATAGCCGTACTGCACCTTTACAGTCCGTAATGAATGCTGCTGCTAGATTGATTTTCCTCTCTAGTCGTTTCTCTCACACCTCACCCCTCTGCCAGTCCTTACATTGGCTTCCTGTATGCTATAGGAGTCAATTCAAGGTACTAACTCACACCTATAAAGCACTGAACAACTCTAGCCCCTCTTATATCTCCTCACAGATCCATAGGTATGTCCCTTCTCGGTCTCTCCGTTCTGCCCGTGACCACCTCCTGTCCGTTGTCCGCACTCGTACGGCCAACTTGCGCTTGCAGGACTTCTCACGGGCGGCTCCCTTCCTATGGAATAGCCTGCCTACCGCCATCAGACTCTCCCCTAGTCTTGCATCTTTTAAGAAGTGCCTTAAAACCCATCTCTTTAGGAAAGCTTATGGCCTCCAAGACTAACCCTTACCTCACATACCTGTCTCTTGCCCTCTCCTAAAGGGCAGCCCACCTTATTTGATTGTAAATTCCTGTCCTAATGTGTTTTACACCCCACCTCCTATAGAATGTAAGCTCGTTTGTTCCTGTAAGTTTATTTGTAATTGTCCTATTTATAGTTAAATCCCCCTCTCGTAATATTGTAAAGCGCTATGGAATCTGTTGGCGCTATATAAATGGCAATAATAAATAATAATAAATAATAAACACTGCCTTTTTAGCAAAAAATCTGTGTTTATGTTACAGCCTAGGGATACTTCCACTGGCCCCTCTTCAGATGGCTGGTAGAGGTGCTTCCTGGGGCAGTGCTGCACAGTGAGCAGCACTGCCATTCAGCGCCTTCATCCTCTGCAAGCAGACACTGAACTTTCCTCATAGAGATGCATTAATCCAATTCATCTCCATGAAGAGATGATGATTGGCCAGGGTTGTGTTTGACGGGTGATGGCTCTGCCCCTGATATGCCTCCTTAGCAAAGTCAATCAAATGTTTTTCTTTGGGAAAGCATTGTAATTGGCTCAGACCACAACTTCTGATGATGTCAGCAGACAGCAGGCAAGTCAGAGGCAGACAGGGGCAGAGACAGCAGCTGCAGACTTTTATAAAAGTAAGATTTTACTATACTTAGAGAGTCAAGGAGGGGGCCAGGGGGATGGATGGTGGTTTTAACACTAGAGGGTCAGGAATACTTGTTTGTGTTCCTGACCCTATAGTGTTCCTTTAATTTGGTGTCCATTACCTGGACATTGAGTGTAAGTTTTCTGTTTTTTGGGTCTAAGGGTTGTTTTCAGTGTCTATCTGCCACAATTTTATTTAAGTGCCTTTTTAGTCACACTTGTTCCTTAAATATTTTTATACTTTTTCTATTTGTTTAGAGATTGTTACAGGTTTATTTCAGATATAGTTCTTTTTAGAAATTGTGGAAGAACAGACATTACCTGATAGGGTCTTCCATTGTTGCTGAACTCTGTATGAGAAAAAATTGTTGAGTCAATTCCTTGATATTACAAGTAACAATTAGTAAAGTGCTCAAAGTAGACTGAAGGCTGTAAGGTCTTTGCAGAGCATGCTGCTAACATAGCATGTTTATCCAACCCCTTAGTCCCTGTCAGGATTATATTGATCTAGCACGCACAATAGTTTCACACCCTAGAACTAAGGGTAACGTCTTACCGGACCTTAGAGTGGCCAGACTTAACGTACCCAAGAATAAGGTCAGGGACACAGAATGAGACACCGCGATAAGGTAAAACCAAAAGTCAAGAATACCAGAAATTAGGGATGTCAAAATGAAACCAAAGTCAAAAACCAGAAAAACACGATCAAGAACACACTCTCGGATAACCAGCTAGTGGAAACCACGACAGGACACTGACCAAAGGGTAATTTGGATTTAAATAACCTTCTTGAGGCTGTAATTTGTTGTCTCTGGCCTCTGACCCCAAAATGACGTGACATTGCACGCACGTTGGCGCCATCTTTGATATGGGCGAAGGTGAGTCTCATATTAAAACTGGAACCGCAGTGGACCGCGTCTCTAAGAACTTCGTACTTGCTGGGGACTGGAGGCAGCGGTTTGCCGCAACCAAGGTAAGTATACAATATCTCTGTCGGTGTGGCCACTTAGTTTATGTGAAGCCACGGCGGCAGAAGAAAGGGGAGCCATGACAGTACCCCCCCACTTGAAGACAGCCCACCGGGCAGGCAGGACTAGGTTTGAGAGGGAATTTGGCATGGTAAGAATGGATTTTGCGGCTAGCATGTATATCAGAAGCAGGAACCCAAAAATGATCGGCCGGACCATAACCCTTCTGTTACAGAGATCTCCTTTGTTGGACACATACAGATATTTTGTTTTAATCCTTTTCGTAACTTTGTTTTCACTACGAACTTTACTTGCCAGCCGTTCGTATATCGACCACCCGGCCCTTGGTGTGTGCCGCCAATTAACCTCTTTGACCTCGGATCTACCGAATGAATACACGAACCATCGACCACCTCCATGCAGACGTGTGCCAACAATTAACTGCCGTGAGGTTGCGGTCTGAGGTTAACCTCCACTTAATTGCTTGCCATCAGGGTGGCCCCGGTTCGCATACTATGGCCCGAACGGACTACCGACCAACGCACGAACTATCTACCAAACGACGGCCACCTAGACCCTTTCATGTGCCGCCAATTATCTTGTGGTTCTTGTGGTTAACCACAAGTGAAGTACCTGAGCCATGGTGGTCGCCGTTCGTATGTGGAACACGAGGCGGCGGCCATCTTTGTTTCAATGTTAAGATGTATATCTATTCATGTACAAGGCTTGAATTCACGATGGAAGAAGCAAATGGTTTATGACACTCTAGTAACTAATTTAATACAAATAGAAAAAGTATGGAACCGTAGGTCCCTAGTGGAAGAGTCAGTCAGAGATCCTTAACTTTAATAATCCTAATAGTATAGGCGATAAAATAGACAGGAACATGGAGACCAGGGTAGAAAGGGTGAGTGTGACTGGATACACACAGACCCTGATGATTCCTTAACAGAGAAATATGTTAGATCCTAAAGATAAATTAAACTTAAGTTAGGTAACATTAAAAAGCTGTGAGGAAGTTTAAACTAGGTGGAGAGACCAGTAGGTAAATAGGAGAGAAGTGGGAAGAAGTCCTCCAAGCCAGAGGTGTAAAGCCTCCCTCCAATGTCTAATCCCCTGGGGGTCCACTCACTAAGAGAGGATCCTGTAACTGAGTACCTCGGCACTGTGACTGTCACAAGTGCCTACCTATTACCCTGCTCCCTTCCTGTCTAAGTAGCAAAGAAAACAATTAAATTAAATTAAATCCAATCCATATCGTGCTACCTAAATGTGCAACTGAAAAAGAAAATAAATAAAATAAAACTCGACGCGCGTTTCGGCGTGCTAACACGCCGTCGTCAGGAGTGATTCACTGCAGTGTAACTTTGTTCCTTTTATATGCGTTGTAACAGTCATAGTTCTCAGGTGTGTGGTCCGCGCGTATACACCCCGTCACTCTACCCGCCTACTGATTGGTCCGGTCCGGACCATGTGACCGGGAGACGAACCAATGGGTGGAGTGGGGGCCACGTGGGGAGTCCGTCAGATGGAATGGGGGCGGTATAGGTGCGTCACCGAGTGACGATACCGCAATCCTCCCACTCGATAGGACGGCGCCTGTGTAGAGGGAGTATGTGTGAAGGGAGAAGGGGGAGGAGGGATTCATTCAAGAAACTCACTGGACAGATTTAATGTTACAAAATTGGGGCGGTACAAAATATAAACATTTTTATCAAGCATCTCTTAGTAATGAAAAAAGATGTGGTGTTGCGATAATAATTTACTCTAATTTAAAGCCTGAGTTGCTATACCAAGATAGTGATCCGTTGGGTAGATTTTTAATAATGATTTGTAATATAGAAGAAAAAATATACACCATGGTTAATATTTATCTACCTAATGTTAACCCGACTTCTTTATTTGCTAAAATTATGAAGAGAGTAGATACAATTGTTAAGGGTAACTTGATAAACATGGCCGATTTAACTGTGTTCCCGACCCCATAAAGGACAAACGAACACATATTCAATTGAAATCGGAAAATGAAGTAATTAAACAATCTAAGAAATTAATGAATATATTCAACCTAAATAGCTTATATGATACCTGGCGGATTATGCATCCCGATGTTAGTGATTTCACACATTTGTCAAAGGTACACAATTCTTATTCAAGTATTGATTATGTTTAGTTTAGGCCAATACATTAAGTAATATTAACCCCTTAAGACCGCAGCCAAATGTACAAGTTGTGATCCAAAAAAAACGTAAACAAAACCTGGCATTTGCGCTACATGTCTGTCCAACCGTAATTCACCTCTTTCATATTAAATGCACCCACACTTATTATATATCATTTTATTCAGGGGAAACAGGGCTTTCGTTTAACATCAAATATTTGGGTATGGAACATAATTTAATATGAAAAAAATATTACAAAAATGTGAGAAAATAAGATTTCTTTTAATTTTTTTAGTTCTACGTGACATTCTAACTGTGAATGTCATAATACTGTTTGCTTTTACTGCAATACAATACACATATTTGTATTCAGTGATGTCTCACGTGTAAAACAGTACCCCCTATGTACAGGTTTTATGGTGTTTTGGGAAGTTACAGGGTCAAATATAGCATGTTACATATTTCATTTTTTTCACATTGAAATTCGCCAGATTGGTTACGTTGCCTTTGAGACCATATGGTAGCCCAGAAATAAGAATTACCCCCATGATGGCATACCATTTGCAAAAGTAGACAACCCAAGGTATTGCAAATGGAGTATGTCCAGTCTTTTTTAGTAGCCACTTGGTCACAAACACTGGCCAAAGTTAGTGTTAATATTTGAAAATGCAAAAAACTAATTTGAACGCAAATTTTGGCCAGTGTTTGTGACTAAGTGGCTACTAAAAAAAAAAAAAAACATACCCTATTTGCAATACCCTGGGTTGTCTACTATTGCAAATGGTATGCCATCATGGAGATAATTTTCATTCCTGGGCTACCATACGGTCTCAAAGGCAACCTGGCGAATTTTAATGTGAAAAAACTGAAACGCAAATCTTATATTTGACTCAGTAACTTTTGAAAACACCATAAAACCTGTACATGGGGGGTACTGTTATACTCAGGAGACTTCACTGAACACAAATATTAGTGTTTCAAAACAGTAAAACGTACCACAACAATTATATCGTCAGTGTAAGTGCCATTTGTGTGTGAAAAATGCAAAAAATGTCACTGTCACTGACGATATCGTCGTTGTAATATATTTTACTGTTTTGAAACACTAATATTTGTGTTCAGCGAAGTCTTCCGAGTAAAACAGTACCCCCCATGTGCAGGTTTTATGGTGTCTTGGAAAGTTACAGGCTTAAATATAGTGCTAGCAAATTAAATTCCCTATAGTTTTAGCATGGGTTGTCAGGCAGGTCCCGCTAATTGTAATTAATAAAATGACCTAATTATGTAAAATTATTACATAAATATATGCGTAGAATTATTATATATATATAGGTGTGTGTGTGTATATATATATATATATGTGTGTGTGTGTGTGCATATATATGTATATAATTTTTTTTATTTTTATTTATATATAGGTATATATTTAGTGATATATACATATATACTTATGTATATAGATATATATATTTCGTTCTACATGTATTTTAATATCAATATATATATATATATATATATATTAATTTTAAAATACAGTTAGAACGAAATTCCGCATGTTTATATATTTTTTTATCTATTTACTTTGTATTTTTTTATTTTATTTTTTAACGTATTTATATATTTATTTATTTTTATTATATATAAATATATATATAATAAAATATATATTTAATCAATATCATTGTACGTGTATTTTGATATTAATATATATATATATAATTATGTATATATAAATATTAAAATACATGTAGACCGTGTATGTATATTTATGTGTATATGTGTATATATATACTTAGATCATATATATAATAAATATATATATGATCTAAGTATATATAATCTTATTTTTACACTGTGTTAACTGATTTTATTTGAATTTCAGACAGCAGGGGGAGTACCTGTCATTCCAGGCACTCCCCCTGCTGGCACTGCCTTGGACGGCTATGCCGTCCATGTGATCGCGGGGTCCTCGCAAGGACCTCGCGATCACATGGCCCTGGGGGGCCGAAGAGGACGGAGGGGGACTCCCTGGGCTCCCAGGTAAGTCCCCCATACCGCGATTGCCGGCGTGGGATCGCCGGCGACCGGGTAAGTACATAAGACCGCAGGACGTTCTATGCCGCCCTGCGGATTTTAGAGCCATCTAAATAAGGACGGCATAGAACGTCCTGCGGTCTTAAGGGGTTAATAAAATTCAAATAATCGACAATACTTGGACAGATCACAGTCTTTTATTGATAGAATTAGGAAAGCCCGCTCCAAGAGGTTTCAGTATTTGGAGAATAGATGACTCTCTCTTTAAATTAAGACAATCCCAAGAGACTATTATTAACATATCTCTTTTTTTGGGCTAGAAAACTCAAATCCTGAAATATTGGACTCTACATTATGGGCCACTTACAAAACAGTAATATGAGGCTATTTAATTAAAAAGGAAAAACAATAAAAAAAAAATAAGAGATACAAATCTGACTAATAGATATATTCAATTTTATAAAGTGTCCAAATTAAATAAATCACAACCTACTGAAGAGAAAAAACGGGTCGCAAGAGTATTCTGAGAACGGACAGCAGCTGAAATAGCCTGCCCTTCGGTGGGTCCCCGCTCAGAACTCGAGCTGGTTTTAGCTCATCTTGTGCCATTACAGAGAGAACATATCTGAAGCATATCAGACTGGTCCCACCCATACGGGCAGTCCAGATCCGAAATGCCAGCAAGTTCTCTCTGCACGAGAGATACAGCAACCCCAGACGATTGTTTCAACCTTGTTAGGCATCATCAGTGAGGCATAGCTGATATCTCTCTAGGCACCGTGAGCAAGGGGTCCACGTCTGGATTACCCTTTAAACTTATGGAGAGAAAAAACGGGTCGCAAGAGTATTCTGAGAACGGACAGCAGCTGAAATAGCCTGCCCTTCGGTGGGTCCCCGCTCAGAACTCAAGCTGGTTTTAGCTCATCTTGTGCCATTACAGAGAGAACATATCTGAAGCATATCAGACTGGTCCCACCCATACGGGCAGTCCAGATCCGAAATGCCAGCAAGTTCTCTCTGCACGAGAGATACAGCAACCCCAGACGATTGTTTCAACCTTGTTAGGCATCATCAGTGAGGCATAGCTGATATCTCTCTAGGCACCGTGAGCAAGGGGTCCACGTCTGGATTACCCTTTAAACTTATGGAGAGAAAAAACGGGTCGCAAGAGTATTCTGAGAACGGACAGCAGCTGAAATAGCCTGCCCTTCGGTGGGTCCCCGCTCAGAACTCAAGCTGGTTTTAGCTCATCTTGTGCCATTACAGAGAGAACATATGCCTCACTGATGATGCCTTACAAGGCTGAAACGATCGTCTGGGGTTGCTGTGTCTCTCGTGCAGAGGGAACTTGCTGGCATTTCGGATCTGGACTGCCCGTATGGGTGGGACCAGTCTGATATGTTTCAGAGAAGTTCTCTCTGTAATGGCACAAGATGAGCAAAAAACAGCTTGAGAACTGAGCGGTGACCGACCGAAGGGCAGGCTATTTCAGTTGCTGCCCGTTCTCAGTATTCTCTTGCGACCCATTTTTTCTCTCCACAAGTTTAAGGGATAATCCAGACGTGGACCCCTTGCTCACGGTGCCTAGGGAGATATCAGCTATGCCTCACTGATGATGCCTTACAAGGCTGAAACGATCGTCTGGGGTTGCTGTGTCTCTCGTGCAGAGGGAACTTGCTGGCATTTCGGATCTGGACTGCCCGTATGGGTGGGACCAGTCTGATATGTTTCAGAGAAGTTCTCTCTGTAATGGCACAAGATGAGCAAAAAACAGCTTGAGAACTGAGCGGTGACCGACCGAAGGGCAGGCTATTTCAGTTGCTGCCCGTTCTCAGTATTCTCTTGCGACCCATTTTTTCAAATCACAACCTACTATTCAATTAAAGAAGGAGCTTTCAGATCTAGAAAAAAAAATCAATATAAAGACTGAAGAAAAGGCGAATAAAATCATAAACAAACTAAGGTTAAACACTTATTATCAGGGCAATAGAGCTAACAAAAATCTAACAAAAAAACTACAGAAATACAACATGGTTAACAGAGTAAATAAATTGTTGGATAAAGATGTTATATATTCTTCCCCAGATAAAACAGGTAAAATGTTCAATACATTCTACAGTAAGCTATATAACCTTGGTGTAAGTCCTGACGCAGTAGAAATAGATAATTATCTATCTGACATACAAATCCTTAAATTATCTACCCTCGATCTTAATTTGTTAAATTATGAGTTCACTTCTGCTGAAGTCGAGAGAGAGATATATAGATTGGAACCATTTAGAACCCCTGGTCCGGATGGATACAGTAATTACTTTTACAAAATTATAAAAAAAGAAATAGCTATTCCTTTAACGGCTCTTTTCAATGAAATGGCCAAAAAAGCTAAAACTCTGAAGGAATTATTACAGGCTAATCTCTTACCAATATTAAAGCCCAATAAAGATGCTAAGGACGTTGGTAATTATAGACCAATATAATTAATAAATATAGATATGAAAATATATGCAGCAATTATAGCTTCTAGACTGAAATTGATTATCGAGAAAATTATTCACCTGGATCAGTTGGGTTTTATACCGGGCAGATCTCCCAAAGTTGTACCAGAAGAATTCTGAATATACTGGAAGGATCGGAGCGTCGAGGGACTCCAATGCTGACCCTGTCATTGGATGCAGAGAAAGCCTTTGACATGGTCAGCTGGAGTTTCCTTGATGCTATTTTAGTTTCCTAGTTTTGTTGGATGGATTCACGGTGCCATTATGGCTCTCTATTCTGAACCAATGGCAAGAACAATTGGGTAAATATAGTATCAAACTGGTTTGATTTCCAAAATGGAACAAGACAGAGCTGTCCATTATCACCTCTTCTTTATGTACTGTCGTTGGAACCATTAGCCATTAAGATCAGAATTAATAAAAGATAAAATTATTTTTAACTAATAAATTAGAAGTTATGATATCGTTATATGCGGATGATATCGTACTTTCTTTAACATCCCCTGACACTTCCTTACCTCAAGTTTTACGAGAAATAAATAAATATAGTGAAGTTTCAAACTTCAAACTGAACATATCCAAATCTTTTGCATTAACTGATATGGCTCATGATCTTTATTTTAAAAATAAATATAATTTTACTTGGTCAAATGATAACTTCAATTACTTGGGGGTAATGATCCAGATAAAGATTGTGAATACAATGGAAATAAATGTTCTAAATCTTTTAAAATATACTAATTTAAAGCTTAAAGAATGACGAACTTTGGAATCTTCTTGGTCTGTTAGGATCAATATAATTAAATGCATGTATCATTCCTAAATAGTCCTATTTGTTTAGAATGTTGACCCTTCAGATGCCAGCCATTTGGTTAGCTATGACCCAATCCAGTTTTCAATTGTTTATTGGGAAAGGTAAAAAACCAAGGATAAGTTTGAAAATACTCACAAAAATAGTCAAAATAGTCAAATTTCCCGATATTAAAAAAATGTATTTCTCTAATATTATTGGTCATGTCTATAAATTACAAGTTGAGTCCTATAAAAAGGATATGTGGTATGTTATTGAATCAGAGGCAGTTGGACGAGACAGATTGGAAATATTTTTATGGTTAAACAGTAATAACAGAAATCACTGAGCAGCCAATTTAAGCAATCTCTCAGAACAAAAAACACCATATATTATTGATAAGTGGAAAAAGGATTAAAGTTTAGATATAACCGATTATGAATGATGTTATATTTTGAGAAACATAAAAAAGAACATACACTGCTTAAACTTGATAGAGTGCTAATACAAAATAATGTATAAAGGGTATTTAACTCAGCATAAGCTCTCAAAAATGTATCCTGACCAAACTCCACATTGTTGGCGACGCGGAGGCTTGGATGACTCTTTTTTACATATATGGTGGTACTGTAAATTGGTAAACTCATTATGGTACTGGACCTATGATTTACTTTAAAAATATTTCCATTTAGATTTAAAAAAATTAGATTTAAAAAAATTAGATTTAAAAAAAGAACCAGGGTTTGCCTTACTGCTAGAGATGTCGCGAACATAAAATTTTCCATTCACGAATGGCGAACGCGAATTTCAGCAAATGTTCCCGAACGGGCGAACCGTGCGAACCGCAATAGACTTCAATAGGCAGGCCAATTTTAAAACCCACAGGGACTCTTTCTGGCCACAATAGTGATGGAAAAGTTGTTTCAAGGGGACTAACACCTGGACTGTGGCATGCCGGAGGGGGATCCATGGCAAAACTCCCATGGAAAATTACATAGTTGATGCAGAGTCTGGTTTTAATCCTTAAAGGGCATAAACCACCTAACAATCCTAAATTGTTTGCAATAACGTGCTTTAAAACATCAGGTATGATGTTGTATCGATCAGGTAGTGTAAGGGTTACGCCCGCTTCACAGTGACAGACCAAACTCCCCATGTAACGCACCGCAAACAACTGCAAACAGTCCATTTGCACAACCGCAAACTCCCCATTTGCACAAGGTGGGATACCAAGCTAGCCATATCCCGTTCCTTGTCCTCACTGATGTTATTGAAGGTCTCTTCCTCCACCCAGCTACGTACAAAACCAAGGGTCCCCAAAAAGGTGACAACAAGCCCCCTGGGACGCCTGCTGTGTTTGGTCTTCCACCTCCTCAAAGCCACCTTGCTCCTCTGACTCCTCTTCTTCAGACTCCTCTCTCTGCGTTGCCTCTCTCTGTGTTATTATAAGGTGTGTTAAGTAGTACTATTCCTATCCGTTTAATCCCTGTTACGTCCCCTATCAGGGGACGTGTATATGGCATCGCTTTTAGGAACCGGGAGATGGAAAAAGATGCTTGGTTGGTCCTCCTACTTCAAATTTGGAGCACTGCGCATGTAATCTAATGTGCCACCAGATAGGAGTGGTGTGTTAAGTAGTACTATTCTTATCCGTTTCATACCTGTTACGTCCCCCTCATCAGGCCTTTTTTAGTCGAATGTATCGCCCACTGTCAGTCCCTTCAGGATCAATCCCTCATTCAACTTAATAAAGGTGAGGTAATCTAGACTTTTTTGACCTAGGCGACTTCTCTTCTCAGTGACAATACCTCCTGCTGCACTGAGGGTCCTTTCTGACAGGACACTTAAAGCGGGGCAGGCCAGAACTTCTATCGCAAATTGGGATAGCTCAGGCCACAGGTCAAGCCTCCACACCCAGTAGTCAAGGGGTTCATCGCTCCTCAGAGTGTCGATATCTGCAATTAAGGCGAGGTAGTCTGCTACCTGTCGGTCGAGTCGTTCTCTGAGGGTGGACCCCAAAGGGCTGTGGCGATGCGTAGGACTTAAAAAGCTCTGCATGTCTACCATCAACAACACATCTGTAAAGCATCCTGTCCTTGCTGGTGTGGTCATGGGAGGAGGAGGATTACTTTCAACTCTTCCCCTGTTAGATTCCCTTTGTGCTGTGACATCACCCTTATGCGCTGGGAAAAGCATACTTTTTAATTTATTTTTAATTTTTTAATTGATTTAGAACTGCTGCATCCTTTACGACTTGCTGTAATTCGGTAACATTTCAGGCACTTTCTGCTTATACCAGGGGTCTAGTAGTGTAGACACCCAGTACAGGTCTTTCTCCTTCAGTCTTTTCATACGAGGGTCCCTCAACAGGCACGGCAGCATGAAAGACCCCATTTGCACAAGGTTGGATGCTGAGCTACTCATGTCCCGTTCCTCGTCCTCGGTGATCTCACTGAAGGTATGTTCTTCCCCCTAGCCACGTACAACACCACGGGTACCAGATGGGTGACAACAAGCACCCTGGGATGCCTGTTGTGGTTGGTCTTCCTCCTCTGACTCCTCTTCCTCACAATCCTCTTCCAGCATTGCCGCAGGTCCAGCAAGCGATGCTGATAAGGCTGTTTCTGGTGGTGATGGTGACCACAACTCTTCCTCTTCACACTCATCTACGGCCTGATCCACCACTCTTCGCAGGGCACGCCCCAGGAAGAAAACAAATGGTATGATGTCGCTGATGATGTCTTGTCAGCAACTGACTAGGTTTGTCACCTCCTCAAAAGGACGCATGAGCGTCTAGTAACGTGGCAAAAAAATTCCCAGCTCCGCAGAAGCTGTCCTAGCACCCCGGTCATACATATAGTCGTTTTATAGTCGATTTTTCTTTTTGGAGCAAGCGATCGAACATTAGGAGTGTTAAATTCCAACGTATCGGGCTGTCGCAAATCAAGCGCCTCACTGGCATGTTTCGCCGCTAGATATCTGAAAAGTGCGCCATGGCCGTCTAGGAACGCCTGAAATGGCCACACACCTTCCTGGCCTGCTTCAGGACGTCCTGTAAGCCTGGGTACTTATGCACAAAGCGTTGTACGATCAGATTACACACATGTGCCATGCACGGCACATGTCAATTTGCCCAAATTCAATGCCGCCAATAAATTTCTTCCGTTGTCACAAACCACTTTGCCGATCTCCAGTTGGTGCGGAGTCAGCCACTGATCCACCTGTGCTTTCAAGGCGGACAGGAGTGCTGGTCCAGTGTGACTCTCTGCTTTCAGGCAAGTCAACCCCAAGACGGCGTGACACTGCCGTATCCTGGATGTGGAATAGTACCTGGGGAGCTGGGGGGGTGCCGTTGATGTGGAGCAAGACGCAGCAGCAGAAGAGGACTCAGCCGAGGAGGTTATGGAAGAGGATGGAGTAGGAGTAAAGGAGGTGGCAGCAGGCCTGCCTGCAAGTCATGGCGGTGTCACCAACTCCTCTGCAGAGCCATGCATTCCATGCTTGGCAGCCATCAGCAGGTTTACCCAATGCGCAGTGTAGGTGATATACCTGCCCTGACCATGCTTTGCAGACCAGGTATCTGTGGTCAGATGGACCCTTGCCCCAACACTGTGTGCCAGACATGCCATTACTTCCTTTTGCACAATCAAGTACAGGCTGGGGATTGCCTTTTGTGCAAAGAAATTTCGGCCGGGTAGCTTCCACTGCGGTGTCCCAATAGCTAAAAAAATTTTTAACGCCTCAGACTCCACCAGCTTGTATGGTAAAAGCTGGCGGGCTAAGAGTTCAGACAAGCCAGCTGTCAGATGCCGGGCAAGGGGGTGACTTTGTGACATTGGCTTCTTACGCTCAAACATGTCCTTGACAGACACCTGACTGTGGGCAGATGAGCAGGAACTGCTCAAGGCGAGAGACGGAGTGGCGGATGGTTGAGAGGGGGCAAGGAGGACAGCAGTGGTTGATGTGGCTGAAGATGCTGGACCAGGAGGAGGATGGCAGCTTTGAGTTTGTGTGCTGCTTGTACTCATGTGTTGATCCCATAGGTGTTTGTGATGTGCGATCATGTGCCTTCGAAAAGCAGTTGGACCTAGGTGGGTGTTGGACTTCCCACAACTCAGTTTCTTTTGGCACAGGTTGCAAATGGCATCGCTGTTGTCAGAGGCAGACACACCAAAAAAATGCCACACTGCTGAGCTCTGCAATGACTGCATTCTGATGGTGGCAACAGCATGCATTGATTGGCGTGCTGTCTGGCTGACCCCGGGTGCCGATGCATGCTGTCTGACCAGCCAGAATGAGTGACATGCACTCTGTTAGGGCCGAATACGGTTTTTAAAGGGCCCAATCTCCCAGGGCCACTAGCTCCTTGCGACGACCTCCCCCTGCTTTCAACTCGTCTCCTTCTCCTCTCTGTCTCCCCATCTGAACTTTCCCCCTGTTCTTCTTCTCTTCTAGCGGGCACCCACGTGACATCCACGGACTCATCGTCATTATCAACCGCTTCACTTGTATCTGACAACTCAGCAAAGGAAGCAGCAGCGGGTACAACATCATCACACCATACGTCCATGTGTGTAATGCTGCCTGACTGAGACATATCCCTGTTATCTACATCCTCTGGCAATAATGGTTGTGCATCACTCATTTCTTCCAACTGATGTGTAAATAACTCCTCTGACAGATCAAGTGAAGCGGCTGTGCTGCTAGTGTTGGTGGTGGCGACAGGCGGGCGAGTGGTAACTTGAGAGGTGCCCGAAGCTAAGCAGGAGGAGGATGGTGCGTCAAGGTTCCGAGCGGAAGCTGTAGAAGATTGGGTGTCCTGTGTTAGCCAGTCAACTATGTCCTCAGAACATTTCGAGTTCAGGGTACGTGGCCTCTGAATACTGGGCATTATTCTAGGGCCAAAGGGAATAACAGCATCATGACCACAACGGCCCCTGCAGGGTGGCCTTCCTCTGCCTGTCATATTTTTTTTTCGATTAGTGGTACTATGCGTGCAAGCTACTGTGACAACAGATATGAGTGGCACTGTGCACTGGCAGAAGTTGGCAGAGTAGACGCTGCAGGCCTGACACACACGCTTTCAGACTTTCCCGTCACTTTCCCGTCATTAGAAAAAGTCCATGCATTTGCAATATAGAGAACGTAAAAATTACCAAATATGTAACGGACCGTTTCAGCAGACGAGGGGTTAAAATCCGTTTAGGCGATATGCCCCTTTCTGAGAGACAGGCACAGCTACTGCAGAACACCAAACTCCCGAACTGGATACAAAATAGCACTCCAATCTGGAACCTCACGAATAGCTGCTAGCAGACGAACAGGAAAAGCATACATCAGCTTACACTCCTGGCATTCAGTCTCCAACAGCATACATTGAATCCCCCCAATAAGGAGACAAGGCTCCGTGTTGAGGGTCAAACAGTGGTCTGAGGTGCTGGCACACCCAGCCTGTTTTTTATTAGTCTTTTCAAATACAGGACCGCCTACAGGGAGGTATAAAACAACCAATCACATATCCGTTACATCCCACATATTCCTTCCCCTTATCCTGAGAGGAAACTCCATTAAATATACACTTAAACATACTTTATACCCAACTTTCATAACTCTAAAACCATACATCACATTCACATAAAAATTACATATTCACAATCAATCCATTCAGGGGAACAACATATTAAAACATGGCATGAATCAGACCAGGGGTTCAAAAGTGAGTAAAATATCTTTTGGGCCCTGGCTGGCACATGGCTATCTGGCTCAGACCGGTTTTACAGAGCCCTCTTTCCTGGAGACAATGGGAAAATAATCCAATTATATCCAGGGATAGAGGCAGACTACATTGAGCACATGGTTGCAAAAAGACATAAAATACAATACAATACACAAGGTTACATTTACTACATAAAATAGACATGCAACATATCCCCAGATAGCTTAGGTCTGAGCACATATTATTGAATGGCGCTCAGACCACACACATACAGTTCAATTTCCATGGAGCTAAAGTCTTTCCCATAGTCTTTCATTATATGAATGGGCTCCATGGCATAGCTATCTGGGGTATCACCGCTCACACAGGGCAAGTACCGAATGACCCCACTGTATTTAAAGGGCCAGAATGAGTGCAGCAGGCGGGCAACCAGGCTTCTCCAATGCAATGTGGCGAGATTGCTCTCGTCACACCCACACAAGCAAAAGAGGGAAGAAAAAGGAAAACATATCATAATAAATAATATTTAAACAACTTTGTCCCACATAATATAGTGTTAAATGAGTTAAAGCATAATACAATATAAAATATTAAAAGGTATAATTTCCTAAATTAAAATTTAAAATATATAAGAAAAAAATATATATATATATATATATAAAATTGTAGATTATGCTAACGTAGTGTACAGATAATCTTAATTTTAATAATGACAGGAGGCGAGTATTTT
Organism: Pelobates fuscus; assembly: GCF_036172605.1. Taxonomy (NCBI): domain Eukaryota; kingdom Metazoa; phylum Chordata; class Amphibia; order Anura; family Pelobatidae; genus Pelobates; species Pelobates fuscus. The sequence continues at coordinate 36,995,046 of NC_086318.1, read as the reverse complement.
GCATAAACTGTCTTTACTTTATGCCTCCAGCAGCACAAGGCAATCAATCAAAAGAAAAAGTTTTAACCAATCAGAGTCCAGCACATCTAGTATATAAGTCCCTGACAGGCTCTCCATTTCCTCTTTCTTTGATGTATCCATGCCTGGAGAAAACTTCCAATGTTGTGTTGAAGAAACTCGAACCATATAAACTTGATAACTTGCGGAATAAGCTGTGAAGCCGAACTTCTCTTTACCATACGATGTCAAGCTGAAAAACATAGAAACAAGTGAAAGGTTTTGGAATACAACTGATGTCCATATACCACATCTTCTCAAAGCCGTCCACATAAAATACTGTAACGTTTTTATTTCTTAAATAATGTAGACCTGAGCCTAGTGTGTGATACAATTGTGATCTGAGTGTGTTGTGTCGACTAGCTACCGTCATGTGAATTAAGTGTCCTTTGGTTTCGTTTTTACCTGTATCCTACAGCATGTGTCACTAGAGTAATACTTACCAGTGGACACCCTAACACCCCCAAAAGTATAGGGCGGGAGAGAAAAGAGTGGAGGGAAAATACTCGCCTCCTGTCATTATTAAAATTAAGATTATCTGTACACTACGTTGGCATAATCTACAATTTTATTACATGACAGGATGCTTTCTATTTTGCATTTTTAACGCTGTGGTAAAAACGCAAAGGACGCGTGCGAAGATTGGCGAAAATAAAATACCCTGAAGGTATTTTCCCGTGTCCAATCCGCAGTACGTAAAATATCGGTCAAAGAGGCTCCCGTCAAAAAGGCCCTAGATGCCGCTGCCCCCCTGACTGAATGGGCCCCAAAGCTAGTGTCAATTCCTGCTAACGATAGTAACCATCTTATCCGCCTGGCTAGTGTAGTTGTAGTAACTGGTTTGTGAGGTTTGGTGTACGAGATTAATAATTGTCCGGACCCCGAAGACCGAAGGGGCGCCGTAACCTCTACCTATCTGAGCAGGTTATCGACGACACAAAGACGAGGAACCATCGGAAAAAAAGGATAGGACACGGATTTGAGTCCGTCTTCATCCTGCGTGAAATCAAAACGTAACCCCGATGGGGGTTATAGAGAACCCGTCTACGTCGAATGCCCGAACATCCGAACCTGACGGAATGATACTAAACATAACAACAAAGTGAGCTTGGTGGTCAATTGTCGACAGGGCCGTGTTATCCGGCCAGTCCCGGATGAAACGAATAACCATGTCTACGTCCCATAAACGTTGGTACTTCGGAGCTGGTGGCCTGGCTAATTTAATGCCCAGTAATAGTCTGCACACTAATGCTTCTTGGCCCACTGGGGTACCGTTGATATGGATGTTCGCTGCCGAGATAGCGGAGCGAGTAACATTAATAGATCGGTACGATTTTCCATTGGAGAATAGATATGAAAGGAAATTTAGTATGGCTGAGACAGGTGCCAGACACCAGTGGTCCCATACATTCCATGCTGCCATGTAGCTACGTCTTGTACCCGGTGCCCATGAGTCCCATATGAGGTCTTTAGTCGTTTGCGATAGATCTGGGACTGCCTAGGATCCCCTGAAGGAGTCCAGACTACCAATTCTAGACGGTCCTGCACTATTAATGGGTGAGGTTCCGCACTTGGGTTCGTGAGAATCGTTGGAAAAGTTGGTAGAACTAGTGGATGGTCCTGTGACAATGCCAGTAGGTCCGGGAACAACGCTTGGCTTCTCCACAGTGGTGCTACTGATATCAATGATGTTTTGGACATCCGTATTTTGTGTAGTTCCCTTGCCAACATCGAAAAAGGTGGGAAAGCGTATGCTCCAACCGATGGCCAGTGTTGTAGGAATGTGTCTACCGCCTCGCTCTTCGGGTCCGGTAGCCAGCTGTAATACCTTGGCAGTTGCGCATTCGTGCGTGATGCGAAAAGGTCTATGTGTAGCGGTCTCCTGAGTGTTCTCACCATGTTGAAGATCGTTGAATTCAGTTGCCAATCGCTGTTGTCCCGCCAATTACGTGAAAACCAGTCCGCAGTGAGATTGTTGAGACCCGGTAAGTACTCCGCTCTGATCGTTATATTGCGTGGAAGACAAAAAACGATATATGTCCTTGGTAGCCTCTATCAAGGCCCGTGACCTGGCTCCCCCCAGGTGATTCACGTACTGGATCGCCGATATATTATCCATACGTAGAAGTATGCAACAATCGGACATGTTCTTGGCTAGGCTGCGGATAGCAAAGGAACCGGCTATCAGTTCCAGGCAATTGATGTGAAGTTGTTTTTCTTCTTCCGACCATGGTCCCTTCGCAGGAAACGTCTTATCTCCTTCCGAATGTTCGCAATCTTCGACTTGGGAAGGTGCAGCGTGCATGACACTGAATCTATCTCGAATCCGAGAAATTGAACAGTTCTTGATGGGGAAAGTGACGATTTCTCTTTGTTCACTATGAAGCCTAAAGATTCCAGAAAGTGCACTACAGATTTCGTCTGAGATCGAAGTCTGGATTCGCTCTCGCAGAATATCAGAATGTCGTCTAGGTAAATTAGACAGCGAGTACCCAATGTCCGTAAATGTGCCACTGCCGGCTTGAGTAATTTTGTGAAGCACCAAGGTGCGGAACTGAGTCCGAACGGGAGACACGTGAATTGACATGTGCGACCTCTCCAGTGGAAGCGAAGGAATGGCTGACTGGACTGGGCTATCGGGACCGACAGGCGCCTTTTAAATCCAAGCGGGTGAACCAGTCGCGAACCAGTAATAGGTCTCTGAGGAGATGAATGCCCTCCATTTTGAAGTGTCTTGCAGGTTGATGACGGGTCGGTAGTCCCCCGTCTTTTTCAGGACAACAATTATATTGCTGATGAATCCCGCGTCATCCGGAGCGAATTCGACCGCCCCTCGAATCTCTTCGTCTATGAGTTGGTTTCTGGGGCCTGTCGGCCAGAAGCGGCTGGTGGCTCGGCCCCGTTGGCGACCAGCCCTGCCAAAAACCCCTCTGTATATCGTGGGCTTACGGAAAACTTGTTTGATCGAAGTTTGCGCTTTGCTTAATGTAGTGAACAGATTCACATGCTTCTTCAATTCGCCAATGAATGATTCCCCAAACAATTGGCCGTTGGCTTGTGGGCCCAACTCCTTTTTTCCCAGTTCCAGAAGTTTGGAGTCCATCTTGAGCAGAGTGTCCTTGCGTCTCTCAGTGCATAGGGCTGTGTTAGTATTGCCCAACATGCAGATTGCTCGTTGAGCCCATTCCCGAATGTCGTGGGCGTCATCGGCAAGATATAAGATCTTTGCTAGTGGGCCCAGCATGTCCAAAAGCTTATCCTGTGATGCCTTGAGGCCCTTCTTGATGCCTTTGCGTGGATCACGGCCCGCTCGTGACATGAACAATACCACCGTAGAGTCAAATTCTGGGGTATGAGCAATCTTGTCCGGGAGTATGGGTCTCGGACACTCGGCCTTTAGTCTTGCGTGTACATCTTGTTCCATTGGCTGTCGTAGCCAAAAATGAATGAATTGGGCCAGGTGGTCCGGGAGACCCCAGGATGACCTTGGGTGCCGGATCGTGCGTGGGTCGAACATCGGCGTGCCCTGGGGGTCCAGGAAAGAACCCTCTTCCGATTCATCTGCACGGATGCGGGGTTTCCTCTGCCCATGACGGGTGTCCCGGTCTTCATCTGGGTCCAACCAGTCCTCCCCCTCGGACGGTGAATCCTCCACCTTCCATTCATCCATAACCTCCAGTGCGGGAGGTGGGTTATGTTCCTCCTCATCAGAGGATGACCGTGGTAGGGTAGAAGGGTCCTGGCATTCCATCTGGCAACTCCTTTTCAATGGAGCCTTGCCTTTCGATTCTCGTGGGGCTGGGCCACTACCTTTCCAATGTCTCTTGGATGAGACCAGGTCCCCAGTAGACCGTTCCAGGTCTTTAATATCAGGGTCCTCGCTTGAATTATGGGCCCATAATTTGGCTATAGCCTTCTCCATTGAGGCCGCCACCACGGAGTTGATCATCGACTGAATGTCAGGCTGTATTGGTTGAGAGGATTCGCTCATACTGATTCGGTCTGTCTGTGGGAGATAGGACAGGGTCAGTTACCGAAATACTGGGCAGTAAATGGTAATAAAATATTGTGGCTTTCCACTTATAACTGGGGTTCCCCAGTGTATATAGAATAGACCCAAACTGTTCATAGACCGGTCCTGTATGTATTGCACCGTTGGCTGTAATCATGGGCTAGTGAGGGGGTCACCCTCCGTGAGACCGGGATGAGCGGTCATAAATTAGCAGGTGAAATTCGATCAGACTGTCGTCTAATAATAATGCTCTGGGACGTGTCCCAATAATAGCCCAATGGAAAACCTATTATCGTAGGCTCCGCCTCCGTTGTGTGGAGGAATTTTTTCGGGTCACCCGAGTCGTAATGTGGAGGGTGCCGGTATTAGTATCTGCAGGAGATAAATATTGGGTCACCCCAATATTTGTTACAGCTTGCTGCAGTTCCAGCACACGCCTGGGGGTCACCCAGTGCAGGCGGGTCACCCCTTTAATAACAATAACCAGTGTGCACTCAGAGGGGTCACCTCTGGAGAGTACACTTATGCTGAAAAAATCAGAGAGTGTCTCTTTAAAAAGTATATTTAATTATTTATTAATATTTTTATTTCCACAGATTAGCTGGATATGTAGCAGTCAAATTGCTTCAGATGACTGTCCCTTTAAATGCAGTGTAACATCCAACACTTGAGGTAAGCAGAAGATATGTGTTTAAATGGTGGATGAGTGTAGTGTGAGTGAATGGCCGACCGTTTGAATGACGGTTTGCCAGTATCCAAGATGGCCGACTTGGATCTCGCGGTCTTCCGCGGGATCCAAGATGGCCGCCGTTCGCGCCAAAATGCTGAGCGGTCCGCAGTCGCGGTGTTAGCCGCGATCGCGGCCGCCAGTTAACCGAAACTACAGAAAAATACTGGTCCTCCCGGTTCCCACCTCCCCACACAGCTCCCCCCAGAGGTAACCTCTGCACCAGCGACGAGCGCGATCGCGGCAGCTACCCGCGATCGTGCAGGGAAAGTAGATCCCCAGCAAGGGAAGAGGGAGACAGGGAGAGGAGAGGCAGAGAGGGAAAAAACAGGGAGATATGCCGGTTTGAAAATAAATCAAGCTAGGGAAAGATGAAAAATTAAACTTCTAGCAACATTAATAAAACAATAGCTATGTTTCACTAAATTAGTAAATAATAACAGTAGAGAATTAATAGTAGAAAAATCAATACTCTGACCTGTGCCTTGGCTGGAGCAGCAAAGAAAGAGGAAATGGAGAGCCTGTCAGGGACTTATACAGGGAGTGCAGAATTATTAGGCAAGTTGTATTTTTGAGGATTAATTTTATTATTGAACAACAACCATGTTCTCAATGAACCCAAAAAACTAATTAATATCAAAGCTGTATATTTTTGGAAGTAGTTTTTAGTTTGTTTTTAGTTATAGCTATTTTAGGGGGATATCTGTGTGTGCAGGTGACTATTACTGTGCATAATTATTAGGCAACTTAACAAAAAACAAAAATATACCAATTTCAATTATTTATTTTTACCAGTGAAACCAATATAACATCTCAACATTCACAAATATACATTTCTGACATTCAAAAACATAACAAAAACAAATCAGTGACCAATATAGCCACCTTTCTTTGCAAGGACACTCAAAAGCCTGCCATCCATGGATTCTGTCAGTGTTTTGATCTGTTCACCATCAACATTGCGTGCAGCAGCAACCACACAGCAGCCTCCCAGACACTGTTCAGAGAGGTGTACTGTTTTCCCTCCTTGTAAATCTCACATTTGATGATGGACCACAGGTTCTCAATGGGGTTCAGATCAGGTGAACAAGGAGGCCATGTCATTAGATTTTCTTCTTTTATACCCTTTCTTGCCAGCCACGCTGTGGAGTACCTGGACGCGTGTGATGGAGCATTGTCCTGCATGAAAATCATGTTTTTCTTGAAGGATGCAGACTTCTTCCTGTACCACTGCTTGAAGAAGGTGTCTTCCAGAAACTGGCAGTAGGACTGGGAGTTGAGATTGACTCCATCCTCAACCCGAAAAGGCCCCACAAGCTCATCTTTGATGATACCAGCCCAAACCAGTACTCCACCTCCACCTTGCTGGCATCTGAGCCGGACTGGAGCTATCTGCCCTTTACCAATCCATCCATCTGGCCCATCAAGACTCACTCTCATTTTATCAGTCCATAAAACCTTAGAAAAATCAGTCTTGAGATATTTCTTGGCCCAGTCTGGACGTTTCAGCTTGTGTGTCTTGTTCAGTGGTGGTCGTCTTTTAGCCTTTCTTACCTTGGCCATGTCTCTGAGTATTGCACACCTTCTGCTTTTGGGCACTCCAGTGATGTTGCAGCTCTGAAATATGGCCAAACTGGTGGCAAGTGGCATCTTGGCAGCTGCACGCTTGACTTTTCTCAGTTCATGGGCAGTTATTTTGCGCCTTGGTTTCTCCACACGCTTCTTGCGACCCTGTTGACTATTTTGAATGAAACGCTTGGTTGTTCGATGATCACGCTTCAGAAGCTTTGCAATTTTAAGAGTGCTGCATCCCTCTGCAAGATATCTCACTATTTTTGACTTTTCTGAGCCTGTCAAGTCCTTCTTTTGACCCATTTTGCCAAAGGAAAGGAAGTTTCCTAATAATTATGCACACCTGATATAGGGTGTTGATGTCATTAGACCACACCCCTTCTCATTACAGAGATGCACATCACCTAATATGCTTAATTGGTAGTAGGCTTTCGAGCCTATACAGCTTGGAGTAAGACAACATGCATAAAGAGGATGATGTGGTCAAAATACTCATTTGCCTAATAATTCTGCACTCCCTGTATACTAGTTGTGCTGGACTCTGATTGGTTAAAACTTTTTCTTTTGATTGATTGACTTGTGCTGCTGGAGGCATAAAGTAAAGAAAGTTTGTGCAAAATAGGAAGCCTCCTGTCATGTAATAAAATGTAAAATATTTAAATTACTGCTTCTTAAAAGTAAAATAGAATAAAGTTAAATATATTTATTAATTTAAAGTTATCATTCAGACCATTTGGGACCCTGGTGTCCAGCTCGAACATCCATTTCATCTCTGCATATCCTAGAGTGTATTCTTTATCCCCACCTCTCCAGTGGGTTTTTATCATGTCAATCCCTATAAATTCTATACCTCTCGGCTCCCCGTTGTGTACTTCAGCAAAATGTTTAGATACATTATGGTTCAGGAATGTACGTTTAATGTTATATATGTGCTCTCTAATTCGGATTTTTAAATTACGAATTGTCTTGCCAATGTATTGAAAACCACATTGGCAAGTGAGTAAATAAATTATCCCTTTACTTGAACAATTAATAAATGTATTAATTTTATATTCTTTTTTGGTAACCAGTGATACAAACTGGGAAACCTTTTTTTTTTTTTTTCGTATTTGTTCTGAATGAACAACCCTGACATGTAACACAGTAATGGAAACCTTTACTTCCCTTTAAAAATTATTATTCTTATATTTTTTCTTTATCTTAAAAACTTTTTGTTAATATCTGTTTAAAATTATTCGCCCCCCTAAAAATAAATTTTGGTTTAGAGTTTAAAAAAGCAACTGTTTCTGAAACTTATTTTAATACATGCCAGTGTTTTCTGATTATCCTTTGCAAGGTTCCATTATTGGAGCTAAAATTAAAGATAAAAGGAATTGTTTTATTCTCATATTGCTTGTTTTCAAATTCTTGTTTCTTATATTTCAGAAGAGGCTGTCTCTCTATTTCTGCAATCTCATTTTCAATTGTATCGAAATCCTCTTTTATATATCCCTTTTCAATAAATTTTCTTTTTAGGATTTTTGCCTGTTTAAAATATTCCTCTCCTTCTGTACAGTTTCTTTTGAGCCTTTAAAACTGTCCTTTTGGAATGTTGGTTAACCACGACTTAAAATAGCAACTCTTTAAATCTATAAAGCTATTAATGTCAACGCTTTTAAAAAAAGTTTTACTTTTGATTGTATTATTTTCGATATAAATTAAGAGATCTAAAAAATTGACACGCTCTGCACTAATTTCATATGATAAATTAATATTATAAGAATTACAATTAAGATTAATAATAAAATTTTCTAGGGATTCTCTATTACCTTTCCAAATGATAAAAATATTGTCTATATACTTTTTGTAGAGGACCAGATTTGCCCCATATTCAGTTGTGGAGTAGATATGCTGTCCTTCCCAAAATGACATAAAAAGATTAGCATAACTAGGGGCAAATCTGGTCCCCATAGCTGTTCCTAAAATTTGAAGATAAAATGTACTTTCGAACCAAAAAAAATTATTCGTTAAAATAAAGGAAATACATTTAATTAAAAAATCAATTTGAAGGTTATCCATTTCTCCTGATTTTTCCAAGTAAAATTTAACTGCTTCACATCATTTTTCGTGTTCTATAATTGTGTACAAACTTTTTACATCACATGTTACCATGATAAAATCTTCCTGCCATATTAGGTTTAAAAGGAACTCCTCGCCTGAACACAATATAGCACCCCTGATGAAGGCTTTGTGCCGAAACGCGTAAGGTGGACCCTGAGGACATTTTGGGACGTTTCCATATTTATGGGACTTTCCTTATTTCTATAATTTGTTTTATAAAGTTTTGCTTTAACTAGTTTATATTAAAAGTTTGTGTGCAATCTTCAACCTGCGTTCCTGTTTTTTTGCACCAATCCTGGGAAGATACCCATCAAGAAATTTCCTTTTCCAGTCCTTAGGATTATTTCTGTTCAAGGCGCTTAGCTTGAGCCAGCTTCCAATTGGCTCCGTGTATGTGAGTGCAATTAATCCATCTTTATTTGGTTTATTTGACGTTATTACCCTATATTATGGGGTTTTTTTCAGTTTTATCCTCAAAGTGGGTAATATTTTTCTTTATAGAGTGCTCTCACCATTTTGTTTTATTTTATCACTTGTGTTTATTTTAGTGGTTTATTGTGGCCCACTAAGGTGATTATAGCACCAGTGCCTGTTCATTATCTTTTCACCGTGTGTTTTGTATTTGGATCTATATCGACCAACCACCTCTGAGGCAAACCCCATACCGAATCCCAGAGACGGTTCGGGCAAAAATGAGGCAGGAGATCCAGGAAATCTCTGACTAGGGGTAATCAAACCATTTATGAGTCCGTGGGCTTCCCTGGTAGTGCTGGTCCTGAAGCGAGACGGAACAACGCGGTTCTGTGTAGACTACCGGAGGCTCAATGACAAGACAGTCTCATATGAGCTATTAGATAAGATGGGTCGGGGCCAGTACCCCACCACTATCGATTTGTGTAAGGGGTACTGGCAGATCCCCCTAGCAGCAGATGCTGTTCCCAAGTTGGCGTTCATCACTATATTTGGCCTGTACCAATTTAAGGTCATGCCATTTGGGATGAAGAATGCCCCGGCCACTTTCCAGCGGATGGTGGACCGCCTGTTGGATGGCCTCCAGGGTTATGCATCTGCATACTTGGACGATGTAGCCATCTACAGTGATCTAGCTAAGCCCCTCACTGACCTGACCCAAAAGAACATGGCCCGACAAGTACACTGGACCCCAGAGTGTGAGCAAGTGTTCCAAGCTCTTAAGAGATGCTTCCATGTTTGGATTGGGGGCAGTGCTGAGCCAGGTTGTGGACGATGGTGGAGAACACCCCATAGCTTACCTCAGCTAAAAACTACTACCCAGGGAGGTAAGCTATGCCACCATTGAGAAGAAATGCCTAGCGGTGGTGTGGGTAGCCCTACATCTATGGCAAACAATTCACACTACTCACAGATCACAACCCATTGGTGTGGCTTAACCGAGTCGCTGGGGACAATGCCAGGCTGTTATGCTGGAGCCTGGCCCTTAAACCATATGATTTCATTATCCACTACAGAACCGGTAAGCAAAATGGCAATGCCGAAGGGTTGTTAAGACAGACAGAACTGGAAAAATGATCTGTGAGTCCTTCTTTAGACATCCCCAAGCCAATCCGTTGGGATCAGACTGTGTATGCCGGCTTGTGGTTGAGGGGGAGCTATGTGGTGGAACCACTGCTTGTTCGGGTGCTTTCTATTTATACCCTTGCCCTTCTTCTATTGTACCTGCTCCCCGTTTGGGAGCGCTCCTACAAAATGAACTCCTTTGACTCCCGAACGGGGACCATCCCGATATCCCATTTAGAATGCTAGTAGAATGTTCAAGTAGTACTGCGAAGGTTACAATCTCCCACTTTCCTCTACGCACTCCTATTTTAAAAGCATTCAAAAAGATATGACAATATTTATTATAGAACCGAACATTATGGTTTTGGACCCCAGACCCGAACAAGGACATTTCAGTGTATGTTCAGGTTGGAGTTCGGTGTTCGGCGATTTAATGGTGCGTTTTGAAAGCCAATCAACAAGCGTTTGACTCGTGTGCCCTTAGAAGCCATCACAGCCATGCCTACTAATGGCATGGCTGTGATTGGCCAGTGCAGCATGTGACCCAGCCTCTATATATAAGCTGGAGTCACGCAGCGTTGCACGTCACATGAGCTCTTGTTAGTGTAGGGATAGGATGCTGCAGCTGTGAGAGACAGATTAGGAAAGAATTCTGGTGTTTAATCTGCAAACTACAGCGATTATTTTTGTGGGTGCTATACTACATTTTTGTACCCTGCCCTGAGCCTAGTGCCACAGAGAGTGCAGTACACTTGCAACTGCATGTGTGCCAGGCACATAACTTTAATCTAATAGGTAGAATATACTGGCGCTTTTGACAGAATCCAAATACACCTAGTAGCCGCTATATCACCAAGTGTAGCTTCCCATATACACGAAATACAAATACCAAAAAAAGAAAGGTGAAGCGCTACATACAATACTCAAATAAGTCCACACTCTTAGGGGTATTCACTTCCCAAATGATCGTAGGATGGATGGAAAATGAGACAGAATGTTCTGAAAAAGAAATTAGATCCTCATAGTGCAACTCTGTGATTCAATGTATACGTATTAAATTTGTGTATAGAACCACTCACATTCAGTTGAGCTTATAGCCAAGCTCAGGGGTACACACTTTCAGGTCCGTAAAGGCGACCTTTCCCCTTGTTCAGACTTTTCTCCTCGATATGGCTGGAGCTCAAGCGAAAAAATATATAGTATAATACCGTCTATTACCAGTGTACAATATAAAAGGAAATAGGAATAATACTCACAAGCCGAGAGCCAACTATTAGGCTCAATCTCTGCACAATGTGTAGTTAAGGACTACACTCCTTTAAGAGCAGGAACCAGTAGCCCAAAATGACTTTAAAAATATATTTATTTGGTATTATGATCTAAAATTGTAATGGCCAATTACAATATATAAGAAACAATACACTTAAAAATTACTTAGTATACAAATATACTGGGCATAAAGGTGATACTATAGTTGCAATCTCCAGGACGCGTTTCGCCAACACAATGTCGGCTTCCTCAGCTAGGTGCAACAATGTTCCAAGTGTTCCTCCTACTGTCAGGAGTCCTGCTCTTATACCTTTGTGATGAATCTTCAAACTGGCGTTCAGCTGTTTTCTGGCGCGTTCCTCTTCCCGCCTCTCCGACTGCCTCTACCTGCGTTTCAAGCCTCGTTCTCATTGCCGTTCACTTCCGCATGTGGGGGCATACCGGCGAAAAGATATTGTTTCACTGTTAACCCTGTAGGTGCCGAGAGTCGCAATCTCTCTCTTCTAATGTCCTCATATACATACATAGTGATTTAAACAGAAAAAATGCATATATAAAAAATAGGTTTAAATATATAAATCGGAAACCTCATTCCTGTATAAAGTATATACAAATAGAAAACCTAATTTCTATGATTAATAGAATATAATTAAATAAAACAATCCTAAAATAGATCCCAATATCTACACATAATAACACAAAATCCTAAAAGATGAGGGATACTAATATGCTGCTATAAAAGTGCTCTGAGGGAACTAGATCATATAAATCTCTCCCCCAAAAAAGGGGGGACAAAGATACTAAAACAGTCCTATATCAATGCTGTGTATACAAGCTATCACTCCTGTCTATGTATATAAGTAAAAGGGACTAATAGCAGCAAATAAGAATCCTAAACCAAGCATGAAATAATAAGAGGGAAGAAAACCTCTAAAAAGGCATACAGATACCCTAGCAAATATTTCAAAATCTCAAATCTAAAATCAATCTAAAAAATGGCAAATTTCAAATTCTGAATTCAAGCCGTAGGGGATAAGGGTATTGAGTTCGAAGATCCATTTCATTTCTTCCTTGCTGAGTTTTTTATTAAAATCTCCCCCCTCCAATCTTTCCCCACTCTACTTAACCCCAAGAAGTTACTACCTAGCGGTGATTGGTTGTGGTATTTTTTGTAGTGGAGAGGTACACTGTGGTTCTCTGCCCCCTTCATTATATTCCTGCTATGCTCCTCTATCCTAATATGGAGAGGTCGACTAGTTTTTCCCACATAGTTCAAGCCACAAGGGCATTGCATAACATAAATCACATTGTTCGTGTGGCATGTGATTATTTCCCTGATCTCATATTTCTGTTTTTTATTCTCAAATTGTGTAATTTTTCTTTTTTTATTACCAGTTCTTCTGCATGCCAAGCACTGGCCACAGCCGAAAAAACCTTTTTCTTGATCTAAAAAGGTGTCTTTCTTTTTTCTTTCCTTAATAAAGCTTGATGTCAAAATATTGCGGAAATTCTTCACTCCTCTATGAATGAACTTAGGTTGGGGTGGTAATATTTTCTCAAGCATTGGATCTTGGCGAAGGATAGGCCAGAATCTTTTGACAATATTCCGAATTTTAAAATTGTCTGCACTCTAATTACAAATAAAAGGTACCCCTTCCATATTCTGTTGGGTCCGGTCTTTATATTTTAAAAGATTATGCCGTTCTATCTCCTTCACTTGTACTCTTGCTTCTTCTAGTTTACAATCTTCATACCCTTTCTTTAAAAAATCCTCTTTAATCCTTATAGACTGATTATTATAGTTCTCCAAATCTGTACAGTTACGTCTGATACGCAGGAATTGCCCTCTAGGGGCATTCTCTAGCCACGGAGAAAAATGGCAACTTGCTCTTTCTATAAAACTGTTTGGCATCTACCGCCTTAAAAAAAAATTTTGTTTTAATTTTGCCATCCTCTATAAAAATGGTGAGGTCTAAAAAGGATATTTCCTTCTCGCTCCAGCTGCTAGTGAGGCTAAACCCCCATGTATTATTATTCAAAAATGCCAAAAAATCTTCCAAAAGCGGAACTCCTCCTCTCCAAATAAAGAAAATATCGTCAATGTAACGGCCATAGGTGACCAAGCCCCCCCCCCCAGCCATGCCCTTCATATATAAAATGTTGTTCCCAATATGACATAAACAGATTGGCATAGCTGGGGGCGAACTTGGTCCCCATGGCCGTTCCATTGGTCTGAAGAAAAAATTCCCCCCCATACCAGAAATAATTATTCTCTAGGATTAACTTAATCCCATCCATGATGAACTCTATTTGAGTTCCCAAAAAATCTGAATTATTCTGTAGATAGTGCTCTACTGCTCTACAACCGTACTCGTGGGGAATATTACTGTATAGCGATGCCACATCACATGTTACCAATAGGAAGTTCTCTTCCCATACACAGTTCTCCAATATGTTAAGTATCGCTATGGTATCCTTTATATATGATCTCGTTGTTTGTACCATAGGTTGGAGTTGTAGATCTATATAATGAGAAAGCCTACTGGATATGGCATCTATTCCTGCCACTATGGGTCTCCCTGGGGGGTGTGTGACGCTCTTGTGCACTTTTGGTAAAAATTAAAAAACTGGGACTTTAGGATATAGAATATTTATGTACTCAAATTCCTTTTGATTGAGTACTCCTGTATCTAACCCTCTTTTTAGAAAGGATCTAAATTTTTCTTGAATTTCTAGACTCGGATTTGTTGTCAATTTTTTATAGGTTGTTCCTTCTGTTAAGATTCTTATAGCCTCCTTATTGTAAGATTCTTTATTCATAATGACTATCCCCCCCCCCTTTGTCCGCTGGTTTAATCACTAGATCCTCATTATTCCTCAGTTCTCTAAGGGCTCTTTTCTCCTGTACATTCAGGTTATCTTGAAAATTTTCTTTGAGATCTAGTTTTTTGCACTCATTCAAGACCATGGTCTCGAACGTGACCATTTTATCCGAAATCATCTGTTTCGGGAAGAAGTGAGACTTTTTCTTCAGTTCTGTGTGCTTGAATTCATTCTCCATATAAATCTGCCTTTCTATAGGATTTTTTATAAAAAACTTTTTTAGGCAGAGATTCCTTTTAAATTTATTTAGATCTATATATAGATCAAAGGGGTTTATATGTTTGCTGGGGGCAAATTTAAGCCCTTTTCTTAGGATCTTAATCTGCTCTTTATTTATTGTCGTCTCACTTAGATTGTATATTCCTATCTTACTAATGTCTTTGAACTCTTCATCCTCTATTCTTTTTCTTTCCTGTCTCTTCTTTCTCTCTTTGACAGATTTTCCTCCTCTTTTTCGTCTTGTGGTGGATATCTTCGTTTCCTGTGGTTGGTGGGGGAATTTCTCATTACCTCTTCTTTGTATCTTTCTATAAATCGACTTCTCCAAAAATCCTGTCTCTCTTCTCTCTCTTTTAAAACTTCATACCGGTTTTGTGTTTTTAGTTCTTGGGTATGGGGTTGATATGTTCCTCTATCTATACCATACCTATATCCATCATGGTGGGGAGGCCTATAGATGGGATTTCTCTCTCTCTCGTAGGTTCCCTTACTTATTCTCTCCTCATCTCTATCCCTTCGTCCATGTCCAAAGTTTACTTCCCGTGGTCTGTAGTTGGGTCTCCATTCTCTATTGTCATATCTTCTATACGCCTCTCTTTGGGTCGGTTTATTCTCCACCACTTCTTTATAAGATCTTTGGGGTATGGGATTTCTCGTTTGTCTAGACTCGTGCTGAGTAGATAGATGTGCTCCTTCTCTTGGCTTTTGATATGTCTCTATCTCCCTACGGTTTCTATCTCTAGGTAGTCCTTGGTTTCTAGAAAAGGTTCTTACTTGTTTATGTTTGTAATCTCTTACATCCCTCAAATATTTGTTTCTTTTTATCTCCACCACTCCTTTCTCTACTCTGTCCAGATTTTCTTTAATTTCTTGTGTAATGCAGTCGAATTCTTCCTGATTTAAAGCATTGAGAATTTCATCCTGACATTTGTTAATTTCCACATCTAGCTCTCTTAGATGCTCTCTCCTTCTCCCAATAATGAGTTGCATAGTGGTGAAGGAAAAACCTTCCAACATATTATGCCATTCTTCCATAAAGCCTGCATGTTCTTGATCAAATGTGGGCAATTTAAAATAGCGTAGCCCCCTTGGGGTGATTTTATCTCCTATATATTTCTCTAGAGTTGCAATCTCCCATTTTATCTTTAATTCCTTCTGTAGGAGTTTATCTAGTTTATCGCTAGTTTTATTGGGTTCAGTTATTCTTACATTTTCTGGTTTTTCTGCCCAATTAGCAAATTCGATAGCCATCTCTCTATGTATGTTATTTCTTTTATCAAATAGAGACATTTTTTTAAATTTAAAAAGCTGCCGTGTATAAAAAGGAAAGCAAAATATGTACAAATAGGTAGAATATACTGGCGCTTTTGACAGAATCCAAATACACCTAGTAGCCGCTATATCACCAAGTGTAGCTTCCCATATACACGAAATACAAATACCAAAAAAAGAAAGGTGAAGCGCTACATACAATACTCAAATAAGTCCACACTCTTAGGGGTATTCACTTCCCAAATGATCGTAGGATGGATGGAAAATGAGACAATGTTCTGAAAAAGAAATTAGATCCTCATAGTGCAACTCTGTGATTCAATGTATACGTATTAAATTTGTGTATAGAACCACTCACATTCAGTTGAGCTTATAGCCAAGCTCAGGGGTACACACTTTCAGGTCCGTAAAGGCGACCTTTCCCCTTGTTCAGACTTTTCTCCTCGATATGGCTGGAGCTCAAGCGAAAAAATATATAGTATAATACCGTCTATTACCAGTGTACAATATAAAAGGATATAGGAATAATACTCACAAGCCGAGAGCCAACTATTAGGCTCAATCTCTGCACAATGTGTAGTTAAGGACTACACTCCTTTAAGAGCAGGAACCAGTAGCCCAAAATGACTTTAAAAATATATTTATTTGGTATTATGATCTAAAATTGTAATGGCCAATTACAATATATAAGAAACAATACACTTAAAAATTACTTAGTATACAAATATACTGGGCATAAAGGTGATACTATAGTTGCAATCTCCAGGACGCGTTTCGCCAACACAATGTCGGCTTCCTCAGCTAGGTGCAACAATGTTCCAAGTGTTCCTCCTACTGTCAGGAGTCCTGCTCTTATACCTTTGTGATGAATCTTCAAACCGGCGTTCAGCTGTTTTCTGGCGCGTTCCTCTTCCCGCCTCTCCGACTGCCTCTACCTGCGTTTCAAGCCTCGTTCTCGTTGCCGTTCACTTCCGCATGTGGGGGCATACCGGCGAAAAGATATTGTTTCACTGTTAACCCTGTAGGTGCCGAGAGTCGCAATCTCTCTCTTCTAATGTCCTCATATACATACATAGTGATTTAAACAGAAAAAATGCATATATAAAAAATAGGTTTAAATATATAAATCGGAAACCTCATTCCTGCATAAAGTATATACAAATAGAAAACCTAATTTCTATGATTAATAGAATATAATTAAATAAAACAATCCTAAAATAGATCCCAATATCTACACATAATAACACAAAATCCTAAAAGATGAGGGATACTAATATGCTGCTATAAAAGTGCTCTGAAGGAACTAGATCATATAAATCTCTCCCCCCAAAAAAGGGGGGACAAAGATACTAAAACAGTCCTATATCAATGCTGTGTATACAAGCTATCACTCCTGTCTATGTATATAAGTAAAAGGGACTAATAGCAGCAAATAAGAATCCTAAACCAAGCATGAAATAATAAGAGGGAAGAAAACCTCTAAAAAGGCATACAGATACCCTAGCAAATATTTCAAAATCTCAAATCTAAAATCAATCTAAAAAATGGCAAATTTCAAATTCTGAATTCAAGCCGTAGGGGATAAGGGTATTGAGTTCGAAGATCCATTTCATTTCTTCCTTGCTGAGTTTTTTATTAAAATCTCCCCCCCTCCAATCTTTCCCCACTCTACTTAACCCCAAGAAGTTACTACCTAGCGGTGATTGGTTGTGGTATTTTTTGTAGTGGAGAGGTACACTGTGGTTCTCTGCCCCCTTCATTATATTCCTGCTATGCTCCTCTATCCTAATATGGAGAGGTCGACTAGTTTTTCCCACATAGTTCAAGCCACAAGGGCATTGCATAACATAAATCACATTGTTCGTGTGGCATGTGATTATTTCCCTGATCTCATATTTCTGTTTTTTATTCTCAAATTGTGTAATTTTTCTTTTTTTATTACCAGTTCTTCTGCATGCCAAGCACTGGCCACAGCCGAAAAAAACTTTTTCTTGATCTAAAAAGGTGTCTTTCTTTTTTCTTTCCTTAATAAAGCTTGATGTCAAATTATTGCAGAAATTCTTCACTCCTCTATGAATGAACTTAGGTTGGGGTGGTAATATTTTCTCAAGCATTGGATCTTGGCGAAGGATAGGCCAGAATCTTTTGACAATATTCCGAATTTTAAAATTGTCTGCACTCTAATTACAAATAAAAGGTACCCCTTCCATATTCTGTTGGGTCCGGTCTTTATATTTTAAAAGATTATGCCGTTCTATCTCCTTCACTTGTACTCTTGCTTCTTCTAGTTTACAATCTTCATACCCTTTCTTTAAAAAATCCTCTTTAATCCTTATAGACTGATTATTATAGTTCTCCAAATCTGTACAGTTTGCTGCTATTAGTCCCTTTTACTTATATACATAGACAGGAGTGATAGCTTGTATACACAGCATTGATATAGGACTGTTTTAGTATCTTTGTCCCCCCTTTTTTTGGGGAGAGATTTATATGATCTAGTTCCTTCAGAGCACTTTTATAGCAGCATATTAGTATCCCTCATCTTTTAGGATTTTGTGTTATTATGTGTAGATATTGGGATCTATTTTAGGATTGTTTTATTTAATTATATTCTATTAATCATAGAATTTAGGTTTTCTATTTGTATATACTTTATGCAGGAATGAGGTTTCCGATTTATATATTTAAACCTATTTTTTATATATGCATTTTTTCTGTTTAAATCACTATGTATGTATATGAGGACATTAGAAGAGAGAGATTGCGACTCTCGGCACCTACAGGGTTAACAGTGAAACAATATCTTTTCGCCGGTATGCCCCCACATGCGGAAGTGAACGGCAACGAGAACGAGGCTTGAAACGCAGGTAGAGGCAGTCGGAGAGGCGGGAAGAGGAACGCGCCAGAAAACAGCTGAACGCCGGTTTGAAGATTCATCACAAAGGTATAAGAGCAGGACTCCTGACAGTAGGAGGAACACTTGGAACATTGTTGCACCTAGCTGAGGAAGCCGACATTGTGTTGGCGAAACGCGTCCTGGAGATTGCAACTATAGTATCACCTTTATGCCCAGTATATTTGTATACTAAGTAATTTTTAAGTGTATTGTTTCTTATATATTGTAATTGGCCATTACAATTTTAGATCATAATACCAAATAAATATATTTTTAAAGTCATTTTGGGCTACTGGTTCCTGCTCTTAAAGGAGTGTAGTCCTTAACTACACATTGTGCAGAGATTGAGCCTAATAGTTGGCTCTCGGCTTGTGAGTATTATTCCTATTTCCTTTTATATTGTACACTGGTAATAGACGGTATTATACTATATATTTTTTTGCTTGAGCTCCAGCCATATCGAGGAGAAAAGTCTGAACAAGGGGAAAGGTCGCCTTTACGGACCTGAAAGTGTGTACCCCTGAGCTTGGCTATAAGCTCAACTGAATGTGAGTGGTTCTATACGCAAATTTAATACGTATACATTGAATCACAGAGTTGCACTATGAGGATCTAATTTCTTTTTCAGAACATTCTGTCTCATTTTCCATCCATCCTACGATCATTTGGGAAGTGAATACCCCTAAGAGTGTGGACTTATTTGAGTATTGTATGTAGCGCTTCACCTTTCTTTTTTTGACATAACTTTAATCTGTTCTGGTAGCTCAGTGGGCAACATCTAGGCATTTTTAAATACTGCAATCTTTTTGATGCTAAATAGTACATTTGCGTACTGTATTTCTTGCAGTCCAAAAAAAACCTTAAATACTACTGTTACATTGTTGGTTTCAAAAAATCTAACTTTTTGGTGTTAAATAGTACATTTGCGGCCTGCGGTGCACTTCATATCTGAGAGTCAAATAGAACCGCAGTTTTGAAAATTCTAATTTGTTTGGTGCTAAATAGTATATTTGGTGTGTGTACTTCATATCTGGGAGTCAAATAGAACCATCAAATACTGATGTCACATAGCAGTTTTAAAAATAATAAAAAATTTGGTGCTAAATAGTACATTTGGGGTGTGCACTTCATATCTGAGAGTCAAATAGAACAGTCAAATACTGCTGTGACATAGCAGTTTTAAAAGTAAAAAACAATTAGGTGCTAAATAGTACATTTGCGGCCTGCGGTGCACTTCATATCTGAGAGTCAAATAGAACCGTCAAATATTGTGGTTACAGCGCAGTTTTAAAAATTCAAAATGTTTGGGTGCTAAATAGTACATTTGGGGTGTGCACTTCATATCTGAGAGTCAAATAGAACCGCCAAATACTGCTGTGACATAGCAGTTTTAAAAATTATTTTTTAAGGTCCTAAATAGTACATTTGGGGCCTGCACTTCATATCTGAGAGTCAAATAGTTACATAGTTACATAGTTACATAGTTAGATAGCTGAAAAGAGACTTGCGTCCATCAAGTTCAGCCTTCCTCACACCTGTTTTTTGCTGTTGATCCAAAAGAAAAAAAAAAAACAAACAAAAAAAAAAAACCCCAGTTTGAAGCACAATTTTGCAACAAGCTAGGACAAAAAAAAAGAACTGTCAAATACTGCTGTGACATAGCAGTTTTAAAAATTACATTTTTTTTAGGTGCTAAATAGTACATTTGCGGTCTGCGGTGCACTTGATATCTGAGAGTCAAATAGAACCGTCAAATATTGTGGTTAGAGCGCAGTTTTAAAAATTCATTATTTTTTGGTGCTAAATAGTACATTTGGGGCCTGCACTTCATATCTGAGAGTCAAATAGAACTGTCAAATACTGTGGTTACAGCACAGTTTTAAACATTCAAATTCATTTTTAAAAATTAAATTTTTTTGGTGCTAAATAGTACATTTGCGGTCTGCGGTGCATTTCTTGCAGTCCAATAAACTAAATTAAAAAAAATGCATAAAAATATCAATAGTTGACTATTGGCGGTTACATTGTCACCTGACATAAACCATCTGTTAGTTTGGTGGGTGAACCCAAAGAATGGGGAAGAGCATCAAATAAGGGACGTGACCCTGGTCGTGGTGCTGCTGGTGTTGATGGAGCTCCTGTTGCAAGGAGAAGACGTGGTCGATCTGTGCCAGCTACACGCACAAGTGAAACACCTTCCTCAGGTGCGAGTAGGCGACAGAACCTTCAGCGTTATTTGGTAGGTCCGAATGCCGCTCTACAAATGGTGAGGCCAGAACAAGTACAGGCGATAGTAGATTTGATGGCTGACAGTGCCTCCAGTCCCTTCACATTGTCTCCCACCCGGCCCCTGCTGAAAGCTCAGAGTTGGCACCTGCAGCCCATGGCCATCTGTCTTTCACCTCACCCCCTTGCAAATCAGCCAGGCAGTCTGTGCCACAAGTCATGCAGCAGTCTCTTATGCTTTTTGATGACTCTGCTGGCGGGGTTTCCGTGGGCCATCCACCTAGCCCTGCCCCAGAAGTGGAACAGATTGAGTGCACTGATGCAAAACCAATTATGTGTCAGGATGTGGACATGCAAGGACCACTGCAGCACGTCTCTGATGATGACGAAACACAGGTGCCAACTGCTATGGCTTTCTGCAGTGTGCAGATCGGCAAGGAGGTCAGGGTTGAGGAGTGGGTGGAAGATGATGTGAAGGATGATGAGGTCCTAGACCCCACATGGAATCAAGGTCATGTGAGTGACGTGTGCAGTTTGGAGGAAGAGGCGATGGTCGCACAGAGGCACCAGCACAGCATAAGAGGGAGCAGGGTGCAAAAGAGGAGCAGTCGTCCCCTAGACAGTATGCCTGCTACTGCCCACCGCACCCAGGGACCGAGCACACGAAAGCCAGCTCCAAGGAGTTCTCTGGCGTGGCAGTTCTTCAGACAATGTGCTGATGACAAGACACAAGATTTGCACGCTGATCAATCAGAGCCTGAAGCGAGGCATAAACGTGCAAAACCTGAGCACAACCTGCATGACCAGGCATCTACATGCAAAGCACGAGCTGAAGTAGAGTAAGCACCTCAAAAACCAATAAAGGTCTCAGGCTCTTCCTGCTTCCTCTTCTGCTGCTGTCTCGGCCTCTTTCTCCACCTCTGAAGTCACAGTGGCACCTGCCACCCCGCAAACAGAGGATGTGGCAACAATGCCACCATGTCCGCCACTGTCCCCAAGCATCTCCACACTGTCCCATGGAAGTGTTCAGCTGTCCATTTCCCAAACACTGGAGAGAAAGTACCCCCCTACCCAACCGCAATCCCTGGCCCTGAATGCCAGCATTTCAAAATGTGTGGCCTTTGAAATGCTGTCATTCCGTCTGGTGGAGACGGACAGTTTTAAAAACCTGATGGCGGTGGCTGTCCCACAGTATGTGGTTCCCAGCCGCCACTACTTTTCCAGGCGAGCCATCCCTTCCCTGCACTACCAATTGGTGGACAAAATCTGGTGTGCACTGCGTAACGCCATCTGTGGCAAGGTCCACATAAGATACATGGACCAGTAAGCATGGGCAGGGACACTATAGCTCCCTAACTGCACACTGGGCAAATGTAGTGGTGGCTGGGCCTGAGGCGGATAGCAGTTTGGCGCATGTCCTTCCGCCACCGAGGATTGCAGTTCCTTTCTCTTTGCCACCTGTTGCTTCCTCCTCCTTTCTGTGCTTCCTCCTCCTCTACCACCTTCTCATCTGGTCAGCGTAACACCTTCAACACCAACTTCAACACAGCCCGGGGGAAACGACAGCAGGCTGTTTTAAAATGTATTTGTTTGGGGGAAAACCCCACATTGTGCAGGAGCTGTGGATGGGCATGGAACAACAGACCGATGAGTGGTTGTTGCCACTGAGCCTCAAGCCCGGCCTGGTGGTGTGCGATAATGGGTGAAATCTCGTAGCAGCTCTGGGCCTAGCCGGTTTGACGCACATACCTTGCCTGGCGCATGTGCTGAATTTGTTGGTGCAGAAATTCCTGAAAAACTACCCAGATATATCAGAGCTGCTGCAGAGAGTGCGGGCCGTCTGTGCACGCTTTCGCTGTTTTCACCCTGCTGCTGCTCGCCTGTTTGCGCTGCAGCGTAACTTCGCCCTTCCCGCTCACAGCCTCATATGCAACGTGCCCACAAGGTGGAACTCGACCATGCACATGCGGGAGATACTGTGCGAGCAGCAGCAAGCAAATGTGGAGTTTCAGCTGCCGCACGCACGGGTCAGTCGCTCTGCAAAAAAGCACCACTTCACCACCAATGAGTGGGCCTCCATGCAAGACCTGTGTGCCAATTTGCACTGTTTCGAGTACTCCACTAACATGGCCAGTGCCAGTGACGCCATTCTCAGCCTTACTATCCCGCTTCAATGTCTCCTTGAAAAAATGCTTTAGGCAATGATGGAAGAGGATGTGGCACAGGAGGAAAAGGAGGAGGAAGAGGGGTCATTTCCACGGTTATCAGGCCAGTCATTCACAAGTGGCTTGGAGGGTGGGTTTCTGCACCAGCATAGGCCAGGTACACAATTGCCCAGCCAGGGCACAGTTCTGGAGGATGAGGAGGAGGAGGAGGAACTGTGTTCACAGCAGGGTGGCACAGAACGCAGCTCGTGGACATCACTGGAGCGTGGCTGGGGGGATACGGAGAACACAGACGATACACCTCCTACAGAGGACAGCTTGACCTTGACTCTGGGCAGCCTGGCACACATGAGCGATTACATGCTGCAGTGCCTGCGCAACGACTGCTGAGTTGCCCACATTCTAAATTGTGCTGATTACTGGGTCGCCACCCACAGCACTCTCACACCCATCACACACAGCACTCTCACACACAGCACTCTCACACCCATCACACACAGCACTCTCACACACAGCACTCTCACACCCATCACACACGGCACTCTCACACCCCTCACACACAGCACATGTTGCAATCAGCAGTTTAGGCATTTCATGTGAAGGAAACTGTGCTGCATTTACCAATAAAATGTTTTGCTTCTGATTAGTGTTGTGTTTAGTTTTACCGTTAACTTGGTTATAGCATGGGAATAAGTCAAGCTATTTAACAGAAAAATTACATGCATTACAAATAAATAGTAGTTATACTGTGAGAGTTTGCGAGATCTTTTCATATTATAATATGCTATTATGTACAGGATGTATAATGGTGAGATGTTCATTATGGGAAAATAAAGCTTTGAAGATTCTGGAGACATTGTAATCAATCACAAGACCAAATGTCAACAAGTTTAAGAATTTCATCAGAACTCCACGATGGCATTCATTTCTCTTAATACATATTTCGCTGTTATGTCATTTTTATATAACATATTTCATTTAGAGTTAGGTTTCCTTAAAGGGAAACTTTACAAATTTGTTTTCCTGGCACTATAGCTCCCTATAATGCCCATTAAAAACTCCTTCTGTCACTTACCTGATTTCAGCTCCTAACGACACGGATGTCCATCTAGTAGCTTTCTTGCAGACAGCCACTAGAGGTGAAGTTAACCCTCAAAGGTAATTATTGCAGTTTATTAAAAACTGCAATAAATACCTATGCAGGGTTAAGGGACCTGGGACACTGCACCCAGACCACTTCAATGAGCTAAAGTGGTCTGGATGCCTATAGTGTTCCTTTAAGACAGAACCGGGATTAAAGGAAACCTAACTTTGTGTTCTAGATTAGTGGGTGTTATGTACCCAGGGAGCAACTGCCACATTTTATTAATTTAGATCCCTTTCATGGTGGCGATGTGCTTGCAGAGGAGTTGGGGAGATAGAGTTGTGCTGAGAATTTGGATGCCATTGGCAAGAGGGTAAGGAGGCGGACCAGTGATAGGATTGCACCACCAACTCTGCCCAAAAGGAAGCAGACCCACATGTAAAGGGTGCAGGTCCGCCTTAATTTCTGGCAGTTCTATTATTCAGGCAAACTCACTGAGAGCAGATTCTGTAGGGAAAGCTTTTTCAGAGCTCTCTGCATGGTCCTAGTGCCCTGATATTGCTTCAGACGCATTGGTGAGTGCATCTAATGATGCGATCTCTCTATACTTGTTGGGAACTGTTCCAAAGTTTCCCCAAAAGCTGGACACCAGGGAAATAAGGTGGGATGGTGGGACCTAACAAAACGTGAAGCACTCTCACACCCATCACACACAGCACCCTCACACACAGCACCCATTACACACAGCACCCTCACACACAGCACCCCTCAAACACAGCATCCATCACACACACATACTGCACCCTTCACATACACACTACATCCCTCACAGACACCTACTGCACCAAAGACACACACACACTCACAATACTTGCGAACATATTTATAATATATATATATATATATATATATATATATATACAGGACAGGTGCAAGTAATTTCTTGATGCCCTAGGCAGCAATCCATTTACACACTCTCACTAACACACACATTGTCACTCAAGCACAAACTCATACCACTTTATATATAGTCACAATTTATTTACACCCACAAACACAGCAATTCAATAAACACAGACTAATTTACCATCATACACTCATACTCATAATCAGTTCCCCTTACCTTCAGATGGATCATTCATAAGTGCTGTGAATGGAGCAGAGGCGTCCAGCCTGCAGGTAGCTGGTGCTGTTCCTGGAGGGGGAGCAGGAGAGCCATGCACTGTGAGCACATGCTGCTTCCTGCTCCCCTCAGAGTGCTTCCGGTGTACACACGCAGGGGGCAGCCGGGATACCAAGTCATGTCCGGCTTCCCCTGCCTGCTGGAAGCTGAGTGCTCTGCTCGGGTGCTGGGGTTACAGCATATCCTGCTCCCGAGCAGGCAAGTGGCTGCAGAGAGAGCCCAGCAGCTGAATGACTGCGCTGGGGGGTGGCTAAGAAGCCGCTCGCCCAGCACACCAGCCCCAGGCAGCAGCAGGGCAGCCCACCAGGAAACCTCCCAGTGGGCGCCCCTCCAGAGGCCGGCGCCCTAGGCGAATGCCTTATTCGCCTTAATGTTAGTGCCGGCCCTGCATATATATATACACACACTACAGCACCCCTCACACACATACTGCACTCCTAAACACATTACGTTCCAGACACACACTAGATCCCTTACCCAACTCTGGATCATATACACACTAGATCCCTTTATACACTCTGAATCCGTTATATATATATACTTATCCGTTATATATATATACTTACACACTCACTAGATCTCCTATACATTCTGGGTCCTTCAAACACACACTAGACTCCTGTATACACACTCACTGCACCATCTTGACACACACACTACATTCCTAAAAAACACACTCTGGATCCCATATAAACACACTAAATTAATTGTAAACAAACACATACTACACCCCTGAACACACACTCTCTACAACCTCTACAAACACTACATTACCTATACACACACACACACTATAGCCTGTATGCACACACTTACTACATCCCCTATACACACATTCTCTACAGCCCCTAGCCACATATGCATTACATTACACCAGAAACACAACACAACTAAAACCGACCTTATTACACAATACCACACCACAATCAGCTCACTCTACACACACGCAATCCAACAAGCAGGCTCCAAACACATGCACAATACTCTTTCCTGGCATTTTTGTCTCCTGGTATCCATTTATAGAGACACCAGAGACAAGCTGCAAGGAAACACAGCGCAGCATGTTAATAAATTTGCTTACGCTGTGCAGAACAATACAGGGCCCTTTTCTCATGCTAGAGCTCTTCAGCAGAGCTCTGCGCATGGTCTGCCCTGGAAGATCATTGAACCAACATGCTCACTTTGAGAGGGGGCATGTTTGTCATTAGTGATGACAAAACACACCCTCTTTGCCCCGCCCCCTTATTAGTGGGCCGCTGTGATAAAAAAATGCCCGGGCCGAATTTTTCTCCCAGTCCGGCCCTGGACGTGTCTAAAGTTGGAGATTGGATAAAGTTACAGTCCCCACAATGCAGAAGTCCACACTGTATATATTGGTTGATCTTACCCAAGAGGGAGTGGAGAAAGTTGTATTTAACAAGTTTTAAATAGTTTAACACAGTTGTTATGTTCCTGGCTACCTATCACACCCTCTTCTCCCTATTGTGATTGGCAGCTATGTGTAAAGTGGTGACTTTAATTCTGGTGATTGGTTGAGAGCATGGGCTGACATTTTCAGGGTATCACTAGCCTCCCATTGTGAGTAACAGTATGCACTATTATTTGCAATAGATGCAATACAGGTGGAATGGGGAGAATTTATTTAACAACAGGCACAGAGATTGTGATTCCTCTTTCAGCACTAGTTTCTAAATTTACCTTTTTTTGCCTTAAAACGTTGTTATAAATTAGGTATTAGTTAATTACAAAATTAATTTCAATGATTTAGAGCAAGTAAAATACACTAAACATCACATAATCAGTTTGATAGTTTTTATTAAAATAAATATGCATGATCAAATGTTTAATTTCATATATATGTATATGAACAACTATTTGAAAATAAATGTTTTCAATCAGAAATTACTGATAATAATAATGATAATAATAGTAATATTAATAATAATAATAATAATAATAATAATAATAATAAATATACTGGGGCTTCTTTAAACAGGATGGAAACATTTTAAATTGTTGCATATTTTAACAGGTAACATGGATACAATATTACATATACATTACATATACATTACATATAAAATATATATATAATCCATATTTTGTATTAATTAATTATAATAATACTGACATGTAGCAAATAATATTCTTTTACATTAAAATTGATGTAACATCATACATAAACAATACATAATAAATTATGTTACACTTTTTCAACTGGAAAAATACTAGAGTGCTATTTTATTTGATTTTTAGAGCACCGGCAAGTAGCAGGACAATCTCTATCAAGGTCTGCATCACATTTTTGTCCAAAATAAAATTCTTTGCAGTTGGCAAACCAGTCCTGAAAGGGACAAGGATTTGCTGGAAAACAAAAAAAAAAAAAGAATTAATTTTAAAAAACAGCAAAAAAAGATGAAAAAATAATTTATATCATGATGAATAATAATATCATCAGAGAACTATAAAACTTCTAGTATAAACAGACTGACAAGAAAACAAAAAAGACAAAAAAAACAGACGCATAGACAGATAAATCAGACAAAGAAAGATAAAAACAGAGAGAGAGAGAGAGAGAGAGAGAAAATAGATGGATGTGTGAAATGATGGATGGAAAACCAGTTGCATTTCATTACTTACTGCACAGGCCATTTTCACATGATGATGGGCAATCTTCACATGCCTTTCCAGCTTTGTATGGGAAGCCAATTGCGCCATTGAAGTTTCCTCTAAAATTATCATAAATAATAATTGGTCAACATGATTATTTCCGAGAGATTATAAAGATAAACAAAAGACAAAAATGTTACTAACAGAAATTATTAATTCATACTTACGGTGGACAGTAATGGCAGACATAGTTGTATGTGTATTTAGCATTTGAGCACTGGGCAACAGCGCATCCAACCTGAAAGGAAGTGGCCCATGTAAGCTGTAAAAATATAAAATATTAGAATTAAGTCCATAATTAAATCAGTTCTGCTTTTAATATGAGAGAGATGTGTTTAAATGTGGTAAAAAAATACATGTGTTTAAATGTGGTAAAAAAAAAGACATTCCCACTATCTCCACTTTACTATATGTCCCTGTAGAATTAGCCGATATGCAGTATATGTATCTCATTGGGTGGCAAATATCATGTTAATAGTTTAGGAAAATGCACCCCATCAGGCTTATCCTTGTAATTTCATAAGCTCCATAATATTACAAAGGATATGAAAGGTCTCTGGAATTACATTTCTTTGATTTATTAGAGGAACAGAGATTTACCAAATGATGGACTTTCGCAAGGAGTTTTTATGGCAAGGTTCTGGGTGACTGTTGCAGGTCAACCTTGCATTAGAATACATCACCCACTTATAAAACTCTGTATAATGTGAACATAGTCAATGCTATATCACTACTGAAAGGTATATATTTATGTTATTGTATTTAATGTACACTTTAAACACAGAATATATGTTCTGTATGGTAGGACTTACCTGTGAATAATGACCAGTCTGTATATTTGGAAGTCTTGGTCCATACCCATATATAAAATCAACAACTTCACTATAAAATGATTTAAGCACATCATCCCAAGAGGCTTTAAATGTTGATAGAAATATATTTTCACCACAATTGAAATCTAAAATGCACAAGGACATTTTTTTTTAGTTTTTTTTGTATCCTTAAATGCATCCGCACATGCACAATCAGCTTTATTCTGTGAATTGTCAGGAAATGAACAGTGATTTCAAAATTAATTTTACGTTTCAGGCCCAAATGACCAAACTTAAGATACATCAAACTTGGAGAATTTTATCTAGTTAACCCCTTCCTGCCGGATGACGGATCTGGTCCGTCATGGCAGGGAAGCAGTTAACGCCGAATGACGGACCAGGTCCATCATGCGGTAAAGTTAACCCCAGATCGCCGGTTAATTTTATCTAGTTAACTATGACTAATAAAATGTGTTCTCATGAATATATATTGTCATATTTATCTCTCTTTTCTTAGATGGGTTATCTGGAAATCAAATGTTCGTAACTTTTGTTGAGTTGGTATCTGAGCCGAAAAATATGGAATTAAATAATTTTATTCTCAGTTTTCCACCTCAGCATGTCAGTTTACATGAATCCCCTAATATGTAAATGGTTACAGTTAGATTTTATTGCTGTATGCATGTGAATATGACACTTCATATAGCAAAGCTATAAATACA
The DNA here is from genome assembly GCF_036172605.1 of Pelobates fuscus. Taxonomy (NCBI): domain Eukaryota; kingdom Metazoa; phylum Chordata; class Amphibia; order Anura; family Pelobatidae; genus Pelobates; species Pelobates fuscus. The sequence goes on along the minus strand of NC_086318.1, from coordinate 36,965,641 downwards.
TAATTAATTTTTCAAAGTGATGATGACATTTGTTATGACAGACTTTGAAAATATTTTTGTGTATTTTTTATGTAGGATTGTCATCTTGTTCTGCTGTAAAAGTCAGTATTTCTAGGTCTTAATAGCGCATCATGATTGTTTATTTTTATACTATTTTGTTAGTCCAAGAATGGCTAATTCATGCCTTAACTGCTATTGTGTTTCTTGAGAGCCTGATCCCTTGTGAATGACAGAGGTAAGTCTGATGAACATAAGGAATTTATTCTTTAATGTTTCCTGCCTGAGTGTGAAATTCACTCCCAGTCAGAGCTTCTACATATTCTAAATCCCTATAAGGGAAATGTATGATCATTTGCTTCAAGGTTGCATTGTTTTTATCAGAGTTGCTAGCACTGATGACTTTATTACATTCAGTCTATAACTGAAGACATATTGTCACTTACTTGGGATTGTTCTGAGATTTGGAGCACTATGACCAGCGATGCACTGGCTGGCATACCTTGCTGCTGTCTGAGCTGCAGCATCATTCCACACCTGGATCAAGAACAAGTCAAGAATCAGTTATAGAGATAGTATACTGAAAGGCCACATCTTTCATTTTCATTGCAGAAAGAAAACATCAAGTGCCATTAATGTGGATGGGTTTGATGCAATTAACAGAGATTCTCCAATTCTCCTTTATCAGTCTCCTATATCAATTTTTGAACTAAGATTTCAACCAACATTTTCTTTTTGAGAACCCATCAGGGCTGATTCACTAAACTCCATTTTGTTGTCAAAGTCAATATACAAAAACATGCAAGTTGTGATAATAAGTGACTGGATTATTCTTCCAGTCTGCTACGTTTGCCCACATTTTGCAATCTGAGATTTGGTGTTTAGAGACAAACTCCAATAGGAGAAGACCTTTGGTTGACTAATGTCAACACATTAGAGATATACCTTAATTATAATGTAAAAAGCAACTTACAGATGCTTCTTCTTAAAACATCATAACGACTACAGCCTGCCCTATACTCTGGTCCAGTTCCCCGGTAATTGGATAAAATGTTTTGCGAAATGTTTTGGTATCTTACACTAGGCAATGAGGGTCCTTCTAGCTCTGTTCACATACATCCAGCTTCTGCGAAGCTGCAGAAGATGGATGCTGATCCCTTCTCTATTCAGACTGGCAGAGAGTACCTGTATAGAACAGTAGCCCACCAGGAGTTCTGGGATGACTAAAGACATGGGGTTACACCTTTGACAGAAAAAGGGTTAAACTCTGCAAATTTGCTACTGCCCATATTGATTCCAGGCACCACGACCACTTAAAATTACTGAAGTGGTCATCGTGCCTGGAGAAACCCTTTAACAACTGTGTTTGGTTTAATGCAAGTTTAGAACATCATTCATTATTACGATTCTTCAAGTGACAAAGTAAAAATATATTTTAGTATCTTGGTTGTTGTCATCATAAGTTGAACCAGGTGCACGTTGTGGCAATGTTGTGGAGAATAGAGGGAGTTACACTCCAAAGCAAAAGCTGCTATTTCTAATAATTTATTAAATGCCATTAATTTAGCCATTTTTCTGTAAATTATATGCTCAGAAAAGATTTGGAGAGAAAACGATAATATGATGTATTCCTTTTCATACATTTCATGAATTTGTATATTATCATGCTTGTTAGAAAAAAATAATAATTTATAGATAGACAGATAAAATAGATATGTTAAATGCAAGATGTTTTTACCATTTTTAACATGTTGCTTGCAGATGGTTTAACTAATGTTCTCAGGTGATTATGTGTGTCTATAATGAGTTTCCTGACATCGGCATTGCTTGTTGACAGTGCAGAGAACGGTACATTGGCCTGTAAAAAAATTAAAAGTTTTTTTAAAAAATTTAACAAAATCTTTTGTTATCTGTAGTGCCTACAAGTTAGCTGAAATTAATGCTATAAAAACCAAAATCTGCTAATTATTTAATACAAATATAGATAGTGGAAGTGCACTAAACCCTTTGTCATGGAATCCAGGGTGCTCCAATGGACAAGTCCCAGTACCAAAATGGACCAAATGTAAAATTTTAAATGTATAAAATAATCCAGGCACTCTAACAAATTCCAAAGCAAAGGCAATTTTATTAGAACCAGGAACCAAACGGCAACGTTTCGACCCCTGAGGGCCTTTGTGAAGCTTGACAAAGGCCCTCAGGGTTTGAAACGTTGCCATTTGGTTCCAAATTCCAATTACGTAATACATGACACATTTTCTTTTGTAGCAATAAACAAATATTTATCTGTGATAAAGTAAATTATTCTCACATAATACCTAAGGCATCCAAAATGAAATATTTTATACAGCAATTATATTTTGTAGAGTTTTTTTTTTTTTTTAATATAATTAAAACTACTTACAGGTTGTAGTGAATAAGATATTCATTCTGGTCAGTTTAGCTATGCATTACATTTTATTTAATATACTGTAAATATGGCTTATGTAATGAAAGGGAAACCACACCCTATACTTTTGTTCTATTACAAACATTTTCAAAGTGATATAATCCTTTCTTATTACATGTGGATTTTCTGGTTTAACAGATACTTAAGCTTAGCATCCAGTACTTTGTGTCTATCACTACATAGCTTTTTTTTTAGCATAACAGTTGTAGAGAAAATGCTCTATGGAAAGGTGCATTTTTGTTCAGTAGGTGGGTGAGAAAAATTTAATGCCATTTTTTGTTTCCAATTAGCTGTTCAAAAAAGATAAAAAACGACCATTATTTACATGTACTGGTTAATACATTCTAATTCAAAAGTTAACCAATATAAATTATATTCTAAATTAGTTCAATAAAGGTAATTCGCTAAAGGTGATTTGTCAGATATCCAATGTATTTTTTTTTTAATTGTAATTGTAAACAAACTGGTAAAATTCATACAAAAGTTTTACATATTTTGTTTGGCCTAAAATGTAGACTTCTATTTTAATTCCAAATCAAATGTTAGTAAATAATCCTGAAATATTATGAATTGTGTTTTTTTCCACAATTCTTGAATATAGCTCTACGAATGTGTGAATGAGCAGGACATATAATACACCTAGTAGGACAACTTACTTTGCTATTTTAGCACAACATCAAAATGCAACTAATTATGACTTGCCTACTTTTGCCTACAGTTGGAAATTCACTATAATCTAGTATTTGGGGAATAAGCAAGGTTATTGTATCAGTTAAGAATTGTCTGAAATAGGCCAATGAGTGTAAAATGTCAGGCCAAAATATCTTCAACGGGAAATAGCCGTGATGTAGATTTTTCCAATTTGACTAATTTGTACACTATATTGATTCCCTGGCCAATTCCTGACTATTATCCTGTAATGATGTTGTACGTGGTAAGCATTTTGATACTCACCATTTTGTCAATGTTTTCTTTAGGAATTGTAATTGGTCTCCCAGTAGATTCTGTGGGTAATGCACTTCGGCTCTTCACGTTTGTTCGATTATATGGCCAATTTGGTAGTATGGCTTCATCCTTGAAATTAATGCAACATTGAATTAATCTTACAATTTGTATTACTTTATTTTACCTTTGAAAACAATGAAATGAAACTAATCTAATGAGAGCTTAAAATGAATTACTTTGAGTTTGGAAAGAGTCTAAATTGAGTTTAAAAAGATACATTTATCGAGCATCTCATTCGACAACATTTTTCTTAATTTATTGAACATTGAAGTAAAGTAATGGCATTCAATAACCATTTTTGTTCACTCAAACAGGAAGTATGGTGTCTACTCAATCTTAGACCTTGAGAAGGACAACAGACTTCTCATACACTGTTTGTAACTAGCCTTTGCATGGTTACTTGCAAATGTGTCTACCTACTGAACTTGAAAAAGGAATATTAAAAAAAAATGAAAAAAAAAAAAAAAAGTATTTGGTCCCATTTTTAATTCAGCCCCACAGCAGGTGTTATGCATTGTGCATTGCCCTCTATAGCCATATCAGAGGGATTCCACTCTGGTTGGAACAGTGGAGATACTTACCTTCCCATTAGTAATAACTGATAGAACTCACTGCTAGTAATGCAGCAGTGGAAGCTGCAGTGCCTAGGCAGTAACCGACCATGCTTCTATCACACAAGCAGAATGTAGTTGCCCACTCAGCTTAATAGTAATCCTGGACCAGTTAGCGTGCAATCCCAGAGGTCACAGACTTATAATTAAATATTAAAGTTTTGTTGGAAACTTTCTCATTCAGAGATTGTGAATGGGATGTTAATGGGAGGTCTGTGGTGTTACAAGGTCAGGGTGTGATTGAAAAGAATAGTGTTTTACTTACATTTGCAACAGACAGTTGCAGTAATGTTGAGAGACACAGGAACGCAATCAACAGCATTTTCCTAAAATATAAATTGAGTTTTAATTAATCAGTGTTAGTTTTTCTACAATCGAAAACCAGAAATATCCTTGTTGAAAGGTAGTTTCCATTACTTATGGTTCCTTCTCCTTAACGTCAGGAAATAGTACAATGAGAGAGTTTGATACTACATTGCATTCCTGTAAGTTATTTATAAAATCGGATCTCAAAAAAATATATTTTTTAACATTGGCTTAATTGTACTTACAGGTTAGAGCTAGTTTCCAAACCTATTAACTATAATCTGTATTACATTTGATTAAACCTCTACTTTTGTGTTGAACCCCTTAAAGACACAACTTCTGGAATAGAAGGGATATTTCCGTCATGTGTCCTTAAGGGGTTAAAGAAAAAATATCAAACTGTTCGTACTGAGCTTGCTAAAAATGAACAAATGAGAACATGACTCACACATTCATATCAACTGTAGCCAAATAGTTGTATGCTGTTTCTGACAAATTTGTTAATTTAAGAAACTGTGGATTTTAAAAGAAGACTAATTAATATGCAACTTATAGTATCTTTTAGTGCCTTCTATGCAACCTGTGATTTAAAAAAAATCCTCCAAAGCAGGTCACAAGCAGCCAAAGATAAATTTTTCGTTACTGCTTTTTAAACACTCTCTATGAATTTCCAGAGGTACAATGTACATTATTGTCTCATCTCCCCTTCCTGCAATGTACAGTTAAAGTAAGGCTATCCTAGAAATAAAATAGGGCCAAGGATCAATGAAAATATATAGAAAATTGGGCAGACTAGATGGGCCGAATGGTTCTCATCTGTTGTCACAGTCTATGTTTTTATGTTTCTGTTACAGTGCTAAATAATCAGTAGCTCTAAAGAAAACATGTTCTGGGAACTTTGCATGCCATACTTAAAAGATGCAAAAGTCAATATGCAGGTAGATATTTTGAAAATTATACCATTTAGAGAATCAGCCCAATTCACAATCCACACCAATACCCATCAGGAGGGCAGTCAACATATGCCTTCTGCAACAGTGCAATACAAATGATAATCCTGATAACACTCTCAAAGTTTATAACCCATAACTTCTGCCAAATATTATAAAATAATATTTATGTAAACAGCAAATATTTGAATTGGGTATTTTGAAATGGCAATATATACACAAAATAATAGTTTTGTCCTAATTTAATGATCTTGTTCTTCATCAAATACTTCAAATAAAGGCTGTACATCCTTTAGTTATGTTTTGGAAGAGAACGCGCTATCTGAAACGAGTCGTTTGCCCCAAAGAAAATCAATTAATAAGGCTACATGTAAATTGACACAGTATCAACGGTATTTGAACAGGTTTTTTTGTTATTATTTGTTACTATATTGTAATCATAATTTCATCACTGCCTTAAATAACAATATGCATGTAAAGTATTCTTACCTTGTTATCAGTGCAAACCCTTAAACTTCAGCTTGTTGCTTCTAGAGAGAGATCAAGTTAATAGAAACTAAGTGGATCCTGAAGCTGTATATATAGAGCCAGTTTTTGGGGTGCTTCCTTATTGTATTTTCCTCATCTATTATCTGTTATAACATAGTGTAATATAAACCACATTCTTGTTAAATGTTTCAGGAAATTTCCTATTAAGAGTGAGCAATATGTTACCAGAACGTGCATTGTATTTATGCAAGTACAATGATTAATCATTGCTTTTCTTTTGCTGACTATCCAGGTGTTAAGTAGGTTCAATACGTGACAATCCAGTGCATTTTATTTCAGGCTCAATGAGAATATAGGGTGAAACCCAAGCATCACTAATTTGGTGTATTTCTCAATAAGGAAAAGTGATTTAAACTGATGATGGGAGATTCACATGTGCTTGAACATGTGCTTTACTGGCACCGCAGTTTAAAGAAAATAAATATCAACATAGTTGATGAGGGCTGTTAATAGAATACCTGGAATTATTAAAATCCCTACACTTTACAAACACATATCCCCCCACATATTCAACTCCCTTTGTTAATTTTATATTAACAGGGTTCTATTTATACTGTGAGAATACAATAAAAATAAATCCGTACAATTAAAAAAAGATAATTGGGGGGCATGGTCTGATCACCGAGGAAGATGGTCACTTGTGAACCAAGCTTCTCCGCTGCCAACTAATAATTAAGAACTAATGAGTCCTGTAAGTTCAGCATAACATGAACAAATACTACGCTAGCGGAAGACATGAGGACACCTTGCAAGACATCCAAAAAGCTCCAAGAGCAGTCCACCTCAGTGGCAGCCATGTTAGCAGCATTAAGGGCCACTCCACATGCCTCTCAAGATGGTGGCTTATCAAGCCTTGCTCCCATGTTTCTCTGTATATGTATATATATATATATATATATATATATATATATATATATATATATATATTTTCACAAAATGTACCTTATATATTTTATTGTATTAGGTGTATACTTCTCAAATTGTACTAGGTAATTAGTTAAGCGATTAAAGGGAACTGCAACTCACATTATATATGGGTGTGCTAGAATGAATATAGTAACCTTATGCACACATAAAAGGCCTGCATAATGGAGACCATTATATTCTCAGTGAAACACTTTATTTTTGGCCTACTGTATAGAGAATGTGCCTGGGTTGAGCAAGCAAAACAAAATCTTAAAAATCTTAAAAAAATAAAATAAAACCTAAAACAGGTATGTTCCTATTTTAAAAACTGATGGTGCTCGTGGTGGATGGGTTCATAATTATTTCATCCTTGTATGGATTATTTTACCCTGGGGTAGTATTTATATTCCCAGCCTGTATCTTGGGATCAGTAATTTCAGGCGTTACAGTGCGTGCCAGAAGCGTGCATTTTTCTTTTCTCACAGTTATTGTGTGTATTTACACAGACATCTACTCTTTTTTTCTAGACTTTTTCACTTTACCACTAATAGCCACTGGGGGATGGAGGGGGGTTCGAGAGGCATTGCTATTTTGGGGATTGGCAACAGGACAATAAATGGATGGAGTGTGTTGGACAGGTCTGATTATTGGCTGAGGTTAGATATGTCAAGATAACTTTAAAAACTGAAATTGAAAGTTTAAGGGGCTGCATTTCTCTAACAAGAGAAACATTAAGTGGTTGAAATACATTAGGTCCAGGCACTCAGGATTGCTGGAGGAAAGCAGGTTTATTGCAACAAAACGTGCAACCTTTTGGCCTACACAGAGGCATTTATCAAGCTTGGCCAGTGTTTGTGACTAGGTGGCAACTGGGTAAGTACAAATGACAGTGGGGACGTGCTATGCCGCCCCCGGTGTTTAGAGCCGGGTCCCCAAAGACGGCATAGCACGCACGCCATCCTTAAGGAGTTAATAACAAATTCACATGTTCATATACACACATGTTTAAATACTCACAGGGTTATTCACTTGAAGGGACAGTAGAGGCACCTAGACCATTTATTTAAATAACGTGGTCTGGGTGTCATCACCTCCCCTTGTTTTAACCCAGGTGAAAACATTGCCATTCTGCATAAGTGCAATATTTACAATAAAGTGTAAAAGTAAATACTATTTATTTTTCCCTGTGCAGGTGGGGACTGGGAACAAAATGGCCACGAGGGCAGTATAGCATTACATATACATTTGTATTCCTAACACTATACTGTTTGTATTAACAATGAATTGTAACAAATTGACTTCTGAATGGCAGACTTTGCACAAAATTACCCAATTTAGAGATATTCATAACTTGGCTATTTTAGGTACAATTTTGTCATTCTGATTTTGATTTATTGCAACTCAGAGTTTAGTGAATAACCTTGCCATTAGGAAACAATGCATGTGCTAGAATATACCCCACCAGTCTTTTACCTTTTAGTGTCTAAAGTGTTTTTTTTTTCTCTTTTTTCTAAAAACACCTTAGACCCAACTGGGTAATCCCTAAATCCTGGACTGTTAGGGGGTACTTGATGACTGGGTTGGGAACCACTGGGCTAGATGATTGTTATTAAACTTATGTTGTCATTATTGGAGAAGTTAAGCTTCCTCTGTTGCAGCAATGGATCTTTAAGAAAACAAACAAACAAGCAAACATGGTGTAGGAGGCTCTAGGGATCAGTCACAACATTAACCCCTTAAGGACCAAACCTCTGGAATAAAAGGGAATCATGACATGTCACACATGTCATGTGTCCTTAAGGGGTTAAAATAACTAACAAGTCAAGTAGATAACATTGATTATATGATTAAATAGCACCTGTCCAGGGGTGGTGGGATATATTAGACAGCAAGTAAACATTCTGTTCTTGAATTTCATGTGTTTGAAAGCAAAAAGCAAAAAGATCTGAGTGACTGTGACAAGGGCCAAATAGTGATGTCTAGATGACAGGGTCAGAGCATCTCCAAAATGGCTTGTGGGGTCTTCCTGGTGTGCAGTGGTTAGAACCTACAAAAAGTGGTGCAAGTAAGGACAACCAGTAAACCGGAATGAAGGTCATGGGTGTTTAAGGCTCATTGATGCATGTGGGAAGCACAGTCTAGCCAGTCTGGTCCGATCACATGGAAAAGCTGTTATAGCTCAAATTGCTGATAAACATAATACTGGCCATGATAGAAAGGTGCATCACAGTTTGCTATGTATGGGGCTGAACAGCAACAGACTGGTAAGGATGACCCCCATCCATCACTGAAAGCACCTTCAAAGGGGATGTGGACCATGGAGCAATGGAATAAGTTTGTCTGGTCTGATGAATCATGTTTGCTTGTAGGATGGCCAGATGCATGTACATCATTTACCTGGGAAGAGATGACAGCAGAATGCACTACTGGAAGAAGGCAGCGTTATGCTCTGTTCAATGTACTGCTTGGAAACCTTACATCGTGGCATTCATGTGGATGTTACTCTGACAAATACAACCTACCTAGAGATTGTTGCAGACCACGTACATCCCTTCATGGCAATGATGTTTCCTCATGGCAGTGGCCTCTTTCAGGAAGATAATGCATACTGCCACACTGGAAAAAAAATTAGGAATTGTTTGAGGAACAAGCAACGAGTGGAAGATGTTACCTTGGCCTCCAAATTCTCTGGATCTCAATCCACTTTATCATCTGTTGGATGTGCTGGAACAACAAACCCGATCCATGGAGGCTTAAAAAATCTGATGCTATTGTCTTGGTACCAGACACCACAGGAGACATTCAGAAATCTTGTGGAGTCCATGCCTCAATGCATTTGAGCTGTTTTGGCAGCATGTTGGGGGAACCACATGATATTAGACAAGTGGTTTTGATGTTGTGTCTGATTAGTGTAGGACAGAGTCATGCAAACCTAATGCTTCTTTCCTTGAGGTACCATGGAATGAAAATACTTTTCTGGATGCTACAGAAACTCCTGTTAACCACTCAGGGTCATTTATTAAAGTAAAAATCAAACTGATTTCAAAGTAAATTTAATATTTAGGCCAGATTTTCCAAACTGAAAGAAGGTTTCCAGTTTTACTAATTTTAAATGTGATTTATATATATTGCTCCACTGGGGTACTGGTTTTGTTGGGGCTTACTCTCTGGTTAGGAGAGTTTTCTCCCTCATTTCCTGTAATTTTTCTCTGTGTAGTATTTAGGGTTAAGCCCTGTTTGTACCCCTGTAACCCGCCTTGGTGTATTTTTTACCTGATCTTTATATTCAAATTTGAAATTCAGTTTGAATTTACTTTGAATAATCCTGACTAAGTTACTTTCCACGTCATTACAATAAACAACCAGGAAATGTGTGGATCTTTCTGTTTTACTCCTATCTTAATGCAATTGTGAGGGATGTCTTATCGTCTGATTATAAATGACCAGTTCCTTAACCACAGACTGTTCCACCTAGTGACTTAAAAAGAATGGGTACAAAAAGCTTCATGGCCTGAATGTATTTGTTTATATTTTTTACCCTGCTACCATCAGCAACAATGTCCAGCTTTTTATTTATATACTTTATTTATATTATATTATTTAAAAGATAAACAAGGATTTTTTAATGAATTTAATGTATTTTTTTTTTACTCTCAAATTGGGAATAAGAATAACTTTAACTTGAAAATGGTTGTAAAAATATTTTTCTTTATTTTCAAAACAGACTTTAAATGTATAAGTCAAATATGTTTTAAAATGAGATGAGAACGGAACTGTCTGCTGATAATTTTGAAATATGATCTGCTGTTGTAAGTGCTGTACGCAGATAAGGAGAACAAGCATTCTTTATATTTCATGTTCATTGGCGATCAACAAAAAACATTACTGTAGAAACCACAGCCAGGTCATTATCTGCACATTGCTGGATTTTGACATTTCTGTGGTTAAATTTTACTCAATAAAGGAGTGTTTTGGAAGTTTGTATCAGTGTTTAGTGAATAAACTCCAAGATGAATTAAATATGCTTTAACATTTAATAGATTATGGTTTATGAGTTCACTGACGTAAGATTACTGAATATTATTATTATTATTATTATTATTATTATTATTATTATTATTATTATTATCACTGCTTTTTATAAAACGCCAAGATATTCCACAGTGTGGTACAATCAGGGAAGATAGTACAGTATAGGCAAAGCAAAATTAAAGTAATATAGGGCCATAAGATCTTAGATCTACCATTTATGGATGTCACAAAATTAGTGTTCAGCCCTACAGAATTTGTTTGTGCTTTATAAATAATAATAATAATAATAATGACAACCCCTTAAGGACGGCTGGCGTTCTATGCCGTCCTTTAGGAACAGGCTCTAAACGCCGGAGGGTGGCATAGAACGCCAAAGCCGTCCTATGTACCCACCCGGTCGCCGGCGATCGCGTTATGGGTACTCACCTGGGAGCCCAGGGAGTCCCCCTCCATTCTCTTTGGCCACCCTGGGCCATGTGATCCTTGCCATGTCCTTGCGAGGACCTCACAATCACATGGATGGCATAGCCTTCAGGGGGAGTGCCTGTAATCACAGGTACTCCCCCTGCTGCCTGGAAAAAAAATTAAACAAAGTTAAAACAGTGTATAAATAAATAATATATACTTAGATCATATATATATATATTTATTATAAATATGATCTAAGTATATATATATATATATATATATATATATATATATATATATATATATATATATATATATATACACACATACACACAAATACATACAAGTGTATTTTAATATTAATATATACATAATTATATATATATATATATATATATATATATATATATATATTAAAATATCAAAATACACGTACAATGATATTGATTATATATATATATATATATATATATATATAATTTTAATTATATATATATTTATATATAATATAAAAAAATTAAATACTTTAAAAAATAAAATGTAAAAAATAATAATAAAATAATATATATATATATATATATATGTAAATTTGTTCTAACTGTATTTTAAAATTTATATATATATATATATATATATATATATATATATATATATCGATATCAAAATACATGTAGAACAAAATGATATATATATATATCTATATACATAAGTATATACGTATATATCACTATATATATACCTATATATAATTAATAATTAAAAAAAAATATATACATATATATATATATATATATATATATATATATATACATACACACACATATACACACACACACACATATATATATTCTACAGGTCATTTTATTAATAACAATTAGCGGAACCTGCCTGACAACCCAGGCCAAAAGTCCAGGGAATTTAATTTGCTAGTACTATATTTAACCCTGTAACTTTTAAAGACACCATAAAACCTGTACATGGGGCTACTGTTTTACTCCGAAGACTTTGCTGAACACAAATATTAGTGTTTCATAACTGTAAAATGTATTACAACGACAATATTGTCAGTGAAAGTGACATTTTTTGAATTTTTCACAGGCAAATGACACTGTATATGACAATATCATTGTTGTGATACATTTTACTGTTTTGAAACACTAATATTTGTGTTCAGTGAAGTCTCCCGAGTATAACAGTACCCTTCATGTACAGGTTTTATGGTGTTTTCAAAAGTTACAAGTTTTTGTTTACATTTGTTTTGGTCACAACGTGTACATTTGGCTCAGTCCTTAAGCGGTTAAAGCAATATTGGATTGTTAACTGGTAAATCTATTGGCAGTCATGCTCTCTTAGGATCTAAGAAGTAACACATTATTAGGTCTTAAACAACATTTTATATGAGTGTTTAAACATTAGTTTTTAGCCTGTTGAAAAATGGATCTCTCTGACAGGGCCATGTTTTACACCACTCCACTTCTACAGAAGTAAATAGCAGACATCCCAACCATTCTTCCACATCCTTCTTTTTGTAGGCTGTTCGAGTAAAATAGGTCTTTGAGCACACTACAAGGATTGTTTGCAAATGGCAATTGCATAAAATGCACATATTAACCCCTTCAACACCAAGTGGTACAACAAACTCCAAGTATTTATGGTATCCGGGAAAGTAAAATAAAATGTATGTTTCATTTCAATGTGTATGGATAGCACATTTTTAAATTGGAAACAAAAAAAGAACATTGTGTGAGTGCAACACTGACAAATCATACACCTACCCTTCAGATATTATGGGGGTTAGTATCATACACAATATTTGAGGGGTGAGTGTAGGATTTTTCAGCGCTGAACTCACACTTTATGTTTAAAGGGACACTATAGTCAGCAGAACAGCTTATTATATTTGTTCTGGGGAATCACTCCCTTCAGTCTTTTTGCAGTAAACACTGCCTTTTTAGCAAAAAATCTGTGTTTATGTTACAGCCTAGGGATACTTCCACTGGCCACTCTTCAGATGGCTGGTAGAGGTGCTTCCTGGGGCAGTGCTGCACAGTGAGCAGCACTGCCATTCAGCGCCTTCATCCTCTGCAAGCAGACACTGAACTTTCCTCATAGAGATGCATTGATCCAATTCATCTCCATGAAGAGATGATGATTTGCCAGGGTTGTGTTTGACGGGTGATGGCTCTGCCACTGATATGCCTCCTTAGCAAACTAAGTCAATCAAATGTTTTTCTTTAGGAAAGCATTGTAATTGGCTCAGACCACAACTTCTGATGATGTCAGCAGACAGCAGGCAAGTCAGAGGCAGACAGGGGCAGAGGCAGCAGCTGCAGACTTTTATAAAAGTAAGATTTTACTATACTTAGAGAGTCAAGGAGGGGGCCAGGGGGATGGATGGTGGTTTTAACACTAGAGGGTCAGGAATATTTGTTTGTGTTCCTGACCCTATAGTGTTCCTTTAATTTGGTGTCCATCACCTGGACATTGAGTGTAAGTTTTTTGTTTTGGGGGTCTAAGGGTTGTTTTCAGTGTCTATCTGCCACAATTTTATTTAAGTGCCTTTTTAGTCACACTTGTTCCTTAAATATTTTTATACTTTTTCTATTTGTTTAGAGATTGTTACAGGTTTATTTCAGATAGAGTTATTTTTAGAAATTGCAGGATTGTGGAAGAACAGACATTACCTGATAGGGTCTTACACTGTTGCTGAACTCTGTATGAGAAACAATTGTTGAGTCAATTCCTTGATATTACAAGTAACAGTTAGTAAAGTGCTCAAAATAGACTGAAGGCTGTAGGGTCTTTGCAGAGCATGCTGCTAACATAGTGTGTTTATCCAACCACTTAGTCCCTGTCAGGATTATATTGATCTAGCACGCGGAATAGTTTCACACCCTACCGGACCTTAGAATGGCCAGACTTAACGTACCCAAGAATAAGGTCAGGGGCACAGAATTAGACACCGCGATAAGGTAAAACCAAAAGTCAAGAATACCAGAAATCAGGGATGTCAAAATGAAACCAAAGTCAAAAACCAGAAAAACACGATCAAGAACACACTCTCGGATAACCAGCAAGTGGAAACCACGACAGGACACTGACCAAAGGGTAATTTGGATTTAAATAACCCTCTTGAGGCTGTAATTTGTTGTCTCTGGCCTCTGACCCCAAAATGACGTGACGTCGCACGCACGTTGGCGCCATCTTTGATATGGGCGAAGGTGAGTCTCCTATTAAAACTGGAACCGCAGTGGACGGCGTCTCTAGGAACGTCGTACTTGCTGGGGACTGGAGGCAGCGGTTTGCCGCAACCAAGGTAAGTATACAATATCTCTGTCGGCGTGGCCACTTAGTTTATGTGCAGCCACGGCGGCAGAAGAACGGGGAGCCGTGACAGTACCCCCCACTTGAAGACAGCCCACCGGGCAGGCAGGACTAGGTTTGAGAGTGAATTTGGCATGGAAAGAATGGATTTTGCGGCTAGCATGTATATCAGAAGCAGGAACCCAAAAATGATCGGCAGGCCAATAACCCTGCTGTTACAGAGATCTCGTCTGTTGGACACATACAGATATTTTGTTTTAATCCTTTTCGTAACTTTGTTTTCACCACGAACTTTACTTGCCAGCCGTTCGTATATACGAACGATCGACCACCCGGCCCTTGGTGTGTGCCGCCAATTAACCTCTTTGACCTCGGATCTACCGAATGAATACACGAATCATCGACCACCTCCATGCAGACGTGTGCCAACAATTAACTGCCGTGAGGTTGCGGTCTGAGGTTAACCTCCACTTAATTGCTTGCCATCAGGGTGGCCAAGGTTCGCATACTATGGCCCGAACGGACTACCGACCAATGCACAAACTATCTACCGAACGGCGGCCACCTAGACCCTTTCATGTGCCGCCAATTATCTTGTGGTTAACCACAAGTTAAGTACCTGAGCCATGGTGGTCGCCGTTCGTATGTGGAACACGAGGCGGCGGCCATCTTTGTTTCAACGGCGACTGAACAGCACGAATCCCGCTTTAGGGCCGGGCGCTCCACCCAAAAAGCCAGAGACTGCCTGAACAGACTTTTAAAACAGAATTCTGGCACACCGCTTGTGAGATTTGAGCGCAATTCGTGTAGCTATCTGGCAAATGGTTGCATGAACGTTTTTCGTATTAAAATACCAAAGTTATGTATTTTTATGCTATTTTACTGTATGTATAAAAATTTGGTATTTTCATGCGCTTGGAGATAATTAGGTTATTTTAACCGTTAGGCCAATTATCTCCAAGCTAGGGGGGAACATTTTCAAATAATACATTGTGTTTTAATTGGTTGGAATATGTCATTGTCCTGTATTCCATCAGGTCCAGAGGGGCCTGAAAGTTGCATAAAATCCTGTGCATGAGTGCCAGTAAAGCAGTTTGTGTCAGTGGCGGATAGTGATGTCGCGAACATAAAATGTTTGGTTCGCGGACGCGAACGTCCGCAAATGTTCGCGAACCGGCGAACCGTGTGAACCGCCATAGCCTTCAATAGGCAGGCGAATTTTAAAACCCACAATAGTGGTTGAAGGGGGGTGGGAGGAGACCTACTCTCCTTCCCCCCCCCGGCCCCCACCCCTGGGTTCGGGTGGGGGCCATAATGATAATGAGGGGGGACCGCCTGTCCTCCGCCCCCCGGCCCCCACCCCTGTGCGGCGAGTGGGGGCCATAATGATAATGAGGGGGGGCTACTGTTCCCCCCACCCGGCCCCCACCACTGGGCGGCGGGTGGGGGCCATAAAGATAATGAGGGGGGACCTACTGTCCTCCCCCTCTCCGGCCCTCACCCCTGGGCGGCGGGTGGGTGCCATAATGATAATGAGGGGGGGCTACTGTCCCCCCCCCCCGGCCCCCACCCCTGGGCTGCGGGTGGGGGCCATAAAGATAATGAGGGGGGGACCTACTGTCCTCCCCCTCTCCGGCCCCCACCCCTGATCAATTTTCCCACGCTGTGTAAAATGACACAGAGCACTGTGATTGGATGGATTTCAAGCCATCCAATCACAGTGCTCTGTGTCATTTTACACAGCGTGGGAAATATCAATTTTCCCACGCTGTGTAAAATTACACAGAGCACTCTGACTGGCTTAAACCAGCCAATCAGAGTGTTCTTAGCCTAATTGCAGGTCGTGGCAAGGCTTTATAAGCCTTCCCCCGCCCTGCAGAGCTCAGTCTGCGCGGAGCCCTCCATGGGTGAAGATGGATTATTTTTTTGTGCGGTCGTTTATTTTTTTTAATTTTTTTTATTGCGTCAGTTATTATGGTTTTTTTTGGCTTTTTTGGGGGCTGAAAAAAGAAGATTGTAGAAGAAAGAAAACATCAAATGGTAAGTTGTTTTTATCTATTTTTTTTACAGGGTTTTAGTTAAAGGTCCCCCCCTCATTATTTTTAGGGTGAGGGGGTTAGGTAGGTAGATCATTTTTTTTGGCACCCCCCCCTTTGTATTTAGGGCCCCCACCCACCGCTCAGGGGTGGGGGCTGGGGGGGACAATAGGTCCCCCCCTTATTGTTAATTTTAGGGCCCCCACCCACCGCTCAGGGGTGGGGGCCAGGGGGGGGACAATAGGTCCCCCCCTTATTGTTAATTTTAGGGCCCCCACCCACCGCTCAGGGGTGGAGCCTGGGGGGGGACAATAGGTCCCCCCTAATTGTTATTTTTAGTTCCCCCACCCGCCGCTCAGGGGTGGGGGCCAGGGGGGGACAATAGGTCCCCCCTATTGTTATTTGTAGGGCCCCAACCCGCCACTCAGGGGTGGGGGCCAGGGGGGACAATAGGTCCCCTCCTTATTGTTCATTTTAGGGCCCCCACCAACCGCTCAGGGGTGGGGGCGGGGGGGACAATAGGTCCCCCCCTTATTGTTCATTTTAGGGCCCCCACCTGCCGCTCAGGGGTGGGGGCCGGGGGGGGACAATAGGTCCCCCCTAATTTTTATTTTTAGGGCCCCCACCCGCCGCTCAGGGGTGGGGGCCAGGGGGGGACAATAGGTCCCCCCTAATTGTTATTTGTAGGGCCCCCACCCGCCGCTCAGGGGTGGGGGCCAGGGGGGACAATAGGTCCCCTCCTTATTGTTCATTTTAGGGCCCCCACCAACCGCTCAGGGGTGGGGGCGGGGGGGACAATAGGTCCCCCCCTTATTGTTCATTTTAGGGCCCCCACCTGTCGCTCAGGGGTGGGGGCCGGGGGGGACAAAAGGTCCCCCTCTTATTGTGATTTTTAGGTCCCCCACCCCTTTTTTTTTTTTAACAGTGAGCAGCCACAGGCTGCTCACTGTTTAATAGACATGCCCCTACTCGCGGTATTGCGAGTAGGGGCACAATTTACTAATACTAAGTAATTTTTACTTAATATTAGTAAATTAATAGGGGGCGGACCGAACATCGCATATGTTCGCCCACCGTGGCGAACGCGAACACGCTAAGTTCGCCGGGAACTATTCGCCGGCGAACAGTTCGGTACATCACTAGTGGCGGATCCAGAGCTTGATCTCGGGAGGGGCACTTGTAGACTATTTAAAGAAATAATCCAGGCACAATAACCACTACAGCTCAGTGTAGTAGTTATGGCGCCAGTAGTGCCAGTATCCCATCCCAGAGTAAATGGTCAAACCGTTTAAGAACAGTTTGACAACTTACCTGGGGTCTGTTGGGATATAGGGCATAGGAGCAGTGGTATGTGTTAGGGGTAAAGTGTGTGTGAAAGGTGCAGTGTGTGTGTGTGTGAGCGGTGAAGTGTGTTTGCGAGTGCGTCAGGGCGGCAGTGTATGTCAGGGTTGCAGTGTGTGTGTTAGGGGGCAGTGTATGTGTGGGGCAATGTGTGTGTGAGAGAGCTGCAGTGTGTGTGTGTGAGAGAGCGGTGCAGTGTGTATGTTGGAGTGATAGTGTGTGTGAGAGTTGCAGTGTGTGTGTTTGGGGCAGTGTGTGTATGGGGGGCAGTGTTTGTAGGGCAGTGTGTGTAGTGTGTGCATGGAGGCAGTGTGTGCATGGAGGCAGTGTGTGTATGGGGGCAGTGTGTGTATGGGTGTGCAGTGTGTGTGGGGGCAGTGTTTGTGGGGCAGTGTGTGTATTGTGTGTATGGGGGGCAGTTTGTTTATGGGGCAGTGTGTGTATGGGTGTGCAGTGTTTGTGGGGGGCACTGTTTGTTGGGCAGTGTGTGTATGGGGGCAGTGTGTGTTTGGGTGTGCAGTGTGTGTATGGGGGCAGTGTGTGTATGGGGGGCAGTGTTTGTGGGATAGTTTTTGTGGTGCAGTGTGTGTATGGGGGCAGTGTTTGTGGGGCAGTGTGTGTAGTGTGTGTGTATGGGAGCAGTGTTTGTGGGGCAGTGTGTGTATGGGGGGCAGTGTTTGTGGGGCAGTGTGTGTAGTGTGTGCATGGAGGCAGTGTGTGTATGGGGGGCAGTGTGTGTGTGGGGCAGTGTGTGTATGGGTGTGCAGTGGGTGTGGGGGGCAGTGTTTGTTGTGCAGTGTGTGTATGGGGGCAGTGTGTGTATGGTGGCAGTGTGTATGGGTGTGCAGTGTGTGTGAGGGGCACTGTTTGTTTGGCAGTGTGTGTATGGGGGCAGTGTGTGTATGGGGGCAGTGTGTGTTTGGTAGTGATGTACCGAACTGTCCGCCGGCGAACAGTTCCCGGCGAACTTAGCGTGTTCGCGTTCGCTGCGGCGGGCGGACACATGCGCAGTTCGATCCGCCCCCTATTCGTCATCATTGGGCAAACTTTGACCCTGTGCCTCTCGATCAGCAGACACATTCCAGCCAATCAGCAGCACTCCCTCCCTTCCACACCCTCCAACCTCCCTCCCAGCATCCATTTTCGATTCATTCGGAAGATGCATGCTTAGTGAGAGGAGGGAAAGTTTAGCTGCTGCTGATTAGATAGGGAAATTGATAGCTAGGCTAGGGTATTCAGTGTCCACTACAATCCTGAAGGACTCATCTGATCTCTGCTGTAAGGACAGCACCCCAAAAAGCCCTTTTTAGGGCTAGAACATCAGGCTGCTTTTTTTTTTTTTTCCTGTGTAATGTAATTGCAGGTGCCTGCCTGCCAGCTTCTGTGTGAGGTTCACATTGGATACTGTGCCTATTTGCCCAGTGCCACCACTCATATCTGTTTTAACAATAGGTTAAGCTTTACATTTAAAATAAATATTTTTTTTTTCACTGTAATAGAAGAGCAGTTGCCTGCCTGCCAGCTTCTGTGTCAGGTTGGATGCCTTGCCCATTTGCACAGTCAGTGCCACCACTCATATCTGTTTTAACAATTGGTTAAGCTTTAGATTTAAAATAAATAATTTTTTTTCACTGTAATAGAAGAGCAGTTGCCTGCCTGACAGCTTCTGTGTCAGGTTGGATGCCTTGCCCATTTGCACAGTCAGTGCCACCACTCATATCTGTTTTAACAATTGGTTAAGCTTTAGATTTTAAATAAATATTTTTTTCACTGTAATAGAAGAGCAGTTGCCTGCCTGCCAGCTTCTGTGTGAGGTTCACATTGGATACTGTGCCCACTAGCCCAGTGCCACCACTCATATCTGTTTTAACAATTGGTTAAGCTTTAGATTTAAAATAAATAAAACATTTTCACTGTAATAGAAGAGCAGTTGCCTGCCTGCCAGCTTCTGTGTCAGGTTGGATGCCTTGCCCATTTGCACAGTCAGTGCCACCACTCATATCTGTTTTAACAATTGGTTAAGCTTTAGATTTTAAATAAATCATTTTTTTCACTGTAATAGAAGAGCAGTTGCCTGCCTGCCAGCTTCTGTGTGAGGTTCACATTGGATACTGTGCCCACTAGCCCAGTGCCACCACTCATATCTGTTTTAACAATTGGTTAAGCTTTAGATTTAAAATAAATAAAACATTTTCACTGTAATAGAAGAGCAGTTGCCTGCCTGCCAGCTTCTGTGTCAGGTTGGATGCCTTGCCCATTTACACAGTCAGTGCCACCACTCATATCTGTTTTAACAATTGGTTAAGCTTTAGATTTTAAATAAATCATTTTTTTCACTGTAATAGAAGAGCAGTTGCCTGCCTGCCAGCTTCTGTGTGAGGTTCACATTGGATACTGTGCCCACTAGCCCAGTGCCACCACTCATATCTGTTTTAACAATTGGTTAAGCTTTAGATTTAAAATAAATAAAACATTTTCACTGTAATAGAAGAGCAGTTGCCTGCCTGCCAGCTTCTGTGTCAGGTTGGATGCCTTGCCCATTTGCACAGTCAGTGCCACCACTCATATCTGTTTTAACAATTGGTTAAGCTTTAGATTTTAAATAAATCATTTTTTTCACTGTAATAGAAGAGCAGTTGCCTGCCTGCCAGCTTCTGTGTGAGGTTCACATTGGATACTGTGCCCACTAGCCCAGTGCCACCACTCATATCTGTTTTAACAATTGGTTAAGCTTTAGATTTAAAATAAATATTTTTTTTCACTGTAATAGAAGAGCAGTTGCCTGCCTGCCAGCTTCTGTGTCAGGTTGGATGCCTTGCCCATTTGCACAGTCAGTGCCACCACTCATATCTGTTTTAAAAATAGCTTAAGCTTTAGATTTTAAAGAAATCATTTTTTTGCACTGTAATAGAAGATCAGTTAGTTGTCTGCAAGCGTCTGGGTGTCAGGCCTACTTCAGCGTGTGCTCTGCAGACCTGTGCCAGCGTGCTTTGACAGTTGCCAATCATATCTGGTGTCTCTTTAGCGTGCTTTTACAAAGAAAAAAGGTTTCCAGTGTAAGCTAATAGCAGACAGTCAGTGTCCTTCAAGCGGCTCTGTCAGGCCTTCCTTCAGCGTGTGCCCTGCACAACCCTGCCAGCGTGCTTTGACAGTTGCCACTCATATCTTGTGTCTCTATAGCGTGCTTTTACAACCAAAATTTTGTTTCCACTGTAATAGAAGAGCAGTTGCCTGCCTGCCAGCTTCTGTGTGAGGTTCACATTGGATACTGTGCCCACTAGCCCAGTGCCACCACTCATATCTGTTTTAACAATTGGTTAAGCTTTAGATTTAAAATAAATAATTTTTTTCCACTGTAATAGAAGAGCAGTTGCCTGCCTGCCAGCTTCTGTGTGAGGTTCACATTGGATACTGTGCCCACTAGCCCAGTGCCACCACTCATATCTGTTTTAACAATTGGTTAAGCTTTAGATTTAAAATAAATATTTTTTTTCACTGTAATAGAAGAGCAGTTGCCTGCCTGCCAGCTTCTGTGTCAGGTTGGATGCCTTGCCCATTTGCACAGTCAGTGCCACCACTCATATCTGTTTTAACAATAGCTTAAGCTTTAGATTTTAAAGAAATCATTTTTTTTCACTGTAATAGAAGATCAGTTAGTTGTCTGCAAGCGTCTGGGTGTCAGGCCTACTTCAGCGCGTGCTCTGCAGACCTGTGCCAGCGTGCTTTGACAGTTGCCAATCATATCTGGTGTCTCTTTAGCGTGCTTTTACAAAGAAAAAAGGTTTCCAGTGTAAGCTAATAGCAGACAGTCAGTGTCCTTCAAGCGGCTCTGTCAGGCCTTCCTTCAGCGTGTGCCCTGCACAACCCTGCCAGCGTGCTTTGACAGTTGCCACTCATATCTTGTGTCTCTATAGCGTGCTTTTACAACCAAAATTTTGTTTCCACTGTAATAGAAGAGCAGTTGCCTGCCTGCCAGCTTCTGTGTGAGGTTCACATTGGATACTGTGCCCACTAGCCCAGTGCCACCACTCATATCTGTTTTAACAATTGGTTAAGCTTTAGATTTAAAATAAATAATTTTTTTTCACTGTAATAGAAGAGCAGTTGCCTGCCTGCCAGCTTCTGTGTGAGGTTCACATTGGATACTGTGCCTACTTGCCCAGTGCCACCACTCATATCTGTTTTAACAATTGGTTAAGCTTTAGATTTTAAAGAAATCATTTTTTTTCACTGTAATAGAAGATCAGTTAGTTGTCTGCAAGCATCTGGGTGTCAGGCCTACTTCAGCGTGTGCTCTGCAGACCTGTGCCAGCGTGCTTTGACAGTTGCCAATCATATCTGGTGTCTCTTTAGCGTGCTTTTACAAAGAAAAAAGGTTTCCAGTGTAAGCTAATAGCAGACAGTCAGTGTCCTTCAAGCGGCTCTGTCAGGCCTTCCTTCAGCGTGTCCCCTGCACAACCATGCCAGCGTGCTTTGACAGTTGCCACTCATATCTTGTGTCTCTATAGCGTGCTTTTACAACCAAAATTTTGTTTCCACTGTAATAGAAGAGCAGTTGCCTGCCTGCCAGCTTCTGTGTGAGGTTCACATTGGATACTGTGCCCACTAGCCCAGTGCCACCACTCATATCTGTTTTAACAATTGGTTAAGCTTTAGATTTAAAATAAATAATTTTTTTCCACTGTAATAAAAGAGCAGTTGCCTGCCTGCCAGCTTCTGTGTGAGGTTCACATTGGATACTGTGCCTACTTGCCCAGTGCCACCACTCATATCTGTTTTAACAATTGGTTAAGCTTTAGATTTTAAAGAAATCATTTTTTTTCACTGTAATAGAAGATCAGTTAGTTGTCTGCAAGCGTCTGGGTGTTAGGCCTACTTCAGCGTGTGCTCTGTATACCTGTTCCAGCGTGCTTTGACAGTTGCCAATCATATTTGGTGTCTCTATAGCGTGCTTTTAAAACCAAATTTTTTTTTCACTGTTATAGATTGAATAGCAGTTACTTGTCTTCAAGCGGGTGTCTCAGGCCTACAGTGTGTGCTCTGCAGAACTGTTCCAGTGCACATTGCCAATCATATCTGGTGTCTCTATAGCGTGCTTTTAAAACCAAAATTTGTTTTTCACTGTTATAGATTGAATAGCAGTTACTTGTCTTCAAGCGGCTCTGTCAGTCCTTCCTTCAGCGTGTGCTCTGCAGAACTGTTCCAGTGCACATTGCCAATCATATCTGGTCTCACAGTAGCTTGCACGCATAGTACCACTAATCCCAAAAAAAATGACAGGCAGAGGCAGGCCACCCCGCAGGGGCCGTCGTGGTCGTGGTGCTGTGATTCCCTTTTGCCCTAGAATAATGCCCAGTTTTCAGAAGCCACGTACCCTAAACTTGAAAAGTTCTGAGGACTTAGTTGACTGGCTAACACAGGACACCCAATCTTGTACAGCCTCCGCTCGGAACCTTGACGCACCATCCTCCTCCAGCTTAGCTTCAGGCACCTCTCAAGATAGCACTCACCCACCTGTCGCCACCGCCAAAACTAGCACCACAGCCGCTTTACTTGGTATGTCAGAGGAGTTATTCACACACCCGTTTGAAGAAATGAGTGATGCGCAACCATTATTGCTAGAGGATGTAGATAACAGGGATATGTCTCAGGCAGGCAGCATTAAACACATGGAGGTACGGTGTGATGATGATGATGTTGTACCCGCTGCTGCTTCCTTTTCTGAGTTGTCAGATACAAGCGAAGCGGTTGATGATGACGATGCGTCCATTGATGTCACGTGGGTGCCCGCTCGGCAAGAAGAAGAACAGGGCAAAAGTTCAGATGGGGAGACAGAGAGGAGGAGGAGGAGACGAGTTGGAAGCAGGGGGGTGTCGTCGCAAGGAGCTAGTGGCACAGTCAGACAGCATGCATCGGCACCCGGGGTCAGCCCGACAGCACGCCAATCAACACATGCTGTGTCCACCACCAGAATGCCGTCATTGCAGAGCTCAGTAGTGTGCCATTTTTTTTGTGTGTCTGCCTCTGACAACAGCGATGCCATTTGCAACCTGTGCCAAAGGAAACTGAGTCGTGGGAGGTCCAACACCCACCTAGGTACAACTGCTTTGCGTAGGCACATGATCTCACATCACAAACGCCTATGGGATCAACACATGAGTACAAGCAGCACGCCTACTCTAAGCCGCCATCCTCCTCCTGGTCCAGCATCTTCAGCCATGTCAACTACTGCTGTCCTTCTTGCCCCCTCTCAACCATCCGCCACTCCGTCTCCCGCCTTGAGCAGTTACCGCTCATCTGCCCACAGTCATGTTTCTGTCAAGGACATGTTTGAGCGTAAGAAGCCAATGTCACCAAGTCACCCCCTTGCCCAGCGTCTGACAGCTGGCTTGTCCAAACTATTAGCCCGCCAGCTTTTACCATACAATCTGGTTGAGTCTGAGGCGTTCAAAAAATTTGTAGCTATTGGGACACCGCAGTGGAAGGTACCCGGCCGGAATTTCTTTTCACAAAAGGCAATCCCCAACTTGTACTCGATTGTGCAAAAGGAAGTCATGGCATGTCTGGCACACAGTGTTGGGGCAAGGGTCTATCTGACCACTGATACCTGGTCTGCAAAGCATGGTCAGGGCAGGTATATCACCTACACTGCGCATTGGGTAAACCTGCTGACGGCTGACAAGCAAGGAATGCGTGGCATAGCAGAGGAGTTGGTGACACCGCCACGAATTGCAGGCAGTCCTGCTGCCACCTCCTCTACTCCTCCTACTCCATCCTCTTCCATAACCTCCTCGGCTGAGTCCTCTTGTGCCGCTGCTTCTTGCTCCACATCAACGGCACCCCCCAGCTCCCCAGGTACTATTCCACATCCCGGATACGGCAGTGTCACGCCGTCTTGGGTTTGACTTGCTTGAAAGCAGAGAGTCACACCGGACAAGCACTCCTGTCCGCCCTGAACGCACAGGTGGAAAAGTGGCTGACTCCGCAGCAACTGGATATCGGCAAAGTGGTGTGTGACAACGGAAAAAATTTGATAGCGGCATTGAAGTTGGGCAAGTTGACACATGTGCCGTGCATGGCACGTGTGTAATCTGATCGTACAACGCTTTGTGCATAAGTACACAGGCTTACAGGACGTCCTGAAGCAGGCCAGGAAGGTGTGTGGCCATTTCAGGCGTTCCTACACGGCCATGGCTCACTTTGCCGATATCCAGCGGCGAAACAACATGCCAGTGAGGCGCTTGATTTGCGACAGCCCTACACGTTGGAATTCAACACTCCTAATGTTCGACCGCCTGCTCCAACAAGAAAAAGCTGTTAATGAATATTTGTATGACTGGGGTGCTAGGACAGCCTCTGGGGAGCTGGGAATTTTTTTGCTACGTTACTGGACACTCATGCGCAATGCCTGTAGGCTCATGCGTCCTTTTGAGGAGGTGACAAACCTAGTCAGTCGCAGTTGTGTGTGTGCGTGTGTATGGCTGTCTGCCTGTGTGTGTGACAGGGTGAAGATTTCTTGCACATGGGTGTGACAGGGTGAAGATTTCTTGCACAGGGCGCCCAAAGGCCTAAGGCTGGCCCTGCGCATGGGTCAGTGGCTCTGCACCAGACTTCCCTCCAATTGATCAAAGTTAAAGGATTTCAAGTGGACTGATTACAATTACAGGGCCTCTAAAGAGTCCTGTATTGTTATTTGTCGTCACTACCTTCCCGCGTCGGGAGTGGGTCATTTGCGCCCCTGCTGCCTTCCTTGCATGTGGTAGCTGTTTGTCAGGGATTTGTCAATCCGTATCTGCCAAGTGACCCTATGACAGGGTGAAGATTTCTTGCACATGGGTGTGACAGGGTGAAGATTTCTTGCACAGGGCGCCCAAAGGCCTAAGGCTGGCCCTGCGCATGGGTCAGTGGCTCTGCACCAGACTTCCCTCCAATTGATCAAAGTTAAAGGATTTCAAGTGGACTGATTACAATTACAGGGCCTCTAAAGAGTCCTGTATTGTTATTTGTCGTCACTACCTTCCCGCGTCGGGAGTGGGTCATTTGCGCCCCTGCTGCCTTCCTTGCATGTGGTAGCTGTTTGTCAGGGATTTGTCAATCCATATCTGCCAAGTGACCCTATGTAGGGGTAACAGTCCCTATTCTGCTCTGTGTCAGTGTGTATCATGGTCTCTGTGGACAGGGAACAGTCTCTATTCTGCTCTGTGTCAGTGTGTATCAGGGGTTTTGAGGACAGGTGTCAATCCATATCTGCCAAGTGACCCTATGTATATCTGCTGTCAGTACACAGGAAAAGTTTAAATATTTCTTGTTCTACGTTCTCTGCAACTCCACGCACCGACTCATCCAATACGTGAAGATCTGGGGTTTCTCTGACTCTCCTCAGTAGTGTATCAAACAGAGTCTGCACTGTGGTAACACGGACGTCTTCAGGACATAACTCAACTATTTGCAGATAGGCAGTCTGCAGCTTCTCTTTTTCACCTGTTCTCTTCTTTCTCTTATGCGTATTCTTGTCTATATGCAGGTGGTCTCTTGCCTTTCTTTTAACCAATTCGTTCCTTCCATATGGTTTCAAAAGATGTCTGGCATCATTACTTTCAACGCAAATAACGTCATCATAGTTAGTCTCCTCATTATTCACCGGGAAGAGAGTGTTTGCACTGACTACCCACAGCATGCTCTTGCCATTGCCTACTCCACCTTCAACGACAGGGTGCAAGTCCCAAGGAGAAGGATCATTCACTTTATTAGGACAGATATATATTTTTCCCACTTATTATTACTATTGTGTTTATTGGTATATAATTTTTTTGCTTTTTTGTATCCACCCTACCTTCACTTAGTGATCGGACCTCTATATATATATTCTTTATATTGAGGTTATTCCATCTTTTCGGCCATTCAGTGCAGTTACATACACGTCGTTCGTTCCAGGGACGCAAGGGTCGAAACAAAATGACGTCACCCTGTGCGACCCGGAAATGGAGCGAACGACGCACAATTGCGTTCCAAGTGCGTTCCAAGTTGCGTTCCAAGTGCGCACAACGCCGGAACCCGGAAGCTATGAGCTGAAAGGAGAAACCCGGAAATAGACGCCAACAAGAAGATATATAAAGCAAAGAGGACCCAGAACACCACACCGACTGAGGAAGCCCCCATAGGGGCGAAACGCGTATCGGCACTGGTACAGAAGTTACCTAAGGTACCATTTGGACTTTCACATTATATATTGGACTTTTAATTTGTTTTCCTTTTGGGACTTTTATGATTGGGTCCGATCTGATCCCAGACAGTACCCATACAGAGATACCCCAGATATCTGATTTTAAACCACTACCAGCACTTATATATAGGTGCTTGCTTGTGCAATAAAGAATTGTCCTTTCACAAAGACGTCGTCTTTCATCTATTACCTGCACCAAACACAACAAGAAGCAGGATTGAGGACGTCCTGAAAGAGTCCTCCTGCGCTACTCATGAGAGCCTTATGATTTTATTTGGCTCCATGTTTGTGAGTATTTACTCTCGATTATAAATTAGTTTGTTTTCCTTTACAATATTACCCTATGTGATATATTTCTCCTACAGATTCGCCCAAAGTGTTCCACCAATTGTATGTATTTGTATTTTGATTTTTAGAGTGGTATAAGGGGCTCCCACTCAGGTGGTTTATAGCACTGGTTGCTAACACTTTCTCTCCCGCATATTGTGTATTGTATCCTTTTTACATTCAGTGCAGTTAGTTTGTGGATACATTTGGTGTAATTTAATTTTTTTGTTATTCTGTTTTATGATATTTTTGTATTTAATTGTCCGGTTAAGGTATAACAGTGGTGATCGGAATTAGTCCTTTGCTGATTTATTTTTTACTTAATTAATAAATTATTTTTGATAATTTTTATACTATTTATCTAGTTTTATATTCTTAAGCGCACACACCCTATTTTCCATTTCTGAGTATATAACTCATTAAGTCGCTAGAGTGGGTGTGTAGCTGCTACTCTTCTTTTTTATTCATTTATTGATTTATTTGTGGTGTTATCACTGCATGTACCGTTTTCTATAAGTCATTCACTTTATTATCTGTCTTTATTTCACAAGTAGTGCCTGGAACATCCTCATGGGTCACAAGATGTAAATCTGGACTAATGTCAACCCCAGGGTCTGGAAAATCATCAATTTGAAATTTATCGAATAATCCCAGTGGGCTGCCACATTCTTCCTCCTCTGATGGTATTAAAGTTTGCAGAGATTCACTATGGGGTGGTGTCAAGTATTTTGGAGAACAATTAAGCATCTCCATCCCAATACGTTTCAGATGTCCTATCAGCTCTTCCACCCTATGTGATACTATGGGCAGGCTACCCGTGACATCATTACTCACGGCCCTATTTCACGCGGACACTCTGTGTCAGTGTGTATCATGGTGTCTGTGGACAGGGAACAGTCTCTATTCTGCTCTGTGTCAGTGTGTATCATGGTCTCTGTGGACGGTGAACAGTCTCTATTCTGCTCTGTGTCAGTGTGTATCATGGTCTCTGTGGACAGGGAACAGTCTCTATTCTGCTCTGTGTCAGTGTGTATCAGGGGTTTTGAGGACAGGTGTCAATCCATATCTGCCAAGTGACCCTATGTAGGGGGAACAGTCCCTATTCTGCTCTGTGTCAGTGTGTATCAGGGGTTTTGAGGACAGGTGTCAATCCATATCTGCCAAGTGACCCTATGTAGGGGGAACAGTCCCTATTCTGCTCTGTGTCAGTGTGTATCAGGGGTTTTGAGGACAGGTGTCAATCCATATCTGCCAAGTGACCCTATGTAGGAGGAACAGTCCCTATTCTGCTCTGTGTCAGTGTGTATCAGGGGTTTTGAGGACAGGTGTCAATCCATATCTGCCAAGTGACCCTATGTAGGGGGAACAGTCTCTATTCTGCTCTGTGTCAGTGTGTATCAGGGCTGGGCTTTGAGGACAGGTGTCAATGTTAGGTGATTTCTGCCCTTTATGAATTAAAAGCAGACTCTGCATCAACTGTGCAATTTTCCATGGGAGTTTTGCCATGGATCCCCCTCTGGCATGCCACAGTCCAGGTGTTAGTCCCCTTGAAACAACTTTTCCATCACTATTGTGGCCAGAAAGAGTCCCTGTTGTTTTTAAAATTCGCCTGCCCATTGAAGTCAATGGCGGTTCGCGCGGTTCGCCGGTTCGCGAACATTTGCGGAAGTTCGCGTTCGCCGTTCGCGAACCGAAAATTTCGGGTTCGCGACAACACTAGTGTTTGGGTGTGCAGTGTGTGGATTGGGGGCAGTGTGTGTATGGGGGGCAGTGTTTGTGGTTTAGTTTTTGTGGTGCAGTGTGTGTAGTGTGTGTGTATGGGAGCAGTGTTTGTGGGGCAGTGTGTGTAGTGTGTGTATGGTGGGCAGTGTTTGTGGGGCATTGTGTGTAGTGTGTGTATTGGGGCAGTGTTTGTGGGGCAGTGTGTGTATGGGGGCAGTGTTTGTATGGGGGGGAAGGAGGGTAGGCACCATGCCACTTATCAGCATGAAATTTGAAACAAGCTGCAGCAGTTTCAAGAGTCTTGTGGACCTTAGTCCAAGTCTCACATATACATGTAAGATGTTCATCCAGAGCAGGAATAGCAGTATGGGAAAACACCGCAGGAAGAACAGTAGGATGACGACCATTGTTAACAAAAAATGGATTATGTCCAGATGAGTCATGGGTAGCATTATGCCTAGCAAATTCAGCCCAAGGTAGCAAGTCAGACAAGCTTTCCTGAGTGCCATTAATAAACCATTGCAAATATAGTTCCAACGACTGGTTGGCCCTCTCAGTAGCACCATTAGTTTGAGGATGGTACGAAGATAAAAATGACAATTTTCATCTTCGTACCATCCTCAAACTAATGTACCAACGATTTGTTAAATGCTCTCCAAAATTGTGACACAAATTGGGAACCCATGTCTGACACAATATTTTGTGGAATACCATGTAATCTGACAATTTCGCATATAAATATGTAAACCAGGACTTGGGAAGAAGGTAACTTTTTTTTTATCACAAGACATTCAAAATATAAAAAGAAAAACATATAAATACATACATTCATCTTATTATGTGAGCACAAAAGTACACATCAAAGAAGAGCATCAAACAAAAACCATCAGCTGAAAATGTATGGAACAATTCATTGTATCATCTGTAATACCATTTCCACAGGAATCCTCAGTTTAAATCAGTCATCAGCTCTTGCTAATAGATAGAGAATCAATTGTATCTCTAAAGCATATGTACTTTATAGTAAGAACTTACCTAACATATAAAAAAAAATTGAGATGAGGAGAAAGGGCAGTGGGGGGAACAATTATGCATGCTACTGGAGGTCAGTAAGTCCAGAGTTCGATGAGTATTTATCCGACATAGACCATTTATATTTGGGGACATTCTTTTTCCCCTCATTTTTATAATTTAGTTATAAAGATCTATTTCTCTGCAAAACAGTTTCAATGTCAAACCATAAGGGCAGTCTTTCCTTCTTCCACTTTAATACTATAAACCATTTAGCTGCTATTAAAATCTGCAGTAAAAAGTTCTTAACGTCCAGTGAGATATTTTCGGGAAAAATATGAAACAGAACTAATTCAGGGCCTATTTGCCTTTTTTGGCCTAATATACGAGACACCCACACAAGAGCATTGTTCCAATATGTTTGTATTAGAGGGCAAGACCACCACATATGTAATTCTGACCCAATTAGTCCACAGCCTCTCCAACAGTACTTCTGCGTGTCTTTTTTCATTCTGCATAATTTGATTGGTTCCAAATACCATCTGTTCAGTGTTTTACAATAGATCTCCCTATAGGTAGCATATTTAATAAGAAAGAAAAAGAGCGGTAAAGGCTGCGCCAAAAATAAGAAAAATAAAATAAATAAAATACAGTAAAATTAGTCCCAATGTGATAAGATAAATAGATAATAAAATGTCTGTATAATAAAATGTCTATATCACACGTTCCACTGGTAGAGTGTTCTTTCTTTCTATGATAATTTGGATCCTCCCGTGATATGAAAAACACAAAGGAAGAAACGACCAATTGTGCAGAGTGTATGGGATACGTGGCAGAAAAGTAATAAGATGTAATACACTCACATTTGCATGAGCTATAGCCAGCTCAAGGGTAACAGGTGTTCAGCAGTATAATCCCTGTTTATAGGATATGACGTATTCTTGTCCACTTTGGGTCTGGTGCTGTCCAATTCTCAGGAGAAGGGAACAAAAAATTGGGACAGCAGATAGTGCTCTCTGTGATAAAATTTAGTATTTAAACTATTGTAATCTAACCAAAATCGGGTTGAAACATTATATTGTTGTGGACAAAATATTAACTCTACTAAATTTTTGTAAAATGCCTATTTACTCTGCATTGCTATAACCAATATTAATCATAAACTACTTAAGATGGCCGCTGGGGAGTTTCCCCTGTCATCAACTAACACATTCAATTAACAAGATGGTGCTGATATGTGGAGGAGAGCTCCATGACGTCAGTGACGTCACACCCGGTAGGATGAGCAATTGATGAACCACTTAACACCTAACCAATTATTTATGTATTTTCTTCTGTTGTCTATAATTAAGCATATGATGTATTACTGCTCTATAAGGGGCCTACCAGCCCCCCGGAATAAACATTCCTGTTTTTTCATTAACCTAGAAACTTGTTTCTGGTGTGAATTACTCAGGAAAGCATACACGCACTATCAAATGGGATCATTTAAAAGTTGCTCTACTGAAGGCAACAGAAAATTGCATTAGGCTTGTCAGTAAAAGCAAAAAATTCAAGAAACCACTCTGGTACTCCGCAGATGTGACCAAAATAGTAAAAAACTAAAAGTTAGCATTTAGTAATTATAAAAAAAAAAACAGAGTGAGGAAGACAGAATGATCTATAAGATTAGGCATAAAGAGGCTAAGCAAGTTATAAGAGCTTCCAAATCACACACAGAAGAGAAAATTGCACAGTCAGTAAAAAAGGGGGACAAAACTTTTTTTAGATACATATATGAGAAAAGAAAAGTAAAACAAGGATTAATTAGATTAAAAACAAAAGAAGGAAGGTATGTAGAAGAGGATAAAGGTCTAGCTGAGTGCCTCAATGAATATTTTTGTTCAGTATTTACAGATGAAAATGAAAGAAAGGGACCTCAGTTAAGAAAAAGGATAAATGAGTAATTTATTACGCATGAGTTTACAGAGGAAAAGGTTCTATTTCAACTGTCAAAAGTAAAGACAAATAAGTCAATGGGACCTGATGGAATACACCCAAAGCTATTAAAAGAGCTTAGTGTTGTACTAGCAAAACCATTAACAGATTTATTTAACCAATCTTTGATAACAGGAGTAGTCCCAGAAGATTGGAAGTTGGCGAATGTTGTGCCCATTCACAAGAAAGGTAATAGGGAGGAGTAGGGCAACTATAGGCCAGTAAGCCTTACTTCAGTAGTGGGGAAAGTGATGGAAACCATGTTAAAGGATAGGATTGTTGAACATCTAAAAACACATGGATTTCAAGATCAGAGACAACATGGATTTACTATAGGGAGATCGTGCCAAACTAATCTTAGTGATTTTTTTGATTGGTTAACTAAAATTATAGATCAGGGTGGTGCAGTAGACATTGCTTACCTAGATTTCAGTAAGTCTTTTGACACTGTTACACATAGAAGGCTTTTCAATAAACTGCAATCTTTAAGTTTGGATTCCAATATTGTTGAATGGGTAAGGCAGTGGCTGAGTGACAGGCAACAGAGGGTTGTAGTCAATGGAGTATATTCGAAGCTTGGGCTTGTCACCAGTGGGGTACCTCAGGGATCTGTACTTGGACCCATTCTCTTTAATATTTTTATTAGTTATATTGCAGAAGGTCTTGATGGTAAGGTATGTCTTTTTGTTGATGATACTAAGATATGTAACAGGGTTGATGTTCCAGGAGGGATAAGCCAAATGGCTAATGATTTAGGTAAACTAGAAAAATGGTCAGAGTTGTGGCAACTGACATTTAATGTGGATAAGTGCAAGATAATGCATCTTGGATGTAAAAACCCAAGGGCAGAGTACAGAATATTTGATAGAGTCCTAACCTCAACATCTGAGGAAAGGGATTTAGGGGTGATTATTTCTGATGACTTAAAGGTAGGCAGACAATGTAATAGAGCAGCAGGAAATGCTAGCAGAATGCTTGGTTGTATAGGGAGAGGCATTAGCAATAGAAAGAGGGAAGTGCTCATGCCATTGTACAGAACACTGGTGAGACCTCACTTGGAGTATTGTACGCAGTACTGGAGACCGTATCTTCAGAAGGATATTGATACCTTAGAGAGAGTTCAGAGAAGGGCTACTAAACTGGTTTATGGATTGCAGGATAAAACTTACCAGGAAAGGTTAAGGGATCTTAACATGTATAGCTTGGAGGAAAGACGAGACAGGGGGGATATGATCGAAACATTTAAATACACAAAGGGAATCAACACAGTAAAGGAGGAGACTATATGTAAAAGAAGAAAAACTAACACAACAAGAGGACATAGTCTTAAATTAGAGGGACAAAGATTTAAAAATAATATCAGGAAGTATTACTTTACTGAGAGGGTAGTGGATGCATGGAATAGCCTTCCAGCTGAAGTGGTAGAGGTTTACACAGTAAAGGAGTTTAAGCATGCGTGGGATAGGCATAAGGCTATCCTAAGATAAGGCCAGGGACTAATGAAAGTATTTAGAAAATTGGGCAGACTAGATGGGCCAATTGGTTCTTATCTGCCGTCACATTCTATGTTTCTATGTTTCTAAATTGATTTGGAAATGGGCATATACACAAATTTATCAAACCTTTGTTTTGATCCACGGCAATTTCTTCTCCTTAGATAATAAAACTCCACAAATGTATTATCTACATATAATTCACTTAAATATTTGCAACCTTCTGCTATTAGTAGATTAAGCAAAGGAGAGGGGAACATCTATTCAACAATAGGGAAGGGAATTAATGTATATTTAGTATTCAATTTAGACCAACATCTTGAATTTTTCCAAGTTACAGAGTCTTTATT
Organism: Pelobates fuscus; assembly: GCF_036172605.1. NCBI lineage: Eukaryota > Metazoa > Chordata > Amphibia > Anura > Pelobatidae > Pelobates > Pelobates fuscus. The sequence goes on along the minus strand of NC_086318.1, from coordinate 36,931,624 downwards.
TTTAAATTCATTAAAAGGCATTTGCTCTTGAAAGAGAATTGAGTTTATGTTACTTGCAGTAAGGGAATAATTCTCTATCTGGGACCAATTCAATTTTTTTCCTTCTCCATCCATCTTATCATATGGGTTAATAAAGTGGATTCTTGGTATTTCTTAATATCTGGATACGCTATTCCTCCTCTACAAAATTTATTAAACATACCAGATCTTTTAATATGCATCTTTTTGTTCTGGTGAATGAATGAATCTATTACTCTCTGCAGTGGATTGATAATGTACATAGGGCATTAAATTGGAACACAATGCATTATATAAGTAATCTTTGGTAGTATAGTAATCTTGATGGCCGTAATTCTCCCAACCCAGAAGACGCTTACATTTTTCACTTGGCAGATATGGATTGACACCTGTCCTCAAAGCCCCTGATACACACTGACACAGAGCAAAATAGGGACTGTTCCCCCTACATAGGGTCACTTGGCAGGTATGGATTGACACCTGTCCTCAGAGACCATGATACACACTGACACAGAGCAGAATAGAGAATGTTACCCCTACATAGGGTCACTTGGCAGATATGTATTGAAACCTGTCCTCAAAGCCCCTGATAAACACTGGCACAGAGCAGAATAGGGACTGTTCCCCCTACTTAGGGTCACTTGGCAGATATGGATTGACACCTATCCTAAGGATCCCTGATACACACTGACAAAGAGCAGAATAGAGACTGTTCCCCCTACATAGGGTCAATTGGCAGGTATGGATTGACACCTGTCCTCAGAGACCCTGATACACACTGACACAGAGCAGAATAGAGACTGTTACCCCTACATAGGGTCACTTGGCAGATATGGATTGACACCTGTCCTCAAAGCCCCTGATACACACTGACACAGAGCAGAATAGGGACTGTTCCCCCTACATAGGGTCACTTGGCAGGTATGAATTGACACCTATCCTAAGGATCCTTGATACAAACTGACACAGAGCAGAATAGGGATGTGGAATAGTACCTGGGGAGCTGGGGGGGGGGGTGCCGTTGATGTGGAGCAAGACGCAGCAGCAGAAGAGGACTCAGCCGAGGAGGTTATGGAAGAGGATGGAGTAGGAGGAGTAGAGGAGGTGGCAGCAGGCCTGCCTGCAAGTCGTGGCGGTGTCACCAACTCCTCTGCAGAGCCACGCATTCCATGCTTGGCAGCCGTCAGCAGGTTTACCCAATGCGCAGTGTAGGTGATATACCTGCCCTGACCATGCTTTGCAGACCAGGTATCAGTGGTCAAATGGACACTTGCACCAACACTGTGTGCCAGACATGCCATTACTTCCTTTTGCACAGTCGAGTACAGGTTGGGGATTGCCTTTTGTGCAAAGAAATTTTGGCCGGGTACCTTCCACTGCGGTGTCCCAATAGCTACAAATTTTTTGAACGCCTCAGACTCCACCAGCTTTTATGGTAAAAGCTGGCGGGCTAATAGTTCAGACAAGCCAGGTGTCAGACGCCGGGCAAGGGGGTGAGTTTCTGACGTTTTGGGGTTTTTGAGTTTTTGGGTTTTTGGGTTTTAAATGCATGCTATTGTGACACCAGATATGAGTGGCAATGTGCATTGGCAGAGGTCTGCAGAGTACACGCTGTAGGCCTGACACCCGCTTGAAGACAACTAACTGCTATTCAATCTATAACAGTGAAAAAAGTTTTTGGGTTTTAAATGCACGCTATTGTGACACCAGATATGAGTGGCAATGTGCACTGGCAGATGTCTGCAGAGTACACGCTGTAGGCCTGACACCCGCTTGAAGACAACTAACTGCTATTCAACCTATAACAGTGAAAAACGTTTTTTCTTTGTAAAGGCACGCTATAAAGACACCAGATATGAGTGGCAAAGTACACTTGCTGAGGTTGGCAGAGCACACGCTGAAGGCCTGACATCCGCTTTAAGGACACTGACTGCTATTAGCTTACACTGAAAAACTTTTTTTCTTTGTAAAAGCACGCTATACAGACACCAGATATGAGTGGCAAATTACACTTGCTGAGGTTGGCAGAGCACACGCTGAAGGCCTGACACCCACTTTAAGGACACTGACTGCTATTAGCTTACACTGAAAAACTTTTTTTCTTTGTAAAAGCATGCTATACAGACACCAAATATGAGTGGCAAAGTACACTTGCTGAGGTTGGCAGAGCACACGCCGAAGGCCTGACACCCGCTTTAAGGACACTAACTGCTATTAGCTTACACTGAAAAACTTTTTTTCCAGACATCTAACTGCTATTAGCTTACAGTGAAACACTTTTTTTGTTTTTAAAGGCACGCTATAGTCACACCAGATATGAGTGGTGACACTGGGCAAGTGGGCACAGTATCCACTGTGAGCCTGACACAAAAGCGGGCAGATAACTAACTGCTATTAGCTTACAGTGAAAAACTTTTTTTTGTTTTTAAAGGCACGCTATAGTCACACCAGATATGAGTGGTGGCACTGGGCAAGTGGGCACAGTATCCACTGTGAGCCTGACACAGAAGCTGGCAGACAACTAACTGCTCCTCAATCTATTACAGTGAAAAAAAATGTTTTGTTTTTAAATGTCAAGCTTAAGCTATTGTGACACCAAATATGAGAAGTGGCACTGGACAAATGGGCACAGTATGCACTGTGAGCCTCACACAGTAGCTAGCAGGCAGGCAGGCAACTGCAATTACATTACACAGAAAAAAAAACAAAAAAAAAGACTGATGTTCTAGCCCTAAAAAGGGCTTTTTGGGGTGCTGTTCTTACAGCAGAGATCAGATGAGTCCTTCAGGACTGTAGTGGACACTGAATACCCTAGCCTAGCTATCAATTTCCCTATCTAATGAACAGCAGCTACACTTTCCCTCCTCTCACTAAGAATGCAGCTTCAGAATGAATCTAAAATGGATGCTGGGAGGGAGGTGGGAGGGTCTGGAAGGGAGGGTCTGCTGCTAATTTGCTGGAATGTGTCTGCTGACCGTGAGGCACAGGGTCAAAGTTTGCTCAATGATGACAAATAGGGGGCGGATCGAACCGCGCATGTGTTCGCCCGCGGTGGCGAACGTGAACACGCTATGTTCGCCAGGAACTATTCGCCAGCGAACAGTTCGGTACATCACTACTAACTACTTTTAAGTCTATATGTTCATTCCTTTCTCCTAAATCCCTCTGATGTAATATTTAGCAAAAGTTTCTACTTGTTCACTGCCAATTAATTAGGTAAACGGAGAATGCCCCTATCGTTATCTAAATGCATTTGTGACTTAAGAGTCACTTATGAACTCATGCTAGAATATGACTAACAAAAACAGCTTAATGATTTTAGTCTTTTTCCTGCCTAAACGTTTTTACAGGAGCAATAAGGGCGAAGGGATGGAAGCTATAAGGACACACTCATAGTGGGGTTAACCCACAAAAAACAACCAAGGTAGTAATGAAAAAATTGTTGAGTGCCCTGAGTAAAATTAAGAAATAACTAAATTGGTTAAATAGACATATAGTGCTGTATATATCAAAAATGGAAATCGATGATAAGCAATTTAATAAATCAACATGATAAATAGATAGTTGCAATATAATATGGTAAAAAAAAATGCAATGTTAAGGTGATAATACCTATTAATAGTTTAAAATAGATATATGCATAATGGTTACGTACTTGATCTAAATATGAATAGTAGATACAGATGTCAAAACATATAGCAAACACAGAGGACCTGTTCAAAAGTTTTCAGAGTACCTCCGGTAGATTCAGACTGCAACAATACAATGTTGCAGTTTATAGTTAACTTGTGACAAGAGCTATAGTACTTAGTTCTATCTAAGGAGAATAATATAACGAAAAGTGCTGAATAGCTCAGAGAAAAATGAACTGAAATAATGATTACAAAGTCACAGAAAAACGAGTTTGCTAAGTGATAGACGTTCACCAATTGAAAGCCTCTAAATATCGTCAATACAATACAGAGGCTAATCTGAGAAAAGACTGTGCGGAATACTGGGAACAGATTGCCAAATGGCTAAATATTAGACCCCCATAGGCAAAGGATGACGATTAAATACTTGGGGGTGACGAAAAAATCGTTATCATGAAACTACCCAGGTCCAAACAGTCAATTACTTCGGGATTCAGAGGAAAGTGTGGGCGAATATAGTCAATGAACCACACAGCAAGATATCGCTGGGAATCACCGTTGGCCCCTAACAGCATACTGCCCCTAACACTTTGACAATCTGCAAGGTGGAACAATACCTGGCTTTAATAGCCTATTAGCTGATATCAAACGTAATAGTAGGGACCTGTGTGTCCCAACCTTGCTTGATGCCACATGTTGTTCTATGAGCATTGAAAATAGTAAAAATTATATTTACAAAAAAACTAAATTATCATCTCTCACCATTTACCCACTTTACTCTAAATTTTTATAACCATGCAGTATTATTAATTTAAAAATTAGTTGTGCAAACAATGTGCAAAGGACTTAAATTTAACAAGGAAATATGAATCAAGGAAATGAATCATTTCTGCATTACTGGAAATGAGCAGGTGTTTATGACCTGCACCACTCCTTAGAAAATAAACTTTTGTTCAGGTAGGAAGTTACAAAACTATAATTGTTATGATAGGATTTCCAAGGAACTTTGTAATGTATTCTGGATGTTGCTGTCATTACTACGAATAATTATGACCAATGTACTGGTTGCAGTGACTCTTTAAATTCCTACCATAACTTGAATCTTGGTGACTGTGGTATGACCCAGCTATTACGGGACAGTCACTAGTGAAACAGTCCTGCAATAGGCATGAAAATAAAATTGGCCAGTTTGGAATTTGACCCTATAACTTATAAAATCTGGCAAAGGTATATACGTGGGATCTTGCTATACACAGCAGAAGTAGCAGAATAGAATTCTGGGATTTCTACTGAAGTGCAATACACATTATGTGTGAAGTTCCCCAAAATAATTTAACAAGCGAAATAAAAATAAATTTAACCTGAAGTTTTGGCAGATATACTGACATACTGTATAATGCTAAAACGTTCCTTTACCTAAACACTCTATAAAAGATGACTGAATAAATAACAAATTCCAATTGTGTATGTTTACATAATTTGTGTAAGTTTGACAAGCAATCTACAACATACACAAACACGTACTAACTAGCTGTGCATCTCTTGTTTCAAATAAATGTTATGCTAATATTTTTCAAACAAAAAGTGCTTGCTAGTGAAAGAGTTACGGTTAGTGTCTCAGCAGACCTAATTTTGCAAAGGTTTAGTTTTCAGCCAAAGCTCACCATTTACCATATAACTAAGTAATGTTCCCATTTTAAATATTTTATTAATATGTAAAATTGTGTTATACATACATAAAGGGTATCAATATCTAATAGTAATATATAACATGTTTGGTTGCACCTAATTGGGTCATCTGAAATTCAGAAATGATTGATTCAGAATGGAATTTCGAAACCCAAACAAAACTTGGATGCAATTATTCCCATTCTTCCAAAGGATACCAAAACAGTAGATAGCTCCACAATCCCACATAGGGGCGTCAAATCAGATATAAATATACTGCACAGATGCCTGAAATATCAAAATTAATACAGGTTTTTTTTGGTTTTTTTTTAGGTCATTGCTAGATAGCTCCCTAATTTGTTATCCTTACATGGGATTGCCATAATTAAGGGTGCCAAAATAGGAAGCTATTATGATTAGTAGATAGTTCCCTAATTATAAATCCTTAAAATGACAATCTCACAGAAGGGTACCATTCGGGAGTTATCACTTAAACAGTTGCCTGAAAGATCTTTTTCTATTTTTGCTCCTTTCCCTTTTTTTGCCTTTTAGTTGTTTAGTAGCTATCTTCTTAATTTGTTATCTCTACATGGGATTGCCAAGATTAAGGGTGCCAAATTAGGGACAAGCTTTTATTTTCAGTTGTATAGCGATAGCAACTGAAACCGCAAAATTAAGAAAAGGTTTTTTTTCCCCCTTAATTTTGAGTTGTTTAGCAAATAGCAACTGAAAAAGCGGAATTAAGAAAATGGCTTTTTAAACGCAATTTTCACCTTTCAGATGTTTATTAGATAGCTCCCTAATTTCATATCTTAACGTGGGACTGCCATAATTAAGGGTAGCTGCTGTGTTTAGTAGATAGCTCCCTGATTTTGTATCCTTAACCCCTTAAGGACACATGACATATGTGACATGTCATGAATCCCTTTTATTCCAGAAGTTTGGTCCTTAAGGGGTTAAATGTCAGTATCACGTAACAATACTATTAGGGAGCTCTCTATTAAACTGTTGCCTGAAAGATATTTTCCTTAATTTACTCTATTTTTTATTTTTTTTATTTTGTTACTTCAGTTGTTTAGTAAATATAGCTCCATAATTTGCTATCCTTACCCGTATGGGATTGCCATAATTAAAGGTATCACATTAGAGGCTTATCTATGTCTACCATACTAATTAAACAGCAACATTTAGAAAATATTTTTTTTCTTAATTTTCACATTTGAGCTGTTAATAGCTGGTAAATAGCTTCATAATTTGGCATCCTAACAAGGGATTGTCATACTTAAGGGTAACACATTAGGGAGCTGCTGTGTTTACTAGAAAAAAAACAACTTTTGCAGAAGAAAACATTTTCCTTTTTTTTTTTTTTTTCGTTTTTATTGAGATTTTGTTTTTTATAACATATCAGCATTTTTGTAAGTTCAAATTACATCAGTGCAGTAAGAAGAGATAATCAATATAACTGAAAATACAAGATTAAGAACAATGAGATGTGAGTTGGTAGTCATCGATTTTTGGCTATCTTCCATAGTTTAAATACGCCGTCCTTTGACCACTCCATTACCCTCTGTAGGTGTGTGGCGACATAGTAAAGATGGAAGTCTGGTAGGGCCAGCCCTCCCTTATCTTTGGGCTGCATCAGAGTGGTGAGTCTAAGTCTTGGTCTCCCTCCGTTCCATATGTATCTAGTCATCGTGGAGTTAAGGGTGGTGATAAACGTTTTAGGTATCGCTATCGGGATAGCCTGGAGGAGGTATAGAAGTCGCGGGAGGAAGTTCATTTTAATGACCTGGACTCGTCCCAACCACGATATATGTGGGTACGACCAGTCTCTCATGTCATTTTGGAATGATTTAAGCATGTTGGCGAAGTTCTCTCTAAATAAGTCACCGCTCTTCCTTGTTAGCCATATACCCAAGTACCTTATTTTGCTTTCAGCCAAGTGAAATGGAAAGCTATGGCGTAGCGGTTCAGCTTGTTTGGTCGGTATGCTAATATTAAGTATATATGACTTGGAATGATTGATTTTCAGGTTGGAGATATCTACGAACGCCTGGAGGTCTTTCATGATGTTGGGGACTGAGATTTCCGGGTTGGAAACTATGAAGAGGAGGTCGTCTGCGAACGCGGCTACTTTGTGGTGTGTTTTGTCTGTTTCCAGCCCGGTTATGTCTCTGTTATGACGAATGTGTATCAGGAATGGTTCCAGAGCTAGTATGAATAGTAGCGGGGATAGGGGACAGCCGTTATGGATGGTGAATGGGTCTGTAAGCGCTCCGTTGACCAGTACTTGGGCTGTTGGCTCTAGGTATAGGGCCTCTTCCCATCTCCGTATATGTGGTCCTATTCCCAGTTGCGTTAAAGTTTCGAACAGGTACGTCCACCGGACCCTGTCGAACGCCTTCTCCGCGTCTGTAGACAGCAGGAGAAGGCCCCCTTTTGTCCCCTCTTTCCATGTATAAGGGCCAGCATTCGAATTGTGTTGTCCCTTGCCTCCCTGCCCCCCACGAATCCCACCTGGTCCGGGTAGACCAGCGAGGGGATGTGCATTGTGAGCCGTGTTGCTAGGATTTTGGCCAATAGTTTGATATCGCAATTGATGAGCGAGATGGGCCTATAGTTCCCACAGTATTCCCCGTCTTTGCCCTCTTTAGGGATAATAGTAATATGGGCTGTTAAGGCTTGTTTGGGTATGTGTTGTCCGTCCCTAACTGCGTTGAATGCCTCCACCATCGGGGGGTAGAGGTGCTCTGCGTAGGTTTTGTAGAACGCCGTCAGGAGTCCATCCGGACCCGGGATTTTGCCCTGTTTAGTGCGTTTGACTGCGAGTGCCAGTTCCTCTACTGTGATCGGTTCATCTATTAATGCTGATGTCTCTCTGTCTAGGGTTGGCATCGGAAATTTAGCGAGGTAGGCCCGGATAGAGTCTCGCAGTCGCGATTTCGCTGCTTCAGTTTGTGGCTGTGGCAGTGTGTATAAGTCTGAGTAATAAGCGCGGATCGTCGTCATTATGTTGGTCGGAAGTCGGTGAAGTGTCCCGTGTTTTTGTCTGATTTTTTCGATGTATGTCTGTTGTCTCCATTTGTTCAGCATCTTGGCCTATAGTTTGCCACTCTTATTCCCGTGTAGGGCAAAGAAGGCTTTGTGTATGGTTGTGTCCCTATAATGTTTGGAGTGTAGTAGAGTAGTTAGGTCTCGTCTCAATTGTAGTAGTTGGGCCTGTCGGGAGTGGGTCTGTGTGTGTTTTTTCAGTTCCTCTAGTTTGTGTATGTCGGCAAGTATCTCGGATAAGCGGGCCTCGGATTGTCTCTTTAATATCGTCCCTTGTTAAATGCAGTGACCTCTTAGCACACTCTTGTGTGCCTCCCACCTAATCGTTGGCGATGTCTGTTCTGGGGTGTTAAGGTCGAAATATTCTTTGATCGTCTCACCTATGGAGACCTTGGTGTCTGGTCTGGAGAGTAGATATTCGTTGAGTCGCCATTTTGTGATGGTGGGGCGGAAGAGTTGGGATTTAAGTGTCAATGTAACTGGGGCGTGGTCCGACCACGTCGCCACCCCTATGTGTACATCTGTTACCAAGGGCAGGTTATGGTGTGGTACATAGATGTGGTCTATTCCGGAGTAGGAACTGTGAGGGTAGGAGTAGTAGTAGTCCCTGTCTTCTGGATGGTGGGCTCTCCAGCTATCTATGAGTCGGTGGTTGCGGAGTAAGGATTTTATGTTTTGGAGTTGGTATGAGGGGGTATGTGAGGTGCCTGTGGAGCAGTCCCATGTGGGGTCAAGTGCTATGTTGAAGTCCCCTCCCAGTATGAGTACCCCTTCTGTGAAGTCCTAAAGTTTGCGGAGCGTTTGTTTGAGGAAGCGGTAGTGTTTTTTGTTCGGGGCGTATATGTTCGCAAATGTGTATGATTGGCTCGCTATTTTTTCTTTGAGGAATATATATCTGCCCTCCCTGTCTACCCTGCACCCCCCCTCCTGGAACGGCACCTTCTTGTGGAGAAGAATTGCGGTCCCCCTGGATTTACCACCGTGATAGTCACTGTAGTATCCATGCGGGTAGTGATGGTTGGTCATTTTGGGTCTGGCTCCCTCTCGGAAGTGTGTCTCTTGGATCATTACTACGGAGGCTCTGCATTGGTGGAAGTCTCTCAGTGCCCCCGATCTTTTCTCTGGCCTATTCAGTCCTTTGGCATTAATCGTAAGGATAGTAAGGTGTTTAGGTGTTAGCGCCATGTCGTCTGGGTATGGTAGTGGGGGTCACCTCAGTCGTCTCTGTCCGGTGTCGTCCCCATCCGGGAAGGGGGGGAGGGAGACGGAGGGTAAGGGAAGGTGTCTGTTGTTGGCCCCAGGAGTCTGGAGATGGGCGAATCGTGGGGGAGGTCTTGGTGGGTAGTATTGGGGGGTTTCGGTAGCCTTCCCCAGTATCCGTCGCCGGTCAGCGTCGGTTAAGGTGTAGGCGTCGGGGAGCAGTGTCTCACACTACCACCTGTGGTTTGCACGGTGTGCTCACCTGTATGGTGACGCCTCTGCCTGTGGGGCGTCGGAAGGATGTCCAGATGTACCTGTCAGTATGAGAGTTTGCTCGGTCTAGTACCGGCAAGGTTTCCTGTTGTCCTCGGGATGGATTGTGTCCCGTGTTGTCCCTTCTCGGCTCTGTAGAATAATATATGGAGTGGTGTTCTATATTTCCTCGCCATGGTGTGTGTTGGCCTTAGGGCCGGCATGGGTGTGTATGTGTCGTGGCGTGGGTGTGTCCATGTTCGGCAGCAGAACATAATACAAGCATAAACATTCAGTAACATTTCTTCAACATATTAAAACATAACTGGTAAAGGACATTTATGGTATGGGGTCCCCAGTAGTTCGCAAGCTTCAGGTATTGCCCTCTCTGGTTGGCCAGTTAGATTCCCACCCTTCTCTCCCATTTTATGGTCTTGGCCTGCCTTACCGGGTGGGGGGTGTCTAGGGGTCTCTTAGGTGGTCCACCGGTGTTATCGTGGCCCTTTCAGATTCTAGTCTAGCAATGTAGTGTGCCTGTTGTCTCCCACCGCATCTCTCCTCCGTCCCAGGAGTACCTTTCCCCTGTTCCTCCATTTCTATGCACTATCCCCCCAGGAGGAGGTGTTTCCTCTTCCTCTCACCTGTGAAGGCAGTGGTCTCCACCCGGGTGAGCCCCGCCGGCGTTGCCCCCCGCCTGCTCCCCTAGGTTCGTTGCAGGTCGGGTAGCCCCAGCGGCCGGGCCCAGCCAGGCGATTGGCCCCCCACCCCCCCCTAAGTAATCATCTTAAGTAGTCGCCGCGTGGCACGGCCAGTGCATGTTTAATCCCTATGTGTGCCTATGTGTGCCTGTGTGTTTACCCTCTCCCCCCTCCAGTGTTATGCCCTTTTGATATTCGTACGTTTCAGGAGGTCAGGAGATCGGGGGGGGAAGGGGGAGCTCGGGCATCGAGATCTGTCTCTCGGGCCCCTCTTTCGTATCCCTTGTTCCCGACCCCCCACCCCCCCCGGCTCTATGAGCATAGTGTCCAAGTGGGTGTCTAGTGAGACCGCTAACATGGCGGTATACTTGCGGATTGCGGGGTGTACAATGTTCCTTTGGTTAGTCCATAGGGTCTTGCACGTGTCGTCTCTCGGAGGAGTTCATTTAGGAAATGGTCCATTCCTTAGGTGAAAGCTCGTGGTTCACCAGGAGGGTCTCAGACATTAGCGTTTTTGGGTCTCAGACATTAGCTCCCGATGGACGTGTAGCCTGTTGTTGGGTTCTCTTGGGTCGAGCGGCTTGCAAGGGTTGTTGCTGTGGGTCTGTCGGGAAGGCGTAGAAAGTCTTTGGATCTGGCCATGACATTTGTAGTGGTGGTAGTTGTAGTTCTCTTTGTAGGTCGGTTAGATCTTCTCTGTTTTTCACATTGAATGGTCCGTTAGCTGTGGTGACCTGTATCCCGGTTGGAAAGTTCCAGCGGTATCTGGTCTTGTTGGCTTGCAGAGTCCTTGTTAGCGGGCGTAGTGCCCTGCGATATGCCAGCGTTGCCGGTGAAAGGTCTGGGTATAGTTGGATTTCCACCCCATTGAGTAGGATCTGTTTAGTGTCTCTCGCCTTACACAGTATGTCTTCTTTTGTTTGAAAGTGTGCGAGACAGCATATTACGTCCCTAGGCGGGGAGTCTGGCGGACCACGTGGTCTGAGGGCCCTGTGTGCCCTAACAAAATACGGCCTATTTAGGAGGTCGTTGAACAATTCTGTGAGGGTGTCTCTTATGGGCGTGATCTGGTCTGTTTCCTCCGGTAGGCCCCTTATTCTTATGTTTTGTCTCCGTCCCCTATTGTCCAAGTCTTCTAAATGCAATGCCATTTGCCGGAGTTGTGTCTCCTGGCGCCTTATTACACCCGTGTTTGCGGCCTGCACCGCTGTCATGTGGTCGCAGTCCGCTTCCAGTTGTGCTAGTTTAGTCTGCATACCTTGCATGTCCTCTCTAAAAAAGCATGCAGTTCTCCTGTGATAGATTGTTGTAGCGCAGCGTTCGCCTCCTTTAAATCTGCTTTAGTGGGCAGATTTCGGATTAGGGCCACCCAGTCAGGTTGCGGTGGGTATGTTGGGTCCTGTGAGGAGTCGTCTGGCTGGCTCTCCAGCAGAGATGCCGGTGAGGAGAGGTCTGAGGCCTCCATGTCTCTTGGGGCCTGGGCAGCATGTTCCGCGGGTGCCGTAAGGAACTGGCGCATGCCCGCCAGGTGGGACCCCCGCGGGGTGTTAGCTGCGTGGGCGGCCTGCGTTACCCTGTGAGTTTTGCCCATGGTGCCGGTTATAGGTGCTGGTTCGGCGTGTTTGTGCTGGGAGCCTGGAGGGAGCTTGCGGGTTACGCCGCCATCTTGTCTGGCTTCCAAGCCACGCCCAAACATTTTTCTTTTAACCTTTTGTAACCGCTGGCGGTTCCCTTATTTACCACTATAATGTCTTAGAGCATAGAACTTAGTAGGGCTAACCATACAGATATCTTAGCCATAATTTTATATAGTTAGTAAGAGATCCTCTATTTAACATATATAAATAATTGAGAATACAATATAAAATAAGGATTGTCTTGGAAGCCATAGATTTTGTATTTTAGATATTTATAATATAAAAATATAAATATAGACATATAAAATCCATTATAGCAGAGTTTATAAGATGAAATTAAATGCTTGCAAATATCATTAATAGGTTAACATACCTTTTCTGAACATGTCATCATGTCAGCCTCTCAGTCATTTTAAGATGGAGCAGCGTCTGTCTTCAAGTCTCTCCTCTGTCTCTTAACATTTAAAAGTACATCTATTTATACCTTAGGTGTCTTCATTTTAGAGTCACCATAGTTCATATATGAAAAAGTAACTTGTCTACTTTAAATCAATTTAGGACCTCCCTTAATTTGGCAAAGATACAAGGCCATAACTAAAGGGTGCATACGTCATGGAAATTTTCCTGACTTAGTTCAAGATGGCATCTTAAAGTCTGAATAGCTTATCTGTTGTTTATACTAAGATATAAGTGCACAGTCATGGGAGATTCCTGGATTTGGGGAAGTTCCATTAACTTGGGGTTACCACAGTATATTGTGTACTGAAAGAGTCGTAGCATAGCCTTGAAGCTTGTTTATGCATTATTGTTATTGTAATTCGTCTGGGACAAAATGGCGCAAACATTATGCACTGAGGTTATTGCTTAACAAAACATCTATGAAAAACAATATGTTCCATTTCTAACACCTTGTCAACTTGCAATATCTCTTAAAGACAAAGTACACAGTTTAAGAAATACAACATTTCATTCTAAAACTTGTAATATTTGCATTTGCCCATAACACCCTCTCCATTAAACTGTGGGCATTGTAGACAATTTCTTCCTTAAATTAGTTAACCAAAGTTCTGCAACAGTCTAGTTTTTTTGTGCTCCCAGCAGTGTGATCTTTGCCTGTAAAGGTGGTTGATTAAAATGAGCAAAGCTTTTGTCTAGGAAAGAACACCAAGTTCCAGAGTAAGATATTCTTGGATGGATCCAGATACGAATTGTAATCCAAAGTTAAAAGTAGTAATTGTATTTGTAATCCAAAGTCTGTAAAGGCCTGTAGAAGTTTACATTCCTTAGATACATTGCTGTAGGTTGTGTTTGTAGAATACCCGGGTATTTGTTGTAGAGTATAGGTTGTAGAGTCCAGCTTTCCAAATATTTGGCTAGAATTGATTGCAGATATTGAATCAGCATTATCTTTTATCACTGTGGTGATGGTGTTGGTATTTGTCTTTGTCTTTGCTTTTTTGTTTTGTTTTTTTCATGAAATATTTTTACACCGTTTATGATGTGTATAGATTGGATACTCTCCGATATTCTTTTACGGAATAAATTAATTGACAACATTTCTGTTTTCTTAAGTGACATGGATCCCATTATAGTAAATGTTATGTTGATAAAGCAATCGAAGTGGATTCACAAGAACGCCTCTTTTTGCTGTAATGGAATCTTTGTAACATCTCAGTGATAGACATCTCAATGACATCAGGTGCTGTTGTGCTAAAATGTTAACAGGTAAAATCTGTGGAAAAATCTTTACATTTGTTATACTTTGTATAATAATGATAGATGAAATAGTAACATAGTTAATCTTTCTAGTGTTTTGTTTTAAAGATAAACACCCTTGTATATGAACAGTATTTACCACCTTTATTCACAATGATATGTAAAATTATATTCTCTTTAAATGTTAAAAATACTCTTTTATTCAAAATCTCTCAATATATTTAGAATCATTGCTAATTGAAAATATGACGTTATTCATCTTTATTTGTCCTGTTAGGTAGAAGACAACTTATTCCCTAAGTTACAATTAGTAAATATAATAACTACAGTTATTAGTGGTTTAAAATACCAGAGACACACAAAAATTGTCTTTAAATTTATTTATTTATTTTTTTACCAAGATCTGACAGCCATTGTGGAAAGTTACGTTCGTGAGATTGGATGCTTGACAATGTGAATCTTAATTGTTTAAGTATATTTACCAACGGCTGTGCCGTAGCTTAAGATGATTTGGATTTTTTATTATTTCTAAAAGTGAGTTAAGAAAGCACTCAGATACAATATTGAAGGTTATTATAACTCTACCTTTGTATAGGTGGTTTTATTTACCTTTAACCATCACAAACCAAATAACAATTCCTTGGTATTTGAAAAACCGATAAAATATTTGATTACGTGTATTTTAATATATATACATAGAGTGGTATGGATGTTGAATTTATATCTTTGACATCTTTTCACCAGTTTGCAATAGGTGACCTAAATTAACAATTTCTAAAATAATCATGTATATCACCTGGACGGGTTAATCCATAATACTCTTTGACTTTCCATTGACTGGCCTTAGCTATGGCAGACTGAATATGTTTATCATTGTAAATAAACTTTATGATAGGTGAAGTAAAGTTTCTGCCTGTCTTTCAGTTACATTTTAACTGTTAAAGTACTTCACATAGATTAATTAGATTAATTAGATTGTATTAATTATACCACTCTGCAAACTTGATGAATATATGATGTAATAAAAACAGTTCACATTTTCTTCTAAAGTTTAAACATTATTCATTATTGCAGTTGTTATTGTAATCATACGATCTTTAACTATCATGATTCAACTATTCATCTGGGTAATCAGTTGTTATGCTCTTATACTTATGTCTAATATTTTTTTGTAGGCCAGACTGCAGCTGCATATGGCATTTTAGAAATAATCTTCAATTGCGTTTCAGATATTCACAAAGTCTATCCACCTTTGTAATTAACACATTATGTGTTTATTTTATACCATTAATTATAGTATCTGTATTATATTACACATTGTCACTGACACATTTCTGATACAGGGAAAAAATTGCATGATTGCTTTAGTAATTATAATTTTTCTGTCCATGCACCACATTCCTGGAAGTCCAGAATATAGCAAAAATCCTTTGTCGTTTGATTCTATAGAGCCATTTAACATTTTGATTGGTATAGTTATACCAAAAGAGCAAGGAGTACATCGGTAGATCACATCTGCAACAGAACCATTACAGATTCCTTGTTGTAGCAATGTCTCTGTGTTTATGTTTACAGGAGTTCCTTACTTTGCAGGTATGTACATAATATGTAGAGTTTAAGAAAAGCTGCAAATCGTGCTTTAGTACAAGTGTCCCATGATGTAAGGTTTCTGACAGATTTTGCTGGGCTTTTATATTCCATTCTCTTGGCAGGGCATCTCCTCTTAGTAGGCCTGTGTTGTTATTATTTATTAATTACATCAAGGTTTCTTTCGTTAATTGATATGTTTCTGCCGAATCCAAATTCATATGCCACCAAATGTCATAATAAAGTTCATTGTTACAGAATATTGTTCCAGGATGGTTTTTCACTCCAGTAGGAAATCTATATTCCTCTACTTCTGCTCCTTCCTATTAACCACGTTTTCTGAGTTGTAGGCAACAATCTGTGTCTTGTACTGTGAGGCGCTTTGATAGTCAATCAGGTTTTCTCAGTACCATGTTCCATCTTGAGAAACAGCTGGGTGTTGACAATTATCAGCCTTTATTTCTTTTTCCGGTCATCTTCTGTCTGGATAATAGCAATGTCCAGAATTAACATAGCACTTCTTTTCAGCATAAGAAGGCTGTTTGCGGTAGTCATTCAATGATAAACTATATTGCATAGTCTTTTCTTACATCACCTTCATAGGTGCATCCAAAGTCTTTCACAAGCATCTGTCCCATCTTTTTCTGTTTTCAGCATGCTTTGCCATCATCGTTGAGTCCATTATTAGGATTTGAAATAGTCCAATCACATCTCTCTCATGTATAATCGGTTTTTGGAATGATCTCAATAGGTTCCTTGTGGAATACCAGTGTATTCATTTCACTGTGAGCTGTGTCTCTCCTTTTGAGATGGTTCTTGGAGGTAGTCCTCACGATCAAAGAACTTGTATAGTGTGCAGTCCAATTCAGTTCAGGTGCTTCCTGCTTGTTAACATAATCCCAATGCAGTTTTAAAACGACAGCTAGGGTTGATGTTAGGATAATGCTGCAGATTGTAAGAAGGAGACACCATAACCAATTTTCTAGCATCCTTTTGCTTCCATCTTTGCATTTCTTTCTTACTGTATAAGATAATTCAGGTTCAGTCTCTGTTTTCTCCAGAGTCTTTCTTATAATGATGTTGATGATTAATTTTTCATACATTCCATGTTAACTGTAACTGTATCACGCCTGTCTGTTCATCCTTTCTCCTTCACATTTGCAGGTTCAGATGTCAGATCATGATTCAGTCTGTTATGTGGCTATGATTCTGGTGGATGTGTTCTGGTGGCATTTCTGTCGTCCTCTGTTTGTTTTATCTTGTCATCTTTAACAGCATCCATTGTGTCAGTCAGTGGTTCTGTTAACGTCCTGGAAGTATTTAGCAAGTTGTAAAATATAAAACTTACTGTTCTCTGTTGGCTCTGATTTTTCTCTGTAGTAAAAGTTCTTGCAGTCACCCTCTCCAGGACAAGCTGGCCAACAGTAGGAAATAGGTGGTGGTGCAAGGTGAGGTGGGCTGGAAAAAAAATTCCCTACATTTCTCTAATAGAACCAATGGTTCTAAGCTCTCCCTGGTGCAGAAATATAATTGTCAGTGAAAAAACATGTAACATTTCATATGGTGTTTCACCATTTGTATCATCAGGTATGTTGTGAATGCTCATCTGTACCATAAGAATAAATAGATACCCCTGTGTGGGGCAAGCAACTAGTAACTTGGTTAATAATCATTTAACCTCAGCATTTTCCCAGACCACAGCCCCACTACTTTGGGGGTGGTTGGGGCACTGAAATCCCAAAGTAACCCAAATGTGGTTGCCCAGTTTTAGGTTTCCTTTGCAGTAACTGCAGGACCACCATCCAAATGGATGGTCCTGGGATTATCAAATGCATACTAAGGTAGTGAGACTAGAAAACATGGTATCAGAGGTTGCACTTCGCACAGGATATATCCAAGTAAACCTGGTACATGCATCAACACATACAAAAACATATTTATAACCATGAGATGTTGGCAAACTTCCAATATATAGTCATTCAAAAAGTTTGTTAGATATTAATATTTCAATAGTGGAAAAGGAAGGGATATCAGGTGTAGCGCTCTAATGGTAGTGGATATATAGAAATAATCTTGGAAAACCTTGCTGTACCTTGATAGGTCATATACACTTATGGGTAGTCCCAATATTTTCAGGTTAACCTTAAATAAAAAAACACAAATATACAGAACATAGTGTAACCTGTATACAGAGTGTAAATAAAAATAAAGTGTGGCGATTACTAACTCACACTTATTTGAGCTATCACACTAGCTCAGGTATATGCGCCTTAGGGTCCATAGAGGCGACCCTCGCCCTCCTTTAGGTCCAAATTTTCTCCAGGTGCAGTGTCCTAGGTAATGGGTATAGGAGGGAACATATAGCATAGTACAGTCTGTGTATAGGGTGTATAGTATAAGGTAATGCTAATATACTCACAAACCCTGAGCCAATATATCGGCTCGCTTCATAAGGTGTATGTGGTTAAGGACCACACTCCTTCTTTATAAAAGCAGGTAGGAATAAAAGCCGCAAGTGTAAAAAATATATATATATGTAATTTATTATGTGTAAGAAATAGTATAACATGTAACTTTATGGGGCGTGGTTTAGGTGCCGACCAAGATGGACGCGTGAGTGAGGAGCTCCGTCCAAACATCCCTCCTAATAGCTCTTAACAAGCGCTTACGAAAGCTAAATGGGTCGCACGAAGCGGCCAGACAACTCTCAGACCCCGGGGAAACAGACTCAGAGACCCCTGGATAATTTCCTGCAACCGCATCCTACCACGAGTGGAGAGCCAAGCAGCCCCAAGATGGCGGCGCCGCCCGCGGCGAACTCTGACTCTGGCACTGCTCCCTTCGAGAGGATTGAGGAGAGGCTGCAACACCTAACGACTGTGATGGTGACTAAAACTGACCTGCAGACCCTAGCAACATCCATACAAGAGGCGGTAAGGACAGAATTAGCGGGGCTCCGCGCAGAGGTGACCTCACACAAAGGCCGCATTGCCGCCGTGGAGGAGTCTGCTGCGGCCTACACAGCACGCCTACAAACTACTGACACGGCTGTAGCGCGCCAGGGGGGGATGCTCCTGGCCATGAGGAGGCACCTTGAAGATGTGGATAACCGGGGCAGAAGATGTAATATCAGAGTCCGAGGCGTGCCAGAACCAGAGGGCTCCGAAAATGTGGAGGAGGTGCTGACGGAGTTATTCCATTCAATACTCCAGCTACCCACACCTCAAGTGATTGAATTTGAGAGAGCCCACAGAACACTAAGACCACGCACTGTGGAAGAAGGCCCGAGGGACATTATCTGTTGCCTACATTCATTCCCAACGAAAGATGCCATCATGCAAAAGGCACGAGACAGACCGGCCTGGCCCTACAGGGGGGCACAGGTATCGTTGTTTAATGACCTATCTCCGCTAACCCTGGAAGCGCGCCGCGCACTACGCCCGGTCACTAATACCCTCAGGGACCGCCACATTACGTACAAATGGGGGTTCCCATTCGCCCTCATGGCACGGCAAGGTAACCGATGGGTGTCTCTTAGGGGGCCTGAAGACGTACCGGGCTTCCTGGAGGAACTCGGCCTCCCCCCGCTGCCAATACCGAATTGGATACTGGGCCCCTCAAATTTGCCTCCAAGACCACAAAGAGGGAGCAGACGCAGAGACGCAAGATCTCCGCCACGAGAGCTCGTCAGGCGACGCAGAAACCCAACCTCTCCTGAAGAATAAGGATAAGAACTCTACCCGATGAAGGCTACCACAACCACTCTAGATGTCTTCGCTTACCCTGGCCTGCTTTTCGCACGTTGTCATCTCAACGACATTACAGTTCCCCCAGCCGTAATGGTACCTCAATGACCTGTTCTGGGAAGACCGATGCCTGCGCTCCACACACCCGGCGATGGGGATGGACTGGCTACAGCCGACAACCTCAGGTACTTTGGGGATATATTTTTTCTAAACGGGGTTCCCCCCCCGGGTATGCGAACTCGTGGCATTATGCCTGGTACGGAACCGCTACCCCTTCACTGCCCTCCCTGCCCCCCTGACTCAGTTACTATCGGGGCCCTGGAAATATATTTGGGGTGGGGGATATGGGGATGGGGTCTTTGGGGTTTTGGGGCCTGTCTCCGAACTGCCTGCTGATATGAGTCACTGGACTTCGCTTCAGACTAGACTACACCATGGCAGAACACGTGAATATGCAATCCCAATGATAATGTTAATGTTGTGTACCTTGTATTATCTGACGCATCTCTCCATAGTGTTTTTCATCTATATGCTATCTGAACCCCCCATCGTTACATTGTTATTAGGTAAATAGGATAGAGGTCTCCAAGATAACACTCATGTCGTGATGGCCTTACGTTGCACTGAAGGTTAGATGTATGCAAATGAGCCTTATCCGTAAACGGCAAAACATATACCCACCAGTCCTATATGCGCCACCCCGATGATTGCTTATTACATATAAATCTGGGAAACTCCCCATGCACATTATTCGCGTCATGTCCTTAACGTATATGGCAGCTCTTGGGCATTCTCGCCTCCGGATACTAGGGGGAAACGGTGCCCTGAACTCGAGGCCCACACGACACCACACTATGTTGTTGGGGGGGATGGCCATATGCCTGGGGAGTCAGGGCCGTAAACACAACACGTATTTGATGCAGCTAAAAGGGGCTCGGGGACACGGGGTACAATGACACTGACACCCACTAGATAACGCATAGCCCAAGGGGACCCGATACACGACTCATAGGTAGTCTTCAGCCTGGAATATTCATTGATTGTTGTTCAACATTCTATGTTTTCTATCTTGCATTTAATAATACACGTAAAGAGTTGATATGTCTGGTTTTGACACATAATTGTAATGTTTACAGTTTATAAGATACTGCATATAACCTCTGTATGACACATGTGACCATTTGCACTTGACGCATAAGTAAGCTCACCACTCAGTTTCGATAGGAGGGATGAGACGGGTGACCTTAAATTCCCTACATCTCTAACACTCCTTGCTATCTCCTCTACCACTACATCTGGTGCGGACCTTGCATCACGCTACCCACACTTTCACTAGTGCCCAGGCTTCACAGCCAGGCTGTAGGCTTTTCCAACCTCTGGGCGGGTCCCAGGTCTGGTGCCTATCGGCGCTGGTTGCAGCACTAGTTCCTCCCCCTTCGCCAACCCCCCCCCCCCCCCCCCCAAGGGACCTGGTTGCCATTAAATTCCCCTGATTCAAGGCGCACTTGAACACTGCACACGATTACTGTTGGAGGTTGAACCCTCCCAACCCTACTTGTCACACCCACTGTTAAACTCTGTTAGCGGCCGCATCGAGCTCCTGAGGATTCCCCCACGCTCCTGGTGCCTCACGGGCCAACCCATCTCTTCCCTACCTCCCTCTCCCCTCTCCGTCTTCTTGACACGGACCTATACCGTGGGCCCCAGACCTGACTGGCGCTCGAACCGCACAGATCGTGATTGGGCCATGGCGTACCGCTGCACACCCCTGAGGGTCCTCACGCAAAATTGCAGAGGCTTAAACGCCCCGGAACGCAGGTCGCATTTACTAAGAGCACTGAAGAAACAACACATCTCGATTGCCATGCTCCAGGAAACCCACTTCAGGGAAGGTTCAGCGCCCAGATTACACAGTAGGCATTACCCTGATGCTTACCTCTGCAACCACCCATCGGCCCACAGGGCTGGAGTTGCGATTGTAGTGGCGGCCGAGATATCATTTAGAGAACTGGAACGAGAAACTGATCCGCAAGGGCGATACCTCTTCTTAAAGGGCGTTATAACCGACAAAGTGTACACATTAGCGACAATATACGCCCCCAACAGGAAACAGGCACCCTTTTTACGCGATGTCTTGCACAAACTGGAAGATTTTACGGAAGGGATCCTCTTGGTAGGAGGCGATTTTAACGCTCCTTTAGACCCGACACTAGACTCCTCATCAGGACATAGCTGCCTGCCACAACGCCATATTAAAACCATCCGAGACTCTCTGAGCTCCATGAGGCTGGTCGACTGCTGGAGAACCCTGAACCCCACGTCCAAGGACTATACGTATTACTCAGCCTTACATGACAGATATTCCCGCATCGACTTTTTATTCGTTACGCAAGAAGGCTTATCTAGGCTACGTAAAGCAGTCATTGAGCCGGCTGCGTGGTCAGACCATGGTACAGTCATAATGGAGTTAGAGTCCCCACTATTCCGACCGTCCAGGTGGACATGGCGACTCAACGAAACCCTCCTGTCGGACCCAGGTACCAGAACACAAATCGCCGAGGAGCTGGAACAATTCTTCAGAGACAATAATACCCCCGGGATGTCCCCCATCACTATCTGGGAAGCCCATAAAAGTGTCATCCGAGGAATACTCATACGCATTGCCACGACCAAGAAACGAGAAGCTATGCGGGAAATGACCGACCTTTACCAATCTATAGCGCACCTAGAACGCCAACACAAAAGAACCCATCTTAATGCAGTATATGGCGAATTGATGGAAAAAAGAAGAATCCTTAGAGATCTCATCCTGAAAAGGCACCTCAGAACGCTACGGCGTTCAAAAAGCTTCTACTACGCTCACGCGAATAAAGGGGGCAAATACTTGGCGAGAATCCTCAAGGGCCCTTCGTCTCCCGGACAGATACACAAGATACGGCTCGCGACGGGAGAAGTGTCACCCCTCCCACAAAAAATCGCGGAGGAATTCAGGACGTACTACCAAAACCTGTACAACCTGCCATCACCACTGGACAGGGAGTCCCAGACACGACAATCTGAGCGGACCCTGGAATACTTACGTGGCACCATCGCGAACACGATTGACCGAGACGAGGCCTCGACACTGGACTCCCCGATTAGCACTGAAGAACTCGCAGCAGCTCTTAAATCTTCTAAAACCGGCAAGGCCCCAGGACCGGATGGCTTTTCGGTCGGGTATTATAAAAAGTTCTCCAATACCCTACTTCCATGGCTGACCAAGGCGATTAATGAAGCTGGGGAAGGGGGTAACTTTGGAATGGAATCACTGGCGGCCACCATCACGGTACTATTAAAACCAGGGAAAGACCCGCTGTCCTGCGCTAGCTACCGCCCGATCTCACTGCTTAATGTAGACGCTAAACTATTCACCAAAGTTCTGGCCACTAGATTGAAACAACTCCTCCCAAATTTGATACACGTGGACCAAACTGGCTTTATCCCGGGCAGGGAAGCTAGAGATAGCACTCTCCGACTCTTCTCCATTCAACACCACGTAAGGCGAACGAAAACTCCCCTAATGCTGTTGTCGACGGACGCGGAAAAAGCGTTCGACCGCGTTAACTGGACCTATATGATAGCGACCCTTCGACAGATGGGATGCGGACAAAGGCTACTCACTTGGATAGCAGGGCTGTATAGCAGACCTAGGGCCACGATCAGGGTCAACGGAGCCACGACAACCGACTTCGCAATCAATAACGGCACCCGCCAGGGGTGCCCGTTATCGCCCCTGCTGTTCGCAATAACGCTGGAACCGCTACTTCAGTCGATCCGCTTGAATCCCGATATTCAGGGGTACGAATGGAAGGAGAAGTGTCATAAGGTGGCTGCATATGCGGATGATCTGCTATTCTTTATTCGCAACCCCAGAACCACCTTGCCCTGCCTCCTCTCTGAAATCGATAAATACGGGAAACTATCAGGGTTCAAGCTTAATCTTGCGAAATGCGAAGCCTTGAATCTCACGCTACCCTCTTCGGAATACGTCTCACTGAAACCACTCTTCACGTTCCGATGGTGTCATGATAAAATGAAGTACCTTGGCATCTGGATACCCACTGACCCGTCGGACATATACAGGTTCAACTTTCAACCCATGTCCCAAAAGATAGTTGCTGACCTGACCAAATGGTCGTATCCGCACGTCTCCTGGCATGGTCGTATTGCTGTTCTGAAAATGAACATACTCCCAAGACTTCTCTACCTAATGCAGACCATCCCAGTAGCACTACCGACAACCTTCTTCTCTCCCCTGAAATCGGCGGTTATCCGCTATGTGTGGCGAGGCGGAAGATCCAGGCTGCGATATGACATACTTACTCGACCCAGACATAGAGGGGGACTGGCGCTACCGGACTTCAAGAAGTACTACCAAGCCACAGTACTGCAGCGTATCCTGGACTGGCACGCGAGCACAACTTGGAAACAATGGGTAGAGCTGGACAGAGGCCTTATAGGCCCCACAATCGAGGCTAAGATCTGGGGAGGCGACGGGAGTTCTGTCTCGCAGCACCGGGAGGACGGGACGGTCCTGCAGACGATCCAGAGTTGGAGGACCATGAGAGGCCAGTCTCGCATCTCTCCCACTCCTAGCCCGATGACCCCCCTGACATACAACATATCAGTGGGGGCTCCCGCCCGGCGCGTGGCCTATCGCAACCACTGGGACATATATACCAATATACAGTGTGCTGGGGCATGGGACACTTCGCACTCTGGACTCGCTGCTGGAGGGTGAACCTAGGACCCCCATCGCCGTCTTAAGATACATACAATTGACACACTATTTCAACACCATACCCCACAAGGACCACCTATTCCGGAATTTATCCTGGTTCGAGAGTCTTTGCGATGGAGGCGACCTCCTGGAACATGCGATATCGGTACTCTACCAGAACCTTATAACGGCCGACATACCCGCCACCGGTACGTTCCAGCGACAATGGGAGGAACAACTGGGAATGACCTTCTCAACCCCTCAATGGAATAAAGCACTTATCTGGCAACAAAAGAGCTCTATGAGCTCGCACTATCAAGAGGTAAATTATAAGTTGATCTCATCATGGTACAGAACACCGACAAAGCTACACCAGATCTTCCCATCCGCCTCCCCCACCTGCTGGCGTTGCAATACGGACAGGGGCACTATGGCCCACATCTGGTGGTCATGCCGAGACATCACCATATATTGGACAATGATAAGAGACGAGATAACGTCCATCCTGGGGGACATCACAGACTGGAATGCAGGACTAGCGTTACTCCATATTTCGACGCAACCTATCCCGGTATATAAGAAATCGATACTCCGGCACCTTCTGAATGCTGCTAAAGCTTCTATACCGGTACACTGGAAAACAACCGAGATACCCACTAAGGAGGAGTGGATACAACGAGTCGAAGACATACAGGCAGCTGAGGCGGCGCATGCCTCCCTGATGGACCGAGGAACTAAACATGCAGAGATGTGGTTCCCATGGTTCCAATATATCTCACGATACCGGCGAAACGATGGTAATACCGGAGCAGCGGAGGGAGCGTCTGCGGGGATGGGCACCACGTGATGGATCGTGATCAACTTTACCCCCCCTCCCCTCCCATACTGCCTTCTCGTCTTGAATATCTTCCCGCAGCAACTTTATATGTCAGACCGGTGGGGTGCCGGTCTGGGGGAATCCGGGAGCAGAAGGGACGGTTGTAGACCACCATAAGCCACCGCACACTACCGATTCCTTACCTATTGCACACGAGGCATTGAGCCACTACTATACACCCCCAACGCATATTTCCTAAATCTCAAGTTACAAACTGACCATTACACCATATACAGTAACCTACACAACCGCCATAGCCGACCACGGCCCCTTCACCTCTCTTTCCCCCTACCCCCCTTCCCCCCCCCTTCCCCCCCCTTTTCCATACCTCCCCCCCCCCTCTTTTTTCCACCTCTTCCCCCCCCACACCAACTACCCCAAGCATAGGCAATAGAGCTTATAGTCTGGTCCACCTGCAACATAGTAAAGGTGACATAGCCTTCTCTACCGCGGCTTTCTTACTTCTTTTGACACATTTACACATTAGAGAAGAAGGAGATGATAACCTACATAACACATGCATCATTGACTCGCACAGAGTTTAAGGCTGGGGGGACTAAGATACAGTGGAACAACACATGGCCGAACCTAACTCTCACATAGCTCCTGTTCGCATCCCCGAACCACTACGTTAGAGCACTGACAGACCCAAGACGGAAAAGCCTCTGGAGAGGACGTGGCCATATGACCCGTATCTAACTACTGACCTTAGACGAGGGGGATACCCCTATGCTCTGCTGACTGGCTAGGGGTAATGATATCCACTGCCCCAGATAGGGCGGTCTGGTTGAGATTTGAGATACCTAGGTTAAAGCCACTCTCACGAACTCTAACGTTATAGCTTGTCTTTGGTGGGCAACGTCAGGATAAATGTCACGGACACCAGGCCCATCTCACTCGTCAAACGTGGAACTACTAGTAGATCCCCCTACGCTATGTATCACATTTGCATGATGGAATTAATCTTTCTTGCTCCTGCAGGTCTGATCGAAATATTGTTTGTTGCCGACCATGTGCTACACCCTTACCTTTGAATCTCCGACTAGGTCGTTCACTGTGATATTATCACCTATAAACTTTTCTCTCATGTATGGACATTCAAAAAAAAACAAAAAAAAAAAAAACACCCACACGGGTGGAAAGTTAAGCTGTAACTGAGTTTACCCACAAATTTATTGTTCAGATGTAAAGTTGATTACCCCATATGAAACTTACGCCTGATATTGTTATTGCAAAAGCATGTTCCACGATAAACTGTCATCTTTACACAATAAAGATTTATGAAAAAAAAAAAACATGTAACTTTAAAAATAGTATAGAGATAAAATAACACTATGTGGCTATAGTCCAAAAGCAATTCTGTCTGCTCACTGTTCCTCCAGGACGCGTTTCACCAAATTGGCTTCCTCAGCTGGAAAACATGTCGTCCTTAAATACTGGGTAAGTCTATTAAACAGTGAAATAGCATTTGTACCCTGTACCCTTTTAGCTATAATGTGCAGTATTACAAACTATTCATAAGTGTTGTGCAAACTGTTCGTTAAAAGCCAGTGGTCTAGCGAGCTATAGAATATTTATTTATTCATTCTTTAAAGCTTTGACCTCAATTGGCAAAGCAATATTGTAATGGTGTCCATTGCAATCTGCTATCTATACTCGCTTGGGCAATAATAAATCCCCAAAGAACAACAATTTTGCATTTATGCTAAACTTGCCTGTTGTAAACGTATTCTGTATATTTTTTTGACAAATCCTTGTACTTAAATCTGTTTAACAAAGCTGTTTATATTATGACTGTTTATCTTGTGGTAAAAAAATAAAAATATTTATTATTATTTATTTATTTATTTTAACATTGCTAATTTTTAAAGATACCTGAATATTTAATTAAATATCCTTTATATGTCTTTAAGGTATAAAATATCTGCAAATTAAGATTAAATACAAAAATGCATGTTCTGGATGTTCCCATAATACTTCTTCAATTATTATAATTTATTATATTTTTATTTGTATTTATTTTTTAAGTGTGAAATCTGATTCCTTTTAGGATGAGCACCCCTCTCCGCCCCCAGTTTCAGAGGCCCCTTTGGAGGTGACAACAGAAAAGTATAGATTCTATCAAATAGATGTGAGGGGCTTTGGACAGTAAAGTTACCTTAATTATACTTTTCATATAGCAGATATGCGATAGACAATGGGATTTACTATATCAGAGCATTATCACTTTAATTGGCACTGCATTTTTTTTTATGCATTATTTTTTATGCATTATTATTTTTCTATTTTCTTAATTGTTAATGTCTGTTTAGAATATTGCAGGCTTTGCAATATCAAACTAATTTTGCATTATTATATTTACAATGCTCCTACAACTCATTATTATTATTAAAATTAGCCTCCTTCAGTATTAGCACTATCTACCACTGGAATTAGTGTAAGATACACCAATATGTCGTGGAACTGAATCCCCATATATGAGATTTGAAACGGTATTTTTATTTCTACGCTGTGCCCTAATCTGTATTTATATACATAATTGCGGCAGCATATAGCTTTTAAAGAAGCAATTATTGCACCCATCATGTGTGGTTGACTGTGGACTTTTTTAAAACCTATTCTTTATTTTTATTTTCTTATAAATCCGTTTCTGGCTCTGAGAGAGCAGGCTGCTGAATGCATGTAAATGCTCTTATTGCCTAGTCTATATACATTTATTTATAAACAACATTGGTGTATTTATTTTATTTTATGTGTTATGAAAACCTAGTTTATGAAATTCACTGAGATTACATGTGTCTGATCTGATTACAGTCAGTAGTACAATATCATTGTTCTAATTTCCTTATTGCTAGCAATACAGGTACGGTGGGATAGTACCACTTATTTAAGTAAGCTTTCCCTTTTAAAATTGGTGGATTTTAATCATGCCATTGCAGTAGACTAAAGACTGTACCTGAGTAAGCAAAGCCATTATGTGCAGGAATTGTGCACTTTAAATAGTCGAATACTTATGCTATTCTAGTGAATTGGGCTGGCTGCTTAACAAATCATTTAGTATCTTCTGGTTTCATTTAAAGCTGTAAATGTATTTAACATTTTATTTAAATAAGCCTTTAATAATTTCAGTTTAAAAGTTATCAGATCCTGTATAGTTACAATTTTATTATATATTATTATATATTATTTTTAATCATTTTATAAATATTTATTTTTGCAGAGCATTTAGAGAAGCAAAGGGTGTATCACCACCGGTTGCATTTTTTCTAGGAGAGTAGTATAATTTCAACTCTGTTTAGGAACAAATATGAGCTAGTTAGCATATATTATATAAAATATATGCTGCAGTGTACTGCATTGTACTGCACTGAATGTATTTAAAAGCCATGTCTCGCTCTTTATGGCTGTATGTAATAATGTTGTACCTAATTTGGAATATAAAACAACGACTTCTCAATTCCTTGGAATGTTTACATGTCTCTGTATCTCCGCAACCTTGGCTGGAAACTCCAGACTCCAAAAATAGTTATGCTGTTATAATTCCTTATTTTCAATCAACAGCTAGCGTAACTGACAATATGGAAATTATCACTGTTTTATAAAACTTTTCTTTTATAGTGGACATTAGAATCCAGAATGCAGTAATGCAATAATTAAAAAATCCTGTATGTCTGTCGCTGTTGTGGCATGAATATTTTCATTAAGCCATAATGCAATTTTCTTTGCATTCTTGGAATTAGACTTCAAATTCATCGCTCTATCTTATCAATTTTCTTTTGACAACATTTTGCATTAATCTTTTTCCTGTGCATGCATACTAAGCAGCTACAAAGAGAACATATCCTTCTGTCTGCAATCCACTGTCCTGGAACTAATGAACCATGCTGTGCTGGTGTATTAGGCATATCAGGGAGTTTACCAACTATGTATATTTGTTCTCTTATGATATTAATTAAGATCCACAAAATGTCAGCATTGTATACTAATTACAATGTACCTGTCAACTGAACTTAAAGTGCATTGTAAAAGTTCACATTAAAATCATCTCTCCATGATGATGATCTCTCTCTGAGTCTGGGCTACAAATAGCTCATTAGATTCTTGATATTTCAAGACTTGTGCCATGACAAAGTATTGTGTCTTCTCTTACGTATAAGAGGTTACCTAGGTATTTATTATTTTATTTAAAGCTTCCAAGTACAAGTCCCTTCATGGTCGCCAATTGTAACTGCTGGCGGTTCCCTTATTTACCACTATAATGTCTTAAAGCATAGAACTTAGTAGGGCTAACCATACAGATATCTTAGCCATAATTTTATATAGTTAGTAAGAGATCCTCTATTTAACATATATAAATAATTGAGAATACAATATAAAATAAGGATTGTCTTGGAAGCCATAGATTTTGTATTTTAGATATTTATTATATAAAAATATAAATAATATATATATTTATACATATAAAATCCATTATAGCAGAGATTATAAGATGAAATTAAATGCTTGCAAATATCATTAATAGGTTAACATACCCTTTCTGAACATGTCATCATGTCAGCCTCTCAGTCATTTTAAGATGGAGCAGCGTCTGTCTCCAAGTCTCTCCTCTGTCTCTTAACATTTAAAAGTACACCTATTTATACCTTAGGTGTCTTCATTTTAGAGTCACCATAGTTCATATATGAAAAAGTAACTTGTCTACTTTAAATCAATTTAGGACCTCCCTTAATTTGGCAAAGATAAAAGGCCATAACTAAAGGGTGCATACGTCATGGAAATTTTCCTGACTTAGTTCAAGATGGCATCTTAAAGTCTGAATAGCTTATCTGTTGTTTATACTAAGACGTAAGTGCACAGTCGTGGGAGATTCCCGGATTTGGGGAAGTTCCATTAACTTGGGGTTACCACAGTATATTGTGTACTGAAAGAGTCGTAGCATAGCCTTGAAGCTTGTTTATGCATTATTTTTATTGTAATTCGTCTGGGACAAAATGGCGCAAACATTATGCACTGAGGTTATTGCTTAAAGAAACATCTATGAAAAACAATATGTTCCATTTCTAACACCTTGTCAACTTGCAATATCTCTTAAAGACAAAGTGCACAGTTTAAGAAATACAACATTTCATTCTAAAACTTGTAATATTTGCATTTGCCCATAACACTTTCAGGCAGCTGTTTAAAAGATAACTTCCTAATGGTACCCTTTATGTGAGATTGGCATTTTAAGGATAACTGATTAGGGAGTTATCTACTAAACACAACAGCCCCCTTATCCCTTATGTAAGGATGCCAAATTAGAAAGCTACTAACAGCTGAAAAGTCAAAATTAAGGGGGAAAAGCCCCTTTCTTAATTGTTATGTTTCAGTGGCTAAATAGACAAGTCCATAATTTGCTATCCAGATAAAAAGAAAGGAATGGATCTGAACATTCTTGTATCGATATGTTCCAAATTATTTTGTTTTTGGTTAGTGTCATTGTGTAGGAATTGCTGAATTTGTCCAAATTTTGATAAAATTCAGTTCAGCAAGAAACGAGGACACATGTCTAGTGATCACTAGATGCCTTATGAGGTAACTGCTTTACTTTATATTTGTATACCTATATTTATATAGTCCCAGGGCAACAATAGATTTAAAAAATATTTAGCATATTTATGATTTTTACAGATATCTTGATAATAAAATATTTATGTGGTTATGCTTAGTTGATGTGCTTGTTTTTTACATCTCTTAAAGTGACACTCTAGGCACTCAGACCACTTCATCTCATTGACCGGGTCTGGGGCACTGTCCCTGTTCCCTGTAAAACAATGGAATGTATGTAATGAGTTTTAGAGAAACGCGCTGCACATGCTCTTTAGGTTCCCCCGATTGGCTGATGTCAGTGGTGGACGAAACCTAAGACAGCGCTCAGAGACATTGATGCTCGAATACGTGTTTAAATGGTAATTTAACCCATTATATTGCCGGAAGTGGATGGGTGGGAGGGGAAGCAGATTGTTCCTATAGTGGCACAAATTCATTTTTGTATGCTTCTTTAATATTTTGTTAATTGTCTTTCTGATGTGTTGGGCTTCTGAAATTTGAAAATGGATATCTCTTATGATAGACAATTGGGTTTAACTTGATATATAATTCATGTAATGCAATACTACTTTTATCACACTCTGACTAATGATGCAATAATGTATCCTTCTAAGAAAATAGTATATAAAAATGCAGATCCTAACATATTTCACTCCTTGTTCTCATGCAAGGGATTTCAATCATATTCCGGAAGTCAAAAATTCAAAAGAACAGAATCTATCACCATCATTTTGTGTAATCCTGTTCATGTCAAAGCACAGCTCATGACATTGCAATACACAACAATCCTCGTCAGATTTTGCCTTCCTGTTCCTTACATGGATCCTAAGGAACTTTTAAAAAGCATCTCACTTTCTGAGTGTGATCCCGCCATAACCGTATTAATCACAAGACGACAAATGGCAAGGTTTAAATGTCCCCTCAGCCATCGTAACTTTTTATTTTACCATTCTGCATCAATGCAGGGCATTCTATATAAATACACCTCTGCATTCACATACAAATTCTTCACAGGGTGTAGTGATTATAGTGTATAAGGAAGAAAGGATTTAAATTATTATTATTATTATTATGTTATTATTTATATAGCGCCAACAAATTCCGCAGCGCTTTACAGTGGGTGGACGAACAGACATGTAGTTGTAACCAGACAAGTTGGACACACAGGAACAGAGGGGTTGAGGGCCCTGCTCAATGAGCTTACATGCTAGAGGGAGTGGGGTAAAGTGACACAAAAGGTAAGTATAGTATTAGACTAATGACAGTTGCAATAAAGGAATCAGTTGGGAGCTATTAACAGCAAATTGATATGCTTTTATGAAGAAGTGGGTTTTTAATGATTTTTTTGAAGGAGTAGAGACTGGGTGAGCATCTAACGGAGGAGGGAAGTGAGTTCCACAGGAACTGTGCAGCCTTCAAGAAGTCTTGAGTGGGAGTAGAGACAGAAGAAGATAAATCAAGGACATACCTTGAACCAAAGGCCTGCCCAGGTCACTGTGGGATCTTAATCTAGTTCTGGATTTGGTGCCTTTTTTTTTTTTTATCTGATAAATCAATTTAAAGTTAGCATGCTTGTAATTGTGTGCAAAATATATATTTTTAAAAAATTTTGCCATGTTGATAAACTTAAGGTTATTTAAATAGTCTTTTTTATAAATGCATATGTGGGTTTCTTATCTGGACTTCATTTGTTCTGCTTTTTATTTATATATTATAATAAAATATTTTACTGCCTTGATCTATGTGTACAATTCACACCTTCTACCCACCCATGTCAGTATGGGTAACGATAACCACCATAGATGGACATCATTCAAACTCCAGAAGATGCTCACACATGTTGATGAATTACAATAAACTCCTGAATAGATTATAGTAGACTGTAGCTACTAGAGTTACCAACCCACCATAAATATTTGTTCCAACTTTGGAACTTCTAACAATGTTGATAATGTTGATAATGAAATCGATCGTTCTCAACTTTTTTTTATTTGATAGCGTTTTCAAGATGTTTATTTGATAGATTTTTAAGATGTTTATGGCAAACCAATGGTTACAATCTTACACTGAATACTATTTTCTGTTATGTTTAAAAACCCATTTTTCTTCTAGTTGCCAGCTGTGTCAACTGTGTGAAGGTATCTGCTTCATTTGAGATCATATAATTATCTTCAATCAACCTTATCATGTTAACCCCTTCAGGACGGAGTCAATAGTTCACGTTCTGATCAAAACAAAACGTAAACAAAAACTGGAATTTGCGCTACATGTCTGTTCAACCGAAATTCATCGCTGTCACATTAAGTGCACCCACACTTATTATATATCATTTTGTTCAGGAGAAGCAGGGCTTTAATTCATCATTAACTATTCATATATGGAACATAATTTATTATGAAATGTAAAAAAATCAACGACTCAACGTGGACACCCATCCTACAATAAAGCCCACCCTTCAGACTTGGTATAAATTAACCAGAGTA
The DNA here is from genome assembly GCF_036172605.1 of Pelobates fuscus. Classification (NCBI taxonomy): domain Eukaryota; kingdom Metazoa; phylum Chordata; class Amphibia; order Anura; family Pelobatidae; genus Pelobates; species Pelobates fuscus. Next base: position 36,898,711 of record NC_086318.1, on the reverse strand, counting down.
ACAGATATCGCCCCTCATCCCTCTCCCCTATACCCCCTCACACATAACCCTGACTTCCAAAGAGGGCAATCCGGGAACACTTACAACCCATATCATACTGGTCAGGTCCTTCAACTCAAGGACATGGTCGAAAACAATAAATTAAAAAGCTTAACCCAACTGACATCGAATACGACCCCCACAGGTAACCAACGTCTCCATTACGAACAACTGATTCATTTTATTAAATGTGCCAACCTTCTACAAATGGAACTAAGGTCCTTGACCGACTTCGAACAATATTGTTACAACCACACACTTAAAAAAAAAATATTATCCACCATGTACAAATTAATAAAGAACTCAAAAGATCTAACACTACCTATTTGTACAGGGAAATGGGTAGAGGAACTACAAATAGAGATCTCACAGAAAGAATGGGGTAAGATCTTCTTAACTGCTCACAAATCTACCACATCTACTGTGGCGCAGGAATGCAATTATAAACGCATCACTCGATGGCACTATACTCCAGACAAAATACAACAAATACATAATTTGACTCCTCAGGCCTGTTGGAGATGCCAACACGAGACAGCTCACCATGCTCACAAATGGTGGCAATGCCCGCTGATAGTAACCTACTGGAAGAGAATCCATACCTTGACACAAATGCTACTCCAGGTAACCATTCCGTTCTTACCACAACATTATCTATTCTCATTACCTCCTATAGATATGAGAAAAAACATAGCCAACCTCTTCAGTTACTTGGTTATGGCAGCAGCGCAGCTCATACCTAAATACTGGAAGCATATTCAGACTCCCACTATCAGGGAATGGATAAATAGGGTAAACGAAATCAGACAAATGGAAGAAATAACATATGCACAATCGAAAAATTTCCAAGCCTACACTCGAGTCTGGCAGCCGTGGCTACATTTTCTAGCTAATGAGCACACTGCCCAATCGAATTTCCGACACTTCCACTGCCTTTCCCCTCCTCCTCTCCCCTCCCCCCCTTCCCCCCACACTGTGTGTCGTTACCCTAAAAGTTGTCATATTTTTACTTACCCATATAACGTACCTTGCCTTGTCTCAACTAACACAGGGCACAGTTCACCACACCAGCTTTCATCCTATATTCTATTAAAGCAGATCCTCCAATCTGATCATCCTCTTATCTGACATATCAAATAATATTGCTTGCTCCAGCCTGAACAAGTAATTATTTACTGCATTTTTCAGTAACACTGCAATACATACGAATGGCCACTTAGCCACGATACAATAATTTTGTAAAACTGATTACACTGTTTCATAAGATTGTTTGTTCATAATGTGATACCATTTACAGTATGTGACACCAATTATAATATTGCCTATAGTCTTCTAAATGTGGTCTGATTTCTCTGTTATCAATCGATATCTGTCTGTTTTATGCAAATGTGAATTGTGACACACTGATTCATTGTTTCATTGTAACTTCTACTGGAAAAACAATAAAAATCTTAAATATAAAAAAATATGTAAAAAAATGTGAGAAAATAAGATTTTTTTTAAAAATTTGTATTTCCGTCTGACATTTTAGCTATGAATGTCATAATACTGTTAGGTTTTACGGCAAGAAAATGCACATATTTGTAATCAGCGATGTCTCACAAGTACAACAGTACCCCCCATTAACAGGTTTTATTGTGTTTTGGAAAGTTACAGGGTCAAATATGGAACGTTCCATTTTCAAATTGAAATTTGCCAGATTAGTAATGTTACCTTTGAGATGGTGTGGTAGCCCAGAAATGAGAATTACCCCTATAATGGCATACCATTTGAAAAAGTAGACAACCCAAAATATTGAAAGTGGGGTGTGTTTAGTCTTTTTTAGTAGCCACTTAGTCAAAAACAGTGGCCAAAGTTAGCGTTCATATTTGTTTTGTGTGAATTCAGCAAAAAACTAATATTTGGCCAGTGTTTGTGACTAAGTGGCTACTAAGAAAGACTGGATATACCCCACTTGCAATACCTTGAGTTGTCTACTTTTGCAAACGGTATGCCTTCGTGGGGGTAATTCTCATTCCTGGGCTACCATACGCTCTCAAAATGCAACATAACCAATCTGGCAAATTTCAATGTCAAAAAAAATAAATGCAAGCCTTATATGTGACTCTCTAATTTTCCAAAACACTGTAAAACCTGTACATGGGGGGTACTGTTAGTCTCGGGAGACTTCACTAAACACAAATTTGGTGTATTAAAGCAGCAAAACATATTGCAGCAATAATTTAGTCCATAAATGTGCTGCTCGTTTGTAAAAAATGCAAAAAATTTCACTTTTACTTAAAATATAATCGTTGTAATACAATTTACCAGTTTAAAACACTAATATTTGAGTTGAACGAAGTCTCCCGAGTAAAACAGTACACCCTATGTATGGTGTCTTGGAGAGTTACAGGGTCAAATATAGTGCTTGCGAATTAAATTCTCTGCACTTTCTCCCTGTGTCAATCAAATTTTAATTAATCAAATCACCTAATTATGTTAAAAGATTACTTAAATATACATGTAGAATTTTAATATATATGCATTTATAGGTATTTAAATTCTACGTGTATACTAATGTAATCTTTTATGTAATTATATGTATTTATATATATATATATATATATATATATATATATATATATTTGCGTTTTTTTGTATTTTATATATATAGATAGATATATATAGAATGTCATTCTAAGTGTATTTTGTTACCAATATATATATTAATAACTAAAATACAGTTAGAATGAAATTACATCTGAATATAGAATTTAAATTTTGTTTCAATATTGTATTTATTTATTATTGTAATTATACGTATATATATATATATATATATATACATATATATATATATATATATATTATATATAATATATATGTAACGTCATTCTAAGTGTATTTTAATACTAATATATGTACTTATATTGACATTAAAATACACTTTGTATGACGTTACATATAAATAATATGTATATATTATATATATATATATATATATATATATATACACACACATACACATTTAATTTTAAAATGTTTTTTTTTTTATTTATTTTACTACTTCCCACCAGCAGTGGGACAGTCTGCCATTTCAGACAGTCCCCCTGCTGGCAGATCCACAGCCAGCTATAGGGGCCATGTGATTGCTCTTTGAGAGCGATCACATGGCCCCCGGGGCCCTTATTTGCCGGGGGAGGGCTGCCTGGGCTGTCAGGCAGCCCTCCAGAAGAGGATCGCGGCAGAGTTGAGTACACAGGACCTCCAAGTGCTAAAAGCCGTTACAGCGTTCTATGCCGCCGCAACGGCTTAAATGCGGGACTTTGTAAGTACGTCGAATTACTTCAATAAAGTTTACCTCGTTAAAATTCACTGATGGATATTTTGTAACTATTTCAAATGACTTAAGCTATGTTTAAAAACTTCTGATGACTTTCCAAAACAAATGATTTAAAAATATATCTTGCTGGAACCGAGCAGCATGCAGCAGTGAATTGGGTGGTGGGATTTCCTGCATAAACTCTTGATGCAAAGTGAAACAATAAAGAAACTCTTCTAACACCTAAAGCACCTTAGCTTGCCGAAGTTCTTCATGTGTGAATAGTACAGTGGTACCTCGGTTTATGAATTCTTCAGGATGTTTCTTATTGCGAAAAATGTGTAAACTGAAACACGGTTTCCAATAGGAATGCATTGGAAACCAATTAATCTGTTGTGGAGGTCAGAAAAAAGTCAAAATGAGCTGGCATGGAATACAACCCACAATGCATAACATACAGTAAAAGGCATGCAAATGACAAAGCTCAGCTCCCTACCTTTCCACAGCTTGAGAAATGCACCAAAAAGGTTCCAAAAAGTCCCAAAACCAATGGAGAAAATTTCCAGAATGGCTCAAAAACTTGATGCAAAAGCTGCTCCAACACCTCCAACAACGCCACGTGCAAACCCACAGACTACAGCATCAAAGGGGTGGCACTATAAACCTCCCAGGTGCAATGCATCCCGGGGAAACTTGCTTTGCATTGCGAAAAAAATGTGTAAACTGAGGCATTATTTTCAATGGATTTTCATTTATTAACCAACGTGTTTGTAAACCGAGGTACCACTGTATGTCCTCCTATTTTTATTTTACATAAAATGCAGATTTCAATAGAACTGGCACTTTTTTTTAATTATTTCAAGTCCTTGGAGAGTGCTCCTTCATTATACAATTTTCAGTTTTAAGTTTTAAGTTTTACACCTGTATTTCTGCGCACTATGCAACAAGGTGCAATTTAGGGCTGGTATAAAAAAAAAAATCAAGGGCTTCTTTTATTCCCTGCCCAGCCCTGTCTTGAGCCAATGCTGGAAATGCAGCAGAACTCACAGATGGTGGGTGGGGGCCCTAAATTTTTTTTTCCCCCACCAGGTGACTAGGGGTCCCCAAACCCCTAGTCACCCCCTCCCCCCCAAAAAAATGATCCCCCTACCTACCCCCCTCACCCTAAAAATAATGAGGGGGGGACATTTAACTAAGAACCTGTAAAAAAAAAACTAACCATTCAATGTTTTCTTTCTTCTAAAATCTTCTTTTTTCAGCCCCAAAAAAGGGCAAATAAATATCCATAATAACCGACGCAATAAAAAAAAAAAATAAAAAAAAAAAAAATGAGTGTCCAAAAAAATAATCCATCTTCACCTGGCGAGGGCTCCGTGCAGACTGAGCTCTGCAGGGCGGGGGAAGGCTTATAAAGCCTTGCCCCGCCCTGCAATTAGGCTCAGAGCACTCTGATTGGTGGGTTTAAGCCATCCAATCAGAATGCTCTGACAGGTAAATGAAGAGACTGACAGGTAAGTCTCTACATTTACCTGTTACAGCACTCTTATTGGTTTGTTTTGAAATCCACCAATCAGAGTGCTCTGTGTCATTTTACACAGCGTGGGAAAGTTCTGTGGAATTTTCCCATGCTGTGTAATTTGACTCATAACTCTCTGATTGGTTACTTAATCCACCAATAAGAGTGGGGTAAAAAGACACAAAAGGTAAAAAAAAGACACAAATAGGTAAGGATAGTATTACGGGCCATTGAAGGGACAACATTTCCCGAGTGCGCAGCCCGAGGATTGCTCAGCCGCCAACAACATACTCATCTGAAAATTATTCAGCCGCCAGGAGTAGATTCAGCCATTTACCAACCTTATCATCCACACCTCATTGCTATGGCAGAAATGGAGTAGAAATCTCTACTAGACAGTTTTTGTCCCTAGGAACAAGTTTAACCATTGGAGCAATTATAGAGCTCTTCTGAACTCCCTACTGCAACTTTTCAATTGGTGAGATCCATCCAAACTTATATTGGATACGTATATCACATATTTACAAAAGAATGTTTTTTTCATGTTGTTTTTTTCTTCTTTTTTTCCTTATTATTATTTTTTACTCTTTTTCTCTTTTTTAAATGTACAAGGTGCCATGATGTCTAGTTGAGAGGAGAGAGTGGAATTGTAGAAGGAGGTTGAAGAACTAGGACAGGTAAAGTTTGAGATAGGTAAAAGGAGAGTTTGGAGATTAGTGGAGAAATGCTCTAGGTCAAGACATTGGAGGTTTCTGTGAGAGTGATGTTCAGACCGTGGTGTAAATTGGGTCTTAGGTATGCCAATGTCAAAAGTCAGCAGATGGTGGTCAGATAGAGGAAAAGGAATATTGGAGAGATTAGAGGTAGTACAGAGGTTTGTGAAGGCAAAATCAAGAGTGTTTCCCGCTGTATGGGCTGCTAAATTGGACCATTGCGTAAGGCCAAAGGAGAGCAGACGAGAGGCATCAGTGCAATTGGGGTTGTTGATTGGGATATTGAAATCCCCAAGTATAAGGGAAGGAGTGCTAGATGAGAGGAAGTGGGGAAGCCAGGAAGAAAAGTGCTCAATGAATAGTCTAGGATAACCAGGGGGGCGGTAGATGATAGCAATTCTTAAAGGAGTGGGATTAAATAGGCGGAAAGTGTGAACTTCAAAAGAAGAAAAGGATAGGGCAGGGGGGGAGTTAAGATTGGTTGAAAGGTACATTGAGGGGAGAGAAGGATGCCTACGCCACCTCCTTTACAGTTGAGTCTGGGAGTGTGAGAGAATTGTAGCCCACCAAAACATAAAGAGCAGCGCTATCAGAGGGGAACAGCCAGGTCTCTGTAAATGCAAGCAGTGTGAGTGAGTTTGAGATGAAAAAGTCGTGTACTATATTTTGTACTATTTTGAACTTTTGTACTATATAAAATTTTTTTGGGGTGTCAAAAAAAATGATTTATAATATTTTTTTTACCCTTTGTGTCAGTCGCAGCAACCCAAATCTCCCTTAACCCTTTCCCCGCTGCCATGATCACTGTACAGTACATTTGCTGTTCAGTACTATATAGATCTAAAAATAACCCTTTCAGTGTACTGATTGCAGCTGCCTATACTGTAATCAGTACATTTATATTATTTTTTGAGGGCGGGTAGTAGGTGTTAGGCAGGTAGATAATTAATTACCCCCTTAGTATATAAATTAATAAATTTGTCCTCCTAGAATGGCACGTCGCTACTCAGCCGAGGAAGCGTATGCCATTCTGGCAGGCAGTGATAGTGACACTCTGCAAGACAGTGACACTATCACTGCCTCTGACATTAAGCCTCTGAGTGAGATCTCAAGTGATGGTGCCCCACAACCACTCACAAGAGGACGCTCAGCAAGCCCAATGCCAGACGGAGACTGGTTGCCTCCAAAAATGACAGCCCCAGAAATACCGCACTTCACTGTTACACCTGGCAACACTGTAACAGTGGATGACTGCGAGCCAATTCGTTTTTTTGATTTCTATATGTCAGACGATATATTTGAGCTCATGGCTCAACAAACAAATTTGTTTGCCATGCAGTATCTCTCTGCACATCCGGGATCCCATCATGGTCGCAGGAATATGTGGAGACCCACAGATGTCGCAGAGATGAAGCGGTTTTGGGATTTAACCCTAATGATGGGTATTGTTAAAAAGCCCAGTATCAGGTCCTACTGGAGCAAGCAACGCATCCTGGCTACCCCTCTTTTCCCTGAGGTTATGTTGAGAGATCGCTACCTGCAACTGCTGCGATTCCTTAATTTTAATGATAACTCACTGTGTCCCCCTAGAAATGACCCACTGTTTGACAGGCTCCATAAAATTCGGGAGAAAGGGCAGTAAGTGGGAATAAAAGTGCAGAGTATAGTACAGGCTAGCCACCCAAATTAGGGATCACTCCTAATCCCAGTTACAATGCAAACAAATATATAGTATAGTTAGACAACATATACCACCGGGGGCGCCACAATCACAAACATGTGAATATATTTACCATATTGTAGACATGAATAGTCATGTAAAGAGATAAAAACAGTAGAATATATAGTGAAGTATTTAATAACACAATAAACAGATTAATAAAAAACAAATACACTCACAAATGTAGTTGCACAAAAAGGACTTATGTCTCAATTGTGCTAAAAAAAGCTTGTCAGCCCCTTCCTGGGCTAAAATCCCTTTTGCAGGTGGATCCAAGTTCCAAAGACTCCAAGAAGTGGTTGGTCTTTTGTCAGCTGGACTTCAAGGCTTTATATGATCCAAAAACTGTAGGGATGCTGGAAGGCTTTCTGACGCGTTTTGTCCTATAGACTTTTTCAGGAGCTCCTGAAAAAGTCTATAGGACGAAACGCGTTGAGCGGTCAGAAAGCCTGACAGCAAGGGGTTCAACACAAAGTAGAGGTTTAATCAAATGTAATACAGATTATAGTTAATAGGTTTGGAAACTAGCTCTAACCTGTAAGTACAATTAAGCCAATGTTAAAAAATATATTTTTTTGAGATCCTATTTTATAAATAGCTTACAGCAATGCAATGTAGTATCAAACTCTCTCATTGTACCATTTCCTGATGTTAAGGAGAAGGAACCATAAGTAATGGAAACTACCTTTCAACAAGGATATTTCTGGTTTTCTATTGTAGAAAAACTAACACTGATTAATTAAAACTCAATTTATATTTTAGGAAAATGCTGTTGATTGCGTTCCTGTGTCTCTCAACATTACTGCAACTGTCTGTTGCAAATGTAAGTAAAACACTATTCTTTTCAATCACACCCTGACCTTGTAACACCACAGACCTCCCATTCACATCCCATTCACAATCTCTGAATGAGAACGTTTCTGACAAAACTTTAATATTTAATTATAAGTCTGTGACCTCTGGGATTGCACGCTAACTGGTCCAGGATTACTATTAAGCTGAGTGGGCAACTACATACTGCTTGTGTGATAGAAGCATGGTCGGTTACTGCCTAGGCACTGCAGCTTCCACTGCTGCATTACTAGCACTGAGTTCTATCAGTTATTACTAATGGGCAGGTAAGTGTCTCCACTGTTCCAACCAGAGTGGAATTCTTCTGATATGGCTATAGAGGGCAATGTACAATGCATAACACCTGCTGTGGGGCTGAATTAAAAATGGGACCAAATACTTTTTTTATTTATTTTTTTTTTCATTTATTTTTAATATTCATTTTTCAAGTTCAGTAGGTAGACACATTTGCAAGTAACCATGCAAAGGCTAGTTACAAACAGTGTATGCGAAGTCTGTTGTCCTTCTCAAGGTCTAAGATTGAGTAGACACCATACTTCCTGTTTGAGTGAACAAAAATGGTTATTGAATGCCATTACTTTACTTCAATGTTCAATAAATTAAGAAAAATGTTGTTGAATGAGATGCTCGATAAATGTATCTTTTTAAACTCAATTTAGACTCTTTCCAAACTCAAAGTAATTCATTTTAAGCTCTCATTAGATTAGTTTCATTTCATTGTTTTCAAAGGTAAAATAAAGTCATAAAAATTGTAAGATTAATTCAATGTTGCATTAATTTCAAGGATGAAGCCATACTACCAAATTGGCCATATAATCGAACAAACGTGAAGAGCCGAAGTGCATTACCCACAGAATCTACTGGGAGACCAATTACAATTCCTAAAGAAAACATTGACAAAATGGTGAGTATCAAAATGCTTACCACGTACAACATCATTACAGGATAATAGTCAGGAATTGGCCAGGGAATCAATATAGTGTTCAAATTAGTCAAATTGGAAAAATCTACATCACGGCTATTTCCCGTTGAAGATATTTTGGCCTGACATTTTCAACTCATTGGCCTATTTCAGACAATTCTTAACTGATACACTAACCTTGCTTATTCCCCAAATACTAGATTATAGCGAATTTCCAACTGTAGGCAAAAATAGGCAAGTCCTAATTTGTTGCATTTTGATGTTGTGCGAAAATACCAAAGTAAGTTGTCCTACTAGGTGTATTATATGTCCTGCTCATTCACACATTCGTAGAGCTATATTCAAGAATTGTGGAAAAACCACAATTCATAATATTTCAGGATTATTTACTAACATTTGATTTGGAATTAAAATAGAAGTCTACATTTTAGGCCAAACAAAATATGTAAAACTTTTGTATGAATTTTACCAGTTTGTTTACAATTACAATTAAAAAAAAATACATTGGATATCTGACAAATCACCTTTAGCGAATTACCTTTATTGAACTAATTTAGAATATCATTTATATTGGTTAACTTTTGAATTAGAACGTATTAACCAGTACATGTAAATTATGGTATTTTTTTCTTTTTTGAACAGCTAAATGGAAACAAAAAATGGCATTAAATTTTTCTCACCCACCTACTGAACAAAAATGCACCTTTCCATAGAGCATTTTCTCTACAACTGTTATGCTAAAAAAAAAAAAAAGCTATGTAGTGATAGACACAAAGTACTGGATGCTAAGCTTAAGTACCTGTTAAACCAGAAAATCCACACGTAATAAGAAATGTTCGTAATAGAACAAAAGTATAGGGTGTGGTTTCCCTTTCATTACATAAGGCATATTTACAGTATATTAAATAAAATGTAATGCATAGCTAAACTGACCAGAATGAATATCTTATTCACTACAACCTGTAAGTAGTTTTAATTATATTAAAAAAAAAAACAAAAAAAACTTTCTACAAAATATAATTGCTGTATAAAATATTTCATTTTGGAGGCCTTAGGTATTATGTGAGAATAATTTACTTTATCACAGATAAATATTTGTTTATTGCTACAAAAGAAAATGTGTCATGTATTAAGTAATTGGAATTTGGAACCAAATGGCAACGTTTCAAACCCTGAGGGCCTTTGTCAAGCTTCACAAAGGCCCTCAGGGGTCGAAACGTTGCCGTTTGGTTCCTGGTTCTAATAAAATTGCCTTTGCTTTGGAATTCGTTGGAGTGCCTGGATTATTTTATACATTTAAAATTTTACATTTGGTTCATTTTGGTACTGGGACTTGTCCATTGGAGCACCCTGGATTCCATGACAAAGGGTTGAGTGCACTTCCACTATCTATATATGTATTAAGTAATTAGCAGATTTTGGTTTTTATAGCATTAATTTCAACTAGCTTGTAGGCACTACAGATAACAAAAGATTTAAAAAAAAAAAAAATTAAAAACTTTACATTTTTTTTACAGGTACGTTTTTTTTACGGTACGTTCTCTGCACTGTCAAAAAGCAATGCCGATGTCAGGAAACTTATTATAGACACACATAATTACCTGAGAACATTAGTTAAACCATCTGCAAGCAACATGTTAAAAATGGTAAGAACATCTTGCATTTAACATATCTATTTTATCTGTCTATCTATAAATTATTATTTTTTCTAACAAGCATGATAATATACAAATTCATGAAATGTATGAAAAGGAATACATCATATTATCGTTTTCTCTCCAAATCTTTTCTGAGCATATCATTTACGTGCCCCTGGTTCAACTTATGATGACAACAACCAAGATACTAAAATATATTTTCACTTTGTCACTTGAAGAATCGTAATAATGAATGATTTTCTAAACTTGCATTAAACCAAACACAGTTGTTAAAGGGTTTCTCCAGGCACGATGACCACTTCAGTAATTTTAAGTGGTCGTGGTGCCTGGAATCAATATGGGCAGTAGCAAATTTGCAGTGTTTAAAGCTTTTTCTGTCAAAGGTGTAACCCCATGTCTTTAGTCATCCCAGAACTCCTGGTGGGCTACTGTCTGTTCTATACAGGTACTCTCTGCCAGTCTGAATAGAGAAGGGATAAGCATCCATCTTCTGCAGCTTTGCAGAAGCTGGATGTATGTGAACAGAGCTAGAAGGACCCTCAGTGCCTAGTGTAAGATACCAAAACATTTCGCAAAACATTTTATCCAATTACCGGGGAACTGGACAAGAGTATAGGGCAGGCTGTAGTCGTTATGATGTTTTAAGAAGAAGCATCTGTAAGTTGCTTTTTACATTATAATTAAGGTATATCTCTAATGTGTTGACATTAGTCAACCAAAGGTTTTCTCCTATTGGAGTTTGTCTCTAAACACCAAATCTCAGATTGCAAAATGTGGGCAAACGTAGCAGACTGGAAGAATAATCCAGTCACTTATTATCACAACTTGCATGTTTTTGTATATTGACTTTGACAACAAAATGGAGTTTAGTGAATCAGCCCTGATGGGTTCTCAAAAAGAAAATGTTTGTTGAAATCTTATTTCAAAAATTGATATAGGAGACTGATAAAGGAGAATTGGAGAATCTCTGTTAATTGCATCAAACCTATCCACATTAATGGCACTTGATGTTTTCATTCTGCAATGAAAATGAAAGATGTGGCCTTTCAGTATACTATCTCTATAACTGATTCTTGACTTGTTCTTGATCCAGGTGTGGAATGATGCTGCAGCTCAGACAGCAGCAAGGTATGCCAGCCAGTGCATCGCTGGTCATAGTGCTCCAAATCTCAGAACAATCCCAAGTAAGTGACAACTTGTCTTCAGTTATAGACTGAATGTAATGAAGTCATCAGTGCTAGCAACTCTGATAAAAACTATGCAACCTTGAAGCAAGTGATCATGCATTTCCCTTATAGGGATTTAGAATATGTAGAAGCTCTGACTGGGAGTGAATTTCACACTCAGGCAGGAAACATTAAAGAATACATTCCTTATGTTCATCAGACTTACCTCTTTCATTCACAAGGGATCAGGCTCTCAAGAAACACAATAGCAGTTAAGGCATGAATTAGCCATTCTTGGCCATTCTTGGACTTTATCCAATCTCCAACTTTAGACACGTCCAGGGCCGGACTGGGAGAAAAATTCGGCCCGGGCATTTTTTTATCACAGCGGCCCACTAATAAGGGGGCGTGGCAAAGAGGGTGTGTTTTGTCATCACTAATGACAAACACGCCCCCTCTCAAAGTGAGCATGTTGGTTCAATGATCTTCCAGGGCAGACCATGTGCAGAGCTCTGCTGAAGAGCTCTAGCATGAGAAAAGGGCCCTGTATTTGTTCTGCACAGCGCAAGCAAATTTAATAACATGCTGCTCTGTGTTTCCTTGCAACTTGTCTCTGGTGTCTCTATAAATAGATACCAGGAGACAAAAGGGCCAGGAAAGAGCATTGTGCATGTGTTTGTAGCCTGCTTGTTGGATTGTGTGTGTGTAGAGTGAGCTGATTGTGGTGTGGTATTGTGTAAAAAGGTCGTTTTTAGTTGTGTTGTGTTTGTGGTGTAATGTAATGCATATGTGGCTAGGGGCTGTAGAGAATGTGTGTATAGGGGATGTAGTAAGTGTGTGCATACAGGCAGAGTGTATAAAGAGATCTAGTGTGTATATGATCCAGAGTTGGGTAAGGGATCTAGTGTGTGTCTGGAACGTAATGTGTTTAGGAGTGCAAAAGAGAAGACACAACATCCAGTGGAAGAAAATAAATAAGTAAATAAATAAGATCCTACACTGGAGTTGGTAAAGGTTGCAGGGTATACGGGCATAACCCATGGGGTGTAATATAGAAAAGAGAAAGGCTGAAAAAAGGGATTACAGACGGGTCCTCCCAATCATCAGTCTCAATACCCCTGAGTAAAGTTTTTCATAGTAATGGCTAGGAATTGCCAGTGTAGAACATACATGAAAAATATGAAAAATAATAAATTTTTATTAGTCCCTTTTAGGGAAGATAAACACGACAAAATTTAAAATTAAAAGTGTATATACAGTGAACAAATGTGAAAGAGTAGGAATCCTCTGTCAAATGCTGGCCTCACAATATACCTTGTTGTTAAAAATAATTGCAACAATGTTTCAGACGCTAAAAGTAGCTATTGATGTGTATCTTAGGAGAAACAGTGGTGTCCCCCTAATTGAGTTGCAACATAGCAGAGTTGCTAGAGAGGGGAGGGAAAAAGCCCCCACTCACAAGGTATGCTAAAGCGATAGAGTATTTGTTAAAAAATCGATTATAACGGCACCCTTAGACTAGCCCCAGATCGTGAAGCTGATTGGCATAAATTCCCCTTTGTAAATTACAGACAGTAGACCCCTAATATTGATAGCCCACTGGCTGTAAATAGAGAGTAGAGCTTAACACCCCATGTAATGGGACTGGAGTGACGAGAGCCTGCAAAAACCGTTGGCTCCTAATATTCCGTCACTTGGAATATGCAGCTCAAATGCAACAAATAGACCTAATTCCTGATATAGAGTCTTAGAGTCTTAAGAACTAACACAGCGAGATGGATAACTACCAATCAAATAACCAATCAAATTGCTCAAAAAGCTGGTCTATTCTCGAACTGATAACAGCTCTACAGGAAAAAAAACCCTTTTTAATAGAACTGCCAGAAATTAAGGCGGACCTGCACCCTTTACAGGTGGGTCTGCTTCCTTTTGGGCAGAGTTGGTGGTGCAATCCTATCACTGGTCCGCCTCCTTACCCTCCTGCCAATGGCATCCAAATTCTCAGCACAACTCTATCTCCCCAACTCCTCTGCCAGCACATCGCCACCACGAAAGGGATCTAAATTAATAAAATTTGGCAGTTGCTCCCTGGGTACATAACACCCACCAATCTAGAACACAAAGTTAGGTTTCCTTTAATCCCGGTTCTGTCTTAAAGGAACACTATAGGCATCCAGACCACTTTAGCTAATTGAAGTGGTCTGGGTGCAGTGTCCCAGGTCCCTTAACCCTGCATAGGTATTTATTGCAGTTTTTAATAAACTGCAATAATTACCTTTGAGGGTTAACTTCACCTCCAGTGGCTGTCTGCAATAAAGCTACTAGATGGACATCCGGGTCGTTAGGAGCTGGAATCAGGTAAGTGACAGAAGGGGTTTTTAATGGGCATTATAGGGAGCTATAGTGCCAGGAAAACAAATTTGTATAGTTTCCCTTTAAGGAAACCTAACTCTAAATGAAATATAAAATAAACCCCTCTCTTAAAATGACTTGGAACTGACCTTATTTATACACTCAAATAGAGTAAAAAATACATTTATTGATAAAAATGCAGACAAATATATCACAGAAAAGAAACAATAACTTTTGCGGATGAAAAATATGTCTATGAAAAAATAGCTAAAAAAACAGCCACATAAAAAATGATAATATTAAAGTCCAGACCTTATTTGAATGCTCGGCGTCCCGAGTTAGCAAAGGTGAATACTGCTGAAAAAAAAATATCAAATAACGGTCCTCTTTATAATCCAGATGCTGGCTGATATCCGACCTCTCCAAACGCGTTTCTCCGCTTCGGCGGCTTTTTCAATGGATGAGGTCTGTGTCTCTGTGTTCTCTTTATATAGCAGTTTTGCCGACAATCATTTGCACTCGGCAAATCCAAAACTCCGATGTATAATGCAAAGTTGACTTCTATGTAACTAGTTAGTTACTAATTGTTCATGCCTAATTGCTCAAAAATATAGTTACTTATTATAGGCAGCATATAACCATTTCTATTTTCTATTTACTTCTGTTGCCATAGTAACCCCGCCTGATCGGGTTTAAATGCAACTGCCGTTTCTCCTATTAACAGGCATGAAAAAGAAAGTAAAATAACGTAAGATTTTCTGAATTAAACAGGAAGTCAATGATTGTAAATATAACTCCTCCATAATCTGGTGGTTACAGTGTATCCCAATTTCATAACTGGAGATTTCGGCACATAAGATTACTTTACTTTATTTGCTCATGTTACCAAGGTAACACTTGACTCAGTAAGTGAAGAGAACCTTTCCGTTATCACCTTAGGTTTTTTTATTGTTTTGTATCAGAAAAGTGGGTATCATTGGTCCCCCATAATCTATTCTCTAAATATACCGAGACATGATGTCTTGAAACTTATACTATTAATTTTAAACGGTATAATGGATGCTTTGTTGCTGTATAAACAATCCCTAAGTGAAATAAAAGTATAACTCCCATTATCAACTTATAAAAATATAAAAGAGAAATAAAACTAAAAGAGGTGCCCTATAAAAGTAGAAATCTCTATTTATATGTATAAAAATAAGGATGATTCTATATAGCAGGCTAATGTAGAAAATAAAAATTTTCAAAATAGACACAAAAAATCTTATATTTGCGCTTCTGCTGCCACTTCTAGATATAAATGCATATGGGATTAAAGATGTTACATGCCATTAATTTTAATAAAAAATGGAAATTTAAAGGGGGATTCATCCCAAAAAATGACACAGCTCAAATTCCGCATTCAAACCCTTAGGCTGCAGCGTATCAAGTTGATATATCCATTTCATCTCAGTAATGCCCAGTTGTTTAGTATGGTCTCCTCCTCTCCAGTTTTTATTTACTCTACATATCCCCTTAAAGTTCAAAAGACTCATATCCGAATTGTGTGTTTGTTTAAAGTGGGCCGATACTGAATGTTGCATATATCCCTTCTTTATATTCAGCATGTGTTCCCTAATTCTGATGTACAGTTGCCTCTTTGTTCTTCCTACGTACTGGAGCCCACATGGGCACTCCAGTACATATATCACGTTAGTGCTTTGGCAGGTAATATGTTCTTTTATTTTAAAGGATTCTATTTTGCTAGTGACTTCAAATACTCCTTTTGTATGTTTGTGCTTTCTTTCTTTACACGCTATACAGTCCAAACAATAGAAGAATCCATTTTTCTTCGTTGTGGTTATGGTGTTCTTTCTTTTTACATGTTTGTTAGTTATTTTCCTTCGTAAGTTCGGTGCACCCCTAAAGATGATCCTTGGTCTTTCCGGTAACATACTAGCCAGAATTTTATCTTTTTTCAATAGATGCCAGTGTCTTGTGAGTATCTTTTTTAGTTGTAAATTTTCTTTGTTGTAATTCAGAATTATTGCTGGAAATACTTCTCCTGATTCTGTTGCGTTTGATTTATCCTTAATTTTCAATAGGTTAGTTCGGTCTAGATGATCCACTCTACTTAATGCCTCATCTATTTCAATCTCTTGGTACTTTTTCGACATAAACTTTTTCTTTACTACTTCCGCTTGTTCCCTGTAGACTTCAGAGTCTGTACAGTTCCGTCTCAAGCGTCTAAATTCATTGTAAGGTACATTCTTAAGCCATAACGGTAGATGACAACTCTCTTTCAGAATGAAGCTGTTCACGTCAACTTCTTTGAAGTGCGTTTTCGTTTTGAGTGTCCCAGAATCAACATAGATAACAAGATCAAGGAATACTACCTCTGTCTTACTGTAGGTGGTGTTTAGTTTGACTCCCCATGTGTTCTTATTAATATATTCTAAGAACTTTTGTAGGTCTTCCATTTCTCCTTCCCATATGAAAAAGACATCATCGATGTATCTTTTATACTTGTGTACATTATTATTCCAGGGATGTTCATTCCAGATGTGATTGTCTTCCCAGTTTCCCATGAATAAGTTAGCGAAACTGGGGGCAAATTTCGTCCCCATGGCTGTGCCCTTCTTTTGGAGGTAAAACTGATCTTCAAACAGAAAATAATTGTTCTTCAAAATAAAAGTGATACCCTCTATTATAAATGAGATTTGATTGTCCTCCAGTTCTCCATATTTTCTTAGTGAGTTACTCACGGAATCGCAGCCTTGTTTGTGATCAATGATCGTATATAATGAAGTTACATCCGTAGATACAAGGATGTAATTGTCTTGCCAGGAGATGGAATCTAGTTCCCTAATCATCTGTGTAGTGTCCTTAAGGTGTGACCTTACTTTGGACACATATGGTTGCAAGAATGAGTCTATGTACTGAGACAAATTAGATGTAATCGAGTTGATCCCTGATATTATTGGCCGGCCAGGTGGTGCTTGGAGATCTTTATGGATCTTAGGTAAGAAATAAAAAGTGGGGGTTCTTGGGAAGGGAATGGAGAGGAATCTATATTCGGACTCTTTCAGAATACCGATATCTCTGGCATTGTCCAGCATAATTTTGAGTCTGTCCTTTATTCCATTCAATGGATCACTAGATAATTTCCCGTAGGTATCGGGTTCTTCTAGTAACCTAGTAGCTTCTTTTGTGTAGTATTCGCTTGACATGATGACTATCCCCCCACCTTTGTCTGCTGGTTTAATGCAGATTTTTTCATTATTAGTCAAATCCTTTATCCCTTCTCTCTCTTTCTTTGTCAAGTTGTTCTTTGGGTAGTGCTTCTTTTTCATTTTCCTTATGTCATCAGTCACTAATTCTTCATAAATTTCCATTGCGGCAGAAACCTGATTCACAGGATAAAATGTTATCTGTGAATCAGGTTTCTGCCGCAATGGAAATTTATGAAGAATTAGTGACTGATGACATAAGGAAAATGAAAAAGAAGCACTACCCAAAGAACAACTTGACAAAGAAAGAGAGAGAAGGGATAAAGGATTTGACTAATAATGAAAAAATCTGCATTAAACCAGCAGACAAAGGTGGGGGGATAGTCATCATGTCAAGCGAATACTACACAAAAGAAGCCACTAGGTTACTAGAAGAACCCGATACCTACGGGAAATTATCTAGTGATCCATTGAATGGAATAAAGGACAGACTCAAAATTATGCTGGACAATGCCAGAGATATCGGTATTCTGAAAGAGTCCGAATATAGATTCCTCTCCATTCCCTTCCCAAGAACCCCCACTTTTTATTTCTTACCTAAGATCCATAAAGATCTCCAAGCACCACCTGGCCGGCCAATAATATCAGGGATCAACTCGATTACATCTAATTTGTCTCAGTACATAGACTCATTCTTGCAACCATATGTGTCCAAAGTAAGGTCACACCTTAAGGACACTACACAGATGATTAGGGAACTAGATTCCATCTCCTGGCAAGACAATTACATCCTTGTATCTACGGATGTAACTTCATTATATACGATCATTGATCACAAACAAGGCTGCGATTCCGTGAGTAACTCACTAAGAAAATATGGAGAACTGGAGGACAATCAAATCTCATTTATAATAGAGGGTATCACTTTTATTTTGAAGAACAATTATTTTCTGTTTGAAGATCAGTTTTACCTCCAAAAGAAGGGCACAGCCATGGGGACGAAATTTGCCCCCAGTTTCGCTAACTTATTCATGGGAAACTGGGAAGACAATCACATCTGGAATGAACATCCCTGGAATAATAATGTACACAAGTATAAAAGATACATCGATGATGTCTTTTTCATATGGGAAGGAGAAATGGAAGACCTACAAAAGTTCTTAGAATATATTAATAAGAACACATGGGGAGTCAAACTAAACACCACCTACAGTAAGACAGAGGTAGTATTCCTTGATCTTGTTATCTATGTTGATTCTGGGACACTCAAAACGAAAACGCACTTCAAAGAAGTTGACGTGAACAGCTTCATTCTGAAAGAGAGTTGTCATCTACCGTTATGGCTTAAGAATGTACCTTACAATGAATTTAGACGCTTGAGACGGAACTGTACAGACTCTGAAGTCTACAGGGAACAAGCGGAAGTAGTAAAGAAAAAGTTTATGTCGAAAAAGTACCAAGAGATTGAAATAGATGAGGCATTAAGTAGAGTGGATCATCTAGACCGAACTAACCTATTGAAAATTAAGGATAAATCAAACGCAACAGAATCAGGAGAAGTATTTCCAGCAATAATTCTGAATTACAACAAAGAAAATTTACAACTAAAAAAGATACTCACAAGACACTGGCATCTATTGAAAAAAGATAAAATTCTGGCTAGTATGTTACCGGAAAGACCAAGGATCATCTTTAGGGGTGCACCGAACTTACGAAGGAAAATAACTAACAAACATGTAAAAAGAAAGAACACCATAACCACAACGAAGAAAAATGGATTCTTCTATTGTTTGGACTGTATAGCGTGTAAAGAAAGAAAGCACAAACATACAAAAGGAGTATTTGAAGTCACTAGCAAAATAGAATCCTTTAAAATAAAAGAACATATTACCTGCCAAAGCACTAACGTGATATATGTACTGGAGTGCCCATGTGGGCTCCAGTACGTAGGAAGAACAAAGAGGCAACTGTACATCAGAATTAGGGAACACATGCTGAATATAAAGAAGGGATATATGCAACATTCAGTATCGGCCCACTTTAAACAAACACACAATTCGGATATGAGTCTTTTGAACTTTAAGGGGATATGTAGAGTAAATAAAAACTGGAGAGGAGGAGACCATACTAAACAACTGGGCATTACTGAGATGAAATGGATATATCAACTTGATACGCTGCAGCCTAAGGGTTTGAATGCGGAATTTGAGCTGTGTCATTTTTTGGGATGAATCCCCCTTTAAATTTCCATTTTTTATTAAAATTAATGGCATGTAACATCTTTAATCCCATATGCATTTATATCTAGAAGTGGCAGCAGAAGCGCAAATATAAGATTTTTTGTGTCTATTTTGAAAATTTTTATTTTCTACATTAGCCTGCTATATAGAATCATCCTTATTTTTATACATATAAATAGAGATTTCTACTTTTATAGGGCACCTCTTTTAGTTTTATTTCTCTTTTATATTTTTATAAGTTGATAATGGGAGTTATACTTTTATTTCACTTAGGGATTGTTTATACAGCAACAAAGCATCCATTATACCGTTTAAAATTAATAGTATAAGTTTCAAGACATCATGTCTCGGTATATTTAGAGAATAGATTATGGGGGACCAATGATACCCACTTTTCTGATACAAAACAATAAAAAAACCTAAGGTGATAACGGAAAGGTTCTCTTCACTTACTGAGTCAAGTGTTACCTTGGTAACATGAGCAAATAAAGTAAAGTAATCTTATGTGCCGAAATCTCCAGTTATGAAATTGGGATACACTGTAACCACCAGATTATGGAGGAGTTATATTTACAATCATTGACTTCCTGTTTAATTCAGAAAATCTTACGTTATTTTACTTTCTTTTTCATGCCTGTTAATAGGAGAAACGGCAGTTGCATTTAAACCCGATCAGGCGGGGTTACTATGGCAACAGAAGTAAATAGAAAATAGAAATGGTTATATGCTGCCTATAATAAGTAACTATATTTTTGAGCAATTAGGCATGAACAATTAGTAACTAACTAGTTACATAGAAGTCAACTTTGCATTATACATCGGAGTTTTGGATTTGCCGAGTGCAAATGATTGTCGGCAGAACTGCTATATAAAGAGAACACAGAGACACAGACCTCATCCATTGAAAAAGCCGCCGAAGCGGAGAAACGCGTTTGGAGAGGTCGGATATCAGCCAGCATCTGGATTATAAAGAGGACCGTTATTTGATATTTTTTTTTTTCAGCAGTATTCACCTTTGCTAACTCGGGACGCCGAGCATTCAAATAAGGTCTGGACTTTAATATTATCATTTTTTATGTGGCTGTTTTTTTAGCTATTTTTTCATAGACATATTTTTCATCCGCAAAAGTTATTGTTTCTTTTCTGTGATATATTTGTCTGCATTTTTATCAATAAATGTATTTTTTACTCTATTTGAGTGTATAAATAAGGTCAGTTCCAAGTCATTTTAAGAGAGGGGTTTATTTTATTTTTATGCATCTGCCGTTTATTATATAGGTTGTTAGGTCTCCTATCTATTTACCCCAATCTCTTTGATCTATATTGAATCAGCGCTCCACTAAAATTATTTTTTCTAAATGAAATATGTTATATAAAAATGACATAACAGCGAAATATGTATTAAGAAAAATGAATGCCATCGTGGAGTTCTGATGAAATTCTTAAACTTTTTGACATTTGGTCTTGTGATTGATTACAATGTATCCAGAATCTTCAAAGCTTTATTTTCCCATAATGCCTATCTCACCATTATACATCCTGTACATAATAGCATATTATAGCATCTACTCTCGCGAGATCCGGTCGTTGCCATGGCCATCAGTCAGAACGTGTAGGGGTGTGCGCACGTACTGTTCAAACATGTTGCTGAAATGCTGCCTCCTGCTAAGACGTTCCATATCAGATGGTGGTGCTGGTTGTTGTGGCGTCCTGACAAAGCTTTTCCACATTTCGCCCATGCTAACCCTGCCTTCTGAGGTGCTGGCGGTGCCCCAGCTGCGTTGGCGACCTCTTCCTCCTCCTCTGCCTTCGCCTTGTGCTTCCACTGAGCCCCCCGGTGTCAATTGGGAATGCCTTCAGCAGCGCGTCTACCAGCATGCGCTTGTAGTCGCGCATCTTCCGATCACGCTCCAGTAAGGAAATTAAGGACGGCACGTTGTACTTGTAACAGGGATCCAGCAGGTTGGCGACCCAGTAATCAGCACAAGTTAGAATGTGGGCAACTCAGCAGTCGTTGCGCAGGCACTGCAGCATGTAATCGCTCATGTGTGCCAGGCTGCCCAGAGGCAAGGACAAGCTGTCCTCTGTAGGAGGTGTATCTTCTGTGTTCTCCATATCCCCCCAGCCACGCTCCAGTGATGTCCACGAGCTGCGTTCTGTGCCACCCTGCTGTGAACACGGTTCCTCCTCCTCCTCCTCCTCCTCCTCATCCTCCAGAACTGTGCCCTGGCTGGACAATTGTGTACCTGGCCTATGCTGGTGCAGAAACCCACCCTCCAAGCCACTTGTGAATGACTGGCCTGATAACCGTGGAAATTACCCCTCTTCCTCCTCCTTTTCCTCCTGTGCCACATCCATCGCCGAAGCATTTTTTCAAGGAGACATAGTGGGATAGTAAGGCTGAGAACGGCGTCACTGGCACTGGCCATGTTAGTGGAGTACTCTAAACAGTGCAAAAGGTCTCGCATGGAGGCCCACTCGTTGGTGGTGAAGTGGTGCTGTTCCGCAGAGCGACTGACCCGTGCGTGCTGCAGCTGAAACTCCACTATTGCTTGCTGCTGCTCGCACAGTCTCTCCAGCATGTGCAAGGTGGAGTTCCACCTTGTGGGCACGTCGTATATGAGGCTGTGAGTGGGAAGGGCGAAGTTACGCTGCAGCGCAAACAGGCGAGCAGCAGCAGTGTGAAAACGGCAAAAGCGTGCACAGACGGCCCGCACTCTCTGCAGCAGCTCTGATATATCTGGGTAGTTTTTCAGGAATTTCTGCACCAACAAATTCAGCACATGCGCCAGGCAAGGGATGTGCGTCAAACCGGCTAGGCCCAGAGCTGCTACGAGATTTCGCCCATTATCGCACACCACCAGGCCGGGCTTGAGGCTCAGTGGCAACAACCACTCATTGGTCTGTTGTTCCATGCCCATCCACAGCTCCTGCACGGTGTGGGGTTTTCCCCCAAACAAATACGTTTTAAAACAGCCTGCTGTCGTTTCCCCCTGGCTGTGTTGAAGTTGGTGGTGAAGGTGTTACGCTGACCAGATGAGGAGGTGGAAGAGGAGGAGGAAGCAACAGGTGGCAAAGAGAAAGGCCCTGCAATCCTCGGTGGCGGAAGGACATGCGCCAAACTGCTATCCGCCTCATGCCCAGCCACCACTACATTTGCCCAGTTTGCAGTTAGGGAGCTATAGTGTCCCTGCCCGTGCTTACTGGTCCACGTATCTTATGTGGACCTTGTCACAGATGGCGTTACGCAGTGCACACCTGATTTTGTCCGCCAATTGGTTGTGCAGGGAAGGGATGGCTCGCCCGGAAAAGTAGTGGCGGCTGGGAACCACATACTGTCCACCAGACGGAATGACAGCATTTCAAAGGCCACACATTTTGAAATGCTGGCATTCAGGGCCAGGGATTGCGGTTGGGTAGGGGGGTACTTTCTCTCCAGTGTTTGGGAAATGGACAGCTGAACACTTCCATGGGACAGTGTGGAGATGCTTGGGGACAGTGGCGGACATGGTGGCATTGTTGCCACATCCTCTGTTTGCGGGGTGGCAGGTGCCACTGTGACTTCAGAGGTGGAGAAAGAGGCCGAGACAGCAGCAGAAGAGGAAGCAGGAGGAGCCTGAGACCTTTCTTGGTTTTTGAGGTGCTTACTCTACTTCAGCTCGTGCTTTGTATGTAGATGCCTGGTCATGCAGGTTGTGCTCAGGTTTTGCACGTTTATGCCTCGCTTCAGGCTCTGATTGATCAGCATGCAAACCTCGTGTCTTGTCGTCAGCACATTGTCTGAAGAACTGCCACGCCAGGGAATTCCTTGGAGCTGGCTTTCGTGTACTCGGTCCCTGGGTGCGGTGGGCAGTAGCAGGCGTACTGTCTAGGGGACGGCTGCTCCTCTTTTGCACCCTGCCCCCTCTTATGCTGTGCTGGTGCCTCTGTGTGACCACCGCCTCTTCCTCCAAACTGCACACGTCACTCGCATGACCTTGATTCCATGTGGGGTCTAGGACCTCATCATCCTCCACATCATCTTCCACCCACTCCTCAACCCTGACCTCCTTGCCGATCTGCACACTGCAGAAAGCCATAGCATTTGACACCTGTGTTTCATCATCATCAGAGACGCTCTGCGGTTGTCCTCGCATGTCCACATCCCGACACATAAGTGGTTTTTCATCAGTGCACTGAATCTGTTTCACTTCTGGGGCAGGGCTAGGTGGATGGCCCACGGAAACCCCGCCAGCAGAGTCATCAAAAAGCATAAGAGACTGCTGCATGAATTGTGGCACAGACTGCCTGGCTGATTTGCAAGGGGGTGAGGTGAAAGACAGATGGCCATGGGCTGCAGGTGCCAACTCTGAGCTTTCAGCAGGGGCCGGGTGGGAGAGAATGTGAAGGAACTGGAGGCACTGTCAGCCATCCAATTTACTATTGCCTGTACTTGTTCTGGCCTCACCATTTGTAGAGCGGCATTCGGACCTACCAAATAACGCTGAAGGTTCTGTCGCGTGTGCGTATAGCTGGCACAGATCGACCACGTCTTCTCCTTGCAACAGGAGCTCCACCAACACCAGCAGCACCACGACCAGGGTCACGTCCCTTATTTGATGCTATTCCCCATTCTTTGCGTTCACCCACCAAACTAACAGATGGTTTATGTCAGGCGACAATGTAACCGCCAATAGTCAACTATTTATATTTTTATGTATTTTTTTTATTTCGTTTATTGGACTGCAAGAAATGCACCACAGACTGCAAATGTACTATTTAGCATAAAAAAAAAATTACATTTTTAAAACTGCGCTGTAACCACATTATTTTATGGTTCTATTTGATTCTCAGATATGAAGTGCACTGCAGGCTGCAAATGTACTATTTTGCACCCAAAAATTTGTAATTTTTAAAACTGCTATGTAACAGCAGTATTTGACGGTTCTATTTGACTCTCAGATATGAAGTGCACACCCAAATGTACTATTTAGCACCTAAAAAATTGAAATGTTTAAAACTCCGCTGTAACCACAGTATTTGACGGTTCTATTTGACTTTCAGAAATGAAGCGCACACCCCAAATGTACTATTTATCACCTAAAAAATAGAATTTTTAAAACTGCTATGTCACAGCTGTATTTGACAGTTCTATTTGACTCTCAGATATGAAGTGCAGGCCCCAAATGTTCTATTTAGCACCTAAAAAAATATATTTTTTAAAACTGCGCTCTAACCACAATATTTGACGGCTCTATTTGACTCTCAGATATGAAGCACACCGCAGGCCGCAAATGTTCTATTTAGCACCTACATTTTTTTTTACATTTAAAACTGCTATGTCACAGCAGTATTTGACGGTTCTATTTGACTCTCAGATATGAAGTGCACACCCCAAATGAACTATTTAGCACAAAAAAAAATGCATTTTTAAAACTGCGCTCTAACCACAATATTTGACGGCTCTATTTGACTCTCAGATATGAAGTGCACCGCAGGCCGCAAATGTTCTATTTAGCACCTAACAAATTTTAATGTTTAAAACTGCGCTGTAACCACAGTATTTGACGGTTCTACTTGACTTTCAGATATGAAGCGCACACCTCAAATGTACTATTTAGCACCAAAAAAAAATTATTTTTAAAACTGCTATGTCACAGCAGTATTTGACGGTTCTATTTGACTCTCAGATATGAAGTGCAGGCCCCAAATTAACTATTTACCACAAAAAAAATAGAATTTTTAAAATTGCGCTGTAACCACAGTATTTGACGGTTCTATTTGACTTTCAGATATGAAGCGCACACCTCAAATGTACTATTTAGCACCTAAAAAAAATTAATTTTTAAAACTGCTATGTCACAGCAGTATTTGATAGTTCTATTTGACTCTCAGATAGGAAGTGCAGGCCCCAAATGTACTACTTAGAACCTAAAAAAATTGAATGTTTAAAACTGCGCTGTAACCGCAGTATTTGACGGTTCTATTTGACTCTCAGATATGAAGTGAACACCCCAAATGTACTATTTAGCACCAAAAAAATAGAATTTTTAAAACTGCTATGTCACAGCAGTATTTGACGGTTCTATTTGACTCTCAGATATGAAGTGCAGGCCCCAAATTAACTATCTACCACAAAAAAAATAGAATTTTTAAAACTGCGCTGTAACCACAGTATTTGACGGTTCTATTTGACTTTCAGATATGAAGCGCACACCTCAAATGTACTATTTAGCACCAAAAAAAAAATATTTTTAAAACTGCTATGTCACAGCAGTATTTGACGGTTCTATTTGACTCTCAGATATGAAGTGCAGGCCCCAAATTAACTATTTACCACAAAAAAAATAGAATTTTTAAAATTGCGCTGTAACCACAGTATTTGACGGTTCTATTTGACTTTCAGATATGAAGCGCACACCTCAAATGTACTATTTAGCACCTAAAAAAAATTAATTTTTAAAACTGCTATGTCACAGCAGTATTTGATAGTTCTATTTGACTCTCAGATAGGAAGTGCTCCGCAGGCCGCAAATGTACTATTTAGCACCTAAATTATTTTTACTCTTAAAACTGCTATGTCACAGCAGTAGTTGATGGTTCTATTTGACTCTCAGATATGAAGTGCACACCCCAAATGTACTATTAGCACCAAAAAAAATTAAATTTTTTAAACTGCGCTGTAACCACAATATTTGACGGTTCTATTTGAATTTCAGATATGAAGTGCCCCACGTGCCGCAAATTTACAATTTAGCACCTAAAAAATGTTTACTTTTAAAACTGCTATGTCACAGCAGTATTTGACGGTTCTATTTGACTCTCAGATATGAAGTGCAGGCCCCAAATTAACTATCTACCACAAAAAAAATAGAATTTTTAAAACTGCGCTGTAACCACAGTATTTGACGGTTCTATTTGACTTTCAGATATGAAGCGCACACCTCAAATGTACTATTTAGCACCTAAAAAAAATTAATTTTTAAAACTGCTATGTCACAGCAGTATTTGATAGTTCTATTTGACTCTCAGATAGGAAGTGCAGGCCCAAAATGTACTACTTAGAACCTAAAAAAATTGAATGTTTAAAACTGCGCTGTAACCGCAGTATTTGACGGTTCTATTTGACTCTCAGATATGAAGTGAACACCCCAAATGTACTATTTAGCACCAAAAAAATAGAATTTTTAAAACTGCTATGTCACAGCAGTATTTGACAGTTATTTTTGACTCTCAGATATAAAGTGCAGGCCCCAAAATGTACTATTTAGGAACTAAAAAAAAAATTATTTTTAAAATTGCCATGTCACAGCAGTATGTGGCGGTTCTATTTGACTCTCAGATATGAAGTGCACACCCCAAATGTACTATTTAGCACCAAACAAATTGAATTTTTAAAACTGCTATGTCACAGCAGTATTTGACGGTTCTATTTGACCCTCAGATATGAAGTGCTCCGCAGGCCTAAAATGTACTATTTAGCACCTAAATTATTTTTACTCTTAAAACTGCTATGTCACAGCAGTAGTTGACGGTTCTATTTGACTCTCAGATATGAAGTGCACACCCCAAATGTACTATTAGCACCAAAAAAAATTGAATTTTTTAAACTGCGCTGTAACCACAATATTTGACGGTTCTATTTGAATCTCAGATATGAAGTGCCCCACGGGCCGCAAATTTACAATTTAGCACCTAAAAAATGTTTACTTTTAAAACTGCTATGTCACAGCAGTATTTGACGGTGCTATTTGACTCTCAGATATGAAGTGCACACCCCAAATGTACTATTTAGCACCAAAAAAATTTAATTTTTAAAACTGCGCTGTAACCACAATATTTGACGGTTCTATTTGACTCTCAGATATGAAGTGCACCGCAGGCCACAAATGTACTACTTAGCACCTAAAAAATTTGAACTTTTAAAACTGCTATTTGACGGTTCTATTTGACTCTCAGATATGAAGTGCACACCCCAAATGTACTATTTAGCACCAATTTTTTATTTTTTTTTTAAACTGCTATGTCACAGCAGTATTTGATGGTTCTATTTGACTCCCAGGTATGAAGTACACACACCAAATATACTATTTAGCACCAAACAAATTAGAATTTTCAAAACTGCGGTTCTATTTGACTCTCAGATATGAAGTGCACCGCAGGCCGCAAATGTACTATTTAACACCAAAAAGTTAGATTTTTTGAAACCAACAATGTAACAGTAGTATTTAAGGTTTTTTTTGGACTGCAAGAAATACAGTACGCAAATGTACTATTTAGCACCAAAAAGATTGCAGTATTTAAAAATGCTTAGATGTTGCCCACTGAGCTACCAGAACAGATTAAAGTAATGTGCCTGGCACACATGCAGTTGCAAGTGCACTGCACTCTCTGTGGCACAAGGCTCAGTGCAGGGTACAAAAATGTAGTATAGCACCCACAAAAATAATCGCTGTAGTTTGCAGATTAAACACCAGAATTCTTTCCTAATCTGTCTCTCACAGCTGCAGCATCCTATCCCTACACTAACAATAGCTCATGTGAGGTGCAACGCTGCGTGACTCCAGCTTATATATAGAGGCTGGGTCACATGCTGCACTGGCCAATCACAGCCATGCCATTAGTAGGCATGGCTGTGATGGCTTCTAAGGGCACACAAGTCAAACGCTTGTTGATTGGCTTTCAAAACGCACCATTAAATCGCCGAACACCGAACTCCAACCGGAACATACACTGAAATGTCCTTGTTCGGGTCTGGGGTCCAAAAACCATAATGTTCGGTTCTATAATAAATATTGTCATATCTTTTTGAATGCTTTTAAAATAGGAGTGCGTAGAGGAAAGTAGGAGATTGTAACCGTCGCAGTACTACTTGAACATTCTACTAGCATTCTAAATGGGATATTGGGATGGTCCCCGTTCGGGAGTCAAAGGAGTTCCTATTGTAGGAGCGCTTCCAAACGGGGAGCAGGTACAATAGAAGAAGGGCAAGGGTATAAATAGAAAGCACCTGAACAAGCAGTGGTTCCACAACATAGCTCCCCCTTAACCACAAGCCGGCATACACAGTCTGATCCCAACGGATCGGCTTGGGGATGTCTGAGGGAAGGACTCACAGATCATTTTTCCAGTTCTGTCTGTCTTAACGACCCTTCGGCATTGCCATTTTGCTTACCGGTTCTGTAGTGGATAATGAAATCATATGGTTGAAGGGCCAGGCTCCAGCATAACAGCCTGGCATTGTCCCCAGCGACTCTGTTAAGCCACACCAATGGGTTGTGATATGTGAGTAGTGTGAATTGTTTGCCATAGATGTAGGGCTGCCCACACCACCGCTAGGCATTTCTTCTCAATGGTGGCATAGCTTACCTCCCTTGGTAGTAGTTTTCAGCTGAGGTAAGCTATGGGGTGTTCTCCGCCATCGTCCACAACCTGGCTCAGCACTGCCCCTAATCCAAACATGGAAGCATCTTTGTGAAGGACAGGGGCTTTCACCAGTGCACTCTTAGGAGCTCAGAACACTTGCTCACACTCTGGGGTCCAGTGTACTTGTCGGGCCATGTTCTCTCGGGTCAGGTCGGTGAGGGGCTTAGCTAGGGCACTGTAGTTGGGGACAAAACTACTATAGTAGCCAGCGGTCGATAGGAAGGCCATCACCTGGATCTTCGTGTGGGGACGGGGCCAGTTCGCTACTGCCTCTATCTTGGCTGGCTTGGGCTTCTGCTACCCACACCCTACCCGGTGTCCCAGGTACTGCAATTCTGCCATCGCTAGGTGGCACTTGCTGGGTTTTAAGGTCAACCCTGCCTCTCTAATCCTATCCAGTACTACGCCTATGTGTACCAGGTGCTCCTCCCAAGTGCCACTGTAGATGGCTACATCGTCCAAGTATGCAGACGCATAACCCTGGAGGCCATCCAACAGCCGGTCCACCATCCGCTGGAAAGGGGCCGAGGCATTCTTCATCCCAAATGGCATGACCTTAAATTGGTACAGGCCAAATGGGGTGATGAACGCCAACTTGGGAACAGCATCTGCTGCTAGGGGGATCTGCCAGTACCCCTTACACAAATCGATAGTGGTGAGGTACTGGCCCCGAGCCATCTTATCTAATAGCTCATATGAGACTGTCTTGTCATTGAGCCTTCGGTAGTCTACACAGAACCAGGTTGCTCCATCTTTCTTCAGGACCAGCACTACCAGGGAAGCCCACGGACTCATAGATGGTTCGATTACCCCTAGTCAGAGCATTTCCTGGATCTCATGCCTCATTTTTGCCCGAACCGTCTCTGGGATTCAGTATGGGGTTTGCCTCAGAGGTGGTTGGTCGATATAGATCCAAATATTGTTTTTTGTTATATTCAGAGGAAGCCCAAATTATATGCACATGGAGAAGCATGGATTAGACACCAGACGTGTGTTGGTTATCAAAATAAGCCTCTGTCGTTTATTCGTCAGTTGGGTTTTTATACATTAAAAAGTAAGTGCTTACATGCAAATACTCATAGGACTGTAGTAGGAAGGGAGTGAAAGGGTAAGAGGAGTACAGATAAGACATAGGGATGAACGTCATATACATATAACAAATAAGTTCAGAGAAAGAGAAAGAACAGAATGATTTGAGAAGAGACAGCTCAGGTGGGGGCTATCTACTCCCGGAAGTAGACATATATGGTCTTATGTGTCGTTTTAAGCATCAAGCATTTCCTGAGTCCAAATTAGCCAATTTTAATATAGGATATCAAAATATGACACCTATAAGCTTGAGCCTTGGAATCAAGATAAATTCTATCACAATCCCCTATTTTGATACATGGGTCACCCAAATGTCCAAGATATTTCCAGGACTGCTAGCCAAAGCCTGTGGGACTTTCATTTATTTCTTCACCACAGTTTCCTTGGACTGAGAGACCACCAGAATCAGCTGAGGAGAGTTCCTTCATTTGTTAGGCGAGGTAACATTGTAAAATCCTTCCGAAGTCGGAGCTGGAATGTAAGTTAAGGTACACCAACCAACAGTAGGTTTGTTTTTACATAGAGAAGCTAGTAGACATGAGAAAAATCTAAAGGTTAGAAAAATGACCATAATAACAAATACAGCTAATAGCAAAAAGTACAACATTTTCTTAATTAGTAAAGTCAACCATGTTCCTATCCCAAATGTCCAATCCCAATCCCCAAAGAAGCCAGTATCCTGTTTGATATCCTGTACTAAGTCATGTACATCTTTTATATGTTTATGGATCACAATGCCATGGTCAGATAAGTTAAAACAGCACATTAGAGATGTCCCGAATAGTTTGCTGGCGAATAGTTCCTGGCGAACATAGCTTGTTCGCGTTCGCCACGGCAGGCGAACATATGCGATGTTCGGTCCACCCCCTATTCGTCATCATTGAGTAAACTTTGACCCTGTACCTCACAGTCAGCATACACATTCCAGCCAATAAGCAGCAGACCCTCCCTCCCAGACCCTCCCACCTCCTGGACAGCATCTATTTTAGATTCATTCGGAAGCTGCATTCTTTTTTTTTTTAGACAGAAGTGTTATATTTGAGCATGCTAGGCTGAACGTGCGTATATCATGGCTAGTTGCCCAAAGGGTATGAGTATATAGCAGTACATTGTTGTGAAAGATGGCTGTCATGTTTAGGTTGTAGCTTGCACGTTATCAACTGTGTATTTATATCAGCAGCTCCACCACTAGTTAGAAATCAAGTGTGAGTCGCCCCATGAGATGAGACTAGTGAATAACATAATACATGAACGATTAAGGTAAAGGCATGTAAGGAACTACGACAATAAACTCTTTAGGAGGTTAAATAATGACATGTTTAAACGCTTGCTACTTTACGATTAGTTAATGTGCAGAGAGCAGTTCATGTGATCAAAGGCATGGTGTGGAGGATCGGCTATAGTGGGACATGCTTGGCAGGCTGCTGTTTACTGCTTGTGCTCATCCGATCCCTTCTGGGGGCCAGGTGCAGACCCTGGGAGTCCCTGATACCTGGAACAACAAAGGCAAGTCTCTGGTTGAGTGCCGGGTTCGCGGCTTGAGGTGGTGGAAGCTTGTTTTGTCGGGTGGTCGGATCTGTCCCGGTGGTGCTTCATGTCCGGTGCGGGATTGTGGTGGCTTAAGATGGAGGCGAGTGCTTGACGTGGGGCAGGCTCTGCATTTCTGTTTGTGCCTCCAGTCCCGTCTTCGACGCCTTTTGGGTTGGTGGATTTTAATGGGGACTGCTTCGCTTAGCTGTGGTGGAGCTTGTTGGGGCTGTGGTGGAGTTTGTCAGGGCTTCCTGCTTGTTATTTGCTTCCAAAATTGATTAAAGAGTCTGTCCATCTTAGACTCAATATCCTGCCATGCTTTGCTGGTACCAGGAGGACACGCGGCTGCCGCAATATTTGGAGAGTCGTAGATGAGTATGTCAGCGTGGGCGGCTGTGCTCTGTGCGTCCATTAGCTCCAGACAGCCTCTCAGGGGTGGACCGGGATAACCCCCACCGGTCGGAGGGGGGGTAACGGAGCTCCTGCCGGGAAGTAGCTGCTCCTGGGCATCCCAGGATTGGGAGATCGGCCGCCTCTCCTGCCCGGTGAGCACCAGGCCACACTTGCCACGCGGAGGTAAGTAAGACTCTGTCAAGTTGCTGACCGCTATTAAGCATGTCGGGTCGGTCAGGTAGGAGCAACATTGCTGGGTCATCCCCTTCTGGGTTGAAATTCACTTGTTGATAGCTGCTTAAAGTGAGAAATTGAGGGAGCTCACACGAAGGGCGTCTTTCATCCATGACAGCAAGGCCCCGCCCCCCGGAAGCTGCATTCTTAGTCAGAGGAGGGACAGTGTAGCTGCTGCTGATTTAATAGGGAAATCGATAGCTAGGCTAGTGTATTCAGTGTCCACTACAGTCCTGAAGGACTCATCTGATCTCTGCTGTAAGGACAGCACCCCTAAAAGCCCTTTTTAGGGCTAGAACATCAGTCTGTTTATTTTTTTCCTGTGTAATCTAATTGCAGTTGCCTGCCTGCCAGCATGTGTGTCAGGCTCACAGCGTGTACCGTGCCCACTTGCCCAGTGCCACCAATCATATCTGGTGTCACAATAGCTTGCATTTAAAAAAAAAAAAAGAACGTATTTGACTGTAATATAATAGCAGTCAGTTTCATTCACACGTGTGCGTTTCAGGGCCTGCCAGGGTACAGTGTCACACCAGTGCAACTCATATCTGGTGTAACAGTAGTGTACATTAAAAAAAAAACTAGAAATTTGACTGTAATATAATAGCAGTCAGTTTCATTCACACGTGTGCTTTTCAGGGCCTGCCAGGGTACAGTGTCACGCCAGTGCAACTCGTATCTGGTGTAACAGTAGTGTACATTAAAAAAAAAAACTAGAAATTTGACTGTGAAATAAAAGCAGTCAGTTTCCGGGTCTGCCAGGGCACAGTTTCACACCAGTGCAACTCATATCTGGTGTAACAGTAGTGTACATTTAAAAAAAAAAAAAAATGTTTTGACTGTAATAGATTGAATAGCAGTTAGTTGTCTGCAAGCATGTGTGTCAGCCCTACAGCGTCTACTCTGCCACCTTTTGCCAGTGCACAGTGCCACTCATATCTGTTGCCACAGTAGCTTGCTGGCATAGTACCCCTAATCGAAAAAAAAATGACAGGCAGAGGCAGGCCACCCTGCAGGGGCCGTCGTGGTCATGGTGCTGTGATTCCCTTTGGCCCTAGAATAATGCCCAATATTCAGAGGCCACGTACCCTGAACTCGAAAAGTTCTGAGGACATAGTTGACTGGCTAACACAGGGCACCCAATCTTCTACTTCTGCTCGGAACCTTGACGCACCATCCTCCTCCAGCTTAGCTTCAGGCACCTCTCAAGTTACCACTCGCCCGCCTGCCGCCACCACCAACACTAGCACCACAGCCGCTTCACATGATCTGTCAGAGGAGTTATTTACACATCAGTTGGAAGAAATGAGTGATACACAACCATTATTGCCAGAGGATGTAGATAACAGGGATATGACTCAGTCAGTCAGCATTACACACATGGACGTACGGTGTGATGATAATGATGTTGTACCTGCTGCTGCTTCCTTTGCTGAGTTGTCAGATACAAGTGAAGCGGTTGATGATGACAATGCGTCTGTGGATGTCACGTGGGTGCCTGCTAGAAGAGAAGAAGAACAGGGGGAAAGTTCAGATGGGGAGACAGAGAGGAGGAGGAGACGAGTTGAAAGCAGGGGGAGGTCGTCGCAAGGAGCTAGTGGCACCCCCTTGCCCGGCATCTGACAGCTGGCTTGTCTGAACTCTTAGCCTGCCAGCTTTTACCATACAAGCTGGTGGAGTCTGAGGTGTGGTTCCAAAAATTTGTAGCTATTGGGACACCGCAGTGGAAGGTACCCGGACGAAATTTCTTTGCACAAAAGGCAATCACCAACCTGTACTCGATTGTGCAAAAGGAAGTAATGGCATGTCTGGCATGCAGTGTTGGGGCAAGGGTCCATCTGACCACTGAAAACTGGTCTGCAAAGCATGGTCAGGGCAGGTATATCACCTACACTGCGCATTGGGTAAACCTGCTGATGGCTGCCAAGCAAGGAATGCGTGGCTCTGCAGAGGAGTTGGTGACACCGCCATGACTTGCAGGCAGGCCTGCTGCCACTGATGTAGAATTATTAAAAACCTTTATTAAACCTGTATTGAATTTTTGTACTAACTCCATTTTAACTTCATTACATTACAGATTTCCTAACCGCATTTAGAATACTGAATAGAGAATGTATTTTCTAGAAGAATATGACTAACACCGGAATTATCAAGTTCCTGCAATATGAAACAAAGTATATTATAGCTAGGCCATGAGAAAACTGCTCTAATGAAATGTTCTTTCATAAAAAAGACCCTGAACCTGACCCCGAGTCTGACATCACTAACTACCCAAAATGACGCCCCAAGCCCCCCTTCCCACCGAGTAAGCCTCGTGCTGGGTAAGATGGCGCTTGAGCCATCTGTCCACACCCGTGTCCAGAATGACGCCACCTCCCGGTGGGAGGACACCTAGTCAGCCACTTAGTATTTGAGCCAATTAATAATATTGATGGGTGGACATTGACATAGCCACTTAACACTAAATCCAATTAATGATGTTTATTTGCTGTTATCTTGATATTCAATGATGATGTAATTTTGCTCTTATAAGAGTCTGCGAGCCCGCTTTTAACCAGATGCCATTACATTTTCTCGAAGTGCTTTAACCTGAACTCTGTGTGTCAGTGTGAATTTACTTCTGCGTATACGCAATTTAATCATCTCAGATTTGGACAGGAACAGATAGACATTTAAACATATTTGTTTATGTCCCACCAGATGGAATTTTATAACATGACAGGAGGCTTCGTATTTGCTTAAGTCTCTCTTTACTAGAACTCCACAGCAGCACAGAAAAACAACCAATCAGAATAAAGTTAGGTACTATAAAACTCCCCTCCCCATGCATCATTTCCTCTTTCTTTGCTGCTCCGCATCAGTACAGGTCAGAGTACCACTGCCTCCTGCTAATATTAGTGGGTGGCTTTGGGATTTATTTGTTTATTGCAGTAATTTGGATTTATCTATCTGGGAGCTTATAATTTTTTCTGTAGCTTTATTCCTACATAGCATGCCTCTCTGTAAGGTGTTCTTGTCCTTTCATGGCAGATGCCCTATTATCATCTGCCCGCATTCTTATCTGATAGCCATCTTTGTATTCGTTTTGTCAGCTATCTATGGCTTCTATTATATATATATATTCCTTATATGTTTGTGCATGGATTCGGGGGTCTTGGTAGGCTTTTTCACCCTTACTGTACCCGTGTTTCTCCCCCCTCTGCAACCCCCCAGATACTATATTTTCGTATTCCCTGTTGCCTCTGCCCCGCTTGGCGGGCTGTAGTTTCCCCCCGGGGTCGGCTGGGGGCTGACTGTCTCACCCCCTCCGACCTCCCGGGCTTTGCCTTCCCTCAGATGTGGGCTTACCGCCTCTGACCCCCTGGGCTCCGAGACCGCGGAGTCTCCTCCGACAGTCCCGTGCCTTTCAGGCCGGTCTCTGGGACACTCGTGATCGAGCGCGAGTACCCGACGGCCGGATCTTCTTCCTCACTTGGCCCCATGTCGTGGCCGCCTCCGCACCGCGTGTGTCCGACCGGTGGGGGAGGGGGCGCTTAGATCGCGACCCCCCCCCCGCTGTGCATGCTTCTATGGAGATCTGCCTTCTGGTTTGTTACCCTAATGGAAGTCGGGCTGCTGCCTGACTTTGTGTTCTATCCTGCCTAAAAGGCATTCGTTTTTTTTGTTTATACCTGCAATAAATAAAACTTAGTAGACTCTCAACCTTGCCTTTTAGTACACATCTATGTATATATCCTCATACTTGGCTGTCTAGGTTTACAGCTTAGTCTTTCTATTTTCTTATAGTGTGTTTTAGTTTTTTATGTACTTGCTCTTCCTTTGTGTTTAAAGCACCCAGTTACTTATGTCACCATTTTTTACATTAATCACTACTTCATTCTATTGGGGCAATTTTCAGGTGCCCATATCAGGTTATATATTTTTCCTTGACCCTGCGTCAGATTTTACCCAGGCAGTCATTACTGCGAGTTCTGCTATCAGGATATATCACAGATTACTGTGTGTTACAGGTATATTGGAAACTGTTATACAGGCTCTGTACAGGGCGTATTCAGCGCCAGCTAATTCTAGGATTCATGTGCTTCTCAGTATTTATTTTTCGGGCCCACCTATGAGGCCTCAGATGAGACTACTCTCGTATGGTTTCTCTGTCCATGGCATATATATGTTACCAGACCCGGCTCTGACTCTAACTGGTATGGGAGATCAGTCTACGCTGATACTATACAATTTTATCGGGTTCTTGGGGAGAGTCATTGAGTTGGCTATTGTTTAATCCTACTCCTGGAAGAGTCCATGGTTACAGTACCCTTCAGGTGGTATGGTGATGGTAATCTATAAAGATGCTAAGAAATTTCAAACGGATCTGTGTGAGCAAGTGCATACCAACTCACAGTTTAAGGTGAGTATTGTTCAGTGGATCTTACACTCATGGACATGATGGTAACTGGAACAATTTCCGCTTATACCCGATACAGCTGGAATACCACTATTTTCCTGCTGGGCATTTAGGGGCTGCCAGTCCCGGTCCAGGCTATTCACACGGCATTACACTGTCTAAAGGGTTGATTGTCTAAGAGTCCTATGTCACAAGATGCCCTGTGGATCTACAATTTTTAGGGACCTCTACCCGAACTCAGAGGTCCCCGTTACTCATTCAATACCCACCGTAAAGCGCTACGGAATTGGAAGGCGCTATATAAATACGTGTTAATAATGATATTATGGTAATACACAACCCATTGATTGGCCCGCTTTGTCTGTGCCCCATTGATTGGCCTGCTTTGTCTGTGCCCATAAGAACGGCCTGCTATGTCTGTGCCTATAAGAACGGCCTGCTATGTCTGTGCCCATAAGAAAGGCCTGCTATGTCTGTGCCCATAAGAATGGCCTGCTATGTCTGTGCCCATAAGAATGGCCTGCTATGTCTGTGCCCATAAGATTGGCCTGCTATGTCTGTGCCCATAAGATTGGCCTGCTATGTCTGTGCCCATAAGATTGGTCTGCTATGTCTGTGCCCATAAGATTGGCCTGCTATGTCTGTGCCCATAAGATTGGCCTGCTGTGTCTGTGCCCATAAGATTGGCCTGCTGTGTCTGTGCCCATAAGATTGGCCTGCTGTGTCTGTGCCCATAAGATTGGCCTGCTATGTCTGTGCCCATAAGAATGGCCTGCTATGCCCGTGCCCATAAGAACGGCCGGCTATGCCTGTGCCCATTAAAACGGCCGGCTATGCCTGTGCCCCATTGAATAGCCTGCTAGGTCGGTGCCTACTTCAATGGCCGGCTATGTCTGTGACGATTTGCTTGGCTAACCTTTCTGTGTCCATTAGTGCCTTATGACGGGCCTACACTATTGGTACCGAACCCCTTTTGACCACGGGCCTGGGGTAATATCACTGAGGAAAACCCAGTGCGCACCAGTGACATGGAGATAGGCAGGTGTCCAGACAAACACCATTGCCATAGTGTTCAAGAGGACACCAGTATACGGCCATCTGAATATGGTGGGAAGGGTGAAGGCCCTAAACCTCAGGCCTGAAGGGCGAAGTTTCTTATGAAGACCCCGGACACATCCACGGTTTACTCCAAACCGGCGACGGCACATCTCCAAGGAAAACTTCGCACAGACGAGGACCGGTACTCGGACTCCTCCAGAAGAAAGCGGTGTTTTTTCCTTGTCTTTACCAGCTACTCCGTATCTGCCTCCCGGAATCCTTATAGGTTCGGTAGCTTTTTCCTGTGTTAGGTTAGCTCCTGGCCCTGTCCAGTGGGACTTACTTTTCTTACCTTCCGGCCTGCTGCTTGCCTTCTATCCGAGATAGAATGGGATTATTTTCTCTTATCTACGTTTATTGTTGCTTTTTGTTTTTTCATGACTTTCCTTTTCCTTTTCGCTCGGGTCGTCATGAGGCCTGACTTGGCCTCCTCCGACCTCCCGGGCACTCGTGGATTGCGGAGAACGTCTCCAGCTTTCCTCGGACTACCAACGGTCTACCTGGACCCCGCGCGCGCGCGCACGGGATCCGGATAGTCGGTTGATAGTTTTTCCATCGTTGTTTCCCAGATTGCCCTCAGCCTTATACTGACA
The DNA here is from genome assembly GCF_036172605.1 of Pelobates fuscus. Taxonomy (NCBI): domain Eukaryota; kingdom Metazoa; phylum Chordata; class Amphibia; order Anura; family Pelobatidae; genus Pelobates; species Pelobates fuscus. The sequence goes on along the minus strand of NC_086318.1, from coordinate 36,860,282 downwards.
TTTATGATTGGTGCTCCCTACAGTTTGGTCACAATGAATCTCTGGGGACTCTCGTTTGCACCACAGGAGGGTGCGGCCCTCCATCACCTCGGTCCGAGTATATTTATTTTCAGGAACAGAGGGCGAACCCTCTCATACAGAACCGGATACTGATTGTTATTAGAGGGCGCAGCCCCTCACTCGTCCTCAACCAGATACTGGGCTGGATACAGAGGACAGGTTGGGTGGACCCATTCTCATAGAGAGAACCGATCACGGATGTAGACTCTGCTGTTGGTTAATAACAGGTGCGGCCCGCTCAGGCTAACAGCCGGATGCTCTCACGATATGCGATCACAGTAGTAGAGAGCGCGGCTCTCTCATACACTCGACGCTCTACAGTACCGGCCATTTGTTCATCTCACAGGCTTGTGCCTGTGCGAGACATTGATGTCTACATAGAGGGGCGTCCCTCCTGCATTCAATTAGAGCTGACATCCACGCTATTAACTTTGTTCTAGAGGACAGCCTTGTCATGCAGGAATTACATGTTTAGACTAGATCCCTCTATTTTATCTCCTGTGATGGATCTACTGGAGCCGGACCGCTGTAAAACACGCGAGAAATACTCTGAGGTATAACGGGGGGAGTTATTTACACACACTCCTGGAGATGGTACGGCTACCGGATGGTCCCCCGGTATTATGAGTGCAGGTTTTTGGCATAATCTGCACCATATAATACAGAGATTGCTTTCTGTTTTGGATATCCAGACCATTACGTACAAACTGCGCAGACAGTTTCTCCCATGTCAAGATGTCAGGAGATACGGAGACCTTCATGGAGCACACAGGCACTGCTTTGCTCGGGTAACAAGATTAAGGAAGGCCTATTATCCGGTCTGAAGGCAAACCGTACGTAGGGGTCACAGGATAAGACCGGAAACCCCAGTTGTCTTGACCTCCCCGGTCATTACGATCTTGGGATAAGATGGGAGGACTGCCCCGTCTCCTCAGAGCGCATACCTGGTGAACAGGGTTCGGAGATGGTGGGTCCTCCGTCTATACTCTATTTATCCCTCACGGGAGCCGTTTTGTTTTTTGGATTTGCGCCAACCTACTTCTCAACTACAGTCAAGGAGACCTACGAGACCTTATGGGGATACCTGGTGTACCCCGAATCCTACACAGACATCTTTCACGCTTAGACGAGGACATATCTGGATGGAAATCTGCACTCCGGTTTGCGTTTCCCATCCCTTTGACTATTTCTGTGATTCACTATTCCCAGAATAGTCGACCACCATTCCTCCTCACGAGTTCAATTCGGAACCCTGAATGGACGTCCTTTTGGAGTCTTTCCCCCTACCGCATCCGAGGATTACACAGTCCACTTGGAATATTGGAATCACTTAGGATACGGCTAGATTGACCATACTCTGGCGTGCATTAGAAATATATTCTCGGATGAGACATCTTACCGGGTAGGCCAGGAGGGAACGAAAGATCCTACTTGGTTCTATTGCGATTTGGTGGTGGACTTAGGCGCATTCCTTGAGATTGAAGATCTACCCGCAAGGCCGCGTTGCCGGGTGACCCTGGCACGATCGGTGGAGCAACCTTACACATCAAGAGTTGAGACATGGTGGCAGTGTCTTATCGCGGCCCTAAGTCCGCATATGACTTTCAAAATTTTTTCACTGCAGGGAAATGGCTAATAGGGCGGCTTGTCAGCTCATGGACCAGCTGGTGGGCAACAGGTTGCATCCCCACGTACAGTGGATCTGTCAACGGACGTTGTTTTTTTCAGTTTTTGGGATACTTCTTCAGCTGGCATCTCCATCGATCGGTGTATTGTCATCTATCGCAGTTGGAAAGTCCATTTAGGATTGCTCGGGTAGCTTCGAGAATAGGTACCAGCGTAACAAACAGCGTTGGATTTGTTGTCTGAGCGTTGAAACAGCAAATACGAAGCCTCCTGTCATGTTATAAAATTGTAGATTATGCTAGCTTTAGTGTACCTATAATCTTAATTTTATTAATGACAGGAGGCGAGTATTTCCCACCCATTCTTTTCCCACCCTTGTTTTATGTTAAAAAATTGGATTAATCAGGTACGTATGCAATTCTGTTTGTTGTCTCTGCTACCTGTCGCCTGTTCTTATATCTATGTTTATTTTCATAAGTAGGGTTGGGATATCTTCGTTTTAAGGTAATTTTGGTTGTTACATTGGGTGCACACATGTTTATTCAGAGTACTTTTCATTGGATAATCAACTTGTTTGGTTCTGTTTTTTCTCTCGTTTCAGTTTACAGTCCATCAACACTATCTGGTTTGGCAGTTCTTCTCGGATGGTGGACATCGTTGTATTCATCGTATCTAGGACTTTGTTTCTCCCCATTATGTTTTCTGCTTTTTGTTCTGTTTTTGTCGCAGCTTGAAAGAGGAAATGATGCATGGGGAGGGGAGTTTTATAGTACCTAACTTTTTTCTGATTGGTTGTTTTTCTGTGCTGCTGTGGAGTTCTAGTAAAGAGAGACTTAAGCAAATACTCGCCTCCTGTCATTAATAAAATTAAGATTATAGGTACACTAAAGCTAGCATAATCTACAATTACAATCTATAAAGGTAATTACACTTGCTACTTCATGTATGATGGGATCGGTAAATTCATGGGTAACTTTTCCAAAGGTTATTGTGCCACCTACAGAACTGTTCCTGTGCACCTGTTACAACACCATACTAGGTCACTAGGAGATATTTACTGGTTATGTGGGGACTTACAGTTAAGGTCTAGACTGGAGTCTGAGTGGTGGGGGGAGTGTACCCTAGTTAAGGCCATCATGCCTATACATATTATCTCTGACACACACCCAGACATCCATGAGTCCATACACACACCAGCCAAGGTTAAGCGTGAAGCGCATGTAAGAGGCAGTTTTGACCCCCACATTTACATTGATGCCATTGGGGTGTCTAGGGGGGTGCCTAATGAATTTAAAGCAAGAGATGAAGTTGCTGCGGGGTTTGAATCACTTTTTACCATAGTTACTGCAAACAAGAATTTAAACTGGATAAATTACATTTATTACAACCAACAACGCTTTGTTAACTACACCAGAGATGCCCTCCAGGGTTTAGCCGAGCAGCTGCAGGCTACATCTCAAATGACTTTCCAGAATAGAATGGCCTTAGACATGATTCTAGCTGAAAAAGGGGGTGTATGTAAAATATTGCCCGACACCATGACCTGTTGTACGTACATCCCCGAAAACACAGGCCCTAATGGTAAAGTCACCTTGGCCATAGAGAAATTAAATAAACTCTCTGAAGAGTTAAAAAGGAATTCTGGGATAAAAGATCCCTGGGAAAGATGGTTTGGTTGGATGACAGGATGGCAAAAAGCTTTAATGCATATTGGTATAGCATTACTAATTTTCCTCTTTATTTTCGCTCTTCTCGTTTGTTGTGTCCTCCCTTGTCTAAGAAAATTTCTGCAGAAGACTGTAGACCAAGCGGCACCAACTTTTGCACACCTGATGGTTGATGACCAAGATTTCCAAGATTTCAACTCACCCTGTATACCGCTGCAAACTATCCCTTCTACTGATAAAGTGCAAGAGTTTTAGGTAGGGAACCAGCTTAGGGACAGCGTCCGTCTCTATGGAACTGACTGCCATGCGGAGATGTGGTGGACAAGCCACCGCGGGTTACCAGCGGAGTGAAGAGATTTCCTGACCGTATTGACGGATGTGCTGCAGCCTATTAGGGAAAGGAAAGGGACAGATTTGCACTTTGCAATAACACCTAGCTAGCGGTCACTGGGTTTCTGTGCTTTTGGGCTAACACGTCTTCTGATATTAACAAATAAAGTTTATCTTTTTTAGAATCTAACATTTCATAGGGGGGACTGATGTAGAATTATTAAAAACCTTTATTAAACCTGTATTGAATTTTTGTACTAACTCCATTTTAACTTCATTACATGACAGATTTCCTAACAGCATTTAGAATACTGAATAGAGAATGTATTTTCTAGAAGAATATGACTAACACCGGAATTATCAAGTTCCTGCAATATGAAACAAAGTATATTATAGCTAGGCCATGAGAAAACTACTCTAATGAAATGTTCTTTCATAAAAAAGACCCTGAACCTGACCCCGAGTCTGACATCACTAACTACCCAAAATGACGCCCAAGCCCCCCTTCCCACCGAGTAAGCCTCGTGCTGGGTAAGATGGCGCTTGAGCCATCTGTCCACACCCGTGTCCAGAATGACGCCACCTCCCGGTGGGAGGACACCTAGTCAGCCACTTAGTATTTGAGCCAATTAATAATATTGATGGGTGGACATTGACATAGCCACTTAACACTAAATCCAATTAATGATGTTAATTTGCTGTTATCTTGATATTCAATGATGACGTAATTTTGCTCTTATAAGGGTCTGCGAGCCCGCTTTTAACCAGATGCCATTAAATTTTCTCGAAGTGCTTTAACCTGAACTCCGTGTGTCAGTGTGAATTTACTTCTGCGTATACGCAATTTAATCATCTCAGATTTGGACAGGAACAGATAGACATTTAAACATATTTGTTTATTTCCAAAATAATCTACATCACCACCTCCTCTACTCCTCCTTCTCCATCCTCTTCCATAACCCCCTCGGCTGTGTCCTCTTCTGCTGCTGCGTCTTGCTCCACATCAACGGCACCCCCCAGCTCCCCAGGTACTATTCCACATCCCGGATACGGCGGTGTCACACCGTCTTGGGGTTGACTTGCCTGAAAGCAGAGAGTCACACCGGACCAGCAGTCCTGTCCGCCTTGAACGCACAGGTGGATCAGTGGCTGACTCCGCACCAACTGGAGATCGGCAAAGTGGTTTGTGACAACGGAAGAAATTTATTGGCGGCATTAAATTTGGGCAAATTGACACATGTGCCGTGCATAACGCTTTGTGCATAAGTACCCAGGCTTACAGGACGTCCTGAAGCAGGCCAGGAAGGTGTGTGGCCATTTCACGCATTCCTACACGGCCATGGCGCACTTTTCAGATATCCAGCAACGAAACAACATGCCAGTGAGGCGCTTGATTTGCGACAGCCCGACACGTTGGAATTCAACACTCCTAATGTTCGACCGCCTGCTCCAAAAAGAAAAAGCCGTTAACGACTATATGTATAACCGGGGTGCTAGAACAGCCTCTGCGGAGCTGGGAATTTTTTAGCCACATTACTGGACGCTCATGCGCAATGCCTGTAGGCTCATGCGTCCTTATGAGGAGGTGACAAACCTAGTCAGTCGCACCGAAGGCATCATCAGCGACATCATACCATTTGTTTTCTTCCTGGAGCATGCCCTGCGAAGAGTGATGGATCAGGCTGTAGATTAGCGTAAAGAGGAAGAGTTGTGGTCACCATCACCACCAGAAACAGCCTTATCGGCATCGCTTGCTGGACCTGCGGCAATGCTGGAAGAGGATTGTGAGGAAGAGGAGTCAGAGGAGGAATGTGGCTTTGAGGAGGAGGAGGAAGACCAACCCCAACAGGCATCCCAGGGTGCTCGTTGTCACCTATCTGGTACCCCTGGTGTTGTACGTGGCTGGGGGGAAGAACATACCTTCAGTGAGATCACTGAGGACGAGGAACGGGACATGAGTAGCTCGGCATCCAACCTTGTGCAAATGGGGTCTTTCATGCTGTCGTGCCTGTTGAGGGACCCTCATATAAAAAGGCTGAAGGAGAACGACCTGTACTGGGTGTCCACGCTACTAGACCCCTGGTATAAGCAGAAAGTGCCTGAAATGTTACTGAATTACGGCAATTCAGAAAGGATGCAGCAGTTCCAAAATCAATTAAAAAGTATGCTTTACACAGTGTATAAGGGTGATGTCACAGCACAACGGGAATCTAACAGGGGAAGAGGTGAAAGTAATCCTCCCACGACCACGCCGGCAAGGACAGGACGCTTTACAGACGTGTTATTGATGGAGGACATGCAGAGCTTTTTAAGTCCTACGCATTGCCACAGCCCTTTGGGGTCCACCCTCAGAGAACGACTCGACCGACAGGTAGCAGACTACATCGCCTTAATTGCAGATATCGACACTCTGAGGAGCGATGAACCCCTTGACTACTGGGTGTGCAGGCTTGACATGTGGCCTGAGCTATCCCAATTTGTGATAGAACTTATTGCCTGCCCCGCTTCAAGTGTCCTGTCAGAAAGGACCTTCAGTGCAGCAGGAGGTATTGTCACTTAGAAGAGAAGTCACCTAGGTCAAAAAAGTCTAGATTACCTCACCTTTATTAAGTTGAATGAGGGATGGATCCCGAAAGGACTGACAGTGTGCGATACATTCGACTTAAAAAGGCCTGATAAGGGGGACGTAACAGGGTTAAAACTGATAAGAATAGTACTATTTAACATACCACTCCTATCTGGTGGCACATTAGATTACACGCGCAGTGCCCCAAATTTGAAGTAGGAGGACCAACCAAGCATCTTCTTCCATCTCCCGGTTCCTAAAATCGATGCCATATACACGTCCCCTGATAGGGGACGTAACAGGGATTAAACTGATAAGAATAGTACTACTTAACTCACCACTCCTATCTGGTGGCACATTAGATTACATGCGCAGTGCCCCAAATTTGAAGTAGAAGGACCAACCAAGCATCTTTTTCCATCTCCCGGTTCCTAAAATCGATGCCATATACACGTCCCCTAATAGGGGACGCAACAGGGATTAAACGGATAAGAATAGTACTACTTAACTCACCACTCCTATCTGGTGGCACATTAGATTACATGCGCAGTGCCCCAAATTTGAAGTAGAAGGACCAACCAAGCATCTTTTTCCATCTCCCGGTTCCTAAAATCGATGCCATATACACGTCCCCTGATAGGGGACGCAACAGGGATTAAACGGATAAGAATAGTACTACTTAACACACCAATCCTTTCTGGTGGCACATTAGATTACACGCGCAGTGCCCCAAATTTGAAGTAGGAGGACCAACCAAGCACCTTTTTTCCATCTCCCGGTTCCTAAAATCGATGCCATATACACGTCCCCTGATAGGGGACGTAACAGGGATTAAACTGATAGGAATAGTACTACTTAACACACCTTATAATAACACAGAGAGAGGCAACACAGAGAGAGGAGTCTGAAGAAGAGGAGTCAGAGGAGGAAGGTGGCTTTGAGGAGGTGGAAGACCAAATACAGCAGGCGTCCCAGGGGGCTTGTTGTCACCTTTCGGGGACCCTTGGTGTTGTACGTGGCTGGGTGGATGAAGAGACCTTCAATGACATCAGTGAGGACAAGGAACGGGATATGGCTAGCTTGGTATCCAATCTTGTGCAAATGGGGAGTTTGCGGTTGTGCAAATGGACTGTTTGCGGTTGTTTGTGGTGCGTTAAACGGGGAGTTTGGTCTGTCACTGTGAAGCGGGCGTAACCCTTACATACCTGATGTTTTAAAGCACGTTATTCCAAACAATTTAGGAATGTTAGGTGATTTATGCCCTTTATGGATTAAAACCAGACTCTGCATCAACTATGTAATTTTCCATTGGAATTTTGCCTCCGGCATGCCACAGTCCAGGTGTTAGTCCCCTTGAAACAACTTTTCCATCACTATTGTGGACAGAAAGAGTCCCTGTGGGTTTTAAAATGTGCCTGCCTATTGAAGTCTATGGCAGTTCGCCCGGTTCGCCCGTTCGCGAACATTTGCGGAAATTCGCGTTTGCCATTCGCGAATGGAAAATTTTATGTTCGCGACATCTCTAGCAGTAAGGCAACCCCTGGTTCTTTTTTTAAATCTAATTGGAAATATTTTTTAAGTAAATCATAGGTCCAGTACCATAATGGGTTTACCAATTTACTGTACCACCATATATGTAAAAAAGAATCATCCAAGCCTCCGCATCGCCAACAATGTGGAGTTTGGTCAGGATACATTTTTGAGAGCTTATGCTGAGTTAAATACTCTTTATACATTATTTTGTATTAGCACTCTATCAAGTTTAAGCAGTGTATGTTCTTTTTTATGTTTCTCAGAATATAACACCATTCATAATCGGTTATATCTAAACTTAAATCATTTTTCCACTTATCAATAATATGTGGTGGTTTTTGTTCTGAGAGATTGCTTAAATTGGCTGCTTTGGAAGTTATTTTTTTTACTTTGGTGTAGTTAAAAATAGACAGAATTAATAATTAAAATTTGGATGTGTTTCCCAATAAAGCTTGGTTTAAAAAATTCTTAACTCTCAAATAAGAAAAAAGTTCATTATGTGGCAATTGTAATTTTGTTCTAATATCAACAAATGGTAGTAATTGATCTTTTTGACAAATATCCTTAATACTCAATTGATTTTTAGGTCAGTTTTTAGGGAAATATCTTCCAAAACAGCCAAATGACATGTATTAATAACTTTTTGAGAATTTTTCAATCTTTTCTTCAGTATAGCCCATGCCCAAAGTATTTGGGATAGTTTTGAAGATTTTGTTTTTAGTTGATCAGTGATTTTTCTTATTACTGTTTAACCATAAAAATATTTCCAATCTGTCTCGTCCGAATGCCTCTGCTTTAATAACATACCACATATCCTTTTTATAGGACTCAACTTGTAATTTATAGACATGACCAATAATATTAGAGAAATAAAACAATTTAATATCGGGGTAATTTGACTATATATTTTTTTGAGTATTTTCGAACTTATCCTTGTTTTTTTACCTTTCCCAATAAACAATTGAAAACTGGATTGGATCATAGCTAACCAAAAGGCTGCCATCTGAAGGGTCAACATTCTAAAGAAATAGGACCATTTAGGAATGATACATGCATTTAATTATATTGATCCTAACAGACCAAGAAGATTCCAAAGTTCGTCATTCTTTAAGCTTTAACCCCTTAAGGACACATGACATGTGTGACATGTCACGATTCCCTTTTGTTCCAGAAGTTTGGTCCTTAAGGGGTTAAATTAGTATATTTTAAAAGATTTAGAACATTTATTTCCATTGTATTCACAATCTTTATCGGGATCATTACCCCCAAGTAATTGAAGTTATCATTTGACCAAGTAAAATTATATTTATTTTTAAAATAAAGATCATGAGCCATATCAGTTAATGCAATAGATTTGGATATGTTCAGTTTAAAGTTTGAAACTTCACTATATTTATTTATTTATTGTAAAACTTGAGGTAAGGGAGTGTCAGGGGATGTTAAAGAAAGTACGATATCATCCGCATATAACGATATCATAACTTCTAATTTATTAGTTAAAACTCATTTCATCTTTTGATTCTTTCTGATCTTAATGGCTAATGGTTCCAACGACAGTACATAAAGAAGAGGTGATAATGGACAGCTCTGTCTCGTTCCATTTCGGAAATCAAACCAGTTTGATACTATATTTACCCAATTGTTCTTGTCATTGGTTCAGAATAGAGAGCCATAATGGCACCGTGAATCCATCCAACAAAACCGAAGGAAACTAAAATAGCATCAAGGAAACTCCAGCTGACCCTGTCAAAGGCTTTCTCTGCATCCAATGACAGGGTCAGCATTGGAGTCCCTCGACGCTCCGATCCTTCCAGTATATTCAGAATTCTTCTTGTGCAACTTTGGGAGATCTGCCCGGTATAAAACCCAACTGATCCGGGTGAATAATTTTCTCGATAATCAATTTCAGTCTAGAAGCTATAATTGCTGCATATATTTTCATATCTATATTTATTAATTATATTGGTCTATAATTACCAACTTCCTTAGCATCTTTATTGGGCTTTAATATTGGTAAGAGATTAGCCTGTAATAATTCCTTCAGAGTTTTAGCTTTTTTGGCCATTTCATTGAAAAGAGCCGTTCAAGAAATAGCTATTTCTTTTTTTTATAATTTTGTAAAAGTAATTACTGTATCCATCTGGACCAGGGGTTCTAAATGGTTCCAATCTATCTATCTCTCTCTCGACTTCAGCAGAAGTGTACTCATAATTTAACAAATTAAGATCGAGGGTAGATAATTTAAGGATTTGTATGTCAGATAGATAATTATTTATTTCTACTGCGTCAGGACTTACACCAAGGTTATATAGCTTACTGTAGAATTCATTGAACATGTTACCTGTTTTATCTGGGGAAGAATATATAACATCTTTATCCAACAATTTATTTACTCTGTTAACCATGTTGTATTTCTGTAGTTTTTTTTGTTAGATTTTTGTTAGCTCTATTGCCCTGATAATAAGTGTTTAACATTAGTTTGTTTATGATTTTATTCGCCTTTTCTTCAGTCTTTATATTGATTTTGTTATCTAGATCTGAAAGCGCCTTCTTTAATTGAATAGAAGGTTGTGTTTTATTTAATTTGTACACTTTATAAAATTGAATTTATCTATTAGTCAGATTTTTATCTCTTATTTATTTTTTTTTATTGTTTTTCCATTTTAAATAAATAGCCTCATGTTACTGTTTTGTAAGTGGCCCATAATGTACAGGGAGTGCAGAATTATTAGGCAAATGAGTATTTTGACCACATCATCCTCTTTATGCATGTTGTCTTACTCCAAGCTGTATAGGCTCGAAAGCCTACTACCAATTAAGCATATTAGGTGATGTGCATCTCTGTAATGAGAAGGGGTGTGGTCTAATGACACCAACACCCTATATCAGGTGTGCATAATTATTAGGCAACTTCCTTTCCTTTGGCAAAATGGGTCAAAAGAAGGACTTGACAGGCTCAGAAAAGTCAAAAATAGTGAGATATCTTGCAGAGGGATGCAGCACTCTTAAAATTGCAAAGCTTCTGAAGCGTGATCATTGAACAATCAAGCGTTTCATTCAAAATAGTCAACAGGGTCGCAAGAAGCGTGTGGCAAAATAACTGCCCATGAACTGAGAAAAGTCAAGCGTGCAGCTGCCAAAATGCCACTTGCCACCAGTTTGGCCATATTTCAGAGCTGCAACATCACTGGAGTGCCCAAAAGCACAAGGTGTGCAATACTCAGAGACATGGCCAAGGTAAGAAAGGCTGAAAGACGACCACCACTGAACAAGACACACAAGCTGAAACGTCAAGACTGGGCCAAGAAATATCTCAAGACTGATTTTTCTAAGGTTTTATGGACTGATGAAATGAGAGTGAGTCTTGATGGGCCAGATGGATGGATTGGTAAAGGGCAGAGAGCTCCAGTCCGACTCAGACGCCAGCAAGGTGGAGGTGGAGTACTGGTTTGGGCTGGTATCATCAAAGATGAGCTTGTGGGGCCTTTTCGGGTTGAGGATGGAGTCAAGCTCAACTCCCAGTCCTACTGCCAGTTTCTGGAAGACACCTTCTTCAAGCAGTGGTACAGGAAGAAGTCTGCATCCTTCAAGAAAAACATGATTTTCATGCAGGACAATGCTCCATCACACGCGTCCAAGTACTCCACAGCGTGGCTGGCAAGAAAGGGTATAAAAGAAGAAAATCTAATGACATGGCTTCCTTGTTCACCTGATCTGAACCCCATTGAGAACCTGTGGTCCATCATCAAATGTGAGATTTACAAGGAGGGAAAACAGTACACCTCTCTGAACAGTGTCTGGGAGGCTGTGGTTGCTGCTGCACGCAATGTTGATGGTGAACAGATCAAAACACTGACAGAATCCATGGATGGCAGGCTTTTGAGTGTCCTTGCAAAGAAAGGTGGCTATATTGGTCACTGATTTGTTTTTGTTATGTTTTTGAATGTCAGAAATGTATATTTGTGAATGTTGAGATGTTATATTGGTTTCACTGGTAAAAATAAATAATTGAAATGGGTATATATTTGTTTTTTGTTAAGTTGCCTAATAATTATGCACAGTAATAGTCACCTGCACACACAGATATCCCCCTAAAATAGCTATAACTAAAAACAAACTAAAAACTACTTCCAAAAATATTCGCTTTGATATTAATGAGTTTTTTGGGTTCATTGAGAACATGGTTGTTGTTCAATAATAAAATTAATCCTCAAAAATACAACTTGCCTAATAATTCTGCACTCCCTGTAGAGTCCAATATTTCAGGATTTGAGTTTTCTAGCCCCAAAAAAAGAGATATGTTAATAATAGTCTCTTGGGATTGTCTTAATTTAAAGAGAGAGTCGTCTATTCTCCAAGTACTGAAACTTCTTGGAGCGGGCTTTCCTAATTCTATTATTAAAAGACTGTGATCTGTCCAAGTATTGTCGATTATTTGAATTTTATTAATATTACTTAATGTATTGGCCTAAACTAAACATAAATCAATACTTGAATAAGAATTGTGTACCTTTGACAAATGTGTGAAATCACTAACATCGGGATGCATAATCCGCCAGGTATCATATAAGCTATTTAGGTCGAATATATTCATTAATTTCTTAGATTGTTTAATTACTTGATTTTCCGATTTCAATTGAATATGTGTTCGTTTGTCCTTTATGGGGTCGGTAACACAGTTAAATCGGCCATATTTATCAAGTTACCCTTAACAATTTTATCTACTCTCTTCATAATTTTAGCAAATAAAGAAGTCAGGTTAACATTAGGTAGATAAATGTTAACAAGGGTGTATATTTTTTCTTCTATATTACAATTCATTATTAAAAATCTACCCAACGGATCACTATCTTGGCATAGAATCTCAGGCTTTAAATTAGAGTAAATTATTATCGCAACACCACATCTTTTTTCATTACTAAGAGATGCTTGATAAAAATGTTTATATTTTGTACCGCCCCAATTTTGTAACATTAAATCTGTCCAGTGAGTTTCTTGAATGGAACTGATATGTATTAAACTAGTTACTAGAGTGTCATAAACCATTTGCTTCTTCCATCGTGAATTCAAGCCTTGTACATTAATAGATATACATCTTAACATTGAAACAAAGATGTCCGCCGCCTCGTGTTCAACATACGAACAGCGACCACCATGGCTCAGGTACTTAACTTGTGGTTAACCACAAGAACCACAAGATAATTGGTGGCACATGAAAGGCTCTAGGTGGCCGTCGTTCGGTAGATAGTTTGTGCGTTGGTCGGTAGTCCGTTCGGGCCATAGTATGCGAACCGGGGCCACCCTGATGGCAAGCAATTAAGTGGAGGTTAACCTCAGACCGCAACCTCACGGCAGTTAATTGTTGGCACACGTCTGCATGGAGGTGGTCGATGGTTCGTGTATTCATTCGGTAGATCCGAGGTCAAAGAGGTTAATTGGTGGCACACACCAAGGGCCGGATGGTCGATCGTTCGTATATACGAACGTCTGGCAAGTAAAGTTTGTGGTGAAAACAAAGTTACGAAAAGGATTAAAACAAAATATCTGTATGTGTCCAACAGAGGAGATCTCTGTAACAGAAGGGTTACGGGCCTGCCGATCATTTTTGGGTTCCTGCTTCTGATATACATGCTAGCCGCAAAATCCATTCTTACCATGCCAAATTCCCTCTCAAACCTAGTCCTGCCTTCCCGGTGGGCTGTCTTCAAGTGGGGGGTACTGTCATGGCTCCCCGTTCTTCTGCCGCCATGGCTGCACATAAACTAAGTGGCCACGGCAACAGAGATATTGTTGCTTACCTTGGTTGCGGCAAACCGCTGCCTCCAGTCCCCAGGAAGTACGATGTTCCTAGAGACACCGTCCACTGCGGTTCCAGTTTTAATAGGAGACTCAGCAAAAAATATGGTTATCAGCAAAAATCAGCACGGTTTTATGAAGCACAGGTCATGTCAAACTAACTTGATTGCGTTCTACGAAGAAGTAAGTAGAAGTATAGATCAGGGTGTTGCAGTGGATGTGATCTATTTGGATTTTGCCAAGGCATTTGATACAGTTCCACACAAAAGATTAGTGTTCAAACTCAAGGAAATCGGTCTCGATGAAAATGCTTGTTCTTGGGTAGAACATTGGCTTAAAAACAGAATACAAAGAGTTGTCGTTAATGTTAAATTTTCAAGCTGGACAGAGGTGGCAAGTGGTGTCCCTCAGGGGTCTGTTCTGGGACCCCTTCTATTTAACATTTTTATAAATGATCTTGAAGACAGCATTGAAAGTCATGTTTCAGTGTTTGCAGATGACACAAAACTTTGTAAAATAATACAATGTGAGCAAGATATTACTTTGCTGCAGAAGGATTTAGATAGACTAGAGGACTGGGCACTCAAATGGCAGATGAAATTTAATGTTGAAAAATGCAAAGTTATGCACTTCGGCGTAAAGAATACACAAGCAACGTATACCCTTAATGGAAGTGAATTAGGGATAACAACACACGAAAAGGACTTGGGAATTGTTATAGACAACAAACTATGCAACAATGTGCAATGTCAATCAGCAGTGGCCAAGGCCAGTAAGGTATTGTCATGCATGAAAAAAGGCATTCATTCTCGGGACGAGAATATAATTTTGCCTCTCTATAAATCACTGGTAAGACCACATATTGAATATGCTGTGCAATTTTAGGCACCTGTTCTAAAGAAGGATATCATGGCACTAGAAAAAGTTCAGAGGCGGGCTACAAAATTAATAAAAGGAATGGAACATATCAGCTATGAAGAAAGGTTAACAAATTTAAACCTATTTAGTTTAGAAAAACGTCGCCTGAGAGGGGATATGATAACATTATACAAATATATTCGGGGCCAATACAAACCATTGTGTGGGAATCTATTCACAAACCGGACTTTACATAGGACACGAGGCCATGCGTTTAGACTGGAAGAAAGAAGATTTCGTCTAAGGCAAAGGAAAGTTTTTTTTACTGTAAGAACAATCAGGATGTGGAATTCTCTGCCTGAAGAAGTGGTTTTATCAGAGTCCATACAGATGTTCAAACAGCTACTAGATGCATACTTGCAAAGACAGAATATTCAAGGATATAATCTTTCAATGTAGGGTAATAACTGCTTGATTCAAGGATAAATCTGACTGCCATTCTGGGGTCAAGAAGGAATTTTTTGTCCTAGCTTGTTGCAAAATTGTGCTTCAAACTGGGTTTTTTTTTTTTGCCTTTTGGATCAACAGCAAAAACAGGTGTGAGGAAGGCTGAACTTGATGGATGCAAGTCTCTTTTCAGCTATCTAACTATGTAAGTCACTATGTAAGTCACCTTCGCCCATATCAAAGATGGCACCAACGTGCGTGCGACATCACGTCATTTTGGGATCAGAGGCCAGAGACAACAAATTACAGCTTCAAGAGGGTTATTTAAATCCAAATTACCCTTTGGTCAGTGTCCTGTCGTGGTTTCCACTAGCTGGTTATCCGAGAGTGTGTTCTTGATCGTGTTTTTCTGGTTTTTGACTTTGGTTTCATTTTGACATCCCTGATTTCTGGTATTCTTGAATTTTGGTTTTACCTTATCGTGGTGTCTCATTCTGTGTCCCTGACCTTATTCTTAGGTACGTTAAGTCTGGCCATTCTAAGGTCCGGTAAGACGTTACCCTTAGTTCTAGGGTGTGAAACTATTCTGCGTGCTAGATCAATATAATCCTGACAGGGACTAAGGGGTTGGATAAACACGCTATGTTAGCAGCAGGCTCTGCAAATACCCTACAGCCTTCAGTCTACTTTGAGCACTTTACTAACTGTTATTTGTAATATCAAGGAATTGACTCAACAATTTTTTCTCATACAGAGTTCAGCAACAATGGAAGACCCTATCAGGTAATGTCTGTTCTTCCACAATCCTGCAATTTCTAAAAAGAACTCTTCTCTGAAATAAACCTGTAACAATCTCTAAACAAATATAAAAAGTATAAAAATATTTAAGGAACAAGTGTGACTAAAAAGGCACTTAAATAAAATTGTGGCAGATAGACACTGAAAACAACCCTTAGACCCCAAAAACAGAAAACGTGCACTCAATGTCCAGGTGATGGACACCAAATTAAAGGAACACTATAGGGTCAGGAACACAAACAAGTATTCCTGACCCTCTAGTGTTAAAACCACCATCCATCCCCCTGGCCCCCTCCTCGACTCTCTAAGTATAGTAAAATCTTACTTTTATAAAAGTCTGCAGCTGCTGCCTCTGCCCCTGTCTGCCTCTGACTTGCCTGCTGTCTGCTGACATCATCAGAAGTTGTGGTCTGAGCCAATTACAATGCTTTCCCAAAGAAAAACATTTGACTGACTTAGTTTGCTAAGGAGGCAGATCAGGGGCAGAGCCAGCACACGTCAAACACAACCCTGGCCAATCATCATCTCTTCATGGAGATGAATTGGATCAATGCATCTCTATGAGGAAAGTTCAGTGTCTGCTTGCAGAGGATGAAGGCGCTGAATGGCAGTGCTGCTCACTGTGCAGCACTGCCCCAGGAAGCACCTCTATCAGCCATCTGAAGAGGGGCCAGTGGAAGTATCCCTAGGCTGTAACATAAACACAGTTTTTTGCTAAAAAGGCAATGTTTACTGCAAAAAGACTGAAGGGAGTGATTCACCAGAACAAATATAATAAGCTGTTGTTGTTCTGCTGACTATAGTGTCCCTTTAAACATAAAGTGTGAGTTCAGCGCTGAAAAATCCTACACTCACCCCTCAAATATTGTGTATGATACTAACCCCCATAATATCTGAAGGGTATGTGTATGATTTGTCAGTGTTGCACTCACACAATGTTCTTTTTTTGTTTCCAATTTAATAATGTGCTATCCATACACATTGAAATGAAAAATACATTTTATTTTACTTTCCCGGACACCATAAATACTTGGAGTTTGTTGTACCACTTGGTGTTGAAGGGGTTAATATGTGCATTTTATGCAATTGCCATATGCAAACAATCCTTGTAGTGTGCTCAAAGACCTATTTTACTCTAACAGCCTACAAAAAGAAGGATGTGGAAGAATGGTTGGGATGTCTGCTATTTCCTTCTGTAGAAGTAGAGTGGTGTAAAACATGGCCCTGTCAGAGAGATCCATTTTTCGACAGGCTAAAAACCAATGTTTAAACACTCATATAAAAAGTTGTTTAAGACCTAATTAATGTGTTACTTCTTAGATCCTAAGAGAGCATGACTGCCAATAGATTTACCAGTTAACAATCCAATATTGCTTTAACCGCTTAAGGACTGAGCCAAATGTACACGTTGTGATCAAAACAAATGTAAACAAAAACTTGTAACTTTTGAAAACACCATAAAACCTGTACATGAGGGGCACTGTTATACTCGGAAGACTTCGCTGAACACAAATATTAGTGTTTCAAAACAGTAAAATGGATCACAACAATTATATTGTCATATAAAGTGCCATTTGTGTGTGAATGATTCAGAAAAATGTCACTTTCACTGACAATATTGTCGTTGTAATACATTTTACAGTTATGAAACACTAATATTTGTGTTCAGCAAAGTCTTCCGAGTAAAACAGTAGCCCCCATGTACAGGTTTTATGGTGTCTTTAAAAGTTATAGGGTTAAATATAGTGCTAGCAAATTAAATTCCCTGGACTTTTGGCCTGGGTTGTCAGGCAGGTCCCGCTAATTGTTATTAATAAAATGACCTAATTATGAAATTTTATTACATAACTATATACGTAGAATTATATATATTTATATATATATATATATATATATATATATATATATGTGTGTGTGTGTGTATATATGTGTGTGTGTATGTATATATATATATATTTGTGCTCGGAATTTAATATGTAATGGATAATGTCAGAGATAAAAGTTGGTTGTGGTGTGCCGAAACCAACGTCCGAGTGGGCCTGTAAATAAAAGAGGGCCCACCAAGGAGAATTGTATGTACTAAGGGTGTCGGTGGGTGGGGAACTTGAACTCGAACGTCAGAGGTGAGTAGGGGCTGGGTGTTTAAGTAGGGGACTTACTCCTCCCACAAATTCAGGCCTAATGGCCTTTCTACTTGTGCTCGGAATTTAATATGTAATGGATAATGTCAGAGATAAAAGTTGGTTGTGGTGTGCCGAAACCAACATCCGAGTGGGCCTTTAAATAAAAGAGGGCAAAGAGAAGTTCGAATAAAAAAAAAACACTTTATTGCATTTGATTACATAACTAAATTCCTGAGGGCTTGGCAAAGTTCTCTTTCTGGTCGTGAAATATACGTATTGTATATGGAGGACTTCCAGCAGTCCAGTCTCTTTATGATATGGACCGGGGTGTTAGTACTAGAAGCTGCTGAAGCGGCTCCTATACGGAAGGAATGCCCGGAGAATGAAGTTGGGTTGTAACCCAATTTTTCCAGTTACTTTCTAACATGTGTGGTAAATTTTGCTGTAGTGAGTGGGTGCCCTTGTAGTTGTAATAGTGGTGAGTCTGGTAGGTGTGTGCTATAAGCTGACCGTAATATGTCTAGTGTCTTAACTGGGCACCAAGCATTGTCTGTTGGAAAGAGAGGAATGATAGTGGGGTGTAGGGACTGATTTGTTTTGGTAGATGGGATTGTGAGAACGTAATAGTCGTCTATTTTTGTGAGTTGTGAGGTTTTTAGCCTGTGAGTGGTATCCCCTTGACAAACGACAGTAAATTCCCTAGGTCTTAGGAACCCATAAAAAGCCAAATAGATTGCAGATTTGATCACCAGGTTAGTGTTGGGATCAAACGGAGATTCGTCGAGGAGGTTGCTTAGTAATCTAAAGATAGGCCCATCTATAGGTAGTCTGGTGGTGATAGGTGGATAGAGATCACCTTTAAGATTTTCTTTATGGGGTATGATGATAAAAAGGGGGTGTTGTTAAGGAAATTTGTGAGGCTGTGGTGCTGCACTCCCGTGAGGTATAATTTAATGGTTTTGTGGGAAAGTTTTAAATGTAAATGGCAAAAAGAGGCAAAAGCCACCATGGTTTGGGTTGAGAAATCACCTTGTAATCCGAATTCAGAAGTAAATGTATTGAAAATGGTAAGTGCCCTACTGTAGGTGATTTCAGTGTTTGGTGATAGTACTTGGTGCGTGAGTGTCCTAGCGTGGTGCATAAGTGTGTTTAGTCCAAGATTAGCTCGTGAAAATTCGGTGTTCTGGATGATTGATGGTGGGCTGATGGGAGTGCCTGGAAAAACACCTGAAATTGAGATCGAGATAGAGCGTCAGCAGCCGTGTTGTGAATACCCGGGATGTGAAGGCAAATTAGGTGGAACTGGACGGTAGCTGCCAACAGGTCAGCTTGCGAATCAGCCGCATAATGGTAAGAGTGGACGAGCGCCCTTTATTGATTATATCGCAAGCTGACGAGCTGTCGGAATAACACTTTACTGCTTTGCCGGACCAGAGGTGACCCCAAGTGTGTGCGGCTGCCACAATGGGGTAAATCTCAAACAGAGCTGAAGTTTCTCTTAACCCCGGCAAGGTATCCGTCTCAGCTGGCCAGTGACCCCTAAACCAGTGATTACCAAATATAGCTGCAAAACCCGTGTTGGCTGCAGCGTCAGTGTAAATGCAGGGAGAGGAGTCTGAGAAGGGGGGAATAAACATGGAGATACCGTTCCATAGGGACAAAAACTGCCCCCACATGAGTAGGTCAGCTTTGGCGTGCTGGTCCAATGCAATTGGGCAGGCGTCCGGTACCCCGTGAAGCAGACAAAGGAGCCTGGACACAAAAGATCTGCCCTGCGGAACGATGCGCATTGCGAAATTCAGGGACCCCAATAGGGACTGAAGTTCTTTCCTGGTGCATACATCGCTCCGCAGGAACATGTCTATTTCCCCTCTCAGGCGGACGAGTTTTTCAGTGGGAAGGCTGGCGCGGAAGGTAGCAGAATCTAGCACTATGCCCAAGAAAGTGAGTTTAGTGGTGGGGGCAATTGTTTTAGTGGGAGACAAAGGTACCCCGAGGGTGGAGAAAAGTGCAGAGGTGCTGAGGATATCGGTGGGTGTGCGTGTGCTTGGTTCTATGATGAGGAAGTCATCCAAGTAGTGAATGACGGCGTGACACCTAATAATGTTCAGAAGCAGCCAGCATAGTGTTTCCGCGAAAATATCAAAGAGTTTGGGGCTGCAGAGTTGCAGAGGGAGCTGACCTGGGAGCTGCACGGACGGAGGAGAGAGAAGGGAGCTGACAGGAGCTGCGGTGAAGGTAAGTTACAGCTTCCTGACAGCCCCCCTCCTACAGCCCATCCACTGGACCACCAGGGAGTGAGAGCCCCCCTCCCTGGCCAGCTAACAAGCAGGGAGGGGGGACGAAAAAGCAGGGAGAGGGGACGAATTAAATAAAAAAATAATAATAAAATAAAAAAATAATAATAATAAAAAAAATAACATAAAAAAATATATATTACAATAATAATTAAATAATAATAATTAATAAAATGCCCACCCCCACCAATGCTCTGCACTCACACACACACACACACACACTGCACTCACACACACACACACACTGCACTCACACACACTGCATTCATACACACACTGCACTGCATTCATTATATACACACTGCATTCATACACACACTCATACACACACTGCACTGCATTCATTATATACACACTGCACTCACACACTGCACTCATATACACACACTGCACTGCATTCATTATATACACACTGCACTCATACACACACACACTGCACTCATACACACACACTGCACTCCATTCATTATATACACACTGCATTCATACACACACTGCATACACACACTGCATTCATACATACACACTGCACTCATACATACACACTGCACTCCTACATACACACTGCACTCATACATACACACTGCACTGCATTCACTATATACACACTGCACTCACACACTGCATTCATTATATACACACTGCATACACACTGCACTCATACACACACTGCACTGCATTCATTATACACACACTGCACTCATACACACACTGCACTCATATACACACACTGCACTCCATTCATTATATACACACTGCATTCATACACACACTGCATACACACACAGCATTCATATACACACTGCATTCATGCACACACACACACACACACACACACACACACTGCATTCATTGTATACACACACTGTAAATAAATATTCAGTTAATATAACTTTTTTAGGATCTAATTTTATTTAGAAATTTACCAGTAGCTGCTGCATTTTCCACCCTAGTCTTATAATCGAGTCAATAAGTTTTCCCAGTTTTTTGGGGTAAAATTAGGGGCCTCGGCTTATATTCGGGTCGGCTTATACTCGAGTATATACGGTAACTTATTCCCTTTATATATTCTTCATTGGTCTCATTGTCTTATTGAATATATTTATGGAGCCAAGATGTAAAACTGATTTCCTCTCTTTCCTTTTTTTATGTTCGTTTATATAATGTTGAACACACTAAATGTAATGAGAACGAGCTTGATGCCTGCCAATGACAAATATGGCGGCTACGGTCGAAATGAAAGTGACGTTGCGGCAAGTGCGATACGTCACTTCCGGTATTACGGACTTTCATAACAGCTGATCGGAACACCTCTTGCCATATTCGGCAAACCGGAAGACATCAGGAACCAATAGGAAAGGACTCTCTGGGTATTTAATCAGCGGGAAATACAAGCAGGACACCGATTGAAAAAGCCTTTGCACAAGGCGAAACGCGTCTCGGAAGAGGACTCATTTCTGCACCATCAATTTATGGGAGCTTTTTATTTTGCATTTTATGTAAGTGTTTTAGAATAAATTAATTTTTTTTATATTTGAGTCCATGACCTGCATCTATTTTCCTGCTAAAAAGAAGAGCAGTGCCCTCTTAAAGGCACACTACCCATTATACTGAGAGCCCAGTCTGGATTGGCTCTCTTAAAGGTGAGCAAGCACTTGTATTTGTTCTGACACCATTTTGGGTTGAGGATAATACACTAGGACTCCGGTCCATTGTCCTTCTTTCTCCCTTTCTTTGAGGATTGCTACACAGTCTTTGAGGATTGCCACATAGTGATTGAAGAAGCTTGGTATCTGCTTTAAAATACCCCTGCGCTTATGATTTGAGCCTATCCCTTTCAGGCTCTGTACCATGTGAGTTTGTTATAATACAATTCTTCTCTCTAAGACCATCAAGTCCATACATACTGCACCATTGTTTCTATTATATCTCTTTCCCTCTAGATTCTCCCATATCTATATCCCTTAATATAAGGGTGAGTTTATCTATTTTATTAGCGCTCCACTGGGTCTTGTCTGTTGTGACCTTTCTGCTTTCATCACCCCACTGTTCCGCATGTTATTGTGTTAAGGTTTGGAGGTACCTTCATGTGTGTTGAGCTGCTTAGTGGAACCAGGTTCTCCAATACATTATTATCTGAGCGCCTACAAAGCAAGGTTTTTTTTTGTTATTACTTTCAGTAGTTTGAAAGCGTTGGTAATGTCTGTTTTGCTAAGCCAAGCGTTGCTGCCAGTTGACATGATGGATTGTATGGCGTCGTCTATTTTAACGTATTGTAGTGAGAATTCGTGTGTGGGGATGAGTGCGTTGATGCTAGGAACAAAAGAGGAGTGCGGTGCAGATAAATCGATAATCATACGTTTTTTATTAGAATATTTGTGTACAGATATACCGATAGGGTTAGTGCGCCAGGAGGAAAACGGTGAGGAGGTGAAGGGGCCGATCATGAACCCTTGAGTGATTTCTGTGGAGAGGAGAATGTCCGTGGCCTCCGGGTCTAGACAGGCTGATAGGAGATTAGGGCATTCCAGTATCCCTGGGGGGATGGCCACGAGTCCCGTGAAAAAACCCTGGGTAAACCCTGTTATTAGATACTCCACAAGATGTTTACTTGGATGATCTTTAAGGTAAAAGGCCAGGTTGTCGATATTAACGTCGGTTAGTCATTTGTTAGGAGACAACCTGGCCGGACACATGGTCTTAGTGTGTGCCCTGAAACAGATGGAGCAGATGTGCAACAATCTACAAGCGCTGAAGCTGCAGGAACCTGCATTGAAGTTGTTGCACACCTGCGCCTTCCCCAAAAAGGAGATGGGCCTCCCCAGTTTATCCCTCTGTCTGACAGAGCCCCCGTACTTAACGCCAAAATCCACCACTTTATGGAGATAGAGGTCCAGTTCCTCTCTCCTGTGGGGATATACCGAGCAGATGACATCTCGGTATATACCGAAGGCCAACACGAAATTGGGGATAGACAACTTTTTGTTGAGCCTTGGGTCTCTGGTTTTAAGAACCACCGAGATATCGCCAAAATTATAAGCCCTGTTCTCCAGTACGTCTTGGGAGGCAATAAGTAATGACACGAGACACACGTCCTTCCCATCTAGGATTTCTTTCCTAATGGAGTCTGGGACAGAGTGAGCTGGTGGTACGAAAGGCGACATGACTGGAGCAGGAGCTGGAGGGGGAAGTGTAGGGACAAGTGTTGGTGTTAGTGTGTGCCCTGAAACAGATGGAGCAGATGTGCAACAATCTACAAGCCCTTAAGCTGCAGGAACCTGCATTGAAGTTGTTGCACACCTGCGCCTTCCCCAAAAAGGAGATGGGCCTCCCCAGTTTATCCCTCTGTCCGCCTTCCTGTTTAAGGTGAGGAGTGGAAGAGGATTGAGGGGTGGGAGTGGGGGTGGATGGGTCAGCCATAGAAGGGCACAAATCAGCCAAGTGGGTTGAGGAATTGCATATGGCGCAGGACGGGGGCCTCAGACCAGCGAAGTGGCGACAGAATAGTTCTGTATCCATCTGACACCAGTTAATTCTGACATTAAACTGTTTCAGATGGGTCGCCGCTTTCGCTGATATCGATTTGTGATAATCGTAAAAAGATGAGCCCCCGTAATTAACGCCCAAATCCACCACTTTATGGAGATAGAGGTCCAGTTCCTCTCTCCTGTGGGGATATACCGAGCAGATGACATCTCGGTATATCCCGAAGGCCAACACGAAATTGGGGATAGACAACTTTTTGTTGAGCCTTGGGTCTCTGGTTTTAAGAACCACCGAGATATCGCCAAAATTATAAGCCCTGTTCTCCAGTACGTCTTGGGAGGCAATAAGTAATGACACGAGACACACATCCTTCCCATCTAGGATTTCTTTCCTAATGGAGTCTGGGACAGAGTGAGCTGGTGACATGAAAGGCGACATGACTGGAGCAGGAGCTGGAGGGGGAAGTGTAGGGGCGGGTGTTGGTGCCATAGGTATAGTCGGGATTGGGGCTATAGAAACAGGGAGGTTACCTGGGGAGGCTATGGCAATGCCAGCACCAGAAGCTTGACTTTGAGAGATTGTGCCTGGCCTAGGCTCTGGGGCTTGGTTGGTTAACAGTCTGTATAATTCCGCCTTTCGGGTTGTAGCCAGAAAGGGGATGCCCCTGAGCTTAAGTTCGGACGTGATTTTAGGTATAGTCCATGCTCTCAAAGGGGTGGAAGGGGCGAGACAATCTCCTGGGGACTCTGGTCTGATAGGAGTTGATATTATATCCTCAGGTACCTCGTCCATGAGAGATGTGTCTTGCGACATTCTAGAATGAATTAAATGAGATGGGTTTAGTAGGGGCGTCTGAGAAACTATTTCAAGGGGTGGGGGTGGGGGGTAATTGCTCATGTGAACTGGACTGTAGGATTACTGCCGAAGCGAAAAACGTAACTTGGACTAGTGACGGTTGAGGCCCTGCTAATGCCAAGTGGCGGTGAGAGGCTCTATCTATGATTTGGGCGAAGTGGATTACGTTGCCACAGATGTGGTGGCGGGATGTTGGCCTCTCGGTGACATGTAAAAGGTTCAAACGTGTGGCCGTGACAAGTGAGGCCCTGACTACGGCCCTGTAGAAGAACGAATGAGGCGATTAACTATGATTTGGGCGTAGGGCCATACCTCCGTGTTGAGGTTTGGGAGATGGTTTGTAAATGCCTCGGTGAGCTAGGTCTGACGTCCAGACCCTGAGAGCCAGTTCACGTAACAACTATGGGATAAATTGGCGGTTTATGTGCTGGTAGGATACTAACCTTGATAGAGATTATACCCGTGGACTTGTTCTTCAAGTATATGAGAGAGAGGTCCAGTGGTTGGTGCTGTCGTAGCAGAAGCCTAAGGGGTTTGAGACAGATGTAGATCTGAGTGAGCGTGGCGAATGGGCGCCATATGAGTTAATGGGGGGCATGGACGGGTAAAACGAGTGGCAAAAATGGACCGTAAAGGCTGTCTGCGGCCTTACGTGGGAAACTGAAGTAACGTACCGAAGATTAAAGAAAACTATACATGGATATAAGGTACAAATAGCAAGGTTTTTCTCCGAATTTAGACGAGGCAAGTTGTTGTTGATGCTATCGTTGTAGAACCTAAGGGTTTGAGACAGATGTAAATCTGAGTGGCCGTAACGTATGAGCGCAGAGTGAGTTGATAAATGTAAATTGTTAGCTGCCTGAGTTTCCTCAAACAGAAAATAAAGCAAAATAAATACTATACCTGGATTAAAGGACAAGAATCAGGGTTTTGAAATATAGAATGAGCAAAATGGTTGGTGCTAGCGTAGAATGGAAACCTGGATTTAAGGATAAGAACCCCGTTTTTTTATTGCAATTTAGCCGTTATATATGGCAAAGTGCGATCTGTGGAGATCAAAGAGATTTTTTTAACAGGGCTGAGATTAATTTGCACGTTAATGCATGGTATAACATTTGTGTGAATAGTCATTTAATTGCAGGGAAGCGGCATATTATACAGAATAAAACAGTAAGTACCATAAAACCACTAGGTGGTGATGTTAGCCCAATAAACTAGGTCTGTGAACTGATACACAAAATATATGGCAAGTACGAATGAAAGTTATGGTGATACATGTCATGTCGTGCATAATATGGTAAAATTACAGGCAACCCTTCTTTTATTCATACAATATAAAAGCATAGATTCTACACCAGCATGTGTTTTACCCAAGAGGTTTTAAATATATATATCTCTAGCACAAAACGTTAATACAGATTTTTAAGACCGTGAGGGGGTGAGGGGGGTGTAGGACCCCCCAGACGGGTGTTTGAAAGTGACCGACTAGATGCTGGCGTGCGGGGAGCGTGGGTGGTCCCCAGTAAGGTTTGACATTTGCGTTCCGGCCCCCCGATGAACCCACAGAGCGATGTGGAGGGGACCGGAATGAGAGGACTCACTGATAGAAAGCAGGATCGCCGATAGCACGGAGGATTCTGCCATACCGCCGGTAGCACGGAGGGTACAGCCGGACCGCCGATAGCATGGAGGATTCAGCCGTGCAGCTGATACACGAGACGCCCGGACCGGAAATTACGCAAACCTGAAGATACGCGAACCGGAAGTAGAACCAGGAACACTTGAACTCGAACGACAGAGGTGAGTAGGGGCTGGGTGTTTAAGTAGGGGACTTACTCCTCCCACAAATTCAGGCCTAATGGCCTTTCTACATATATATATATATGTATATATTTTTTTTAAATTATTATTTATATATAGGTATATATATATATAGTGATATATACATATATACGTATGTATATAGATATATATATATATATATAAATAAATATATATATATATATATATATATCTCATTTTGTTCTACATGTATTTTGATATCTATATATATATATATATATATATTAATTTTAAAATACAGTTAGAACGAATTTACATATATATATATATATATATATATATATATATTATTTTTTTATTATTTTTTAAATTTTATTTTTTAACGTATTTAAATTTTTTTATATTATATATAAATATATATAATGAAAATTATATATATATTTAATCAATATCATTGTACGTGTATTTTTATATCAATATATATATATATATATATATATATATATATATATATATAAAATTATGTATATATTAATATTAAAATACACTTGTATGTATTTGTGTGTATGTGTGTGTATATATATATATATATATATATATATATATATATATATATACTTAGATCATATATATAATAAATATATATATGACCTAAGTATATATTATTTATTTTTACACTGTATTAACTTTGTTTATTTTTTTTTTTCCAGGCAGCAGGGGGAGTACCTGTGGTTACAGGCACTCCCCCTGAAGGCTATGCCATCCACGTGATCGTGAGGTCCTCGCAAGGACATGGCAAGGATCACATGGCCCAGGGGGGCCGAAGAGAATGGAGGGGGACTCCCTGGGCTCCCAGGTGAGTACCCATAACGCGATCGCCGGCGACCGGGTGGGTACATAGGACGGCTTTGGCGTTCTATGCCACCCTCCGGCGTTTAGAGCCGGTTCCCAAAGGACGGCATAGAACGCCAGCCGTCCTTAAGGGGTTGTCATTATTATTATTATTATTATTTATAAAGCACAAACAAATTCTGTAGGGCTGAACAATAATTTTGTGACATCCATAAATGGTAGATCTAAGATCTTATGGCCCTATATTACTTTAATTTTGCTTTGCCTATACTGTACTATCTTCCCTGATTGTACCACACTGTGGAATATCTTGGTGTTTTATAAAAAGCAGTGATAATAATAATAATAATAATAATATTCAGTAATCTTACGTCACTGAACTCATGAACCATAATCTATTAAATGTTAAAGCATATTTAAATCATCTTGGAGTTTATTCACTAAACATTGATACAAACTTCCAAAACACTCCTTTATTGAGTAAAATTTAACCACAGAAATGTCAAAATCCAGCAATGTGCAGATAATGACCTGGCTGTGGTTTCTACAGTAATGTTTTTTGTTGATCGCCAATGAACATGAAATATAAAGCATGCTTGTTCTCCTTATCTGCGTACAGCACTTACAACAGCAGATCATATTTCAAAATTATCAGCAGACAGTTCTGTTCTCATCTCATTTTAAAACATATTAAAATTATACATTTAAAGTCTGTTTTGAAAATAAAGAAAAATATTTTTAGAACCATTTTCAAGTTAAAGTTATTCTTATTCCCAATTTGAGAGTAAAAATAAATACATTAAATTCATTAAAAAATCCTTGTTTATCTTTTAAGTAATATAATATAAATAAAGTATATAAATAAAAACCTGGAAATTGTTGCTGATGGTAGCAGGGTAAAAAATATAAACAAATACATTCAGGCCATGAAGCTTTTTGTACCCATTCTTTTTAAGTCACTAGGTGGAACAGTCTGTGGTTAAGGAACTGGTCATTTATAATCAGACGATGAGACATCCCTCACAATTGCATAGGAGTAAAACAAGATAGGAGTAAAACCGATAGATCCACACATTTCCTGGTTGTTTATTTTAATGACGTGGAAAGTAACTTAGTCAGGATTATTCAAAGTAAATTCAAACTGAATTTCAAATTTACATTCAAAATAGTAAAACTGGAATCCTTCTTTCAGTTTGGTAAATCTGGCCTAAATATTAAATTTACTTTGAAATCAGTTTGATTTTTACTTTAATAAATGACCCTGAGTGGTTAACAGGAGTTTCTGTAGCATCCAGAAAAGTATTTTCATCCCATGGTACCTCAAGGAAAGAAGCATTAGGTTTGCATGACTCTGTCCTACACTAATCAGACACAACATCAAAACCACTTGTCTAATATCATGTGGTTCCCCCAACATGCTGCCAAAACAACTCAAATGCATTGAGGCATGGACTCCACAAGATTTCTGAATGTCTCCTGTGGTGTCTGGTACCAAGACAATAGCATCAGATTATTTAAGCCTCCATGGATCTGGTTTGTTGTTCCAGCACATCCAACAGATGCTAAAGTGGATTGAGATCCAGAGAATTTGGAGGCCAAGGTAACATCTTGCACTCGTTGCTTGTTCCTCAAACAATTCCTATTTTTTTTTCCAGTGTGGCAGTATGCATTATCTTCCTGAAAGAGGCCACTGCCATAAGGAAACACCATTGCCATGAAGGGATGTACGTGGTCTGCAACAATCTCTAGGTAGGTTGTATTTGTCAAAGTAACATCCACATGAATGCCACGATGTAAGGTTTCCAAGCAGTACATTGAACAGAGCATAACGCTGCCTTCTTCCAGTAGTGCATTCTGCTGTCATCTCTTCCCAGGTAAATGATGTACACGCATCTTGCCATCCTACAAGCAAACATAATTCATCAGACCAGGCAAAATTATTCCATTGCTCCATGGTCCACATCCCCTTTGAAGGTGCTTTCAGTGATGGATGAGGGTCATCCTTACCAGTCTGTTGCTGCTCAGCCCCATACATAGCAAACTGTGATGCACCTTTCTATCATGGCCAGTATTATGTTTATCAGCAATTTGAGTTATAACAGCTTTTCCATGTGATCGGACCACACTGGCTAGCCTGGGCTTTCCACATGCATCAATGAGCCTTAAACACCCATGACCTTCATGCCGTTTTTTTCCAGTGTGGCAGTATGCATTATCTTCCTGAAAGAGGCCACTGCCATAAGGAAACACCATTGTCATGAAGGGATGTACGTGGTCTGCAACAATCTCTAGGTAGGTTGTATTTGTCAAAGTAGCATCCACATGAATGCCACGATGTAAGGTTTCCAAGCAGTACATTGAACAGAGCATAACGCTGCCTTCTTCCAGTAGTGCATTCTGCTGTCATCTCTTCCCAGGTAAATGATGTACATGCATCTGGCCATCCTACAAGCAAACATGATTCATCAGACCAGGCAAACTTATTCCATTGCTCCATGGTCCACATCCCCTTTGAAGGTGCTTTCAGTGATGGATGAGGGTCGTCCTTACCAGTCTGTTGCTGCTCAGCCCCATACATAGCAAACTGTGATGCACCTTTCTATCATGGCCAGTATTATGTTTATCAGCAATTTGAGCTATAACAGCTTTTCCATGTGATCGGACCACACTGGCTAGCCTGTGCTTCCCACATGCATCAATGAGCCTTAAACACCCATGACCTTCATGCCGGTTTACTGGTTGTCCTTACTTGCACCACTTTTTGTAGGTTCTAACCACTGCACACCAGGAAGACCCCACAAGCCATTTTGGAGATGCTCTGACCCTGTCATCTAGACATCACTATTTGGCCCTTGTCACAGTCACTCAGATCTTTTTGCTTGCCCTTTTTTCCAGTTTCAAACACATGAAATTCAAGAACAGAATGTTTACTTGCTGTCTAATATATCCCACCACCCCTGGACAGGTGCTATTTAATGATATAATCAATGTTATCTACTTGACCTGTTAGTTGTTTTAATGTTGTGACTGATCCATAGAGCCTCCTACACCATGTTTGCTTGTGTGTTTGTTTTCCTAAAGATCCATTGCTGCAACAGAGGAAGCTTAACTTCTCCAATAATGACAACATAAGTTTAATAACAATCATCTAGCCCAGTGGTTCCCAACCCAGTCATCAAGTACCCCATAACAGTCCAGGATTTAGGGAATACCCAGTTGGGTCTAAGGTGTTTTTAGAAAAAAGAGAAAAAAAAAACACTTTAGACACTAAAAGGTAAAAGACTGGTGGGGTATATTCTAGCACATGCATTGTTTCCTAATGGCAAGGTTATTCACTAAACTCTGAGTTGCAATAAATCAAAATCAGAATGACAAAATTGTACCTAAAATAGCCAAGTTATGACTATCTCTAAATTGGGTAATTTTGTGCAAAGTCTGCCATTCAGAAGTCAATTTGTTACAATTCATTGTTAATACAAACAGTATAGTGTTAGGAATACAAATTTATATCTAATGCCATACTGCCCTCGTGGCCATTTTGTTCCCAGTCCCCACCTGCACAGGGAAAAATAAATAGTATTTACTTTTACACTTTATTGTAAATATTGCACTTATGCAGAATGGCAATGTTTTCACCTGGGTTAAAACAAGGGGAGGTGATGACACCCAGACCACGTTATTTAAATAAATGGTCTAGGTGCCTCTACTGTCCCTTCAAGTGAATAACCCTGTGAGTATTTAAACATGTGTGTATATGAACATGTGAATTTGTTATTAACTCCTTAAGGATGGCGTGCATGCTATGCCGTCTTTGGGGACCCGGCTCTAAACACCGGGGCGGCATAGCATGTCCCCACTGTCATTCGTACTTACCCAGTAGCCACTTAGTCACAGACACTGGCCAAGCTTGATAAATGCCTCTGTGTAGGCCAAAAGGTTGCACGTTTTGTTGCAATAAACATGCTTTCCTCCAGCAATCCTGAGTGCCTGGACCTAATTTATTTCAACCACTTAATGTTTCTCTTGTTAGAGGAATGCAGCCCCTTAACATTCAATTTCAGTTTTTATCTTGACATATCTAACCTCAGCCAATAATCAGACCTGTCCAACACACTCCTTCCATTTATTGTCCTGTTGCCAATCCCGAAAATAGCAATGCCTCTCGAACCCCCCTCCATCCCCCAGTGGCTATTAGTGGTAAAGTGAAAAAAGTCTAGAAAAAAAGAGTAGATGTCTGTGTAAATACACACAATAACTGTGAGAAAAGTAAAATGCACGCTTCTGGCACGCACTGTAACGCCTGAAATTGCTGATCACCAGATACAGGCTGGGAATATAAATATTACCCCAGGGTAAAATAATCCATACTAGGATGAAAGAATTATGAACCCATCCACCACGAGCACCATCAGTTTTTAAAATAGGAACATACCTGTTTTAGGTTTTAATTTTTTTTTTAAGATTTTTAAGTTTTCGTTTTGCTTGCTCAACCCAGGCACATTCTTGTACAGTAGGCCAAAAATAAAGTGTTTCACTGAGAATATAATGGTGTCCATTATGCAGGCCTTTTATGTGTGCATAAGGTTACTATATTCATTCTAGCACACCCATATATAATGCGAGTTGCAGTTCCCTTTAATCGCTTAACTAATTACCTAGTACAATTTGAGAAGTATACACCTAATACAATAAAATATATAAGGTACATTTTGTGAAAAAAAAAAAATATATATATATATATATATATATACATATACACAGAAACATGGGAGCAAGGCTTGAGCCACCATCTTGAGAGGCATGTGGAGTGGCCCTTAATGCTGCTAACATGTCTGCCACTGAGATGGACTGCTCTTGGAGCTTTTTGGATGTCTTGCAAGGTGTCCCCATGTCTTCCGCTAGCGTAGTATTTGTTCATGTTATGCTGAACTTACAGGGCTCATTAGTTATTCATTATTAGTTGGCAGCGGAGAAACTTGGTTCACAAGTGATCATCTTCCTCGGTGATCAAACCATGCCTCCCAATTTTCTTTTTGTAATTGTACTGATTTATTTTTATTGTATTCTCACAGTATAAATAGAAACCTGTTAATATAAAATTAACAACGGGAGTTGAATATGTGGGGGGATATGTGTTTGTAAAGTGTAGGGATTTTAATAATTCCAGGTATTCTATTAACAGCCCTCATCAACTATGTTGATATTTATTTTCCTTAAACTGCGGTGCCAGTAAAGCACATGTGAATCTCCCATCATCTGTTTAAATCACATTTCCCTTATTGAGAAATACACCAAATGAGTGATGCTTGGGTTTCAACCTATATTCTCATTGAGCCTGAAATAAAATGCACTGGATTGTCACATATTGAACCTACATAACTCCTGGATAGTCATAAAGAAAAACAATGATTAATCATTGTACTTGCATAAATACAATGCACGTTCTGGTAACATATTGCTCATTCTTAATAGGAAATTTCCTGAAACATTTAACAAGAATGTGGTTTATATTACACTATGATATAACAGATAATAGATGAGGAAAATACAATAAGGAAGCACCCCAAAAACTGGCTCTATATATACAGCTTCAGGATCCACTTAGTTTATATTAATTTGATCTGTCTCTAGAAGCAACAAGCTGAAGTTTAAGGGTTTGCACTGATAACAAGGTAAGAATACTTTACATGCATATTGTTATTTAAGGCAGTGATAAAATTATGATTACAATATAGTAACAAATAATAACAAAAAAACCTTCTGTTAAAATACCTTTGATACTGTGTCAATTTACATGTAGCCTTATTAATTGATTTTCTTTGGGGCAAACGACTCGTTTCAGATAGCAAGTTCCCTTCCAAAACATAACTAAAGGATGTACAGCCTTTATTTGAAGTATTTGATGAAGAACAAGATCATTAAATTAGGACAAAACTATTATTTTGTGTATACCGGTATATTGCCATTTCAAAATACCCAATTCAAATATTTGCTGTTTACATAAATATTATTTTATAATATTTGGCAGAAGTTGTGGGTTATAAACTTTGAGAGTATTAATATGATTATCATTTGTATGGCACTGTTGCAGAAGGCATATGTTGACTGCCCTCCTGATGGGTATTGGTGTGGATTTTGAATTATGCTGATTCTCTAAATGGTATAATTTTCAAAATATCTACCTACATATTGGCTTTTGCATCTTTTAAGTATGGCATGCAAAGTTCCCAGAACATGTTTTCTTTACAGCTACTGATTATTTAGCACTGTAACAGAAACATAAAAACATAGACTGTGACGGCAGATGAGAACCATTCGGCACATCTAGTCGGCCCAATTTTCTATATATTTTCATTAATCCCTGGCCCTATTTTATATCTAGGATAGCCTTACTTTAACTGTACATTGCAGGAAGGGGAGATGAGACAATAATGTACATTGTACCTCTGGAAATTCATAGAGAGTGTTTAAAAAGCAGTAACGAAAAATATATCTTTAGCCCCTTGTGACCTGCTTTGGAGGATTTTTTATTTAAATCACAGGTTGCATAGAAGGCACTAAAAGATACTGTATGTTGCATATTAATTAGTCTTCTTTTAAAATCCACTGTTTCTTAAATTAACAAATTTGTCAGAAACAGCATACAACTATTTGGCTACAGTTGATATGAATGTGTGAGTCATGTTCTCATTTGTTCATTTTTAGCAAGCTCAGTACGAACAGTTTGATATTTTTTCTTTAACCCCTTAAGGACACATGACGGAAATATCCCTTCTATTCCAGAAGTTGTGTCTTTAAGGGGTTCAACACAAAAGTAGAGGTTTAATCAAATGTAATACAGATTATAGTTAATAGGTTTGGAAACTAGCTCTAACCTGCAAGTACAGTTAAGCCAATGTTAAAAAATATATTTTTTTGAGATCCTATTTTATAAATAGCTTACAGCAATGCAATGTAGTATCAAACTCTCTCATTGTACCATTTCCTGACGTTAAGGAGAAGGAACCATAAGTAATGGAAACTACCTTTCAACCAGGATATTTCTGGTTTTCGATTGTAGAAAAACTAACACTGATTAATTAAAACTCAATTTATATTTTAGGAAAATGCTGTTGATTGCGTTCCTGTGTCTCTCAACATTACTGCAACTGTCTGTTGCAAATGTAAGTAAAACACAATTCTTTTCAATCACACCCTGACCTTGTAATAGCACAGACCTCCCATTAACATTCCATTCACAATCTCTGAATGAGAACGTTTCCAACAAAACTTTAATATTTAATTATAAGTCTGTGACCTCTGGGATTGCACGCTAACTTGTCCAGGATTACTATTAAGCTGAGTGGGCAACTACATACTGCTTGTGTGATAGAAGCATGGTCGGTTACTGCCTAGGCACTGCAGCTTCCACTGCTGCATTACTAGCAGTGAGTTCTAGCAGTTATTACTAAAGTATCTCCACTGTTCCAACCAGAGTGGAATTCCTCTGATATGGCTATAGAGGGCAATGTACAATGCATAACACCTGCTGCGGGGCTGAATTAAAAATGGGACCAAATACTTTTTTTATTTATTTTATTTATTTTTCATTTATTTTTAATATTCATTTTTCAAGTTCAGTAGGTAGACACATTTGCAAGTAACCATGCAAAGGCTAGTTACAAACAGTGTATGAAAAGTCTGTTGTCCTTCTCAAGGTCTAAGATTGAGTAGACACCATACTTCCTGTTTGAGTGAACAAAAATGGTTATTGAATGCCATTACTTTACTTCAATGTTCAATAAATTAAGAAAAATGTTGTCGAATGAGATGCTCGATAAATGTATCTTTTTAAACTCAATTTAGACTCTTTCCAAACTCAAAGTAATTCATTTTAAGCTCTCATTAGATTAGTTTCATTTCATTGTTTTCAAAGGTAAAATAAAGTCATAAAAATTGTAAGATTAATTCAATGTTGCATTAATTTCAAGGATGAAGCCATACTACCAAATTGGCCATATAATCGAACAAACGTGAAGAGCCGAAGTGCATTACCCACAGAATCTACTGGGAGACCAGTTACAATTCCTAAAGAAAACATTGACAAAATGGTGAGTATCAAAATGCTTACCACGTACAACATCATTACAGGATAATAGTCAGGAATTGGCCAGGGAATCAATATAGTGTTCAAATTAGTCAAATTGGAAAAATCTACATCACGGCTATTTCCCGTTGAAGATATTTTGGCCTGACATTTTCAACTCATTGGCCTATTTCAGACAATTCTTAACTGATACACTAACCTTGCTTATTCCCCAAATACCAGATTATAGTGAATTTCCAACTGTAGGCAAAAATAGGCAAGTCCTAATTTGTTGCATTTTGATGTTGTGCGAAAATACCAAAGTAAGTTGTCCTACTAGGTGTATTATATGTCCTGCTCATTCACGCATTCGTAGAGCTATATTCAAGAATTGTGGAAAAACCACAATTCATAATATTTCAGGATTATTTACTAACATTTGATTTGGAATTAAAATAGAAGTCTACATTTTAGGCCAAACAAAATATGTAAAACGTTTGTATGAATTTTACCAGTTTGTTTACAATTACAATTAAAAAAAAAATACATTGGATATCTGACAAATCACTTTTAGCGAATTACCTTTATTGAACTAATTTAGAATATCATTTATATTGGTTAACTTTTGAATTAGAATGTATTAACCAGTACATTTAAAGTATGGTATTTTTTAATTTTTTGAACAGCTAAATGGAAACAAAAAATGGCATTAAATTTTTCTCACCCACCTACTGAACAAAAATGCACCTTTCCATAGAGCATTTTCTCTACAACTGTTATGCTAAAAAAAAGCTATGTAGTGATAGACACAAAGTACTGGATGCTAAGCTTAAGTATCTGTTAAACCAGAAAATCCACACTTAATAAGAAAGGATTATATCACTTTGAAAATGTTCGTAATAGAACAAAAGTATAGGGTGTGGTTTCCCTTTCATTACATAAGGCATATTTACAGTATATTAAATAAAATGTAATGCATAGCTAAACTGACCAGAATGAATATCTTATTCACTACAACCTGTAAGTAGTTTTAATTATATTAAAAAAAAAAAAAACTTTCTACAAAATATAATTGCTGTATAAAATATTTCATTTTGGAGGCCTTAGGTATTATGTGAGAATAATTTACTTTATCACAGATAAATATTTGTTTATTGCTACAAAAGAAAATGTGTCATGTATTAAGTAATTGGAATTTGGAACCAAATGGCAATGTTTCAAACCCTGAGGGCCTTTGTCAAGCTTCACAAAGGCCCTCAGGGGTCGAAACGTTGCCGTTTGGTTCCTGGTTCTAATAAAATTGCCTTTGCTTTGGAATTCGTTGGAGTGCCTGGATTATTTTATACATTTAAAATTTTACATTTGGTTCATTTTGGTACTGGGACTTGTCCATTGGAGCACCCTGGATTCCATGACAAAAGGGTTGAGTGCACTTCCACTATCTATATATGTATTAAGTAATTAGCAGATTTTGGTTTTTATAGCATTAATTTCAGCTAACTTGTAGGCACTACAGATAACAAAAGATTTAAAAAAAAAAAATGAAAAACTTTACATTTTTTTACAGGCCAATGTACCGTTCTCTGCACTGTCAACAAGCAATGCCGATGTCAGGAAACTCATTATAGACACACATAATTACCTGAGAACATTAGTTAAACCATCTGCAAGCAACATGTTAAAAATGGTAAGAACATCTTGCATTTAACATATCTTTTTTATCTGTCTATCTATAAATTATTATTTTTTCTAACAAGCATGATAATATACAAA
Source organism: Pelobates fuscus (assembly GCF_036172605.1). Lineage (NCBI taxonomy): Eukaryota > Metazoa > Chordata > Amphibia > Anura > Pelobatidae > Pelobates > Pelobates fuscus. The sequence goes on along the minus strand of NC_086318.1, from coordinate 36,823,368 downwards.
TTCATGAAATGTATGAAAAGGAATACATCATATTATCGTTTTCTCTCCAAATCTTTTCTGAGCATATCATTTACGTGCCCCTGGTTCAACTTATGATGACAACAACCAAGATACTAAAATATATTTTCACTTTGTCACTTGAAGAATCGTAATAATGAATGCTTTTCTAAACTTGCATTAAACCAAACACAGTTGTTAAAGGGTTTCTCCAGGCACGATGACCACTTCAGTAATTTTAAGTGGTCGTGGTGCCTGGAATCAATATGGGCAGTAGCAAATTTGCAGTGTTTAACCCTTTTTCTGTCAAAGGTGTAACCCCATGTCTTTAGTCATCCCAGAACTCCTGGTGGGCTACTGTCTGTTCTATACAGGTACTCTCTGCCAGTCTGAATAGAGAAGGGATCAGCATCCATCTTCTGCAGCTTTGCAGAAGCTGGATGTATGTGAACAGAGCTAGAAGGACCCTCAGTGCCTAGTGTAAGATACCAAAACATTTTGCAAAACATTTTATCCAATTACCGGGGAACTGGACCAGAGTATAGGGCAGGCTGTAGTCGTTATGATGTTTTAAGAAGAAGCATCTGTAAGTTGCTTTTTACATTATAATTAAGGTATATCTCTAATGTGTTGACATTAGTCAACCAACGGTCTTCTCCTATTGGAGTTTGTCTCTAAACACCAAATCTCAGATTGCAAAATGTGGGCAAACGTAGCAGACTGGAAGAATAATCCAGTCACTTATTATCACAACTTGCATGTTTTTGTATATTGACTTTGACAACAAAATTGAGTTTAGTGAATCAGCCCTGATGGGTTCTCAAAAAGAAAATGTTGGTTGAAATCTTAGTTCAAAAATGTATATAGGAGACTGATAAAGGAGAATTGGAGAATCTCTGTTAATTGCATCAAACCCATCCACATTAATGGCACTTGATGTTTTCTTTCTGCAATGAAAATGAAAAATGTGGCCTTTCGGTATACTATCTCTATAACTGATTCTTGACTTGTTCTTGATCCAGGTGTGGAATGATGCTGCAGCTCAGACAGCAGCAAGGTATGCCAGCCAGTGCATCGCTGGTCATAGTGCTCCAAATCTCAGAACAATCCCAAGTAAGTGACAATATGTCTTCAGTTATAGACTGAATGTAATGAAGTCATCAGTGCTAGCAACTCTGATAAAAACTATGCAACCTTGAAGCAAATGATCATGCATTTCCCTTATAGGGATTTAGAATATGTAGAAGCTCTGACTGGGAGTGAATTTCACACTCAGGCAGGAAACATTAAAGAATAAATTCCTTATGTTCATCAGACTTACCTCTTTCATTCACAAGGGATCAGGCTCTCAAGAAACACAATAGCAGTTAAGGCATGAATTAGCCATTCTTGGAACAAAATAGTATAAAAATAAAGAATCATGATGCGCTATTAAGACCTAGAAATACTGACTTTTTACAGCAGAACAAGATGACAATCCTACATAAAAAATACACAAAAATATTTTCAAAGTCTGTCATAACAAAGGTCTTCATCACTTTGAAAAATTAATTATGTATTTATAGCTTTGCTATATGAAGTGTGACATTCAAATGCATACAGCAATAACATCTAACTGTAACCATTTACATATTAGGGGATTAATGTAAACTGACATGCTGAGGTGGAAAACTGAGAATAAAATTATTTAATTCCACATTTTTCGGCTCAGATACCAACTCAACAAAAGTTACGAACATTTGATTTCCGGATAACCCATCTAAGAAAAGAGAGATAAATATGACAATATATATTCATGAGAACACATTTTATTAGTCATGGTTAACTAGATAAAATCAACCGGCGATCTGGGGTTAACTTTACCGCATGATGGACCTGGTCCATCATTCGGCGATAACTGCTTCCCTGCCATGACGGACCAGATCCGCATCCGGCAGGAAGGGGTTAACTAGATAATATTTTCCAAGTTTGATGTATCTTAAGTTTGGTCATTTGGGCCTAAAACGTAAAATTCATTTTGAAATCACTGTTAATTTCCCGACAATTCACAGAATAAAGCTGATTGTGCAGGTGCGGATGCATTTAAGGATACAAAAAAAACTAAAAAAAATTTCCTTTTAGATTTCAATTGTGGTGAAAATATATTTCTATCAACATTTAAAGCCTCTTGGGATGATGTGCTTAAATCATTTTATAGTGAAGTTGTTGATTTTATATATGGGTATGGACCAAGACTTCCAAATATACAGACTGGTCATTATACACAGGTAAGTCCTACCATACAGAACATATAATCTGTGTTTAAAGTGTACATTAAAGTGTACATCAAAGTGTACATAAATATATACCTTTCAGTAGTGATATAGCATTGACTATGTTCACATTATACAGAGTTTTATAAGTGGGTGATGTATTCTAATGCAAGGTTGACCTGCAACAGTCACCCAGAACCTTGCCATAAAAACTCCTTGCGAAAGTCCATCATTTGGTAAACCTCTGCTCCTCTAATAAATCAAAGAGATGCAATTCCAGAGACCTTTCATATCCTTTGTAATATTATGGAGCTTATGAAATTACAAGGATAAGCCTGATGGGGTGCATTTTCCTAAACTATTAACATGATATTTGCCACCCAATGAGATACATATACTGCATATCGGCTAATTCTACAGGAACATATAGTAAAGTGTTTTACCACATTTAAACAAATGTATTTTTTTTTTTACCACATTTAAACACATCTCTCTCATATTAAAAGCAGAACTAATTTAATTATAGACTTAATTCTAATATTTTATATTTTTACAGCTTACATGGGCCACTTCCTTTCAGGTTGGATGCGCTGTTGCCCAGTGCTCAAATGCTAAATACACATACAACTATGTCTGCCATTACTGTCCACCGTAAGTATTAATTAATAATTTCTGTTAGTAAAATTTTTGTCTTTTGTTTATCTTTATAATCTCTCGGAAATAATCATGTTGACCAATTATTATTTATGATAATTTTAGAGGAAACTTCAATAGCTCAATTGGCTTCCCATACAAAGCTGGAAAGGCATGTGGAGATTGCCCATCATCATGTGAAAATGGCCTGTGCAGTAAGTAATGAAATGCAACTGTTTTTCCATCCATCATTTCACACATCCATCTATCTTCTCTCTCTCTCTGTTTTTATCTTTCTTTGTCTGATTTATCTGTCTATACATCTGTTTTTTTGTCTTTTCTGTTTTCTTATCAGTCTGTTTATAGTAGAAGTTTTATAGTTCTCTGATGATATTATTATTCTTGATATAAATTATTTTTTCATCTTTTTTTGCTGTTTTTAAAAATTAATTCTTTTTTTTTTGTTTTCCAGCAAATCCTTGTCCCTTTCAGGACTGGTTTGCCGACTGCAAAGAATTTTATTTTGGACAAAAATGTGATGCAGACCTTGATAGAGATTGTCCTGCTACTTGCCGGTGCTCTAAAAATCAAATAAAATAGCACTCTAGTATTTTTCCAGTTGAAAAAGTGTAACATAATTTATTATGTATTGTTTATGTATGATGTTACATCAATATTAATGTTAAAGAATATTATTTGCTATGTCAGTATTATTATAATTAATTAATACAAATTATATATGTAATGTATATGTAATGTAAATGTAATATTGTATCCATGTTACCTGTTAAAATATGCAACAATTTAAAATGTTTCCATCCTGTTTAAAGAAGCACCAGTATATTTATTATTATTATTATTATTATTATTATTACTACTATTATTATTATTATTATTATTATTATTATCGGTAATTTCTGATTGAAAACATGTATTTTCAAATAATTGTTCATATACATATATATGAAATTAAACATTTGATCATGCATATTTATTTTAATAAAAACTATCAAACTGATTATGTGATGTTTAGTGTATTTTACTTGCTCTAAATCATTGAAATTAATTTTGTAATTAACTAATACCTAATTTATAACAACTTTTTAAGGCAAAAAAAAAGGAAACTAGTGCTGAAAGAGGAATCACAATGGAGGAAAATAACATCTCTGTGCCTGTTGTTAAATAAATTCTCCCCATTCCACCTGTATTGCATCTATTGCAAATAATAGTGCATACTGTTACTCACAATGGGAGGCTAGTGATACCCTGAAAAGGTCAGCCCATGCTCTTAACCAATCACCAGAATTAAAGTCATCACTTTGCATATAGCTGCCAATCACAATAGGGAGAAGAGGGTGTGATAGGTAGCCAGGAACATAAAAACTGTGTTAAACTATTTAAAACTGTAGCGTGTGTATATATATATATATATGTATATATATATATATATATATATATATATATACATATATATATATATATAATATAAATATGTTCGCAAGTATTGTGAGTGTGTGTGTGTGTGTGTGTCTTTGGAGCAGTAGGTGTCTGTGAGGGATGTAGTGTGTATGTGAAGAGTGCAGTATGTGTGTGTGATGGATGCTGTGTTTGAGGGGCGCTGTGTGTGAGGGTGCTGTGTGTGATGGGTGCTGTGTGTGAGGGTGCTGTGTGTGATGGGTGTGATAGTGCTTCACGATTTTTTAGGTCCCACCATCCCACCTTATTTCCCTGGTGTCCAGCTTTTGGGGAAACCTTGGAACAGTTCCCAACAAGTATAGAGAGATCGCATCATTAGATGCACTCACCAATTCGTCTGAAGCAATATCAGGGCACTAGGACCATGCAGAGAGCTCTGAAACAGCTTTCCCTACAGAATCTGCTCTCAGTGAGTTTGCCTGAATAATAGAACTGCCAGAAATTAAGGCGGACCTGCACCCTTTACAGGTGGGTCTGCTTCCTTTTGGGCAGAGTTGGTGGTGCAATCCTATCACTGGTCCGCCTCCTTACCCTCCTGCCAATGGCATCCAAATTCTCAGCACAACTCTATCTCCCCAACTCCTCTGCCAGCACATCGCCACCACGAAAGGGATCTAAATTAATAAAATTTGCCAGTTGCTCCCTGGGTACATAACACCCACCAATCTAGAACACAAAGTTAGGTTTCCTTTAATCCCGGTTCTGTCTTAAAGGAACACTATAGGCATCCAGACCACTTTAGCTAATTGAAGTGGTCTGGGTGCAGTGTCCAAGGTCCCTTAACCCTGCATAGGTATTTATTGCAGTTTTTAATAAACTGCAATAATTACCTTTGAGGGTTAACTTCACCTCTAGTGGCAGTCTGCAATAAAGCTACTAGATGGACATCCGGGTCGTTAGGAGCTGGAATCAGGTAAGTGACAGAAGGGGTTTTTAATGGGCATTATAGGGAGCTATAGTGCCAGGAAAACAAATTTGTATAGTTTCCCTTTAACCCCTTCAGGACAACATGACATGACTAACATGTCATGATTCCATTTTATTCCAGAAGTCTGGTCCTTAAGGGGTTAAGGAAACCTAACTCTAAATGAAATATGTTATATGAAAATGACATAACAGTGAAATATGTATTAAGAAAAATGAATGCCATCGTGGAGTTCTGATGAAATTCTTAAACTTTTTGACATTTGGTCTTGTGATTGATTACAATGTATCCAGAATCTTCAAAGCTTTATTTTCCCATAATGCCTATCTCACCATTATACATCCTGTACATAATAGCATATTATAGCATCTACTCTTGCGAGATCCGGTCGTTGCCATGGCCATCAGTCAGAACGTGTAGGGGTGTGCGCACGTACTGTTCAAACATGTTGCTGAAATGCTGCCTCCTGCTAAGACGTTCCATATCAGATGGTGGTGCTGGTTGTTGTGGCGTCCTGACAAAGCTTTTCCACATTTCGGCCATGCTAACCCTGCCTTCTGAGGTGCTGGCGGTGCCCCAGCTGCGTTGGCGACCTCTTCCTCCTCCTCTGCCTTCGCCTTGTGCTTCCACTGAGCCCCCCGGTGTCAATTGGGAATGCCTTCAGCAGCGCGTCTACCAGCATGCGCTTGTAGTCGTGCATCTTCCGATCACGCTCCAGTAAGGAAATTAAGGACGGCACGTTGTCCTTGTAACAGGGATCCAGCAGGGTGGCGACCCAGTAATCAGCACAAGTTAGAATGTGGGCAACTCAGCAGTCGTTGCGCAGGCACTGCAGCATGTAATCGCTCATGTGTGCCAGGCTGCCCAGAGGCAAGGACAAGCTGTCCTCTGTAGGAGGTGTATCTTCTGTGTTCTCCGTATCCCCCCAGCCACGCTCCAGTGATGTCCACGAGCTGCGTTCTGTGCCACCCTGCTGTGAACACGGTTCCTCCTCCTCCTCCTCATCCTCCAGAACTGTGCCCTGGCTGGACAATTGTGTACCTGGCCTATGCTGGTGCAGAAACCTGAATGCAAAGGTGGTGGTGTTGGGTTTCTCCTCTCCCCTCACTGCTCTTTTAAACCTCTTCCCACCCCCCCTTCCCTCTCTTTCCCGTCATTTGAAATACACTCAATTCGCCTTTTCAAACCCTTCTCCGCTAACATTGCTGTTTACCGTCCCCCTGGTTCCCCTCTTCTCTTCCTTGACCACTTTGCTGCCTGGCTACCCTATTTCCTCTCTTCTAACATTCCATCCCTAATTCTCGGGGACTTCAATATTCCTATAAACCAACCTTTGACCTCTGCAGCCACTAAACTACTTTCAATGACTTCCTCCCTCGGGCTATCACAGTGGGCAAATTCTCCCACCCATGTAGCTGGCAATACCCTTGACCTAATCTTCACTTATGCATGTACAGTAACTAATATCTGCAACACTCCATTTCCACTCTCTGATCACCACCTCTTATCATTTGCTCTTGCATACCCCCTCATCCAACAACCTCAGCCTAACCCCCCTCAACTCAGGAGGGACCTTAATTCTCTGGATCTCCAACAGTTGTCAGCTGACATTGATTCACAACTGCTGTCCATCCCTTCCCTCTCCTGTCCTTCACTGGCCATCTCCATATATAACTCTACTCTTACATCTGCCTTGAACACTGCAGCGCCACTCCAAACAAGCACCTCAAGGAGGACCCGCCCCCAACCATGGCATGCTAAATCAACGCGCTACCTGCAAAGATGCTCCCGTTGTGCTGAACGCTCCTGGAGGAAGTCTCGTACCCAATCAGACTTTCTCCATTATAGATTCATATTGTGTTCATACAGTGCAGCCCTTGCCCTTGCCAAACAGTCCTATTTTTCCTGTCTCATTAGTTCATGTTCCCGCAACCCCAGGCGTCTCTTTGACACCTTTAATTCTCTTCTTCGCCCTGCTGTGGCCACCCCCAAAACTAACCTTACTTCTGATAACTTTGCATGTTACTTCACTGACAAGATTGAACAGCTAAGGAAAGAATTCTCCCCTCCTTGCCTTTCTGTTTCTCAATCACACATAGATCATGCCTTTCCTACCCTTCAGACATTCTCCCCAGCTACTGACCAAGAGGTGGCTGCTCTTCTTTGCTCCTCTCGCCCCACCACTTGCCCGCTCGATCCTGTCCCATCTCACCTTATCAGATCTCTCTCCACTTGTCTCGTGCCTTCTCTAACACACATCTTCAACTGCTCGCTCTCTTCTGGCATTGTCCCTGCTGACCTTAAACATGCCACTGTAGTACCTATACTAAAAAAAACATCCCTCGACTCATCCACCCTCTCTAACTATCGTCCCATATCCCTGCTCCCTTTTTCCTCAAAGCTTCTGGAAAGGCTTGTCTTTACCCGTGTGTCTCATTTCCTCAATTCCAACTCTCTCCTTGACCCCCTTCAATCTGGCTTCCGCCCTCTCCACTCTACAGAGACTGCCCTTATCAAAGTCACTAACGACCTAATCGCAGCTAAATCCAAAGGCCACTACTCCATACTAATTCTTCTTGACCTCTCAGCGGCCTTTGACACCGTTGATCATGCTCTCCTTCTTCAAACTCTTCAATCGCTTGTTCTCTGTGACTCTGTCCTCTCGTGGTTTTCCTCTTATCTCTCCCAACGCTCATTCAGTGCCTCCTTTTCTAATGATACCTCCTCCCCTCGCCCTGTCTCGGTTGGAGTCCCCCAAGGCTCCGTCCTTGGTCCCCTTCTATTTTATCTTTATACTGCCTCTCTTGGCAAACTTATTACCTCTTTTGGATTCCACTACCACCTGTACGCTGATGACACCCAGCTATATCTCTCCTCCCCGGACCTCTCCCCTGCCGTCCTGCAACGTGTCACTGCTTGCCTTTCTTCCATCTCTGACTGGATGTCCTCCCGCTTTCTGAAACTCAATCTCTCAAAAACTGAGCTCCTTGTCTTTCCTCCTCCTAATACTGATCCTCCTCTTTCACTCTCCCTTCAAGTTTGTGGTACCAACATCAGTCCATCTTTGCAAGCACGCTGTCTTGGCGTCATACTTGACTCTGGTCTCGCCTTTGAGCCTCACATCCAGCATGTTGCCAAATCCTGTAGATTCCATCTTAAAAACATAGCCCGCATCCGCCCCTTTCTTGCACCAGATACTACCAAGGAGCTTGTCCATGCTCTGGTAATTTCCCGCATGGATTACTGTAACCCTCTCCTGATTGGTCTTCCCAATAGCCGTACTGCACCCCTACAGTCCGTAATGAACGCTGCTGCTAGACTGATTTTCCTCTCTAGTCATTTCTCTCACACCTCACCCCTCTGCCAGTCCTTACATTGGCTTCCTGTATGCTATAGGAGTCAATTCAAGGTACTAACTCACACCTATAAAGCACTGAACAACTCTAGCCCCTCTTATATCTCCTCACAGATCCATAGGTATGTCCCTTCTTGGTCTCTCCGCTCTGCCCGTGACCACCTCCTGTCCGTTGTCCGCACTCGTACGGCCAACTCGCGCTTGCAGGACTTCTCGCGGGCGGCTCCCTTCCTATGGAATAGCCTGCCTACCGCCATCAGACTCTCCCCTAGTCTTGCATCTTTTAAGAAGTGCCTTAAAACCCATCTCTTTAGGAAAGCATATGGCCTCCAAGACTAACCCTTACCTCACATACCTGTCTCTTGCCCTCTCCTAAAGGGCAGTCCACCTTATTTGATTGCAAATTCCTGTCCTAATGTGTTTTACACCCACCTCCTATAGAATGTAAGCTCGATCGAGCAGGGTCCTCTTCAACCTATTGTTCCTGTAAGTTTATTTGTAATTGTCCTATTTATAGTTAAATCCCTTCTCATAATATTGTAAAACGCTACGGAATCTGTTGGCGCTATATAAATTGCAATAATAATAATAATAATAATAAACCCACCCTCCAAGCCACTTGTGAATGACTGGCCTGATAACCATGGAAATGACCCCTCTTCCTCCTCCTTTTCCTGATGTACCACATCCATCGCCAAAGCATTTTTTCAAGGAGACATAGTGGGATAGTAAGGCTGAGAACGGCGTCACTGGCACTGGCCATGTTAGTGGAGTACTCTAAACAGTGCAAAAGGGCACACAGGTCTCGCATGGAGGCCCACTCGTTGGTGGTGAAGTGGTGCTGTTCGCAGAGCGACTGACCCGTGCGTGCTGCAGCTGAAACTCCACTATTGCTTGCTGCTGCTCGCACAGTCTCTCCAGCATGTGCAAGGTGGAGTTCCACCTTGTGGGGACGTCGTATATGAGGCTGTGAGTGGGAAGGGCGAAGTTACGCTGCAGCGCAAACAGGCGAGCAGCAGCAGTGTGAAAACGGCGAAAGCGTGCACAGACGGCCCGCACTCTCTGCAGCAGCTCTGATATATCTGGGTAGTTTTTCAGCAATTTCTGCACCAACAAATTCAGCACATACGCCAGGCAAGGGATGTGCGTCAAACCGGCTAGGCCCAGAGCTGCTACGAGATTTCGCCCATTATCGCACACCACCAGGCCGGGCTTGAGGCTCAGTGGTAACAACCACTCATTGGTCTGTTGTTCCATGCCCATCCACAGCTCCTGCACGGTGTGGGGTTTTCCCCCAAACAAATAGGTTTTAAAACAGCCTGCTGTCGTTTCCCCCTGGCTGTGTTGAAGTTGGTGGTGAAGGTGTTACGCTGACCAGATGAGGAGGTGGAAGAGGAGGAGGAAGCGGAGTAGGAGGAGGAAGCAACAGGTGGCAAAGAGAAAGGCCCTGCAATCCTCGGTGGCGGAAGGACATGCGCCAAACTGCTATCCGCCTCATGCCCAGCCACCACTACATTTGCCCAGTTTGCAGTTAGAGAGCTATAGTGTCCCTGCCCGTGCTTACTGGTCCACGTATCTTATGTGGACCTTGCCACAGATGGCGTTACGCAGTGCACACCTGATTTTGTCCGCCAATTGGTTGTGCAGGGAAGGGATGGCTCGCCTGGAAAAGTAGTGGCGGCTGGGAACCACATACTGTGGGACAGCCACCGCCATCAGGTTTTTGAAACTGTCCGTCTCCACCAGACGGAATGACAGCATTTCAAAGGCCACAAATTTTGAAATGCTGGCATTCAGGGCCAGGGATTGCGGTTGGGTAGGGGGGTACTTTCTCTCCAGTGTTTGGGAAATGGACAGCTGAACACTTCCATGGGACAGTGTGGAGATGCTTGGGGACGGTGGCGGACATGGTGGCGTTGTTGCCACATCCTCTGTTTGCCGGGTGGCAGGTGCCACTGTGACTTCAGAGGTGGAGGAAGAGGCCGAGACAGCAGCAGAAGAGGAAGCAGGAGGAGCCTGAGACCTTTCTTGGTTTTTGAGGTGCTTACTCTACTTCAGCTCGTGCTTTGCATGTAGATGCCTGGTCATGCAGGTTGTGCTCAGGTTTTGCACGTGTATGCCTCGCTTCAGGCTCTGATTGATCAGCATGCAAACCTCGTGTCTTGTCGTCAGCACATTGTCTGAAGAACTGCCACGCCAGGGAACTCCTTGGAGCTGGCTTTCGTGTACTCGGTCCCTGGGTGCGGTGGGCAGTAGCAGGCGTACTGTCTAGGGGACGGCTGCTCCTCTTTTGCACCCTGGCCCCTCTTATGCTGTGCTGGTGCCTCTGTGCGACCACTGCCTCTTCCTCCAAACTGCACACGTCACTCGCATGACCTTGATTCCATGTGGGGTCTAGGACCTCATCATCCTCCACATCATCTTCCACCCACTCCTCAACCCTGACCTCCTTGCCGATCTGCACACTGCAGAAAGCCATAGCATTTGACACCTGTGTTTCATCATCATCAGAGACGCTCTGCGGTTGTCCTCGCATGTCCACATCCCGACACATAAGTGGTTTTTCATCAGTGCACTGAATCTGTTTCACTTCTGGGGCAGGGCTAGGTGGATGGCCCACGGAAACCCCGCCAGCAGAGTCATCAAAAAGCATAAAAGACTGCTGCATGAATTGTGGCACAGACTGCCTGGCTGATTTGCAAGGGGGTGAGGTGAAAGACAGATGGCCATGGGCTGCAGGTGCCAACTCTGAGCATTCAGCAGGGGCCGGTTGGGAGAGAATGTGAAGGAACTGGAGGCACTGTCAGCCATCCAATCTACTATTGCCTGTACTTGTTCTGGCCTCACCATTTGTAGAGCGGCATTCGGACCTACCAAATAACGCTGAAGGTTCTGTCGCGTGTGCGTGTAGCTGGCACAGATCGACCACGTCTTCTCCTTGCAACAGGAGCTCCACCAACACCAGCAGCACCACGACCAGGGTCACGTCCCTTATTTGATGCTATTCCCCATTCTTTGCGTTCACCCACCAAACTAACAGATGGTTTATGTCAGGCGACAATGTAACCGCCAATAGTCAACTATTTATATTTTTATGTATTTTTTTTTTATTTCGTTTAGCACCAAAAAAAATTACATTTTTAAAACTGCGCTGTAACCACATTATTTTATGGTTCTATTTGATTCTCAGATATGAAGTGCACTGCAGGCTGCAAATGTACTATTTTGCAGCCAAAAATTTTTAATTTTTAAAACTGCTATGTAACAGCAGTATTTGACGGTTCTATTTGACTCTCAGATATGAAGTGCACACCCAAATGTACTATTTAGCACCTAAAAAATTAAAATGTTTAAAACTGCGCTGTAACCACAGTATTTGACGGTTCTATTTGACTTTCAGATATGAAGCGCACACCCCAAATGTACTATTTATCACCTAAAAAATAGAATTTCTAAAACTGCTATGTAACAGCAGTATTTGACGGTTCTATTTGACTCTCAGATATGAAGTGCACACCCAAATGTACTATTTAGCACCTAAAAAATTAAAATGTTTAAAACTGCGCTGTAACCACAGTATTTGACGGTTCTATTTGACTCTCAGATATGAAGTGCAGGCCCCAAATGTTCTATTTAGCACCTAAAAAAAATATTTTTTAAAACTGCTCTCTAACCACAATATTTGACGGCTCTATTTGACTCTCAGATATGAAGCGCACCGCAGGCCGCAAATGTTCTATTTAGCACCTAATTTTTTTTTTACATTTAAAACTGCTATGTCACAGCAGTATTTGACGGTTCTATTTGACTCTCAGATATGAAGTGCACACCCCAAATGAACTATTTAGCACAAAAAAAAAATGCATTTTTAAAACTGCGCTCTAACCACAATATTTGACGGCTCTATTTGACTCTCAGATATGAAGTGCACCGCAGGCCGCAAATGTTCTATTTAGCACCTAACAAATTTTAATGTTTAATACTGCGCTGTAACCACAGTATTTGACGGTTCTACTTGACTTTCAGATAGGAAGCGCACACCTCAAATGTACTATTTAGCACCAAAAAAAAATTATTTTTAAAACTGCTATGTCACAGCAGTATTTGGCGGTTCTATTTGACTCTCAGATATGAAGTGCAGGCCCCAAATTAACTATTTAGCACACAAAAAAATAGAATTTTTAAAACTGCGCTGTAACCACAGTATTTGACGGTTCTATTTGACTTTCAGATATGAAGCGCACACCTCAAATGTACTATTTAGCACCTAAAAAAAATTAATTTTTAAAACTGCTATGTCACAGCAATATTTGATAGTTCTATTTGACTCTCAGATAGGAAGTGCAGGCCCCAAATGTACTACTTAGAACCTAAAAAAAATGAATGTTTAAAACTGCGCTGTAACCGCAGTATTTGACGGTTCTATTTGACTCTCAGATATGAAGTGAACACCCCAAATCTACTATTTAGCACCAAAAAAAATTGAATTTTTAAAACTGCTATGTCACAGCAGTATTTGACAGTTATTTTTGACTCTCAGATATAAAGTGCAGGCCCCAAAATGTACTATTTAGGAACTAAAAAAAAATTATTTTTAAAACTGCTATGTCACAGCAGTATGTGGCGGTTCTATTTGACTCTCAGATATGAAGGGCACACCCCAAATGTACTATTTAGCACCAAACAAATTGAATTTTTAAAACTGCTATGTCACAGCAGTATTTGACGGTTCTATTTGACTCTCAGATATGAAGTGCTCCGCAGGCCGCAAATGTACTATTTAGCACCTAAATTATTTTTACTCTTAAAACTGCTATGTCACAGCAGTAGTTGATGGTTCTATTTGACTCTCAGATATGAAGTGCACACCCCAAATGTACTATTAGCACCAAAAAAAAATTAAATTTTTTAAACTGCGCTGTAACCACAATATTTGACGGTTCTATTTGAATTTCAGATATGAAGTGCCCCACGTGCCGCAAATTTACAATTTAGCACCTAAAAAATGTTTACTTTTAAAACTGCTATGTCACAGCAGTATTTGACGGTTCTATTTGACTCTCAGATATGAAGTGCACACCCCAAATGGACTATTTAGCACCAAAAAAAAATTGAATTTTTAAAACTGCGCTGTAACCACAATATTTGACGGTTCTATTTGACTCTAAGAAATGAAGTGCCCCGCAGTCCGCAAATGTACTATTTAGCACCTAAAAAATGTTTACTTTTAAAACTGCTATGTCACAGCAGTATTTGACGGTTCTATTTGACTCTCACATATGAAGTGCACAACCCAAATGTACTATTTAGCACTAAAAAAATGTGAATTTTTAAAACTGCGCTGTAACCACAATATTTGACGGTTCTATTTGACTCTCAGATATGAAGTGCACCGCAGGCCGCAAATGTACTATTTAACATAAAAAAGTTAGATTTTTTTTAAACCAACAATGTAACAGTAGTATTTAAGGTTTTTTTTTTGGACTGCAAGAAATACAGTACGCAAATGTACTATTTAGCACCAAAAAGATTGCAGTATTTAAAAATGCCTAGATGTTGCCCACTGAGCTACCAGAACAGATTAAAGTAATGTGCCTGGCACACATGCAGTTGCAAGTGCACTGCACTCTCTGTGGCACTAGGCTCAGTGCAGGGTACAAAAATGTAGTATAGCACCCACAAAAATAATCGCTGTAGTTTGCAGATTAAACACCAGAATTCTTTCCTAATCTGTCTCTCACAGCTGCAGCATCCTATCCCTACACTAACAATAGCTCATGTGAGGTGCGACGCTGCGTGACTCCAGCTTATATATAGAGGCTGGGTCACATGCTGCACTGGCCAATCACAGCCATGCCATTAGTAGGCATGGCTGTGATGGCTTCTAAGGGCACACAAGTCAAACGCTTGTTGATTGGCTTTCAAAACGCACCATTAAATCGCCGAACACCGAACTCCAACCTGAACATACACTGAAATGTCCTTGTTCGGGTCTGGGGTCCAAAAAACCATAATGTTCGGTTCTATAATAAATATTGTCATATCTTTTTGAATGCTTTTAAAATAGGAGTGCATAGAGGAAAGTGGGAGATTGTAACCGTCGCAGTACTACTTGAACATTCTACTAGCATTCTAAATGGGATATTGGGATGGTCCCCGTTCGGGAGTCAAAGGAGTTCCTATTGTAGGAGCGCTTCCAAACGGGGAGCAGGTACAATAGAAGAAGGGCAAGGGTATAAATAGAAAGCACCTGAACAAGCAGTGGTTCCACAACATAGCTCCCCCTTAACCACAAGCCGGCATAAACAGTCTGATCCCAACGGATCGGCTTGGGGATGTCTGAGGGAAGGACTCACAGATCATTTTTCCAGTTCTGTCTGTCTTAACGACCCTTCGGCATTGCCATTTTGCTTACCGGTTCTGTAGTGGATAATGAAATCATATGGTTGAAGGGCCAGGCTCCAGTATAACAGCCTGGCATTGTCCCCAGCGACTCTGTTGAGCCACACCAATGGGTTGTGATATGTGAGTAGTGTGAATTGTTTGCCATAGATGTAGGGCTGCCCACACCACCGCTAGGCATTTCTTCTCAATGATGGCATAGCTTACCTCCCTTGGTAGTAGTTTTCAGCTGAGGTAAGCTATGGGGTGTTCTCCGCCATCGTCCACAACCTGGCTCAGCACTGCCCCCAATCCAAACATGGAAGCATCTTTGTGAAGGACAGGGGCTTTCACCAGTGCACTCTTAGGAGCTCGGAACACTTGCTCACACTCTGGGGTCCAGTGTACTTGTCGGGCCATGTTCTTTCGGGTCAGGTCGGTGAGGGGCTTAGCTAGGGCACTGTAGTTGGGACCAAAACTACTATAGTAGCCAGCGGTCGATAGGAAGGCCATCACCTGGATCTTCGTGTTGGGAAGGGGCCAGTTCGCTACTGCCTCTATCTTGGCTGGCTTGGGCTTCTGCTACCCACACCCTACCCGATGTCCCAGGTACTGCAATTCTGCCATCGCTAGGTGGCACTTGCTGGGTTTAAGGTCAACCCTGCCTCTCTAATCATATCCAGTACTGCGCCTATGTGTACCAGGTGCTCCTCCCAAGTGCCACTGTAGATGGCTACATCGTCCAAGTATGCAGACGCATAACCCTGGAGGCCATCCAACAGCCGGTCCACCATCCGCTGGAAAGGGGCCGAGGCATTCTTCATCCCAAATGGCATGACCTTAAATTGGTACAGGCCAAATGGGGTGATGAACGGCAACTTGGGAACAGCATCTGCTGCTAGAGGGATCTGCCAGTACCCCTTACACAAATCGATAGTGGTGAGGTACTGGCCCCGAGCCATCTTATCTAATAGCTCATATGAGACTGTCTTGTCATTGAGCCTCCGGTAGTCTACACAGAACCGGGTTGCTCCATCTTGCTTCAGGACCAGCACTACCAGGGAAGCCCACGGACTCATAGATGGTTCGATTACCCCTAGTCAGAGCATTTCCTGGATCTCATGCCTCATTTTTGCACGAACCGTCTCTGGGATTCAGTATGGGGTTTGCCTCAGAGGTGGTTGGTCGATATAGATCCAAATATTGTTTTTTGTTATATTCAGAGGAAGCCTAAATTATATGCACATGGAGAAGCATGGATTAGACACCAGACGTGTGTTGGTTTTAAAAATAAGCCTCTGTCGTTTATTCGTCAGTTGGGTTTTTAAACATTAAAAATTAAGTGCTTACATGCAAATACTCATAGGACTGTAGTAGGAAGGGAGTGAAAGGGTAAGAGGAGTACAGATAAGACATAGGGATGAACGTCATATACATATAACAAATAAGTTCAGAGAAAGAGAAAGAACAGAATGATTTGAGAAGAGACAGCTCAGGTGGGGGCTATCTACTCCCGGAAGTAGACATATATGGTCTTAAGTGTCGTTTTAATCATCAAGCATTTCCTGAGTCCAAGTTAGCTAATTTTAATATAGGATATCAAAATATGACACCTATAAGCTTGAGCCTTGGAATCAAGATAAATTCTATCACAATCCCCTATTTTGATACATGGGTCACCCAAATGTCCAAGGTATTTCCAGGACTGCTAGTCAAAGCCTGTGGGACTTTCATTTATTTCTTCACCACAGTTTCCTTGGACTGAGAGACCACCAGAATCAGCTGAGGAGAGTTCCTTCATTTGTTAGGCGAGGTAACATTGTAAAATCCTTCCGAAGTCGGAGCTGGAATGTAAGTTAAGGTACACCAACCAACAGTAGGTTTGTTTTTACATAGATAAGCTAGTAGACATGAGAAAAATCTAAAGGTTAGAAAAATTACCATAATAACAAATACAGCTAATAGCAAAAAGTACAACATTTTCTTAATTAGTAAAGTCAACCATGTTCCTATCCCAAATGTCCAATCCCAATCCCCAAAGAAGCCAGTATCCTGTACTAAGTCATGTACATCTTTTATATGTTTATGGATCACAATGCCATGGTTAGATAAGTTAAAACAGCACATTAGAGATGTCCCGAATAGTTTGCTGGCGAATAGTTCCTGGCGAACATAGCTTGTTCGCGTTAGCCACGGCAGGCGAACATGTGCGATGTTCGGTCCGCCCCCTATTCGTCATCATTGAGTAAACTTTGACCCTGTACCTCACAGTCAGCATACACATTCCAGCCAATAAGCAGCAGACCCTCCCTCCCAGACCCTCCCACCTCCTGGACAGCATCTATTTTAGATTCATTCGGAAGCTGCATTCTTTTTTTTTTTTAGACAGAAGTGTTATATTTGAGCATGCTAGGCTGAACGTGCGTATATCATGGCTAGTTGCCCAAAGGGTATGAGTATATAGCAGTACATTGTTGTGAAAAATGGCTGTCATGTTTAGGTTGTAGCTTGCACGTTATCAACTGTGTATTTATATCAGCAGCTCCACCACTAGTTAGAAATCAAGTGTGAGTCGCCCCATGAGATGAGACTAGTGAATAACATAATACATGAACAATTAAGGTAAAGGCATGTAAGGAACTACGACAATAAACTCTTTAGGAGGTGAAATAATGACATGTTTAAACGCTTGCTACTTTACGATTAGTTAATGTGCAGAGAGCAGTTCATGTGATCAAAGGCATGGTGTGGAGGATCGGCTATAGTGTGACATGCTTGGCAGGCTGCTGTTTACTGCTTGTGCTCATCCGATCCCTTCTGGGGGCCAGGTGCAGAACCTGGGAGTCCCTGATACCTGGAACAACAAAGGCAAGTCTCTGGTTGAGTGCCGGGTTCGCGGCTTGAGGTGGTGGAAGCTTGTTTTGTCGGGTGGTCGGATCTGTCCCGGTGGTGCTTCATGTCCGGTGCGGGATTGTGGTGGCTTAAGATGGAGGCGAGTGCTTGACGTGGGGCAGGCTCTGCATTTCTGTTTGTGCCTCCAGTCCCGTCTTCGACGCCTTTTGCGTTGGTGGATTTTAATGGGGACTGCTTCGCTTAGCTGTGGTGGAGCTTGTTGGGGCTGTGGTGGAGTTTGTTAGGGCTTCCTGCTTGTTATTTGCTTCCAAAATTGATTAAAGAGTCTGTCCATCTTAGACTCAATGTCCTGCCATGCTTTGCTGGTACCAGGAGGACACGCGGCTGCCGCAATATTTGGAGAGTCGTAGATGAGTATGTCAGCCTGGGCGGCTGTGCTCTGTGCGTCCATTAGCTCCAGACAGCCTCTCAGGGGTGGACCGGAATAACCCCCACCGGTCGGAGGGGGGGTAACGAAGCTACTGCCGGGAAGTAGCTGCTCCTGGGCATCCCAGGATTGGGAGATCGGCCGCCTCTGCCGCCCGGTGAGCACCAGGCCACACTTGCCATGCGGAGGTAAGTAAGACTCTGTCGAGTTGCTGACCGCTATTAAGCATGTCGGGTCGGTCAGGTAGGAGCAACATTGCTGGGTCATCCCCTTCTGGGTTGAAATTCGCTTTTTGATAGCTGCTTAAAGTGAGATATTGAGGGAGCTCACACGAAGGGCGTCTTTCCTCCATGACAGCAAGGCCCCGCCCCCCGGAAGCTGCATTCTTAGTCAGAGGAGGGACAGTGTAGCTGCTGCTGATTTAATAGGGAAATCGATAGCTAGGCTAGTGTATTCAGTGTCCACTACAGTCCTGAAGGACTCATCTGATCTCTGCTGTAAGGACAGCACCCAAAAAGCCCTTTTTAGGGCTAGAACATCAGTCTGCTTTTTTTTTCCTGTGTAATCTAATTGCAGTTGCCTGCCTGCAAGCGTGTGTGTCAGGCTCACAGCGTGTACTGTGCCCACTTGCCCAGTGCCACCAATCATATCTGGTGTCACAATAGCTTGCATTTAAAAAAAACAAAAAAAACGTATTTGACTGTAATATAATAGCAGTCAGTTTCATTCGTGTGCGTTTCAGGGCCTGCCAGGGTACAGTGTCACACCTGTGCAACTCATATCTGGTGTAACAGTAGTGTACATTAAAAAAAAAAACTAGAAATTTGACTGTGAAATAAAAGCAGTCAGTTTCCGGGTCTGCCAGGGCACAGTGTCACACCAGTGCAACTCATATCTGGTGTAACAGTAGTGTACATTTAAAAAAAAAAAAAATGTTTTGACTGTAATAGATTGAATAGCAGTTAGTTGTCTGCAAGCATGTGTGTCAGGCCTACAGCGTCTACTCTGCCACCTTTTGCCAGTGCACAGTGCCACTCATATCTGTTGTCACAGTAGCTTGCTGGCATAGTACCACTAATCGAAAAAAAAATGACAGGCAGAGGCAGGCCACCCTGCAGGGGCCGTCGTGGTCATGGTGCTGTGATTCCCTTTGGCTCTAGAATAATGCCCAATATTCAGAGGCCATGTACCCTGAACTCGAAAAGTTCTGAGGACATAGTTGACTGGCTAACACAGGGCACCCAATCTTCTACAGCTTCTGCTCGGAACCTTGACGCACCATCCTCCTCCAGCTTAGCTTCAGGCACCTGTCAAGTTACCACTCGCCTGCCTGCCGCCACCACCAACACTAGCACCACAGCCGCTTCACATGATCTGTCAGAGGAGTTATTTACACATCAGTTGGAGGAAATGAGTGATGCACAACCATTATTGCCAGAGGATGTAGATAACAGGGATATGACTCAGTCAGGCAGCATTACACACATGGACGTACGGTGTGATGATAATGATGTTGTACCTGCTGCTGCTTCCTTTGCTGAGTTGTCAGATACAAGTGAAGCGGTTGATGATGACGATGCGTCTGTGGATGTCACGTGGGTGCCTGCTAGAAGAGAAGAAGAACAGGGGGAAAGTTCAGATGGGGAGACAGAGAGGAGGAGGAGACGAGTTGAAAGCATGGGGAGGTCGTCGCAGGGAGCTAGTGGCACCCCCTTGCCCGGCATCTGACAGCTGGCTTGTCTGAACTCTTAGCCTGCCAGCTTTTACCATACAAGCTGGTGGAGTCTGAGGCGTGGTTCCAAAAATTTGTAGCTATTGGGACACCGCAGTGGAAGGTACCCGGACGAAATTTCTTTGCACAAAAGGCAAGCACCAACCTGTACTCGATTGTGCAAAAGGAAGTAATGGCATGTCTGGCATGCAGTGTTGGGGCAAGGGTCCATCTGACCACTGAAAACTGGTCTGCAAAGCATGGTCAGGGCAGGTATATCACCTACACTGCGCATTGGGTAAACCTGCTGATGGCTGCCAAGCATGGAATGCGTGGCTCTGCAGAGGAGTTGGTGACACCGCCATGACTTGCAGGCAGGCCTGCTGCCACTGATGTAGAATTATTAAAAACCTTTATTAAACCTGTATTGAATTTTTGTACTAACTCCATTTTAACTTCATTACATGACAGATTTCCTAACAGCATTTAGAATACTGAATAGAGAATTTATTTTCTAGAAAAGAATATGACTAACACCGGAATTATCAAGTTCCTGCAATATGAAACAAAGTATATTATAGCTAGGCCATGAGAAAACTGCTCTAATGAAATGTTCTTTCATAAAAAAGACCCTGAACCTGACCCCGAGTCTGACATCACTAACTACCCAAAATGACGCCCAAGCCCCCCTTCCCACCGAGTAAGCCTTGTGCTGGGTAAGATGGCGCTTGAGCCATCTGTCCACACCCGTGTCCAGAATGACGCCACCTCCCGGTGGGAGGACACCTAGTCAGCCACTTAGTATTTGAGCCAATTAATAATATTGATGGGTGGACATTGACATAGCCACTTAACACTAAATCCAATTAATGATGTTTATTTGCTGTTATCTTGATATTCAATGATGATGTAATTTTGCTCTTATAAGGGTCTGCAAGCCCACTTTTAACCAGATGCCATTACATTTTCTCGAAGTGCTTTAACCTGAACTCCGTGTGTCAGTGTGAATTTACTTCTGCGTATACGCAATTTAATCATCTCAGATTTGGACAGGAACAGATAGACATTTAAACATATTTGTTTATTTCCAAAATAATCTACATCACCACCTCCTCTACTCCTCCTTCTCCATCCTCTTCCATAACCTCCTCGGCTGTGTCCTCTTCTGCTGCTGCGTCTTGCTCCACATCAACGGCACCCCCGAGCTCCCCAGGTACTATTCCACATCCCAGATACGGCAGTGTCACACCGTCTTGGGGTTGACTTGCCTGAAAGCAGAGAGTCACACCGGACCAGCAGTCCTGTCCGCCTTGAACGCACAGGTGGATCAGTGGCTGACTCCGCACCAACTGGAGATCGGCAAAATGGTTTGTGACAACGGAAGAAATTTATTGGCGGCATTGAATTTGGGCAAATTGACACATGTGCCGTGCATGGCACATGTGTGTAATCTGATCGTACAACGCTTTGTGCATAAGTACCCAGGCTTACAGGACGTCCTGAAGCAGGCCAGGAAGGTGTGTGGCCATTTCACGCATTCCTACACGGCCATGGCGCACTTTTCAGATATCCAGCAACGAAACAACATGCCAGTGAGGCGCTTGATTTGTGACAGCCCGACACGTTGGAATTCAACACTCCTAATGTTCGACCGCCTGCTCCAAAAAGAAAAAGCCGTTAACGACTATATGTATAACCGGGGTGCTAGAACAGCCTCTGCGGAGCTGGGAATTTTTTAGCCACGTTACTGGACGCTCATGCGCAATGCCTGTAGGCTCATGCGTCCTTATGAGGAGGTGACAAACCTAGTCATTTGCACCGAAGGCATCATCAGCGACATCATACCATTTGTTTTCTTCCTGGAGCGTGCCCTGCAAAGAGTGATGGATCAGGCTGTAGATTAGCGTAAAGAGGAAGAGTTGTGGTCACCATCACCACCAGAAACAGCCTTATCGGCATCGTTTGCTGGACCTGCGGCAATGCTGGAAGAGGATTGTGAGGAAGAGGAGTCAGAGGAGGAATGTGGCTTTGAGGAGGAGGAGGAAGACCAACCCCAACAGGCATCCCAGGGTGCTCGTTGTCACCTATCTGGTACCCCTGGTGTTGTACGTGGCTGGGGGGAAGAACATACCTTCAGTGAGATCACTGAGGACGAGGAACGGGACATGAGTAGCTCGGCATCCAACCTTGTGCAAATGGGGTCTTTCATGCTGTCGTGCCTGTTGAGGGACCCTCATATAAAAAGGCTGAAGGAGAACGACCTGTACTGGGTGTCCACGCTACTAGACCCCTGGTATAAGCAGAAAGTGCCTGAAATGTTACTGAATTACGGCAATTCAGAAAGGATGCAGCAGTTCCAAAATCAATTAAAAAGTATGCTTTACACAGCGTATAAGGGTGATGTTACAGCACAACGGGAATCTAACAGGGGAAGAGGTGAAAGTAATCCTCCTCCTCCCACGACCACGCCGGCAAGGACAGGACACTTTACAGACGTGTTATTGATGGAGGACATGCAGAGCTTTTTAAGTCCTACGCATCGCCACAGCCCTTCGGGGTCCACCCTCAGAGAACGACTCGACCGACAGGTAGCAGACTACATCGCCTTAATTGCAGATATCGACAATCTGAGGAGCGATGAACCCCTTGACTACTGGGTGTGCAGGCTTGACATGTGGCCTGAGCTATCCCAATTTGTGATAGAACTTCTGGCCTGCCCCGCTTCAAGTGTCCTGTCAGAAAGGACCTTCAGTGCAGCAGGAGGTATTGTCACTGAGAAGAGAAGTCGCCTAGGTCAAAAAAGTCTAGATTACCTCACCTTTATTAAGTTGAATGAGGGATGGATCCCGAAAGGACTGACAGTGTGCAATACATTCGACTAAAAAAGGCCTGATAAGGGGGACGTAACAGGGATTAAACTGATAAGAATAGTACTATTTAACATACCACTCCTATCTGGTGGCACATTAGATTACACGCGCAGTGCCCCAAATTTGAAGTAGGAGGACCAACCAAGCATCTTCTTCCATCTCCCGGTTCCTAAAATCGATGCCATATACACGTCCCCTGATAGGGGACGTAACAGGGATTAAACTGATAAGAATAGTACTACTTAACTCACCACTCCTATCTGGTGGCACATTAGATTACATGCGCAGTGCCCCAAATTTGAAGTAGAAGGACCAACCAAGCATCTTTTTCCATCTCCCGGTTCCTAAAATCGATGCCATATACACGTCCCCTGATAGGTGACGCAACAGGGATTAAACGGATAAGAATAGTACTACTTAACTCACCACTCCTATCTGGTGGCACATTAGATTACATGCGCAGTGCCCCAAATTTGAAGTAGAAGGACCAACCAAGCATCTTTTTCCATCTCCCGGTTCCTAAAATCGATGCCATATACACGTCCCCTGATAGGGCACGCAACAGGGATTAAACAGATAAGAATAGTACTACTTAACACACCTTATAATAACACAGAGAGAGGCAACACAGAGAGAGGAGTCTGAAGAAGAGGAGTCAGAGGAGGAAGGTGGCTTTGAGGAGGTGGAAGACAAAACACAGCAGGCGTCCCAGGGGGCTTGTTGTCACCTTTCGGGGACCCTTGGTGTTGTACGTGGCTGGGTGGATGAAGAGACCTTCAATGACATCAGTGAGGACAAGGAACGGGATATGGCTAGCTTGGTATCCAATCTTGTGCAAATGGGGAGTTTGCGGTTGTGCAAATGGACTGTTTGCGGTTGTTTGTGGTGCGTTAAACGGGGAGTTTGGTCTGTCACTGTGAAGCGGGCGTAACCCTTACATTACCTGATCGATACAACATCATACCTGATGTTTTAAAGCACGTTATTCCAAACAATTTAGGAATGTTAGGTGATTTATGCCCTTTATGGATTAAAACCAGACTCTGCATCAACTATGTAATTTTCCATTGGAATTTTGCCATGGATTCCCCTCCGGCATGCCACAGTCGAGGTGTTAGTCCCCTTGAAACAACTTTTCCATCACTATTGTGGACAGAAAGAGTCCCTGTGGGTTTTAAAATTTGCCTGCCTATTGAAGTCTATGGCAGTTCGCCCGGTTCGCCCGTTCGCGAACATTTGCGGAAATTCGCGTTTGCCATTCGCGAATGGAAAATTTTATGTTCACGACATCTCTAGCAGTAAGGCAACCCCTGGTTCTTTTTTTAAATCTAATTGGAAATATTTTTTAAGTAAATCATAGGTCCAGTACCATAATGGGTTTACCAATTTACTGTACCACCATATATGTAAAAAAGAATCATCCAAGCCTCCGCATCGCCAACAATGTGGAGTTTGGTCAGGATACATTTTTGAGAGCTTATGCTGAGTTAAATACCCTTTATACATTATTTTGTATTAGCACTCTATCAAGTTTAAGCAGTGTATGTTCTTTTTTATGTTTCTCAGAATATAACACCATTCATAATCGGTTATATCTAAACTTAAATCATTTTTCCACTTATCAATAATATGTGGTGGTTTTTGTTCTGAGAGATTGCTTAAATTGGCTGCTTTGGAAGTTATTTTTTTTACTTTGGTGTAGTTAAAAATAGACAGAATTAATAATTAAAATTTGGATGTGTTTCCCAATAAAGCTTGGTTTAAAAAAATCTTAACTCTCAAATAAGAAAAAAGTTCATTATGTGGCAATTGTAATTTTGTTCTAATATCGACAAATGGTAGTAATTGATCTTTTTGACAAATATCCTTAATACTCAATTGATTTTTAGGTCAGTTTTTAGGGAAATATCTTGCATATTATCTTCCAAAACAGCCAAATGACATGTATTAATAACTTTTTGAGAATTTTTTTGAGAAAAAATATTTCCAATCTGTCTCATCCGAATGCCTCTGCTTTAATAACATACCACATATCCTTTTTATAGGACTCAACTTGTAATTTATAGACATGACCAATAATATTAGAGAAATAAAAAAAATTAATATCGGGGTATTTTGACTATATATTTTTTTGAGTATTTTCGAACTTATCCTTGTTTTTTTACCTTTCCCAATAAACAATTGAAAACTGGATTGGATCATAGCTAACCAAAAGGCTGGTATCTGAAGGGTCAACATTCTAAACAAATAGGACCATTTAGGAATGATACATGCATTTAACTATATTGATCCTAACGGACCAAGAAGATTCCAAAGTTCGTCATTCTTTAAGCTTTAAATTAGTATATTTTAAAAGATTTAGAACATTTATTTCCATTGTATTCACAATCTTTATCGGGATCATTACCCCCAAGTAATTGAAGTTATCATTTGACCAAGTAAAATTATATTTATTTTTAAAATAAAGATCATGAGCCATATCAGTTAATGCAATAGATTTGGATATGTTCAGTTTAAAGTTTGAAACTTCACTATATTTATTTATTTATTGTAAAACTTGAGGTAAGGGAGTGTCAGGGGATGTTAAAGAAAGTACGATATCATCCGCATATAACGATATCATAACTTCTAATTTATTAGTTAAAACTCATTTCATCTTTTGATTCATTCTGATCTTAATGGCTAATGGTTCCAACGACAGTACATAAAGAAGAGGTGATAATGGACAGCTCTGTCTCGTTCCATTTCGGAAATCAAACCAGTTTGATACTATATTTACCCAATTGTTCTTGTCATTGGTTCAGAATAGAGAGCCATAATGGCACCGTGAATCCATCCAACAAAACCGAAGGAAACTAAAATAGCATCAAGGAAACTCCAGCTGACCCTGTCAAAGGCTTTCTCTGCATCCAATGACAGGGTCAGCATTGGAGTCCCTCGACGCTCCGATCCTTCCAGTATATTCAGAATTCTTCTTGTGCAACTTTGGGAGATCTGCCCGGTATAAAACCCAACTGATCCGGGTGAATAATTTTCTCGATAATCAATTTCAGTCTAGAAGCTATAATTGCTGCATATATTTTCATATCTATATTTATTAATTATATTGGTCTATAATTACCAACTTCCTTAGCATCTTTATTGGGCTTTAATATTGGTAAGAGATTAGCCTGTAATAATTCCTTCAGAGTTTTAGCTTTTTTGGCCATTTCATTGAAAAGAGCCGTTCAAGAAATAGCTATTTCTTTTTTTATAATTTTGTAAAAGTAATTACTGTATCCATCTGGACCAGGGGTTCTAAATGGTTCCAATCTATCTATCTCTCTCTCGACTTCAGCAGAAGTGTACTCATAATTTAACAAATTAAGATCGAGGGTAGATAATTTAAGGATTTGTATGTCAGATAGATAATTATTTATTTCTACTGCGTCAGGACTTACACCAAGGTTATATAGCTTACTGTAGAATTCATTGAACATGTTACCTGTTTTATCTGGGGAAGAATATATAACATCTTTATCCAACAATTTATTTACTCTGTTAACCATGTTGTATTTCTGTAGTTTTTTTGTTAGATTTTTGTTAGCTCTATTGCCCTGATAATAAGTGTTTAACCTTAGTTTGTTTATGATTTTATTCGCCTTTTCTTCAGTCTTTATATTGATTTTGTTTTCTAGATCTGAAAGCGCCTTCTTTAATTGAATAGAAGGTCGTGTTTTATTTAATTTGGACACTTTATAGAATTGAATTTATCTATTAGTCAGATTTTTATCTCTTATTTTTTTTTATTGTTTTTCCATTTTAATTAAATAGCCTCATGTTACTGTTTTGTAAGTGGCCCATAATGTAGAGTCCAATATTTCAGGATTTGAGTTTTCTAGCCCCAAAAAAAGAGATATGTTAATAATAGTCTCTTGGGATTGTCTTAATTTAAAGAGAGGGACAATGCACTAGAAAGATTTTCTTTTGAATGTATGAACATTCTCATTGCATGTAGGTCTGAATCCCTAGAAAAGATAGATGAGGAGGTACAAAATATACATGAGCAATTACAGCCATGTTTGGGAACAGAGGATTTTATTGAACTATCTGAGAGGACCCAAAAAAGTATTGAAAAGGTAGAGGCTGACGTCAAAGAGACAAAAATTCGTAAATACAGAAGGGATAAAAGAGATTATAAAGAAGGGAAAG
Source organism: Pelobates fuscus (assembly GCF_036172605.1). Taxonomy (NCBI): domain Eukaryota; kingdom Metazoa; phylum Chordata; class Amphibia; order Anura; family Pelobatidae; genus Pelobates; species Pelobates fuscus. The sequence continues at coordinate 36,796,297 of NC_086318.1, read as the reverse complement.
TGAGAGATTATAGGAAGGAACATCAAAATAGAAATACAAATAGGGATGAGAGATAGAACAAAGATCCCCAACATCACAAATCCCAGAATGCTTACCCAAGACTATGGCCAGAGGTGCACCCCAACAGGGGGAGGGGACTTCATGATAAGGGGAGAGAGAAGGAGGAGTGGACAAAAGTGAGGAATAATAGGAGGAAGCAATATGAAAGACCTAACACCCCCAAGAAACAGAGAGATAGTACTGAAGTTAATAGAAGGAGTAGTCCACAGGTGTGTACCACACGCAACCGTTTTGAAGCGTTGAGGGATAGACAAGGTGAGGATGATTTTTTAGACAGAGAACCGAAGAGAGGGGATTTTTCAATAAAGAGAACGAGAAGAATCAGTTTAGGGGATGCAGAGGAGGAAAGAAAAAGAAAAGAAAAGAGGTACAATCGATAATCCCAATTGGGATTAACAATATCTCCACATACTCCCTTAAGGAAAATTAAATTAAGGTCCTAAATAAGGGACTCAAATTTGCACCCTCAAAAAGCTTTAACACATTTCCAGCGTATATAGATTTGATGAAATATAGCAGAAGATTGTGTATTAGAAAATTCTTTTTAAACAGACAAAATAATGTGACGTGTAGTTTAGAAGATGATGGTTTTAAACATACTTCCTTTAATAATAGGTCCAATTTTTATCCCACCTATTTAAAACATGGTAATATTGAGGCATTTGAAAAAGCGTTTTTTAATGATTTTAAAAAAATTAGAAAATAGACGGGTTCAACATAACCTTACTTATGAAGAAAGGGCGGCTCTGAAGGGACTTAGAGAAAATGATCAGATTGTCATCAAACCCGCAGATAAGGGCGGCAGTTTGGTAAAAATGGACTCTGGGAAGTATGTGGCAGAATAGAAAATACAGGATATACCTAAACCTATAAAACAAAAGAAAATGCGCTCATAGGGGATTAACGTCAAAACATAAATTGCCCCTTATTAATAAGTTTCACTCACAAAATTGAAGTGGTTTTCAGGCACATCAAATACGTGGATCTTCACGACTTTCTCACAGTTAGAATGATGAGTGTATCATGAAAAAGATAAAAAATTGGCATATTATAGCACTGTATTAAAGTATGAATTAGCTTTTAATGTTTGCACTTACAATGTAAAAGGTATAACAAGGCCCATCAGTACAAATCTGTTTGTCCCATCGCTGTGGAGTATGGTAACCCTCAAAGAAATATCCAGCAGGAAAAATCAGGTACACAATAAAATAAAATAAATAAAATACAGTGACAAATAAACAGCTCACTCTACGCGTTTCGTCTGTCCTCCAGACTTCCTCAGGAGTGATGAGATGCTATGTGGCAGAATGTATGAGACAATTGGAGGACACTGAGGTATACAAACGACTGGATGGGAACCCACTAGGGAATATGAAAAAGGTACTCATAAGACTTTTAGATAGAGGGAAAATAGAAGGACTTTTAACATGTAAAGAATATGATTTTTTAAATATCAAACACCAAGAATCCCAGTATTCTATACCCTTCCCAAAGTCCATAAGGACCCCTGGAAGACCCATAGTCTCGGGTATTGGGTCCTTGTCTTATAATGTATCTAAATATATAGATTATTTTTTTACAACCTCTAGTGGGTAATACCAGCTCTTACTTGAAGGACATGTCAGATGTCCTGAGGATGTTTAAAGATTTTGAATGGAAGGAGGGATATGCCTTAGTGACCTGTGATGTTACCTCCCTATACACATGCATACCCCATGATAGGGGCTGTGCTGCTGCTAAATACTTTCTGGAGTTGGATCAGACATTGGAGCAAAAACAGATTGATTTTCTTATTGAATGCATCAGATGGACTCTAGAGAACAATTACTTCTGGTTCAATTCCCAATTTTTTTACAGCTTAGGGGGACTTCGATGGGCAGTACCTATGCGCCCAGTTATGCCAATTTATTTATGGCCCATTGGGAACAGAGTTATATCTATGGGCAGCATGACTGGAGCGCACGGGTACGTGCCTATCGCAGATACATCGATGATATGATTTTTATTTGGGATGGACCAGAAAAGGATTTTAACGATTTTTTACGTTTTATGAATAATAATATGTGGGGCATTCACCTCACTAGTTTTTTTAGTTTCGAGTCCATTGATTTTCTAGATCTTAAGATTTTTATTGATGGAGGAGTCCTCAAGACGGAAACCTTAAGAAGGTAGATGTCAACGGATATGTGACTTATAGTAGTGGACACTATTCCCCATGGTTAAATAATATACCCAAGGGCCAACTCCTAAGATTGAAGTGGAACTGTACAGAAGAGACTAGATATCAGGAGCAAGCGCAGGATCTTTTGAAAAAATTTAAAGAGAAACAATATCCAGAAGAAATTTTAGAAAGAGCTCTCAATGAGGTAAAAGAGAGAACACAGTTGGAATTGACAGATCGAGTACAGGAACAGAATAATGGTACAGATGGTTTTAAAGATGTTTTAGTGTTTGATTTTAATGATCAACATAGATCGGTCAAACACATAATAAAGAAATATTGGCCAATATTGAAAACAGACAAAGAATTGGGAGATCTACTACCACCTGAACCTAAAGTTACCTTTCGAGGTGCACCTAGTCTAAGAAACACTTTAGAACACAGTTTTTATAAGGAAAAAACGAAGAGACCACCTGGTATGTTTTTAGGGGAGTCAAAAGGTTTTTTCAAGTGTAAGATGTGCTATGCATGTAGGACGGTTAACAAGGGATGTGTTAAGACGGAGTTTATTTTTAAATCAGGAAGGAAAAATAAAGAATTCAGTATCAGAGAGCATATTAGCTGCCACTCCAACAATTTGATATATCTCCTCCAATGCCCATGTCACTTACAGTATGTGGGGAGGACCACGCGTCCTCTCCATGTTCGAATAAGGGAGCATATATATAATATCAAAAGAGGGTTGGAGTGCCACAGTGTCTCTGAACATTTTAAGAAAATGCACAATCAGGATCCCAGTGGACTGGAATTTGTAGGGATCAAACGGGTGTTCAGGGATTGGAGGGGAGGAGATTTTATTCGTAAGATCGGACAGGAGGAGATGCGTTGGATTTTTTTACTTGATACTTTATCCCCGTCCGGTCTTAATAAGGATTTTGAGTTATGTAATTTTTTATAGAGACCCCTTTTTTCTTGTTGAGTTTTATTCCCTATAGAGGATGATATATTTATATTTATATTTATATTTTTTTCATTATATTATTATATGTTTTATTATGTGGTTTTTATTATATAATATAGATACATTTACTGTAGGGGCTAATTCCCTGTGTTATCCCCTTTCTTGTATTTCCATAGGATGTGCTAATTTACATTTTTACATTTAGGAGATCATCCCCTTTTTTCTAAATGTGGTTTTGTTGATGGAATATTTCTTTTATGTGATATGGAAGCTTTCATTTACATATGACTGTATTTACTTGGTGTATGATCATTTCTTAGATTGGCTTATAATATGTATTTAGGTATGTGCTATAGAATATTTTTTTTAAAGAATTGCAGGACTATATCGGATGCTTTAAAATGGAGGGATATCGGACTTTTAATATGAACATTATGAGACTAAAAGGCCGATTGGATCACGGCCTGAGGACATCTGATATATAATACGTACTTTAGTGGGAGGAGAATATGCTCGTTTGAGAAAGCCCCAAGAGGCGGGGCGAAACACGTCACGTGACCACGTGATCGACGCACACGGAAGTGATCGGGAAATATCCACCGGCGAGAGGCACCATTCTGAACAGGAGAAAGACTAAAGTTTTATCTTTTTCATTACCTCAGATCCCTATATGGTGTGGTGAGCTTGCGGTGGACTCTACCGTTTTTTATATTTTGCTGTTTGGAGCTAGTTTTATGTGAATAAATTTCTTGCGTCTGACACAGTGGTCACTAAGAGCTTTTCTTCGGATCCCACGTACCCAAGGGGCTGATCCTCCCTGGGCATGATAGCCGTGAGTGGGGCTTATACCACTCTATACTTGTGAGTTTTTTATCTTCAGGGATATTTATATATGTATTTATATTTTTAACTTTATTGCACTAGGAGTGCCTCCTGTTGTCCCCCCTGCCTGCTTTTTGTCTCCCTCATTACAGTACCCAGCTGCAATTACTGGCAGGCTATAAGTATATACGTGTCAGTGTTTGGGTTTACACATTTGTTCTGGGTTTCTATTAATACCACTGTTTGCATATTGAGAGTCACTTTAATTGTTTGGAGGTGTCTCTATATGTTTTATGCGCACTAGCACTTTTCTCTTTTTTTAGATTTTTGTTAGCTCTATTGCCCTGATAATAAGTGTTTAACCTTAGTTTGTTTATGATTTTATTCGCCTTTTCTTCAGTCTTTATATTGATTTTGTTTTCTAGATCTGAAAGCGCCTTCTTTAATTTAATAGAAGGTTGTGTTTTATTTAATTTGGACACTTTATAAAATTGAATTTATCTATTAGTCAGATTTTTATCTCTTATTTTTTTTTATTGTTTTTCCATTTTAATTAAATAGCCTCATGTTACTGTTTTGTAAGTGGCCCATAATGTACAGGGAGTGCAGAATTATTAGGCAAATGAGTATTTTGACCACATCATCCTCTTTATGCATGTTGTCTTACTCCAAGCTGTATAGGCTCGAAAGCCTACTACCAATTAAGCATATTAGGTGATGTGCATCTCTGTAATGAGAAGAGGTGTGGTCTAATGACATCAACACCCTATATCAGGTGTGCATAATTATTAGGCAACTTCCTTTCCTTTGGCAAAATGGGTCAAAAGAAGGACTTGACAGGCTCAGAAAAGTAAAAAATAGTGAGATATCTTGCAGAGGGATGCAGCACTCTTAAAATTGCAAAGCTTCTGAAGCGTGTGTCAGGGTACCTGAGGTTTCTACCTCCGAGAGAGGTAGAGACTTAGACGTTTATCCGTCCGGACGCCATGTTTCTCCTGTTCCTCGCGGTCGACCCGTTCACATAGACGCCGGCCGCGAGGGAGTTACTTCCTTATGTAGCATGGTGCCCGGAGACCGACGTCATGACGCCAATCCGGAACGACCTGTCACTCAATCAGTTGGAGACCAATCAGGACTCGTCGGAGGCGTGTCTATCCTCTCTAGCCAGGGTATTTAAACATACTTCGCCCTGTTGCTCATTGCCCTGTCGTGGTTCTAGCCTGTATAGTCACACAGTGCTCTGGTGTTTTTCAGTTATCCTTTTGGTTACCACCCCGGCTTGTTTGACTTACTCTGTTTACCTCTGTTATCCTTGACCCGGCTTGTTACTCACTTACCTGTCCTCTCGTTCCCTCGACCTCGGCTTGTCTCTGACCATTCTCTACGTTAGTACGTACGTTAGTACGTTAGTCCGGCCATTCTAAGGTCCGGTATACGTACCCTGTACCTGTTTGTACTTTGCGTGTTGGATCCCTGACCCGATCTTGGCAGCGTGATCATCGAACAATCAAGCGTTTCATTCAAAATAGTCAACAGGGTCGCAAGAAGCGTGTGGCAAAATAATTGCCCATGAACTGAGAAAAGTCAAGCGTGCAGCTGCCAAGATGCCACTTGCCACCAGTTTGGCCATATTTCAGAGCTGCAACATCACTGGAGTGCCCAAAAGCACAAGATGTGCACTACTCAGAGACATGGCCAAGGTAAGAAAGGCTGAAAGACGACCACCACTGAACAAGACACACAAGCTGAAACGTCAAGACTGGGCCAAGAAATATCTCAAGACTGATTTTTCTAAGGTTTTATGGACTGATGAAATGAGAGTGAGTCTTGATGGGCCAGATGGATGGATTGGTAAAGGGCAGAGAGCTCCAGTCCGACTCAGACGCCAGCAAGGTGGAGGTGGAGTACTGGTTTGGGCTGGTATCATCAAAGATGAGCTTGTGGGGCCTTTTCGGGTTGAGGATGGAGTCAAGCTCAACTCCCAGTCCTACTGCCAGTTTCTGGAAGACACCTTCTTCAAGCAGTGGTACAGGAAGAAGTCTGCATCCTTCAAGAAAAACATGATTTTCATGCAGGACAATGCTCCATCACACGCGTCCAAGTACTCCACAGCGTGGCTGGCAAGAAAGGGTATAAAATAAGAAAATCTAATGACATGGCCTCCTTGTTCCCCTGATCTGAACCCCATTGAGAACCTGTGGTCCATCATCAAATGTGAGATTTACAAGGAGGGAAAACAGTACACCTCTCTGAACAGTGTCTGGGAGGCTGTGGTTGCTGCTGCACGCAATGTTGATGGTGAACAGATCAAAACACTGACAGAATCCATGGATGACAGGCTTTTGAGTGTCCTTGCAAAGAAAGGTGGCTATATTGGTCACTGATTTGTTTTTGTTATGTTTTTGAATGTCAGAAATGTATATTTGTGAATGTTGAGATGTTATATTGGTTTCACTGGTAAAAATAAATAATTGAAATGGGTATATATTTGTTTTTTGTTAAGTTGCCTAATAATTATGCACAGTAATAGTCACCTGCACACACAGATATCCCCCTAAAATAGCTATAACTAAAAACAAACTAAAAACTACTTCCAAAAATATTCGCTTTGATATTAATGAGTTTTTTGGGTTCATTGAGAACATGGTTGTTGTTCAATAATAAAATTAATCCTCAAAAATAAAACTTGCCTAATAATTCTGCACTCCCTGTAGAGTCCAATATTTCAGGATTTGAGTTTTCTAGCCCCCAAAAAAGAGATATGTTAATAATAGTCTCTTGGGATTGTCTTAATTTAAAGAGAGAGTCGTCTATTCTCCAAGTACTGAAACCTCTTGGAGCGGGCTTTCCTAATTCTATTATTAAAAGACTGTGATCTGTCCAAGTATTGTCGATTATTTGATTATTTATTAATATTACTTAATGTATTGGCCTAAACTAAACATAAATCAATACTTGAATAAGAATTGAGTACCTTTGACAAATGTGTGAAATCACTAACATCGGGATGCATAATCCGCCAGGTATCATATAAGCTATTTAGGTCGAATATATTCATTAATTTCTTAGATTGTTTAATTACTTGATTTTCCGATTTCAATTGAATATGTGTTCGTTTGTCCTTTATGGGGTCGGGAACACAGTTAAATCGGCCATATTTATCAAGTTACCCTTAACAATTTTATCTACTCTCTTCATAATTTTAGCAAATAAAGAAGTCAGGTTAACATTAGGTAGATAAATGTTAACAAGGGTGTATATTTTTTCTTCTATATTACAATTCATTATTAAAAATCTACCCAATGGATCACTATCTTGGCATAGAATCTCAGGCTTTAAATTAGAGTAAATTATTATCGCAACACCACATCTTTTTTCATTACTAAGAGATGCTTGATAAAAATGTTTATATTTTGTACCGCCCCAATTTTGTAACATTAAATCTGTCCAGTGAGTTTCTTCAATGGAACTGATATGTATTAAACTAGTTACTAGAGTGTCATAAACCATTTGCTTCTTCCATCGTGAATTCAAGCCTTGTACATCAATAGATATACATCTTAACATTGAAACAAAGTTTTCCCCCCTCTCGTGTTCAACATACGAACAGCGACCACCATGGCTCAGGTACTTAACTTGTGGTTAACCACAAGAACCACAAGATAATTGGCGGCACATAAAAGGCTCTAGGTGGCCGTCGTTCGGTAGATAGTTTGTGCGTTGGTCGGTAGTCCGTTCGGGCCATAGCATGCGAACCGGGGCCACCCTGATGGCAAGCAATTAAGTGGAGGTTAACCTCAGACCGCAACCTCACGGCAGTTAATTGTTGGCACACGTCTGCATGGAGGTGGTCGATGGTTCGTGTATTCATTCGGTAGATCCGAGGTCAAAGAGGTTAATTGGCGGCACACACCAAGGGCCGGATGGTCGATCGTTCGTATATACGAACGTCTGGCAAGTAAAGTTTGTGGTGAAAACAAAGTTACGAAAAGGATTAAAACAAAATATCTGTATGTGTCCAACAGAGGAGATCTCTGTAACAGAAGGGTTATGGGCCTGCCGATCATTTTTGGGTTCCTGCTTCTGATATACATGCTAGCCGCAAAATCCATTCTTACCATGCCAAATTCCCTCTCAAACCTAGTCCTGCCTGCCCGGTGGGCTGTCTTCAAGTGGGGGGTACTGTCATGGCTCCCCGTTCTTCTGCCGCCATGGCTGCACATAAACTAAGTGGCCACGGCTACAGAGATATTGTTGCTTACTTTGGTTGCGGCAAACCGCTGCCTCCAGTCCCCAGGAAGTACGATGTTCCTAGAGACGCCGTCCACTGCGGTTCCAGTTTTAATAGGAGACTCACCATCGCCCATATCAAAGATGGCACCAACGTGCGTGCGGCATCACGTCATTTTGGGATCAGAGGCCAGAGACAACAAATTACAGCTTCAAGAGGGTTATTTAAATCCAAATTACCCTTTGGTCAGTGTCCTGTCGTGGTTTCCACTAGCTGGTTATCCGAGAGTGTGTTCTTGATCGTGTTTTTCTGGTGTTTGACTTTGGTTTCATTTTGACATCCCTGATTTCAGGTATTCTTGACTTTTGGTTTTACCTTATCGTGGTGTCTCATTCTGTGTCCCTGACCTTATTCTTAGGTACGTTAAGTCTGGCCATTCTAAGGTCCGGTAAGACCCTTAGTTCTAGGGTGTGAAACTATTCTGCGTGCTAGATCAATATAATCCTGACAGGGACTAAGGGGTTGGATAAACACGCTATGTTAGCAGCATGCTCTGCAAATACCCTACAGCCTTCAGTCTACTTTGAGCACTTTACTAACTGTTACTTGTAATATCAAGGAATTGACTCAACAATTTTTTCTCATACAGAGTTCAGCAACAGTGGAAGACCCTATCAGGTAATGTCTGTTCTTCCACAATCCTGCAATTTCTAAAATGAACTCTTCTCTGAAATAAACCTGTAACAATCTCTAAACAAATAGAAAAAGTATAAAAATATTTAAGGAACAAGTGTGACTAAAAAGGCACTTAAATAAAATTGTGGCAGATAGACACTGAAAACAACCCTTAGACCCCAAAAACAGAAAACGTGCACTCAATGTCCAGGTGATGGACACCAAATTAAAGGAACACTATAGGGTCAGGAACACAAACAAGTATTCCTGACCCTCTAGTGTTAAAACCACCATCCATCCCCCTGGCCCCCTCCTTGACTATCTAAGTATAGTAAAATCTTACTTTTATAAAAGTCTGCAGCTGCTGCCTCTGCCCCTGTCTGCCTCTGACTTGCCTGCTGTCTGCTGACATCATCAGAAGTTGTGGTCTGAGCCAATTACAATGCTTTCCCAAAGAAAAACATTTGACTGACTTAGTTTGCTAAGGAGGCAGATCAGGGGCAGAGCCAGCACACGTCAAACACAACCCTGGCCAATCATCATCTCTTCATGGAGATGAATTGGATCAATGCATCTCTATGAGGAAAGTTCAGTGTCTGCTTGCAGAGGATGAAGGCGCTGAATGGCAGTGCTGCTCACTGTGCAGCACTGCCCCAGGAAGCACCTCTACCAGCCATCTGAAGAGGGGCCAGTGGAAGTATCCCTAGGCTGTAACATAAACACAGATTTTTTGCTAAAAAGGCAGTGTTTACTGCAAAAAGACTGAAGGGAGTGATTCACCAGAACAAATATAATAAGCTGTTGTTGTTCTGCTGACTATAGTGTCCCTTTAAACATAAAGTGTGAGTTCAGCGCTGAAAAATCCTACACTCACCCCTTTTTGTTTCCAATTTAATAATGTGCTATCCATACACATTGATATGAAAAATACATTTTATTTTACTTTCCCGGACACCATAAATACTTGGAGTTTGTTGTACCACTTGGTGTTGAAGGGGTTAATATGTGCATTTTATGCAATTGCCATATGCAAACAATCCTTGTAGTGTGCTCAAAGACCTATTTTACTCTAACAGCCTACAAAAAGAAGGATGTGGAAGAATGGTTGGGATGTCTGCTATTTCCTTCTGTAGAAGTAGAGTGGTGTAAAACATGTCCCTGTCAGAGAGATCCGTTTTTCGACAGGCTAAAAACCAATGTTTAAACACTCATATAAAAAGTTGTTTAAGACCTAATTAATGTGTTACTTCTTAGATCCTAAGAGAGCATGACTGCCAATAGATTTACCAGTTAACAATCCAATATTGCTTTAACCGCTTAAGGACTGAGCCAAATGTACACGTTGTGATCAAAACAAATGTAAACAAAAACTTGTAACTTTTGAAAACACCATAAAACCTGTACATGAGGGGTACTGTTATACTCGGGAGACTTCGCTGAACACAAATATTAGTGTTTCAAAACAGTAAAATGTATCACAACAATTATATTGTCATATAAAGTGCCATTTGTGTGTGAACAATTCAGAAAAATGTCACTTTCACTGACAATATTGGCGTTGTAATACATTTTACAGTTATGAAACACTAATATTTGTGTTCAGCAAAGTCTTCCGAGTAAAACAGTAGCCCCCATGTACAGGTTTTATGGTGTCTTTAAAAGTTACAGGGTTAAATATAGTGCTAGCAAATTAAATTCCCTGGACTTTTGGCCTGGGTTGTCAGGCAGGTCCCGCTAATTGTTATTAATAAAATGCCTAATTATGAAATTTTATTACATAAATATATACGTAGAATTATATATATATATATATATATATATATATATATATATATGTGTGTGTGTGTGTGTGTATATATATGTGTGTGTGTATGTATATATATATATATTTGTGCTCGGAATTTAATATGTAATGGATAATGTCAGAGATAAAAGTTGGTTGTGGTGTGCCGAAACCAACGTCCGAGTGGGCCTGTAAATAAAAGAGGGCCCACCAAGGAGAATTGTATGTACTAAGGGTGTCGGTGGGTGGGGAACTTGAACTCGAACGTCAGAGGTGAGTAGGGGCTGGGTGTTTAAGTAGGGGACTTACTCCTCCCACAAATTCAGGCCTAATGGCCTTTCTACTTGTGCTCGGAATTTAATATGTAATGGATAATGTCAGAGATAAAAGTTGGTTGTGGTGTGCCGAAACCAACATCCGAGTGGGCCTTTAAATAAAAGAGGGCAAAGAGAAGTTCGAAAAAAAAACACTTTATTGCATTTGATTACATAACTAAATTCCTGAGGTCTTGGCAAAGTTCTCTTTCTGGTTGTGAAATATACGTATTGTATATGGAGGACTTCCAGCGGCCCAGTCTCTTTATGATATGGACCGGGGTGTTAGTACTAGAAGCTGCTGAAGCGGCTCCTATACGGAAGGAATGCCCGGAGAATGAAGTTGGGTTGTAACCCAATTTTTCCAGTTACTTTCTAACATGTGTGGTAAATTTTGCTGTAGTGAGTAGGTGCCCTTGTAGTTGTAATAGTGGTGAGTCTGGTAGGTGTGTGCTATAAGCTGACCGTAATATGTCTAGCGTCTTAACTGGGCACCAAGCATTGTCTGTTGGAAAGAGAGGAATGATAGTGGGGTGAAGGGACTGATTTGTTTTGGTAGATGGGATTGTAAGAACGTAATAGTCGTCTATTTTTGTGAGTTGTGAGGTTTTTAGGCTGTGAGTGGTATCCCCTTGACAAACGACAGTAAATTCCCTAGGTCTTAGGAACCCATAAAAAGCCAAATAGATTGCAGATTTGATCACCAGGTTAGTGTTGGGATCAAACGGAGATTCGTCGAGGAGGTTGCTTAGTAATCTAAAGATAGGCCCATCTATAGGTAGTCTGGTGGTGATAGGTGGATAGAGATCCCCTTTAAGATTTTCTTTATGGGGTATGATGATAAAAAGGGGGTGTTGTTAAGGAAATTTGTGAGGCTGTGGTGCTGCACTCCCGTGAGGTATAATTTAATGGTTTTGTGGGAAAGTTTTAAATGTAAATGGCAAAAAGAGGCAAAAGCCACCATGGTTTGGGTTGAGAAATCACCTTGTAATCCGAATTCAGAAGTAAATTTATTGAAAATGGTAAGTGCCCTACTGTAGGTGATTGCAGTGTTTGGTGATAGTACTTGGTGCGTGAGTGTCCTAGCGTGGTGCATAAGTGTGTTTAGTCCAAGATTAGCTCGTGAAAATTCGGTGTTCTGGATGGTTGATGGTGGGCTGATGGGAGTGCCTGGAAAAACACCTGAAATTGAGATCGAGATAGAGCGTCAGCAGCCGTGTTGTGAATACCCGGGATGTGAAGGCAAATTAGGTGGAACTGGACGGTAGCTGCCAACCAGGTCAGCTTGCAAATCAGCAGCATAATGGTAAGAGAGGACGAGCGCCCTTTATTGATTATATCGCAAGCTGACGAGCTGTCGGAATAACACTTTACTGCCTTGCCGGACCAGAGGTGACCCCAAGTGTGTGCGGCTGCCACAATGGGGTAAATCTCAAACAGAGCTGAAGTTTCTCTTAACCCCGGCAAGGTATCCGTCTCAGCTGGCCAGTGACCCCTAAACCAGTGATTACCAAATATAGCTGAAAAACCCGTGTTGGCTGCAGCATCAGTGTAAATGCAGGGAGAGTCTGAGAGGGGGGGAATAAACATGGAGATACCGTTCCATAGGGACAAAAACTGCCCCCACATGAGTAGGTCAGCTTTGGCGTGCTGGTCCAATGCAATTGGGCAGGCGTCCGGTACCCCGTGAAGCAGACAAAGGAGCCTGGACACAAAAGATCTGCCCTGCGGAACGATGCGCATTGCGAAATTCAGGGACCCCAATAGGGACTGAAGTTCTTTCCTGGTGCATACATCGCTCCGCAGGAACATGTCTATTTCCCCTCTCAGGCGGACGAGTTTTTCAGTGGGACGGCTGGCGCGGAAGGTAGCAGAATCTAGCACTATGCCCAAGAAAGTGAGTTTAGTGGTGGGGGCAATTGTTTTAGCGGGAGACAAAGGTACCCCGAGGGTGGAGAAAAGTGCAGAGGTGCTGAGGATATTGGTGGGTGTGCGTGTGCTTGGTTCTATGATGAGGAAGTCATCCAAGTAGTGAATGACGGCGTGACACCTAATAATGTTCAGAAGCAGCCAGCATAGTGTTTCCGCGAAAATATCAAAGAGTTTGGGGCTGCAGAGTTGCAGAGGGAGCTGACCTGGGAGCTGCACGGACGGAGGTGAGAGAAGGGAGCTGACAGGAGCTGCGGTGAAGGTAAGTTACAGCTTCCTGACAGCCCCCCTCCTACAGCCCATCCACTGGACCACCAGGGAGTGAGAGCCCCCCTCCCTGGCCAGATAACAAGCAGGGAGGGGGGACGAAAAAGCAGGGAGAGGGGACGAATTAAAGAAAAAAAATAATAATAAAATAAAAAAATAATAATAATAAAAAAAATAATAACATAAAAAATATATATTACAATAATAATTAAATAATAATAATTAATAAAATGCCCACCCCCACCAATGCTCTGCACTCACACACACACACACTGCACTCACACACACACACACTGCACTCACACACACTGCATTCATACACACACTGCACTGCATTCATTATATACACACTGCATTCATACACACACTCATACACACACTGCACTGCATTCATTATATACACACTGCACTCACACACTGCACTCATATACACACACTGCACTGCATTCATTATATACACACTGCACTCATACACACACACTGCACTCATTCACACACACTGCACTCCATTCATTATATACACACTGCATTCATACACACACTGCATACACACACTGCATTCATACATACACACTGCACTCATACATACACACTGCACTGCATTCACTATATACACACTGCACTCACACACTGCATTAATTATATACACACTGCATACACACTACACTCATACACACACTGCACTGCATTCATTATACACACACTGCACTCATACACACACTGCACTCATATACACACACTGCACTCCATTCATTATATACACACTGCATTCATACACACACTGCATACACACACAGCATTCATATACACACTGCATTCATGCACACACACACACACACACACACTGCATTCATTATATACACACACTGTAAATAAATATTCAGTTAATATAACTTTTTTAGGATCTAATTTTATTTAGAAATTTACCAGTAGCTGCTGCATTTTCCACCCTAGTCTTATAATCGAGTCAATAAGTTTTCCCAGTTTTTTGGGGTAAAATTAGGGGCCTCGGCTTATATTCGGGTCGGCTTATACTCGAGTATATACGGTAACTTATTCCCTTTATATATTCTTCATTGGTCTCATTGTCTTATTGAATATATTTATGGAGCCAAGATGTAAAACTGATTTCCTCTCTTTCCTTTTTTTATGTTCGTTTATATAATGTTGAACACACTAAATGTAATGAGAACGAGCTTGATGCCTGCCAATGACAAATATGGCGGCTACGGTCGAAACGAAAGTGACGTTGCGGCAAGTGCGATACGTCACTTCCGGTATTACGGACTTTCATAACAGCTGATCGGAACACCTCTTGCCATATTCGGCAAACCGGAAGACATCAGGAACCAATAGGAAAGGACTCTCTGGGTATTTAATCAGCAGGAAATACAAGCAGGACACCGATTGAAAAAGCCTTTGCACAAGGCGAAACGCGTCTCGGAAGAGGACTCATTTCTGCACCATCAATTTATGGGAGCTTTTTATTTTGCATTTTATGTAAGTGTTTTAGAATATTTTTTTTTTTTTTATATTTGAGTCCATGACCTGCATCTATTTTCCTGCTAAAAAGAAGAGCAGTGCCCTCTTAAAGGCACACTACCCATTATACTGAGAGCCCAGTCTGGATTGGCTCTCTTAAAGGTGAGCAAGCACTTGTATTTGTTCTGACACCATTTTGGGTTGAGGATAATACACTAGGACTCCGGTCCATTGTCCTTCTTTCTCCCTTTCTTTGAGGATTGCTACACAGTCTTTGAGGATTGCCACATAGTGATTGAAGAAGCTTGGTATCTGCTTTAAAATACCCCTGCGCTTATGTTTTGAGCCTATCCCTTTCAGGCTCTGTACCATGTGAGTTTGTTATAATACAATTCTTCTCTCTAAGACCATCAAGTCCATACATACTGCACCATTGTTTCTATTATATCTCTTTCCCTCTAGATTCTCCCATATCTATATCCCTTAATGTAAGGGTGAGTTTATCTATTTTATTAGCGCTCCACTGGGTCTTGTCTGTTGTGACCTTTCTGCTTTCATCACCCCACTGTTCCGCATGTTATTGTGTTAAGGTTGGGAGGTACCTTCACGTGTGTTGAGCTGCTTAGTGGAACCAGGTTCTCCAATACATTATTATCTGAGCGCCTACAAAGCACGTTTTTTTTTTTGTTATTACTTTCAGTAGTTTGAAAGCGTTGGTAATGTCTGTTTTGCTAAGCCAAGCGTTGCTGCCAGTTGACATGATGGATTGTATGGCGTCGTCTATTTTAACGTATTGTAGTGAGAATTTGTGTGTGGGGATGAGTGCGTTGATGCTAGGAACAAAAGAGGAGTGCGGTGCAGATAAATCGATAATCATACGTTTTTTATTAGAATATTTGTGTACAGCTATACCGATAGGGTTAGTGCGCCAGGAGGAAAACGGTGAGGAGGTGAAGGGGCCGATCATGAACCCTTGAGTGATTTCTGTGGAGAGGAGAATGTCCGTGGCCTCCGGGTCTAGACAGACTGATAGGAGATTAGGGCATTCCAGTATCCCTGGGGGGATGGCCACGAGTCCCGTGAAAAAACCCTGGGTAAACCCTGTTATTAGATACTCCACAAGATGTTTACTTGGATGATCTTTAAGGTAAAAGGCCAGGTTGTCGATGTTAACGTCGGTTAGTCATTTGTTAGGAGACAACCTGGCCGGACACATGGTCTTAGTGTGTGCCCTGAAACAGATGGAGCAGATGTGCAACAATCTACAAGCGCTGAAGCTGCAGGAACCTGCATTGAAGTTGTTGCACACCTGCACCTTCCCCAAAAAGGAGATGGGCCTCCCCAGTTTATCCCTCTGTCTGACAGAGCTCCCGTACTTAACGCCCAAATCCACCACTTTATGGAGATAGAGGTCCAGTTCCTCTCTCCTGTGGGGATATACCAAGCAGATGACATCTCGGTATATCCCGAAGGCCAACACGAAATTGGGGATAGACAACTTTTTGTTGAGCCTTGGGTCTCTGGTTTTAAGAACCACCGAGATATCGCCAAAATTATAAGCCCTGTTCTCCAGTACGTCTTGGGAGGCAATAAGTAATGACACGAGACACACGTCCTTCCCATCTAGGATTTCTTTCCTTATGGAGTCTGGGACAGAGTGAGCTGGTGGCACGAAAGGCGACATGACTGGAGCAGGAGCTGGAGGGGGAAGTGTAGGGATGGGTGTTGGTGTTAGTGTGTGCCCTGAAACAGATGGAGCAGATGTGCAGCAATCTACAAGCGCTGAAGCTGCAGGAACCTGCATTGAAGTTTTTGCACACCTGCGCCTTCCCTCAAAAAGGAGATGGGCCTCCCCAGTTTATCCCTCTGTCCGCCTTCCTGTTTAAGGTGAGGAGTGGAAGAGGATTGAGGGGTGGGAGTGGGGCTGGATGGGTCAGCCATAGAAGGGCACAAATCAGCCAAGTGGGTTGAGGAATTGCATATGGCACAGGACGGGGGCCTCAGACCAGCGAAGTGGCGACAGAATAGTTCTGTATCCATCTGACACCAGTTAATTCTGACATTAAACTGTTTCAGATGGGTCGCCGCTTTCGCTGATATCGATTTGTGATAATCGTAAAAAGATGAGCCCCCGTACTTAACGCCCAAATCCACCACTTTATGGAGATAGAGGTCCAGTTCCTCTCTCCTGTGGGGATATACCGAGCAGATGACATCTCGGTATATCCCGAAGGCCAACACGAAATTGGGGATAGACAACTTTTTGTTGAGCCTTGGGTCTCTGGTTTTAAGAACCACCGAGATATCGCCAAAATTATAAGCCCTGTTCTCCAGTACGTCTTGGGAGGCAATAAGTAATGACACGAGACACACATCCTTCCCATCTAGGATTTCTTTCCTAATGGAGTCTGGGACAGAGTGAGCTGGTGACATGAAAGGCGACATGACTGGAGCAGGAGCTGGAGGGGGAAGTGTAGGGACGGGTGTTGGTGCCATAGGTATAGCCGGATTGGGGCTATAGAAACAGGGAGGTTACCTGGGGAGGCTATGGCACTTTCCACCTTGCTTAACCTGCTGTTTAAGGTCTGCAGGTTGGCCAGCATTGCCGCAAGGGTGTCCTGGGTGGCAATGCCAGCACCAGAAGCTTGACTTTGAGAGCTTGTGCCTGGCCTAGGCACTGGGGCTTGGTTGGTTAACAGGCTGTATAATTCCGCCTTTCGGGTTGTAGCCAGAAAGGGGATGCCCCTGAGCTTAAGTTCGGACGTGATTTTAGGTATAGTCCATGCTCTCAAAGGGGTGGAAGGGGCGAGACAATCTCCTGGGGACTCTGGTCTGATAGGAGTTGATATTATATCCTCAGGTACCTCGTCCATGGGAGATGTGTCTTGCAACATTCTAGAATGAATTAAATGAGATGGTGTGACGAAACCAACCTCGCCACTGAGAACTGGAGAAGCCTGGTTGCTAGCCTCCTGCCCTGCGACTATGGCCCCTGGACATATTGCACTGTAAAAACTATATTTGGGCATGTAATAGTTTATATTACTGCTACTGGGCCTTTAAGGGCCATCCGTGGACCTATTGGGACTTGTCGGATACTGTACCTTTAAGACTGTAGAGCATATTACAGTAATCCTGCCTTTAGTCCTTTAATATCATGTATGCATTTATGTGTTCAGTTAACCTGGGTTATATGTATGCAGCATTCATCTGATTGTTCGGTAGAATCACTCCATTCAGTATATTGAGTGAAACTACCGAACAACCAGACCACCCAGGAATAAGTGTGCCTCCAATTACCGTTTGCAACAATGTTGCAAACGGGTAATTGGCAATCAGTGTAATGTATTCTTTGTCCTCTGGGTGGCCGCCATTCGGGAAACGAACACGTGGCGGCGGCCATCTTAAACTACCGAACAGCGGTGTTTTGCCGTCGAGTGTCTGGAACTAAAATCGGACACTTGACTAGGCAAACACCGCTGAGACCTCCATACTTCCAGAAATTTGTATAGAAACTACCGAATGACCCGCCGTTCGGTAGAAAGAACCCCACAAACAAGGGAATTCATTCAAACCCTCTCCAGGCTCTATAACACAGACAATTCGTCTGTTTTCATTCCCTTGTTTGTGACCGACCGCAGGGCCAAAATGCATGGAACTGTTTTCGGATACTTTACCCATGCGGTCGGTCAAATCTTTGGAACCCCATATCTCCCGAACCGTTCATCCGAATGACTTGAATTTTGAATATGTTGTCCCACTGAATAAGGGCTATCCAGCGATGCTGGATTTAAAGGTGTACCCCCTGTTTTTGGGGTACATCCAGAACTTGGCTGAAAAGGTGTACCGGATAATTGGGTTTAATGTTATCTGAGGGGAGGGGATGTGTGGGCTGAACTATGTATGTGATTGGTTATTTTATGCCTCCCCCTGGGTGTGGCCTGTATGTGTACTCATGTAATAAAAACCAGGCTGGGTGCCCCAGCACCTCAGACCACTGCTTGACCCTCAACACGGAGCCTTGTCTCGTTCTTGGGGGGATTCACTGTATGCTGTTGGAGATTGACTGCTAGGAGTGTAAGCTGATGTCTGCTTTTCCTATTCATCTGCTAGCAGCTATTCGTGAGGTTCCAGCTTGGAGTGCTATCTTATTCCCTGGTATGCAGTTCGGGAGTTTGATGCATTCGCCTGTATCTAGTTCGGGAGTTTTGATGTTCTGCAGTAGCTGTGCCTTTCTGAGAAAAGGGGATTATCGCCTAAACGGATTTTAACCCCTCATATGCTGAAACGGTCCGTTACAATTGGTGGCAAGCGGCGGGATCGTTCCTACAGCCAGAAGGACAGCTACAGAACACGATTTCTTTGGATTTACAATTTGAGGGCAACGCATGTCTGAGAACAGCGACCCTGACAGCACCAAGATGGAACCAGCAGTGGAGTACAATGAGGGTGACATGGATGACCGGGATGCATTAAGGAAAGGCATCTGGTACCAGGCCCTGGATAACGTACAGTACCAGCGGGGCAAGAGTCTCCCCAGTGAAGAGCAGCGATGGCAGACACGACTGGCACTGCGGATACCCTTCCTGGGAGAGCAGCCCCTGAAGGGATGGGTGAAGGAACTAGAGCACCGGGTATGGCAGGAGCTATGGCTGGAGGATGCCTACCAGGCGCTCTGGTGGTATATGGCTCAGTATATACCCTGGACAGCCGAACATGACAAGCCAGAGGGAGAAGAATTTGATGGTCCTGGCTTGTTATGGGAGTCCTTTGCAGAGCCTGGCTTCGGGAGCCCTGCGCAAACCAGACTGCAGGACATTTTCTATGAGAGGGAGGCTAGGCATGAGTGGGATGACCCCCATGAGGTAGAGCAAGACCTGGCTCACCTAGCAACCCTGGAGTGGGAACTGGAGCAAAACTACCAAGATCTCTTCCACTTCATTGGGAAGGCTCAGCAGGACAGTAAGGTGACAGACCCAGATCCAGACCCCTTCCGCTGGGAAGATATTGTAGAGATTTACTGGGAAGAACCCCAGGTGGCCGGTAGAGATGGGACCGAGGTCTCTCCACCGGTCCTGCAGGGAATTGGGAGCCCAGTCTCCATTCCCCAGCGGCAGGCTGAGTTACAGGGGGCAGAGGTAGTTGGTCCCACCCCCCAGCAGCAGAGTGATATGCCGGGAAGGCAGTGTGAAGTGCAGGGAGAGGAGAGCAGCGTCCTCCCTCCCCAGCGGCAAGCTGAGTTACAGGGGGCAGAGGTAGTTGGTCCTACCCCCCAGCAGCAGAGTGATATGCCGGGAAGGCAGTGTGAAATGCAGGGAGAGGAGAGCAGCGTCCTCCCTCCCCAGCGGCAGGCTGAGTTACAGGGGTCAGAGGTAGTTGGTCCTACCCCCCAGCAGCAGCGTGATTTTTGGGAATAGAGAGCCCAGTCTCCTTTCCCCAGCGGCAGGCTGAGTTACAGGGGGCAGAGGTAGTTGGTCCTACCCCCCAGCAGCAGCATGATTTTTTGGGAATTGGGAGCCCAGTCTCCATTCCCCAGCGTCAGTGCGAAGTGCAGGGAGAGTAGAGCAGCGTCCTCCCTCCCCAGCGGCAGGCTGAGTTACAGGGGGCAGAGGTAGTTGGTCCTACCCCCCAGCAGCAGCATGATTTTTTGGGAATTGGGAGCCCAGTCTCCATTCCCCAGCGGCAGTGCAAGGTGCAGGGAGAGGAGAGCAGCGTCCTCCCTCCCCAGCGGCAGGCTGAGTTACAGGGGGCAGAGGTAGTTGGTCCTACCCCCCAGCAACAGCGTGATTTTTTGGGAATTGGGAGCCCAGTCTCCATTCCCCAGCGGCAGTGTGAAGTAGAGGGAGAGGAGAGCAGCGTCCTCCCTCCCCAGCGGCAGGCTGAGTTACAGGGGGCAGAGGTAGTTGGTCCTACCCCCCAGCAACAGCGTGACTTTTTGGGAATTGGGAGCCCAGTCTCCTTTCCCCAACAGCAGGACACTGTATTGGGAGAAGAGACAGTCGGTCTCCCTCCGCAGATGATGGAAGTATGCATGGGAGAGGAGCTTATTACCACCTCTCCCCAGCGGCGGATTATTAATGGGCAGAGTGTTCTATCGGGAGAGGAGCTTGTTACCCCCTCTCCCCAGCGGCAGTTTAATGTACCAGGGGGAGACTGTAAGCCCCCCACCGGTGCAGATGGGACCGTGGTCTCTGCACTTACCACACAGGGGGTAGGGATGGTCGGTCCTACCCCCCCACGACAGAACTATGTATCCAAGGGGGAGACAACCGGTCTCCCCATTCAGCAGCACAGCTATGCAACGAAGGGGGAGACAATCCGTCTCCAGCAACCAGGCTCCAACCAGACTACTCCGGTGGTAGTGCTGGCACCAGGACAGAGTACCGCTGGTCTCTGCCCACTCAGCAACCCACCAAGGCAGCCTACCGGTCCCCCACACAGCCGTGGTGAGGCACCTGGACATGGACAAGATTCTCCTCTACCCAGGTGTAGTAACCATTTATTGTGGGTGGGCTGTACTGTTTTTTCTGCTTTGTGGGTGGGCTGCTGGACTAACAAGGGCACTGACCGGCAGGAGGTCAGGTACCCTGTTAGTCTTTTTGGAAAGGGGGAGAGATGTGACGAAACCAACCTCGCCACTGAGAACTGGAGAAGCCTGGTTGCTAGCCTCCTGCCCTGCGATTATGGCCCCTGGACATATTGCACTGTAAAAACTATATTTGGGCATGTAATAGTTTATATTACTGCTACTGGGCCTTTAAGGGCCATCCGTGGACCTATTGGGACTTGTGGGATACTGTACCTTTAAGACTGTAGAGCATATTACAGTAATCCTGCCTTTAGTCCTTTAATATCATGTATGCATTTATGTGTTCAGTTAACCTGGGTTATATGTATGCAGCATTCATCTGATTGTTCGGTAGAATCACTCCATTCAGTATATTGAGTGAAACTACCGAACAACCAGACCACCCAGGAATAAGTGTGCCTCCAATTACCGTTTGCAACAATGTTGCAAACGGGTAATTGGCCATCAGTGTAATGTATTCTTTGTCCTCTGGGTGGCCGCCATTCGGGAAACGAACACGTGGCGGCGGCCATCTTAAACTACCGAACAGCGGTGTTTTGCCGTCGAGTGTCTGGAACTAAAATCGGACACTTGACTAGGCAAACACCGCTGAGACCTCCATACTTCCAGAAATTCGTATAGAAACTACCGAATGACCCGCCGTTCGGTAGAAAGAACCCCACAAACAAGGGAATTCATTCAAACCCTCTCCAGGCTCTATAACACAGGCAATTCGTCTGTTTTCATTCCCTTGTTTGTGACCGACCGCAGGGCCAAAATGCATGGAACTGTTTTCGGATACTTTACCCATGCGGTCGGTCAAATCTTTGGAACCCCATATCTCCCGAACCGTTCATCCGAATGACTTGAATTTTGAATATGTTGTCCCACTGAATAAGGGCTATCCAGCGATGCTGGATTTAAAGGTGTACCCCCTGTTTTTGGGGTACATCCAGAACTTGGCTGAAAAGGTGTACCGGATAATTGGGTTTAATGTTATCTGAGGGGAGGGGATGTGTGGGCTGAACCATGTATGTGATTGGTTATTTTATGCCTCCCCCTGGGTGTGGCCTGTATGTGTACTCATGTAATAAAAACCAGGCTGGGTGCCCCAGCACCTCAGACCACTGCTTGACCCTCAACACGGAGCCTTGTCTCGTTCTTGGGGGGATTCACTGTATGCTGTTGGAGATTGACTGCTAGGAGTGTAAGCTGATGTCTGCTTTTCCTATTCATCTGCTAGCAGCTATTCGTGAGGTTCCAGCTTGGAGTGCTATCTTATTCCCTGGTATGCAGTTCGGGAGTTTGATGCATTCGCCTGCATCTAGTTCGTGAGTTTTGATGTTCTGCAGTAGCTGTGCCTTTCTGAGAAAAGGGGATTATCGCCTAAACGGATTTTAACCCCTCATATGCTGAAACGGTCCGTTACAGATGGGTTTAGTAGGGGCGTCTGAGAAACTATTTCAAGGGGTGGGGGTGGGGGGGAAATTGCTCATGTGAACTGGACTGTAGGATTACTGCCGAAGCGAAAAACGTAACTTGGACTAGTGACGGTTGAGGCCCTGCTAATGCCAAGTGGCGGTAAGAGGCTCTATCTATGATTTGGGCGAAGTGGATTACGTTGCCACAGATGTGGTGGCGGGATGTTGGCCTCTCGTGACATTTAAAAGGTTCAAACGTGTGGCCGTGACAAGTGAGGCCCTGACTACGGCCCTGTAGAAGAGCGAATGAGGTGATTAACTATGATTTGGGCGTAGGGCCATACCTCCGTGTTGAGGTTTGGGAGATGGTTTGTAAATGCCTCGGTGAGCTAGGTCTCACGTCCAGACCCTGAGAGCCAGTTCACGTAACAACTATGGGATAAATTGGCGGTTTATGTGCTGGTAGGATACTAACCTTGATAGAGATTATACCCGTGGACTTGTTCTTCAAGTATATGAGAGAGAGGTCCAGTGGTTGGTGATGTCGTAGCAGAAGCCTAAGGGGTTTGAGACAGATGTAGATCTGAGTGAGCGTGGCGAATGGGCGCCATATGAGTTAATGGGGGGCATGGACGGGTAAAACGAGTGGCAAAAATGGACCGTAAAGGCTGTCTGCGGCCTTACGTGTGAAACTGAAGTAACGTACCGAAGATTAAAGAAAACTATACATGGATATAAGGTACAAATAGCAAGGTTTTTCTCCGAATTTAGATGAGGCAAGTTGTTGTTGATGCTATCGTAGTAGAACCTAAGGGTTTGAGACAGATGTAGTGGCCGTAACATATGAGCGCAGAGTGAGTTGATAAATGTAAATTGTTAGCTGCCTGAGTTTCCTCAAACAGAAAATAAAGCAAAATAAATACTATACCTGGATTAAAGGACAAGAATCAGGGTTTTGAAATATAGAATGAGCAAAATGGTTGGTGCTAGCGTAGGATGGAAACCTGGATTTAAGGATAAGAACCCCGTTTTTTTATTGCAATTTTGCCGTTATATATGGCAAAGTGCGATCTGTGGAGATCAAAGAGATTTTTTTTAACAGGGCTGAGATTAATTTGCACGTTAATGCATGGTATAACATTTGTGTGAATAGTCATTTAATTGCAGGGAAGCGGCATATTATACAGAATAAAACAGTAAGTACCATAAAACCACTAGGTGGTGATGTTAGCCCAATAAACTAGGTCTGTGAACTGATACACAAAATATATGGCAAGTACGAATGAAAGTTATGGTGATACATGTCATGTCGTGCATAATATGGTAAAATTACAGGCAACCCTTCTTTTATTCATACAATATAAAAGCATAGATTCTACACCAGCATGTGTTTTTACCCAAGAGGTTTTAAATATATATATATACCTCTAGCACAAAATAATACAGATTTTTAAGACCGTGAGGGGGTGAGGGGGGTGTAGGACCCCCCAGACGAGTGTTTGAAAGTGACCGACTAGATGCTGGCGTGCGGGGAGCGTGGGTGGTCCCCAGTAAGGTTTGACATTTGCGTTCCGGCCCCCCGATGAACCCACAGAGCGATGTGGAGGGGACCGGAATGAGAGGACTTACTGATAGAAAGCAGGATCGCCGATAGCACGGAGGATTCTGCCGGACCGCCGGTAGTACGGAGGATTCAGCCGTGCAGCTGATACACGAGACACCCGGACCGGAAATGACGCAAACCTGAAGCTACGCGAACCGGAAGTAGAACAAGGAACACTTGAACTCGAACGACAGAGGTGAGTAGGGGCTGGGTGTTTAAGTAGGGGACTTACTCCTCCCACAAATTCAGGCCTAATGGCCTTTCTACACATATATATATATATATATATATATATATATATATATATTTTTTTTTTATTACTATTTATATATAGGTATATATATATAGTGATATGTACATATATACGTATATATATATATATATATATATATATATATATATATATATATCATTTTGTTCTACATGTATTTGATATCTATATATATATATATTAATTTTAAAATACAGTTAGAACGAATTTACATATATATATATATTATTTTTTTATTATTTTTTAAATTTTATTTTTTAACGTATTTACATTTTTTTATATTATATATAAATATATATAATGAAAATTATATATATATATTTAATCAATATCATTGTACGTGTATTTTGATATTAATATATATATATATATATATATAAAATTATGTATATATTAATATTAAAATACACTTGTATGTATTTGTGTGTATGTATGTGTATATATATATTTTTTGCACCCCTCCCTGTTACAGGTGCCTCATCTCAGGTCCCTATTTAGCCCTGTACTGCAGAGAGCCTCAGATGGAATTTTTTCCCAAGTAAGTGGTTAATCTCATAAGAGCAGACATTAGACTGTGAGAGTAGGACCTGCCAAAGATGGGGTATATTGACGTTGTGGCAGGCTTATGCAATATATGATCATATAATCTAACTAAATCCCCATTTTTTTGCCTAGATATTGTGTTTTAAAAAAAAAAAAAAAAAAATTTACAAACTAATAAAATCAGTCAACATTGAAGTTGCTGTTTAGTAGATAGGAGAGTGCGCTGGATCTTGTGTATTGTTTATTGTATAATATGGCCCCCAGCAGCACCCCATTTAAGCATGTTTAGGTGAGTGCAACCATCCCCCCATGTTTCCTATATATCTTTGGGAGTCTAGCCAACTCCTTGGTTTTGCACCCCTCCCTGTTACAGGTGCCTCATCTCAGGTCCCGATTTAGCCTTGTACTGCAGAGAGCCTCAGATGGAATTTTTTCCCAAGTAAGTGGTTAATCTCATAAGAGCAGACATTAGACTGTGAGTAGGACCTGCCAAAGATGGGGTACATTGACGTTGTGGCAGGCTTATGCAATGTATGATCATATAATGTAACTAAATCCCCATTTTTTTGCCTAGATTAGGTGTTTTTTAAAAAAAAAAAAAACTTTTACAAACTAATAAAATCAGTCAACATTGAAGTTGCTGTTTAGTAGATAGGAGAGTGCGCTGGATCTTGTGTATTGTTTATTGTATAATATGGCCCCCAGCAGCACCCCATTTAAGCATGTTTAGGTGAGTGCAACCACCCCCCCCATGTTTCCTATATATATATATATATATATATATATATACTTAGATCATATATATAATAAATATATATCTGACCTAAGTATATATTATTTATTTTTACACTGTATTAACTTTGTTTAATTTTTTTTTTTCCAGGCAGCAGGGGGAGTACCTGTGGTTACAGGCACTCCCCCTGAAGGCTATGCCATCCATGTGATCGTGAGGTCCTCGCAAGGACATGGCAAGGATCACATGGCCCAGGGGGGCCAAAGAGAATGTAGGGGGACTCCCTGGGCTCCCAGGTGAGTACCCATAACGCGATCGCCGGCGACCGGGTGGGTACATAGGACGGCTTTGGCGTTCTATGCCACCCTCCGACGTTTAGAGCCGGTTCCCAAAGGACGGCATAGAACGCCAGCCGTCCTTAAGGGGTTGTCATTATTATTATTATTATTATTATTATTTATAAAGCACAAACAAATTCTGTAGGGCTGAATAATAATTTTGTGACATCCATAAATGGTAGATCTAAGATCTTATGGCCCTATATTACTTTAATTTTGCTTTGCCTATACTGTACTATCGTCCCTGATTGTACCACACTGTGGAATATCTTGGTGTTTTATAAAAAGCAGTGATGATAATAATAATAATAATAATAATCAGTAATCTTGCGTCACTGAACTCATGAACCATAATCTATTAAATGTTAAAGCATATTTAAATCATCTTGGAGTTTATTCACTAAACATTGATACAAACTTCCAAAACACTCCTTTATTGAGTAAAATTTAACCACAGAAATGTCAAAATCCAGTAATGTGCAGATAATGACCTGGCTGTGGTTTCTACAGTAATGTTTTTTGTTGATCGCCAATGAACATGAAATATAAAGCATGCTTGTTCTCCTTATCTGTGTACAGCACTTACGACAGCAGATCATATTTCAAAATTATCAGCAGACAGTTCTGTTCTCATCTCATTTTAAAACATATTAAAATTATACATTTAAAGTCTGTTTTGAAAATAAAGAAAAATATTTTTAGAACCATTTTCAAGTTAAAGTTATTCTTATTCCCAATTTGAGAGTAAAAATAAATACATTAAATTCATTAAAAAATCCTTGTTTATCTTTTAATTAATATAATATAAATAAAAACCTGGAAATTGTTGCTGATGGTAGCAGGGTAAAAAATATAAACAAATAAATTTAGGCCATGAAGTTTTTTGTACCCATTCTTTTTAAGTCACTAGGTGGAACAGTCTGTGGTTAAAGAACTGGTCATTTATAATCAGACGATGAGACATCCCTCACAATTGCATAGGAGTAAAACAAGATAGGAGTAAAACGGAAAGATCCACACATTTCCTGGTTGTTTATTTTAATGACGTGGAAAGTAACTTAGTCAGGATTATTCAAAGTAAATTCAAACTGAATTTCAAATTTACATTCAAAATAGTAAAACTGGAATCCTTCTTTCAGTTTGGCAAATCTGGCCTAAATATTAAATTTACTTTGAAATCAGTTTGATTTTTACTTTAATAAATGACCCTGAGTGGTTAACAGGAGTATCTGTAGCATCCAGAAAAGTATTTTCATTCCATGGTACCTCAAGGAAAGAAGCATTAGGTTTGCATGACTCTGTCCTACACTAATCAGACACAACATCAAAACCACTTGTCTAATATCATGTGGTTCCCCCAACATGCTGCCAAAACAGCTCAAATGCATTGAGGCATGGACTCCACAAGATTTCTGATCGTCTCCTGTGGTGTCTGGTACCAAGACAATAGCATCAGATTTTTTAAGCCTCCATGGATCGGGTTTGTTGTTCCAGCACATCCAACAGATGCTAAAGTGGATTGAGATCCAGAGAATTTGGAGGCCAAGGTAACATCTTCCACTCGTTGCTTGTTCCTCAAACAATTCCTAATTTTTTTTCCAGTGTGGCAGTATGCATTATCTTCCTGAAAGAGGCCACTGCCATAAGGAAACATCATTGCCATGAAGGGATGTACGTGGTCTGCAACAATCTCTAGGTAGGTTGTATTTGTCAAAGTAACATCCACATGAATGCCACGATGTAAGGTTTCCAAGCAGTCTTTGAACAGAGCATAACGCTGCCTTCTTCCAGTAGTGCATTCTGCTGTCATCTCTTCCCAGGTAAATGATGTACATGCATCTGGCCATCCTACAAGCAAACATGATTCATCAGACCAGGCAAATTTATTCCATTGCTCCATGGTCCACATCCCCTTTGAAGGTGCTTTCAGTGATAGGTGGGAGTCATCCTTATCAGTCTGCTGCTGCTCAGCCCCATACATAGCAAACTGTGATGCACCTTTCTATCATGGCCAGTATTATGTTTATCAGCAATTTGAGCTATAACCGCTTTTCCATGTGATCGGACCAGACTGGCTAGCCTGTGCTTCCCACATGCATCATCGAGCCTTAAACACCCATGACCTTCATGCCGGTTTACTGGCTGTCCTTACTTGCACCACTGTTTGTAGGTTCTAACCACTGCACACCAGGAAGACCCCACAAGCCATTTTGGAGATGCTCTGACCCTGTCATCTAGACATCACTATTTGGCCCTTGTCACAGTCACTCAGATCTTTTTGCTTGCCCTTTTTTCCAGTTTCAAACACATGAAATACAAGAACAGAATGTTTACTTGCTGTCTAATATATCCCACCACCCCTGGACAGGTGCTATTTAATGATATAATCAATGTTATCTACTTGACCTGTTAGTTGTTTTAATGTTGTGACTGATCCATAGAGCCTCCTACACCATGTTTGCTTGTTTGTTTGTTTTCTTAAAGATCCATTGCTGCAACAGAGGAAGCTTAACTTCTCCAATAATGACAACATAAGTTTAATAACAATCATCTAGCCCAGTGGTTCCCAACCCAGTCATCAAGTACCCCCTAACAGTCCAGGATTTAGGGATTACCCAGTTGGGTCTAAGGTGTTTTTAGAAAAAAGAGAAAAAAAAAACACTTTAGACACTAAAGGGTAAAAGACTGGTGAGGTATATTCTAGCACATACATTGTTTCCTAATGGCAAGGTTATTCACTAAACTCTGAGTTGCAATGAATCAAAATCAGAATGACAAAATTGTACCTAAAATAGCCAAGTTATGAATATCTCTAAATTGGGTAATTTTGTACAAAGTCTTACATTCAGAAGTCAATTTGTTACAATTCATTGTTAATACAAACAGTATAGTGTTAGGAATACAAATGTATATGTAATGCTATATTGCCCTCGTGGCCATTTTGTTCCCAGTCCCCACCTGCACAGGGAAAAAGAAATAGTATTTGCTTTTACACTTTATTGTAAATATTGCACTTATGCAGAATGGCAATGTTTTCACCTGGGTTAAAACAAGGGGAGGTGATGACACCCAGACCACGTTATTTAAATAAATGGTCTAGGTGCCTCTACTGTCCCTTCAAGTGAATAACCCTGTGAGTATTTAAACATGTGTGTATATGAACATGTGAATTTGTTTTTAACTCCTTAAGGATGGCGTGCGTGCTATGCCGTCTTTGGGGACCCGGCTCTAAACACCGTAACGGCATAGCACGTCCCCACTGTCATTTGTACTTACCCAGTAGCCACCTAGTCACAAACACTGGCCAAGCTTGATAAATGCCTCTGTGTAGGCCAAAAGGTTGCACGTTTTGTTGCAATAAACCTGCTTTCCTCCAGCAATCCTGAGTGCCTGGACCTAATTTATTTCAACCACTTAATGTTTCTCTTGTTAGAGAAATGCAGCCCCTTAAAATTCAAATTCAGTTTTAAAGTTATCTTGACATATCTAACCTCAGCCAATAATCAGACCTGTCCAACACACTCCCTCCATTTATTGTCCTGTTGCCAATCCCCAAAATAGCAATGCCTCTCGAACCCCCCTCCATCCCCCAGTGGCTATTAGTGGTAAAGTGAAAAAAGTCTAGAAAAAAAGAGTAGATGTCTGTGTAAATACACACAATAACTGTGAGAAAAGAAAAATGCACGCTTCTGGCACGCACTGTAACGCCTGAAATTGCTGATCACCAGATACAGGCTGGGAATATAAATATTACCCCAGGGTAAAATAATCCATACTATGATGAAAGAATTATGAACCCATCCACCACGAGCACCATCAGTTTTTAAAATAGGAACATACCTGTTTTAGGTTTTAATTTTTTTTTAAAGATTTTTAAGATTTCGTTTTGCTTGCTCAACCCAGGCACATTCTTGTACAGTAGGCCAAAAATAAAGTGTTTCACTGAGAATATAATGGTGTCCATTATGCAGGCCTTTTATGTGTGCATAAGGTTACTATATTCATTCTAGCACACCCATATATAATGCGAGTTGCAGTTCCCTTTAATCGCTTAACTAATTACCTAGTACAATTTGAGAAGTATACACCTAATACAATAAAATATATAAGGTACATTTTGTAAAAATATATATATATATACATATACAGAGAAACATGGGAACAAGGCTTGATAAGCCACCATCTTGAGAGGCATGTGGAGTGGCCCTTAATGCTGCTAACATGGCTGCCACTGAGGTGGACTGCTCTTGGAGCTTTTTGGATGTCTTGCAAGGTGTCTTCATGTCTTCCGCTAGCGTAGTATTTGTTCATGTTATGCTGAACTTACATGGCTCATTAGTTATTAATTATTAGTTGGCAGCGGAGAAGCTTGGTTCACAAGTGACCATCTTCCTCGGTGATCAGACCATGCCCCCCAATTATCTTTTTTTAATTGTACTGATTTATTTTTATTGTATTCTCACAGTATAAAGAGAAACCTGTTAATATAAAATTAACAAAGGGAGTTGAATATGTGGGGGGATATGTGTTTGTAAAGTGTAGGGATTTTAATAATTCCAGGTATTCTATTAACAGCCCTCATCAACTATGTTGATATTTATTTTCTTTAAACTGCGGTGCCAGTAAAGCACATGTTCAAGCACATGTGAATCTCCCATCATCTGTTTAAATCACATTTCCCTTATTGAGAAATACACCAAATTAGTGATGCTTGGGTTTCACCCTATATTCTCATTGAGCCTGAAATAAAATGCACTGGATTGTCACATATTGAACCTACATAACTCCTGGATAGTCAGCTAAAGAAAAACAATGATTAATCATTGTACTTGCATAAATACAATGCACGTTCTAGTAACATATTGCTCACTCTTAATAGGAAATTTCCTGAAACATTTAACAAGAATGTGGTTTATATTACACTATGTTATAACAGATAATAGATGAGGAAAATACAATAAGGAAGCACCCCAAAAACTGGCTCTATATATACAGCTTCAGGATCCACTTAATTTATATTAACTTGATCTCTCTCTAGAAGCAACAAGCTAAAGTTTAAGGGTTTGCACTGATAACAAGGTAAGAATACTTTACATGCATATTGTTCTTTGAGGCAGTGATAAAATTATGAATACAATATAGTAACAAATAATAACAAAAAAACCTTCTGTTAAAATACCATTGATACTGTGTCAATTTACATGTAGCCTTATTGATTGATTTTCTTTGGGGCAAACGACTCGTTTCAGATAGCGAGTTCTCTCCCAAAACATAACTAAAGGATGTACAGCCTTTATTTGAAGTATTTGATGAAGAACAAGATCATTAAATTAGGACAAAACTATTATGTTGTGTATATATTGCCATTTCAAATTACCCAATTCAAATATTTGCTGTTTACATAAATATTATTTTATAATATTTGGCAGAAGTTGTGGGTTATAAACTTTGAGAGTATTAATATGATTATCATTTGTATGGCACTGTTGCAGAAGGCATATGTTGACTGCCCTCCTGATGGGTATTGGTGTGGATTGTGAATTATGCTGATTCTCTAAATGGTATAATTTTCAAAATATCTACCTACATATTGGCTTTTGCATCTTTTAAGTATGGCATGCAAAGTTCCCAGAACATGTTTTCTTTACAGCTACTGATTATTTAGCACTGTAACAGAAACATAAAAACATAGACTGTGACGGCAGATGAGAACCATTCGGCACATCTAGTCGGCCCAATTTTCTATATATTTTCATTAATCCCTGGCCCTATTTTATATCTAGGATAGCCTTACTTTAACTGTACATTGCAGGAAGGGGAGATGAGACAATAATGTACATTGTACCTCTGGAAATTCATAGAGAGTGTTTAAAAAGCAGTAACGAAAAATATATCTTTAGCCCCTTGTGACCTGCTTTGGAGGATTTTTTATTTAAATCACAGGTTGCATAGAAGGCACTAAAAGATACTATATGTTGCATATGAATTAGTCTTCTTTTAAAATCCAAAGTTTCTTAAATTAACAAATATGTCAGAAACAGCATACAACTATTTGGCTTTAGTTGAAATGAATGTGTGAGTCATGTTCTCATTTGTTCATTTTTAGCAAGCTCAGTACGAACAGTTTGATATTTTTTCTTTAACCCCTTAAGGACACATGACGGAAATATCCCTTCTATTCCAGAAGTTGTGTCTTTAAGGGGTTCAACACAAAAGTAGAGGTTTAATCAAATGTAATACTGATTATAGTTAATAGGTTTGGAAACTAGCTCTAACCTGTAAGTACAATTAAGCCAATGTTAAAAAATATATTTTTATGAGATCCTATTTTATAAATAGCTTACAGCAATGCAATGTAGTATCAAACTCTCTCATTGTACCATTTCCTGACATTAAGGAGAAGGAACATAAGTAATGGAAACTACCTTTCAACAAGGATATTTCTGGTTTTCGATTGTAGAAAAACTAACACTGATTAATTAAAACTCAATTTATATTTTAGGAAAATGCTGTTGATTGCGTTCCTGTGTCTCTCAACATTACTGCAACTGTCTGTTGCAAATGTAAGTAAAACACTATTCTTTTCAATCACACCCTGACCTTGTAATAGCACAGACCTCCCATTAACATTCCATTCACAATCTCTGAATGAGAAAGTTTCCAACAAAACTTTAATATTTAATTATAAGTCTGTGACCTCTGGGATTGCACGCTAACTGGTCCAGGATTACTATTAAGCTGAGTGGGCAACTACATACTGCTTGTGTGATAGAAGCATGGTCGGTTACTGCCTAGGCACTGCAGCTTCCACTGCTGCATTACTAGCAGTGAGTTCTAGCAGTTATTACTAATGGGCAGGTAAGTATCTCCACTGTTCCAACCAGAGTGGAATCCCTCTGATATGGCTATAGAGGGCAATGTACAATGCATAACACCTGCTGTGGGGCTGAATTAAAAATGGGACCAAATACTTTTTTTATTTATTTTATTTGTTTTTCATTTATTTTTAATATTCATTTTTTAAGTTCAGTAGGTAGACACATTTGCAAGTAACCATGCAAAGGCTAGTTACAAACAATGTATGAGAAGTCTGTTGTCCTTCTCAAGGTCTAAGATTGAGTAGACACCATACTTCCTGTTTGAGTGAACAAAAATGGTTATTGAATGCCATTACTTTACTTCAATGTTCAATAAATTAAGAAAAATGTTGTCGAATGAGATGCTCGATAAATGTATCTTTTTAAACTCAATTTAGACTCTTTCCAAACTCAAAGTAATTCATTTTAAGCTCTCATTAGATTAGTTTCATTTCATTGTTTTCAAAGGTAAAATAAAGTCATAAAAATTGTAAGATTAATTCAATGTTGCATTAATTTCAAGGATGAAGCCATACTACCAAATTGGCCATATAATCGAACAAACGTGAAGAGCCGAAGTGCATTACCCACAGAATCTACTGGGAGACCAGTTACAATTCCTAAAGAAAACATTGACAAAATGGTGAGTATCAAAATGCTTACCACGTACAACATCATTACAGGATAATAGTCAGGAATTGGCCAGGGAATCAATATAGTGTACAAATTAGTCAAATTGGGAAAATCTACATCACGGCTATTTCCCGTTGAAGATATTTTGGCCTGACATTTTACACTCATTGGCCTATTTCAGACAATTCTTAACTGATACACTAACCTTGCTTATTCCCCAAATACTAGATTATAGTGAATTTCCAACTGTAGGCAAAAGTAGGCAAGTCCTAATTTGTTGCATTTTGATGTTGTGCGAAAATACCAAAGTAAGTTGTCCTACTAGGTGTATTAAATGTCCTGCTCATTCACGCATTCGTAGAGCTATATTCAAGAATTGTGGAAAAACCACAATTCATAATATTTCAGGATTATTTACTAACATTTGATTTGGAATTAAAAAAGAAGTCTACATTTTAGGCCAAACAAAATATGTAAAACTTTTGTATGAATTTTACCAGTTTGTTTACAATTACAATTAAAAAAAAATACATTGGATATCTGACAAATCACCTTTAGCGAATTACCTTTATTGAACTAATTTAGAATATAATTTATATTGGTTAACTTTTGAATTAGAATGTATTAACCAGTACGTGTAAATTATTGTAGTTTTTTCTTTTTTGAACAGCTAAATGGAAACAAAAAATGGCATTCATTTTTTCTCACCCACCTACTGAACAAAAATGCACCTTTCCATAGAGCATTTTCTCGACAACTGTTATGCTAAAAAAAAAGCTATGTAGTGATAGACACAAAGTACTGGATGCTAAGCTTAAGTACCTGTTAAACCAGAAAATCCACATGTAATAAGAAAGGATTATATCACTTTGAAAATGTTCGTAATAGAACAAAAGTATAGGGTGTGGTTTCCCTTTCATTACATAAGCCATATTTACAGTATATTAAATAAAATGTAATGCATAGCTAAACTGACCAGAATGAATATCTTATTCACTACAACCTGTAAGTAGTTTTAATTATATTAAAAAACAAACAAAAAAAACTTTCTACAAAATATAATTGCTGTATAAAATATTTCATTTTGGAGGCCTTAGGTATTATGTGAGAATAATTTACTTTATCACAGATAAATATTTGTTTATTGCTACAAAAGAAAATGTGTCATGTATTAAGTAATTGGAATTTGGAACCAAATGGCAACGTTTCAAACCCTGAGGGCCTTTGTCAAGCTTCACAAAGGCCCCCTCAGGGGTCGAAACGTTGCCGTTTGGTTCCTGGTTCTAATAAAATTGCCTTTGCTTTGGAATTCGTTGGAGTGCCTGGATTATTTTCTACATTTAAAATTTTACATTTGGTCCATTTTGGTCCTGGGACTTGTCCATTGGAGCACCCTGGATTTCATGACAAAGGGTTGAGTGCACTTCCACTATCTATATATGTATTAAGTAATTAGCAGATTTTGGTTTTCATAGCATTAATTTCAGGCACTACAGATAACAAAAGATTTAAAAAAAAAAAAAGAAAAACTTTACATTTTTTTACAGGCCAATGTACCGTTCTCTGCACTGTCAACAAGCAATGCCGATGTCAGGAAACTCATTATAGACACACATAATTACCTGAGAACATTAGTTAAACCATCTGCAAGCAACATGTTAAAAATGGTAAGAACATCTTGCATTTAACATATCTATTTTCTGTCTATCTATAAATTATTATTTTTTCTAACAAGCATGATAATATACAAATTCATGAAATGTATGAAAAGGAATACATCATATTATCGTTTTCTCTCCAAATCTTTTCTGAGCATATCATTTACAGAAAAATGGCTAAATTAATGGCATTTAATAAATTATTAGAAATAGCAGCTTTTGCTTTGGAGTGTAACTCCCTCTATTCTCCACAACATTGCCACAACGTGCCCCTGGTTCAACTTATGATGACAACAACCAAGATACTAAAATATATTTTTACTTTGTCACTTGAAGAATCGTAATAATGAATGATGTTCTAAACTTGCATTAAACCAAACACAGTTGTTAAAGGGTTTCTCCAGGCACGATGACCACTTCAGTAATTTTAAGTGGTCGTGGTGCCTGGAATCAATATGGGCAGTAGCAAATTTGCAGTGTTTAACCCTTTTTCTGTCAAAGGTGTAACCCCATGTTCTTTAGTCATCCCAGAACTCCTGGTGGGCTACTGTCTGTTCTATACAGGTACTCTCTGCCAGTCTGAATAGAGAAGGGATAAGCATCCATCTTCTGCAGCTTTGCAGAAGCTGGATGTATGTGAACAGAGCTAGAAGGACCCTCAGTGCCTAGTGTAAGATACCAAAACATTTCGCAAAACATTTTATCCAATTACCGGGGAACTGGACCAGAGTATAGGGCAGGCTGTAGTCGTTATGATGTTTTAAGAAGAAGCATCTGTAAGTTGCTTTTTACATTATAATTATGGTATATCTCTAATGTGTTGACATTAGTCAACCAAAGGTCTTCTCCTATTGGAGTTTGTCTCTAAACACCAAATCTCAGATTGTAAAATGTGGGCAAACGTAGCAGACTGGAAGAATAATCCAGTCACTTATTATCACAACTTGCATGTTTTTGTATATTGACTTTGACAACAAAATTGAGTTTAGTGAATCAGCCCTGATGGGTTCTCAAAAAGAAAATGTTGGTTGAAATCTTAGTTCAAAAGTTTATATAGGAGACTGATAAAGGAGAATTGGAGAATCTCTGTTAATTGCATTAAACCCATACACATTAATGGCACTTGATGTTTTCTTTCTGCAATGAAAATGAAAGATGTGGCATTTCAGTATACTATCTCTATAACTGATTCTTGACTTGTTCTTGATCCAGGTGTGGAATGATGCTGCAGCTCAGACAGCAGCAAGGTATGCCAGCCAGTGCATCGCTGGTCATAGTGCTCCAAATCTCAGAACAATCCCAAGTAAGTGACAATATGTCTTCAGTTATAGACTGAATGTAATGAAGTCATCAGTGCTAGCAACTCTAATAAAAACTATGCAACCTTGAAGCAAATGATCATGCATTTCCCTTATAGGGATTTAGAATGTGTAGAAGCTCTGACTGGGAGTGAATTTCACACTCAGGCAGGAAACATTAAATAATAAATGCCTTATGTTCAGCAGACTTACCTCTGTCATTCACAAGGGATCAGGCTCTCAAGAAACACAATAGCAGTTAAGGCATGAATTAGCCATTCTTGGACTAACAAAATAGTACAAAAATAAAGAATCATGATGCGCTATTAAGACCTAGAAATACTGACTTTTACAGCAGAACAAGATGACAATCCTACATAAAAAATACACAAAAATATTTTCAAAGTCTGTCATAACAAAGGTCATCATCACTTTGAAAAATTAATTATGTATTTATAGCTTTGCTATATGAAGTCATATTCAAATGCATACAGCAATAAAATCTAACTGTAACCACGTACATATTGGGATTCATGTAAACTGACATGCTGAGGTCGAAAACTGAGAATAAAATTATTTTATTCCACATTTTTCGGCTCAGATATCAACTCAACGAAAGTTACGAACATTTGATTTCCAGATAACCCATCTAAGAAAAGAGAGATAAATATTACAATATATATTCATGAGAACACATTTTATTAGTCATGGTTAACTAGATAAAATCAACCGGCGATCTGGGGTTAACTTTACCGCATGATGGACCTGGTCCGTCATTCGGCGTTAACTGCTTCCCTGCCATGACGGATCAGATCCGCCATCCGGCAGGAAGGAGTTAACTAGATAATATTCTCCAAGTTTGATGTATCTTAAGTTTGGTTATTTGGGCCTAAAACGTAAAATTCATTTTGAAATCACTGTTAATTTCCCGACAATTCACAGAATAAAGCTGATTGTGCAGGTGCGGATGCATTTAAGGATACAAA
Source organism: Pelobates fuscus (assembly GCF_036172605.1). NCBI lineage: Eukaryota > Metazoa > Chordata > Amphibia > Anura > Pelobatidae > Pelobates > Pelobates fuscus. Next base: position 36,758,703 of record NC_086318.1, on the reverse strand, counting down.
AAAAACTAAAAAAAAATTTCCTTGTGCATTTTAGATTTCAATTGTGGTGAAAATATATTTCTATCAACATTTAAAGCCTCTTGGGATGATGTGCTTAAATCATTTTATAGTGAAGTTGTTGATTTTATATATGGGTATGGACCAAGACTTCCAAATATACAGACTGGTCATTATACACAGGTAAGTCCTACCATACAGAACATATAATCTGTGTTTAAAGTGCACATTAAATACAATTACATAAATATATACCTTTCAGTAGTGATATAGCATTGACTATGTTCACATTATACAGAGTTTTATAAGTGGGTGATGTATTCTAATGCAAGGTTGACCTGCAACAGTCACCCAGAACCTTGCCATAAAAACTCCTTGCGAAAGTCCATCATTTGGTAAACCTCTGCTCCTCTAATAAATCAAAGAGATGTAATTCCAGAGACCTTTCATATCCTTTGTAATATTAAGGAGCTTATGAAATTACAAGGATAAGCCTGATGGGGTGCATTTTCCTAAACTATTAACATGATATTTGCCACCCAATGAGATACATATACTGCATATCGGCTAATTCTACAGAAACATATAGTAAAGTGGAGATAGTGGGAATGTCTTTTTTTTTTTTTTTTACCACATTTAAACAAATGTATTTTTTTACAACATTTAAACACATCTCTCTCATATTAAAAGCAGATCTAATTTAATTATATACTTAATTCTAATATTTTATATTGTTACAGCTTACATGGGCCACTTCCTTTCAGGTTGGATGCGCTGTTGCCCAGTGCTCAAATGCTAAATACACATACAACTATGTCTGCCATTACTGTCCACCGTAAGTATTAATTAATAATTTCTGTTAGTAAAATTTTTGTCTTTTGTTTATCTTTATAATCTCTCGGAAATAATCATGTTGACCAATTATTATTTATGATAATTTTAGAGGAAACTTCAATAGCTCAATTGGCTTCCCATACAAAGCTGGAAAGGCATGTGGAGATTGCCCATCATCATGTGAAAATGGCCTGTGCAGTAAGTAATGAAATGCAACTGTTTTTCCATCCATCATTTCACACATCCATCTATCTTCTCTCTCTCTCTCTCTCTCTCTCTCTCTCTGTTTTTATCTTTCTTTGTCTGATTTATCTGTCTATACGTCTGCTTTTTTTGTCTTTTCTGTTTTCTTGTCAGTCTGTTTATAGTAGAAGTTTTATAGTTCTCTGATGATATTATTATTCATGATATAAATTATTTTTTCATCTTTTTTTGGTGTTTTTTAAAATTATTTATTTATTTTTATTTTTTTTCCAGCAAATCCTTGTCCCTTGCAGGACTGGTTTGCCAACTGCAAAGAATTTTATTCTGGACAAAAATGTGATGCAGACCTTGATAGAGATTGTCCTGCTACTTGCCGGTGCTCTAAAAATCAAATAAAATAGCACTCTAGTATTTTTCCAGTTGAAAAAGTGTAAGATAATGTTTTATGTATTGTTTATGTAGGATGTTACATCAATATTAATGTAAAAGAATATTATTTGCTACATGTCAGTATTATTATAATTAATTAATACAAAATATGGATTATATATATATGATATGTAATGTATATGTAATATTGTATCCATGTTACCTGTTAAAATATGCTACAATTTAAAATGTTTCCATCCTGTTTAAAGAAGCACCAGTATATTTATTATTATTATTATTATTATTATTATTATTATTATTATTAGTAATTTCTGATTGAAAACATTTATTTTCAAATAGGTGTTCATATACATATATATGAAATTAAACATTTGATCATGCATATTTATTTTAATAAAAAACTATCAAACTGATTATGTGATGTTTAGTGTATTTTACTTGCTCTAAATCATTGAAATTAATTTTGTAATTAACTAATACCTAATTTATAACAACTTTTTAAGGCAAAAAAAAAGGTAAATTTAGAAACTAGTGCTGAAAGAGGAATCACAATGCCGCAAAATAACATCTCTGTGCCTGTTGTTAAATAAATTCTCCCCATTCCACCTGTATTGCATCTATTGCAAATAATAGTGCATACTGTTACTCACAATGGGAGGCTAGTGATACCCTGAAAAGGTCAGCCCATGCTCTCAACCAATCACCAGAATTAAAGTCATCACTTTGCATATAGCTGCCAATCACAATAGGGAGAAGAGGGTGTGATAGTTAGCCAGGAACATAACAACTGTGTTAAACTATTTAAAACTTGTTAAATACAACTTTCTCCACTCCCTCTTGGGTAAGATCAACCAATATATACAGGGTGGACTTCTGCATTGTGGGGACTTTAACTTTATCCAATCTCCAACTTTAGACACGTCCAGGGCCGGACTGGGAGAAAAATTCGGCCCGGGCCCGGGACTCACTCACTAATGACAAACATGCCCCCTCTCAAAGTGAGCATGTTGGTTCAATGATCTTCCAGGGCAGACCATGCGCAGAGCTCTGCTGAAGAGCTCTAGCATGAGAAAAGGGCCCTGTATTTGTTCTGCACAGCGCAAGCAAATTTAATAACATGCTGCGCTGTGTATCCTTCCAACTTGTCTCTGGTGTCTCTATAAATGGATACCAGGAGACAAAAGGTCCAGGAAAGAGTATTGTGCATGTGTTTGGAGCCTGCTTGTTGGATTGCGTGTGTGTAGAGTGAGCTGATTGTGGTGTGGTATTGTGTAATAAGGTCGGTATTAGTTGTGTTGTGTTTCTGGTATAATGTAATGCATATGTGGCTAGGGGCTGTAGAGAATGTGTGTATAGGGGATGTAGTAAGTGTGTGCATACAGGCTATATTGTGTGTGTGTGTGTGTATAGGTGATGTAGTGTTTGTAGAGGTTGTAGAGAGTGTGTGTTTAGGAGTGTAGTATGTGTTTGTTTACAATGAATCTAGTGTGTTTATAAGGGATCCAGAGTGTGTATTTTAGGAATGTAGAGTGTGTGTGTAGATGGTGCAGTGTGTGTGTATACAGGAGTCTAGTGTGTATTTGAAGGACCCAGAATGTGTAGGAGATCTAGTGAGTGTGTGTGTGTGTATGTATGTATGTATGTATGTGTGTACATATATATATATATATATATATATATATATATATAAACGGATTCAGAGTGTATAAAGGGATCTAGTGTGTATATGATCCAGAGTTGGGTAAGAGTGCTTCACGATTTTTTAGGTCCCACCATCCCACCTTATTTCCCTGGTGTCCAGCTTTTGGGTAAACCTTGGAACAGTTCCCAACAAGTATAGAGAGATCGCATCATTAGATGCACTCGCCAATGCGTCTGAAGCAATATCAGGGCACTAGGACCATGCAGAGAGCTCTGAAACAGCTTTCCCTACAGAATCTGCTCTCAGTGAGTTTGCCTGAATAATAGAACTGCCAGAAATTAAGGCGGACCTGCACCCTTTACAGGTGGGTCTGCTTCCTTTTGGGCAGAGTTGGTGGTGCAATCCTATCACTGGTCCGCCTCCTTACCCTCCTGCCAATGGCATCCAAATTCTCAGCACAACTCTATCTCCCCAACTCCTCTGCCAGCATATCGCCACCATGAAAGGGATCTAAATTAATACAATTTGGCAGTTGCTCCCTGGGTACATAACACCCACCAATCTAGAACACAAAGTTAGGTTTCCTTTAATCCCGGTTCTGTCTTAAAGGAACACTATAGGCATCCAGACCACTTTAGCTCATTGAAGTGGTCTGGGTGCAGTGTCCCAGCTCCCTTAACCCTGCATATGTATTTATTGCAGTTTTTAATAAACTGCAATAATTACCTTTGAGGGTTAACTTCACCTCTAGTGGCTGTCTGCAAGAAAGCTACTAGATGGACATCCGGGTCGTTAGGAGCTGGAATCAGGTAAGTGAAAGAAGCAGTTTTTAATGGGCATTATAGGGAGCTATAGTGCCAGGAAAGCAAATTTGTATAGTTTCCCTTTAACCCCTTAAGGACACATGACATGACTGACATGTCATGATTCCATTTTATTCCAGAAGTCTGGTCCTTAAGGGGTTAAGGAAACCTAACTCTAAATGAAATATGTTATATAAAAATGACATAACAGCGAAATATGTATTAAGAAAAATGAATGCCATCGTGGAGTTCTGATGAAATTCTTAAACTTTTTGACATTTGGTCTTGTGATTGATTACAATGTCTCCAGAATCTTCAAAGATGTATTTTCCCATAATGCCTATCTCACCATTATACATCCTGTACATAATAGCATAATATGAAAAGATCTCACAAACTCTCACAGTATAACTTTTTAAGGAAGACTTAGAAAATAAACCATTAATCTGTAATATTTATTTGTAATGCATGTCATTTTTCTGTTAAATAGCTTGATTTGACTTATTCCCATGCTATAACCAAGTTAACGGTAAAACTAAACACAACACTAATCAGAAGCAAAAATGTTATTGGTAAATGCAGCACTGTTTCCTTCACATAAAATGCCTAAACTGCTGATTGCAACATGTGCTGTGTGTGATGGGTGTGAGAGTGCTGTGTGTGAGAGTGCTGTGTGTGATGGGTGTGAGAGTGCTGTGTGTGATGGGTGTGAGAGTGCTGTGTGTGATGAGTGTGAGAGTGCTGTGTGTGAATGTTTGAATGGATTGTGTGTGTGTGGGGTAAAAAATAAAATTAAGCAGTTATAATGTCCCCCCCTCCCTTCTTACTTTTAGCCTGGGAGGGGGGGACCGGCACACTGGTACCTGGGGGAGGGGGGGGACCGGAACTCGCACTCCGATACCATCCCTGGTGGTCCAGTGGTGAGTGAACTCTAGCCTGCGGGCTAGAGTTCACTCTCGCGAGATCCGGTCGTTGCCATGGCAACGCTCCGGATCTCGCGAGAGGAACCCGGCGGAGCTGCAAGATAGAGCTCCGCCGGGTCCTCTCCCTCCCTACCCAGCCGCAGCTCTATTTAAATGGGCCGATGAGGGAGATCGTTGATCTCCCCACCGGCCCTTCATGGCAAACAGCGGGGCCGGCGCTCGGATAGTGCCGGCCCTGCATAGACCGGCACGGGAGATCCTGGGACCTCCCCTGCTGGCCTTGGCCCTTGGCCACCGCGGCCCACCGGGCATTTGCCCGGTGTTCCCGATGGCCAGTCCGATCCTGGACACGTCTCCTTCCCTTACAGGATTCAGCAGGAGACGCTCTGAAACTCAATGTAAATCATTGACCAAATTGATCTCCCTACATTACCTATACGATGCCTGGAGGACCCTCAATTAGAGTTGAGCGGACACTTGGATGTTCGGGTTCTGGCTCGAACTTGACCCCGAACTTGACCCCGGACCTGAACCCCATTGAAGTCAATGGGGACCCGAACTTTTGGCCACAAAAAAGCCTCTAAAAAACTCCTGGAAAGGGCTAGAGAGCTGCAAAGGGAAGTAAAATGGGGGTAAGAGTAGGACAAGTGCCCTGCAAACAAATGTGGATAGGGAAATCAATTAAAATAACATAAAAATTAAAAATACAACTAAGCCATAAAATAGCACTAGATGGAATCTTTGATTTTAGCTTTGGAAGAACATAAAGCAAAATCTAAAGCATAGCTGTCACGAGGATCACCAGAATTATCCATTTGAGAGAGGGTTGGAGTGCAGGGTATTCTCTTTCATTGTTCAAACTGAGCTCAACTCCTGATGCATGGAGAAAAGGCCTTCACAAGCCTCTACTATTGTGTACATAGTTTATACTAAGTGACCCATAGGTTGAGGAGGTTGTGACCGTGGCGGTGTAGGTGGAAGCAGCGGTGGAGGAGGAGAAGGTAGCCAACACTGTTTTTTATTTATTTATTAATTTTTAAATTGGGGTAACCCCCAAAATATTGGGACATATAAAAAAAAAAAAAAGAATAAGTGCACTTGTGTATAACAATGGCTGGGTGAGGCCGGTATAAATGTCTATTTTGCACAAGGTACAGACAAGTCTGGTGGGATCCATGCCTGGTTAATTTTAATAAACGTGAGCTTGTCCACATTGGCTGTGGACAGGCGGCTGCGCTTGTCTGTGATAACGCCCCCTGCCATGCTAAACACACGTTCAGACAATACACTGGCTGCAGGGCAGGCCAGCACCTTCAAGGCATAAAGAGCAAGCTCAAGCCACGTGCCCAATATGGAGACCCAGAAGTTGAATGGGGCAGACCCATCATTCAGAACGTGTAGGGGTGTGCACACGTACTGTTCAAACATGTTGCTGAAATGCTGCCTCCTGCTAAGACTTTCCATATCAGATGGTGGTGCTGGTTGTTGTGGCGTGCTGACAAAGCTTTTCCACATTTCGGCCATGCTAACCCTGCCTTCTGAGGTGCTGGCGGTGCCCCAGCTGCGTTGGCGACCTCTTCCTCCTCCTCTGTCTTTGCCTTGTGCTTCCACTGAGCCCCCCGGTGTCAGTTGGGAATGCCTTCAGCAGCGCGTCTACCAGCGTGCGCTTGTGGTCGCGCATCTTCTGATCACGCTCCAGTAAGGAAATTAAGGACAGCACGTTGTCCTTGTAACGGGGATCCAGCAGGGTGGCGACCCAGTAATCAGCACAAGTTAGAATGTGGGCAACTCAGCAGTCATTGCGCAAGCACTGCAGCATGTAATCGCTCATGTGTGCCAGGCTGCCCAGAGGCAAGGACAAGCTGTCCTCTGTAGGAGGTGTATCATCTGTGTTCTCCGTATCCCCCCAGCCACGCTCCAGTGATGTCCACGAGCTGCTCCTCCTCCTCATCCTCCAGAACTGTGCCCTGGCTGGACAATTGTGTACCTGACCTATGTTGGTGCAGAAACCCACCCTCCAAGCCACTTGTGAATGACTGGCCTGATAACCGTGGAAATGACCCCTCTTCCTCCACCTTTTCCTCCTGTGCCACATCCTCTTCCATCATCGCCCGAAGCATTTTTTCAAGGAGACATAGAAGCGCGATAGTAAGGCTGAGAACGGCGTCACTGGCACTGGCCATGTTAGTGGAGTACTCGAAACAGTGCAAAATGGCACACAGGTCTCGCGTTGGTGGAGAAGTGGTGCTATTCCGCAGAACGACTGACTCGCACAGTCTCTCCAGTTCCACCTTGTGGGCACGTCGCATATAAGGCTGTGAGCGGGAAGGGTGAAAACGGCAGCAGGGTGAAAACGGCGAAAGCGTGCACAGACGGCCCGCACTCTCTGCAGCAGCTCTGATATATCTGGGTAGTTTTTCAGGAATTTCTGCACCAACAAATTCAGCACATGCGCCAGGCAATGGTTGTGTTTCAAACCGGCTAGGCCCAGAGCTGCTACGAGATTTCGCCCATTATCGCACACTACCAGGCCGGGCTTGAGGCTCAGTGGCAACAACCACTCATTGGTCTGTTGTTCCATGCCCATCCACAGCTCCTGCACGGTGTGGGGTTTTCCCCCAAACAAATACATTTTAAAACAGCCTGCTGTCGTTTCCCCCTGGCTGTGCTGAAGTTGATGGTGAAGGTGTTACGCTGACCAGATGAGGAGGTGGTAGAGGAGGAGGAAGCGGAGTAGGAGGAGGAAGCAACAGGTGGCAAAGAGAAAGGCCCTGCAATCCTCGGTGGCGGAAGGACATGCGCCAAACTGCTATCCGCCTCAGGCACAGCCACCACTACATTTGCCCAGTGTACAGTTAGGGAGCTATAGTGTCCCTGCCCGTGCTTACTGGTCCACGTATCTTATGTGGACCTTACCACAGATGTCGTTACGCAGTGCACACCTGATTTTGTCCGCTAATTGGTTGTGCAGGGAAGGGATGGCTCGCCTGGAAAAGTAGTGGCGGCTGGGAACCACATACTGTGGGACAGCCACCGTCATCAGGTTTTTAAAACTGTCCGTCTCCACCAGACGGAATGACAGCATTTCAAAGGCCATGGATTTTGAAATGCTGGCATTCAGGGCCAGGGATTGCGGTTGGGTAGGGGGGTACTTTCTCTCCAGTGTTTGGGAAATGGACAGCTGAACACTTCCATGGGACAGTTTGGAGATGCTTGGGGACGGTGGCGGACATGGTGGCGTTGTTGCCACATCCTCTGTTTGCGGGGTGGCAGGTGCCACTGTGACTTCAGAGGTGGAGGAAGAGGCCGCTTCCATAACCTCCTCGGCTGAGTCCTCTTCTGCTGCTGCGTCTTGCTCCACATCAACGGCACCCCCCAGCTCCCCACATACTATTCCACATCCCGGATACGGCAGTGTCATGCCGTCTTTGGGTTGACTTGCCTGAAAGCAGAGAGTCACACCGGACCAGAACTCCTGTCCGCCCTGAACGCACAGGCGGATCAGTGGCTGACTCTGCACCAACTGGAGATCGGCAAAGTGGTTTGTGACAACGAAATAAATTTATTGGATGCATTGAATTTGGGCAAGTTTACACATGTGCCGTGCATGGCACATGTGTGTAATCTGATCGTACAATGCTTTGTGCATAAGTACACAGGCTTACAGGGCGTCCTGAAGCAGGCCAGGAAGGTGTGTGGCCATTTCAGTCGTTCCTACATGGCCATGGTGCACTTTTCAGATATCTAGCGGTGAAACAACATGCCAGTGAGGCGCTTGATTTGCGACAGCCGACACGTTGGAATTCAACACTCCTAATGTTCGACCGGCTGCTCCAACAAGAAAAAGCCGTTAACGACTATTTGTATGACCGAGGTGCTAGGACAGCCTCTGCAGAGCTGGGAATATTTTTGCCACGTTACTGGACGCTCATGGGCAATGCCTGTAGGCTCATGCGTCCTTTTGAGGAGGTGACAAACCTAGTCAGTCGCACCGAAGGCTCCATCAGTGACATCATACTATTTGTTTTCTTCCTGGAGCGTGCCCTGCGAAGAGTGCTGGATCAGGCCGTAGATGAGCGTGAAGAGGAAGAGGAAGAGTTGTGGTCACCATCACCACCAGAAACAGCCTTATCAGCATCACTTGCTGGACCTGCGGCAACGCTGGAAGAGGATTGTGAGGAAGAGGAGTCAGAGGAGGAATGTGGCTTTGAGGAGGAAGACCAACCACAACAGGCATCCCAGGGTGCTCGTTGTTGACCAATCTGGTACCCGTGGTGTTGTACGTGGCTGGGGGGAAGAACATACCTTCAGTGAGATCACTGAGGACGAGGAATGGGACATGAGTAGCTCGGCATCCAACCTTGTGCAAATGGGGTCTTTCATGCTGTCCTGCCTGTTGAGGGACCCTCGTATAAAAAGGCTGAAGGAGAACGACCTGTACTGGGTGTCCACGCTACTAGACCCCCGGTATAAGCAGAAAGTGCCTGAAATGTTACCGAATTACCGCAAGTCGGAAAGGATGAAGCAGTTCCAAAATAAATTAAAAAAGTATGCTTTACACAGCGTATAAGGGTGATGTCACAGCACAACAGGAATCTAACAGGGGAAGAGGTGAAAGTAATCCTCCTCCTCCCACGACCACGCCGGCAAGGACAGGATGCTTTACAGACGTGTTGTTGATGGAGGACATGCAGAGCTTTTTATGTCCTACGCATCGCCACAGCCCTTCGGGGTCCACCCTCAGAGAACGACTCGACCGACAGGTAGCAGACTACCTCGCCTTTACTGCAGATATCGACACTCTGAGGAGCAATGAACCGCTTGACTACTGGGTGTGCAGGCTTGACCTGTGGCCTGAGCTATCACAATTTGCGATAGAAAATCTGGCATGCCCCGTTTCAAGTTTCCTGTCAGAAAGGACCTTCAGTGCAGCAGGAGGTATTGCCACTGAGAAGAGAAGTCGCCTGGGTCAAAAAAGTCTAGATTACCTCACCTTTATTAAGATGAATGAGAGATGGATCCCGTAGGTACTGACAGTGGGCGATACATTCGACTAAAAAAGGCCTGATGAGGGGGACGTAACAGGGATTAAACTGATAGGAATAGTACTACTTAACACACCTTATAATAACACAGAGAGAGGCAACGCAGAGAGAGGAGTCTGAAGAAGAGGAGTCAGAGGAAGAAGGTGGCTTTGAGGAGGTGGAAGACCAAACACAGTAGGCGTCCCAGACGGCTTGTTGTCACCTTTCGGGGACCCTTGTTGTACGTGGCTTGGTGGAGGAAGAGACCTTCAATGACATCAGTGAGGACAAGGAACGGGACATGGCTAGCTTGGTATCCAACCTTGTGCAAATGGGGAGTTTGCTGTTGTTCAAATGGACTGTTTGCGGTGCGTTAAACGGGGAGTTTGGTCTGTCACTGTGAAGCGGGTGTAACCCTTACACTACCTGATCGATACAACATCATACCTGATGTTTTAAAGCACGTTATTCCAAACAATTTAGGAATGTTAGGTGATTTATGCCCTTTATGGATTAAATCCAGACTCTGCATCAACTATGTAATTTTCCATGGGAGTTTTGCCATGGATCGCCCTCTGGCATGCCACAGTCCAGGTGTTAGTCCCCTTGATACAACTTTTCCATCACTATTGTGGCCAGAAAGAGTCCCTGTGGGTTTTAAAATTCGCCTGCCTATTGAAGTCTATGGCGGTTCGCCCGGTTCGCCCGTTCGCGAACATTTGCGGAAGTTCGCGTTCGCCATTCGGGAACGGAAAATTTTATGTTCGCGACATCTCTAGCAGTAAGGCAACCCCTGGTTCGTTTTTTAAATCTAATTGGAAATATTTTTTAAGTAAATCATAGGTCCAGTACCATAATGGGTTTACCAATTTACTGTACCACCATATATGTAAAAAAGAGTCATCCAAGCCTCCACATCGCCAACAATGTGGAGTTTGGTCAGGATACATTTTTGAGAGCGTATGCTGAGTTAAATCAATAAGTACAATATCATCCGCATATAACGATATCATAACTTCTAATTTATTAGTTAAAAAATCATTTTATCTTTTGATTCATTCTGATCTTAATGGCTAATGGTTCCAACGACAGTACATAAAGAAGAGGTGATAATGGACAGCTCTGTCTCGTTCCATTTCGGAAATCAAACCAGTTTGATACTATATTTACCCAATTGTTCTTGCCATTGGTTCAGAATAGAGAGCCATAATGGCACCGTGAATCCATCCAACAAAACCGAAGGAAACTAAAACAGCATCAAGGAAACTCCAGCTGACCCTGTCAAAGGCTTTCTCTGCATCCAATGACAGGGTCAGCATTGGAGTCCCTCGACGCTCCAATCCTTCCAGTATATTCCGAATTCTTCTGGTACAACTTTCGGGAGATCTGCCCAATATAAAACCCAACTGATCCAGGTGAATAATTTTCTCGATAATCAATTTCAGTCTAGAAGCTATAATTGCTGCATATATTTTCATATCTATATTTATTAATTATATTGGTCTATAATTAACAACTTCCCTAGCATTTTTATTGGGCTTTATATTGGTAAGAGATTAGCCTGTAATAATTCCTTCAGAGTTTTAGCTTTTTTGGCCATTTCATTAAAAAGAGCCGTTAAAGGAATAGCTATTTCTTTTTTTATAATTTTGTAAAAGTAATTACTGTATCCATCTGGACCAGGGGTTCTAAATGGTTCCAATCTATCTATCTCTCTCTCGACTTCAGCAGAAGTGAACTCATAATTTAACAAATTAAGATCGAGGGTAGATAATTTAAGGATTTGTATGTCAGATAGATAATTATTTATTTCTACTGCGTCAGGACTTACACCAAGGTTATATAGCTTACTGTAGAATTTATTGAACATTTTACCTGTGTTATCTGGGGAAGAATATATACCATCTTTATCCAACAATTTATTTACTCTGTTAACCATGTTGTATTTCTGTAGTTTTTTTGTTAGATTTTTGTTAGCTCTATTGCCCTGATAATAAGTGTTTAACCTTAGTTTGTTTATGATTTTATTCACCTTTTCTTCAGTCTTTATATTGATTTTGTTTTCTAGATCTGAAAGCTCCTTCTTTAATTGAATAGAAGGTTGTGTTTTATTTAATTTGGAAACTTTATAAAATTGAATATATCTATTAGTCAGATTTTTATCTCTTATTTTATTTTATTGTTTTTCCATTTTAATTAAATAGCCTCATGTTACTGTTTTGTAAGTGGCCCATAATGTAGAGTCCAATATTTCAAGATTTGAGTTTTCTAGCCCCTAAAAAAGAGATATGTTAATAATAGTCTCTTGGGATTGTCTTAATTTAAAGTGAGAGTTGTCTATTCTCCAAGTACTGAAACCTCTTGGAGCGGGCTTTCCTAATTCTATCATTAAAAGACTGTGATCTGTCCAAGTATTGTCGATTATTTGAATTTTATTAATATTACTTGGCCTAAACTAAACATAAATCAATACTTGAATAAGAATTGTGTACCTTTGACAAATGTGTGAAATCATTAACATCGGGATGCATAATCCGCCAGGTATCATATAAGCTATATAGGTCGAATATATTCATTAATTTCTTAGATTGTTTAATTACTTGATTTTCCGATTTCAACTGAATATGTGTTCGTTTGTCCTTTATGGGGTCGGGAACACAGTTAAATCGGCCAAGTTACCCTTAACAATTTTATCTACTCTCTTCATAATTTTAGCAAATAAAGAAGTCGGGTTAACATTAGGGAGATAAATATTAACCATGGTGTATATTTTTTCTTCTATATTACAAATCATTATTAAAAATCTACCCAACGGATCACAATCTTGGTATAGCATCTCAGGCTTTAAATTAGAGTCGATTATTATCGCAACACCACATCTTTTTTCATTACTAAGAGATGCTTGATAAACATGTTTATATTTTGTACCACCCCAATTTTGTAACATTAAATCTGTCCAGTTATTTGTATTAAATTAGTTACTAGAGTGTCATAAACCATTTGCTTCTTCCATCGTGAATTCAAGCCTTGTACATTAATAGATATACATCTTAACATTGCAGTTATACATTTCTAATACCTCATTCAGTATAAACCTAACCATTAAACCATTCAAATTAGTTAACCCTGAACCGACCATTTTGCAATTTATACCATAAGTATATTCAACCGACAAAAACATTACAAAGTGAAATGTAAACATTTCAACAACATTAAACACTGAAATTACCCATGTGCTAAGAGTCATGGGTTCCTCAATCTTCTCAATGTTATTTGGAAGATTGACGATATCTGTCAAAATTACCACAGAGAGGGGCTTAAGTCACGGTCACCGGGAGGTTAAAAAACAGGAAATTTATTTTCATTCTTCTCTCCACACACTATTCAGAGAGAGAGAGAGAGAAGAAAAAAAGATATCTGTATCTTTCCTTTTCCCTTTTCCTATCCTTATCATCTACTTCTCCTTCTCTCAGTATTATTTAAAGACTTGTGCATATATAAGAATTTTAATTTATTAAATCCTCCGTGTCTTTGAAGTTGTGCAATATACTTTACTATTCAATATTATTACTATTATTATTATATTTAACGTGCTACCATTCTATTATGTTGTAATTATTTCTTACTTCACTTAAAAAAAATAAGGAGAAAAAAAGGGGGGATTGCTTGAACAACTGCATACAGTGTTATACCTTCAGTCTATACCTGTTAATCTTACTCTTCTCTGTGTTCCTTTGCCAAAACCAGACATTCAACTTTTATAGAAAGTAATTTGTTGGAATAAAGTGCCTTATCTATGTGATAATTAATTGGCATAATCAATTATATGGCTGTGACTTATCTATTGTGAAAATACAAAAAACAAAAACCTTTAAACCCATTAAACATAATTCTTCAATTTCTCTTCTCCGTTATCTATATTCTTCTCTTTCCCTTTTCTTAATTGTTTATAACTATGATTCATAATCGATGGTACGTCACACTTCTGGATGTATCTGTGAGAAATATATATAATACACACAATAGTGTAATACAGTTTATATAACTGAACAGTGCAGAATTATCAAATGCGGTACTCACAAACGTGGAGCCAAGTATATGTGGCTCTCACTGTAGTCGCCTTGGGACGTTTTTGGAAGGATGTCCCTCTCCTAGCTGGATCCCTGGTCCCACTGGCTTTTCACACGGTTCCAAGGTGGATAAAGTAAATGTTCCCAGCTTTTCAGATAAATAGAGCCTTTCAAAACGGAATATTGGGCATGGCATAGAACGCCAGCAAATTTATTGAGGAAATACTTGTAAAATACAAAATAAAAAATAATGAATAAAATAGCAAATAATACAATGTATAAAAAACTTAACTGCTATATAGGAGTACCACCAAATGGCTGTTAAATAGTCCGACTTTTTTTTGGATTTCCTCTAATATGGAATGTAGACTATCATTCAAGACTTTAATTGTGACTTCATTTTTATCTATATCTTTACTCCTGTCTAAAGGAAAAACGTCTGAGCCTGATAGAGATTCTCTAGAGGATTTATCACTTAATTCTTTAGATTTCGGAGAGAAATTTAGAGAAAGGTTTTTATCTTGTTTTGAGTCTGATTTATCTTTTTTGGCTGTTATTTACTGTTCTTGCGCTAAATTTCTAGTAGCCATGTTTGCAAAAAAGGAGTTTTGTTTTTCTCCTTTTATTCATTTTCCTTCTCTTCCCTTTCTTCTTCCCCGCTTTCTCCCCTTTTTCTTTCCCTTTCCCTTCCCTTTCTATTTTTATTTTTTTTTCACCTTCTATTTTTACACTTTATATATATATATATATATTTTTTTTTTTTTTCTCTAAGGTGATAATCGGTAGGAGTAATTTGTCAGGGGATAGGGCTGAATTTTCTTAATGTTTATATAAATATTGTCGAAAAAAGGAAAAGCAGTAATATTATGTACATCCAACAACATAATAAAAAAAAAGGATCTTATCTGTTTGTTTTAAACTGCAGATGTCTGCCGATACTCGTGGCTCAGCTTTCAGAGGAGGCTAATTCAGCCGTTTACTCCAAGCGCAGGGGGAACAACCAATCTTTAGGCTATAAATTTTCTTGATTACTTTAAATCAGAAGGGGAAGTTTCTATCTTCTGCGTTCATTTAGAGGAAATGTTAGGGACGTTGTTTCCACAGTGAGAGTTTGGCACTTTGTTATCTCTAACATTCTAAGCCTGTGTTCCCTGAGTCTCGTGGAATCTCTTACAGCCGGTTATGTCATCATCCGTAGTGCCTTGTGTCCAGTATCAATGACCGGTCACTGACTGCCAGTTTAATAGTTGCCGGTATTGGTTGAGTGGAGAGTGTCTTATTCCTCGCAGCTCAGCATCCCGAGACCATCGGCTCTCTCACCTCCTTACAACGCACATGGCGCCTTCACATCCGGGCGTCGACACACCCACTCATCACGCCCACTCATCAGGTAAGCTCCTATATTTTGTTGCCGATTTTAAGATAATTTTTTATTAAAGGTACACTATAGTCACCAGAACAACTACAGCTTATTGAATTTGTTCTGGTGAGTATAAACATTACCTTCATGCCTTTTGCTGTAAACACTGACTTTTCAGAGAAAATGCAGTGTTTACATTACAGCCTAGTGATAATTTCACTGGCCACTCCTCAGATGGCTGTTGGAGACCCTTACTGGGTCATGGCTGTCTAAAAGGCATCAAAACATTCAGTATCTCCTCCCTCTGCATTCAGACACTGAACTTTCCTCTTATTGATTCAATTCATCTCTATGAGGAGATGCTGATGGGCCAGGGCTGTGTTTGAATTGTGCTGGCTCTGCCTCTGATCTGTCTTCTGGTCAGTCGCAGCCAATCCTATGGGGAAGCATTGTGATTGGATCAGCCCACCACTTCTGATGATGTCAGAGGTCAGATGAAGTTCACAGGCAGAGGCAGCAGCTTCAGACTTGAATGCAAGTAAGATTTTACTATCGTTAGGGAGGCAAAGGGGGTAAAGGGGACTAGATAGTGGTTTTAACACTATACGGTCAGGAATACCTGTTTGTGTTCCTGACACTATAGTGCTCCTTTAATTGCCATTCACCTATAAGATGATTTAGGACACAAGAGTTAAATTCCATTGGAAATATGGTTAGGCTTAGTAAATTCAGCCCATATCAAAAGGGCTAGATCTCATTCTTCAGATTGAAATGATTCTATTTTGAACCATGCTAGCTCTCTCGAGTTGTAAATCTGGAGTTTATGGATTTGTGTAATTATGTTAGCCCAATATATATCCTTTATCAGAGGATATCCCATGCCTCCTTCATTACTTTTTTTGTGAGAACATGAAATGTTAATGATATCATATTAAAAAGATAGGCCCATTTAGGGATGATATATGCCTTTAACGTGTTGATTCCCCCCCACCAAGAAATTTCTATAAAACGCCATTCTTTAAGGATTCTATTAGCGTGTTTTATCAATTTCAAGAAATTAGTTTCTACTATAGATTTTGGGTTTGCTGTTATAGTTATTCCTAAATATTGGAATTCTTTCCTAGACCAGTGAAAATTATACTTATCTTTTAGGGCCTTTAGAAAAGGAACAATTAAGATTTAGATATTAAGCTGTCGATATATTCCCATATAGTTGGATCTCCTGCATTAAGTGGCCGAGTGAGGAAATAAGATCAATAACTGAGATCAGAACATTGTCTGCGTAAAGTCACATTTTTAATTCCGATTTGCCTATAATCAGACCTCTTATTTCTGTATTGCTTCTGACACTGATCACAAATGGCTCAATTGAGAGTACAATGAGTAGAAGAGACAAATGGCAACCCTGTCTTGTCCCACTTGAGTTCTCAAACCATTCTGTGTAAAAGCCAGTTCTGACTATTCTAGCCATTGGACAGGTGTATAAGGCTCCAATAGCATTTGCGATCCATCTTTCCAAGCCGAATGATGCTAGGGTTCTCTTCATATATCCCCATCTGACCCTGTAGAAGGCCTTTTCTGCATCCACTGACAGGGTCAGAAGGGGTATCCCTAAGGATTGAGCATGTTCTAAGATATTGACCATCCTCCGAGAATTATTTATTTTTTTTAAATATATTTTTTTTATTCATTTTGTCGGTTGATAAACTGTGAGACACGCAGGTCTCCATTGGCATATTCAGTGCGCAAACATGCATGCAACAACAGGTTAACTTTGAAAGGCATAAGTAGTCAATAATTTGTCTCGCAGGCCCATATGGTGGACGGACTCGCAGGTCCCTTGCCGAACTAGTAAGACATTGAAGGTATTGCATAGATAGGGTTTGGGTCATGGGTGATACTCAGTTGTCTGGAAAGAAAGCGTACGATCAACATCTGGGCTCGGAGGGCCGCTTCGTGTTTGGGTCTGTTAGGTGCTTGAGTTGTGTTTGTGGATACTAGTAACAGATGTAATAAAAGGTAATATTGCGAAGGCATGGGCGAATGTGGGCTCGCAGGCCCCCAACGCTATGTGGACCCGCCGGTCCCAACTAGACTGTGTGTGTTGCGTCAGAGAGCCGTCATCCCACTGGTTGTGTGGGATCGGGACTAGACCGGTCTCGTCCGACTGTGTAGTCCACCTAGTCTATGTCCTGGTAGGTGATGGGGTGTCCCCATCTCTAGATGGTTCATGGTGGTAGTCTATCGTTGTCCCTGTTCCCTTGCGGGTTCTCAGCTACGTGGTGGGAAGTCATTATGTGGGCCCCCCTAGTCGTCAGTTGTCTCGTAGGTCCAGGTGGTCTTCGCCGTTTCGTGGATGTCATGGGTTGTGGGTGGCTAGCGGGTGCGTTAAAGGGAATGGGTTATGGCGAGAGGGTGTCTGGTGGGTCCGGGTCGGTCTGTGTCTGGGTCCGTAGTGCGTCTGGGTGTCTGTCCTATCCCCGGGTTTACGGTTTACCCAGGAAGTTTGGTTTTGTTTCTCTCAGCAGCCAGTGCATCCATGTGTTGAGGTAAGTCTGGTGTGTGTTGTTTGCGGTGGCGTGGAGGTCTTCCAGTGATCTCAGTTCCTCCATTTGGGTGAACCAAGTCCCCAGCGGAGGAGTAATCTGCTGTTTCCAGTGTTGTGGAATGATTGTTTTAGCTATATTAAGAATACGGATTGTCATTGATCTCTTGTATATGGACCGGGGGATCTTAGTGTCGTGTAGTAGCAGTTCCGCTGGGCCGAAAGGGGGTGGGTCATCTGAGAACTGTCCTATGATTTTGTGTATGTCCTTCCAGAACGGGGCTATCTTGCTACAGTCCCACCAGATGTGTAGTAGTGTGCCTCTTGCCTTGCCGCATCTCCAGCACTCTGGGGGGCAGTCAGGGATACGTGCGCTCATTGCGGCAGGCGTGCAGTACCAGTGTGTCAGTAGTTTGTACGCTGTTTCTTGGGTCTTACTGAAACTGGAGCAGTGGTGCGTGAGATAGCATATTTTTTCCCATTCCGCGTTATTGAATGTGCGTCCCTGGGCCGCCTCCCATTTCCCCATAAAGCTAGGCTGTGTGGTCGGTGTTCGTGTCAGGAGCGAGGTGTACATAAGGGAGACTCCGTGCGTCAGTGGATTTGGGGTCAGGCAAAGGTCTACAAAATAATATAAAAAGGTTGGATGAACGCATAACTGACACTAAAAATAAAAAATACATGAGGGACAAGGAGGACAAAAAATCCAACATTTTTTCCACTTTAAACAGATTATCTCGGAAAAATATACGTCCCACCTCTAATAGAGGTAATAGACCTAGAGCCCCCTACAATAGAGGAAGGTCCAGAACACCAACAGGAGCACGTATTGGCTCTAAAGACTCCAACCCCTTCCATCAGGGAACAACCAATAGAAGGTTTAAAACACCCCCCAAGGAGAAACCCTCACGACAATTCTCTGGGAGATTATCTCCTGAAAGAAGTGAGATTGTAAAATCTCGCACACAAAACACTAGAAATCATACAAACCATTGGGGCAACCATTCACAATCTAATGAAAGGGAACAAAATTTTCAGGGACGCTTAAAAGGTCCCAAAGAAAAAAACATTATGAACTACTTTCAACTCAGGGCGGATATTTGGGAACATCCCAACAGGTTCTCCGCTCTACAACAAGAGACCCCTTCAAAAAGGGTGCGAACGGAGGACTAAGTGAGATTTCCCATAAATCCTGTAACCTCAGACAAAAAGAAAAAGAGAAGGGCATTTTAAATTTGACGGATGTCCCACTGTCTGAGGAGGAAATTAACTTACTCTCGAAGGGAATGAAATTTGCTCCCAATCAGGCTGCTAATGATTTTAATCTATATAATGACCTCAAAAAGTATATACGTTCTTTGACGGTCAAGAGACATGTTTTGTTAAGTCCTTCCCATTTGGGCACTGATGTGGGTACCAATGATAGAGGCACCATCCACCATAGATTCAAACCCAAGTCACACTTCTTTCCCGCTCCAAGTAAAGGACCTTATCTGGAGACATTTGAACGTATGGTGGAAAAAGAGTTTCATACTCTTGCAACTAAACAAAAAACACGTGACTATAATCTCACACTTAGGGAGAATAATTTTTTAAAAAAGTTAATGGAAAGAGATGTCATAGTCATTAAAGAGGCCAACAAAGGGGGGGGGGGATTGTCCTTATGACTACTGCCTATTATCTGGAGGAATCCTCCAATATTCTGGGAGATAAAGAGACATATGTGATCCTCAAGAGTGACCCCACTTTACATTTCTATCAGAAGCTTAAAAACATTTTAGAAGAGGCTAAGAATAATGACATTATATCACAAAAGAATTTCGACTTTTTGTTCCAAAAAAATCCTGTTATTCCTATTTTTTATTTTCTCCCCAAAACGCACAAGAGATTACCTAACCCCCCTGGACGCCCAATTATCAGTGGTGTCAACTCACTCACTGCAAATCTGTCTGCATTTGCAGACTCCTTCTTGCAAAAATATGCTCAAGGAGCTTTGTCCTATATCAAGGACACTAAATCTTTTTTGCAAGAATTGGAGTCCATTGAATGGCACACTGAGTACAGTTGGGCTACGCTGGACGTAACCTCTCTTTACACGGTAATCAACCACGAACTGGGAGTAGAGGCATTAAATCATTTTATGACACAGGACACTAACCTAGCAGAGAATCTCCAACAATTTTTATTTTGAGTGCAGTTAATTTTATTTTAAAACACAATTATTTTTATTTTAATGGTGAATTCTATTTACAAACCACAGGGAACGCCATGGGCACCAGGTTCGCCCCCAGTTATGCCAACACCTATATGAGACGGTGGGAGGATCTATATGTATGGTCTGGCCATGACTGGAGGGAGAACCTGGTGCTCTGGCGGCGGTATATAGATGATGTTATTATCATTTGGCGAGGCTCTTCTTCTTTATTTCAGGAATTTGTTAATTTTCTTAATTAGAACTCTTATAACTTGGTGCTGTCCCCTGTCTGGAATAAAGATGAGATCAATTTTTTGGATCTCACCTTGTTCCTTGACAGAGGAGAGATTAGAACCAAGTGTTTTTTCAAACCCACTGACGGGAATGGGTTCGTTCACCAGCTCAGCTGCCATCACAAACCCTGGCTCAGGGGCATTGCGAAAAGCCAATTTACATGCTTAAGGCGCAACTGCTCCGATAGCCAGGATTTTAACGTTCAATCTACACATGTCAAAAATAAATTAATAGAGAGAGGTTACAAAAAGAACACTCTAGAGAGAGAAATTCGGTTAGCTAAACAGGTCAATAGAAACCAATTATTGGGGGATAAACCTCGGACTGATACGTCTCAGGTAAAAGAATTCTCTTTAGCCTTCCTAACACAATTTAATACCGACCACAATAGAATTAAAAAATGTTTACAAAAACATTGGCCAATTCTGTTGCAGGACCCGGTGTTGGGGACCACCCTATCGCAACTACCCATCTAGTTGTCTATAATCTATAAAAAAAACAAAAATTTTAAAAATATGCTAGCTCCCAGCTATGCCCTTAAATCAACTAAGCAAAACACCTCTAAAACATCAGGATCCTTTAGAGGATGCAACACGTGTAAGGGCTGTACCACCAGCCTTGTATCCAGAACAAATTATTTTTGCAGTTATAGTACAGGAGAAAAGTTTAACATCAAGATGGATATTGGTTGCCACACGGACTATGTCGTTTATTTACTGCAGTGTCCGTGTGGCAAGCAGTTTGTGGGCCGTACTAAAAGGATTCTCAAAATAAGGTTCATGGAACATCTTAATAACATAAAAAAGAAACTTGAGACCCACTCTGTACCCACCCACTGTAATGCCTGTCCCCAATTTTCTTTTTCCAATTTTAAGTGTGTGGGAATTGAGAGAGCATTACCCTACTGGAGGGGAGGAGATAGACTTAAGAAACTATCACAACGTGAAACCTTCTGGGTACATAAACTCCAGACCCTTCATCCTATGGGACTAAATCATGATATAGATCTCATATGCTTCCTCGATTAATGCAATTTTCTTTCTTTGGTTACCCCGCAGCAGTGCCCTCGTGGGAAGGATTTCCCTTCTCTTTTCTTTCTTCTTTTTCTTGTCTTTTTTCATTTCCTCTCCTTTCTATATAAAGGTTAGGAAATTTGTATCCTGTGAGAGAAACTCACATCATTAAAATTTAAGGAACAGGTTCACTAAAGATATTTAATAAATGGATATCACTAGATCATTAAGATACACTATTTGTAGCACTTTATTTTATGGATGATATGATCCATTTTTGTATAATATACGTAATACACGAATATACATAACTAGAAAATAAATAAATTCATATAATATTGATTTACACTCAAAATGAATTTAATAACATGGTTTACATTAAGGTGTTGCTATAGATAATTTTTCAAATAATTTATGTGTACTTGCTGGTTGTCTATTAGTATGACACCACTATTTATTATTATGATTCTGGAACTCACATGTAATATGACTATTTAAGTTGTAAGATGATCCACCTAATGAATTGATCGAATTTAACATTAAATGCCACTTGAAAGATTTTATAATACTGATAACATATATGGAATATGACCATTTTTTGATAAAGGGTTAAACTGTGATCTCTTTGTATTTAACTGTAACAACAGGGTATTAGGAAAACATTAAAGGACCACTCTAGGCACCCAGACCACTTCAGCTTAATGAAGTGGTCTGGGTGCCAGGTCCTTCTAGGGTTAACCCATTTTTTCAGATAAACTGCTATGTTTGTGAATGGGTTAAGCCTTCCCCTATTTCCTCTAGTGGCTGTCTCACTGACAGCCGCTAGAGGTGCTTGCGTGATTCTCACTGTGAAAAACACAGTGAGAGCACGCAAGCGTCCATAGGAAAGCATTGTAAATGCTTTCCTATGTGACCGGCTGAATGCGCGCGCAGCTCTTGCCGCGCGTGCACATTCAGCCGACGGGGAGGAGAAGAGGAGGATCGGAGGAGGAGAGTTCTCCGCCCACCGCTGGAAAAAGGTAAGTTTTTACCCCTTTCCCCTTTCCAGAGCCGGGCGGGAGGGGGTCCCTGAGGGTGGGGGCACCCTCAGGGCACTCTAGTGCCAGGAAAACGAGTATGTTTTCCTGGCACTAGAGTGGTCCTTTAAATGGATTTAGGAGTTTTGTGCTCTACAAATCTAACTATTTGGACTGTAACCACTCTCTGTTGCTAGGAGATCGTTTGTCACAATATGCTTCACTTCCTATTAACATTAGGACTGCTATACCCTGGGCGACCTCTAGGTGGCAATATGTCTAATCACTTTTCATCTTTGAGTTGGAACGCACAGGGCAATGGAACGCGGAAGTACAAACGGAATGTCACTTCCTGTTTCCGGTTTCATCGTTTGGCGCCAAGAGTGAACGTCGGAACACCTTCTCCACACCTGAACAGTAGTGATGTGGCGAACATAAAATTTTCGGTTCGCGAACGGCGGACGCGAACGTCCGCAAATGTTCGCGAACCGGCGAACCGTGCGAACCGCCATAGCCTTCAATAGGCAGGCGAATTTTAAAACCCACAATAGTGGTTGAAGGGGGGGGGGAGACCTACTCTCCTCCCCCCTCGGCCCCCACCCCTGGGTTCAGGTGGGGGCCATAATGATAATGAGGGGGGGGACCTACTGTCCTCCGCCCCCCGGCCCCCACCCCTGTGCGGCAGGTGGGGGCAATAATGATAATGAGGGGGGGCTACTGTCCCCCCCCGGCCCCCACCCCTGGGTGGCGGGTGGGGGCCATAAAGATAATGAGGGGGGACCTACTGTCCTCCCCCTATCCGGCCCCCACCCCTGGGCAGCGGGTGGGGGCCATAATGATAATGAGGGGGGGGCGAACGTCTGCAAATGTTCGCGAACCGGAAAACCGTGCGAACCGCCATAGCCTTCAAAAGGCAGGCGAATTTTTAAACCCACAATAGTGGTTGAAGGGGGGGGGAGGAGACCTACTCTCCTCCCCCCTCGGCCCCCACCCCTGGGTTCAGGTGGGGGCCATAATGATAATGAGGGGGGGACCTACTGTCCTCCGCCCCCCGGCCCCCACCCCTGTGCGGCAGGTGGGGGCCATAATGATAATGAGGGGGGGCTACTGTCCCCCCCGGCCCCCACCCCTGGGCGGCGGGTGGGGGCCATAAAGATAATGAGGGGGGACCTACTGTCCTCCCCCTCTCCGGCCCCCACCCCTGTGCGGTGGGCGGGGGCCCTAAAAATAACAATAAGGGGGGGACCTAATGTCCCCCTGGCCCCCACCCCGGAGCGGTGGGTGGGGGCCCTAAAAATAACAATAAGGGGGGACCTATTGTCCCCCCCCAGCCCCCATCCCTGAGCAGTGGGTGGGGGCCCTAAAAATAACAATAAGGGGGGGACCTATTGTCCCCCCCGGCCCCTACCCCTGAGCGGTGGGTTGGGGCCCTAAAAATAACAATAAGGGGGGACCTATTGTCCCCCCTGGCCCCCACCCCTGAGCGGTGGGTGGGGGCCCTAAAAATAACAATAAGGGGGGGACCTATTGTCCCCCCCCGGCCCCCATCCCTGAGCAGTGGGTGGGGGCCCTAAAAATAACAATAAGGGGGGACCTATTGTCCCCCCCGGCCCCCACCCCTGAGCGGTGGGTGGGGGCCCTAAAAATAACAATAAGGGGGGACCTATTGTCCCCCCTGGCCCCCACCCCTGAGCGGTGGGTGGGGGCCCTAAAAATAACAATAAGGGGGGGACCTATTGTCCCCCCCCGGCCCCCATCCCTGAGCAGTGGGTGGGGGCCCTAAAAATAACAATAAGGGGGGACCTATTGTCCCCCCCGGCCCCCACCCCTGAGCGGTGGGTGGGGGCCCTAAAAATAACAATAAGGGGGGACCTATTGTCCCCCTCCGGCCCTCACCCCTGAGCGGTGGGTGGGGGCCCTAAAAATAACAATAAGGGGAGGACCTATTGTCCCCCCAGCCCCCACCCCTGAGCGGTGGGTGGGGGCCCTAAAATTAACCTATTGTGGGGGCCCTAAATACAAAGGGAGGGGGGTGCCCTTGTTAACCCTTCCCCCCCCCCCAAAAAAATGATCTACCTACCTACCCCCCTCACCCTAAAAATAATGAGGGGGGGGCCTTTAACTAAAACCCTGTAAAAAAAAATAGATAAAAACAACTTACCATTTGATGTTTTCTTTCTTCTACAATCTTCTTTTTTCAGCCCCAAAAAAGGGCCAAAAAAAAACATAATAACCGACGCAATTAAAAAAAACAAAAAAAAAACGACCGCACAAAAAAATAATCCATCTTCACCCATGGAGGGCTCCACGCAAACTGAGCTCAGCAGGGCGGGGGAAGGCTTATAAAGCCTTGCCACGCCCTGCAATTAGGCTAAGAACACTCTGATTGGCTGGTTTAAGCCAATCAGAGTGCTCTTTGTCATTTTACACAGTGTGGGAAAATTCCAAAGAACTTTCCCACGCGTGTAAAATGACACAGAGCACTGTTATTGGATGGCTTGAAATCCATCCAATCACAGTGCTCTGTGTCATTTTACACAGCGTGGGAAAATTGATCTTTCCCACGCTGTGTAAAATGACACAGAGCACTGTGATTGGATGGCTTGAAATCCATCCAATCACAGTGCTCTGTGTCATTTTACACAGCGTGGGAAAATTGATCTTTCCCACGCTGTGTAAAATGACACAGAGCACTGTGATTGGATGGATTTCAAGCCATCCAATCACAGTGCTCTGTGTCATTTTACACGCGTGGGAAAGTTCTTTGGAGTTTTCCCACGCTGTGTAAAATGACAAAGAGCACTCTGATTGGCTTAAACCTATTGTCCCCCCCGGCCCCTTATTGTTCATTTTAGGGCCCCCACCCGCTGCTCAGGGGTGGGGGCCGGGGGGGACAATAGGTCCCCCTCTTATTGTGATTTTTAGGTCCCCCACCCCTTTTTTTTTTTTAACAGTGAGCAGCCACAGGCTGCTCACTGTTTAATAGACATGCCCCTACTCGCGGTATTGCGAGTAGGGGCACAATTTACTAATACTAAGTAATTTTTACTTAGTATTAGTAAATTAATAGGGGGCGGACCGAACATCGCATATGTTCGCCCGCCGTGGCGAACGCAAACACGCTAAGTTCGCCGGGAACTATTCGCCAAGCGAACAGTTCGGTACATCACTACTGAACAGGTTTGATGAATGCTCTGCAACTGAACAGGACCAGCAATTAAGGGTAACTCCCACCGGTTCCACCTATGAACTATACAGGGAGTGCAGAATTATTAGGCAAGTTGTATTTTTGAGGATTAATTTTATTATTGAACAACAACCATGTTCTCAATGAACCCAAAAAACTCAATACCAAAGCTGAATATTTTTGGAAGTCGTTTTTAGTTTGTTTTTAGTTATAGCTATTTTAGGGGGATATCTGTGTGTGCAGGTGACTATGACTGTGCATAATTATTAGGCAACTTAACAAAAAACAAATATATACCCATTTCAATTATTTATTTTTACCAGTGAAACCAATATAACATCTCAACATTCACAAATATACATTTCTGACATTCAAAAACAAAACAAAAACAAATCAGTGACCAATATAGCCACCTTTCTTTGCAAGGACACTCAAAAGCCTGCCATCCATGGATGCTGTCAGTGTTTTGATCTGTTCACCATCAACATTGCGTGCAGCAGCAACCACAGCCTCACAGACACTGTTCAGAGAGGTGTACTGTTTTCCCTCCTTGTAAATCTCACATTTGATGATGGACCACAGGTTCTCAATGGGGTTCAAATCAGGTGAACAAGGAGGCCATGTCATTAGATTTTCTTCTTTTATACCCTTTCTTGCCAGCCACGCTGTGGAGTACTTGGACGTGTGTGATGGAGCATTGTCCTGCATGAAAATCATGTTTTTCTTGAAGGATGCAGACTTCTTCCTGTACCACTGCTTGAAGAAGGTGTCTTCCAGAAACTGGGAGTTGAGCTTGACTCCATCCTCAACCCGAAAAGGTCCCACAAGCTCATCTTTGATGATACCAGCCCAAACCAGTACTCCACCTCCACCTTGCTGGCGTCTGAGTCGGACTGGAGCTCTCTGCCCTTTACCAATCCATCCATCTGGCCCATCAAGACTCACTCTCATTTCATCAGTCCATAAAACCTTAGAAAAATCAGTCTTGAGATATTTCTTGGCCCAGTCTTGACGTTTCAGCTTGTGTGTCTTGTTCAGTGGTGGTCGTCTTTCAGCCTTTCTTACCTTGGCCATGTCTCTGAGTATTGCACACCTTGTGCTTTCGGGCACTCCAGTGATGTCACAGCTCTGAAATATGGCCAAACTGGTGGCAAGTGGCATCTTGGCAGCTGCACGCTTGACTTTTCTCCGTTCATGGGCAGTTATTTTGCGCCTTGGTTTCTCCACACGCTTCTTGCGACCCTGCTGACTATTTTGAATGAAACGCTTGATTGTTCGATGATCACGCTTCAGAAGCTTTGCAATTTTAAGAGTGCTGCATCCCTCTGCAAGATATCTCACTATTTTTGACTTTTCTGAGCCTGTCAAGTCCTTCTTTTGACCCATTTTGCCAAAGGAAAGGAAGTTGCCTAATAATTATGCACACCTGATATAGGGTGTTGATGTCATTAGACCACACCCCTTCTCATTACAGAGATGCACATCACCTAATATGCTTAATTGGTAGTAGGCTTTCGAGCCTATACAGCTTGGAGTAAGACAACTTGCATAAAGAGGATGATGTGGTCAAAATACTCATTTGCCTAATAATTCTGCACACAGTGTAGGCTTAGTCCTATTTATAGAGACTCATGGGGGGGGGATAACATTGTATGCATTTTTGTATTGATTGATTTTATTTAATTTGTATTTTGGTCCCTGAGGAAGTTCCTTTGCATAGGAACGAAACGCGTAGGACCTTCTCTTTGCTTTTATTTCTACTGAATGCGGCTAATATTTATAGCCTTTTTTCTACAATAAATGTGCATATTTATTTTACCTACCTCTATCGAAGTCTCATTCCATTTTTTGGTCCGCTTGGAGTTCCAGTGGAGAGTGGAGACGTCCAGCCGCCCAAATTTATCGGGGCAGGCACCTGTTCTGGCGCATTATTCACTTTGATCTTGTGAGTGCATTATTGTATCAGCGCATTACTTTGTGTTTTGCTGTATCACACTATGTATCTTTTTCTGTTCCTGTTCTAGATTATGTACAGCCGTATCTCATTTTCCTCTGTGTCTATGTAAAGGTCTTCGAAGTATGTGGGTGCTCTTGTTAGAATGGGCCCTTGTGGGAGCGTCGCAATGTATGCTTGGATTTGTTTATGTTTTAAGCGCGTCAGGAGGTTGTGTTCTCCTTCCCCCCTAGGTCCCTAAGTGTTTTGAGGCCGTTCGTTGTGTAGACGTGTTTGAGTCTGGGTAGTGGGTCTTGTATAAGGGATTTGAACGCTCTAGGGTCCGGTCCCGGAGGGAAGCTCGGGTTGTGCGTCAGGGGGAGCAGAGGTGATGGGTATGGTGCTAATTCGTACCTCCCCTTCGAGCTATGCCACTCCTGCAGGGTGGCCTTTATGTACGGGGAGCATTTCTTATTCTCGCGCCTGGCAGCCATGGCAGTATTGCGACTGGGGCACCTGCATCGTGTTCCTCTGCCTGCTTCCACTGTTTCCAGACCCCTTGTTTGGTCCATTCAATTATCCGAAGGAAGTGGCAGGCCCTGTAGTAGAGGGTGAAGTCAGGCAGGGCAAGACCGCCCCTATCTTTCGGCTGTGTCAGTAGTGTGTGTCTGAGTCTCGGTCGTTTCCCGTTCCAGACGTATCGTCCAAGGGCTGTACGGAGTGTGGTGAAGAACGTGCGGGGGATCGCGATGGGGATAGTTTGGAAGAGGTACAGGAGACGAGGAAGGAAATTCATTTTAACTACTTGTATCCTGCCTAACCATGAGATATGGGGGTATGCCCATTCCTGCAACTCAGTGCGGAACCTTGCGTGCATCGTGTCGAAGTTTTCTTGAATATGTCACCTGCTTTTCGCATTAGCCAGATACCCAGGTATTTAATTTTATAAGTGGCCCACTGGAATGTGTAGTGTTGGCGTAATGGTGTCACCCTGGGCTCCGGGATGTCAATGTTTAATATGTATGGTTTTGAGTGATTTATTTTGAAGTTGGATATCCTTCCGAAGTCCTGAAAGGCTTTCAGAATGTTGGGTAGGGATACTTCCGGGTTCGTCGAAGGCCTTCTCCGCGTCTGTTGACAGCAGGAGAAGGTTACCTCTTCTGTGTTTGTCGCCGTGTATCAGCATAAGGGTGCGTATAGTATTGTCTCGGGCCTCTCTCCCCATCACGAATCCTACTTGATCTGGGTGTATCAGTGTGGGTATATGTGTCTGCAATCTAGTGGCCAGTATCTTGGCCAATAATTTAAGGTCGCAATTTATAAGGGATATGGGTCGGTGGATGGTAATATGGGCCGCCAGGGTTTGTTTGGGGAAGAGGTGGCCCTCCCTGATGGCGTTGAATGCCACCACCAGAGAGTCGTATAGTATGTCTGCATATGCCTTGTAGTAGCAGAGTGGGAGGCCGTCTGGGCCCGGGCTTCTGCCTGGTGCCGTTCGTTTAATAGCCGTGGCTAGCTCCTCCGGTGTGATTACTTCGTCCAATAAGGTCGCCGTGTCCCTATCGAGTGTGGGTATTGTGTGGTTGGTAAGGTATTCATTGATAGAGTCCGACAGGTGCATGGTTGCCTGGGTCGATGTCGGGCTCGGGAGTGAGTACAGGTCAGCGTAGTACGACCTGATCACTTCCTGTATCTTGACGGGGAGTCGGTGTAGTGTATTCGTGTTGTCCCGAATGCGGTCTATATACGTCTGTTGTCTGCGTTTAGCAAGCATTCGTGCCAGAAGTCTGCCACTTTTGTTGCCATGTAGGGAGAAGAATGCCTTGTGCCGCAGCGCGCCTCTGTGGTATCGAGATTGAAGCAGTTGGGTCAGGTCCCTACGTAAGGAGAGCAGCTGTTCCTGTTGTGCTTGTGTCTGTTGATTTTTGTTGAGGGTGTCTATGGCCTGTATGTCTGTTAGTAGTGTGGTCATTCTCGCTTCCCTCTGTTTTTTCAGCGTGGCGCCCTGTCGAATGAAGTGACCCCTAACTACACTTTTGTGTGCCTCCCATATTATCGTCGGGGTCGTTTGATCAGGGGTGTTGATGGTGAAATACTCCCTGAGGGTTGATGCTATATCCGCCTTGACAGTGGGTTCGGAAAGCAGATATTTGTTAAGTCTCCACTTGGCCACCCTGGGACGGAATAGGGGGGAGGCCAGTGTGAGCGTCACCGGGGCATGGTCAGACCACGTTGCCGTGCCATGTTCTGTCTGTAAGACCAGTGGGAGGTGGTAGTGTTGCAGGAAAAAGTAGTCTATCCTAGTATATGAGTTGTGTGGGTGTGAGAAGAATGTGTAATCCCTCTCATCTGGATGGTGGGCCCTCCAACTGTCCACTAGCTTGTATTTAATGAGGAGAGTTTTAATTGTAGATAGGTGTTGGGCCGGGACGTGTGAAGTGCCAGTGGATGTGTCCCACCTCGGGTCTAGCGCCAGGTTAAAGTCGCCACCTAGGACTAGTATGCCCTCAGTGAATACTGCCAGCTTGCGGAGGGTCTAAGAGAAAAATCTGTGGTGTCTCTGGTTGGGGGCGTATACGTTGGCAAACATGTATGTCTGGCCTGCGATCGCCCCTTTCAGGAACACATATCTACCCTCCCTGTCCGTTTGAACACCCGTCTCCTGGAGGGGTACCCTTTTGTGTATGAGTATTGCGGTACCTCTCGCCTAACCGCTGTGGTAGTTGCTAAAGTACCCCGTAGGGTATCGGTGGTCCTGTAGCTTGGGTCTAGACCCTTCTCTAAAATGTGTCTCTTGCAAGTACACTATGGACGCACTGGCGGAGTGAAAGTCCCATAGGGCAGCCGCCCTACGTTCAGGCTTGTTCAAGCCTCTCGCATTTAGGGAGATGATCGTAAGATTGGCCGGTGTGAGTGTCATTCCTAGAAACCGTCAGTCAGTCGTCGGTGTGGGGGGGGGGTTGGCAAGGGGTCTGTGGAACGTCCGGGGTGGGGGATTGGGGGTTGGACTAGGGAGTCTGCCGCGTCAGCGGCGTTAGAGTAGAGGCGTCTGGGTAGTCCCGAAGACCTGTGCCTAGTGGAAGGCCTAGTGTCTTGGCCACCTGGTTGTGGCGCCTGTCCCTTAGGGGAATAGGAGGAAGGCCAAGGCCTCCGAGCAAGTCGTGGTCCCGCTGTTCGCGGTGTGTCGTGGGTGAGTCACCTTGTGATCTCTTGTCTGCCCTAACTGTCCTACTCAGTCGGTGTTCCCTTCATGGCTCTATTAGTTGCGGTATCATGAGTATGCGTGTCCTCGCCTGAGGTGTGTGGAGCAAGTACATTTCGGCATCAACAATCAACAGTAATTAAAACATAATAACAGCAAACATGGATTAGGTTATTCATTCGATTGTAAACGTCATGATGTGGTGGCACCCGTCCCACAGCGTAGGAGCCCAGCCCCCAGGCGACCCAGTGTTGCGCTCCCGATGTCCATGCCAGTAGGCCGGGGTAGACCTCCCTGTGTTACCCCCCTCCATCTTCCCTTTCTGTGTGGAACCTCCCTACCTCGGGTGCCCCCCCAGGGCCATCGTGAATGCGTTCCGGTTACAGTCCGGTGGCCCGAGCGGGCCGGGTCCCCGCCCCCCAGCCTGCTCCTGGGTAGGTCGTCACAGGCCTGCTAGGGGGGTGCGGTTACCCGGTCCGATCTGCGACCCCCGGCCCCAAGGCCCCGTGGCTTCCTCATAGACAGTGTTCCCACTAAAGGCTTCCCGCCCCCCCTTCCCTCCCTATCTCCCCGTTCCCTCCCGGCGGCCCGAGTGCGCCGGGTCCCCGTCCCCCCGCCTGCTCCTGGGTAGGTCATCACAGGCATGCTAGGCGGGATATGGTTACCCGGCCCGATCTGCGGCCCCTGTATCAACAGAAGCGGGATTCCCCCCCCGCTCCCATCAAGGTGTTCACCTAACCTAGACCTCCCCTCTGTATTGCATCAAGTATGGATAGGCACCCAGGCCATGAGGCCCATGTCATTTGGTACTTGCGGTTCTCGGACAGCGAGACAGAGTCCCCTGGAGCCCTAGCTCCCTCCGGACGGCCAGGCCCTGCTGCGTGGGGTGCCCTAGTTCAAGTCCTTGGCTTCTCGGCAGGGCCGGCGCCGGGTGAGCAGCATGCCAGGAGAGTCTTGATCCCGCCGTCTGTTTGGATTAGCGCCCTAAAGTCTCAGTTCCCTGCTGGGCATAAGGGCCTGTGCTGAGGATCCGGTGGTGATGTCTTCAGTTCTTTGTGGGGGGCGTAGGGTCTGTAGCAATGCGTCGGGACTGTGGTCATCTCTGGAGGAGCTGTGTGGAACCCCAGGGAGTGGGCGCCTCGTTGCTGAGCCCGAAGTCCACGGGACAGGTGCTGCTTGGGGAGTGCATTCATCTCGAGGCCTCGAGGGCCTGTTGCCTGCTGGCATGTGGTTCTCGGTATCTGGGACCCGGTGGCCTGTCTCCCGGGCCTCTGGGTAGGCGTGTACAGTAGTAAAGGGCCAGGCCAAGTTAGTGGTGCAGGTGTAATTTGTAGCTCTCTCGCAAGGGCCTCCATGTCGAGTATTTGATTTTGTTGGATTGTGGCTGCCTGGTGAAAGGGCGCAAGGCCCTGCGGTATGCCAGCGTGGTGGGTGATAGGTCCGGGTAAAGCTGTATCTCCGTGCCTTCCAGGAGCACTTTGCCCAGGTCTCTTGCCTTGCGGAGGATCTCTTCCTTTTGCTGAAAGTTGGCGATGCAGCATATTATATCCCGGGGGAGGCTCCCAGGCGGTCCCCTCGGTCGGAGCGCTCGGTGAGCTTTCACCATGTCAAGTGAGGCCTGTGGTGGGCGGCCCAACAGGTTATTGAATATGCCCGTGAGGGTGTGTTGGAGTGGGGACGCATCGTCCGCTTCTTCCGGCACTCTGCGGACCCTAATGTTCTGCCGCCTGCCCCGGTTGTCGAGGTCTTCTAGGTGGTAGGCCATTTGCCGGATTTGTTGTGTGCTGAGTTGCAGGGTTTCTGTGGTCGCAGACTGCGCCGACGACATGTGGTCGCAGTCCGCTTCGAGTTGAGAAACCCTCTGGCGTAGGCCGCAAAATTCTTCTTGTATGGCTTGCAGCTCCATCATGATGGATGTACAGAGCTCATTGTTTGCTGCTCTTAGGTCATTCTTAGTGGGCAGTGAGTAGCTGGGGTGTCCGCTGCGGGGTTCCCCGTGAAGGTCTCCCCTCCACGTGGGGATGGCAGGAAAGGCCCGTCGGAGGCCGCAGAGTCGCTGGATGCCTGCGTGTCCGGGTCCACCGGGGTAATCAGGTAATGCTGCAGGGAGTGGTGGCTGCTCCCCCTGGGAGTGTCGGCGGGCTTAGAGGCTTGTGTTGCCCTATGTGATTTGTCCATTGTCGGGGCAATAAAGTGCTGTCGGTGAGGAAAAAGTGGAGCCTGGAAGGGAGCTGAGGAATCACGCTGCCATCTTCCTCGGCTTCCAGGCCACGCCCCCCCTCCGAGAATTATTGCTGGAGTGTCGGTCTTGAATAAAACCTATTTGATCAGCATGAATCAAATCAGGGAGCAACTGAGTTAACCTTCGAGCTAGAATTGAAGCATAGATTTTACTATCTGTATCAATCAATGAAATTGGTCTATAATTCATAATATCTGTTGAAGATTTGTTTCAGAATGGGTTTTATATTAGCTCTTAATAATTATTTTGTTATGTTGCCGTAGAGGCAATTAACATCATTAAATGTTGCAGTTAATTTTGAGGAAATAGAAACTTAACTTAAAGAACAGATTTGAAAAGTCATCGGGGCCTGGTGTTTTCATAGTTTGAAGATTATTTATAGCAGTATTTACTTCTTCTTGTTTTATCTCTTGATTTAATTTCTGCTTTTGTTCCAGAGTAATTTTTAGGATTAATATTTTGTAGATATTTATCAATGGCTGATTCTGTGGATTTGTCGTCTAAATTATATAATTTCTCATAATATTTTTGAAAATAATACTATCTATAAATCGTATTATCTATTTGTTTAATCTATCTGTAAGTATTTTATCTACTTTGTTGTTTCAATAATAGTATTTAATTTTAAGTTTTTTTCAAATTATATTCAATCTTCTCCAAGATCTTTTGATTTTACATGCTTTTATATTCTTTAATAAGATTAGCATTCTCTTGTGAGTATTTCTCTCATTCGTGCGTGCCGTGACTAGCCGCCAAAGAAATGCTCCGTTCGAGAGCTACACAGAGTCTAATGCTGAACCTTGAACGCCTAATACCCGGCCTCACTATCTATGATTGCAACTGCGATGCAAACAATACTTTTCCCCATAAGTGGTTTCCTGCGGATGAACTAACCAAGTTCCAACGTGAAACCTTCCAACGTGAAAAATAATTTTCCAAGAGATATCATAGTTGCATTTCATTCGTATGAATTCAGGAACCTCATTTTATCAACTCTGAAAAAGAAGAAATCCTCAGAAGAGGATTTTTACCTTTTAAATGCTATTTTCACTAACTACTTACGGGTATTTCTCTATTTTTCTTACTTTTTCTTCCTAATGTCATTTAGGCCTTCAGTCTAGTTTCCTGCGGATGAACTAACCAAGTTCCGCCACAGGACTCCGACACAGAAGCGCCAAACTGCTTTTGATATAATCCTTTTGACTGAGAAAAAATCCAACGAGAACCTATAAATTCTCTTACTACTATTCTGTGCTAAAGAGAGGAGGAAAAGAGGAGGAATGAAAAAGGGATAAAACCCCTCTATAAGGAAGACAGCCAAACACAGAAGGTATACAAATCAAAAACTGCAAGTGCTGTGTCTTTTTATTAAGTATTTTTTTCTTTCTTGCCTGCTGACGTGTTAGCTCCATTTTTTCTCCTCATTACACTAATAGAAAAAGGACAGTTGATATTGGTTGGAAAGAACTGGAAGCAGATAGGGAAAAAAGGGGGGAGAAGTAAAGACAAAACTAAACGAGAATATAAGAGTATAGGAAGGACTACTTATTTTTCATCCCTATATTTTACTCAATTAAACAGCGACTCTCAGATCGAAAGCGAAAGCAATCAATAAGGAAGGGGAAGATAAGGGAGAGAGATAAAGAAGAAAGAGGGAAAATAGAAAAAAATCTAACTGCAAATGAGGATTTAATGAGTTGGCTAATGTTTTCCCGTGCTAAATCATAAAGGAAATAGGAATTCCGCAATCTTATTTACTAAATGAGCGATATATGCTAATTATCACTAATAAATCGAAGCCACAGCATAATTATTAATCCGTGTCTTTCTAATTAGGAGTGCTAAGTGCCTCTTGGTAAACTTTTTTCTGAGTAAGAAACAGATGAACATTATCTAAAGCTTTAAGGAGAGAGCCAAACAAAGAGCGCTAAAGCATAGATAAGATTGATACAGCAAGATATATATCTAAATAAATCACAAAGATAAAAAAGAAGAAATAATTAAGAAGAATTAAGGAAACTGCTGAAAAATAGTGATAGAGAAGACCTAGGAGGAGTAATGGAGAAACAACTAAGAAAATAAGGAAGAATAATTATCACATTTAAGTGAATCATCCAACTTGGTGGTTGTCTTCAACTTGCTCTTTTCTTTTTGTTCCTTTCTGTTTTCCTTTTTTTTTGCGCTCAAATTTTGCATTAGAGAGAAAAGATAATGGCTACTAAAGGCTCTCAAGACCCTAAAACTAATAGTAAAATTGATAGAAACATTACTAAACAAGAAAAGAGACTTTCAACCTTTTTCTCCCCTCAAGCAAACCAGGAAGTAAATTAAGACCTCTTTTTGGACTCCTCCTTTCCAATAGTACCTTTCCCTTCAGACCCAAAAAATATTACTCCAGAAATAATGAAAAATCTATTGGATAACACACTTGAAGAAATAAAAAAAGAAATCCAAGATAATTCTATAGATCTCAAAGAAGATATCTCTAAAGTTCTAACTCGAATCCAAATCATAGAATAGA
This sequence comes from Pelobates fuscus, assembly GCF_036172605.1. Lineage (NCBI taxonomy): Eukaryota > Metazoa > Chordata > Amphibia > Anura > Pelobatidae > Pelobates > Pelobates fuscus. Next base: position 36,723,309 of record NC_086318.1, on the reverse strand, counting down.
AAGAAGAACATATGGAATTTCAGATCCTAACACTTAAAGATACACATAACAACATGGAGGCAAAAATTGTATCTCTGGAGGAGAAAATAACCAACTTGGAAGATCGTGCTCGCAGAACAAACTTAAGATTTAGAAACATCCCTGAAAATATAACCGATGATAAATGAAGAGATTTCCTGACAGAATTTTATGGCTCTGAATATTTCATCAGATCCTCACGACATCAAAATGGAATGTTGTCATAGAATTTTTAAACCTTCCAACTAATTTTCCAAGAGATATCATAGTTGCATTTCATTCGTATGAATTCAGGAACCTCATTTTATCAACTCTGAAAAAGAAGAAATCCTCAGAAGAAACATTTAAGAAAATATATACCCTTCCAGATTTCTTATACAATACAAGAAATAAAAGAAGAGAATTTTCTGCAATTTTTCAGATCTTGACAAAACACAGCTTAAAATTTAGATGGCATTATCCTTCTTCACTCCAGATCCTGCACTATAATGAATAGCAAACCTTTAAGTCTTATGACATTGCAAGAGAACGGTTGAATTCAAATAATTTTTTTCAAATAACTTTGAACTACAAATGAATACTCACAAGAAGTAATTAATAGAACCTTGTAGAGTTTTCCCCATTCTACCTTGACGAGAAAGTTTTAATGTTTGTTTGTTTTTGCTCTTTCTCATTTAACATTGTATGTCACTGAACATAGAATAATTATTAACACAGGTTCACTCTATAAATGTATTAAATTAATAGCGATATTAAGATTCAATCTAATAAGTTAACACAAATAATATATAGTAAAACAAGATATTTATTTTTCACTATATTAATAAACACTAGTCTATTTGATGTAATTCACTAATTCAAGGAAATAAACACTAATAGAAGAGAGTCCCGAGTTTAGAAAAGAATTACAGGATTATTTAATGATTACACACTTAATTCACTATATTAATATTACACAATCACATATGGGTTAATTTAAAGAATAACGAATGGAAACACATTAAAAGAAATCGAAAATAAATGAGAATAAGAGAGGGAAAGAGTGAAGAGATGAAGAGAGGGATAGATGAGAAAGGGAAGACAAGATCATATGAAGATGGATTCAAATAATCTCTTTGATACATTTTGGTACAAATTAATGGTAATTTTAGTAAGTTGGAGAGAATTAGAAGTCAAGATCCTGATAAGATTGAGGGAGCTTATCAACAGATTTATTCTACTTAATAACTATATTTAATGGAGGTTTTCTTGTATTGATTTATTAGTGTAATGAAGCCTCAATTAAGGGAGAGTGATGGTGGAGAAATACGAGAGAGAAGAGGAGGGAAATTAAAGAAATCACAGGAAATATAAGAACAAAATCTTTAATCATAATAAAGGCTTGCGAACGATTTTTGAACAATAAGAATAAATATCAGCATGTTTCCCTCCCTGTGGGTATCATATCTGATACTTTGATGCTGGAGACTTTTTGTACTCCAACTTATAATCATTGCAGTTCTGCCAATGTTTTTTTTGTAAGATGTTTTTTAACATACACAAATTTATGTTGTTTTTGTGTAAATGTTGTTTTAATATGATGTTGTTTAGTATACCAAGGTTATTTCTGATAAGAAACAAATGTGAATATAGTAATATAAAGGAAAAGGGCCCAATGAGAAACCCAGAATTAAAATGGTTAAATTCATTTCTATCAATGCCCAAAGGCTTAACTCCCCAAATAAGAGAGGATTTTGGTATAATACCCTTCTGAGAGAAGGGGTTCAGATATGTTTCATCCAGGAAACTCATTGGAGAATGGAGGATAAACAACAATGGTATTTAAAAAAAAAAAATCCTCTTATAGCTACAGCTTCAATTAAGCACAAAAATAAAAGAGGTGTCACCATGATGTGTTTAAACTCAATTAAGTATTAGTGAATATTGTAAAGCGCTACGGAATCTGTTGGCGCTATATAAATTGCAATAATAATAATAATAAAATATTCCGAAAGTGACTCCGAGGGCAGATATATTATATGGATAGGCATGGTTAATAAAACTTGTTATACTTTAGTAATTATATATCTACCAAATAAAGCCCCAGTAAATTTTCTGTCTAAAATTATGACTAGAATTGAAAATTCCAATTTTAGATAAAAATCTGAACCCTGGTCAGCGGATAGATAAAAATTTGGCCAAGCAAGCTTCTTCACTATGTAGACTCTGTAAAAGAAATGGAATCTTTGCTGTTTGGAGAGTATTCCATCCTAAGGAACGTAATTATACTCATGAATCCAAAGTACATAAAACCTCTGCTAGAACTGATATGTTCTGGGAACGCTGAATTAATAAGAAGAGTAAAATCTGTCAATATTAGAGTTAATACCTGGTCTGACCATGAAATTCTTATTTCAGAACTGAAAGAAATGGGGAAGAAACACCCCCCTCCATGGAGATTGAATGAGTCTTTATTAGCTTCGAAGAAAAACAAAGAATATATAAAACATATTTCTGTGCTATTCTTTGCTGAAAACCTTCCAGAACATACGTCTAATATTAATCTGTGGTGTACATACAAAGCCATAATACGAGACCACTTAATACAACTAGCTAGTCAAGAAAGAAAATAACAAGGGATTAGGTTGACGGATCTACATTTAAAAATATACAATCTGTCCAAACATTTTATGGAAGTCCACAATGGTGATCCCAAAACACTTAAATTCTGTGGGATCCAACTAGTACACATACTCTGGAGAGGAGTTGATCTTAGTAAAAGATTAACCAGACAAGAAATGTTTTGGATCCTCAGTTTAAAAACCATAGTCCCATTGGGACTTAATGCAGAATTAGAACTGATTAATATTCTTTGATCCTTATTTTTGAACTTTTAATTCTATCCCACATAGTTCCATATTTTTATGTCTATACACCTAGTCTCTGTGACTGGGTGTACATAAGTTATAGATTTTAGTTTGTTATTAAGTGAAGACGATTTTAAGTCAAGATTTAGTTTTTTTTACCTTTTAAATGCTATTTTCACTAACTACTTATGAGTATTTCTCTTTTTTTCTTACTTTTTCTTCCAAATGTCTTTAAGCCTTCAGTCTAATTTATTTAACCCCTTAAGGACACATGACGTGTGTGACATGTCATGATTCCATTTTATTCCAGAAGTTTGGTCCTTAAGGGGGTTAAAATATTTTTTTCAATATGATAATGTTTTTACTTGCACTTTTTCGTTTTGTGGGTATTGATATGTGGTTACTTATGTAATGAACTGTCCATTTAAAGTGTTAAGAACGCTCTTTAAAGAAAGAACTCATAATTCCTTTAGAACTCTTGATTTATATACCTCTGATGTTCAAATACATGTCCTAACGTGTAATCATGTTTATATTTCTTTCTTTATAACTATTATGCAAGATTGTATCCTAATTTACTCTATGTTAATTTTACAATTGCAACCTAATTTAATTACAAGCTACTGTATTATCTTGGAGGATGTTGATCCTTTCAAAGAAATCAGCATATCTTCTGTCTCTCCTTAATTCAATTAAACAAACCACAAATGTTACTACCTCAGGAGCACAAAACTGTTGAGAACAATTTTGACTGTCCCCTTATTTTTAACTACAGTTTGCAATCCACACTTTTAAGAAGAATAATACATAAAAATGGGCATGTCTTAATCCAGGACCCAACATTGTGTCCAATTCTACCTCCTAAACATAGGATAATTTTCAGAGGAGCACCAACTACAAAACAAAAAATAGTGTACACTTTCCAAGCCCCTGAATTAAAAACAATTTTTTTTTAAAAGGGAATAAGTGTGGTCAATGTAATACATGTAAAACCAAAGGGCCACCATTTGGAAACATTACTAGTTTTCGATCGTATAAAACTAATAAGACCTATAATATTGAAGACTGCATCACCTGTCACTCCAAGCAGGTCATATATCTATTAGAATGTTAGTGCGGTCCTCAATATGTGGGTCAAACAAAACGTATGTTGAAAATTAGACTAAGAGAACATAGCTACAACATAAAAATAAAGTTTGAGAATCACACTCTGTCCAAACATTTTATAGAAGTCCACAATGGTGATCCCAAAACACTTACATTCTGTGGGATCCAACTAGTACACATACCCTGGAGAGGAGTTGATCTTAGTAAAAATTAAACAGACAAGAAATGTTTTGGATCCACAGTTTAAAAATCCTAGTTCCCTTTGGACTTGATGTAGAAGTAGAACTGATTAATGTTCTTTCAACCTTATTTTGGAACTTTTAATTCTACCCCACCTAGTTCCCATATTCTTATGTCCATACACCTAGTCTCTGTTCCTGGGTGTACATCATTTATAGATTTTAGTTTGTTATTAAGTAAAGAGTTTAAGTCAATATTTTGTTTGTTTTTTACCTTTTAAATGCTATTTTCACTAACTACTTACGGGTATTTCTCTTTTTTTCTTACTAATGTCATTTAGGCCTTCAGTCTAATTTATTTAAAATAATGTTTTCAATATGATAATATTTTTACTTGCACTTTTTCGTTTTGTGGGTATTGATATGTGGTTACTTATGTAATGAACTGTCCATCTAATGTGTTAAGAACGCTCTTTAAAGAAAGAACTGATCCTATTCCTTTAGAACTCTTAGGGATTCCACTCTGGTTGGAACAGTGGAGACACTTACCTGCCCATTAGTAATAACTGATAGAACTCAGTGCTAGTAATGCAGCAGTGGAAGCTGCAGTGCCTAGGCAGTAACCTACCATGCGTCTATCACACAAGCAGTATGTAGTTGCCCACTCAGCTTAATAGTAATCCTGGACCAGTTAGCGTGCAATCCCAGAGGTCACAGACTTATAATTAAATATTAAAGTTTTGTCGGAAACTTTCTCATTCAGAGATTGTGAATGGAATGTTAATGGGAGGTCTGTGCTATTACAAGGTCAGGGTGTGATTGAAAAGAATTGTGTTTTACTTACATTTTTCTTCCTAATGTCATTTAGGCCTTCAGTCTAATTTATTTAAAATAATGTTTTCAATATGATAATATTTTTACTTGCACTTTTTCGTTTTGTGGGTATTGATATGTGGTTACTTATGTAATGAACTGTCCATCTAATGTGTTAAGAACGCTCTTTAAAGAAAGAACTGATCCTATTCCTTTAGAACTCTTAGGGATTCCACTCTGGTTGGAACAGTGGAGACACTTACCTGCCCATTAGTAATAACTGATAGAACTCAGTGCTAGTAATGCAGCAGTGGAAGCTGCAGTGCCTAGGCAGTAACCTACCATGCTTCTATCACACAAGCAGTATGTAGTTGCCCACTCAGCTTAATAGTAATCCTGGACCAGTTAGCGTGCAATCCCAGAGGTCACAGACTTATAATTAAATATTAAAGTTTTGTCGGAAACTTTCTCATTCAGAGATTGTGAATGGAATGTTAATGGGAGGTCTGTGCTATTACAAGGTCAGGGTGTGATTGAAAAGAATTGTGTTTTACTTACATTTGCAACAGACAGTTGCAGTAATGTTGAGAGACACAGGAACGCAATCAACAGCATTTTCCTAAAATATAAAATAGGTTTTATTTAATCAATGTTAGTTTTTCTACAATCAAAAACCAGAAAAATCCTTGTTGAAAGGTAGTTTCCATTACTTATGTTCCTTCTCCTTAACGCCAGGAAATGGTACAATGAGAGAGTTTGATACTACATTGCATTGCTGTAAGCTATTTATAAAATCTGATCTCAAAAAAATATATTTTTCAACATTGGCCTAATTGCACTTACAGGTTACAGCTGGTATTCAAACCTATTAACTATAATCTGTATTACATTTGATTAAAAAAAACCTCTACTTTTGTGTTTAAAAAAAAAATATCAAGCTGTTCATACTGAGCTTGCTAAAAACGAACAAATGAGAACATGACTCACACATTCATATCAATTGTAGCCAAATAGTTGTATGCTGTTTCTGACATATTTGTTAATTTAAGAAACTGTGGATTTTAAAACAAGACTAATTAATATGCAACATATAGTATCTTTTAGTGCCTTCTATGCAACCTATTTTATACGATATGCAATTTAAATTAAAACAATAAATCCCAGTGCGTCTAAAAAACAAACCAGTGTTTTAGTCACCCAAAAACACTTACATGTACAAAATTGGATAAAAGAAGAGGAGGTTTTGCGCACACGCTGGATGAGTAATAATATGATCTGTAACATTAACAGCTATCATAGGACAATATGTTAAAACCAATATGTAATATAGAAAGTAACTTGGAGCACTCACACTTTAGAGAGCTATCTATATAAGTCGTCTCTCTACTGTACAGGATATTTCCAGAAAAGTGCTGTGTGTAGACTGGTCCCACCAGAAACGGATATCATATTTCGTCTGGATGCAATCAGGAACCAAAATAAGTTTAAAAGTAAAATACTTTATTTAAAATTAAAATGCCTGTTCAATTTTTATTTTAAATGAAGTATTTTACTAGTCGACTTATATGGCTCTCTAAAGTGTGAGTGCTCCAAGTTATTTTCTATATTACATATTGGTTTTAACATATTGTCCTATGATATATGTTTATGTTACAGATCATATTATTACTCATCCAGCGTGTGCTCAAAACCTCCTCTTCTTTTATCCTATTATCTGTTATACCATAGTGTAATATAAACCACGTTCTTGTTAAATGTTTCAGGACATTTCCTATTAAGAATGAGCAATATGTTACCAGAACATGCATTGTTCTTACGCAAGTACAATGATTAATCATTGCTTTTCTTTTGCTGACTATCCAGGAGTTAAGTAGGTTAAATATGTGACAATCCAGTGCATTTTATTTCAGGCTCAATGAGAATATAGGGTGAAACCCAAGCATCACTCATTTGGTATATTTCTCAATAAGGGAAATGTGATTTAAACAGATGATGGGAGATCCACATGTGCTTGAACATGTGCTTTACTGGTACTGCAGTTTAAAGAAAATAAATATCAACATAGTTGATGAGGGTTGTTAATAGAATACCTGCAATTATTAAAATCCCTACACTTTGGAGAGTCTCTGATGCAAGGCATAACTGTTAAAATTTGGCCTGTGGGCATGGGCATCCACAGGGGAGGTTGAGGGGGGGGGCACTTTCCCCCCCCCCCTGGATTTTTCAGCTTGTTCTGCTATTTTTCATGTGAGATTGAAATTATACTGCAATACCGGCGCCGGCCAGTAGGTGGCACTGTGTATGTAGAGAAACAGGGATAGGAAGCTATATCTTATCCCTGCTTCTCTCTCCTGACTGAATCCACAGAGGAGCAACACAGAGTGCAGCTAGCAGAGACAGCCTACAGATCAGGTAAGTGAGGCATGGGGGGGGGGGGGCAGACTGCAGATCAGGGAAGTGAGGGATGGGGGAATCAGCCTACAGGAAGGGTCAGCAAGGAGCACAAAAAAAGTAAAGTAGGAGAAGGATCACAAAGGAACAGAAATGAGCAGGAAGGGTCTGCAACGAGAAGGAAGGGTCAGCATGGAGCAGAAAGGGTCAGCAAGGAGCAGAAAGGGATCAGAAAGAGAAAAGAGCAGAAGGGCGCAAAATAAGCAGAAAGGAGCAGAAAGGTAAAGGAGAAGAAGGTGCCAAGGAGAAGAGAAGACAGTGTCAGAAGAAAAAGAAGACTGTGTCAAATGAAGGAGAAGAAAAGGAGATTGGAGCAGGAAGGACAAGTGAAGTAAACCCTCCACTTTATTCTGGACACCACATCATAAGGCTTTGGTACCTGGGCCTGGCAGGGAAACTTTGGACCTTCTCATCTCCCCATGTTAAAAAAAAAATATCAGTGTTAATGTGTTCACTGTTTTTTACTGATTGTCAGGAAACACAGTGTGCCGCTGGGTAGGGGTATCGCTGATTGGCTAGAGTGCTCAGTTGGCACTCTAAGCCAACCAGTAGCTCCCCATTCTTAAAAAAGTAAAACATTTTTATGAACCGGGAACTAGCAATTGGCTTCGAGCGTCAGCTGACCACTCTAGTCAATCTGCAGCACCCATGCCTGATGTCAATCTGCACTTCCTGACACTCCGTTTCAGAAGCCGAATAACACTGACCGACCTGGAGATCTAGAACTGGAGGAAGCCTTTGGGGTTAAACCATTTGGTTTCACCCTTAAAGGAAAGAGAGCACCCAGGGGCATCCTGGCATCATAGCATTTTCATTTATATGAAGTTGTTATGGTGACCAGAATGTTCATTTAATTTGCTTAAAGAAACACTATAGTGTCAGAAATACAAATGTATTCCTGACACCATAGTTGTGAAAACGCTATTCACCCTGGCTTTATGTGATAATGACTATGCCCCTTCCCTTTCATGACACTGTCAAAAATGGGCCAAGCATGGATGTCATTACAATTATTATTATTATTAGGTATATACTACTCAAATTGTACTAGGTAATCAGTTAAGCGATCAAATGCAACTCACAATTTATATGGGTGTGCTAGAATGAATATAGTAAGCTTATACACACATAAAAGGCCTGCATAATGGACACCATTATATTCTCAGTGAAACACTTTATTTTTGGCCTACTGTATAGAGAATGTGCCTGGGTTGAGCAAGCAAAACAAAAACTTAAAAATCTTTAAAATAAAATGAAACATAAAACAAAAATGCAGCAGCATTGGTATGTGCCTATTTAAAAAAAACTGATGGTGCTTGTGGTGGATGGGTTCATAGCTCTTTCATACTACTATGGATTATTTTACCCTGGGGCAATGTTTATATCCCAAGCCTGTATCTGGTGATCAGTAAGTCCATGCGTTCCAGTGCGTGCCAGAAGTGTGCCTTTTTCTTTTCTCACAGTTATTGTGTGTATTTACAGACATCTACTCTTCCTTTCTAGACTTTTTTTCACTTTATTACTAATAGTCACTGGGGGATGGAAGGGGGTTCAAGAGGCATTGCTGCTTTGGGGATTGGCAACAGGACAATAAATGGAGGGAGTGTGTTGGACAGGTCTGATTATTGGCTGAGGTTAAATATGTCAAGATAACTTTAAAAACTGAAATTGAATGTTAAGGGGCTGCATTTCTCTAACAAGAGAAACATTAAGTGGTTGAAATAAATTAGGTTCAGGCATTCAGGATTGCTGGAGGAAAGCAGGTTTATTGCAACAAAAAGTGCAACATTTTGCTTGATAAAGGCATCTGTGTAGGCCAAAACATTGCACTTTTTGTTCCCAAATCAGGGTACCAAATTAGGGTATCTATTTACTAGACAGCTCCACAATTTGGTATCTTGAGTAGGGGAAATCCACACCAGGGTACCAATGAAGAACCAATCTACAAAAGAGGAAGAATAAGAAAAGTAATATTCTTAAATTTGCTTTTTGAGTTGCTTAGTAGATAAGTTTGTTAATTAGTAACCCTAATAATGGCAATAGCATGTAATCATAGAATACCAAATAAGGGAATTAGGGAGCTATCTACTAAAGAGCAAATATAAAAAAAAGCCTTTTAGAAAAAAGTGCACTTTCGGTTGCTTAGTAGTTAAGTCACTAATTTGATTCCCTCAATTATGGCAATCTCAAGTAAGGATACCAAATTAGGGGAGCTCTCTGCTAAACAGCTGAAATATTAAATTTAAGAGAAAAAAAGCCTTTTTATTACATTTGCTGTTTAAGTTGCATAATAGATGAGTTTCTAATTTAAAATCCTTATAAAAACCAACGAATCCAATAATGGTCAGTAACCTTTGATTTTCTATTTAATAACAAATGCACATGTTCATAGACACACATGTTTAAATACTCACAGGGTTATTCACTCGAAGGGACAGTAGAGGCATTTATTTAAGTAACGTGGTCAGGGTGTCATCACCTCCCCTTGTTTTAACCCAAGTGAAAACATTGCCATTCTTCATAACTGCAATATTTACAGTAATGTGTAAAAGTAAATACTATTTTTTTTCTCCGTGCAGGTGGGGTCTGGGCAGGGACACCATCAGAAATTTTAGGGCCCCTAACACAGCTCACGGTCTGGGCCCCCGGGCTGCCTGCCTCCAAGCCCTGCCTCCAAATCCCGCCCACAGGAATACACACAAAAGTACACAGACACACACACAGAAAGATACACACATACTAACAGACACACACACAGAAAGATACACACATACAGGCATACTGACACACACATACTGAAACAGACACACACACTTATACGGACACATACAGAAACACACACATGCATAAGGAGATACAGAGACACACACACTGACATACATACATACTCACATACTGACACACACACACACGCATACATACAGACATACATACATGCAAACTGACATACAGACATACAAACAGACATACATACACATAAATACATACTGGCATACATACAGGCATACATATATAATGGCATACATACACATACATACTGATATACATACATACAGACATACATACATACTGACATATACATACATACAAACATACATACAGACATACATACATACTGACATACAGACATAAACACACACACACATACATACTGATAGATATATACATACATACAGGCATACATAGTGACATACATACTGACATACACACAGACATACATACTGACATATGTACATACACACATACATAGATAGATAGAAAGATACACACACACATACATACTGATAGATACATACACACATACATACATACATAATGACATACACACACAGACATGCATACATACATAGATATATACACACATACATACTGACAGACATACATGCACAAACAGACATACATACATGCAGACACATACATATATACACACACACCTCATTTTTCAGCCACTCTCCTCTTCCTTACCTTTTCGTTGCAGGAGGGTGGCTGGGGATGATGGGAGCGGATGCCTTTCCTCTCCTTGGCTGTCTCTCCCCCAGCGCGGAGTAAGCTTGTGGTGCAGCTGCAATTTTTTTTTTAAAGGGGCCCGGTCGCGCTATTACACGGCTGCAGCGCTGACCGGGCCCCTGAAGATATAGGGCTCATCGGGTGGCCCTAAATGCTTGGGCCACCTGATGGGCCCTGGACCCATGACAGCGGTCATGGTTGTCACCCTCTGATGGCGGCCCTGGGTCTGGGACTAAAATGGCGACGAGGTGTTAGATATAAATCTGTATTCCTAACACTGTACAGTTTGTATTAACAATGAATTGTAACAAATTGACTTCTGAATGGCAGACTTTGCACAAAATTACCCAATTTAGAGATAGTCTTAACTTAGCTATTTTAGGTACAATTTATTCATTCTAATTTTGATTCATTGCAACTCAGAGTTTAGTAAATAACCTTGACGTTGGAAAACAATGCACGTGCTAGAGCAGGCTTCCCCAAACTCCGGTCCTCCAGATGTTGCTGAACTACAATGCCCATGATTCTCAGCCTATCTATTTCATTCATAGAATCATGGGAATTGAAGTTCAGCAACATCTGGAGGGCCGGAGTTTGGGGAAGCCTGTGCTAGAGTATACTCCACCACTCTTTTACCCTTTAGTGTCTAAAGTGTTTTTTTTCTTTTTCTAAAAACACTTTAGACCCAACTGGGTAATCCATAAATCCTGGAGTGTTAGGGGGTACTTGAGGACTGGGTTGGGAACCACTGGGCTAGATGATTTTTATTAAACTTATGTTGTCATTATTGCAGAAGAAGTTAAGCTTCCTCTGCTGCAGCAATGATTCTTTAACAAAACAAACAAGGAAACAAACAAACAAACAAACAAACAAACAAACAAACAAACATGATGTAGGAGGCTCTATGGATCAGCCACAACATTAAAACCACTGACAAGTCAAGTGGATAACATTGATTATATTATTAAATAGCACCTGTCAAGGGGTGGAATATATTAGACAGCAAGTAAACAGTCTGACTTAAAAGTAGGCAGACAATGTAATAGTGCAGCAGGAAATGCTAGCAGAATGCTTGGTTGTATAAGGAGAGGTATTAGCAGTAGAAAGAGGGAAGTGCTCATGCCATTGTACAGAACACTGGTGAGACCTCACTTGGAGAATTGTACGCAGTACTGGAGACTGTATCTCCAGAAGGATATTGATACTTTAGAGAGAGTTCAGAGAAGGGCTACTAAACCGGTTCATGGATTGCAGGATAAAACTTACCAGAAAAGGTTAAAGGATCTTAACATGTATAGCTTAGAGGAAAGATGAGACAGGGGGATATGATAGAAACATTTAAATACATAAAGGGCATCAACACAGTAAAGGAGGAGACTATATTTAAAAGAAGAAAAACTACCACAACAAGAGGACATAATCTTAAATTAGAGGGGCAAAGGCTGAAAAATAATATCAGGAAGTATTACTTTACTGAGAGGGTAGTGGATGCATGGAAATGCCTTCAAGCTGAAGTGGTAGAGGTTAACACAGTAAAGGAGTTTAAGCATGCGTGGGATAGGCATACGGCTATCCTAACTATAGGATAAGGCCAGAGACTAATGAAAGTATTTAGAAAATTGGGCAGACTAGATGGGCCGAATGGTTCTTATCTGCCGTCACATTCTATGTTTCTATGTCTGTTCTTGACTTGCATGGTTTGGAAACTGGAAACTGGAAAAAAGGGTAAGCGAAAAGATCTGAGTAACTGTAACAAGGACCAAATAGTGATGTCTAGATGACAGGGTCAGAGCATCTCCAAAACGGCAAGTCTTGTGGGGTGTTTCTGGTGTGCAGTGGTTAGTACCTAGAAAAAGTGGTGCAAGTAAGGACAACCAGTAAACCGGCATGAGGGTCATGGGCGTTCACGGCTCATTGATGCATGTGGGGAGCACAGGCTAGCCTGTCTGGTCCGATCACAAAGAAAAGCTGTTATAGCTCAAATTGCTGATAAACATAATGCTCACCATGATAGAAAGGTGTCAGAACAAACAGTGCATTACAGTTTGCTATGTATGGGGCTGAGCTGCCACAGACTGGTAAGGATGACCCCTGGCCATCACTGAAAGCACCTTTAAAGGGGATATGGAGCTTGGAGCAATTGAATATGTTTGCCTGATCTAATGAATCATGTTTGCTTGTAGGATGGCCAGATACGTGTACATCATTTATCTTGGAAGAGATGGCAGCAGAATGCACTACGGGAGAAGGGCAATGTTCTGCTTGGAATTGTTGGAGGAACAAGCAATGAGTTGAAGATTTTACCTTGGCCTCCAATGTCTGCCTCCGATCCATGGAGGCTTAAAGAATCTGCTGCTATTGTCTTGGTACCAGATACCACAGGAGACATTTAGAAGTCTTGTGGAGTCCGTGCCTCAATGCATTTGAGCTGTTTTGGCAGCATATTGGGGGAACCACATGATATTAGACAAGTGGTTTTGATGTTGTGTCTGATTAGTGTAGGACAGAGTCATGCAAACCTAATGCTTCTTTCCTTGAGATACCATGGAATGAAAATACTTCTCTGCATGATACAGAAATTCCTGTTAACCACTCAGGGTCATTTATTAAAGTGAAAATCAAACTGAATTCAAAGTAAATTTAATATTTAGGCCAGATTTGCCAAACTGAAAGAATGTTTCCAGTTTTACTATTTTGAATGTAAATTTGAAATTCAGTTTGAATTTACTTTGAATTCTCCCTTTAGTGATTAATCCTGACTGAGTTACTGTCCATGTCATTGCAATAAACAACCAGGAAGTATGTGGATCTTTCTGTTTTACTCCTATCTTAATGCAATTGTGAGGGATGTCTCATCGTCTGATTATAAATGACCCGTTTCTTAACCACAGACTGTTCCACCTAGTGACTTATAAAGAATGGGTACACAAAACTCCATGGCCTGAATTTATTTGTTTATATTTTTTACCCTGCTACCATCAGCAACAATTTCCAGGTTTTTATTTATATACTTTATTGATATTATATTATTTAAATGATAAACCAGGACTTTTTAAAGAGTTTTATGTTTTTATTTTTTACTCCCAAATTGGGAATAAGAATAATTTTAATTTGAGAATGGTTCTAAAAATAGTTTTCTTTATATTTCAAAACAGACTTCAAAAATGTAGAATTTTAATGTGTTTTAAAATGAGACGAGAACAGAACTGTCTGCTGATAAATTTGAAAAATGCTCTGCTGTTGCAAGTGCTGTACGCAGATAAGGAGAACAAGCATTCTTTATCTTTCATGTTCATTGGCGATCAACAAAAAAACATTACTGTAGAAACCACAGCCAGGTTATTATCTGCACATTGCTGGATTTTGTCATTTCTGTGGTTAAATTTTACTCAATAAAGGAGCATTTTGGAAGTTTGTATCAGTGTTTAGTGAATAAACTCCAAGATGATTTAAATATACTTTTACATTTAATAGATTATGGTTTATGACATCAGTGATGTAAAACTACTGAATATTATTATTATTATTATTATTATTATTATTCCTGCTATTTATAAAATGCCAAGATATTCCACAGTGTGGTGCAATCAGGGAAGATAGACAGTACAGTATGGGCAAAGCAAACTTAAAGTAATATATAGCCCTAAGATCTTAGATCTACCATTTATGGATGTCACAAAATTATTGTTCAGCGCTACGGAATTTGTTGGTGCTTTATAAATAATAATAATAATTAGCATATTAATAATAAAATTCATGGTTACATAAAAATAGCACAGGGAGCTCACCAAAGCAATATTGGATTGTTAACTGGTAAATCTATTGGCAGTCATGCTCTCTTAGGATCTAAGAAGTAACGCATTTATTAGGTCTTAAACTACTTTTTATATGATAACCAATGTGTGAGCGCTAAAATCCCATGCAGAAAATATGGCAGCGTTCACAAATACAATGCACAAGAGATTGTGAAAAGCAAAACAATAGTTACCAAAAAGAACGCGCTAAAATAATCTGTAAATATAAAGAAACAAATAATGGTGCAGACCATCTGGTAATAATAGTATGGGGAAAAGGTGTTATATTACATGTGAGTTTATTACATATAACACCTTTTCCCCATACTATTATTACCAGATGGTCTGCACCATTATTTGTTTCTTTATATTTACAGATTATTTTAGCGCGTTCTTTTTGGTAACTACTTTTTATATGAGTTTTTAAACATTAGTTTTTAGCCTGGAGATAAATGGATCTCTCTGACAGGGCCATGTTTTACACCACTCCACTTCTACAGAAGGAAATAGCAGACCTCATAACCATTATTCCACATCCTTCTTTTTGCAGGCTGTTAGAGTAAAAGAGGGCTTTGAGCACACTACAAGGGTTGTTTGCAAATGGCAATTGCATAAAATGCACATATTAACCCCTTCAATACCAAGTGGTACATCAAACTCCAAGTATTTATGGTGCCCGGGAAAGTAAAAAAAAATGGGTAAAGGAAGTGGTTGTAATATCCCACATGGTAGTTTATGGGGAACCTTAGAAACTGCACAAACAGTATAAGCCTCCACATACTCTCTGATTCCTTTTCTAAGAGAAGGCCACCAAAATGATCTGGAGACAGCGGACACAGTTTTATTAATACCCCAATGTTCAGCTGTCACATTATAGTGGAAAACTCTTAGCACCTCCTCTCTTTCTAACAACGAAATAAACAATCTATCTTGAGGTTTATCACTAGGTGCCTCACCAGGTGAGCCGCCATGATAGCACAAAGAAGAGGAGAAGACAAGGAAAGAACAGTAGAGGCTATGATACACTGGAATGATAGGGGAGGTCTCTTGTTCTTGTTCTGACTCTATGTAAAATTGCCTAGATAGGGCATCAGCCTTAATGTTCTTAGGGCCTGATCAGTACATGATGATAAAGTTTAAGTGTGAAAAGTACACAACCATCTAGCTTGTCTAGAATACAGCCTTTTATCTGGTAGCGTGGGTCTTGGGCATTCTGCCCGTAGCCTCGCCCTCACTTCTTTGTCCATTGGCTTTCTCAGCCAGAAGTGGATGAACTGAGCCAGGTGTTCCGGTAATCCCCATTCTGTCGATCTTGGATGTCGGATCGTGCGGAGGTCGAACATGGCCATCCCTTGGGGGTCTATGAAGGTGCCCTCTTCATGTTTATCCTGTGAGTGGTGAGGGAACTCCTGCTCAAGGTATGTGTCTTGATCATACTCCCAGTCGTCCCCCTGGACGTCTAGCCATTCCTCGTCTTCCGAGTGTGAAGCCCCCGCCTTCCACTCGTCCATGATGTCAAGCGATGGTGGGGGATCGCGATCATCGTCCTCCGAGGACAGAGAGTATGGAGGGGAAGCTTCTCTTCTCACTGCCTGGCGGCTCCTCTTCAACGGTGCTTTGCCTCTTAGTCTCTGGGTGTCCGACCCGGTGCTCTTCCGTTGCCGTTTTATGGCGTGGAAGTCTCCGGGGAGGGCATCATCCGTTAGTTCCGTGGACTGTTCTGTAACCGTATCCGGCTTTGGGTTCTGCATAAGCAGTCTACCGATAGCTTTCTCCATGGAGGCGGCTACCGCCGAGTTAATAAGTGTCTGCCAATCTGACGGTGGTAACTGTGGTGAGTCACTCATCTTGTGTTGTGTGTTGGGCCTGTCTGTGGAAGACAGGAGAGTGTTAGGTACTGAAATACGTGAACTGCCGTATGATACGGCTTCCACCTACTATTGTGGGTATCATGTACAGAGTCACATATACATATGATGGTATAGCAGGGGATGAGCCTGCTGAACTGCCACTCTTAATGATATAGCAGGGGATGAGCCTGCTAGTACTGAGTCACTTAGATTTAATAGCAGGGGTAAGCCTGTTTGCACTGTGTCACTTTAATTTATAGCAGGGGATGAGCCTGCTTGCACTGTGTCACTTGCATACATATAGCAGGGAGTGAGCCTGCTTGCACTTAGTCACATATATATAGCAGGGGATGAGCCTGCTGGCACTGTGTCACTTTGATTTATAGCGGGGATGAGCCTGCTGGCACTGGCACTTATATTATAGCAGAGGATGAGTCTGCTAGTATTGTGACTCTTCTGTGTATAGCAGGGGATGAGCCTGCTTGCACTAGTGACTCTAGATGTAAAGCAGGGGATGAGCCTGCTTGTACTGTGAATTTGAGAAGTACAGTAGGGGATGAGCCTGTCTGTACCGTGCCTTAAGATGTACAGCAGGGGATGAGCCTGCATGAACTGTGCCTTAAGATGTGCAGCAGGGGATGAGCCTGCATGAACTGTGCCTTTAAGATGTGCAGCAGGGGATGAGCCTGCGTGAACTGTGCCTTTAAGATGTGCAGTAGGGGAAGCCTGAGGGTACTGACACTAAATATGGATATACAGTAGAGGCAGAGAAAATAAGTTACCACTATACATATGAGAAAAAGAGAATGTTGGATGGGTCGTTTGAATCACGACCATTAGGAGCGCTAATGGCCGTCGTGGGTCTCGCGGGAGCGAGATCCAAGATGGCTGCCGTTCGCGGTCCGCCGTCAAACACTAACGCCGCACTGATGATGTTAGCGGTTCTTCCCTCCAACCCCACACCCACCTCCCAAAGGGTCCCTTATGCGTATTCCAAACCCCAGCAAACAAGCGCGGTCGCGGTAAAACGCAGCGGGTAAGGTAGACGGGTAGGAAAAGACAGTACAGGGTGAGAGGAGAGGTAGGGCAGAGAGAGAGAAAACAAATATAGAATAATGGAAAAAACAATGACTAAGTTCCTAACAGTATTAAATAAATATAGAATAAATAAGTATAAGCTCTGAAGGTAGTACTCTGACCTGTGCCTTCTGGAAGCAGCAAAGAAAGAGGAATAGACACGCCCACCAAAGACTTATATACAGGCTACGTTGGCCTAGGATTGGTTAAAAGTTTTTGATTGATTGACTTGTGCTGCTGGAGGCATAAGTAAAGAAAGTTATGCAAAATAGGAAGCCTCCTATCATGTAATAAAATTCAAATGTTTAAACTTGCAGTACCACTCAGTCCTTTCCCTCTGTGTTGAACTAACACTTTGTAAAAGAAGACATGACTTAAGACTTTGGGTATTTGAAATATTTGATATTGAGATATTAACGGTTGCATGAATTACATCTAAATATAGTCTTAAGTTTTAAATGATATCCTGTTTTGTCGCTAATTTCAAAGTAACTCAAAGGGGGTATCGTTTCTGGAAAAAAAAACTTATCTTCAGTTGATTTTTATAATGAGTGTAAAAAGCACAATTTACTTTATCATTCATTCAATGCAAAAATAGGAAACACCACTCTCCTCCCTTCCCATACATTAAGGGACATTAAGGATTGCATGTTAAACTTCAAAGCAGGCTAATCATATATAACTGATATAGAATGCTGCATAATCATGACTGTTGTATTTGCTTTGTCTAACATAATTACTTTATTTTCTATGCTTTTAAAGATTTTTTTTTATTTTTTTTACTGACAATGTTAAATGATCACTACATAGTATATGGAAATTATTCCATATCCCTAAATATATTCCAAATGCAATAGTGATGTGCATGAGCAAAGAATTTATGCATGGGGAAATGATAGAGCCAGAGCTGTCAAAGAATTGTTGGAGTTGTATGACTGATAAGGATTTACCCATTTTCTTACTAAGGGGGGGGGGGGTGAGGGGTAGTCCGGCCCGGGGGCCACCAGGTAGGGGGGTGCCACGACAGCCTTAGAGGTCTGTGAGCTGTGCTCACACATGGCCGGGTGACAGTAGTGCAGGTGGGCAGCTAGAGCAGGTACCCGGGTGAAGGATTTAATTATTCATATTCATTATATGATAACAAATAGCGCGTCGGTGGGGGTGGAGCTTAATGAGCAGAGTGGGCAGAGCTTAGCGGGAGGCAGAGCTAAAATGGCAGCAGAGGCGGGTTAAAGCTGCACAGGAAGTGGGAAGCAGGAAGGAGTCCATGCTTTCCCACCAACTTGACTACAGGAGCTGCACTGCCTCGGCTACCACCTTCCAGCCATAATGTCTGTCTGTATGCCTGTCTGTCTGCATGCTTGACTGTCTGTGTGCCTGCCTGTCTGTCTGTGTGCCTGTCTATCTGTCTGTATGCCTGCCTGCTGATCTGTATACCAGCCTGTCTGTCTGTCTGTGTGCCTGACTGTCTGCCTGACTGCCTGTCTGTGTGCCTGCCTGCCTGTATGTGTGTGTGCTGCCTGTCTGTCTGTCTGTGTGCCTACCTGTCTGCCTGACTGCATGACTGTCTGCCTGCCTGCCTGACTGTGTGACTGTTTGCCTGCCTACCTGTCTGCATGACTGTCTGAATGACTGTCTGCCTGTGTGTGACTGTCTACCTGTGTGTGACTCTAACTGTGTGTGTGTGTGTGTGTGTGTGTGTGTGTGTGTGTGTGTACTTATGTGTGACTGTCTTCCTGTAACTGTGTGTGATGTGGTGCAGGGATTTTGTAGAATGTGGCAGGGGTTTTGTATTGGGACAGGGGTCTTGTATAAGGGGGGCTGAGCAGGGGATTTGTGGAAGGGGAATGCCGTGATTTTGTAAAATGGGGGCACTACTGGGGTTTGTAGGCGGGGGCAGGACAGGTGTTTTGTAGGAAAGGGGGAGGACAGGGGTTTTGCAGGAAAGGGGGAGGACAGGGGTTTTGTAGAAGGGGCTCACAGGAGTTTTACAAAGTTTACAAATGTGTGCAATACATTTAAAAAACAAACAAAAAAACATTTTTTAAATTCTTTGCAGGTGTTTTAAAAAAAAAAAAAAAACTTTTGGAGGGAAGGGGGGAAGGAGGGGATCAACACAGGATCCACCCAAGGTGCCAAATGCTCTAGGTACATCCATGGATCTACCTTATTGCCACCCATGTGTGAGGAGTGTGCCCCCAAAACATTCTTGCATTAGGGCCCTCCTTACATTAGTTTTTCACTACTGAAAGGTTTTACTTCAGTCTGCTTTAGTTTGAGGACATAAAGAGGCTAAAAGTGGGTTATGGCCACAAGTATGGGTGAAATTGAGGCAAAAACATTTAGGGCTATGGGTAGAAACAGTGCTGTGGAGTGATGTAGTTACAGATTGAGAGTGAGATGGGGCAGGTATGCATTTGGGGTGCAGAGGAAGTACGGGTGCATGGGTAAAGGCACAACTAGGGGGGTGGGGACCCTGAGGGTGAGACATATTAAGATGGGGAAGAGATGTATGTGAGGGTAAGAAAAGTGAAATTGGGGCAAATGAACAATTGGGGTGATGTGCAAGAAGAAGGAAGAAACACATTTAGAGTTAGATGGTGCAGACACACATTGGTGACACATTGTGCTACTGTTAATATACTTACACTGATCATATTCACACATTAACACTCTATCTATGCATTCATGCACAGACTCTCTACACTAATACACAAACCAACAATCTACTTACACACAAATTGAGTTTCTTCCTCACAAATTCATCTATTTACACAACCCTTCCTTTACATAGACACAAACACTACACACATTGACACTTCAAACAAATGTGCCCCTGCATTCACACATCAAAATTCTAAACAACTAAACACCTGCTCTGTATTCTAACAGACACTGCATGCAAAAAAAGCAAGCATCAACATTACACATACAGCCCTACTTGGACACATGCAATGTTAATCTGAAATGACCTATAAATACATAATTGCATTGACATTATTACAGTAGACAGAATGTATCCCTCCATTCACACACTTTCACTGACTCAAATATGTCATTCAATATGCACACATTGACATTCTACAAATAGACACATGAATTCATACTGGAATTATATGCAAAAAAACATTTTTTTTTTTAATACATATACATGGACTTCAAATGGCCCAGGACCTAATTCTGCCTGGGTGTCCAAACAGCTGTTAGTCCATCCCTAGGTATGCTGGCTTCACTGCCAACATAGGGGTATCACTTCATTTTTGGGGTGGGAGAGGTCATTTATTAATCACAAGTGTTATAAATGGGGAGCTAATAGTGGGTGTAGGAAGGCAGTTGCAAGTTTACCCTTCAATTACTTATCCTCAGCCCACACTGCTGCTCATGGACTAGGGCTATGGTTATTCCAGTCTATATAATTGATTCCCCACTGACTACTCATGACTGACAGCTCCTCTTATTATTTTTCTATAAAGACATATGGCCTCTAATGGATGGAGCTTAAGAAGGGGGGACCGTGACAGTTTTCCTACTCCCTTTGTAATACTTATATGGGTTTCATGACCCAAATATGCTTTTTTCTGAGGCGACTGGCTGGTGGAAGCTAGCTGCAGACATATTGATTAACCATCTCACTGCTGAGATTTGCTGCGATTAGTAGTGGAGGTTGGGCTGGCACATGCCAGTACCTAGGTATGCAGTAAAACCATATACGAAAACGGTTTGACTTCTTACCGTTGGAGGGATGGGGGGGGTCTTGAAACTCATGGCACCATAACAACTTCAGTAAGCAACACTGGGTAGTATGCATGGCGCTTGAAGTGTTCCTTTAAAACAGACATTGGATTATACTGATCAAGATATGTTTATTCAGTTTAATTAACTACATTTAAAAATGATTTGCCTTTAGCTAATGTTAGAATTGCAAAATACAGCCGATATTATTTTAAATTTGTTTAGTTTAAATAATTTTGCCAATCCAGACCACATATGGTTCTTGTTGAATAAACCTGACAGAAGTAAAGTGGTATTTATTTGTTTAAAACAAAACAAAAACGTTTCATCTCTACAGTTTGGACTAAAGGTACACTTTAAGTCATGAAAGTAACTAATGAAGAACACTAGACAGAGAACATTGGTTTATTCATCCCACATAAAGTGGAAGTCCTGTTATTATACAAATACCAAAGAATTGGCATTCCAAAAATAAAAAAAACATCAAACATGTTTTGGCAATAAAGTCTCTACTACTGGACCATTGTTTTCTAGTTGACTAATAACATTAAACAAAAATTACATTTTGGAACCAAAAAGCTAAGTTGGAAAAAAATATTAGATGTCCTTTTATTTTTTTTATTTTTTTTTACAATTTGCCTATTTTGGTCTTAGAGGAATGCTATAACGTTAGAAATTCAAATCTGGATTTCTAATGTTATAGTGTTCATGTCACTACTAGTGTTAGGTTCCCCATCGTTCAGCATAGAAAAGGTTAAAAACCCTTTTTTTACTTACTTTTTTCCAGCATCGAGGTCATCTCGCTGCTGCTTACTTCTCCTCCCCAGCTGGCGTAATGGAGGAGCACTGGGATCTAATGTGCATGCGCAGCAAGTGCATCAATGCTTTCCTGTGAGGATTCAGGCTGTGTCATGGAAGCGCCTCTAGTGGCTGTCATAAAGACAACCACTAGAGGAGGACTTAAACTGGCAAGGTCAAAATTGCAGTTTCTCAAAAATATTTTTTACTGAAATGGTTGACTATAATGTTTCCTTGTCAGTCCTCCATCATTCCGGGTTAGTGAGTTGTACTCTATGATTTTGCATTCTCATTTTTCTCAGTACTAGCAGAACACAGACTAAGGGACTTATCCAATAAGCTCTAAATTCTAGAGAGCTAAAATCTGAATGGCAGTATATAGCTTGGCATAGCTAAGCTGTTATATCTAGGTTGGAGAGTTTTTCCAGATCAGCTTTGTAAGACCCACTTGCATTGCTAATGAAATAGTGCCCCTGTCCCTAGTTAGATACAGGCCAACCCTCTGTGTGCAATACATCTCCTGCAACATAATTGCTTAAAACTGCAATGTTTTACATTACAGGGTTAAAAGGACAGGGTCACTACACCCAGACCACTTCATTGACACAAAGTGATCTCAGTTACTTTAGTGTCAACTTTGTCATTTGGATTTTAATTTTACCACATGACAGGAGGCTTCATATTTTGCATTAACTCTCTTTACTAACTCCACATAGCAGTAAAGAAAAGGAGTGAAAACATTAACCAATCAAAATATAGTAGGAGGTATAGTATTCACAGTGATGAGGCTCCTCCCCCTCTTTCTTTACTGCTCCATCAGCAGACAGGTCAGAGTTTCAGGCTCTTCCCTTTATATAGATTGTATTTTCTATGTTGTATGCTAATATTCGATTTCCTTATTCTGTTTCTTCTGGGAATCTTCTCCCTTTCTATCCTGGGGGGTTCCCCCCCCCTTTTTATTTTACGTTTATTTTACGTTATTATGTTTTTCTGTATATGTGTTTTATGGTAAACTTTTCCCCTCAGGATACCTCCGTTTTCATTCCCCTTCGTTTCGCTGGCTTCCCAGCTTGCTTCCCCTCAGGGTAACGCTCACCCTGTCCCTAGCACTCCCTCGCGGCTCACCAGCCGCTTTCTGTGCGCCGACACACCGGGAAACTTTCTTCCCGGTTTTTCCGGCGGCCATCTTGGATCTCGCGTCTCGCGAGATTCACGGCCGCCATTTTGGGAGTCCCACGATCTCCGCAGTGTCGGCCTGCAGAGCTCATCCGATCGTCCATATCCTTTTGTTACTAGGCAGGGGTCACAGAAGTTTTTCCGGTAGGATAAAGAGGCTGCTGGCCCTTCATCAGTGGTGAGTCCACTGTTATTATTCCTATTCCTACTCAATACCGGTGGATTTTGTGCCACCTTCTATTACAACAGGGTGAAGCCCTTAATGCACTGCTGCCTTCAGGTGGATTTCGTGCCACCTACATATATGTATATGTTACAGGGGCATCCCAACCCCATATTAATGTCATATTAAGGTGGATTTCGTGCCATCCTCTCAGTTATCATACATATATTTCTGGGTGCGGCCCAGCAAGAAAAACCCAATTTACCCTGCTGGGGTTTCGGGTACTTTTACTTGTACCTACACTACATCACACCCTGCTGGGGTGTTATTACCGATTTTATTATACTTTTGAGTGCATATTATAACAACTGACCCCTAGCCCATCTACCCTGTGCCAACACCATAAACACTATGGAAACATCCCAAACCCCTGCGGACTTCCAGTCCATGATTGCAGAAGCCATCTCCGCCTCTATGGAGAAAGCGCTGTCCAGAGTCATGTCGGCATCTACCGACAAACCCAAAAAGGCCACGCTCACACTACCTCAAGACGAGGACTCTGAGGCCTCAGAGTCACACGTACTGGCGGACCCACGCCCCGCCAAACGTCACTGGAAAGGTGAGAAAGCGGGCGATACACCAGCCAAGGGTAAAGCACCCAAACGCCATAGACCAGCCCCACCCACACCTGCCCACTACTCCTCGGATGAGGGGGAAGAACACACACATTCTATGGCCGTACTGGACGAGTGGCAGGCCGCGGACTCTGATCCGCAAGATGATAATTGGGACTCGGACTCCGGCTCCCATACGGGCCTCCTACGAGGCACCTTCATGGATCACAGTCAGCTACCAGACGACCTCGCACCTACCCAGGAAGACGAGGCCATCCTAGACCCCACAGGGCAACGTCTGTTTGACCCTCGCAATATCCGCCACCCACGCTCCGGGGACTGGACACCCCCCGACCACCTCTCCCAATTTATGCACCGCTGGCTTCGCAAACCTCTGGATAAAACGGTGCGCAACCGTCTACGCTCGGAATGCCCACGTCCCTCACTTCCTGACCATGTCACTCAAACCCCGGAGTTTGACCAGGTGATGAACACCTTTATGTCCCGAGGTGGCCGTGACCCCCGACGGGGCGTGGAGAAGGGATTCCACGGGGTCCAAGACAAACTGCTGGACGCCATCGGCCCGCTCTCCCGCATACTTTACCTAGCAGATGATGCCTTCACTAGGGCCGATCAATTTGACTCTAGCATGGTCAAAGAATGGGCACATGACATCAGAGAATGGGCACAAAGGTGCTTCTGTTTTGTTGGCAATACCAACGTAGCACTCTCCTCTGAGAGGCGCAAGGCAGCTTTACTCCGTATTGACGGAAAACTGGTGGAATTGGGCACCAAAGAACTGGGACCGTTGGCACAGGGCAAACTATTTGGGGAACCCTTCTTAAAAGAACTGAACAAACATGTTAATATTTTTACGTCCCTGAATAAGGCTCAGACATCCATGAAGCGAGTCTTCAGAGGTTACCCCAGTCGGGGTGTTTTTGGACGGGCTGGCCGCTACAGGGGCCGCGCAGCCAGCCGATTCTGGCCTTCTGGCCCCCGGTCATACAGACCACAGCCCTTCTACCCAGAAGTGGGCTCCAGACCTCCATTCTCCTATACCCGAGGAGCAGACCGAGGCAGAGGACCTCGTAGCCGGGGCAGAGCACGCTTCCCCACAGGTAAGCAACATCATGCCTCTTGTTTCACTTTCCCCTTACACTGCAGGCCGTATTGCTCTGTCTTTTCAGGAATGGATAACCATCTCCACAGACGCATGGATCCTCCAGACAGTTCGGGGCTACGTCATCGACTTCGTAGAACCCCCCTACCAACTCACTCCTCCACACCCCATTCAATGCTCCCAGGAGGACCGCCGTCTGATCGACGACGAACTACGAGAGCTCCAAACGAAAGGGGCGATAGAACCGGCTCACGACGGACAGGGTTTCTTCAGCAACATCTTCCTAGTGAAGAAAAAATCTGGGGAGTTCCGTCCGGTTATAAATTTGAAAGGACTCAACGCTTTCGTGATGTACAGGCACTTCAAGATGGAGGGCATCCACCTTCTGAGAGATCTTCTACAAGACAGGGACTGGTTTACGAGGCTAGACCTCAAGGACGCTTACCTGTCGGTTCCCGTCCACACATCTTGCCGTCGATTCCTCAGATTCCTATGGCAAAACCAACCCTGGCAGTTCACATGCCTCCCTTTCGGCCTCAGCTCAGCACCGTGGTGCTTCACAAAGCTTCTCAAACCAGTAGTATCACGACTACGAACGCAAGGAATTCGGTGCATTATATACCTGGACGACCTGCTACTGTTCTCCTCAGACAGGTACAGTCTAAGGCAACACACACGATATACCATTCAACTCCTGACGTCCCTAGGCTTCGTGGTAAATTACCAAAAATCGGAACTGTCCCCAACTCAGACGATTCAATTCCTGGGCTTCGAGATAGACTCCAGGACCAGCACCCTACGACTCCCAGGCTCGAAGATCACAGCCATCAAGAAGGAACTACGCAGGGTCATCCGCTGCCACACCATTCCCCTCCGCACCCTAGCTCGGATAGTGGGCCTACTGTCCGCTTCGATTCAGGCGATCTTCCCAGGCCCACTACACTACAGGGCGATGCAACATCTCAAGGCCTCCTTTCTTCGCCAGAACCCTTCCTACGACCAGAACATTCCGGTAACGGAAGAAATCAAGGAAGAACTCGGATGGTGGTTGGACAGCATGGAGGCTTGCAACGGCCGAGCCATCTTCGGGAGTTCTCCCGACATCATTCTGGAATCAGACGCCAGCCTTTGGGGCTGGGGCGCCACAGGCGAGGGCGGATCGACAGGAGGCACTTGGACTTCACGAGAAACCAACCTCCACATAAACTGCTTAGAACTCCTGGCCGGGTCGTTTGCGATCCGCAGCTTGGCAAAAGACCGCACGGACTGCTGCATCCTCCTCCGGATGGACAACGTCTCAGCGGTCCGCTACATCAATCGCCTGGGAGGAGCACGATCCAGGCTCCTATCAAACATCACGAAGGACATCTTCGAATTTTGCCTGCCCCGGAGAATCTCCCTGGTGGCAGAATACCTCCCGGGAGACACGAACCTGACAGCGGACTGGTTCTCACGCCACTGGCGGGACAACAGCGACTGGAGACTGGACCCAGCGATCTTCCAACGTCTTTCGGCCAGGAGGGGTCCCCTCCACCTAGACCTCTTTGCTTCACGCAACAACAGGCAGACAGACGAGTACTTCAGCTGGCTCCCAGATCCAGGGAGCAAGGCAGTAGATGCGTTTCTACAACCCTGGCCACCCACGGGGGCGTATGCCTTTCCCCCATTCGCCATGGTGGCGAGGACGATGCAATACCTGAAGACCCAACGCGGGTCCCTGAGCCTCATCTCACCCCTATGGCCGGGCCAACCATGGTTCCCGGATCTTCTGGCAGCAGCCTACAAGGATCCTCTCCTCATACCGTCCTACCCGACACTCCTTACGGATCCCAAAGGGAACTAACACCCGCTCATCCTGGAAGGCCGTCTCACGCTGATGGCTTGGACACTTTCAGGGGAGCCTGGCAAACCGAAGACTTATCGCAAACGTCTCGAGACCTCCTCTGGGACTCATGGGCACCAGGAACCAGACGATGTTACCTATCAGCATGGAACTCCTGGTCTACTTGGTGCAGTGAACGGAATTTCGATCCCTTTACGGCACCTATAACAGCCATTTTGAATTTCCTCTCGCACCTCTTCTCCACGGGCCGATCTTATCGATCCCTCAACGTCATACGATCCGCTATTTCGGCAGCCCACGTTCCGACCCAGGGGATCCCCGTTGGAAAAGACCCACTGGTATGCCGTCTTCTCAGAGGCATCAGACTACAGAGGCCTCCAAAACCTAAATACTCCCGACTATGGGACGTCGAGATTGTTCTACAATTCATTAGGGACTGGCCGGACAACAACAGACTTTCGCTCCGACAGCTATCAGCTAAACTGACACTTCTACTTTGTTTGGTCTCATTCCGCAGAGTCTCGGACGTACGAGCATTCGACATCGATGCCTTTTCGGTCTCCCCAGAGGGAGTTACCTTCCAAATTTCACGCCGTACGAAATCCGATTCCACATCGGTCTTCTACCCTTTTTTCCCTACAGAGCCGCTTCTCTGCGTGGTGTCCACCCTACATCGATACGTGGAAGTCACATCCCGATTGCGGGTCTCACCTTCGGGCCAACTCTTGGTATCCTACGTTAGACCTCACGTACCAGTCTCTACCACCACCTTGGCCAGGTGGGTAAGATGGATTCTATCTCTGGCGGGCATAGAGGAGACCTTCGGAGCCCACTCCGTCCGGGGTGCGGCGGCCTCATCAGCCTTCACCGCAGGCGCATCCCTGGCAGACATCCTACGAGCCGCAGATTGGTCACGAGAATCTACTTTTCGGACCTTCTATTTCCGCCCGAACCCGGGGGCAACCACGTCTCTCCTGTTTCAGCGTTAAAAATGCAAAATATGAAGCCTCCTGTCATGTGGTAAAATTGAAGATTATGCTAGCGCTAGTGTACCTATAATCTTAATTTTAATAATGACAGGAGGCGAGTATTTTCCCACCCTCCACACCCTTGAGGAAGGAGATTCTATGTAAGTATACCTATACTCAGAAGGATGAGATCTCATGTAAGTATACCTATAGTCTGTATATTCCTTCCTTTGCTCTGTCTTCTTACTCAGCTTATTTTCATCGTATTTGTACTTTGTTTAGATACAGCTTGTGTTTCCTAATCATCGTCTTACTTAGACTAATTTTAAACATTTTTTAGTGGAATCTGTGTTGGGTTTATTACATCACTGCAACCAGTTACCAGACCGGTTCCTAACCCTTTTCACGCTCTTTTCCAGCATAACTTCAAGACGTTACAGCTTACGTTCAGGATGGACATGTTTGGGCCTCCCTTCAACTGCCAGGAATTCGCATTTGAGAAAGTCACCCGTTGGTGCACGTTTGGACCATCCTCTAACTGCTAGGACTTCGCACTTTGGAAAGTCACCCGTTGGTGCATGTTTCAAGACTTTTTTCCGTTTCTTTAATATTTTATATGTCTTTGATGTCGCTTGGAAAGAGGGGGAGGAGCCTCATCACTGTGAATACTATACCTCCTACTATATTTTGATTGGTTAATGTTTTCACTCCTTTTCTTTACTGCTATGTGGAGTTAGTAAAGAGAGTTAATGCAAAATACTCGCCTCCTGTCATTATTAAAATTAAGATTATAGGTACACTAGCGCTAGCATAATCTTCAATTCACTACAATTAGGAGTTTGGCAAATAAGCCCTGCAATGTTTCCCTACATTGATTCATTCAGTAACTTTATTTCAGTTATACACTAATATAATCATGGCAAACTCAAAATCTAGCAAGGGCCAAATAAACAAGGTTTAAGTTTATGTGGGCCGCAAAAAAAACCCCAAAAAACTGTACGTTTTCATAGAAACGTAGGTTTATTTTGAAAAGTACAGTATAAAAAAAAATAGCATCCCCCTCTACTAAGCCACAGCACCCCCCCAATATACTAAATCCCAGTCCCCCCTCTACTAAATCCCAGCACCCCCCTCTAGCCAAGAAGCAGACTCCACTCACATTGACGCGGTCAGTATGCGACTCCGGAGCCCGGCCTCTGGTATATCCCAAATGGCGCGTGTCTGCACCCTGTGCCAAATCTGATCCTCCTGCTACTTTTTGAAACCCTGTGAAGGTGGAGCACGTCAATGTCACATTGGAATGAGACGGGTTGTTGCGTGCCTCCGTGCACCTCCAGGTCCACCACTGTCCAGCCGCGGCCTTTGCAACACTGACCGACATACACACACTCACTGACAAACTCACTGACAGACACACACACACACTCACTGACAGACACACACACACACTGACAGACACACACACTCACTGACAAAGACACACTCATTGACACACAGACACTCACAGACACACACAGACAGACACACTTATACTTACTGACAGACACACACATTCACTGACAGACACACACACTCACTGACACACGCAGACAGACACACTCATAGTTACTGACAGACACACACACTCACTGACAGACACACACACACAGACACACACTCAATGAAAGACACACACACTCTGTTACAGATACCCACACACTCACTGACAGACACACAGACATACTCACTGACAGACACACACTCACTGAAACACAGACAGATTCCGGCGCCCGGCATCACTACAAACGGCGCGCGCAAGGGAGCAGTGAGGAGCAGGAACACTGAGCTCCCTTGCTGCATCCACTTCCCTTCTCCTCTCCGGCCGGGTAAATTATAGCAAAGTAGGCACATGCAATGTGGGGAAAGCAAGTGCCTACTCTGCTTGGAACCCAAGGCAATTAGGCATGTACTCGCGGCTTGCCGGGCCGCAAAGCTGTCCATTGTGGGTCGCATGCAGCTCGCGGGCCACGAGTTTGACATGCTTGCACTAATATATCTAATGAAAACATGTTTTATACAGCTGTAGCAGTACTTTTTAGAGATATCAACTTGTTTTTAGACTTCTGTTTAATAGTTTGTCTCTAATCAGACAGATTTAATTTATTGTGTAAAAAATGTAGCACTTTACAATTGTTAATCTTGACGTACAGGGGTTCTTTTTATAAAACAGAAAGTGTTGATGTTAGCTAATACTTTCCAAATAATTTAATGTAATAAGATCTGGATTGTGTCCAATTGTATTACAGTATTTTGTTCCAATAACTATTCACACATGTCAAACTAATGCTATTGTGTTTGACCTGTGTCCTTATGGCTTTGTTTTAAGAAAACGTTTGTCTCTTGAGGAATAGTGAATACAAAGAAATGTGGAACAAGGGAAGCAATGTTTTCAGAGGTAGAGCATGTGACTGGCCTAATAACACAATGCTAATGACTACATGTTAGCATGAATTACAGTGAAAAATAATGTTGGTATTTCAACAAGTGAAATACTATAAGTTCAGATGTGCAGACACATAGAGTATCTCGTATGTCATCCAGTGGCTCCACCATATATATTTGCGCCTTGTTTTTAAATAATTGCCCTTCCTGTCTTTTGAAAATTCCTTTGGTTTTTTTTTGTGTTTGTTTCTTTTTTGTTTTTCTTTCTTCTTTGTATCCTGCTTTTGACATAACCTTTTTGGTTTAACTTAAAGGGGAGGTTTCGTATCTGGTGAAAATATATTTTCTACACATGTTAATTTGTTTTACAAGTCAAAACATGGATATGGGTTGGCTTGCAGATTGCTCGTAAAACTTAGACAGGAAGAATTTGATGATTTATCTGCTGTGTATATTTAAAGTAACAATTTGTGCCAGTGGATAAACATCCTCGAGATTAGAGGGAAACTGCCTAAGTGAACTTCTACTCTTTTAAGTTATTTGATGTTGATAAATTGTTTGAAATTGACTAAGTGCATTTTAACATTTTATGCACAGGAATGAAATCATGTTATATATCCAGTATACACTGATTAGCCACAACATTAAAATCAATGACAGGTGAAGTAATTCACATTTATTATCGTTACGAAGGCTTGCCTATCTCGTCCAGAAGAGCTATTGTACATAAATTTGCTGGCCATGATAGAAAGGTGTTAGAACAGTTGCCTGTGTACTGGGGCTGCATAGCAGCATAACAGTCAGAGTGCCCATGATGACCCCTGTCCACTGCTGAAAGCACCTTCAATTGGAACGTGAGCGTCAGAACTGGACCATGGAGCATTGGAAGAAAGTTGTTTGGTCTGATGAGTCATGTTTTTTTTTAGATCAGGTGGATGGCCAGGTGCATGTGCGCCATCTAGAGGCAGGCCGGTGAGGCAATGTGATGCTCTAAGCCACAGGTGTCCAACTTGCGGCCCCCCAGATGTTGCTGAACTACAACTCCCATGATTCTTTCAATGAAACATATAGCCAGGGAATCATGGGAGTTGTAGTTCAGCAACATCTGGGGGGCCGCAAGTTGGACACCTGTGCTCTAAGCAATGTTTTGTTGGGAAACTTTCATGTGGATGTTACTTTGACACGTACCACCTGCCTAGAACACATGTACCCCTTCAAGGCAACGGTGCTGCCTGATGGAAGTGGCCCGTCACACTGCAAAAATTGTTGCCTTGGCCTCCATATTCCCTAGATCTTAATTCGATTGAGCTTCTGATGGACCTGCTAGAACAATAAATCCAATCCATGGAGGCCCCCACTTACAACTTGCAGATCTTAAAGGATCAGCTACTAATGTCTTGGCGCCAGATACCACACATTCAGAGGTCTTGTGGTGTCCATACCTTGATGCCTCAGAGCTGCTTTGGCAGCACGAGGGGACCTACATGATATTAGGCAGGTGGTTTTAATGTTGTGGCTGATCAGTGAATGCTAAAAAGCATAAGTAACCAATCCATTAAAAGCTCTCAGAAGGCATATAGAATAAACTCTTAGATAATTAGTAATAATATATTTTGTTGTTGTTGTTTTTTTTTTTTTTTTTTTAACAGAATGCACTTTTAAGAAAGCAAACATTGGGGGCGGAGCCTAGCATCTAACCTGAACGGTCGCATCTCCACAGAGATCCTGGAAAATCGGCCTGAATTACGCATATAACTCAGCAAAACTTAACAAAAATCGACCCTGCGGGACCCCCAGTCATCCACATTAATATGGGGCGAAAAACGAAGAAACAAAGGGCCGACAAACCAAACCTAGGCATGAACATAGGGGACTTATGGCGGCAAGCACGCGGTGCCTCGCAAGCCAAGATGGCGTCTTACCCCGACGAAAGCTCCGACTTCTCGGACGATCACACCAGTGACCAAGGCCGACATGCAAGAGCTGCTGTCGGGCCTCCGACGAGACATACACGCGGACGTTGCCGCACTCCGTGCTGACCTCCAAGGCATAACAAGCCATATGGGAGCTCTGGAAACGGACTCCCACAACACCAAACAGCAAGTAACGCACCTCCAAGCAGAGATGAAGTCCCTACGGGGACACCATGCCGCCCTGGAAAGGAGGATCACATCCATGGAGGACGCCAGGCGGTCCCAGAATGTGAAGATAAGAGGGGTGGTGGAGACGGTTACAGACGCGGAATTACTGCACTTCATGAGACGCCTCCTGGGATCAATAATGCCCCCAAAACAGGCAAGACAGATCATGATAGAGCACCAGTTCAGAATACCTAAACCCGCCAAAGCCCCTACTGAAGCTCCAAGGGACCTAATAGTATGCTTCCAGACCAGGCAGGATAAAGCGGCGGTGTTGAACGCCTTACGGGGACTCACACCCTACACGTTCGAAAACTCTGCCCTTTCCTTCTTTGTGGATCTAACTGGGGAAACGCTGAAATGGCGGAGACCCCTTCAGCCTCTCACATCGCTGCTCCGTGCACATACCATTACCTACCGGTGGAGAGCAGCCCAAACCCTGCTGATCACACACGGGGGGAACTCCTACCCAACACACTGGTTGGAAGAAGCGAATGCGATCCTCGAAAACCTTGGTCTCCCATCTGACTCTGTCTCCAAAGCCATGCATAATCCGGTAGACACACCGCATAACTGGGACCCGGCGACAGTGACCACCTTTGTACCACGGAAACCCCGGCAGACCGCCTACGCAACGGTCACGACATGAAGGTGCAGCGCGGAGGGGAACCTGCAGTCTTCTCTTGCTGAGGACAAGCTGCTCTCCATGTGTCACCCAGACACGGTCAGGACAGCCACTACAAAGTTAACGATAACTGACTGAACTGTGTTTGACATTTAATGCACGCACTGTTGATGATTAACCTACTCGCAACTACCCCTATAGCTAGTTGGCTAATATAACTACCTACTCATTGTTATTGTTTTAACTTGCCTACCTCAATCTAATTTGTTTAATATTACTTTGTTTAATTTTATTGTATCGATGTTGACCTTTAATACTGTATGCCATGCAGGATCTACTACCATTCATCTTGTTGGTCAGACTCGACCGTAGCTCCCTCATTTAACCACGCACACGATAGACACTCACTTCTACCGTGCTCCCCACACACACACACCAACCACAATACTACGATCGGACGATCATCCCAGGACGAAACCTTGCACCACAGGTGCAAACCCATACACACGACTACACAACTTAGACTACTCGTCCATCACCGGTTGCGACTCTCACACTGGCCACCAGCCAGAGAAATCGTTAATGCCTGAGTTATTACATGCCGGAACCAAACTTTCACCGACAAATGTAAAATATGCAGGTACATATAGTCCCACAGTTATTGTTGTTTTGTTTCTTCTCCTTTTATGCACACAACAACGGATGTGGGAACAAACAGGGGACAGGGAACAGTGGAGAAGGAAAAGCAAAGTTATGCAGACATAGCCAGGAGAAGATCTCTTGTACTTTAACACTCAATCCTGACATCTACACGACCGTCCATACAGTGAAAATGTTACCACAATCCCGATCTAGATAGCTTTGAAAAGCATGTTGGAAAATCCTGTTATACATACTTTAAAACAAAAATGGTGCATCTTAAAAGTAATGCCTTACTGCAGTGTTCCCCAACCCCCGGGCCGCGGACCGGTACCGGTCCGTGGATCAAACGGTACCGGGCCGCCCAGGGGTGTGCGAGCCTGCCGGCTAATGCAGGGCTGGCATTGCCCAAGTGCCAGCCCTGCAATGTGCCTGCGGACCGGAGGGGAGATCAGAGATCTCCCTCCCCGGTCCGCAGGCACGGTGCTGGCAGCCGGCAGGGGAGGGAGAGAGGACCCAGGAGCTCTTACCTGCAGCTCCTCCGGGTCCTCCTCTCGCGAGATTTGGAGCGTTGCCGCGGTAACCACGGCAACGCTCCAAATCTCGCGAGAGTGAACTCTAGCCCTGTAACTGGGCTAGAGTTCACCTCACCACCAGGGAATCCCCACCGGACCACCAGGGACTAAGAAATGTCCCCCCTCCTCCCAGTAAAGGTAAGAAGGGAGGGGGGACATCAATATATTATTTTTAATTAAATAAATAAAAAAAAGCCTCCCTACCCTCCTTACTCCCCATACACACACTGCCCCCATACACACACTGCCCCATACACACACTACACACTCAGCCCTACACACACTGCCCCACAAACACTGCCCCATACACACACTACACACACTGCCCCATACACACACTACACACACAGCCCTACACACACTGCCCCACAAACACTGCCCTATACACACACTACACACACAGCCCCACAAACACTGCCCCATACACACACTACACACACAGCCCCACAAACACTGCCCCATACACACACTACACACACAGCCCCACAAACACTGCCCCATACACACACTACACACACTGCCCCATACACACACTACACACACTGCCCCCAAACACTGCCCCATACACACACTGCCCCACAAACACTGCCCCATACACACACTACACACACAGCCCCACAAACACTGCCCCATACACACACTACACACACTGCCCCACAAACACTGCCCCATAAACACTGCCCCATACACACACTACACACACTGCCCCCATACACACACTACACACCCAGCCCCACAAACACTGCCCCATACACACACTGCCCCACAAACACTGCCCCATACACACACTACACACACTGCCCCGCAAACACTGCCCCATACACACACTACACACACTGCCCCGCAAACACTGCCCCCATACACACACTACACACACTGCCCCACAAACACTGCCCCATACACACACTACACACACTGCCCCCAAACACTGCCCCCATACACACACTACACACACTGCCCCCATACACACACTGCCCCCAAACACTGCCCCATACACACACTGCAAACACTGCCCCCATACACACACTACACACACTGCCCCACAAACACTGCCCCATACACACACTACACACACTGCCCCACAAACACTCCCCCATACAAACACTACACACACTGCCCCCAAACACTGCCCCCATACACACACTTCACACACTGCCCCCATACACACACTGCCCCCAAACACTGCCCCATACACACACTGCAAACACTGCCCCCATACACACACTACACACACTGCCCCACAAACACTGCCCCATACACACACTACACACACTGCCCCACAAACACTGCCCCATACACACACTACACACACTGCCCCCAAACACTGCCCCATACACACACTACACACACTGCCCCGCAAACACTGCCCCCCATACACACACCGCCCCAAACACACACACACTGCAACTCTCACACACACTGCCACCCTCACATACACACTGCACCGCTCACACACACATACACACAATTTTGAGTCTATGTCTTTATGTGACTGTGTTTGTGATTTTCTGACTATGTATGTGTCTGCGTGTTTTTTTAATATATGTGACTGTTTTTTTTTTTTTTGTCTTATTAAATCAAAACAAGCGGGCCACGGAAAAATTATCAAATGTTTACCGGTCCGCGGCGATAAAAAGGTTGGGGAGCACTGCCTTACTGCATGTAAACTGTGTATCCTGACTCTCTTGTCAATTGCTTTTGGGGCACGACAAGCTGTTTGCTCCTATCTGCACTACAAAAATAAAGAATTAAAAAAAAAAGAAAAGAAAGAAAACATTGGGTCATCATTTATTCTACATTACTTATATCTTGTTAACAAAATGGCATGCTATATCACATTTTATAATTTACAACTTAAAATATCAGTAGTTGTTATATAGTTGAGTAACTACATTGAAGATATCAGGTTGGATTATGTTGCTAGAGAGACGTTTAATCAGGTTATTGCACAGCAATTCATCCACCAAAGGGTAATTGATAGCCAGTAAGCTAAGGAAAACTAATTGTTCTGTGTATTCATGTGTAAAATATAAATGACATATACGAGTCGATCAGATTCAATGCACTAAGATAACACAGTTTACAGATGAGAGACATAAAATAACAGAAGCAAACAAAAGAATGTTAACTTTGCCCTTTAGAACATGTCCATGTAATTTGAAATTATTCTGTTGCTCATTAAATCAGTTTATGCTGAAGTGTGTTTGAGGGCATTTTTACTATAGAACATGACTAGGAATACTGCTAATTCAATGGGCAGATTAGGTTTTCAAACTATGTACTGCATAGATGCATCAATATGGAATAAAGCACAGATCTGGATGCCCTCATCTTATTTATTTTATTATTGCCATTTATATAGCGCCAACAGATTCCGTAGCGCTTTACAATATTATGAGAGGGGGATTTAACTATAAATAGGACAATTACAAATAAACTTACAGGAACAATAGGTTGAAGAGGACCCTGCTCAGACGAGCTTACATTCTATAGGAGGTAGGGTGTAAAACACATTAGGACAGGAATTTACAATCAAATAAGGTGGGCTGCCCTTTAGGAGAGGGCAAGAGACAGGTATGTGAGGTAAGAGTTAGTCTTGGAGGCCATAAGCTTTCCTAAAGAGATGGGTTTTAAGGCACTTCTTAAAAGATGCAAGACTAGGGGAGAGTCTGATGGCGGTAGGCAGGCTATTCCATAGGAAGGGAGCCGCCCGTGAGAAGTCCTGCAAGCGCGAGTTGGCCGTACGAGTGCGGACAATGGACAGGAGGTGGTCACGGGCAGAACGGAGAGACCGAGAAGGGACATACCTATGGATCTGTGAGGAGATATAAGAGGGGCTAGAGTTGTTCAGTGCTTTATAGGTGTGAGTTAGTACCTTGAATTGACTCCTATAGCATACAGGAAGCCAATGTAAGGACTGGCAGAGGGGTGAGGTGTGAGAGAAACGACTAGAGAGGAAAATCAATCTAGCAGCAGCATTCATTACGGACTGTAAGGGTGCAGTACGGCTATTGGGGAGACCAATCAGGAGAGGGTTACAATAATCCATGCGGGAAATTACTAGAGCATGGACAAGCTCCTTGGTAGTATCTGGTGCAAGAAAGGGGCGGATGCGGGCTATGTTTTTAAGATGGAATCTACAGGATTTGGCCACATGCTGGATGTGAGTCTCAAAGGTGAGACCAGAGTCAAGTATGACGCCAAGACAGCGCGCTTGCAAGGATGGACTGATGTTGGTACCACAAACTTGGAGGGAGAGCGAAAGAGGAGGATCAGTATTAGGAGGAGGAAAGACAAGGAGCTCAGTTTTTGAGAGATTGAGTTTCAGAAAGCGGGAGGACATCCAGTCAGAGATGGAAGAAAGGCAAGCAGTGACACGTTGCAGGACGGCAGGGGAGAGGTCCGGGGAGGAGAGATATAGCTGGGTGTCATCAGCGTACAGGTGGTAGTGAAATCCAAAAGAGGTAATAAGTTTGCCAAGAGAGGCAGTATAAAGAGAAAATAGAAGGGGACCAAGGACGGAGCCTTGGGGAACTCCAACTGAGACAGGGCAAGGGGAGGAGGTATCATTAGAAAAGGAGACACTGAATGAGCGTTGGGAGAGATAAGAGGAAAACCACGAGAGGACAGAGTCACAGAGACCAAGCGATTGAAGAGTTTGAAGAAGGAGAGCATGATCAACGGTGTCAAAGGCCGCTGAGAGGTCAAGAAGAATTAGTATGGAGTAGTGGCCTTTGGATTTAGCTGCGATTAGGTCGTTAGTAACTTTGATAAGGGCAGTCTCTGTAGAGTGGAGAGGGCGGAAGCCAGATTGAAGAGGGTCAAGGAGAGAGTTGGAATTGAGGAAATGAGACACACGGGTAAAGACAAGTCTTTCCAGAAGCTTTGAGGAAAAAGGGAGCAGGGATATGGGACGGTAGTTAGAGGGGGTGGATGGGTCGAGGGATGGTTTTTTTAGTATAGGTACTACAGTGGCATGTTTAAGGTCAGCAGGGACGATGCCAGAGGAGAGCGAGCAGTTGAAGATGTGTGTTAGAGAAGGCACGAGACAAGTGGAGAGAGATCTAATAAGGTGAGATGGGACAGGATCGAGCGGGCAAGTGGTGGGGCGAGAGGAGCAAAGAAGAGCAGCCACCTCTTGGTCAGTAGCTGGGGAGAATGTCTGAAGGGTAGGAAAGGCATGATCTATGTGTGATTGAGAAACAGAAAGGCAAGGAGGGGAGAATTCTTTCCTTAGCTGTTCAATCTTGTCAGTGAAGTAACATGCAAAGTTATCAGCAGTAAGGTTAGTTTTGGGGGTGGCCACAGCAGGGCGAAGAAGAGAATTAAAGGTGTGAAAGAGACGCCTGGGGTTGCGGGAACATGAACTAATGAGAGTGGAAAAATAGGATTGTTTGGCAAGGGCAAGGGCTGCACTGTATGAACACAATATGAATCTATAATGGAGAAAGTCTGATTGTGTACGAGACTTCCTCCAGGAGCGTTCAGCACAACGGGAGCATCTTTGCAGGTAGCGCGTTGATTTAGTATGCCATGGTTGGGGGCGGGTCCTCCTTGAGGTGCTTGTTTGGAGTGGCGCTGCAGTGTTCAAGGCAGATGTAAGAGTAGAGTTATATATGGAGATGGCCTGTGAAGGACAGGAGAGGGAAGGGATGGACAGCAGTTGTGAATCAATGTCAGCTGACAACTGTTGGAGATCAAGAGAATTAAGGTCCCTCCTGAGTTGAGGGGGGTTAGGCTGAGGTTTTTGGGTGAGGGGGTATGTGAGAGCAAATGATAAGAGGTGGTGATCAGAGAGTGGATATGGAGTGTTGCAGATATTAGATACTGTACATGCATAAGTGAAGATTAGGTCAGAACTGGGACATGCATGTTGCATGTTCTGGTCAACTTGAGGTTAGTGGGAGTTACAGCTGCTCATGTTCACAGGCTCCTGACGACGGCGTTTTGAACACGCCAAAAACACGCGTCGAGAGCTTTCTTTTTTCTTTTTATTTATTTTTATCTCTGCACTTGGTAGCACTTTTCTATTTTTGTTACCACTATGGTTATTGATTTTTAGGTGTTTATTTATTTAGAACTTTAGTAGGGAGAGTTGGTTCAGGTAGACACTAGTGGTCAGACCCCAGTGTCGAGGTAACGCTTAGGGTGAATTGAAAGATTTATTTATTTATTGTGTAAGGCTTCTTGATACCGGAGAAACTGACGGAAGCGAAGCACAGAGAGATGGACACAGGTTTCTTCAGGAAGGAAGAGATTCTTTATTGGATCACCGATCGGGACTCAGAGGGACTAGCGTCACCAAAATACCACAAGTTCTGAGCCCCGGACAATAGTGCAGGCTCCTTATATAGGCACATAACTCCTCCCATATTAAGCTCCACCCGCACATTTTCTTGACCAATCAATACAAATAAGAATTAACTTCCTGCTTGACCGCATGGCTTGTCCAGCACAATGGAGGAGGGGAATACTACATCCTGTATTCTTGCACATGCTCCGTACACTACTGATCGTATCTTGCCTCGTGCAACCAACTGATCGATACGTCAGCATATGCACGTACACATGCCACGTGGTAATCTCGGCCTACTAAATTTATTTTTACCGAGATTCCACCACATTCCCCCCTTTGATGCCTCTTGATATTTCACAATTACTTGAGGCATCACTTAACCTTAGTTTGCATACACCGCAAGTTACCTTGAACCAAACCAGACTTAACTTATGATGTGAATCTTTAACACTCATCTTCCTGCATTGGTTCTCCCTGATCTAGAGCCTTATACTTATAAATTGCCATTATCTGTGCAGCAGCCTTCCTCTCTGCTATATTTTCTATCAGGCTTTGCACAGACCTAACTACTAAGGGTATAAGACACGGCAGGAGTAGACACAACATTAAAATCAGTAGGACTCCACCTACCACTGCCTTAAGCCCTCCAAACCACTCATACCAGCTACCAAACCAACTACTTGGATTGTACCCTTTCCATACCTGAGTAGGCACATGCGCTAGTTTAACCATATGGCTAGTAAGCTCAGCTATTGCTTGCCCTTCGTCATCTATTTGAAGACAGCAATTGCTCAGGTTAAACTTCCCACATACACCTCCCTCTACTGCCAATAGGTAATCCAAGGCTAATCTATTTTGGTAGACTGCTGTCCTCATCCTGGTATTATGCTTCGCTAGAAGATTGAGCGCTTGTGATGTTTCGTTAGTAATAATCTCAACCACCGCCTGTAATCTTATAATACGGTTGAGCATATAAATAGGGGTTCTATAACCAAAGGTACCATCCTCTGCCCACGTGGCTGGCCCATAATAATCTATGATACGCTGGGGAGGCCATTCATCATCTTCCCAGGCGCCTATCTCTATGGGTCCCCTTTTCTTCCTATGATTCACATCATACACTTTAACACCCAAAGTCTCACCTGTTTCAATAGGTAACAAGAAGAAGGATGGTTTGAGCATACCCAACACACATGCCCCTTCCCAGTCCTGTGGCAACTCCGAATAGGCTTTCTTACCACAGATCCAGTACAAATTTGCTGGGGCTCTCCAGGTAGATGTGATGGATAAACCACACATCCTTTAAATCGGCGTATCTAGCAAACGGGTTAGATGGTTCTGAGACATTTGAAGCCGACCACCAAGTTGTATTCTTTGTATCATCATCATAAGCTTTTTGCCCTAGACAAGTTAATTCTCCTACAGAAGTATTATACATTATTCCTTTCCTTGCTATGCAAACATAACCTATGATGGAGGTCTTTAATCTCCACTCAGATTTACCTCTAACACTCATATGATAATCGGCTTGTGTAGATATTAGTTGGTCAACTGCCTCAGAACCGGACATTACCTCCTTTGCTTCCCAAGGCCATTGGTCTCCCATGTTAGTACCTCCACACACATAGCAGTTGGTAACATTCAGACTACCGGCAATACTTTCAGCTAAGTCAATGAACAGGTTTTTAGCATTATGGGGGATCTTATTATCTATACTCATCTCTTCATAAAAGGAATGGTATACTTGATGAGTTTGGGAGGATACCGTATCAGTCTCTATCCCTATAAACAATACTGTCCCAGGATCTAAACCCGTCCCGTATATTTGAAACCCAAATAAATTGCCATATTTGTCTAAGAACTTATCGGGGTTATTTATAAGTATATGGATGGGATTGCATTCCATAGACTTACAATATGGGCTGGTAGGCAACTTAGTCACTATCATGTCTTTGTCTACTGTCTGTCCCCAAGTCGCCCACCCCACACAAGACCAATATGGGCAAAAGTTATAGTCTTTATTTGGGCATCTAGGACTCACATATTTATTTTTACTACTGGGACAAATATATTTATCATTAGACCCATACGTCCTCTCCCATCTAAGATCCCCACATACATTCCACGGCTTTCTACCACTTGATATCGCCTTACACGCATCAAATAGCAGAACACCCGAAGAATGTACGGATTCTAACACTGTCTTATTAATTAGGGTCCCCTGAGGATCTCCATTCCTGAGAGTCAACCAAATTGTACGGGGTTGATACTCTGGACTGAAGCACTTAGGTTCTCCTACTCCTAAATGGCACACACTATAGTCTATATTTAGGTATCTACATCTCGATACATCTCCTTTACACTCGTATTGTGAATGCCAAATTAGGGTTTGGGAAATATGGTTACCTGTTCTTGTAGTCTTAATGCATACCTCACAGCTAGGAGTGTCGGTACCTCTACCTTCCTGAATATAAAAATACACATAAATAAACACTATCATCAACACATCTTTCGCCGTCATCCTCAGTCTTCGTCCGTGCGAAGGCACCTCAGCTTCCAGGATGTAAGGGCTGCAGGGAATGGAGTTCTGCTCGTCTTCACAGGAGTCCCTTCGAGACTTTCCCTGGCTTATAAACTATACGTCGGTGGGCGGACAGGCTTTATTATGGCCTTCTCACTCACGCACCAAATCCCAAAAATAATAAAATTTGTAATCCACAATAATTCCTCGTTACTCCGACTGAGTCGTGCGTTTTAACCGGATCTTGCAGGGATTCTCTGGATCTGCTGTAACTTGTCAAGAATCGACTGCTGCTGGTTTAACCCTGGAGTGATGTATCCACGGAGTCACTTCGGCTACTTTTATCGCTGTAGGGGTAGACAAAAGAACAACATAAGGACCTCTCCACTTGGGCCCTAACGGTACATTATTCCACTCTTTAATCCACACTTGGTCTCCTGGATGATAACTATGAACTGGGGGATAAATATTCACAGGTAATCTATCTTGTACCCATTTCTGTACCTCCTCCATAGTCTTACCCAACTCTACAACCTGCTGCCGGGTAATTCCTTCTCCCAACTGACTCAAGTCCCCCCTTAAGTTACCAAGTACGGGAGGTGGTCGCCCATACATGATTTCAAAAGGAGAGAGGCCCATCCTTCTGGTAGGGGTACTGCGGATTCGCAATAAAGCTATGGGTAAGAGAACGTTCCACTTAAGTTGGGTTTCCTGACACATTTTAGCCAACTGATTCTTAATAGTTCTATTCATTCTCTCTACCTTACCAGAACTCTGGGGTCTATATGCTGTATGAAGCCTCCACTTTATACCAAGCATATGAGTCAGTTGTTGTAGGCACTGATGAACAAAAGCTGGACCATTGTCCGATCCTATAGAACAGGGTAGTCCATATCGGGGTATTATTTCTCGTAGCAGGAATCTCACAACTTCTCCTGCTTTCTCTGTACGAGTAGGACATGCTTCTACCCAGCCTGAATAGGTGCACACAATTACCAGCAGGTAACGATGTCCACCCGATTTAGGCATCACTGTAAAGTCAATTTGTAAATCGGACATGGGGAGTCCCCCCATAAACTGGACTCCTGGTGGCTTTACTGGTCCTTGTCTTGCATTATTTTTAGCACATGTTACACATCTTCGTACAATGGCCTGAGTCAAGTTGGACAATCTTGGTATGTAGAAATGTTTTCTGAGA
The DNA here is from genome assembly GCF_036172605.1 of Pelobates fuscus. Taxonomy (NCBI): domain Eukaryota; kingdom Metazoa; phylum Chordata; class Amphibia; order Anura; family Pelobatidae; genus Pelobates; species Pelobates fuscus. The sequence goes on along the minus strand of NC_086318.1, from coordinate 36,679,837 downwards.
GATTCTTCTGTGCTGTCTCTCCCAGAATGTGTCCCGTTGAGATAATTTTGGACAATTTCTACCGCTAGTGATGCTGGTATGACTATTCTTCCATCTTCTAGCTGATACCACTTGCTCTCCAAATACTTTCCTGGTTCAGTCTTTAACCACTCCTCTTCTTGAGCTGTATAAACTGGAGTCCATTGGGACAGTGGAGTTGGTATAAGAGCAGCTATATGCCCCACATATTCCTGTCTTCCTTATTCAGCAGCACGCTTAGCTGCACTATCTGCCATCCGATTTCCCTTGGTTACATCACCATCTCCTCTCAGATGCGCTCGACAATGTATGATACCGACTTCTTTCGGCTCCCACACTGCTTCCAATAGTTGTAGGATTTCAGCTGCGTACTTGATTTCTTTGCCTTCTGAATTCAGTAGTCCTCTTTCTTTATACAAAGCTCCGTGGGCATGAGTGGTTAAAAACGCATATTTGGAGTCCGTGTAGATGTTCACTCTTAAACCTTCAGCCAATTGTAACGCTCGTGTCAGTGCTATCAATTCTGCCTTTTGTGCTGATGTTCCTTTCGCCAGTGGCCGAGCTTCTATCACCTTGTCTATTGTTGTCACTGCATATCCTGCATAGCGGATCCCTTCTTTCACATAACTACTGCCGTCGGTATAATATTGAACATCGGGGTTCTGGATGGGAAAATCACGAAGATCTGGTCTACTTGAGAATACTTCATCCATTACTTCCAAACAATCATGTTGACTTTCAGTAGATTGTGGCAAAAGGGTAGCTGGATTTAAGGTGTTTACAGTCTCTAAATGCACTCTTGGGTTTTCACACAACATTGCTTGATACTTGGTCATACGGCTGTTACTAAACCAATGATTTCCTTTGTAATCCAATAACGTCTGTACTGCATGTGGGACTCGTACATAAAGTTCTTGACCCAGAGTGAGTTTATCGGCTTCAGCTACTAGCAGGGCGGCTGCAGCCACGGCTCTTAGACAAGGTGGAAGTCCGCTGGCCACTGCATCCAATTGCTTAGACATGTAGGCAACAGGTCTTTGCCATGATCCCAAGTACTGTGTCAATACTCCCACAGCCATTCTTCTTTGCTCATGTACATACAGGTAGAATGGTCGTGTGTGATCAGGTAGACCTAATGCTGGGGCACTCATCAAAGCCTTCTTCACATCTTCAAATGCCGTTTGCTGTTCTTGGGTCCATAAGAAGGGGTCGTGCTCTGTACCTTTGATAGCTGCGTACAGAGGTTTTGCCAGTATCGCGTAGCTGGGAATCCATATCCTACAGAAGCCTGCTGCCCCCAAGAATTCTCGCACTTGTCTTCTATTCTTGGGTATCGGTATTTGGCACACAGCTTCTTTTCTCTCTGGCCCCATAATTCTTTGACCTTCAGAGATATGGAATCCCAGATATTTGACAGTTGGCAAACACAACTGAGCCTTCTTTCTAGACACCTTGTATCCTGCCTTCCATAGAATGTGTAGTAGATCGTGCGTTGCTTGCTGACAGATTTCTTTTGTAACTGCTGCTATCAACAAGTCATCTACATATTGTAACAATACACACTCTCCTGGGATGGACTCGAAATCCAGTAGATCTTGACTTAGAGCTGAACCAAATAGGGTAGGTGAATTTTTAAACCCTTGGGGCAGTCTTGTCCAGGTCATTTGGCGTTTTGAGCCCGTTACAGTGTTCTCCCATTGGAAAGCGAAAATACATTGACTTTCTGCGGCAATTCGGAGGCAAAAGAAGGCATCTTTGAGGTCTAAGACTGTAAAGTAAGTAGCCCCGTCCGGAATTAAAGCAAGCAGGTTATATGTATTGGGTACAACTGGATGTATACTAACAACCGCATCATTGACTGCTCTCAAGTCCTGCACAGGTCGATACTCATCTGTACCGGGCTTTTGAACAGGCAGCAATGGGGTGTTCCAGGGGGAAGTACAGAATTTTAGGATACCATACCGTATGAACTTATCCAGATACGATTGGATGTTCTTCTTAGCCTTCTGCGGGATGTGATATTGTCTTAGGCTCACTGGATAAACCCCAAGTTTTAGTTCAATTTTAATAGGTGGAATATTGCGGGCCAGTCCTGGTGGGTTGTTCTCTGCCCAAACTCCTGGTATGTTGAATAATGACTCATCACTCCTAGGGTTTTGGCTAGTCAACGCTGTATAAAGTCGCCACTCTTCTTCCTTTGGTACGGATAATGTCATAATACCTGAAGGTCCATTAAACTTTAGGGATGTTGTTCCATTTGGTAGGAACGTAATCTGTGCTTGTAATTTTGATAGCATATCACGTCCCAGCAATTGGACTGGACATTCAGGCATATAAAGGAATTGATGTTTTACTACGTGGCCTCCCAATGTACAGAGTCGACTTTTAAGAACCGGTTTTTCAGCACTTCTTCCAGTTGCTCCTATTACAGTAATAGTCCTTCCAGATGGAGGAGCAACTAGATTAGTCACCACTGAATGTTCAGCACCAGTGTCGATCATGAACGCACTTCTTTTTCCCCCGATTGATACATCGACCATAGGCTCCGCTCGACCAAGGGGGATGGAGCCCGGTCGGTATCAATAGTCCTCCATGACCGTGTCAGCCAATCCTACAAAGTCCCTGCCTTCTCTATCGCGGGACCTTTGCGCTGCTGGGATATACCTATCTTCCCTAACACTTCCTCTGTTCCCATTGCTCCCTCTATTACCATTACTCCCTCCGGGGCCTCCTCTACCTCTCGCTCTGCCTCTAAAGTTTCCGTAACCTGCCCTGGGTTGGTCTCTCTCGTACTGCTCTCTTTGTGGACATTCGTTCCTCCAATGCCCTTCTTCCTTGCAATACGCGCACTGATTCCTACTCAAGGGCTCCCTACTCCATCTACTATCGCCTCTATCTGGGCCCCGTCTATCTACGCCTGCGATCGCTACCGCTAGCATGTCTGCCTTTCTACGCATCTTGCGCTCTTCCTCTTTCTTACTTTCTGTTTCCCTATTCATATATACCTTATTCGCTACCTCCATTAGTTGGGTGATGGACATACCCGCAAACCCTTCTAACTTCTGTAGCTTGCGCTTAATATCTCCGTAAGCTTGGCTGACAAAGTTCACCATTCGGGAATTATCTGCGTCTTCCGGATTAAAGGGGGTATACAAGCGGTATGCCTCCAATAATCGGTCATAAAAGACACTGGGCGCTTCATCACTTTTCTGAATCACCTCAACTGTCTTCGACATATTAATGGCTTTCTTTCCTCCGGCTTTCATGCCAGCAATTATAGCGTCTCTATAGGCTCTGAGTTGAACCATATCAGCACCATTTACATTCCAATCGGGATCGGTGTTGGGATAATGTGTTGCGGCCCATGCTGATGGATTGGCTTGGTTTAAAGTACGGGCTTTATCCTCTAGCGCTTTAATGGCCGCTTGATTAATTCTTGTCCTTTCCTCATTGTTGAACAAAGTCATTAATAACTGCTGGCAATCAGCCCATGTCGGGTTATGTGTCTGTACTATTGAGGTGAACAGATCAGTCATAGCTTGTGGTTTCTCAGTATACGAGGAATTGTGGGTCTTCCAATTTAAGAGATCGGTTGTCGTGAACGTGCCATTTGGCCTGCGGCATCGATATAGGCTGGCCCAGGATTCAGACGAAGAGGCATCTGATAGTGTTTTAATTGTTGGGCACCGGTCAGTTGTCGGGTCTGTATGGGGCTACGTGGAGGGGCGTCAGTCATAGGTTCCAGTCGGGGAGAAATAGGGTATGGGGATGTGGGAGCTTGGTTTTGGGAAAAGGTTGTAAATAAAACACTTCGAGTCGAGCTAGATGAAGCTTGACCGGAAGTCTGAAGTGGCGCCAAATCAGGATATTCGGATTTAATGGGGGTTGGTTCTGATTCCGGAAGGGGAGATTTAATACGAGAGGGGGTGGGTTCTGTACTGGAGGAGGAAGCGGAAGTGGATGAGGGTAATGAGGGGAGGGTTGCAGGACTTCCTGCATTTGCGTCACTTCCTCTTAACGGAAAGTAAGGGGGCGGCAAAGGGATCTCGGACTCAGGGGGCGTGTCCAAAATGGGCCTAACACCAGTCCTAGTGGACAAACAAGTCCTAGCTACCATGAGGCGACATTGCTCCTCGTGGCACGTCTGAAGCCATTTTGGCGAGTCATTTACGGCCTGTCTCCAACAATCAATATAAGGAAACTGGCCGTAAAGTTCAGGCCTACCCGATACAGCCACGTGTAAGCGCTGTACCAGAGTTGGATCCAAACTGCCACGTGGCGGCCATGCCGCAACCAAAGTAGGCCACTCCCTAGTACACAAAGTGACCAAACGTACAGGAGACATTTTAACCCCAAAATCACATGTCTTGAATCCCTTTTTAAAATTCTTCACCATACAACCTAAGGGATCCGGAATCGTTGACTGCGACGCGCCCATACTTATCAATGGAACGTCGTTGACAACGAATACTATGCACGCGTACTATTCAACAGTCACACCCGTTTCCTCTGGCAACAGCACCACGTGGTACAGTTACCAAGTGAAACGTACACAATAACACAATAAACACTCAGGGAATTCCCGTACACACACAGCTGTTACACCGGTCACTAGATAATCAATATTATGCCCTTTGGCGAAACTATACAGTCACCCACGCTATAATTCTCTATATACGAATTACCCGTTTATAACACACCCCAGTAACATCGTCTTTTACAAATAGCGGTTACAGTACGGTTAGCATAGGTCAAAGCACAAGTTAAGGTCACAATACGATTATTAGTGGTTATGGTGTTAAACATGCAATGGACGACAATTATTAGTACTTATATACAGTGTCAGTAAATATACAGGGTTATGGTACCGTGCACTATAATACAGCAACACACTATTAACACTCTCGCTAGACGGCTGAGCTCGCGCTATCTAACAAGATATACACTTTACTAAACAATCTTTATCACATTTACAATTCCCAACTAAACTATTGGCCAGTACCTTGATGGACTACCTAAAACTATATACACCCGTTTTGGTTAGCCACACTGCCCAATCACCACATATAGCGAGCTAGAGGACCGAATTTACACAGGCGCCTCTTAGTCGATTACTATCAAAAATCTAGTGGGTTCCAAATTTACACGCCTTCCCACTTAGCCAAGATAGGTTGAGAGCTAGCGAACCGAATTTACACAGGCGCCGCTTAGTCTCCCGGTCCCTCCGACCTAGCGAACGTAATATACACCCTAGAACGCTAGTCTAGACAAGACACCGGTGTCCGGCTAGGGCTATTTACACCAGAGCCCCGCCTGACTAACCAAATCAAACAGTCTGACTAAAGAGCGTTCGATTGAGCGGTGCGCCTTCGCTCCTTCCCTCCGACAGAGGGGGCAGATTCCATACACAAATAACCCCTTATGGGCCTACCGCACAATCGGTATACCCCTAGTGGGTCTGCCGTCTAAAACAGCAGTTGTCTTACCTCCTCGTTCCTGAACCTGAGTTCACACTCATCGACGGGGACACCCCAGCACTTCTCACGTAGAGGCCGATGATCTCCTGGACAACAGACCAGTGGCGCCGAGACAAAGGGAGGTCCACGCAGAAGTTCAGGGGTGCAGCCGTAGAGAACGTGGGCAAAGATAGACCGTCTCACGCCTCTGCCTCTCAGCTACCGTTGAACGATGAGCTTCCCGGCCAATGCACCAAATGATACCGGAGAAACTGACGGAAGCGAAGCACAGAGAGATGGACACAGGTTTCTTCAGGAAGGAAGAGATTCTTTATTGGATCACCGATCGGGACTCAGAGGGACTAGCGTCACCAAAATACCACAAGTTCTGAGCCCCGGACAATAGTGCAGGCTCCTTATATAGGCACATAACTCCTCCCATATTAAGCTCCACCCGCACATTCTCTTGACCAATCAATACAAATAAGAATTAACTTCCTGCTTGACCGCATGGCTTGTCCAGCACAATGGAGGAGGGGAATACTACATCCTGTATTCTTGCACATGCTCCGTACACTACTGATCGTATCTTGCCTCGTGTAACCAACTGATCGATACGTCAGCATATGCACGTACACATGCCACGTGGTAATCTCGGCCTACTAAATTTATTTTTACCGAGATTCCACCACATTCTCACACAATAATTTAGACCAGATTACCTGGTCCCTTTTTCTCTGGACACCCTGTGCCTTTTCTCTCTCCCTAACCTCATTTACACTACCTTCCCGTCAGTCGGACACTAGTGGAACTGATACTTAAATGCTAGTTAGTACTCCAGACAATTGATCCCCTAGGCACCGTTTAGTAGAGCTCCCTTTTTTTCCAAGTTATAGTTTTTGTTTACATATCCCTTTTTATCCTTAGATTGATTAAAGGTGCACCTGAGAAAGACGCAAATAGTGTTTAACCCCTTCCCGACCGCGGACGTATCGGGTACATCCGACAAAAAACGGTCCATAATGACCTAGGACATATCTGATACGTCCACGGCTATTTTGAGTGATGGAAGCTCTGATAGTATTGTAGCGATGCTCTGCCTGTGCTGAGTGCCTTGAGGGGTCGAGGCACTCAGCGAAGCTATAATAATAATATATCCCTCCCCCTCCAGCCATGTGGCTCCAAAGATGGCGCTGCCTTTCTAAAGAAAGTGCATCATGGGGCTTCTAGGGGTGTCCCTAGCCTGCCTCATCATAGGGGCAGGCTAGGGTCATCCAATTACAGCTTGCCCCAATAACAATTTTATTCCAAGTGTGTTCCCCATTTGTCTGATTAGTGTGGATCTCCCTCCCCCTCTTCACTAGTGTTTTAGTGAGAGAGGGAGAGAGATTTATGTTTTAGCTAGAGCGATTTGGAGAGATTTAGAGATTTAGTTAGTTTTAGGTAGGGATTTGTAAATCTTGAGACCCAAAGGCTCTTTTCAGAGCCATTAACCCCTATCTTGCCAGTGATTAATAATCACTGGCTCTTGCACAGCAGCACTTTTTTGCTTTCTGTGCATTTTTTTAGGGGTTCATTTTTTGTGATTTTTTTTTTGTTAGACCCAAAAGCTCTTTTCAGAACGATTAACCCCTGTCCTGCCAGTGATCACTGTATAGATCACAGGCTCTTGCACAGCAGCACGTATTTTATTGTCTGTGCATTTTTTCAGGGTTTCATTTTTTTTGTGATTTTGGTTTTTGTGACAGATCACTAAGGAAAGTGATTGTGATCATGCCACAGGGGTCACAGAGGTCATATAGCGCTGAGCAGGCGTATGCCATCCTTGCACTAGAGTCTGATGCATCTATGTCAGACTCCGACCCTGATTTTGACCGTGCCAGGTGCTCAGATATATCATCACTAGATACAGTGTCTGCTGCTAGTGATGTATCTAGTTATGTTGTATCTGTGCCTGCTAGGCCCCTGCCAAAAGGAGACGTGCTGCTCCAGCTGGCAGTACTGCTGAGAAGTGGGTAGTGCCACATCGCCAGAGGTCAGATATCCCACCCTTTACTGCAAATCCTGGCATTAATTTGAATGTTGCAGGATTTAGTCCTCAACAGTTTATGGAGGTATTTCTGGGCGATAATGTATTGGGGAACATTGTCGCCCAAACTAATTAATATGCTGATCAGTTCAGTGCTGCAAAGCCTGACTCTTTTTTGGCAAAGCAGCAATGGGCCCCCATCAATGTGCCAGAATTTAAAAGATTCTGGGAATTGACTATGCTGATGGGCATCATAAAGAAGCCCTCCATCCGCTCCTACTGGAGCAGTAGCCCCATATGCTGTACCCTCATTTACTCCCAATGTATGTCGAGGAACAGGTATGAAATGATTCTGCATTTCATGCACTACAGCGACAACAGCCTGTGCCCTCCTAGGGAGCATCCCCAGTTTGACAGGCTGTATAAAATCCGCCCCCTGATTACCCACTTTACTGCCAGGTTTGCAGAGGCTTATAAACCTGAAAAGAATATATGCATGGATGAATCCCCGATGAAGAACAAAGGAAGGCTGGGATTCAAGCAGTATATTCCTTCCAAGCGCTCTTGGTATGGTGTAAAGATGTATAAGCTCTGTGATAGAGAGACTGGGTATACTCAGGCCTTCCGGGTGTACGAGGGAAAGGATAGCCACCTTGACCCTCCAGGTTGTCCAGAACATATGGGAACCAGTGATGAACAAAGGGTACCACTTGTATACTGACAATTTTTATACAAGTGTCCCTTTGTTCAAGCTACTGTACTGTTTTGATACAGTAGCTTGGGGTACAATCAAAAAGAACAGTGCAGGTTTCCCAGGACAACTTGCATGCACCCGGCTACGAAGGGGGGAGACCTCAGCTCTGCGCCAAGAGGAGCTGTTGGCAGTTAAGTACAGAGACAAGAAGGATGTGTACCGTCTTACCACCATCCACACTGAGGGGACTGTGGAGGTCTCTGTACGTGGCAGAGCTGAGAGCACAAGGAAGCCAATGTGCATCAAGGCCTATAACCAGCATAAGGGTGGGGTTGATCTGGCAGATCAGCTGCTGCAGGCCTACCTAATTATATAAAAGAATTACTTGGACCATCTGGATAAAGAACCCAGGTGTCCAAAGTAAGAACTGGAATTTAGAAATAATGAAATCATCCGCTTTAAGTAATGGTCTGAACGTAAAGAATCAATTCGCAAATAAACCTTAATAGGTGGTCAAATACCCAAAAGTTGGGTAGTAAATCTAGCCTTAATGGCACACCTCAGTATGTCCCGGTCAATAGTATGCTGATAAATAAGTCTCTAGGAAGCTACAGAAGTTAGACTTTAATCATGCTAGGTCAATACTGTTAGCTTACAGACAATCAATAAGCTTAGCTAAAAAATGCTAAGTGAAATATTGACTGGGATTCACTGGTCCTACGGCTGGGAGCAGTCAGATAAGAAGTCTTAATGGACCACAATGACAACTGTGGAAATATCTAGATAGAAAAAAGAGATAGGAGTGGTCTTGCCAATTGTTAACAAGACCAATCTACCACCATATCCTATGGTCACAGGCACAGTGGAGATATCTAGATAGACCCAGAGTAGATGAAGTTGTCTTTAGAGCTTATTAGCAAGAACGATCTGCAAACACATCCTTAAGTGTCAGGGTTAGATAGCTGTAACAAGACCTAAGATAGATTTTAGGCTCACAGTACATCTTAGACTTTAGGCTCACAGTATATCTTACCCTACTTGTGAGAAAAAAACAGGAATAATAAAAGTTAGCAGAGAATGTGGGTCTTGTAGTATAAATAGCTGCTCCCAAACCTCATGTCCAGTGTAATGAGGTGAAAATAAGAAGGGAAAATTAAAATGATCTAATGTGTAGAACCATACTTAGATTGTTGGTTACCTACACATGGTGACAGTGCCCTAGTGAAAAAAAGATAAGTGAAAGTGAATAGAACCCGACGCGCGTTTCGGTGCTTTCAGTAATGCACCTTCGTCAGGGGCTGAAAGGAGACTGACCTCTAATCTCCTTTTATATGTGTGCTAGTAGCTGCTAGTGCTTGTTAAACCAATCAGAATCTGGCATGTGACATCATTTGGGCGCCAAAGATATTGGGTGTGAATATGCTAATGAGCCCTTTAATTCGGCCAATCTGTGAGCTAGCCGTCTGACGTCAACGGATATGTATTATTAACGCTTTGAGTGCCGCTATCCGTCAGAATAAGAAGGAAGCCAGCTCATGCCGAACTTAACCCAGAGGCAGTAAGCATATTACTGTACCAGAGTAGCCTAACGATCACTCAAACATTGCTACTGTTTTTCTCTCAAAGCCGAGAACAGTGTTATTTGTGTAGTGCTATTGTAACTTAGCAACACTGTTCTGGCTCGATATTTTGTAACATTGTTGTTACTTATCCAGTCTGCTGAAAGTTTAAGACATGGCTACGACTGGGAAACACGACCCGCAATGTCAGGAGCTCAGATTCATAAAACAAATAAAGTGTTATGGAAACCATAATCTTGTCGAGTGGAATTAATTATTATGTTATTTGAAGAACAAAAAAATAATAAATAATAAGTCTTCAACTTAGTGGGTTGCCATCCTACTTTGGTAGTACCGTCTAAAAGTCAAAGGCTTATTGTCTTTAACCATAAATTCAAAAAGATGAGGCAATCTGGATCTGACGAATTTCTTCGTTTTCCCTATGCATTCCAGTGGGATATACTTATATACTCTATGGGTTTCAGGCAGGCTTCTAGAGTTAGACCTCAATCAGAGGCTTGTCAGTGTTGCTAAGTTACAATAGCACTACACAAATAACACTGTTCTCGGCTTTGAGAGAAAAACAGTAGCAATGTTTGAGTGATCGTTAGGCTACTCTGGTACAGTAATATGCTTACTGCCTCTGGGTTAAGTTCGGCATGAGCTGGCTTCCTTCTTATTCTGACGGATAGCGACACTCAAATAGTTAATAATACATAGCCGTTGACGTCAGACGGCTAGCTCACAGATTGGCCGAATTAAAGGGCTCATTAGCATATTCACGCCCGATATCTTTGGCGCCCAAATGATGTCACATGCCAGATTCTGATTGGTTTAACAAGCACTAGCAGCTACTAGCACACATATAAATGGAGATTAGAGGTCAGTCTCCCTTCAGCCCCTGACGAAGGTGCATTACTGAAAGCACCGAAACGTGCGTCGGGTTCTATTCACTTTCACTTATCTTTTTTTCACTAGGGCACTGTCACCATGTGTAGGTAACCAACAATCTAAGTATGGTTCTACACATTAGATCATTTTAATTTTCCCTTCTTATTTTCACCTCATTACACTGGACATGAGGTTTGGGAGCAGCTATTTATACTACAAGACCCACATTCTCTGCTAACTTTTATTATTCCTGTTTTTTTCTCACAAGTAGGGTAAGATATACTGTGAGCCTAAAGTATCTATCTTAGGTCTCGTTACAGCTATCTAATCCTGACACTTAAGGATGTGTTTGCAGATCGGTCTTGCTAATAAGCTCTAAAGACAACTTCATCTACTCTGGGTCTATCTAGATATCTCCACTGTGCCTGTGACCATAGGATATGGTGGTAGATTGGTCTTGTTAACAATTGGCAAGACCACTCCTATCTCTTTTTTCTATCTAGATATTTCCATAGTTGACATTGTGGTCCATTAAGACCTCTTATCTGACTGCTCCCAGCCGTAGGACCAGTGAATCCCAGTCAATATTTCACTTAGCATTTTTTAGCTAAGCGTATTGATTGTCTGTAAGCTAACAGTATTGACCTAGCATGATTAAAGTCTAACTTCTGTAGCTTCCTAGAGACTTATTTATCAGCATACTATTGACCGGGACATACTGAGGTGTGCCATTAAGGCTAGATTTACTACCCAACTTTTGGGTATTTGACCACCTATTAAGGTTTATTTGCGAATTGATTCTTTACGTTCAGACCATTACTTAAAGCGGATGATTTCATTATTTCTAAATTCCAGTTCTTACTTTGGACACCTGGGTACTTTATCCAGATGGTCCAAGTAATTCTTTTCTGTTTCCTAAATAGGGGTTAAGCCCCAGGACACCCCTGGAGTGTCCATTCTAGGTGTATTTCTACCAGTGTTGGTGGACTCCATTTGCTGGACCCATCAATAAGGGTAGAGATCTATCCTTGTATCTACCTAATCATATGCAAGACAAGGGCCTGGTACAAAAAGGTTGCAATCTACCTAATGTAGATTGCAACCCACAACGCTTTTTTGTTGTTCAAAGAACAAACCCAGGGACGCAACTGAGTTTTTTACAGTTTCAGCTCCAGATCATTTCGGGGATTTTGTACCGTGATGCACCTGCTCCCTGGGCAGTGATGAGAGAGAGCAGAGTTGGGACTGCACATTTTATTTTTAAATTCCCCCTACTGCGGCAAAGCAGAATCCCCAAAAAAGATGCAGGGTCTGTTTGGCAAATTAGCCACTTGTTACTGTATTTTCATAAAGATGTGTGTACCACTTTAAAAACCAAGTATATGTATGCTTAATGGGTTCCATGCGAACAATAGCGTTCATATGCTGGCGGCATGAAAAACCGCCAGCATTCATACAATATTTTCACGAACAGTGAATTTCAACACTGTTCGTGAAACGAACAAACTACCGAAGGGAGACCACACACAGGAGGTCGTGTGGCTCCCATTAAGGATTGCAACATTAGAAGGATTCAGGGTGGCCGCCGTTTGGCTACCGACCACGCGGCGGTCGGCCATCTTGGATCCTTTGTTAGCCCAGCGGTATTTTGTCGTTGAGCGCCTGGAACTAAAATCGGCTACTCGACGGCACGAATACCGCTGGACTTCCAAGCCGTTCAGAAGCCCCGGTCCTTCGGTAAAGTGGTTCCCTAAAGTCAATCGGTAGTTTGAAAGTAACTTATATATATTGTTGGTTTCGTGCGGCGTTCAGTTATTTATGCTGGGATCTGAGCGGTACTTTCACGAAATGTGCGCTCAGACCCCAGCTATCTACCGAACGTCCATTTGTTTAAATAAAGTGAATATTATAAAAGTTATATGTTTTAATGTAAAATGCCGGTTCTGCTGCATGGAGGGATAATCCACTTAACGGTATATTCCAGCGGGAGTATCCCTCTCGTCCAGCAGTGCCTGATGGGAGAAATGCTCAGAATGTTAAGTCCCCCATGTAGTCCCCTACTGTATTACCCCTGCTATGTCAGTATGGAAACCCCTTGCATGAGGGAACTGTGAATAAAGACCTCAGTTGACCCCCAGCCTATGTGTCGTGTAGTTCTTGGGAAGGAAGGATTCTTACAATGCTACCAGGATTACTGTATGCTGTATTTATTTGCCTGGATTATTTTATGCTGTTCCTGTTACCCAGCGGAGATACTGTGGATTATACTACCTCTCCGCTACAGTCTGTTTTAGGAGGGGGCAGAGAAAATATACTGTATATCACTGTCCTGATTGCCCTGGACAGCCTGGACTCTGCATTGGGAACTGCTTTAAACGATACCACACACTGGTCCATTTTTTTTTTAATTTTTAACATTTGCCGTTCAGTTTCGTTTTTTCTTTTTTTGTTACGTTTACCCTATACATGGGGGGCATGGGTGTACTAAGGAGGCCTTGCAGAAAACAACCTGGAGTGTTTTCTTGCAATAACCAACAACAGGCTCTCATAAATCGTAGTCAAAAAGCAATGTGTAAAAATGAAAATTGAAAAATTACCACCACACACTTTCTCAATTTTCTTTACTAAAACGATTGCATCAAAGGCATCAAAACACTCCATGTACAATACTGTGGGGTGTCTACATTTCAAATATATACACTTTCATGGCCATAAATTAAACTGGGGTATGCAATAAGCCCTAAGCTAAAGATAGGCCTACCAGAAGAAATACTTTAAATTTCAGCTCAAAATACAAGTCATACAATTGTAACTGGACCTTCCCAAAATCCTGGCAAACCTATGCATGGGGACATTGGTGTACTAAGGAGGTCTTTCAGAAAACAACCTGGAGTGTTTTCTTGCAATAACCAACAACAGGCTCTCCTAAATCACAGTTAAAAAGCAATTTGTGTGTAAAAATGAAAATTGAAAAATGACCACCACACACTTTCTCCAATTTATTTACTAAAAAAATTGTATCAAAGGCATCAAAACACTCCATATACAATACCATGGGGTATCAACTTTTCAAATATAGGCACGCTCATGGCAAGAAAATAAATTGGGATATCTGAAAAGGCCCCCAAAAAGAAGATAGGCAAAGAAGATATGTAAAAAGTGAAAACCACATGTCAGACGTTTGGCTTTGCACCCCCCAAACAACCGAACAAACCTATGCATAGGTGGTATCACTGTACTCAGGAGATGTTGCTGAACACATATTGGGGTGTTCTTTGGCAGTAACACCTAACAGAAGCTGAGAATCCATGACTAAAGTAGAATGTGTGTGAAAAATAACAGAAAAATGACTACCCAAACGTTTGACAGTTACTGGTGGTAGAATTAGTGCATGGAAAGTGTTAAAATACCACCATTTGAAATACCCTAGGGTGTCTATCTTTTAGAAATATATAGTTTGATGGGGGTAAATTACATTGGCCGGCTTCAAAAATGTCCCAAATAGGACATGGGGGCATGATGATCAGCTGAGAAAATCCCAAGTTGGAAAACTGGAATGCGCACCCTCCAAATAAGGTCTTTTAGCCCCCAGAGAACCCAACACACTTATACATGGGTGGTATCACTGTACTCAGTAGATGTTGCTGAACACATATTGGGTTGTTCTTTGGCAGTAACACCTAACAGGAGCTGAGAATCCATGCCTAAAAGTGTGGGTTTTTTTCATCATATTATTTTTTTCTAGTAAATTATATGATGAAAATAATGGTATCTTTAGAAAGCCCATTTAATGGTGAGACAAATGGTATATAATATGTGTGGGTACAGTAAATGAGTAAGAGGAAAATTACAGCTAAACACAAACACTGCAGAAATGTAAAAAGAGCCCTGGTCCTTAACAGTAAAAAAATTGAAAAACGGCCTGACCACTAAGGTGTTACACGTGTGCTTTTATCTATGTGGACTGTGAACTCTGGCACTCCAACTATTTAAATTTAATACTTGTAATACTGCTTTATAATAAAAGTTACTTATTTTTCCCTAACTGGTGTTGCCTTCTCCTATTTCTATTATTGAGGATAAAACTGCCATCTATTCTGGTTGGAGCATCAATATCACACAAGTTGTTGGGACTGAACAAGTATCAAGTACATAGAGTCTCCTAACTAACTTGGAGGTTCATTTCCAAACAAACTGAAATTTGGTCGAATTTGAGGCAATCAGATGTTCAGCCCTATTTTTGAACTCCTAGCCGAAATGTACCTGTAAGGGTTTACATGGGGTCAGAGTCAAGAGTGTAAAGATATTGGTAACACGTTAATTAGTTACATAAATCACCTAGAGAGTGAATGTATGCATGTGGGCAGTGCAGGAGGGCTGATTCAGAAGTGCAGGACAGTTAAGTCCAAATGCAAGTTTAGATACAAGACACATCCAAGTATCGAAGCCAGCAGCAAGTATACATAGATGCCAGTCCATAAATAATCTAACAAAAGAATGCTTCCAAAAAATGGCAACAAACAAACAGACCATTAAGCTGATGTGAGGCAGGCATTTAAAGACAGTAAGTGAGTCACAGAGGAGGCAAATAGCTACAGGTTAGTTATCCACCAGAGATGCAAGCTAAACTGCAAAACAGATTGATGGGTGCCAAACTTGAGTGGCTCACAGGTAGTGGAACTCTCCAGAAATGATGAGCACTAGAGTTGAAGACTGATCTCCCAAAGGGGGAACCACACCTAGCAGTCTGCAGAGATGGAGACGATGACAGTACACCCCTTCAAAAATGCCCTCCAGACATGAACAGGCCAAATGGTGGCCATGTTATAGTCCTTTTCCTCACTAGACAGGAAATCCTCTTTATTGCAGGAATCCAAAATACCAGTATCTGAGAATTACTATTATTTTCTAGAATCCTGGTGCAAGAAGCATCAACTGTTATCCATGAAGCAGTATCATTGTTTTTTTGTGCCTTTGAGGTAACCTTTGGTATTCATGGATTTCAGTGCCTTTTTTACACTTCTACACTTCATGCATACTACCATGCCATTGGAGGCATAAGTAGAGTAAAAAGGTAAGACTTAATTGACAGAGCAGGATGTATTACTGGTATATGTAACTGTAGATCCTGTGAGGACTGCGGGAATGTGTATATCATTGTCACATTCTGCTCTGTTCTGTGGAGATGTCTGGCAATGGCTTCTGGTATCCAGTACTCTTGTTACAATTCTTGTTTAGTTTTTCTTGGTTTTTTGGTTTTCTATTCTATGTCTGGTTTTCTTTATGCTGGGATTTCTGGGTTCATTCCTATAGTCCGTCCCTGGATTTCCCAGTCTCTTGGATTCATTTAAATGTTTGTTTTATTTGCCACACCAGTTTGTTTTCCATCATTCCTTTTTGTTTCAGTGTCCTGCAGGCAGCTGCTCACGGCTTCTGCCCTTTCTTGCAGGTAAGTGCTATATATGTATTCTTTGGATGTTTTAGCATACATTAGGCAGTGTAGGACCTGCCAGATATGGGGTACATTGGCGTTGTTGGCAGGCTTATGCAATATATGATCATATAGTGTCACTAAATCCCCATGATTTCCATATGTAGTACTTAGTTATTTCTCCTCTTGTTTTGCCTATGTTATCTTGTCTTGTTTTAGTTTGTATACCCAGTCCATGTACAGTCCTGTCCAGTCATGCCCATGTTATGTTCATGTTTTCCTCATGTCTTGTGTATATGTTCTGGGTTTAGCTTACTATCTTTCTCTGGTTCTGGGTTCTATTAGTTCTGTCTTGTTTTCATGTTTGGTGCCTATCTCTAGTCTTGCCTTGTTTCTAGTACTGGATACAATCTTGCTGCAGAGCCTCCCTATTCAGCTCCTGGGAGGACTGCTTAATTTCCAAGCTCCTAGTTCCTGGTATCCGCATAAGCTGATTCAGGGTTCTGGTTGTGGCTGCACAAACGCTGGTGCTCAACACCAGGGGGCATGCGGTTACCCTGCACCAGACCCTGCTAATCCACCTCCACACTGTGACTCCTCCTCTGAACATCAGGCATACTGGGTCCCGGTCCTGCACCGCCGCCCGGACACTGTCTGGGCCCCGGGCACCGGACCGCCACCCGTGACAATCATATAGGAACAAAGAAGTTGCCTCTAGGCCAGGGTTTAGAGGCTTCGTTGAAGTCTCAGTAACAGGTTCATATGGAATAATAGAAGAAATGGCTCTAGTGGCCACTGGTCTCCTCTGTGATATGTGAATGCAAAAGATGTGACAAGAGCCATGATGTGTCACAGACTGACATGAAGGGATGACAGGGTGGACAAACAGGGTGCCCATGTGAATAGCTTGAGGCTGAGGTGGACAATGTACGCAGTAAGTGATAAAGTGCCCTCCCTTACTACAATAAACACATAGATCTTTCCTTGATGGACTGTGCTTTTTGGGTTACTCCAATTTGCATGGGAACTATGTTAAAGCTTTCAGGTATTAAAGCTACCAGAACAATATTTCCCACCTTAAAAAGGGTTTAACAATGAATAGACAAAAAGCCTATTTATATTCAAAAAGAACAGCAGAGATTACAGTTTGAGAAGTGTCTTTTTTTTTTTTTAACCTTTTTAAAAATCACTTAAAATAATATTTCTTTCTTACTTTTATGGAAGTGAGATATTGACTGTAGATACTCATTCCCCAAACTAATTGAGGAAATAATAGTAATAATTGAGGAAATAATTAAAAAGTATTATTTTTTTTAATATTATTATTATTACTGGTGTTTATGAAGCACCAACATATTCCACAACCCTGTACAATTTGGGAATGTTTCCTTAATTTCTTTTATTTAAATAGTCCAAATGTCTAATACATTTTCTATGATACAAAGAACCTTTAAGCCATGGCCGAATTAACATAGGGGCTGTTGGAGCTGCAGCTCCGGGCCTATGATTATGATCTATTTTTTATTTTTTTTACTACTCTTCACATGCTCTTGTGTTAGAGCAGGGGTTCTCAACCAAGTCCTCGGGACCCCCTACCAGTCCAGGATTTGGGGATTACCTGTGTGTGTCTAA
Organism: Pelobates fuscus; assembly: GCF_036172605.1. Classification (NCBI taxonomy): domain Eukaryota; kingdom Metazoa; phylum Chordata; class Amphibia; order Anura; family Pelobatidae; genus Pelobates; species Pelobates fuscus. Next base: position 36,662,127 of record NC_086318.1, on the reverse strand, counting down.
GGTGTTTTGAAAAAGGGGAAAAAAACACCTTAGACTCTAAGGCTTTTCTTTTTCTAAACACCTTAGACACACCCAGGTAATCCCTAAACCCTGGACTGGTAGGGGGTCCTTGAGGACAAGGTTGAGAACCCCTGTGTTAGAGGGATGCAGGGGAACAAAACTGGTGTGGACTGGCTGACAATAAAATTAGTTAAGGTAAAGCTGACTTTGCACACTATGCAAATGCTCTTGCTGCCTCAGTCTCTCACTTTGAACACTTTGGCATGTTCCCTTTCTTTTACACTCACTACATACACTTTTTCTCTGTCCCAGACTGTATTCCACAACCCTGTACAATTTGGGAATGTTTCCTTAATTCCTTTTATTTAAATAGTCCAAATGTCTAATACATTTTCTATGATACAAAGAACCTTTAAGCAAGGGCTGAATTAACATAGGGGCTGATGGAGCTGCAGCTCCGGGCCAATGATTATGATCTATTTTTATTTATTTTTTTACTACTCTTCACATGCTCTTGTTTTAGAGGGATGCAGGGGAACAAAACTGGTGTGGACTGGCTGACAATGAAATTAGTTAAGGTAAAGCTGACTTTGCGCACTATGCAAATGCTCTTGCTTCCTCAATCTCTCACTTTGAACACTTTGGCATGTTCTCTTTCTTTTACACTCACTACATACACTTTTTCTCTGCCCCAGACTGTATAACAGGAGCTTCTACCTGCTAGTAAGAAAGTTAGCGGAGGAATGGACCAGCGAGTGCTAGGAGAAAATACTTAGAATATAGAGCTAGTGCGTCACTAGACACATTTATGCTAAGCTTAAGGGTGATGTCTGCACAGTATGCCCTTGGTTGGTCATCCTACATCATTGGCAGGTAGTCTGACGTGCATTCACACCAAGCTGACCATCTAATTCTTCGGCAGACACGCCCCCTTTTTGGGCATGGTTGTCAATTTGGGCAGTTCTGATTACGTGATTCACCCCACCCACCAAAATCCTGCTTCACCGGACACTGCTGTTAGGGGGTATTGTGCAAATTTAAGATGTAAGCAAGAAATTAGCACAGGGTATGTGTTTTCAGACAGCTATGACCCGTGAGTTTCCCTGCAGCACCAGCTCCACCAGATACCTGATGCTTGGGAGGTATGCCTGTTTTAGTGTTTTCTGTTGATAAGATTCTGTAATTAGGCCCATCAGAACTGTCAGTACCAGGCCCGATGGTTCTATAGATTACTGAAAAAATAACACATATATTGTAGATTATGCTAGCTTTAGTGTACCTATAATCTTAATTTTATTAATGACATGAGGCGAGTATTTGCTTAAGACTTTCTTTTCTTAAGCTTCACAGCAGCACTTTTTTACTTAGTAACAAGGTAACCAATCAGAAAAAAGGGACAACAAGGTATATAAGTCCCTCCCAGTGATGTCATTTCCTCTTTCTGGCTGCGAACAAATAGGAACCGGAACTGAAGGAACCAGATGAGGAATTCAGGATGTCAGACGAGAAGAGAGATGCTTGAGAGGGAAACAGGAACGTAGACTTGAGTTCTTGAAGAGTAGAGGTGAAGCTTGTGATGGAACAGCAACTAGACTTGACCTCTTAAGGGAGTTTTACGCTGAAACGAGAGAGCAGAGTCGAAACCAAGGATTAATCCGTGAATTGGACTTGGAAATCATGATAACCGGTTGTTATGAAACATATATTATAATTCGCTAGAAAAGTTAATCTATACATCATAGAAAATAATACCTAACCCCCATGGTAGTAAGGCATAGTGTGTTTGTTCTTGTCTTAGAAACTTACCTACAGGGGCGACCCTAGGGTGGGAAAAAAACGAAGGTAAAAGTGGTGGGAAATACTCGCCTCCTGTCATTAATAAAATTAAGATTATAGGTACACTAAAGCTAGCATAATCTACAATTTTATAACATGACAGAAGGCTTCGTATTTGCTGTTTTAACGCTCCCCGAGGAGGGCCAAGGAAGCGTGCACAGCCAGACGAAAGTAGAAGTTGCGGAAGCGAGACTCCCGCGTTGAATGCCCCCGATGCAGCCGCCCCTCTGATGGAGTGGGCTCCGAAGGAGGCTTCAATCCCGGCTAGGGAGAGCAACCACCTAACCCATCGGGCAAGAGTTGTGGATGACACTGGATTATGTGGCTGGACGTATGAGACCAATAGTTGGCTGGAAGACGTAGGACGAAGCGAGGAGGTGAGAAATAAATAACGAGAAAGAAGAGACACCACACACAGTTTCGGTGGTTAGGGAAGTAAGGGTAAAATATAGAAGAGGAGTTCGATTTTGTCCGTCTGGACACAGAGAAGGTGACACCTTCTGTGGAAAAATTGATAGCGTCATGGTCAAATGCTTGAACATCCGATACTCATCGGAAGGACACTAAGCAAAGTAATAGGGTGAATTTTGCCGAGAGTTGACGGAGGGATAGATCTTCGTTGTCCAGCCAAGTCTAAAGGAAACGAATCATGACATTAACGTCCCACAGATGGGAGTATTTCGGTTTAGGCGGGCGAGCTAGTTTGATGCCCCGCAATAGTCTACAAACCAGCTGGTCCTGGCCCACTGGAACTCCGTCTAGAGGAACATGGGCTGCCGAGATGGCTGAACGAGAAACGTTGATGGATCTGTAGGAACGGCCTAGATCGAATAGATGAGAGAGGAAATTCAAAATGGACTGTCTAGGGGCCGTAAGGGGATTGGTATTCCGTTCCAGGCACCAATTGCACCAAGTGTTCCAGGAAGAAAGATAGCATCTTCTAGTTCCAGGGGCCCACAAATCCCAGAGGAGTTCCTTAGATCTCTGTGATAGTTCTCCGAAGTGCCAGGTACCCCTGAAAGAGTCCAGGCTACATGGTGGAGGTGGCCTTGCGTTATCATTGGATGAGGGTTCCCTTGAGGGTGTTCTAGGAGATTGGGACATGGAGGCAGAAGGAGGGGATCTTGGCAGGAGAGGTCTAGAAGATCCGGAAACCATGCTTGGCCCCGCCAGAGCGGGGTGAGTAGTACAAGTGTGATCTGTTGTCTGCGAATCTGGAGGAGGATTCTGGGAATCATCGCAAATGGAGGAAAAGCATAGGCTCCCGTTGTCGGCCAACTCTGAAGGAAGGCATCTACAGCTAAACATTCTGGGTCTGGAAGCCAGCTGAAAAACCGTGGGACTTGAAAATTCATCCGGGAGGCGAATAGGTCTAGGGTAAACGGGCCCCTGAGTTTGGAGATGTGGAGGAAGATTGTTCTGTGTAGGCGCCAGTCGCTGGCGTCCCTCCAATGTCGGGAGAACCAATCCGCGGTGATGTTCGATTCCCCTGGGAGATATTCTTCCCGAAGTGTGATGTTGCGTTGGAAGCAAAACTCGTAGATGTCTTTTGTTACTTCGGAGAGGATGCAGGATCTGGCCCCGCCCAATTTGTTGATGTATTGGACAGCTGAGACATTGTCCATCCGAAGGAGAATACAGCAGTTCGAGGGGTGATTGGTCAAACTGCGAATTGCGAACGAGCCTGAGATTAACTCCAGACAATTGATGTGGAGAAAGTGTTCTGAGGTGGTCCATGGTCCTCCGGTGGAGGTCGTATGACAGGTTGCACCCCAACCCTGGAGGCTCGCATCTGATTCCACTACATAGTCCGGGGTGGGACCGAAAATTGCCTTGCCATTCCAGGCCGACATGTGGCGGAGCCACCAAAAGAGTTCCTTCCTCACGTCTGTAGTGATCGGGACCCTCTGGTCGTATGATGGATGAGACCGGAGGAATTGAGCTTTCAAGCGTTGCATGGCCCGGTAGTGAAGGGGGCCTGGGTAGATTGCTTGAATAGAAGAAGAAAGTAGGCCTACGATCCGAGCTAAACCTCGAAGAGGTAAATCCTCTTGACGAAGTACTTTGCGTAGTTCCTTTCTGATCGCAGTTAACTTGGACTGGGGTAGGCGAAGAACACAGGTTGAAGAGTTGATCTCGAAGCCGAGAAATTGGATGACTCTGGGCGGGGACAGTGACGATTTCTCTTGGTTTATGACAAACCCCAAGGATTCGATTAATCCAGATGTATAGTTCGTCTGCGAACGTAGCCTGGATGCGTCTTCGCAGATAAGTAAGAGGTCGTCGAGGTAGATCAAACAACGGATGCCCCTTTCGCTAAGATGTGCGGTGACTGGTTTGAGCAGTTTGGTGAAGCACCACGGTGCGGAACTCAGGCCGAATGGAAGGCAGGTGAATTGGAAAATCCGGTGGTGCCAATGAAAGCGGAGAAAACGCTGACTGGATGGGTGTACTGGTACCGAGAGGTAAGCATCCTTGAGGTCGAGACGAGTGAACCAATCGCCTGGTCGAAGAATGTCTCTGAGGAGGTGAATCCCTTCCATTTTGAAATGTCTGTAGACAACGAAAGAGTTCAGTTGACGGAGATTGATTACTGGGCGAAAGTCCCCTGATTTCTTCTGGACTAAGAAGATGGAGCTGAGGAAACCTTCATCTAGAGGAGCGAGTTGAATCGCTCCTTTTGTTTGAAGAGAACGTAGTTCTGAATCTAGAAGAAGACTCTGAGACTTTGACATTTTTGGATATTGAGGATAACCTATTTGAGAAGGGAGAGAGTGAAACTCTATGGAATAACCCTGAACTGTGTTCAGGACCCAGGTATCTGAAGACAGAGTCTTCCACATGTCTACACAGTGTGACAACCTGCCCGCATGAAAAACAGTAAAAAGGTGAAGGGTAGGAAATCTCACCTGTTGGGTATCTGTTGCGTCCGTGGGATCTGTATCCTCTTCCTCTATCTGCCCTTTGGGTGTAAGAGCCTCTTGTTTTATAGTTGGGGAAAAATGATGAAGTTGGGGTTCTCTGGCGTTGGTTTGTGGTCCAGAAACGGCTGACTGTACGACCCCTTGTACGGCCAGCCCTGCCAAAACCCGTGAGGGTTGATGATGAAATACCCTTTTCATGGATGACTGCGCCTTGTTTAGTGTGGCGTATAGGTTTACATGCTTATGTAGTTCTTTAATATATGGTTCTCCAAACAATAGACCCTTTGCTTTGGGGCCCAATTCTTTGGTTCCCAAGTCAGCCAACTTGGCATCCGTACGCAGCAGCACTGCTTTTCTACGCTCAGTACAGAGAGATGTATTAGCATTGCCCAGCAGGCAAATAGAGCGTAGCGCCCATTCTCTAATCACAAATGGGTCAAGAGGGCCTTCATTAGATAGGGCTTCATCAGCCAGTAGAAGAATTTTAGCTAGTGGTCCTAGGATATCTAGCATTTTGTCTTGGGTCAGGCGTAGGCTGCGCTTGATGCCCTTCCTTGGGTCACGGCCCGATCTGGCCAGATATGTGTAGAGCAGCGTATCAAACTCCGGGCTCACCGCGACTTTATCCGGTAGAGTGGGTCTAGGGCATTCTGCTCGTAGTTTTTTACGGATCTCCCGCTTTAGGGGCCTTCTGATCCAAAAATGAATATACTGGGCAAGATGGTCTGGTAGTGACCATTCAGATGATCGGGGATATCTAATTTGCCTCGGGTCAAACAGAGGCTGGCCAAGTGCATCCAGAAAAGATTCAGCGTCCCCAGATGGATTCGATCTGGGTATCGTAATTTCGGTTGGGAGATCTCCCATGATAGATTGAGTGAGAGGTGCTCCTTTTAAGGATGTCTCGGGCCAGTCTTCCTCATCTTCTGAGGAGTGGTCAGCCTGCCATTCATCCAGGATGGCTAAGGGGTGTAAGTCGAAAGAGTCTTCCTCCTCTTCCGACAGAGTAGGCTGGATGGAGTGTTTCTCTCTAACATCCGCCTGTTTAGGGCATTTCGCCGGTTCTTTCCCCTTACGTTTGAGTGGTTCAGGCCCATTCCCTTTCCAATAACGTTTACTGGGTTTGGAAGGGTTTCTTTTTATGGAGTCGGAATCCTCCGCATCTTAAGCAGAATGCGGGGTTTCTGAAATTTTTGGCTCTTTTAATTCAACGGGCAGCACCCGCGCCAGGGCCTTTTCTAGTGAAGCAGCCACAGCTGCATTAATAATTGCTTGCAAATTTTGGTCTTGATTTGAAGCCTCCATAGCAACAGTGTTGAAACCTATGGGGCAGAATAGGCCAGTGTTAGAATGTATTTTAAGGCCGTCCCGGAATATCACAGTTTGTTATAATTCCACATTGCAAGCTCTAATTGGGGGTCACCCAGTATAAATCACCTCAGGGAATACTTTTTCACACCCGTATAGAGGTATAGTGGCACAGACAAAGCGGGCCAATCATGGGCTGTATAAAATAACAGCAATCATATTTAATTAGTTCAGTAACCTTATACACATGTACAGTGTAAATTTGAGATGTATCAATCATAAAGTATATATGTGGAATAGTTCAAAATAAATATTTAGAGAAATGTGACTCCAGTTATTGATAGGAATATAATGGGTGTAAATCCAAGTAAAACAGTATGGTGTTGAGAATAAATGTGCAAGGTAGTTTGTATGCAGTATAAATTTCTCCCCTAGGGGTAGGTAGACAGAGACAAAGATGCACTATTATTTGTAGTGAAAAAACTCCCTTCTTTAGTGAGGGGAATATGCAGAAAAAATATATATAACTTTAATTATATTGATTAATTTAGACTTGTATAACTGTATCTGACTGCTGTGTAAAGCGGTATAATGGCCGCCGCACGGCCAGAGGAAAAAGCAGATCGCGGCTCCAAGAAAATGGCCGCCGCGATCTCGCGCGTGCGCACTAGAGAAGAAGCCGTTTGGATCCCGCGGGGAAGCGTGAGATCCAAGATGGCCGCCGTGCGCTCTGAGGACTGTTGGAGGCGTTCTCCACAGTCCGAAAAGCCCGGGAAAACGGGGCGAGAATGCCGCCGAAGAAAACTGGGCTGGAGCCAAGGTGAAACGTAATTAAACGGATAACAGTGACAAAATAAACAGGATAAATAAAGAAATAGCAACGAAATAATTATTTTAGGAAAAAATATATAAATAAATAAAAGAAGAGTTTAGGAAAGTAAGGTAAATGAGTAAAATCAACAGCATAAGATAAGTAGAATATATATATATATATATATATATATATATATATATATATAAAACAGAAAAATATGAATAAAGCAGATGACAGATAGAATAATAGATAAACCACAGAAACCCACAGAAGTAGGAGACAGTGACACTCTGACCTGTACTGGTGTGAAGCAGCAAAGAAAGAGGAAATAACATCACTGGGAGGGACTTATATACCTTGTTATCCCTTTTTTCTGATTGGTTACCTTGTTACTAAGTAAAAAAAGTGCTGCTGTGAAGCTTAAGTAAAGAAAGTCTTAAGCAAATACGAAGCCTCCTGTCATGTTATAAAATTATTATTTTTCTTCACTATCTAATTTTATTTTAGGTGTCTGTATACCATTTCCTTAATGTTCATTCCATTCCTCTTAAGACTTTGCACATTCATTTTCAAAATGTATTTATCATATATTTGTTTAGATTTGCTTTTATTGATTAGTACTGACGATGGAAACAAAGCATATGTTGCTCCATATATGGGTATCTCTTCAATAGACATAAGTTGATTCAATTGTATGTCTCATTGGTCATTGTTTCTATATTACATTTCCTGTTGCTCACCCTGTTCTTTCTTCTTGCCTATTAATAGCAACGTTATAAGCTACAGTAATTACAGCATTTGTCTATTTAGATATGTTGTGGCTTCCTGTCCTTGTTGACCTGTTATTGTTGAACTGGGTGTATGCAACCTTTCATTTAAGACACAAATATTGCAGAGGTTTATAGATTGTCAACACTGGGCTGGTGTGTCTTTGAATAGTGACTGATGAGCTTTTATCTTAATACAACTGAAAAATGTTTGCAGATCAATGAGAAGGAGCCATTTTTATCTTAAGGCTTTTGACAGTTAAACATGGCAGCCTAATCATAGTCAGTAGAGTAAATAAGAAACTATTTGTTACTCAGTATATCCTGATAGTTAACCATCTTCCGTACACCTAATGGCTGAGTTAGGATCACTAACACTAACTGGATGAAAGCTATGAGCATTTATCACTACATGAGTTAATCCTCATTGAAATCAATGTGCACTAAACTAATGCTTGTTAAGAGAGGCTCAGTAAATAAAGTTTAATTATCACAACTTGTAATTTAATTGGACATAGGGAAATGGAATAGTGCACATGCAATTTGTGTTTTGTTTTGTTTACATATTTTGCCTGATAAATATTATAGCCACTGCCACCCAAGAATAGTGAGATTTTTGGTCACATTTCTGTGTTTTTATTTTCTTCTGTAGTCCACAGCCTTGTTACAGTGCAGTGCACCCCATGTGTGCCATATTCTGTGAACAATTCATTTGTAGGGGTTTACATGAACACTTACTTCTGTCCCATTAGAGATTATACATTTTACCTGAAAGCAGCAAGGTGAATTGGTAATGCAGGACTTACCTACGAACTTTAATTTTGGGATTTGAGACTAAACTTTAATAGCCATTATAGGAGTAACAAAAACCTTTGTTATTGGAACATTTTTTAGGTTACTACACAGTATTTTATTTTTTATTTTTTTTATTATGTTTCATTTATTATTAGAGTCTATAATAATATATAGAAGAAAATAAATGGTTATTTTTTGTTTTTTTTTATTATAATTTGATTAATATACCAGTGATACATTGCACTTTTGACCTTTTTCTTGGCTCCATGAAGTCTGTCTTGATAGCTTCATATCTTATAAACAGAAGGATTTGGAGCACATGCCAGGGTTTCATTTGGTAAAAGAGATTTAATTTGACCAGGAGTAGCCTGGCATATTCAGGTCCAAGTTATTACAACAGAGGCAAATTTCATTTATTTTTTATGTATATAGCAAAGTCAGTAAAGGATTACTGTGTACATGGTTTATCTTGTCAGAAGATATGATATCAATATCAGGACATATAAATATGTAAATAATACATTAACAGCAAAGTATTATTTGAATTATTTAGAAAATGATCTTGCAAGGTTTATTCTAAATGTCGATGTAAAATAAACATATTAGTATTTTTGGTTGTGTATTCTATATTTTGGAAATATCCCAATTGTCTTATTGGGAGAAGGCATCTGAATGAAAAAATATGGTAACACTTCTTAAACTATTTTTATTATTATTTAATTATTTCCGAGTGGGAACTCTGTTACAATATAGCTAATAGATGTCCAATCCCCTCCAATAAGTCATACATGCTCTAACTCATCAAAGAAAGAGGAAGTGGAAGAGCCTGCTTAGGGGTTTTATACTACTGTTGCTTAGTTATGATTGGTTGGTTTGAAAAGTTCTGTTAACTGTTTCTTTGCTGCTGGAGGTTTCAGTAAAGAAGGTAAAGCAAATATTCGCCTCCTGTCTTTAATAAAATTTAGATTATTCCCTCACCGAGGCTAGAATAATCCCTAATTATCCCTCATCTTTCTGTTATTAAAAGAGACACGTGACATAAAATAATGCTCTACTTATTATATAGTAATCCAATGTGGTGAACTGTAAATCATGACACTTTATGAAATGTTCTAAGGTGTCTCATCATCCGAATGCAGCCATTAATTCATGTTAATTCATATTCACAAGTATTTTAACTATTGAGGAATATTACTTAACAAGCATGTTGCATCAACACCTTAAACAGCAAATGTTCTCAGATGAAAGGAAGTCTGGTGGCTTTGCACTCGGTCAAAGGAAAAAGCAATATATTATTAATATATTATTCATAGGGAGAAGGAAGAGAATGTGATGATATGCCTACTAGTAACAACAGGGTAACAATCATATGAATACGGAAATCTGGTCATGAAAGACACTCACCAATGTAGGTTAACAGTAGGATAACATACACTCACCATGGGAGCTAGTGAAACCTGGTCTATATTTTAATGATAAATATCCAAATGTATCTCTTTTGGGAGATGTTGATCTCTCTTGATGAGAGATATTATACACGGACTATTTGAAGGAACAGTTCAAGCACCATCACCACTACAGCTCAAAAAGATTACCATAGAAGCCCCATTAGAACTCAAACAATTTCGAACTGTTTGAAATTTTCCCTGGGGGTTGTTGGGTGTAGCTCTCTGACTATGCTTCCATCACTGGAGGTCATGCAATGCAGAGCTTAGCTAATTTTCTGGGATCATCAGCTGATTGCTTAGGTTATTGACAGAGAGAATAAGTTGGGCTTGGTTCATTGGCTGAGAATATCAGCTGAAAGCTTAGCGTATTGTCTGGGAGCATCAGCTAGGCTTAGCTCGTCTGTGATGGTGGTGGAGGCACAGAGCAGCACCTAATGGACAGCAGGTAAAAAAATAGAACTGCTCTAAACCAGATAGACTACTTTCAATGGGGAGATGGTATCAGGACATTCATGGCACCATAACCACTTCAGTGAGTTGTAGTTGCTAGAGTGCTTTTAGTATTCCTTTAAAATTGTCAAACAGGGACAAACTATCTACAGAAAATTAGCTTTCGCGAATCAGTGTTCACAAAAATGAAAACATTTAAACTAGCTCTGTTTTTTATAAAGACTAAAAATATTTTGCATCCTTTTTAATATAAAGACATCTGTTCAGTGTAAAAGTATGCCAGTTTATATCACTGGAATTACACACTGGTATGCTGATAGATAAGCAATAGCATATTTAATCAAAACATGTCTAAACCGTTTAACTTCATTAAAGCATGTCAGGTAAATTATCATGTAATCATTAAAAGTTGGATTTATTGATGCATCTTTCAAACTGAATTTACTAAATGTGGAAATGTTCTTATTATTTTTTAATTTATTAATGAAATTCTGAGTTAAAAAACTAGCATATAAGTACGCAGATAAAACATAATAAACAGCATAAAAATACCCTATGGTTCCCTTTATAAATACAGATATAGTGGAAGGGAGCCTCAGCTACTATCTGCACTTAGCGAGAGGTGCACACTTGCACAGTGAGCAGTGGAGTGCCGGGCAGGTAGTATGTAGTTCTATACAGGTAGAACCATCAATGCTAGTTCATCAAATGCCCACTCACTTTTTCAGGTGCAGTTGAGAGAAGCTGATGATAGGACAAGGTACTATTTTTTTCCAACACGGAGAGACAGTCAATCATGCTACAGACTGGATTTGTGGGAAAGCTTTGATGTTATCATGGTCAAAGAGGTAACTGGTTCATCCATTGCCATTGACAACTCATTTTTTTCTTTTAAAAAAGTGACCGTCTAAAACAACAGCCACTGCAAGACTCAGTCAGGCAGGGCAAAACCACAATGATAATCATTTGGAAAAAGGGGGGGACAGCTGCAGCAGGAGTAATTTAATTTTAACTTCGCAAATCAAATCTGTCTCTTACTAGAAATAAAATAAAAAATAAAACATTACAAATCATTCTAAATCAGTGAAACAATTTGGATATAACTGGCACTGGCAATAGCAGCTAGGAAAGATGAACTTTTAAATTATTTAATTTTTCATTTCATTTATTTTCTTTTTTTTTTTAATTCTTTGGATGATGAGGGGTCTCACTGTTTCTGTCTAACATCCCATGTCCATCCACCATGCTCTATCTGGTGGTAGAAGTAGTAGTAACGACAACACCAGATGCTGGGGATACTATTTTGGTAATTCTCTGTAAGTCCTCACTAAAGAATGGCTTGGATTACCCCACAAATTAGACTCTGCTGCTCTCTCTTAGTTGCTTCTTTAGGGGCACCAAGAAGGGATAATGATTGAACTAGCTGTTGTAGAAGGAGCTGTGGCCAGTAGAAGTAGCCGCATAAGTTGTTCCAGCATGAAAAGTATGGAACTAAAAAAATTGTCTCCTTGGTGTTGTGTTGAATTGAATGACATGCTGCTACTAATATTACTAATAGTGGTGCTGGTGGAAGAGATTGTGGTGGTGGCAGTGTTGGTGGTGTAGGCAATGGTGACAGAGGTGGCAGCAGTCCTCAAGGCTGAAGTTTTTAGAATCAATGGCACTACTGCTGATGGTAAACTAGAGAACAGATCCCCTTGCCCTACCATCCCTCAATTTCTGCTTGACAGTAGTGTGTGATATGGATGATGGTTGGGTTTTTATATGGCAAAAAAATCGGTATGGTATATGTATTGTTGTGTGTTGTGTAAAGTAACACAACTTTATTCAGCAAAAATAGGTGATTGAGTTACAAAATGAGTTAGTGATTGGTGGATTTACTACTGTAATGTTATCGTGTTTGACATTAAATTGACACCCCATTTCCCAAAAACAAATAATTATCACTCTTTAGTATAGATACCCCTGACGTAAACATGTTCCAGATCTTTTGTCTGAATACTTTGCAAGCCCTCTCCTTCTAACCCAACCAGGAATTTCTGTGGTTGTCTAATCACAGACTTCCCAATACAGCTCAATGGTACATCTTTGCAAGTCAGGTGCACTGGGCAGTTTTCTAACTCTTAAATTTAGCTCCACTGACCTAAACAACCAAGAAGTAACAGGAGTACTTGTCTGACTGACAGCCAGGAGGGTGTAACAAGGTTAATTTAAAAAGTTAAAAGTAGAAATTAAATTTACATTCTTTACACATTAGCCAAGTTATGCTTGGCATATTTTCAACTGAATATTTTACATTTCAAGATTATATGGAACTAAATATCCTGAAGTATTTTCAGTCATATACATATCTAACAATGTTTCAATCATTAAAGATAGTTGCACTAAATACAATCAATCAGATAGGGAATACTTGCTTTGGGAGCAAGCACTTTCTAGCTCTTAGTTTAAATTGAGCTATCTTCAATTATAAAGGGGTAGCAAACTAATGTGCTAGAATGTTCTAATAGGGACACATAATGAGTTTATAGAGATAGTCAGTCAATACAGGTACAATAAAGTCAATCTATTATTTGACCTAAACAAAACAATAATTAAAATGAATCCATTTGAAATAAGGCTGCTGAATAGAGATACCATTTATTGAAAATTTGAAAAGTTAGATGTCCCAATCTCCCTTATTATTACTTTTCTGAGGAACTATATATTAAAAAAAATGCTAACTCCAACCCCAGGCAATATGTATACAATTAAAAAATTGCTAAATAAGACATAACCTACGTATTGCCCAATTAGGACATTATTGAATCATTGTTCATGAATTCAGTCTCACGTTATTGAAATCAGGAACATATTCCGAGAACTCATTCCAAGAATTCATTCCAAGGACAAACAAACCAGGCTTTGGCTTCCTCCACTCCCATGAGAAGACCAGATTCGTCATTGTTTTTATGTCATTGAGTTTCCACTCATACATTGATTGGACATCTTGACTAATCTATTGGATAGGGAATACATTCCTTTACGGCATTCAGCAGCTATCCGTTCTCTAATCAATTCACATCATATTATAAGTGTGTGTTGTAATATGATTACTCCTTTTAACCCCTTAAGGACCAAACTTCTGGAATAAAAGGGAATCATGACATGTCAGACATGTCATGTGTCCTTAAGGGGTTAATATGAAAAAAGTATGTGTAAAAGCCAAATAACCTTGTCTAAGAGTAACATAATTATGGGGAAGTCCCTTCAACCGTGTAGCTGGGAACTCATTGTTTTGCTAAGACTTTGGGGAAATGTACTTCTGCATTTCAAATGTTATAAACCAATTACATAATTATTAAAATAATAATAATAATAATAATAATAATAATAATAATAATAATAATAATAATAATAATAACAATAATAATAATAATAAGTTTAAGTTTAAAATGCCTGTGTTTCAATGAGTGGGACACAGATATATGATTTACCTTTGCTGGAGATTTATGATAACTGCAATATTTCTTTATTTTATAGTAATCTTATTTTAGCATGAAAGGGAACATTTTATTTTCTATAAATATTATAAAGCTACATGGATATACAAAGAAAGGCATTGCAGGAAAAAAATTTTTGGCATGGAGATCCAATATTGGTTTATTTTATATTAGTTATTTTTATTGATCTGGTGCTGGGCATCACCTAATCAATTACCCTGAAGGAGGCAGAAATAGAACTGTCTACTGTATTAATAAAGGTAATTTGGGTGGGAACCTTATTGATCAACTGAATTTATTATTAAAGAATACATAATGCGCCAGGCACTTGTGTAACCATTGATATAATGCAATTATTATTGATAGGGTGTGCAGAGAGATTGAGCATGAACATATCTCTTGAAATGAAGAAGAGCTATTGCACAGGCATATAAAATTTCTAGAAAAAATAAAGTTAAGATAATAAAGTGTATTACATTTTACAACTTAGTTAATACAATAAAGTGTATTAAATTTTACAGCTTACCGTATATACTCGAGTATAAGCCGACCCGAATATAAGCCGAGGCCCCTAATTTTACCCCAAAAAACTGGGAAAACTTATTGACTCGAGTATAAGACTAGGGTGGGAAATGCAGCAGCTACTGGTACATTTCTAAATAAAATTAGATCCTAAAAAAAATATATTAATTGAATATTTATTTACAGTGTGTGTATAATGAATGCAGTGTGTGCGTATGTGTGTGTGTATGAGTGCAGCGTGTGTGTATGAGTGCAGCGTGTGTGTATGAGTGCAGCGTGTGTGTGCATGAATGCAGCGTGTGTGTGCATGAATGCAGTGTGTGCATGAATGCAGTGTGTGCAGGGCCGGTGCAAGGATATTTGCCGCCGTAGGCAAAAACATTTTTTGCCGCCCCCTCCCCCCCCATATGTCCTGACTTCCCCTCCTCCTCCCTCAGTGGTCCTTACCTCCCCCCCCCCAGTGGTCCTGACTCACCCCTCCCCCAGTGGTCCTGACTCACCCCTCCCCTAGTGGTCCTTACCCTCCCCTCCCCTAGTGGTCCTTACTTCCCCCTCCCCTCCCATAGTGGTCCTTATCCCACCCCCTCCCTCTCATAGTGGTCCTTATCCCCCTTCTCCCTCCCATAGTGTTCCTTATCCCCCCCCATCCCTCCCATAGTGGTCCATATACCCCCCCCCTCCCTCCCATAATGGACCTTATACCCCCCCTCCCTCCCATAGTGGTCCTTATACCCCCCTCCCTCCAATAGTGGTCCTTATCCCCCCCCCCTCCCTCCCATAGTGGTCCTTATACCCCCTCCCTCCCTCCCATAGTGGTCCTTACCCCCCCCCCCCCCCTCCCATAGTGGTCCTTACGCCCCCTCCCTCCCATAGTGGTCCTTACCCCCCCCCCCCCCCTCCCTCCCATAGTGGTCCTTATACCCCCCCCCCCCTCCCTCCCATAGTGGTCCTTATACCCCTCCCATAGTGGTCCTTATACCCCTTTTTTTTTATTATTATTAATTTTTTTTTAATTATTTTATTTCTTATTATATTTATATTTTTTTTTTTTTCGTCCCCCCTCCCTGCTTGATATATGGCAGGGAGGGGGGCTCTCCTTCCCTGGTGGTTCAGTGGCAGTTCAGTGGGGGGGAGAGGGGGGCTGGCAGAGCTGTAACTTACCTGTCCTGCAGCTCCTGTCAGCTCTCTCCTCCTCCGCGCGGTCTGTGCAGCTCCTTCTATCAGCTCATACTGTAAGTCTCGCGAGAGCCGCGGCTCTCGCGAGACTTACACTGGGAGCTGACCAAGGTGCTGAACGGACGGCGCAGAGGAGGAGAGAGCTGACAGGAGCTGCAGGACGGGTAAGTTACAGCTCTGCCAGCCCCCCTCTCCCCCAGTCTGTATTATGGCAATGCAAATTGCCATAATACAGACTCTGACTCGAGTATAAGCCGAGTTGGGGTTTTTAAGCCCAAAAAATGGGCTGAAAAACTCGGCTTATACTCGAGTATATACGGTAGTTGGAAAAAAATAGGTATAAATATAGATCCGATGATATATTTCCCCGATGGATAGAAATGGATTATTAAGACAGAAAGAAAGGAAGGGAAAGGGGAAAGAAAAAAAGAAATGAGAAAAAGAGAAGAAAGTAATAAGAAAAAAAAAACAAAAGAAAGAGAAAAGGATAGATTGCAGAGGGGGAAAACTACTTACTGTACTTAACTGTTTAATGTATGTCGGTTCGAATGTGTATAGTTATGGAAGGGTTTTTTGTTTTTATGTTGTCTTTCTTTGTCTCATGAATTTATATATATTGATATTTTTTTTTCTCATCCCCTTCCCTCTCGCTATCTAAACTGTCAATTAAAGGAACACTATAGTCACCTAAATTACTTTAGCTAAATAAAGCAGTTTTAGAGTATAGATCATTCCCCTGCAATTTCACTGCTCAATTCACTGTCATTTAGGAGTTAAATCACTTTGTTTCTGTTTATGCAGTCCTAGCCACACCTCCCCTGGCTATGATTGACAGAGCCTGCATGAAAAAAAAAAAACTGGTTTCATTTTCAAACAGATGTAATTTACCTTAAATAATTGTATCCCAATCTCTAAATTGAGCTTTAATCACATACAGGAGGCTCTTGCAGGGTCTAGCAAGCTATTAACATAGCAGGGGATAAGAAAATCTTAATTAAACAGAACTTGCAATAAAGAAAGCCTAAATAGGGCTCTGTTTGCAGGAAGTGTTTATGGAAGGCTGTGCAAGTCACATGCAGGGAGGTGTGACTAGGGTTCATAAACAAAGGGAATCAACTCCTAAATGGCAGAGGATTGAGCAGTGAGGCTGCAGGGGCATGTTCTATACACCAAAACTGCTTCATTAACCTAAAGTTGTTCATGTGACTATAGTGTCCCTTTAAGTAAATAGCAATAGCCGTATATATACTGTAATATTGTAATAATGATAATTGGTTGATGGCTATACCTGTATGTTGACTAGGAATATGTTATATCGAATGAATAAGAAACAGGAGGGGTGGGAAGGAGGAGAGAAGAGAGGGGAACAGATATAATATTCATGATGACAATTATACCAAAGCCTTAAACAAAGAAGCACTATAAACTTGTTTTAGCTTTAGAAAACAAATTTGCAAACCACCAGTGTTAAAGTGATCAGTGCAAACAAAACATTTGTTTTAAACAACTTAGGTTATAGGTACACAGCATCCCACGGTTACCTCCCAGTTAGTAACCATATAGCATAGATATATACAAGATAGGGGTTTTAGGGATTTTGCTGATGTACCTAAAATAAAGGACAAAAAAAACGTAGTGCAATATTGTCTGGAACCAGTTATAAAACAAGATCTTGTTTTATGACTGGTTCCAGACAATATTGCACTATCTAAACTTTTTTTAGGCTGGTATTGTCTGAAATAAAAAAAAAATGTTTACAGCTTAGTTAAGACAATATAGTCTATTACATTTTACAACTTAGTTAGGGTTTACGTGAGTGTGTAGATACCACTAAGTACACTTTATTTTTTCTTGCATGTTTCTGTGTGCAGTTCGAGGGAACTGACACGTGTGTAGTAAAAGCTATTTTATAGTCTGTTTTAGTCTTACTATAAGTCATTATAAAAGTGCCTTACAGAACAGAGCACTTTTTCTATATATAGAAACATAGAAGGTGACGGCAGATAAGAACCATTCAGCCCATCTAGTCTGCCCAATTTTCTAAATACTTTCATTAGTCCCTGGCCTTATCTTATAGTTAGGATAGCCTTATGCCTATCCTACGTATGCTTAAACTCCTTTACTGTGTTAACCTCTACCACTTCAGCTGTTCAGAGAAAAGGCAGTGTTTACATTGCTTCAAGGTGACACCCCTAGTGACATTTACTCAGACGGTCACTAGAGGGGCTGCCTGTGTCAGTGCTGCACAGTTCAGGGCCTCCACATTCAGGGCCTCCACACTCTGGAGGCGCTGAACGTTCCACATAGAGATACATTGATTCAATGCATCTCTATGAGGAGATGCTGATTGATGTAGCGTTTTGCAGCCAATCCTATGGCAACTCATTGGATTGGCTGAGATCATCAAGCTTGATGATCTCAGCCATAGAGGCAGGGCCAGTCGATAGTATACCTGCACACCGCATGGGGGAAAAAAAGTAAAAACACTATTTTTAAACACACATAAACACCATGACAGACACAGAAATACACATATACCATGACAGACACACACACACCATGACAAACACACACACACACCATGAAACAGACATACCATG
Source organism: Pelobates fuscus (assembly GCF_036172605.1). Classification (NCBI taxonomy): domain Eukaryota; kingdom Metazoa; phylum Chordata; class Amphibia; order Anura; family Pelobatidae; genus Pelobates; species Pelobates fuscus. Next base: position 36,644,005 of record NC_086318.1, on the reverse strand, counting down.
ACACAAACAGACACACACACACACACCATGACACAGACACACACACATATACCATGACAGACACACATATACCATGACACACACCCCATGACACAGACAGACACACACCCCATGAGTTTGCATCTTGTTTTGCCACTATATTGCACATTTTGCTTTAAATATCACTTGCTTATATTGCTTGCTTATATTAAGTATATTAAGTCACACCATGACACAGACGGACAGACACACACACCATGACACAGACAGACACACACGCACACACCATACAGACAGACAGACACACACCATGACACAGACACACACAGACAGAAACACACACCATGACATGGACAGACACACACCATGGCACAGACAGACAGACACACACCATGGCACAGATAGACAGACACATACCATGACAGACACACACACACACACACACACACCATAACAGACAGACAGACAAACTCACACTGACACACATTACTACTACCTGCCAGGGGGTCGTGCAGGGCAGACAGCTTTCTGTGCTGGCGGCTGCTGGGGTAGCTGTGATGGCGGCCGCAGGGAGAGCTGTGATTGCAGCTGCTGGGGAGCTGTGATGGCGGCCGCAGGGGGAGCAGGCTGTGCTGTTTCTGCTCTCCGCCCTCGCGTGCTACTGAATGAGACTGGTCATATTCCAGCCCCGGTCTCATTAAGCTGCACGCTGGGGAGCAGAGACAGCACAGCTCCCCCAGCGGCCGCCATCACAGCTCTCCCAGCAGCTGCAATCACAGGTCTCCCTGTGGCCGCCATCACAGCTCCCCCAGTGGCCGCAATCACAGCTCTCCCAACACCGCTACACTTGATGCCTGAGCCTGTCTCCATAACACCATTAAACACTCTTAAAGTTCTGAAAATTAATTATGTAGAGCAACAGACTGTGCAATGTATAATATTTCTAGAACAAGGAGGAAGTTATGATGTCACCCGCACTCGGGTTGATAGCTGCAGCAACGATTGCATGCCATTACAGATACAAGCAACATAATGAAAAGATGACAGATGAGCGTAGGTTGTTTAGAGACCATGGGATATGCCTTATATATGTTTTGCTTTGTGTTAGGTGCACAGAGATATTTAATAATCTGAAGCCACTGAGTCTTTGAATTAACTAAAATGATGATCCACGGTGATAGCTCTGAAAGACAAGAATACCACTCATTCCATGATAAGCTCCTTTCTTTGTATATAGAGAAATAATCACTTACATTCCAATCAGTTATTATCATATTGTATGTTAAAAATGATATCAGAAATAGACATACAACAAATAACTCATATAGCAACAGAATGCAATAAAAACACCATGTGCCACTCTAATAAAAATTAAATAAAAAGTCATGAAAACTAAAATAAAATGTACTAAGCTAAATAAATATTATTTATGTTAAATAAATCATGACACAGTGTAATATGTTATGTGTTGTTGTTTATCTGAGGTTGTATTTACCTAATTTTAAGACATGTTAAGGAACAGATGACAGTTATTATGTTCTGATATGTAAAACCATAAAAAAATGTGCTTGATCATGCCTACTATATAAGAGTGCTGCTGTGACCAATTAAAACATTTTGAAAAATCAGATATGAACACAAACTCAGGATTTGTGACTAAGTGGCTACTACAAGGAGCTTGTTCATGCTCTGGTACTCGCTTGCATGGATTACTGTAATTATCTCCTAGTTGGTCTCCCAAGAAGGCGAACTGCCCCGCTACAATCTGTGAATAATGCTGCCGCCAACATGATCTTTCTTACCCGTCGCTCCTCTCATACATCGCCCCTCTGTCAATCCTTACACTGGCTTCCTGTATCTTATAGCTGTCAATACAAAATACTAATCCTTACCTATGGAGCTTTAAACAACTCTAGCCCCTATTACATTTCTTCACTGATTCATAGATATGCCCCTTCTCGGTCACTCTGCTCTGCCGGTGACCTTCTCCTGTCCGTTGCTCGCACCCTTACTGCTAACTCGCATTTGCAGGACTTCTCTCGGGCAGCTCCATTTGTTTAGATCAGCTTGCCTACCCCCATCAGACTCTTCCCTAGTCTTTAATTGTTTAAAAAGTCCTTAAAAACACATCTGTTCAGAAATGCTTATGGTCTCCCGGAGTAACTAATTTCTACTTATCCACACCAGTCTCTTGCTCTCCAATGGGAAGGTAGAGGGGGGGGGGGGGGGGGGTAGGGGTTGTAGTAGTGAGTCTTTAGTAAGGGAGGTTAGGGGCTGCAGTAAAGGAGGTTAGACACTCTAGTCAGGGTTTAGGTGTGTAGTAAGGAGTGAGGGGCTTTAGTAGGTGATGTTAGGTGCTGTAGTAAGGAGTACTTAGTTTTTGTAGGTGGTGTTAGGGGCTTTAGTAAGGGATTTAGTAGGTGGTGTTAGGGACTGTAGTAAGGGGTTTTATAAGGTGGTATTAGGGGCTGTATTACAGGGTTTTAGTAGGTGGCAAGGATTGTAGTAAGGGGTTTTAGTAGGTGGTGTTAGAGCCTGTAGTAAGGTGTTTTAGTAGGTGGTGTTAGGGGCTGTAATAAGGAGTTTTAGAAGGTGGTGTTAGGGGATGTAGAAAGGGGTTCTAGTAGGTGGTGTTAAGGGCTGTAGTGGGGGGTTATGGATGTATTAGGGCATAGGGGCTGCAATGGGCGGCTGTAGAAAAAAATTGTTTATTATTGGGTAAGAGGAGGGAATCCTGTTTCCTGATGTTTCGTGGGAGGTGTGCTGCTTACAGTTCCTTCCAGCAGTCGCTGGGGTAAGTATCAGAGTGGAGGTGGGGTCTAATTAATGAGGTCAAGCCTATCATGAGGAGGTGGATCCTTTGTGAGGGGGCAGAGCCTAGTTCTGTTTATGCGCTTTTTCTACAAGTGGTGTAGATAAAGGGGCAGCAGCGAAGCAGGGCCATCGGAAGCCCTCTCACTTCATTTTTTTTTTTTTGGGGGGGGCAATGGCCCCATTGTCACTGCCTGATGTGGGTAATTCTCATTCCTGGGCTACCATTCAGTCTCAAAGGCAACACAGGCCTGGCAAACCACTCTGGCAAATTTCAATGTGTAAAAAGTAAAATGGGCAAATCTTATATTTTACCCTATAACTTTCCAAAACCCCATAAAACTTGTCATGCAGTCTGGAAAGCAATCTGCTAAACTGAAATGGGCAAGTTCTGTATTTGACCCTGTAACTTTCCAAAACCCCATAAACCTGTACATGGAGTTACTGTTGTACTCGTGTCATGCTTCTGATCATGTCAGATAAGAGACCTATATTGGGGTTAACTTTAGGTTCTTTAGTAAACTTTGACATGGTTAGTCAAGAAAAACAATATGTGTAGCAGGGAAGTGGAAACAAAATAGACCAGGCATAGGTAACCTTCGGCACTCCAGATGTTTTGGACTACACCTCTCATGATACTTTGCCAGCATTACGTGTGTAAGATCATTAGGGGGGATGTAGTCCACAACATCTGGAGTGCCGAAATATCCCTGAAAGTAGACAAAGGGAGAAAGTAGAACCTATAAACAAGATTACAGATAAGTATATTGAGGGATTTAAAATAAAGAGTTTAGACAATAAGCCCCAGACAGTTTGTAAAGTAGCAGTAAAACCTATAAATGAAATTATAGGCAGAAGGTGGAAGGATAACCTATAAATGAAATTATAGGCAATAGGTAGAAGGGGAACCTATAAGTGAAATTATAGGTATGTTTAAGGAGAGATAACAGAAAAGAAAGTTAGGGAATATGCCCCAGACAAGTTATTAGGTAACAGGATAACCTATAAGTGATATTACAGATAAATAAAGAGAAGAAAAACTTATAAATTTAAATATAGGTTAGAGATAGACAAAATTCAACTAGACAGAACTAAACAGAATATAAAGTTTAAAGGGAAACTCCCTGCAGGTCCCCTCTCCCTCCCACGCCACAATCCCCAGTTGCTGAAGGGGTGAAAACCCCTTCAGTGACTTACTTGAGGCAGCAACTTGTCCCACGTCGCTGCTTCTTCCTCCGCTGCTGCTCCTCCCTGTGATTGCGTCAGCCGGTGGGCGAGACTGATCCCGCCCACCGGCCGGGGAGACCTAATGTGCATGCGTGGCAGAGCTCCCCATAGTAAAGCATTGAAAATGCTTTTCAATGCTTTCCTATGGGGAAATGAGCAACGCTGGAGGTACTCACACAGCGTGAGGACATCTAGCGACGCTCTAGTACAGGTTTCCTGTGCTAGGGACACAGAAGTGCCCTCTAGTGTCTTAAAAACAGTGTGCTTAAAAACAGTAAAACGTGTAATGGCGATGATATCATGCGTGAAAGTGCAGCTTTGTGTGGAAAATGCAAAAAAGCAAATATGTAAGGCCAGAATTGGTTATTGACTACTAAAACGAGGGACATACAGCATGAATACCCTGGGTTGTCTATTTTTGCAAATGGATGCCATGATTGGGATTATTTTCATTCCTAGGCTGCTATACAGTCTGAAAAGGCCCAATAAGCCAATGTAACAAATGTCGACATGTAAAAACTGAAGAGGGCAAATTCTTTATTGACACTGTAGTTTTTCAAAACACCTTGAAACCTGTACATGGTGGCATTGCTGTACTCATGGGACATTACAGCATACAAATAGAGATGTCGCGAACATAAAATTTTCCGTTCGCGAACGGCGAACGCGAATTTCCGCAAATGTTCGCGAACGGGCGAACCGCCATAGGCTTCAATAGGCAGGCGAATTTTAAAAAACCCACAGGGACTCTTTCTGGCTACAATAGTGATGGGAATGTTGTTTCAAGGGGACTAACACCTGGACTGTGGCATGCCGGAGGGGGATCCATGGCAAAACTCCCATGGAAAATTACATAGTTGATGCAGAGTCTGGTTTTAATCCATAAAGGGCATAAATCACCTAACATTCCTAAATTGTTTGGAATAACGTGCTTTAAAACATCAGGTATGATGTTGTATCGATCAGGTAGTGTAAGGGTTACGCCTGCTTCACAGTGACAGACCAAACTCCCCGTTTAACGCACCGCAAACAACCGCAAACAGTCCATTTGCACAAGGTTGGATACCAAGCTAGCCATGTCCCGTTCCTTGTCCTCACTGATGTCATTGAAGGCTTTTCAGACCAGGTATCAGTGGTCAGATGGACCGTTGCCCCAACACTGTGTGCCAGACATGCCATTACTTCCTTTTGCACAATCGAGTACAGATTGAGGATTGTCTTTTGTGCAAAGAAATTTCGTCCGGGTGCCTTCCACTGCCGTGTCCCAATAGCTAAAAATTTTTGGAACACCTCAGACTCCACCAGCTTGTATGGTAAAAGCTGGCAGGCTAAGAGTTCAGACAAGCTAGCTGTCAGATGCCGGGCAAGGGGGTGACTTTGTGACATTGGCTTCTTACGCTCAAACATGTCCTTGACAGACACCTGACTGTGGGCAGATGAGCAGGAACTGCTCAAGTGAGAGACGGAGTGGCGCATTGTTGAGAGGGGGCAAGGAGGACAGCAGTGGTTGACGTGGCTGAAGATGCTGGACCAGGAGGAGGATGGCGGCTTTTAGTTTGTGTGCTGCTTGTACTCATGTGTTTATCCCTTAGGTGTTTGTGATGTGCGATCATGTGCCTTCGCAAAGCAGTTGTACCTAGGTGGGTGTTGGACTTTCCACGACTCAGTTTCTTTTGGCACAGGTTGCAAATGGCATCACTGTTGTCAGAGGCAGACACACAAAAAAATGCCACACTCCTGAGCTCTGCAATGACGGCATTCTGGTGGTGGCAACAGCATGCGTTGATTGGAGTGCTGTCTGGCTGACCCCGGGTGCCGATGCACGCTGTCTGACTGTGCCACTAGCTCCTTGCAACGACCTCCCCCTGCTTCCAACTCATCTCCTCCTCTTCCTCTTTGTCTCCCCATCTGAACTTTCCCCCTGTTTCCCCCTTCTCTTCTAGCGGGCACCCACGTGACATCCACGGATGCATCGTCATCATCAACCGCTTCACTTGTATCTGACAACTCAGCAAAGGAAGCAGCAGCGGGTACAACATCATCATCATCACACCGTTCGTCCATGTGTGTAATGCTGCCTGACTGAGACATATCCCTGTTATCTACATCCTCTGGCAATAATGGTTGCGCATCACTCATTTCTTCCAACTGATGTGTCAATAACTCCTCTGACAGATCAAGTGAAGCGGCTGTGGTGCTAGTGTTGGTGGAGGCGGCAGGCGGGTGAGTGGTAACTTGAGAGGTGCCCGAAGCTAAGCTGGAGGAGGATGGTGCGTCAAGGTTCCGAGCGGAAGCTGTAGAAGATTGGGTGTCCTGTGTTAGCCAGTCAACTATGTCCTCAGAACTTTTCGAGTTCAGGGTACGTGGCCTCTGAACACTGGGCATTATTCTAGGGCCAAAGGGAATCACAGCACCACGACCACGACGGCCCCTGCGGGGTGGCCTGCCTCTGCCTGTCATTTGTTTTTTTGATTACTGGTACTATGCGTGCAAGCTACTGTGACAACAGATATGAGTGGCACTGTGCACTGGCAGAAGTTGGCAGAGTAGACGCTGTAGGCATGACACACACGCTTGCAGACAACTAACTGCTATTCAATCTATTACAGTCAATTTTTTTTTTTTAAATGTACACTACTGTTACACCAGATATGAGTTGCACTGGTGTGACACTGTGCCCTGGCAGGCCCTGAAATGCACGCGTGTGAAGGAAACTGACTGCTATTATTTCACAGTCAAATTTCTAGTTTTTGTTTTAATGTACACTACTGTTACACCACATATGAGTTGCACTGGTGTGACACTGTGCCCTGGCAAGCCCTGAAACGCACACGTGTGAAGGAAACTGACTGCTATTATTTCACAGTTAAATTTCTATTTTTTTTTTATGTACACTACTGTTACACCATATATGAGTTGCACTGGTGTGACACTGTGCCCTGGCAGGCCCTGAAACGCACACGTGTGAAGGAAACTGACTGCTATTATATTACAGTCAAAACAGTTTTTTTTATTTTTAAATGCAAGCTATTGTGACACCAGATATGAGTGGTGGCACTGGGCAAGTGGGCACAGTATACGCTGTGAGCCTGACACACACGCTGGCAGGCAGGCAACTGCAATTAGATTACAAGAAAAAAAAAGCAGACTGATGTTCTAGCCCTAAAAAGGGCTTTTTGGGGTGCTGTCCTTACAGCAGAGATCAGATGAGTCCTTCAGGACTGTAGTGGACACTGAATACACTAGCCTAGCTATCGATTTCCCTATGAAATCAGCAGCAGCTACACTGTCCCTCCTCTCACTAAGAATGCAGCTTCCGGGGGGCGGGGCCTAGCTGTCATGGAGGAAAGACGCACTTCGTGTGAGCTCCCTCAATATCTCACTTTAAGCAGCTATCAACAAGCAAATTTCACCCCAGAAGGGGATGACCAAGCAATGTTGCTCCTACCTGACCGACCCGACATGCTTAATAGCGGTCAGCAACTCGACAGAGTCTTACTTACCTCCACGTGGCAAGTGTGGCCTGGTGCTAACCGGGCGGGAGAGGCGGCCGATCTCCTGATCCTGGGAGGCCCATTAGCAGCTACTTCCCGGCAGGAGCTCCATTACCCCTCCCCTCGGACCGGTGGGGGTTATCCCGGTCCACCCCTGAGAGGCTGTCTGGAGCTAATGGACGCACAGAGCACAGCCGCCCAGGCTGACATACTCATCTGCGACTCTCCCAATATGGCGGCAGCCGCGTGTCCTCCTGGTACCAGCAAAGCATGGCAGGATATTGAGTCTAAGCTATGTTCACTAGGAACTATTCGCCAGCGAACCGTTCGGGACATCTCTACATACAAATATGTGTGTTTTATTGGAGGGGTATTATGACATTCACAGTTAAAGTGCCACGCAGAACTTTAATTTCTTAACAACAATTCTTAATTTCTCACACTTTGCTAGATTTTATGCATATAAAATTATGTTTTATATATAAATATTTCATGTGAAATGAAAGACCTGTTTTTCCACTGACAGGCCTCAGGATATCAACCAACACATGACCAGGACCTATACCAGCATATCCACAGAGGGAGATCATACCATCCATGTGAGCTGATCTGGAGCTGATTTTAAGATCCAGAAAATTGTAAGTGTATTTCTTTCTTTTCATCTAATATCATTAGTAACATGGGCACCCGCCGGTATTTTTATTTTCAGCTTTAGAATACACTGCAGTACCGGCGCAGGCCAGTAGGTGGCACTGTGTGTGGAGAGAGGCAGGAATAGAAAGCTACATCTTATCCCTTCTTCTCTCTCCTGACTAAATCTGGGGGAGCAACACAAAGTGCAGCCAGCAACTCCCAGACTGCAGAGACAGCCTACAGATCAGGTAAGTGAGGGATGTGGGGGCAGTCTACAGGGAGGGGCAATGAAGGTAAAGTAGGAGAAGGAGCAGAAATGTGCAGGAAGGGTCAGCAAGAAGCAGGAAGGGTCTGCAAGGAGCAGGAACGGTCAGCAAGAAGCAGCAAGGGATGCAAGAGTCTGCAAGGAGTAGAAAGGGTCTGAAAGGACAAGGAGGAGAAGGTGCAGAACAGGGCAGAAGGAGCACAAAGGTAAAGGAGCAGAAAGAATCAGAAGGAGGACAAAGGTAAAGGAGCAGAAAGCATATGAAAGAGCACAAAGGTAGGAGAAGGAGCAGAAAGGAACAGAAAGGGCCAACAAGGAGCAGAAATGGGCAGCAGGAAGGGACAGAAGGAGCACAAAGGTAAATGAGCAGAAATAATCAGAAGGAGCACAAAGATAAAGTAGGAGAAGGAGCAGAAAGGAACAGCAAGGAACAGAAAGGGCAGCAAGGAGCAGGAAGGTAAAGTAGGAGAAAGAGCAGAAAGAAGAAGGAACAGAAATGAGCAGGAGCAAGGAACATAAAGTGGCAGCAATGAACTGGAAAGAGCAGCAAGGAGCTGGAAGGGGCAGAAGAAGCACAAAGGTAAAGAAGGAGAAGGAGCAGAAAGGCATCAGAAAGAGAAAGGAGCAGAAGGGCGCAAAAGAAGCAGAAAGTAGCAGAAAGGTAAAGGAGCAGAAGGAGCCAAGGAGGAGAGAAGACAGTGTCAGAAGAAAAAGAAGACTGTGTCAAATGAAGGAGAAGAAAGGGAGATGGGAGCAGGAAGGACAAGTGAAGTAATCCCTCCACTTCATTCTGGACACCACATCATAAGTCTTTGGTACCTGGGTCTGGCAGGGAAACTTTGGACCTTCTCATCTCCCCAGGAAAAAAAAAACAAATATCAGTGTTAATGTGTTCACTTTTATTTCAGAAGTCGAATACCCCTGAGCCATCTGGAGCTAGAGGAAGCCTTTAGGGTTAAACCCCTTAAAGGTAAGAGAGCGCCCAGGGGCTTCCTGGCATCATAGCATTTTCATTTAGGTGAAGTTGTTATGGTGACCAGAATGTTAAAATTTCTTGAAGGAACACTATAGTGTATTCCTGAGACCATAGCTGTGAAAACGCTATTCACCCTGGCTTTATGTGATAATGACTATGCCCCTCCCCTTCATGATGCTGTCAAAAAGGGGCCAAGCATGGATGTCATTGCCCAAGACTAGCAATGAAAATACTGCACCAGATTTTGTTCTATTGTCTTCTTATCTATTCATACTCAATTGGATTTGAGGACATTACTGAAGGGGCTGCTTCCCTTCATCACCTTTTCACATTTATATACAGCCAGAAGGAAGAAACTCTGGCTTGGGAAGTATGAGCATCCATTGCACAAGCACTAGAAATCTAATTTCTTCTATACATTTAATATATTTGAAAATATATCTTGTAAAACATATATTAATATATCGAGCTACTACAAATATAAAATATTACACGTTGCATAAGTTTCCAAATTATTTAATATTTTTGATAACATTTTAAAATACTCTTTACAACATATTAAAATATCAAAAATATGTCATATTTAGAAATGTTTCATATTTACAAAAAATGTATCATAAAATAGAAAAATATTACAAGATGAAAATATTTTTCATAATATTAAATCATTTTAAAAGCTTATCCAAAAATATAAAATCATTTAGAAAATGTATCCAACATGATTAAATTGAGGACTTTGTTGGAAAACAGTAGTGCACATCATGTTCCTTAGAGATACATTAATTTGCAGAAAACTTCACCTCTCGGTGGCAGCACTTCTGAAAATCATATAAACAAATATGTTAACGTTTCTAGCAAGAACCAAATCTTTGAACACTCATTTTTAATATCAGAGATGGATTAACATCCTCCATGGTCCTAACCAAGTTAGGTGGCCTTGGGTGGAAGCCTTATTATTAAACCTGCCCTGTTCAATATCATGTAAATATTCTCTGGTCCATATCTTGAAATATTGTGTATGGCCTGTATTTAACCAGTTCTGCATATAAAATCGATATCAAATAATGCAATAGTAATACATTAAATGTGTGTGTCTAAACCAAGAAAAAAAAGTAACTATCCAAAACATATAATAATATATAGAAATTAACAATAGATTGCTAGGAATTGAAAGCCACATTTGCAAACTGAATGCCAAAATATCTGACTTTGATATATAACAACATTCTGCAATTTCTAATCTTTTTCCAATGTGACATTTTTTTCCCCGTTTACAACAAACAACTGTTTAGTTAATAATCCCATTGGCTTTTACATCAATAATATCACAAACTAAAAATGCAATAAAAACACTAGAACAAAATAAATCCATATACTATCATCTGTTTACTATAGATAGAATTGTGAGGATTTTAAAGTGAATTGAAAAATTTAAAAATTTAAGATCAAATTTGCTGTACTGGAGGTATAGCTGCTTTTTCACTTTTTGTCCTTAAATTTGAAATTATTTTTTGAATTAGCTTTGAATTCCCCACATAGTAAATAATCATGTTATTTTGTATTTAATGTACACCTTATGATGGATTATAACCCAATATCTAATGATTAATACATGTTGTCTTGCTTTTCTCGTGTTTATGTAGGGGAAATGGCGATATTTGTCAAAGTGTTCTAAAATGTGATCACTTTTATTAAAGTGTTGTAACAGTGATCTAAAAAGCTTTCTTTTAGTTATGTTCTGCTTTTTTTTTTTCAGAAATTTCCTGCCAAATTTAGATACGTGGGAAACATAGAGGTTAAACAGAACAGTTTTCTGTCTGAAAAATTGCAGAAATTCAAGTTACATCAACAAAAAATGCCATATAATAAAAAAATGAAGCTTAAGATGCAAAAAAAAAAAAAAGCAACAGATTAAGAGCATTCAACAGATATGATAAATTGCACCACTGCACCAAAACTTTGCTGAAAGTAGACACAAATGTGTCAGCGAGACTTTGCTAAATGTCCCCCAATAAGTTCTGTTATGTATACAAGAAATCACAAAGCATCTCAAAAGAAGTTCTGTTAATATGATCATACATCGGATTTGTACTTCCCTGCTAAATTTGTTTTTTAAAGCTCAATATGCATAATAATTTAAAAAAATTATTTCAAATAATTTGTGAAAGATTGTACAAACAGTTATTACCTTGCATAATTATTGTTTTTCCATTATTTTAAACATATGGTGCATTTAATTTTGACTACCTTTTTATCATAAGGAGGCTTTTTTTAAATTATCATTTGTTAGGGCTATTTTAAAAGTGCAACCGTCAGGGAGCAATCTCTTAGTTTCCACGGAAACTGCTCTACTTTCATAACTCTGCACCAAAACTGATCTTTGCAAATATCCTCTACAGAGTTCCAATACTTTATCCTTCCTGGGAGGGAGTGTCAGGCTGACCAGACCCTTTTTGCCCTGTCATTCATATCTGCAGCAAATGCATGCAGTTCATTAAACACAAACTTCAACTCTTCACTTTATCAGTCTCTCACAGGACCTGACAGCAACACAATTAGCTCCCAGTCACCATGTCATTTGAAACTAATATGAGGTTTAAACTTTCCATTTTGGCAATTGGACTTCAAACCCTTATTATAATATTATTTGGGATATTTGTAAGATATGATACACATTATAGTAAAGGACCTGACAATTCAACACAAAACACGTTTATTGACCTCTACCCATGTAAGTATATATGTTTATGTAATATCTGCCTATATATCTAGCTATGCATACATGTTTTTTATTGTCGGTATAACTTTTGTTTATATTTTTGTTGTTGGTTTTTTTTTTTTCCTTTGCATGAATTTATTACAATATTGTATTTATTATTCTGAGTGTTTTCACTTTGTTGTGAGAATTTAGCAAATGATGTATAACATTTAGGCTACAATTTTAAGAAAATGCAATTCAGTTGATGCAGTTTTATTTACAATTTGGCTATAGTGATCCAAATGTTGTTTTTCATTGTTTACTCACTGTGCAATATAATTATTTTATTGTAAACTAACATCTTACAAAGTAGGGGGCACGTCCCGTTTAGGAGAAATTCCAGGCACCTACCTGTCTGGTACTAAGATGTAGTGGTGCCAACAGGACCTTTACTTTCTATACTTATGCACAGGTGACATATCTTTAAAAAAAGGATAGAACACATTTAGTGATATTATACACAGGACATGGGCACATGTCAAATGAAAACATGAAGACAATCTATGGAGCAAGTCATGTAAAAATACAGACACAATACATGGGCATGTCACATAATACTACAGGCACAATGCATGGGGCAAATTATAGAAAAACAGACACAATGGGGCAAGTCATATAAAACTACAGGCACAATGCATGGGGGAAATTATATAAAAATATGGCAATTCATACAAAAATATAAATACAATGCTTGGAACAAATCATATAAAATATAGTAACAATGCATGGAGCAAGTTATAAAAACACAGTCACTATGCATGGGGAAGTCATACAAAACACAGACACAATGCATGGGAATTTATCTTAAAAAAAAAACATAGATATAATGCAGAGAGGAAGTCATAGAAAACATAAGCAAGTCATAGAAAACCATAAGCACATCGCAAGGGATAAGCCATACAAAACAATAGGGCACATCTTTTAAAATACAGGCACTCAATTCATGGAGCTAATTATGCTAAAATCCAAGATACAATGTATAGAGTGTATCATCAACAGTAACTGTATTGGAAAAATTATACAAAAAAAATCAATGAGTTTAATGATGCTAAAGACAGTGATGCAATATATGGGGTGAATTATACAAAGCAGAGACGTGTTACATAGGGTAAATGATACAGATCAAAAATACAGTGCTTGTCTCAAATTATAAAAGAAAAAAACAAGGGACGGGGTACATTATACAAGAAAATAGAAAATAATGTGTGGGGCACATCATACAATTACAAACACTAACAGGGTTATTCACTAAAGTGAGAATTCAAAGGGAATTTTAAATTCAAGTCCACAGTAGTTGAACTGAAAGCATCGATAGCTTAGAGAATGTTTCCAGTTTCGCCATTGTGACCTAAAATGTAACCTTCACTTAGAATTCTCACTTGAATATCCCTGCACATTACATCTCGAACAATTTCTATTATTTTAATATGCATTGACTTGCAGGTAATATTTTAAAATACAAGGACTCTATCATACAAAATTACAGCGGCAGTTACATTTGTATCTCTTGCATTGCATTCATTGATCAGCTATCAAATATGTAGGTGATGAGTTTCCTACCATATTGTACATACATATAAATTGACATGTAGAATGTTGTTTTGTACAGTATTGGCCATTGCAGTAGTGTTGTCTGCCGCACTGACAGCTGTGATGTGAATGTGTTTGCTGCACTGTCCAAAGCAAGTGTTTCAAAAACCCTTTCAGTTATTTAGTGCTACAGCTCAATAACCTCTATTTTGTATTAATGAAACAAAACCAATAATCTGTATATTGCAGAAAATATTGTCACTGTAGATGATGATCAAAGTGACTTGTCAGCTACTTGGATGGAACAATTTTTAGATGACTGTATTATCTGCATCAATGGTACTGCCTTACAACAGAGACATTATTTATTTTAGTCATTTAAGAGAAACACTCCAAACAGCATGAAGCACAGCCAATCTTTGCTATATTACCTAAATAGCACAGAGGGAGCACAAAGTACTGTCCCTGTGTATCAGTTGTAGGTCCAAACAATGCTGGAACCTACTGATGGAAGTCTGGGCTGTCATTCATTACTGTTTGGATCTTGACAGTTCAGGGGCTTTCTGAAGAAATTATTGTACCTACCTAAAGGGTTTGCATAAAATATCTAGGCAGATTTGGACACAATGTGAAATAAAAAACGAAAATATTTAGAAATTAAAAAAACAAAAACAGTTTATTTAAAAAAAAATTTGTTTTTGGGTAAATACACTTATTTGTATTTTTCTGTTGTTGTTTTTCTATTATATCTAAATTATTTTCTAATTTAAAAAAAACATTGTAGAGCTTTCTGTTTAATCCATGATTTATTAATATATTTTATTTATTTATTTAAGATTATGAAAACTAAAAACTTTAATGTTTCCATCCTATATTGGTCAGTTATTTAATTGCATTACCTTCTGATCCATAAACATTTACCGTGCATTATTAAGAAACCATCTGTATTTTTAATCATCATCTACTGAGCTTTGTGACAATTTCAGTCATCCACCAACATAGTGTGACACTGATAACAAATGCTGCAGCAGGCAAGGAACAGGACACTATTATTGCTGCAGATATTTAGCTGTAAACTTAGCCTATTATGTTCTCCGCACAGGATTTCCCTTCATAAGGGTTGGGAAACGTGCCTCTCTCTCACCAGCTAATTGTGCTGAAGAGATTCCTAATTGCTTTGGCAGCAATGGTTGTAAAAACCGAGCAGAAGTATTAGAACTCAACCTTAAATGCTGAAAATGCACTCTACAACATAGTAAATGAGTGTACTAACTTTAGTTTTTATATAGTAATATTTATTTTCAAGGCGTGTTGAATATTATTTGAATCAAATGTGGATTTTCCCCTATCTACAATTCACATCTTGTCCTCCCGGTGCAGTGTATCATATCATTTTACCCTATAAGTTCTGTTTACTGCAGATATCATTTCTGTCGTACTTACCAGAAGGTGAACAGCAGATAGCAGATGACGTGTAAGGATGCACATAGTCCTTAAGTGGGTTGTAGCATGCAATTTATTGTTTCAGTGAAGTATTACAAAGTTGAATGTAGAATGTGCTTGGCAAACCACTGATCACTACTTATGAAAGTAGGCAAATAATTTTCTGTTAGCGCGTCATGTAATACCCAATAGGTACAGTTAGTGAGGCATTCCAAGGGTAAAGGGTGTTAGTACACATACACTGTTAATAGAAACAATTTGCAGAAATTGAGAAATTAGACTTTTTGTCTCAAATTCCCATTATATCCTTTATATCCTTTATATTGTAAACTCACGGCCATCTAACCAAGCACTTTGTACAAAAAAAGCTTAAAAGGTTAGATCTTAGCCTCTTTACCTTTTATATTGGTCTGTGCGTGTTGTACATTCTCCCTACTTGTACAACTGTAGAATGTGTTGACACTTAATAAATACCTGTGATACAAAATCTAAATAAAATACATTCATAAAGTACATTTATCTTTAAACAACTCAGTTCACCTAACAACAAATTGATTTGTCCAAAACAAAAATCTTTCAATTAGTTTTAATGTATATTGTATGACAAATGCTTTTTCTTTCTTTGCCTTTTTAACTTTACCTTTTATATTGGTCTGTGTATATTGTAAATTCCAGTGATAAAGAAAGAAAATTAAAATAGGCACACACTTTCGGATCAGTTCACCTAACAACAAATACATTCTTCCAAAACAAAAGCCTTTCAATTAGTTTTAATGAATGAAACATTTTTGCTGTTTTGTGATTCGAACTTAGAATTCCCAGCTATTTGCCATGTTCTCCAAACAAATCGATTGATCTAAAAACATATAAAATATAAAGGGATTTACTGGAAGCATTGATTCACCTTAAAAGAAATTGATTTGCTTAAAGTCTAATGCGACAAATGCCCATGTGAGAAAATAATAGAAAAGATTCGTAATATGTATGAATTAATTACATTTAAATTTTAAATTTGCTTAATTATTATTATTATTTTATTATTTATATAGCGCCATCACATTCCGTAGCGCTGTACAGTGGGTGGACTAACAGACATGTAATTTTAACCAGACAATTGGACGTACAGGAACAGAGATGTGGAGGGCCCCGCTCAATTGGCTTACATTCTAGAGCGAGTGGGGTATAGTGACACAGAGGGTAAAAGTAGGGGTACGAAGTAGGTTGTTAGAAAAGTATTCATTGAAGGCTTAGTAGGTAATTTTTGACAGTTGCAGGAGAGGAGTCATGGGGATGGGGGATAAAAACCTGCTAACAGTTTAATTGATATGCTTTCTTAAAGAAGTGAGTTTTCAATGATTTTTTGAATGAGTGGAGAATGGGTGAAAGTCTTACGGAGAAGGGGAGGGCGTTCCACAGAAGAGGTGCAGTCCTGGAGAAGTCTTGGAGGCGAGCATCAGAGGTGGGCGTACGGACAGAGGATATATGTAGGTCTTTGGCAGAGCGTAGGGGCCTCGATGGGACATACTTGTGTATTAGGGAGGATAGGAAGGTTGGAGTAGCATTATGTAGATTTTTTCACCCTAAGAATTTGCATTTCTATGTAACATATTGCAAACTCTTTTTGTCAATGATGTTTTATATTGTGGCTAGAAATGCATTTTAGAGAAGCTTTATGCTATTCTTTTTTCCAAAAGTCAACTCGAGTATTGCATATCTCCTTCACTGAATACTGTGTTCAAATGTTCCTATGGGCTCCTATGAGTGAATTATCACGCTCTTTTGGAAAGATGACTATGGTCATAAAGTGGACACACAATATGCTGGGGTCTAATACATCATTCAGTATTAGCATAATCATTGTGCAGGCTGCTCCTCCTATACAATTTAACAAAGAGATATGTTGAAATCAGACATTAGTAAAGTAGTAATAAAAGTTCATAGATAAAATGTAAAAAACAATGTACATATTCAGAAAAATAGAATTTGGTGAGAGAATGTGAATCTCAGAAGTATCTCTGAGACTTGTACTAGATATTGTGTTGTGTCTGTTTATTTATCATATTGTGTTGTGTCTACATGCACATAACTGAGAAAAAATAAATGGTCCAGCCTATGACAAATGTGGTTTTGTGCAAACGTTCCTGATCTCCACCCTTGTGATCTCCTGGCTGTATTTCTTTCTTCAGAGATAATATTTGTTTCTGAAATAAAATTAAAGACTGTGGCTACATTTGAGTATGTATACAGAACATAAGGGTCTTCTTCTCCATGCTTTACCCATCTCACGTTCCTGTATTTTTTGCCCCTTTAATGTAATTTATCTACATATATCTGCAAAAGAATATCTTGAGCAATGGAAACTTGACAGCAAAATAAATAGGTATCCTCTACTACCACTGTATCTGATGAAGCTCTTGTGTGATAGCCTTTAACATACATGATGGACATTATTCATATATGATGAAAGTGACATATTTTCTTCGGGACCTCTTGGAAGCTTGCCCTTAATTAAAACATTAACTGAAAACTGACACATAAACCAGACATACAAACCTATTTAGCTGATTTAGCTGGAAAAATAAAAAAATATTGTAATGGACATTGCATTTGTATAGAAAGATGAAGACGGATTATTTCACCATTATTATCTAAAGGCGTCTGCTCAGATAGAGCAGTAAAGATATGGAATTCACAATTTATTTCATTGTTTTCAATACAGCAGCCCTGTTTACAATTGCGTGCTTAATCAATGTCAACACTTAATTTCCCTGGAAAGGTCATTTTCAGAGTTCTTGGTGTGTTCAGTAGTAAAAAAGATAAAACATTCATTAGGGAGGGTCGCTAACGTCTGATTTAAAAAAAAAAATTTTTTTCCTTAATGTGAATTATCCTTTCCTTCTTGGCAACAATTGGAGGGAAATTCCATTTGTAACATTTTGACTTATTTTGTGCTGAAGTTTTTAATAAGTTTATACAAGACATTTATCAGAGAAAATCAGCGATCCACATTTCTGTAAAAAAAAAAATATTGAAGAAACACAAGAAAAGAAAAACCTTATTGAAGAAAAACAACTATAAAATATAAACAAATGAATGGCACGCACAAGAAAAACTGCATCTACTTGAATATCTAACAATGACACATAAAGTATAATCTTAAAGGGAAACTCCAGTGCCAGAAAAACGATCAGTTTTTCTGGCACTGGAGGGTCCCTCTCCCTCCCACCCACCAATCCCCGGTTACTGAAGGGGTGAAAACCCCTTCAGTCACTTACCTGGGACAGCGGCGATGTCCCTCGCCGCTGTCTCCGCCTCCGCGACGCTCCTCCTAATGATTACGTCGGCCGGTGGGCGAGACTAATCTCGCTCAACGGCCGAGGAGACCTAATGCGCATGCGCGGAAATGCCGCGCATGCGCATTACGTCTCCCCATAGGAAAGCATTGAAAAATCATTTCAATGCTTTCCTATGGGGTTTTGAGCAACGCTGGAGGTCCTCACACAGCGTGAGGACGTCCAGCGACGCTCTAGCACAGGAAACCTGTGCTAGAACCCAGGAAGTGACCTCTAGTGGCTGTCTAATAGACAGCCATTAGAGGTGGAGTTAACCCTGCAATGTAAATATTGCAGTTTATGAAAAACTGCAATAATTACACTTGCAGGGTTAAGGGTAGTGGGAGTTGGCACCCAGACCAATCCAATGAGCAGAAGTGGTCTGGGTGCCTGGAGTGTCCCTCTAATGTGTCAGAAATTTCTGCAAAAAAATAGAATCAGATCATTATTTTACTTATATAAAATGTAATTTAATTTACTTAAAGAACCACCAAGTTTGATCACAACACTTTGTACAAGTTAGTGACATTGTTGGATGTGTCTAGGATAATTTTGCAGATTCTAGCTAAATTCCATATAAAATTTAAGTAAATTAAGAAATGGGTGACAAAGCTAACAGGTGCGTTAACGCATGAAGGTAAAGGGAACTTAATATCAATAAAATACATTAGAATTAGTTTGTCATTCCAGTTCCTTGCCATGATTTGCTTTTAACAGATCGACAAGGTGAAGTCAGATCAGCTTCCTAGGACCCAGAGGTTAGACAGGGAGCCCAGAACCATGAATATGCTTGGCCCCATCAACCATTCCTATTCGAAGAATGAAGGGGAAGCAAAGTGGTAACCTTCTTAGGGCCTAGTGGGATATTATTCTTTCTTTAGGTGTAGTCCATAGGCTATCAATTTGAAGTCCAAATTAAATTTTAAGGTCTAGTCTTGTAACCAAACTTGACATTATTCTGAAGTGTAATTGGGTGTTTTTTATGTGCTAGGTTTCAAAGGCAATAACATATATATTATTATTATTATTTTATTATTATTATTTTATTATTTATATAGCGCCAACAAATTCCGTAGCGCTGTACAATGGGTGGACTAACAGACACATAATTGAGATCAGACCACTGGACGTACAGGAACAGAGGGGGTTGAGGGCCCTGCTCAATGAGCTTACATGCTAGAGGGAGTGGGGTATAGTGACACAAACGGGTTAAAGTAGGGGAATTAAATAGTTTGTTAGAGAAGGGTTTATTGAGTGCTTGGCAGGTCATTTTTGACAGTTGCAGGGAAGGAGTCAAGGGGTGGGGGATGAGAAGCCTGCTGACAGTTTAATTGATACGCTTTAACGAAGAAGTGAGTTTTCAAAGATTTTTTGAAGGAGTGGAGGCTGGGTGAAAGTCTGATTGAGGAGGGAAGTGAGTTCCACAGAATAGGTGCAGCCCTAGAGAAGTCTTGAAGGCGAGCGTCAGAAGTGGGGATCCGGGCAGAGGATAGGCGTAGGTCTTGGGATGAGCGCAGGGGTCTCGACGGGACATACTTGTGTATGAGGGAGGATAGGTATGTTGGAGCAGCATTATGTAGGGATTTATAAGCAAGTGCCAGAATTTTGAATTGGGCCCTATATCTAACTGGAAGCCAATGCAGGGACTGACAGAGCGTGGAGGCGTGGGAGGTGCGAACGGACAGGAAAATAAGCCTCGCAGCCGCGTTCATTACAGATTGCAGCGGTGCAAGCTGGGAACATGTAAGACCGGTCAGAAGGGGATTGCAGTAGTCGAGGCGAGAGAGAACAACAGCATGAACCAATATCTTAGCCGCGTCCGGCGTTAGATATGGGCGGATGCGCGCTATGTTCTTGAGTTGGAAGCGACAGGATTTGACTATCGATTGGACATGGGGAGTAAAAGAGAGGTCAGAATCGAAAAGAACCCCTAGGCAGCGAGCCTGCGAGGTAGAGGTGATAGTAGCGCCGTTGACTTGGATGGAGACAACAGGAGTAGCAGCACTTGAGGGAGGAAAAACTAGAAGTTCTGTTTTGGACAGGTTGAGTTTAAGGAAGTGAGCAGCCATCCAGTTGGAAATAGCAGAGAGGCAGTCAGAAACACGAGTCAAGGTGGGCGGAGAGAGATCAGGGGAGGACAGGTAGATTTGCGTGTCATCTGCATATAAATGATATTGGAAACCAAAGGAGCTGATGAGTTTACCAAGGGAGGCAGTATAGATAGAGAACAGTAGGGGGCCGAGGACAGATCCTTGGGGGACGCCGACAGAGAGGGGTTGGTGAGTAGAGGCGGAACCAGAGAAAGAAACACTGAAAGAGCGCTGGGAGAGGTAGGAGGAGCACCAGGAGAGAGCAGTATCCCGTAGACCAAAGTTACGAAGAATGTGAAGAAGCTGTTGATGATCAACAGTGTCAAATGCGGCAGAAAGATCAAGGAGGATTAGGATAGAGTATTGGCCGTGAGATTTAGCGGCAATTAAGTCGTTGGATACTTTATATATATCAAGATATACCAATCCAGGCACTCAGTAGACAAACTGAAACTGGCTTTCAAGCCTATTTATTCTTGCATCAAAAAATTAAACACCGTTGCCTTGTATGCCTTTTTGTTCTTATTTTTTATTTTCTTAGCACAGCACAGTTTACAGTGTTATTATTGCAGATGGCATAAGGGGATTCTTAAGTAGTTTTGTTAGTACAAGGACCTGATTGTGGTAGGTTAAATTGACCTATTAGGGGAACAATTGAGAGATTCTTTGGGTATACAGCCTACTTGATGTTTCTCTGCACCAGATCTCTCTGTGATTATTTTTTAGATAGCGACCTTGAAGTTGAATCTACTTTAGTAAGATTAGAAAGCTGCTGCAAAGTCACCCCTCTTGTTGAGGGTTTTGAGGGCAATATGCAGAGATACTCTCAGATCCTATCCAGTACAGTTTTGCTCTTAACTACAAAAGGCAACTTTCTGATAGATTCAAAATACTTTGTTTATTTATTGACTATATCTATATTTTCAAGACCCACTGTACAAGTTCTATTGTCGGATATAGTGCCCCAAAGTGTTTTTTTATGCAGACATAGTGAATATCACTGTGTTTGATTATTTGCATTGATATAGGGCTATACCTCTGACTATTACTCCCAGCCCTTCAGCCATATCTACCCCCACCCTGTACTAACCCATATACTTTCCCCCTATCCGCCTACAGAGCTACTTAGTTTGTTTTTAATGTTTATTTTTGGTTATTGTAAGTTCTTCGTTTCTAATAAAGTTGTACATTCATTATTATTATGATTATATCTATTAGGGATCCTTCTATGTCCACTGGACATGGAGTCCATTCAACATTTTGTACTGAATGTATGCCTTTTGCCGAAGGCATCACATAACTTTTCATAGAAAGTCATATACACCTGAGTAATATTGATTCAGCACAATTGAGACAGCTTTGTGGGTGTAACGGACCGTTTCAGCATAAAAGGGAATAAAATCCATTTAGGCGATAATCCCCTTTTTGAGAGACAGGCACAGCTACTGCAGAACACCAAACTCCCGAACTGGATACAAGATAACACTCCGAACTGGAACAGCTGAACAAGAAAAGCATACAATCCGCTTACACTCCTGGCAGTCAGCTTACAATCCAATTCCCCCCAAGAACGAGACGACACTTCATTTTGAGGGTTAAACAGGAACTCTGGACTGGCTCATCCAGCCTGGCTTTTATTACAATGATACACATACAGGCCACCCCCAGGGGGAGGCATAAAACAACCAATGGCATAGATGTACCTCCCACACATCTCCTCCCCCTAGATTAGCACTTAACATAATTATACCGTACACCCTTTTTCCCAATTCCTGGATGTACCCCAAATACATATGATACACCTTTAAATCCAGCATTGCTGGATAGCCCTTATTCAGGGGGACAACATATTCAAAAATCAGGTCATTCGGATAAACGGTTCGGGAGATATGAGCAGGCAAAGTTTTGACCGACCGCATGGGTAAAGTATCCGAAAACAGTTCCATGTATTTTGGCCCTGCGGTCGGTCACAGAAAAGGGAACGAAACAGACGAATTGCCTGGGTTATGGAGCCTAAGGGGGATTTGCATGAATCCCCTAGTTCGTGAGTTTCTTTCTACCGAACGGCGGGCCGTTCGGTAGTTTCCCCACGAAATCCTGGAAGTCTGGAGGTCTCAGCGGTGCTTGCCTAGTCGAGTGTCCGTTTTTAGTTCCAGACACTCGACGGCAAAACACCGCTGTTCGGTAGTTTAAGATGGCCGCCGCCACGTGTTCGGCTCCCGAATGGCGGCCACCCAGAGGACAAAGACCATACTGCATAGATTGCCAATTACCCGTTTGCAACATTGTTGCAAATGGTAATTGGAGGTACACTTATTCCTGGGTGGTCTGGTTGTTCGGTAGTTTCACTCATTATACTGAATGAAGTGATTCTACCGAACAATCAGATGAATACTGCATATATATCCTATATTATCTCAACACATAAATACATACAGGATATTAAAGGCAGTGTTAAGGTACTATGTTCCACAGTCTTAAAGGTACAGTATCCCAAAAGTCCCCATAGGTTCACGGATGGCCCTTAAAGGCCCAGTAGTAGTAATATAAATTATTACATGCCCAAATATAGTTTTTATAGAGCAATATGTCCAGGGGCCGTAGTCGCAGGGCAGGAGGCTAGCAACCAGGCCTCTCCAGTTCACAGTGGCGAAGCTGGTTTCGCCACATTTCTCCCCTTTGCCAATTAGACTAACAGGGTACCTGACTTTCTGCCGGTCAGTGCCCTGGTTAGTCCAGCAACCCACCCACAAAACCGAAATAACAGAGCAGCCCACCCACACTAACCGGTTACTACATCTGGGTGAGGAAGAATTTTGTCCAGGTTCTGGTGTCTCACCACTGCTGTGTGGGAGACTGGTAGGCTGCCTTGGTGGGTTGCTGAGGGGGCAGAGACCAGCGGTACTCTGTCCTGTTGCCAGCACTACCACGGGAGTAGTCTGGTGGGCGCCTGGTTGCTGGAGACTGACTGTCTCCCCTTTAGGTGCACATCTCGGCTGTCGGAGGGAGAGATCAACTGTCTCCCCTTTGGATACATCACTCTGAGGCTGGGGGACAGGACCGACCGTCCCTACCCCTTGTGCTGTAAGTGCAGAGACTACGGTCCCATCTGCACAGTTGTGGGGCTTAGCATCTCCCCTTGGTGGGTTAGGCTGCCGTGGGAGAGAGGGTGTAACAAGCTCCTCTCTCTGGATGGTAAACTGCCGCTGGGGAGAAAGGATGGCACCTTCTGCTCCCTGGGGTACACACTGCCGCTGGGGAGGAAGGACTGCACCTTCTGCTCCCTGAGACACACACTGCCGCTGGGGAGGGAGGACGCTGCTCTCCTCTCCCTTCACTTCACACTGCCTTCCTGGCATATCACTTTGCTGCTGGGGGGCAGGAACAACAACCTCTGCCCCCTGTAACTCAGCCTGCCGCTGGGGAGGGAGGAAGACACCATCCGCTCCCTGGGGTACACACTGCCGCTGGGGAAGAAGGACGGCACCTTCATCTCCCTGGGACTTACTCTGCCGCTGGGGATCTGGGCCTGCTGCCCACCATCCCGTTGGGCCCGGTGGAGAGACCTCGGTCCCATCTCCACCTGCCTGTTGTGGTTCCTCACAGGACCAATCTTGTTGGTTCCTCTGCGTCATTCGCAGCATGAGGTACGCCTGTACATCGTTGTAGACCCGGACTGCCATCTGCTCCACTCGGGCTGGTGAGAATAGAGCCATCCTGCTCCTATATTCCCTGGCAAACTCGGATTCCTCCTCCTCCCTCGGAGGTGCTGCAGCAGCTGTGACTCTGTCTCCTTCCATTTTCCTGATTTCCTTTGTAGATAGGGTCGCTGTACGGATACTAGCGTTGCCCTCAATTTGTAATCCAGAAATGGTGTTGTCTGTAGCTGTCCCTCTGGTTGTAGGAACGATCCCACCGCTGCCACCAATTGTAACTGACCGTTTCAGCATAAAAGGGAATAAAATCCGTTTAGGCGATAATCCCCTTTTTGAGAGACAGGCACAGCTACTGCAGAACACCAAACTCCTGAACTGGATACAAGATAACACTCCGAACTGGAACAGCTGAACAAGAAAAGCATACAATCCGCTTACACTCCTGGCAGTCAGCTTACAATCCAATTCCCCCCAAGAACGAGACGACACTTCATTTTGAGGGTTAAACAGGAACTCTGGACTGGCTCATCCAGCCTGGCTTTTATTACAATGATACCCATACAGGCCACCCCCAGGGGGAGGCATAAAACAACCAATGGCATAGATGTACCTCCCACACATCTCCTCCACCTAGATTAGCACTTAACATAATTATACCGTACACCCTTTTTCCCAATTCCTGGATGTACCCCAAATACATATGATACACCTTTATTCAGGGGGACAACATATTCAAAAATCAGGTCATTCGGATAAACGGTTCGGGAGATATGAGCAGGCAAAGTTTTGACCGACCGCATGGGTAAAGTATCCGAAAACAGTTCCATGTTGTGACGAGAGCAATCTCGCCACATTGCATTGGAGAAGCCTGGCTTCCCGCCTGCTGCCTTTGGACTATGGCCCTGGGAGATTGGGCCCTTTAAAAACAGTATTCAGCCATACCAGAGTGTATGTCACTCATTCTGGCCCTTTAAATACAGTGGGGTCATTTGGTACTTGCCCTGTGTGAGCTGTGGTAACCCAGATAGCTATGCCATGGAGCCTATTTGTGTGATTAAAGACTTTGGCTCCATGGCGATTAAACTGTATTCGGTTGGTCTGAGTGCCATTCACCTAATAATGTGCACTCAGACCTGAGCTATCTGGGGATATGTGAAATGTCTGTGTGTTATGTGTAAAATGTGACTTTATGTATTTTAAAGTGTTTTATGTGGTTTTGCAACCATGTGGTTAATGGAGTCTGCCTCTAGTCCTGGATAATTGGATTACTTCCCCCCATTGTCTCCAGGATAGAGGGCCCTGTAAAACCATGCTTCCAGAAGGTCAAATGCACATTTGTACTAACTTTTGAACCCCTGGTCCAATTCGTATGATTTTTGAGTATGTTGTTCCCCTGAATGGATTGATTGTGAATATGTATTTTTATGCGAATGTGATGTATATTTTGGGAGTTATGAATGTTGTGTAAAAACTGTATTTTCCCTACCTATGATAATTGTATTTTCCTGTGTGTACAGATAATTAGTTTACAGGTAGAGGGGAGGGCTATGTGTGGGATGTAACTATTGTGTGATTGGTTAATGTACGTTACTGTGTGTGTCCCTCCCCTTCATGGGAGCACCTAATAAAAAGGGCTGCAAGCTAGCAGCCAGAGAGTTCTATTTTTACCCTCAACTTGAGTCCTGTCTCTTATTGGGGTAATCTGCTACAAGGGATTGCTATGCTAGGCATATTCCCTTGCTATAATCACTGAGCTCTTGTAAGAGCTTGTTCCTGCTTCGTTCTGAAGGGAGATAGCTGCAGCCTGCGGTGCTTATGGTGTCTGGTGGAGTGCTTGGAGTCCTCTGGAAGCGCTAGGAGCATCCATTAACGGAGGTACCCAGTCGGGGTGCCAGTGGATCCGTTACACATGTATTTTGGCCCTGCGGTCGGTCACAGAAAAGGGAACGAAACAGACGAATTGCCTGGGTTATGGAGCCTAAGGGGGATTCGCATGAATCCCCTAGTTCGTGAGTTTCTTTCTACCGAACGACGGGCCGTTCGGTAGTTTCCCCACGAAATCCTGGAAGTCTGGAGGTCTCAGCGGTGCTTGCCTAGTCGAGTGTCCGTTTTTAGTTCCAGACACTCGACGGCAAAACACCGCTGTTCGGTAGTTTAAGATGGCCGCCGCCACATGTTCAGCTCCCGAATGGCGGCCACCCAGAGGACAAAGACTATACTGCATAGATTGCCAATTACCCGTTTGCAACATTGTTGCAAATAGTAATTGGAGGTACACTTATTCCTGGGTGGTCTGGTTGTTCGGTAGTTTCACTCATTATACTGAATGAAGTGATTCTACCGAACAATCAGATGAATACTGCATATATATATCCTAGATTATCTCAACACATAAATACATACAGGATATTAAAGGCAGTGTTAAGGTACTATGTTCCACAGTCTTAAAGGTACAGTATCCCAAAAGTCCCCATAGGTTCACGGATGGCCCTTAAAGGCCCAGTAGTAGTAATATAAATGATTACATGCCCAAATATAGTTTTTATAGAGCAATATGCCCAGGGGCCGTAGTCACAGGGCAGGAGGCTAGCAACCAGGCCTCTCCAGTTCACAGTGGTGAAGCTGGTTTCGCCGCATTGTACCCCAGGGAGCTGATGGTGTCGTCCATCCTCCCCAGCGGCAGTGTGTGTCCCAGGGAGCAGAAGGTGCAGTCCTTCCTCCCCAGCGGCAGTGTGTACCCCAGGGAGCTGATGGTGTCGTCCGTCCTCCCCAGCGGCAGTGTGTGTCCCAGGGAGCAGAAGGTGCCGTCCTTCCTCCCCAGCGGCAGTGTGTACCCCAGGGAGCAGAAGGTGCCGTCCTTCCTCCCCAGCGGCAGTGTGTACCTCAGGGAGCAGAAGGTGCCGTCCTTCCTCCCCAGCGGCAGTGTGTACCCCAGGGAGCAGAGGGTGCCGTCCTTCCTCCCCAGCGGCAGTGTGTACCCCAGGGAGCAGAAGGTGCCATCCTTCCTCCCCAGCGGCAGTGTGTGTCCCAGGGAGCAGAAGGTGCAGTCCTTCCTCCCCAGCGGCAGTGTGTACCCCAGGGAGCTGATGGTGTCGTCCGTCCTCCCCAGCGGCAGGCTGAGTTACAGGGGGCAGAGGTAGTTGTTCCTGCCCCCCAGCAGCAAAGTGATATGCCAAGAAGGCAGTGTGAAGTGAAGGGAGAGGAGAGCAGCGTCCTCCCTCCCCAGCAGCAGTGTGTGTCCCAGGGAGCAGAAGGTGCAGTCCTTCCTCCCCAGCGGCAGCGTGTACCCCAGGGAGCAGAGACAGTCAGTCTCGCACCCCAGCAGCGGGACAAGAGAATGAAAGGGGAGACAGCTGGTCTCCCTTTCCACCAGCAGAGAGAGTGGCAGGGAGAGGAGCCTGCTAACCCCTCTCCCCAGCGGCAGTTCACCGTCCAGAGAGAGGAGCTTGTTACAGCGGCAGCCTAATCCACCAAGGGGAGATGTTAAGCCCCACAACTGTGCAGATGGGACTGTAGTCTCTGCACTTACAGCACAAGGGGTAGGGACGGTCGGTCCTGTTCTCCAGCCCCAGAGCGGTGTATCCAAAGGGGAGACAGTCGGTCTCCCCCTCCGGCAGCCGAGCTATGCACCTACAGGGGAGACAGTCAGTCTCCAGCAACCAGGCTCCAACCAGCCTACTCCCGTGGTAGTGCTGGCACCAGGACAGAGTACCGCTGGTCTCTGCCCACTCAGCAACCCACCAAGGCGGCCTACCAGTCCCCCACACAGCCGTGGTAAGGCACCTGGACATGGACAAAATTCTCCCTTACCCAGGTGGAGTAACCATTTATTGTGGGTGGGCTGTACTGCTGGTTTTGTCTTGTGGGTGGGTTGCTGGACTAACCAGGGCACTAACCGGCAGGAGGTCAGGCACCCTGTTAGTCTAATTGGTAAAGGGGAGAATTGTGGCGAAACCAACTTCGCCACTGTGAACTGGAGAAGCCTGGTTGCTAGCCTCCTGCCCTGCGACTATGGCCCCTGGACATATTGCACTGTAAAAACTATATTTGGGCATGTAATAATTTATATTACTGCTACTGGGCCTTTAAGGGCCATCCGTGAATTTATTGGGACTTTTGTGATACTGTACCTTTAAGACTGTGGAACATAGTTCTTTAACCCTGCCTTTAATATCCTGTATGTATTTATGTGTTGAGTTAAC
Source organism: Pelobates fuscus (assembly GCF_036172605.1). Taxonomy (NCBI): domain Eukaryota; kingdom Metazoa; phylum Chordata; class Amphibia; order Anura; family Pelobatidae; genus Pelobates; species Pelobates fuscus. The sequence continues at coordinate 36,615,609 of NC_086318.1, read as the reverse complement.
CTGGGATATAGATATGCAGTATTCATCTGATTGTTCGGTAGAATCACTCCATTCAGTATATTGAGTGAAACTACCGAACAACCAGACCACCCAGGAATAAGTGTGCCTCCAATTACCGTTTGCAACAATGTTGCAAACAGGTAATTGGCAATCTATGCAATGTATTCTGTGTCCTCTGGGTGGCCACCATTCGGGAGCCGAACACGTGGCGGCGGCCATCTTAAACTACCGAACAGCGGTGTTTTGCCGTAGAGTGTCTGGAACTGAAATCGGACACTCGACTAGGCAAACACCGCTGAGACCTCCAGACTTCCAGGATTTCGTGGGGAAACTACCGAACGTCCCGCCGTTCGGTAGAAAGAAACTCACGAACTAGGGGATTCATGCGAATTCCCCTTAGGCTCCATAACCCAGGCAATTCGTCTGTTTCGTTCCCTTTTCTGTGATCGACCGCAGGGCCAAAATGCATGGAACTGTTTTCGGATACTTTACCCATGCGGTCGGTCAAATCTTTGGAACCCCATATCTCCCGAACCGTTCATCCGAATGACCTGATTTTTGAATATGTTGTCCCCCTGAATACGGACTATAAGGGTGTATCATATGTATTTGGGGTACATCCAGGAATTGGGGAAAAGGGTGTACGGTATAATTATATTAAGTGTTAATCTAAGGGGAGGAAATGTGTGGGAGGTACATCCATGTGATTGGTTAATTTCATCCTCCCCCTGGGAGTGTCCTGTATGTACCTGTTTGTAATAAAAGCCAGGCTGGGTGTCCCAGTCCAGAGTTCCTGTTTTACCCTCAAAGTGATGTGTCGTCTCATTATTGGGGGAAGGATTTATTGCATGCTGTTCCAGTTGACTGCTAGGAGTACAAGCCTATTCGTATGGTTCCTATTCAACTGTCTACAGCATTCAGAGGCTTTAGAGAATTCATATGCTTTTGTTGTTCAGCTGTTCCAGTGTTCGTGTGTCTCCAGTCGGGAGTGTTTGCAGTAGCTGCCTGTGCATCTGGAAAGGGGATTATCGCCTAAACTGGGTTTTATCCTCTTGTAAGTGAAACGGTCCGTTACAGTAGGTATTAAGAAAAAATATCTCTCAACCTCTGCAAACACCTGCTCTAACAGTGTCATTGTCTTGTGTACGTTATGGTGCCGTCTTCATCGAACACTGAAGTGTAGCAAGCAGACCATGTATGAACTATTAGAGTAGATTGGAAACCACTAACAATATGCATAATGTAATGAGTAAGAACAACGCTGATTAAGCAATTGATCATTGGTGTTAGAGGTTTTGAAGTAAGGTATTCATGTTATTTGTGTGCATTGATGTTATTCTTGTGTATGTTTTCATTAGTCAAAACAACTAGGAATTGAACATGTACTTGGATTGTTACAAATGGAAGCCAATCAAAGGTGTAATGAGCATGAAGAAGCAGAACAAATTGATTTGAGTGTGAAATCTCTGCTCTTAACAATTTGTGAGAATGCTTACTACAGCTCTCTTATAGAAAAGAAGAGAGATGGGTAAATAATAATCTTTATTTACTCACTAGCAGGAAAGGGTATTTTTGTAATTCTCTGATTCTTGCATTTCATGTAGGTTAATATATTGCTTACCTGTCTATCTATCTATCTATCTATCTATCTATCTATCTATCTATCTATCTTTTGATCTATTTATCTAGATAGAATATATCTATCTATCTCTCGGACGGTTATGTATGACTTGGTTGCAGTAGCACACTTAATGGGTGGGGGTGCAGTACATCCCGGGTGACAAGCCACAGGAGGATGCACAGTGCAGCCCCTCCCACCAGAGCAGGTACCTATGAGTCTGTGTGTATTTATACCAGCATGTATGTCTGTGTATATGCGTCTATGCTTGTTAATGTGAATGCATGTGTTTACATGAATATATCAAGTATGTAGTATATGTGTACATGGCTGTCAGTACATGCATGTTATTGTGTAATTTCAATTAAAAAAGGGTGTTTTGGGTCATGCAGAGGAAGATACAAAAATTTTGTTTTGGGGGATTTTTTGGCGTGCATGTTAACTAAGTACACGTCTGTTTGGTGCATAAAGGATATTCTTAGCACATTTGCATATATTTTTTTTAAATTCATAATAGCTTGGAGGAAAGACAACACAGGAGGGATATGATAGAAACATTTAAATACTTAAAGGGAATCAACTCAGTAAAGGAGGAGACTGTATTTAAAAGAAGAAAAACTACCACAACAAGAGGACATAGTTATAAATTAGAGAGGCAAAGGTTTAAAAATAATTTCAGGAAGTATTACTTTACAGAGAGGGTAGTGGATGCATGGAATAGCCTTACAGATGAAGTGGTAGAGGTTATCACAGTGAGGGTGTTTAAGCATGTGTGGGATAGGCATAAGGCTATCCTAGATACAAGATTAGCTAAGTGACTAAAAAGTATTTTGAAAAAAAAATAGGCAGACTACATGGGCCAAATGGTTCTTATCTGCCGTCTCTTTCTATGTTTCTATGGTTCGATAATAAATTCATAACGTAAGTATTTAGAATTGATATATTTATGATTGAAATCTCTGAAGTGTTTCTTGTGTCAATCTTGCTGTAAGAGTGTGGAAAAAAAACATGGGGACAAGGTTACAGTATGTTGGAAAAATCTATTTTAGTTAGTTTGGAATTTGCATATTCAAATCTATTACAACGTTATGGAACATAGTAAGTCAACATGGAAAATCTGTGCAAGAGTAAAATAAAACCTCATGAAATGATCATATGTTATGAACAATGTCAATGAGCAGCACGTAGATAAATTGGTTTTATATATAACATACAAAATACACAATTTAGCGCACCCGCTCATTCACTAAATAGCGATTTCATGTCTCACAGATTGTAATAATTTTATTTAAAAACACCTCACCTGGGCAAAAGAGAAAGGGGGTTTAGTTACATTATATGATCATACATTGCATAAGCCTGCCACAACGTCAATGTACCCCATTCTTGGCAGGTCCTACTCTAGCAGTCTAATGCTTGCTCTTATGAGATCAATCCCCTTACTTGGGAACTATTTCCCTCTAGGACTCTCTGCAGGTCAAGGCTAAATAGGGCCCTTGAACGAAGCACCAAAGCAGGTGTGGATTTTATTATAATACAGAGGGGAAATAGTGTGCTCCGCCCACCCCAACCAACACTTATAAAATATTCAAGAGGTAAACATACAATTACCCCAAAATTGGTTCCATTTTCTATCCCCTCCCCCCAGTCCCTAAGACACTAAATATAACAACTCTACCTACTTCCCTTTACCCTAATAGGAGTTATTTTGTTCTGATTTTTTTTAAATCCGGCCATTTAAGCATCCAGGCCTGGATTTGAAGCATTTGGGTCCAGATTTCAACTGTCCAGTTGTATTCAGTCTAGGTGAAATCCAGACCAGACTAACGCTCATTTGGAGTTACAAAATACAGACGTTAAATGTTGTGAACAATATATAGAATTTGCAGTCCGAGTGGCCCTGTAGAACCCAATTTTGTCCCATTCAGTACAAGGTCATTCAGACTTTAGTCAATAACCCTGTATAAGTAATACCTCAAGTGGGTAGAAAGTGGTTCAGAAGAGTATTTCACCTAATAGAAAATATCAACACAATTCTTTGACATTTAGGTCTATTCTGTGTACTGTAAGATAAATGAACGTAAATACATGAAACTTTTATTTCCTTGGAAAAACACGTGCATATTGTGCTGTTTGTTTTAATTAAATTAGTCCTACATAATACATAATATCATAATCTGTGAATGGTGTTAGCAATGAAAATCATAAATGAATGATGGATCGCCTAAGAAACATTGCTAATTATGGTGTGTAATTGATATTGCTCAATCCTACCTTTCTTCTAAACAGTCAATTTTTACTTTTGCAGTATTTCAAGATGTCCATGTCATGATTTTTGTTGGCTTTGGTTTCCTAATGACATTCTTAAAAAGATATGGATTTAGCAGTGTTGGCATCAACTTGCTCATTGCGGCTTTGGGTCTTCAATGGGGAACCCTAATGCAAGGCTTGTGGCATCTTCATGATGGGAAAATCAACATTAATATACTGACGTATGTTTTATCACCCATAATGTGTATATAAATGTTACATTCTATGTTTTTTTGTAAACAGTAAGGTATAAAGTTTATATTTACATTAAATTTCCACTAATATGCCTCTTCTACATCGGAAAATGTAAGTACCTTTTTAGGAGGTGGCTTCTTCAGCTACACATTTTGATTAAGTATATTATTCCACAGCTTATCAACACGCACACAAAAAAATACACTCTAGTTCAGTTAAAAAGAGATATAGTGAATACATAAGGAATTCATTTATATAGTAACTTATGGATGTCGTGTGGGTGGTTTGTGGGTGTCATGGTTCTGAATCAGAGGAATGTTTGTTGTGGATGTCATTAGGGTGACTGATTGGTGCTATTGGGGTGTAATAAGTGTAAAACATATGATAGGGAGTAACTAATGTGTACTATTCATGTGAGGGTACCATTGTGAAGACATATAAAGATATTGGTTTAATGTTTTGATGATTTAGATGTTATGTGTTTCTTGTAGTTGGTTAATAGATTCATTCTGTATGTGTTGTCAGCATCATGTATGTCTTGCTCTGTATAATGTAATATTGATATTAGTGACTAAACACAAGGGTAGGCACCCCAGATGTTGCAAACTACATCTCCCCATATGCAGTGCCAGCATTATGGCTGTAAGAACATTATAGTAGATGTAGTCGACAACATCAGGATTTTCTCACCCCTTGCCTAAAGGATGCTGTGTGATGTGAAAGCAATATGGAGTTACTCTAGAATAATGTATGTATAGAGGGTACCAGATGGGTGATTTGTGTGTCTTACTATAAAAAATGAGTCACGTAGCTAATGTAAATTGCAGGAAGTGTGGGTGTCATGTACGATATGCGGGTGTTGCTGTGGTGAGTTACAGGTGCAATACTAACTTTTCTTTATCTTGGCTTTGCAGTATGATAAATGCTGACTTCAGTACTGCAACTGTATTGATTTCGTTTGGAGCTGTGCTGGGGAAGACAAGTCCAGTACAAATGCTGATCATGGCAATCATAGAAATTGCGGTGTTTGCTTGCAATGAACATCTTGTTAGTTTCCTAGGAGTAAGTTCTATTTTTTTTTAATTTACCCTTTTCAATCTTAACGTATACATGTCATGAAAAGGTTATATTTATTTAGAGAGAAAAACTGATTATTTTGCTAAACACTAAAGTAAATAAAAATAATATGTTATTGTGGATAGTATCAAACTATTGTGGGCATAACCCTATAGTTAAAGTGACACTATAGTCACAGAAACAACTTTAGCTTAATGAAGCAGTTTTGGTGCATAGAGCATGCCCCTGCAGTCTCAATGATCATTCAGCTGCCATTTAGGAGTTAAATGACTTTGTTTATTCAGCCCTAAGCACACCTCCCTACATGTAACTTACACAGCCTTCCTAAACACTTCCTGTAAAGAGAGATGTAATGTTTACACTTCCTGTATTATTAATTCTGTTTAATTTATAATGTATTAACTCCTGCTCTGTTAATAGCTTGCTAGACCTTGCAGAAGCCTCCTGTGTGTGATTAAAGTTCAATTAACAGAGCAGGAGATAAAAAAACATCTAAAGTAAGTTTACATCTGTTTGAAAATGAAACCATTTTGTTTCCATGCAAGCTGTGTGAGTCACAGCCAAGGGAGGTGTGACCAGGGCTGCATGGACAGGAACAAAAATGATTTAACTCCTAAATGGCAGATAATTGAGCAGTGAGACTTCAGTGGCATGATCGATACACAAAAACTGCTTAATTAAGCTGGCATTGTTTTAGTGACTATAGTGTCCCTTTATCAACAGAAAAAAAGAATAAAGAAATGAGAGGAAACCAAGAAAGGGAACCTCCCAACTGATAATAAATTACAGAGCATTCAGTGTTTTTGATCATATACTAAAGGCTACCATTAAGAAATGAGTCTCACTCCCACAACCCTTAGCCCACAGAGGATTCAGCTAAAAAAATACCCTGATCTGAAAATGTTAGCAGTTAAATTTAGGAGAGCCACAGGTGCAGGAAGGAAAGCCTCCAATTGTGGAATGAGCAGCTCTACCTCACTTGTTTCCAGCATTGCAACAACCTGAGTGAGGTAAATGAATGTGAATTTGAAGGGGAACACAAAATGTCCCATAATGTGTGATTCAATTTCATACGAGAACAACTGGGCATAAGTTTAATAAGTAATGGATTTGTATGTGTTCTGATTCACAGGCCAGTGATATTGGTGCCTCCATGACCATCCATGCCTTTGGAGCTTACTTTGGTTTAGCAGCTGCTGCTGTTTTATATCGCCCAAGCCTAAAAAATGGCCATACCAATGAAGGATCTGTTTATCACTCTGATTTATTTGCAATGATTGGTAAGAAATCACTATTGTTTGGTGCATTCTTATTGTAATTGGTAGAATAAGATATAAAGTTGAAAGCAAGTCTCCTAAAAAAATTAATTCAAAAAAGTGAATTGAGCGCACCCATTCTTCATCATGATCACACTCTGTGCATTAAAATATAAATGCATGTAATTTTAATTCTAAAGTTTACTGGTGTATAATCCATATACCAAACACAAAACAACAAAAAAAAGCAAAACAAACATATAATAATAATGACACACACATAAACATATACACACACTGATCAGCCACAATATTAAAACCATTAACTGATGATTATATTGTTGGCACCTGTCAAGGGGTGAAATATATTAGGCAGCAATTGAACAGTCAGCTCTTGAATTGTATGTGTTGAAAGCAGAAAAAAGCGACAAGTAAAAATATATGAGATAATTTGATAGGGGCCAAATAGTGACTGCTAGATGTCTGGGACAGAGAATCTCTAAAATCACAAGACATGTGGGATGTTCCCAATATGCAGTGGTTAGTAGCTATCAAAGTGGTGAAAGGAAGGACAATCAGTAAACAGGCATCAGGGTCATTGGTGCCCAAGGCTCACTGTGGAGTGAAGGATAGCCCGTCTTGTTCAATCACACAGAAAAGCTACTGTAGCTCAAATTGCTAAAAGCGCCTTCAAGTGAGTGGACCATGGATGAAGTTCTCAATGGAAGAAGGTTGCCTGGTCTGGTGAATCCCATTTCCGTTTAGATCAGTTTCATGGACGGGTATGTTTGCATCCTTTACCTAGGGAAGGTAGGGCAACAGTATGCACTATGAGTAGAAAGCAGGGCGACGGAGGCAGTGTTATGTTCTGGGCAATATTCCTGCTGGGAAACCTTGGGTCCTGGAATTCATTTGGATGTTACTTTGACACATACCACCTGCCTAGAGATCACATACACTCCTTCGTGGCAATGGTTTTCCCTGATGGCAAAGGCTCTTTCAGCAGGGTAATGCAGGGAAATGCACACTGCCACTCTGCAAAAATTGTTCAGGAATAGTTTGAGGAACATGACAAACAGTTCAAGGTGTTGTCTTGGCCTCCAAATTCCCTAGATCTCAATCTGATTAAGCATCTGTGGGATGTGCTGGAACAACAAGTCTGATTATTGGATTCCACACCTTGCAGGACTTAAAGGATCTCCTGATAATGTCTTGGTACCAGATACCACAGGATACGTTCAAATGTTTTGTGAAGTCAAAGCCTCAATGCATCAGAGTTGTTTTAGCAGCAAGAGGTGCTTGATATTATGCATATTTGGATTAGGTGGTTTTAATGTTCTGGCTAATTAGTGTATATATAGTATGTATAGTATGTAGCGTATAATGTATATTTGCCAAATATCTATATAATTGAACACTTGTAAAGTTTAGAGACTATTGACAATCTTTAGTTAAATAGTTGTTCATACCTATAAAGATTGGGTAACAGTTTATGGAGGAGATATCCCTTAAAAAAACACGAGTGCCCATGAGAATTAATCAACCCTGTATGAGACTGGAGCACCTGCATTGATCATCCTTCCCACCTTGAGCTGACAAGTAGATCAAAAGATCTCCTTGAATTCTTTAGAAATGCTTCACTGGTTGTTGTTCATTGTGAAATTGCTGTCCCTGGTGGTTCTGTCACTCTGTAAGGAAATGAGAGAGCAGGTGCTGGGTTTCGCAGCCTCCAAACTTTTGCCCTCAAGAGCACCAGACCGGAAGATCTGTGGCTTCATCAGGAGCCCACTGGACTACTAGGGAGTCCACTGGACCACCAGGGATTCCTCTGAACCACCATCAGACCACCAAGGATTGATACCAGTCCCATAAGTCATTCTATGTGCTTGTGTGTCTGTGTATATATAATTATAATTAATATTTTTTTTTGTTTCTAATTCAAAATATTGGTCCTTTCAGGGTAAATAATGAAATTATACAGTAAGCATATTCACATTCAGACCCAGACAATCTCACTGGCACAAGCACACAAGCTTATTGATACACAGGCTCACAGACAGCCAATCTCATTGATACACATAAGCTCACTGATGCACACAGATAGGCTCACTGACAGACAATCTCACTGACACACTGTCACAATCTCTTACCTTACTCCTTCACGCCCACGTAGTGCAGGCATCAACGCCGGCTTCTCTCATGTGTTTGACATGTCACACCCTGGATGCTGGAATCACGCCCCTTTTCATGACACGGCGCATATGCGTAGACATCATGATGTCAGTGACACTGTCTCGCGTCATCAATACAGGCCCAGAACATTTTGGGGGTATGGTCTTAAAGCAAAAGATGCTTCCGTATAAAAGGGGTGCACTTTACTTTGTTCCGTGCCCTATTGTGGTTCCTTGTGTTCCCCTTAGTGCTATTTGGTTCTCCTTGTGATTGTATTGTTATTTCTGTGTATTGACTCTGCTTGGCATTAGACTTCCCTTTTCTCTGGCTCCTTGACTTGGCTTGTATTTTGACCACCTGATTTCTGGTATCGTGACCTGGCTATTCTCGTTGCCTGCCTCTTATCCTTTGCATCTCCTCATCTCCATCCAAATTTTATCTTTCAGGTGGCATTGCTGAAAATGTTTATTATTCCTTTGCAAATGGCTCTTCTTTCTCCTGCTACTCTATGTTTCAGACATCTCCATAGACCTTTTTGTTATTTCACAGCCCCACTTCAAAGACCCCACACTACACAGATACCTTATAACTATACTATATCATCTGGTTAGAGCAGCAGTAACTGCCTTAAAATCCATGGTTAAATCTTAGTCATACCACCTCACCAGTACATATCCTTGGACACTTAAAGATATACTACCTTGAATCCTTGTAGATTGTAAGCTTGTTTGATCGGGGCCATCTTCATATCCCCCATCTATAATTGTAAAGCGTTGTGGAATATGTTGATGCCATATAAATGCCAATAATACTACCAGAGAGCTCACTTTATCATGGGTTCCTACGTATTATTATTTGCATGCAGTAAAAATAATAAAAAATATTGAGATCACGTATAGCAGTAATTACACTAATTGCCCCTAGATGTCAGCCTTTCCATAGAGTTAAAATGTATGAGCTGTTTATTAACTTGCTATACTAACCTTTGCAACTAACAAATAATTTGTTATTTTATTTTCTAGTTCATATATACTGCTGTTATCAAGAGTGTTTTTGGATTTATAGCAAAAGCACTATATAATTAGAAAACCAGAAACAGATGAGTTTATCACCCTGCACATTGGGCTTTAATTTAACACATATAGTGTCTTCTACCAGGTACTACGTAAGACAACCCATGAGCTGGCAATCTGGAGGTATAATTTGCTTTGTGATCAAAGGGTATAAGAATATAACAGAGATATAATGAGTATACAGTAAACACAGTCGAAAAGAGAAACAAACACATTTGGTTTATTAGGAGCAAAATGTTTGGAGAGAAGCCTGCTCAAGCAAAATTGTGACAAGGTATAGTTGAAGTGAAGAGTACCAAGTAGAGAAGAAAATTTGCCAGGTCTGCAGTAAGTCATGTTATCATTTAATTTAACATTAAAATGATTGTTTTTATTCTTGCACAGGAACCCTTTTCCTTTGGATGTTCTGGCCGAGTTTTAATTCTGCTATTGCTGAACATGGACAACCTCAGGAGATGGCCATTATCAATACATACTTCTCTCTGGCAGCTTGTGTGCTTACGGCATATGCTTTCTCCAGCTTGTTGGAACACAAAGGCAAATTAGACATGGCAAGTAAACAACTATAATTCCACAATGATCTGTGGATAATGGACAAAAATCTTGACCACATGGTATAAATTGGGATATAAATTAAATATAACCATGTATGTATCAATCCTAGAACGGTATATTATTAATAGACTAAATAAACGTTATTTTGTTTTAAACTAATTGCGATTTGTCCGAATTTGTGTTTTTAGGCTATTCCTCCAACTTACGTAATATGACCGAATCACAAAACAAACAAAATGAAGTTGCTTCATTTGTTTTGTGATAATTATTTGATCTAGACAAATTTTGCCCTACTTGCTTTTTATTGTACTGAATTCATTCTAGTAAAAGAAAAGATAAACAGTTGGAATAAAAAGTACCAGACAAATGCTAGTGATTATATTATCATTATAGTGATTATATTTGTGACCTATCATCATGATTATTATTTGATCTGTTGGCTAGGAACCTTTTTTTAAGTACCATCCATTTCATTAACATACAGTTTTATATTATTAATACAGGTTCATATTCAGAATGCAACCTTGGCAGGAGGTGTTGCCGTAGGAACCTGTGCTGATATGAATATTGGTCCATTTGGAGCTATGATAATTGGCTTCATTGCTGGGATAGTTTCCACCATCGGCTTTAAATTCTTAACTGTAAGTATTCATGTAAAAACAGATTCACATATAATAGATATTTGTTTCCAACAACATGTAAATCAAAAGTAAAGTTGCTTATTTATTTAGTACGATTTTATATTTTAAAATTCTTTAGTTTAGAAAATTAGTGCCTCATAGGAGCTATGACCCCATTATACAAATATATTTCAGACCAATACAAACCAATTTCTGGAAATCTACTCAAAAACAGAACTATACATAAGACATGAGATCATGCGTTTAGATTGGAAAAAAATAGATTTAGTCTAAGCCTGGCAAAGAAAAGGATTTTTTACAATAAGAATAATAAGGATGTGGAATTCTCTGCCTGAAGAAGGGGTTTTATCAGAGTCTGCACAGATGTTTAAAGAGCAACTGGATGCATCCTTGCAAAAACATTATATTCAGAGATATCATTTTTAATTTGTGGGGTAATAGCTTCTTGATCCAAGGATAAATCTGACGGCCATTCTGGGGTCAAGAAGGAATTTACTTCTAGTTTGTTGCAAAATTGGAAGTTCTTTTGGATCAACAGCAAAAACCTATGTGAGAAAGGCTTAATTTGATGGACACATGCCTTTTTTCAGCCTATGTTATTAAGTAACTATATTTTATATTTTATTTTGTCAATGTATTGGGTTTCTTTCTGCTCCCGGGGAGAATAATGTATACAGGGGAAACTACAATGTACTGCTTGCAAACCAAGAGTGAAGTACAGGTGGTCCTCATTTTGTGACCTATCTGTTTTACGACAGCTTGCACTTGAACGACCAGCTTTGTCGCGGGGTGGTTAGTGCGAGCCGTCATGGGAATTAAAAGGATTCCCTGCTCTTCTGTGTTCTTCTATGTTTGGGGAAATTTCCCTGAATATAGACGAATGCAACAGAGCAGGGAATCCTTCTAATCTATGTTTGGTGACATTTCCCAGAGCATAGATTAGAGGGATTCCCTGCTTTTGTGCATTTGTCTATGTTCGGGGAAATGTCCTTGAATACAGACATGCGCACCAGAGCAGGGAATCCCTTAAATCTTTGTTCGGGGGAAATTTCCCTGAACATAGATTAGAGGGTTTCCTTGCTCTGGTGCGTTCTTCCATGTTCAGGGAAATTTCCCTAAACATTGACAAGCGCACCAGAGCAGGGAATCCCTTAACTCCTCACTTACGGACCAATTCGTTCTACGACCAGGTCATTGGAACGGAATCCGGTCAGTAATTGAGGAGTGTCTGTATATTTTAATGCAACCAGTGCATTGTGGGATCACACTCTGGAAAAGATAATTGCATCTAAGAGTATGGGGGTGATTTGTAAAAAGTATATATGTTTTTCTTTTTTTATGCATTTATCTGTTACTTTTCCTATTTGAACTGCTTTATATCCTTATTGTGCCAAAATATTCCTTACTAAACCTCTTGCATTAAAAAAATAATCAATATTCACCCATGGATGGCTCATCACAGAATGAGCTATGGAAAGCTCTTTATATTCCCCATATTTTGTCAGCTATCGAATAGTAATATGACCAAAAGTTGGCTAGAAGTCAACCAATCAAAGTGCTCTGACAGCCAAGTCTCGAGATAATTTTTGAAAGAATTGTTGGCTGTCACGGCAATTTGATTGGTTGGTTTTCTCTCAATCTAGTCAGATAACTTGGCCATATAGTATATTGGCTGTGGGGGGCTGGGGGGGGGGGGGGTGTTATCATACTTTGTGATAGCTGACATAAGGTGGGAAAGCATATATATGGGCTTTCCACGCTTTCAGAGCTTATTCTGTGCAAATCCCTCCATGGTTGAGAGATTGCTTTTTCATTGTAGCGCAGTTTTGATATTTTTCGACAGTTTTCTTTTTTTGTTATCTTGCCTTTTCAACTTTAACTAGTGGCTTCATTTATTTTGGATTTTAATTTGGACTTTTTGGGGGGCTGAACAATGGAAGAATTATGGTGAGTATATATATATATTGCTTTAACAGGTTTTAGGTTAATTAACCCCCTCACTATTATCAGGGTGAAGGGAGGAGGCAGAGACTTTGATTTATTTTAGAGGGCTGGCTATGGGTTTGGGAGTCCCTAGATACTGGGGGTCCTGTGGAACATATTAGTATATGAAGGTGGACAATAGCATAAGTGTCCCTGGAAATTTAAATAGAAATTGTTGGCAACAATGTGTTTCATGTTTCAATTATATTTTTAGCCAATCGTAGCTTCAAAGTTGAAAATTCAGGATACATGCGGAGTGCACAATTTGCACGGCTTACCAGGACTCCTCGGAGGCAGTGCAGCAGTAGTCGCAACTGCCATGGGAGCTAAGCCAGGGTAAGTGTGATTTCTGTTACAATATTTCATTTGCAATATGTTCTGAAACAGAGGTTGGCCCAGGCATTAGAAGGCAAATCGGATTACCAATGATAAATGTTCGACCCAAGTTAGGCACATCATTGTAAGTGTAGGGGTGTTTTGGGGTGTAGTATCTGTGTATAGAAGGAGCTGTTTGCCATGTAATATGTGCATAGGCGCTCATAGGCATCATGCCAGGTGCCCTGTTTTGTCATTGTGGGCACTCTTGTTTGAACTTGTTTTAGCTTATTATTGTTTTGAAGAAAACCTATATACACACCTTGTTATCACTAAAGCAAACAACTGTGTTTTGCACCAATTTTTGCTAAATTAGCAATTTCATTTAGTGACAATTAAAATATAGTTTTCTCTGGGTGTACACTCTAATGTAATGTGTGGTGCATGCCTATGAACATGTGTATATAGGAGAATATTGTGGTATAGTGTGTGTTTGCACACCCCATCACAAAGTGAGCATGTTGGTTCAATGCTCTTCCAGAGTAGATCATGCGCAGAGCTCTGCTGAGCTATTTGTTCTGCACAGCGCAAGCAAGTACAATAACATCAGGGGTACAGTGTGTGTGAGTGATGATGCTGTAAGTGTCAGGGGAGCAGTGTGTGTGTGGGTGCTGTCAGTGTCAGGGGTGCAGTGTGTGTCTGTGTGGGTGCTGTCAGTGTCAGGGGTGCAGTGTGTGTGAGTGAGGGTGCTGTGAGTGTCAGGGGTACAGTGTGTGTGAGTGAGTGAGGGTGCTATGAGTGTCAGGGGTGCAGTGTGTGTGTAGTGTGTGAGTGAGTGAGGGTGCTGTGAGTGTCAGGGGTGCAGTGTGTGTGTGTGGTGTGTGAGTGAGTGAGGGTGATGTGACTGTCAGGGGTGCAATGTGTGTGTAGTGTGTGAGTGAGGGTGCTGTGAGTGTCAAGGGTGCAGTGTGTGTGTAGTGTGTGAGTGAGTGAGGGTGCTGTGAGTGTCAGGGGTGCAGTGTGTGTATAGTGTGTGAGTGAGTGAGGGTGCTGTGAGTGCCAAGTGTGCAGGGTATGTGTGAGCAAGTGAGGCTGATGTGTATTTCCCCCTCCCTGCTTACCTTTAGCCTGGGAGGGGGGAATCCTGCTGCTGGCATCCATCAATGGTGGTCCTAGTGGTGAGTGAACTCTAGCCTGTGGGGCATCTCACACAAGGAACTGTAAGTTAGAGCTCCACCGGGTTCCTCTCCTGGCTGTCTCCCTCCCTCTCTCCCTGCCGGCGGCCGAAATATACTGCATGTGGGCCGGTGAGGGAGATCTTTGGTCTCCCCACCAGCCCATGACAGCACACAGCAGGGCCGGCATTCGGATAGTACCAGCCCTGCATAGACCGGCAAAGGAGATCCTGTGATCTCCCTGCCGGCCTCGGCCCCTGGCCACCGCGGCCCACCGGGCATTTGCCCAGTGTGCCCGATGGCCAGTCCGGGCCTGATTTAGACTGTTTGTGTTGTAGTTTGCATCTGCGTGCTTGACTGGGTTTTCATGATCAGCAGACAGGATCTGAGAAATATCATTCTGGGGCATGGAAAGTGAATCAGAATATTGAGGTTTTTTTTCCAATAACAAGTCCATCATAGAAGATCATAGAAAACATTCGACCATGGTTGTATATGTTTAGGATCCTATACATTAGTGACAATATAGATAAGGGCTATTTATCATGCAGTGGGTATGTGTGTGATTGTGAAAGTGTTATTTAAAAAAAAAAAAAAAAACATTGATAATCAAAGGAAAAGAAAAATAGAAGTTTACTCTTCCCTCCTTCTTACTTAGAGATAGGGACTATTGGTGGAACGAGTGAGCTACACCTCTGCCTGGTGCACATTGCTTGTATTTCTTATTCTATTGCTAGTAAACGTATCAATGCATTGCCATGGTAACCAGGCAGGCGTTGTGTGATACATTCAGAGCAGGTAGGAATAATACATGTGGTCTGCACACGCCTGGAACATTTGTAAACAGTTGTAAATTATGGAATTTGATGGGCTCTCCATATCCAGATCATTAACTGAATAGAAAACAAGTCTGTTTGTAGATGATGTTTCAGTATTAGTGAACTATTGACAACAAGACCAGTTACAACACTAACAGTGTTAATTAAAGCTCACAAACCACTTGACAATATTAAATTAAAATTGTCGCTATCACAGGAGTGTAAATAAACTTTTGTGCTAATATTTAATACAATCCAATGTTCATTTTATTTATGTACGTTTATTGTTTTTGACATACTTCAAATATCCTTTATTTCTTTTTTCTTTTTTTAAATATTTACCACCAAAAAACAAAAACAAAAAACAAAGAGTTTCAAGTGACCTCTCTCTTTCTTCAGCTATTCTCCTATGATGCAAGGTGCTGCTTTAGCTGCAACCTTTGGTATTGCTATTGTTGGTGGAGTTATTACAGGTGAGTAGGAGTTGGATAATGAAATTAATGCATTGATGTATTGAAAGTGTAGTTTCAACTCAAAATTGTAAAAGTTATTAAATCATCACAATAATTTTACATCCAGAAGGGGTCAAAAAGAGAAACTGGCTTTCAGAATCAGCAAATAAGATCCTAGAAACGCGCCGGGTAACCATAAAGTACTAAAATCGTACAATATATCAATTTAAACATATGTTGAGGGTGTTTTTAATAGTGGCATGGTGCCAAGGTACTCCACGAATCGTGACAACCTCTGTAAACTGTAGTAGTTATGGTGCTTAGATGCCTATTTTAATTATTGATAGAAAATTGTTAATTGGTCGAAATTACACATTATTTTGTCTTGTTCGGTTTTGCATTTTATGCTCCGTTAAACAATCTCCATCTTTTGCTACTAGGTTTCATTTTAAAAGTTCCTATATGGGGACAGCCACCTGATCAAAACTGCTATGATGATTCCATTTACTGGGAGGTAAGTGATAAAAATAAAATATTAACTAGCACTCATCCAAAGTGCAGTTCTATTTCTAGATGGATGGTAATATATTGGTTCGAATATTTTACTGCCCATATATTTATTACTGGCATTTATAAAGCACCAACATATTCCACAGCACTGTACAATTGGGAAAGACAACTCAACAGGAACAGACCGATACAACAGGGACAGGGCCCTGCCTGTGAGCTTACAATCTACAGGTTAAACTAGGGAGATGAGACAAGAGGTAGTAGAAGGATGTGTATGCGATGGCAGAGAGAGTTAATAGTATAACTGCAGCAGCTGATAGCATGTGAAGGGAATGAGGAGGTGATTGGCTGTGGTTCCAAACAGCTGGAAGAGCATGCTATATATTACGAAGGAACCAGGGTGGGTGGGTGGAGTCGAGCAAAATTAAAAGGTCTTGATGCAGGGATGGATGATGATTTGGGGCTAAGAAAGAGAGATAAAAAAAAGTTACTGTAAGGGGAATTTACAGCTTGGAGTGGCAAACGGGGGAAGGGAGGAGGGAGAATGGAGCAGGTTAGCCATTTGTTATAAAAAGTAAGTATTTACCAACCAAAATTTTAACAGCCAGAACATTAATAACTACATGTAACATCAA
This sequence comes from Pelobates fuscus, assembly GCF_036172605.1. Lineage (NCBI taxonomy): Eukaryota > Metazoa > Chordata > Amphibia > Anura > Pelobatidae > Pelobates > Pelobates fuscus. Next base: position 36,598,824 of record NC_086318.1, on the reverse strand, counting down.
GTACAAAATATTACAGTAGTAAATTATATGTAACAATGGTAGTATTATTATAGTAAAGTAATAATCTAGAAACAAAATGAAATAAATCTGGTTAAATATCTTCTCCATCTCAGTTCATACCTTACAGCTGTAGTGCTCAAAATTAGAAGGCCTTGATGCAAGGATGGATGATAATTTGAGGTAGGCATGTGCATGGGGAAAATTTTCGGTTCGGTTCGGCATTCCGAAATTCGGGACTTCCGCAATTCGGGACTTCCGCAATTCAGGACTTCGGCAACTTCGGACCTTCGGCACTTCGACACTTTGGAAATTCGGGAACTTCGCCAATTCGCCAATTCATCTATTCGGAAGTACCCAAATGTCCGAATTGCCCGAAATTCGTCCGAATTCACATTCGGACCGAAACGAATTGCACATGTCTAATTTGAGGCTTACAACTGCAGTGATCAAATCATCCATCCCAGCATCAATACCTTTTCATTTTGAGCACTGCAGTTGTAATCCCTAAATTATCATCCATCCCTGCATCAAGGTCTTTTCATTTCAAGCACTGCAGTTGTAAGCCCATTCATTACCCTCCTTATCAGCCAAACAATTTAGACTCCTATTCCCCTTATCAGACTTTCATATACATGACAACTAAAAGTAAACCAAGAGATAGATGGAAAAAAATGTATCTAACAAAGAATAAGGAAAGGGAAATGTCTCTCTATTTGGTGAAACATTAATTTGTGTCTCTACTGTCCTATTGTACTTGAACAGTTAGCAGGGTAACATTTTGTATTTTGGACTCAGACAATGTTGCAATGATGTTTGCATCTTGCATAGATACTATGTTTCTTGACTGCAAAAAAGACTAAGATTATTTTAGCTACTGAATAGCAGTTTCTTCATTGAGATCTATGGAAAATAAAGATGCAGTAAACAGAGTAAACCCTAACTTTCAGCATTTAGTCATTGGCTGTTCATATATAGTTTCCCTTGCAGGGAATCTAGACTGTTTTGTGGTGACGTTAAATGGAAATAACCTTGACTGTGCTGTCAACAATATGCCTTGATTGCAATCTGTTTGTCTAAAACAGTTTAAATCTGAATCTTAATATTTAATTGTGTGCTTGCATCCTGTTTTAATTGATGGTTGGCTAGAGATTTGCATTTTCATTCTGTGGGTATTAAAAAGAGAGAAGCAGATGGGATATTATTTGCACACTATTGGAAATATACAAAACATTTCAAGAAGTATGACCCTGATAACAAAACAGAAAATTCAAATAAACATGTCTTTCTCGTGTCATTTTTAAATGAAGCCACACATACATTTGTTTAAAAGGGGAGATAGGGTTTCTTACACTAAATATATGACAGCAATTGCCCCCCAAACTAAATAAAGAAAAAAAGTCTAATACACAAATACAAAACAGCATTGCACCGAGCACTGGCTCTGTTTAAAGACACACATGTGAATTTCAGCCCTTAAAGGGACACTCCAGGCACCCAGACCACTTCTGCTCATTGGAGTGGTCTGGGTGCCAACTCCCACTACCCTTAACCCTGCAAGTGTAATTATTGCAGTTTTTCATAAAGTTTTTCATCTACTAGACAGCCACTAGAGGTCACTTCCTAGTTTCTAGCACAGGTTTCCTGTGCTAGAGCGTCGCTGGACGTCCTCACGCTGTGTGAGGACCTCCAGCGTCGCTCAAAACCCCATAGGAAAGCATTGAAATGATTTTTCAATGCTTTCCTATGGGGAGACATAATGCGCATGCGCATTAGGTCTCCTCGGCCGGTGGGCAAGATTAGTCTCGCCCACCGGCCGACGTAATCACAAGGAGGAGCGTCACGGAGGCGGAGACAGTGGCGAGGGACATCGTCGCTGTCCCAGGTAAGTGACTGAAGGGGTTTTCACCCCTTCAGTAACCGGGATTGGGGGGTGGGAGGGAGATGGACCCTCCAGTGCCAGAAAAACGGATTGTTTTTCTGACACTGGAGTTTCCCTTTAAATATGAACTTGATGATTCACCAAGCAGTGTAAATAGCAGTAATAAAGTTATATGAGAGTAAATGAAATAGGGTGCAACAGATGTAAAGTAATGAAATTGCAAAGCAGGTTAACCCAGGCACAGATAAGGCAGCACGTTACAAATATGGAGCAGAAGTGGAAACATTGTTTCTGTTCTCTTTTTTTTATGTTTCCTCTGTGCTGACTGCCAGGCGCAAAGGACAAATGACTCAACAATGATCTACTGGGATCCACAATTGAGGCATCCATTGGTTGGAAAATGGTTTTATGTTCTATGCACAAATCCTAGCCCTATAGCTACCAGTGCAAGGTTATAACGTGTAGGTTCAGCATACTTGCTCTTGGCATTTTCTCATGCTTGATTGGAGTATAATCCAATTTAGGGGACTCTGCGATTAAACTACATCCATCCTGATGGCATCAGTGGGGGTGGAGCAGTCAATCTCTCTCTACTCTTATTCTGCTTGCAAATTGTGGCTCTGTGGCTAGTCCCAACGCCCACCGCCCTTGGCCACGCTACATTGGAGAGAGGTAGGGTGCACCATTTCATCTAAAATGGCTGGTGCCATATGCCTGTCATGCACAAGAAGCCTTCTGGCATATCATAATATGGCTGGGCTTGATAAAATCGTTGACAATTTCTGGAGGAAGCTGGTGAGTAGACAACAGAACCAGGCAACTGAGTTACCTACCACACTGCAACTACTACATCACTATGCTCCACGGTTGTCGATGGCTCCTGACTGAGAAAGGGGCCCTACATTTACCAAGAAACATCCACAATCCTTTAGGGTCATCACTACATTAGTGCTGTCCTATCCGCTGGACAATACCATGCATTGTGGTTGTCGATGACATTATAATCTCCACTAATCTTGGACTTCGGACACCTCTTACCTTGCAACTCAGGCTATATTGGTGCCCAGGAATGTCCTGCCTCTGTTGGGGAGGGGGGGGGGGGAGGGGTTGGTTGATCTCTACCTGAGGTCTGGGAGAGCCTTTTTAGCATATTGTTTGCTTCCATTAATTCAGAGGTGATCCATATATCACCACCTCTTCCAATTTTCCTATGAGGCCTGGTGGTCTTTAATCACTAGTCCACGCTATACTCACTTAGTTTATTGCATAAACATTTCTTTTCTCTGTGTTTATACCTAGATTTTTGGTTTTAAATGTGCAGTTGCATGGTGATGACACTACTAATATAATTACATTACATTTGCCATTACAGTACCTTACATACTGTTATTGTGATAATGCTTTGTGTTATCTTTAATGAAAATCCTATATGCACCTGACTTTTTTGTCAACAAAAAAAGGTGCACTGTATCTTTAAACCTTAAAGAGTGAACTTATTCACTCTAATAGATTGTGTTATAATTATTATAAAGTGTGACTTGTGCTGTGCAATTGTGATAATCATTTTACAATAACATGTATACAAAAGTGCAAGCTTTCTAAAGTGCAATTTTAGAATGGATCACACTTAGCTCACATACATAGGGCATCCAGTAGTAATAATAATACAATCAAAATTGGTATGCACATAAACACAAAAGATAAAACACATATATGGTACACTGAACAAAATTCTAAACGCAGCACTTTTGTTTTTGCCCCCATTTTTCATGAGCTGAACTCAAAGACCTAAGACTTTTTGCTATGTACACAAAAAGGCCTATTTCTCTCAAATATTGTTCACCAATCTGTCTAAATCTGTGTTAGTGAGCACTTCTCATTTGACAAGATAATCCATCCACCTCACAGGTGTGGCATGTCAAGATGCTGATTAGACAGCATGATTATTGCACACGTGCCTTAGGCTGACCATAATAAAAGGCCACTCTAAAATGTGCGGGAATATTCATGGGTGATCCGAAAACCAGTCAGTATCTGGTGCATGCAATTGGGTGCTACGGGGTTAACTGAGGCTGAAAGAGCGTATCGTAGAAGGGAGGGGCTATGTCTTTATTGTGGAAAGAGGGGGCACCACTGTAATACCTGCCCTAAATTACAGGGAAACTACAGCACCTAAGGCCTAGAGAGGGGTCGGCCTCGGGTGTTATGACTTTGTCCCCTCATGTGTCCATCTCCAGACCGTTTATTACGGTTTCTCTTTTGGTCAATAAAACCCCTATAACAACTAAAGCCTTGATCGATTCAGGTGCGGCAGACAACCTTATGGATGAGAACTTTGCCAAAACCGCAGCCCTGACTTTGATCCGAAAGGCCACACCCTTGGCCGTTGAGGCCATAGATGGTAGACCACTTGAGAAACCTCTGGTGACCCATGAAACCCAAGATATAGTTATGTCTGTGGGTGCTTTACACAAGGAAAGGTTAACCTTCCAAATTATTGACTCCCCTACTGCTTCCATCGTTCTGGGTTTTCCCTGGTTAGTTAAACACAACCCAATACTTGATTGGGGTTGTTTAGATATACTCTCCGGGGGGGAATCCTGTCAAGAAGACTGTATGGCTCATGTACGTCCTGTTTGTTTACTCAACATGCCCACGGCTAAACCACTTTCTGTTTCTGTCCCTTCTGTGTATGCAGATCTTGCTTTGATTTTCGAAAAAAGGGAGGCAGATAAGCTACCTCCACATCGTGACTATGACTGTGCCATAAACCTGTTACCGGGTACTATGCCTCCTAGGGGTAAGGTCTACCCTCTTTCTGAGAAAGAAAACCAGGTCATGGAGGAGTACATACGGGAAGCCTTAAGTAAAGGTTTTATTAGAAGGTCCTCCTCTCCTGCTGGTGCTGGTTTATTTTTTGTGGCAAAAAAGGAGGGCGATTTGAGACCGTGTATAGACTACAGAGCTCTAAACAATATAACGATTAAAAATGCCTATCCGATCCCTCTCATTACTGAGTTGTTTGATCGTGTCAAAGGTTCTAAATATTTTACAAAACTAGACCTCAGGGGGGCTTATAACCTTGTTCGTATAAAGGAGAACGATGAATGGAAAACGGCGTTCAATACACGCAGTGGGCATTACGAGTATCTAGTCATGCCTTTTGGATTGTGTAATGCTCCTGCCATATTTCAGGATCTCATAAACGATGTCCTTAGAGATCTACTGCATGTCTGTGCCGTAGTCTACCTTGATGACATACTTGTATATTCTCCGGATTTGAAGACACATCATACTCATGTTATGATGGTGCTTAAGAGGTTGTTGCAGAACGGTCTATATTGTAAATTAGAAAAATGCTTATTCGACCAAACTTCTGTACAGTTCCGGGGGTATGTCATTTCTGAACAAGGATTCAGCATGGATCCTTCTAAATTGGAAGCTATACTGTCCTGGCCCCTTCCCCAAGGACTTAAGGCAATACAGCGATTTATAGGGTTTGCCAATTATTATAGGAAATTTGTTAAAAACTTCTCATCCATCATTTCCCCATCACTAAACTGACTAAAAAAGGGTTTACACCCCAGGGTTTGGACTCCTAAAGCTATGGTGGCCTTCGAGACTCTTAAAAAGGCATTTGCCACTGCCCCTGTGTTGCACCATCATGATCCTTCCCTTCCCTTTGTACTGGAAGTAGATGCTTCTGAATCAGGTATAGGAGCAGTGTTGTCACAAAGACAATCGTATGACGAACCCCTCCTTCCCTGTGGTTACTTTTCTAAACGCTTGTCTGAGTCTGAAAATAATTACGACGTCGGGAACAGGGAATTATTAGCTATAGTGATGGCTTTTAAAGAATGGAGGTACTTGTTAGAAGGAGCTAGACACAAAATTCTGGTTATAACCGATCATAAAAATCTATCCTATATCGCAGACGCTAAAAGGTTATCCTCTCGACAAGCTAGATGGTCTTTATTTCTCTCACGTTTTCAGTACATAATCACATACAGGCCTGGATATCGCAATGTCAAGGCTGATGCTATCTCCCGCCAGTACGAACCTGTAGATTCTATTGCCTCCACTCCTGAGCCCATTGTACCTACAACTAATATAATAGCTACTACCCGTTTGGTTATTTTGTCTCTTTTTCTTGATGGTATCAATACATACCAATCCCAAGCACCCTCTGAGACTCCTATTGGTAAGCTATATGTAAAAGTAAAAGACAGAAATAAGTTATTAACTTTATTTCACACAGCCAAAACTGCTGGTCATCCAGGGGTTACCAAGACTTACAATGGTCTCCTCCAACAGTTTTGGTGGCCTTCACTTAAAAAAGATGTGGCAGATTATGTGCAGGCTTGCCGTGTCTGCACACAGTGTAAGTCCCCTAATGTTAAACCCCTGGGACTCCTTATGCCCCTATCTGTACCCAAGAAACCATGGACACACTTATCCATGGACTTTATTGTGGATCTTCCTTCATCTGATGGACAGACAGTATTTTTGACTGTAACTGATTTCTCCAAGATGGCGCACTTCATTCCGCTTAAGAAGCTACCTTCTGCGGTTCAGTTGGTTCAGGTGTTTGCCAAAGAAGTGTTCCGCTTGCATGGTATACCACAAGAAATCGTATCTGACAGGGGTCCTCAGTTTGTCTCTCGGTTTTGGAGGGGCTTTTGTGCTGAGATAGGGGTCTCCTTATCGTTTACTTCCTCCTATCATCCGCAATCTAATGGAGCTGCCGAACGGGAAAATCAGTCTGTGGAGTTGTATTTACGCTGTTTCACGAATGCACACCAGGACAACTGGTCCCATCTCCTTCCCTGGGCTGAATTTGCCAGGAACACTGTGTCTCATTCTTCTACTGGCGTAAGTCCTTTTATGGTGGCTTATGGGTTCCAACCCTCTGTCCTTCCCGGTGTGTTCTCCGACAAGGGAATGCCCGCTTTGGACGAGCACCTCGCCTCCTTACGGAAGATGTGGGATCAGGTCCATGCTGCTCTTTGTCGTGCGGCTGCTGCTCAAAAGAGATTTGCTGATCGTCGTAGGTGTGCGGCTCCTTCTTATGCTCCGGGTGATAGGGTTTGGTTGTCCGCTAGGAATCTCCGCCTTAGGGTTCCCTCGATGAAGTTCGCACCCAATATATATAAGCGTAGGGTGAATCCTGCGTAGGGTGAATCCTGTGTCCTACTCCCTGGCCTTGCCTCCTTCCATGCGTATACCTAACACCTTTCACACCTCCCTTGCTCTGTAATCGATTCTCTGGGTCTCTCAGGCGTTCCGATGCCCTCCGCGTGGTCTCTAGTGACGTGTACGAGGTGGCTGCTCTCCTTGATTCTCGTTTCTCTCGAGGTCGGTTGCAGTATCTAGTTGATTGGAAGGGTTACGGCCCTGAGGAGCGGTCGTGGGCTTCTGTCTCTGACTTGAATGCTCCCTCTTTGATCCGCTCCTTTCATGCGCGGTTTCCTTTGAAGCCTTCGGCTTCCCGCCCTCCGGGCGGTCCTCGAGGGGGGGGTTATGTCAGGGCTCCGCGGGCGGCTGTGAAGGGAGGCTGCAATCCTCTCGCAGCACTCACCCTCGGTCCGTCGCCGCCCGTCGCAGTGGCTCATGTACGTCCGTCGCCCGTCCGTCGCAGTCCCCCCTCCTCTTACCGGTAAGCGAGCGGCGTCCTCTCCCCTTGAAACGCCGCTCGCGTCCTCCTCTCCTCCTCCCAGCGGCAGCATGTCTAACGCTGCACGCTGGGAGCCATCACGAATATCAGAACGCCGGGGTCACTCACGTGACCCGGTGTTAAAGCTACAGCGCAACAATCACAGTGGGGGTAGAGATATCCCCCACGTGTGTTTGTTAATACTGATTGGAAGTTATCCAATCAGGATTAAGGCTAGTATTTAAATACTTACCTTTCCTGTCTCTCAGTGCCCTGTTGTGGTCTTTGCTTACTAGTATTGATACTGAACTTGTGTTTTCTGGTTACGTACTCTCTGGCTTGTTAATCTGACTTTGTGACTCTCTCCTACCCTTTGACCTTGGCTTGTTTCTCATTATTCTGTCTTCTGTTTCCCCTTACTCGGCTTGTCTCCTGACTATTCTGTGTGTGCTTAGCCCGGCCACTCTAAGGTCCGGTAATGCACATTTTCTGTGTGTGTGTGTGTGTGTTAGCGTGTTGGGTTCCCCGAATCGTGACACAGGAATTGTGTACAGATCATTGCAACATGGGGCCGTGCATTATCATGCTGCAACATGAGGTGATGGTCATGTAGGAATGGCACAACAATGGGCCTCAGGATCTCGTCACGGTATCTCTGTGCATTCAAAGTGCCATCAATAATATTCACATACCATAACCCCACTGCCACCATGGGCCACTCGATCCACAATGTTGACATCAGCAAATCCTATACACGCTGTCTGCCATCTGCCCTGTACAATGAAAATCGTGATTCATCTGTGAAGAGAACACCAACTTTATTTATTTATTTATTTATAAAATATTTTACCAGGAAAGATACACTGAGATTTCTCTCGTTTTCAAGTATGTCCTGGATTCACAAAACTTAAGTCATTAACGACGACGAACTGCAGTCAGGTCGATGATGATGATGAGCATGCAGATGAGCTTCCCTGAGACGGTTTCTGACAGTTTGAGCAGAAATTCTTTGGTTATGCAAACCGATTGTTGCAGCAGCTGTCTGGGTGGCTGGTCTCAGATGATCTTGGAGGGGAATATGCTGTATGTGGAGGTCCTGGGCTGGTGTGGTTACACATGGTCTGCGGTTGTGAGGCCGGTTGGATATAATGCCAAATTCTCTGGAAAGCCTTCGGAGACGGCTTACTGTAGAGAAATAGACATTCAATTCACAGGCAACAGCTCTGGTGGACATTCCTGCAGTCAGCATACCAATTGCATGCTCCCTCAAAACTTGAGACATTTGTAGCATTGTGCTGTGTGATAAAACTGCACATTTTAGAGTGGCCTGTTATTTTAGCCAGCCTAAGGTACACCTGTGCAATAATCATGCTGTCTAATCAGCATCTTGATATGCCACACCTGGGAGGTGGATGGATTATCTCGGCAAAGGAGAAGTGCTCACTAACACAGATTTAGACAGATTTGTGAGCAATATTTGAGAGAAATAGGCCTTTTGTGTACATAGAAAAAGTCTTAGATCTTTGAGTTCAGCTCATGAAAAATGGGAGCAAAAACAAAAGTGTTGTGTTTATAATTTTGTTCAGTGTAGTTCATAAGTGCAGGTGTAATGCAACTCACAAGCCAGCAGCAGGGAGGTATGTTCAAACTATAAACACTTTTCTCCACCTCCAATATAATGCAAGCAAACAGGTGGACCAGAATAAACAGAGCAGCCAGAGTAACCTTCAATCTTAAAAACATTTTATTCTTTAGAAGCTCAGGAACAAACGAAATCACTGCTATAACACAGTTAAAAGCTACCTCCAGAGTCTCTACTTGCTGTATGACACCACAGCTTTCTGTCTCCTGATATAGGGGATACTTAATCATAATATTAAAAAAAAAAAAAACTATGAAGTGACAGGTCCCCTTTATGAACAACTATTATAACAGTTAGAAGGTCATTTGATAAAGCAAAGGTAAAGGAACATATTTTAATAACTAACAGTATTCCTGGTCATGTGTTGCCTAATTCTGTTTGGCAATGAAGCAAACAATTAATGTTGAACGGTATCTTCATAACATAGGGCCACTGGTAGAAAGTTCAGAGGAGGAAGTTTATTAAAGTGTAACTTATTATTTTATTATATGAAGCAAGCTTGAATAATATATAACAAGTAGACACATTCTGTGTGAAAACAGAAACTTTGCCAGGTAGGTCAAGTTACAGCCATATGTCGATTCAGCTCGGCATAATTTTGGTACCAGACAGCCATCAGAGGTGTTTCCTGTTGTTTTACAGAGTTTGACGATGCTGGACATCCTCACAATATGTATGAGGATGTCCAGCGTCTTCAAATCCCCTACAGGAAAGCATTGAATAATTGCTTTCCAATGGGGAAGACCTAATGGATGTGCGGTGCTCACATGCGCTTTAGGATTTAAAATGTTGCAAAAAAAATTATTCACTTATCACCCTGCTCAGTGAAAAGTAATTTCAATCAAATATTTAAAAGCATTATACATTCTGTGACCAAATGTTATTTCTTTAAATAACATAAGTGTGTGTCACTGGACAGGAGGTATAATGCGATAAAAGTGTTGCCCAGAACGAGGCATTGTAGTGCAGGTAAGTATGTTACAGTACTATTCACCCCAGGGAAAATGCTTAACCAGTGGCTACAGGGGTGAAGGAACAATATACTGTCACTTCTAGCGAAGTCTGTACTGATAATATGACAGGTTTCTTTTTTTTTTGTTTAGTTAGCAGAGCTTAAAGGACCACTCTAGGCACCCAGACCACTTCAGCTTAATGAAGTGGTCTGGGTGCCAGGTCCCTCTAGGATTAACCCTTTTTTTTTATAAACATAGCAGTTTCAGAGAAACTGCTATTTTTATAAATGGGTTAATCCAGCCTCCAAATCCTCTAGTGGCTGTCTCACTGACAGCCGCTAGAGGCGCTTGCGTGATTCTCACTGTGAAAATCACAGTGAGAGCACGCAAGCGTCCATAGGAAAGCATTGTAAATGCTTTCCTATGAGACCGGCTGAATGCGCGCGCAGCTCTTGCCGCGCATGCGCATTCAGCCGAAAGGGAGGATCGGAGGTGGAGAGGAGGAGGAGAGCTCCCCGCCCGGCGCTGGAATAAAGGTAAGTTTTAACCCTTTACTCTCCATCCAGCCCGGCGGGAGGGGGTCCCTGAGGGTGGGGGCACCCTCAGGGCACTATAGTGCCAGGAAAACGAGTATGTTTTCCTGGCACTATAGTGGTCCTTTAATAAAGATGTGCTGTATTTAACAATAACTAGACTGAATATCAAATGCAATCCATGAGGATGTTTTAATTTGTTTGTTGTTTGTTTTTCTATCATTATTATCATGTTTATTATTCTGTTCACAATATTTATTATATTTCTTTCTGGATAAATGCTATTTTTGACAGAAAAAACAAAAAAAACTCACAAATCTCAGTTACTCGACCACCGAGATTGCACACACCATCAAACGGACATGTAGACTATATGCATCCTGGCACACCTTACTTCACTTCAAATGGATGAGTTGGAGCTGTCAATCATATTGTTGCATTTTTTAGACCCAGCCACTGGGCTTTAATTATAGATGGCCCATTGTGCCGACCACCAGGATGGCAAATGACCTCTTATCTTGGCCATAATCATTAAAATGACACCTGCTTCGGGCAGTTGCTCCTGTGTAATTCAAATATCCCGCTTCTACAATCTGTGCTGTAAAATAATTTGCAAATAGGAAAGAAATGGAAACATCAGCTCCACAATATACTACATATGTAAACACTAAAAGAGAATTTGGTAAACTTTGACTTTACAGTTAAAAGAATATTACAAGGACACATCATTTGAGAGATGCAAATGATTATTTTGCAGAGAAGTGAACTTTATACCTTACATAATCTGCTAGTTGCTAGTTGGAGTTTAAATTTCAATTAAATATAGACAAAACCATGTGTTAATGTTGTTTTGCCTAAGCTTATAACATTTGGAAACAATGATTTTTTTACCCACAAATGCAGAGAGAGCTGTGGGCCCTCTGCTCTTGAACTATAATTCCCACAAATATCTGCTATGTAATAACACAATAAAAGCCAGAGATCTTACACCTGAATAGATATTTTTTATCATCTATATGTATAATTGGACATAATGCTATTATTCTCCTTTTTGTTTCATGAATATGGTGTCTCCCAAATTAAAGCAGCTGTAAAGATACAATATTTATGAAATAATGATCAAGATAGTTTTGGAATCAGTGGTTGACAAAAGTTGACAAAATAGTGGAGTTCCACCATTAACTTGTAACCGCGGCTGGTTCCCTTATTTACCACTATAACGTCTTAAAGCATAGAACTTAGAAGGGCTAACCATACAGATATCTTAGCCATAATTTTATATAGTTAGTGTAAGAGATCCTCTATTTAACATATATAAATAATTGAGAATACAATATAAAATAAGGATTGTCTTGGAAGCAATAAAAATTTGTCTTTCAGATATTTATTATATAAAAATATAAATATAGACATATAAAATCCATTACAATAATTTATAGCAGAGTTTATAAGATTAAACTAAATGCTTGCAAATATCATTAATAGGTTAACATATCCTCCTGAACATGTCATCATGTCAGCCTCTCTGTCATTTTAAGATGGAGCAGCGTCTGTCTCCAAGTGTCTCCTCTGTCTTAACATTTAAAAGTACACCTATTTATACCTTAGGTGTCTTCATTTTAGGGTCACTGTAGTTCATATATGAAAAAGTAACACTTCTTTTACTTTATTCATTTTAGCACCTCGCTTAACTTGGCCATTACTAAAGGGTCTATACATCATGGAAATTTTCCTGACTTGGGTAAAGATGGCATCTTAAAGTCTGAACATCTTTATCTACTAAGGGTTAACAGAGTATATTATGTACTGAAAGTCGTAGCATAACCTTGAAGTTATTCTGGAACTGTTGCAAAGGCTATGAATGTGGTTTTCAGGAGCACATGGCGCTCATTGCCCTGATGAGATTATCCATACCAAATCACCTTCCCAGATAGTTTACTCAGTCACAACTCACATGTAAGAAGATCTGGCGCTGTTTATTCGTCGTATGATCTGTAGAATGTGCAGTCACAACAGGTAAAAGAACGATTCTTCCATTCAGGTAGGAGAGATATCACAAGTCACATATAGATGTACAGCATAGAATACACTAGAACAGGAGAGGGGGAGGGGAGAATCTGAAGCATCATGCAAACTATGGAGTGGCCCAAGAGACAAACTTAAGATGCACATTAAAGAAACAGTACATTATAATAAAACAATATCATGTAACATGACAAAGCTTGTTTATGCATTATTGTTGTTATTGTAATTCGTCTGGGACAAAATGGCGTAAACATATTATGCACTGAAGGTAGGAAAGAGGTTATTGCTTAAAGAAACATCTATGAAAAACAATATGTTCCATTTCTAACACCTTGTCAGTTTGCAATATCTCTTAAAGACAAAGTACACAGTTTAAGAAATACAACATTTCATTCTAAAACTTGTAATATTTGCATTTGCCCATAACAAACTTTTGTCGATCCCAGCAGCCATGACAATTGATGGTTGTGGTGTTCAGACATTGATCTATGGTGGCTCCAAGTATTGTGGGATTCTCAATAGATAATTCAGTGCTGTACTCTCATGCATGCGCAAAAGTACAGCACTGACACATATCCTTGCAAATGAATCCACAGAAGCCAAAAATGACAGCTGGATAAGGTCTGTGAGTAAGTAAATCGTACTTCCACTGCAACCTGCAGCCATTGGAACACCGGATTTGTCACTTTGGGGAATCTTTGTGACATATGCAAAGACCCCTCAAAGGAACACATCCACATTGAGCTTTATTGGTTGTAGATTTGTTGTTGGGTACTTCTAAAACAGCTAAAAATTAAGAAAGAAAAAAAAAAGCATAAAAATGAGCATCCATGGGGATTTCTAAAGGGGGGGGGGGCTGTGATTTAGTTCCCCATCACCCATGCCAAGTACAATAGTGATAGTAATAATGGGACACACAGAAAATTAATATGGATTCTTCAAATCTGCTATCAACTAAGAAAGACTCATTGCTCATCCCTATTTATATGACCCATGTTCTAAATTCTGTTAATCTATAGATTTACATAGCACATGAAAAGAACAAGGCCTGCTTCTGTGCCTATATCATAGCGGTGTGTTCTGCTAGTTAATTGTAATGAACAGGGATGTGTTGTAGAACCCCTTCAGCTCCTTTGTCTCTCGATAGGTAGTGATATGAGTATTTAAAAAAAAAAAAAAAAGTATAGAAACTTCTTATCTCACTCGTCTTGTATTATTGTACAATGATGAAGCAGAACCAGGCCCCATGATAAGCTGTGAGTCCTCTATGCCATATCTTCCATTATGCTATATAATTTATGCTTTGATAGAATAAAAGCAAATATGCATTCTACAGATAAAAGGACATATAGAGCAATAATCTCAGATACCGTTATTTTTTAAAAAAATTATTTTTTAAATATACAAAATTTAACTATTTGACATATTTTTTCTAGGTCCCTCTTGATGAGGAAGAACATGATAATCAATACCAGACTGAACATGGAAAAATCAAAATGGACGCCTAAGCCTAATATGTTCCTCACTTTTACTTCACAGTGTTTTTGTTGTATTCTTGTTTAAAAAAAAAATTTGTACAAAACTTAAATGGAAAACAGACAATTTAAAAAGAATAGTTCTTCCTACTAGTTTTGTTTTTGATGTTGCTATGGCAACAAACACATTTTAACTATCACTGTGTGCTTCTTGTGTCAGATAGCTTCGGGATAGAATAAATCTCCCCCCAAAAAATGTTTGGGGAAATGTTTATTAAGATGAAATAAGGGTAAAATCAATACAATTATTTCTAATGCTTAATTTAAAATGTATTATATTCTTTATACTTGGATGAACAACTTTCCACAATAACATTTTAAAAGTTTGTTTTTTCACATAGGAAAATAAAATTATAATCTTGAACTGCTTATCTTATATATAAGAAAAATCTTTTTTGTCACCATGCATAGTAACCGTACCTCAATCCTATCTGATTCAGTGATTAAAAGTTATATAATTCTAATGAATGCATTTATTATTTATATAATGTACTTTCATTCTACACATTTTCTTAGTTTAAACTGTATTCATTTGTATTATTACTAAAGTTTATTAATATAACGATCAAAATGGGCATAAAAAATGATTTTTTTTTTTAATATCACGCTAGTCATTTTATGCCAAATGTGTCTTGTCTTGTAATCTTGAATAATAGCTATGCTGTGAAGATCAGAGGTGATTGAAATAATATTCACTCATCCCATGCACAGATGATTTTTACCTGTATATGTCATTTAATAAAAAAACATTGTGTATTTGCTTTTTTTTTTTTTTTTACAATATATACACATACACAGGTATACACCTACGGACATTAAAATACACAACAGTGAAATCTATGTTATGGTAAAATAATGCCATTAAAAGGTTTTTGGAAACAGCAGAATAAACCACATGAGCCCAAGATCTCCAGAATATATTCAGAACACTTGTTATTTTATCTATTCTGAGACAGTGACAGTGTACAGAGTGTAATCCATTAGTCTCAAACATAAACAAATATTGTAGTGCCTCTCACTTTTTATTTTGTTAAAAAATAGGTAAAAACTATTTTTTTTAAAAATGCCAAACTTGCACAGTCAGATGTCTGTAGAAGAGGGACTATTTGTAGATCAGGAAAAAAGTCCTACCAATCAGGAACCTCCCATTCTGAACTACTAGACTGTGTGTTTTTTGTTGTTGTTTTTAATTTTATTCCATAAATCTCTTTCTCCTTTGTGGTATAAATACAGTGGTGTATTCTGATTTTGTGCTGCCCTAGGCATGACAAAACACGGGCATCCCCATCCCTTTCAAATTTCTCTTCCTGACAGACACACGCCCTCACTGATGCATGCACTGAAATGCCCTCACTGACAGATACACAGTTTAACCAACACACACATTCACAAACATACTCACTCAGATTTACCGACAGACACATATATACAGTAACTGACAAACATGCATTCACTGACAGAAACATACATACTCACTGACAGACACACACACACACACACACACACACACACACTGACAGATACACACTCACTAACAGAAATGCATACACTCTCACTGACAGACCCACACTCACTCAGTGTCAGGCACACACACACACACATATACTATCACTGACATACATATACACACTAAGTGTCAGACACACACATTCACTGACAGACACACATACACTAGCTGACAGACACATGCACTAGCTGGCAGACACACACTGACAGACAAAACATTCACTGGCAGACACGCATACACATACTGAAAGACACGCATACACACACTCTCAGTGACACATACACAGATATATACACACTCACTGACAAACACACACACACACTCACTGACAGACACATATACCCACTCACTGAGAGACACACTAATATACTCACACTAACACTCACTAACAAACAAACTAACACATTCACTAACAGGCACACACTCACTAACAGACACAAACACTAACACACACTTACTAACAGACACACTAACACACTCACTAACAGACACACACAATTAAAATTGAAAAAAAAAAATAACTTTTCAATCCACCTTGGCATGGTGGCAAGCATCCCATCTCTTTGCCAACCATTCAGTGTAATTATACTCTCACTTTAAATATCAGTGTTGAGTCCTACTGCTAACCTCATGTCCTTTTGTTTGTGTTCATATACATTGATCAGCCACAACATTAAAACCACTGACAGTTGAAATTAGTAATTGATTATATTGTTATAATGGCACCTTTCAAAGAATCTGATACATTAGGGAGCAAGTGAATAGCCAGTTCTGGAATTTCATATGTTGGAAGCAGGAAAAATGGGCAAGCAAGAAAGTCTGAGTGACGTAGACAAGGGCCAAATAGTGATGGCTAGATAAGTAAGTCATCTCCAAAACCGCAGTCTTGTGTGTTGTTCCTGGTATGCAATGGTTATTATCTACTAAATGTGGTGCAGGAAAGGACAAACAGTGAACTGGCATCAGGACCATGGGTGCCCAAAGCTCATTGATGCATGTAGGGAGCAGCAGCTAGCCCACGTGGTTCAATCACACAAAAGAGCTACTGTAACTCAAGTTGCTGGCCATGATAGAAAGATGTCAGAACACAAAGTGCATCACAGTTTGCTGTGTATAGTGATATCCCGAACTGTTCGCTGGCGAATAGTTCCAGGCGAACATCGCTTGTTCGCGTTCGCCACGGATGGCGAACACATGTGCTGTTCGGTCGCCCCCTATTCGTCATCATTGAGTAAACTTTGACCCTGCCTGTACCTCACAGTCAGCAGACACATTCCAGCCAATCAGCAGCAGAACCTCCCTCCCAGACCCTCCCACCTCCTGGACAGCATCCATTTTACATTCATTGTGAAGCTGCATTCTTAGTGAGAGTAGGGACAGTGTAGCTGCGGCTGATTTGTTAGGGAAATTGATAGCTAGGCTAGTGTATTCAGTGTCCACTACAGTCCTGAAGGACTCATCTTATCTCTGCTGTAAGGACAGCACCCCAAAAAGCCCTTTTAGGGCTAGAACATCAGTCTGCTTTTTTTTTTTATCTGTGTTATGTAATTGCAGTTGCCTGCCTGCCAGCCTGTGTGTCAGGCTCACAGCGTATACTGTGCCCACTTGCCCAGTGCCACCACTCACTCACTGGTGTCCCAATAGCTTGCATTAAAAAAAAAACTAAACTTTTTTGACTGTAATATAATAGCAGTCAGTTTCCTTCACTAGTGTGCGTTTCAGGGCCTGCCCAGTGCCACCACTCACTCATATCTACAGACACACTGACTACTCACATACATACACTGACAGACTCAATGACACACACAAGGGCACAGACACAAACACATACATACACACACTGACACATGCACACACACACACACACACACACATTGACATACACTGAACAGGATAATGCACCATATCACACTGCAAAAAAAAATGTTTGAGGAACATGATAAAGAATTCAAGGTGTTGGGTTAGCCTCCAAAGTCATCACACCACAAGCTGATTGAGCATTTGTGAGATGTCCTGGAATAACAAATGTAATCATGCAACTTGCAGGACTTAAAGGAATTGTTAATAATGTGTGGTGTCCGAAACCACAAGAGACGTTTATAGGTCTTGTGGAATTCATGCCTCAAAGCATCAGACCAATTTTGGTAGCACAAGGGAGCCTACAGAATATTAGGCAGGTAGTTTTAATGTTGTGGCTGATCATTGTATGTTTTCCTTTTTTGTGTCTATGTTTGCCCTTGGTCTTAAATGTCAGCTTAACTTCCCCTGTACCATGGACTGGTGCACAGGCAACTAGCCTAGGGCGGATTGGTCCTGTTGTGCGATTGTTTGTGTGACTGGTAGGAGGAAAATGCACTACGCTCCTCTCCTGCTAAACACTTCTTGTAGTGTGACCAGTCAACTGACAATGTGTATCTTGCAGTTTGTGTGGCTTTATCCCTGCTTCTGTGTAGCACAGAGCTTGGCTGGCTGGCACCACCGGTGCTGGGGATGCAACTGCACAGGGGCCCTCACTACCACACAAAAAGACTTGATAAATACGGGAGAGAGGAGAAAGCATTGAGAAGGGGGGCCCAGGGAAGCTACCCTCATACACCCAAGAGGTAGAAAAGTGTACCTGTTTACGTAGATTGTATGACTGTGTCTGAATAACTATGTCTGTGTGCTTGTATGGTTGTGTGTCTGTATGTTTATGTCCTTGTGCATATAGGTATTTTTGCCTGTATATGGGGGGAAAGAGACACAGAAATGTACTAGTAGGAAGAAATAGACACCAAGAGACTGGTGGGGAAGTAAGAAATACACAAGGGGTGGTTATAAGATACACAATAAATGGGGGAAACAATACACTAAAGGGGAGTGTAAGACACACAAGTTCAAAGAGGGCAAGATATTAAAGAGAGGTTATATGAAACAATAAAGGGGGTAAGAAACTAAAAAGGGAATTCTCAGACACAGAGGTGAAGATGCATTTTTTGGGGGGTGGAGGGGCGGCAAAATGCTTCTTCATCTGTGTAGTCAACCAGCCCTGCCTGTTCCTGCAGCCTGCCTCTCCCTGAGGAATACCAGCTTGTGCTACTGAGGACTTCTGCCCTTTTACCCTGAGGTTTACTTGCCTCTGTTCCTGAAGTCTAGCTGCCTTGTTTGTTAGGCTTGCAGAACTTATTTGACATCTCAGCTCATGCTCTTACAACCAGTCCAAGACAGTAAATGTTTTTTTTTTTTAAGTCAAAGGGTTAGATTCTATATTGGCTTGGGTACTTCTACCTTAATTATGCAAATTAACTTTATGTTGTTTCTCCCATGGACTTAACCAGTCATGCATATTTATTATTTAACATTGTTGGAACATTTAGCTGTCTGGCCACCAAAATACATTATCTAAAAGGTTAAAGCTGAGAGAGGTAATGCATATTCGGAGCCAATCATTTCCCCCAATGTATAATGTAAGTATGTGTAATATAAATTTTGTGTGAACAGCGAGCAAAAATGTAAAAGCAACAAAAAAGTAAAATCATGTTTTCTTTTAACTCTTTCTAGTATAAATAAGACTGATCTCTTTTTAGCACTGTCAGCTAGCATGTATTTGTCTGTTAGAACATCTGTTAATCATTAGGTTGACTAAGTAACCTTGTGTTTGCCTGTTTTAACCCGTATTATGAATTATGTTACTTTTTATATGCATGTAGACTGAATAAATGTAAAGGGACACTATAGTCACCTGAACAACTACAGCTTAATGTATTTGTTCAGGTGAGATCTATAGCTCCCTGCAGGCAATCTAATGTAAACACTGTATTTTCAGAGAAAATACAGTGTTTACATTGATTTATAGGAATACCTCAGACGGCCACCAGAGGGACTTCCTATCATGCAGGGCCCTAAAAAGGCCCTGTACACGTCAGACGTACAAAAATACGTCTGACGTGTGCAGGAGAGAGAAGGCACTGTGTGCGCGCCTTCTCTCTCCAGCCTGTCAGCAGAGGAGGGGGGCGGGCAAAGACCGCGAGCTGAGCTGTCAGTCAGCTCAGCTCGCGGCCGCGCACACCGCACGCATGCGCAGTAGTGCGCTCAGGACTTCAGAGGGCGGCATGAATGCCGCCCTCTGAAGTATGTGCGCATGTGTGGCGAAGCCGCGCATGCGCACAAGGGAGCAATGACGCTTCCAAATGGAAGCGTCTGATTGCTCCCTGCTCGCGCCCGCCTTTTTCGTCATTTTTACGAAATAGGGGGCGCGGCTTCACGAGGCTCCCGGCACTGGAATGAGGTGAGTAAAATATTCTCCCTGGAGACCCTTTAAGTTTCACTCGCTTTTGTATGTAATATTTACATTTTTGTAAGAATAAAGCATAATTTGCTACTTTCATGATAACTAATTTCTCTCACTCCATACAGTAATTTTTCCTAACACAGATTGAGACATGATAACAAAACTTTCTTTGTCTCTTGTACAATGCCTCACACACATTCGCGGACTGGAACAAAAATGTTCAAGTGAACCTGTCATGACAGATATAGTCACTCACCGCTTAAATAGATTAAACCGCCGTTTAACCGATAATCCCCTTTTACAGAAATGCAAGTTCTGCACGGCCGACCGCCAAACTCCCGAACCGAGTGTAAGGGAATGCGGTAACTCACGAACATAAAATCAGCCGATCTCCTTTCACGGCTAAAACAGACTAAATAAGTCTTCCCAAGTAGC
The DNA here is from genome assembly GCF_036172605.1 of Pelobates fuscus. NCBI lineage: Eukaryota > Metazoa > Chordata > Amphibia > Anura > Pelobatidae > Pelobates > Pelobates fuscus. Next base: position 36,578,392 of record NC_086318.1, on the reverse strand, counting down.
AATCCCCCCAAACACGAGACCAAGCTCCGTCTTGAGGGTAAAACAGGATTCTGTTTAATGGGGGCTACCTGCCCGGGCATCTCCACCTTGTGTACAGCTAGGGTAGTGTAGCCTGGTTCTTGGGAAAACGTCACCTGCTTCTCCCACAGAAGCTGTTTGCCTGTACCTTCTCCATGGGGCTTAACCGATCCCCTAGCTGTACAAGACTAGTGAGGTCAGTCTGGGGTTCCTTCTCTAATAAGTCAGGCAGGGGTAAATTCTCTGGGTCGTCTGCAGCTGGGGCACACACTGCAGCGACATCCTCTGGTCTCTCCTGATACTCGTTCGGCATATTCACATGAAAGGATCGCTGAATTCTTTCATCTGCACAGCTGGCTATAAGGTAGGTAGTATCACACACCTGAGCTAATACTTTATACGGATCCTGTCAAGATGCTTGCATCTTGTTCGTCTTCACAGGCTTGAGCACTAGAACTTTTTGACCTGGAAAACCCGCTGTCAGGCACCCCGATCGTACCACCTCTTCAGTCTCCCCTGGGCCGCCTGGAGATTCTTCCTTACCATTAGGGACAGTTTCTCCATGCAGTCCTGGAGTTCCAGAACATATGGTACTATGGGGGTCCCTTCCTGCTCTGTCTCTCCCTCCCAGTGTCCTCTAATGAGATCTAGGGGTCCACATACCCTTCTCCCATAGAGCAGCTCAAAGGGAGAGAACCCAGTAGATTCCTGAGGCATTGTATGCAAATGGCAGATGAGGCAGGAATCGCTCCCAGTCTCTGCAAGTGTCAGTAAAGGTCCTCAGCATCTGCTTGAGGGTACCATTAAATCGCTCTCAGAGACCATTAGTCTGTGGGTGATAGGGTGAGCAAAGCAGCGGTTTAATGCCGCACACCTTCCACAGCTGCTGGGTGAGCACAGCGGTAAACTGAGTTCCCTGGTCGGAGAGAATCTCCTGAGGGAACCCTACCCTAGTAAAAATCTTGCATCAGCTACTGTCTCTGCCTCAATATTAGACAGCGCTACTGCCTCTGGGTAACGAGTGGCATAGTCCACTACGGTGAGAATATACTTCTTACCTGATGGACTAGCCCTGGCCAGTGGACCCACAATGTCAACGGCTATGTGGGAAAAGGGTTCTCCAATGATAGGCATAGACATAAGCCTAGTTTTTGGGTGATCCCCCCGTTTACCTACCCGTTGACATGTGTCACAAGTGCTACAGTATACCCACGCATCTCGGTTAAAATTGGGCCAAAAGAAATTCTGTGCAATCCTTTGAGTTGTGCGTCGGGAACCTAGATTTCCAGCTAGCGGTACATCATGCCCAATCCGCAGAATCTCCTGCCGGTATTTCGCAGGTACTACCAGCTGCCGGTTCTGTGGAGGGGTATTCTTTTTCTGGGACGGTTTAGGGATTCTATACAGCCTGTCCCCCACCCACTCGCAGCACTCCTCATCTCCTCCCTCTTTCCCAGCATCTGCCCTAGCCCTATACTTCCCTCCCGTACATCTCTGGGGTGTCCCAGCCTAAGGGTGCCTGATCTAAGGTGCAAGTAGGGGTAGATGGTGGCCATGGGGGAGCTGGCTCTTGCAGGTCTCCTGGGTCTCAGCAGCAGGTGGTCCGGTTTCTGCGGCACGTGTCTGGGCACGGGTCATCACAGCATTGACTTCAGCAGGACCTATGGGAGCGTATGCGGAGACAAGAGGGGCCAGGTCATTTCCAAGGAGAACATCAGCTGGTAAATCCTTCATAATCCCCACATTAACGTGTCTAGCACCCACTCCCCAATCCAAATGTACCCGGGCAACGGGTAGGCGAAACACAGCGTCTCCGGCTACTCTCACAGCCACAGTGGCTCCGGTGTGTTGGTACTCAGATACCAAATGATTTGGGATTTTGGCCGCCAGCGGGGAGAGAGGGAGGGAGGGAGCCAGCCTGCCTGGAGAGAGGACCCGGCGGAGCTCTATCTTGCAGCTCCGCAGGATTCCTCTCGTGAGATCCAGAGCATTGCCATGGCAACGACCGGATCTCGCGAGAGTGAACTCTAGCCCGCAGGCTAGAGTTCACTCACCGCTGGACCACCAGGGATGGATGGCAGAGTGCCTGAACCCCCCCTCCCACTCACCAGCTTGCCGGTCCCCCCCTCCCAGGCAAAGAGGTAAGAAGGGAGGGGGGGACATAATGCTTACTTATTTTTTTTATTTACCCCCCAAACACAATCCGTTCTAACATGTATGCAGAGCACTCTCACACACATCATCCACAGCACTCTCACACACATCATCCTCAGCACTCTCACACACATCATCCACAGCACTATCACACTCAGCACTCTCACACTCAGCACTCTCACACTCAGCACTCTCACACACATCACACTCAGAACTCACACACATCATCCACAGCACTATCACACTCAGCACTCTCACACACATCATCCACAGCACTCTCACACTCAGCACTCTCACACTCAGCACTCTCACACACATTACACTCAGCACTCTCACACACATCACACTTAGCACTCACACACATCATCCACAGCACTCTCACACTCAGCACTCTCACACACATCACACTCAGCACTCTCACACACATCACTCTCACACACACATCACACACAGCACTCTCACACACACACATCACACACAGCACCCTCTCAAACACACATCACACACAGCACTCTCACACACACATCATCCACAGCACTCTCACACACACATCATCCACAGCACCCACACACACAAATCACCCACAGCACCCACACACGGATCACACAGCACCCTCACACAAATCAATCACACACAGCACCCTCACACACATCACACCTCACACACACACACTGCACCACTCACATACACACAGAACCCCCCGACAAACTCCGCACCACACACATACACAATACTTCCAAACATATTTATATATATATATATATATATATATATACACTAGATTCCTTGTAAGCAAACACATACTACACTCCTAAACATACACTCTCTACAAACACTATACACACACACACACTATAGCCTGCATGCACACTCTTGCTACATCCCCTATACACACATTCTCTACAGCCCCTAGCCACATATGCATTACATTACACCACAAACACAACACGTCTAAAACCGACCTTATAACACAATACCACACCACAATCAGCTCACTCTGCACACACACAATACCACAAGCAGGCTCCAAACACATGCACAATACTCTTTCCTTGCATTTTTGTCTCCTGGTATCCATTTATAGAGACACCAGAGACAAGTTGCAAGGAAACACAGTGCAAGCATTTTATTAAATGTGCTTGCGCTGTGCAGCATGGTCTGCCCTGGAAGAGCATTGAACCAACATGCTCACTTTGAGAGGGGGCGTGTTTGTCATTAGTGATGACAAAACACACCCTCTCTGCCCGCCCCCTTCTTAGTGGGCCGCTGTGGTAAAAAAATGCCCGGGCCAAATTTTTTTCCAAGTCCGGCCCTGGTTCCCAGCCAGGGCCGGACTGGCCCACCGGGATACCGGGAAATTTCCCGGTGGGCCGTTGCCCGGGTACATTTGGATTGGGGAGTGGGCGCTAGACACGTTAATGTGGGGATTATGAAGGATTTACCAGCTGATGTCCTCCTTGGAAATGACCTGGCCCCTCTTGTCTCCGCATACGCTCCCATAGGTCCTGCTGAAGTCAATGCTGTGATGACCCGTGCCCAGACACGTGCCGCAGAAACCGGACCACCTGCTGCTGAGACCCAGGAGACCTGCAAGAGCCAGCTCCCCCATGGCCACCATCTACCCCTACTTGCACCTTAGATCAGGCACCCTTAGGCTGGGACACCCCAGAGATGGGACACCCCAGAGATGTACGGGAGGGAAGTATAGCCCTTCTGGCGGCCGCTGGCTGGGGAAGCTCTTCTGGCGGCCGCTGGGGGAGCAGGCTGTTCTGTCTCTGCTCCCGTTAATGTGGGGATTATGAAGGATTTACCAGCTGATGTCCTCCTTGGAAATGACCTGGCCCCTCTTGTCTCCGCATACGCTCCCATAGGTCCTGCTGAAGTCAATGCTGTGATGACCCGTGCCCAGACACGTGCCGCAGAAACCGGACCACCTGCTGCTGAGACCCAGGAGACCTGCAAGAGCATGCTCCCCCATGGCCACCATCTACCCCTACTTGCACCTTAGATCAGGCACCCTTAGGCTGGGACACCCCAGAGATGGGACACCCCAGAGATGTACGGGAGGGAAGTATAGCCCTTCTGGCGGCCGCTGGCTGGGGAAGCTCTTCTGGCGGCCGCTGGGGGAGCAGGCTGTTCTGTCTCTGCTCCCCCTCCCTCGCGCACTAGAAAGAGACCGGGGCCGGAATATGACGTCATATTCCGGCCCCGGTCTCATTAAGCTGCATGCGAGGGAGGGGGAGCAGAGACAGAACAACCTGCTCCCCCAGCGGCCACCAGAAGAGCTTCCTCAGCCAGCGGCCGCCAGAAGGGCTCCCTCTGCATCTGCCAGAAGAGCCAGCTCCCCCATGGCCACCATCAGACTGAGCTCCCCCATGCGGCCGCCAGCACACAGGTAGAAATTATGTGTCAGTGTGAGTGTGTGTGTGTCTGTGTCATGGTGTGTGTGTGTCTGTCTGTGTCATTGTGTGTGTCTGTCTGTGTCATGGTGTGTGTGTGTGTGTGTGTCTGTGCCATTGTGTGTGTGTGTCTGTCTGTGTCATGGTGTGTGTGTCTGTCTGTGTCATGGTGTGTGTCTGTCAGTGTCATGGTGTGTGTGTGTGTTTGTCTGTCTGTGTCATTGTGTGTGTCTGTCTGTCTGTCATGGTGTGTGTGTGTCTCTATCTGTCATGGTCTGTGTGCCTGTCCGTGTCATGCAATGTGTGTCTGTGTCATTGTGTGTGTGTCTGTCTGTGTCACGGTCTGCCTGTGTCATGGTGTGTGTGTTTGTCATGGTGTGTGTGTGTGTCTGTCTGTGTCACGGTGTGTGTGCCTGTGTCACGGTCTCTCTATGTCGTGGTGTGTGTGTGTCTGTGTGTCATGGTGTGTGTGTGTGTCTGTGTCATGTAATGTGTGTCTGTGTCACAGTGTGTGTGTGTTTGTGTCACGGTCTTTCTGTGTCATGGTGTGTGTGTGTGTCTGTCTGTCATGATGTGTGTGTGTGTCTCTGTGTCATGGTGTGTGTGTGTCTGTCTGTCTGTCATGGTGTGTGTGTGTCTCTATCTGTCATGGTGTGTGTGCCTGTCTGTGTCACGGTCTGCTTGTGTCATGGTGTGTGTTTGTCATGGTGTGTGTGTGTCTGCCTGTGTCATGTAATGTGTGTCTGTCTGTGTCACGGTGTGTGTGTGTGTGTCTGTGTCACGGTCTCTCTGTGTCGCGGTGTGTGTGTCTGTGTGTCATGGTGTGTGTGTGTCTGTCTGTGTCATGTAATGTGTGTCTGTGTCACAGTGTGTGTGTGTTTGTGTCATGGTCTGTCTGTGTTATGGTGTGTGTGTGTGTTTTTTAAGGTGTGTGTCTGTCATGGTATGTGTGTCTCTGTCATGGTGTGTGTGTGTGTGTCTGTCTGTGTCATGGTGTGTCTGTCTGTCATGGTATGTCTGTGTTTCTGTCTGTGTCACGGTGTGTGTGTGTTTCTGTTTGTGTCATGGTGTGTGTGTGTGTGTCTGTGTCACGGTCTGTCTGTGTCATGGTGTGTGTCTGTCATGGTATGTGTGTGTATGTGTGTTTTTACTCACCTTTTTTTTCCCCCACGTCGCGCTGGTCTCCCCTCGACTGGCCCTGCCTCTATGGCTGAGATCATCAAGCTTGATGATCTCAGCCAATCCGCACTCACACAGGAAGCACCTCTAGTGACCGTCTGAGTGTCTGTCACTAGGAAGCAATGTAAACACTGCCTTTTCTATAAAAAGTCAGTGTTTATATTGAAAAGCCTGCAGGGACAAGCTATAGACACCAGAACCACTACATTAAGCTCTGTGTGTGTGTGTGTGCGCGCGCCTGCTAGTGAGTGGGCTTGCTTGTGTGTGTGTGTGTGTGTGCGCCTTCTACTGAGTGAGCTTGTGTTTTTATGTCAATGACCTTATGTATGTCAGTGAGATTGTTTGTCTGTGAGGCTGTGTATCAATCAACTTGTGTCAGTGAGATTGTCTGTGTCTGTGTCTGCATGTGAGTACTTACTCTGAAAGGACCAATATTTTATATCATCTAGGGTGGCAAGACATAGCCTTACATATTACATGCGACAATATATGGCGCAATGACTTATGGGGCTGGCATAGATTTGTTTTCCAGGGCTGCTTTGGAATCCCCAGTCCGGCCCTGTTCCCAGCACCTCACAATAAATAAGCCAAATTAGAGTTAAAGCAATAGACTATTACAGAGAAATAAATCATACATACAAGAGGTAGATAACTCGAAGTACAAATGGTACACAAATCTAGGAAATGTAAATATAAGCAATGACAGTACAATAACGTCTGTGGAATTTGTAATGTGCTATAATATTATAGCGCTTCACTTCTTACCGAGGAGAGGTGGAGCATTACCTCAGCCCAGCCTCTGTATAATGACAGCCTCCAAGCCCGGCCTCTACATAATTAGCAACTCTGGAGCAACAGCACAGCCAGCCCAGCTCCTGGCTCAAAGGACACCCCAAAACCAGGCATTTTCAAGTAGGGGACCCCATAGATACTTTTCCGCCAAAGAAGGGTTAAGAACCCCCATTACTGGTACTACTGCACCACAGACCCGAGCTAAGTATCCTTTTTGGCTCCAGGCTTCTGAGTGTCTCTTCTATATGATTATAGCACATTACAAATTCCGTAGACGTTATTGCACTATCATTGCCTATATTTTAATTTCCTAGATTTGTGTACTATTTGTAATTCCAGTGCTCTACCACTTGTATGTATGACTTATTGTTTTTATGAAGGTGGTAGAGGATTCAACTAAGTATTTTAAAGCACGGACAAATCTTGACACAACCCACTGTGTATACTTGTTATATTACAGAGAAATGTTGCAGTAGATTCTTTTCACGGGGGTCGTAACCAGGAATGGCAAACCCCACAAACATATGTTCTAGATAGACGTATTACAGGACCCTAGAGTGGCCGGACTTCACATAAATACAGATAAAGACAGAGTCAAAAATAAAAAAAGTTCAGGGATAAAGAAATATGGATAAACAAAATTACAAGCTCGGTCAGGATACCAGAAATACTCAAGGTCAGAAACAAGCCGGGTCAGGGTACCAGAATTAAACAAAGTCCAATACAAGCCAAGGTCAATATCAAGATATAATGAGACTTGCTAAGAGCCCTAACGTGTAGTAGGGCAGAAACCACGAAAGAGCAATGAAAACAATCCCAAATCAACTTTATATAGGCACACTTTCTGATTTGGTCCACATCATCTCTGCAACGCCAAATTAATACAATACTATGTTGCCTAGATGATATGGTCACTTTAAATTCATGCGTTACACCACCCAATTTAATTCTATAAAAGACGCAGTGTCTATAGTATCAGGCAGTGTCTATACTATTTGCAGAGAAGCACTGAGGGAGTCGTTCATGGGACCGAAGGTAGGTGTACTCTATTCCTTTTTTTAGTCCATGTGGCCTGAGGATAGGACCACTGCGGTGTGTTCTGATCGTGTGGCCCAAGGAGAGGAGTAGCACAGGTGCCTGGTGCACGTAGGTCTGTGACAATGCTCTTTGGATGATACTATAGCATAATATAGGAAGGGAGCCTGTACCAATCACTAAATTGGACCAATTCTTAATGCCAGCTTGGAATTAGACAGCTTTTTCTGCTAATTTAAAAAGGTGATTCCAATCCTATTGCCTTATTTTCAGATAATAGGTTCCACATTCCCTAGAAACATCTCATAATGAAATGTGAGTGAACGTTAATTAAAAGTAAAGTGTGTTAAATATAAATCCTGTTTGGAAAAATTGAAGCCAGAACAAGCAAATATGAAATATAGATGGTTGGGAGACATCTTAAAATGATTTGTGTTGGCCTAAGATCAACCAATTCTATTTTCAATCAAACATTATAGTTTGTTTTATGAATGAGTTGAGCGGACACCTGGATGTTCGGATCCGGCGGGTTCGGGCGAACTTTGAAAAAAAGTCCGGGTTCGGGCTCGAACTTGACCTCGCACTTGACCCCGAACCCGAACCCCATTGAAGTCAATGGGGACCCGAACTTTTGAGCACTAAAATGCCTCTAAAAAAGTCCTGGAAAGGGCTAGAGGGCTGCAAAAGGAAGTAAAATGGAGGTAAGAGTAGGACAAGTGCCCTGCAAACAAATGTGGATAGGGAAATCACTTAAAATAACATTAAATACATAAAATAAGCAGCTGCTTAGTAGATAACTCCCTAATTCCCACGGTATTAGGGAGCTATCTACCAAAAGGCTGAAAGACCTAAATTGGTCTTTCAGCCAAATTTACTAATACTAAGTAAAGATTTCTTAGTATTAGTAAATTTAGCCCCTACTCGCTATACCGTGAGTAGGGGCATGTCTAGTAAACAGTGAGCAGCCAGTGGCAGCTCAATGTAAAAAAAAAAAAAAAACTATTGCCCCTACCCCTGTGTGACAGGTGGGGGTCCTAAATAAGAATGTGGAGGTGGGGGCCCTAAATAACAATAAGGGGGAGACCTGCTGTCCTCTCCCCGGCCCCCACCCCTGGGCAGCGGGAGGGGGCCCTAAATAACAATAAGGGGGTGGGACCTACTTAAGAAATACTCAAGCCGGGTCAGGGTACCAGAATTAAACAAAGTCCAATACAAGCCAAGGTCAATATCAAGATAAAATGAGACTTGCTAAGAGCCCTAACGTGTAGTAGGGCAGAAACCACAAAAGGGCAATGAAAACAAGCCCAAATCAACTTTATATAGGCTAACATACTTTCTGATTTGGTCCACATCATCCCACCTACTTTCCTCCCCCCAGCCCCCACCCCTGGGCAGCGGGTGGGTGCCCTAAATAACAATAAGGGGGTGGGACCTACTGTCCTCGCCCCGGTCCGCACCCCTGAGCGGTGAGTGGGGGCCATAAATAAGAATGTGGGGGGGACCTACTGTCCTCCCCCCTGGCCCCCACCCCTGAGAGGTGGGTGGGGGCCATAAATAAAAATTGGGGGGGGACCTAATGTCCTCCCCCTGGCCCCCACCACTGCGCAACCCTATATAACAATAAGGGGGGTGGACCTACTGTCCTCCCCCCTGGCCCCCACCCCTGAGCGGCAAGTGCGGGCCCTAAATCAAAATTTAAACAGCCCCCCAGGTGACTAAGGGTCATAATAACCGACGCACTTCAAAAAAAAAAAAAATGAGTGCAAAAAAAAATAATCTGAGACTGAGCTCTGCAGGGCGGGGGAAGGCTTATAAAGCCTTGCCCTGCCCTGCAAATAGGCTCAGAGCACTCTGATTTGTGGGTTTAAGCCATCCAATAAGACTGCTCTGACAGGTAAATGAAGAGACTGACAGGTAAGTCTCTATATTTACCTGTCACAGCACTCTGATTGGATGGCTTGAAATCCACCAATCAAAGTGCTCTGTGTCATTTTCCCACGCTGTGTAATTTAACTCATAACACTCTAATTGGTTACTTAATCCACCAATACCAAATAACTTTCCCACACTGTGTAAAATGACACAGAGTACTCTGATTGGCTGGATTTCAAGCTAACCAATCAGAGTGATCTGTGTCATTTTACACAGCGTGGGAAAATTCCAAAGAATCCGCTCAGGGGTGGGGGAGGGGGGGGTGGACAATAGTTCCCTCCCCCTTATTTGTATTTAGGGCTTCCACCCACAGCTCAAGGGGGAGGGGTCGAGGGGTTAATAGGCTGCTCACTGTTTAATCGACATGCCCCTACTCGCGGTATAGCAAGTAGGGGCAAAATTGTATAATACTAATTAACCAGCTTATATAGAGGCTGGGTCACATGCTGCACTGGCCAATCACAGCCATGCCATTAGTAGGCATGGCTGTGATGGCTTCAAAGGGCACACAAGTCAAACGCTTTAAAACAGCCTTTCAAAACGAGTCATTAAATCGCTGAACACTGAACTCCAAAAAACGGGGTCCACAAAACGTAATGTTCGGTACGAACCCGAACTTTGCGGTTCGGGTTCGCTCAACTCTATTTATGAACCATCTTTGTGGATCATACAACCTCTCAATCAATTTTAATAAAATAAAAAATTCCCAATTGCTGTATCTTTTAGAATCTTGTGGGAAGAGGAACATATTTACACTGGTTAATAATTTCTGTTTTTAACAGAGAACCAACTATAGTCTACAATCACAACACTGTCAAGTGAAACACTCATACAAGCTGCTAAGGGATGAGTTCTACATATTTCTCAACAACAGGTGTCCTGCTTGCCTTGGCTGTTTTGTACCTTGTTCATATACTAAAATTATGGATTCAAAACATTGGAAAAAATCTCCCTCCTGGACCCAGAGCTTTACCGTTAATAGGAAATCTGCACATGATAAACCTAATGAGGCCATCCCACTCACTTATGGAGGTAACCTTTTATATCAGTCTTTTATTTTGTATATATACACACACACATAAAAATATTTGGGTGTTTAAACAAAAGATGTTTTCATCTCCAGTGCCTGTTTAACTTTGTAATAACTGGATTTAAATATTGCAACAAATGGGATTTGAATATTGCCACCAAGTAATGACTGAAACATTTTTGACATTATGCTATGTTTTTGCTCGATTGTAATTTCATTTCTCTAGTTCTGTGTACCTATATGTTTTGAAAGAACAGATGTCAGTTTTGTAATTTTGAGTGGATCCATGGATCTAATGTAATTGGTGAAAACATTTTTCACTTGAGAATCTTTCATTATATCATCCATGATAGCTTTGGGAAAGAGTAGTTAGTTAACACTTTGGTATATCTCAGTGAGAAATGCAGAAGTTAAGTTGCAAAGGATAGTAACAATAGGCCAAGGCACCATTATATTGAACTATTATTAATATAGTGGCAATATAGTCCACAGCACTTTACAATTATAGAAAGGGGCATTTAGAGGTAAGGAAGGCCCTGCTCAAACAATCTTACAATTAATTAAAATTTTAATTACATGGATATACATGGACATGGACCTGGAACCAATATATTCTTAACTATACACAGAAGGAAAAAAAAGAAATAATTAAAATAGGTGGGGAATGTGCACATTTATTTGATGTAGATCAATTACATTAGTAATTGCCATATGCATTTTTTGCATCTGGCACATTAATATAGACCACAAAACAGACTACGAGGGAGAGTAAGATGGGATTGGTATGTCCTAATGTAATTAGTAATTAGTATTTTGTGAATAGGGTTCAGTATCCTAACGGTTAAAGATTTCTTGTTTGGCTGTTGGTGTTGTGGTGTGATGCAGGAGGTATGCAGCAGGTTTTAATGGGGGGGACGGTTGTCAGAGAACGTTTGTAAAACCCTCCTGATCGGTCAGGTTTCTGTGGGATGCTGCTTTTGAATTGTCCTATTATTATTATTTTATTATTTATATAGCACCAACAAATTCCGTATCTCTCTATATGTTCGTATTTCTGTCTGTGTAGGAAGGTAGGGTGTGGACTGTCTGTAAAGCCGCTAAAGGGTTTGAGTTTGTCCCCGGCCTGTCAGGGCTTACCTTAGTTGGGAGTCCGATAGGCAGAGATTTGTGCTCACCCTTGCAGATATACACAGTCTAAGGTGATAAGGTTAGAAACCACCAGGACTGTGAATCTGTGCACAGGGGATGTGCATGAAAGATGTTCCAATTTGCAGAACAGACAAGGGAAATCCAGAAGAGTAGTCAGACATGGTTCCAAAGGTCAGGGCAGGAAGCAAACAGGCAATAACGAAGATCCAGAAGCAGGGGTCACAATCCAAACCAGTCTTGAAGCAACAGGAAAATAAAACAACACACAACAAACTGACTCAGGGAGGGGCAGTGTTTTCTGCCCAGCTGATTAGCGATCTGCCTCAGGTGAAGTTAGAGTGATAGACATCAACCACAGGTGAAGCACAGCCCCCAGTGCTGCAGACAATACAAGGTAAACAGGACTAGAACCAGAAGTTCTGAAGTGGATTATTCGTGAGTGGGTATAGGGGAGAGGGAAAGGAAGAGAAGCCCATCTTCGAGGACGTTCTAAGCCAGACGTCCATGGTGGCCTTCACCAAAGGTTGCTCATGTGAAATACACCTTCCTTCTGTTGAGTTCATCCATGTTATTGCTTTCCGGGAGCCGCCTGTTTGAACTTGCTCAATCTTCTTCCACGGCTTAACTACATCATCCTTAACCCACTCTAATGTTATTTGTAGGTGACAGGCCTGGTAGTAGAGTTGGAAGTCAGGGACCGCCAGTCCACCTTCAATTTGCGGTCCCATTAGTGTTTCGTATTTCAGTCTTGGTGTGCGCTGGCCCCATATATATTTAATCATTAACAACCTCAGTGACGTGAAGTATGCTGCTCAGATCTGAATGGGATGTGTTTGAAACAAATATAGAAGACGAGGAGGTTTATTTTTATCCGAGCGATGTGTCCGAGCCAGGACAGGTGAGGTAGCATCCACTCCTCCAGATTCTTCTTGAAGTTATTAAGCATCTAGGTGAAGTTGATTTGATACAATTGAGTGAGGTCTTGGGGTATCCAAGTCACTAGGTATCTGATTGCTCAGTCGGACCAGTGAAAGTGAAAGCATTGCACTTTGGCAATTCTTATGTCATTTTTATTAAATAGAAATGGTATTTTTAATTTCACAATTATATTCATGGACCCACACAGTTCACTCATTTTGAATTATTCACAAGATGGCATTCATGAAATGCTTGAATTAAGGATACTTGTGATAAGACGTTGATGTATTGTATATATATTGAAAGGAGTAGATGTGCTTTTACCCACAAATGTAGATTAATTTGTCAATTGATTGACATTGGTCAAATTATTGTTAAACTTTTTTTGCAATTTGTAAAAAACAATAAAGAGTAAAAGGGGAAGATTGTCATGCCTCAACTACCGGTAATTCCTTGTCTCTTCCAGGTTGACGGAGTTTAGCCACACCCCTTCTCTGACTCGGTCTCCCCACGCTACATAATGCGACCGCGCCAGATACAAGACGCTGGATTATTGAACAGCGTTACCGCGATATCAACCCGGCTAAAAGTTTCTCTGTGACCTCTACTTGTGTACCGAACCAGACAGGAATTCTACTTACCCTCCTTCTCCTCTCCTTGTGTTCGCAAATGCACTTCTGTTTCTGTCAGAGTGATTGACGGCTCCCTCATATCCTCGGGCTCTATACTAAATGAAACTATTCCTGTAAGAGTAACCACCAATCATACTCATACTGAATATCTTATATTCGATATTATCTCATCACCTCTTTATCCTGTCATACTAGGAATCAACTGGTTAAGGAACCACAACCCACAAATTACTTGGTCTCCCTTCTCTCTCACCTTTAACTCTGCTTATTGTAAAGAAACATGCTTACAACATATTCCAATTTTTCAGATTATTGAAGAACCAACTATACCTTCCTGTTATTCTGAGTTCTCAGACGTATTCAGTAAAAAGGAAGCTGAAACACTCCCACCTCATCGTCCCTACGACTGTCCCATAGACCTCATACCTGGTGCCCCCATACCTTTTGGGCACATCTATCCTCTCTCTGAATCTGAATTAAAAATCCTCAAAGAATACTTGGATGAAAACCTCCATAAAGGGTTCATTAGACCTTCCAGCTCACCTGCTGCCTCCAGTATGTTTTTTGTGAGAAATAAAGACCAGACTATACGTCCCATCATAGATTACAGAGCTTTAAACAAAATAACAGTTAAAAATTGTTACCCTCTTCCCCTGATAAATGAATTGATTGAACGGTTAAAAACTGCTACTATCTACACCAAGCTTGACCTTCGTGGGGCATATAACCTCATTAGAATCAAGGCTAACGATGAATGGAAAACTGCTTTCTGAACAAGATATGGCCTCTACGAGTATCTTGTGATGCCTTTCGGCCTCTGCAACGCCCCCGCAATCTTTCAACATTTTATAAATGACATCTTCAGGGATCTTCTAGATGTCTGTGTTATCATTTATTTAGATGACATTCTTATATATTCTAACACTCCTGAGGAACACAAAAAACACGTGAGAATTATTGAGTATAAAAGCAGCCTTAGAAACCTGGCGACATCTTCTTGAAGGAACACAAACTCCTATAATGGTTTATACTGACCATAAAAACCTTAAATATCTTCACTCCAACAAGACTCTCTCTGCTAGGCAAGTAAGATGGAATCTTTTCTTCTCCCGGCTTAATTTTCAAATTGTTTTTAGACCCGGATCTAGGAACAAAAAAGCGGATGCCCTTTCCAGAATTCACCAAGATCTTGAATTGGAACCTCCTCCGCATACAGTCATCGGAATCTTAACGTCCCTTATAGATGACATAAAAGGCCTAAGTAAAGATGCTCTTGAACTTCCTAAATCAATTAAGTTATCAAAGAAAGATGGTCTCTATTATTTCAATGACAGGATTTACATTCCTCCCGCATTCAGAAATAAAGTACTCAAATTTATTCATGATTCTCCTCTGGCTGGTATAAAAAAGACCCTAGAATTATCCAAAAGATATTATTGGTGGCCTCGCCAGGACACCACCATCGAATCCTATGTGAAAACTTGTTCAACCTGCCAAAGATCCAAATCTGAACATCATAACCCATTTGGTCAATTGTTGAATCTACCGATTCCGGAGAGGCCTTGGCAATCCATTTCTATGGACTTCTTGTTGGAACTTCCCCCTTCTCAACATCATACCACCATTTTAGTAGTAGTGGACCGCTTCACAAAAATGTCCCATTTTATCCCCTTGAAGAAATTACCCTCATCATCTGAACTCTCAAAAGTATTCCTCGATAATATAGTGAAACTTCATGGACTTCCAGATGAAATCATATCAGACCGAGGAACCCAGTTTACCTCCAAATTCTGGAACGCATTGTGTGCTTCTCTTCGTATTCAACGTAAACTATCTTCCGTTTATCATCCCCAAACCAATGGGCAAACTGAAAGAGTTAACCAATGCTTAGAGCAATATTTACAATGTTATTGTTCCCACTTACAAGATGATTGGATGACATGGTTGCCCATGGCCGAATTTGCATACAACAACTCAGTTCATACCAGTAGCAAAATGACTCCCTTCTTCTCCAATTATGGGTTTCATCCCTCTTCGTTTCCTGCTCATACAATTCCTTCATCTAGCCCCACCGTTTCAAATCAAATCTCTCACATGTCTTTCCTATTTCGAAAATTACATGAAAATCTTGAATTAGCATCCTCCAATCAAAAGAAGTTTTTTGATACTAAAAGACAACCTCCTCCCGCTTATAAAATTGGTGATCTTGTCTGGCTCTCCTCAAAAAACATATCCACCAACCGTCCTTCAAAGAAGCTAAGTTCCCTTTTTCTTGGACCTTTTCAAATATTGTCAATTATCAACCGTAACGTTGTGAAATTGAAGCTTCCACCTACTTTAAAACTTCATCCTGTCTTTGATGTTTTCCTTGCTCAAACCCCATCTTCCTGACCCTTTCCATAGAGATGTAATTACTACTCCTGATCCTGTTTTGGTACAAGGTGAAGAAGAATACGAGATCCAAAAGATTCTGGATTCACGGATCCATCGTGGCTCTCTACAGTACCTCATTAGATGGAAGGGTTACGGAATTGATGAAGAAACATGGGAAAACTCCTCTGTGATCCATGCAAACAGGTTAATTGCCGCATTCCACAAACGCTATCCTTCTAAACCATGTTGATAGCACCCTGTGGGTGCTCCTTACAGGGAGGGTACTGTCAGGGCCGGCCTTAGGCCTTTGGGTGCCCTGTGCGAGAAATCTTCACAGCGCCCCCCTTCCCGTCCCCCCCTCCCCCACTCCTTCCCTCCCTCCTTCCCCCTTCCCACGCACCCTGTCACACACACACACACACAGGCAGACAGCCATACACACGCACACACACAAACACACGCAGGCAGTCACACACAGACAGCCACACACAAACACACACACAGACATAGAATGTGACGGCAGATAAGAACCATTTGGCCCATCTAGTCTGCCCAGTCAGTCACACATAGGCAGGCACACACACAGGCAGACAGTCACACACACACACACACACACACACATATAGACAGTCACACACACACACACACACACACACACACACACAGGCAGACAGTCACACACACAGACAGACAGTCACACACACACACACACAGGCAGACAGTCACACACACACACACACACACACACAGGCAGACAGTCACACACACACACACAGGCAGACAGTCACACACACACACACACACACACACACACACACACACAGGCAGACAGTCACACACACACACACACACACACACACACACAGGCAGACAGTCACACACACACACATAGACAGTCACACATAGACAGACACACACACACACACACACACAAACACACAAGCAGACAATCACATAGTTACCTCTGTTCCTTGTGGAGGCAGACAGGCAGTGCAGCTCCTGGATTCTGGTTGTTCGGGGAAGCAGGGACTCCTTCCTGCTTCCCCTGCAGCAGTTAGATGGCATTTTAGCTCCGCCCCCGCCGCACGCTAAGTCCCGCCCCCGCCGCACGCTAAGCCCCGACGCAATTTTTATTTATTTTTTTATCCCTGCCATGTGTGAGCTGTGCGGCCGCAAGGCGCCCCCTGCTCCATGGCGCCCTGTGCGGCCGCACAGCTCGCACACCCCTAAAGCCGGCCCTGGGTACTTTCATGCCTCAACTACCGGTAATTCCTTGTCTCTTCCGGGTTGACGGAGTTTAGCCACACCCCTTCTCTGACGCGGTCTCCCCACGCTACATAATGCGACCGCGCCAGATACAAGATGCTGGATTATTGAACAGCGTTACCGCAATATCAACCCGGCTAAAAGTTTCTCTGCGAACTCTACTTGTGTACCGAACCAGACTGGAATTCTACTTACCCTCCTTCTCCTCTCCTCGACCACGGCTAGTATCTGGACTTTCCTCATCCTGCCTGAGAAACAACCCTCCCCAGAGGAGAACTCCGGGAACCTGATTTTTCACCCTTTGGAAGCTAAGTAAATTGTTATATCTGTGATAAGAGCTTACCTTCTCTCAAAACCGCTAAGCATTCCTGCCATAGTCTGCTCTCAAGTTTGCCAAGCATTTCTGCTACAGCCTGCTCTCAAGTCCGTTAAGCATTCAGGCTACAGCTGCTCCCAGGCCTGCTATCTCTAACTCCAAAACGAATCACTCCTGTTACAACTTCATTTCTAACTTCCTCCATTTCCTTAAAACTTGCAAACACCAATGTGCTAGATTGCATGTATATCGGAAGCTGCTTACTCCAATTAAACCATCAGCAAAGTAATTAAAGATACAGTACCTGTATTTTCCATTATTGAATACACAGTTCCTATTCTATTCTCTAAGTATCCTAATCAACAATCTAAGCCCTAAGAAATCTGCAGTTGTGCTCCATTTCAACCTATGTAAACGTTACAAAGATATCCCTTGAAGAATAATTGCTGCAGATCCATTTATTGTTTTCCCTTGTGGTAAATAAAATGTTATATTTTAAATATATGTTAAAAAAAAAAACAGAAGGAATAAGAGGCAAAGCAGTCATCATTACTAGTTCATTACATTGCAATTATTTAATCCAATCAAAGCTATTTGGTGGATGGTTCTGTGTGGAGATTAAAGAGCAACCTATATTACGGAGAATGTGTTTTGTGGCATGGAAGGAGGATAGGAGGCGCAGAGGGTAAGAAGTCTTTTTGCAGGGACATTCCTTTGGAGCTGACCCGGGGTGATACCCTGTTTGTGATCCTGAAGTCTCCAGGTTTATTTGTGGCTTAGTTTAATTGTTAGCCTTGAATTTGCTATAATACTGAAATAGATGTAATGCCTCCAATGAAATACTTTCTGGCAATGGTATTTTAAGGAAAAAACTTAAAATACTCCTCTGGTGGAGCCCAGGTAAGTTTCACAAATTACTCTGGGACAATAAACCTTTGCAGAGTAAGGTGACTGTCTTTAGGAAAAAATGTTGCGACCTGAACACAATCTTTCATAGCTTTTGCCCAAACTCCAAGAAATGCTGTGCAAAAAACATAATTCAATATAGTGTTTAAAGGGATGCTATAGTCACCAAAATGTTTAAATAAAACAGAATTTGCAATAAAGGAAGTGTAAACATTAGATTACTCTTTACCGGAAGTGTTTAGAAAGGCTGTGTAAGTCACATGTTGGGAGGTGTGCCTAGGGCTGCACAAACAGAGTGATTTAACGCCTGATTGGCAGAGAATTGAGCAGTGAGACTACAGGGGCATGGTCTATACACCATAACAAAAACTGCTTCATAAAGCTAAAGTTGTTTTAGTGACTATAGTGTCCCCTTTATTGGTTGTCAATAAGACTAGAGGCACTTTTGGGTGGTTAGGCGACTTTTAGTAATCTAACTGATACTAGAAGTCCTCACACTCTACATGAGGACATCCAGTGTCAGTCAATTCCCCATAGGAAAGCATTGTCACTAGCGTTTGCCCTCAAAAATAGCAGTCCCACCCCACTGACAAGCTGGACGGCCCCAAGCCTTCAGGACCATGGATCTCGGCCTGATCCCCATGATGTTGTCCTTTATGCATTTGGAGGGGCTGTTTCTAGTCTTTCTAACTGGGTTATGCATTTAGAATGATCAACCACTTTTTTGAAAAAAATGTATACATTTTGGTGACAATAATATATTTTTATTTATTTTTAGCTTTCAAAGCAATATGGTACGATTTTTAGAATTCAAATGGGGAGTGTGAAAATGGTGGTTCTCTCAGGATATGAAACGGTGAAGAGCGCTCTCGTGGACAATGCAGATGACTTTGCTGAAAGGCCTTTTGTCCCAATATTTGAAGACATTAACCAAGGATGGGGTAAATACATGATTTTACACGTACAGCTTTCAGTTGTACTGTTGCATAAGATTTTTTTCTCTAAGCATAATTTGACCTATCTAAGGGTTTGTTTAAAGCACTGCACTTTTAATTATAATAAAAGTAATGTATTTAAACAAATTGATTAGAAGGATGCAACTTTTTACCAAAGGGGTGATGAATGCATGGCATGTCAACAGCAATAAATGCTTCTCCATTGCCATACTTCTCTATTTATATAAAAAAAATGTTTAATAAAAAAGTGCTTGCATAATATAAATACATATCATAATTACAATTATTTATATAGCACCAATATATCCTGCAGCATTGTACAGGAAACATTTTTAATACTAACTAATACATGTATTTGCAATCTACTATAGGCGTTCCTTTCTCTCATGGTGAGAATTGGAAAGAAATGAGACGGTTTACCCTTTCCACCTTAAGGGATTTCGGCATGGGAAGGAGCACAATAGAAGATAAAATTGTTGAGGAATTTTGTTTGCTGATTAAAGAACTTGAATTAGAAAAAGGTACCTATAAGGTTTGCTATATAAATATGAAAATGTTATATTTGTACACTTTTCAGCAGTTTTTACATTTCTGGAACTGCTTAGTTTCTCAGAATGTTCCTAAAGTTCATCAAGGTATTTGGAACAAAACAAGGAATATAAGGTTCTATTCATTTGATTTGTGACCTAGAGCAGTGATTCCAAATTATTCCTTAAGGCAAATCGCTGTCTATGAGTTAGTTATTTCCCAGGAGTACTGACAAAACCTGGGTATGTATTGGAAGGACTGCATTCAATTTCTAGAAAGCACAGGGTGTTTTAACTGAAGCAGGACCAGGACATCCTTAACATCATATATATTTGAGAAGAAGCTTCAGGCATAGAAACATAGAAACATAGAATGTGACGGCAGATAAGAACCATTCAGCACATCTAGTCTGCCCAATTTTCTAAATACTTTCATTAGTCCCTGGCCTTACCTTATAGTTAGGATAGCCTTATGCCTATCCCACGCATGCTTAAACTCCTTTACTGTGTTAACCTCTACCACTTCAGCTGGAAGGCTATTCCATGCATCCACTACCCCCTCAGTAAAGTAATACTTCCTGGTATTATTTTTAAACCTTTGTCCCTCTAATTTAAGACTATGTCCTCTTGTTGTGGTAGTTCTTCTTCTTTTAAATATAGTCTCCTCCTTTACTCTGTTGATTCCCTTTATGTATTTAAATGTTTCTATCATACCCCCCCTGTCTCGTCTTTCCTCCAAGCTATACATGTTAAGATCCTTTAACGTTTCCTGGTAAGTTTTATCCTGCAATCCATGAACCAGTTTAGTAACCCTTCTCTGAACTCTCTCTAAGGTATCAATATCCTTCTGAAGATATGGTCTCCAGTACTGCGTACAATACTCCAAGTGAGGTCTCACCAGTGTTCTGCATTATCTTGCACTTATTCACATTAAATATCAGTTGCCACAACTCTGACCATTTTTCTAGTTTACCTAAATCATTAGCCATTTGGCTTATCCCTCCTGGAACATCAACCCTGCTACATATCTTAGTATCATCAGCAAAAAGACATACCTTACCATCAAGACCTTCTGCAATATCACTAATAAAAATATTAAAGAGGACAGGTCCAAGTACAGATCCCTGAGGTACCCCACTGGTGACAAGCCCAAGCTTCGAATATACTCCATTGACAACAACCCTCTGTTGACTGTCACTCAGCCACTGCTTCACCCATTACACAGCTCAAGGTCTGGGCCCCCAGGACCATGAGTATGCTTACAATGCCCACAGATAAATCCACCTACATGGCCCACCCATGAGTTATCTCACAGGTAGTGGAGTGTATGTGTGTAGGGGATGTTTTATGTGTTATTGTAGATGATGTAATGTGTGTGTTCTTATAGAATGTAGTGTATAGGGATACCAATTTGTGTAAGGGATGTAGTGTGTGTATAGTGGATGCAGTGTGTGTTTGAGTGTAAGGAATGCATTGTATGTTTCTGTGTGTGTGTGTGTGTGTGTGTGTGTGTGTGTGTGTAAGGGATGCAAGGTGTGTTTCTGTGTATGTAATTGAATGCAGTGTGTGTCTGTAAGGGGTGCATTGAGTGTGTAAGAGATGCATTTTGTTTCTGTGTGTAAGAGAATGAGTGTTTGTGTGAGCGTAAGGGATGAATTGTGTGTTTCGGGTGTGTCTTTGTGTAAGGATGCATTGTATGTTTCTGTGTGTGTGGGGGGGATGAATTGTGTATGTGTGTAGTGTAAAAGAAAGGGTTTGTGGGGTAGGATAGGGACTGAGAGTGGAGCAGCTCTTTATTTATTTTTTTAAAGTCATAGTGCTCTCCCCTCCTGTCAATTAGTGATTTTCCCTTCCCTCCTGTCCCTCAGTGTTCTCCCTTGGCCCCCTGTCCCTCTGCAGTCCCCCCTTGGTGGTCTTCTCACTCCCCCCTCCCCCTCTTAGTGGTCCTCCCTCCCCTTTGGTGGTCCTCCCTCTGGCAAACCCCTAGTGGACCTTCCCCCCTCCTTCAGTGGCCCTTACTCCCCCCCTCTTCCCCAGTGGCCCTTAGTTCCCCCCTCCTTGCCCAGTGATCCTTAGTGTCCCCTCCCCCTCCTCCACCAGTGGTCCTTAGCCCCCTCCCCCCTTAGTGGTCCTTAGTCCCCCCCCTTCCCCCAGTGGTCCTTAGTCCCCCCTCCTTCTCCCCCAGTGGTCCTTAGTCCCCCCCATCCCTAGTGATCCTTAGTGTCCCCTCCCCCTCCTCCCCCAGTGGTCCTTAGTCCCCTCCACCACCCTTGTGGTCCTTAGTCCCCCGTTTTCCCCCAGTGGTCCTTAGTCCCTCCTCCTCCCCCCCAGTGGCCCTTAGTTCCCCCCCTCCTCCCCCAGTGGTCCTTTGTCCCCCCTCCTCCTCCCCAGTGGTCCTTAGTGTCCCCCCTCCCTCCTCCCCCAGTGGTCCTTAGTCCCCTCCACCACCCTTGTGGTCCTTAGTCCCTCCTTCTCCCCCAGTGGTCCTTAGTCCCCTCCACCACCCTTGTGGTCTTTAGTCCCCCCGCTCTGCGCTTCCCTCCTGCCGGTCACTCAAATCCGTCCGCCCCCACACAGCAGTGCTGCACCGCCTGGGGCTTGCTAAAGCGCCCAAGCGGCGCAGCATGAGGAGACGCACCGGTGATGACCGGGTGCAGGGATCCGGCACCCCCTGCTAAGTTGCGCCCTAGGCAGCTGCCTAGGTCGCCTTACAGGTGGCACCGGCCCTGGATAAGCCTTCTATGTGCAACAGTGTCAAAAGTCTTACTGAAATCTAGGTAAGCAATGTCTACTGCACCACCCTGATCTATAATTTTAGTTACCCAATCAAAAGAATCAATAAGATTAGTTTAGCATGATCTCCCTGAAGTAAACCCATGTTGTCTCTGATCTTGAAATTGTTGAGATTGTTTATATTCCAGCCAGGGTTTCCAATTTTTAAAAAGGCAGACGTGAGTAGGACCACATCTTTAATACTGATTTTTATAGGACTTATTGCACTATTATCTTCTCTCTGTTTCCACATACGGATTGCCAAAAGTTGTCCCTAGTGTTGTCGCGAACCCGAAATTTTCGGTTCGCGAACGGCGAACGCGAACTTCCGCAAATGTTCGCGAACCGGCGAACCGCGCGAACCGCCATTGACTTCAATGGGCAGGCGAATTTTAAAACCAACAGGGACTCTTTCTGGCCACAATAGTGATGGAAAAGTTGTTTCAAGGGGACTAACACCTGGACTGTGGCATGCCAGAGGGTGATCCATGGCAAAACTCCCATGGAAAATTGCACAGTTGATGCAGAGTCTGCTTTTAATCCATAAAGGGCAGAAATCACCTAACATTGACACCTGTCCTCAAAGCCCAGCCCTGATACACACTGACACAGAGCAGAATAGAGACTGTTCCCCCTACATAGGGTCACTTGGCAGATATGGATTGACACCTATCCTAATGATCCCTGATACACACTGACACAGAGCAGAATAGAGACTGTTCCCTGTCCACAGAGACCATGATACACACTGACACAGAGCAGAATAGAGACTGTTCACCGTCCACAGAGACCATGATACACACTGACACAGAGCAGAATAGGGACTGTTCCCCCTACATAGGGTCACTTGGCAGATATGGATTGACACCTGTCCTCAAAACCCCTGATACACACTGACACAGAGCAGAATAGAGACTGTTCCCTGTCCACAGAGACCATGATACACACTGACACAGAGCAGAATAGAGACTGTTCACCGTCCACAGAGACCATGATACACACTGACACAGAGCAGAATAGAGACTGTTCCCTGTCCACAGACACCATGATACACACTGACACAGAGTGTCCGCGTGAAATAGGGCCGTGAGTAATGACGTCACGGGTAGCCTGCCCATAGTATCGCATAGGGTGGAAGAGCTGATAGGACATCTGAAACGTATTGGGATGGAGATGCTTAATTGTTCTCCAAAATGCTTGACACCACCCCATAGTGAATCTCTGCAAACTTTAATACCATCAGAGGAGGAAGAATGTGGCAGCCCACTGGGATTATTCGAAAAATTTCAAATTGATGATTTTCCAGACCCTGGGGTTGACATTAGTCCAGATTTACATCTTGTGACCCATGAGGATGTTCCAGGCACTACTTGTGAAATAAAGACAGATAATAAAGTGAATGATCCTTCTCCTTGGGACTTGCACCCTGTCGTGGAAGGGGGAGTAGGCAATGGCAAGAGCATGCTGTGGGTAGTCAGTGCAAACACTCTCTTCCCGGTGAATAATGAGGAGACTAACTATGATGATGTTATTTGCGTTGAAAGTAATGATGCCAGAGATCTTTTGAAACCATATGGAAGGAACGAATTGGTTAAAAGAAAGGCAAGAGACCACCTGCATATAGACAAGAATACGCATAAGAGAAAGAAGAGAACAGGTGAAAAAGAGAAGCTGCAGACTGCCTATCTGCAAATAGTTGATTTATGTCCTGAAGATGTCCGTGTTACCACAGTGCAGACTCTGTTTGTTACACTACTGAGGAGAGTCAGAGAAACCCCAGATCTTCACGTATTGGATGAGTCGGTGCGTGGAGTTGCAGAGAACGTAGAACAAGAAATATTTAAACTTTTCCTGTGTACTGACAGCAGATATACATAGGGTCACTTGGCAGATATGGATTGACACCTGTCCTCAAAACCCCTGATACACACTGACACAGAGCAGAATAGAGACTGTTCCCTGTCCACAGAGACCATGATACACACTGACACAGAGCAGAATAGGGACTGTTACCCCTACATAGGGTCACTTGGCAGATATGGATTGACAAATCCCTGACAAACAGCTACCACATGCAAGGAAGGCAGCAGGGGCGCAAATGACCCACTCCCGACGCGGGAAGGTAGTGTCGACAAATAACAATACAGGACTCTTTAGAAGCCCTGTAATTGTAATCAGTCCACTTGAAATCCTTTAACTTTGATCAATTGGAGGGAAGTCTGGTGCAGAGCCACTGACCCATGCGCAGGGCCAGCCTTAGGCCTTTGGGCGCCCTGTGCAAGAAATCTTCACCCTGTCACACCCATGTGCAAGAAATCTTCACCCTGTCATAGGGTCACTTGGCAGATATGGATTGACAAATCCCTGACAAACAGCTACCACATGCAAGGAAGGCAGCAGGGGCGCAAATGACCCACTCCCGACGCGGGAAGGTAGTGACGACAAATAACAATACAGGACTCTTTAGAGGCCCTGTAATTGTAATCAGTCCACTTGAAATCCTTTAACTTTGATCAATTGGAGGGAAGTCTGGTGCAGAGCCACTGACCCATGCGCAGGGCCAGCCTTAGGCCTTTGGGCGCCCTGTGCAAGAAATCTTCACCCTGTCACACCCATGTGCAATAAATCTTCACCCTGTCATAGGGTCACTTGGCAGATATGGATTGACAAATCCCTGACAAACAGCTACCACATGCAAGGAAGGCAGCAGGGGCGCAAATGACCCACTCCCGACGCGGGAAGGTAGTGACGACAAATAACAATACAGGACTCTTTAGAGGCCCTGTAATTGTAATCAGTCCACTTGAAATCCTTTAACTTTGATCAATTGGAGGGAAGTCTGGTGCAGAGCCACTGACCCATGCGCAGGGCCAGCCTTAGGCCTTTGGGCGCCCTGTGCAAGAAATCTTCACCCTGTCACACCCATGTGCAATAAATCTTCACCCTGTCATAGGGTCACTTGGCAGATATGGATTGACAAATCCCTGACAAACAGCTACTACATGCAAGGAAGGCAGCAGGGGCGCAAATGACCCACTCCCGACGCGGGAAGGTAGTGACGACAAATAACAATACAGGACTCTTTAGAGGCCCTGTAATTGTAATCAGTCCACTTGAAATCCTTTAACTTTGATCAATTGGAGGGAAGTCTGGTGCAGAGCCACTGACCCATGCTCAGTGCCAGCCTTAGGCCTTTTGGCGCCCTGTGCAAGAAATCTTCACCCTGTCACACCCATGTGCAAGAAATCTTCACCCTGTCACACACACACAGGCAGACAGCCATACACACGCACACACACAACTGCGACTGACTAGGTTTGTCACCTCCTCAAAAGGACGCATGAGCCTACAGGCATTGCGCATGAGCGTCCAGTAACGTGGCAAAAAATTCCCAGCTCCCCAGAGGCTGTCCTAGCACCCCGGTCATACAAATATTCATTAACAGCTTTTTCTTGTTGGAGCAGGCGGTCGAACATTAGGAGTGTTGAATTCCAACGTGTAGGGCTGTCGCAAATCAAGCGCCTCACTGGCATGTTGTTTCGGGGCTGGATATCGGCAAAGTGAGCCATGGCCGTGTAGGAACGCCTGAAATGGCCACACACCTTCCTGGCCTGCTTCAGGATGTCCTGTAAGCCTGTGTACTTATGCACAAAGTGTTGTACGATCAGATTACACACATGTGCCATGCACGGCACATGTGTCAACTTGCCCAACTTCAATGCCGCTATCAAATTTTTTCCGTTGTCACACACCACTTTGCCGATATCCAGTTGCTGCGGAGTCAGCCACTTTTCCACCTGTGCGTTCAGGGCGGACAGGAGTGCTTGTCCGGTGTGACTCTCTGCTTTCAAGCAAGTCAAACCCAAGACGGCGTGACACTGCCGTATCCGGGATGTGGAATAGTACCTGGGGAGCTGGGGGGGTGCCGTTGATGTGGAGCAAGAAGCAGCGGCACAAGAGGACTCAGCCGAGGAGGTTATGGAAGAGGATGGAGTAGGAGGAGTAGAGGAGGTGGCAGCAGGACTGCCTGCAATTCGTGGCGGTGTCACCAACTCACGCATTCCTTGCTTGTCAGCCGTCAGCAGGTTTACCCAATGCGCAGTGTAGGTGATATACCTGCCCTGACCATGCTTTGCAGACCAGGTATCAGTGGTCAGATGGACCCTTGCCCCAACACTGTGTGCCAGACATGCCATGACTTCCTTTTGCACAATCGAGTACAAGTTGGGGATTGCCTTTTGTGAAAAGAAATTCCGTCCGGGTACCTTCCACTGCGGTGTCCCAATAGCTACAAATTTTTTGAACGCCTCAGACTCAACCAGATTGTATGGTAAAAGCTGGCGGGCTAATAGTTCGGACAAGCCAGCTGTCAGACGCTGGGCAAGGGGGTGACTTGGTGACATTGGCTTCTTACGCTCAAACATGTCCTTGACAGAAACACATGACTGTGGGCAGATGAGCGGGAACTGCTCAAGGCGGGAGACGGAGTGGCGGATGGTTGAGAGGGGGCAAGAAGGACAGCAGTGGTTGACGTGGCTGAAGATGCTGGACCAGGAGGAGGATGGCGGCTTAGAGTAGGCGTGCTGCTTGTACTCATGTGTTGATCCCATAGGCGTTTGTGATGTGAGATCATGTGCCTACGCAAAGCAGTTGTACCTAGGTGGGTGTTGGACCTCCCACGACTCAGTTTCCTTTGGCACAGGTTGCAAATGGCATCGCTGTTGTCAGAGGCAGACACACAAAAAAATGCCACACTGCTGAGCTCTGCAATGATGGCATTCTGGTGGTGGACACAGCATGCGTTGATTGGCGTGCTGTCGGGCTGACCCCGGGTGCCGATGCATGCTGTCTGACTGTGCCACTAGCTCCTTGCGACGACCCCCCCCTGCTTCCAACTCGTATCCTCCTCCTCCTCCTCTCTGTCTCCCCATCTGAACTTTTGCCCTGTTCTTCTTCTTGCCGAGCGGGCACCCACGTGACATCCATGGACGCATCGTCATCATCAACTGCTTCGCTTGTATCTGACAACTCAGAAAAGGAAGCAGCAGCGGGTACAATATCATCATCATCACACCGTACCTCCATGTGTTTAATGCTGCCTGCCTGAGACATATCCCTGTTATCTACATCCTCTAGCAATAATGGTTGCGCATCACTCATTTCTTCAAACGGGTGTGTGAATAACTCCTCTGACATACCAAGTAAAGCGGCTGTGGTGCTACTTTTGGTGGTGGCGGCAGGCAGGTAAGTGCTATCTTGAGAGGTGCCTGAAGCTAAGCTGGAGGAGGATGGTGCGTCAAGGTTCCGAGCGGAGGCTGTACAAGATTGGGTGTCCTGTGTTAGCCAGTCAACTAAGTCCTCAGAACTTTTCAAGTTCAGGGTACGTGGCTTCTGAAAACTGGGCATTATTCTAGGGCAAAAGGGAATCACAGCACCACGACCACGACGGCCCCTGTGGGGTGGCCTGCCTCTGCCTGTCATTTTTTTTGGGATTAGTGGTACTATGCGTGCAAGCTACTGTGAGACCAGATATGATTGGCAATGTGCACTGGAACAGTTCTGCAGAGCACACGCTGAAGGAAGGACTGACAGAGCCGCTTGAAGACAAGTAACTGCTATTCAATCTATAACAGTGAAAAACTAATTTTGGTTTTAAAAGCACGCTATAGAGACACCAGATATGATTGGCAATGTGCACTGGAACAGTTCTGCAGAGCACACACTGTAGGCCTGAGACACCCGCTTGAAGACAAGTAACTGCTATTCAATCTATAACAGTGAAAAACAAATTTTGGTTTTAAAAGCACGCTATAGAGACACCAAATATGATTGGCAACTGTCAAAGCACGCTGGCACAGGTCTGCAGAGCACACGCTGAAGTAGGCCTGACACCCAGATGCTTGCAGACAACTAACTGATCTTCTATTACAGTGAAAAAAAATGATTTCTTTAAAATCTAAAGCTTAACCAATTGTTAAAACAGATATGAGTGGTGGCACTGGGCAAGTAGGCACAGTATCCAATGTGAACCTCACACAGAAGCTGGCAGGCAGGCAACTGCTCTTCTATTACAGTGGAAAAAAATTATTTATTTTAAATCTAAAGCTTAACCAATTGTTAAAACAGATATGAGTGGTGGCACTGGGCTAGTGGGCACAGTATCCAATGTGAACCTCACACAGAAGCTGGCAGGCAGGCAACTGCTCTTCTATTACAGTGGAAACAAAATTTTGGTTGTAAAAGCACGCTATAGAGACACAAGATATGAGTGGCAACTGTCAAAGCACGCTGGCAGGGTTGTGCAGGGCACACGCTGAAGGAAGGCCTGACAGAGCCGCTTGAAGGACACTGACTGTCTGCTATTAGCTTACACTGGAAACCTTTTTTCTTTGTAAAAGCACGCTAAAGACACCAGATATGATTTGCAACTGTCAAAGCACGCTGGCACAGGTCTGCAGAGCACACGCTGAAGTAGGCCTGACACCCAGATGCTTGCAGACAACTAACTGATCTTCTATTACAGTGAAAAAAAATGATTTCTTTAAAATCTAAAGCTCAACCAATTGTTAAAACAGATATGAGTGGTGGCACTGGGCAAGTAGGCACAGTATCCAATGTGAACCTCACACAGAAGCTGGCAGGCAGGCAACTGCTCTTCTATTACAGTGGAAACAAAATTTTGGTTGTAAAAGCACGCTATAGAGACACAAGATATGAGTGGCAACTGTCAAAGTACGCTGGCAGGGTTGTGCAGGGCACACGCTGAAGGAAGGCCTGACAGAGCCGCTTGAAGGACACTGACTGTCTGCTATTAGCTTACACTGGAAACCTTTTTTCTTTGTAAAAGCACGCTAAAGAGACACCAGATATGATTGGCAACTGTCAAAGCACGCTGGCACAGGTCTGCAGAGCACACGCTGAAGTAGGCCTGACACCCAGATGCTTGTAGACAACTAACTGATCTTCTATTACAGTGAAAAAAAATGATTTCTTTAAAATCTAAAGCTTAACCAATTGTTAAAACAGATATGAGTGGTGGCACTGGGCAAGTAGGCACAGTATCCAATGTGAACCTCACACAGAAGCTGGCAGGCAGGCAACTGCTCTTCTATTACAGTGGAAAAAAAATATTTATTTTAAATCTAAAGCTTAACCAATTGTTAAAACAGATATGAGTGGTGGCACTGGGCTAGTGGGCACAGTATCCAATGTGAACCTCACACAGAAGCTGGCAGGCAGGCAACTGCTCTTCTATTACAGAGGAAACAAAATTTTGGTTGTAAAAGCACGCTATAGAGACACAAGATATGAGTGGCAACTGTCAAAGCACGCTGGCAGGGTTGTGCAGGGCACACGCTGAAGGAAGGCCTGACAGAGCCGCTTGAAGGACACTGACTGTCTGCTATTAGCTTACACTGGAAACCTTTTTTCTTTGTAAAAGCACGCTAAAGAGACACCAGATATGATTGGCAACTGTCAAAGCACGCTGGCACAGGTCTGCAGAGCACACGCTGAAGTAGGCCTGACACCCAGACGCTTGCAGACAACTAACTGCTCTTCTATTACAGTGAAAAAAAATGATTTAATTTAAATGTAAAGCTTAACCAATTGTTGAAACAGATATGAGTGGTGGCACTGGGCAAGTAGGCACAGTATCTAATGTGAACCTCACACAGAAGCTGGCAGGCAGGCAACTGCTCTTCTATTACAGTGGAAACAAAATTTTGGTTGTAAAAGCACGCTATAGAGACACAAGATATGAGTGGCAACTGTCAAAGTACGCTGGCAGGGTTGTGCAGGGCACACGCTGAAGGAAGGCCTGACAGACCCGCTTGAAGGACACTGACTGTCTGCTATTAGCTTACACTGGAAACTTTTTTTCTTTGTAAAAGCACGCTAAAGAGACACCAGATATGATTGGCAACTGTCAAAGCACGCTGGCACAGGTCTGCAGAGCACACGCTGAAGTAGGCCTGACACCCAGATGCTTGCAGACAACTAACTGATCTTCTATTACAGTGAAAAAAAAGATTTCTTTAAAATCTAAAGCTTAACCAATTGTTAAAACAGATATGAGTGGTGGCACTGGGCAAGTAGGCACAGTATCCAATGTGAACCTCACACAGAAGCTGGCTGGCAGGCAACTGCTCTTCTATTACAGTGAAAATAAAATATTTATTTTAAATCTAAAGCTTAACCAATTGTTAAAACAGATATGAGTGGTGGCACTGGGCTAGTGGGCACAGTATCCAATGTGAACCTCACACAGAAGCTGGCAGGCAGGCAACTGCTCTTCTATTACAGTGGAAACAAAATTTTGGTTGTAAAAGCACGCTATAGAGACACAAGATATGAGTGGCAACTGTCAAAGCACGCTGGCAGGGTTGTGCAGGGCACACGCTGAAGGAAGGCCTGACAGAGCCGCTTGAAGGACACTGACTGTCTGCTATTAGCTTACACTGGAAACTTTTTTTCTTTGTAAAAGCACGCTAAAGAGACACCAGATATGATTGGCAACTGTCAAAGCACGCTGGCACAGGTCTGCAGAGCACACGCTGAAGTAGGCCTGACACCCAGATGCTTGCAGACAACTAATTGATCTTCTATTACAGTGAAAAAAAATGATTTCTTTAAAATCTAAAGCTTAACCAATTGTTAAAACAGATATGAGTGGTGGCACTGGGCAAGTAGGCACAGTATCCAATGTGAACCTCACACAGAAGCTGGCAGGCAGGCAACTGCTCTTCTATTACAGTGGAAACAAAATTTTGGTTGTAAAAGCACGCTATAGAGACACAAGATATGAGTGGCAACTGTCAAAGCACGCTGGCAGGGTTGTGCAGGGCACACGCTGAAGGAAGGCCTGACAGAGCCGCTTGAAGGACACTGACTGTCTGCTATTAGCTTACACTGGAAACCTTTTTTCTTTGTAAAAGCACGCTAAAGAGACACCAGATATGATTGGCAACTGTCAAAGCACGCTGGCACAGGTCTGCAGAGCACACGCTGAAGTAGGCCTGACACCCAGACGCTTGCAGACAACTAACTGCTCTTCTATTACAGTGAAAAAAAATGATTTATTTTAAATGTAAAGCTTAACCAATTGTTAAAACAGATATGAGTGGTGGCACTGGGCAAGTAGGCACAGTATCCAATGTGAACCTCACACAGAAGCTGGCAGGCAGGCAACTGCTCTTCTATTACAGTGGAAACAAAATTTTGGTTGTAAAAGCACGCTATAGAGACACAAGATATGAGTGGCAACTGTCAAAGTACGCTGGCAGGGTTGTGCAGGGCACACGCTGAAGGAAGGCCTGACAGAGCCGCTTGAAGGACACTGACTGTCTGCTATTAGCTTACACTGGAAACCTTTTTCTTTGTAAAAGCACGCTAAAGAGACACCAGATATGATTGGCAACTGTCAAAGCACGCTGGCACAGGTCTGCAGAGCACACGCTGAAGTAGGCCTGACACCCAGATGCTTGCAGACAACTAACTGATCTTCTATTACAGTGAAAAAAAATGATTTCTTTAAAATCTAAAGCTTAACCAATTGTTAAAACAGATATGAGTGGTGGCACTGGGCAAGTAGGCACAGTATCCAATGTGAACCTCACACAGAAGCTGGCAGGCAGGCAACTGCTCTTCTATTACAGTGGAAAAAAAATATTTATTTTAAATCTAAAGCTTAACCAATTGTTAAAATAGATATGAGTGGTGGCACTGGGCTAGTGGGCACAGTATCCAATGTGAACCTCACACAGAAGCTGGCAGGCAGGCAACTGCTCTTCTATTACAGTGGAAACAAAATTTTGGTTGTAAAAGCACGCTATAGAGACACAAGATATGAGTGGCAAATGTCAAAGCACGCTGGCAGGGTTGTACAGGGCACACGCTGAAGGAAGGCCTGACAGAGCCGCTTGAAGGACACTGACTGTCTGCTATTAGCTTAAACTGGAAACCTTTTTTCTTTGTAAAAGCACGCTAAAGAGACACCAGATATGATTGGCAACTGTCAAAGCACGCTGGCACAGGTCTGCAGAGCACACGCTGAAGTAGGCCTGACACCCAGACGCTTGCAGACAACTAACTGCTCTTCTATTACAGTGAAAAAAATGATTTATTTTAAATGTAAAGCTTAACCAATTGTTAAAACAGATATGAGTGGTGGCACTGGGCAAGTAGGCACAGTATCTAATGTGAACCTCACACAGAAGCTGGCAGGCAGGCAACTGCTCTTCTATTACAGTGGAAACAAAATTTTGGTTGTAAAAGCACGCTATAGAGACACAAGATATGAGTGGCAACTGTCAAAGTACGCTGGCAGGGTTGTGCAGGGCACACGCTGAAGGAAGGCCTGACAGAGCCGCTTGAAGGACACTGACTGTCTGCTATTAGCTTACACTGGAAACTTTTTTTCTTTGTAAAAGCACGCTAAAGAGACACCAGATATGATTGGCAACTGTCAAAGCACGCTGGCAAAGGTCTGCAGAGCACACGCTGAAGTAGGCCTGACACCCAGATGCTTGCAGACAACAAACTGATCTTCTATTACAGTGAAAAAAAATGATTTCTTTAAAATCTAAAGCTTAACCAATTGTTAAAACAGATATGAGTGGTGGCACTGGGCAAGTAGGCACAGTATCCAATGTGAAACTCACACAGAAGCTGGCAGGCAGGCAACTGCTCTTCTATTACAGAGGAAACACAATTTTGGTTGTAAAAGCACGCTATAGAGACACAAGATATGAGTGGCAACTGTCAAAGCACGCTGGCAGGGTTGTGCAGGGCACACGCTGAAGGAAGGCCTGACAGAGCCGCTTGAAGGACACTGACTGTCTGCTATTAGCTTACACTGGAAACCTTTTTTCTTTGTAAAAGCACGCTAAAGAGACACCAGATATGATTGGCAACTGTCAAAGCACGCTGGCACAGGTCTGCAGAGCACACGCTGAAGTAGGCCTGACACCCAGATACTTGCAGACAACAAACTGATCTTCTATTACAGTGAAAAAAAATGATTTCTTTAAAATCTAAAGCTTAACCAATTGTTAAAACAGATATGAGTGGTGGCACTGGGCAAGTAGGCACAGTATCCAATGTGAAACTCACACAGAAGCTGGCAGGCAGGCAACTGCTCTTCTATTACAGTGGAAACAAAATTTTTGGTTGTAAAAGCACGCTATAGAGACACAAGATATGAGTGGCAACTGTCAAAGTACGCTGGCAGGGTTGTGCAGGGCACACGCTGAAGGAAGGCCTGACAGACCCGCTTGAAGGACACTGACTGTCTGCTATTAGCTTACACTGGAAACTTTTTTTCTTTGTAAAAGCACGCTAAAGAGACACCAGATATGATTGGCAACTGTCAAAGCCAGCTGGCACAGGTCTGCAGAGCACACGCTGAAGTAGGCCTGACACCCAGATGCTTGCAGACAACTAACTGATCTTCTATTACAGTGAAAAAAAAGATTTCTTTAAAATCTAAAGCTTAACCAATTGTTAAAACAGATATGAGTGGTGGCACTGGGCAAGTAGGCACAGTATCCAATGTGAACCTCACACAGAAGCTGGCAGGCAGGCAACTGCTCTTCTATTACAGTGAAAAAAAATTATTTATTTTAAATCTAAAGCTTAACCAATTGTTAAAACAGATATGAGTGGTGGCACTGGGCTAGTGGGCACAGTATCCAATGTGAACCTCACACAGAAGCTGGCAGGCAGGCAACTGCTCTTCTATTACAGTGGAAACAAAATTTTGGTTGTAAAAGCACGCTATAGAGACACAAGATATGAGTGGCAACTGTCAAAGCACGCTGGCAGGGTTGTGCAGGGCACACGCTGAAGGAAGGCCTGACAGAGCCGCTTGAAGGACACTGACTGTCTGCTATTAGCTTACACTGGAAACTTTTTTTCTTTGTAAAAGCACGCTAAAGAGACACCAGATATGATTGGCAACTGTCAAAGCACGCTGGCAAAGGTCTGCAGAGCACACGCTGAAGTAGGCCTGAAACCCAGATGCTTGCAGACAACTAACTGATCTTCTATTACAGTGAAAAAAAATGATTTCTTTAAAATCTAAAGCTTAACCAATTGTTAAAACAGATATGAGTGGTGGCACTGGGCAAGTAGGCACAGTATCCAATGTGAACCTCACACAGAAGCTGGCAGGCAGGCAACTGCTCTTCTATTACAGTGGAAACAAAATTTTGGTTGTAAAAGCACGCTATAGAGACACAAGATATGAGTGGCAACTGTCAAAGCACGCTGGCAGGGTTGTGCAGGGCACACGCTGAAGGAAGGCCTGACAGAGCCGCTTGAAGGACACTGACTGTCTGCTATTAGCTTACACTGGAAACCTTTTTTCTTTGTAAAAGCACGCTAAAGAGACACCAGATATGATTGGCAACTGTCAAAGCACGCTGGCACAGGTCTGCAGAGCACACGCTGAAGTAGGCCTGACACCCAGACGCTTGCAGACAACTAACTGCTCTTCTATTACAGTGAAAAAAAATGATTTATTTTAAATGTAAAGCTTAACCAATTGTTAAAACAGATATGAGTGGTGGCACTGGGCAAGTAGGCACAGTATCTAATGTGAACCTCACACAGAAGCTGGCAGGCAGGCAACTGCTCTTCTATTACAGTAGAAACAAAATTTTGGTTGTAAAAGCACGCTATAGAGACACAAGATATGAGTGGCAACTGTCAAAGTACGCTGGCAGGGTTGTGCAGGGCACACGCTGAAGGAAGGCCTGACAGAGCCGCTTGAAGGACACTGACTGTCTGCTATTAGCTTACACTGGAAACTTTTTTTCTTTGTAAAAGCACGCTAAACAGACACCAGATATGATTGGCAACTGTCAAAGCACGCTGGCACAGGTCTGCAGAGCACACGCTGAAGTAGGCCTGACACCCAGATGCTTGCAGACAACTAACTGATCTTCTATTACAGTGAAAAAAAATGATTTATTTTAAATCTAAAGCTTAACCAATTGTTAAAACAGATATGAGTGGTGGCACTGGGCTAGTGGGCACAGTATCCAATGTGAACCTCACACAGAAGCTGGCAGGCAGGCAACTGCTCTTCTATTACAGTGGAAACAAAATTTTGGTTGTAAAAGCACGCTATAGAGACACAAGATATGAGTGGCAACTGTCAAAGCACGCTGGCAGGGTTGTGCAGTGCACACGCTGAAGGAAGGCCTGACAGAGCCGCTTGAAGGACACTGACTGTCTGCTATTAGCTTACACTGGAAACCTTTTTTCTTTGTAAAAGCACGCTAAAGATACACCAGATATGATTGGCAACTGTCAAAGCACGCTGGCACAGGTCTGCAGAGCACACGCTGAAGTAGGCCTGACACCCAGACGCTTGCAGACAACTAACTGATCTTCTATTACAGTGAAAAAAAATGATTTCTTTAAAATCTAAAGCTTAAGCTATTGTTAAAACAGATATGAGTGGTGGCACTGACTGTGCAAATGGGCAAGGCATCCAACCTGACACAGAAGCTGGCAGGCAGGCAACTGCTCTTCTATTACAGTGAAAAAATAATATTTATTTTAAATCTAAAGCTTAACCAATTGTTAAAACAGATATGAGTGGTGGCACCGGGCTAGTGGGCACAGTATCCAATGTGAACCTCACACAGAAGCTGGCAGGCAGGCAACTGCTCTTCTATTACAGTGAAAAAAATGATTTATTTAAAATCTAAAGCTTAACCAATTGTTAAAACAGATATGAGTGGTGGCACTGACTGTGCAAATGGGCAAGGCATCCAACCTGACACAGAAGCTGGCAGGCAGGCAACTGCTCTTCTATTACAGTGAAAAAAAATTTTTTATTTAAAATCTAAAGCTTAACCAATTGTTAAAACAGATATGAGTGGTGGCACTGACTGTGCAAATGGGCAAGGCATCCAACCTGACACAGAAGCTGTCAGGCAGGCAACTGCTCTTCTATTACAGTGAAAAAAAATAATTTATTTTAAATGTAAAGCTTAACCTATTTTTAAAACAGATATGAGTGGTGGCACTGGGCAAATAGGCACAGTATCCAATGTGAACCTCACACAGAAGCTGGCAGGCAGGCACCTGCAATTACATTACACAGGAAAAAAAAAAAAAAAGCAGCCTGATGTTATAGCCCTAAAAAGGGCTTTTTGGGGTGCTGTCCTTACAGCAGAGATCAGATGAGTCCTTCAGGATTGTAGTGGACACTGAATACCCTAGCCTAGCTATCAATTTCCCTATCTAATCAGCAGCAGCTAAACTTTCCCTCCTCTCACTAAGCATGCATCTTCCGAATGAATCGAAAATGGATGCTGGGAGGGAGGTTGGAGAGTGTGGAAGGGAGGGAGTGCTGCTAATTGGCTGGAATGTGTCTGCTGACCGAGAGGCACAGGGTCAAAGTTTGCCCAATGATGACGAATAGGGGGCGGATCGAACTGCGCATGTGTCCGCCCGCCGCGGCGAACGCGAACATGCTAAGTTCGCCGGGAACTGTTCGCCGGCGGACAGTTCGGTACATCTCTAGTTGTCCCCATCCGGCTCCTCTTAAGAACATTCTTCCCCACAGACTGTTGGTTATCGTCCTGGCAAGTTGCACATTAGGACTCTTTTGTATTTGATTGTGATTGTTGACTATCATCATTGCTATTGGACTCTTTTGATATATCTTATATATTTCTATATATTTTAACCTTTTTCCTGTATCTTTCTATATAGTTTGTTATTTGGGGCAACCTTTCTCTATTTATTCTATTACATTTGTCAGTAGGGCTTAGATGGGGCCCTACAGCTGGTTTGCTACCTCTTACATCTTTATAGTTTTGGTTTCTCTAGTGCTGTTTCCCCTACCCTGCATTTTTTGATGGCTAAGGAATATCTGCTTTGCAGGTAGCCCCATATGTCTAAGGAATTTAAGATCGACTGGGCAATCGGTGTTGAGGAGGGCTCTATTGGGCTTGTCAAGCCACATGTATAATTCAGGGATATTGTGTTTTAGTAGGCTTGCTTTAATGTCTGTCTGTGTTCTCCAAGTGAGGCATGACACATGACCATTTGGGCCGCATAGTGATATAGTCCCAATCCCCCCTTGTTGTGAGTTTCAAGTTATACGTTGCTTGAATACTTGCTAGGTCTGTATTTGGCATATGAAAAGGTATGGCGGAGCAATTGACAAAATTGATCTTATAGACATACATCTTATAGTTCACCGTATGTGGACAATAAAGATTCTTTCATCTTCTAGTTTTCTAAGCAATTTTTGTAGTGCAAATAACTTTTCGGTTTTAATATACTTTTTATGGGATGTTATTTTAATAAAAGTGCCTTGAAGGACTGCTTTATGTGCAGTGCTTCAAGGTGTTGTTTTCTTGGAAGTAGTTGATGATAGCTAAAAAATATATCCTCCCAAACTGCCTCGTCCAGCAACAGGGATGAATTTAGTCTTCATAACCACAGGCTGTGTCTGCATGGTCAGACCATGTGATTTTGTTAAGTTCTGAACTGCAGGTGTTAGGAATGAGCTTTAAGTTGGTTAGAAACTTATCTATTGTAGAATAAGTATCATGCAGGGACGAGTAAAAGGTGTAGTGTCGATCACCTGAGGTGATGTGCTCTCCAGATGTCGACTAATTTATAAGTTTCCATGAACTTTTTGAACAGTCTGTCCTGACTTCCTCTACCTTGTGATGTAATTTCCCCTGGTTTAGTGCTTCTATCCACTGCCGGGCATGAGACTGCATATAAGTCCCCACCTATGAAGATCATGTCAGATAATAGAGGGCCGATTATGTCCACGATGGCAACCCAAAACCCTGAATCTAGTATGTTAGTGGCGTAAAGGTTAAGCAAGTGAATGGTCCGAGAACCCATGGTGTAGCGGAGGTACAATATTCTCCTAGTTATCTCTGCTTAAAATCCAAGTGAGGCTCAGGAACAAGGCAATTGTAAATCCACAGGCAAGGTTTCCAGCAGGCAAAATAATACAGCAATATCCCAACCGCAATCCCAATAACTGGACGACACACAGTTTTAGGAGCAGAACTGACAATCTTTATTCCACAGTGCCTTATAAAGCATGCTCCCATGCAAGGGAGGGGGTTTCAACAATTACTACAGTATCCAATCTGGGATTAGTAACCTCCCACACATCTCCTCCCCTCAACTTACATCATAATCCCCTTATTACAGACACAAATTCCCTGGTTTTCTGCATGTACCCCTAAACATAGGGTTACCCCTTTAAATGTTACATCCACTGGTAGCCCTGATCTGGGTGAGGCACATATCCAAAAATCACCCAGATCAGACCAGGGGTTCGGGAATTATGGAGGGTTAAAGTTTTGACCGACCGCATGGCAAAAGCATCCGAAAATAGTTCTATGCATTTTGGCCCAGCGGTCGGTCACAAAAAAGGGAATAAAACATACGAATTGTCTGGGTTATGGAGCCTGAGGAGGATTCGATTGAATCCCCTAGTTCGAGGGGTTCTTTCTACCGAACGGCGGGTTCGGTAGTTTCTACACGAAATAATGGAAACCTGGAGGTCTCAGCGGTGTTTGCCTAGTCGAGTGTCCGATTTTAGTTCCAGACACTCAACGGCAAAACACTGCTGTTCGGGAGTTTAAGATGGCTGCTGCCACGTGTTCGTTTATCGAATGGCAGCCACCCAGAGGACAAAGACCACACTGCACGGATGGTCAATTACCCATTTGCAACATTGTTGCCACGAGTAATTGAAGGCACACTTCACACAAGGGAGGTCTGGTTGTTCGGTAGTTTCATTCCCTTACTTTATTCGAATGATTCTACTGAACAATCAGAGGAATACACTTCTTTTAAAACACATAGAAACTGGCAATGTACACGAATACAGTTATTCACATGAAATTTGTAGGACAGCCCAGGGTCATCCGCTACACTGCTCCCCCTTGCCCACAAGCCGGCATACACAGTCTGATCCAACACGGATCGGCTTGGGGATGTCCGGGGGCTCACGGATCATTTTTCTAGGTCAGTTTGTCTTGACAACCCGTCAGCATTTCCATTCTGCTTACCCGGGCGGTACTGAATATTAAAATCAAAGGGCTGCAGTGCCAAGCTCCAGCGCAGCAGCCTAGCATTGTCCCCAGCCACCCGGTTCAGCCATACCAACTGGTTGTGATCCGTGAGCAAGGAAAAGGGCTGTCCATACAGATAGGGCTGCAGTTTCTTTAGGGTCCACACCACAGCCAGGCATTCCTTTTCGATGGCGGCGTAGCTTACTTCTCGAGGTAACAGTTTGCGACTGATGTAAGCCACGGGATGTTCTCCGCCATTGGCCATGACTTGGCTCAGTACTGCCCCAATCCAAACATAGAAGCGTCTGTGTGAACAAGAAATCGTTTAGTTGGATTGGGAGCTGCCAAGACAGGGGCATTTATCAGTGCATTTTTCAGATGTTGGAATGCCTGCTCACACTCCGGGGTCCAGGTTACTTGACGGGGCAGATTTTTCCGGGTCAGGTCAGTGAGGGGTTTGGCCAGGGCACTATAGTTAGGGACAAATTTTCTGTAATACCCCACGGTCCCCAGAAATGCAAAAACTTGGGTCTTAGTCCTAGGGGTGGGCCACTGGGCTACGGCCTCTACTTTGGCGGGTTCGGGCTTCTGTTTGCCACACCCCACTCTATGTCCCAGGTACTGTACCTCAGCCATCCCTATACTACACTTGGCCGGTTTCAGGGTCAAACCAACTTCCCTAATCCTGTCTAGTACAGCTCCTATATGGGCCAAGTGTTCCTGCCACGTATTGCTAAAAATAGAAGCCAAATGGGGTGACAAAGGCCAACTTCGGGATGGCGTTTGGGGCCAGGGGAATTTACCAATATCCTTGGTAAAGTCAATAGTAGTGAGGTATTGGCCCCTAAGTCAATAGTAGTGAGGTATTGGCCCCTGGCCATCCTGTCCAGTAGTTCGTCTATCCGTGGCATAGGATAGGCATCTGACACGGTTTTCTCGTTCAATCTCCTGTAGTCCACGCAGAAGCGAGTCGTACCATCGCGCTTCGGCACAAGGACTACAGGAGAAGCCCATGGACTATCTGAGGGCTCAATCACCCCCAGTTGGAGCATCTCATCGATCTCCTTGCGCATGTTTTCCCTCACCGCTTCTGGGATGCGGTAGGGGGTCTGGCGCATGGGTAGTTGTCCTGGGGTCTCGACCCGGTGAGTGGCCAGAGGGGTGTATCCAGGTACATTAGAGAACGTCTCTCGTTTCTCCTCTAATAGCCGCTGTACCTCGATCTGCTCCTGTGGGCTCAGCCGATCTCCCAGTGCAACCTCCCCTAAATCCCCAGATAACTGCCCATCTCCCAGCAAATCAGGAAGTGGTAAGCTGTCAAACTCCTCAGAGTTGGGCGCACATATGGCGGTTACCTCCTCGGCGCGCTCCTGGTAGGGCTTCATCATGTTCACATGGAGCATGCATCGCCCTCCATTCCCTGTGCAGGGGCCTATGATATAGGTGGTGTCACATCTCTGCTCTACAACCCTATATGGTCCCTGCCAGGCGGCCTGTAGCTTGTCATGTCGGACAGGTTTTAAAATTAGCACTTTCTGCCCGACTTGTAAGCTACGGTCCCTGGCTCCCCGATCATACCATGTGCGCTGGCGGGTCTGGGCCGCCTGCAGGTTTTCCCTTACCGTCCTAGTCAACGCTTCCAGGCGGTCCCGGAAGGCCAGCATGTATGGTATGATGGGAGTACCATCTGCACTCCGGTCTCCCTCCCAATGCTCTCTAATAAGATCTAAGGGACCTCTGACCCTCCTCCCAAACAGCAGTTCAAATGAGGAAAACCCTGTGGATTCCTGCGGCACCTCCCGGTATGCGAAGAGGAGATGCGGCAGGAATCGCTCCCAGTCCTTGTGGGTCTCTGCGAAGGTTCGGAGCATCTGCTTCAAGGTACCATTGAACCGTTCACAGAGCCCATTAGTCTGGGGGTGGTAAGGGGCACTGATAATAGGCTTAATGCCACAGATCTTCCAGAGGTGTTGGGTGAACTCTGCGGAAATTGGGTACCCTGATCCGAGATAATTTCCCTGGGTAATCCCATCCGGGAGAATATCCGCATGAGGGCATCCGCGACCGTTTCAGCGTGGATGTTAGTCAGAGCCACTGCCTCTGGATATCTAGTGGCATAATCTACTACCGTTAAGATATACCTTTTGCCTGACGGGCTAGCTTTCTTGAGGGGGCCTATAAAATCTACCGGTATTCGGCTAAAGGGTTCCTCAATTATGGGTAGGGGGTGTAGCTTTGCCTTC
Organism: Pelobates fuscus; assembly: GCF_036172605.1. Classification (NCBI taxonomy): domain Eukaryota; kingdom Metazoa; phylum Chordata; class Amphibia; order Anura; family Pelobatidae; genus Pelobates; species Pelobates fuscus. Next base: position 36,536,726 of record NC_086318.1, on the reverse strand, counting down.
CTTCGGTCTCCCCTTTTCCCTACCCTCTGGCAGGTATCGCACATAGTGCAATATCTGCGTACTTCCTGGCTGATCCCTGGCCAGAAGAAATTTTGGGTCAGTCTGTACCTGGTGCGACTGACCCCCAGATGCCCGGATAGCGGAATATCATGCGCTATCCGGAGTAAATCAGCTCGGTACCGCTGCGGCACCACTAGCTGCCTCATCACTATCGGGTCTGACCCAACAATCTGCTTGTCTGTTTCTCTGTATAGAAGCTGCTTATCCCAGACAAATCTCTCTCCCTCCCCCCCGGGTGAGTCTGTGACAACCTTATCCCTATATACTTGAAGTGTAGGGTCTGTTACTACTTCGGCTGCAAATTCATTAGGTGGGGCCCAGGGAACACATTCTAAGGAAGGGGAAGGGTCTCTTACCTGGACCTCCGGCAGTGTGTTGTAGTCCTGGGTGCGGGCCTGTTGTCGGGTGACCACAGGGTGCACTTCTCCTGTGGTGGGCGTCTGGGGCTCAAAAGTAGATGTGAGTCTCCCCAGATCGTTCCCCAATAACACCTCCGCCGGTAACTGCGGCATCAACCCCACCTCCATGTGTCCCGACCCCGCTCCCCAATGTAAATGTACCCTTGCTGTAGGTAGCCGGCTACCCTGACGGCCACAGTTTTACTTAGCTTGGCCTGATCTGACACCAGGTGGCTATGTACCAGGATGATAGTAGCTCCCGAGTCCCGTAGCCCCCGACTGACTTTATCCTCCAGGTATACGGTCTGTCTGTGATGTTGTAGATTATCAGTATTGGCCTGGACAGGATCCGCCTCGTGCAGTACCTCCCACTGTTCCACGGTGGTAACGGGAGCGGCTGAACCATATGGTGTGGCCACGATATCCTGGTAGTGGTGGGCTGTTGCTGCTCTTGGTGGTGGTGGGCCCGGACGGATCCAGGTGGAATGGTCCCGCAGCTGTGGGAATTCCGTTTTATAATGTCCCCACTTCTGGCAGTGATGACAGGGGCCAGAAGTGGGCTGATGGAACCGTGGCTGTGCAGCGGGTGGTGGTGGTGGTGGTCTTAGTGGGGCTGGGGTGTAAGTGGTTCCCCCAAAGGTTTTAAATGTGGCTTTTGAAGCTGCAGGTTTTTGTTGCCTGCGTGCATCCAGATACTCATCTGCCTTCCTGGCAGCTTCGGTGAGGGATGTAGGGTTTCTGCCCCGTACCCATTCCTGGACCTCGCTGGTTACTCCCTCATAGAACTGCTCCATCAGCATCATCTGGATTACATCCTCCATGGACCGTGCCTTGCTAGCTTGCACCCACCCGAGTGCTGCCCTTTGTAATCTGCATGCCCACTCTGCGTGTGAGTCTTTCTCCACCTTCTTTAAATCCCTGAATCTCCGCCGGTATGCTTCCGGTGTTATAGCATACCTGGTCAGTATAATTTCTTTCACTTTGTTGTAATTCCGTATTTCCTCATTAGGTACAGTACGATAGGCCTCTGCTGCCCTCCCAGTTAACTTTCCAGCCAAAATGGGTACCCAGTCCTCTGCGCTGATTTTATGCAGTGCACACAGTCTCTCAAAGTCTTGCAGAAAAGCGTCTATATCTTCCTCTGCCTCCACATACGTTTTAAAAGCCTGGTATGGTATCTTAGGCTTACCTTCTTGTGGTACATTTCTTGCAGAGCTGTGTTCTGGAGCTGTTGTCGTCTGTTTCCTTAAGATGAATTCCTGTACTGTCATAGTCTTTGAAATAATTTCCTCTGAGGGGTTTTCCCCATAAAAAGACAGCCTGAATCGAACCTGCCTCTGGAACTCCATCTGTTCCTGTGTTTCTCCCGGATCCCTCTGTTCGGGAACCGAATCGCCATCCATTCTGTACTCTGCCATAAGTTCAGTAATGAGTACCGCTTTCTTCTTGTTGCTGGTTTGTATACCCCTCGCCTCTAGGAGGTCCTTTAGCGTGGAGCGTTTTAGCGTAGTAAAATCAATCTCCATCCGTACTTCATTTATGCTTGTTCCTCTGTGAGTCTGGATCCCAGCGCTGCCAACCAAAGTAGCGGAGGTACAATATTCTCCTAGTTATCTCCGCTTAAAATCCAAGTGAGGCTCAGGAACAATGCAATTGTAAATCCACAGGCAAGGTTTCCAGCAGGCAAAGCAATATCCCAACCGCAATCCCAATAACTGGACGACACACAGTTTTAGGAGCAGAACTGACAATCTTTATTCCACAGTGCCTTATAAAGCATGCTCCCATGCAAGGGAGGGGTTTTCAACAATTACTACAGTATCCAATCTGGGATTAGTAACCTCCCACACATCTCCTCCCCTCAGCTTACATCATAATCCCCTTATTACAGACACAAATTCCCTGGGTTTCTGGATGTACCCCTAAACATAGGGTTACCCCTTTAAATGTTACATCCCCTGGTAGCCCTGATCTGGGTGAGGCACATATCCAAAAATCACCCAGATCGGACCAGGGGTTCGGGAATTATGGAGGGTTAAAGTTTTAACCGACCGCATGGCAAAAGCATCCGAAAATAGTTCTATGCATTTTGGCCCTGCGGTCGGTCAAAAAAAAGGGAATAAAACATACGAATTGTCTGGGTTATGGAGCCTGAGGAGGATTCGAATGAATCCCCTAGTTCGAGGGGTTCTTTCTACCGAACGGTTAGCCGTTCGATAGTTTCTACACGAAATACTGGAAACCTGGAGGTCTCAGCGGTGTTTGCCTAGTCGAGTGTCCGATTTTAGTTCCAGACACTCAACGGCAAAACACCGCTGTTCGGGAGTTTAAGATGGCCACCGCCACGTGTTCGTTTCTCGAATGGCGGCCACCCAGAGGACAAAGACCACACTGCACTGATGGTCAATTACCCTTTTGCAACATTGTTGCCCTGAGTAATTGAAGGCACACTTCACACAAGGGAGGTCTGGTTGTTCGGTAGTTTCATTCCCTTACTTTATTCGAATGATTCTACCGAACAATCAGAGGAATACACTTCTTTTAAAACACATAGAAATTGGCAATGTACACGAATACAGTTATTCACATGAAATTTATAGGACAGCCTAGGGTCATCCGCTACACATGGAGCCTGAAACCAGAAGATATTGTCCCTCTCCATTGGTTAGCATGTTAGTCACCTGTACTTGGCAATGTTTGTGAAGCAGTACTCCATTGTGTTTGCTTACTGCTGGTACAGTGTATATTCTAAGTGTCTGTCTCTCAGTAGTGTGATGTGGGCTCAATTGAGGTGCGCCTCCTGTAGAAATGCTTTGTCAGCGTGTGTTGGCTTGAGGTCCCTGAATAGTACTCTCCACTTCTGCGGGGAGTTTAGGCCCTTGATGTTTAGGGATATTATTTTAGTAGTTATGTTAAATAGGAGTGGGCCAATCCAGCATTATAATGTGGGGATTGCAGAAACCTGAGGGCAACAAGAGCGAACTCAGCAAGCAAGATAGAAATTAAAGGAGAAGAAAAGGGTATAACAAGTAGAAAATTACAAAAACTATATTGATTTTCACTTTTAATTATATTGTTTAGGTATTTCTGACATATGTGAACAGCAAAAATAACCATCTTGCTCTTGTGTTTTTTTTAGGTATGATGTTTAAAATAATGTATATGTTTAATTAAAAAGTCCTACATGTTTGTGGACATAAGGTACACGTGTCTACACGTGTCACCAATGTGAAATTGTTGAATGCTCTGTATCATGTGGTACAAGCATTGTTTGGAAATTAGTTTTGTCTAACTAGTACTGTTAATATTTAAATTGTAAATAATATTAATTATATTAACATTTATGTTTTTTATTGGCAGGAAAGCCCACTGACCTAGCTATAATAATAAACTTGGCAGTTGGAAACATCATTACATCAATTGTGCTGGGGCACCGTTTTGACTACAAGGACCCCACATTACGTAGACTTATGCATCTTGTAAATGAAAATATGAGACTGATTGGAAGTCCTTCAGTACAGGTAACTTTTTTTTTTCTCATAGTGCTAGGAGAGCCCTTGTGCCTTCCAAATGTAAATTGTCAAACCATTTGGGAATGATTTGACAAGTGAACTGGGGTCTGCCTTGTGCCATCATACCAAGAGCTTCCATGAGCTCTACTGAGGTAAGCCCAGCTGTTGAAGGCTGCCTCATGAGTCAAGACTGTTTCTCTAAGTCAATGATCTCCTCTCTGTATTGCAAGGCTTAGCTAAATTCAGGAGCTTCCATCTAGAGAGAAGGTAACAGACAGCACTCATTGCTCCCCAGATCAGTTAATAAACTATTCTCAAATAGTTTAACTACTTACCTTAAAAGAGTGCCAAGGCATCCCTGGAATCATATCCACAACATTAAGGTGTAGAGATCATTGATGCCTAAATTGTTTCTTTAATGTAACAAAAAAATAAATAAAAAAAATAAATATATATATATATTTTTTTTTTTTATATATATATGTGTGTGTGTGTGTGTGTGTATTTAAAACAAGATTTTAGCTATTCCAAATGTTATTCTTGGTGTACATAACAAGAATTATTTATGATTTTGTCAAGAACCTAGATGAATGTGAATATGTGTGTCATTTTTATAACTCAATATAATGAAGGAAGTATGTTTGAGTTATTATTATTATTATTATTGGCATTTATATAGCACCAACTTATTCTGCAGTGCTTTACAATATTGTAACATAAAGAACTTCACTACTGTAAATTTCCTAATACATGCTGCTCTATATTTTTAGAGATATAATGTGTTCCCACTGTTACGATACCTTCCTGGCGACCATCTAAAAGTTAAAAAAAATATTTCAGAGCTTCACTCTTTTCTTCAGAAAACCTTCCTACAGCATCTTAAGGAACTGGATAGAGATGACAAAAGAAGCTTTATTGATGCTTTCCTTGTCAGACAGCAAGAGGTAACATCAAAGATGACCTTTTAATCCAAAATATGGGATCTGGGTGTAATGACCAGTGGGAGTGGCAATGCATGGATAGAAGCAAATAAGTGTCTTTCTGTATATTGGTGCAAGTTGTGTGTATGAGATTTGGTATCCACAAAACCTTTAATTTACTAGAGACTGTCATTAAAATTGTGTGATTCCAGATAAAAGTTATGCAAAAATTGTATTTACTAGTTTCTACTAGATTTGTAGATATATTTTGGGCCCAAACTGTATTTTGGCCAAATTCAGGCCATTCGACTGATCAGCTAAATATCCAAGCTACCAGATGGCAGAATTTTGGGGAAATGACTCACGCAAGTTTGAATATGTTCAGTTTGTTTTTTTATCCAGAAAAAATTGAAACGCAATAGAGAAGAGGCTGTTTTCTTGTGGGTTGCAGCTTAGTTTACCATTATGGACAAGATGGCTGCCTAATCATGTGGGCTTGATCTCCTATCCACAAGCAGTAGTAAAAAAAATAAAAAAAAAAATATGATTGATGGTTAGGGGACAGTCACTACATATTGATTTTATTTACAGATCAAGTGAAGTTACCAATACAGGGGTACAAGGAGGTTGGTGTGCCTGTGTAGGAGTAGGAGATAGCCTGGGTCAGTGATACTAGTGTAAGACTAGGTTTGCTTTCTGCTGTACCTGGTTAGCAACTTTATAGCGGCAACAATTTTGAATGGGAGATAGAAGATCAGAAGTTAGTAATTTGCCATTAATCCTAGTGTGAGAACCTGTTACCAATAAACAGTTGTTAATTTTTTTTTCATTCTTGTTTGCTAACTGTTTGGAGGAAAGAAAATCCTTCTTTGGGTGAGTGGGGTTTTCAGTGATCATGGAAAAAAAAAACTTTCTCCTTGCTAGCCTGGGTCATTGAAGTGTGAGATTAGGTTAAGCTTTCTGCTGTATCTAGCTAGCAGCTGCTGCAAGAGTTCAGTTTGATGTGTGCCTTTTAGTGTTGTCGCGAACCCGAAATTTTCGGTTCGCGAACGGCGAACGCGAACTTCCGCAAATGTTCGCGAACCGGCGAACCGCGCGAACCGCCATTGACTTCAATGGGCAGGCGAATTTTAAAAAAAACAGGGACTCTTTCTGGCCACAATAGTGATGGAAAAGTTGTTTCAAGGGGACTAACACCTGGACTGTGGCATGCCAGAGGGGGATCCATGGCAAAACTCCCATGGAAAATTGCACAGTTGATGCAGAGTCTGCTTTTAATCCATAAAGGGCAGAAATCACCTAACATTGACACCTGTCCTCAAAGCCCAGCCCTGATACACACTGACACAGAGCAGAATAGAGACTGTTCCCCCTACATAGGGTCACTTGGCAGATATGGATTGACACCTGTCCTCAAAACCCCTGATACACACTGACACAGAGCAGAATAGGGACTGTTCCCCCTACATAGGGTCACTTGGCAGATATGGATTGACACCTATCCTAATGATCCCTGATACACACTGACACAGAGCAGAATAGAGACTGTTCCCCCTACATAGGGTCACTTGGCAGATATGGATTGACACCTGTCCTCAAAACCCCTGATACACACTGACACAGAGCAGAATAGGGACTGTTCCCCCTACATAGGGTCACTTGGCAGATATGGATTGACACCTGTCCTCAAAACCCCTGATACACACTGACACAGAGCAGAATAGGGACTGTTCCCCCTACATAGGGTCACTTGGCAGATATGGATTGACACCTGTCCTCAAAACCCCTGATACACACTGACACAGAGCAGAATAGGGACTGTTCCCCCTACATAGGGTCACTTGGCAGATATGGATTGAAACCTGTCCTCAAAACCCCTGATACACACTGACGCAGAGCAGAATAGGGACTGTTACCCCTACATAGGGTCACTTGGCAGATATGGATTGACACCTATCCTAATGATCCCTGATACACACTGACACAGAGCAGAATAGAGACTGTTCCCCCTACATAGGGTCACTTGGCAGATATGGATTGACACCTGTCCTCAAAACCCCTGATACACACTGACACAGAGCAGAATAGGGACTGTTACCCCTACATAGGGTCACTTGGCAGATATGGATTGACACCTGTCCTCAAAACCCCTGATACACACTGACACAGAGCAGAATAGGGACTGTTCCCCCTACATAGGGTCACTTGGCAGATATGAATTGACACCTGTCCTCAAAACCCCTGATACACACTGACACAGAGCAGAATAGGGACTGTTCCCCCTACATAGGGTCACTTGGCAGATATGGGTTGACACCTGTCCTCAAAACCCCTGATACACACTGACACAGAGCAGAATAGGGACTGTTACCCCTACATAGGGTCACTTGGCAGATATGGATTGACAAATCCCTGACAAACAGCTACCACATGCAAGGAAGGCAGCAGGGGCGCAAATGACCCACTCCCGACGCGGGAAGGTAGTGACGACAAATAACAATACAGGACTCTTTAGAGGCCCTGTAATTGTAATCAGTCCACTTGAAATCCTTTAACTTTGATCAATTGGAGGGAAGTCTGGTGCAGAGCCACTGACCCATGCGCAGGGCCAGCCTTAGGCCTTTGGGCGCCCTGTGCAAGAAATCTTCACCCTGTCACACCCATGTGCAAGAAATCTTCACCCTGTCACACACACACACACACACAGGCAGACAGCCATACACACGCACACACACAACTGCGACTGACTAGGTTTGTCACCTCCTCAAAAGGACGCATGAGCCTAAAGGCATTGCGCATGAGCATCCAGTAACGTGGCAAAAAATTCCCAGCTCCCCAGAGGCTGTCCTAGCACCCCGGTCATACAAATATTCATTAACAGCTTTTTCTTGTTGGAGCAGGCGGTCGAACATTAGGAGTGTTGAATTCCAACGTGTAGGGCTGTCGCAAATCAAGCGCCTCACTGGCATGCTGTTTCGCCGCTGGATATCGGCAAAGTGAGCCATGGCCGTGTAGGAACGCCTGAAATGGCCACACACCTTCCTGGCCTGCTTCAGGACGTCCTGTAAGCCTGTGTACTTATGCACAAAGCGTTGTACGATCAGATTACACACATGTGCCATGCACGGCACATGTGTCAACTTGCCCAACTTCAATGCCGCTATCAAATTTTTTCCGTTGTCACACACCACTTTGCCGATATCCAGTTGCTGCGGAGTAAGCCACTTTTCCACCTGTGCGTTCAGGGCGGACAGGTGTGCTTGTCCGGTGTGACTCTCTGCTTTCAAGCAAGTCAAACCCAAGACGGCGTGACACTGCCGTATCCGGGATGTGGAATAGTACCTGGGGAGCTGGGGGGGTGCCGTTGATGTGGAGCAAGATGCAGCAGCACAAGAGGACTCAGCCGAGGAGGTTATGGAAGAGGATGGAGTAGGAGGAGTAGAGGAGGTGGCAGCAGGACTGCCTGCAATTCGTGGCGGTGTCACCAACTCCTCTGCAATGCCACGCATTCCTTGCTTGTCAGCCGTCAGCAGGTTTACCCAATGCGCAGTGTAGGTGATATACCTGCCCTGACAATGCTTTGCAGACCAGGTATCAGTGGTCAGATGGACCCTTGCCCCAACACTGTGTGCCAGACATGCCATGACTTCCTTTTGCACAATCGAGTACAAGTTGGGGATTGCCTTTTGTGAAAAGAAATTCCGGCCGGGTACCTTCCACTGCGGTGTCCCAATAGCTACAAATTTTTTGAACGCCTCAGACTCAACCAGATTGTATGGTAAAAGCTGGCGGGCTAATAGTTCGGACAAGCCAGCTGTCAGACACTGGGCAAGGGGGTGACTTGGTGACATTGGCTTCTTATGCTCAAACATGTCCTTGACAGACACATGACTGTGGGAAGATGAGCGGGAACTGCTCAAGGCGGGAGACGGAGTGGCGGATGGTTGAGAGGGGGCAAGAAGGACAGCAGTGGTTGACGTGGCTGAAGATGCTAGACCAGGAGGAGGATGGCGGCTTAGAGTAGGCGTGCTGCTTGTACTCATGTGTTGATCCCATAGGCGTTTGTCACAGGTTGCAAATGGCATCGCTGTTGTCAGAGGCAGACACACAAAAAAAATGCCACACTGCTGAGCTCTGCAATGACGGCATTCTGGTGGTGGACACAGCATGCGTTGATTGGCGTGCTGTCGGGCTGACCCCGGGTGCCAATGCATGCTGTCTGACTGTGCCAATTGCTCCTTGTGACGACCCCCCCCTGCTTCCAACTCGTCTCCTCCTCCTCTCTGTCTCCCCATCTGAACTTTCGCCCTGTTCTTCTTCTTGCCGAGCGGGCACCCACGTGACATCCATGGATGCATCGTCATCATCAACCGCTTCGCTTGTATCTGACAACTCAGAAAAGGAAGCAGCAGCGGGTACAACATCATCATCATCACACCGTACCTCCATGTGTTTAATGCTGCCTGCCTGAGACATATCCCTGTTATCTACATCCTCTAGCAATAATGGTTGCGCATCACTCATTTCTTCAAACGGGTGTGTGAATAACTCCTCTGACATACCAAGTAAAGCGGCTGTGGTGCTAGTTTTGGTGGTGGCGGCAGGCGGGTGAGTGCTATCTTGAGAGGTGCCTGAAGCTAAGCTGGAGGAGGATGGTGCGTCAAGGTTCCGAGCGGAGGCTGTACAAGATTGGGTGTCCTGTGTTAGCCAGTCAACTAAGTCCTCAGAACTTTTCAAGTTCAGGGTACGTGGCTTCTGAAAACTGGTCATTATTCTAGGGCAAAAGGGAATCACAGCACCACGACCACGACGCCCCCTGCGGGGTGGCCTGCCTCTGCCTGTCATTTTTTGGGGGATTAGTGGTACTATGCGTGCAAGCTACTGTGAGACCAGATATGATTGGCAATGTGAACTGTAACAGTTCTGCAGAGCACACACTGTAGGCCTGAGACACCCGCTTGAAGACAAGTAACTGCTATTCAATCTATAACAGTGAAAAACTAATTTTGGTTTTAAAAGCACGCTATAGAGACACCAGATATGATTGGCAATGTGAACTGTAACAGTTCTGCAGAGCACACACTGTAGGCCTGAGACACCCGCTTGAAGACAAGTAACTGCTATTCAATCTATAACAGTGAAAAACAAATTTTGGTTTTAAAAGCACGCTATAGAGACACCAAATATGATTGGCAACTGTCAAAGCACGCTGGAACAGGTCTACAGAGCACACGCTGAAGTAGGCCTGACACCCAGACGCTTGCAGACAACTAACTGATCTTCTATTACAGTGAAAAAAAATGATTTCTTTAAAATCTAAAGCTTAAGCTATTGTTAAAACAGATATGAGTGGTGGCACTGGGCAAGTAGGCACAGTATCCAATGTGAACCTCACACAGAAGCTGGCAGGCAGGCAACTGCTCTTCTACTACAGTGAAAAAAATTATTTATTTAAAATCTAAAGCTTAACCAATTGTTAAAACAGATATGAGTGGTGGCACTGGGCAAGTGGGCACAGTATCCAATGTGAACCTCACACAGAAGCTGGCAGGCAGGCAACTGCTCTTCTATTACAGTGAAAAAAAATATTTATTTTAAATCTAAAGCTTAACCAATTGTTAAAACAGATATGAGTGGTGGCACTGGGCAAGTGGGCACAGTATCCAATGTGAACCTCACACAGAAGCTGGCAGGCAGGCAACTGCTCTTCTATTACAGTGGAAAAAAATATTTATTTTAAATGTAAAGCTTAACCTATTGTTAAAACAGATATGAGTGGTGGCACTGGGCAAGTAGGCACAGTATCCAATGTGAACCTCACACAGAAGCTGGCAGGCAGGCACCTGCAATTACATTACACAGGAAAAAAAAAAAAAAGCAGCCTGATGTTATAGTTTTGGGGTGCTGTCCTTACAGCAGAGATCAGATGAGTCCTTCATTGTAGTGGATGTAGTGGACACTGAATACCCTAGCCTAGCTATCAATTTCCCTATCTAATCAGCAGCAGCTTAACTTTCCCTCCTCTCACTAAGCATGCATCTTCCGAATGAATCTAAAATTGATGCTGGGAGGGAGGTTGGAGGGTGTGGAAGGGAGGGAGTGCTGCTGATTGGCTGGAATGTGTCTGCTGACCGAGAGGCACAGGGTCAAAGTTTGCCCAATGATGACGAATAGGGGGCGGATCGAACTGCGCATGTGTCCGCCTGCCGCGGCGAACACGAACAAGCTAATTTCGCCGGGAACTGTCCGCCGGCGGACAGTTCGGTACATCACTAGTGCCTTTTAATAGTTTGAGCACCAAGCACTAACCCATATATTTCCAGAATAAAGTCCTGTTAGTTTACACAATATACAATCACTCATATAACTAATTTATTGTAATTAGAAAAGATTCACCATCATCAATTCATATTTCCATAACCCACCATCAGCAATAGTGCCATGGTTTCTCAGAGTTCAAATGCCTCTGTCACCTCTTCCTCCACCACTGCCAGGGCCGGACTGGCCCACCGGGATACCGGGAAATTTCCTCGTGGGCCGCGGCACCTGGGGGCTGCTCTGGCAATATATGTGCCACCGGGTGGCCGGTCCGGTGGCACACACTTTGAGGGGGCCGGCCGGCAGGCGGCCGCATTGCACGCTGCAGCCTCACCGGTCCAGCGGCACACCTAATGATGAGGGCTGAGGGAGGAGCATGTCTCTCTACTGTCAGGGTACCTGTTGTCTCTACCTCGGAGGAGGTGAGAGACTTAGACGTCCGCCCTCTCAGAGGGGTTGAATCACTCGTTCCTCGCGGTCCTCTCGGCCGTTTGCACGCCGGCCACGATCTACCCGCCTCCTTTTGTGACGCGGCGCTCAGTGGCCGACGTCATGACGTCAGTCCGTTCCGACCTGTCAATCAAGTCCCGACACCAATCAGGACTCGTCGGGGGCGGGATCATCAATTTAGAACCAGGGTATAAAATAGGATTTTGTGTATTGGTTCATTGCCCTGTCGTGGTTCTAGTTAGTCTAGTCACTCAGTGCTCTTATTACTATTTGTCTCTTTGGTTCTGACCCGGCTTGTATTGTTCTACTCTGCTTACCTCTATTATCCTTTTGACTCGGCTTGTCTCTCGCTTACCTGCTCTCTCGTTCCCTCGACCTCGGCTTGCCTCTGACCATTCTTTGCTTACTCCTTACGTTAGTCCGGCCATTCTAAGGTCCGGTATACGTACCTAGCTCCTGTTTGTACTCTGCGTGCTGAATCCCTGTCCCGATCCTGACATTACGACAGGGCCAATGGATCCTGCAGGTACTAACGCTCAGGTCGGTTCTCCTGACTCTAGATTTGAGGCCATGGATCATAGAATGGACCAGATGGCTCTAGCGCTGCAAGCGTTACTATCTCGTTCTAGTAATCAATCAGAAGAGATGCGTACTACTTCCATCGCTCCTGTAAGTTCAGGCCTAGAGGTAGCCACAGTAGGTGCTTCCTCCCGTATTACTCCTCCTGTACGTTATGGTGGCTCTCCGGAGACTTGTCGAGGTTTTTTAAACCAGATAGGTATTCATTTCGAATTACAACCCCGCTCCTACCCTACAGATAGGGCGAAGGTTGGATTCATAATCACTCTACTCATTGATAAAGCTCTGAGATGGGCTAATCCTCTGTGGGAGAATGATAATCCGTTAGTCTATAATTATAATGCCTTTGTCGCTGCTTTTAGAAGGACTTTTGATCCTCCAGGAAGAAAGGTCAATGCAGCTAGACTACTGTTACGTCTTAGACAACATAACCGAACCCTTGTAGATTATGCCTTAGAGTTCAGATCCTTGGCAGCAGAAGTCAAGTGGAATGAACAGGCTTATATGGACGTATTTCTAAACGGACTATCAGACGAAATTCTAGATGAGATTGCCACAAGAGAGCTTCCTGAAAATTTGGAAGATTTAATTTCTTTTATTTCTCGAATTGATGAACGTTTAAGACAGAGGCAGAACACTCGAGATAGAACCCGTAGACCTTCCTTTCGACTAGCTCCCTCATTCCAAAGTCCTGAATCTACAACTTTAGCTCTTCCAGAACCTATGCAGATAGGCAATACTCGTCTCTCAGAAGATGAGAGACAGTACAGGAGAAGGGAGGGGCTGTGTATGTATTGTGGAGTAAGAGGCCATTTACGTCTAAACTGTCCTAACCGCCCGGGAAATGCTCGCACCTAAGTTTCTCTAGAGGACAGGCCTTGGGTGTTTCTATCTTGTCCTCTATACACGATTATAAAGATCATAGGCTTCTGCTACCTGTTTCCTTAGCTTTGATAGATTCCGGAGCAGCTGAAAGCTTTATTGACCAAGCCTTTGTCACTAACCACTCTATCCCATCCCAGCTAAGGGATACACCCTTGGCCGTTGAGGCCATAGATGGTAGACCTTTATCTGAACCTGTTATTTTTCGTGAAACCATACCTGTTAACTTAACTGTGGGTATCTTACACGAGGAGGGTATATCCCTTATGCTTATTTCATCCCCTTCTGTTCCAATAGTCTTGGGGTATCCTTGGCTTAAGAAACATAACCCTATTATTGATTGGGAACTGGGTGAGATAGCCTCTTGGGGTCAGGGTTGCCAGAGCAGGTGCTTACAGAAGGTCTCACCGGTTTGCGTAGTTGACGCACCGGCTACTCCTACCCATTCTACAGATTTACAAATACCGTCTCTGTACCTAGATTTAAAGGCAGTTTTTGACAAAAAGAATGCTGACACTTTACCTGAACACAGGCCCTTTGACTGCAAGATCAGACTCCTGCCTGGTACCATGCCTCCGAGGGGCACGGTATATCCTTTATCCACTAAGGAGAACTTGGTCTTAGAGGAGTATATTCGTGAGAACCTAGACAAGGGATTCATTAGGAGATCCTCCTCCCCTGCCGGGGCCGGGTTTTTTTTTGTGAACAAGAAAGATGGTACTTTAAGGCCTTGCATTGATTATCGTGGCTTGAATAAAATAACTATTAGAAATGCCTACCCGATTCCTTTGATTACTGAGCTCTTTGATCGTCTCAAAGGTTCCAAGATTTTCACCAAGTTAGATCTCAGAGGGGCGTATAACTTGGTGAGAATTCAACAGGGAGACGAGTGGAAAACAGCTTTCAATACCCGTTATGGGCATTATGAGTACACGGTAATGCCCTTTGGGCTCTGTAATGCTCCTGCTGTATTTCAGGACCTTATTAATGAGGTTCTTAGGGAATTTCAACATGACTGTGTTATTGTATACCTGGATGATATACTAATACACTCTAAAGAGATTGAGACTCACCACGGACAGGTCAGAAGGGTACTGCGCAAACTTCTACAACATGGATTGTTGCCAGGGTACCTGAGGTCTCTACCTCCGAGAGAGGTAGAGACTTAGTCGTTCATCCATCCGGACGGCCTGATTTCCCTCTTCCTCGCGGTCCATCCGGTCATGCAAAGCCGGCCGCGAGGGAGTGACTCCCTTTTATAGCATGACGTCCGGAAGTCGACGTCAGGACGTCAACCCGGAACGACCTGTCACTCAATTAGTTCAGGACCAATCAGGACTCGTCGGAGGTGTGTCTACTTATCTGAACAGGGCATTTAACAGTGCTTCTTTCGTTAGCTCATTGCCCTGTCGTGGTTCTAGCTTGTTCTAGTCACTCAGTGCTCGTGTTTTCTAGTTATCCCTTTTGGTTTTGACCCGGCTTGTTTGCTCTACTCTGCTTATCTCTGTTACCCTTGATTCGGCTTGTCTATCGCTTACCTGTCTTCTGTTACCCTCGACCTCGGCTTGTCTTTGACCATTCTCTACTGTACTACTTACGTTAGTCCGGCCATTCTAAGGTCCGGTATACGTATCTGGCTACTGTTTGTACTCTGCGTGTTGGATCCCTGTCCTGATCCTGACAATTGTACTGCAAATTGGAGAAATGTAGTTTTGACCAATCTCAGATAAACTTTCTTGGGTACGTTATTTCTGGAGACGGGTTTAAGATGGATCCGGTTAAACTCCAGTCTATTTTAGATTGGCCCAGGGGACTCAAGGCCATTTAGAGGTTTATTGGATTCTCCAATTATTATAGGCGCTTCATTAAAGGGTACTCTTCTATTATTGCTCCTATTACTAATATGACTAGACAGGGTGCTGACACTAAGACTTGGTCTACTGAAGCTCTCGTTGCTTTCAAGACACTCAAGGAGCTTTTTGCATCAGCACCGATTTTAGTTCATCCTGATACGTCTTTGCCTTTTCTACTCGAGGTTGACGCCTCGGAGACAGGTATAGGCGCTATCTTGTCCCAAAGGTTAGGTGTGGATAAACCGTTACATCCATGTGGTTTTTTTTCCAAGAAATTATCTGGGCCTGAAAGCAGATATGACATTGGTGACAGGGAACTATTAGCGGTTATTATGGCTTTAAAGGGGTGGAGACATTTATTGGAAGGGACCTTGCACCCTGTTACTATTTTGACAGATCACAAGAACTTATCCTATATTGGGGAGGTCAAGCGCTTGTCCGCCAGGCAAGCTCGTTGGTCCTTGTTCCTCACTCATTTCAATTACGTGCTCACTTATAGACCTGGTTCTAAGAACTCTAAGGCCGATGCTTTGTCTCGCCAACATGAACCTTCTACTATATCTGATGCGGTTTTGTCTTCTGTAGTCCCCAAGTGTAATATTATCGCCAACACGAGTCTCAGGATACACTCTCCGTTGCTTGCCGAGATCATGAAGGTACAGCATCTTGCTCCCAGACAGGTCCCTGGGGCACGGTACTTCGTTCCTCCTGAACTACAACTGGAACTGTTGCAGTGCTTTCACAACAGTAAGGTGGCTGGGCACCCTGGCATACGCAAGACGTGTTCCTTGATTTCTAAAGATTTCTGGTGGTCTTCATTACGTAAGGACATTAGGGATTTCGTCGGGGCATGTGAGGTCTGTATGAAGACTAAGCAACCCCATACGCTTCCATGTGGGCTTTTGCACCCCATGGAAATTCCCGAGAGACCATGGTCCTGTTTGGCTATGGACTTCATTGTCGATTTGCCTGCCTCTAAAAAACAGACTGTTATTCTCACGGTGATTGACAGGTTTACTAAGATGGCTCATTTTGTGCCCTTACCTAAACTTCCATCTTTTCCCGAATTGGCTGAGATATTCGCGAGAGAAATCTTTCGTTTACATGGTATACCATCCGAAATTGTTTCTGATAGAGGTCCCCAATTTGTTTCCCGTTTTTGGAAATCCTTTTGTTCTCAATTGGGCATCAAATTGAATTTCTCTTCTGCCTATCATCCCCAGTCTAACGGAGCTGCTGAACGCACCAACCAAAAGATTGAACAATATTTGCGTTGTTTTGTTTCCGAACACCAGGACGATTGGGTCGGTCTGATTCCTTGGGCGGAGTTTGCACATAACAATCTTGTTTGCGATTCTACTCGCTCTAGTCCCTTTTTCATGAATTATGGCTTTCATCCTTCCATTCTTCCGTCTGTTTCCTCTTCCCAAGGGGTACCGTCGGTTGATGTTCATGTTGCCAATTTGAGGAAGTTGTGGGATCAGACTCGACAAATTCTCCTTCATAATTCCACGTTGTTCAAACAACACGCAGACAAGCGTAGAAGGGCGGCTCCGGTGTTTGCTCCAGGGGATAGGGTATGGTTGAGTACCAGAAACATTCGCTTGAAGGTGCCTTCTATGAAATTTGCTCCGCGTTACATTGGCCCTTACAAGGTTCTTACTCGAATTAACCCGGTTACGTATCGCCTTGCTCTTCCATCTGCCTTGCGCATCCCTAACTCTTTTCATGTTTCCTTGTTGAAGCCTTTAGTTTGTAACAGATTTTCCTCCGCTGTGTTCTCTCCTCGCTCTGTTCAGGTTGAGGGCCAGGAGGAGTATGAGATCAACTCCATCCTTGATTCTCGAATCTCTCGGGGGAAGTTACAATATCTTGTTGACTGGAAGGGATATGGTCCTGTGGAGAGGTCTTGGGTGGCTCAGGAGGATGTGCATGCTCCTCGCCTCCGCAGGGCTTTTCATGCTCGTTTTCCGTCTTGCCCCAGTTCCTTCCGCCCGGTGGGCGTTTCTGAGAGGGGGGGTACTGTCAGGGTACCTGTTGTCTCTACCTCGGAGGAGGTGAGAGACTTAGACATCCGCCCTCTCAGAGGGGTTGAATCACTCGTTCCTCGCGGTCCTCTCGGCCGTTTGCACGCCGGCCGCGATCTACCCGCCTCCTTTTGTGACGTGGCGCTCAGTGGCCGACGTCATGACGTCAGTCCGTTCCGACCTGTCAATCAAGTCCCGAGCACCAATCAGGACTCGTCGGGGGCGGGATCATCAATTTAGAACCAGGGTATAAAATAGGATTTTGTGTATTGGTTCATTGCCCTGTCGTGGTTCTAGTTAGTCTAGTCACTCAGTGCTCTTATTACTATTTGTCTCTTTGGTTCTGACCCGGCTTGTATTGTTCTACTCTGCTTACCTCTATTATCCTTTTGACTCGGCTTGTCTCTCGCTTACCTGCTCTCTCGTTCCCTCGACCTCGGCTTGCCTCTGACCATTCTTTGCTTACTCCTTACGTTAGTCCGGCCATTCTAAGGTCTGGTATACGTACCTAGCTCCTGTTTGTACTCTGCGTGTTGGATCCCTGTCCCGATCCTGACATCTACCATGCTCCCTTGCGGTTCCCACAATCCCCAGCAGCATCCGTGCTGGGGATTGTGGGAACCGCGAGGGAGCATGGTAGAGAGACATGCTCCTCCCTCCCCCTTCAGCCCTCAGCATTAACAGTGCTGCCGGACCGGCGAGGCTGCAGCGTGCAATGCGGCCTGCCCCCTGACTCCTCTCAGGTGGGTGGGGGGGATGGAAGTGGGGGGGTGAATAGAGAGAGAGACAGAGGGGGGGTGAATAGAGAGAGAGACAGAGGGGGGGTGAAAAGAGAGAGAGAGAGACAGAGGGGGTGGGGTGAAGAGAGAGACAGAGGGGGGTGAAGAGAGAGAGAGACAGAGGGGGGTGAAGAGAGAGAGACGGGGGGGTGAAGAGAGAGAGAGAGACAGAGGGGGGTGAAGAGAGAGAGACAGAGGGGGGTGAAGAGAGAGAGAGACGGGGGGTGAAGAGAGAGAGAGACAGAGGGGGGGTGAAGAGAGAGAGAGACAGAGGGGGGTGAAGAGAGAGAGACAGAGGGGGTGAATAGAGAGAGACAGAGGGGGGAGTGAATAGAGAGAGAGAGAGAGAGAGAGAGAGAGAGAGACAGAGGGGGTGAATAGAGAGAGAGAGAGACAGAGGTGGTGAATAGAGAGAGAGAGAGAGGGGGTGAATAGAGAGAGAGACAGAGGGGGGTGAATAGAGAGAGAGAGGCAGAGGGGGTGAATAGAGAGAGAGAGACATAGGGGGTGAATAGAGAGAGAGTGACAGAGGGGGGAATAGAGAGAGAGACAGGGGGGTGAAGAGAGAGAGGCAGAGGGGGTGAATAGAGAGAGAGACAGAGGGGGGTGAATAGAGAGAGAGAGAGACAGGGGGGTGAATAGAGAGAGAGAGACAGAGGGGGGTGAATAGAGAGAGAGACAGAGTGGGGTGAATAGAGAGAGAGACAGGCGGGGGAGAGTGCCACAGGGAGAGGGGGGAGAGTGAGACACAAGGGGGAGAGAGGGGCGAATAGAGAGAGACAGAGGGGAAGGGAGAGTGCCACAGGGAAAGGAGGGATAAAGAGACAGAGGGGGGAGAGTGAGACACAAGGGGAGAAAGAGGGGCGAATAGAGAGAGACAGAGGGGGAGGGAGAGTGCCACAGGGAAAGGGGGGAGAAAGAGACAGAGGGGGGAGAGTGAGACACAAGGGGAGAAAGAGGAGTGAATAGAGAGAGACAGATGGGTTGGGAGAGTGCCACAGGGAAAGGAGGGAGAAAGAGACAGAGGGGGAGAATGAGACACAAGGTGAGAAAGAGGCGTAAATAGAGAGAGACAGAGGGGGAGTGCCACAGGGAAAGGAGGGAGAAAGAGACAGAGGGGGGAGAGTGAGACACAAGGGGAGAAAGAGGGGTGAATAGAGAGAGACAGAGGGTGAGGGAGAGTGCCACAGGGAAACTCTAGCCCTGGAGCTACGGGCTAGTGTTCACTCTCACCACTGTTACCACCAGGGATTCCTGGTGGTCCAAGTGGTGAGAGTGAACTCTAGCCCCATACAAACACTGCCCACACACACCATACACATTCACACACTGCCCCCCCCATACACACACACAGACCCCCATACACACATTCCCCTACACACACAGCCACCCATACACACATTGCCCCACGCACCCTACACCCTGAACCTTTCACACACATTGCACCCCTCACACATTGCACCACTGCTCCTATACCCTACTACAGCCCCATATCCCAGCAGACCCCAGGTAAGTTGTCAAACTGTACTTAAACGGTTTGACTACTTACTCGGGGAGCGGGTCCCGGCACTCCTGGCACCATACCCACTACACAGAGCAGTAGTGGTTATTGTGCATGGATTATCAGCACAGTCATAATCCTTTTTACCTGCTGTTCTGGTTTCTGAGTTATTTATGTACCGAACTGAACTGAACTCACTGTTTAATGAATACAAACTAGTGTTTCAAAAACATTAGGTATAATACAGTTATGTTATTTTTTTCCCCTAAAATTCAAATGCATCTTGAACTTGATATGGGGTCTGTGTTTCATATTAAGTCATGTTTTTAATATATAAATGTGGCGGACCACATGGTACCCAGACTGGGTACCTCCACCAAGCACGCTCCCTAGCTTTCGCCGGGACACCGTCAGCAGTCCAACCCTTTAGCCGCCGCAACTTGGCCGGGGTCTCGCCGTCACTTCCCACCCTGGAACAGGGTCCTGGATCCAGCTTCTAGTGATTAAAGCTCTCCTGCAGAGAGTATAGCTGTATAGCTGGTACACCCAAACACTAGTCGAGACTGAGTAAAGGGTGTGAAGGAACTGGTTTATTATGGCCAAGTTGCCTGCTTTTATAAACAGCCCCCAGCATGGGGTCTCCATTCAATGCAAGACAAGCCCCTCCAATAAATCTCTTTGCCCAGGAGATAATTACATTAAATCCTTGTAAACTAATTATCTCCCAGGAACAGAGAGGCAAACAAACATAAAAATACCCCAAAACATCATAAAATATATAATAACCACACAATAGCGCTCACATCCATGCAGTCTAGGGGAAACGTCACTGTGTTAAAATTATGACTGGCTACACACAGGGTTCTATGCCCAAAACAGTTCCAGGGTATTTGGTGCTTTGGCCAGTCAACTTTCGGGAGCTCCTGAGTCTGAAATATAGTGTGCTCCGACTGGTTCTTATGTAGCATTTGTGCCCCTTAGTCTCAGGCTCCTTCTGTCACGATTCGGGGAACCCAACACGCTAACACACACACACACACTCAGAAAAGGTGCAGTACCGGACCTTAGAGTGGCCGGGCTAAGCACACACAGAATAGTAAGGAGACAAGCCGAGTAAGGGGAACCAGAAGACAGAATAACGAGAAACAAGCCGAGGTCAAAGGGGAGGAGAAAGTCACAAAGTCAGATTAAAGGAACACTATAATCACCTAAATTACTTTAGCTAAATAAAGCTGTTTTAGTGTATAGATCATTCCCCTGCAATTTCACTGCTCAATTCACTGTCAGTTAGGAGTTAAATCACTTTGTTTCTGTTTATGCAGCCCTAGCCACACCTCCCCTGGCTATGATTGACAGAGCCTGCATGAAAAAACAAAAACTGGTTTCACTTTCAAACAGATGTAATTTACCTTAAATAATTGTATCTCAATCTCTAAATTGAACTTTAATCACATACAGGAGGCTCTTGCAGGGTCTAGCAAGCTATTAACATAGCAGGGGATAAGAAAATCTTAATTAAACAGAACTTGTAATAAAGAAAGCCTAAATAGGGCTCTCTTTACAGGAAGTGTTTATGGAAGGCTGTGCAAGTCACATGCAGGGAGGTGTGACTAGGGTTCATAAACAAAGGGTTTTAACTCCTAAATGGCAGAGGATTGAGCAGTGAGGCTGCAGGGGCATGTTCTATACACCAAAACTGCTTCATTAAGCTAAAGTTGTTCAGGTGACTATAGTGTCCCTTTAACAAGCCAGAAACACAAGTTTGGTATCAATACTAGTAAGCAAAGACCACAACAGGGCACTGAGAGACAGGAAAGGTAAGTAAGTATATATATCCTTATCTTAATTCTGATTGGATAACTTCCAATCAGAATTAACAATCACACGTGGGGGATATCTATACCCCCCACTGTGATTGTTGCACTGTAGCTTTAACGCCGAGTCACGTAAGTGACCCCGGCGTTCAGATAACAGTGCCGGCTCCCAGCGTGCAGCGTTAGACATGCTGCCACTGGGAGGAGGAGAGGAGGACGCGAGTGGCTTGTCAAGAGGAGAGGACGCCGCTCGTTGACCGGTAAGGGGAGAGGGGACCGCAGGCGGCGACGGACCGAGGGTGAGTGCTGCGAGAGGATTGCAGCCTCCCCTCACAGCTGCCCGCGGAGCCCTGACACCTTCCTTCCAAAAAATGCTCTCCTGGTGGTTTGCAAAGTCATTCAAAATCCTGGATCAAGTTGTCCGATAGCCGCACGGTCACCTCTTGCCAAAAATAGTTCAATAACATTCACGGCTTAGTCCCGCTGAGGTGACCGAGAACCCATGAAGTCCTCATGATGAATTTAGTTCCATGACAATTGCAGCTAAGTACCGCTGATGACAATTCGTGGGTTTCTTCATGCAAGGGAGCTAGTGTTCAGTTCCATTAAAAAAAAGGGAAAGTTCCAAATCAGGGGCACCCAGTGAAAGGTGGCTGGGGAGGTTTAACTCCCAAACAGGGTCTTTGAATTCGGCCCATAGTCCTAGGGCAGGAGGCTAGCTAGCAAGCTCCTCCAGGAGCACGTGGCATAGGCACAATAAATATGTATCACATTTTGAAAAGGTATTTATACACCATTGCATGTCTTAATAACTTATCCAATTTGAACTAATATATTTTGATGACTAATTATCATTTCATCCTTCTTGTTTATTTTAGGAGGAAGCCAATCCCAACTCCTTTTACCATGAAGCTAATTTACTAAGTATCATCGTAACTTTATTTACTGCAGGAACAGAGACTACAGCTTCCACAATACGATGGGTCCTTTTGTTCATGACAAAATACCCTGATATACAAAGTAAGGCTACGATTTTCTGTCTTTATCAATACCTTTTTTGCACAACTCCATAACTGATGGAAACAGTTTTTGCAATTCAAGAAATTCCAAAAGAAAACACTGATACAGTTATGTGATTATCCATTTGTGCTGAAAAAAAAATAACTGAGCTTGATGTCTACAGGTGCACCTTACCACTGTAGAGCAGACTGGCTAAACCTGGGTCTCTAAAACGTTTACATATATTACCAAATAGCTATATGTCAAATTCAACAGATATTCTCTTCTCAGCATGGCCTCATATCTCCAAGATACTAATGATATAGTATATAGAAGGCGCTTAAATAAAAAAAATATTTTGGTGTCAGTATACCTTAAATCTTTGAGCTGTTAACCACTATCTTGTGTAAACCAAAAAAACACTTTGAAAACATCAAAAAAATATAGAATTATAGTGTAGCGCTTAAAAATACAAAAAATGTAAAAGATGTGTGCAGAATATTTACTATTTACGGTGTCACAACACCGGTATAGTGTGCTTGAAAATATCTATTATAACATATGCACTTTAACCACGGCGGGTATATTGCATTTACACTTTAGCACAACAATTTGGACATTAAGCACTTTATAAGGATTGTTTTCATATCGCCAAGAGCTGGCATTTTGGAGACAGAGTAGAGTGGAGATGGCTCCTTAAAAGGTCTATACAAGAAATAACACTGAGCAAGTTCAAAATCTACCTACATAAAACCAAACAGGAAAAAATATATATATAATATATATATATAATTATTATTATTTTACCTTCTTACCTGGACCATTCTCATTTAAGTGATATGTTACCTAGGTTACCACTTGGACTTCCGGTTCGGCTCTTTTATGCCAAAATTTCCTGAACTCACCTTGCTCCAGGGTTGTATTACTTGCCTCCATGAAATCGACTGCTCTCCGTACCAACAGCTGCCTCCAGCTGCCGGTTGCTTCCTGAGTCCAGTCTTGCTGTTTAGCAAGGTAACACGAGGTGTTCTGTTTGGCTCCTTTTGGAGCTTTCATGTCTTACCGGCATTCGCTGGTCTGAGGATTTTTTGGATTTCCCCGTAATTCGTATAACCGAACATTCGCTTAGCCATTTCACTTTTCTAAGGGTTCTAATTATTCAGCACTTTGCCTCTTGCATTCATATACTTAAGTCCTAATATATGCATAATTATAATTATGTTTCTTGTTCAGATATTTGTTTTTGTTTCCCCTTGGCATTCAAGTTATTTTGGGCTCTGGTGAAGGGGAACTTTAGACTATTCATGTGTTTTATTTGCCATTCAGTATGTTCCTTCTGAACGGTTGAGCATTGCTCAGTTCGTGAGAAACTCTCAGTTCTTCAGATAATTGTAAAGTATGTTTATCTGGTACTTTTTTGCTATATATTGAATCTGTACTTTTCTAGGGGACAAATTGGTATGCTGGGGTTCTCCTGATTTTCATTTCGCATAGTTCAGAAGTCTTGTTCTCTTCATTTTGGGTGCCTGGTTTATATTCGTTGATAGATCAATTCACCTATTTTCAGGGGCTTATCTATTAAAATAGGTTTCCTGGCTGGCTTATAAATTGCATATTAATGGGGTATGCTTACACAACAGTTTTCTACGTTCTTTATTATTTACAGGTGATACTCGAAAAATTAGAATATAATGCAAAAGTTCATTTATTTCAGTAATGCAACGTAAAAGGGGAAACTAATATATGAGATAGACGCATTACCTGCAAAGCAAGATAGTTCAAGCCGTGATTTGTCATAAGTGCAATGATTATGGCTTACAGCTCATGAAAACCCCAATCCACAATCTCAGTAAATTCGAATTTTGTGAAAAGGTGCAATATTATAGGCTCACAGTGTCCTACTCTAATCAGCTAAGTAAGCCATAACACCTGCAAAGGGTTTCTGAGCCTTTAAATGGTCTCTCAGTCTGGTTCAGTAGGAATCACAATCATGGGGAAGACTGCTGACCTGACAGTTGTGCAGAAAACCATCATTGACACCCTCCATAAAGAGGGAAAGCAAGTTGGATGTTCCCAAAGTCCTGTACCAAAGCACATTAATAGAATGTTATGTGGAAGGGAAAAGTGTGGAAGAAAAAGGTGCACAAGCAGCAGGGATGACCGCAGCCTGGAGAGGATTGTCAGGAAAAGGCCATTCAAATGTGGGGGACTTTCACAAGGAGTGGACTGAGGCTGGAGTCAGTGCATCAAAAGCCACCACACACAGACGGATCCTGGACATGGGCTTCAGATGTCGATTTCCTCTTGTCAAGCCGCTCCTGAACAACAAATAACGTCAGAAGCGTCTTACCTGGGCTGTTGCTCAGTGGTCCAAAGTCCTCTTTTCTGATTAGAGCAATTTTTGCATCTCATTTGGAAACCAAGAACCCAGAGTCTGGAGGAAGAATGGAGAGGCACACACTGCAAAATGCTTGAAGTACAGTGTGAAGTTTCCACAGTCTGTGTTGATTTGGGGAGCCAAATGTTGGTCCACTGTGCTTCATTAAGTCCAGGGTAAACGCAGCCGGCTACCAGGAGATTTTGGAGCACTTCATGCTTCCTTCCGCAGACAAGTTTTATGGGGATGCTGACTTCATTTTCCAGCAGGACCTCCTGCCCACACTGCCAAAAGCACCAAAGCCTGGTTCAATGACCGTGGGATTACTGTGCTTGATTGGCCAGCAAACTCGCCTATGGGGCATTGCCAAGAGAAAGATGAGAGACATGAGACCGAACAATGCAGAAGAGCTGAAGGCCGCTATTGAAGCATTCTGGTCTTGCGGCGTGGCTGATAGCTTCCATGCCATGCTGCATTGAGGCAGTAATAGCTGCAAAAGGGGCCCAAACCAAGTACCAAGTCCATATGCATGCTTATACTTTTCAGAGGTCCGATATTGTTCTATGTACACTCCTTGTTTTATTGATTGCATGTAATATTCTAATTTACTGAGATTGTGGATTTGGGGTTTTCATAAACTGTAAGCCATAACGCGAACGCGAACTTCTGCAAATGTTCGCGAACCGGGCGAACCGCCATAGACTTCACTAGGCTAGGCAGGTCCCCCCTATTGTTAATTTTAGGGCCCCCACCCGCCGCTCAGGGGTGGGGGCTGGGGGGGGACAGTAGGTCCCCCTTATTGTTAATTTTAGGGCCCCCACCCGCCGCTCAGGGGTGGGGGCTGGGGGGGGACAGTAGGTCCCCCCTTATTTTTAATTTTAGGGCCCCCACCCACCGCTCAGGGGTGGGGGCCGGGAGGAAGGACAATAGGTCCCCCCATTGGTATTTAGGGCCCCCACCCGCTCAGGGAGGGGGGACAATTTTTTTTTTTTATCAGTGAGCATCCACAGGCTGCTCACTGTTTAATAGACATGCCCCTACTCGCGGTATTGCGAGTAGGGGCACAATTTACTAATACTAAGTAATTTTTACTTAGTATTATTAAATTTGGCCACAAAAAAAAATAGGGGGTGGACCGAACATCGCATATGTTCGCCATCCGTGGCGAACGCGAACACGCTATGTTCGCCAGGAACTATTCGCCAGCGAACCGTTCGGGACATCACTACTCATAGGTATACATATTAATTTTACCATGGATCTCTAAAAGAATAAACATAGGAGAATTCTACGGAGAAGTATTCTGCTGACCACTTTTGGTATGTGGATTATCTTCTCCTATTTTTCTCTCTTGATATTCCACTACTTACTTCAATTAGTAATTTCTGTATTTACTCCTATAGATGTATACTTTTCCTGCATCTATACTTTTCTGTCATGGACTACGCTTTTACTTATTACGGTATGTGCCTTCTCCACTCACTTTAGCCCTTGCAGGGTCAAGCCCATGTACAGAGATAGAGAACTGACTGATAGGTTCAGGTGCTGGCCTCTAGTTTTGTGTCTGTTAAACTTACAAACCAGCGAGTCCAAAATACCTACCTGACCACAGAGGTTTGCCCATGGCCCTACTTCATAGTTATAGCCCTGCACACCCTTCTTTAGGGTCCTAGTAGGGATACACCTTTCATGGGCATGCATGTTGATTCTTTTAACGTCACTGAGAGGCCAACTCCCCACCACAATGTTTTGGTGGCTAGAGCCTCTCTCTGCGACTTGGCAATTAACAGGGCCTCATCTATCATGGGGTAAATTAATTCTTCGCCTAACGGCACTAAATAAACCAACCAGTTCTACACGTTGATATTCAGTTGTATGGGTCATTGATTATTTATTTTGTCACTTTTTAGCATGTCTCAAGCTTCTGAACATGAAGACTCTTCCTGAAAACCCAGCTAGCCCCTGCACTCCCACACATCCCAGTTCCCCTGCTGAGTCACTCAGCCCTGCTACTACCGGGTTCTTGAGGTCATGGACTGTACCTAAACTAACCACTGAGCTGTGCAGAAGTTGCATCCCCTTCCCAGCCACTGCAAGGAAGGTAGAACTCATTAGGCTCCTATTCACCCAGTCCAATGACCCCAGACCCTGTACGAGTTCTCACGGCGGTAGTTTTGATGGCATAGGGGAAGTGCAGGGCCTCCATTAATGATCGGTTGACAGTGCTGGAAATGGCTCACCCTATTCCCCAGGCCTCCGCAGCTATTCCAGCGGAGGTTACTTCCCCCACCGTGGCAGTCTTACAGAGTAGTTTGAGCACGGATTCTCCCCTGGCCTCTACTTCTCACATTGTCACACCTGCACATTTGATCCCCACCTCCATCAGGTAAGACATTCTTGAGGGTAAGGATGTTAACTTAGTCTCACTGCTAATTGCTTTGCATGACATTGTAGAGAACAGGACTTAAAACTATGGGGATGTATCAGTGGTGTTTAAGGCTATGGGCCCTAGACTTAATAAGAAACTTTCATACTCACTTTCATACTCGCCTTTGGGCTTTACAGGGACGTCATATGTTCCGTGTACCCTCAGAGGCAGGAGAAACTGGATTTCTACCTACTCAAGTTGGTGGATATAGGGCACAAGTGAAGGAGTTTTTCTTTTTATGACTATCACAAATCGGTGTCTGCCAAAGCCATGGCAGCTTTGACCCAGTTTAATGTTAAAACCGACTGGAGTAACTTGGATACAGAGCTGTTTTGCAGGCATTTTGCCGACTTGAAGCCCCTTGCTTGTGCAGTTTGTTCATCTTCCTCCCACTCCTCAAACTTGTGCCCCTCCAAAGCCGATCCATTCACATCCACAACCCCTGCACATACCCATCACTTTCTTGGGGAAAGCACAGTTGTACAACAATTTTAATGCTGGTACCTGCAATTACAGTGCCTGTCGATTGTTGCACATCTGCTCAATATGTCTAAGGGCACATGCAAAATCTATGTGCCCCTCCAAGATTTTTCCAAAGAAATGACTTACGGAGGTTAATTTGGACAATCTCAGATATCACTTACGCTCATACCCCTCACCGCACTTGGTGGAATTCTTGGTGTATGGTTTTTCGAAAGGTTTTCACACAGGTCTCATGGGACTCCTCTCAGGCACACTGGAATTCTCCAATCTGTTGTCAGCCTATTCCGATCCCTCAGCAGTAGATACTCTACTGGACAAAGAAGTCAATCTAGGTTTTGTATTAAGCCTCTTCTCCCAACCACATTTTCAGGCATGGCGCACGAACCCCATTGTTTCTCAAATCTTCTGATAAAAAGACTTAATATTAATATTTTGGCTCCTTATTCTTCACATACATCAACCATAAATTCTCTCATCCCTGCAGAAGAATTCTCCCTCCATTACACCATTGTCGATAACGCTATACAGGCCATTTTACACATTGGTAGGCACTCTTGGCTTAGCAAAACTGACATCTCTATTGCTTTCAAGCTGCTCTCAATCCACCCGTCCCTGTGGCGTTAAGTTTCACGGTGTTAAGTGGAGGGATAATTATTACTTTTGAACTAGACTTACTTTTGGTTCCAGGAGCAGCCCAAAACTGTTATTTTTACAGAAACACTCTTTTTGCTGCTCCTTAATGTCGTTCGATGTCACACGGTGATTCACTACCTCAACGACTTCTCCTGGTAGAAACTTGTACACAGACATCTCAAAGTATTTTCAGCACAAATGCCTTTTTTTTTTTACCACATTAGGTATCCCTATTGGCCTTGGCCTGCTGAGATGGCCTTCAAGGAAACCTCTGCCCTGTTTAAAATTTACCCCATAGTTGCAGCTGCGCACACTTGGGGTCAGCTTTGGACAGGAAAGGCCATTAGATGTCTCTGCAACAACGTTGCGGCATGCACAATCATCAACAAGGATGCATTTGACCATTATGAAGTTAGTCCGAACTTTGACTTGGCTTGCCGCCTTGTACCAATTTTATTTGTTCTGTGAGCATATTTCAGACATTAATAATAAATTGGCAGATGCACTTTCATGCTCTCAATTTCAGGTGTTCTTTCAGATTCACCTCACATCAGACAGGCTCCTGTCCAGAGCTCAGCTATTCCAACAGCTTGTGAAGGGTTAGCCAGTCTTCTGTCTTACTCTTGGTCATTATCACGCTCTGCAGTCTCTGATAACACAAAGATTGCTTATGATAGGGCTTTGTCAGTTTATCAAAGGTTTGCCATTGAATTTCACGTCCAGGAGCATTTCTCCATAGCTTTTCTTCTTTTTGCCACCTTCACCTTAAATTAGTACACAACACGATCAAAATTTATCTCACAGGGATTCAACATCCCATACTCACCACTTATACCAATCACACACCTTTTCTCATGTCCTATCCCATTTAAAAGTATATTATGGGGTATCAATAAAACAGATATAACCCCTTCATCCAGGTTACCGATCAATGACCAGATATTCCGAGCCCGCTCTGAATTACTTGACACACGACTATTCGACAGTCCTACAAATCAAGTAATTAAAACCGCTATTTATATAGCATTCTACGTTTTTTTTGAGACCCGAGAGTTTACAGTAGCTAAATAGACAGACATCATCTCCAGCTTAAAAATATCAGAGATCACTAAACATCAAGATCACTATATACTTTCTCTATAGACCTCTAAAACTCACCGAACTACTCATCCATTCGCTATACTATTTAATTGAGAACCAGTGGTGCCCAGTAAAAAATACTCGACTCCTACTTACCCACACCCAGTCATGTGACACACAAATCACCACTACTCTCACTGCAAGGAATCCTTCTGATTACTTCTAAATTCATATTCTACATTAGAACACTACTCCTGAGATTGGGTTTCGATACGGCATAATTTTCAGGTCATTCATTTAAAATAGGGGCAGTTTCAACAGCTTTCAGCACTGACACTCCAGTGCATATTATTAAAATATTGGGGAGATGGAAATCCTCAGTCAACAATCGGTATATACCTTATCCCGAGAAAGATATGAGGAAAGCTTTTAAACGTTTGGCATTGTAAATTTGATGCAATAAAGTGTTCTTCTCTGATACCTTTTTGCCCTCTTTTATTACAGGCCTACCCGTACGTTGGTTACGGTACACCCTAACCAACTTTGCATTAACCCGAATCACGTATATCACTATTATTATGTTTCTGAGCACTATTAGGCCTGCATTTGTGTGAGGAGTTTTAATCTATGTTATCCTATAAAAAACCCAATTACACTCTTACATGGGCAGTTCTCGTTCAGGTCATCCCACCCACCTAATCCCTAATACTTTATTTATTAATACCATTACTCTTGGTGGGGCCTCTTTTATTACAAACCTACCCACACATTGGTTACGGCACACCCCAACCAGCTTTGCATTAACCCAAATCACATATATTACTATTATGTTTCCGACCACAAAAAATAAATATATATATATATATATATATATATATATATATAAACAGTATATATTTAATACACTGATTATTGGTTACTTAGCACTTGTTGGTAAGACCTGTGATTGCATTTCTTTCTTACTTGTGAAAAGAGGATAAGAGAGAGGAAAATAAGCCAACATACATAAAACAATAGCAATATCAAACAAATGTACAAAAAGTGAGACTACAGTGAAAAAAACATAGAAAAATTAAAATGTATGTTTTATTCTATTTCTGTACTGTTCACCCCATGTTTCAAATATATTCATGGATCTTTTTAGTAAAAATATTTGGAGTTTGTAAAAAATATGCATTTTAAAATTTGGAAGTTATAAGTATAATAATAGTTATGTTCATAAAGAACTACTGATCTGTAAAATTGGTGGCTACTCTTATCACTGCAGATGCTGGTGAGATACATTTCCCAGAATTCTCAATCAAGCTTCAGGTTCAACTGTACTTTAGTAACTATGTAATTTATTTTACATTCTTCCTAATTCAGTTGACTAAATATAGGAGGAAAATGAAGTTTAAAATGGGAATATAAAAAGTCTTGTTTTTAGACCATTAATAATATTATGGTTGATTACACTTATCACTAGCCTTTTAAACTTTTATTAGAGCGTGTACATGAAGAAATTGACAACGTGATTGGGACATCCTTACCCAAATATGAGCATCGAGTTAACATGCCTTACACCAGCGCTGTCATACACGAAACACAGCGCCGTGCAAATATTGTGCCAATGAACCTTCCTCGAGAAACTACAAAAGACATAATGTTTCAAGGTTACCACCTACAACGGGTAAGAATATATAGTAACATAAATTGAGTCATTATCCATTGTGATGCAGTGTACATACGTGAAAATGTGACTAATAAGACTATTCACAAATGTGAGCATTCAAAGTTATTTTTAAATTAAGCGTCAAAATAGCTAAACTGAAAAAAGTCAACTATGCGTTACGCACAGTTACTCTGGCCTTAAATTTGAAATATCCTTTTGCATACTTACTTCAGTAAATAACCCTGTATGCTTTGGCAAAAGATCGGGATGATCTGCTATTGGGGCAAACTCTTTCAATGTAGAAAAATATTTACATTTTGAGTTGTCAAATTAGGTGGCTTGATTTTTTTCAACATCTAGTTACCATTGTCTGTTTATATTGGTTTACTAGAATGTTCAGTTCGCTAAATTACTATCTTTTCAAATATACTAAATTACCTTTGAATTGATCTGGATTATTCCTAATGACTCTAAATATCACAATAAGTGCTTAGGAATGCAACCGATAGATACATCCTCATCTATTTTCATTGAGAACAAATCGTTAAAGTATATAAATTAAATAAATAGGAGCCACTCATATTTCCTTTTAACTTGGATGAATCTGGCAATATTGTCCCTCCTTGTTTCTCACACCACAATCAACAGTGTATACGTTAAACAATGCTTGGCAGTCCACGCACTCCCATTCCTGTCTGAACCTCAGTTTCAAGGGATGAAAGTACATTATTTCAGGGAAGGACCAGCTTTTTGGTCCTTTTTAGTTACTTCACCTAATGTGTAGTGGGTGAAAGGTGGACAACACAGCTCTCACAAAAAACTATGGGATGGAGACAAGGACAAAATATCCACTAGCCAAAACCCATTGGCAAGTGCAAATTTTGCCCCAGTAAGAAGCAATTTACCCTAGTGAGTGTGACATGGATTCTTCAGGTTTGTAGTGGGGAGTCATATTTAAATCCTGGCTAGAAGCGTAAGACTTAAAATTATAAGCCTTAATGGGGAGGCATACAATTGATTTAACTAAGGGGTAAACATGCATTATGGTTTTTATCTTCCCATTATCCATGTGTTTTGAGTGAGAAGATCATACATGATTAATCATAAGCAGGGGCGGTGCAAGGATTTTTGTGTACATAGGCAAAGATGCATTTTTCCGCTGCCTCCCCCTTAAACAAATAACATCTTCACCTGTGTGCCTCTTAACCTCCCTTTTGTGTTTCTTATCCCCTCTTGTAAATGACTTATCTCCTTTAGTGTATCTTATTTCATATTTTCCACCTTGTGTGCCTTACACCTCCCTTGTGTATCTCTTACAACCCACCTTGTGTGTCTCTTATCTCCCCTTTTTGTATGACTCTTACATCCTCCCACATTTTGTGTATCTTACTCCTCCCAGCCCCTTTGTGTGTCTAGTTTTCCCCTTGTAAAGCCCTGCTGTGTGAAACAAATAATGCAGAAATAAAATTAGGATATACTCTGACATTTGTTCAATTGTGCATTAAAGAAAATTAATCAGTAAGAGATTTTATATCAAACAAAGCATGAGAATTTACAATTAACCATGTTTTATTTAGGGAACCTATATTATTCCATTGCTTGAATCGGTTTTGTATGACAAGACTCAGTTTGAAAATCCTGAATCTTTCTGCCCTGAACATTTCCTGGACTCAGATGGAAGATTTGTCAAGAATTCTGCTTTTATGCCATTCTCAGCAGGTATTATTCATCATTAAATTTAACAGAATGCAAGAACTGATAGAACACAAAACAAAACACATAAATGGTTATTTACCATCAGAACAAAGATAAGGAGTGCTTAGTGAAGAATAAGTTTCCATTTTTAGTTTCGGCTGATGGTTTGTTGGATGAAGGCAGGTCTCGTAATGTTTACTTTAAATTTAAGTAGCTTTAAATTCCTGATAATTCTCACAGTAGTAATCGAAATTTTAAATGTTTGGCTCAGAAACAAAACCAGCAACAGAAAAAAGCAGAAAGGCCAACAAATATTATCCATGCTTCGTATGTCACACTTTGATGGTGACATACGTGGTGATATATATTTTCTATTATCCCATAGAGGGTACACATAATATATGATAGGAATAGAATTGTGCATTCAGTTTCAAACAAATTACGATCCGTCCAAACAACGGTTGGACAGTTTTGTTAATTAGAGTTCTTCCCATGGCGCCAAAAAAGAGATGATTGATGGGAAAAAGATGAAATGATTGTTAGGAGACAGCAACACAATGTTGATTTTATTACAGTGAGGGGAAAAAAATATTTGATCCCCTGCTGACTTTGAACATTTGCCCACTGACAAAGAAATGATCAGTCCATAATTTTAATGGTAGGTGTATTTTAACAGTGAGAGACAGAATAACAAAAAAAATTGAATGTCAAAAAAGTTATACATTGATTTGCATGTCAATGAGTAAAATAAGTATTTGATCCCCTATCAATCAGCAAGATTTCTGGCTCCCAGGTATCTTTTATACAGGTAACGAGATGAGATTAGGAGCACTCTCTTAAAGGGAGTGCTCCTAATCTCAGCTTGTTTCCTGTATAAAAGACACCTGTCCACAGAAGCAATCAATCAATCAGATTCCAAACTCTCCACCATGGCCACGACCAAAGAGCTGTCCAAAGATGTCAGGGACAAGATTGTAGATGTACACAAGGCTGGAATGGGCTACAAGACCATCGCTAAGTATCTTGGTGAGAAGGTGACGATGATGCGATTATTCGCAAATGGAAGAAACTCAAAATAACTTTCAGTCTCCCACAGTCTGGTGCTCCATGCAAGATCTCACCTTTTGGAGTTTCAGTTGATCATGAGAACGATGAGGAATCAGCCCAGAACTAAATGGGATAATCTTGTTAATGATCTCAAGGCAGCTTGGACCATAGTCACCAAGAAAACAATTGGTAACACACTACGCTGTGAAGGACTGAAACCCTGCAGCGGCGCAAGGTTCCACTACTAATCTACTTCTTATTCACCCACAAGGTCCCCCTGCTCAAGAAAGCATGTGTACACGCCTGTCTGAAGTTTGCCAATGAACTTTTGAATGATTTAGAGGAGAACTGGGTGAAAGTGTTGTGGTCAGATGAGCTTTTTGGCATCATCTCAACTCACTGTGTTTGGAGGAAGAGGAATGCTGCGTATGACCCCAAGAACACCATTCCCACCATCAAACACAGAGGTGGAAACATTATGCTTTGGGGGTGTTTTTCTGCTAAGTGGACAGGACAACTGCACCGCATCAAAGCGGCGATGAATGAGGCCATGTACTGTCAAATCTTGGGTGAGAACCTCCTTTCTTCAGCCAAAGCATTGAAAATGGGTTGTGAATGGGTATTCCAGCATGACAATAACCCAAAACACACTCAAGAAGAAGTACATTAAGGTCCTGGAGTGGCCTAGCCAGTCTACAGACCTTAATCCCATAGAAAATCTGTGGAGGGAGCTGAAGGTCCGAGTTGCCAAACCTCAGCCTCGAAACCTTAATAACTTGGAGAGGATCTGCAAAGAGGAGTAGCACAAAATCCCTCCTGAGATGTGTGCAAACCTGGTGGCCAATTACAAGAAACGTCTGATCTCTATGATTGCCAACAAGGGTTTTGCCACCAAGTACTAAGTCGAAGGGGTCAAATACTTATTTTACTCATTGACATGCAAATCAATTTATACCTTTTTTGACATGCGTTTTTCTGTTGGTTTTTTTGTTGTTATGCTGTCTCTCACTGTTAAAATACAGCTACTATTAAAATTATAGACTGATCGTTTCTTTGTCAGCTGGAAAACGGTCAAAGTTAGCACTTTTTCCCTCATTGTATATATATATATATATATATATTGCAGTACACTGACTGGCCCATTTTCTTTCCCTCTTTCTCTTTTGGTTCATTTGGTTCGGTTATCGGATCCGTTTTTTGGTACTGAAGTTCTGCTGAGCTGTATTGACATACGGCCACATAGAATTTTCTGGTGGTGCACAGGTCTACATTTTATATGGTTTTCATGTTTGCTTCACATTACAAAATAGCAAGTTACACTTTTATAAACTCAGTGTAACTTATTAGTAGACTTGTGCATCTGATTCAATTCAACAGGCACAGCATTTTGGCTCATCTGAATTTAACCAACATGGCAGTTTGGCTCGTCTGAATTTCATCTATGCAGACAATTCAGGAAAGCCTTTTCAGATGAACCAAAAGAGTGCAAAAAACTTGCTTATACTTCCAAACATATACATTTGGCAGTACAGTGATACGCTCATTTCCACAGCCTTTAAATGAACCTAATTCCAGTCGGCATTCAGTTGACTAAATTCCAACCAAGTAGTTTGAATATTCATAATTATGAGCATTTGGTTACTTTTGAGCATTCAATAGCTTATATTAAGTGTTTAGTCCTGTTGATCTCTGGTTTGTTTCTTTCTCAAATTCTTTGCATAGGAAACATTAATCAGAGCCAAAAATATAATTAGGACGAATTTCAAACCACCAGATATTGTTTGGATGAATCGAGAATTGATTTGACCAAATCAAATTTGTTTGCAATGCACAGGAATATTAGGAACATATTATCCCAATATATATACATTTAAAATATATAGATACATATAATATATACATACAAAATATATATATATATATATATATAATGAGTACGTAATCATATTTATTTTCATTAAAATACCCTTTTCATCAATTTTCAGGAAAGAGAGTCTGCATAGGAGAAACACTTGCAAAAATGGAGTTATTCCTCTTTTTTACCAGTCTCATGCAAAGTTTCAGTTTTCATCCAGCTCCTGGGGATTCTATAACTGAAATCAAGCCAGCAATTGGATTTACTACCCCTCCAGTAGCTCAAAAGATCTGTATTATATCTCGCTCACAAGGAAACCAAAACCATTAAATTGCATCTGACACATAAAAGTGAAATGTATACACTTTATCAACAATAAAGTTTTACTTCTGCTTTATGCTTACTAATTTGTTAGCAATATATATATATATATATATATATATATATATATATTTATTAAACATAAATTGTGTTTATGTTAAATATATATACATTTAACTACAGTTACACTGGCTAGTAAAAGGCATGCATATATAAATGTGTTTCACAATTCTCACAGCTAAATCACCGGAAGCATTGTGAGATTGCACCATAATCATAGTGTTCTTGGATATATTTAATGCCGTCCAACAATGGAAGATATGGAAAAGGTACAAATAGGTGGGTGGGGCAAAAGAGGGCTTCGACTACCGCCAATCAGTTAGGGAAAAGGGTGTCATTACTCTTGTTGTCACAAGATCTTTTACACAAAGGAAACAAACTTGATATGACTAAACAGAATCCCTAATTCAGGATGGAGCTTTCTAACTGTGGACCAGGGAAGGATTAGGAACCCACAGGGCCCTATGCAGGTTACTATTTTGGGGTCCTCTTCATTCTTTGTATCAATATGGCAAATGGGACTCAGCTTGGTCAAGTATCTTGATGGATTCTGAAGCTACTGTCTGTCCCTTAGGAGCCTAAGCAGCCACCATAGATCAACATATGATTAATCCAGCTATGTTGAGGACACTTGAGAGATATGGTGCATGCACATCCCAATTAACAGACTGGATATTGCATATTCATATTTGGCAACTGCATATGTATAAATGTATGTATGTGTATATTTCTGCTCATAATATATTGTGTTTGAATCTGACTGTATAGTGAGTTTATGCAGCTGTGTAAATACATGCAAGGTTAAACATAATGTTAGAAGTGGTTAGGGTAAAGGAGAGTTTAAGATTATAGAAGGATTAATATTAGGTTTAAATTACACAGGGTGTTTAGTGTTAAGAAAATGACCAGCTTTACTGGGGTTAAAGTTGTAGTTTAACGCCTGTTTTTGAAGAATTACTTGTAAAGTACTCACCTTCCTATGTCTTCTGTAGACAAGTCAGATTGATGATATCAGAGAGGCTGCTGGTGGGCAAATAGGAAGTGATCCCTTCCACCTCCTGTCCAGCCTCACACACACGCTTGACAAGGCTTCTGTGCAGGCCAAAACGTTGCTCTTTGTTCCAATAAATCTGCTTTGTGTGATATCCTGAGTACCTGTACCTGACATTCTTCATATCTGCTAAATTGGGATTTACCAACCCTGGGCCAGAAGTATCTGGATTGTGTGAAAGAGTGCGGGACATTTTTGTGTATACTACCAGCCTCACACACAGACAGAAAAGCTGGAACAGCATTGAGTTTTACACTCACTGTAACTGTTCCTGCAGGGCAGCTATTAAGGCTGACTGGACTACAGAGGACACTGGTCCGGGCTCCTGGTAGTTATCTCTCCACACCAGCCTATTTAAGAGGCTTGCCTAATGGGAAATCCTGTACTGGGTGAGAAACTAAAACAGGCATTATTCAATAAATCACACATAAGAAGGGGCACAATAAATAAATAAGATAAAGAAATAACTTG
Organism: Pelobates fuscus; assembly: GCF_036172605.1. Classification (NCBI taxonomy): domain Eukaryota; kingdom Metazoa; phylum Chordata; class Amphibia; order Anura; family Pelobatidae; genus Pelobates; species Pelobates fuscus. The sequence goes on along the minus strand of NC_086318.1, from coordinate 36,499,482 downwards.
TTTTTAAAATATCATTAGGGTTGTGAGAAAGTCCACTGCTCTGATCATAAAATACAATCAAATATAAATAAAATAATAAATTATTATTATTTTTTTGCCAACTTTGCACAAGTTTCCTATGTAGTCAGTAGTTTTATTAAAGGGGAACAGAAGACGGGGCATCTTCTTGGTACCAAAATTAGCAATAAATAAAGGGAATCCAAGGTGCTATTAACATAAACACAGTGCTGTTTATCTCACCTGAGCAATCAAAGATATATAGAATGTGTCCACAACTGTTAGTGAGAGTACAAACAATAGATATATATTTACCACATTTCCTATATTGTTGAAAAAAGTAAAAATCTAAACAAATTGACAAAAAAGGCACATCATAGACATGTATTTTGTACCTATAATACAAAATACATATCACTCCTAATGGATTACTCAGTCTTTTTAGAGCCTATTATAAGTCAGCTCTGGCACAGGAATATATTGTATACTGCAAAACAGGGACCTCGAGACCAGAGTCTACTCCCACTCCTCATCATGGTAGTTTCCAAGAACCGCTCAAACCACAAGGAAGGCAGATAAGACATTTATTGAAATAATGAAAACATATAGAACAAACAAAATAAATAGGGCACAACGCGAGTATATATGTGTCTGGTTGTGTATGTGTGGAGGGAGCTGCTTGCAGTGTGTTGTGTGCATGTGGTCTTGCTGTGTGCATTGTGTTCACAGTCAGGTTTTGTGGTGTTTGTGAGGGGTGATTGTATAAGTATAATAATTACTGTCTGTGATGTGGGGTGGTGCCTATGGGTGCCTGTGTGTTTACAAGGCTGACTATGGCAACATGGTTGCAACAGAGTGAGTATGACAGGTTGAGTGACCGAGTGAGTGGGAAAGGTTGACTTAACAGAGTAAGTGTGACAGGGTGAATTTTGGCAGTGTGACTGGGTGTGAGGGGTAAGTGAGTTGTGTGATTGTGGGTGAGGAGTTAATGTGTGCAATGACTGTGACATGGTGGTACTCTCTTTGAGCTGCAATGGGATGTCTGAGATTGGCCAACCACATAAAGTCTAGGTGGGGGAAGAATAGGATGGATTGCAAAGGCGGCAGACAAGAGATTTGCAGCTTTTACAAACTAATTTAGACATAACTTCCGCAAATTTTTTGGACTTAGATATTTATATTGGGGGGCATGCAATACAAACCAAAACGTATTTCAAACAAGTTGATTTAAACAGCTACATAGAAGAGAGTAGCTGTCAGTTTTCTCTGTGACTACTTAACCCCCTAAAGCTCAAATGCCGAGGATCAAGAGAAATTGCTCAGACAATCAAGATTTTAAAACACAGGCACTTAGGATTAAAAAATATTTTTTAACAGAAGGGTTACACTTCTAAATAAAGGATACATTTTTAAATAAAGCAATGGGGGGGTCCATGGCCTGAACGCTGAAGCGGATGGTTGCACTGCACTAGCACTCCGCTCCGAGATTAGCCCACAAAGCGACTTAAACCAGCAACAGTGACTAAACACCTACCTCCACTTGCCCCACAGGCATGGCACAACAAAAGGGTAAGAAAATTCCTGAATGGGGGATAAATCAGGCTTTTTCACAGCGCGATCGGCGCCAAACAAAACCCAAGGCCAGCATGAGGCAGACCAAGATGGCTGCGGAGACGACACTCTCCCCCTGCAAAACTCATCCGACCCAGGGAATCTCCCTGTGACACAAGAAATCCTGAGAGCATGCCTGGAAGAAATGTCTGATAAACTGCTGAATAATATTCAAGCATTGGTCACTGCACTCAGTAAAGACATCCAGGAGCCGGGCGAAAGAACAGCCCACGTGGAGCACCGCATGGGCGAATACGCAGAAGCCCACAATGATCTAACAGACCATGTTCAAGCCCTGGAAAAGCAACTCACCTCAGCCCAACTTAAACTATTTGATCTTGAAAATAGATCACAGCGGCAAAACTTGAGAGTGCGGGGAATCCTGGAATCAGTAACACAAGCGGACATACCTGAATTCTTAACAGGGTTTTTCAAGAGCCTTATACCAGACATGCCGACGGATATGATACTTCTTGACCGGGCTCACCGTGTAGCCAAGCCGAAGTTCCTACCCACAGACACAGCAAGGGACACACTGACTCACCTACATTACTATCACATCATACTGAAAGCTGCAAGAAACCGCACAAACCTTCCACCACAATATAACCATTTATAGATACATGCAGACCTATCAGCAGCCACCCTACAATGGAGAAGGGACTTTAAGGAGATCACTGACAATATACCCTATAGATGGGGGCACCCGCTAAGCCTGATTATACAGCGTAATGGAGCCTTCACCCACGCGACAACATTAGAAGAAGGATTAAAGGCAATGGGGTTTACCTATCCGCAAACAGCCTGGTCATGCAACCTCACCGCAGCAGATAGAACAATAGTGGAAGAAAGCAAAAAAATAACTCATCCATCAATTTATTATATCCAGACATGGGTGTTACAGATTAAGGACTGAGAAGCGATGCTTCCTGATTGTGGACATATTCATCTGGTATCAGTATACAATTCCCCATCCCATACAACACATCCCACACACCTCACACTCACACCTGCAAGCACAGAGAAAACCCCCTCAAAAAACACACACAGATTCATTACATATGTTTATATTAACTAAAAAAAAAGGGCTGTCTTGTTACTCTTAGCATTTAAGATCAAGGAGGATGCAGACGAGCCAAGCACCTGAATAATTGCACACACGCTAGACACTCACCAGACACTCCTTTAGCCACCAGATAAATTTGGCCAATGACCATGTCACTAAAGGTCTACCACCCTCCTATTTGCCAAAGTTAACACAAGTCAGGATGAATGTATTATACAACCTGACTTGACTTATAAGCTCAACACCTCTTCAAGTCTGTGATTTAGGTTTGTAATATAAAAAAAAAAAAAAAAGGATTTGCAGAATTGTTTAGAAATGTTTTAGGGCTAGTCGCCTACTATATTTTGTTTATGTCTTTGAAGTTGCCAACCTCCATAGTACCTACTCAGTGTACTCAGCCCAATTTGGGCTCCGCGGTACTAACTGCACTGTTTCTTCTCTTCACTTTTATAACCTTTTTACCTTCCCTCCCTCACCTAGACCAACCTAGACCCTATGAGGGGATGTCTCCAAGTGAGCTTCAGAACCGTTACAGATGTGTAGAGGAAGGACACGACTCACCACGGATACAATCCACACGGAAATTCCACAGCTTGTGTATGCCTTAACTGCAAGTATACACCCCACTGCACCACTAGTTACATACATCACGACAGACTCACCTCCTAGGCCATACAGAAATATTCAGGGGAAATACAAACCTTATGCTTCCAGCAACATGAACAGCACCTCACCCAGGCCTTCCCTTTATGAAAATATATAGTCACAATGTCAGGGGTCTAAACATCCCTGTTAAACGACACCTCCTATTACAAGACCTTCAAAAATCCCAACATGATGTAGTGTGTCTCCAAGAGACACACTTCACCAAATCACCCTACCTTAATCCCCTCGCGTACCCACATCAATATCACGCTACGGCAAAATCCAAAATGAAAGGGGTCTCTGTGTTAATAAGCAACTGAGTAGCATTTACAGAACACGACCTAGTCATAGATGGGGAAGGCCGCTATATCATACTAATCTGCACCATTAATGATATCACCTACACCATAGTAAACGTATACGCACCCAACTTAGAACAACGCAACTTCCTACACAGAACACTAGCTAAAATAGCGCCTATCCAGAAGGGAAAGTTGATAATATGTGGAGATTTTAACCACACTCTAGACCCCAGCTTAGACTCATCAAAAGGACCAAATACACAGGGAGGAACCCCAGCCAGGAGACAATGCAAAACATATCAGAAAATACTAGATGAACATAACCTTTATGACGCATGGAGGGTCCTACACCCCACAGAGAAAGACTTTACATTCTTCTCCTCAGTCCACAACTCCTACACCCGCATCGACAGGTTCCTCACTGAGGGAAAACACTTAACGCAGGTATTCCATTGTTTCATAGCGACAATTACGTGGTCGGACCACGCGCCCATCACCATGGAACTAAAAGACAAATTTGAAAGCCACAATAGAAGCCCTTGACCTTTGAACGAAACACTATTACACGATAAAACATTCACGAAACACATAAAAGACACGCTCACAAACTATTTTAAAGAAAATACCACACCAGAGATTGCTGCGGAATCCACCTGGCTAACCCACAAACCGGTTATCCATGGGGAACTGATAAAAAGAGCCCACTACCTCAAACAGACGTCCCAAACCCAACAGGTCACCTGGTGCAAACAACTGCATGATCTTAATAAACTAAACCAAACAAACCCAACCCCAGAGTTAAAAAGCCAAAACTCAGAAACACAGAACAAGATACAGACTCTAGCACGTACCAAAGTAGGATACTCACTAAGAAAATTAAAAGCCACACACTACTCTCAGGGTAATAGAGCGAGCAAGATACTAGCTCAAAGACTTCGAGACAGACAGGCCATGTCCAAAATAGCACACATAGAGGCACCAAATGGAGACAGAATAGTTGCTACAAAAGCCATAAGCGACGAATTCACCACATACTATGAAACCTTATACAACCTTAAAAATGACCCACTAACGCCCTTAACATCCCCCGCATCTATTGATGACTACTTAAAGGATGCCCACTTACCAACCCTCTCACAAAAGGGGATGCCCTCTCAGTCCCCATCACTCAACAAGAGGTAAAGGACACAATAAAAACCCTCCCCACAGGCAAAGCCCGGGTCCTGACGGATTCGCAAACACATACTACCATCTGTACGCAGATATTTTATCCCCTGCACTAACTACCTTATTCAATAACCCCATAGATAAACATTAATTACCCACAGAACTCCTGCAGGTACATATTACCACCCTCCCCAAACCAGGGAAACCTCCAATCACATGCCCAAATTTCCGCCCGATCTCCCTACTCAATAGAGATGCCAAACTATTTGCAAATCTTCAAGACAATATCCTACCAGACCTAATACATGACGACCAAGTAGGGTTCGTAAAGGGCAGACAAGGCTCAGATAATACCTGCAAGGTACTAGACCTCATGCACAGCTCTAGAAAACTAGGAGTGGAGGGCCTCTTCGTGTCCCTAGATGCGGAGAAGGCCTTCGATAGACTAAACTGGACATTTCTAAATAGAGTACTGCACAAATTCGGCTTCCCTTCGCAATTCATAGCAGCAGTAGATGCCCTATACAGCATGCCAACCGCACAGTTCCTATATGCAGGATTCCCCTCTCGGAAAATAAACGTTACCAATGGCTCCAGACAGGGATGCCTTCTCTCTCCTCTGCTCTTTGTACTGGCCTTGGAGCCACTGGCCTCCAAAATTAGATCGGATCCGAACATCCATGGAAATCCCCTGGGCGTCAAAGAATATAAATCATCTTTGCAGATGATATTCTTCTCACTCTAACACAACCGCTCATAACCATGCCCAATTTAATGCGACAAATTATTCTCTTTGGCCACTACTCTTACTATAAATTAAATGTCTAACAATAGGAGTGGAGAAGGAAGCTAGAAACAGGTTAAAAGACATTTCCCCTAGATTGGAGGTCAGACCATTTAACATATTTAGAAATTAAACTCACAAAAAAACCTGCAGGACTCTTCCACGCAAACTATGTAAGGCTCCTGAAAGATTTTGAAAATACCATGAAATCATGGGAGGGAAAATTCCTCTCATGGCTGGGGCGCATAGCGGCAATCAAAATGTCATTGCTATCAAAATTACTATAACTTTTCAGAACACTACAAATACCCCTACCCCAAACTTACCTCAAATCAGTCACCTCACTACTCCTGAAATTCACATGGCAACAATAAAAATGCTGTGTAGCCGCTAAAATCTTATACAGGCTGGTGGCAGACGGTGGTCTGGGTGTCCCAAATTTGCATATATACCATAAAGCGACATTATTGAGCAGGGGAGAGCCTCGTGGGGGCGGGGCTCTTTCTCCCCCTCCCCTTGTGTGTCTCTCTCCTTTCTCCCTCTGTTTCTCTCTTCCCCTCTGTCTCTTTCTCCCCCTTTCCCTGTATCTCTCTCCCCCACATCTCTCTTCCCCTCTGTCTCTTTCTCCCCCCTTTCCCTGTCTGTCTCTCTCTCCCCCACATCTCTCTTCCCCTCTGTCTCTCTCTCCCCCACATCTTTCTCCCCCCTGTTTCTTTTTCCTCCCTCCACCATCTCTCTATTCCCACTTTTTCTCCCTCTGTGTCTCTTTCCCCCATCCTTTCCCTGTGCCCCTCTATTTTATTTGCCCCCCCCCCCCTTGTGTCTCTTTATTCCTGTCTTCCCCTCCCATTTACCTGCGAGTAGTGAGTAGGGTTTTTTGCTGGAGCCGCCAGACCGGGTGGCAGCCTCGCCGGTCCGGCGGCACTCCTGTCAGGCTTTCTCCCCCCTTTCCCCTTTCCCCCCTTTCCCTGTGTCTCTCTCCCCCACATCTCTCTTCCTCTCTGTCTCTCTCACCCCCACATCTCTCTTCCCCTCTCTCTATCTCCCCCACATCTCTCTCCCCCTTCCTCTCTCTCTCCCCCTTCCTCTCTCTCTCCCCCTTCCTCTCTCTCTCCCCCCTTCCTCTCTCTCTCCCCCTGTTTCTTTTTCCTCCCTCCACCATCTCTCTATTCCCACTTTTTCTCCCTCTGTGTCTCTTTCCCCCATCCTTTCCCTGTGCCCCTCTATTTTATTTGCCCCCCCCCCTTGTGTCTCTTTATTCCTGTCTTCCCCTCCCATTTACCTGCGAGTAGTGAGTAGGGTTTTTTGCTGGAGCCGCCAGACCGGGTGGCAGCCTCGCCGGTCCGGCGGCACTCCTGTCAGGCTTTCACTAGTTCTGACTCGCTGGGGGCTGAAGGAGGAGGGAGGAGCATGTCTCTGTACCATGCTCCCTCGCGGTTTCTGTGCTGGGAATTGTGGGAACCACGAGGGAGCATGGTACAGAGACATGCTCCTCCCTCCTCCTTCAGCCCCTAGCGAGTCAGCACTAGTGACAGCCTGATTGGAGTGCCGCTGGACCGGCGAGGCTGCCACCCGGTCCGGCGGCTCCAGCGTGGAATGCGGCCGCCGGCCTGCCCCCTCAGAGTTTGTGCCACCGGACCAGCCACCCGGTGGCACATACATGGTCAGTGCAGCCCCCAGGTGCCGCGGCCCACCGGGAAATTTCCCGATATCCCGGTGGACCAGTCCGGCCCTGCCTGGGACGGGGTGAGGAAAACATTGGTTAACCACCCCAAAATAAAGATGGCAGCACCCCTACAATCTATAAGCTTGATAATCCCCACTTTTAACTAGAAGCTGTGGACAGAAAAAGGCATTACCCATATACTCCACCTATACCAAGGGGGACTCCTCTAAACCTCCCCATGCCTACAGGAACAATTTACTCTACCCACAAAATTCCTATTTCCTTACCTCCAAGTAAAATCATTACTAACAAACAACCCACCCATGAATCCCGAGAAAGCGTTAAGCGAACCAACCTCAAAGTTCAAAAATATATGCCTATCAAATAAGCCCAACATAAAACCTCTCTCTATATGCTACCACTTGATCCTACACAGCCAACCAATAACACTTGATCACTACAAAGAAGCTTGGCACAAAGAATTAGGCACCGAGTTGAGCCCGGCGCAGTGGAAAAGAGCTTACACAGCACATAAAGGCATAACATCGTGCGCCCAACACTTACAAATACAAAGGAAAATATTATATCGTTGGTACTTGGTATCGGAAAAAATACACAAAACTTGGCCCACCTCCATGAACATGTTTTGGCGTTTCGAGAGAGAAATGGCCATGGGTTTGTTATCATAAGCATGTCTAACATAGGAGGGAATTGTGATCAACAACAAATGAAAATTGCCATATTTTAGTTATATACCTTCTTTAATATTTTTTACATTTTGGTATATTTTTAATTGATAAACATTTTAAATGTTTTGATTTATAAAAATACATCTTCCAAACAGCCCTATATAGGGGTTTGCCACATATTCCTTCATATGCTAAAAACTTTTTTTAAAAATAGAATGCAATCTGTAACTGACCGCCTCGCAACCCGACCGTGTACCTCCGTCTTCCAGTGGGTAGACCTCTCCTATTCCACGAAGAACGAAGCAGGCTGTTCTTAAAAGAGCAAGTGTTGTGATCGAAGGGAGTATAGTGATTATAGCAATCCCCAGAGTGTGAATATAGCGCTCCAATCCCACAAACATGAGCCTAGACTTCATCAAGGGTAAAACGAATCTCGTTTAATGGTAGCCACAACTGGCCTTTTATGACAGTCCCCATGCAAGGGGCACTCCCCCCTGGACCGGAGAGTAAACCACAGTAGAAATAAATCCACAATCCACATTGGCTCTCAGGTCTAGGACACTCCCATACAAAATAGGTAAATCCCTCACTTATGCCTGGGAGGTAATTGAGTCAAGCACTATGCTAAACTCAATTATCTCCAAACACAAAAAAACCCACAAATTTTTACAACCTCCCAAAATAACTTAAAACACACAAATCCCCCACAAAAGTTACATCCCCTGATAGTCCTCACCTGAGTGACCAACATATCCAAAAATCACCCAGATCAGTTCAGGGGTTTAAGAATTTCCTGTATTCCGACCACACGCATTATCCCATGCCCAAAATAGTTCCAGGGCATTCGCGGCTAAGTCGTCCTGAAGTTTAGTCACGGTTTTGGTTCATGAAAATGGCTGCCAGTGAGCTAGAGTTCGGTTCTATGGAAAGTGCCGAACCAGGGGGAATAAAATATGGGTCTTTATAGTTGCTGACCTGGCCCATAGTCCTGAGGTAAGAGGCTGGCAAGCAGTCCCCTCCGAGAACTATAAAAGGAATGTAACCTATTCTCTTTTTTAAATCTTTATTCACCTCCCCACTCCCCCACCCCCACCCCCATTTTTTTACCTTATATGTTTTGCACTGGCAAATATGGTGGGGAAACTAAAACTCTTATGTAATACTGATCCTCACAATAGAGCTGAGAATATTCTGTTCTCAGCATGACATTTAATTTATATGTTGTCAGCGCAGAGATAGAGAATTTGCCCTCAATAAAAATGGTGGAACGTAATAATGAAGTGACATGAATAGATACGGTCCATCACTTCAAATATGCAATCAGGCAATTGTAGGAAACAAGATTAACATTCACATGCCCCTAATCCGATTGGACATCGTAACGTACTGTTAACCAATGGGAAAGTATGAGGAGGGTTTTTAAACCAGGAAGAGGAAGCAGCATAACACTGATTGAGAAAGCCCGGTGGACGGGTGAAACACATCTCAGGAGACTAAGAGCCTGAGGACTTTGAAGCACTTTGACAATTTGTCATTATTTGTCATGTTACTTGTGATTTTAGTGTTCAATAAATTTCTATAAAGGTCCCTCAAGCTACCCAACTGTCTGCTTCCAAAAGAAGGGTTGTGCCACCATAATAGGCACACAAGTGAATATACCTAGAGCCAGGTCCCTTGGGCTCTAGCAAATGTGAGCAGTCATTTATGGTATATGCAATCTACCTGAAAGTCAACTGTATAACACTAGGAGCATTATCTCCTATTTTTCAATTTTTTGTCTCTTTGAGAGTATGTATCACATAATTTGGAAGGGGTATTGTGTCACCTAAGTACACTACTACAAGAACCACCTGAGTTGAACCATCACTACTTTACATAGGGATCTTACAAATTTAAAGTTATCTGCGCAAAAGAGATCTTTTTTTTTTAGGACACCCAAAAATATTTGCTGTTCCCCAAATAGGGGTAGGTGTTTTATTGTACACACCCACCGTTAGATGTGCTCCACTCTATAGATAGATGGCAGCTTGGCCTTCCAACAATCGTGTTTTTGTATGCATGTATATATGTGGGAGGTGTAGAAGCACTGCAAAATATTCCTATTTGTAGCACCTTTTCTACTCACAGAACACTTTTTTCTACTAATTTTGATATGCATAATTAAATGCATGCAATATTTTTTATTTTTTTTATTTGTGTAGTGGACTTTCCCTTCAAGGGAAATGTAGCACTAAACCATATCTATATACTTTATTGCTACATTCCCTTTGAAGGGATCATTTAATGAACAAATCTGCAAACCCCATTTTTGTATTTTGTATTTCATTTATATATTGTTAATTCATTTATAAAGGGTTAAATTCTAAGTTACACTGTTTTCCTCTCACCTTTTGGGTGGCTTTTGTAATTACAATTTGGTAATTAAGGGTATTTGAAATGCGCACTCTGCAGTTAGCTTAGGCTCAACAAAGACCATATTAGGTAAAAATGTTGCCTGGTCCACTGTAGTGGATTAAATCTCCTACATTTGCTGTTTTTTGCTGTATTGGTGGCTATTGCAAGGAGTCTACAAGACAATGGTGTGCTGATTTCTTGCTATTGACAGCCACTAGAGGGGCTTCTGATGAAATAGAGTAAAACCCTGCTTTTGTTTATTAGCTGAGCTCAGAGAGACCATCTGGTTGGCACAAAACACAATTTTGCCATGCATACACACTAGCATACCAATGCTTTACTTTGGGAAATTACTGGACTAGCGGAGATCAACAATCTCAATAATTTTAGCCAGGGAAGTGGAGCTTTCCTGGGGATACTGGTGCATTGAGGGAGAAAAGGATACTACTTCTTCCTATAATTGAAGCTGGGGTCCTAAATGGCCACACGACACTATAGAGTTAGGAATACACATAAGTACTAATGCTATAGTGTTCCTTTAAGTTTGCTCTGGACAAGATATTCTCTTTGATGTGTTTAACTTTGAGATTTTGCCCTCCCTTTTTGATGGCAACTTGGTCTGTGGGTCCTTATTGTCATGCATGCAATTAAGATAGTGGACTTTAGATATAGCGCTTATTCAGTTTCTGCAAACTGTCTTTCTCCTGCAGTGCACTGATCATAAAGATACCAAAGCACTTACTGCAACTTTTAATCAGCAGAAGGACTTAACTGTGACATTGCATTACAGAATCCCTAAATGCTAAATGCTTGGGTGCAACTGCACCCCACCTTCCTTGCCAGCCTTCTCCTGGCAGCAATCATTTATTAATTAACTAACAAGAACAGACAATGTGTTTTCTGCAAAGGTTTTATGCCATAAGCCTCAAACTAACTATTATTGTCCATATTATAATCTTGATGGTGAGGGGGGTGAGGATGGTGGGGGGTGGTGAGGTTGGTGGGGGGTGAGGCTGAGGGTGGTGGGGGGTGAGGCTGAGGGGGGTGAGGGGTGATGCTGAGGGGGGTGAGGGGTGATGCTGAGGGTGGTGAGGGGGTGATGCTGAGGGTGGTGGGGTGATGGTGAGGGTGGTGGGGTGATGGTGAGGGTGGTGAGGGTGGTGGGGGTGGTGAGGGTGGTGGGGGTGAGGCTGAGGGGGGTGATGCTGAGGGGGGTGGGGGTGAGGCTGAGGGGGGCTGGGGGTGAGACTGAGGGCTGTGATGCTGAGGGTGGTGGGGGCTAGGGGTGGTGATGGTGAGGGTGGTGGGGGCTAGGGGTGGTGAGGCTGAGGGTGGTGGGGGTGGCGAGGCTGGGGGTGAGGCTGAGTGTGGTGATGGTGACTGGGGGGGTGAGGCTGAGTGTTGTGGGGGGTGATGGTGAGTCTACCTTGATTTCCCTGGTGGTCCAGTGGGCTCCCTGGTGGTCCGGTGGCCACTGCTCCCGGTCTGCAGCTCCGCAGAGCTGCAGACCATGTAGTCTCGCGAGATTTCAGAACGTTGCCGTAGTAACCCGCGGCAACGCTCTGATTGGCCAATTCTCGCGAGTCACATGGTCTGCAGCTCTGCACACTGCGGAGCTGCAGACCAGTGTCTGCGATGGTGGCCGGGCAGCCAGGAGGGGCCTCGCACCCGGCGGCATACCGGGCAAGCCGCCGGGCCCCCTCCTGGTGTCAGGTCCTCGGTCACTGACCGAGGACCTGACACACTCTGCCCACAGGCGGTTTAGGCGGCCGCGAGGCCCCAGCCAGCGCGAGGCCTTAGGCGGCCGCCTAAACCGCCTAATTAGAGAGCCGCCTCTGATTATAACAGTTTGACTGTTCAAAAAAAAACCACAAAGGCCTACCATTTGTAAAAGTAGACACTCCAGGGTATCTCATAAAGTGCACATTGTGCCTTAACATGCCCCCATTTTTTCACCAATATATGCCAAATTATGTGGTAAAAAATTATTTTGTGCGTTTTTTACATATGGATTGCATTTTTGCTAGGCATTTTGTATATTTCACATGTTCCACTAAGTTCAAACCCCCCAAATTATGCTCAGCTAAGTCTTCTGAGTAAAATGACACCCCCATTGTATGTCTTTGGCACTATTTTGTGAAGCTACAGTGCCATATAGGAGACCTATCCATTTCAGTATTTATAGTACAATTTTGAGAAATGGATTTAATTGGCCTATGCTTCAATTTGGGGCATTATTGCAGTTGGAAAGTTAAAAGAAAAAAAACACGAAGGCCTACCATTTCCTAAAGTAGACACCCCAGGGTATTTCAAAAGGCATATTTTAAACCTTAGCGTTGGATCATTTTTTTCTTAGTTTGTACCAAGTCTAGTTACAATTAGCATTTTTTCTGCCTTTTTGACACACACTTGGAGATGTTACTGTATATTTTGTAATCCTTATGTGTGCTATGGCAGTAGAACACCTAATATGTTGCTCAGCTATGTCCTCTTAGTGCAGCAATACCCCCATGTGTACCCTTTTCGGGGATATGTGTATGTTGAAGGGGCACATTGGAGACCAAGCCATATCAGTTTTTACCGAACTTTGAATTTTGATGCTCGGCCCATGTGCAAATTCCAAGCATCTTAGCAGGTTTTAAGTTCAAATTACCCCACAAAGGCCTACCATTTCTTAAAGCAGACACCCCAGGGCATTTTAAAAGGCATATTTTAAACCTTAGCGTTGGATCATTTTTTTTTGTTAGTTTGTACCAAGTCTAGTTACAATTAGCATTTTTTCTGCTTTTTGACACACACTTGGAGATGTTACTGTATATTTTGTAATCCTTATGTGTGCTATGGCAGTAGAACACCTAATATGTTGCTCAGCTATGTCCTCTTAGTGCAGCAATACCCCCATGTGTACCCTTTTCGGGGATATGTGGATGTTGAAGGGGCACATTGGAGACCAAGCCATATCAGTTTTTACCGAACTTTGAATTTTGATGCTCGGCCCATGTGCAATTTCCAAGCATCTTAGCAGGTTTTAAGTTCAAGCTACCCCACAAAGGCCTACCATTTCTTAAAGTAGACACCCCAGGGCATTTCAAAAGGCATATTTTAAACCTTAGCGTAGGATCATTTTTTTGTTAGTTTGTACCAAGTCTAGTTGCAATTAGCATTTTTTTCTGCCTTTTTGACACACACTTGGAGATGTTACTGTATGTTTTGCAATCCTTATGTGTTCTATGGCAGTATAACACCTAATATGTTGCTCAGCTATGTCCTCTTAGTGCAACAATACCCCCATGTCTACCTTTTTCAGGGTTATGTGGATGTTGAAGGGGCACCTTGGAGACACACCACTTTCATATTTTTCAAAAGTGGATGCTGGGCCAAAGTGTTATTTTAGCAGCCCAGGACTGCAAATTACCTCTCAAAGACCACATATATTTTTAAGTATAAGCAGCTCATCAATTCAAATTATGAACAAGTGCATACTATTTGCTGTGAAAAGGGGGAATAGTTGGCTTAAACCTATCTGGAGGTAGTACCCAGTAATCTGTGTCACGGGCAACGCTGTCACGGATTCCAAAACACAGACAGACTACAAAGAGAGAGAACACAGAGACAGACACTTGTAATACCGGTCCTTAGAATGGCCGGGCTATACAAGCAGAGAATAGTCAAGGTACAAGCCGAGGTCAAAGGGGTAAAGAGAAATGGAACAACGATAGGACAAGCCGAGGTCAAGGATCAGAGAAGACAGGATAAACGGGAGACAAAGCCAAGATTTGGTAACCAGACAGTTAACTAAAATCACACCCCAAAACTGGTCTGCTTATTCGGCCTGGGTGTGGAAAACTTTAAAACAGTGGCCAATACATAGGCCGGGCTGAGAGGGGCAATCAGGGCAGTAATAGCTGGTCTCAACTCTTACGCCCCTCTTGTAACACACCCTGCATCTTTTCTGGGGGGTTTTCTTTCTGGGGGTTGATGGAATCTTGAAGCAGAAGTGACCTGCCTCCATTCTTCTGCTAGGCTCCACTGATGGTCCCCCTCTGTGGCACTCAAGTAACCCAGAAATGAGCTGAAATTGAAATGAAAGGAAGGTGCATTTCAGCTCAGCATTTGCCTTTTTAAAAATAATAAAGGCATTGTGGACTGCCGTCTGCATTATATATATGCCCACTTTTTTATACCATGCCCTGGTTTTGCGCATGATTAGATACGGCTGCATTAGTTGATCGGACAGATCAACTCCCCCCATATGCCGATTATATTGCTGTATGCAGACTGGCAGCCGTTTATATTCCTCTCTGCCACGAACTGCGACCCTGTGAGTGTTTTCCCCATGGATGGTAGTTAGGATGAAAACCTCCTTTTTATCGCGGTACTTGAGTGCCAGCAGTTCATTCTGGCAGAGAGCTGCTGTTTCCCCCTTTATTTTTTTTTCTGCTAGAGCCTTTGGGAAACCTGTGCGACTCTTCCTGATAGTGCCACAGGCCACAGTCTCAAAACAGTACAGCATTTGTAAGAGTGGGATGCTGTTATAAAAGTTATCGATGTATAAGTGATAACCTTTGTTGAGTAATGGCATTATTAAGTCCCAGACAATTTTCCCACTTGTCCCTATTATATCTGGGCAACCTGGGGGATCAAGGTGGCTATCCCTTCCTTCATATACACGGAAGGTGTATACAGAGACACTGCTACTTTCACATAATTTATACAATTTGATCCCATACTGGGATCTTTTGGATGGGATATATTGTCTAAATCCCAGTCTTCCCTTATATTTCATGAGGGACTCATCAATTGAAATTTGTTTTTTGGGGGTGTAAATAGTGGCAAATTTTTCATTCAAGTGGGAAATTAGAGGGCGTATTTTATAAAGAAATTCATACTGCGGATGACCTTTTGGGGGGCACTTCATATTGTCATTAAAGTGCATAAAACGCAGTATGTCCTCATATCTCTCCATATGCATAGTCTGGGAAAAAAAATGGGGGTATTAAAAATAGGATTTTTAGTCCAGTACATTCTAATTGTGGGCTTTTTAACTATCCCCATTAACATGGTCAGTGCCCAGAATTGTTTAATTTCTGGCACACTGGTTGGGTACCATCTCTCTGTCCTGGCGATTCGGGAGTCTTGGTTGCGTGCAAGATATTGCTCCGCATACAGATTCGTCTGGGTAACTACCGCCCCAAAAAAATCATCCCCCCAAAACAGCTCCATACAATCCAGCGCATTATAGCCAGACAGGTCAGCCTGTATGCCAGGATTGGCAGTGAACACTGGGATGTCTGGCGAAAAATTATTAGGGGGTACCCAGTCATCTTCGCCATAATGAACATTAGGGGAATCAGCAATTTCCTCTGATGTTACTGCAGTATCTGGCACATAGTCCCTGTCCCCTGCATCACTCCCTGCGTCACTCTCTGAGGCAGTGTCGGTCGCCTCTGAGTCGGCGGCTAACAGGGCATAAGCCATCTCTGCGCTATACTTGTGCAACATTTTAATACAGTTAACACAGCTAAGAAAACTTTAACTAAATAACTAAACTTTTTTTTTTTTTTAACCCCTAACTAAATTCCCCAATTACCACTAAATCCACCCACCCAACTAACTAAATCACAAATTAATAAAATAAAATAATAAAATTGAACCCCTTAGGGTTACAAAAAAAAATACATTTAACCCTGTGTAAGTGTAAAAAAAAAAATAGATCACAGTAAAGTACTGTGACCTGTATATTGATCACTGCTAGCAGTGATCAAGCAGCAGGGAAAGGGTTAATATTTTTTTTAAAGGAAGGGGAAAGGGATTAGGAACCTTTAAAAGATATTCACTATTCTTCTGGGACACAATGTTGCAACGATCTGTCTCTCTCCACTTCACAAACCCACAAGAGGTGGAGGGAGGCGGATCAGATATCCCAGCAGTATTGTGACTGCTGTGACTGGCTGTCACAGCGATCACATGTGCTGGGACATCGCAATTTGCTGTTGCTGGTCTGCCCCTGACTCAGAGGGACCCAGCAACAGCGTTAACCCCGCGATCGCCGGCACTGCGCGATCGCTGCGTTAATTTTACCGCGTGACGGACGAGGTCCGTCACCCGTCGTTAAGGGCATTCCCAGGATGACGGACCTCGGCCGTCACCCGTCCTGAAGGGGTTAAATCACCACTCTTTATTTTTGTCATTTTTTTTTACTTAATTCTTTAAATTATTTTGATGTATCCTTTATTTACAAGTTATCTCCTTATAGTTGGTATAAAACATATTTATAAGTGATATATAACTACACCTGAAATTAATAGTGGGAATTTAGGAACTAAGCCCCCTGACCAAACCAACCTGGGAAGACCAAGAAGAACCAATCCCAGACTGACACTAGTAGGAACTTGAAACCCTATGTCCCACTTTTAAAGGCCATACTCTAACTTGCTGTGCCACCAATGAACTTACTCTATTGAGAGGAATCCATCAATGCTCATTAGCAGTTACTTGCCGAGTTTACATTAATTGTTTAATGTGCTGCATTCACAGGTGCTGCTGTTGAGTTCATATTCACCCAAAGATCAGAGCCAATCCTCCCTATTTAAAACCAATCAATTGTTTCCACAGATCCTTTCCATAACGTTAATCTTTTGTTTGTTAAAAACCTGTTTATGTTTTAAGCTCTTTCTGGACTTAATACCTGGCTCTGACTGCTTAACGGATAACACCCTCTCTTGTTATTAGACTTGTACAAAAAATTATTTGGCCCAGTTTGTTTGGTTCATTTATATGATTTTGCCATTTATTTATTAATAATATTCATAACTACTACAGCCTTTGATGCTGCCTGCAGAAACCCTGCCTTGTTCCCCAGTAAGGGGGATAAACTTGTTTTTTTTTTTTACAATGATTTGCTACTTACCTAGTTTTTACTGGGTGCCAAGTTTTAATAATTGATTGCTAAATGACATTTTGACTTTTGAAAATCTTGTTAAAATTTTAATTGAAATTGGGAAATGTTTTGTAAAAAGGTTAGAAAAATGTATTAAAAACTGTGTTCTCTACCCTCTTGTAATCAGTTGTTTGAATTATTGTAACTAATTGGTTTTAGGTACGACTTCTGATTATAGAATGATCTTCCATCACTTTAACACCAGAATAAAATATATACAAGGTACTAAATTCAAGAGGAAAGTCACAGCTGAACCAGAACATATTGCAACAGGTACAATATGACTTGTGTGTAGAAACGTGAAAATTCCTTCTCATTAAGGGGTTATATTACAATTCCAGCTCTAGAGGCAGAATACTGTTAATTATGAGGAATGGGAGGTATGTGAAAGATGAGATGGGGGTGTGGAAAAGTTTAGACTTACAGGTACTGGAGGTACTCGTACTTGTCTAACCAGCTCTAATTATAAGCTGCTACTGACCCTGCTAAAAAGTATGGATGCTATGTATTCTATAATATTGTATTTTCTGCTTGCTATAGCAGTTATCTTTATTTACAACACCTCGAGGAGATGGATGTCTACAAAAGGAAATTTCCCTCCTGGACCCACGCCTTTACCTCTGATTGGAAATCTACACATCCTGGATTTAAAGAGACCATATCTAACATTAATGGAGGTAAATACAAAAATTATGAACATGCACAAAAAGTCAGATTGTCACACAATTGTATTCACTGAATGTTTGTAAATAGAAAGCAGAATTGCACAAGTTAGGCAAAGACAATTATGAAACACAACTGTAGCTGAGACTTCTAAAAATGACTGCCTTGGTGCACCTACATACCTATATAGCTGTATATTACCAGTCAATGTAAAATAAAGCTATTAATCTGCAAGTACCTCATGGTGGGGAATAATCCAATTTCTCTTAATGTTATATGGGGAATAGCTTGTACCTTATGGAAGTCCCTATGACTTGCCTGTGTTTAAAATACTTTGAATAATGTTGTCATTTGAGATTTTCTTATACGCAATTCTTGGGATTTCAAAGTGAATGTAACATTTTAAGATCAAAATAACTGGAAGCATATCTGATTTTTTTTTTTTTTTTTTTTTTCTAGTTTGGATATCTTGGGCTTAATTGAGAAATACACTTTGAATTCACTCTCAATTCCTGACTATTCTCATTTACAGGGTTATTTACTAAAAAGAGAATTTAAAGTGAATATAAAATTTAAAGACAGCTTAGCTTTTTTGACCTTACATTTGAAATTCCCTCTTTAGTGAGTCACCTTTTATTGACTATTTACTTTGGAATGATGTTAGGGCATCCTGGCAGTATAACCACTGTAGTGGGCTGTAGTGGTTATGGTGCTTGGAGTGTCTACTATGTAGATGATTTATAAAATATATATTCCACTGCATATCAACCTTTAAATAGATATACTCCTAATGAAAACATGCATGCATTTTTTTTTTTTTTTTTTAATTGGGGTATACCTAAAAACAGCTTGCAGAGCTACAGATCTTTTCTTACCCAGCCAGACTTTCTGTGGCTGTTCAATCACAGACTTCCCACTGCAGGTCAATGAGATGTTTTTGCAAGGCAGGTGCTATGGGCAATTGCTGTCTCTTGAGTTTAGCTCCACTGAGCTAAACAACCAGGAAGTAACAGGATTGCTTTCCTGATTAACAACCAGGAGTGTTTATCAAGGTTAGTTTATAAAAGTGCCCATTTCTATTGCAATCTGAACTTTTTGTAAAATAAAAGGACATTATTATACCTCCTGACTCAGGCGTACTTCGAATCAGGCAAGGAGCTACACCTTCAAGGGGCAGGGCCTGTGTAAAGTTGGCAGGTCCGCCCTAGTTAATGGCAGGGCAGCCTGGCATGAATACACACCAGACTGCCTGGCCATCATGCAGGCCAGTCCAATGAGGGCTCACCCTGCAGGCAGCCCAGTTTCAGTGCTCCACTGCTGCCAATGGATAGGCCGGCCCTGAGTGTTTGTATGTGTGTCTGTGTATCTGCATGTGTGTCAATATATGTATAAAACACTGACACACATGCATATATTGACATCCATACAGATTTACACACAGACCTACAAATACACACACTACACATAGGAGATACATACACTACACACACACATACTACACACATACAAACAAACACATAGATACATTAAAAAATTAAGCCACCCAGCAATTTCTTACCTTCTGCTGGCTGTGGCTGGTGTGAGTTGGGGGCCTGCTCTCCTTGTCCAGCCCCATCCTCGTGGCTCCCGCTCAGCTCGACGTCACTTCCACCCAGCTCTCCATGCGGATAAAAAGGACCTGGTTGCGCTGTTAGAGCACCGCAGTGCACGACCAGGCCCCTCATTGCATATGTTCATCGGGTGACCCTAAGTGCATGGGCCATCTGAAGGACCTTCACACAGGTTCCCAACCTGTGCGGTGCAGCTCCTTGGATGATGACAGAGTGCCGCCTGGGGTCTATGGACAATGTTCTATGGACGGGCCAGCTCTTTTTTTTTTTTTTTACACAGTGTGTGGATCATTCTATTTACTGCCTAATAACTGCCTAGTAATTTGTTTTCTATTTTAGCTGTCCAAAGATTACGGCTCAATATTCTCTATACAACTGGGAACAAAGAAAATGGTGGTTTTGACCGGTTACAAGACTGTAAAAGATGCACTGGTGAACCATGCAGAGGAGTTTGGTGGGAGGGCCACTCTTCCGATATTTAAACATGTGGATAATGGAAAAGGCAAGAAAAACTATCTTTTTTTTTTTTCAATGACAAAATATTGACATGTTTGGATTTTAATGAAATAATTCAATACAATATAATTTGATTACAATATAATTTAGCAGTTAGGAAAACTATTTAATTAAACAGAACATATAAAAAATTCTAAATAATTTACAGACTTGACTTAAAGCAAAAACTCTGAGACCTGCTATTTTGTTTCCTGTAATTCAATCTCGTGTCTGTGTGTGTTTATATATATTTATTTATACTGTCTTTAAAGGGATACTGTAGTGCAAGAAATACAAAGTTGTATTCCAGGTCTTATCGCTCCCCCTCCCCCGGTAAATAAATGGTTAAAAACTTTAACTTACCTTTATCCCTCAGCTCTAAGCTGATGCTCTGCCCCCCCTATTCCCTCTCGTGATGGATGGGCTTTAATGCGTAGGCTGGCTGGTAGCCACTGGAGGCTCACTTAGAGCTGCAATGTAAACATTGCAGTTTCTCTGGAACTGCAATGTTTAACATTGCAGCACTAAGGGTAATGATCTGAAGTGGCCTGGGTGCCTACAGTGTCCCTTTTAAAGAAGACTGCATGTAGCTTGTCTTGAGCCAGAACTTTGGGAATAGACATCTTTCTGTTCTCTTCTTTCTTTAGTCCTTCATGTATTGTGTTCAGCAGAGTGATTGTTGTGTATTAATAATAGTTCTAATTACAGGTCTTATTTTCTCACATGGAGAAAACTGGAAAGTTATGAGGCGATTTACTATTACCACCTTACGTGACTTTGGAATGGGAAAGAGCAGTATAGAAGTAAAAATTGTTGATGAATGTGATAAGTTGATTCAGCAATTTCAATCATTTAAAGGTACAGTAAATAATTTCTTGTAACAGAAGATGTGATAGGATACACTATTAAGATAGTAGTGTGATTGTTTACGATGTATTCCAGTGAGCTTTCCTTTTAAATGATTACTATTGGCACTCATACCACTTACTCTTCTTGGTATACAGACCATTTTATCTCATTGAAGTGGTCTGGGTGCAGTCGTCCTTCAATGTAAAACATTTTATTTCAAAATACCTTTTTTGCCTAAGTTAGGTGTTTTTTAATAAAACTATTACATTCTGTGAGACTTGAAATTGCTGTTTAGTAAATGAGCGAGTGCGCTGGATTTTGTATGTTGTATGAATTGGCCATAACGGCACCCTTACAAATATGCATTTTCAGGTGAGTGCAGCCCTCTTGGGCATGCAGAGATATAATCCCCACTGAAGGATATGTAGATCTGGGGGTTGGTGTCTCAATATATAAATTGATATAGAAAAGATAAAAATGGCAAACAATAGTGTTCACTGTTATAAATGCAGTAATTATTATAAAGATAAGAGTATTTTACTCACATTTAGTAGAGTAGTAGATCCTGCTCAGATGTAAGCACTTGGGTGAGATAATCCCAACCCGGGATATAGTGTTGGGTAGGTTCCCTTAAAATAACTCAACACACTGCGATTAATGTCTAAACCATTGGCAATTTACACTGTTATACAGGCTGTACACTTACTACTTTACATTGAAGCAAAGTATAATTTCTTCAGTGTTGTCACATGAAAAGATATAATAAAATATTTACAACAATGTGAAGGGTGTACTCACTTTTGTGAGATACTGTATATTGTTGCAAGAAAAAGTATGTGAACCCTTTGGAATGATATGGAATTCTGCACAAATTGGTCATAAAATGTTATCTGATCATCATCTAAGTCACAAAAATAGACAATCACAGTCTGCTTAAACTAATAACACACAAAGAATGAAATGTTGCCATGTTTTTATTGAACACACCATGTAAACATTCACAGTGCAGGTGGAAAAAGTATGTGGACCCCTAGGCTAATGACATCTCCAAGAGCTAATTGGAGTGAGATGTCAGCCAACTGGAGTCCAATCAATGAGATGAGATTGGAGGTTGGTAACAGCTGCCCTGCCCTATAATAAACACACACCAGTTCTGGGTTTGCTTTTCGTGAATGATGCCTCGCACAAAAGAGCTCTCAGAAGACCTACGATTAAGAATTGTTGACTTGCATGAAGCTGTAAAGGGTTATAAAAGTATCTCCAAAAGCCTTGCTGTTCATCAGTCCATGGTAAAATGCTAACATCCCTGTGGAATCATCCCATGAAATCCATTCTTGTTTAGTGTTTTACGTATCGTAGATTCGCTAACAGGGATGTTAGTATTTGCCAGTGACTTTTGTAAGTCTTTAGCTGACACTTTAGGATTATTCTTCACCTCATTGAGCAGTCTGCGCTGTGCTCTTGCAGTCATCTTTACAGGACAGCCACTCCTAGAGAGAGTAGCAGCAGTGCTGAACTTTCTCCATTTATAGACAATTTGTCTTACCGTGGACTGATGAACAGCAAGGCTTTTGGAGATACTTTTATAACCAGGGCCGGACTGGGATAAAAATTCGGCCCGGGCATTTTTTTATCACAGCGGCCCACTAAGAAAACGCCCCCTTCTCAAAGTGCAGGCCAGGGCAGACCATGCGCAGAGCTCTGATAAAGAGCTCTTGCATGAGAAAAAAGCCCTGTATTTGTTCTGCACAGTGCAAGCAAATTTAATAACATGCTTGCACTGTGTTTCCTTGCAACTTGTCTCTGGTGTCTCTATAAATGGATACCAGGAGACAAAAATGCCAGGAAAGAGTATCGTGCTGTGTTTGGAGCCTGCTTGTGGGATTGTGTGTGTGTGTGTATAGAGTGAGCTGATTGTGGTGTGGTATTGTGTAATAAGGTCGGTTTTAGTCGTGTTGTGTTTGTGGTGTAATGTAATGCATATGTGGCTAGGGGCTGTAGAGAATGTGTGTGTATAGGGGATGTAGCAAGTGTGTGCATACAGGCTATAGTGTGTGCGTGTGTGTATATGTGATGTAGTGTTTGTAGAGAGTGTGTGTTTAGGGGTGTAGTATGTGTTTGCTTACAAGGAATCTAGTGTGTGTATAGGGGTGTGCGTGTGTGTGTATATATGTATATATATATATATATATATTTGGAAGTATTGTGTATGTGTGTGGTGCAGTGTGTTGGGGAGGTTCGGTGTGTATGTGAGGGGTGCAGTATGTGTGTATGATGGATGCTGTGTGTGATGTGTGTGAGGGTACTGTGTATGAGGGTGCTGTGTATGATGTGTGTGAGAGTGCTGTGTATGATGTGTTTTGTGATAGTGCTGAGTGTGATGTGTGTGAGTCCTGAGTGTGATGTGTGTGAGAGTGCTGAGTGTGATAGTGCTGTGGATGATGTGTGTGAGGGTGCTGTGTGTGAGAGTGCCGAGTGTGATAGTGCTGTGGATGATGTGTGATAGTGCTGTGTGTGATGTGTGTGAGAGTGCTGTGTATGAGGTGTTTTGTGATAGTGCTGAGTGTGATGTGTGTGTGAGTCCTAAATGTGATGTGTGTGAGAGTGCTGTGTGTGAGAGTGCCGAGTGTGATAGTGCTGTGGATGATGTGCGTGAGTGCTGAGTGTGATGTGTGTGAGAGTGCTGTGTATGATGTGTTTTGTGATAGTGCTGAGTGTGATGTGTGTGTGAGTCCTAAATGTGATGTGTGTGAGAGTGCCGAGTGTGATAGTGCTGAGTGTGATGTGTGTGAGAGTGCTGTGTATGATGTGTTTTGTGATAGTGCTGAGTGTGATGTGTGTGTGAGTCCTAAATGTGATGTGTGTGAGAGTGCCGAGTGTGATAGTGCTGTGGATGATGTGTGTGAGTGCTGAGTGTGATGTGTGTGAGAGTTCTGCGTGTGAGAGTGCTGTGTGTGATGGGAGTGAGAGTGCTGTGTGTGATGGGAGTGAGAGTGCTGTGTGTGATGGGAGTGAGAGTGCTGTGTGTGATGGGAGTGAGAGTGCTGTGTGTGATAGTGATGTGTGTGCTGTGTGTGAATGTTAGAAGGGATTGAGTGTTGGGGGGGTAAAATAAAATAAAAAAGAGTAGGCATTATGTCCCCCCCCTCCCTTCTTACCTTTAGCCTGGGAGGGGGGGACCGGCATGCTGGTGAGTGGG
Source organism: Pelobates fuscus (assembly GCF_036172605.1). NCBI lineage: Eukaryota > Metazoa > Chordata > Amphibia > Anura > Pelobatidae > Pelobates > Pelobates fuscus. The sequence goes on along the minus strand of NC_086318.1, from coordinate 36,475,405 downwards.
TGGGGGGGACCGGCACTCCGACACCATCCCTGGTGGTCCAGTGGTGAGTGAACTCTAGCCTGAGGGCTAGAGTTCACTCTCGCGAGATCCGGTCGTTGCCATGGCAACGCGCCGGATCTCGCGAGAGGAACCCGGCGGAGCTGCAAGATAGAGCTCCGCCGGGTCCTCTACCTCCCTCCCCAGCTGCATGTGTCTCCAAGGGGGCCGGTGAGGGAGATCTATGATCTCCTCACCGGCCCTTCATTGAAAACAGCGGGGCCGGCGCTCGGATAGTGCCGGCCCTGCATAGACCGGCAGGGGAGATCCTGGGACCTTCCCCTGCCGGCCTCGGCCCATGGCCACCGCAGCCCACCGGGCATTTGCCCGGTGTGCCCGATGGCCAGTCCGGGCCTGTTTATAACCCTTTCCAGCTTTATGCAAGTCAACAATTCTTAATCGTAGGTCTTCTGAGAGCTCTTTTGTGCGAGGCATCATTCACATCAGGCAATGCTTCTTGTGAAAAGCAGAACTGGTGTGTGTTTTTTATAGGGCAGGGCAGCTGTAACCTACACCTCCAATCTCATCTCATTGATTGGACTCCAGTTGGCTGACATCTCACTCCAACTAGCTCTTGGAGATGCCATTAGTCTAGGGGTTCACATACTTTTTCTACCTGCACTGTGAATGTTTACATGGTGTGTTCAATAAAAACATGGCAACATTTCATTCTTTGTGTGTTATTAGTTTAAGCAGACTGTGGTTGTCTATTGTTGTGACTTAGATGATGATGATGATCAGATCACATTTTATGATCAATTTGTGCAGAAATCCATATCATTCCAAAGGGTTCACATACTTTTTCTTGCAACTGTATGTCATTTATTTACCTTCCACTAAGACTAACCACACCAATCATCCCACTATCATTCCTCTCTTTCCTATTGAGAATGCCTGGTGTCCAGTCAAAGTACTTGACTTATTTCTTGTATCCTACCACACACATTCACCAGACACTCCTCTATTGCTACTCCAAGGGCACCCGCTCACCACATGAAATTCACTTCTCACGTTAGGACTCTACTGTCAAGGTTGGGCTACAACACAGCTTCCTTCTCCGGTTACTCCTTCCGTATAGGCGCAGCTTCTTCCACATCAAGCTCAAACACACATCATCAAGTGACTGGGCCGCTGGAAATCATCCATTTACAATACTTACATACCACGACCAGAGAGAGGGCTTCGTCGACGTCAAGCTTTCAGAAGTCTAGCTTTGTAAACTTGCAATAAAGTGTGGTTACTTGTATCCTCCTTTTGCCCTCTTTATAAAAGAATAAAAACTACCACAACAAGAGGACATAGTCTTAAATTAGAGGGGCAAAGGTTTAAAAATATCAGGAAGTATTACTTTACTCAGAGGGTAGTGGATGCATGGAATAGCCTTCCAGCTGAAGTGGTAGAGGTTAACACAGTAAAGGAGTTTAAGTATGCGTGGGATAGGCTTAAGGCTATCCTAACTATAAGATAAGGTTAGAGACTAATGAAAGTATTTAGAAAATTGGGCAGATGGGCTGAATGGTTTTAATCTGCCGTCACGTTCTATGTTTCTATGTTCTATACTCGTACGTTGGTTTCGGCACAACTCAACCAACTTTTGCATCTTCTACAATCCATAACCGATTGAAATTCCGAGCACAAGTTAAAAGGCCATTAGGCCTGAATTTGTGGGAGGAGTTAAGGCCCCTACTTAAACCCCTAGCCCCTACTCACCTCTGCCGTTCAAGCTGATTGACCCCACCCACCTACACCCATCTATATATTACATTTCACCTTGGTGGGCACTCTTTTATTACAGACCTACTCGTTCGTTGGTTTCGGCACACCTCAACCAACTTTTGCATCTTCTACAATCCATAAAATATTGAAATTCCCACCCTTAATATAAATATATATATATATATATATATATATATATATATATATATATATATATTAAGGGTGGGAGCACTTAGTAATATGAGTGAGATAAATTATGGATAAACAGTCATATATAGTTAAACTCTAGGGTTTGTTTTGAACGTGTACAATTGCCTCCGTCCTTAAGGGATTAAGCGGTAGTTGTTCTGGTGACTGTAGTGTCCCTTTAAATATGTTTGCAGTTAACAGGAATGTCAGAGTCTTGCTTTACAAAACAAAATTTAGTTAATTAAGCCTTAAATACCGGCTTAAAGAGAATCACATCTATTGGCCTGGATCCTATATCACTAATTTGATGTCTGTAATTGTCCTGAAAAAGGCAATCTTACCTCTTATAACAGTTAAGGAATGGGGACGAATGAATGGTATTTCTCTTATGCTTTCTATGTACCTTCATTTTATAAATGTATGATTTTGGTGTACTTGCTGTATGTAAGCATTATGCTGAAATGTAGAGGAGAATTTAGAGAAAAATGTTAACTAAAAAAATTAGATGACCATCTGCTCATACAGACTGGTGACTATTCACAAACACAAGTCCAAGCTATCTAAAGTATGCTTAACACCTATATCTTGTTTTTAGGCAAGCCATTTGATTGCTCTGTGGTCACAAATGCAGCGATTGCAAACATAATCGTGTCAATAACCCTTGGATATCGCATGGAGTATGAAGATCCAATGTTTATGAGACTTTTGAGTCTGACAAATGACAATGTCAGGCTGGTGGGATCACCAATGGTTTTGGTAATGTAGTATGTTACAATGTCTTTAGTAGTAAACTGGATAACCTTCACAATTTAAAATTATACTTCCAATTTATACACCCACAATAAGTATAAACATATACGTACAAGCAAATATAACCACTCAAGAGATTATCTATTAATCACACCTAAAAATACAAAACACACTAAACAAAAAAGTTAAAGAGCACACTAAATACATGCAAATTTACCCTCTCAGTGTGAATTAATTAGTGACTCCAGTATTACATGTATATCATGTGTCCTCCTCTGTGATCCTCCAAAGGAAGAGAATAACAGCCAGTCAAAATTAAATATATCAGGAGCCTGCCTCAAGTCCTGTGTGTTGTCTCTATATCTTGGAGTGTGATATCTAATAATGTATGGCCAATAACCTGCAGGCTCTTTGATCAGACATTGCACTGTTCCCACAAAAGCAAACCTAGAATCACAAATATCCTACATCCCACTTTACAGATTGGGGAGAGAGTGGCCTTACTGGAGGAGAAATAAAGCCAAGTGCAGGCCTGGCTGTCCAGCACTGACTCTTTCCTGGCAGAGTCTGATACACAGTTGGCCATGCTTGGGCAACCTGGAGAATTGGGAAAGATTGAAGAACATCCTACATCAAGCCCTAGTCTCCACACTGACATTACTCTTTAACACTATGTTGGGGTGTCCCTTAGATATACCAATATAATTTGATAGTCTCACCCAACTTTAGGTGGGAAGCCACCCGATACCTCTCCCCCAGAGATTTGAAATACTGCCTGCTCAGCTTTATAGAAAAGAAAGCTATCATGTACCAGGCATGAAGTATGCCACAGATTCTCTTTGAGGCCCAGGAGTTAACTCTCTTTCAAGATCTGTCCTGGAACACCCTGCAGCAGTGTAAGGCTCTACTCTGTTATTTCAGGCTCTTACTCAAGCTGGCCTCCAACATAGATGGGGATTAATTGGATTTTTTTGTTTACAGAAATGTATTTACAGATTATTTACACCAATTAGAATACAAACTGGGTTGGGAAACCAGAGTTATGACTGGAGAATGAAAACTTGGTTGAGCTAATTATCCCCAGGAGTTCTGTGTTCTTATAGCAGGACACAATACCATTGTAAATTCCAAGGGAAAGGCTAGTTCTCCCTCTCATCCAGATCACCAAACACTTCAAACAAAAGTTAGGCATACAGCACCAGACCTATTGTCCGTAAACACATGTTTGAATTGCCTTAATCCTCTGGATTTTTTCATAGGGCATACAATACAGCTGAGACTATAACTAATAAATATACAAGTTTTGTCACAATAATACTTGGCTTTTCTTCAACAAATTGTGCCAAATAACATTCTGATTTTATAATGTGCCGATATTTTAAAAATAACTTTGGGAAATTAAAATGACAAACCATTGGGATCTGTTCAGATTTTAAGTCAGTAAACACAGTAAAGGAGGAGACTATATTTAAAAGAAGAAAAACTACCACAACCAGAGGACATAGTCTAAAATTAGAGGGACAAAGGTTTAAAAATAATATCAGGAAGTATTACTTTACTGAGAGGGTAGCGGATGCATGGAATAGCCTTCCAGCTGAAGTGGTAGAGGTTAACACAGTAAAGGAGTTTAAGCATGTGTGGGATAGGCATAAGGCTTTCCTAACTATAAGATAAGGCCAGGGACTAATGAAAGTATTTAGAAAATTGGGCAGACTAGATGGGCCGAATGGTTCTTATCTGCCGTCACATTCTATGTTTCTATGTTTCTATGTTTCTAAGTCATCTCATCTTAACTCATTAATCTTGTATATTAATAAATATTTCTTGACTTTGAGATTAACTTCACAAAACTTGCATTATTCTACCTATCATGTCCCTTTTTATAAAACTGGTTTTGTTTTGTTAAATATCCATTTACTAATTAACCATCTCTTCTTCTCTACAATTATGTGATCGTCTAAGAAATATTCCTTAGCCGGGGCAAAAGTGGCAGCTTTCTATATTAAAGGGACACTATAATATAGTCACCAAAACAACTGAAGCTTATTGTATTTGTTCTGGGGAGTATAATCATTCCTTTCAGCATTTTTGCAGTAAACACAGTTTTTTTATTTTGTTTTTTTTTTGGCGGGGGGGAGGGGGTCGAGAAAAGGTAATGTTTACTTTACAGCCTAGGGATACCTCCACTGATCACTCCTCAGATGGCTGCTAGAGGTGCTTTCTGGGTCAGTGCTGCACTACCATTCAGTGTCTCCACCCTCTGGACTTTCCATATAAAGATGCATTGATTTAATGCTCTCTCTATGAGAAGATGCTTACTGGCAAGAAGGCAGATCAGGAGCAGAGCCAGCAGAAAAGCCAAACCTTGCCAGCTGTGTTTGGCTTGTGCCGGCTCTGCTCCTGATCTGCCTCCTTGACAAGCACAGTTTTAAAGTATTGTGATTGGCTCAGAACACAACTTCTGATGATTTCAGCCAAGCAGGCAGGTCAGGGGCAGAGCCAGCAGCATCAAACTGGAATAAAGGTAACATTTTGCTATATTTAGGGTGGCAAGAAGGGCATGGGGGGGGGCTTAATGGTGGTTTCAACATTATAGGGTCAGAAATACATGTATGTGTTCCTGACCCTATAGTGTCCCTTTAATATAATTACTTACATTTACTAATCTTTAAACAATTTTTTAAAACAGATTTCTAAATCCAAAAGTTGACTTTATTAAAACTGTTATCATGGGTGGCGTGACCGACAGAGCAGCAGTATGGACGTGTCCCTATTGAGCTCTGCACCAGAAACTCTAAAACTCGATGATTAAACACCTTTTGAGCTTCAGGGGGACACACAATTGATACCCCCAACAGATGACAAAATGGGGCGCAGACACCGCAAGTTTCCTATCCGAGAAAGTCCTAAAATGCCCGATATCAGGCTTTCCTTCGAGAGGCCTGCTCCGCCGGATCCTCCCAAGATGGCACAGGACCCTTGGAAGGAGGATAAAGTCTCAGAGGAGTCATATGAAGATGAGGAAGAACTCACCTCCCTGAGACCGGGAGGGGACTCCCAGGAGGTAGAATCGGATGAGGATGCCTCCCCGGACACTAAAGGAGATGGTAAAAGACTCCTGGTGAATCTACGGGACGTGTGGAAGGCCGACCTAAGGGGGATGCAAGAGGAAATGGGAGCCCTCCGACAGAAAGTCCAGGTGGTGGAATCCAGGAAGAGCACCCGGGATGCACTGCTACAGGTCACCACAGGGCAAGTGGAGAACCTGGCCCAACAAGTACAGAGACTCAACAGGATGGTCTCAACGATAGACCCCCGCCACAGGCGCCGGAACCTCCGCATGTGCGGCATCCCAGAAAAGATAAGGGAAGAGGTGCTGATGCCCTTTATACGGAGACTAATCGCCTTCATGGGCCTCAAGGGGGGCGCTGACCCCACAATGATCTCCAGCGCATTCTGGATCCACAAGGCAGCGACAGCGCCAGCCGGAGCGCCAAGAGACACAATAGTGGTAACCAGAGATGTCGCGGTTCGCACTGCTGTCCTGGCCCGCTCCAGAGACAAAGGGAAGTTCATATTTGAAGGCTGCACAGTAGCAGTGTTTAGCAACCTACCATTCCCTGCACTGCTGGAAAAAAGGCTCCTAAACCCAATAGCTGGATGACTGAGGAAGGAGACAGCTCGCTGATTGTCACACATGGAGACACCAACCTGACCCTGACATCCTCCGGGGACAAAGAGGCATTCCTGTGACAACTGCAGCTGCCAGCTGGGTAAAAAGAAGGAACAGAAGCTCGGGACAAAGGAACTGTAACCTGATGACCAATAAGACTGCGACCAACAGGTCTAAGATCAGCTCCAGCTGGAGATTCACTATGTTCATTTTACGTTGCTTCAGGTTACTGGTTCTTCATCTCATGTTACGAATCCTAGTTTAAAAAGAGCCAGTATGTGGAAGTATCTCCAACAAAAGACACCAAAGCTTACTACACTGGTATGAAAAGATATGTATGTAGGACTTGGGGGACCTATATCTGAGTCCTAGTGAACGTAAGAATACAGCATCTACATATGAGGCAGCAGGGATTGTTTGACGGCATACAGTTGACAGCAATAGATGACTCTACATCATTGCCCTTATAGGGGGAGATAATCTGAGGCTAGTGTCTACACCTCAGGCTGGGGGACAAATTCTAAGCGGGTAAGGTTGGGATATCCGACCAAATGGGACATAGTTCCAGCAATGGGACTACATGACAGAGATGGGGTAATCCACTGCCTGTGCCCTAAACCCACAGACCAATGTGCCCATGCACAAACACTATCTATGACTACGACAGGGGGGGGGGGGGTCAGCTGACATGACGACATAACAGTAGCACCAGAGACAGAGACAACGAGCTATGGGTCACTCTAGAGGGGCCCCACAGACACGATGACTGACCCAGTGACCACGAGACCCCAATGCGACTTTAGGTAAGCTGCACCTCGGGATATCCCCACATTACATAGTCGACAGTGACCTTGTGTATATGCTACCCTAAGATGCAACACCATTTACTAGATGTATGGAGTTCCACGGTTGCATATACCATTTTCCACTGCGTCCTGCGCCAAGCCTGTACTACCATGTATGCATACCCTATTTGTTTATTTTTGCTCATGTTACAATCATACAATGATAAAGGAGTGTACTACTGTACAAACCGTAATAAAATGCAAAAAAACAAACAAACAGGGATTGTCTAAAATTAAAAGTGTACTGGCAGCATGTGGAGTCCATAATAATGATTATTCATATACTCCTTGCTGCTAAAATAACTATAGCCAGACACTGGAAAAGCGTAACAATTCAGAGAATGATGAAGACAATACTGTAATTTCTTCACCCTGTATCCAATTTTTTTTTTTTTTTTTATTGCAGTTTATAAGGTACAAACATCAGACATACATTGTTGGCATATACAATTTCCATTTCACTCCACATTGCCCGTGGTTTCTATTATACAAACAAGCAGTTAGTTTTCCTAGTTTCTACACTCGTCACAGCATTTACAATTTTTTCCAAGTACACAGGGTACATAAATTGTGCGGAGCAACCTTTTACCTTAAATGTTGGTCTAGGCATAGTAACGTGTTATCACCAATCGTAGTAGTGTTTGTATTGCATTACTGAGCCATATCTCCATACAAATGGAATCCCGTGATATGTATGTAAATTGTAACTTTAGTGGACATTCCTTTCTTAGTATATTGTTCTATTGTGTCTTTGCCTGTTGTGTGTATATTGTTCATTGACCTGGGGCATTGTTGATGCACCTAGATAATCTTGCTTATGTCTGTCCGTCTGTCCGCACCCGTTTTTACCTTATATGTACAAAACCGTAAAAAAACGTAAAACTTTGGGGGAGGGGTGGTGCTAGGTGGGGTGGGAGAATGGGAGAGGGAGGGGTAACAGTTTCCCGGTATTTTTTGTTTAAGCTTTGGATGATCTTGTGTTTAGAGTATGTATGATTGCTGTTTATGCTTTCTTGCAGGCTGGTTTGGTTTTATAACAGGCCTGGTCTCCTATGTCTTTTCTGCGGCTCTCGTCCTTATTGCGTCTTTCAATTTCTGTGTGTTTCATTTCGTGGGATATCTATATGCGTCCCACACCCAAAAATTTTGTGGCGCTCTATATGCTCTGGTGGAGCCTACATAGAGTTTGGTGGTATCTAGTTGTGGTATAATTGTGTCTAATATTGGTGGGTCTTTTTGTAGCCATGCCTTGGCTATGGCTGTAATGACTGCTATGGTGATGTGGAAAATGCGATATTTTTGGGATCTAGGTAAGTTCTGTGGTATGTGTTGCAGAAGAAATACCTCTGGGTTCAATGGTATGTCTATATTCCCTATTTTCTGTATAAGGGACTTTGTATCTTCCCACAATTTGGTGATGACTTGGCATGTCCACCAGATATGTAGAACATCACCTGTGTCGTGACCACATTGCCAACAAGCTCCTGTTTGCGTCGGGTCAATGTGTTTCAACCTGGTGGGCACCATATGCCATCTGTAAAGCATTTTTCTAGACATTTCTATCTGGGATGTGCATAGTGTTAAGTGTTTGTGGGCTACAAAGTTTGTTTGCCATTCTTCTTCTGGTAATTGCCTTCCTATATATTTTTCCCACTTTTTTACGAAAGTCATATCTCGTATTTCTTTTATGGGTAAATAACTGCTGTATATTTTGGAAAGTATGCCAGGCGTTTTTTTAGCCTTTTTACATAGTTGTCCCAATGCTATCATATTCCCTTTTGTAGTTGCTTTGTGTGTTGGCCCACTATGTCTTTTGATCCATGAAATTATCCGTCTATATGCAAATTCAGCCGTGGGTGGAAATTTATACTCCTTTTGTAGTGAGGTAAAGGTAATGTATTCATCTTTGTGTATGAGCTGGTGTGTATGTGTTAGGCCTAAGTTGGCCCATCGTCGAATATTTAGTTGTGGGATCAGGATTTCGAAAGAACGTAGTAGCATTATTGGAAGTAGGTCTTTATTAAAGTTGAGGAATTTTGTGTATTTATCCCATTCTTTCAGGGTCAAGGAAGTTATGGGAAGGATATTATGGAATCTTCTTCTATGTATTTTGGTTATTCCTGCTATTGTCGTAATTTTATAGCCCTCTGTGTTTCGACGCTTCTAGGTGTACCCACGCTGGGGGCGTGGCGTGTGAGTGAAACGCTGCTACTAATGTGCTTACAATTGCCGTTTTATAGTATAGATCTAGGTTTGGAAGTCCCATACCTCCTTTTGTATGTGTTAGATAAAGTATATTTGCCGCGACTCTAGGTCATTTATGGGCCCATACAAAGGAGTTAAGTGTTTTCTGTGCGTCACTAATGTATGCTGTGGGTAATTGTATGGGTAGGGTGCAGAATAAATATTGGAGTTTGCGGAGAATCATCATTTTCACAGCAGCCACTCTGCCAGTCCATGAGATGTATTTATTTTTCCAGCTTGTGAGTTGATTTTTAATAGTGTGGTGTAGTTGGCTTTGAGCAGTTTGTGTGCATGGGTCGTGAATTTGATGCCCAAGAATGTAAGGTGGTCTTGTCTCCACTCAAAGGTGCTGGTTTGTTGTTGTGTTTTAGCTGCTTCTGGTGTTGTATGTAGGCACATTGCTTGTGTTTTAGTCACATTTAACTTGTAATATGAGCAAGCGCTGTATTTCATTAGGATATTATTAAAGGTTGAGATGGAAGTTATCAGGTTAGTTAATGATAACATTACATAGTCAGCAAATGCTGTTACTTTGTATTCCCTCCCCCCCTCTTGTGATGCCTGTGATTAGTGTTTCGTCCCTGATGGCCTGCAACAGTGGCTCCAGGGCTAGGATATAAAGGAGTGGCGTCAGTGGGCATCCTTGCCTGGTTCCGTTAGTAATATTAAAGGGCGGTGATACAAATCCGCTATTTGTTACTCTAGCCGAGGGTTTGGAATACAGTGCCGCTATCAATTTTAAAAATTGTTGTGGGAAGTTAAATTTCTGCAGTGTTTCTCTTAGAAAGCACCAGATCAGCCTGTCAAATGCTTTTTTCCGCGTCTAACGACAGGAATACACTGCTCCCCTTGTTGTTGCTTTGTGTATAGTAGGTTATATAAATTTATTGTACCTTCTGCCCCCTGTCTGCCTCTTACAAAGCCCACTTGGTCTTGTTTGATTATTGTGGGTATTATGTCTGTGATTCGTGTGGCATATAGTTTGGCCAATATTTTGGTGTCTGTATTTAACAGGGATATGGGCTGTAGATTTTGTGGTTTATTTGGTGGTTTGCCAGGCTTTGGCAACATAACTATATGTGTCATCAGCATGTCTTGCGGCATAGTTCCTGTAGGTACTATATGGTTAAATGTGTCCACTAGATGTGGTCCTATGATGTGGCTAAATGTTTTATAGTAAGAGTTAGTTAGACCATCTGGGCCTGGCGATTTGCCGTGAGGCAGTGATTTTATTACTTGTAGAATTTCAGGCAGGGTGATGGGGTCACTGAGTTCCCTTTTTTGAACCTCTCTTAGGCTAGGTAGGGATATTTTTGATAAGAAGCCTTGGATTTCCTGCGTGGATGGCTGGTGTGTCTGGGAGTCCTGCGGTATGTTGTATAGGGAGTTATAAAAGTTAGCCATCTCTGCAAGGATTTCCTGTGGGTCATATATTTTTTCCCCCTATACGATTATGCAGGTAGGGATTTTTGATTGGGCTTGTTTATGCCTCAGGAGAGATGCCAAAGCCTTTCCGGCCTTATTGCCTTGCGTATAATTGCATATTTTTAGTTTTTGAAGTGTGTGTGTTGTTTTTTCTAATAGTATCTCGTTGATTTGTTTTGTGGTTTGGACTATTTCCCTCGCTTGTTCTGTTTTTAGGGTTGGAGTGTTGGGCGCTTTGTAGATCTTAGTTTTTTCAGTAATTCAAGATATTTTTGTTCTCTAATTTTTTTTAAGGTAGGATGCCCTACTAATGAAAATTCCTCTAACTACTGCTTTATGAGCTTGCCATGTCGTTGTGGGTGTTAATTCAGGTAGTGTATTGTTATTGAAGTATTCACTTATGTCACGGTTTAGTTGTGTGCAGAAGTCCTGATGGTTGGTCAAAGTATCATCTAATCTCCATGGGGCTTTTCCTCTATGGTCAAATTTGGCCTGTAGTGATACAGACATTGGGGCGTGGTCAGACCACACAATATCCCCAATTTCACTATTTGTTGCTCTTTGTAGAATGTCGGTAGTGACTAGGATCAAGTCTATTCTGGAGTAGGATTTATGGGCTTGTGAAAAGTATGTGTATCCCTTTTCAGTTGGGTGGTGTATCCTCCACAAATCATATAGATTGTGTTCTAATAGTAGCTTATTTAGTGTTTTGCATTGCTGTGTAAGGAGTTTTGTCCCGGGAGTTCCATGGGCGAGTGATATGTCTGCTACTGGGTGCAATACATGATTCACATCTCCACATAGTATCATTGATGTGTTTTGTGTGGATGGGATTTTATTGAGGACTTTAGGTAGAAAGTTCCTCTGATTCACATTTGGGCTATAAATCCCCACTAGTGTGTATTTAACTGAATTAAAACTGCAGTAAATTATGAGATAGCATCCTTGTGGATCTTTTTTAACTTGCAATAATTCAAACGTGAGGGATTTGTGGAAGAGGAAAGATACTCCCCTAGATTTGGAGGAGTGGGTCGCGTGATATTGAGTGGGAAAATCTTTGGTGCCAAAATCTGGGATGTTGTTGTGTTTGAAGTGTGTCTCCTGTATGCACATTACATCAATGTGTGCTCATTTCGCGGCCTCCAGAAGTACTCTTCTTTTGTGCGGGGTGTTAAGTCCCCTTACATTATGAGATTGTATGTTCATACTCATTTGTTAGTAGTAAAGTAGCGCCTATGAGGTTCTTAATTTGACTACATCCTTTTACTGTGTTTCTCTGGAATGTTATCTTCTTTAAATTATCATCCCATAAATGTGTCTGAGATGGTGTTCTTAAGTTTTTGTTACATAGCGCTCCAAAGTTAGGAGCAATGTGTGTGCCGGGAAGTTGGAGGGTATATGAAAACAGCGGACGACCGGAGGGGATATAACTTGGATCTTTACAACTTACCCCTTTTGGGGTCATGGCGCCTAGCTGCGGTGCCATGGGGGGTAGATATCGAGACATCTGTTCGGGTGGCTAACGGCCTCAATGTTGTATTTATGTATTTTAGGACCTGGTGATGTGAGTAGTGACCCATGCATGTCATACTATGGTCTCTGAGAGATAACCAGTGGACATGTTGTGACCTGAGACCTCTAATTTACATCTCCTCTTGAGATGATTATAGTATAATAGTACAATCATAATATTTAACATTTTACAATCATAACCTTTAACATTTTAGCGAACATATGTATTTCCATGACCTATAGTTGTCAGAACTATTTATCATAGCTCCGACAGCCCACACATAGATTTCGATCCTATTCTCTGTTAATATGACAGCATACATGGATTAATATATATATATATATTCTTAAGTTTCTCATGTTACCGCTTATGTATGTACCTTGTTACTTTTGTCCTAATCATCTGATGTCACCTGGCTATGCATCATCTTAGTAGCTGTGTGGGTTAGGTAGCCCGTTTTCATCTGACCGGTGCTGACCATTTATCTACATTGCCCTTTCTGGTATCTGAGATCTCTGGTTCATTGTGTGGTGCCTGATGCGGTTATGCTAATTTCTCTGGGGTTTTATGTCATAATATTCCCTACCTTGCCATTCAGAGGATAATTTGTTAGTGACCTCTCCTCTCTGGACGGACTTCCATCTTAGCTCCTGTGTGTCAACTCCCCTTTGTGTCTGGGGCATCCCTAATTTCCCGTATATGTGTATATGTGTGGGGTTAGAAAATTTATATTTAGATTACTTTATATATATATATATATATATATAGTATAGGGTATTTGATGGGTGTACGTCTAGATGTGTGCTAGTGCGATACCTGAGCCTCTAAGCAGTCAATGTCCCTGTTTCTGATTTGTTCAGTGTGCATCTTCATTCTTTTGGTCAGTTCCATATCAATATTCGCTGTGTTCTTGGGAGAAAACAGCGTAGTCTTCGTTAGTTGTTGATGATCTTGAAATGTTCTTAATACACATGTCCCTCGTGTCTCGAGTGTCAGTTGTCCTTGCCTGCTGTGTTCGTTGTCTTGGTTCGGGTATTAGATGGTCGTTTCATCAAAGCCTCTCTCCAGAGGTTTGAGGCATGTCGTATGCCTGTGTAGCTTGCTATCGCTTGTCATTCGGGTCGCCTACTTCACTTATCAATGATTGTGATCATTTCGCCTTGCAGGTATTGTGTACCATTCCACTTGCAGCCTACGGGAAGATGCTGTTGTTTTCTCCGCCACATTGCCTGCTATGCCCCATGTTTGCAGCAACTTTGTTCCTTCTTCTGGTGAGGAGATTGTGTGCAGTTTTCCTTCTCTCGAAATAATCATTTTTGTGGGGTATCCCCAATTAAATCGCATACCATTTGCCCGCAAACTATCAGCAATATGCAAAAGATCTTTTCTTCTTTTCAGAGTTGTAGCAGATAGGTCGGCAAACAGCTTCACCATGGGATAATCTGGATGTGGTGTAGATTTGTTCCTGCTCATGCGTGAAATTAACTCTTTAATATGAAAGTAATGTACTCTTGTGAGTACATCCCTTGGTATGGTGTATGGCAGGTGCCGTGGTTTTGGGATTCTGTGTACTCGGTCCAGGAGTAACATCTCTTTCGGTATGTCCGGTGTATAGGCCTTTAGTAGGCCTCTCACATGTTTGCAATGCAAAAGGGTAATAAGCGCTCTCTTCTCAAGGGTGAGCAGCAGTTCACCAACAAGGTGTTCCCTCTACCTTGTGATAAATGGACAGATAAAATAGAAAGGTGAACAGCGCTAAAGATCAGAAATTGTACATACGTTTAGTAGAAATACTGACCAGCGGAGTAACTTAAAAAAAAAGGAGAAACAAAGATACAAATAATGGTACAGTATGTATGAACGATATAATTCCACAAGAACAAAGGTGTTATATTCACACTCACACTTTGAGGAGCTATATCAGCTCGGTGTTAAGAGCTTGGACGGAATAATCCTCGTCTATGGATTTCTTGAGGTTCCAGATCATTGGTGAGTTTATAGGTGTAAGTATTCGTTATATGAAAAACAAGAGTAGAATACGCCACATGGTATAGTACGTAAATATAAAATATTGTAGTAAGAGTAGATGATCCTACTTACATATACTACAGCAACGACCTGCTCTAGTTTGGAGAATTTCAGGTGGAATAATCCCCACCTCGGGATATAGTGGACCCAGGTATAGCAGCAAAGCAGTATTAAATAGGAAGGAGGACAAAAAAAAAAAATGACTGGATGGTTTAAAAATTATATATACTTTAATACAATAAATAAAAAGTGAATAATACACTATAAAACCAGTCCTGTATACAAGTCCAAAATTCTTCCTCACTTGACGCGTTTCGCCGAAGCTTTCTCAAATGTGGAGGTGTGGAGGAGGTACTGGGTTTTGCCAACACGGTCGCAGAAATATTAGGAGTGCGTCCCACAACAGGAGCCTCACCTATTACGGCGGCATTCCGAATTAGAAAGGCCCCGACGGCACCGGCAGACGCCTCAAGGGACATCATAGCAGTAACGTGGGATATCTCCGTGAAAAGTGCAATCCTAGCCCGCTCCAGAAACAACCCTACAACCTTGGTGAAAGGCAACCCCGTCCAGATCTATAACGACCTGCCTTTTACGGTGCTCCTGGAGAGGCGGAGGTTCATGCCCGTGACACGGGAACGCCGTGACAAGGGGATAAGGTACAGGTGGGGCGCATCGGGCACCCTCATAGTGCAACAGGGAGAAGCGGTGCTCACTTTATCGGCACATGAGGACCCTGCGAAATTCCTGAGGGCGCTACACCTGCAGATGCAATCCCCCGCTACAGGGAGGGAAAACGCCAGCATCACGCCAGAGGGACCCAGCCGGGCCCGGAAACAGACCACAGAGGCCGACCACACGCAGCAAAAGAACAGAGCCCTGCACCCACCACAGATCGGAGTAATGGGCGGTAAGCGAGACTTTAACTACCCCAGGGGATCCACGGACGCCCACACTGACCCCCTGTCCAGGACTTAACCTTAATCACACACCACGACTACACCAAGACTTTCCCTACAGCAGTGAACAGTCCACATCGCCACACTCATATACTTTTACTTTTATGTTATTATATCTCTTATTTATCTTTTTTTTTTTTTTTTTTTTTACACCAGTCGCCCTCTAAATTGTATAATATTCTCAATTTTTCGATAAAGAATGGGAAGCAGCTCACTGTTTTTGTGGCTCCCTGGTTGAACATAAATCTTGATAGAATAGCCATTAGGTTGTGGAAAGACGATGTCTCCACGCTCTTAGAAGCGTGCACCCACCCCCTACGTCTGCACACGGAGGATTCCTCAGAGGCCGTCATTTTTTCTAAAACAAATGACTACCTCCAAGATTTGGAAGGAGAACCTACTGGCTGGATGGCTTTATGACCTCTTTATGCCCACCTAAGCCTTTGTGTCACGTACTCAGGGGTCCACTCCTGACTCCTTTAGTACCCCACAGTGAGAACTCACTAAAAAATGAACCAGGGAGCTTGTTACTTAACCTGTTATGAATAGCAGTAGTATCTGTTTAATCTTTACCTTCCGATCACCTGCCAACCTAGCAAAGTGAAATCGCTGGGCATCTAGTAATCCTGATCTTAGAAAATGTATGTGATATATATCCACTTGACTGGTATTAGGCATATTGTTTTGTAGAGTGCAAGATTTCCTTAAAATTGTGCTTATGCTTATTTAGTGGAAACTAACTCAAATGATGCGCATGCAATAAATACTTCCCTACATGACCAGCTGCTCCGATCGCATAGTAAAGTACCTTCGATGGAACTAGGTTCCTAACTAGTGTAATGTGATGCACCTCATCATATAGCAAATCTGGAGGGACCTGAGTGGCCATTCTATAATATTTTATAACTTATACTGTTCTCCATAAGTTTATAATTGTGGTGCGGTTTTGACAGCCTGGTAGACTGGCAATTCATGCTACGGCATGGCGGTCACCAAAACTCCTGCCATGTTTTGATTTTCTGTAATCCCTTTGGCGCGCAATGGCGGCTGTTACTTTTACCTAGTCTTGAACGCATACCCTTTTTTGCCCCCTTCAGTATTTGACGCACCTGGGGAAATATGCATAAATCAGTCACCTCCGCGGGTCACTCGGGGGAACAGTCCCACCGTATTCGTGATGTGCTCTGCACGCAGGTTCAATATATTTGAGTGACTCTTGCAACTTAGACAGGGCGCCAGATTGTAGGTCATACATGATATATTTTACATCTTACGGACTTGAGTTAAGGCAAAACAACTCCTTCCAGCATCATAAATGTACCTAGTATCATAAATGTACCTAGTCATGTCGAATAGATGGCCCTCATTAGCCTGATAGGTCTTATACCTGCAACTCCCCAATAAGACAATATTGCCACAACAAGAATGGAAAAACTAGACTTCACATCATAATCTGTTCACACTACTTGTATATGATGTTAATCTTGTTAATTTTTATAATACTTTACGTAATGCACTGTATTTGTTATACCATATCATCCTATGTTTAATGAACGGCTGGCTGTAGCTATTGGGGCGCAGCTGGCCAGATTGTACTTTCATGCACAAACAAAAAATAAAGAGTAATAAAAAAAAAATGTCAGCTCCTGTGTATCTGTATGTGTATTAGTGTGTGCCTGAATGTGTGTCTGTGTACTTGTATGTATTTGTGTGTGTCTGTATCTGCATGTGTCAGTGGATATATGTGTCAGTGTGTGTATCCAGATGTGTTGCAGTGTATATGTATATGTGCATACATCTCAACATTCCAAATCCAACACAACGCACAAATGCAACCCTGCATTCAAACATTAACACTAAAAACACACCTCTACATTCAAAGGAAAACACTACACACAAGTAAGCTACTACTTTCAATTGGCAACAATACATAAAAACACACACTACACACAAATACACACCTACAATCACACACACATACCGTGTTTCCCCGAAAATACGCCCTACCCCGAAAATAAGCCTTAGCTGAATTTTCGGGGTGGGCTGCAATATAAGCCCTACCCCGAAAATAAGACCTAGGGAGGGCCGGCGCCTGCCGGCCCTTTAAATGCCTCAGCCGCCTGAGCGCTCTATAGAAAGCGCTCAGACGGCTGCCGCACTGCCTCACCTCCCCTTCCCTGTAGCGTGGCCGAGCTCCTCTCCGGTCCGCGACCTGCCCGGACTGACAGGAAGTGCACACTGAGTGTGCACTTCCTGTCAGTCCGGCCGGTTCGCAGACCGGAGAGGAGCTCAGCCACGCTACAGGGGATGTGAGGAGAAGATTGGAGGGGGTGGGACGGGGAGGGGGGAGGGACGAGGAGGGTATTACAGGGTGGGAGGGGGGAGTATTACAGGGAGGGAGGGGGGAGTATTACAGGGAGGGAGGGAGGGAGGGGGGAGTATTACAGGGAGGGAGGGAGGGAGGGGGGAGTATTACAGGGAGGGAGGGGGGAGTATTACAGGGAGGGAGGGAGGGAGGGAGGGGGGAGTATTACAGGGAGGGAGGGAGGGAGGGAGGGGGGAGTATTACAGGGAGGGAGGGAGGGAGGGGGGAGTATTACAGGGAGGGAGGGAGGGAGGGGGGAGTATTACAGGGAGGGAGGGAGGGAGGGGGGAGTATTACAGGGAGGGAGGAGTATTACAGGGAGGGAGGAGGGAGAGTATTACAGGGAGGGAGGGAGGGGAGAATATTACAGGGAGGGGGAGGTGAGGGTCTCTGGGGGGGTTACACAGCGCGGACACCGGCTGACAGACTGGCTCTAAGCCCTACCCTGAAAATAAGCCCTAGTGTGTTTTTTGTGATTAAAATTAATATAAGACCCGGTCTTATTTTCAGAGAAACACGGTACTCAATACAAAAAAATGCTTAAATGCAAACATACAAATACTGCTCCGTGCTAAATACAAACTTGTAATGATGAGCAAATAGTAGATCCCCAGCTGACAAAGTATTGTGGTACTTGTACAACAGATTGAGATCTGCTTTTTTCCATCCTTGCAATAGAGGGGCCCAAAATTAAAGACAGTGCAGTTTATTACAATGCTTTTTAACAGTGTTTTTTGTAGTGTTGATAAACCTAATTCATCCTGTACAATAGTATATGTATGTGCTTAGATTTAAGAGAGGTTCTTTTCTTGTTTAGTTATTTGTACTATAACATATCCTCTAACATTGATATCCTGTAAATGAGGGAAGTCCATCCAAAGAATAGGCATGAATGTACACCAGGTTGACTGTTAATTATGCAGACCAGTGTCAGTAAGGGAGGACTATGCAATTCATGCAGTTGCAGTGCTCCTAACATCTAATGATACATAATTAGTAATTTGCAGGACACAAGGGAACAAACCCAGATGGTGGGACAGGACCCTGAAATAGGGACTGACCAGCCAAAATCTGCAGATTTGGAAGACCTGGTATAAATATCACAAAAAGAGCAATAGTGATTACCAGAGAGTCATAGGTGTCCACAAGATGGGGCAAGTGCCTTGTTCTGGAATTTTCCCTTCCATTTATTTATAGTACATTGACTATACATATAATAGTTTGGCACATCTCTGGTAAAGGCAGTGTTTCCATATGTAAATGGGTAAGTTATAAATAATATAAATTACCAAGGATATATTGGTTGTAGAAAAATATACAGACAGACAGACAGAGAAAGATAGATATTTTTAAATATATTGTTTTCCTTCTCCAGATGTATAATTTGTCTCCCAGTTTTTTTAATCTATTTCCTGGAAGTCATAAAACCCTTGTGAAGAACATAGAAGAGATACATGCTTTTATAAGGAAGACATTTATCGAGCATGTGAAAGAATTAGATGCAAATGATCAGAGGAGTTTTATTGATGCATATCTTGTTCAACAAAAAGAGGTATGTTACACTTTGATATTTATAGTATGTGAGAAAAATTGACTTTAAAAAAATTCGTTTTTGTAATTCATGGTTTATTGTTAAGTGTTCTTGCATGGCAAGAGCACTTACTATTATCTCACATATATATTATTCTTATTATTATAGCCAAATTTACCACCCTAACTCCTCCCACAGTTTTACACTACATAGACAGTAATATACCGAAACGTGCGGCTTGATCAGCGTGCTATTACTTTGTGGAACGTTTTGCCGAATGGTTCACGAAATATTGTCGCTTTTGTGACGAAATTGGTCCCATAGGAATGAATGGCGGAATGTTCAAAACTAGAGTGGGAGCTGACAAAAGCTAGAGTGGGAGCTGAAAAATCAGGACATGATTTCTAAACTGCTACCACTCCCTCATTTTCAAGCCCACCTACACAAATCTGATATCAAAATGTTCAGCTATCCCTGCTGGCACAAAAGAAAGTACTGATAGTTTTCACAATATGACCATTTGTTTGCAACTCACGCCGTCCATTGACATTCACTGAAACTCCACTCTAGCCACCTCAAATTTGAAGGGCAATTTCTAAACTGCGACTGTGCCTTCATTTTTAATATTTCAGAGACATACTATGCATCAAAATGTAGGGTTGGGTCTTGTGATTCTCACACTATAAAGCTCTTTGCTGTAGGATTTATAAATCCTTTTAAAACTACGACCGTTTAAAGCTGGCAACCACCAGTGAAGTGAGCAATTTGGAGCAGTTTGTGTTTAACCGCTCTTCTCTGCTCTTGCAGTGGCATCGCTAAGGGAGGGGGGGGCAAAGGGGGTCATGGCCCCCCTACATCATGCTGTGCCCCCCCCTTGTGCCCTCCCAAATGCCGGCAACTTGCTGGCCATGTGCTTAAATTATATTCCCTGGACTGTAACAGTGTGTTACAGCCCGAGGGAATGCAGGACAGAGGAGGCCCCGCCCCCAAACAAAGCCCCACCTCCCACACATAAGACCCACCCCCGCCGTTAAGCAGCAGACCTCGCTACTGCTGGAAAGGCAAGAAGATGGCTGTCTGACCCCCAGCAACAGCCTCCAGTGACAGGCTTAATATGCTCAGGTGTGTGTGTGTGTGTGTATGTGTGTGTCTGTCTGTCTGCCTGCTAGTGAGGAAGCTTGTGTGTGTGTGTGTATGGACTCATCAGTCTGTGTGTCTGTGTGTATGGACTTAGCAGTCTGTGTGTCTGTGTGTGTATTGACTCAGCAGTCTGTGTGTGTGTAAGGACTCAGCTGTCTATGTGTGTGCGTGTGTATGGTCTCAGCAGTCTGTGTGTGTATGGACTCAGCAGTCTCTGTGTGTGTATGGACTCAGCAGTCTCTGTGTGTGTATGGACTCAGCAGTCTGCGTGTGTATGGACTCAGCAGTCTGCGTGTGTATGGACTCAGCAGTCTGCGTGTGTATGGACTCAGCAGTCTGCATGTGTGTAAGGACTCAGCAGTCTGTGTGTGTGTTTGTGTATGGACTCAGCAGTCTGTGTGTGTGTGTGTGTATGGACTCAGCAGTCTGTGTGTGTGTATGGACTCAGCAGTCTGTGTGTGTGTATGGACTCAGCAGTCTGTGTGTGTGTATGGACTCAGCAGTCTGTGTGTGTGTATGGACTCAGCAGTCTGTGCGTCTATGTGTGTGTATGGACTCGGCAGTCTGTGTGTGTGTGTGTGTGTGTGTGTATGGACTCAGCAGTCTCAGTGTGTATGGCCTCAGCAGTCTATGTATCTGTGTGTGTATGGACTCAGCAGTATGTGTGTCTGTGTGTGTATGAGCTCAGCAGTCTGTGTGTGTGTATGGACTCAGCAGTCTGTGTGTGTGTGTGTATGGACTCAGCAGTGTGTGTCTGTGTATATATGGACTCAGCAGTGTGTGTGGACTCAGCAGTCTGTGTGTGTGTATGGACTCAGCAGTCTGTGTGTGTGTGTGGACTCAGCAGTCTCTGTGTGTGTGTGTGTGTGTGTGTGCACAGTAAACTGTGTGTGTGTGTCTGTGTATGGATTTAGCAGCCTGTGTGTGTCTGTGTGTGTATGGACTCAGCAGTATGTGTGTGTATGGACTCAGCAGTGTGTGTGTCTGTGTGTGTATATGGACTCAGCAGTCTCTGTGTGTATGGGCTTGGCAGTCTGTGTGTATCTCTGTGTGTGTGTATGGACTCAGCAGTCTGTGTGTCTGTGTCTGTGTGTATGGACTCAGCAGTATGTGTGTCTGTGTGTGTGTGTATGGATTCAGCAGTGTGTGTATAGACTTAGCAGTGTGTGTGTGAGGACTCAGCAGTCTGTGTGTGTGTGTGTGTGTGTGTGTGTGGACTCAGCAGTCTGTATTTATGTGTGTGTGTGTGTGTGTGTGTGTGTGTATATGGACTCAGCTGTGTGTGTGTGTGTGTGAATGGACTCAGCAGTCTGTGTGTGTATGGACTCAGCTGTGTGTGTGTGGACTCAGCAGTATGTGTGTGTGTGTGTGTGGATTCAGCAGTCTGTGTGTCTGTGTGTGTGGACTCAGCAGTCTGTGTATCTGTGTGTGTGGACTCAGCAGTCGGTGTGTCTGTGTGTGTGTGTATGGACTCAGCAGTCTGTGGGTGTGTGTGTGTGTGTGTGTATGGAATCAGTAGTCTGTGTGTCTGTCTGTGTGTGTGTATTTAGCAGTCTGTGTGTCTATGTATGTGTATAGACTCAGCAGTCTGTGTGTCTGTGTGTATATATGGACTCAGCAGTCTGTGTGTGTGTGTGTATGGACTCAGCAGTCTGTGTGTGTGTGTGTATGGACTCAGCAGTCTATGTATCTGTGTGTGTGTATGGACTCGGCAGTCTGTGTTTCTGTGTGTCTGTGTGTGTATGGACTCAGCAGGCTGTGTGTGTGTATGGACTCAGCAGGCTGTGTGTGTGTATGGATTCAGCAGTCTGTGTGTGTATGGACTTAGCAGTTTGTGTGTGTGTAATGACTCAGCAGTCTGTGTGTGTGTGTGTATAGACTCAGCAGTTTGTGTGTCTGTGTGTGTATATGGACTTAGCAGTATCTCTGTGTTTGTGTGTATGGACTCAGCCATCTTTGTGTGTATGGACTCAGCTGTCTGTGAGTGTATGGACTCAGCTGTCTGTGAGTGTATGAACTCAGCAGTCTGTGTCTGTGTGTCTGTATGGATTCAGCAGTCCATGTGTCTGTATGAATTCAGCAGTCTGTGTGTGTGTGTGTATGGACTCAGCAGCCTGTGTGTGTATGGACTCAGCAGCCTGTGTGTGTGTGTGTATGGACTCAGCAGTCTGTGTGTGTATGGACTCAGCAGTCTGTGTGCGTATGGACTCAGCAGTCTGTGTGTGTGTGTGTGTGTGTGTGTGTGTGGACTCAGCAGTCTGTCTGTGTGTATGTATGGATTTAGCAGTCTGCATGTGTATGTATGGACTCAGCAGTCTCTGTGTGTGTGTGTGTATGTGTGTCTGTGTGTATGGACTCAGCAGTCTGTGGTGTGTATGGATTTAGCAGTCTGCGTGTGTGTGTATGGACTCAGCAGTCTGTGTGTGTCTCTGTGTGTGTGTGTATGGACTCAACAGTCTGTGTGTGTGTACGTGTATAAATCAGCCTGTGTGCATTCAGAAATCTGTGTGTGTGTGTATTCAACAGTCTCTCCGTGTTCGTATTTAGTGTACTGTGTGTATGTACTCAGCAGTCTAACAAAAATTTAAATTAAAATTGCTGCTCTCTGTATTATACAGGTCTGTGTGTATAATATCCTGGGACAGTCAGTGCTCCCTGTATAGTGCTGCTCTCTGTATAATACAGGGCTGTGTGTATTATATCATGGTTGAAATAGTGCAGCTGAATGGGAGAATGTTTCTATGGCACTATATGGCAGTGATTATAAAAAAAAAAAAACACACACATTGTGTCGGGGGCAGAGCTTAACAGGCGGCATGGGCAGGGTCAAACTGCAGCGAGGCGGGGTTAAATGTGTCCCCCTTATTTTGTCCCTGGCCCACCATGAGCGCCGCCCCCCCCCGAAAAATGAATCCTAGAGATGCCACTGCTTGCTGTAGAGTGAGTTGCCATAGGAACTCAGGTGTGTGAGCAGCCAGCAGAGCCACTTCAAATAGTTACTTTACTCACTCCAAACCCTCCACACAGTTACTCTGCCCAATCCATAAAGTTACTCTGCCCAGTCCAACCTTTCCACAGCTACCCCCCGTGCTGGACCCACATACATGTCACTCCCCAATCACCACATGTAACATGTACCCCACTCCCAGTCTATGTATACACAGTGACCCGGGCACTTACCGGCAGCAGCAGAGATCGGACCCACAGCTGCTTGCGTGCCCCTGCTCTCTCCTCCTTTCTCCTATAACTGTGAGCCTGCTCTCACCAGTCTCCCAATGCGCGCTCCTGGTCCGCTCTCAACAGTCTCCCGGTGCGCTCTTGGACTGCTCTCCCCAATCTTCCAGTGCTCGCTCCCGGCTGGACACTTTTCATACTGTCTGCTTCCTATTTCCTCACAATGGTCACCTTCCTCCCCCGGCCGGGTGGCGGTCTCAGTGTGAGTGCTCCCTCTCTCTCATTTAGCAGTGCTCTAACCAGGAGAGAGAGAGAGAGAGAGAGAGAGAGAGAGGGCTCCCACAATAACAGTGTCTAACTGTGCAAAGTGTAACATTGACTCACTGCTACATTTACATATTGGGAAAACCAATCACATGAGCTCCAATGCAGCCAAATGTTATTAGAGGAGAGATAATAACTGTGTGAGATTAACCAACACCTGTTGCCTGTAAGAAGTGACGGTTATTTTTTTTTTTGTGTGTGTGTTTTGTGAATCATTACTTTTTGTGCATTTGTTGATGTTTCCTGAGAATCTCTGCATTTGTTAACACCGGGAGTAAATGACAGAGGGAGCACTCTATGTTCATACAATGCTGCCTTGCTTCACATCCCTGATATTTGGTTTTCATTTATAAATAGGATTTTTACCTCAGGGCTAGGTCACGTGTTAAACAGCAGAGCTCTTTCGTCAAAATTCCTCCCAACCACCAACCTCATTTTCCTGTCTCCCAGTTAGTCAGGCTTTTTCTGCCACCCCCATCTTCCATTGATTGCCTCTCTCTTTATTACCAACTTTTTTCAATTCCTGTTCTCTCCATCAGCACCTTTTCCCCAATCTCTTTATTTTTACCCCCATTTGATTAAGTGTTCTTGCATGGCAAGACTATTATCTCACATATATATTATTAAGTGTTCTTGCATGGCAAGACCACTTACTATTATCTCACATATATATTCACAAAAGTGAGCACTATCACATTTAATAAATATATTTTGAGCCACTCCAAATAGTTACTTTACTCCAAGCACTCCACACAGTTACTCTGCCCACTTCATAAAGTTACTCTGCCCAGTCCAATCTTTCCACAGTAACTCCAGCCACTCCAACCACACAACAGTTACTCAAGCCACTCCACCCTATTTTCCGCCCACTCCAGTTGTAGACTACTGGTGGAGGCAAAAACACGTAACACAATTTCCCCAGAAATTGTAGCTTTTCTAGTTATTATTACTATTATTATTATAAGTATATAGCGCAATCAAATTCCGTAGCGCTTTATAATGGGTGAACCAACAAATATGTAATTGTGACCAGACAAATTTGATGCACAGATACAAAGGGGTTGAGGGCCCTGCTCAATGAGCTTACATGCTAGAGGGAGTGGGGTAAAGTGTCACATTCAAAGGGTATACTAATCACACACAGTGGTGTGTGGCTCCAGACCTTAATGGAGTACTGTTTGTAAAACTCTGAAAAGTCGTGGCTGTTTAGACTGAAAATTCAGGTTTTATGGAATAGAATGAACAAAGGGATAACCGTATGGCACAAAGTAAATGCAAAATAAAAATGGCCAAATGGATCAATGAGTGCTTTTTGGACAAAATGTAGCATTAGGTTTAGGTTTAGTCATCCATTGCAAGAAGTAAGGGCTGTCTTTACCGTGGGGTAAATGGCGGAGCTGCACTGGGTCCAGTTACTCCTGGGGGTTCAAATCAGCTGCCCTGTGAGCCCCTTGCCCACAACCAGGACTGGACATTCCACTGAGATACTGGGACCTTTCCCGGTGGACTGCAGCACCTGATGTAATCAGGGGCCCCGACCCTTGAAGATTGCTCCAGACCAGGCCCCTGTCCGGATCCCTTCCTCCCAAGTGACAGAGCACCACATGGGGAGGTGGAGGAGGCACAGACGGGAGGAGGCACGGATGCACACACACAGGACGAGAGGGACTGAGGTAGGAACTTGGTTCCTCAAACTCACGTCAGCCTTGGCCATCCAGGTCCCACTGAACATCAGGGAAGCCACCCTTCTGTGTCCAAAAGGTTAGAATACAGGAGGGTGTCTAAAATATGTAAATTTATATTTATTTATGTGTGTATCTGGCTGTGTGTTTGTGTGTGTATCTGGCAGTGGCGTCTCCAGGATTCATACTTGGGGGAGGCATATAAAGGGCCGGGAACAAAAGTAGGTGGGTAGTTATAAAATGTGTGTGTGTGTGTGTGTGTGTGTGTATGTATATGTATGTATATAAATATATATATATATATATATATATATATATATATATCTCATACATACATACATACAGAGGGCTCAACAAATTGTCGACGAGACATTTGTCAGCCCTTTGCTAAGCCGCGCAGGGAACATTAAGGCATACTGACCAAGAGCAGGAGAAATTAAACCCCCACGTTTCAGCTGTGAAGGCTTCCTCTGGGGGATAATAAGAAATATTTCACACAGGGCTTTAATGCAACAGTGTGATAACGTACAATGTGTATAGCATTTTACAAACAATAAAGTGCTGGACTGAGAAATTCCAGATACAGTAGAAGGCATTTACAAAAGCCAATGTGTAAAAAAAGATAAACATGGGAAAGTAATTTTTGATATTTATTGAGTAAAAGAAACACATGAATTAATATTATTGAAAGAGAGAATAGTCAAGAGTGAAGCTGATGGTTTTAATTAATCCCACTGAATATCCGTGCTCAAAAAGGATAAAACATTTTTTTAGAACAAATGCACTGTTCACATTACAGCCTAGTGATAACTCTACTGGCCACTCCTCAGATTGCTACTAGAGGGGCTTCCTGGGTCAATGGCGCACAGTGTGCAGCATGTCATTCAGTGTCTGTACCTCCTGCATGGAGACACTGAACGTTCCTCATAGAGATAAAATTATGCAATGGATCTCTATGAGGAGTTGCTGGCCTTGCCCCTGTTCTGCCTTCTTGACAAGCTCAGACAATCCAATGCTTTCCTATAGTGATGTCCCGAACGGTTCGCTGGCGAGTGGTTCGCTGGCGAATAGTTCCTGGTGAACATCGCTTGTTCGCGTTCGCCACGGATGGCGAACATATGCGATGTTCGGTCCGCCCCCTATTCGTCATCATTGAGGAAACTTTGACCCTGTACCTCACAGTCAGCAGACACATTCCAGCCAATCAGCAGCAGACCCTCCCTCCCAGACCCTCCCACCTCCTGGACAGCATCTGTAAAGGATCCTGCTATCCGTGCAGCGCTGATCCTTGTAGCGTCTCCCGAAATCCAAGCTGAAAAGAGTGAAGTAGTGATTATAGCTCCCAATTCCCCAAACATGAGTCGAGACTTCATGAAGGGGTAAAACGAATGTGTTTATTGATGGCCAAACTCAGCCCTTTTATGATGGTCTTCCAGCAGGGACACTCCCACATGGGACCTTGTGGAAGACTGAAACAGAATATACAGAACCAATCACTGTACTTTACAAATATTACACACACTCACAGGAAGAGTGTAACCCCTCCTCTCTATCCTGGAGATAATTAACTTACCCCTCCTCTCTACCTTGAAGATAATTAACTTAAGTTGTTGCAGAGAACCTAATTATCTCCGGGCAGAGAGAAACATGTGCTTTTTACCTTTTAACAAAACTGTATTAAAATCAATATCTCATGTTTCGCTGAACGAAGTCCCCGTGTTCCACACCCCCCCAGATAGCTTGGATCTGAGCGTATATAATAGGCGAATAGCGCTCAGATCCCACGAACACAGTTCTCAATAACGTCGAGTAAAGTTTAAGTTCACCAGCTGTCTGTGCAAATGTACCCGAAAAGAGTTCCAGAGCGTCGACGACAAACTACCGCTGAGTATTCGGCGATTTTAAAATGGCCGCCGCCACGTGTTCGGCAAACGAACGCCGGCCACCCAGGCATTTGACAATTAAGCTGCGGTTAACCGCAGCTTCTGGGTGGCTAACAAGCAGCACACTCCGCAGACCGGCTGGTCGGCCCTTCGGCAGTTTGTTTGTCGGTACGAACAGCCTTAGTCCAGCTGTAATGGAAGTTAAACTGCACGAACCCACATACGAGTGTAACAGGGGAACTGTACAATCCAAGCAAGTAAGGCGAACAATGTGATCCAGAGACAGAGGGCTCTGTCCCAAGTGCCTTAAGACCCCATGACTTAACGGGCCAGCATCCCAGGGTAGGAGGCTAGCAATCCGGCTCCTCCAAGAGACAGGGGGGCAGGGCAGTTTGTCACATGCAAACCCAGTGAAAAAAGCCATTTTGTCACACATCTCCCCTTTGGGGGGGAGACTAACCAGGTATCTGACCTGTCGGTCAGTACCTGAGTTAGTCGATACGCCCACCCACAATAAATCAGTACAGGAGTAGCCCACCCACAACACACCTTTACTGCGCCAGGTGATCCCTCTATTGCTACCGGGCAAGACACTGTGGGGGCTCGGGGGGCAGAGGCCAGCTGCGCTCTGCCCCGATGTCAGCGCTTCGGCTGGGGTAGTCTGGACGCAACTTGGCTGGGGAGGCGAGACATCGCTTACTTCCTCCTCCTGGTATTCTTGGGGGGGGTAGTTGGGGATCTGGATAGGACGTCCAGCATCCTTGTAGGTTGGGTGTAGAGACCATGGGCCCTCCTTCATCGTCCAGGAGATTGTCTCCCCTTTGTAGGGTAAGCTGCCGCTGGGGAGAGATACCGGTTGCCTCTTCTCCCTTTACAATACACTGCCGCTGGTGAGTCCGACCGACTGTCCTGACTCCCAGTGATGATGGTTGTTGTTGCGATGAGGGACCGACAGTCTCCTCTCTTAGTGACACAACCGGCCTGTGGGGAGAGGGACCAACTGTCTCCTCTCTCTGTAAGCTGCCCGGATGTTGGAGGGGGAGACTGGCTGTCCCCTCTCCCTGTAACGCTGCTTGGTGTTGGGTAGTGTTAGCGACCCTCTCCACTCCCAGTGATGCTTGTTGTTGCTGAGATGAGGGACCGACAGTCTCCTCTCTCTGTGACATGGGCTGCCGCTGGGGAGGGAGACCTACTGTCTCCTCTCCCTGAACCACACACTGCCACTGGGGATCTGGGCAGGTTTCCCAGCATCCCTGTAGGGCTGGTAGAGAGACCTCGGTCCCATCTCCACCTGCCGACTGTGGGTCCTCCCCGGACCAGTCTATGAAGTCCCCTACCTCTGCAGCTGGTAGAGGGGCAGGGTGTACCTCAGCTGGGTCTTGCCAGTGATAGTGCTGCAGGTTAGGCTGTGAGTGGACCAAGCTGAACAGATGTTGGTAGTCCTGCTCCAGCTCCCATTCCCTTCTGAAGAGGAATGTCAGATCTGCTCTCACCCCCCTTTCGGGAGGCCAATTGTGTAGGTCTCTCCTGTAGTCCATAAGATCCCAGAATCTGGACTCTCCCGTGCTCCCAAAATCCATTTCGTCAAATGACTCCCATAATAGACCAGGGCCATTGTAATCCTCACCCTCGGGTCTGTGGTACTCCTTCCTCCAGGGAGCCTGCTGCACTGTGTCCCACCATAGTGCCTGGTATGTGCCTCTAACCAGGTCTCCTGCCATACCAGGGTCTCGAGCTCCGACACCCACTCCTTCAGGGGCTGCTCCCCCAGCAGAGGCTTTCGCAGCGACAATCCATTCGCAACCTCTGCTCCTCGCTGGGGAGACTCTCGCTCCGTTGTCGCTGCACGTCCTCCATGGCCTCGTGCCATTCGCCTTTCCGGGCTGCATCCCTGTAATCCGGGTGCTCCTCCTCATGGAACGCTGTCCAGGAACTAGCTGATTCCATGCTGCTGTAGCCAGGGGCACTGTACGGATACTAGCGTTGCCCTAATTATAAATCCATGGTACCGGTGTCGCTAGGATGCTATTCACTACTTAATTCGGTTCTGTATATCCATTCGGGAGAAAATCCCGCTGCTTGCCACCAGTGTAAAGGATCCTGCTATCCGTGCAGCGCTGATCCTTGTAGCGTCTCCCGAAATCCAAGCTGAAAAGAGTGTAGTAGTGATTATAGCTCCCAATTCCCCAAACATGAGTCGAGACTTCATGAAGGGGTAAAACGAATGTGTTTATTGATGGCCAAACTCAGCCCTTTTATGATGGTCTTCCAGCAAGACACTCCCACATGGGACCTTGTGGAAGACTGAAACAGAATATACAGAACCAATCACTGTACTTTACAAATATTACACCCACCCACAGGAAGAGTGTAACCCCTCCTCTCTTTCTATTTTTTTTCTGTGTAATGTAATTGCAGTTGCCTGCCTGCCAGCCTGTGTGTCAGGCTCACAGCGTATACTGTGCCCACTTGCCCAGTGCCACCACTCATATCTGGTGTCACAATAGCTTGCATTGAAAAAAAAACAAAAACTTTTGTGACTGTAATATAATAGCATTCAGTTTCCTTCACGAGTGTGCGTTTCAGGGCCTGCACAGTGCCACCACTCATGTCTGGTGTCACAATAACTTGCATTTAACAAAAAAAACTTTTTGGACTGTAATATAATAGCAGTCAGTTTCCTTCACACGTGTGCGTTTCAGGGCCTGCCAGGGCACAGTGTCACACCAGTGCAACTCATATCTGGTTTAACAGTAGTGTACAATAAAAAAAATAAAAAAAAAAATTGACTGTAATAGATTGAATAGCAGTTAGTTGTCTGCAAGCGTGTGTGTCAGGCCTACATCATCTGCTCTGCCAACTTCTGCCACTGCACAGTGCCACTCATATCTGTTGTCACAGTAGCTTGCACGCATAGTACCACTAATCGAAAAAAAAATGACAGGCAGAGGCAGGCCACTCCGCAGGGGCCGTCGTGTTCGTGGTGCTGTGATTCCCTTTGGCCCTAGAATAATGCCCATTGTTCAGAGGCCACGTACCCTGAACTTGAAAAGTTCTGAGGACATAGTTGACTGGCTAACACAGGACACCCAATCTTCTACAGCTTCCGCTCGGAACCTTGTCGCACCATCCTCCTCCAGCATAGCTCCGGGCAGCTCTCAAGTTACCACTCGCCCGCCTGCCGCCACCACCAACACTAGCACCACAGCCGCTTCACTTGGTATATCAGAGGAGTTATTTACACATCAGTTGGTAGAAATGAGTGATGCGCAAGCATTATTGCCAGAGGATGTAGATAACAGGGATATGTCTCAGTCAGGCAGCATTACACACATGGACGTATGGTGTGATGATGATGTTGTCAGATACAAGTGAAGCGGTTGATGATGACGATGCGTCTGTGGATGTCACGTGGGTGCCCGCTAGAACAGAAGAAGAACAGGGGGAAAGTTCAGATGGGGAGACAGAGAGGAGGAGGGGGAGACGAGTTGGAAGCAGGGGGAGGTCGTTGCAAGGAGCTAGTGGCACAGTCAGACAGCATGCATCGGCACCCGGGATCAGCCAGACAGCACGCTAATCAACGCATGCTGTTGCCACCACCAGAATGCCATCATTACAGAGCTCAGCAGTGTGGCATTTTTTTGTGTGTCTGCCTCTGACAACAGCGATGCCATTTGCAACCTGTGCCAAAAGAAACTGAGTCGTGGAAAGTCCAACACCCACCTAGGTACAACTGCTTTGCGTAGGCACATGATCGCACATCACAAACGCCTATGGGATCAACACATGAGTACAAGCAGCACACAAACTCAAAGCTGCCATCCTCCTCCTGGTCCAGCATCTTCAGCCACGTCAACCACTGCTGTCCTCCTTGCCCCCTCTCAACCATCCGCCACTCAGTCTCTCGCCTTGAGCAGTTCCTGCTCATCTGCCCGCAATCAGGTGTCTGTCAAGGACATGTTTGAGCGTAAGAAGCCAAAGTCACAAAG
Organism: Pelobates fuscus; assembly: GCF_036172605.1. Classification (NCBI taxonomy): domain Eukaryota; kingdom Metazoa; phylum Chordata; class Amphibia; order Anura; family Pelobatidae; genus Pelobates; species Pelobates fuscus. Next base: position 36,443,939 of record NC_086318.1, on the reverse strand, counting down.
TCACCCCCTTGCCCGGCGTCTGACAGCTGGCTTGACTGAACTCTTAGCCTGCCAGCTTTTACCATACAAGCTGGTGGAGTCTGAGGCATTCAAAAAATCTGTAGCTATTGGGACACCGCAGTGGAAGGTACCCGGACGAAATTTATTTGCACAAAAGGCAATCCCCAACCTGTACTCGATTGTGCAAAAGGAAGTAATGGCATGTCTGGCACACAGTATTGGGGCAAAGGTCCATCTGACCACTGATACCTGGTCTGCAAAGCATTGTCAGGGCAGGTATATCACCTACACTGAGCATTGGGTAAACCTGCTGACAGCTGCCAAGCATGGAATGCGTGGCTCTGCAGAGGAGTTGGTGACACTCTACTCCTCCTACTCCATCCTCTTCCATAACCTCCTTTCCCTGAGTCCTCTTCTGCTGCTGCGTCTTGCTCCACATCAACGGCACCCCCCCAGCTCCCCAGGTACTATTATACGGCAGTGTCACGCCGTCTTGGGGTTGACTTGCCTGAAAGCAGAGAGTCACACCGGACCAGCACTCCTGTCCGCCCTGAACGCACAGGTGGATTTGTGCGTAAGTACCCAGGCTTACAGGACGTCCTGTAAGCAGGCCAGGAAGGTGTGTGGCCATTTCAGGCGTTCCTACACGGCCATGGCGCACTTTTCAGATATCCAGCGGCGAAACAACATGCCAGTGAGGCGCTTGATTTGCAAAAGCCCGACACGATGGAATTCAACTCTCCTAATGTTTGACCGCCTGCTCCAACAAGAAAAAGCCATTAACGAGAATTTGTATGACCGGGGTGCTAGGACAGCCTCTGCGGAGCTGGGAATTTTTTTGTCACATTACTGGACGCTCATGCACAATGCCTGTAGGCTCATGCGTCCTTTGAGGAGGTGACAAACCTAGTCAGTCGCACCGAAGGCACCATCAGCGACATCATACCATTTGTTTTCTTCCTGGAGCGTGCCCTGCGAAAAGTGCTGGATCAGGCCGTAGATTAGCGTGAAGAGGAAGAGTTGTGGTCACCATCACCACCAGAAACAGCCTTATCAGCATCGCTTGGTGGACCTGCGGCAACGCTGGAAGAGGATTGTGAGGAAGAGGAGTCAGAGGAGGAATGTGGCTTTGAGGATGAGGAGGAAGACCAACCACAACAGGCATCCCAGGGTGCTCGTTGTCACCTATCTGGTACCCGTGGTGTTGTACGTGGCTGGGGGGGAAGAACATACCTTCAGTGAGATCACTGAGGACGAGGAACAGGACATGAGTAGCTCGGCATCCAACCTTGTGCAAATGGGGTCTTTCATGCTGTTGTGCCTGTTGAGGGACCCTCGTATAAAAAAGGTGAAGGAGAACGACCTGTACTGGGTGTCAACGCTACTAGACCCCTGGTATAAGCAGAAAGTGCCTGAAATGTTACCAAATTACCGCAAGTCGGAAAGGATGCAGCAGTTCCAAAATAAATTAAAAAGTATGCTTTACACAGCGTATAAGAGTGATGTCACAGCACAACGGGAATCTAACAGGGGAAGAGGTGAAAGTAATCCTCCTCCTCCTCCCACGACCACGCCGGCAAGGACAGGACGCTTTACAGACGTGTTGTTGATGGAGGACATGCGGAGCTTTTTAAGTCCTACGCATCGCCACAGCCCTTCGGGGTCCACCCTCAGAGAACGACTCGACCGACAGGTAGCAGACTACCTCTCCTTAACTGCAGATATCGACACTCTGAGGAGCGATGAACCCCTTGACTGCTGGGTGTGCAGGCTTGACCTGTGGCCTGAGCTATCCCAATTTGCGATAGAACTTCTGGCCTGCCCCGCTTCAAGTGTCCTGTCAGAAAGGACCTTCAGTGCAGCAGGAGGTATTGTCACAGAGAAGAGAAGTCGCCTAGGTCAAAAAAGTCTAGATTACCTCACCTTTATTAAGATGAATGAGGGATGGATCCCGAAGGGACTGACAGTGGGCGATACATTCGACTAAAAAAGGCCTGATGAGGGGGACGTAACAGGGTGTCGCGGCTGCCGGCCCACCGCGTGATATTTAAATCCCTAGCTCACCCCAGTACCTTGCCCTGTCGTGGTTTCCTGTTCCTTGTTTCCTGAGAGTGCTTTATCATTGTGAATCTGATTTCCTGGTATCCTGGTCTTGGCTTTTCCCTGGTTATTCTGAATTCTGGTTTCCCTGACTTGACTTGTGTAAACGGTATTGTGTATTTTCTGGCTTCCTTGACCTCGGCTTTCCCTTTGACCATTCTCTGTCTCTAGCGTATTAGTCCGGCCATTCTAAGGTCCGGTTTACGCTCTGTCTTTTTATTTTCCTTTTCTTGCCTATGTATATGTTTATGGACTGTTTGCGGTTGTTTGCGGTGCGTTAAACGGGGAGTTCGGTCTGTCACTGTGAAGCGGGCGTAACCTTTACACTACCTGATCGATACAACATCATACCTGATGTTTTAAAGCACGTTATTCCAAACAATTTGGGAATGTTAGGTGATTTATGCCCTTTATGGATTAAAACCAGACTCTGCATCAACTATGTAATTTTCCATGGGAGTTTTGCCATGGATCCCCCTCCGGCATGCCACAGTCCAGGTGTTAGTCCCCTTTAAACAACAATTCCATCACTATTGTGGCCAGAAAGGGGTTTTTCCCTGTGGGTTTTAAAATTCGCCTGCCCATTGAAATCTATGGCGGTTCGCCCGGTTCGCGAACATTTGCGGAAGTTCGCATTTGCCGTTCGCGAACCGGAAATTTTATGTTCGCAACATAACTACTTTCCTATGTAACCGCATTGTGATTGTCTCAGAACACCACTTCTGATGATGTCAGCCAAGCAGCCAGAATAGGGCCAGAGCTACTCTGGTCTTAGATTTGAAATTCACTTTGAATTCTCACAGTTTTAAATAACCCAGTTAGTTATGCAGGGCTATCATCTTGAATTCTCATTTTAGTGAATAATCCTGATAAGTCCTGGTAAAATTAATTGTATGAACAGTAATATGCCATCTTCGTAATGTTATTTTACAAACGATAGTCAACGAAAAATAAAAGATTATTACTTTTTATAATGCTGCACTGTCAAATATGTGTTCCTTTCTTTTCTAGGAGGAAATGAATCCCCAAACATTTTTTGATGATCTAAACTTGATCAGTCTCGTAAGAAACTTATTCTCTGCAGGAATGGAGACAACTACTACAACCATTCGCTGGGGTCTTCTTCTTATGGTTAAACACACAGAAATTCAAGGTAATGGTAACCACAATTATAAAATCAGATGGGTTTATTCACTAAACACCAAAATTGCTAATTTTGGGCTAAAACTGCCAAATAAGTTATTTCAATTTGAGTTTGATCATTTGGTTTTGAATTCAATCTATTTTATTTTTTTGTTAATAAACTTTATTTGGATATTCATTAAAGAGTGTTGGGAATTCAACATGAATTTCACATTTTAGGCTACAACATTGTAATTTTCCAGACTTTTTTTAATATTATGATTACCTATACCTTTATTTAACGAACAAGTTTTTGTTATATGTGAATGAAAATATTTAAATGTAGAAATCCACACCTCTTTACCCTTTAACTGTGTGCCTTCATCTTAATTCCCTTTCAATCATTGTTATAAGCTCTGTCCTTTGCAGGGAATGGTGCTTGTACAATGACTAATATATAAGTCCCACAAATAGGGGTTTGCAAGGCCTGGGGTGTATCCCAGGGACGTATTAGCCGAGAGGCAAACAAGGCCTTGGGCGGCACTTTCCAGAGGGCGGCAAAAAAAGCCGCCCCCAAATGCCCAGGCAAATGTCTTGTTAGCCTAGTGGCTAACTAACAAGCCGGGCGTGTGGGCAGCGCTGGCGAGGAAGCACTGATTAGTGAGCTCTCTGCTCAGCTCCCTTGCGCGCCTCAGAGTGATGCCGGGAGCCTAACTGTCTGTTATTGTGTGTGTGTCTGTTATTTTGTGTGTGTGTCTGTTATTGTGTGTGTGTGTGTGTGTCTGTCTGTTAGTGTGTGTGTATGTCTCTTAGTGTGTGTTTGTCTGTTAGTGAATGTATGTGTGTCTGTGTCTGTCAGTGAATGTGTGTGTGTGTATTTAGAAGTCAGGGAAGGGGGGACGGTGGGGGGGGGAGGCGCGCCTGAGTTTTGTCATGCCTAGGGCAGCACAAAACCAGGATACACCACAGAGAAACTGTTTTCAGCTGCCGGGTTAAAACTAGAGAGACCTGGCACCCAGACCACTTAATTGAGCTGAAGTGGTCTGGGTGCCTATAGTGGTCCTTTAACCCCTTAAGGACCAAACTTCTGCGATAAAAAGGAATCATGACATGTCACACATGTCATGTGTCCTTAAGGGGTTAAAGAATCATAGCATGAGTATACTGAAAATGAGATTGAGAGGAAGCTAGACAGAGAGAGAGAAAAGAGAGAGAAAGAGCTATAGTGGGATATATATGAGTATCCTCATTGTGCCCAGTTCTACGTGTTATTTCTCTGCATTTTACTTAGCTCTACCTGTTTGAGTATTTCTGTAGTCTACCCGCGTCTGTCTATTGTATGGGTATTTTTGTGTTGTGATCAGCTCAGTTCTGTTTGTGGTTTGTTATCTTTGCATTCTACTAAACTCTATGTATTTTATTAATGCCATTATTTGTGTCTAGCTCTCTGTATTGTGTCATTATATATGCTCAGCTCTCTGTATTGTATCACTGCATAAAGAGGAGTACAATTTATGGAGAAGGAGTCTGGCACCCACCATCTTAAAACTTCTCCAGCCATCACTGTATGTTGGAGGCACGTAAACATTATTTAAAAGTTACATATCCATAACAATACTTATCATTTTGTTTGACATGTTTTCCATTTTAAACAATTATCAAAAATATGGAAAGCTGAACTGACTGCAACATAGAAACACCTCATATATACATTCATGTCCTTCATGTGCTTACCACTATGCCCTGATGGAGTTGCATACCCCATTTTTTTCATAAAATATACAGTATGCATGTTTAATCTGCAATTTTTAGGGGTATCTGGGAGAAAACTCACATGTACCAGAGCCCCATCACCCCTGACTCTGGGTTTGAAGTGCTTCACTGGAGAGGGATATTTCCTACAGCGTGGTATTCAAATAGGTGTTTCCAGAGAATGGGTATGACGGAGTGTGTACATGGGCGGCCGCAGGAATTTTTGCAAGGGGGGACATAATTGTAATGACATCCATGCTTGATACCTTTTTGACAGTGTCATGAAAGGGAAGGGGCATAGTCATTATCGCATAAATCCAGGGGTAATAGCATTTTCACAACTATGCTGTCAGATATACATGTATTCCTGACACTTAAGCAAATTAAAGGAACATTCTGGTCACCATAACAACTTCATCTAATTGAAATTGCTTTGATGCCAGGAAGCCCCTGGGTGCTCTCTTTCCTTTTAAGGGGTTAAACTGCTCTCAAATGGTTTAACCCTAAAGGCTTCCTCCACCTCCAGATCTCAAGGTCGCTCAGTGTTATTCGGCTTCTGAAACTGAGTGTCAGGAAGTGCAGATTGACGTCAGGCATGGGTACCGCTGATTGACTAGAGTGGTCAGTTGACGCTCTAAGCAAATCGCTAGTTCCCGGTTCATAAAAATGTTTTACTTTTTTATGAATGGGGAGCTACTGATTGGCTTAGAGTGCCAGCTGACCGCGCTAGCCAATCAGCAACACCCCTACCCAGCAGCACTCTGTGCTTCCTGACAAAATAAAAGTGAACACATTAGCACTTATATTTGTTTTTTACCTGGGTAGATGAGAAGGTCCAAAGTTTTCCTGCCAGACCGAGGTACCAAATCCTTATAATGTGGTGTCCAGAATAAAGTGGAGGTCCTTCCTGCTCCAATCTCCTTTTCTTTTCCTTAATTTGACAGTCTTCTTTTTCTTTTGATACTGTCTTCTCTCCTCCTTGGCTTCTTCTGCTCCTTTGCCTTTCTGCTTCTTTTGCATCCTTCTGCTCCTTTCTCTTTCTGATTCCTTTTTGCTCCTTTCAGACCCTTTCTGCTCATTCTCCAACTTTACCTTTGTGCTCCTTGCTGCCTCTTTCTGCCCTTTCTGCTCCTTGCTGTCCCTTCCTGTTCCTTTCTGCTCTTTCTCCTACTTTACCTTTGCACTCCTTCTGCCCCTTCCAGCTCCTTGCCACCCTTTCTGCCCCGTCCTTCTCCTTGCAGACCCTTCCTCCTTTTTGCTGCTCATTCCTGCTTCTTGCTGACCCTTCCTGCTCATTTCTGCTCCTTATCCTACTTAAACTGTGTGCTCCTTCTGCCTCTTTCAGCTCATTGCTGACCCTTTCTGCTCCTTGATGTGCCTTCCTTCTTCCTCGGTGCCCCATTCTGCACCTTCTTCTCCTTTAGCGTTGTGCTCCTTCTGCCCCATCCAGCTCCTTGCTGCCCCTTTCTGCTTCTTGCTGTCCCTTCCTGTTTCTTTCTGCTACTTCTCCTACTTTACCTTTGTGCTCCTTCTGTCTTTTCCCCTTGCAAACTCTTTCTGCTTCTTGCTGACCCTTTCTGCTCATTTCTATTATTCTGCAGCTTCTCCTACTTTACATTTGCGCTCCTTGCTGTCCCTTTCTGTTCCTTCTCCTACTTTTCCTTTGTGCTCCTTCTGATTCTTTCTGCCCCTTTACCTTTGTGCTCCTTCTGTCCCTTTCTGCTCCTTGCAGACCGTTCCTTCACATTGCAGATCCTTCCTTTTCATTGCAGATCCTTCCTTCTCATTGCAGACCTTTTCTGCTCCTTGCTGCCCCTTCCTGCTCCTTGGTGCCTCTTCCTGCTCCTTGCTGATCCTTCCTGCTCCTTGCTGATCCTTCCTGCTAATTTCTGATCCTTCTCCTATTTTATGTTTATGCTCCTTCTGCCCCTTCCAGCTCATTGCTGACCCTTTCTGCTTCTTGATGTCCCTTCCTGCTCATTTCTGTTCCTGCTCATTTATGTTCCTTCTCCTTTCTGCTCCTTCTCCTACTTTACTTTTGTGCTCCTCCTGTTCCTTGCTACCCTTTCCAGCTCATTGCTGACCCTTTCTGCTCCTTCTACTTTACCTTTGTGCTGCTTTACTTTCTTTACATTTTAAAGCTGCCCCTTCCTGCTTCTTGCTCCCCCGCTCTGCTCCTTGATGTCCCTTCCTGCTTATTTCTGTTCCTTCTCCTTTCTGCTCCTTCTCTTACTTTACCTTCTTGCTCCTTGCTGACCCTTCCCGTAGGCTGTTTCCCCCATCCCTCACTCACCTGATCTATAGCCTGTCTCTCTCCCCCGTGCCTCACTTACCTGATCTATCGGCTGCCCCCCATCCCTCACTTACCTGATCTATCGGCTGCCCCCCATCCCTCACTTACCTGATCTATAGACTGCCACCCCATCCCTCACTTACCTGATCTATAGGCTGTCCCCCCATCCCTTGTTTACCTGATCTGTAGGCTGTCCCCCCTCGGCCCATCCCTCACTTACCTGATCTGCAGGTATATATCCCCATCTCTAACTTACTTGATCTGTAGGCTGCCCCCCATCTATCAATTACCTGATCTGTAGGCTGCACCCCCCCATCCCTCACTTACCTGATATATAGGCTGTCTATTCCCCCCATCCCTCACTTACCTGATATATAGGCTGTCTCCCCCCCCCATCCCTCCCTTAACTGATCTGTAGACTGCCCCCCCCCATCCCTCACTTACCTAAACTGTAGGCTGTCTCTGCAGTCTCGGAGTTGCTACCTGCTCTCTGTGCTGCTCCCCTGCAGATTCAGTCAAGAAAGAGAAGCAGGGATAAGATGTAGTTTCCCTGCCTCTCTCCATACACAGTACCTGCTGGCCGGCGCCGGTATTGCAGTGTATTATCAATCTAAAAAAATAGAAATACCGGCACAAGCTGAAAAATCTAACCCCCCCCCCCCCCCACACGCAGACGCCCATGAGGGTGTATAAATCCTCTATATAAGTAGGAGATAAAAGGAGGGGCAGGAACCTTCAATTGAATAATATCATAGTGACTTTATTAGAATTAAAGATTAAAAACTCTTACTTTAGTAGTGGTGGGCATGCCAGAAAACTACCCATAACAAGTTTGATAAAATTTCAAATGTAATTTTGTAATTTTACCAGATAGTCAGCACTATGTTTTTTCTGTTATTATTTTGTAGAATATAATTTGAAAGATTCATATAAACATAGAAACATAGACTGTGATGGCAGATAAGAACCATTCAGCCCATCTAGTCTGTCAAATCATTTTCTAAATACTTTCATTAGTCCCTGGCCTTATCTTATAGTTAGGAAAGCCTTATGCCTATCCCACACATGCTTAAACTCCCTCGCTGTGTTAACCTCTACCACTTCAGCTGGAAGGCTATTCCATGCATCCACCACCCTCTCAGTACAGCAATACTTCCTGATATTATTTTTAAACATTTGCCCCTCTAATTTAAGATTCTGTCCTTTTGTTGTGGTAGTTTTTCTTCTTTTAAATATAGTCTCCTTCGTTACTGTGTTGATTCCCTTTATGTATTTAAATGTTTCTATCATATCCCCCTTGTCTCGTCTTTCCTTCAAGCTATAGATGTTAAGATCATTTAACCTTTCCTTGTAAGTTTTATGCTGCAATCCATGAACCAGCTTAGTAGCCCTTCTCTGAACTCTCTCTAAGGTATCAATATCCTTCTGAAGATAGGGTCTCCAGTACTGTGTACAGTACTCCAAGTGAGGTCTCACCAGTGTTCTGTACAATGGCATGAGTACTTCCCTCTTTCTACTGCTAATACCTCTCCCTATACAACCAAGCATTCTGATAGCATTTCCAGCTGCTCTATTACATTGTCTTCCTACCTTTAAGTCATCTGAAATAATTACTCCTAAATCCCTTTCCTCAGAAGTTGAGGTTAAGACTCTATTAAATATCCTTCACTCTGCCCTTGGGTTTTTATGTCCAAGGTGCATTATCTTCACGGCCGTCTTTAAAGCGGGGCAAACGGGGCAGCTGCCCCGGGCCCACTCACTCCTGGGGGGCCCAAAGCAGCTACTCCGTGGGCCCCGCTGTCCGCCCACATTTTTTTTTATTTGCCCCCTGGGCCCGCCAGAGCTGTGGTTGCACCGGGAGCCCACACACTAAGAGGGCCCGGTTGTGCGCTGTGGCCCTTTAACAGCGCAACCGGGCCCCCTTGTTTTAACGCAGCAGGCTGGTATGAAGTGACTGCCATGAGTCACTTCCTCCCAGATAGAGTGAAGCCGCGCAGGATGGAGGAGGAGGAGGCCGTCAGGAGGGAGCTGGAGTGCAGGAGCCTCACACTCCCAACAACCTCAGCCTGCCACTGGACCCTAGGCAACCCATAAGGTAGGCTGGAGGCTGCCTTTATAAATGTAAACTTTGCATGTGTGTGTGTGTCTTACTATGTGTGTATGTGTGTGAGTATGTCTGTCAGGGTGTCTGTGTGTGTGTGTGTCACCATTTCTGTGTGTGTCAGTATGTCTGTCAGGGTGTCTGTGTGTCAGTATGTCTGTGTGTCTTAGTATGTGTGTATGTGTGTGAGTATGTTTGTCAGGGTGTCTGTGTGTGTCACCATTTATGTGTGTGTGTGTGTGTGTGTCTTAGTATATCTGTGTGTGTCTTAGTATGTCTTTCAGGGTGTCTGTGTGTGTCAGTATGTGAGTCTTAGTATGTATGTGTGTGTCAGTATGTCTGTCAGGGTGTCTGTGTGTGTGTGTGTGTCAGTATGTCTCTTTGTGTGTCAGTATGTGTCTGTGCGTGTGTCAGTATGTCTGTGCATGTGTCAGTATGTCTGTCAGGGCCTTTGTGTGTGTCAGTATGTCTCTGTGTGTCAGTATGTCTGTCTGTGTCAGTATGTCTGTGTGTCAATATGTCTGTCTTTGCGTGTCAGTATGTCTGTCTGTGCGTGTCAGTTTGTCCGTCAGTGTGCATGTCAGTTTGTCTGTCAGTATGTCAGTGTGTCATTATGTCTGTCAGTGTGTAAAAATGTAAACTGTACATGTGTGTCAGGGTGTCTGTGTGTGTGTATCAGTATGTCTGTCAGTGTGTATCTCTGTTGTCAGTATGTATATCGGTGTATCTGTATTTAGTATATCTGTTTCTCTATGTGGTCTGTGTGTATCTGCATGTGTGTCAGGTTGCGTATCCGCGTGTCTGTATGTGTGTCAGTGTGTGTATCTGTATGTTATCATTGTATGTATTTGTATGTTGTCAGTGTGTGTACCTGCGTGTGTATATCTGTGTGTGCATCTGTATATAGTCAGTGTTTTTATCTGTGTATGCATGTGTGTCAGTATATGCATCAGTGTGTCTGAGTATCCATATGTGTCAGTGTTTGTATATATGTCTATGTATGTGTGTCAGGTTGTGTGTCTGTGTGTCTGTATGTGTTAGTGTGTGTATCTGTGTCAGTGTGTATCTGCATGTGTGTTAGTGTGAGTGTCAGTTTTTATGTCTGTGTATCTGCATGTGTTTCAGTGTGTGTGTGTGTGTGTGTGTGGCAATCTATGTGTACATGTGCATACATCTCATCATTCAAATCACCAACACTACACACAAGTGCACCCCTGCATTCAACCTTCAACACTACATACAAACACAGTCCTGCATTGAAATGTCAACAATACATAAACACCAAAAATATATATAAACACACCCCAGCATTTAAAAAAACAAGTGTTATAGATTGCCATTTGTAACTGGCCCTTTAAATGGAAAATTGCCCTGCTTCCCTGGATTGTGGAGAAGCCTATTTGCCAGCCTCCTTCCTCATGACTATGGCCCCTGTAAGATTGTGCCCCTGAAAACTTAACTTTTATTGGGTGTGTATGGCCCTTTAAGAACTGTCTGGGGACATATTGTGACTTTGCTGATCAATGCCCCTTTAAGACTATGTCCCCAGACCTGTAAAATAACTTGCCCCTGGCTCTCTCCCACTTGGTTCAGTAAATAGGGCTTACTGAACCAAGTACCACACAGGCGGACCACCCAGAAGTTAAAGTGTGCAGGCAATTTACCTCCCAGGCTGTGAGGTTACTGCAGGTTAATTGCACGTGGCGGCGGCCATCTTTGTTCATTTGAATGCGGTCAGCGGTGTATGCTAAAGATTCTGTGGAAATGAAATCGGCGACACATTTTAACGAACACCGCTGACCCTTACCTTCTCCTACACTTCGTTTTTCAGCTCCAGAGACTAAGTCCCGTTCGAAATGGGACTTAGTCGTTTTTCTGCATGAAATTGACCGACCGCACAGCCCAAATCTATGGAACTGTTTTGGGCAGGAAATTGTGTTTGCGGTCGGTCATAAAGGGACCTCCAGCTAACTTTTGATCCACTGGAGGGATTTGGCTGATTTTTGGAAGTGTTTATGTTTGAAGTGTGCTGAGTTCAAATATGTATTTTTTTATGGAGATTGAATGTATAGTTTTAAAGTTACAGTGTATGTGTGAAAACTGTATTTTTACTGTCTGTGATAATTATGTTAATCCCTTGTGTAGCATAATTATATCACAGACATAGGGGAGGATTTTGTGTGTAATTACTGGGAGTGGTTTTAATGATTTACGTGTATGATTGGTTGTTTTGTCCCGCCCTGTGGGTGGTCCTGTATTTACAAAATGGTAATAAAAACCAGGCTGGGTGTTCCAGCACCTCAGACCTCTGCTGACCCTCTAACTTGCATCCTTGACTCATGTTTGTAGGGGACAGCTATAATCACTACAGGGATTGCTATGCTCTTCATACTCCCTTAGCTACTGAGCTCTTGTACCTGATCCTGCTTCGCTCTACAGAAGGAAGAGGTTTGCCTATTGGAACCTGGAGCCTGGTCGTAGGTCCAGGGCGCAGAGCAGACGGCGAGATACCAGCCCAGCAGTGGTGGTTCGTGGAGTCTTCAGTGCTTATGGTGGCTGCGGTGCTGATGGTCCTTTGGTGAGCGCTAGGAGCATCCTTTTCTACGGTCCAACTTCCAGCCAGCCTGGAGGCAACCGTAACAACAAGCAAACAAAAAATACACATAGAAGCATGCTTCCATTCAAACACACAAACACAACTCACAAGTGCTAAATACGACTCTGCAAGCATGGGAAAATGGTTCTGCTATTGCGTTGGGAAGTGGAGAGCGTGATTGCATGTCAGGGAGTGGGGGTCAGGAGGCCCCATCAAATTCTTGCCCAGGCCAAATCAATTTTAAAGACGGCCCTGATTATCTTGCACTTATCCACATTAAATTTCAGTTGCCACAGCTCTTACCTACCCCGTCTCTCTCCATACACAGTATCTGCTGGCCGACGCCGGTATTGCAGTGTATTATCAATCTAAAAATAGAAATACCGGCACAAGCTGAAAAATCTTGCTATTGGAATCCAAATTTAAAGATTGCAGTTTATTGATGAGCCTTCTATGTGGAACGGTGTCAAAAGCCTTTCTGAAATCTAGGTTCAATCCAATCCGGTTTAAGCACGCTATGTTGGTTTGGTATTATTTTCTGTATTACTTTGTGTCACTGTTGTGTCACTTTGGGGAAGCACAGCTGTAACTGGACATTTAACACTTTTTTTTTTTGGTTATTTGGTTACATGCAAAACCATAAACTGAATTGAACAATTTTTTGTAAAATCAATGGTGAGTTTAAACCAAATGTTATTTTATTACAACATAATATATTTAATTTATTTTCAGTGAGACTCAAGAATGTCCATTATTCACTATTAAGCTATAATCTAATATAGCAAATTTTACGTGAAATTTTACGTGAAATATTTTTATTGAATAAACTGCAAACAATGGTAGAAATTATTGCCAAATATTTGATTTTTCTTTTTTTTATGAATTAGTAAATCTATATATTTTAATTGCTTGCAGAAAAAGTTCAAGATGAGATTTCAAGGGTAATAGGAACTTCACCTCCTAGATATGATCACCGCTTCAAAATGCCGTATACCAACGCTGTTATACATGAAATCCAGAGATTTGCCAGCATTGTACCCATGAATTTGCCTCATGAAACGACTAAAGATGTCAATTTTAAGGGATATTTTATTCCAAAAGTAAGTTTTCTTATTTATTTTACTACTCACATCACACTCTACACAAATGTCATTGACAAACTAGAGTTTAACAGGAGACAGCTCCTCATTATAAAATTGTAACTATTAAACTATGCAAAACAGCAAGACGGCTCAATTTGCCCAGAGCCTGAAATGGTCTTCTCCTTGTGGTAGTATTGACATTGAAAGTACATCATGTAATTTATGGCATCTTTCTGATAGCCTTTGGTTTAAGGCAAAGAAAGCTATAGTCAACAGCATGTTGCAATCAGTTGTCCACAGCTATCAATGGTGGAGAAAATGTGTTTACAGAGACATGTGTTCATCTGTTATTGCAAGAAACCCACTTTTCACAATCACTGTAGGAGAGATCCAGAAGAATTTGCTTCGTGGAGATCTTTAGTGGAGCCGATATCTCTCATTAAGAATGGTTGTATACACTCAGTTGCTTGAAAGATACTTTTGTGATGCCATCTTCAGAAAAAGGCAATTTCAGGTTCCTGAGGGTACTGCACAGTATCTCAATTCAAATAAAGGTGTATATTTTGTCAACATTGTTGCAGTATGTTTATGTCTCTCTCCTTCCCTTACACATATTAATGTGAGTAAAGAGAAGAAATAAGGTTCTATCTTTAGAGCCATTTTTGTGTGCCTGCAATCAATTACACTCTTGTGAGTGCAATATATTCTCCAATGTTATTTGGAGTTACAGTATTACTCTATTGCGTTCTCTTTTCTTTTATAGATTGTATATTTTATATGACTATAATATCAGGCAGAAGGAACATGAGAATGTGGTCAAATACCAAGGACTTAAAGAGAAGCTACAAAGGATGTAGTAGTCCCAGTTGTGAAAGGAGCACTTGGAGCTTTGACTCCCTATTTGGGGCTTCAACAGATACCAGGCGTAACAGCTGAGAACCAGAAGAGTGCAGTTCTCTTTACAATTGAGATACTGTGCAGAACCCTCAGACTCCTAGGCCTCTTGTAGAGGACCAGAGAATAAGGAATATTTATAACCCATGAGGGGTAAGAAAATATATTTTTTTCAAATATATATCCTACTTCCCTATGCCGTTTCCGCTGATTGACATGCAAGACACGTTGTCTTCTACCCTGTCGACCTTACAGGCTCTAAATGACAAATGTCAAAACTAGAACAGTCCCCTCTACTTCAGGCAACTCACCTGGCACATCAGTTACAGTAAAAGCACCCCCAAACACACTGGGGGGGGGGGGTGCTTGTAAACACAGGGGGATGTGTACTGTAACTATCAATTTTCCTCCGTCCCCCCACCCCTGCTACACCACACACTATTTCCCCAGCTCACTCTGTTCCAGTTTCCATTAAAGAAGACATTCTTGAAGGCAATTTCGTCAACCTGGTATACCTCATCGCTTTATAGGGCTATATGTCGATCTACAATTGTGTGACTGTATGTTTGAGGTCTTTCCAAAAATTCAGTGGTGTTTGTTTTCCTGGCATTGGAGTCCCTTTAATATAAAAAAGATACATTGTTTGGACAGACATATAGGTTAACTATATACAGACATATACTTTTTAACCACTCTGATGCCATTTAAATTTTGAGCGCAATTTCATGAATTTTGAAAGGGGTTTTCTTGAATGACACACTGTGAAAATGATTAATTGGCACATTGCATTTTAAATACATCTATTTGCACATTTGTATTATTATTCAAAACTATTGCTTGAGTAGTTTTGGACATTTTTTTTTTTTTTTATAAACCGCAATGTAACCCAACTTATTTACACCATATTTACACAAATGAAAAATTCCTTCAATGATCCAAACCATTATCTTCTCCAGCACTTAATGCAATGACATTCTGTTTCTACTTCCATTAATATTGATATTTTTTCTTCTAGGGAACATATATCGTCCCTTTGTTATACTCTGTTCTTCGTGACAAGACACAGTTTGCAGAACCAGAAAAATTTAATCCAAATCATTTTCTTGACTCAAGAGGGGATTTTGTGAAGAATGAGGCTTTTATACCATTTTCTGCAGGTACTTAAAAGAATAAGAAAATATCAATGTTTTTATCTGAATGTAATAAATGTGCTGTATCGAGAGAAAGACGGTGTATGCATGTCCACTCTTTATAATAGAGAGGTGCAAACAACATACCAGCATATACAATCTAGTTAAATTACAGCCTAATAGGCAACTGTATTTTGCCCTTGCAGGGGATTTGTATGAGACAGACCGATGTCTAGGCAAATGTCTTTATTCCTTAATACCTTTGTTTTTTCTGAGACTCCAGGACTGAGTTCATTTGGGTGGTTTTGTTTACTCTGCCTCAAACACATGCAGGCACTTATGACTAGAACTTGCTAAAACCTCACTTTATTGAGGGGAAGAGGTTAGAGTAGCAAATCCACATACAAACAAGTTGTTTTTGCAATCAGCATGCCTTTTATATATTTTGTATTTCCAAACACGCCAACACATTATATTATATAATTCAAAGTTGAATTGTAATACAGGGGTTAAATGGTACGAGATAAGATCAGGGCCGGATTAAGAGCCCAGTGGGCCTGGAGCTGACAATTATGATGGGCCTAATTACGGAATTGACCAAAAACACTAAAACAGTCATACCTCCCAAGCATTATGTATCTGATGGACATGGTGCTGGAGGGAAACTCAAAGGATGCAGCAATAAGAAAACACATACTCTATGCTAATCTCCCTCTAATTTATGCGTTCATCTTATAAGTAAATCCATACCCCCTAACAGCAGTGTCCAGTGAAGCAGGAAATCAATGGGCGCGGTAAAAGGGTGTGCCACTGGTGCGAATCACGTGACTAGACCTGCCAAAAGGGGTGAACATGCCCAGAAAGGGGCATGTTTGTCCAAAGAATTGGAAGGTCAGCCTGGCATGAATGCATGTCAGGCTGCCCGCCAATCCTGCAGGCTGTCCAACTAAGGGCATACTATGCAGGCAGCACACCTGAGCTTGACATAAATGTGTCTAATGATGCGCTCACTCCATGCTTTCTAAGGACTGTACCCTAGCACTCGCTGGTCCACTAGTCTCCTTACCTTCTTACTAGCAGGCAGAAGTTCCTGGTATATAGTCTGAGACAGAGAAAAGGTGAGTGTAGAATAAAGGGGACATGCCACAGTGTTAGAGAGACCAACGTCTGCATTACCTAAACTAATTTTATTGTCAGCCAGTCCACACAAGTTTTGTTCCCATACATCCCTCTCAAGCTTCCAAACATAAAGGGACACTATAGTCACCAGAACAACTACAGCTTATTGTATTTGTTCTGGTAAGTAGAATCATTCCATTCAAGCTTTTTGCAGTAAACACTGTCTTTTCAGAGAAAATAACTCCACTGGTCGCTCTTTAGATGACTGCTAGAGGTGCTTCCTGGGGCAGTACTGCCTAGTGTGCAGCACTGTCATTCAGTGTCTCCACCCTCTGCATGCAGACACTGAACTTTCCTCATAGAGATGCATTGATTCAATTTATCTTTATAAGGAGATGCTGATTGGCCAGGGCTATGTTGGACTTGTGCTAGCTCTGCCCCTGATCTGCCTAGTTGACAGCCTCAGCCAATCCTATGGGGAAGTATTGTAATTTGCTCAGACCACCACTTCTGATGATGTCAGCAGACAGTCTGTTCACAGGCAGAGCCAGCAGCTGCAGACTTGAATACAAGTAATATTTTATTATATTTAGGGAGGCAAGAAGAGGCCAGGTTGGTGGTTTTAACATAATAGGGTCAGAAATACATGATTGTGTTCCTGACCCTATAGTGCTCCTTTAAGCAAGAGTATGGGAAGAGTAGTTAAGGTTGCCACCTTTCTTGGAAAAATATACCAGCCTTAATCATTTGTATAATTAATTAGTTAAGCGTGACATCACATGATGTAAATCACAAGGAGTGACATCAGAGAAATTTCTGTAAAATCACCAACAAACTACTCACAGTTTGATTCTGCTGTATAGATGGATTGCTCCCAGTGTCTCCCTGTCTCTCAGTGTCTCAGTCTCGCAAGTCACCCACTGTCTGTGTCCCTATGTATCACAGTGTCAGAGTCCCCATGTCGCCCAGTTCCCTAGTTTCCCAGTGTCTGTGTCCCCATTTCTCCCAATGTCTCAGTGTGTCCCCATGTCACTAGGATACTGGGGACACAGTGAGACCCGGGGACACTGAGAGACCCGGGGACACTAGAGACATGCGGACGGGGACACTAGAGTCATGGGGACACTGAGAGAACCGGAGAAACTGGGAGACATGGGGACACTGGGAGACAGGGGGACACGGAGAAATTTAGGGAAACTGGGAGAAATGGGGACACTGACACTAGGGACACAGACACTGGTAGACATGGGGACACTGAAACATTTGGGGACACTAAGACACTAGGCACACCGAGACATGGAAACACAGACACTGGGAGACTAGGGGACACTGGGAGACTAGGGCACACTGGGAGACTAGGGCACACTGGCTGGGAGACAGACACTTGGGGACACTGGGAGACATGGGGACAGTTGGGACATAGACATGGGGACACTGGGACATATAGGGACACTGGGAGACATGGGGACACTAGGCACACTGAGACACTAGGAACACAGACACTGGGAGACATGGGGACACTGAAACATTTGGGGACACTAAGACACTAGGGACACAGAGATATGGGAACACAGACACTGGGAGACTAGGGGACACTGGGAGACTAGGGGACACTGGGAGACTAGGGAACACTGGGGACACTGGCTGGGAGACAGACACTTGGGGACACTGGGAGACATGGGGACAGTTGGGACATAGACATGGGGACAGTGGGACATTGGGAGACATGGGGACACAAGGCACACTGAAAGACTTGTCTTTACCCGTGTGTCTCATTTCCTCAATTCCAACTCTCTCCTTGACCCCCTTCAATCTGGCTTCCGCCCTCTCCACTCTACAGAGACTGCCCTTATCAAAGTTACTAACGACCTAATCGCAGCTAAATCCGAAGGCTACTACTCCATACTAATTCTTCTTGACCTCTCAGCGGCCTTTGACACCGTTGATCATGCTCTCTTTCTTCAAACTCTTCAATCGCTTGGTCTCTGTGACTTTGTCCTCTCATGGTTTTCCTCTTATCTCTCCCAAAGCTCATTCAGTGTCTCTTTTTCTAATGATACCTCCTCCTTTTTATAAACAAACTCTCCCTTATCATTCCAATTTGCAACGTGTTTGGCATGCGTCATTCTGGTAAGCAACAGTTCAGAGTACTTTTTATAGCGGTCATAAACATTATGGAGTACCTCACTACTAATATTATTTGCAAAACATGAGAGGGTTCAGTAATTGGTGGCTGATGAGTGTCCATAGGTGTGGAATCTCCCGGTGGTAATAAGTGTTAAGTTCAGCTTTTCCCTGTCACTCTGCTTTGCGTGTAGTAAATATTTTTGCAGTATTGTGGTGTACCTGGATATCTTCTCAGCTGTTGGCACATTTTTACTTTGAAGTAGAGACATAATATCTGCATCAAGTCTTTGTGTTAGCACTCTGACTCTGCTCATGAGTCTGTGAGTGTTCTTTTGTATTAGATCTAACTCTTTTTTTGGAACCAAATAAATTTTTTTCAGCATATTCCATTATCGGTTAGAGAGAAGACCGGTAAGAAGCTGTATAGCAAAACCCAGCAGAGAACCAATAAATCCACCAGACTGTTTAACCATCTGTTTCTTCTTAACAATTGAGATTTTTTTTATTACACAATGATTTTATATTTTTTTGCCACTTTCTTTTTTTGCGGTGATAAAGGTATTCTTCCTTTGAGGGTACTGAGCACGATTTCACATATGGCTGTGACTAAATCATGGGACACTGAACATAAAATGGCTTTTCTCTGAGCCGGAGATACTTTGATTAAAGTTTTTAATATATCCCAGTGGCACTTTATTCTCAGCAACATGTTTACAGTCGATGAGATACTGTAGAAAATGAAACACGCATAACTTTATATATCTTTTTAGATGTTTTTTTATAAATGTATACCGCCGGCAGGGCAGGTGGGAAAAGACCTGTTCTTAAACAGTACTCTTCAGGGATTGTTGGTTTCAAATCTACAAGTAGCCATATGATCTACTAGTAGCATTTTCAAAAGATTCTAGAATTGTGATTTTCCAGGATACATTTGGCGTGCTAGAGTGTTAATTTGCAGCTTATCTCTAGGGTTCTTAAAAAGTACCATATAGTTAGTGTTTAAAGTTATTGTTCTGCTTTTTTTACCTTGACAGAATACATTTTGGACCCGATACTGAGATTCCTGTGATGGACGTACTTGGTGAATGCATATCATCATATCATCATTGTTAAATGTAATGGGTAAACCCTCTTCAAAACGAATATTAGGGATTGTATGCAATAAATCATCATAAAGACCCTGCCAACAAGCATAAAACCAAACAATGTTATCAGGATTCTGCGACAAAAGATTGTTAGCATGATGTAAAAGTTGTTTAAAAAAATAACTTTTTCCTGAGCTAGAAGGTCCCGCTAAGATACATGAAAAAGGATGTTGCAGGGGTGTGTCCATTGTGTGTAATTAGTTTCCAAATGGATGGGTTGTAAAGTTGTCTGTCAATAGTCTTTTAGTGTATACACACTGTTATACACACGGTTTTGCGAAGTGGGTGTGTTTCTATCCGCCAACACAATTTGTTTCTGATGATTCCTGTTTGTTGTATTATAATACCTTTCCGTCATCAGGCCCTGGGTATAGTGGATAGTCCAGTACCAGGTCTTTCAAACTGTCAAAGTTAATCAGCATAGCATTGCTAGCATTCAGTGTTATACCTTTCACCTTAAGAGTTGTTTTGTCAGTCGTCAACTTGTAGTCATAGGTTTTAGGCCCTGCAGACACAAACTCTGTAATGTATGTGTCAGTCGGTAACTCACTAGTTAGTTCACCTAGATAGTCACCTAGAGGTGGGTTCCAGTCTCCGTCTTTGCTAACAAAAATAACAGAGTCAGTGTCATAGTACAAACATCTTTCCTTTAGACGGTTGAAGATATTATACAGTTCAAGACGGGCGTAGGCTGTGGTAAAGCACGCAATAAAAATATTAATGTTACGAGCCATGCCTTCCAAACCTTTTGCATTTTTCCAGCTAAGCATGGCTGTGGAGTCATCTATGAAATCTAAAGATGATACTTCATATTGTGGTTAAAATACATAGCCAAAAAGTTCATCAGGGTCAGACACCAGACTAGTGGTTTGCAAATTAGGTTTCTGTCCAAATTTACCCCATAAAGAATTTAGAAATAATTTAGTAATTTGCCTTTTTGCAGGGTTTACCTCTATCCTTTCAGGTCTTAACATAACCCCGTCTTTGACATAATAGTAATGAACATACTTATTTTGTTTTCATCAGTGGTACACCAATTAGGATAGCCTGATGCCTCCTGCTTATCTCTGAGATGAACTTTGATGTACTTGTCAAACAATGTTTTAGTGGATATAGGAAAATGCCAAATTTCAAAGATTTTGCCCAATATGTATCCTTTATCCAAAGACATTTGCATTTCGTTATTACACCAAGTGCCTATCAAAGAGCATTCCTCATACTGTATGTGTGCATCAGTACAGGTCAGAGTACCACTGCCTCCTGCTTATTGTGGGTGGCTTTGGGTTTTATTAGGATTTCTTTAGGATACATATTTATTTAATTTAATCATGATGTTATCATTATATCTATATTTATATATTTTTTGTTTATAGTATTCAGTTATATCTATATTATGTATTTTGCATTTAGTCATATTATTTTTTGATATCATATTATATTGTCTATATATATTGCTTCTGCCTCCCGGAACCCTTATAGGTGTCTGTATTTTTTTCCCCCGCGTTCGGTTAGCTCCTGGCCCTGTCCAGTGGGACTTGCTTTTATTACCTTCCGGCCTGCTATTTGCCTTCTATCTGAGATAGAATTGGTGTATTTACTCTTATCTACGTTTTATTGTTGCCTTTTTGTTCTTTCAGGACTTCCTTTCCCTTTTCGCTCGGGTCGTCGAGAGGCCTGACTTGACCTCCTCCGACCTCCCGGGCACTCGTGGATTGCGGAGAACGTCTCCAGCTTTCCTCAGACTACAACGGTCTTCCTGGACCCCGCGCGCACGCATGGGATCCGGATAGTTGGTTGATAGTTTTCCATCGTTGTTTCCGAAGATTGCCCTCAGCCTTATGCTGACATTTATAGAGGTGTGCCCTGCTGTTTGGCCGCCCTGAGTCGCTAGGGACTCTAGTTTGCATCACATGAGGGTGCGGCCCTCCATCATCTCGATACAAGTATGTTTATTTTCAGGAACAGAGGGCGAACACTCTTAGATACAGAACCGGATACTGTCTGTTATTAGAGGGCGCAGCCCCTCCCTCGACCTCAACCAGATACTGGGCTGGATACAGAGGACAGGTTTGGAGGAACATTCTCATAGAGAGTCATGGATGTAGACTCTGCTGTTGGTTGTTAACGGGTGCGGCCCGCTCAGGCTAGCAGTCAGACGCTACCTCGGTATGCAATCACATTAGTAGAGAGCGCGGCTCTCTCATACACTCGAGCGCTGGCCATTTGTTCATCACACGGGCTTGTTCCTGTGCAGGACATGACTACATAGAGGGGCGTCCCTCCTGCATTCAATTAGAGATGTCATCCATGCTACTGACTTTGTTCTAGAGGACTGCCTGGTCATGCTAGATATCATTATTTAGACTGGATCCCTCTATTCTATCTCCGGTAATGGATCTACTGGATCCGGACCGCTGTGACACACGCAAGAAATTTGCATAGAGGTATAACGGGGGGAGACCCCCACTAATTTACACACACTCCTGGAGATGGTTCGGCTAATGGATGGTCCTCCGGTATTGAGAGAATGCAGGTTTTTGGTATATTCTGCACCATATAATACAGGGAATTGCTTTCTGTTTTCTCCCATGTCAAGATATCAGGAGATACGGAGACCTTCATGGAGCAAACGGGCTCTGCCTTGCTTGGGTCACAAGATTAAGGAAGGCCTATTACCCAGTCTGAAGGTAGAACCGTACGTATGGATCACATGGTAAGACCGGAAACCCTGGTTGTCTTGCCCTCCCCGGTCATCAGATCTTGGGATAAGAGGGCAGGACAGCCCCCTCTCCTTGGAGCGCATACCTGGTGATCATGGTTCGGAGATGGAGGACCCTCCGTCTATATTCTATTTATCCTTCACGGGAGCCGTTTTGTTGGATTCGCGCTAACCTACTTGCCCACTATCGTCGAGGAGACCTACGAGACTTTATGGAGGTACCTGGTGTGCCCCGACTCCTACACAGACATCTTTCACTCTTGGACGAGGGCATTTCTGGATGGAAATCTGCGTTCCTGTTTGCATTTCCCATTCCTTTGCAGATTTCTGGGATTCCCTTTCCCAGAATAGTCGACCACCGTTCCTCCACACAAGTTCAGTTCGGAACCCTGAATGGATTTCCTTTGGAGCCTTTTTCTCTACTGCGTCCGAGGATTACACAGTCCATTTGGAATATTGACCCTGGCACGAGCGGAGGAGCCACCTTATGGATCATGAGTTGAGACATAACTACACATAACTACAGGGATATGGCTGATAGGTCAGTTTGCCAGCTCGTGGACAGACTACTAGGAAACAGGTCACAACACCACGTACAATGGATCCATCAATGGATGGTGTTTTTTTTTTTTTCCGTATTTGAGATGCTTCGTTGGCTGGCATCTTCTTTGATCCGTCTGTCATTTATCGTACTTGGATGTCCAATTAGGATTACTCTATTTCCTGGAATAGGTACCAGCGACACAAACAGCGTTGGATTGGTGAACTGAGCGTTAAAACAGCAAATACGAAGCCTCCTGTCATGTTATAAAATTGTAGATTATGCTAGCTTTAGTGTACCTATAATCTTAATTTTATTAATGACAGGAGGCGAGTATTTCCCACCCTTTCTTATCCCTCCCTTGTTTAATGTTATAGTTTAGATTATCAGGTACGTATGCAACTGTTTGTTGTCTCTGCTACCTGTTGCTTGTTTCTTATGTCTGTTTTCATAATAGGGTTGGGATATCTACATATTAAGGTTAATTTTGGTTGCCACATTGGGTACCTGCATGTTTATTCAGAGTACATTTCATTGGCTAATCATCCTGTTTGATTCTGTTTTTCTCTCGTTTCAGTTTACAGTCCATCAACGTTATCTGGTTTGACGACTCTTCTCGGAAGGTGGACATCGTTGTATCTAGGACTTCGTTTCTTCCCCATGATGTTTTTCTGCCTTTTATTCTGTTTTGTCGCAGCTTGAAAGAGGAAATGATGCATGGGGAGGGGAGTTTTATAGTGCCTAACTTTTTTCTGATTGGTTGTTTTTCTGTGCTGCTGTGGAGTTCTAGTAAAGAGAGACTTCTGTCATTAATAAAATTAAGATTATAGGTACACTAAAGCTAGCATAATCTACAATTACCAACAACTTTTTCACCACCCTATAAGGTGTGTTGTATGGTGACCTTCTCTGTATGTTCAACATACATCAGCCACTGGATAGATGCTGTAGAAAACCCCTTCTGAGTTTTATGGTAATTGTCAGAGGGGATAATGGCGATGGTGTTCTTAGGCATAAATTTGAATCTGTACATGGCTATGCATACAGAGGCTAGGGTAGTGAGTTGGAAAGGGTCATATAATCTATGACCACTTCAGGACCACGAGCACCTTTAATAGCACCCTTAATAGTTTTTTATTTTCTTGTCATTTCCATAACACTTGCTCTGTAGCAGGTGCATGCCTCTCTCAGGATATTAACACCCTCAATACAATATTTAAGTTCAATTGGAATGTTGAATTCACAGTGCTGGTTTGACTTATACCAGTCCATGAAATGACTTTTTTCATCAGGCATCATCTGTTCAATACCATAATAGTCAACAGAGGGCATTGGGCTGATATAATTTTGATTCTCCACTGTGTTAAAAAAGTGTGGAAAATAACCTTTGCAACCTTCGAAACCCATGGCCTGCGGTAGCTTGCTCAATTTCATGGGTAGGAAATTTAACGAGTCCATAAACCGGATACCAAAATCAGATACAGTAACACAGTAACACAGAGTAATTTACCATTTACCATAAGTGGGCCGCATAGATAAAATTTGGTATGTGTATGCCTGTCTTCTGCATGCATTCAAAATCGTTAAAAATGTATTTGTCTATGGTATCATCAGTTTTGCATTTTTGCATGTAACAAACATGATCATCAATATGGCCACTGGCTGATAACACACCTGACACTTAAGACCTTCACACTCATGATTTTCCATCACAACATAACGCCCACACGAATCACAATATGTTTTGTTTTTACAGGATATTTTACCAGAGTTGGCAAGCTCATTGTGTAGCTCTAAACACTGTTTAGAATGACAAAATGTGCAACAGCAGGGGCATCTGGGGAGCTCACTTGTAAAATCCACACAATTCTGTCTGTGACACGCCTTGCAAAAGTAACGGCAGGAATGAACATTTTTGTGATAAAAAGGGGTATGACCGTAATCACAAAAGTAAGAGGCCCCGATAAATGCTTTAATCTTTTTTTATGCTATAATAATGTTCTCCTTCGTGATAGATGAACAATACTTTCTTCTTGACAATAGCATCTGACTGAAAATACCCCCATGCACCATGGTTGTGATAGAGAATCTTAATGGTGACATCCAAATGATTCTCAAAAGCCGGTATATCGCTAAAGCTGACTAAGTGATCATCAGGGATACTCAGAGCTTTATGAATACTTTGGGCTTGCTCCAACAACACAGCATCAGCGGGTATTTCTTTATCTATAAGGGCACGTAGACTAGTGTGACAGATCCATCTGTATAGACTGAGATTGCTGGTTCGTCTGTTTGCCCCTTTTTTCGTCAATTTACCTGTCCGTATGCCCCTGTTCGTGTGTTTCAGAAGATACCGATTAAAACTACAGAACGGACGGCCACGCAGGAGAGAAGTGTGCTGCTGGTTAACTTCTTGGCCCCAATTAGAATGTTGTGGTTAACCGCAGACACCTCTCCATTCTAACCGTATTCAGGGTGGTCGTCATTCGTATGCCGACCACGAGGTGGCGGCCATTTAAAACACGCGAAGGACCAGCGGTGTTCGGCGAAGATTCTATGGAACTATAAACGGACACTTTATCTACCGAACACCGCTGAAGCTACCGGTCGCCCTTCGTTTTCGTTGAGGCATACGAACACCGGTCCGTTCGGGAGTTTGGATCATACGCATGAACTTAACCCAGATAGCCATCCCATGGAGTCAATCGTATACCGAAAGACATATGAAAGACTTTGACTTCATGGCGATTGAACTATGCGCATTGGATCTGAGCGCTATTCGGTATAAATATGCACTCAGATCCAGGCTATCTGGGGATACGTTACACGAAGCATTCGGTATTTGTATAATTATATATTTGTATGTGTTTTTACAGTTGTATTTAAAATGGTGATTTGCCTCTATCCCTGGAGATAATTAGATTCCTTCCCAATTATCTCCAGGATAGAGAGGAGGGATTTATGTATGTAAAGGGGGGTGCTTAACCCTGAGCCACTGCGATTGGCTACTGTCCAATATGTGTCCCAGTCTTCCATCTGGTCCCCTAGGGGAGTGTCCACCAGGTGGGAGACCTGCATAAATACCGGGCAGGTAGCCCTCATTAAAGCAGATCTTGTTTTACCCTCAACTATGGAGCTTGGTCTCGTGTTTGGGGGGATTTACTATACACGGATAGAGACTGACTGCTGGGAACGTAAGCCGCTTGGATGCTATATTGATTCGTCGGTTAGCAGCAGTTAATGGGAATACAGTTCGGGAGTTTGGATTATTAGTAAGTATGCTGTCCGGGAGATAGGCGCATTCCCCTGATTCCGTTCGGGAGTTTGGAGTTCTAAAACAGCCGTGCCTGCATTTCTGTAAAGGGGAAGCTCTACTAAGCGGCGGTTTCACTCCTTTAGGCTGGTAGTGTCTTAACAACTAGCTGCCAGACACAAGTTATTATTGTTATTATTAAAATCAAACAGCCATTGTCTTTTAGTCTGTACAATGCGACTATAGGGTGTTGATCTGAGACGTCTACATGTCATTACACCCCCAGCTCTATTCCTAACAATGATAACACAAAATCGTAAAGAACCGCAACCAATAATCTCTGCATTTTTTTGAAGCAAATTTGCAAGATCATTTAAAAAATCCACCGCATTTATGCCCTCCTTAGACCTTCTAATAGAATACAAAGGTCTACAGAGGCCATCAGCAGTCAATCTTAATTGAACAAAATAATTTGCCCTATACCGGGTAAAATTCTGTCTAAAGTCCCTTCAATAGCATCATGCATCAACTCTATTGCTGCAACAAATGAGGGCAATCTCTCTAAATTCACAATACAAAAATGATCATAAAACTCCACAGCATTAAAATTGTTTAGATCCCTTCGATGTTGTTCAACATGCTCTAAAAATACTGGAGCAACAACATCATCAAGGGGATTCTTCATTTCTTGTTGCACATCTACATCAAGGCTACTCTTAGGACTTGGAGGCCCTTGGTGTACCAGATTGTCATCATTATTGGGATTTAGCAAATGTGGCCGCATATCCACAGGGGAATTATGCTCAGAGTTTGGAACCCCCGGTTGTACTAGTCACAACAGCATTTGAGGGGTGTGACATTGTTGTTGTAGCTTTGTTAGTCACAGAACCATTTGCTGGCGTACACATACTACCGTGCGAGCCATGGTTTGTTGTAGACCTCATTACACATCTCAGTATTTTCACAGCCCGCCTAACAGATCTAGTTCTGTAATCAGGCACTGATCTTGGCCTGGTACCTATTTTCAAACTATGGAATTTTGAATTGCGTACTAAACCACAGCCAGTCATGCCTAGTCAGTTCATCTTCAACAAAATTAGGCCCCTCTTAATCATCAGCAGCACTGTCCATCATTGTTATCTTGAGTATGAGATTTGACCATATCGCATCAGTCACAACATTCACACCCATTAGCTCCCGAAGCTTGTTTATAGACAAGATAATGACAGTCAATAAGCTTGGCCAAAACCACATCTCATTTGACCACCACTCTAATGAACCGCATACAAAGTCCCGTTGTAAACTTGTGCTATCATTCTCTGATGTACAGGTGTTGCCGTGCCTAGCTTGTGCTAATATGCTATAACCGTGCCTAAAGGCCACGCTCACACTATCAATTTTTAAGCTGAGAGCACAACTTCATTGAATTCACCAACGTTTGCTGATTTGGCTAAATCAAAGATGACATCCTGTATGGCTGCTTTCACCTTATGCCAAAACACGATATTTTTTTGAACACTGTAAATCGATTGGAGCCAGGAGCATATACGTCATTAACAAATTGCATGTTTAGGTCATGTTTTGATGTCTTGTGTGATCTATTTCTCTTATTTAAGGGTTGCAACGCTGTATCTACAGTTGTAGCAGGTCGTTTCATAGACACATTTTTGATTTGTTGCAAAACTGATTGTTTTGGTTTTATATTTGTTGACTTACCCGGTACGTTTTTGCGCTCTCCACACACTGTTTTGTTTGGGGTCCTCACACACGCAGAATTTTTGGGTGCCTCAATAAGCGCTGCTTTTTTTTATGTATTCACACGTGTAACGGATAGCTTAGTTGTCTCTGGGTCTTGATTTTCGTTGGTATGAATTTTTGCGGCTTTTTGCGATACAGCTTCAGGTGCATGTCTCCGTGTCTTAGACAATTTTGAAACTATATAAATGATGAGTAAAAAGTGAGTGCATAGTACACCAATGTACACTCATAATTTCACGCTACACAGGTTTATATTGATATATCAGACATCAACTAAATATATATTTATCACGGTATCTTAAAACTTATATACTTTCCAGATTTCTATCATTGGGCATGGCAACACATCTGTGGGTGTAGCTTCATTGGAAAAGGGGCGGGGTACCTGTCATATTTTAATTTGATGACTTGTATATATTCCCTCTACTCCTGTATATTTGTGTTCGTGTGCGTTTCCATAAAACTGTATTTTGTATAAGTTTTGTTCTTTACGGTTGCATCTCCGATGAGAAATGCATGTTCCAGGTGTACCCCTATTTCATATTTTTGTATGTTTGGAGTCCAGACCAGATTATTTTTGGGATGAGCACCTCCCCTCATCCCTCTACTTCAGATGCCCCTTTGGAAAGTATACATTTGAGGAGATTTTGGATAGAAATGTCACTTTAACAATATTTTTTTGACATAGAGCAGACATGATATGCATTTTGAATAAATGCATAAAAGCACCATCATTTTAATTATTTAGCTATGGTACTGTATATATCTTTCTAATTGTGTTTATCACATTAATTTCACATGATATATATTCACAATGGCCTTACAACTGATTAATTGAATGCTCTTTAGCTCGTCATAATCATTACACACTAGCACTATTTAACCTGTTTGTCTCCCATGTTAAAATTAGCGCAGGACATAGCAATATTTGGGTACTGTGATGCAATGGTGGGCTTAACATGATATGGCCATATGGTGGAACTGAGTTTGTTTGTTGAGATGAATTTAAGAAGCCTTGTAAAATTTTAAAATGTCAAACTGTAGTTTTGTGTGCGCTGTTCCTTAATGTTTTTTTTTGTTTTGTTTTTGTTTTTGTAATACAGCAATGACCACATGACTCTAAAACATATCCGAATAATATACCTAACTATGGTTAGGTGAATATAAAAACTTGCAAAATGCTTTTTCTAATTTATTTATATTTATTGCAGGTCGTAGAGTCTGTGCTGGTGAAAATCTTGCACAAATGGAGCTGTTCCTCTTTTTTACAAATCTTCTACAAAAATTTTATTTCCATCTGCCTCCTGGGGTAACCGATGTCAATCTTACCCCTGAAATTGGAATTGTGACACCTCCTGTGCGTTATAGAATTTGTGCAATATCACGGGTTTGATTACTTATGTGAATGGATTTCTGATGGTATCTTTAGCACAGCATCCACCCGCAGAAGTTCAGTGTGAAGTCTGAAACACAGTGTATACCTGTGCTCATTTGCATTTGTGGGTGTACCGTATGATCATTTGATAATGTTAATTAAACACTATGGGTATACTGGTAGTTAAGCACTATGGATTTTTATAGATATGTGGCACTTTCATATTGTAACTCTATGATTAAAGCTATGTCTGAAACGTTACAGCGCTGATTGGTGTTTTTCTATGTTCTCTGGCCCCAAATAAAGACAGCCTTTTAATTGCGTTATCCACCATGTTAGTGTTCCCAGTGCAATGTGCAAATATGTTAATTTAAAAGAATAATAAAACTATAAAAATAGATTTGACAATTTTTAGTGGTATTTTTTTTTTTTTTTAATGCACGACATCAAAAAATCTGTTTTGAATATATATTTAAAATAAAATCGATATAAAATAAAACTATATTCTCCATGGCTTTTACTTGATTTTTACATAATTTAAGAGGCTTACTTTGCAGTCCACACCCATGTTAACACATCTCAAACAAATACATTAGTTGTTATGTAAATGAATAGATAAAAAGAGAAATGTCCAGGCACACACAGGATGCATCCATAATAAAAAAAGAAAAAAATTAGGAAAAAAAAGGCCTATTGTAGTGGAATGGCAACCTTTTAGATCAGCTTACACTCTGTCTTTCACCAACACCACTTTTGCAATAGCTCATGCTCAGATGGAGAGGCAGCAGATGTCCACCTGGAGACCTTTTCACTAGAAGTTTTTCACTAGAAGGTTTGATGACAACAGGGTGCATTATTTATTAAATATATGATGAAATTGAATTTGTTTTACTTTTGATATACCCATATTTAGGCAATATTCCTTTTCTTTGTTTTACACTTTATAAACTGGCTGCTCGAACAATAGTACAGCCCAAACCCATCGTGGGACAAAAACTACATTAAAAAATGTGAAAAAGTGTTTGCCAAGCTTGCCTTTTATAGGCAGGGGGTCTGACAGATCCAAAACCCAACAAAAATTGACCCAGTTACCCCACCACAACTCTATGATTCCACTGTAGGCACAGATGTCACTACAGGAACCATAAAGGTGGCTCCGGAGCACCTCATAACTCAGCCCTTACAGGGAGGGTACCACCGTTTAAAGGATTTTGTACGTTTACAGAAAAATGATGAGGAAGTTTGTGACTAACCAGCAAAATCGTTCATTACAGTCAGCAGGCAATAGAGATAGTAAGGATGTGTGGGCTGATATACCCCCACTAGAAATACAGGAGAAAAGTGCAGAGAATGTAAAAAATAAGGCAGAATTTGAGAACAGGACGGTGACAACAAAGGCAGAGTGTAAAGGCCCCCTATAAGTTGTTAAACTTCCTGACATTAATCAAATGTCCACCTGGGCAAAGGGTTGCTAAAAACTGCCAAATCCAGCCATTGCATATTTTAAGAGGGCAACTGCAGGATATTGGGACAGATGACATGGACTGGAAAACCATCACATAGAGTTGATTGGACCCTGATAAAGAGGTTGTTCATAAGCAGAGCCAGTGTAACAGTTAGGCGAACTAGACATTCACTTAGGGCACCAACCTGCTGGGTGTGACCACTGGGATGTTCCCTGGTGGGCTGCTCCTGTCTGGAGCCACAGCGCTGCGTGAGCCACTCTTGAGCCGCCCCCAGACGTGCCAAGTGATCCTCAAGGTGCCTGAAGGTGGGGGCGCAAAGAGGTTACAGGGGGGCCAGGAGGTGGCCATCTGGCGACCTCAGGGCACCCCCAGATCTGTGCTAGGTAAGGCAGAGAAGGTGCCTGCTCTGCCAACAAATGCCCATGACCGGAGGAGAGGGGGAAGAGAAGACAGGCGGTGATTCTTCTTGCAGCCTCTCACTCCTCCCTCGCACACCCTCTGTGATGCTGGGAGGTGGAATATGACATAATTCCGGCCCTGGCATACTAAACAGTGCACTGGAGGAGTGAGGAGCTGTCCTGGACCCCATGGACGTAGGGAGGCTCGATGGTCCTCAAAAAATAAAATTGGGTGACTTTGTGTCAATGAGTGTGTGTGTGTCTGCCAGTCAATGATTGTCTGCCTGTGTGTTTGTCTGTCAGTGAGTGTATGTATGTATGTATGTATGTCAGTGAGTGCCTGCCAGTGTGTTTGTCTGTCAGTGAATGAGTGTATGTATGTCAGTGAGAGCCTGCCTGTTTGTGCATGTGTGTCTGTCAGTCAGTGTGTGTGTGTGTGTCAGTGAGTGTCTGCCTGTGTGTATGTCTGTCAGTGAGTGAGTGTATTTATGTCAGTGAGTGTCTGTCTGTTTGTGTGGTTCTGTCAGTGAGTGTGTGGGTGTCTGTTGTGAGTGTGTGTGTTTGTTTCTCAGTGTGTCAGTGAGTATATGTTTGTGTGTCTGTCAGTGACTGAGTGTATGTCTGCCAGTAGGTATGAGTGTCCTGCAACAGATGACATGAGAGGTATGTTTATCTAATATGTTGCTTGACAACATGTCACCTGAGGCAACACAGGCTTTTAACAGAGCGAACACTTAATGGGATGCCCCAAGCATTAAAAAGTTGGTATAGAAGAGCATTGAGTTTGATGCAGCAGAGTGCTTTGGCTCTCCAAAAACCTTCAGGGCTGTGTCACTGAACAATTAGCAGATAGTCTCTAAAATACTGCAAGTATGTTGGCATTGTAACAAAGCAGGTCATTGCATAAGCGAATGCCCCTAATTAAAGGACAGAAAGCAGAATCCTACTCCTGGAGGAAATCCACAGGTACGTTACAATTGTGGAAAGGCAGATCATAAGTCACGCCACTTCAGGGCATCCAGGGGACAACGTGAGGACACAAGATA
Organism: Pelobates fuscus; assembly: GCF_036172605.1. Lineage (NCBI taxonomy): Eukaryota > Metazoa > Chordata > Amphibia > Anura > Pelobatidae > Pelobates > Pelobates fuscus. The sequence continues at coordinate 36,411,922 of NC_086318.1, read as the reverse complement.
CCTGTCCCTTGGAGGCCACCTCAGCCTCGAATCTTGATTTCTGAACATCTCATGGTCTGACTCGTGACCAATATGGTCTCTGGTCAGACCATCATAGGTATACTTAAGGCCGCAGCCACATTGTCCATTCTACATTTTCATGGTTTTGGTCATATGGGCAGATCATACATTGAAGGTGCTGCAAGCCAGGTATGTAATACAAGACTTACCAGTTTTGGTTGAGACTCCATTCAGACATCTTACATGTGCCATGAACAACCCTGGTGGCACTATGTATGGCAAACCTGAGCACCTACCTCTGCCAGATGGGTCTATGCCGCAACTATAGATTGACTTTACACATAAGGCAAAAGCAAAAGGCTTGCTGGTCATTGTGGACCAGTTTAGTAAATATCCTAAAGCTTTCCTTTGTAAGAAGGACGACACCCGGCAAGTCACACAAGCAGGGCCAACCTAGGAAAGAAACTTGGTTCAGGCATTTTTTATTCCCAGCGGCCAGTGAGAAGGGGGTGGGGCTAGAGGGGGATGTTTTGTCATCACCAATGACAAGCACACCCCCTCTCACAGTGAGCATGTTGGTTCAATGCTCTTCCAGGGCAGCCCATATGCCCTGTATTTGTTCTGCGCAACGCAAGCAAATTTATTAACAAGCTTGCGCTGTGTTTGCTTGTGACACCAGAGGACAAAAGGGCTAGGAAAGCGTATTGAGGTATGGTTAGGAATTGTAGTGTGTATGTGTTTCCAGTGGCGGTAAAGTGTGTGCATCTAAGGGCTGGAAATATTGTGTTTATGTCTGTATGTCAAGGGGTTGTCAAAAGAGAGAGCATATGTGTGCATTTGTCTGTGGGGGCCAGTGTATGCAGAGGGTGTTCTGTGTGCATAGGGACTGTTGTGTGCTTGTGTGTGTACAGGGGAAGTAGTGCATGTGTTAATGAATACAGGCTGTAATTTGTGTGTACAGGGTAGTGTGTGTTTGTATAGGGACTGCTGTGTGCATGCGTGTATTCAGGCTTCAGTAGGGGCTTCAGTGTGTTTATGTGTCTAGGGGCTGTAGAAAGTGTTAGTGTGTCAGGAGGATGTAGTGTATGCATTTGTCTATGGTGTGTGTGGCTGTAGTGTGCATATATTTAATAGGGGCTGCAGTGAGCATGTACATCTACATATACATATGCATACATATCTAGAGGTCGTCATGTGAATATATATGGACTGTAACGTGTGTGTATATTAACATAGGCTGTACTCTGTGTGTGTGTGTGTATGTGTAAACTACAGTGTGTAGTTAGGGGCTGTTTTGTGTGTGTAGGGGACTTTAAGGTGTATGTACAGGGGGCTTTAGAGTGTATGCACAGGGGCTGTTTTCTGTGTGTATAGGGGGCTCTTGAGTGTATGCACAGGCATTGTATCTTAGTCTCTTCCTGTCCCATGTGACACTCCTATGCACCTGTTCAATCCAGGAGACCAGGTTCTGATCAAGAAGCTAATAAGACGAAGACCTCCATCCACTGTGATTGCTGTTACCCACACGGCTGTGCTAAAAATCAAACCCCAACATGGATCCATGCGAGCAAGATCAAGAAAGCACCAAACCAACTGGAAACCCAGGCAAAAGAGGCAGATGAGAAAGGAGTGCCCTCTCCCTCATCGATGACTCCAAATTTTGCTGTATCATGATTGTAGCGGATTGGTACCGGGCTGTCCCACGACATGTATGAGAATAAGTGTATTTGGTCATATGGCTGGTTTAATGTGTATGTACATGTATAGAAAGCATGGTATCCGGGTATAATGACAGTTAAATGTATGTAAAGAATTGTATTCCTCTAGTTGTTCGGTAGAATCATTCAAATAAAACAAGGGAATGAAACTACCGAACAACCAGACCACCCAGGAATGAGTGTGCCTCCAATTGCCGTTTGCAACAATGTTGCAAACAGGTAATTGGCAATCAGTGCAGTGTGGTCTTTGTCCTCTGGGTGGCCGCCATTCGGGAAACAAACACGTGGCGGCGGCCATCTTAAACTACCGAACAGCGGTGTTTTGCCGTCGAGTGTCTGGAACTAAAATCGGACACTTGACTAGGCAAACACCGCTGAGACCTCCATACTTCCAGAAATTCGTATGGAAACTACCGAATGACCCGCCGTTCGGTAGAAAGAGCCCCATAAACAAGGGAATTCATTCAGACCCTCTCCAGGCTCTATAACACAGGCAATTCGCCTGTTTTCATTCCCTTGTTTGTGACCGACCGCAGGGCCAAAATGCATGGAACTGTTTTCGGATACTTTACCCATGCGGTCGGTCAAATCTTTGGAACCCCATATCTCACGAACCATTCATCCGAATGGGCTAATTTTTAAGTATGTTGGTCCCCCAGAATAGAGCTATCTGGGGATGTTGGATTTGTGGATGTACCCCAAGTATTTAGGGTACATCCAAAACTCGGGGAAAACTGTGTACACAATAAGGGGATTATGATGCTAGAGGAGGGGAGGAGATCTGTGGGAGGTTACTACTTAGAGATTGGATAATGTCTTAAGTGTTAGAACCTCCTCCCTTGCATGGGAGAGGGCTTGATAAGGAACTGTGGAATAAAGCTTGTCAGACTACTCCTGAAACTGTGTGTCGTCCAGTTATTGGGATTGCGATGGGGATACTGCTGTATTATTTTACCTGCTGGAAACCTTGCCTGTGGACGTAACATCACCTTGTTCCTGAGCCTCACTGGGATCTCTAGTGGAGAATAGCTGTGCAAGATCGGCTCTCCGCTACATTGGTTGGCAGCGCTGGGATCCAAACTCACAGAGGAACAAGCGTAAATGGAGTACGGATGGAGATTGATTTTTCTGCGCTAAAACGCTCCACGCTAAAGGACCTCCTAGAGGCAAGGGGTATACAAGCCAGCAATAAGAAGAAAGCAGTACTTGTTACAGAACTCATGGCAGAGTACAGAATGGAGGGCGATTCAGTTCCGGCACAGAGGGAGCCGAGAGGAACACCACAAGGATCGGAATTCCAGAGGCAGGTTCAGTTCAGGCTATCCTTTTATGGGGAAAACCCCCCAACAGAAATTGTTACCAGGACAATGGCCGAGGTACAAGAATTCATCCTAAGGACCCAAGCACCAGAACAAAGCTCTGCAATTAATGTGCCACAGGAAGGTAAGCCTAAAATACCATACCAGGCTTTTAAAACATATGTGGAGGCAGAGGAAGATATAGACGCTTTCCTGCAAGACTTTGAAAGACTGTGTGCACTGCATAAAATTAACGCAGAGGACTGGGTACCTATTTTGGCCGGAAGGTTAACCGGGAGGGCAGCAGAGGCATATCGGACTGTACCTAATGACGAAATAAGGAATTACAATAAAGTGAAAGAAATTATACTCGCCAGGTATGCTATAACACCCGAGGCATACCGGCGGAGGTTCCGGGATCTAAAGAAAGCAGAGAAGGACTCGCACGCAGAGTGGGCATGCCGATTACAGGGGGCAGCGCTCGGGTGGGTGCAAGCTAGCAAGGCACGTTCTATGGAGGATGTAATACAGATGTTGCTGATGGAGCAGTTCTATGCGGGAGTAACCAATGAGGTCCAGGAATGGGTAAGGGACAGAAACCCTACTTCCCTTACCGAGGCTGCTAGGAAAGCGGATGACTACCTGGATGCACGCAGGTCACAAAAACCTGCAGCTCCAAAAGCAACCTTCAAAACATTCGGGGGAAACACCTACACCCCAGCTCCACCGAGACCGCTACCACCACCACCACCACCCGCTGCACAGCCCCGGTTCCGACAACCCACCGCTGGCCCCTGTCATCACTGCCAGAAGTGGGGACATTATAAAAGGGAATGCCCACAGCTACGGGACCGTTCCACCTGGATTCGTCCAGGCCCACCTCCACCCAGGGCGGCCGCAGCCCACCACTACCAGGACCTAGTCACCACCCCGTATGGTTCCGCAGTCCCCATTACTACTGTGGAACAATGGGAGGTACTGCACGAGGCAGATCCGGTCCAGGCCAATGTGGATAATCTACGGCACCATCGACAGACGGTATATCTGAATGGTACAGCAGTCCGGGGATTACGAGATTCGGGAGCCACCATCACTTTGGTACAGAGCCACCTGATTTCAGATCAGGCAAAACTGAACAAAACTGTTGCCGTCTGGGTAGCTGGGGGAGCAGTGTACCGGCTACCTACAGCAAGGGTACATTTACATTGGGGAGCGGGGGCAGGGGAAGTGGAGGTGGGGTTGATGCCACATTTACCGGCGGAGGTTTTATTGGGGAACGATCTGGGGAGGCTCACTTCTGCTTTTGAGCCCCAGTCACCCACCACAGGAGAGGTCAACCCTGTAGTCACCCGACAACAGGCCCGCACCCAGGACCACAACACACTGCCGGAGGTCCAGGTAAGCAACCCTACCCCCCCTCTAGAATGTGTCCCCTGGGCTCCACCTAATGAATTTGTAGCTGAAGTCGCAACAGACCCCACGCTTCAGGTGTATAGGGACAAGGTTGGCACGGGTTCCCCCGGGGCGGAGGGAGAGAAGTTTATCTGGGATAAACAACTTTTATACAGGGAAACAACCAAACAGATTACGGGGTTAGACCCGATAGCGAGGAGACAATTAGTGGTACCACAGCGGTACCGGGCTGAATTACTCCGGATAGCGCATGATATTCCGCTATCCGGACATCTAGGGGTTAGTCGCACCAGGTACAGACTAACCCAGAGTTTCTTCTGGCCAGGGATTAGCCAGGAAGTACGCAGATATTGCACGACTTGCGATACCTGCCAGAGAGTGGGAAAAAGGGGGGATCGCAGGAAGGCTAAACTTCACCCCTTACCCATAATAGAGGAACCTTTTAGCCGAATAGTGGTGGATCTGATAGGCCCCCTCAATAAAGTTAGCCCGTCAGGAAAACGGTATATTTTAACGGTCGTAGATTATGCCACCAGGTATCCAGAAGCAGTGGCTCTGACCAACATCCACGCTGAGACGGTCGCGGATGCCCTCATGCGGATATTCTCCCGGATGGGATTACCCAGGGAGATTATCTCGGATCAGGGTACCCAGTTTACCGCAGAATTCACCCAACACCTCTGGAGGATCTGTGGCATTAAGCCTATTATCAGCGCCCCTTACCACCCCCAGACGAACGGGCTCTGCGAACGATTCAATGGTACCTTGAAGCAGATGCTCCGAACCTTCGCAGAGACCCACAAGGACTGGGAACGATTCCTGCCGCACCTCCTATTTGCATACCGGGAGGTGCCGCAGGAATCCACAGGGTTCTCCCCGTTTGAATTATTGTTTGGAAGGAGGGTCCGAGGCCCATTGGATCTTATTAGAGAGCATTGGGAGGGAGACCGGAGCACAGATGGCACTCCCATCCTACCATATGTGTTAGCCTTTCGGGACCGCCTAAAAGCGTTGACCAAGACGGTACGGGAAAACCTTCAGGAGGCCCAGACCCGCCAGCGTACATGGTATGATCGGGGAGCCAGGGACCGTAGCTTTCAGGTCGGGCAGAAGGTACTAATTTAAAAACCTGTCCGACATGATAAGTTACAGGCCGCCTGGCAGGGCCCATATAAGGTGGTGGAGCAAAGATGCGATACCACCTATATTATCGGCCCCTGCACAGGGACTGGGGGGCGACGCATGCTCCATGTGAACATGCTGAAGCCCTACCACGAGCGTACTGAGGAGGTAACCGCCATCTGTGCCCCTAACACGGAAGAGTTTGACAGCTTACCCCTCCCCGATTTGCTGGGGGATGGGCAGCTGTCCGGAGATTTAGGGGAGGTTACGCTGGGAGATCGGCTGAGCCCACAGGAGCGGATCGAGGTACAGCAACTATTGGAAGAGAAACGCGACACGTTCTCTAATGTACCTGGATACACGCCTCTGGCAACTCACCGGGTCGAGACCCCAGGGCAACTACCCATGCGCCAGACGCCATACCGCATTCCAGAAGCGGTACGGGCAAACATGCGTAAGGAGATCGACGAAATGCTCCAACTGGGGGTGATTGAACCCTCAGACAGTCCTTGGGCATCTCCTGTAGTCCTCGTACCAAAGCGAGACGGTACGACCCGCTTCTGCGTGGACTATAGGAGATTGAACGAGAAGACTGTATCTGACGCCTATCCGATGCCCCGGATAGACGAGTTACTGGACAGAATGGCCAGGGGCCAATACCTCACCACTATTGACTTGTGTAAAGGGTATTGGCAAATCCCCCTGGCCCCAGACGCCATCCCGAAGTCGGCCTTTGTCACCCCATTTGGCTTGTACCAGTTTAAGGTCATGCCATTTGGGATGAAAAACGCCCCAGCCACCTTCCAAAGGATGGTGGATCGACTCCTAGATGGATTCCAGGACTATACATGTGCCTACCTGGACGATATTGCTATTTTTAGCAATACGTGGCAGGAACACTTAGCTCACATCGGAGCTGTACTAGATAGGATAAGGGAAGCAGGTCTGACCTTGAAGCCGGCCAAGTGTAGTATCGGCATGGCTGAGGTACAATACCTGGGACATAGAGTAGGGTGCGGTAAACAAAAACCCGAACCCGCCAAAGTAGAGGCTGTAGCCCAGTGGCCCACCCCTAGGACTAAGACCCAGGTTTTAGCGTTTCTAGGGACAGCAGGGTATTACCGGAAGTTTGTTCCCAATTATAGCGCCCTGGCCAAACCCCTCACTGACCTGACCCGTAAGAACCTTCCCCGCCAAGTAAACTGGACCCCGGAGTGTGAGCAGGCATTCCAACAATTGAAAAATGCACTGATAAATGCCCCTGTCTTGGCAGCTCCCAATCCAACTAAACGTTTTCTTGTTCACACAGACGCTTCTATGTTTGGATTGGGGGCAGTACTGAGTCAAGTCGGGGCCGATGGCGGAGAACATCCAGTGGCTTACATCAGTCGCAAACTGTTACCTCGAGAAGTAAGCTACGCCGCCATCGAAAAGGAATGCCTGGCTGTGGTGTGGGCCCTAAAGAAGCTACAACCCTATTTATATGGACAGCCCTTTTCCTTGCTCACGGATCACAACCCGTTAGTCTGGCTGAACCGGGTGGCTGGAGACAACGCCAGGCTGCTGCGCTGGAGTTTGGCGCTACAGCCTTTTGACTTTAATATCCAGTACCGGCCGGGTAAGCAGAATGGAAATGCTGACGGGTTGTCAAGACAAACTGACTTAGAGAAATGATCCGTGAGCCCCCGGACATCCCCAAGCCGATCCGTGTTGGATCAGACTGTGTATGCCGGCTTGTGGGCAAGGGGGAGCAGTGTAGCGGATTGGTACCGGGCTGTCCCACGACATGTATGAGAATAAGTGTATTTGGTCATATGGCTGGTTTAATGTGTATGTACATGTATAGAAAGCATGGTATCCGGGTATAATGACAGTTAAATGTATGTAAAGAATTGTATTCCTCTAGTTGTTCGGTAGAATCATTCAAATAAAACAAGGGAATGAAACTACCGAACAACCAGACCACCCAGGAATGAGTGTGCCTCCAATTGCCGTTTGCAACAATGTTGCAAACAGGTAATTGGCAATCAGTGCAGTGTGGTCTTTGTCCTCTGGGTGGCCGCCATTCGGGAAACAAACACGTGGCGGCGGCCATCTTAAACTACCGAACAGCGGTGTTTTGCCGTCGAGTGTCTGGAACTAAAATCGGACACTTGACTAGGCAAACACCGCTGAGACCTCCATACTTCCAGAAATTCGTATGGAAACTACCGAATGACCCGCCGTTCGGTAGAAAGAGCCCCATAAACAAGGGAATTCATTCAGACCCTCTCCAGGCTCTATAACACAGGCAATTCGCCTGTTTTCATTCCCTTGTTTGTGACCGACCGCAGGGCCAAAATGCATGGAACTGTTTTCGGATACTTTACCCATGCGGTCGGTCAAATCTTTGGAACCCCATATCTCACGAACCATTCATCCGAATGGGCTAATTTTTAAGTATGTTGGTCCCCCAGAATAGAGCTATCTGGGGATGTTGGATTTGTGGATGTACCCCAAGTATTTAGGGTACATCCAAAACTCGGGGAAAACTGTGTACACAATAAGGGGATTATGATGCTAGAGGAGGGGAGGAGATCTGTGGGAGGTTACTACTTAGAGATTGGATAATGTCTTAAGTGTTAGAACCTCCTCCCTTGCATGGGAGAGGGCTTGATAAGGAACTGTGGAATAAAGCTTGTCAGACTACTCCTGAAACTGTGTGTCTTCCAGTTATTGGGATTGCGATGGGGATACTGCTGTATTATTTTACCTGCTGGAAACCTTGCCTGTGGACGTAACATCACCTTGTTCCTGAGCCTCACTGGGATCTCTAGTGGAGAATAGCTGTGCAAGATCGGCTCTCCGCTACAATGATAGCACTAATCATCAACATGATGATTACTATCAGGGCCGGACTGACCCACCGGGATACCAGGACATTTCCCGGTGGACCGCGGCACCTGGGGCTGGGCTGACAGCCCAAATCATGAGGCTAATTTCATTTAAATGATTTTCCCCTCCGACTGTACCAGCCTGTGTCAGTCCGAGTGGAGTAAAGAGGGAGGAGCTGGTGCGGCCGCAATTAGGCTGCTGGCGGCCGGAGGGAGACCTGTCAGTCTAATGATTGAGTAATACATAAGCACACACACACTATATATATATATATATATATATATATATATAAGGCAGGGCCTGATGTTGTGGGAGGGGCTTGGTTCCCCTTCTTAAGGAGCACCAGCCCTTACCTCACTACCGTCTTAGGTCTGGTGATTTGTGTGTGTGTGTGGTCGTCACTTCCGGTCTGACCCAAACCCCATTTTACTTATCTTCAGCTCGTGGGCAGCCTCCTAGGTTACAACAGTTCCCGTTCTGCCGGTCGCGGCTGTCTGACTTTGAAATCAGACAAGCAGTATCGTGGGGCTTCTAGGCTCGGCATCCTGTCGCAAATCGTAAGTTACGGCTGTTGCAATAACGGCACGGCCGATGACGTCATTGGGGGTCGACGGGCGCATGCAGTATACCGTTTCTGATAGCAATTATTTGAATGCTCGCATTGGCAAAGTTATTCGGTTAATGGGGTCTGACGAACCGTTAGGGTACAGGGTTCATTCGGTTGGGGTAGGTTATGAATTCTTGCTTTCTTAGGCCGTTCGTTTGCCAAACACTGTCCTATTTAGTTGGTATGATTTAGGTGTTAGGGCGACCTCTGGTGGCTGGATTATTATAGCTGGTGATCTTATTTCTTTCGGCAGTTTGTAGTTACATTTTAATATTGTATTTAAGTTAGAATGTCTGACTGACCCCTGGTGGTCATAATGGTTATGGCTTGGTTTCTGGGCATTATCACAAGATAGATAAAGATAGATCACAAACCACTACTGGTACTGATGGTTCTGGCTGGTGGGGTTGAATGGGCATCTGTAGGTGTGTGGCACTTATATGGTAGTTTTGTAAGATCTTAAATAATTCTATTAATCAGGATGGTGGTAACAAGAGGTGGAATACCTTTGCTTTTCTGTGTTCACTTTCCTGTCTCTAGTTCATTCATGTCCAAACACGTACCTTATATGTACCCAGCTAGAAGTATCAAATGTCTGCCGTTGTGTACAGGGCAGATATTCAAGTGTTGGGTGATTTATAGCATTTCAGTGATTATAAACCTCTTATGCTTCAGTCTCGACAGCATCCACAGTGTGCTGCTACTCTACCAACTTTTCACCTGGTAATCACGATTTATTATCCTCTCATGTTCTCACAAGGCCAGGGTACTCATGTGTATTTTCTGCATTACTAGGTGTAGGCCATCCTTGCTCCTTTTGAGTTTTGGTTCCAGTCTCCTACTGTTGGAATATATACCGGTAGGTATCTTGTTAGCAGTGGGGTATGAGGGTTGCATATTATCATAACCCTGAAAACTCCCAATTACTTTTGTAGGTTACTACAGAGCGCATGTTTCACCTTATACTACTACCTTGCAATTTGCTCATCAGGTACGTCATGATTATCTCGGTAATTCCCCCATCCTCCCTACCCTTTCGGGTTCATAGTACAGGTGTATACTGGCATGTAAGAATAGGAGCCTCTAGGTAATTTTTCTGGCCTTCTACGCCTTACGTTAGTGGTCCCGCGAGGCCAACACACATCCTCATTTGGAGGTACGGCATTCCCTCGGGCCAATACATAGGTAGCCGCCTCGCTTGGTTGCATAGAGAGGGCCTCACTTGTCACTCCCATTCTGTCTTATGCTGTTACAAGTCATGGAGAGGCCATCACCCCACCATAATGTCAATGGCCACGTACCCCACACGAGCCAAATCATAGATAGTGCCTCTCAAAGCCACTTGGCAACTAGCAAGGCCTCACCTGACACGTTATTACTTAATCGTTTTGCCGTTTGGCATTAGTTGCATCAGCCAGTTGGGTAGTGCCCCAGGTAACATGTTATTTTGTTTTGTAGCATGTCACAACTACCTGAAGGTGGGGAAGAATTGTCCATCCCCAGTACACCGACTAGATCAGTCACTCCATCCCTGGGTGACGACACCACAAGCCCTGCATCACTCAGGGCATGGACCATTCCTAGGATCACTGCTGAACTGAGAAAGAGGAACATTCCTTTCCCAGCTACGGCTAGGAAAGCCGAATTATATAGACTGCTGAATACTGATAACTCAGGGGCGGGTGAAGGGTCTAGTAGCAGCCAGTTGGCTGATCTACATACTGTTTTGTCTTCAGTCCTGACCTCTTTGGGTCGTATTACTGCCAAACTTGATAAGATGGATGCAGATAGCCAGCAACGGTCACCCTCAGCAATGGGGAATCCGGTCGCTACGGTTCGCCCATACCCCCTACCGGGTAACATTCCAACTGGTCTGAAAGACCTGCATATTATTAACCCGGCACACATTGTGCCTGCTAACATCAAGAAGGACATCTTGGAAGGGAAGGATATCAATCTGGTATCACTTCTCATTGCCTCTCAAGATGTCCTTGAAAACAAAACTTATACATATGGGGACGTGCCGGTCGTGTTAAAATCTAGGGACCCTAGGTTGAATCGCAAACTATCCATACCCGCATTTGTGTTGGCTTTCGGGATCTACAGAGACGTGATATGCTCTGTATATCCTGATAGGAGGAAAGAATTGGATCTCTATCTCCACAAGCTGGTGGATTTGGGGCACAAGTACAGTTGCACGTCTTTTTACGACTACCACCGTGCTTTTTCCACAAAGGCGTCGGCTGCTCTATCCCAGTTTAATTATCAAGCTGATTGGGGTGTGCTTGATATGGAGCTTTTTTGACGACACTTTGCAGGCCTCAAAACTCCAGCTTGTGCCATTTGTTCTTCCAACTCCCACACGGCGAATCTGTGCCCTAACTCACCAGAGGTGAATGCCTTATTCCCCCCCTACCAATATGATGCCCACTGGGAGAACAGGCAAGGTACTGAAGGATAAGCTGGGACGCGATAGTGTTTTTGGGAAAATCACAAGTTTGTAACAACTTTAACACTGGCACTTGCGGATACAGTGCCTGCAGACTACTTCATGTCTGCTCCCAATGTTTCAGGGCTCACTCTAAAGTAATGTGTCCAAATAAATTATATCCTAAGCAGTCTCTTAATGTCTCCCTGCTGAAAGAGTTATTGTGTGGTCACCCATCTCAACATCTCATAGAATTCCTGGTGACAGGGTTTCACACTGGTATTATTCATATGCCTACTGGAATCTTAGAATGTAGGAACTTGCACATGGCCCAAGCAGCTCCCGACACAATTGACCTACTTCTCCAGAAATAAATTGACCATGGGTTTTTAATTGGCCCTTTCGACTCCCCGCCTTTCGCGGTTTGGAGAACTAACCCCATAGGACTGGTCACGAGTAAATCCTCCAATAAGCAAAGGTTGATTCTCAACCTCTCTGCTCCCCATGCATCACCTATCCCAAGTCTTAATTCGCTTATTCCATCTGAAGAAATTTCTGTCAAGTATGCAACCATAGATCATGCCATCACGGCCATCCTCTCGGCTGGAGTGGGGGCATGGCTTAGCAAAACAGACATAGTGAACGCTTTTAAGGTGCTCCCTATCCATCCATCAATGTGGCATTTACATGGTGTTAAGTGGCATGGCTCATATTATTTTATCACGCGTCTCACGTTTGGTTCTAAGAGCAGTCCCAGGATTTTTTATATATTTGCTGAGACGTTGTGCTGGATGCTGCTTAACATATGTAAATGCCCCACCGTTATTCATTAGCTAGATGATTTTCTGTCCGTAGAAAGTAACCTGTTACCTCCCAGTAGCCTCCTTTCTACAACACGACTGTTCACACAACTAGGAGTACCTATTTCACCCACAAAGACTGAAGGTCCGGATACGAACATTAACTTCTTGGGGGTGGTGCTGGACTCAGTGCATATGCAGGCTAGCCTCCCCGGGGAGAAGATTGAACGCATCCTTTCAGCCATTAACCATTACCTAGCAGGGGGTTCTTGTAATAGGAAGGAGTTGCAATCCTTGTTGGGTTCACTTAATTTTGCAATGAAAATTATTCCACAAGGGAGAGCGTTCGTATCCTGTTTACTTAGCGTATTTCCCCTATTACAATCTGATTCCTCCCGCCTTACGTTAGACGTTCATGCCACCGCTGACCTACGCATGTGGAGGGAATTCTTGCTGCACTGGAATGGGAAAAGCATTTTCATTCCAGTGTGGATGGATAGGTCTGTGTCTGTCTGGACGGATGCCACGGCCACTTCTGGATTTGCCGCAATTTTTGGCAATGAATGGATGTGGGGAAAATGGCCTGGGGAATTTACTGAGATTCCCGAGTTTAAGGACACCTCTGCGTTATTTGAGCTTTACCCAATTGTGGCAGCAGCAGTTAAATGGGGAGCTTGCTGGTCTGGGAATATGGTGTGTTGCTTCTCGGACAACATGGCAACGTGCCATATTGTATACAAGGGTTTGGGACTAAAGGAACTACTCACGGGCATCAACTCTCTCATCTTGGTGTTTCTGTTAACAGCAGGAAGGCATATGGCAGGTCTTTTCATATTTTTAATAGATTTCGACCTACACGGTCTTTGTCGGACAAAGACTGTGTAGGTCGAAATATTGTGATGGAGTGGGTTCAATAAAATTGCCTGGTTTGTACCTTGGAGTGTCTGGACATTTCTTCTATTTTGTTACTCAGCATTTGGTCTCTAGCACCCAGCTACATACTACTTAAAGGGAGAGAGTGCAGTTCCACACCCTACCCTACTGCACCGAAGCAAGCAGGAATAGATAACAAGTAATGTTTTCCAAATGCCTTAATAAATATTCTAGCACGCACAGTTTTATGATCACCCTAGCAGGGCACTTAAAGGGAAACTCCAGTGCCAGTCCCCTGGTAGCTGAAGGGGTGAAAACCCATTCAGTCACTTACCTGAGACCCGGCCGATGTCCCTCGGCGGTGGTTTCGGGTCAGCGTAGCTCCTCCAAGTATTTATGTCAGCCGGTGGGCAAAACTGATCCCGCCCGCCGGCTGAGGAAACCTAATGAGCAGCAATACCGCGCACGTGCATTAGGTCTCCCCTTAGGAAAGCATTGACAATGCTTTTCAATGCTTTCCTATGGGGAATTGAGCGACGCTGGAGGTCCTCACACAACGTGAGGACGTCCAGCGACGCTCTAGCAAATCTTTGCTATGATGCAGGAAGTGCCCTCTAGTGGCTGTCTAGTAGACAGCCACTAGAGGAGGAGTTAACCCTGCAAGGTAATTATTGCAAAAAAATAAATACATACAATGGTGGATCACACGTCTTGATGCGTCTAAAAAGAAACATAAAACCATATAGTGTAATATTGACAATTTATATAAAAATATGGATTACGTAGAGATTATGTACTCACAAGCCTGGAGCCAAATAATATCATATGGCTCCCATGAGTAACGCAGTGGGACTTTTAAATGGGATGTCCCCGTCCGTCTTCTGGATGCTCTTGTAGTTCTCAAGCAGCATAGAAATAAAGCTGGGCTGAGTAAATGGAATTTCTTCACAACGAGCTTTATTCAGGGTATATAATAAAACCAATAAAAAAAGGACTATTAGAGAAAATACAAAAACATGGACTGCAGGGTTAAATAGGTCCAAAGTCCAGTGTAGCCAAATGGCTGATAGTGTCTATTGATGGTGTATATTGAAGTCCGATGAGGCTTGTGAGTACATAATCTCTACGTAATCCATATTTTTATATAAATTGACAATATTACACTATATGGTTTTATGTTTCTTTTTAGACGCATCAAGACGTGTGATCCATCATTGTATGTATTTAACTCTTGTATTTGTTAGAGTGGTCTAAGGGGTCCCCACTCAGGTGGTCTACAGCATTCTTTGCTATCACACTTATTCACTTTTGCTCACTGTATACATCTTGTATTTATAATTATTGCAAAAAGACAGCCACTAGAGGAGGAGTTAACCCTGCAAGGTAATTATTGCAGTTTATAAAAAACTGCAATAATTACAGTTGCAGGGTTAAGGGTAGTGGGAGTTGGCACCCAGACCACTCCAATGGGCAGAAGTGGTCTGGGTGCCTGGAATGTCCCTTTAAGGTGTATGGGAATTTTTATATATGGTGTTGACATTTATTTATAAGTAGTTACACATTTTTTGTTTTCTTTTTAAAGCTTAAAAAATAATGGATTCAGTTTAACTGTTCCTGTTTGAAGTCACGCCATTTAGCTATATTGCACTAACCACTAACCCAAAAATGAAGATACATAAAACATTATAATGAAACTGCTTAAGGAGGGTTTTCTCATATTTATGCTTTACTGTGGTCACTTCTAGTATGGTATCTTTGCAAAAATAATTATCAGGACCACAAATAAATATAAAACAAAAATAAACAGTGAACTAGGTAACTCATGCAGAAAGTACATTTCTTCAGAGTGGTGTTACTAGAAGAGCCTAAATATTTTCAAAAGAGAGAACTGTTCACAAAAAAATGTCTCAATTTCAAACTGTACAAAAATACTTAATATTACATGTCTACAAAAATGTGGACTTTAATTATATCATAGGGACTGATTCTATTCAAAACAAATCTATCATATTGGAACATAAATAGGGAAATTGTATCTGGAGCTCAAGTCTTCATTTAGTAGATCCACCACGAGCATACATAACAATGTAAACACCATTGTAAATATGGAAAAAAGGTCTCGGTAGAAAATGAAGATAGGTGAAGCAATCCAAGCTTCAAGCTTTAGAAAGCCTTCTTTATTGATAAAATAAGAGTTTATTGTACAGGAACCTGCAACATACAGGACTTGTTTCTTCCATATTTATAGAATATGTCCTGTAACTGAATCAGGACATACCATGTCCGATGTTGAGGATCCTTGTGTTATAAACATCTTTTTTTTTCAGTGAAGAAAGCTTAATAAAGTTTGAATTACCTCACTCAACTCTGTTTTGTACTTAGAACTTTTTTTCTTTATTTATTAAAATGAAATGTGTCATGACTTTTTTTTTTTTTACTTGCCTCGTGAGAATTTTTCAATACAACACAGAGTCAAAAACAAAAACAAATTGCATCAGTTTACATTGGCTGATACATTATAACTGCACATGACAGCCCCCTGAGTACAGTTCTTAGTCGGTGCTACATCTCCAATGGACCACAGGGAAGTCATCCTCCTGGCAAAAGGTAGGCAAAGAGTAGGGTGACTAAAACATTTTGAGTTTTAATATTTGTTTCTGTGTTTCTGCCAATGCTTGTGTATATCTAATATGAATTATTTACAAAATAAAGAGCAAAAACTAAAACACTGAGGCTGCGCAAAAAAATAAACAGACCTTTTAAATAGGCAGGAGCTCTGCCTTTTTAAGAAGGTCTGCTTATTTTTGGTGCCAGCAAAATAAGGGATTATACATCCCAAGCGTGAAGTCCCAGACCCACCTGATATCTCCTCACTGCTGAGATGAACTTCCTGATCTTATTGAAGAGACAACAAGACATGCCCATGTATGCCAGAGAGCTGTAATCTAATGAAAATGTATCTTGGATTCCCTCACAGGAGTTTACTCAACTAAAAAGTCTTACATTGGATCAACCTTGCTTTTGTACTACCACTGACTTTTGTATTACCAGTGACTCTCATTATCCTCTTTCTTGTGTATGTACACTTTTTTTATGTTTTTCACAAAATGTTTCTGTTTTTTATTTTATTTTATTTTTATTTACTTTTTTATAAATGTGTTCTTATCTTTTCAGCAATTTTTTCAACTTTTGTCATTTTTTTTATTCTTATTAAATATCCTTGGAATATTCAAATTTCAACTATGGACTGATCAGCATTGATTTAGGAACTTTTGACAACTCCATATTGTCCATAGCCTACTATTATATAGAGGTGTTTAATATAATTTACAGAGTCCAACTTGTCTATTGAGTGTCTTTTCATGATATGTAGGAGATGTGTAAGGTATTTGTTTGTGTATATCATATTATCAGGGTGATATTTTTCTCTCTATTTCTTTATGCACTTTATATATTAATACACACACCATGGTGGCATATTAAGCACTAAGCACTTTAGATATTCTTCTTTGCTATTTATATTTTTATATGATCAGTATTTCATATTTATATATTTTTGTTTCTATACCTTCTGACATAACATTTTGTGGCCATAATACATTTAATAAACTAAAATTGTTTTGCAAACACAATATGTGGAGTGCGGTATTGTGTTGAATTTTCTAGTACATATTGTGGGGTCTCTGGAGGGTGACCCTGATACCTGCACCATTGGTCTAAAGGATTGCAAGCACACCAACATAAAATTTTTTTTAAGATAATATGTAAAAGCATAACAAGGTCTCCAAATATTACACATCAGTGATGTTTATATGAAATAAAAACATAGGAAACGTTTACATAATTTACATTTAGGTTTTTTTTTTTTTTTTTTCTGTACAAATATATATAACATAACTTAAAAATATAATAAAATATAATTTCACCTGTAATAAATCTAATTGGACTAAATAAAAAATAAAAAAAACATTAATTAAATTAATTGTAAAAAAGAGATAGAATCCTTCTGGGATAGAATGCAACAAAAATAGTATATATCACATTCTAGTATGTGGAGATTAAATCGTTCTGAAAATAGGTTAATAGTGAGAGCGGGGTGGTGGTGTGAGGGAGGGGGGGTGATGGGGAGAGGGGGGGGGCACTCCCAAAGGTAGGGAGGCTGGGTGGATTTATACTAAAAAATAAAATTAATCGGTTAATGTTTGGGGTGGGGTGGACAGGGGGGGGAGGGGAGCTGTCAGTGTGTGTATGTCTGAGTGATTGTGTGTGTCTGGCTGTCAGTGTGTGTATGACTGAGTGATTGTGTATGGCTGTCAGTGTGTGTATGTCTGCCAGTGTGTATGTGAGTGATTGTGTATGTCTGGCTGTCAGTGTGTATGATAGGTGATTGTGTATGTCTGGCTGTCAGTGTGTATGTGAGTGATTGTGTGTCTGGCTGTCAGTGTGTGTATGTCTTGCTGTCAGTGTGTGTATGTGAGTGTGTGTGTCTGTCACTGTGTGGCTGTCTGTCAGTGAGTCTGCAGTGATGTGTCTTCCGTGAGGCAAACAAGGCATCTGTCATTGAGTGTATGCGTCTGTCAAAGTGCGGCCTTGACAGGAAGGGGTGGGGAAAATATAAAATGGGTGGGTTGGGGGGGGGGGGGGCGAGCACCGTCCTGCCTAGGGCAGCCCAAATCCTAAATACACCACTGCATGCAGAGCATAGCAATCCCTTGTAGTGATATAGCCCCAATAAGAGACAAGACTCTAGAAGGGAGGGTGAAGAAGAAGAACTGACTCCACTGAGCGATTATTGCTGCTTTTATGCACCTTTTCCCACAAAATCACCACGTGGACCTTGTGGGGCACTGAAACTGTGAACTTATTAACCAATCAAGTACAGGCAAATAGATAATCACATGCACTTATTACAGTAAGAATCCTCCCCTCTGCTTGGGAGATAATTGAGTTAATTACTGTATCAACTCAATTATCTCCAAGCTAAAAAACATACTTTTTTACAATTTTTATAACTTTGTGATTATGCATCCAATATTAATAAAACTTACATTTTTATAACCATGGGAACAACATATCCAAAATGTGTGAGAATTGGTCCAGTGGTTCGGGAGATAGCTGAAAGTCATATTTTGACCGACTGCACGCACATTTTCATGCCCAAAACAGTTCCAGAGAATCAGGCTGTGCGTCCGGTCTATTTGCCATGTTACAGTCAGTTCAAACAGACGAATGACAACCATGCGAATTGTCAAATGAACCGTCGAGCGGCGTTCGAATTGTCGAACGGCGTCCAAATTGTCGAATGCATTGTAGTCTGGAGAAGTTAAAACTTGAGCTGAATTAAAATGGCCGCTGCCACGTGTTCGTTTGTCTGTATTTGAAGTGCCAATTTAAAGCTGCTGAACTGCTACAATACAATTGAAAGGGGCACTGTTCCAATTCTCACTAAGTCCCAATAATGTGCTTAAAGGGCCAGCACTAGTCAAATAACAGTCCATAAGCCCAAACATTATTTTTAAAGGGCAATACACCCCAGGGCCATAGTCATGATGCAAGAGGCTGGTAAGGCACAAAGAAGCCAGTGGCAAATGACCGTTTGTCACAAGTATATACAGCAAAACTGGGATCTCTACCGTCTTGTAATAAATTGTTTCAATTATCATAAATGATTGGTTTTAGGTAGGACTGCTGCATTATAGAACAGTCTGCTGTCCCTTTAACACCAGTACAAAATATATACAATGTACTAAATTAAAGAGGAAGGTCACCTCTGAACAAGAACATATGGCAACAATTACAATATGACTTGTGTGTAGAAAAGTAAACATTCCTTCTAGTGAAGGGGTTATATACCATTGTCAGTTTTAAAGGCATAACACTGTTAATCAGAGGCGGCTCTCTAATTAGGCGGTTTAGACGGCAGACTGTGTCGGGTCCTCCATCAGTGACCAAGGACCCGACACCAGGAGGGGGTCCGGCGGCTTGCTCAGTATGCCGCCGGGTGCGAGGCCCCTCCTGTCCGCCCAGCCAGCAATCACAGACCATGTGTCTCGTGAGAACTGGCCAATCAGAGCATTGCCGTGGGTTACCATGGCAACGCTCTGACAGGTCTCGCGAGATACATGGTCTGCAGCTCTGCGGAGTTGCAGACCAGATATAATGGCCATCTGACCACCAGGGAGCTCACCTCCCTCTCACCATCACCCCCTCTCACCATCACCCACCTATCTCTCTCTCAACATCACCCACCTCCCTCTCACCATCACCCCCTCTCACTCTCACCATTACCCCCACACCATCACCTCCCTCTCATCACCCCCCTCTCACCATCACCCCCCTCCCTCACACTATCAACCCCCTCTCACCATCACCCCCCACACCATCACCCCCTCTCCCTCTCACCATCACCCCCCACACCATCGCCTCCCTCTCACCATCACCATCTCCCCATCACCCCTCCACACCATCACCCCCTCTCCCTCTCACCATCACCCCTTCTCCTTCTCATCACCCTCCACTCCCTCTCACCATTACCCCCACCCTCACACCATCACCCCACTCTCCCTCTCACCATCAACCCCCCTCTCAACATCAACCCCCCTCTCACCATCAACCCCCCTCTAACCATCAACCCCCCTCTAACCATCACCCGCTCTCCCACTCACCATTAACCCCCTCCATCTCACCATCACCGCTCTCACCATCACCCCACCTCCCTCTCACTATCACCCCCTCTCCCTCTCACCATCACCCTCTTCTCTCTCACCATCCCCCCTCCCTCTTACCATCACCCCCTTCCTCCTTCACACCATCACTGTCCCTCACACCATCACCCTCTCACACACAGGATCACCCCCCACACACACAGTATCACCCCCCTCACACACACAGCCTCCCCAGACACCATGTTAGCATCTAACAAACACACGGATACCCGTGAAAAAGTGATAAAACACAAAACAACTTAACTGATAGGTACACAGTTCCCAAGGTTATCTCCCAGCTGATAACCATATGACAAGACTGTATAATTGATGGGATGTTTTGGGATATTGCTAGTGTACCTATAATAGAGGACAAAACATAGTGCAAATATTGCTAATAAACTATAATGAAACTGCCAAAGATCAGAATGCACTCACATATTCCTGGAAAATAAACGTATTATGGGTGCCTCCCCTTGATGGAAATGGGGGGTATGTTCCTTTAAAATTCCCTCCTCAAGTGATAGCCAATAGGGTATCCAGGTCAGCCCGAAATTTCACAGACAGCAACCAAAAGGAATACTTTAAAGGCGATTTATTCACTTTGAAAAAGGTATAAATAAAATAAAATATTATAAAAACAAATTTTGGAAAGAGATGCTGGTCCTACGCGTTTCGTCCTTGTACAGAAAGGACTTCCTCAGGGACCTCTTTCTACAAATCAGATTCAACAGGTACATAAAATCAAAAGCAGCATCCTAAAAACGCTAACATTCAAAAGTTCTTAAATAGGGCTAGACCCTGCAAGTCATTGGTGGAATAGTGGGTGTCTTCTAATTTCATGATTCCCATTCGTCGAGGTTTTCCTCTCAGGTGTAGCTGTTAAGCCGCGATGAAAAAAAGCCGGGTCCGTTCAAAGCACCAGCCACTTCCGCATTCGTCATACGCCACGCCTGCGTCACGTGTGTTATTGCCGATCACATGATCGCTGTGCGTTCTACGCTCGGGAAGAAAAACATGGCTGTGCGTTCCACAGCGTTAATAGCAGCCTAAAGAAGCATTTTCTCATTTTTTCATACTTGGTGTTTGTACACAGGCCACTAGGAATAAAAAACTGTTAGAATTTGTTCTTTGATCAAATGGCATATCCTAATAGTAATAATAAAAATAATAATGTGTCCTCTAATTATAATAATAATATTAACCAGTTTTGAAACCTTATTAATATGAATGAAAAAACTTCCCATCTAAGTCGATCATTCATAATATCTATTATAATTTTGCAAACGGATTGATGATTAATTATTAATTATACTGATAATAGATGTATATACTAGCCGCAATATTTTAAAAACATTAACCATAATTAATTAATAATAATGATAATAAATTCAAATATTAGCAGCAATATTTTTATCTTTAATCTATTATCTATTATCTATTATCAGTATTATTAATAATTAATCATCCTAATCCTGTTAATCTCACCCCCCACCAAACTCACCTTCCCTCACTCTGCCACACTCACCCTGTCACTTTAACCCCTCTTAATCCTTTCACACTCGTCCCTCCTACCTTGCCACAATTGCCCTGACACACTTACTTCCACTTGCCCTGTCACACTCATTCATCAAACCATGTCATACTCCCTGCCACTGGTACCCCTTTACTCACCTTGTCACAGTCACCAGCTGAAGACATTGATCATACACACAGTCAGGAAACATAGCTTTGCCATAAACACAATGCACAAAGGCTACAGGCAGACCCCCATACACATAACACACTTCAAGCAGCTACCCCATACACATAAGGTCCCAGACAAAAACGTAAACATGCTCACAGAGACATACATTCACAAACACAAGGATACTTTCTGTCAGACACACTTTCAGGCACATAAACAGGTACACTTTGCATCAATGTGTATATGTGACAGTGTGCATGTATTGCAACTCTACTTTTTCACTTTTTGTTAGTGGGGCCTCATGTTTGAGTTTCACCTAAGGCCTCATAAAGTCTAGAGCCGCATCTGCTGTTAATAATGTGAAATGGGAGGTATGTGAAAGATGAGATGGGGGTGTGGAAAAGTTTAGCTTCATAAATACAGTAGACTTTGTACTCATGTAACCATCTGCTAGTTATAAGCTGCTACTGACTTTACTAAAAAGTATGGATGCTATGTATTCTATAATATTGTGTTTTCTGCTTGCTATAGCAGTTATCTTTATTTACAACACCTTGAGGAGATGGATGTCAACAAAAGGAAATTTCCCTCCTGGGCCCACGCCTTTACCTCTGATTGGGAACTTACACATCCTGGATTTAAAGAGACCATATCTAACATTAATGGAGGTAAATAAAATATTTATAATTTGTGCACAAAATACTAGATTGTCACACAATATAAGAGGAAACCTGGAAAAGTGTCGACTAATGAACAAAATGTTCTGGATCTTCACATTACAAACCAGGTTCGCACAAGGACTAAATGTAGAATGGAACACAAGTCCGATTTTTAGACAGTTATAGTCTTTGGATGAATTTAGAAAGATAGATAAGTGGGTATGTCTTTATATCCTCCAATCATCTATGGTTTTGTTTACATTTGTTCCTCTGTCAAAAAAGTATGTTCTTTATTTTCCCATTTTTGAACAACGATGAATACGATGTATATGGTATTGAAAATAAATGTAGTTTATGGAAGGAGATCTGAGAATCTTATCACATATCTGTTCCCACGTGTTCTTTTCTATTCTTATTACTGTATTTTGTTTCCATCTATTACCTAGGAGCTACAGAAATGCTGAAAGGGTTACATTTTAGCAGGGTTGATTCATTATATTGATATATCTGCACAACATTTTGAAGACATGGCTGGCTCCTGTGCTTTTTAGTTTTAAAAAAGGATGAACCATATAACGAGCCCTTTTTCTTATAAATATATGAACTCCGTGACGGGGCGGCTCTAGACTTTGCGACAAGGCCTTAGGCTAAACTCAAACATGAGGCCCCCCCACTAACACCATTATTGAAAGAAATAGGAGTTCCCTTGTGTGTGTACAAGGAGCTGCAGATATAATGAAGGGTGGGCTTGCAGAGTTGGATACAGAGAGCCACTGTGTTTTGAGCTCTGACTGCAGTTATGGCATAATTTGCAGTAATCAAATGTATTTGCAATTAAGCTAATTGTTTATACTCGATTGTGGGATATGGCTGTATAGCCTAGCAGTCATGTATACATAAGTGCCAGTGTTGAAGGGGTTATTTGACATTTTGAAAAAATAACATTTTGGTTGGGCATTTAAAAATAATTTACCAAATAATAAAGTTATAGATAAGAAAACAGTGTCAGACATTTCCCCCACATACTCTACATAATATATATGTATATTATACGTGTTTCCCCATGCATTGTGTATGTATGCATATTATATGTTACTTGCAACTTTTACCTTTGCATTGCCCACACCATTCTCACATTGCAGACAGACACACACATACACATGTATACATGTTAATATACATACATGCCTTGTACAGAAACAAATCCTGCCTAAGCCCTACAGTAAGTAAACAGATAGTGCAACAAATGCTAATGCCAGTCATTGATTATGGGGATGTAGTGTATGCACCCACTCCGCAAACCCACCTTAATAAACGTAATACGTTATATAATTTGTTCTGCCGCTTTGTACTAGAATGTAATTACTGTACCCTACACTGTGACATGGTAAACGAGCTAAACTGGCTGTTGCTGGAATCCTGATGCACTCTTCATCTTTCATCTTCATTCAATCTAAAATCGTTTAAGAGATCTATGGCAATATACCTCAGCACAGAATGAGGTTGAATATTTGTATTACCTGTTAAGTATTACATTTATATATATGTGTATTTATATAGTTTGTATAGTATATCCTGTTGTAACAATGCAATGTTTTGTGGACAAAGACTCAGGACATACTTGAAAATGAGAGAAATAAAACATGGAATATCAATTTGATTCACCCAAAATGCCACAGACTACCTGGCATCAGTATTGTGGGTCATCATGTGGTCTATCTAATAATGGATGGAATGCAGAAATCAGCCTGATAGAGTGGAAGAGATGTGTCAGCAGGCATGGATGTGTTAGCTGGAAACTAGTTAAACTGCTTTAGGTGTTTGAAGTGTTCATTTAAACGAGCACTATAGGGTCAGGAACACAAACATGTATTCCTGACCCTATAGGGTTAAATCCACCATCTAGCCACCCTGGTCCCGTCATGCCTCCCTAAATATAGTAAAGCTTACATTATTCAAGTCTGCAGCTGCTTACTTTGTGCCTGTTTAGACCAGCCACTGCCTGCTGACATCAGTAGAAGTGGTAGCCTGATCCAATCACAATGCTTCCCCATAGGATTGGCTGAGACTGACAAAGAGGCAGAGCCAGCACAATTCAAACACAGCCCTGGCCAATCAGCATCTCCTCATAGAGCTGCATTGAATCAATGAATCTCTATGAGGAAAGTTCATTGTCTGAATGCAGAGGGAGGAGACACTGAATGTTTGGATGCATTTTAGGCAGCCATGACCCAGGAAGGATCTCTAACAGCTACCCGAGGAGTGGCCAGTGAAGTTATCACTAGGCTGTAATGTAAACACTGCATTTTCATTGAAAGACAGTGCTTATAGCAAAAAACCTGAATGGAATGATTCTACTTACCAGAACAAATTCAATAAGCTGTAGCTGTTCTGGTGACTATCGTGTCCCTTTAATTAGTCATGAACTTTCTAAACTTTAATTTATTTAAAACATGCCCTTTTTCATGCCAGTGTGTGTTCATTTTATTTACTGCCTGAATAACTACCTAGTAATGTGTTTTATATTATAGCTGTCCAAAGATTATGGCGCAGTATTCTCTATACAGATGGGAACAACGAAAATGGTGGTTTTGACCGGTTACGAGACTGTAAAAGACGCACTGGTGAACCATGCTGAGGAATTTGGGGAGAGGGCCGCTCTTCCGATATTTAAACATTTGGATAATGGAAAAGGCAAGAGAAACAGATCTCTAATCAAATATTAACATATCTGGTTTTGAATTGAATAATTCAGCAATAGAATTCATGATGATTATGGAAGTTTAAGAAAACTAATTAAACAGAACCTGTCACCAAGGTTAATAATTTATAGACTTGGCTTAAAGCAAAAGCTCTACTGTTAAAGGAAAACCTGCTATTCTGTGCCCAGTAAACCTCATGCAGTGCCATATATAGATACCAAACTCTGATTACCCTAATCATGATATATTATTTAAAAAAGAAGATACCCCTGAAAATGATTATATATCATGTGAGGTATTTTGAATCTTTTCATGTAGCAATTACATAACAATTTATTTCCAATTTGTTTATATGTTTCTCACACACACTGCATGTTTCTGTTGACCTACAGCACAGTGTAAATATCCTATATTTCTATTCTCTTCCATCCCTACAGTATAGCTATATTGCCTATACCCCACATATACGTTTGTCTGTTTAGGAACTTTAAAGGTCAAATTGGTCAAATTGATGTCATATTAGAGACCTGTCAGGATTACTCTTGATCCAGCACGTAGAATTGTGTCACACAGAGAACTAATAGGTAACGTATTAAATTGGCTGGACTGAACGTACCAAAGAGTAGTCAGGATACTTGCCGAGGATACAGGAAGAGATACAATGTTAAGGGAAAGCCAGAAGTCAGGGATACCAGAATATAGGAAAGTCAAAAGCGAAGCCAAAGTAAAAAAACAGAATATAACTGTTCAGGAACGCACACTCGGACAACCACTAGGGAAACCGCAACAGGGCAATGAGGAAAGGTAATTTTGAGCTTAAATACATGCTTTACCTTTCTGATTGGCAGAGATCGATCTTTGACCCCTAAACATGTGCGCGCTGCTCCCGCGTGACGTCACGTGCACCCCAACGTCATCAGTAATAGGGGCGGACATGGGGGTATAATTTGCTGTGGATCCGCAGCAGCCGGCGTCCATTACCATGCTGTAGTGTGGGAAGATGACGTATCTCACAGGCACTTTATCTAGCCTCATAAAGATGGCGGCACCCAGAACCTAGGTCCGGGCACAAAATAAAGATTAAAAAATAGGTAATATGGGGAGCTTAGGGGCATTTGGGGGTAACTAGGGGGTCAATTAGATGTAGTGTCGGGAGGGGGGTTAATATAAAACGGGATTTGGCCACGACAGTGCCGCTTTAACAATTAAAGTGGGCTGAAATAGCAATGAACAAACCTGTTGATGATTGTTTGTTGGCTGCCACATATTTCTGATGGTAACTGGTCAAACCATTGACTAGGAACACCAGTCACACTAGCACTCTAATTGAAAGGGGTTACATGTTGTCATTGCTGTAGCAGAAGGTGCTCAGGATGCAATGACTGACTTGAGAAAGATAGCCAAGGCAAGGTCAGTTCAGGCGGCAATGGTTCTTGAGCAGAGAAACAGGCACGAGGTCAGATAGTGGAGGCAGCAATAGTACAAGGCTGCAGGTACAGGTACCAAAGTAACTTTAGACACAGCTTGCACAAATGTCCAGCTTGCACAAACAAGCAATGAGAGAGGCTTCAAAGGCTTTTAAATAGGGGAGAGCATGGCACACCCACAATGTCACATCCAAATCATTGACGTGACCCCCAAAACCACTTCACCTCCTTCCTCCATAAAGCATGCCATGCACAGTGCACCTAGGAGAAACCTGGAAGGATGCAGTCTCTTCAGACATAATGGTAAATACACCCCAGTTCAGTTTGTATATAATGGCATATATAGAAGAAACACCACGCTGCCACTAATGGATCTTATGGAACTAGACAGACCATTTCAGGGCTTGTGGACTAACACAGATGCCTGGAGGAGAGGATAAACAAGGTGAGGTAGAACTGGTCATGTGGGAGCTGACACCCTTACAGTACCCCTACAGGTGCACCTATATAGTCACCTAGATGCAGCTCGATCAGGTTAATAATGATGTAAATACCTTATTTCTGCATTCACATTGGTGGCTGGTTCCCAGGAACACTCTTTGTATCTCATAAAGTGGAAGGGTTATTGCCACAGTTTTCCTTGTTTTGAGTCTATGACTTATTGGACTTTCTCCTACTATGATGACAAGGAAGAGGGGTTCTTCTAGGAAAGAGGTTCTTTGTTACCAGCTTTACCAAGAACTCATAAAATGTGGGAACGTTGTTAAGTTGTACTACTTCAGGAGATATGATTTTGTATATATGGAATTGACCAACATATCTAGTGCCTCATTTCTTGGACAGGCATATCAGGTGGAGATGTCAATTGAGTAGCCAATTTGGATATGGATGGCCAATGGCATATGAGGGGTCTAGCTTACATTTGTTATCTGCATAGGTTTTATAGAAGCATTGTGTTTCCTTGAGAAAGTATGTGTGAATAGGTGGTTAAGTCTGGAACTGGGTTAGGCTCGGGTAGAAACCTAGACTAGAACTAGAAAACTAGAAAAGCTGTTTAGTTGGAATCAAAAATTAAGAAAGAGGGGAGTATGGTGGAAATTGTGTACATTGAAGTTGCATGCATTGGTAGCAAGGGAAGGGATGCTTCAATTCTGATTGTAGGTGAGTGGTGTACCAATGAATGTATGTCTTGAAGGTTTGATTGGCTCTTTCCTTCTGTTTGTTGGAAATGTCTGTCTGTAAGGCTGTAGAGAAATATGTGGATATGCTTTGGTTATAGCAACATACTTTTAATTGTGAGACAAAGTGGGTACATTTGTCAGACAAGATGGATCCTTGTAAGTTTACAGACTTAATCGTGTCAGTGAGTGGCTGTCTTTTTGGCCAATAGTAGCCCATTAACTTGGGATAGCATTCCCCACATAGTGTTCCTGGAGGCTAGAAAGGACTATATGGACTAATATAAAAAAATTATGATTTATTGTAGAGATAAAAAATAATAAAAACAATATTTAGACTTCTCAAAAGCATATAAGCAAAATGATAGAAAGTCCAAGTATAAAAGTCCTGGACATATTGTTGGATGTTCAAGGGTTTTTTGTCCCCGTAACCAGAAACTGAATTTTGAAATTGCTTCAAAACTTTGAGACATATTGCCTCAGGCACATAGAATGTATTATGGAAAAGAGGACAGGGTTGTAGATGGGAAAGCCCTAAATACCTTTATGAGATGGAATATGAATACCGAGATGTAATGTTATTGAAGGAAGTAATGTTATTGAAGAATCCTTAATTTGGCATCCTTACATTGAATTATGTGGGATATTTAAGGATACCTAATTAGAGGGCTATCTACAAAACAGCTGAAATATCAAAATTAAGAGCACTTTTCTTAATATTGATCATTCAGATTTTTAATATCAAAACAAATGGAACCACAATTAATTTGGTTTGTTTTAGATTACTTAGTTTTTGGTTTTATTTCTTATTTTTCAAACATAAAATTAGTCCAAAATTACAAAATTACATTCGGCCGAAATTTGATTCAGGATGAAACAAATTGCACATCTCTGATCCAAGGTCCAAGTGTAATTACTTTCACTGTGCTGCACATGAGGTAAAGGATGGGCTACTCTTTAGTGTTTCCACCATATTTTTCAATTTAATGTAATTTGCTTATTGTCATCATTTGTAATAATAGAGAGAGTGTATCATTTCTTTGTGTGGGTCAATTTGCTTTCTTTATATGATTTATGCAGAGTTTTACAGCTGTTTCCTTGGTCCCAAACCATCTGGGGAGTTACTTTTTGGGCACCCCTGCTTTAGAGAGTAATGGGTGTTTAGACTTTTTTTTTTTTTTTTTTTACTTTAAAGCCAAGTTTGAAATTGGTCTGTAAGACACTTGCTTCACATGGCTTAAAGAAAGACTGGTTTTGAGCCAGAACTTTGGGAATAGACTCCATTCTGTTCTATTTATTCCTTAGACCTTCAGATATCGTGTTCAGTAGAGTGGTTGTATGTATTAATAATAGTTCTAATTACAGGTCTTCTTTTCTCACATGGAGAAAACTGGAAAGTTATGAGGCGATATACTATTACCACCTTGCGGGACTTTGGAATGGGAAAGAGCAGTATAGAAGAAAAAATCGTTGATGAATGTGATAAGTTGATTCAGCAATTTCAATCATTTAAAGGTACAGTAAATCATTTCTTGTAACAGAGAAATTATTTGTTAAAAAAGAGGACAAAATACACTATCAAGACTAATTTGATTGCTTACAGGTCATGGCAGGAGGTGTGCTGGGCAGCTTACATAGCTTGCACTCACAAGGGTTCTTACTTCAGGGTACACACATAAGCTAAGAGAGCAATATTTTATGAGCTTTGTTCTTTCAACTCCCATTCTCAAACATTGTTTAATTGAGAGGTCATGCCCTGTTCAACTCCATAAACCTGTAGATGTATATAATTGGTAAACAATAACCACTTTAAAGATGCACAGCTCCATGGGTCCGGGAATACCGGTACCCCGGCCCAGGTTTTTTACAAAGTTATGTTCTGTTTTTACGTGTTTTGTTTTGTTTTGTCTTTGTGTTACTAAAACGATACTTGGTACAGGACACATGTATGCAAATGAGAGCTGCCCTTCTATGGGCTCATGCATTAATGTTTCAGCAAACTATGTAACCATAACCCAACGAAATATGGGGCTCTTGCATGAGCCAAACCATACAAGTCTTGCTTTGTGTCATTGCAAAATAAAGAATTACAAAAAAAAAAAAGATGCACAGCTTCTCCCATGCCTAATGACAGTCCCAGAAGAAAGGACAATATGAAAGTATGTATGTTTTTGTCTCATGGCCCAATTCACAATCAATAGATGATATCAGAAATCCTATTAGAACAAACTAAGCATGTCTAAGAAGTCATGATCAGCTCTGTGTATGTGTGCAGGATATATAGGCTGTAGTGTGCATTTTGGGCAAGGCCAGTGCTTCCTATAGGCAAACTAGGCAACCGCCTAGGGCCCTGCTTAAGAGGGTACGCCGGACCTGACTTTATGATCAAGTTTTCGTTGGCCCACGGCCTCTCCTCTATATTTTTGAGTGTGCCTCCGGCCATGTTACCGGGTGGGAGGAAGCACTTACATTGCTGCTCACTAGCACCCGGTAGAACACCGATCCGGCGGCATCCACGTCAGCCCTAAGAGCCGGGTCCCCATCCCAGGCATCCACTGCTGAAGCAGCGTGAGGGCGCTTCAATTGCTTGTTCCCACCCCTTCCCCTGAATGTGGTGGCAAGTGTGCAGGAGGATAGCAGAGGCGGGGCTGAGACAGGAAGTGATGGGCCGCCAGGCACAGGCAAGATGAGCATATGGAGGCAAAATGTCAGAGAATGTTAGTCTGTTTTAGTTAGTATGTTTGTGTATGTCAGTCTGTATTTGTCATTGTGTGTCTGTATGGGTCAGTGTGTGTCTGTATGGGTCAGTGTGTGTCTGTATGGGTAAGACAGTGTCTGTATGGGTAAGACAGTGTCTGCATTGGTAAGACAGTGTCTGCATGGGTAAGACAGTGTCTGCATGGGTAAGACAGTGTCTGCATGGGTAAGACAGTGTCTGCATGGGTAAGACAGTGTCTGCATGGATCATTGTGTGTCTGCATGGATCATTGTGTGTCTGCATTGGTCATTGTGTGTCTGCATTGGTCATTGCGTGTCTGTCTGCATGGGTCAGTGTGTGTCTGCATGAGTCATTGTGTGTCTGCATTGGTCATTGTGTGTCTGCATTGGTCATTGCGTGTCTGTCTGCATGGGTCAGTGTGTGTCTGCATGAGTCAGTGTGTGTCTGCATGGGTCAGTGTGTGTCTGCATGGGTCAGTGTGTGTCTCTATCAGTCAGTGTGTGCCTGTATGGGTAAGACAGTGTCTGTATGTGTGTGTCTGCATGGGTTAGTGTGTGTCTGCATTGGTCATTGTGTGTCTGCATTGGTCATTGCGTGTCTGTCTGCATGGGTTAGTGTGTGTCTGCATGAGTCAGTGTGTGTCTGCATGGGTCAGTGTGTGTCTGCATGGGTCAGTGTGTGTCTCTATCAGTCAGTGTGTGCCTGTATGGGTAAGAGTGTGTCTGTATGTGTGTGTCTGCATGGGTTAGTGTGTGTCTGTATATGTGTGTCTGTATGGGTCAGTGTGTGTCTGTACAGGTCAGTGTATGTCTGTATGGGTCATTGTGTGTCTGAATGGGTCATTGTGTGTCTGCATGGGTAAGAGCGTGTCTGTATGGGTCAGTGTATGTCTGCATGTGTGTCTCTGCATGTGTTAGAGTGTGTATATGGGTCAGTACGTGTGCGTTAGTTTGCATGGATCAGTGTGTGTTTATACTTGAGTCAGTGTGTGTGTTAGTCTGCATGAGTGGGGGAGCCAAAATATTTTTTGCATGGGGTGGGGCAAAAATGCTTGCACCGGCCCTGATTTTGGGGTGATACTGACTTTTGTGTGTGTTTGAGGAAACAGTGAAAATGGGGTATAGAGGCTGTAGAGGGAAGAAAGTGGTTGTAGTGGGGGCAATGGTAAGAAGACAGAGGCTGTGGCGAAGGATGTAATCTCAGGACAGGGGCTAAAGTGAAGCATTACAATGTTTTTTATTAAAAAACAAATTACCTAATGTGTATCCCCCAGAGGTTGACTTTGGGTAGGGAGGGGAAAAACTGATGCCTGGTGGTTCGGTGGCAGATGCTTCTATCTGCACAAGACAATTATACTGCCGAATGTGTTGTCAGAATCAAGTTAGTAATGCACAAATGGAAACATAAAGCAGTATAGTCTTCAGAGAAATTCCTGTTTGGAAGAAAGTAGATTCCTGGATAGAGTAAAAGAGGTAATATTCAATTAGATAGTATAGTATGTACTATCTTAAAATTGAAATGTAAACAGATCGTCCCCAATGGCAACCACTTATTGACTTTCTTTTAAACTGTGACTAACATTAAATGTCCAAAACTGCAAATGTTGAATTGTTTCTGAATCATAATATCAAGTTTTCTTTAGACTGAGCTATATTTAACATATACTAAATTGCAATATTTGCATAAATATGTGATTCCTCTTTGGTGTTTGCAGTGTATAGGAATGTCATAGTCTTGCTTTGCATAATACAATTTAGTTTATAAAGCATAAAGTACCTATATTAACACTCCTGGAATGATCACAAACTTGTAGAGGAACACATTTATTGGCCAGAAGCCCATTTCATTAATATGATTACAATTGTCCCAAAAATGACAGTCTTTCCTCCCCACTTCAAACAGTAAAGGAACCGTAAAAGATCATACAGTTCTTACAGCCAAGTAGAGTGAAGGAAAGTATACTTGACATTTATTTTAGAAATGTGTGATATGCTGTATGTGGGCATTATGCTGAAATGTAGACTTTTTTTACATTCTGAAAAGAAAAAAAAACAGAAGAAAGAAGGAGAATTAAAAAAGTGTGTGATGAATAGATGACTGTCTGCTTACAGAGAATGGTACGAATTCACAACCACAAATCCAAGATATCTACAGTATGCTTAACACCTATATCTTTCTTTTAGGCAAGCCATTTGATTGCTCTGTGATCATAAATGCAGCAGTTGCAAACATAATTGTGTCATTAGTCCTTGGACATCGCATGGATTATGAGGATCCAACATTTTTGAGACTTATGAGTCTAACAAATGATAATGTCAGGCTGGCGGGATCACCGATGATTTTGGTAATGTAGTATATTAAGTGATCTTTAGTAGTAAACTGGGTAAAATTCACAACATAATATAAACATTACCCCATATATATATACAGCTAAAACCACCCATGAGATTAATCTGTAAATCCCACCTAAAAATAAAAAAAATACTAATAAAAAATGTTAAAGTACACACAAAATACAAGCAGAGTTACCCCCCTGGTCATCAGAGGAATTGGCTTGAGCCAACATAAATTGTTACAGGCAAAAAGGTGTGAATAAACTAGGTACTCTGGTATTAGAGTTATACTGCGAGTCTTTCCTCCAAAGAAAGAGAACTATGTATTATTTAATCACAATGTGATGCTAAGAGTCTCGCTAAGTCAGATGTGTGTATATATATATATATATATATATATATATATGTGTGTCCGGGATATTAACAGCCGATCAAACCTTAATTAAAACACTTCGGGTATGACATCAGTCGGTTTTTGAAATTAATATTAATAAAGGGTGAGGTGGGAGGGGAATATCCGATAGCGACGACAGCTAAGTAGGAGTCTCCTGGGCTCATATAGGCCGGAAACCACTCCCACAATGCATTCTATTTGTGTCCGGGATATTAATAGCCGATAAAACCTTAAATAAAACACTACGGGTATGACAGTCGGTTGAGGTGGACCATAACTGACGAGTGGTTAGGCCTGTAAATAAAGAGGGCAAAAGTAAATGCAAATCTTTATTGAAACAAAACTCGTACAAATTATTTAGCAATGTTACTGAATGCTTGTCTAATCTCTTTTTTGGGATTTGGAATGTACCTACCATAAGCTGATGATTTCCACCGTCTCATGTTTTTAATTATATAAGTTGGAATTTGATTGCTTGAAGCTGCGATAGCGGCCCCTATACGAAAGAAATGACCTGAAAAGGAGTACGGATTAAGACCTAATCGAAGTATTAATGTGACTCATCTTAGTATGAGAGATGCTTTATGAAGTCTTTAATCTTTAGGCATTTTTGGATTTCTGAAGGTTTTTCAACAGTAAGTTCTTTTGGTCGCAGATACCCATAAAATGCCATATAGAACACAGCTTTAATAATGATATTAGTTTGAGTATCGAATGGGTTTTGGTCTAGAACAGGGGTTCTCAAGCTTGTCCTCAAGGACCCCCTACCAGTCCAGGGTTTAGGGATTACTTGGGTGTGTCTAAGGGGTTTAGATAAAGAAAAAAAGTCTAAGGTGTTTTTTTTCCCTTTTTCTAAACACCTTAGACACACCCAGGTAATCCCCAAATCCTGGACTGGTAGGGGGTCCTGAGGACTGGGTTGAGAACCCCTGGTCTAGAAGATCTGAACAATGTCTAAATATGTCGCTATTAATAGGGAGTCTTTTAGAAGGTTAGAAGGTTTTTGAACCTTGAGTTTTTGAATACCTCTAAGCACGCTTTTGACTGGGTATGAGCTAAGAAAAGGTGTCATATTAGGGAATGATGTAAGCATATCATGTTGAATGCCTGTTAAATAAAGTTTGATGGTGTTGTATGAGAGATTTAGGTTAAAGGGACACTATAGTCACAACTTTAGCTTTATGAAACAGTTTTTATGTAAAGATCATGCCTTTGAAGTTCCAATGTTCAATTCACTGTCATTTAGGAGTTAAATCACTTTGTTTCTGTTTGTGCAGCCATAGCCACACCTCCCCTGGCTGTGACTGACACAACCTGCATGAAAACAAAATGGTTTCATTTTCAATTAGATGTTACTTAATTTAAAAATGTTATTTACCGCTCTGTAAATTGTACTTCAATTACACACAGGAGGCTCCTGTAGGGTCTAGCAAGCTATTAACAGAAAAATAAACCTGAACTGGTCAATTGAAAAAGGGCGCCCCCTGGTGCATAACTATACATATATACAATGAAGTTATAAAACATAACCTTTAATAGTTGCTGTAGTAAAAAACTCCAATAGGGAGTTAGAAAAAGAAAACAAAAGTAAACTTAAAAAATGGGAGGATAGGTGTCTAGATGGGGATAGATAACCTAGAGGTATCTCCTGGAGGATATAAAGCTAGATAAAGCTAGAAATCCCCCCAAAGTGTATAGTTCGTCTCTTATGAGCAATCCCAGCTGGAATTGCCAAAATAGAAAATATAATTATGAGCCACTTCTGTGATCGCTAAACACAATCCCTGCATATAAAGAGTGCTTGCTTATGGCAAGAATAGTGCACACTTAGGAAACAATTGTAACAGAGAGTAGCGATAGAAAGGCTCCACGTATTCAGCAGCTAGTTTAAACATATACACGGATACATAGTGGCAGTTTGCACAGTATCTATAGCAATACTGTCACCAGGGGACGGACAACAGCGAGAGGGAGAAAAAGTATATATATTGAAGGTCTAGTTGACAGCTCTGTGAAAAGGCTGACTAGCAATATAAATTGCACGATCTGACCAAAGATTAAAGAAATCCCCGTTACCCACAATTCCCCCGTCCCCTTGCTAAACTGTACGAAATTCTAATGATACTGAACTAGCTAGCTGATAGACTGAGAAACTAAACTGGTCGGTGTCCAAACAAAACTTGTCCTCCCTTCTGCTACCTAACACGTGCTTCGGCGCTGCTAAACGCGCCTTCGTCTGAGGCTAAACAGTGGATCAAAGCATCGCGGGCTCCTTAAGTAGCCCCCTCCGTTTAATTCACGCTGGGAGTGTGTATACCGCGTTTGCGCCAGGATTGGCCGATCGCGGGTGAGGCCCCGCCCCTAGTGACGATACCTCCTTCGATTGGTGTATGTCCGGTGGACAGGCTGCAGTGTGTCTATTAACCATGTGTGTGCTGATCTCGCACGGCCATGGAGTAAAGACACATCACATTACATCCAGGCAGAAAATTCCAGGGAGGTTTTAGGAGGTGTCCACTGGGACTTAGTGGCTATAGAATAGCAACCAAACCCCTGAAAATGACACAACAGTGTCAGTATTAGTCCTAAGATTAAGGGGCTTTACTCTTATGTGCCATTAAATGGACATGGATCTTTACATATTGCGGCTACAAGAATAGCAATGGAGCCCATGAAATTGAGACCGCAGTATCAATATTGGGTTAGTCCTAAATTTAAGGAACTATTATTATGAGCCATTGGATGGATATGGATCCTTGTATTGTGGCCCAGCATGCGTATATGGGGTTCGGAGATCCAACGATGCTTTGACTACAGTTAAGTGAACAAAATAAAATATATACAGTCTGAATAGATGATATATACATATATAATACAAAAAATATGATTTCCATGTGTGGTTATTTATCGATGAAGGGGGTAAACGTGAACCCCTCATTTAGTCCATTGGGGGCCAACGTTTTGAATCTATAGATCCAATAACACTCTCTTTTTAGGAGAGTGTGATCCAAGTCACCTCCCCTGCGACCTATGGTCACTTTTTCAATCCCAGCGAACCTGACCCCTCCTGGATCCCCACAGTGTTGGTTTCTTATATGTCTTGCTATAGGGGTGTCCCTCTGGTTTCTAGCTGAGTGTACGTGCTCCATGATACGTCTTTTGAAAGGGCGAATCGTTTTGCCCACGTATCTGAGGCCACATGTACACACTAAGAGGTAGACCAGGCCCTTGGTACTGCAGTTAAAAAACTGTTTGACATTGCAGACCACCTGGTCTGGGCCACAATACAAGGATCCATATCCATCCAATGGCTCATAATAATAGTTCCTTAAATTTAGGACTAACCCAATATTGATACTGCGGTCTCAATTTCATGGGCTCCATTGCTATTTTTGTAGCCGCAATTTGTAAAGATCCATGTCCATTTAATGGCACATAAGAGTAAAGCCCCTTAATCTTAGGACTAATACTGACACCGTTGTGTAATTTTTCATTTTCTATAGCCACTAAGTCCCAGTGGACACCTCCTAAAACCTCCCTGGAATTTTCTGCCTGGATGCAATGTGATGTGTCTTTACTCCATGGCCGTGCGAGATCAGCACACACATGGTTAATAGACACACTGCAGCCTGTCCACCGGACATACACCAATCGAAGGAGGTATCGTCACTAGGGGCGGGGCCTCACCCGCGATCGGCCAATCCTGGCGCGAACGCGGTATACACACTCCCAGCGTGAATTAAACGGAGGGGGCTACTTAAGGAGCCCGCGATGCTTTGACCCACTGTTTAGCCTCAGACGAAGGCGCGTTTAGCAGCGCCGAAACACGTGTTAGGTAGCAGAAGGGAGGACAAGTTTTGTTTGGACACCGACCAGTTTAGTTTCTCAGTCTATCAGCTAGCTAGTTCAGTATCATTAGAATTTCGTACAGTTTAGCAAGGGGACGGGGGAATTGTGGGTAACGGGGATTTCTTTAATCTTTGGTCAGATCGTGCAATTTATATTGCTAGTCAGCCTTTTCACAGAGCTGTCAACTAGACCTTCAATATATATACTTTTTCTCCCTCTCGCTGTTGTCCGTCCCCTGGTGAAAGTATTGCTATAGATACTGTGCAAACTGCCACTATGTATCCGTGTATATGTTTAAACTAGCTGCTGAATACGTGGAGCCTTTCTATCGCTACTCTCTGTTACAATTGTTTCCTAAGTGTGCACTATTCTTGCCATAAGCAAGCACTCTTTATATGCAGGGATTGTGTTTAGCGATCACAGAAGTGGCTCATAATTATATTTTCTATTTTGGCAATTCCAGCTGGGATTGCTCATAAGAGACGAACTATACACTTTGGGGGGATTTCTAGCTTTATCTAGCTTTATATCCTCCAGGAGATACCTCTAGGTTATCTATCCCCATCTAGACACCTATCCTCCCATTTTTTAAGTTTACTTTTGTTTTCTTTTTCTAACTCCCTATTGGAGTTTTTTACTACAGCAACTATTAAAGGTTATGTTTTATAACTTCATTGTATATATGTATAGTTATGCACCAGGGGGCGCCCTTTTTCACTTGACCAGTTCAGGTTTATTTTTCTACTAACACATGCATGTGAGGGTTATCCCCTGTCTTGGTCGCCCCTTGACACACACCCAGTTGCTTCCCCTCAGGGGTACCCAACTACTCTATTTATCAAGCTATTAACAGAGCAGAAGATAATAAATTATAAATTAAACAGAATTTGCAATTAAGGAAGTTTAAATATTAGATAAATCTTTACAGGAAGAGTTTAGGAAGTCTGTGTAAGTCACATGCATGGATGTGTGAATAGGGTGCATAAACAAAGTGATTTAACTCCTAAATGACAGAGAATTGAGCAGTGAGACTGCAGGGGCATGATCTATACACGCAAACTGCTACATTAAGCTAAAGTGGTTTTGGTGTCCCTTTAGTGTGGCAAAAAGGTGGGAAGGCTACTATGGTATTGATAGAATACATGTATTACATTATAACCGTATACAAATTTCATAAACATACAGTATGCTCTATTGGAAGATTTGTTCAGTATTTTCTGACACTCCTGCTTGTGATAACTTGACAGTCTGTTTTAACAACTATTTTAAAGCATCAGTAGATCCTTTAATGCCAGGGGAACTTTGGGATGTTTGTTCACTCATGGGTAGAGCATCTTTTTTCCCTGTAATTTAGAATGTGACAATACATCAGCTGCAGAATTATGGGATCCTGGTATATGTATGCAGTGTAAATAGAATAGCTGTGTAGCTGCTAACCATGTTAGTTTCCTAATCAGATAATTGTTAGTTAATGTGAGCATCATTGTTAATTATATTACAAGCTGCTAGCTTGTCTGCAAAAACATCTGGCTGCTTTCCCTTTCCACTCATTACCCCAAACATGTGCTGCTACGACTATTGGAAGAATTTCAAAAAGGGCTGATGTTTCTTTGAAATTTTCTAGGGATGATGTTTTGAGGGGCCATTCTGCTTGAACCCATTAGTTGTCATAGCTTGCTGCATAACCTATTGACCATGCTGCGTCTGTCCAGACTACTGATGATTTTTTTATAATTGGTGGTATAAATAAGGATCTGCCATTCCAAAGAGATAGAAAGTGTTGCCACATATTTAGGTCTGCCTTAGCAGGGTCATCTATGGGTGTCCTAGAGTCATCATCAGATAACTCATGTAACAGATTCATTATATATATATATATATATATATATATATATATATATATATATATATATATATATATATATATATATATATATATTTATATATATTTCTTTTGGGGGGGGGGGGATGATCCTAACAGGGACTGTAACTCTTTCCTAGTGCAAGAAACCTTATTGGCGCATAAATCAATGTACTTCACTATTCTATCGATCTTTTCCTGGGGTAAACTGGCTTGCATTATTACAGTATTAAGTGTGATACCTAGAAATTTTATTTTGGTACTAGGCTCTTCCGTTTTATCCTCTGCTACTTGTACTCCGAATTGTTAAATAATGCAAGTGTCTTGTGTAGGCTGTTATGTGTTGAGTTGTGAGATTCAATTGGATTACTATAGGACATCTGCACTTGTTAAGTAGGATACATGCTAGTTTTTTGGCAAAGATATCAAATATCTTTGGGCTACTTTTTGGCTCAAAGGTAAGCCTAGTTGCAAAATAGTACTGTTTATCCCACTTAACACCGTGCAGATGCCAGAGTATAGGGAGTAGTTTGAAAGTATTAGTGCAGGGCCAGATTAAGAGCACACTGCGCCTGGTGCTGACAATTATGATGGGCCTAATTACGGAATCTTATTGATCAAAAACACTAAAACAGTCATACCTCCCAAGCGTCATGTATCTGATGGAGATGCTGCTGGAGGGAAACTCATAGGATGCGGCTATAAGAAAACACATACTCTATGCTAATCTCTCTCTAATTTATACTTTCATCTTTCAAGTAAATCCATAACCCTTAACAGCAATGTCCAGTGAAGCAGGAAGTCAATGGGCGGGGTAAAAGGGTGGGGTGGGTCACTGGTGCGAATCACGTGACCAGACCTGCCAAAAGGGGAGAACATGCCCAAAAAGGGGGCATGTCTGTCCAAAGAATTTGAGGGACAGCCTGGCATGAATGCATGTCAGGCTGCCCGCCAATCCTGCAGGCTATCCAACTAAGGCAGCACCCTGAGCTTGACATAAATGCGTCTAATGATGCACTCACTTCATGCTTTCTAAGGACTGTACCCTAGCACTCGCTGGTCCACTAGTCTCCTTACCTTCTTAGTAGCAGGCAGAAGTTCCTGGTATATAGTCTGAGACAGAGAAAAGGTGTATGTAGTGAGTGTAGAAGAAAGGGGACATGCCACTGTGTTAGAGAGACCAGCGTCTGCATTACCAAAACTAATTTTATTGTCAGCCAGTCCACACAAGTTTTGTTCTCATACATCCCTCTTAAGCTTCCAAACTTAAAGGGACACTATAGTCACCATAACAACCACAGCTTATTGTATTTGTTGTGGTAAGTAGAATCATTCCATTCAGGCCTTTTGCAGTAAACACTGTCTTTTCAGAGAAAATAACTCCACTGGCCACTCCTTAGATGGCTGCTAGAGGTGCTTCGTGGGGCAGTACTGCCCAGTGTGTAGCACTGCCATTCAGTGTCTCCACCCTCTGCATGCAGACACTGAACTTTCCTCATAGAGATGCATTGATTCAATTTATCTTTATGAGGAGATGCTGTTGGACTTGTGCTGGCTCTGCCCCTGATCTTCCTAGTTGACGGTCTCAGCCAATCCTATGGAGGAGTATTGTAATTTGCTCAGACCACCACTTCTGATGATGTCAGCAGACAGTCAGTTCAGAGGCAGAGCCAGCAGCTGGAGACTTGAATACAAGTTATATTTTACTATACTTAGGGAGGCAAGAAGGGGCCAGGGTGGTGGTTTTAACATAATAGGGTCAGAAATACATGATTGTGTTCCTGACCCTATAGTGATCCTTTAACCAAGAGTATGTGAAGAGTAGTTAGGGTTGCCACCTTTCTTGGAACAAAATACCAGCCTTAATCATTTGTATAATCACAAGGAGTGACATCAGAGAAAATTCTGTAAAATCACCAACAAACTACTCACAGTTTGATTCTGCTGTATAGATGGATTGCTCCCAGTGTCTCAGTGTCCCTATGTATCACAGTGTCAGTGTCCCCTTGTCACCCAGTCCCCTAGTCTCCCAGTGTCTCAGTGTCCCCATTTCTCCCAGTGTCCCAATGCTTCAGTGTGTCCCCATGTCACTAGGCTACTGGGTACACAGTGAGACATGGGGACACAGTGAGACATGGGGACACAGTGAGACATGGGGGCACTGAAA
This sequence comes from Pelobates fuscus, assembly GCF_036172605.1. Classification (NCBI taxonomy): domain Eukaryota; kingdom Metazoa; phylum Chordata; class Amphibia; order Anura; family Pelobatidae; genus Pelobates; species Pelobates fuscus. The sequence continues at coordinate 36,371,109 of NC_086318.1, read as the reverse complement.
CATTTAGGGAAACTGAGACACTATGGACACAGACACTGGGAGACATGGGGACACAGTGAGACATGGGGACATCGGGAGACATGGGGACACCGGGAGACATGGGGACACCGGGAGACATGGGGACACTGAAACATTTGGGGACACTAAGGACACAGACATGGGAACACAGACACTGGGAGACTAGGGGACACTGGCTGGGAGACAGACACTTGGGGACACTGGGAGACATGGGGCCAGTTGTGGACATAGACATGGGGACACTGGGACATATAGGGACACTGGGAGACATGGGGACACTAGGCACACTGAGACACTAGGAACACAGACACTGGGAGACATGGGGACACTGAAACATTGGGGGGCACTAAGAAACAAGGGACACAGAGACATGGGGACACTGGGAGACTAGGGGACACTGGCTGGGAGACAGACACTTGGGGACACTGGGAGACATGGGGACAGTTGTGGACATAGACATGGGGACACTGGGACATATAAGGACACTGGGACACATGGGAACACTAGGCACACTGAGAGACATGGGACACAGACACTGGGAGACTTGGGGACACTGAGACACTTGCAATACTGGATTGGGGACACTGGGAGAAATGATGACATAGTGTCTCCGTGTCCCTATGTCTCACAGCATCCCCATGTGTCTCAGCGTCCCCATGTGTCTCAGTCCCCATGTGTCTCAGCGTCCCCATGTTTTCCAGTGTCCCCAAGTGTCTCAGTGTTTCCAGGTCCCCTAGTGTCTGTGTCCCCATTTGTCCCCTAGTGTCTGTGTCCCCATTTGTCCCCTATGCCTGAATAGCAAGGGTCGGTTAGGGTGATGAACTTGCTTGAGTAGAATATAGCAGCGATGAGTAAATAATCTTTAGTGCATAATACGTGATTATTTTGACGTAGAGTCAGGGGGAACATATGATGGTATGGTAAAGCCTGGTACACTAGGGTTTGTCCCAGGGAACATGACGATACATATACTGAACATAGGAGTGTGGCGTGTTACAAAAAAGGTTTAGCGAATAGGTGATCGTCCTCCAAATAAGTAATATACCTATCATGGGACCAAGTATACAGATTGTCCATAACACATGGTAATAAATGTGAACTTGATGACTTCCTCAGAGCAGTACCAGGTCCATGAGTGATAGAATAAGACATATGCAAACTACAGGGGGCATATAAGGATAACTAGTAGCAGGCTAAATATTTTCAAAAAAGAACCTGGACATTCATGTATCAGGGAACAGTGTAAAACTAACGAATTGGTACTATGATTGTGGTGGCCGCTAGATGGAAGCATGTAACTGAGATAGACTGGAGACTAGTTCGGTAGAAATTTGACGAAAAGAATCTAGCGAATAGGAATGGAACAAAGAGCAGGCAGGAGTAGGTGAACTGACTTAAGTCCTGAACTGACTTAAGTCCTGAACGGGAAAAAGTCCAGAATGGACGGTATGTAAGAACGTAAATGTGTGAACAATTGTGTGTTCATGGATTTGGCCCGTACAGGCAGACTTACGGTTCGTGGATATGAATGGTACAGGAAACAAACAACTTGACCCAGAAGCTTGTGGTGAGGTGAGAGGTCAGCTATGTGGCTGGAAAGTACCCAGACTTGGTGGACACGGAGGTTTGGTCCAGGAAAAGGCCCGGGAAGCCGGTAAGGGGTCCCATAGCGTCGGCGGGAACGAACGGCCAGTTCTTGAGAGGAGGTGAGTAGTCTCTGATCGCATGTGGCTGGAACAGCGTGATGGGAGTTATTGGAGCTTGGAGAACTTGGTCCGATCGGCGTGGGAGTCTCTGACCGCATGTGGCTGGAACAGCGTGATGGGAGTTGTTTGAGCAGGGAGAACTTGGTCTGATCGTCGGGGGAGTCTCTGACCGCATGTGGCTGGAACAGCATGATGGGAGTTGTTGGAGCAGGGAGAACTTGGATCAATCGGCGTGGGAGTCTCTGACCACATGTGGCTGGAACAGCAGGATGGGAGTTGTTGGAGCAGGGAAACACTTGGTTCGATCGGCGTGGGAGCCACAGTAGGCCCAGACCAGCTTGTTTTGAGTTTTAGGCAGTCTGTGTTGATGAACTTTGAACCGGAAGTAGTCATGAACCAGGCAGCATCAGCCCTGTGGTGTAGGGGGCCTGAGTTTAAATAGCAGGGTAACCCCTCCCACAACTTCAGGCTACGCCTTCCAATATATACATATATATATATATATATATATATATATATATATATATATATATATATATAAAATACTAGAGTATTGCAGATTGCAGAGTATATACATACAATACACAGGATCCAGCGCACTCACTCATCCACTAAACAGCAACTTTAAAGCTCACAGATTTTATTAGTTTTTTTATAAACACCAAATCTAAGCAAAAATAATTGGGATTTAGTTACAGTATATACCACAATATCAATGTACCCCATCTTTGAAAAGTCCTACTCTCACAGCCTAATGTCTGCTCATATGACTCATATGACTTGGGGAAAAAAATTCCATCTGGATCTCTCTGCAGTACAAGGCTAAATGAGGTACCTGTGACAGGGAGGGGTGCAAAACCAAGGAGTTGGCCTAGACTCCCAAATATATATATGAAACAAGGGGGCTGCACTCACCTGAACATGCAATAAATGGGGTGCTGCACCTCCGTGGAAAAGGCTGCAATACATATATGAATGGGAAAATTGTAAATATTATACTATATATATATTATACTATATATATATTAGATTTAGATTGATAGAGATTTTAGATTCAGATAGATTACGATTTTAAAATTAGATACAGTAGATAGATATTTTAAATTATATTGTTTTCCTTTTCCAGATATTTAATTTGCTTCCCAGTATTTTTAGTTTATTTCCTGGAAGTCATAAAAGTATGGTGAAGAACATAGAAGAGATATGTGCTTTTATAAGGAAGACATTTATCAAGCACGTGAAAGAATTAGATGCAAATGATCAGAGGAGTTTTATTGATGCGTATCTTGTTCGACAAAAAGAGGTATGTTTCACCTTGATATTTATAGTATGTAAAAAAAAATGTACTTTAAAAATTTTAGTTTTTGGGAATCATTTATCATTTTACATTCAAAAAGTATACCAATCCTGACACAAGATAATTTTAACATCTAAATGTGATGTCATCTATGCATGCATGTCCCACAGAATTTAATGCAAGGTATAAAGATAATTATGTTATTATTATTATTATTATTTTTATAAACGCCAACAAATTCCGCAGCGCTTTACAATGGGTGGACAGACAAACATGTAATTGTAACCAGATAAGTTGGATGCACAGGGACAGAGGGGTCGAGGGCCCTGCACAATGAGCTTATATGCTAGAGGGAGTGGGGTTAAGTGAAGCAAAAGGTAAGGATAGTATTATTTTATCATTACTATTATTGGCATTTATATAGCACCAACAAATTCCGTAGTGCTTTATTATTATTATTATTTTTGCTATTTATATAGCGCCAACAGATTCTGTAGCGTTTTACAATATTACAATATTATAGGAGGGGGAGATTTAACAATAAATGAGACAATTACAAAAAATTACAGGAACAATATGATGAAGAGGACCCTGCTCAAACGAGCTTACAGTCTAGAGGACGTGGGGTATAAAACACAATAGGACAGGAGACCGCAATCAAACAAGGTGGGAGCGAAAACAGCTCCATAACATTATCATCCCGCTAAGGTGACTTAGATGATAATGTTATGGAGCTGTTTTCGCTCCCACCTTGTTTGATTGCGGTCTCCTGTCCTATTGTGTTTTATACCCCACGTCCTCTAGACTGTAAGCTCGTTTGAGCAGGGTCCTCTTCATCATATTGTTCCTGTCATTTTTTGTAATTGTCTCATTTATTGTTAAATCTCCCCCTCCTATAATATTGTAATATTGTAAAACGCTACAGAATCTGTTGGCGCTATATAAATAGCAAAAATAATAATAATAATAAAGCACTACGGAATTTGTTGGTGCTATATAAATGCCAATAATAGTAATGATAAAATAATACTATCCTTACCTTTTGCTTCACAAAGTCCAGGAACTCACAAAGTCCTCATGCCAAATTTAGTTCCATAGTGGTTGCGGCTAAGTACCGCTGGGACTATTCGTGGGTTTGGTTCATGCGAACGGCCGCCAGAGAGCCAGCGTTCAGTTCTATTTGAATGAAGGGAAAGTGCCAAACAAGGGGCACCCAGGGAAAGCTTCTAGTGGTGGCTGGGCAGGGTAACTCCCAAATGGTGTCCCAGACCTGGACCATAGTCGGTGGGCAGGAGTCCGTGGAAAACGTACGTGGGAAGAAGCGTTTGTCACAGAGGTTACTCTGGGAGGCCATAAGCTTTCCTGAATAGATGGCTTTTAAGGCACTTTTTAAACAATAAAGGCACTTTTTTAAACAATTAAAGACTAGGCGAGAGTCTGATGGTGGTAGGAAAGCTGCCCACGAGAAGTCCTGCAAGTGTGAGTTGGCCTTACGGGTGCGAGCAGCGGACACAAGAAGGTCATGAACAGAGCGAAGAGACCGAGAAGGGGCACACTTGTGGATCAGTAAAGATATATATGAGGGGCTAGAATTTTTAGTGCTTTATAGGTATGGATTAGTACAGGAAGGCAATGCAAGGACTGACAGAGGGGTAAGGTGTGAGAGGAGCTCCTGGAGAGGAAAATCAGATTGGTGACAGCAATCATTACAGACTGTAGCGGGGCGATGCAACTTTTGGGAAGGCCAAATAGGAGAGGGTTACGATAATTAAGGCGAGAGATTATTACAGCACAGACAAGCTCCTTAGTAGTATTTTTAACGGGCAATATTTTTAAGGTGGAATCAACAGGATTTGGTGACAGACTGTATGTGAGGATCAAAGGTTAGGCCAGAGTCAAGTATAATGCCAAGACAGTGTGCTTGCAAGGATCGGCTAGTGTGTTAACTTGAAAGGAGAGCGAAAGAGCAAGATCAATATTAGGACGAAGGAAGACAAGAAGCTCAGTTTTAGAGAGATTACGTTTCAGAAAGCGGGAGGACAACCAGTGGCGTACACATGACCCCGCAACACATGGCGGTGGGCACCTGGTCGCAGGGGTTGCAGGGCTGCGAACCCTGCGACCGCGGTATGTACGCCAGTGCATGCAGATGCACACACACTTAAAGGACCACTACAGACACCCAGATCACATCAGCTCAATGAAGTGGTCTGGGTGTAAAGTCCCTCTAGTTTTAACCCTGCAGCTGACAACATAGCAGTTTCAGAGAAACTGCTATGCTTCACTGAGGGTTAATCCAACCTCTAGTGGCTGTCTCACTGACAGCCGCTAGAGGAGCTTCGGCAATTCTAAGACACTGAACGTCCATAGGAAAGCATTGAGTAATGCTTTCTTATGGACGGTTTGAATGCGCATGCGCATTCGGAGCTGAGAGGCGGAGGGATCCCCAGCGCCAAGGGAGTCCAGCGCTGGAGAAAGGTAAGTGCTGAAGACACACACACACTCTCACGAACAGACGCATACACACTAGCTAACAGACACACACACACACACAAAGTAAGACTGTTTAGCAAGGGCGAGGGCTGCACTGTATTAACACAAAACAAATTTATAAAGCGCCTTGGGTAGAGGTGAGGGTAGAATTATATGAGGAGATATCCAGTGAGGGACAGGAGGTAGGGATGGATGAGAATTCAGAATGGATATTAGTTGAGAGCTCCTGAGTTAAGGGGGGTTAAGCTGAGTATGTTGGGTGTGGGAGACACTCAAGTACAAATGATAGAAAGTGGAGGTCTGATAGAGGAAATGGAGTGTTACAGAGATTGGAGATCGCACATGCATTTGAAAAAAAAAATATCTAGGATATTGCCAGCTACATGTGTAGGAGAATTAGCCCTCTACGATGGTCCTAGTGAGAAAGGTGATTGAAATAAGTTTTGAGGCAACTGTGGTCATGGGTGGGTTAATGGGAATGTTGAACATCCAGAGAAAATAGAAACATAGATATAGAAACGGCTAATAAAAAGCTCTAGAAAGAGGGGGTTGTGGACTTAGGGATGGGATATTGCTTGAAAGAAAGTAAGTAAGCCAGGCAGCAAAATGGTCAAAGAAGAGGCAAGGGGAACCATGGACCGATAAATCACTGCAATGTTTGCAGAAATGGGTTTGAACAAGTGAATGAAGTGAATTTCAAAGGAAGAGAGAAAGAGAGGGAAGGAGGGATGGGTAGAGGTTTAAAGGTTGGGTGAAAGTAGATTTAGTTATGGTGCACCCAGAGCGTGTATTCCAGAGGGCAGAATGGAAGCAGGGCTTAGAGGGAGAGTTAAATGAGATGGATTCTAAAATTGGAGGGGTTTCTGGAGTGGACACAAGGAAGGTAGGGATGGGAGGGACCATGGTTTGGAGAGACATCGCCAGCTGCCAGGACCAGAAGCATAGAAAGTAAGAGAAGGAGGGAGTAAGATATAAATGTTTTGGTTGAAGGTTTGTATTTGGAGGATTTAGAAGAAGTTAGTGGAGAAAGGGTGGATATGTATGAGTATAACACATGGGATGAACAGAGTGAGGAGGGAAGTAAAGCAGGAGCAATGAAGATGGTGTCCGAAGGGACAGGTAAGCAGAAAGATAGAGAAATTTTAGAAATGCAAGAAGTGAGTGAAAGTGAAAAATAGTAGGAAGAACATTATTAAGAAAGTAGTGTTTTGTTATAAATAAGGAAATAAGTGCAGCTAGGACCATAGGAGGGACTGGAGGGTTCAAGGGTTAACTGGTCTGTGGCATGTGAATTGAGGTATTATAGGTGAGGAGAAGATGATGATAGACATGATTGGTGTGTTTGGTAAACCAGGTGATTTGAACTATCTATACATGTATTTAGTATCCTGAGGAGGGTGGGAAACAAAATTCCAGAGATGCTACCACAGCATAAGGCTTTGAGCTGCAAGACTTGCTAACTGTGAGTCCTGGGAGCAACCTTATGTGTTCATTTGTTGGGGCTCACTCGGCATAAGGCTTTGAGGCATAGGTCTGAAGACATAGGTCTTCAAGGCTACAGTGTGATATCCACTCAAGTCAAGATATAAATAGCCAAACTAGAAACTATTTCTAAGAAAGCTATGGTTTCAGTTTGGCTACATTGGTCTTACATTGGAAATTCACTTTGAATAAAGTTTGAATTCTATTTATACAGGTTCATTCACTAAAGAGAGAAATCAAATTTAATTTAAAATTTAAGGCCAATATAGCTGAACTGGAAATATTCTGTCATCTATGCCTCATTCAGCTACTTTTGCCTTACATTTGAAATGCACTCGAAATTCACTTTGCATTTTTACTTTAGTAAATATTCCTGATACGCCATAGTAAACTGGATGTCAACAATAGTAATGCACCATCTTTGTAATGCTATTTTGCAAACAATAGTCAAAGAAAAATGAAAGACTATTACTTATGTTTTTGCTGTGCATAGAGTAACAAACAGGCTGGTATTGCCATAACAGCAGGTTCCAGCTAATTAGAAAGGATTATAGAGTAAACAATATAATGGCATTGAGCAAAATTTTATTTATTTTTGTAAGTAAATTCAAGCTAGGTAACATGCATATTTTACAATATGAGAACTGGGTAATTATGTTACATTAATATGTCTAATTCACTTAAGATACGCTACAAAGACAATAGGCATGACACGAATGGGACTGGTGAGTCGTACGGTCCAGGTCTGCGAAAGCATGCTAGAGAGAGAAGCTGATTCCCAATCAAACTAGACATGAGTGTGCCTTATAGGCAGATTATGTACCACTAAAACTATCTGGGCCTATACATAGAAACGACAAATCATGAGTCAACGTGTTGAAAGAAAATAGAAACAATAGATCCCGAGACTGGCCATTATTAGGCTACGACACCAGAGCTTAAGTGGTAGGCCTCTAGACAGGTAATCTCCCCTTCTATCAAAGTCCCTATGCAGGAAGGTGGCTAGTGCTGTTCAGCCGTTTGTAGGCCTATTCCGGGTTCAACCGATACCTGCAGGCAGCAGGTCCAACAGGCTATGGGCAAAGTCCCGATGAGTGTCAACAAGGTTGCTGTGGTGGTGCTGCAACCGCAAAGATCCTCTAGCCCTGCCATGTGTGGTGGGACCGTGTGCTCTCTGGAGCTCAGCTTTCCCAAAGCCCCTCTGGGTATGTGGATGGTGGGTAGGATTTTGGTCCCGTCTGACTCCCTGCTCAGAAGGAGGTTTGTCGCTCCGAGCGGTTGCGTATGTCTGCAGTTTGTTGTGCAGGGTTGGGTGGTGTTGTTGGCTCTGTGGGCGCCAGGTTTTACTCACGGTGGCCATTTTATGTACTGCGTGTGGATGCAGTGTTGGGATGACACCATGTTTGTTTTCAGCGCGTTGCTGCATGTGTTGTTCAAGCTTTTGCCAGAATGCCTCGAAGATCGCGTCTAACCGTGTGGTGTAAGCAGCGTGTTCGATGTGGCAATCGGATGGACTCACTGTGCTCTCCACGGATCGCGGAGGTGCTACTGTGGCTGCAATCTCAGGGGCACTCCGAATCTGTTGGGGTATATGCTGTGTTGTAGAGGTAAGCATCCCCAGCGAGGACCGGGATAACCCCCGCCGGTCCAAGGGTGGGGGGGGGGGGGGCAGCAGGGCTTGAGTAGGTGTTCAAGTGTGAGCATGTCCAGTGCCGGGGGATCGGCCGTCTCCCCCAGACCCCAGGCCCCGCTCAGGATTAGGCTGCATCGTCGGTCAAAGAAGTCTTGTGACTTAACGACTCAAGGCTGGTATCCTCCTCGTCCCTGCTCGTTCCTGCTTAGTTCTCCAGGCACCCAGAGCTGCTGTCACTATTATTTTTGTTCAGAAAGAGCTTATGGTGCCGGAGCTCTCAGAGAGCAGGACCGGCCATCTTGGCTGTCAGACCCCGCCCCCAAGACTATTACTTTTTATAATGCTGCATGGTGCAAGTTAAGTGTTCCTTTCTTTTCTAGGAGGAAAAGAATCCCCAAACATTTTTTGATGATCTAAACTTGATCAGTCTCGTAAGAAACTTATTCACTGCAGGAATGGAGACAACTACTACAACCATTCGCTGGGGTCTTCTTCTTATGGTTAAACACACAGAAATTCAAGGTAATAGTAACCACAATTACAATATATGACAGGTTTATTTGCTAAACAACCAAATTCATTCTGGAAGCAAAGATGCTACATTTAGGCTGAAACAGACAAATCAGCTATTTTAGTTTGAGTTTCACAATTTGGTTTTAAATTCAGTATAATTTGGTATTTAGTTGATAAATCTAATTTGGGTATTCATTAAGGCGTGCATTGTTGGATTTCAAAGATAATTTCAAATTCAAGGATATAACTTCCACATTGGAAATAGATCTTAAAAGGGAAACTGTTTCTTTCCAGAATTGTTTAATATTATGTTTACCTATGCCTTTATTTAACAAATATGTTTTTGTGTTATATGAAAAATTGAATGTAGAAATCCACACCTCTTTATCCTGCAACAGGGTGACTCCATCTTAGTTCCCTTTCAATCATTGAAATCTGTCCTTTGCAGGGAATGGTGCTTGTACAATGACTAATATATTAGTCCTCCAAATAGGGGGTTGCCAGGCCTGGGGTGTTTCCACTCAGGTATCATATTCATAGAACATTTATGAATCAGAAATATGCCCTGAGTCAACTTGCAAAACCTGTTTTTTGATCTCAAGTTGTAGAGAGAGAATTTTGTGGCACAATACAAACCTAAATTAAAGTCTGTCCCACTGACCTGTGCCCCACCAGTTTTATGTGGTAGACAGTATTTGCACTAGTTTAGACAAACTAAGATTATTTTTCTGGAGTGAAGGATGTAAGCCAAAGAACATTGGAAATGAATTAGTGTCTTTTTAATTCTGTAGCATGTTTCAGTTCTGCAGGGCCACTATCCCCTCATTGAGAGCGGTTTGGATATGCTTACTTGAGAGCATGAAGGCATGTAAAAACATGGGGCTGGTTTGAAATCTGGCCTGTTTAAGTAGAGTTTCAAATGCCTAGTGTTCTTAAAGGACCACTCTAGTGCCAGGAAAACATACTCGTTTTCCTGGCACTAGAGTACCCTGAGGGTGCCCCCACCCTCAGGGACCCCCTCCCGCCGGGCTCTGGAGAGAGGAAGGGGTTAAACTTACCTCTTTTTCCAGCGCCGGGCGGGGAGCTTTCCTCCTCCTCTCCATCTTGATCGCGACGTCATCGGCTGAATGCGCATGCGCGTTTCTCTGAAACTGCTATGTTTATAAAAAAAAGGGTTAATCCTAGAGGTACCTGGCACCCAGACCACTTCATTAAGCTGAAGTCGTCTGGGTGCCTAGAGTGGTCCTTTAAAGAAGGAATTGTATGATATCGGCCTCTCTATTCAGGGGCCATCACTGACTGATAGCATCAGGGGTGGGGCTACAGTGACCACAGGAGAGAGAAGCAAGGAGCTATATTGGAAACGGCACAGGGAGAGCACAGCATCAACTTTTCTCACTCCCAATAGCCATTGACTGCCTGAGGACTCATTGAGCAAGGGAATTTACTCAAATATATATAATATATATATATATTTGTGTTAAGGGCTCCTGATAGTACAGAAGATACAAACACTGTTAGGTGTGGGATGGTATTACAAGAGCAAGTCGGTTGTGGTGTGCCGGAACCGACGATGAGGTAGACCTGTAAATAAAGAGGGCCCACCTAGAAGAAATGTAAGAAAAAGGAGTTGATAAAGAGGAGTGGGTGGGAGGGTGATGCAGCGCTGACCTCGGACGGTATGGAGCCAGGTAAGGGGTGTCCCTTAAGTAGGTAGAAGGTGAGTCATACGCCCCTCCCACAATTACAGGCCAAAAGGCCTTAATACTTGTGTTAAGGGCTCCTGATAGTACAGAAGATACAAACACTGTTAGGTGTGGGATGGTATTACAAGAGCAAGTCGGTTGTGGTGTGCCGGAACCGACGATGAGGTAGACCTGTAAATAAAGAGGGCAAAAGTAGAAAATCAAAATTTATTACGAAACGAGCAATATACATACTTTAACCAGACATATCTTGAAAGGCATTTCTAACTTCTTGTACTGGGTTAGGTGTGTATCTAGAGTATGCAGAGGACTTCCAGCGCTGTAGTGGCTGCTCCTAAGCGGAAGGAGTGGCCCGAATAGTTATTTGCTTTTAGGCCTAGTTGTGTAAGTAATGACCTGACGTGGGTCATGAAGGTGGTGGTAGTGAGTACCGAACCTTGTAGACAAAAGTGGTTGAGATGGTGATGCTTGTAAAACCTGGGTATATGTGTCCAGTAATGTGACGGGGCACCACTCGTTGTGGGTAGGATAGTATCTAACCTCTACCGGAGGTGCGTGTTGATTGGTTTTGGAGTGATGCAGAGGCAAGATATAGTAATCCATGTGTTTTGTTAAGTGTGAGTGAAGCAGAATGTGAGTGGACTGGGTTGTGTAGATGGCGGTAAATTCTCTTGGTCTTAAAACCCATAAAAAGCCATATAGATGGCGGTTTTAATAACAAGGTTTGTGTTGTTGGCAAAGGGTTTTAAATCTAGTAGTTTGGATAGATCTTTGAAAATATTGACGTCTATGGGTAGCCTTTGCGCAGTACGTGGGGGTTCGGATCTCTGAATACCCCTAAGGATATTTTTGATCTGGTAGGAGGACATGAAACTTGTGTTGATTGGTTGTAATGTTAACATGTGATGTTGTATGCCTGTTAGATATAGCTTGATTGTGTTGTATGATAATTTGAGTTTGAGGTGGCAAAAAGGAAGCAAAACCCAACAAGGATGTCATAATGAAAGGTTGTGCGATATTGTGTGATGACAGAAATCTTTTGAATAGAAGGAAAGCCCTGTCATAGGTCTTCCGGGTATTGGCGGATAGCGCTAATTGTGACAATGTCCTGCTATGTTGCATTATAGCGTCTAGTCCATGACTAGTTGGTGGAAAGGTGGAGTGGTCGTGGCTGTGCGTGCAGCTGACGGAAGTATTTGTCGAAAAGCCTGTAAATTGAAACAAGACAAATGGTCAGCAGCCGTGTTGTATACACCTGGGACATGCACACAAAACAAGAAAAAATTGTGACACGCGGCCAGCCAGGTGAGTTTCCTCAAGAACCTCATAATGGTCAGTGATTTGGATCGACCTTTGTTTATGATGTGGTGCGTTGCTTGGTTGTCTGAGTAGCAACGTACTGACGAACCTGCCCATAGATGCCCCCATGTCACGGCAGCTGCCACAATGGGATATATCTCAAATAGAGCTGAAGTAGTTGGAAAAACTCTCCAGGTCCTGAACCTCTGGAGGCCAACTACCCCAAAGCCATTCATTCCCGTAAATTACTGCGAAACCTGTGGTAGACCCGCGTCTGACCAGATGGTAGGTGAAGAGTCAGACAATTCAGGGGGAAACATGCTTCTCCCATTCCAGGTGGTTAAAAGTTTCTCCACATAAGTAGGTCTGCCGTGGCCTGGGTATCCAGGGGTAACCTGTGTGCATCATGCTAAACAGTGGGAACATGTTTAGGAGTCATGAGATGAAAGCCCGGCCTTGGGGTATAATGCGCATGGCAAAATTTAGTGACCCAAGTAGAGATGTAATTCTTGCGGTTGCAAGTACCGAGGTGTAAGTATAGGTTGATGTTGGTAAGAATGTTCTCTATATTGGTGTGTGGCAGGCTGGCTTGCTGGCTGTGGCTGAGTCTAGTATGATTCCTAGGAAAGTGATAACTGTATCTGGTCCTTCGGTTTTGGTGGGGGAAACTGGGACGCCCACCTGTTTAAAAAGACTGATGGTTTCTATGAGGCTACTGGGTGGAGAAATATTCTCTTCGATCAGTAAGAAATCATCCAGTAGTGTATAACTGTAGGGCATCTGGCTACATTTAACAATAATCAGCATAGTGTTTCGGCGAATACGTCGAAAAAGGCCGGACTACTTTTGAACCAAACGTTAAACGTGAGAAAAAATAGTAGTGCCCGGCCCACTTAATGCCATGCAGGTGCCATAGTGTACGGTGGATAGGCAATAATTTGAAAGCATGTGTTATGTCAGTCTTGCTGAGCCGTGCTCCGACACCTGCCTGCATGATAGCCGTAATGGCGTGATTATTGGCAGAGGTGTGAGGTGCAGACAGATCGATGATAAATCTTTGTTTGTGGGAAGATTTCCCTTTATATCCGTTAAGTATTGCTTAGGGTACATTTTAATTGGACACATAGTTTTCGCCTGTGCTCTAAAGCATGTTTGAACATATATGCAATAACCTACATCCACTGTAATTACATGCACAGACATTGAAATTATTACATATTTGGGATTTTCCCAAAAACTTGATAGGACGACCCAGTTTATCTTTGGGCGTTTCCTCTGCTGAACCAGCGGAACCAGTGCCCTGTGAGGTAGTAGGTTCGTTTGCAGTGGTAGGACAAAATTGGCAGTATGGCCATGGAGGAGCAGTATGCACGGGCCGGTGTTCTCAAACCTGCAAAGTGTCTTCAGAAAATGACAGTATCAATCTCGCTCCAGTTGGACCTTGTCCCGTACTGTGAGAATGCGCCAGACACTTTGGAAAAATCCTAGGGGATGTACTGGCAGGCTAATTATGCCGGGTAAGGCGAAACCATTAATCTTGTTCTTTGGTGACAGGTGAGGCCCTGCTAGTTGCCAAGTGGCTATGAGAGGCTCTGTCTATGAGTTGGCGCGAGGGGTTATTGAGGCCACCCGTCGTAGTGGCAGGAATCGTAGGCCTCTCGGTGATAGTAAAAGAAAACAGGGGGAGGGAGTGACAGGTGAGGCCCTCTCTATAAATATTGCGAGGCGGCTAACTCACGTGTGGCCCGATGGCGTTTGCCTCCGAGACTTGGAGGCGGGGTGTTGGCCTCGCGGACCACTAAACGATAGGCAGAAATGCCAAGAAGGGAGATACCTATTTGGGCCTATACCCCTAACTTGCCAGTACTCTATGGCCTAGAAGAATGAAACGTATGTGAACTACAGCGTGAGCAGGCTTACGTACCTGGTAGTATGTATAAAGTTTTGAGAATCGACAGGTATGAAAACCTGGATAAACCTAAAAAGGGATAGAGTGAGAATGGATCCCGTGAGACCTGTGTAATCTGTATAGGCTGGGATTATGGCTTCTAGCAGTATGTGTGGGAGGTGTAAAAGTCTATGAGTAGGATAGTGACATGACTGCCCATGCTTGGTGACAAGCGTTATGCTGAGTCCGATACCTGGCAGCAGGGGATTGGCCGTGTAATGTGTATATATGGAAGGTGATCAGATGATATGCATGTCACTAAACTGATCTGGGAATGTAAGGGACTTTTAATGTGAAAATGACAATATGCAGAATCATAAATGTTGCTGTAAAGTGACGTATGAATGTAAGAACCAGAACGTGTGATTCAAAACCGAAAGTCTTGTGAGACGTATATGCCGTGTTCTTAAATACTCGTGTTACGTCGTCTGAGTGTGTCAAGAAAAGGCCTGAGTTTGTAAATGCCATGTGAAATTATGTGAAATGACAATCTATGCAGAAAATGTTGTGACGTATGAGAGGTTGAACCAAGCGTGTGATTCAACCCGAAACCCTCTGTGGAAGGTAGGACCGTGTTCTTATATACTCGTGGTATTGCGTATGAGTATGATAAGAAATGGCCTGAATAGTTAGTGCCATGTAATCGTAGTGTACATGGTTGTAATAACATCTCCATTATACTCTTAGAAAATAGGACTGTGTCCTTGAGCTTGTGGTATGTGTACGAGCATGACAGAAAAAGGAGCCGTAATGTAGGCTAACCATAACTGTTGTATAACAGGATGTTATACTAATATATCCTAATTTAATAATATATCTGAGCCCTCACTTAAGTATAATTTATAACACATGAATAGGGAGGATATGCTTAAACATCATATGTATATAAAATACAGTCTGTGTGTGTGTGTGTGTATGTATAAAATAGATGAAGTATCAATATGAAAATATATATACAGAGGTACTTAATAAAAGACTAAAATTAAACTTATTTACCAGGATAATTGCCAAGTACAGAAAATTTTATAAGGATAAATAGAAACATGGTAACATACTGTGAATACTGAATAAGGATGCATACGATTGCTACATACACGGTACATAGGTTTCCGGAAACCAGAGGGTTAATTCGCCTGTGACTTGGCCGTAAAGCGTGCGGCCGTAAAGTAAGGCCGTGAAAAATCGTGACGCCGTGGGAAGTGATCCGGGCGACGGACTTACGTTTTTGAAGACCTGAGGACTCAATCAACAATGAAGACCGGGTTTTTGTGCGTGGCTGGCCGGGAGGAAAGACCTGAAAGGAGTTCCTGGACACCGCTAACACCAACGAAACGCAGAGTTTCCCCGAAAGCAAGATGGCGCCGTCCGTGAACCGGAAGTGGATTCAGGATGCAGCGCTGACCTCGGACGGTATGGAGCCAGGTAAGGGGTGTCCCTTAAGTAGGTAGACGGTGAGTCATACGCCCCTCCCACAATTACAGGCCAAAAGGCCTTAATACATATATATATATATATATTATATATATATATATATATATAATATATATATATATATATATATATATATATATATATAAAGAAAGATAAACTTGGCACTCACCCTTTAAAGATCAAATGCAATTTTCTCGCCTGGGTGCAACCTCAGCGTTAAATATCAATATCAAAAAGTATACAAGGTGCACTCACAGGACATCACTGGAGTGCCCAAAAGCACAAGGTGTGCAATACTCAGAGACATGGCCAAGGTAAGAAAGGCTGAAAGACGACCACCACTGAACAAGACACACAAGCTGAAACATCAAGACTGGGCCAAGAAATATCTCAAGACTGATTTTTCTAAGGTTTTATGGACTGATGAAATGAGAGTGAGTCTTGATGGGCCAGATGGATGGGCCCGTGGCTGGATTGGTAAAGGGCAGAGAGCTCCAGTCCGACTCAGACGCCAGCAAGGTGGAGGTGGAGTACTGGTTTGGGCTGGTATCATCAAAGATGAGCTTGTGGGGCCTTTTCGGGTTGAGGATGGAGTCAAGCTCAACTCCCAGTCCTACTGCCAGTTTCTGGAAGACACCTTCTTCAAGCAGTGATACAGGAAGAAGTCTGCATCCTTCAAGAAAAACATGATTTTCATGCAGGATATTTATCTACCACTCACTAGTGATGTTGCAAACATAAAATTTTCGGTTCGCGAACGGCGAACGTGAACTTTCGCAAATGTTCGCGAACCGGCGAACCGGCATAGACTTCAATGGGCAGGCGAATTTTAAAACCCACAGGGACTATTTCTGGCCACAATAGTGATGTAAAAGTTGTTTCAAGGGGACTAACACCTGGAATGTGGCATGCCAGAGGGGGATCCATGGCAAAACTCCCATGGAAAATTACACAGTTGATGCAGAGTCTGGTTTTAATCCATAAAGGGCAGAAATCACCTAACATTCCTAAATCACAATGGATATGGATTGACACCTGACATATGGATTGACACCTGTCCTCAGAGACCCTGATACACACTGACACAGAGCAGAATAGGGACTGCTCCCCCTACATAGGGTCACTTGGCAGATATGGATTGACACCTGTCCTCAGGGACCCTGATACACACTGACACAGAGCAGAATAGGGACTGTTCCCCCTACATAGGGTCACTTGGCAGATATGGATTGAAACCTGTCCTCAGAGACCCTGATACACACTGACACAGAGCAGAATAGGGAATATTCACTAAATGCCAAACATTGTTATACAGGGGAATATTCAGTAAATAAGGATAAGGGGGGGGGACCTACTGTCCTCCCCCTCGGCCCCCACCCCTGTGTGGTGGGTGGGGGCCATAAATCACAATGGGGGGACCTACTGTCCTCCTGCCCACCCCCACCCGTGAGCGGTGGGTGGGGGCCATACAAATAATGAGGGGGAGACCTACTGTATGATGTTGTATCGATCAGGTAGTGTAAGGGTTACGCCCGCTTCACAGTGACAGACCAAACTCCCCGTTTAACGCACCACAAACAACCGCAAACAGTCCATTTGCACAACCGCAAACTCTCCATTTGCACAAGGTTGGATACCAAGCTAGCCATGCCCCGTTCCTTGTCCTCACTGATGTCATTGAAGGTCTCTTCCTCCACCCAGCCACGTACAACACCAAGGGTCCCCGAAAGGTGACAACAAGCCCCCTAGGACGCCTGCTGTGTTTGGTCTTCCACCTCCTCAAAGCCACCTTCCTCCTCTGACTCCTCTTCTTCAGACTCCTCTCTCTGCGTTGCCTATCTCTGCATTATTATAAGGTGTGTTTAGTAGTACTATTCTTATTAGAGGACTATTTCCTTGTTTCGCCAAACCCCTTCAAAGATGGAAAAAGCGGTATGAGTGGAAGAAACAAGGAAATGTGGTCAGGTGGTGGTGCCAGCCCCACCGAGGGCTTGTACCCAGGTATGCTAAGAAACTGAAAAAAGAAAAAATCTCCCAAGAAGGAGATCTAAAACTGGCATAGGAAAAGGTTAGACAACTATAATAAAGTGATACCTACAAATCCTAGTGAGCATAGGTGTATAATAGAGGGAGAAAGGGAAAGCAGAGTAATGCTTCCTAATACCGTGGTTAGTACCCTTTGTTAAAGTAAATTGAGTAATGGACAAAAGTCTTTATTGTATCATTTATAAATAACAAAGGGATACTATACTCATTCCCCTATAGTGGCTAATTGTGTAATAATGCTAATACTATTACCTATTATATAATATTGCCAGGGGCAAGGAAATTCCCTCTAAATAGATGGGTATAGGCAGAGAGTATGGAGACCGGAGTGATGCTGTCATAAAAAGTGTCAATAAGGTGATATAAAGTTAAATGTATCACAGACACACAGCCACCCTTTCTCTTAGCTAGTTTCCAGAAATGCTGGATAGGTAGAAGGGCTATAAAGACTCAGAGAGGTCTAAGAAGAACCCTCTATACTAGCCCTAATCTCCTTAAACACCTTCAAGGGTGTTCTAAGCTAAAGCTCAATCTAAACGTTTAGATGACTGCCTGATTTCCCATCACAGATGCTGGCTAGGAATAACAGTGTGCAAGACAAAGAGTGGGTCTAAGTGCCCATAGTGCAGTAAAGTGTCCCTAGTGAAGTGAAAAAGAGAATAACGAGCTGGTGCCCAAGAGAATAACGAGCTGGCGCCCTATCAGGGGACATGTATATGGCATCGATTTTAGGAACCAGGAGATGGAAAAAGATGCTTGGTCGGTCCTCCTACTTCAAATTTGGGGCACTGCGCGTGCAATCTAATGTGCCACCAGATAGGACTGGTGTGTTAAGTAGTACTATTCCTATCAGTTTAATCCATGTTATGTGCCTTTTTTTTGGTTTGGTTTTTGAAACCACAGTGCAGCACCAGAGGGCCGAAAAATTAGGCATGTACACATGCCTGAAAAATTAGGTATTGTTGCAGCCGCTGCTGTAGCAGCGGGCAGAAAAAATGATGTTTGTTTCCCAGGCAGAAAGTGCCCTAAAACATTGCGGCTTGAACCCTAGTTGGTGGCGGATAAGTCACGCAAGTCAGACGGCATTCAGAGCTAAAATACAGCAGCGTGTGGACCATTTTTAGCCCAAGGCAGCTCATCTCATCAGGCCTTTTTTTAGTCTAATGTATCGCCCACTGTCAGTCCGTTCGGGATACATCCCTCATTCATCTTAATAAAGTTGAGGTAATCTAGACTTTTTTGACCTAGGTGACTTCTCTTCTCATTGACAATACCTCCTGTCCTTTCTGACAGGACACTTGAAGCGGAGCAGGACAGAAGTTCTATCGCAAATTGGGATAGCTCAGGCCACAGGTCAAGCATGCACACACAGTAGTGAAGGGGTTCATCGCTCCTCAGAGTGTCGATATCTGCAGTTAAGGCGAGGTAGTCTGCTACCTGTCGGTCGAGTCATTCTCTGAGGGTGGATCCCGAAGGGCTGAGGCGATGCGTAGGGCTTAAAAAGCTCTGCATGTCCTCCATCAACAACACGTCTGTAAAGCGTCCTGTCCTTGCCGGCGTGGTCGTGGGAGGAGGAGGATTATTTTCACCTCTTCCCCTGTTAGATTCCCGTTGTGCTGTGACATCACCCTTATACGCTGTGTAAAGCATACTTTTTAATTTATTTTGCAAATGCTGCATCCTTTCCGACTTGTTGTAATTTGGTAACATTTCAGTCACTTTCTGCTTATACCGGGGGTCTAGTAGTGTGGACACTCAGTACAGGTTGTTCTCCTTCAGACTTTTTATACGATGGTCCCTCAACAAGCACGACAGCATGAAACACCCCATTTGCACAAGGTTGGATGCCGAGCTGCTCATTTCCCATTCCTCCTCCTCTGTGATCTCAATGAAGGTATGTTCTTCCCCCCAGCCACGTACAACACAACGGGTACCAGATAGGTGACAACGAGCACCCTGGGATGCCTGTTGTGGTTGGTCTTCCTCCTCCTCGTCAAAGCCACATTCCTCCTCTGACTCCTCTTCCTCACAATCCTCTTCCAGCGTTGCCGCAGGTCCAGCAAGCGATGCTGATAAGGCTGTTTCTGGTGGTGATGGTGACCACCACTCTTCCTCTTCACGCTCATCTACGGCCTGATCCAGCACTCTTTGCAGGGCACGCTCCAGGAAGAAAACAAATGGTATGATATCGCTGATGGTGCCTTCGGTGCGACTGACTAGGTTTGTCACCTCCTCAAAAGGACGCATGAGCCTACAGGCATTGCGCATGAGCGTCCAGTAACCTGGCAAAAAAATTCCCAGCTCAGCAGAGGCTGTCCTAGCACCCCGGACATACAAATATTCATTAATGGCTTTTTCTTGTTGGAGCAGGTGGTCGAACATTAGGAGTGTTGAATTCCTGGAGGAGGATGGTGCGTCAAGGTTCCGAGCGGAAGCTGTAGAAGATTGGGTGTCCTGTGTTAGCTAGTCAACTATGTCCTCAGAACTTTTCAAGTTCAGGGTACGTGGCCTCTGAAAACTGGGCATTATTCTAGGGCAAAAGGGAATCACAGCACCACGACCATGACGGCCCCTGCGGGGTGGCCTGCCTCTGCCTGTCATTTTTTTTTGGATTAGTGGTACTATGCGTACAAGCTACTGTGAGACCGGATATGAGTGGCACTGTGCAGTGGCAGAGGTTGGCAGAGTACATGCTGTAGGCCTGACACACACTTATGAAGGACACTGACTGCTTATATATTACAGTCAAAAAAGTGTTTTGGTTTTTAAATGCATGCTATTGTGACACCAGATAAGAGTGGCAATGTGCACTGGCAGAGGTTGGCAGACTAGACGCTGTAGGCCAGACACACCCGCTTGAAGACAACTAACTGCTATTCAATCTATAACAGTGAAAACGTTTTGGGGTTTTTAAATGCAATCTATTGCGACACCAGATAAGAGTGGCAGTGTGCACTGGCAGAGGTTGGCAGAGTACACGCTGTAGGCCTGACACACACTTATGATGGTCACTGACTGCTATTATATTACAGTCAAAAACGTTTTTTTAGTTTTTAAATGCAAGCTATTGTGACACCAGATATGAGTGGCACTGTGCACTGGCAGAGGTTGGCAGAGTACATGCTGTAAGCCTGACACAAACTTATGAAGAACACTGACTGCTATTATATTACAGTCAAAAAATGTTTTTGTTTTTAAATGCACGCTATAGTGACACAAGATATGAGTGGCACTGTGCACTGGCAGAGGTTGGCTGTGTACACACTGTAGGCCTGACACACAGACGCTTGCAGACAACTAACTGCTATTCAATCTATTACAATGAAAAAAAATGTTTTGTTTTTAAATGCATGCTATTGTGACACCAGATATGATTTGTGGCACTGGGCAAGTGGGCACAGTATCCACTGTGAGCCTGACACAGAAGCTGGCAGGCAGGCAACTGAAATTACACAGGGAAAAAAAGCCGACTGATGTTCTAGCCCTAAAAATGGCTTTTTGGGGTGCTGTCCTTACAGCAGAGATCAGATGAGTCTTTCAGGACTGTAGTGGACACTGACTACACTAGCCTAGCTATCCATTTCCCTATCAAATCAGCAGCAGCTACACTTTCCCTCCTCTCACTAAGAATGCAGCTTCAGAATGAATCTAAAATGGATGCTGTACAGGAGGTGGGAGGGTCTGGAAGGGAGGGTCTGCTGCTGATTGGCTGGAATGTGTCTGCTGACTGTGAGGCACAGGGTCAAAGTTTACTCAATGATGACGAATAGGGGGCGGATCGAACCGCGCATATGTTCACCCGCCGTGGTACATCACTACCACTCACATACCATACGGGTTCTACACAAATCCGGGTTCTACACGTAAATCTAAATAAGCATTGGGATATACTGGGCTCAGATCAATACTTACCTACTATATTCTGTAAGAAACCTATCATCAGTTACAAAAGAAATAAGAGTCTAAGAGATATTCTAATTTGCAGTTATCCCATACAAAAATTCAAGAAGAGTACAATACACAAGAAATCTGGATGCGACAGATGTAGCGGCTGTGTCACCTTCAGCAATATGAACTCTGGAAACTCCTTTGCTCATGCTCACAGTGGGAAAAGATTCACCATCCCACACGATATTACATGTACAACGGATCATGTGATCTACCTTATAACATGCCCATGTGGATTATCGTTCGTGGGGAAGATGGACCTAACCCTACGTGACCGCATTCGAGGACACAGGTCCAGCATCATGACGGCCTTCAGAGATCAAAAAACTGACAAGCCAGTGGCCAAACACTACTTGGCAGCTTCCCATAGACTTCCCACACTCAAATTTATGGCCATAGATCATGTCCCTCCTTTACCCCATGGGGGTGACAGATCTAGATTATTGCTTCAAGGGGAAGCATATTGGATTTTTACACTTGATACGGTCACACCTAAAGGCCTTAATGAATACAACACTTTTTCTATTTTTTTGTAAATTGAGGTTCATTTTTTCTATGCTGGATCTTTTGTCTGATGTAGTGACATAAGATCATAGCACTTCTGTATGTAAGTCCAAGAGCACAGTATATGGTATTATATTGGTATTCGAGTCGGATCAGATTTTGGATGTAGACTCTATATTGCTAGTTATGTGTTCATTTAGATTAGAATTAGTTTATATATGGTCTTTAATATCAGTATGTCTGGAATGTCCAGTATTTACTTATCAGGGGCTCACCATGGCTCCAGTTATAGCTAGTTCTTTATACACAATATAATAATTCCTTGGATGTAATTAGACACTATTTGGCTTCAGTTTTGACGAACGGTAACTATCTTGTCCATTATTTGACTTGTTACAGTGCGTCAGATATTATTTAAGTTCAAGTAACATATATTAAGCAATAGGTCTGGCCATCTGCAGTCTGTTTTATAATGATTTATAAGATATGTTTATCAGATTGTGGTTTATCTTCAGCGCTATAGGCACTGATATAGGTGTATAAATATACAGTAGCTATATTATAGCTATTAGGATGCATTTAAGCATTATACAACACACCTTGTAGAGGAGAATATGTCTGGATTTTTTTGTATACATGTTCACTTTAAGAATTTTTTGCACGTGTGGCACATTGTTGTTTTATTCACACTAATATCCAGCTATCTCCCTGTTGGTGTGCCGCATCCATCTATACTTAATTATAAGGTGGTCTTGCATTTTTTTACCCGTAATTGACTGGCATTAACATTGTGGATATGTTATTTACTTCATTTTTTGAACTTTCGATTTTTAATAATTTATAATAAATAATACTTTGATACCTACAGTTGTTTCCAGCGATATATATATATATATATATATATATATATATATATATATATATATATATATATATATATAACCATCTGGTTATTGTATCCTCTAAATTGATACTTATTTCTATTTTTATTTCTGCAATTGAGCAGTAAGGTTACAATTTATCCTATTTTTTTTCATATATTATTTCTACCTACTTGGGTTCCACACAATTGTGTCTCACTATACAGTTATATTAGACATTTAAGGGTTAATCCATACAAAGCATAATTAAGGACTATATCTATATATTTTAGATTACTCTTTTCACTCTCCAGTTTTATTAAATTCAATGTTTTATTAATTTGTATTTAATTTATTTCATTTATTCTACTAAGTAAGCTCCTGGATAACGGTTACTATCTTGTATAGTATCTATAATCTGTCTATATTCTCTCATAGGTTCTTGGTGAATCCCTATATCTTTCCAGTTTCAGAGCTTTTGTCTAACAGTCTGACTCCCTCTTTTCTGTTTTCTATTATAGTTAGCAGTTTTGTTTTCTAATACTCCTCCTCTGTGCCTGAGAGATCAAGAACTGTACAAACTCAATTATCTCCAGGTACAGAAAAACACACAATTTCACAACATTCCAAAAGTACCCCCAAAATCCATGTAAACCCCTCAAGAGTCACATCCCCAGATAGCCCTGACCATCATATCCAAAAATCACTCCGATCGGTTCAGTGTTTCGGATTTTCCTTGGAGGTCAACTTTTGACCAACCGCACACATGGCACATAAGAAAATGGGTAGTACATGTGAACAACCCTACTGAATGCCACTCTCCTGACATGCATAGCAACAAAGCAGGCGTCCATCAAAGTTCAGCGGTGTTCGGGAGTTAGTGTTCCGATTTTAGTTCCATGAACTTGACGACCAAACACCACTGCCTGCGTTCGTGTGAACAAGATGGCCACAAACTCAGTTCCCACATGTTCGTGCATACGAACAGCGGCAACCCAGCCAAACACTTAGACTCCATGATGATTGAGGTGTCAGAAGAGGTCAATAGGGGTTAACAGCACAGAGGAGGTCCACAGTTCATTGGTTTGTTTGGTTGCCAAACAATACAGGGAAACCACACAAAGTCTTTTAACAGGTCTTTTACATGGCCCACAGTCCTTGGACAGGAGGCTAGCCAGCAGGTTCCTTCAGGAGCTCGTGGCAGAGGCATCTTTGCCACACTTCATATACCTACCAGTATGCCCCGATGGATTGTACACCCCTTTCTTTAGAAAAAAAAATATACACTATTCAAGTTTTACATGCAATTTCCCCTCACAAGTGATGCACTAATTTTGCAATAACATTAACTAAGTTTTAAGGAAATCAAGAAAATATTATTTTATCAGAACATAATATATTCAATTAATTTATTTTCAGTGAGACTCAAGAATGCCCATCATTCAATATTTATATATAATCTAAAATAGTACCTTTTATGTGAAATCTTTTTTTTTTCCAATATACTGCAAACATTGGGAGAAAATCTTTCGAAGATTTTTGATTTTTAAATTAATTTGTAATGTTCCTCTACATAAATCTATATATTTTTAATGCTTGCAGAAAAGATTCAAGATGAGATTTCTAGTGTGATAGGCTCTTCACCTCCTAGATATGATCACCGCTTCAAGATGCCGTATACCACCGCTGTTATACATGAAATCCAGAGATTTGCCAGCATTGTACCCATGAATTTGCCTCATGAAACGACTAAAGATGTCAATTTCAAGGGATATTTCATTCCAAAAGTAAGTTTTCATTATTTAACTTACTACTCAAGTCCCACACTACAAAAATGTTATTTGCAAACTAGAGTTTAATAGGGGACAGGGGCTCATTATTAACTTTAACTATTAAACTATAGCAAGCAAAACAGCTCAATTTGCCCATAGCCTAAAATGATATTCTCCTCGTGGTTGTATTGACATTGAGTACAGCATGTGATCCATGGCATCTCACTGATATCCTTTGATCAAGTCAAAGCTATGGTCAACAGCTTGCTGCCATCTATTGCCCACACCTATCTCCTGTGTACAAAATGTGTTTACAGAGATGGTCTACATACCAAAGACATATCTACATCTGTTATTGTAAGAAACTCACATTTTTACTGACATCCAGAATAATTTGCTTAGTGGAGTTCTTTAGTGGTGCTCTTTAGCCAGTGTAGCTAATAACCTACATTATTATTATAATATTATTTTTTAAAGCGCCGACAATTCTGCACCACTGTGCAATGGGTGGACTAAGAGACACGTGTTTTTAACCAGACAAGCTGAACAAACAGAGAGGTTGAGGGCCCTGCTCAATGAGCTAACTTGCTAGAGGGAGTGAGGTATAGTGACACAAAAGGTAAGGGTAGGATAGAAAAGTAGGTTGCTTGATAGTATTCACTGAGGGCTTAGTGTTTTTTTCTTTATTTATCTTTCTTTATTTATCACATCATGCATATCAAGTGAGAGTGACAAAATGCAGGGCAGTCAATAAGTATTTTGTACAATAAAGCACAGTGAATTAACATAGGGATAAACATTTAACAGATTTCACATTTATGGTAACACTGGTATCTCAGAGCTTCATGCATACACTTCACAACCTGTTTATATACTGAGTGAACTGGTCTATATTACATACTTCATTCATGCACAAAGATGAGATAGTTGCACTATATCAAGGGAAAGTTAGCGCTAAGCCTTCAATGTATAGCTGCATTTGAGTTTATTCTGGGTCTGCTTGTGGTGCTCCATTGCACTTAGTTCACTCGTGTGCACCCTATGCATGAATGAACAATTGTATAATTCTTTCACAAAAGAAGGTAGAATCAGACTGACTAAATGAGAGGAGTGAAGCGGGAAAATAGTGGAAACACCTAGGGAAGGGATGAGTGGTGGGGGTGCCCATCTCCATCCGGGGCAGAAGTAGCTTACATCTCTGTGTCGCCACTCCTCTAAACGGTTAGTGTAGTCTTCCCAAAGCTCCCAGACTTTAAGAAAGAGTGTATATGTGTTTCGTACTTGTGCTGTGAGTTTGTCCATGAGATGTGCCTCTGTAATGTTGCGAGTGACCCTGCCCATCTGTGGCATGTCCACTTGTAGCCATGTCTGTGTCATTGCTCTCCTAGCTTCCAGATTCAGTTTGTTTACTAATTTTTTTTTTGTTGTTCTCTCTTAGTTAGCCCGGCCATTGGTTTTGCTATAAAGAAAGTCCAGGGATCATGCTCAATTGGTCTGTGTAGGACCAATTAAGCGCACCACTTTCTGACATGTCCACCACATGTGTATGTATGCTCCCTTCTCCCCCCACCACCTCCAACATGTATCTGTGGGTGTTTTGCCCATTCTACATTGTTTGACCGGTGTGGTGTACCACCTCATGAGTGTTTTATAACATTGTTCTTGGTGTATTACGCAGATGGAAGTCTTTCCTGCTCCCTCCCAGATGTCTTGCCAGTCCCCGCTCTCTAAAGTCTGGTGTAGTTCCGTCTCCCATTGTGAGACATATGTAGGTGTTTGGTTGACGCCGACTGGTGCGCGTAATTGTGTGTATAGAAGTGTGATGAAGCTGGTACGTGGTCCCTCTGACATATACAGTTTTCATAAAAGGTCAGCTTGACCCTGGCCGCGGCCCTCAATTGGGGACGTCTGGTGAAATCCCATAATTGAATGTACATAAAGTGGCCCTTAGCGGTTAACGGGGCTAGGGTTTTTAGGTCATCGAAGGTTCTAAATGTGTCTGCATGGTATAAGTGTTAGTAGCGTTGCATGCCCGTATTTTCAATACCCTTGAAGTCTCTGGCAGTCAGTCCGGGTTCAAATACTTTATTTCAGAGGTATGGCGTCAGTGGTGATGGTGTGTTTGTTAGTGAATATTTGTGGGCCATGATTGAGTTTAAAATTGATGGGCAGCTAGTGTGGAGCTCCGTTCTATCTGCTCTTGGAACCCAAATCCAGAACTGGGAGGTCTGTACTCATGAGTAGCGTTTCTAGATCAGCCCATCTGTGAGCTTCGGGTGGCGAGTGCCATTCCACTATTTACGCCAGTTGAGCCGATAAGTAGTAAAGGTGGAGGTTGGGTAGTCCCAGTCTCCCTCTACTCTTGGGGGTATATAAGGTTTGCCTCGCTCTTCTATGCCTCTTTCTAGCCCAAATAAAGTAATCTATTGCTGTCTGAAGCGTTTTCAGGTCTCCCTTAGTTAATTTTATTGGTAACAGAAGACGTGGCATGAGGTTCATTTTTATACTGTGGAGTTGCCCTATCCACGAGACGGGTTTCTCATGCCATGTGTCTAAGACGTTTAGTAAGGTGTGGATAATGCGCAGGTGATTTTCTGCATATTATTTGTTGGGGTTCGACGTCAATTTGAAGCCCAGATATTTAATGGGCTGCGGGCTGATTTTCAGTTTGGTCATATCTCCTAACCATGTAACATCTGTCTCTGACATTCTTAGGGGCATGCCTACAGACTTATTGATATTAATTTTATATCGCGAAACCTGCTTGTATGTTTCCAACAGGTCAAGGAGACAAGGGACTGAGTCTGTCAGGTCAGTGAGGGTGAATAGGACGTCGTCCACATATGTGGATACTTTAAACTCATCCAATGCCACTTTAATTCCTTTAATTCGTGGGTTTGCTCTGATTAGGTGTAGTAAGGGGATAATGGGCAACCCTAGTGCATGCCATTTTTCAGCTCAAAAGGTTATGGGGTTGCTCCAGGTATTATTGTTTGTGCCCTGGCATTTGTGTAAAGAGATCAAACCGCCATTACAAAGGCAGCTGACAAGTGCATCTTATTCAAGATCGTGAATATATAGTGCCATTGGACTCTGTTGAACATCTTCTCTGTGTCCAGGGGAAGGAGCATAGAAGGCGTTGGAGATCTCTCAGCCCACCATATTAGATCAGCTGCTCACCGTGTATTTTCATACAGTTTTCAGGTGGGAACAAATCCCACTTGATCTGCTTGGATACATTTAGTGAGGAGGGGATTTAAACGGGTGGCCAGTAGTTTGGCATAGACTTTCAGATCACAATTTGAGAGGGATATGGGTGGTAATTGGTGACATTTGTGCCATCTCTACCCGGTTTGGGGATGAGGGTTATGTCTGCCATAGACAGGTCAAGGTTTTGAGTCTCTCCCTCCATCTATCGTTTATACATCTTGGCCAGATGTGGTATTAGGTTTTCCTTAAAAGTCTTGTAATAGGCACCGTCAAACCCGTCGGATCCTGGGGCCTTGTTCCCTTTTAACCCGGTTATGGCTCATTCAACTTAGTCTAATTCGATAGGTGCACCCAAGGGGCAGTCAGTTCCTCTGATAGCCGCGGGAGTTGGGCCTTGTATAGGAAAGCCGCTACGGTTGCTGCGTAAGTGCTATTGTCAACAGCCAATGTGGGAGAGTGGCTATATACTGTGGTGAAAAATCGTGTAAATTCTGCATTTATATCTTGGGGGTTATTAAGGACCGTTCCCTGGGTGATTTTTATGGCAGTGATAAAAGAGGTGTTGTTTTTATGTCTAAGGGCCCTCGCAAGGAGTGTGTCCATTTTATTGGACTTTTCGTATAACAGTCTTTTTGCTCGGACTACTTCTCTGCTCACTTCATCTATTATCAGGTCCCTTTTCAGTCGCCTAATTGTCCTCAGTTTCATGGTCATGGTTTGGGTTGCTGTCTGCTTATGTTACATTTCAGTTTTTTTCTGTTTTGCGTATCTGTTTTTGCAGTTCAGTCAGTCTGTTGTATTTGTTCTTTTTTGTTGGGTTGCTATTTTTATCAGCTGCCCCTGTATTACAGTCTTGTGCGCTGCCCATAGCATTGTTGGCGAAATGTCAGGAGTGTCATTCGTCTGGAAATATTGTGTAATCTCCTGTTGGATTCTTTCCTTTATCTGTGCGTCTCTGAGAAGGGGGGCTCAGCCATCTAGCACCCCGGCAAAGCTCATATTAATGTAACATAACCCTAAGATGACCTGTGAGTGGATATGTACACCAATAGAGAAACCAACGTCGGTCTCATTCTGAGTGAGGTGTTCGGGGTCTGCGTCTGGATATTCCTTTGCCAGGAGCGGGTCATGCTCCAGCGAAGCAGTCCTGTCTGAGTTAACAGTGGCAGGGGTGGGGAAGCCTAGGTATGTTTTGTGTAAGGGGGGGGGGGAGTCTACTCAAGGCCTAACTCTATTGTCCGTCGGTCCTGATAAATAAATCTTCGGTCATGTCGTATGCCTCAATGCTTCCGCTATACATATATCTCATGGGTTCTCTGTTGGGGTATAAGTCCCTGGTAGATCAAATCCTCTCCCTTTTTGGGGCTTCACGATGTAAAATGTTTGGTCTGCAGCTCAGGCCGGTCAGATGGAAGGAGCATATCTTCGGGGACTTCAATATCTATATCTTTCAAGAATGTGAATATGTCCATAGATGGCAGCAGCACCGCTGGTTTTGGGCCGTTGAACACTAGGATCTTGAACAGGTAGCCCCATGCAAAACGGAGACCTTTCTTGCGCAGCAGGTCGGTTACAGATTTCCATTCCCGCCAGTGGATGAGTGTGGCCAGGACGACATCTTGGTACAGTTGTAGGTCAGTCTCTTCATATGTATAGGTATGTGTCCTGCTGTGTCTCAAGATGACCTCCTTTGTTTGAAATAATGCCACTTCATAATAACATCTCTGGTTGGGCTCTTCTTCGGAGCTTCTGGCCTGAGGGATCTGTGGACTCTGTCGACTAGTCATTGGTGTTCAAGGATATCTGGCAGACTTTGGTGAAAGCAGGTTACAAGGGAAGCTTCTATTTCCACCTCCCCCACCGATTCTAGCAGGCCACAGATGCGCAGGTTATTGCGCCTTGATCTATTTGAGACGTCTTCTAGTTCGATCTCCAGATCTGTGTAGGAGTTTGTTGGTGAGGCTTGCGGCTCCATTATGGGCCAAGACCACGTGTGCCATGCATCGCTCTATCGCTGTGGTGCAGGCCCCGATGGCGGAGGTTTTGGCCTTCACTTCGCGGACGTGCAGGCAATTTCAGATGCCAGGTACCCTTTGACTTCCACCAATGGCCTCGGAGGGATTACCTGTGGAGTCAGTCGATCTGGCAGGTCCCTGTGAGTCCATCCTGTTGGGACTGGAGTCTGCCGGTGTGCTATGTGCAGTAGGCCTTTGCAAGGTGAGCATGTCAACCACTGATGGAGCTTCTTTGTGGCCCTTTTTGGCATGCTTGCAGATGGACATCCGTACCAGAGCATGGTCCGTGCTTTTTGTGCAGGTTGGAGCTGATTACAGGGCTATATTATGAGCTTCAGGTGCAGAGCTCTGACTCTATGCAGCCACCCGGGTCGGCGGTCAAACAATGCCCCCCTCTTAGTGTTTTGTTTTGATGACAATTGCAGGAAAGGAATCCGGGTGTGGGGAGAGAAAGCTGTTCACAGTTTAATTGATATGCTTTCCTGAAGAAGTGTGTTTTTAAAGATTTTTTGAATGAGTGGAGACTGGGTGAAAGTCTAACAAAGAGGGGAAGGGTGTTCCATAGGAATGGTGCAGCCTTAGAGAAGTCTTAGGGTGTGAATCAGAGGTAGTAAACACTCAGCTACTTGAAAGATACTTTTGTGTTACCATCTTCAGAAAATCATTATCTTTGATGAAGTAATGTATGGGGTCCACAGGCATCCTGAATTAACAACATTTGAATGACTCTTTAGTTCTAGTGACTCAACATCTGATGTAATATCACCCTTTGCTGTGCGCCTACTATAATGGAAAAAAATGCTAATGGATACTCTGGGAGTGTGATTTAGATTTAGAAATTGAGACTCATGAATGGAGGAAAATTTTGAGAGATACTGCAAGATTTCCATATTTACCACCATTATTGAAAAAAGCTACAAATTAATATAATGCTGGTATCTAGATCCAATTAAAAAAAACACAATAGATAAAAATGAGGGAAGTGCAAACAGCATATATGTGCACAAATTGCTACCATATATTTATTTATTGAACATGTGAACTGGGTATTGGGGATAGCTCTTTTTATATGTATCAAAGGACAAGATGCATTGAGAAAGAGCTATGCCCGAAAAGCTTGCTCACTTGTTCTTCAAATAAATATGTGATATCACTTTGTGCACATAAATGCTGTTTGCGCTCCCCTCTTTGGTGTGTGTTGCATCCACGGTAGGGGCCACCGTGAGATGGATAGCAGCACCATAATCCTGGGAACCCAGTCATCCACCTGGTTTATGCAAACTCCCTCCTCCCCCCACACACAACATAGTGGCAAAATAAACATTCTGACCCAGGGGATAATATGCAGGACAGACACATGGTCATATGGTTTGTGTCTGTCATATCTCTCCACCCCTCCCCCAAGGTCAGGACAGTCACAGATACTAGATCAGTTACTTTTTTAATTACCATGATGCCATTGAAATTTTGAGTGCAATGAAAATTATGTGAATTTTGGAAGTGAATGATGCACTGTGAAAATGACTATTTGACACAGTGAGTTTTGAATACATCGATTTGCACATTCATATTATTATTCAAAATAACTGCTGGGATAGTGTTGGACAATTTTTTTATTTTTTATTTTATTTAAATAGCAATATAACCCTAGTTATTTACCAAGACAAGAAGAGACATTTACACAAAGGAAAAGCTCCTTCAATGAACCAAACAATGATCTTCTCCAGCACTTAATGCAATGCCATTCTCTTTCTATTTCCATTAATATTGATATTTTTTTCTAGGGAACTCATATAATCCCTTTGTTATACTCTGTTCTTCATGACAAGACACAGTTTGCAGAACCAGACAATTTTAATCCAAATCATTTTCTTGACTCAAGAGGGAATTTTGTGAAGAAGGATGCTTTTATGCCATTTTCTGCAGGTAATAAGAAAATATCAATATTTTACAAATTTTTAATCTGAATATAAGAAATGTGATGTATCAAGAGAAAGACTGGGTGTTCATGTCTACTCTTTAGGGAGAGGATAGAGAACATCCAACTAAGTGCAAATAATATACTGGCATAGTGTTAGGAATAGAGTTTTACAGATTATAGATTACAGAATAGTCAAACAAGCCGAAGATCAGAACACAGGGAATCTAATACACAGTATAAACACTCTCTCAGGTAACAAGAACTATGACAGAGCAAAGAAACAAGGACTACCAGGAACTATATATACTCTATACTGGATTGTGATTTGTTACAGAGGACCATGATCTCAAATGTGTATACATCATCAAAGAGCAACACATAATAGGACACTAATGGGCTCCAAGTCATATATGATCTCATAATGAAACACCTGGAAGCAGGGGCGTACCTTGGGCATTTGGCACCCGGGGCAGATCCTATATTTGGCACCCCCCTTTTCCCTGGTTGTAATTTTATTTTAAGGGATACTATAGTGCCAGGAATACAACGCTGTAATCCTGGCACTATAGCTCCCCCTGCCTCCCCAACCTAATATCCCCCCCCCCCCCCCGCCCAGGTAAATAAAGGGTAAAATAATCCCTTTACTTATTTACCTTTTCCCAGCCCTGATGTCCCTCAGCACTGGTTCGACGCTCCGACGAGTGGGTGCTAAGGCGCATGTGTGGCAAATGCTGCACGTACAGTAGACCTCCCAATAGGAAAATCTGACCCTGGTGGCCATCGTGCAGAGCATGAGGGCGTCCAGTGTCAGATACCGGACCAAGGTCCATTTTGATTCAGGAAGCCCTCTATTTGCTGTCTGCAAGACAGCCACTGTGGGCAGACTTAGAGCTGCAATGTAAACATTGCAATGTTTAACATTGCCGCACTAGGTGCAAACAATGCACACAGACCACTTCAATCAGCTGAAGTGGTCTGGGTGCCTACAGTGTCCCTTTAATGCATTTAGCACTGGGCAGTGTTTGTATTTTTCAATGTATTTATCACTGATCAGTGTTTGTGTGTTTGAATGTAAGCATGTTTTTGTATGGAGCATGTGTGAGTGAATGTAGTGTGTTTGCATGTATTGTTGAAATTTGGATGCAGTGGTCTATTTGTGTGTACTGTTAAACACACACACTAGCACACATGCAGAAACATAGACACACAGATGCACACACTGGCACATACAGATGCACAGACACATAGGTACACAAATGCAGATACATAGAAACACAGTCATACACAGATACAGACAAACACTGACACACATACAGACACACAGTCACACATAGGCACAGACACACATATAGATACACAGACACACACACATAGAAAACACTGGCACACAGATACAAACACAAACACAGACACAAAAACAGATACATAGATACACAAACAGATACACAGACACACTGGTATAAGTGTGTGTGTGTAGTATATTGCAGTGTGTGTATTTGTATAGTGGATGCAGTGTGTGTTTGTATAGTGGATGCAGTGTGTGCTTGTGTTGTGTATGCAGTGTGTGTTTGTATTGTGTATGCAGTGTTTGTGTTTGTATAGTGTATGCAGTGTTTGTGTTTGTATACTGTATGCAGTGTGCCTGTGTGTGTAGTGTATGCAGTGTGCGTGTTTGTTAGGTGGATGCAGTGTGTGTGTATATAGTGTATGCAGTGTGTGTTTGTATACTGGATGCAGTGTGTGTGTGTTTATGTAGTGTAATCAGTGTCTGTGTAGTGTATGCAGTGTTTGTGTTGTGTATGCAGTGTGTGTGTTTATGTAGTGTATGCAGTGTGTGTGTGTAGTAGATGCAGTATGTGTGTTTGTGTAGTTCAGGCAGTGTGTGTGTTTGTAGTGTGTGTATAGTGTATGCAGTGTGTGTGTATAGTGTGTTCAGTGTATGTGTATATAGTCTATGCAGTATGTATGTTTAGTGTATACAGTGTGTGTATAGTGTATGCAGTGTGTGTTTGTGTACGCAGCGTGTGTGTTTGTGTAGTGTGTGTGTATAGTGTATGCTGTGTGTGTGAGAACAGAATACCTGCTGCTGCTGGAGGTAAAACGAACGTGGAGACTCCTTAGTACGCCACTGCCTGGAAGCTAGAGATGAGTGGATGTGCATGAGACTTTAGAAGATACATAATTTCTGTGATTGCACTGCGCTGTAAGAGACGGGTATTGTGACATATAGACACTGTAGCTAAATTACAGCCTTGCAGGGACTCTTGCAGGGACTCTGTATTAGACTGACAGATGTCTTTTAACTCATTAGTGACTGAGGTTTTCTGAGACTCCATGACTGAGTTCATTTCAGTGCTTTTGCTTTGAAAACTTACTCTACCTCACATATGTTCAGACAATCACCACTACAACTTGCTGATAGTTCACTATAGTAATTGGAAGAGGTCGGAGTAGCAAACCCACATACAGACAAGTTCTTTGCAATTGGCATGCCTTTTATATATTTTGTATTTCCAAACACATCAGCACATTTCTTATAGTTGCCAGAAAAGATTTTGACATTCTACTTTTTATCTGTCTGTCTAGCATTCTAATTTGTATCTGTCTGTCTGTCTATCATTCGTGCTGTGCAAGACCTCTTTTTATTGGACTAACAGAATTTTAGATTGACAGGCTTTCAGAAGAATCTCCCTTTCTCAAGTCTCATAGATTTCTGAGCAAAAATTACACATAGACTTCAAAGTTGCATTGGAATACAGTGGTTAAAGTGTCATGAGAGCAGATAATACACAGGTCTCATTAGGGTAAGAAAACAAAGAAAATAAACACATTTTTTAAAGGGGCTCCTAAATATTCTGTGTGAGTATCAGAGTGGCAAGAAAGACAAAAAAATCAAGCAAACAAACAGGGCAGGGAATGGTACTGAAGTGGGAGAGTTATAAAAATTACAGTTTAGGAAGATTAACATTGAGTGTTCCTTTAACCCCTTAAGGACACATGACGTGCGTGACACGTCATGATTCCCTTTTATTCCAGAAGTTTGGTCCTTAAGGGGTTAAGATTCTAGAATGTGAATGAAGACATATATACAATCTTGTAATAAATACACATATATACATACACAAAACACATAATTTTGCACATGCTCCTAAGTATAGGAAATCACATCTACACATGCTATTGTATATGCAGATATAATAATAATAATAATAATAATAATAATAATAATAATAATTGTAGTGGAGCGCTAGTTTAACATAGACTTTCTCCGCTGGTATTCCAAGAGTTGCTCAGGATCAAGTAAATTATCACAGGAAGAACAGCATAAGCAGTAAATAAAATAATCCACAAATATCCCATCACATTTCCCAATAACTGGACGACACACAGTATCAGGAGCAGAACTGATATTTAATGACACATACTCTGCTTTAATGCAATTCTCCCATGCAAGGGAGACACCCACAGAAAATTAGGCATTCTCTAATCACCGACTGGTTACATCCCACACATCCCCTCCCCTTAGCCTGAGAGATAACACAATTGACTGTACATTTGAACCACACATTTTTACCCGTTTTCGAGATATACCCCAAGACTATGACTTACACCCAAAATTGCATATCCCCTGATATAAGAAAATGTTACTTGCGCTTTTTCCTTAATCCCTATGTATATTTAGACAAATGGAGGTCATTTAGTTGCTCCAATGGCCATTGGAGGGATGCCCGCCTGCCAACGTCAAGGCAGACCCCCCCTAAGCGGGTCCTAACACTGACCCTTCAGCCTGCTTCCTTGAGCTTCTGGCAAAGATATCTCTAATGAGACAGAAAGGGGTATTTTTTATATACACCCCTTTACTTATTAACCCTTAATAGGGAACACATGGGATGGGTAGCAGCATTGTAACCAGGCTGTGTGATACAAAGTAAATACAAATACAAAAAGAGAAGTCCTGCGCTTAAGCTGCAAGGACTACAACACACATCAGCCCCAATATATAGTAAAAACCAAAGAAAAGAAAATGTTACTTGCGCTTTTTCCTTAATCCCTATGTATATTTAGACAAATGGAGGTCATTTAGTTGCTCCAATGGCCATTGGAGGGATGCCCGCCTGCCAACGTCAAGGCAGACCCCCCCTAAGCGGGTCCTAACACTGACCCTTCAGCCTGCTTCCTTGAGCTTCTGGCAAAGATATCTCTAATGAGACAGAAAGGGGTATTTTTTATATACACCCCTTTACTTATTAACCCTTAATAGGGAACACATGGGATGGGTAGCAGCATTGTAACCAGGCTGTGTGATACAAAGTAAATACAAATACAAAAAGAGAAGTCCTGCGCTTAAGCTGCAAGGACTACAACACACATCAGCCCCAATATATAGTAAAAACCAAAGAAAAGAAAATGTTACTTGCGCTTTTTCCTTAATCCCTATGTATATTTAGACAAATGGAGGCTTAGGGGGGGTCTGCCTTGACGTTGGCAGGCGGGCATCCCTCCAATGGCCATTGGAGCAACTAAATGACCTCCATTTGTCTAAATATACATAGGGATTAAGGAAAAAGCGCAAGTAACATTTTCTTTTCTTTGGTTTTTACTATATATTGGGGCTGATGTGTGTTGTAGTCCTTGCAGCTTAAGCGCAGGACTTCTCTTTTTGTATTTGTATTTACTTTGTATCACACAGCCTGGTTACAATGCTGCTACCCATCCCATGTGTTCCCTATTAAGGGTTAATAAGTAAAGGGGTGTATATAAAAAATACCCCTTTCTGTCTCATTAGAGATATCTTTGCCAGAAGCTCAAGGAAGCAGGCTGAAGGGTCAGTGTTAGGACCCGCTTAGGGGGGGTCTGCCTTGACGTTGGCAGGCGGGCATCCCTCCAATGGCCATTGGAGCAACTAAATGACCTCCATTTGTCTAAATATACATAGGGATTAAGGAAAAAGCGCAAGTAACATTTTCTTTTCTTTGGTTTTTACTATATATTGGGGCTGATGTGTGTTGTAGTCCTTGCAGCTTAAGCGCAGGACTTCTCTTTTTGTATTTGTATTTACTTTGTATCACACAGCCTGGTTACAATGCTGCTACCCATCCCATGTGTTCCCTATTAAGGGTTAATAAGTAAAGGGGTGTATATAAAAAATACCCCTTTCTGTCTCATTAGAGATATCTTTGCCAGAAGCTCAAGGAAGCAGGCTGAAGGGTCAGTGTTAGGACCCGCTTAGGGGGGGTCTGCCTTGACGTTGGCAGGCGGGCATCCCTCCAATGGCCATTGGAGCAACTAAATGACCTCCATTTGTCTAAATATACATAGGGATTAAGGAAAAAGCGCAAGTAACATTTTCTTTTCTTTGGTTTTTACTATATATTGGGGCTGATGTGTGTTGTAGTCCTTGCAGCTTAAGCGCAGGACTTCTCTTTTTGTATTTATATCCCCTGATATCCCTGATCTGGATGAGCAACATACTCAAAAATCACCCAGATCAGTTCAGGGGTTCGGAAATTTCTTGGAGGTCTTCGTTTTACCGACCACACACGAGGTAGTAGCCGAAAAGAGTGCCATGGGTTTTGGCCTTGCGGTCAGACTCCGTTCGCGTGGTGAAAACCTCAAAATAAGTCACTACAATGGACTCTGCCTGGGTTCGTATTTTTCCCCTCGTTTGGGTGGAAGTATGGAGGTCTCTGCAGTGTTCGCATGGTCGAGTCTCCGATTTGGGTTCCAGACACTCGATGACCAAACACCGCTGGTGCGTTCGTATGGCAAGATGGCCACCGCCACGTGTTCGTATGCTGAACAGTGCCCACCCAGTGAATATATAGTGTGATTATGCGGTTATCAATCAGGAAAGTGTGAATAGCTATGAGGATGTCAATTAGAGCCACGTTCCTCTCCGGGGTGGCCTGGTTGTTTGGTAGTTTGTCCGTTTGTCAGTAGAGGTATTTAACAGGTTTGCAATTGGGTTTCTACCGAACAACCAGACGAATGCTTCAGCAGCCAACTTGTTACTTCTTTTCTCAAAAGTAACGAACTGTTGGAAATTGAACAAAATATTGCAACAATCAAAGTTATGCACAGCCAAAATTAAGGATGGTGGTTAGTAGTCAAACACAATCCGCTACAATAATAATAATAAGCATGTCATTAGAATGGTATGGGTACATATGATAGAATGGTAAAATAATGATGGGAAAGGGGTCATATAAAACCTTTGTAGTGGGACTGGAAGCCCAAATCAATAAAGGAGGTTCCCCAAAATGTTTGTCATTCCAAGAGTGCAATATTCTGTTAGTCCAGTAAAAAAGGTATTACAAGATACTAAATGCATCTGTTATTTTACATCTGCATCACTGGACTAATACAGCTACAATCTCTACTTCAAATATATCAAGTGGAGCCTTTGACCTCGAATTTAATCCATTCCAGAAGGCTGTTTAAGAACCGAGTTGTTCGAAAACCGAATCAAATCTTTCCATAAGAGTGAATGTAAATTAGATGAATCCATTCCAGAACCCCAACAGTACAGCATTTTAATACACATTTTACAGATTAATAATACCTTAAATTCATAAAATTATACAGAAAACCAATAAACACAATGTCAATTAAATTAAAATGTAACTTCACTTTACCTGTCAGTTCTATTTGCTGACAGAATGGAGCTCTGTTCCCAGACAGAAATTAGCTCTGTTTGCTTTGTCTAGTGCTAGGAGGCCGATGTGTCATACCAACGAAGTTACATGCTGTGTGATGTTGTTCTAATACTGAGACATTTTTTTCTCAAATATTTGAATACCGAACTGTTTGAGTACAGGTGCGTTCCAGAACCGTGGTTCCACTGTATATATATATAGGGGGTAAAGTGATCCAGTGGTGGGCTTAATATGATAAGGCCATATGGTGGAACTTAATCCCCATACTTGTTTGCTGAGATAAGTGATTTTAAGTAGCCTTGTAAAATGTAAAACTGTATTTGTGTGTCTGTTTCTTAACCCCTTAAGACCGCAGGACGTACTATGCCGTCCTTATTTTGGTGGCTCTAAAAGCCGCAGGGCGGCATAGTACGTCCTGCGATCTTATGTACTTACCCGGTCGCCGGCGATCCCACGCCGGCGATCGCGGTATGGGGGACTTACCTGGGAGCCCAGGGAGTCCCCCTGCGTCCTCTTCAGCCGCCCAGGGCCATGTGATCGCGAGGTCCTTGCGAGGACCCCGCGATCACATGGACGGCATAGCCGTCCAAGGCATTGCCAGCAGGGGGAGTGCCTGTAATGACAGGTACTCCCCCTGCTGTCTGAAAAAAAAAATAAAATCAGTTAAAACAGTGTAAAAATAAATAATATATACTTAGATCATATATATATTTATTATATATATGATCTAAGTATATATATACACACATATACACACATACACATAAATATGCATACACTGTCTACGTGTATTTTAATATTAATATATACATAATTATATATATATATATTAATATCAAAATACACGTACAATGATATTGATTAAATATATATATAATTTTCATTATATACATATTTATATATAATAAAAAATAAATAAATATATAAATACGTTAAAAAAATAAATAAAAAAATAATTAAAAAATAATTAAAAAAAAATAGATAAAAAATATATAAACATGCGTAATTTCGTTCTAACTGTATTTTAAAATTAATTTATATATATTGATATCAAAATACATGTAGAACGAAATAATATATATATCTATATACATAAGTATATACGTATATATCACTATGTATATACCTATATATAAATAAAAATAATTAAAAAAAATTATATACATATATATACACACATATATATATACACACATATATATATAATAATTCTACGCATATATTTATGTAATAATTTTACATAATTAGGTCATTTTATTAATTACAATTTGCAGGACCTGCCTGCCAACCCAGGCCAAAAGTTCAGGGAATTACATTGTCTAGCACTATATTTAACTCTGTAACTTTCCAAGACACCATGAAACCTGTACATGGGGGGTACTGTTTTACTCGGAAAACTTCGCTGAACACAAATATTAGTGTTTCAAAACAGTAAAATATATTACAACGACGATATCGTCAGTGACAGTGACATTTTTTGCATTTTTCACACACAAATGGCACTTACACTGACGATATAATTGTTGTGATACGTTTTACTGTTTTGAAACACTAATATTTGTGTTCAGCGAAGTCTCCTGAGTATAACAGTACCCCTCATGTACAGGTTTTATGGTGTTTTCAAAAGTTACAGAGTCAAATATAAGGTTTGCGTTTCAGTTTTTTCACATTAAAATTCGCCAGGTTGCCTTTGAGACCGTATGGTAGCCCAGGAATGAAAATTATCCCCATGATGGCATACCATTTGCAATAGTAGACAACCCAGGGTATTGCAAATAGGGTATGTTCAGTTTTTTTAGTAGCCACTTAGTCACAAACACTGGCCAAAATTTGCGTTCAAATTAGTTTTTTGCATTTTCAAATATTAACACTAACTTTGGCCAGTGTTTGTGACCAAGTGGCTACTAAAAAAGACTGGACATACTCAATTTGCAATACCTTAGGTTGTCTACTTTTGCAAATGGTATGCCATCATGGGGGTAATTCTTATTTCTGGGCTACCATATGGTCTCAAAGGCAACGTAACCAATCTGGCGAATTTCAATGTAAAAAAACTGAAATATGTAACACGCTATATTTGACCCTGTAACTTCCCAAAACACCATAAAACCTGTACATAGGGGGTACTGTTTTACACGCGAGACATCGCTGAATACAAATATGTGTATTGTATTGCAGTAAAAGCAAACAGTATTATGACATTCACAGTTAGAATGTCACGTAGAACTAAAAAAAATTAAAAAATTCTTATTTTCTCCCATTTTTAAAATATTTTTTTCATATTAAATTGTGTTCCATACCTAAATATTTGATGTTAAACGAAAGCCCCGTTTCCCCTGAATAAAATGATATATAATAATGGGGGGTGCATTTAATATGAAAGAGGTGAATTATGGTTGGACAGACATGTAGCGCAAATGCCAGGTTTTGTTTACGTTTTTTTGGATCACAACTTGTACATTTGGCTGCGGTCTTAAGGGGTTAATCTGTATTTTTTTTTTAATACAGCAATGATTATACAGCTCTAAAATATGTCTAAATTATATAATATGTATAGGTGGATCTAAAACCTTTCAGTCCTGTTTTAATGCTTTTCTAATTTATTTATATTAATTGCAGGTCGTAGAGTATGTGCTGGTGAAAATCTGGCGAAAATGGAACTGTTCCTCTTTTTTACAAGTCTTCTGCAAAAATTTCATTTCCGTCTGCCTCCCGGCGTAACTGATGTCAATCTTACTCCTGAAATTGGAGCTGTGACACCTCCAGCACTTTATAGTATTTGTGCAATATCACGGGTTTGATTACCCGTATGGGACATAAACACCGCTTTTTGTTTTTTCCTTGTCTATTGGACTTTTTTTTAATCTATTTCGGATTTCACCCTGCATATCTGATGGTATACGTAGCAAAGAATCCATTTCTTAGGATGCCTGCAGAAGTGCAGTGTGATGTCTTAAATATGGTGCCTACCTGTGCTCATTTGCATGTCACACTGGGAGCTCTCAAAAACATGTTTCTGAGAGTTCCCAGCACTACACGCAAATAGTTTTAGAATTCGAACCTTCACCTGATCAGCCAAATTTTTAAAAAAAGCTCTTTGAAATTAATTTAATCTCCAAGTCTAAAGGTCATGGATTGGAGCAAGCAGGATTATATAACAAGTGATGTTTTCCAAATGGCTTACTAAATATGCAACTCTAACGTCCACATTTTTAGAATCACATTAGCAGGACATTTGAGGTTTATTTATAAGTAGATACACATTTTTTATTTTATTTTTAAATCCTAAAAAAGAAAGGATTCAGTTTAGTTGTTCATGCTTGGAGTTACACCATATAACTATATTGTATTTAAGCTGACCAAGTCTCAACACACCCAATGTTGGTTGGCCCTACATAAACTCCTAACCCTAACTTGGAAGATAAAAAGCTTAATAATTAAACTGGTTAAGAATGCTCTTCTAATATTTATGCTTTATTGTGCTCCCTTCTAGTGGGGTATCTTTGCAAAAATGTTTGTCAGGACCCCACATATATATATATATATAAAAAACACAGAACTGGGTGACTCATGCAGACAGGGCCGGCCTTAGGCCATTAGGGGCCCTGTGAGAAAAGTCTTCACGGCACCTCCCCCCCACCAAGCTGCCAGTATACAGTCACACACACACGCACAGGCAGACAGTCACAAACACACATACAGTTACAGTCAGACAGTCACACATGCTCAGTTACAGGCAGACAGTCACAGAGCCAAACACACAGTTAAAGGCAGATAGGCACACAATCACAAACAGTTACAGGCACACAGTTACAGGCACACAGTCACACACATAGTCACAAGCAGACAGTCACACATACTCCATTACAAGCAGACAGTCATACACACTCTGTGACGGACCGCCTGGTACCCCGACCGGGTACCTCCGTCAATCGCTGCTTCCTAGTACTTGCGAGTACCATATGCACTGTGCTGGAACACCATAACTACTGAATGCCCCACGAACCGCCACAGCTGGTTGGGATCTCGCCGTCTTCTACCCACCCTGAACCTATGACCAGGATCCAGCTTCCAGTGGGTAGACCTCTCTTAGTCCAGAGAGCGTAACAGGAACAAGCTCTTAGAAGAGCTTAGTGATTATACTCAGGGGAGTATAGTGATTATAGCAATCCCCCAGAGTGTAGTTATCCAATCCCCAAAACATGAGCCGAAACTTCATGAAGGTAAAAAAGGACTCCCTTAACTACTGGCACCGCCGGCATTTAAACAGCATTTTTGGGAATATCCTTGCAAGCGTCTGGGGCACCACATACCATCTCATCAGCAGCTTACTGACCAATACACGTAGACATAGCAATCGAAGCACAAGCCGCACACCTTTCCCCCCACCACCACTGTTTGATGGAGAAGGATTTGTCTAAGTTAGTTTTCCATTGTATCATGTATGTTAGTTTGGCTGGTGTGGAACCCTGAGTCAGGGTGTTCTAACAGAATGCAAGTGCTTTAATGGTAGACTGATTACCCATACAAAGTTTGTAAAATGGCAAGAACTGGGCCCCACAAGGTTTTACATTTGTAAAAAATGATTAACCATAAAATAGTTAAACAGCACTTTATTGGGTAAATAAAATTCCATTTGCAGGGTCGGGACATTCTTGATTGATAGTAGTTGGCTAATTTGGTCAACCCTTGCTGATCTATATACTAAAAATATGTGAACCAAGAAAGGCACTCTTTAAGCCCAACACTGCATCAATACAGCCAGAAATAATTGAATTCTACAATATTTTTTGCATGGAAAATAAACATGCTATTTGTTTAGCAGTACATTTTTCTGTTTGCTTTTCATGTTTAACCCCTTAACGGAGGTAATTGTTCAGTTTCTGCACCAAAGCAAAGAATTCGAGCTATAGGTGTATTCCACCGAAATTTAAGGGTTTCTTTTTAAGTTCCCCATATATAATATACATAATTTTTAAAGGACAGAAAGGGCTTTCATTTAACATACCATATGCATGCATTACATTACATCTTATATGTATACTTAATGGATTGAGCTTTTTACATATAAATGCAATGTTCAAAAGCCAAACAATTGGAAAAAAATGTGTTTTTTTCATATTTTTGCTTATAATAATGTTTACACATCCAGTACAACTAATTAAAAATGACTCAAAATAGATTTATATATCAGTCTCAATCGTTAAATGCCTAATATGTTTAAATCTAAGATCTAAATTAATTTTTGATAGTTAACGCTATCCTTTGGAATAGCCTGCCTACAACCATCAAGTTCTCCCCTAGTCTTCAGTCATTTAAAAAGTTCCTTAAAACCCATCTCTTAAGTCATCTCAGAAGTCATCCCAGAGTAACCTCTATCTAACCATAATCCTACTCTAATACTAACTCCAACCCTACCCTACTCTTACCACTAAATCTAACACTGACCCTAATTCTAACCCTGCATAACCGTAACCCCACCACAATCCCCAACCCTAACCCTAAGATGACCCACTGCTAATATCAATTCTGATATTAGCAATGGGTCCACTGCAAGTACAAGGTATTACACTGTGAGTCAGATGTGCATTAACCAGTAACAATGCTAATATTAGGACAAAAAAAAACTGTTATGTTCTGTGTGTGCATTTGTTATGTTTTAAATATTACACAATAGGCCTGTGAGTCTCAGATTGTAAAGTTATTGTATATGGGTTTTTTTTCGGTCCAGACCAATCTTTCAATACAATGTTGGATCAATAAGTCCCATGATGCACATGTTATTTACTGGTCTATGAAGGTCTGAGGGGACACTATAAAGAAGACATGGGTCCACTGTAAACACTCTACTGCAGTCAAACACAGCTTTTACATGACACAGAAACACACCCATGTTCCCAATACCAACACAGTACACACAAAAAAACATCATGTCTGCAAATATCAACACTATGCACAAACACACCCCTACAATCAAATACTATCACTACAAAAAAACACCATTGAATTCAGACTCCAGCACTAAACGCAAATACACTCCTGCATACTAACATCAGCTATATACACAAACAAACAAACACTCATTCATTCATATACTTCATACAAAAGAAAATCCTACATTCACATACAGGCACTGCATACATATACAACCCTATAAAGGTTGTGCAAATGGTAGATCTACAGATGAAAAAGCATTGTCAGATTTGTACAATTATCTATCTTTTGGAGATCTCTGCTCTATAGGGGGACATTTTTTGTACAAGATCCATCTCTACATTAGCTCTGCCAC
This sequence comes from Pelobates fuscus, assembly GCF_036172605.1. Classification (NCBI taxonomy): domain Eukaryota; kingdom Metazoa; phylum Chordata; class Amphibia; order Anura; family Pelobatidae; genus Pelobates; species Pelobates fuscus. The sequence goes on along the minus strand of NC_086318.1, from coordinate 36,326,362 downwards.
TGCCCATTTGACTGATGTTTTACGCTTATTTGTTAAACTAGTACGGCCACGAATGTCAAAGGCTTTTCACATTCGAGCAGTAGAGTTTAAGTAAATGAACTGTGTTCCATGTCACCATGTGTATTGCTGGAAACTTTTCAAATGATTAATAATTATTGTAGAATGACTTGAACTCAATGCAGTTGGAAGTAAGATGGGATATTTAGACTACTGATAATAGCAGCAAAGTTCAAATATCAATTTTGTAAATCTCTGGTTAACATGAGGTGTAAGGTTATAGACCAGCAGTTTTTGTTTAATATATAACCAGCACTAATTACATTTGTAACTGGGTAAAACGGTTATACATGCATGATTCAATACTGTTATAAAAACTTTCCAAATTATTTATCTACAGAAGTCATCATTAAAGTATATGGGGATTTGTGTAGATAAATAATTTGGGAAGTTTTTCTAACACTTTTTTGACTCACTGTTGGACAATGTCGTTTTGTTGTAGAAACACTGTGCATGATATCTGCAGGTTCCTCACAATCTACTATGTTGAGATCTCACATTAAGTAAAAGTTACAAGCTTTTGCTAAAAGTATGGGACATTTTAACATTTAATTGTCCACATTAATGCTGTTGGCTAATATGCACTGTTTATAGTTTTGTTAACATTCTAATCATGTGTGGAGTAAAACAATCAATGATAATGACATACTGCCTAGGCTATATTTAATGAGCCTCATTTCCAAGCACCATAAATTTAATTTTGAATGTACTTAGTCCAAGATTTAGATAAAAGTGTTTTTAGATTTTCTGAACCTAAAGGGCTAAATATATGACCATATCTAAGTACTACATGGTACTTAAATGGGCACTCCAGACCCCTCTTTGATTTACACTTCAATAGTGTGTTCTCTTTTTTTTATTCCAATTGTATAATTTATTGTTAAATCTCTACCCCTCTGATAATTGAGCTGCATTGAGAAGTCAGTGATTGGACATCCACAGAAGGTCTGGGCAAGGTTAGAAGGGAAAGTCATGCAAAGGCTCAGACAAGAGACTTTTGCAAGTTGGTTTAGATATACTGCTAATAAACAAATGCATTGTTAAATGCATGCATGTTTTTAATGGGAATATATAAACTAAACAGTGATTTTTATTTTTTTGGATTTGGTCATGGGAGTGTCACCGTAAGTACCTTACATCCTGTTCTTTTACAATGTTTGTTTTTTTCAGTTTATGTCAAGTGCAGGCTTCCACTTCCAACTTCTTTGGCCTATTTCTGATGAATATTATTTGCTGGGGTTTCTGTTTTGATGATTCCAGTCTAAAATGGGTTATAAAGCGGAGGAAGAGTGAAGAGAAGAGGGATAGCAAATTCAAGTTTAGCAATCCCTTATCTCTCCCATCTCTATAATTATGTGTGTTGGAGCAATCCAGGCATGGACTAGTTATCATTAAGGAGTGACAGATACGTGATGGTGTATCGGATTGCATGGTGCAGAATCAACCGTCAGAATCTACCAAGACCCTAGCTTTATCACTTATAAATCTTCATACTCTCCATTTATCTGTACATTTCTGGGCCAATAAACAGCACTTGATCAGAGCTGATGACATTTTGTGCTGCAAGTATCGTAGATGTAACAGAACCAAAATTATTCTGTGAAAATCGCATTAGAGTTTTGGTTAATCTAGCATTTCAGCATTTTTTGTATGCTAGTTTTTATGTTATTTTATGTTTTTATTTTTGTAGCGCAATGACAGACAGGCATGGACATTTCACCATAAGAAAATAAAAAGCATAAATGAGAAATGTGATACACATGTCGAAATTGTTACACAATTTCAAAATGTTTAAATACTCAGCAGTCAATAATGCTTAAACTTTGCCAATGCTGCAGATTTCACAAATATGAGAAGTATGACAAACCAATGCTACATTTAGCACTAATACCAGGTAGCCACAACCTATATACTATTTGCTGGACTTGAGAAACTTCAAATAAGAAGAAGCAAACAAAAGCATAATACATCACAAAAAACTGCTATCTGAGCAAATTATCAGAGCATTGGGCAGGAGATAGGGGTATGTCAGACTATGGATAGGCAGGGGAAGGTGTAATGGTAACACCACGATAGATGGCAAACTTGTCCAAGTTTTACAAAATAGGCACACCAGTACTCCCAAACACCACATCCCCAGCCCCAGTCTTTAACAGGAACCAGCACACATGTCTGATTACTGCAACACACCATGTGCATAGGGCAAGGTCCTGAGCTTGTCCTTGTAATAGAGATTGTGGATAGTGTACAGGGATAAACCTCCTATCTGTTCACAACCCAGGAAGGGAACGAAAGGCTGTAGCAGAAACATGAGTTGGCTGGACTATAATCAAACAATGATGGCATCAAAAGTTTCTTTCCACTTCTGCTACACCTCATCCTTCGAGTTCTGTTTTGCAGCTGAATAAGCAGCCTTCTTAGGTTGCTCATTCTATACACGGTGTCAACTTTCATACAGCCTAGGAAGGAGAGCATATGAGCCTATCTAGTGGGGACCAGAATAACCATCACTGGTCCAAAGGTGAAAATGAGGCACCAAAAAGAAATCTCAGAGATACCGGAAGCTCCATGCCAGGACATTGGCCTGTTCTCCCTTCCTCAGGGCACACCAGTCTGTGAAGGCTGCAATCTGAAGTTCTATGCTATGGACTATAGTGTAAGGACCCAAACTGGTGCGAGAAAGACCCTGGGTGAGTTAGGTAAGTAGTCACTAGAGTGGAAACCAAGGGCAAACAGTAGAAATATAATATCAAATAAAAGTGATTTAATGAGGAGCTCACCTTGACACATCTCTCCTGCACCACTCCATATACAGTGTTTTTGTTTAGTTTTTTACATTTCTGTCTTTAACAGTAAAATTGCCAATATACAGTTCTAAATTAGTTTAAAAAAGAAAAAAAGTAACTCAAGCCTTTTTAACCTGAACAATGTTCAAAATAAAGTAACATCTCTTGGCAAAGAGTCTGGAAAGGATTCAGCATTGCAGAATAAACATATAGCACTGTATTTACTGATAAATGGGATAGAATACAGATTTTATCCAATACATTTTCAGGGTAACTGTGTGAAATAATGATTCATGCTGATTTTTGTTTGGGTTCTGCACAATCACTTGCAAATGTCCATTCCTAATTATGAACAACTTGAACACTGATCAGAGGCAAATAATGTACTTGGCAGAGATTATGACAATATTTTAGTCTGGTTCATGCTGTGCTTTACGTTATGTTACCTTAAGGTTTGTAAGTTGTATTTCCACATTAATGTGTCCATAGGTGCTTGTAATATAAGTGCCACCAAATAAAGTGTCAGTTGATAATTCACTTTGTTAATACTAAGTAGTATTAGAACTTCCATGAGAGTGTAAAGCCTCAAATACAAAAAAATAAAACATACAATAGTGCAGAATATATGGTACAACGAAGAATATATATATTCCACCAATAAAGTTCCTCATAAGTTCCCACTCACATGGACCAGAACCAAAGGTTAAGGTCTATCTGCACACCTTTGAGTCTTAATGGGAGACTCCTTCCCTCTTTGTTGCAACAGTGTAAACTTCAGGGCTAAAAACAAATAAAAGCAACATATAGTGTAGTAGTCTTAAAACCATAGAGATTATAAATGATTTAAGAACCACTCATGTATAAGAGACACTAGTCTGGCTCTTTTAGTTCACAGTGCACCTGTTTGTGAAGGATGCCATCTTTGCTGTTTAGATACAAGGTGTATACCACATGTAAATAAAACATATATTTAGTAAATGAAATACAATATTTAACAAATAAATAAATAAACAAATAAAAAAAAGTTTAAAAAAGGAGCTGGCCAGAAGTAGAGAAAGATAACCGCATGAGCCGATAGCTCTGCATCACGGGTAGAGCTAATGATTGAAAAGTAGCAAACAGATGGCTAGTTTCTACAACTACTATACACTATGTCTCACAGCAAGTCCAGAAAACATCAGGACAAGTCCAACTAACTGGATTTCTTCTTCCAAAAAAGGTCTTTAGCGCCACAACGTGCAGAGATCGAAATACAAGATGGCGCCGGAGGATCGCCGAATAGCAGTTCCCACTCCGACTCAGGCATGGCGAATGAAGGTGAACTACTAACTAGAACTAAACTAAAGGACTTGCTAGATAAATTATCTACTAACCTTATCTCTACATGACATAACAGTGTGGTGGAGCTAAAGAAAGACTTATAAGATTTAGGCTCACGAACCTCACACGTTGAGACCAAAATGGAGAAGCTGGTTGAGGCCCATAATTCAGCAGCAGATAAAATAATGCAAATCTAAGCCCAACTTACTAAATGTGAATAAAAACCCATGGACTTCGAAGACCATGGACTGTACTCACTTTTTTGCCAACTGTTTAGATATTAATGACTGTGTGTTGGGTTATTTTGAGGGGACCGCAAATTTACACTGTTATACAGGCTGTACACTTGCTACTTTACATTGTAGCAGAGTGTAATTTCTTCAGTGTTGTCACATGAAAAGATAAATATACTGTAGATATATATATATATATATATATATAGCAGTATAGATATATATATATATATATATATATATGGCTACTGCTACCTCTGCAGCACTTATGACTCTGCTAAAAGTTTTATCAAGCGATCAAGTGTTAGAAATAGGATACCACTAGTGGTGTATCAAAAAATGTATATATACAGTTGCAAGAAAAAGTATGTGAACCCTTTGGAATGATATGGATTTCTGCACAAATTGGTCATAAAATGTGATCTGATCATTATCTAAGTCACAACAATAGACAATCACAGTCTGCTTAAACTAATAACACACAAAGAATGAAATGTTGCCATGTTTTTATTGAACCCACCATGCAAACATTCACAGTGCAGGTGGAAAAAGTATGTGAATACCTAGACAATGACATTTCCAAGAGCTATTTGGAGTGAGATGTCAGCCAAATGGAGTCCAATCAATGAGATGAGATTGGAGGTGTTGGTTACAGCTGCCCTGCCCTATAAAAAATACACACCAGTTCTGGGTTTGCTTTTCACAAGAAGCATTGCCTGATGTGAATGATGCCTCGCACAAAAGAGCTCTCAGAAGACCTACGATTAAGAATTGTTGACTTGCCTAAAGCTGGAAAGGGTTATAAAAGTATCTCCAAAAGCCTTGCTGTTCATCAGTCCACGGTAAGACAAATTGTCTATAAATGAAGAAAGTTCAGCACTGCTGCTACTCTCTCTAGGAGTGGCCGTCCTGTAAAAATGACTGCAAGAGCACAGCGCAGACTGCTCAATGAGGTGAAGAAGAATCCTAGAGTGTCAGCTAAAGACTTACAAAAGTCACTGGCAAATGCTAACATCACTGTTAGCGAATCTACAATACGTAAACCACTAAACAAGAATGGATTTCATGGGAGGATACCACAGAGGAAGCCACTGCTGTCCAAACAAAACATTGCTGCATGTTTACAGTTTGCACAAGAGCACCTGGATGTTCCACAGCAGTACTGGCAAAATATTCTGTGGACAGATGAAACTAAAGTTGAGTTGTTTGGAAGAAACACACAACACTATGTGTGGCAAAAAAGAGGCACAGCACACCAACATCAAAACCTCATCCCAACTGTGAAGTATGGTGGTGGGGGCATCATGGTTTGGGGCTGCTTTTCTGCGTCAGGGCCTGGACGGATTGCTATCATCAAAGGAAAAATGAATTCCCAAGTTTATCAGGACATTTTGCAGGAGAACTTAAGGCCATCTGTCTACCAGATGAAGCTCAACAGAAGATGGGTGTTGCAACAGGACAATGACCCAAAGCATAGAAGTAAATCAACAACAGAATGGCTTAAACAAAAGAAAATACGCCTTCTGAAGTGGCCCAGTCAGAGTCCTGACCTCAACCCGATTGAGATGCTGTGGCATGACCTCAAGAAAGCGATTCACACCAGACATCCCAAGAATATTGCTGAACTGAAACAGTTCTGTAAAGAGGAATGGTTAAGAATTACTCCTGACCGTTGTGCACGTCTGATCTGCAACTACAGGAAACGTTTGGTTGAAGTTATTGCTGCCAGAGGAGGTTCAACCAGTTATTAAATCAAAGGGTTCACAAACTTTTTCCACCTGCACTGTGAATGTTTACATGGTGTGTTCAATAAAAATATGGCAACATTTCATTCTTTGTGTGTTATTAGTTTAAGCAGACTGTAATTGTCTATTGTTGTGACTTAGATGATGATCAGATAAAATTTTATGACCAATTTGTGCAGAAATCCATATCATTCCAAAGGGTTCACATACTTTTTCTTGCAACTGTATTACACAAGGTTCATCTACATTAAAAGGTATTTATTAGAGGGGCACCTGCACGGGGGGGCACCCAGGTTATTCAGGGGAGACCTACCGGCTCTGGGGGATCCCTGAGGGCTGTGGGGCTGAGGGGTGCGGAGAGGGGTGTGCCCCTGCTGACCGGGACAGATGACTGACACACGGGACAAGTGTGGTGAACCAAACTGAACGGGGCAGCCTCCGATGCTGCACCCTCCTTCCTAGGGCCAGGGGGAGCTAGGAATAATACAAGGATGATGCACAGTGCCCCCCCTCCCCGCGCCCACTGAACCCCCAGAGGACGCTTTTGAAATTGGACCAACCTGACAGACTCACTGCCCCCACGTTGGCGCCCAGTGGACCCCCGAAAAGAAACAAACACCTGTTCCGCTCCATTGAGGATACCCAGCAGGAGAGCAGCGTGGCAGACCCAGGTCCAGAGCCCTTCAGCTGGGAAGATATCATGGAGATTTACTGGGAGGAACCCCAGGCGGCAGGTGGAGATGGGACTGTGGTCTCTCCTCCGGCCCTACATGGATGCTGGGCGATCCGCCCAGATCCCCAGCGGCAGAGGGATTTGCAGGGTATAGAGAGCAGTGTCTCCTTTCCCCAGCAGCAGTGTGATCTGCAGGGAATTGGGAGCCCAGTCTCCATTCCCCAGCGGCAGTGTGATTTGCAAGGAACAGAGATCCCAGTCCCCTTTCCCCAGCAGCAGGCTGAGTTACAGGGGGCAGAGACAGTCAGTCCTGTCCCCCAGCAGCAGAGTGTTTTATTGGAAGAGGAGAGCATTGTCCTCCCTCCCCAGCGGCAGATACAGCAAGGAATAGAGAGCTCAGTCTCCTTTCCCCAGCGGCAGGCAGAGTTACAGGGGGCAGAGACAGTCGGTTCTGTCCCCCAGAAGCAGAGTGTTTTATTGGGAGAGGAGAGCCTTGTCCTCCCTCCCCAGCGGCAGAGTGTCCAGCAAGGAATAGAGAGCCCAGTCTCCTTTTCCCAGCAGCAGGACACTGTATTGGGAGCGGAGACAGTCGGTCTCCCTCCCAAGCATCTGGGAGTATGTATGGAAGAGGAGCTTGTTACCCCCTCTCCCCAGCAGCAGTTTATTGTACCAGGGGGAGACAGTAAACCCCACAACTGTGCAGATGGGACCATGATCTCTGCACTTACAGCACAGGGGATAGGGACAGTCGGTCTTGTCACCCAGCAACAGGGCTTTTTAGCCAAAGGGAAGAGAGTCGGTCTCCCCCCACAGCATCATGGTGGTTTGTCCAAAGGGGAGACAATCGGTCTCCCCCTCCAGCAGCAGAGCTGTGTATTCAAAAGGGAGACAGTTGGTCTCCCCCTCCAGCAACCAGGCTCCAACCACGCTACTTCCGTGGTAGTGCTGGCACCAGGGCAGAGTACCACTGGTCTCTGCCCAGTCAGCAACCCACAGCCGTGGTGAGGCACCTGGACATGGACAAGTTTCTCCCTTACTCAGGTGTAGTAACCATTTATTGTGGGTGGGCTGTACTGCTCTTTCTGTTTTGTGGGTGGGCTGCTGGACTAACCAGGGCACTGGCCGGCAGGAGGTCAGATGCCCTGTTAATCTGTTTGGAAAAGGGGAGAGATGTGATGAGACCAATCTCGCCACTGTGCATTGGAGGAGCCTGGTTGCCTGCCTGCTGCCTTTTGACTATGGACTGGCATTTAAATACTTTATTTTCCTATGCAGAAAGGTCTATACATGTATTTCTGCCCGGGCGTTTGGTAGATTCTATCTGCCGAACAAACAGCCGTCTATTGGCCTCCCAGGAGCCACGGTTAGCTGGCAGGCACCGTTAATTGGCCGCCCAGAAGCCAGCGAGCGCCGCCAATTGACTGACCAGAAGCGGCGGTTAGCTGTGGCTTAACGAGCGTGTGCCATCAATTGACCACCCAGCGAACCGCAGCTTAATTGACTATACCGGGTGGCTGCGGCTACGCATACTGAACACTGGATGGCAGCAGTCTGCAGTTCACATGCGGCTGGTTCATTCACGTATTTACTGAATGAACTCATTTAACCCAGATAGCTATGCCATGGAGCCTATTCGTGTAATAAAAGACTTTGGCTCCATGGCAATTGAACTGTATGTGTGTGTTCTGAGTGCCATTCAGTAATAATGTGCGCTCAGACCTAAGCTATCTGGGGATATGTTGCATGTCTCTATTTTATGTAATCAATGTAGCCTTGTGTATTTTATTGTATTTTACTGTCTTTTTACTGCCATGTGCTTAATGGAAATTTGCCTCTGTCCTTGGAGATAATTGGATTACTTCCCAATTATCTCCAGGATAGAGAGGAGGGATTGTGATGTCATTGTGGGAGCGTTTATCTGTGTTGTATGTTTTGATTGGAAGTTCCACAAAACCATGTGGGTGGGACTTTGTCTGTAAAATGTGTATATAAGACCAATAAAGACACAGCTCAGTCTGTTCCTGTTTGACCCTCAACACAGAGCCTTGTCTCGTTCTTGGGGGGGGGGGGGGATTTATTGTATGCTTTTCCAGTTCGGCTGCTAGGAGTGTAAACCTTTCATATGTTTTTTCCTATTCAGCTGTTTACAGCATTCATATGTTTGAGAGCATTCGAATGCTTCTCCGGTTCGGTGGACTAGTGTCTACAGCAGCTGCCTGTATATGTGGAAGGGAATATCCTCTAAACAGCATTAAACCCCTTTTATGCCTTGGGGTGCCGTTACACTGTTCTTTTACAATTTTTTTTTTTTTTAGTTTATGGCAAGCGCAGGCTTCCACTTTCAACAACCTATGTACTATTTGCTGCACTTGAGAAACTTAAAATAAGAAGAAGCAAACAAAAGCATAATACATCATAAAAAACTGATATTTGAGCAAATTATCAGAGCATTGGGCAGGAGGTAGGGGTATGTCAGCCTATGGATAGGCGGGGGAAGGTGTAATGGTAACACCAGGATAGATGGCAAACTTGTCCAAGTTTCACAAACTAGGCACACCAGTACTCCCAAACACCACATCCCTAGCCCCAGTCATAAACAGGAACCAGCACACATGTCTGATTACCCCAGCACACCACGTGCATAGGGCAAGCTTGTCCTTGTAATAGAGATTGTGGATGGTGTACAGTGATAAACCTCCTATCTGTTCCCAAACCAGGAAGGGAGCGAAAGGCTGTAGCAGAACCATGAGTTGGCTGAACCATAGAAAAGGAAAGACAGAGTGCCCTCTCTTCAAATCTGCACCATAATCAAACAATGATGGCATCAACAGTTTCTTTCCACCTCTGCTACACCTCATCCATCGAGTTCTGTGTTGCAGCCAAATCAGCAGCCTTCTTAGGTTGTGCTTTCTATACACAGTGTCAGCTTTCTTACAGCCCAGGTAAAAAAGCATATAAGCCTCTTTGGTGGGGACCAGAATAACCCTCACTGGTCCAAAGGGGAAAATTAGGCACCAAGAAGAAACCTCAGAGTTACCAGTAGCTCCGTGCCAGGACATTGGACAGTTCTCCATTCCTCAGGGCACACCAGTCTGTGTAGGCTACAATCTGAAGTTCCATGCCATGGACTTTAGCGTAATGATCCAAACTGGTGTGAGAAAGATCCATGGTGAGTCAGATAAGTAGTCACTAGAGTGGAAACCAAGGGCAAACAGTAGAAATATAATATCAAATAAAAATTATTTAATGGGGAGCTCTCCTTGAAACATCTCTCTTGCACTGCTCCATATACAGTGTTTTTGTTTTGCTTTTTACCTTTCTGTCTTTAACAGTCAAATTGCCAATATACAGTTCTATATTAGTTTTAAAAGAGAAAGAAAGTAACTACTGATAAATGGGACAGATTACAGATTTCATCCAATACATTTTCAGGTTAACTGTATGAAATAAATATTCATGCTGATTTTTGTTTGGGTTTTGCACAATCACTTGCAAATGTCCATACCTAATTATCAACAACTTGAACACTGATCAGAGGCAAAGAATGTACTTGGCAGAGATTATGACAATATTTGAGTCTGGTTCATGTTGTACTTTACGTCATGTTACCTTTAGGTTTGTAACTTGTATTTCCACATTAATGTGTCCATAGGTGCTTGTAATATAAGTGCCAACATATAAAGTGTCAGTTGATAATTCACTTTGTTAATACTAAGTAGTATTATAACTTCCATGAGAGTTTAAAGCCTCAAATACAAAAAAAAAAAACATACACTAGTGCAAAATGTATGGTTCAATGAAGAATATATATTCCACCAATAAAATTCCTCATATGTTCCCACTCACATGGACCAGAGCCTAAGGTTAAGCTCTACCTGCACACCTTGGAGTCTTAATGGCAGATTCCTTTGTTGCAACAGTATAAACTTCAGGGATAAAAAAAATAAGAGCAACATATAGTGTAGTAGGCTTAAAACCATAGAGATTATAAATGATTTAAGAACCACTCTCATGTATAAGAGACACTAGTCTGTCTCTTTTAGATCACAGTGCGCCTGTTTGTGGGGGATGTCATCTTTGCTGGTTAGATAAAAGCTGTATCCCACATGTAAATAAAACTTATATTTAGTAAATCAAATAAAATAATCAACAAATAAATAAATGAACAAACAAAAAAACTTTAAAAAAATGGGGCATTGCCAGAATCGGAGAAAGATAGCCGCATGAGCCGATAGCTCTGCATCACGGGTAGAGCTAATGATCGAAAAGTGGCAAACAGATGGCTCGTTTCTACACTATTTCTCACAGCAAGTCCAGAAAACATAAGGACAAGTCCGACTAACTGGATTTCTTCTCCCCAAAAAGGTATTTAGCTCCACAACGTGCAGAGCTCGAAATACAAGATGGCAATGGAGGATCGCCGAATAGCAGTTCCCGCTCCGACTCAGGCACGGCAAATGAAGGTGAACTGCTAACTAGAACTAAACTTAAGGACTTGCTAGATAAATTATCTACTATCTTATCTATACATGGCATGACAGTGTGGTGGAGCTAAAGAAAGACAAACTTCACACGTTGAGACCAAAATGGAGAAGCTGGTTGAGACCCATAATTCAGCAGCAGATATAATAATGCACATCTAAGACCAACTTACTAAATGAGAATAAAAACCCATGGACTTCGAAGACCATGGACTGTACTCACTTTTGTTGCCAACTGTTTAGATATTAATGGCTGTGTTTTGAGTTATTTTGAGGGGACAGCAAATTTACACTGTTATACAGGCTGTACACTTACTACTTTTCATTGTAGCAGAGTGTAATTTCTTCAGTGTTGTCACATGAAAAGATATAATAAAATATTAACAAACATGTGTGGGGTGTTCTCACTTTTGTGAGATACTGTGCATATATATATATATGTATATATATATATATATTTGGCCTACTGCTACTTCTGCGGCACTTACGACTCTGCTAAAAGTTTTATCATGCGTTAGAAATAGGATACCACCCTGAAGGTTTACACCCAAAATGTGCGAGGGCTACACATGCTCTATAATTATTATTGTTATTATTATTGCCATTTATATAGCGCCAACAGATTCTGTAGCGCCTTACAATTTTTTAGGGGGAGGGGGTATTTAACTATAATTAGGACAATTACTAAAAACTTACAGGAACGATAGGTTGAAAAGGTCCCTGCTCAAATTGACTTACAGTCTCTAGAAGGTGGGGTATAAAACACAACAGTGTAGGAGATAGCAATCAAATGAGGTGGGAGTGAAGCAGAGTTGGAGGAGAGAGTAGAGTGCTGCCCTTTAGGAGAGAGCAAGGGACAGATATGTGAGGTATGGGTTACTCCAGGAGGCCAGGGGTTTTGGTGACTAGGGGAGAGTCTGATTGTGGTAGGCAGCAAGGGAGCCGCCCGCGAATAGACGCATGCTATTAAATGAAACTAAAAAATCTTCAGCAGATATTTTGTGTCTCCAGGAGACACACTTTTCAAAACATAAAATTCCCCTATGGGGTGTAAAATATTTTCCAGTACAACACCACTCCGCCTCTGTATCTAAAGTCAGGAAAGCAGTAGCACTCCTACATAGCATAGGTTAATGCCAAATAGCCTATTACTATTACTAGATGCTGGAAAAGCAATTTACAAGCCAAACAGGTCATTCTTGCATGTCTATTGGAAAAAGTTAATTTTCCTCCCCAGTCTCTGCCAGTCGTTAAAGCATTATATAGCACACTAAATGCTTGTATCTTTAACGCTGGCTTCACATCAGACCCCTTTGATATAACAAGTGGTTCTCGGCAGAAGTGCCCCCTTTCTCCTCAACTCTACATCCCATCTGCAGTGGGAGCAGATTGAGGGCTTCTTTATGATGCCCTTCAGCATAGTCAATGCCAAAAAAGAGTCAGGCCTTGCAGCACGGAACTGATTTGGATCTAAATTAGTTTGGGCAACAATGTTCCCCTGTACATTATCACCAAGAAACACCCCCATAAACTACTGAGGGCTAAATCCTGCGACATCCACATTGATGCCAGGATTTGCGGTGAAGGTGGGATATCTGGCCTCTGGCGAGGAGGTGCTACCCACTCCTCAGCAGCACTGCCAGCTGGCATGGGGCCTGGCAACCAAAGATACATCATCACTAGATAAATCACTAGCAGCAGACACTGTATCTATTGATGTATATGAACACCTGGCAGGGTCAAAATCAGGGTCGGAGTCAGACCCTAACCCAAGGATGGAATTCGCCTCCTCAGTGCTATACGACCTCTTGACCTCTATGATATGATACAATCACTTTATTTAGTGATCTGTCACAAAACAAAATACTAAAAAAATTAACCCCTAAAAAAAAGCACATGCTGCAAAATAAGTGCTGCTGTGCAAGAGCCAATGATCTATACAGTGATCACTAGCAGAATAGGGGTTAATAGCTCTGAAAATAGCTTTTGGGTCTCACAAAAAAAAATCACAAAAATGAACCCCTAAAAAAAGCACAGATTGTATTTTTTTAAATGCATAATATTCACTGAGTGCCTCTACCCCACGAGACACTCAGCACAGGTGGCTTCCGATGCTCTGCTTTGCTGCCGGGTGCCATGTGGAGCCACCTGGAAGTAATCGCTCTGCAGTAAGGAGAGGTATTGCACGATGCCTCGACATTGAGGCATCACTGCAATACCATCAGAGCAGCTGGAACGATCAGGATCGTTTCCAGCACTCAAAATTGCAGCGGACGTATCAGGTGCATCCGCGATCCTTGAGGACCGTGTTTTGTTGGACGTACCTGATAGGTCCACGGTCGGGAAGGCGTTAAGAGCATGTTAGGGGTAAATTCACTAAACAAGAATATCTATGGTTGTGAGCACCAAAAGGCAAAAGTTAAATCAAGAGTTTGTTTTAATTTAAATTTCTCGACTCCTGCAAAAAAACAATGAGTCTGAACTATACATCTAATCATCTCACTTCATTTTCAAACACCATTTCTTTCTGTAAACTATTCAATTATATTTGTTTCACATGAGTTCATATGTATGTTTAGAATGGGAAGTACAAGCGCTTATGTGTATAGATTACAATCTGGATAGTATAAAAAATATTTTCGTGAGCTGCTATACCACCATGCTTATCTTTCTATCAGAGATAGTGGAAAAGGAAGGGATATCAGGTGTAGCGCTCTAATGGTAGTGGATATATAGAAATAATCAAGGGAAACCTTGCTGTACCTTGATAGGTCATATACACTTATAGGTAGTCCCAATATTTTCAGGTTAACCTTAAACAAAAAACACAAATATACAGAACATAGTGTAACCTGTATACAGAGTGTATATAAAAATAAAGTGCGTCGATCACTAACTCACACTTTTTTGAGCTATCACACTAGCTCAGGTATATGCGCCTTAGGGTCCGTAGAGGCGACCCTCGCCCTCCTTTAGGTCCAAATTTTCTCCAGGTATAGAGGCACAAGGGGAGGAAAATACACCAAAAAAAGAGAGATGAGAGAAATCATACAGAACTCAGCATCAATGAAAGGGATACACAATTTAAGCAATAAAATCCTTGCAGAAGACCATAAAAAGGTATTAAGTAAAGGACTAAAGTTTGCCCCTAATCAACCTCTGAATAAATTTGATTTTTTTGTAGATCTTAATAGGTTTAAGAGGAATCTGTGTCTAAAAAAAATATTTTTGAAAAATCCAATAGAACTCCAAATAGAATCCGAAAATAGGTCACATACAGATTTAAAATTAAAATCACAATTTTACCCTAAACATATGATTTCGGAAAAAATGACCACTTTTGAGACTATGGTTATGACAGATATAAAAAAATTAGATAAAATAAAAAAGTTTAACCAAAATTTAAGTACACAAGAAAATAAGGCTCTCAAAGACCTAAAAGAAGACATAGACCTCATAATAAAACCTGCAGATAAAGGGGGAAGCATAGTTTTAATGTCTAAAGAATTTTACCATAGGGAGGCTGAAAGAATTTTAAATGATGCAAAAACGTATAAGAAACTAAGTAATAATCCGAGTAACGGAATTAACAAAATATTTGTAAACTTTTTTAATAAAGGGCTGAACTTAGAAATTTTAAATCAAAAGGAATTCCATTTTTTAAATAATCTATATCCTAAAATCTTTTATTTTCTACCGAAAGTCCACAAAGACCTAAAAAAATCCTCCAGGGAGACCTATTGTGGCGGGAATAGACTTTATATCGAGTAGGATGTCTCAATATGTCGATATACATTTGCAACCTATAGTTAAAAAAAACAAATCTTATATTAAGGACACTATGATGATGTTGAAACTTTTAAACAAATGTAGATGGAATAATAATTGCTTTCTAGTCACCTGTGATGTAACAGCTTTATATAGCAATATCCCGCATGAGTACGGATATGAAGCAACAAAGCACTTTATGGAAAACCGTTCAGATCTTACCCCTATAAAAATGCAATTTATTTTAGAAGCTATAGAGCTTATTTTAAAAAAAAAAATATTTTTGGTATAATGAAGAATTTTTTCTCCAAATTAAAGGTACGGCCATGGGAACCAAGTTCGCCCCCAGTTATGCTAATTTATTTATGGCATTCTGGGAAGACCATTTTATATATGGGCAGCATGACTGGGTGGAGAACTTGGTTACCTATGGCCGTTATATAGATGATATCTTTTTTATATGGGAGGGACCAGAAGAAGATTTATCTGCTTTCTTAAATATTTTAAATTCCAACACATGGGGGATTCAACTAACAAGTAATTTGAGTAAAAAAGAAGTAATCTTTCTAGATCTACATATATATATAGAAAACAATTTTATTAAAACAAAAAATAATTTCAAAACTGTTGAAGCCAATAGTTTTATAGGAAGAGACAGCTGTCACTTCCTACCATGGTTAGAAAATGCCCCCAAGGGGCAATTCCTTAGAATAAGAAGGAATTGCACAGATGTAG
This sequence comes from Pelobates fuscus, assembly GCF_036172605.1. Lineage (NCBI taxonomy): Eukaryota > Metazoa > Chordata > Amphibia > Anura > Pelobatidae > Pelobates > Pelobates fuscus. The sequence goes on along the minus strand of NC_086318.1, from coordinate 36,310,564 downwards.
AAATGTTTGTATCTGTATATAGTGTGGGTATCTGTGTGTTTGTATGTGTGTTGTGTGTGTATCTGTGTGTGTGTGTTTGTATGTGTGTATTTGTGTATGTGTAGTGTGTTTATTTGTTTGTATGAGTGCAATGTGTGTGTATCTGTGTATGTGTAGTGTGTAGTGCATGTGTGTCTGTATGTGTATCTGTGTAGTGTGTGTATCTGTATGTAGTGTGGGTATCTGTGTGCTTGTAGTGTGTGTATCTGTGTAGTAAGTAGTTTGTGTGTATTGTGTGTGTGCAATGTGTATCTGTGTGTGTAGTGTGTATATCTGTGTGTCTGTGTATCTGCATGTGTGGCAGTGTGTGTATATGTATGTGTCAGTGTCTGTATGTCTGTATATCTGCAGACATATCAGTGTGTATATACATCTGTATGTGTGTCAGTATCTGAATGTGTGTTTTTAAGTTTTTAATACATATATTGACACACATACAGTTGCACAGACACACTGATACACATGCACATATACAGACACACAAACATTGCCACACATGCAGATACATAGACAAACATTCGGGGGCAAGAATGTACAAGCAATTTACACCCTAAATCAGGGGTTCTCAACCCAGTCCTCAGGACCCCCTACCAGTCCAGGATTTGGGGATTACCTGGGTGTGTCTAAGGTGTTTAGAAAAAGGGGGAAAAAACACCTTAGAGTCTAAGGTGTTTTTCCCCCCTTTTTCTAAACACCTTAGACACACCCAGGTAATCCCTAAACCCTGGACTGGTAGGGGGTCCTTGAGGACAAGGTTGAGAACCCCTGCCCTAAATGGTAGTGAATTAGGAATAACCACACACGAGAAGGATTTGGGAATTGTTATAGACAAGAAATTAGGCAGCAATATGCAATGTCAATCTGCAGTTGCTAAGGCCAGTAAGGTTTTGTCATGTATAAATAGGGGCATAAATTCTCAGGATGAAAATAAAATTTTTGCTTCTTTATAAATCGCTGGTAAGACCACACCTTGAATATGCTGTGCAATTTTAGGCACCTGTTCTAAAGAAGGATATAATGGCACTAGAAAAAGTGCAGAGACGAGCTTCAAAATGAATAAAAGGAATGGAGCATTTTAGTTATGAAGAAAGGTTAAAAAACTTAAATCTCTTTAGTTTGGAAAAACGGCGCCTCAGAGGGGATATGATAACATTATACAAATATATTTGGGGCCAGTACAAACCATTATCTGGAAATCTATTTATAAACAGGGCTATATATAAGACACGAGGTCACGCATTTAGGCTGGAAGAAAGGAGATTTCATCTAAGGCAAATAAAAGGTTTTTTTACAGTAAGATTAATAAGGATATGGAATTCCTTGCCTGAAGAGGTGGTTTTATCAGAGTCCATACAGATGTTTAAACTAAAATTGGATAAATACTTGCAAAAACATAACTTACAGGGATATCATTTCTAATTAGTGGGGTAACAGCTGCTTGGTCCAAGGAGACATCTGACTGCTATTTTGGGGTCAAAAAGGATTTTTTTCCTAGTTTGTTGCAAAATTGGAAGCGCTACAGACTAGGTTTTTTGCCTTCTTTTGGATCAACAGCAAAAACATATGTGAGGAAGGCTAAACTTGATGGACGCAAGTCTCTTTTCAGCTATGTAACTATGTAACTATGTAACAAACATTGGTGCCAGCACGAGCACTAGATAATTTTGCAGGTGGACACTGAGGGACTTCCCTTGCGTCCCTTGTTGTACAACTTGTGCCTGTGAAATGCGTATTCTCTGTGAACAATGAACAAAACAATAAAAGCAAACCAAAGTAAAATTATTATTTTTATCTCTTTTGACTATAACTAAGTCCAATCTCTTTTTAGCACTGTCACCTGCTAGCATGTCTCTGTCTACTAGAACATCTGTTAATCATTATGTTGACTAAATAACTTTGTGTTTGTCTCTTTTAATCCATATTAAGAATGATGTTACTTTTTATATTCAAGTATACTGAATATACCGTATATACTCGAGTATAAGCCGACCCGAATATAAGCCAGGCCCCTAATTTTACCCCCAAAAACTGGAAAAACTTATTGATTCGAGTATAAGACTAGGGTGAGAAATGCAGCAGCTATGCAGCAGCTACTGGTAAATCTCTAAATAAAATTAGATCCTAAAAAAATTATATTAATTGAATATTTATTTACAGTGTGTGTGTATGAGTGCAGTGTGTGTGTATGAGAATGCAGTGTGTGTATGAGTGCAGTGTGTGTATGAGTGCAGTGTGTGTGTATGCGTGCAGTGTGTGTATGAATGCAGTGTGTGTGTATGAGTGCAGTGTGTGTGTATGAGTGCAATGTGTGCATGAGTGCAGTGTGTGTGTAAGAGTGCAGTGTGTGTGTAAGAGTGCAGTGTGTGTGTAAGAGTGCAGTGTGTGTGTATGAGTGTAGTGTGTATGAATGCAGTGTGTGTGTGTATGAGTGCAGTGTGTGTATGAGTGCAGTGTGTGTATGAGTGCAGTGTGTGTGTGTGTGTGAGTGCAGTGTGTGTATGAGTGCAGTGTGTGTGTATGAGTGCAGTGTGAGTATGAGTGCAGTGTGTATGAGTGCAGTGTGTGTGTATGAGTGCAGTGTGTGTGTAATAGTGCAGTGTGTGTGTATGAGTGCAGTGTGTGTGAGTGCAGTGTGTGTATGAGTGCAGTGTGTGAGTATGAGTGCAGTGTGTATGAATGCAGTGTGTATGAGTGCAGTGTGTGTATGAGTGCAGTGTGTGTATGAATGCAGTGTGTGTGTATGAGTGCAGTGTGTGTATGAGTGCAGTGTGTGTGTATGCGTGCAGTGTGTGTATGAATGCAGTGTGTGTGTATGAGTGCAGTGTGTGTGTATGAGTGCAATGTGTGCATGAGTGCAGTGTGTGTGTAAGAGTGCAGTGTGTGTGTAAGAGTGCAGTGTGTGTGTATGAGTGCAGTGTGTATGAATGCAGTGTGTGTGTATGAGTGCAGTGTGTGTATGAGTGCAGTGTGTGTATGAGTGCAGTGTGTGTATGTGTGTGTGAGTGCAGTGTGTGTATGAGTGCAGTGTGTGTGTATGAGTGCAGTGTGTGTGAGTGCAGTGTGTGTATGAGTGCAGTGTGTGAGTATGAGTGCAGTGTGTATGAATGCAGTGTGTATGAGTGCAGTGTGTGTATGAGTGCAGTGTGTGTATGAATGCAGTGTGTGTGTATGAGTGCAGTGTGTGTATGAGTGCAGTGTGTGTATGCGTGCAGTGTGTGTATGAATTCAGTGTGTGTGTATGAGTGCAGTGTGTGTGTATGAGTGCAATGTGTGCATGAGTGCAGTGTGTGTGTAAGATTGCAGTGTGTGTGTAAGAGTGCAGTGTGTGTGTATGAGTGCAGTGTGTATGAATGCAGTGTGTGTGTATGAGTGCAGTTCGTGTATGAGTGCAGTGTGTGTATGAGTGCAGTGTGTGTGTGTGTGTGTGTGTGTGTGTGAGTGCAGTGTGTGTATGAGTGCAGTGTGTGTGTGTGAGTGCAGTGTGAGTATGAGTGCAGTGTGTATGAGTGCAGTGTGTGTGTATGAGTGCAATGTGTGTGTAAGAGTGCAATGTGTGTGTATGAGTGCAGTGTGTGGGAGTACAGTGTGTGTATGAGTGCAGTGTGTGAGTATGAGTGCAGTGTGTATGAATGCAGTGTGTATGAGTGCAGTGTGTGTATGAGTGCAGTGTGTGTATGAGTGCAGGGTGTGTGTGATGCAGTGTGTATGAATGCAGTGTGTTTGTGTGTGTGTGTGTGTGTGTGATGCAGTGTGTGTATGAATGCAGTGTGTGTGTATGTGTGCAGTGTGTATGAATGCAGTGTTTGAGTGTGTGATGCAGAGCCTTGGTGGGGGTGGGCATTTTTATTATTTTTGTATTATTTTATTTTAATAGTTTTTTTGTTATATTAATTTGTTTTAATTATTATTATTTAAAAATTTATTTTTATTATTATTATTAATATTTTTATTATTTTTTTCGTCCCCCCTCCCTGCTTGATACATGGCAGGGAGGGGGGCTCTCACTCCCTGGTGGTCCAGTGGCATTGGCAGTTCAGTGGAGGGGGGCTGGCAGGAAGCACTTACCTCTCCTGCAGCTCCTGTCAGCTCCATTCTCCTCCGCGCCGGTCCGTGCAGCTCCTCTGTCAGCTCACAGTGTAAGTCTCGCGAGAGCCGCACTATGACCCCGCGGCTCTTGCGAGACTTACACTGGGAGCTGACAGAGGTGCTGAAAGGACCGGCGTGGAGGAGAAGGGAGCTGACAGGAGCTGCAGGAGAGGTAAGCGCTCGCTGCCAGCCCCAAGTCTGTATTATGGCAATGTAAATTGCCATAATACAGACACTGACTCGAGTATAAGCCGAGTTGGGGTTTTTCAGCACAAAAAATGTGCTAAAAAACTCGGCTTATACTCGAGTATATACGGTAGCCTAATTGTATCCTTTGCATTTAATGTTTACATGTTTCTATAAATAAAGCATATTGTGTTAATGTCATGAAGACTCATTTACCACACTCCATACAATAATTTTTCCTAACAACACAAATAGAGTCACGATAGCAAAGCTTTCTTTTTTTTTTCTCTTGTCCTATGCTTCAGACTTGTCAAGGACTGGGACAAAAATGTTGAAGGAACATTAGTCACCATAAGAATTGGCACATTCTCAAGACCAATGAAGAAATATCCCCCTTTTTTTTTTTTAAGAAAACCCTAGACTTATATTTAGAGGAGCAAAGAATTTTAAGCAAATCTTAACTAAAAGATTTTTAGAAAAAAGGAAATTAAAGGGACACTACAGTGCCAGGAAAATAAATCATTTTCCGGGCACTGCAGGTCCCCTCTCCCTCCCACCCCCCATCCCATGTTGCTGAAGGGGTGAAAACCCCTTCAGTGACTTACCTGAGACCACCGCCGTTGTCCCTCGGCAGTGGTTTAGGGTCCGCCCACGCTCCTCCCCCACCGACGTCAGCCGGCGGGGGAGACCGACTGCGCATGTGCGGCCGCTGGCGGGGGAGACCTAATGCGCTTGAGCGGCAATGCCGCGCACGCGCATTAGACCTCCACATAGGAAAGCATTGAAAATGCTTTCAATGCTTTCCTATGGGGATTTTAGCAATGCTGGAGGTCCTCACATAGCGTGCTATGTGCTATGAACCAGGAAGTGCCCTCTAGTGGCTGTCTAGTAGACAGCCACTAGAGATGAAGTTAACCCTGCAAGGTAATTATTGCAGTTTATAAAAACTGAAATAATTACAATTGCAGGGTTAAGGGTAGTGGGAGTTGGCACCCAGACCACACCCTGAATCAATGCATCTCTATGAGGAAAATTCTGAGTCCCCATGCAGAGCGTGGGGACGATGAATGGCAGGGCTGCTTACTCTGCAGCCCTGAGCCAAGAAGCCCCTCCAGTGGCCATCTGAGGAGTGGCCACTTTGAGGTATCCCTGGGGGAAATATAAACACTGCCTTTTCTCTGAAAAGGCAGTGTTTACATGAAAATGCCTGAAGGGAGCTATTATACTCACCACAACAACTACATTAAGCTGTAGTTGTTCTGGTGACTATAGTGTCTTTTTAAATTTACCTCATTTGCAACCAAAAAAGATTATCATATTAAATATTTTATAACGTGCAATACGAAGGATGTTTTTTATATACAGAAATGCCCTTTCAGTATATAGGCAAAATGTCAAGCACTTTAAAAATTCGTATCAGAGAGCATATTTATAATATGAATGGAAAATTCACAGCGTCTCTAAACATTTTAAGGAATTCGACAATTGGGGTCCAAGTGGACTAGAATTCCTAGGAATAGAGAAAATAAAAGTCCATTGGAGGGGTGGAGATAAAAATAACCTCCTCAGCAAAACAGAGATGAAATGGATTTTTTATGTAGACACCCTCAAACAACAAGGACTAAATGTTGATTTCGAGATTATCCCATATATATATATATATAGAAATATAAGCTATAGAAGTTACTTTTTTATTTCTCTTCTTTTTAAATTTGTTTGCTTTTAAATTTACATTTTTATATATTATTGATAAATATGTGTTTTATCGGTATCTTAATTTATATATTAAAGTAAATAAGTTATGAAATATTTTCTTATATTTATGCTAATATTATAATGTCCCCCCTTTTTTTCTAACATAATTTCTTCTTTTTTCTACTTCCCTCAGGATTTTTATTAAATATAATGTATTTTATATATATATATATATATATATATATATATATATATCTGTAATAGAAGGCTGCACTCACGGATTCCCATAAAATATAACTTTTAATAAGTCTTGTTAAAAAGATCAACGTTTCATTCCTACTTGCGGACTTTCATCAGGATCCTGATGAAAGTCTGCAAGTAGGACTGAAACGTTGATCTTCTAACAAGGCATATTAAAAGTTTTATTTTATGGGAATCCCCGTGAGTGCAGCCTTCTCTTACAGCCATTTGGGTATTTGGAGCCCTGGTAGTGCAACCGGTCTTGGAAATTGGAGTCTGAGTGCAAGGTACAGTTGCTATTTATATATATATATATATATATATATATATATATATATATATATATATATATATATTGTTTTTTTGTAAATAATAGTAACATGTTTTTCTATTGATTAGGATATATTTAATGTTATATGGTCCGGAATACTATATACATGTTTTTGTAAGTTATTAACTTAAGTCTTTCATATTTAGGATCATTTATAGTTTTTGTTCCATAGTAAGACATCTATATTTGTGATTTTGCCCACTAAAGGGCATATCTACCCATACAAATTGTATGACTATTTCCGGCCAATTACGTCATGGCGCAAATACGAAAGGAAGCGTCATGATGTCAATAATGATGAAAGCGGAACTAGAGGAAGAAATAACAGAATGGACGCCAGGATGGAGGATGCAGTCCTGACGTTGAAAACGGAAGTGGGAGTTGCTTACCTTCCCAAAAAAAAGCATGCCAATACTGGCTTATTCAAAGACTGGGATGCACAGAATGGATATTACACTTTTGAGAAGAGCTAATGCCGAAATGCGTCAAGTGTATTTTATTGTTGTAGTGGACTCTTATATTTGATCTTTTATCAGCTGTCTTTATTTTTATGTTCAAATAAATATTTTATCCCTGATATCCTGCATCCTAGATTCTCTATGGGAGTACTATAAGAACAACAAGGAAGCTGCTGATATTTTATCTTGTCACCATCTATATCTGTGGCTTAATTAACCTCGCCACTTGTGCATGGAGAGGACTGCTTGCCAGCCTCTTGCCATGTGATTATGGTCCCTGGGAGATTTGGCCCTTTAAAAACATTATTTGGGCTAATGGATTTATATTGTGCTGCTGGCCCTTTAAGAACTGCATTGTGGCTTATGGACTTGTATTGGACCATGCTGGCCCTTTAAGAACCATCTGGGGACATATTGAGACTTTGTGTGACAATGCCCCTTTAAGACGGTGTTCCCAGTGTCCCCAGACTTAGTTAAAATATTTTGTTCCTGGCTATTTTCCACTTGGTTCAGTAAATGGGGCTTTCTGAACCAAGTACCACACAGGCGGACCACCCAGAAGTGGAAGTGTGCAGCCAATTTACCTCCCAGGCTGTGAGGTTACTGCAGGTTAATTGCCGACCGCTGGGTGGCCGCAGTTCGTGCAAACGAACACTTGGCGGCGGCAATTTGTTCATTCGAACAAGGTCAGCGGTATGTGCAGCAAAATCCATGAAACTAAAATCGGCTACACATTTCCGCGAACACCGCTGACCCTTACCTTCTCCTACACTGAACTTTCAGCTGCAGAGACTAAGTCCCGTTCGAAGATTCGAACGCACGTTCTATTGGGACTTGCGGTCGGTTATAAAGGGCCCTCCAGCTAACTTTTTAACCCCTGGATGGAATTGGCTGAATTAAAGTATGCTAAGTTCGAATATGTGATTTTTATGTTTGTGCTGGGTGTGTTTTACAGTTTTCCTGTATATGATTGGTTGTACTGTGTCCCACCCTGTGGGATGTCCATTGCATGGGGACTTGCATAAAAGCCAGTTTGTGGCCATTAAAAGTTGAGATCATCTTGAACCTTTCTTGAAGCCTTGGCTCATGTTTGGGGGAAGGGATACCTATACTCTGGGGATTGCTATAATCACTTACTCCCCAGAGTAAGCTCTCGCAATGCTTGATTTGTTCCTGCTACGCTCTCTGGATTTAGGAGAGGTTTACCCACTGGGAGCTGGATCCTGGTCGTGGATCCAGGGTGGGTGGAGACGGCGAGACCCGGCGCAGCTGTATCGCTGGAAGTGGGGTCTGCAGTGCTGATGGTGTCGGTTGGAGTGCTTGGAGTCCTCAGTGAGCACTAGGCGCATAGATTGGTGGAGGTACTCAGTCAGAGTGCCAGCGTTCCGTCACAATATCTATCCATTCAACACTTTTAGTCTGAGCCAACTTATTTTAACAATCTGAGTGAGACTGATTTTAATTAAGATTTTACTCTTTCATAAATAATATCACCCTATGCTTTTTTCTTCTTTTTTTTTTTATTTACAGGATTATCCAATTTACATGCGTGGTAATATTTATGTTTTTTTAGTGTGCTCTCACCATATTTTGTTTGATTATAGTCACCAAGACGACTTAATCTCAATGAAGTGATCTGTGAGCAGGGTCCCTGTCCTCTTCACCCTGCAATGTAAATGTAAATGTTTTTGAGAAACTGCAATATTTTTATTGCAGAATTAACTCTTTCTTTAGTGGTTGACATACTGAGGCACTCCCAAGTAAAATTTGATCATGTAAAATGGAAGCCCCATAGAAAAGGATTGACCCAGGGACATTATAATGTTAGGAATACAGATTTTTATTCTTTTTTTTTTCAATGTATGATTTTTATTGAAGATTTTTTTTTTTTCATACAAATAATATCAGGGGGGGGATACAGAAAGAAAAAAGGGGGGGGGAAGGGGGGTAACAAATGTAGCATAATACACACAGTTAAGCACGTTGTTCGCAAATCACAAGATATACAGAAAAGGGTGGGGAAGGGGCACATAAGCGTCCACATTCCCGCTATGACACAACAATAGCATACTTTGACATCAATAGATTGGCATTGTACATTATACCTTGCTCTTCTACGGCTCATGTTAAGGAAGATTTGCAAGTGGTTCTTAAACAGGTAAGAGCGTGCAGTTACATAAAAGTGGAGTAAACAAACAGAATGATCTACGTGGGAAGCTTTGAATATCAAGATACTGACGTGAATCGTATGTATGGAACTGATTTATATAAGGAATAAGGAACCCTTGCAGAATTAAAGAGCGAGCGAAACATCACAATAATCATGTAAGGCAACTGTAATCATAAAAATTAGCTGTGCAGGGGATCAACTAGCATCGTACAACCTTTGCACCTCTGTTGTGTATTATAAGGTTTTTGCTAACCCCTAACCGAACATTACATGTAGCCAACCCTAGAGAGAGAGAAGTGTGGGTCTGGAGTTGACTACCTTGCGGATCACTATGCGATCTATATGCAAATGTCGGGTGAAATAGTGACGTGTTTGACATCGCCAAGGTGGTACAAAGGGGGCACGAAACAAGGGAAATACAAAAGGAACTGGTATAGGGGAGGGTAAGTCGGTGCCTGCTATGATTTGTGCACCGTATCATTAAGGTGCTGATTTGGAGATCACATTCGTTTCCAAATCATGCCATAGTGCATGGAATTTCGACATGTCTCCTCTCTTAGCCCATTCTTTTTCATGCATGTATATAGTATTGACTTTGGTAATTACCTCTTGTAATGTTGGACAAACTGAGCTTTTCCAGCGGGTCCAATGCAAATCTTCGCTGCAGTGAGAATGTTTAGCACCGCTGCTCGTGAGGGGAACATGTCTAGATCTGGTATCAAATGGAGAAGGTAATGTGCTGGAGAGAGTGGCAATATTTGGCCACTTACTGATACTATGAGGCTTTGAATTTGAAGCCAGTAAGTGGAAAGCATTGTGCAATCCCAAAGAACATGTGGTAGCGTACCTTTTTGAAGGTTACACCTCCAGCAAAGGGAAGAAACATTTGGAAAAATATTGCTGAGTCTATCTGGCGTTAAATACCATCTCATTACCACTTTGAGGTACGCTTCCCAATGGGTAACGCATTTTGACGATTGTTTGGTGTACCTGACGGCCTTATCCCAATCAGAGCTATGGATGTCTATGCCCAGATCCCTTTCCCAGCGAAGTCTATATGATAATTTGCCACTCGTCTTAGCCAGCGATAGCTGTAAATAGCAGAGGGAGAGGAATTTCAAGGATGATAGGTTCGCCTTGCAAGTGTAGCCTATGCGCCCCACTATACTCAATGTAGATGGGTCGATATATTCAATCTTTCTGGATTGCAATAAGTGTTTCACCCTTAAGTATAAAAACAGATCTCGTGGCGTTAGCATGAATGTACGTTGAAGATCCGGAAATGGGATCAAGCCCGTACGAGCATATAACAAATGTACATGAGTTATACCCTTTGTCGTCCAGTTGTGTACTGGCAAGTTTGGTGAAATAACTGATAGGGCTTGTAGTGGTGCTACATATAGTAATTCTTCTTGAGGGCATAGTATTGAACTCTCCAATATCCATGATTTCAATAAAAACCTTGTGGTCGTCAGCATGGATGATGATGCTGGGATAACCCTAGACCAAAGGTTATCGGATAAAGACCGAGTGTTCCCACATACAGCCTCCAATTTCAACCATATTGGTCTGGATGTATTAGTGATGATGTCTAGGCCTTGAGCTAAAATTGTTGCCCTATAGTAGTTCTTAATGTTTGGGAGGTTAAGGCCACCTTTGTTGAAGGGGACCCAGAGTGACTGGGCTGCAATCCTTGGTGTTTTTTTTTTCCAAACGTGTGCGTTTATTGCAATTTGGAATCTGTTTAAAAGAGCATTTGGAAGGGCGATCGGTAGTGTTCTAAAAAGGTACAATATATTGGGCATTATCATCATTTTAATGGAATTGATCCTACCTATCCAAGATGTATTTGCCATTTCCCACGAACTAGTTTGTTTTGAAATCCCAGCTAGTACTGTTTCATGATTTTCTCGAATAATTTGCGTATGGGAACACGCAATCTTTACCCCTAAATATAATATTGATGTTTTGCGCCATTCAAAGGGGTATTTATCTTTTAGAGTATGGATTATCCCTTGGTCCAAGTGGACAGGAAGTATTTGTGTTTTTTTTATATTGTTCTTATAGTAAGAAACATTGCCGTATTCATGCAGGGTGTCTATAAGATGGGGGATAGATTGTACCGGTGTTTGAAGGAACAACATAACGTCGTCAGCAAAGAGTGCAATTTTCTTTTCGCCGTCTGGCGTTTGAAGGCCTGGAAGTAAAGGGTTCGTTTTTATTGTTTTTACCAATGGCTCTAAACATAAAATGAAAATAAGGGGAGATAATGGACAGCCTTGCCTGGTACCATTTGTTATAGTGAAGTTGCGTGAGGTGAACCCCGTATTGAATACCTTAGCCGACGGCGATGAGTATAAGGCCAAAATACTGTCTATAAAGGGTCGGGAGAAATTGAACGCTGAAAGTGTGCTAGCCATGTAGTTCCAGTTAAGGCGGTCAAATGCCTTTTCCGCATCTAACGCCATTAGGACTCCTTGTTGTTTATGTTTAAAAGCCCATTCCAATAAATCCATACAGTATCTAGTGTTATCTCCAACTTGCCGTCCAGGCACAAAGCCCGCCTGTTCCCCCGATACCAGAGTGGATAAAAGAGGTTTTAGTCTGTTGGCTAACAATTTTGCATATAATTTTACATCAGCGTTCAGTAACGATATTGGCCGCAGATTGCTACAAATTGTAGGCGCTTTATTCGGTTTAGGTAAGGTTATGATATAGGCTTCTAACATTTCCCCAGGAAACTTCCCGTTTTTTTCAAAAGTAAGGAAATGAATATGACTAAACTAGAACCAAATATAAATACACCAGTAAATTCTAGTAAAGAAAATGAGGTCCCCAATACGGAGTTCAAAATTATTCACACGACTTTAAAACCCAAATCAAATTTTTTCCCATGGGCAGCTAAAGGGAAATTCTTGGAAGTCTTTAATGACTTGGTACAAGAAGATCTAAATAAAATTGCGGATAGCAAATTTAAGCCAAACCTTACCAAGAAAGAAAAATTTGCATTAACTACCCTCACAGAAAACCATAATTTGGTTATAAAAGAAGCAGACAAGGGAGGGGGGATTGTTATTATGAACAAATCGTATTATTTACAGGAAGCTTACAATATTTTGCACGATGTCAACACATACCAAATTTTGGACAAAAATCCTTCTTCTGGATTCTTGGCAGAATTAAATACACTGTTATCTATAGGTTTAGATAAACAGATTATCAACTCAGATGAATTCAAATACATCTATAATCCGAACTGCAAAGTGGCAGTTTTTTATTTTTTGCCAAAAATCCACAAGAACACAAAAAAACCTCCAGGCCGCCCTATAATCAGCGGAATAAATTCTTTGACATGCAATTTATCAGAGTACGTGGATTTATTTTTGCAACCGTATGTCCCATTACGTAATACCTTTATTAAAGATACCAGACACATTTTACAAGACCTACAATCTATAGATTGGAAACCTTCCTATCTTTTAGCCACAGCAGACATTACAGCTTTATACTCCAACATTCCCCATGCTAAGGGGATTTCCTGTATTCAAGATACTCTAAAATCACAACAAGTTCTGGAGGATTCCCAGATTGAGTTTTTGGTGAGTTGCATTCAATTCGTACTCACCAAGAACGTTTTCTGGTTTAATGGACAGTTTTTTCTCCAGCGGTGCGGCGTCGCCATGGGTACTAAATTCGCCCCCGGCTTCGCCAACTTGTATGTGTCCCACTGGGAACGCCAGCACATCAAGTTGGCGGATCAGGATGGGGGTGGTTTGGTCCTGTGGCGGCGCTTCATCGATGATGTTTTGATTATCTGGGATGGACCCCTGGAGGGCCTTAATTCCTTTTTGGTGCAAGTGAACAATAACGAGTATAATTTGAAATTTACTTCAGTATCCAGTAATTCAAGTATAAATTTCTTGGATTTAACTATATATGTAGAGAACAACCAGCTAAAAACCAAGACATATTTTAAGTCCACTGATTGCAATACAGCGATTGAATATTCCAGTACTCATTACCCTTCCTGGCTCTCTAATATTCCTAAGAGCCAATTTACCCGGCTCAGAAGGAATTGTACAGATAATCATATGTTTCTGGAACAGTCCAAAATTATTCAACAGAGATATGCAGAAAAAGAGTATAATATTCAAAAAATGGAGACTTCTAAAACTGAAATATTAAATTCTGATAGGTCATTATTTTTGATTAACAAAAATGAAGAGGGTTCAGAACCTTTAACTGTAGAGCAAAAACTAAAAAACAGATTTAAATGGAGTAACAAAAATAAAAATAGAGATAAATGTAAGAATATTAATAACAAATTTAAATTTGCGTTTGTCACACAATATAACTCTCAAGCGAGACAGGTGGAAAAAATCCTCAAAAAACATTGGTACATCCTAAAAAGAGATGAGATCCTAAAAGATATATTACCAGATCTCCCCACGGTAATTTATAAAAAATCAAATAATTTAAAGAACAAACTGGCACCTAGCCTATTACCTATAACTCCAACCAGTAACAACTTTCTGAAGGTCCAAATACAAGGGTTTTACAGCTGTGGTCATTGTTCTACATGTACTCATTTAAAAAGGAAAATTCATGATTTTATGGGTACATATACGAAAAAAACATATAAAATAAAAAATCATATTCATTGTTCTTCTTCTTTTGTAGTTTATCTATTACAATGTGGCTGTGGGGCCCAATATGTGGGCCGCACATCCAGAAAACTACACACCCGAATATTAGAACATTATAATAATATACGTAAAAATAAAATTGATCACATTGTACCAAAACACTGCAATTCTTGTTCTTTATTTTCTTGGAACACCCTACAAGTTTTTGGAATAGATTCAGTCCAATTAGGGTGGAGAGGTGGAGATAGGCTACAGGAGCTAGTCAGAAAAGAGGCTCTGTGGATTTTCAACTTAAAAACTTTAAACCTGGGGCTCAATCAAGAAATTGATTTACAAGGTCTTATCTAATCAAGTTTTCTTCATGCGATCTCTTTTGGGGAGGTTTATGTAGATATATATTTTTTATGTAAATATATTTTTTTATGTAAATATTTTTGTGTAAATATATATTTTCTAAATACTCTCTATGTATTTATCTTCATGCAACATGAGTCCTATGTAATATTATTATAATGTTGTTACATTTATATCTTTATTGTAATACTTATATCTCTAATTTCTGATCCATATATATTATTTCAAGATTCTACTCCATTTATTCTGTATTTTTCACGTAAATACATGAACTCCATCTATATGAGGGTGAATGTGCCTTTAACGGCATTACATACATCAAGTCAGACTTCTAATCAAGTCTCTAAATATAGCTATATATACCAGTTTCTGTAAGTATTTGTACATATATTAGTGGTATTGAGAAACTTATATGTGTGTACATGCAATATAAAATAATATGGGACAGTAGCTATGCCATTACACCTGGAGTTTTATTTCATTTTTACTTTGTGGTATAGAACTGGCGTGATTATTTGCTCAGGCGTTTTTTCGCCGTTTTCTGTCTTTTGTCCCCTTTAGGTAGCGGTATTTTTAAGTTGACGCATGCGCGTTCTCACGCGCATGCGCACTACAACCCGGAACTGTTTGAGAAACACTACGGATTTCGCGCCCGATCGGTGCGTTCCATTAGTGGAACGCAAGTTTCCTCATGTGTATTGGATTCCGAAAATTGCCTACAATGATATATAAACCATCTGAGATGGACCCAAGGTTATCCCTGAAGAAGTCCGACATCTGACACGACGAAACGCGTTGGATAATAACCGGATATTATTGAACTTTTATATTGTTTTTATTTATTTGTTTGAATCCTGCAATCCTTCTATTAATTCTGGACCTCCACTGTGGATACTTCACTACCATCACCAGGAGTTCCATATATATATGGAGAGATGCCTTTTTATGCTGCTATTTTGTAAGTGCAATGAATAAATGTGATTTTGTACCTTTCTAAACGTACTTCACTATATTGCATTTTTTACATTTACATATATCGTGTTGGAGGATATCTACACTCATCACATAACTACTTGCCACTACAACATTGTAAGTGTGCCTTATCATTAAAGTATAATTTTTTACTAAGATACTCTGCACTATTTTGTTTTTCTATTACCTTCCATGTACCATATGATGACCTACTTATCCTGAGACATTCATCACTCTATGAGATATGCCTACAATCAATTTTGGTTTGTGAGTGTGAATTATCATATACACTTCCACTCTTTTTTATAAATTTACAGTATTACGCTATGTTTGTTCCTGTTATTATTGTATTGTAGATCCATTGTTTTTTCCATATATATTGAGGACCTGGAGGAGTCCTTATCTGCTGTACATTTAGTTCAAGGGTAATTGTTTTTACTGTCCACTATTACCCACTAAGAGTGTGTTCTATCCACCAGGGGGTGAATCTACGTTTTCTATCTGGTTATATATATTTTTCCTCTATATAGATTCACCATTATCACTGTCTTTTCCTGTAAATAAGAGCCATGAGCATGTTTTCAGATCTGAGAGAGCTTAGGGAAGCAAAATTAAAATCTTTATTTAACAATACTATTACCACTTGCCAAAAACCAAATGCTAACTTAGATGATTATTTTCATGAATTAGAGAAACTTTCCTTTAAGGAAACAAAAAAGTGGTGGGAAATATCCTTCCTGGAATCATATATCAGGGAAGGATTAATCCCTAGAGGCCTCAGACTTGAGAAAAAAACTGCAAATGGGTTAGAAAGATCAAAACATATAGAACACTGGGATTCAGCTCTTGAAAAATGCTCATTGACCCTTATGGAAATAATTGTTGATTTCGAAAAAGATAATCTGGTTGGAGTTTCTAATGAAATGGCAAAATTGGCTGAATCAGACACAGCTGACAAAGATACTCCCGACTTTAAAAGGAAGGAGAAAATACTCTTTGACAGAATAGAAAAGCTGGATGATAGTATTGCCCAGACAAAAAATAAAAAATATCTGAGAGACAAAAATGATAAAGCCAATAATACATTTTCAACCTTGAATAAAATCGATAGGAAATCAAAATATAAAGAAAGTGGTAGACACAATTATAAGAATTATAACAGAGAACGTAATGATTATCAGAAAAGAAATCGATCAAATACTAGATCTAGATGGCAAATATCTCCATCAAAAAAACCCGAATATAACAGATTTAAACCTAAAATGAGAAATGAGAATCAAATTCAATCTTCATCAATCCCCAGAACAGAATTTAGTCATCCCTCCGTAGAAAGACCCACTGCCTCTGCACAGATGTCAGATAATCATGTAAATAGGGATTTTTTAGAGAAGGGGCGAGACCGAAGAAAGACGATAACGGAGTTTTTCCCCCCCAGATCCCAAGAATTACCTCTAACAAATCGATTTATACCCCTAAGGGAAAAAAACACCCCAGGGAAAAGAAGGAGAACAAGTGGGGACACAATGGGAGTCTAGCGCTTACTAGTTCACAAGAAGAAAGTTTGGGTGTGTTTAACATTTCTGGTTTTTCCTTAACATCTCAAGAGATTAATCTCTTAAGTAAGGGTTTAAAATTTGTCCCAGAGGAACCTCCCAACCTCTTCCAACTCTTTATTGATGCGCAGAAATTTGTGAGAAAAATGTCCATTAAGAGATTTTTTATTAAAAAGAGTATTGAAGGTCAGACAAATGAATCAGTCGATATAACAAGACCATTACAGAGGTTCAAACCAAGATCAAAATTTTGCCCCAATGAAAAAGGCAGTCAGATCGAAGCCTTCAATAAAATGATTTTGAGAGATTTTGAAAAAATGGGGAATAATCTACGTAGAGACAATAAACGTAAGAACCTGACGGATTCAGAGAACAATATTCTAACTAGACTCAAGGATAGAAAGGAATTGACCATCAAAAGTGCAGACAAGGGAGGTGGGGTGGTCGTCATGTCTACTGAATACTATATTACAGAGGCATATAGACTACTAGATGACCACCTCACCTATAAAAAGTTGTCATACAACCCCAACCTGGAGTTTAACCAAGAATTAAAAGCTTTTCTTAATAATGCCAAAACATTTGGCATTTTGGATGAAGCTGTTTACTCCTTTGTCTATTCAGAGTTCCCGAGAGTCCCTACCTTTTCTTTTCTTCCCAAGGTCCATAAGTGTAAAGAAAGACCCCCAGGAAGACCCATTATTAGTGGGATCGATTCCTTAACATCTAGGCTCTCTGAGTTTATAGATTTCCATCTACAGAAATATGCTCAGGGGGCCTTGTCATACATTAAAGATACAAAACATCTCATCCAAGAATTGGAATCGATTGAATGGAATGAGGGCTATGTATGGGCCACTTTGGACGTGACGTCTTTGTATACCGTGATCGATCACGATCTCGGTATAGAAGCAGTCAGAAGGAATTTAGAGAGGGACTCTGATCTCGAACCATCTTTTTGTTCCTTTCTAGAAGAGGCAATACGTTTTATTCTAACTCACAATTTTTTTAATTTCAATGAGGAATTCTTTTTGCAAATAAAGGGCACTTCAATGGGCACCAAGTTTGCACCAAGTTATGCCAACGTGTTTATGGACCATTGGGAACAAACATCCATCTGGTCCAATAACCCTTTTGGTGCAAACTTGGTGCTCTGGAGACGTTACATAGATGACGTCCTCGTCATCTGGCGTGGCCCTCTGGAAGAACTCAGAGATTTTTTCTCATATGTCAACAGGAATCCCTTATCTTTGACCTTTACTCCGAAGATAGGTATCTCCAATATAGATTTTTTAGATCTGTCTATCTATATTGAAAATGGAACTATTAAAACCAAAACTTTCTTCAAAGACACTGATATCAATAGCTTCATAGATATCAACAGTGGACATCATCCTAACTGGCTAAAGGGGGTTCCCAAAAGCCAGTTTATTAGGATGCGGAGAAATTGTAGCGACTTAGATACATTTTTCACCCAAGCTGAGGTTCTAAAAAGTCGCTTTGTAGAAAAGGGCTATAACTCAGACTATCTGGATACAGAAATCAATAAAGTGGGAGAAATTGCCCGTAATGATCTTCTTGTAGATAAAAGAAAGGATGCCCTTAGGAATTCCAAATTTGATTTTTCCTTTAATACACAATACAGCTCCAAGGCCTATGATATCCAAAGGATCATTAAAAGACACTGGGGGCTTCTGATGGAGGATGAATATCTTAACCAACAGATCCCCCATCTCCCTAGAGTTATTTTTAGAAGAGGGGTCAATTTAAAGCAAATTTTGGCACCAAGTACTTTTAGATCAGGAAAGAACAAGACAAAATGTAAAGAAGGCTATCACACTTGTGGCAATTGTGTTAGCTGTAATCATAAACTCAATAGTACAACGAGTTTTGAGAGTACGGTCAATAAAAAGAAGTTCAAAATCAAAGGCAATTTATCCTGTTTCTCGACACATGTTGTGTCATGCTCACGTGTGGGTGTGGTATGCAATATGTGGGAAGAACGGGAAGAAAAGCCAAGGTGAGGTTTCAAGAACACAGACGCAATATTAAAAATCATTTGTTGACCCACTCAGTGCCAGTACACTGTAACAAATGCCCAGTATTCAATTTCAATACATTTAAATGCATCATTATCGAACAAGTAACCCTAGACGAGAGAGGGGGCGATCTGATGCTATTACTAAGAAAAAGAGAGGGATACTGGATACATACCCTACAAACCATGCAACCTAGGGGACTCAATGTTGATTTTGATTTGGTCTGTTTCCTTTAATCAATACCCCCCCATACTTCTTTTACCCTTGTTTGTATTTTTTGCACCTATTTTTTGCACCTTTTTCTCCCAATTCTAATGATCAATATGGGTCTTAACTATGTGCTATATAAGTTTTGAAGGTAATATATCTTTATGCTATCTGTTGATTATATTGTATATTCTTATCAATAATTGTGAGAGATTTATCCTCTGGAGTGTATTATTATGTATTATGGCCATTGGTCAGATATACATACCTCAAAGGTCTAGTAATAACTGCAAGGGATCCATCCCCTAGAGAACACTTATGAGTAATGACTATTGTTGTCAGGCATAGACATTAAATGATTTCTTTATTTGTGACTATGTTTCCGCCCGAGCGGTGGAACGCATATCAGGTGGAACGCATGAAAATCCGGAAGAGAGAGGTGAGACGCATATCCGGTTGCGTCATCGGCTCGCACCCGGAAGTACTATGGACAGATGAACCCGGAAGCGAGCGAGTGATTGGATGATTTCCCGAGCGCGCCAAACCGGACGGATTGAAAAGGGCAACCGGCATCATATGGAAGATTGTATCTGCACACAGAAGGACGCTTTTGCCCCTGAGGAAGTTCAAGGACGTTTGAACGAAACGCGTAGGGCTTATTAATAGTGTTAGAGTTTTATTGTCTATATTAGGCTGTTTTATTTTATTTTGTTTTTACCATTTCGACTGGTTTAAGTTGATCCTGCAAGTTATCCTGTGATCCTGAGACCGGCTGATTTTATATGCCTACTTGCCACTACAACATTGTAAGTGTGCCTTATCATTAAAGTATAATTTTTTACTAAGATACTCTGCACTATTTTGTTTTTCTATTACCTTCCATGTACCATATGATGACCTACTTATCCTGAGACATTCATCACTCTATGAGATATGCCTACAATCAATTTTGGTTTGTGAGTGTGAATTATCATATACACTTCCAATCTTTTTTATAAATTTACAGTATTACGCTATGTTTGTTCCTGTTATTATTGTATTGTAGATCCATTGTTTTTTCCATATATATTGAGGACCTGGAGGAGTCCTGTAGCGGAGAGCTGATTTCTCGCAGCTATTCTCCACTTTAGATCCAAGGAAGGCTCAGGAACAAGTCATTAGTAAATCCACAGCAGAGTTTCCAGCAGGTAAAAAGGTACAGCGAAATCCCCACAGCACTCCCAATAACTGGACGACACACAGTTTCAGGAGTAGAACTGACAATCGTTTATTCCAAGGTTTCTTATAAAGCCTGCTCCCATGCAAGGGAGGGAACTACAGTAATTAGGACAGTAACCAATACCATTCTTGTTACCTCCCACACATCTCCTCCCCTCAGAGTGAGTCATAATCCCCTTAAGTTGTACAGTACTTTACCCCAAACTTGGATGTACCCCTAAACCATCACATATCCTTAATATCAGGGTACCGCTAGGTAGCCCTGATCTGGGTGAATATAATATCCAAAATTCACCCAGATCGGACCAGGGATTCGGTAGTTACAGGCAGGTGAAGTTTGACCGACCGCACACGAGTTGGTATCCGAAAAGGGTTCCATGAGAATGGGCCCTGCGGTCGGTCTCCGTTCGGCAGTTAAAACAGACATTTATAATTGCCATCCACATTTACATTCACCTAGATAGTGATTCCCTCATTCGGTACTTTATTACTACCGAATGGGGATTCGTTATGTTTCTCCGTTCGGCAGTTACGGAGCTCTGGAGGTCTCAGCGGTGTTTGGTTGTTTGAGTGTCCGATTTGAGTTCCAGGCACTCGACGACCAAACACCGCTGGGATTTTCATGCGTAAGATGGCCGCCGCCACGTGTACGCATGCCGAATGGCGGCCACCCAGATACAATGTTAATGAGCCGGTTAACTTGCGGTTGGAAAGAATGTGAACTTTAATAGCTGGCACACTTCTCTCTGGGGTGGTCCCTCCGTTCGGTAGTTTCCATAAGTATATAGTACGGATGGAAACTACCGCATACCATACAATTCACATAATACATAAACGAATAGCAATTTCAACATAGGGAAAACATATACGAACACAGTCACACAGGCATTTTGCAGGACAGGCTCACTGCATTCCGCTACACTGCTCCCCCTTGCCCACAAGCCGGCATACACAGTCTGATCCCACACGGATCGGCTTGGGGATGACCGGGGTGCTCACGGATCATTTCTCCAGATCAGTTTGTCGCGACAACCCGTCGGCGTTTCCATTTTGCTTACCCGGGCGGTATTGAATGTTAAAGTCAAAAGGCTGCAGCGTCAAACTCCAGCGCAGCAGCCTGGCATTGTCCCCAGCCACCCGGTTCAGCCAGACTAACGGGTTGTGATCCGTGAGCAGCGAAAAAGCCTGTCCATACAAGTAGGGTTGCAATTTCTTCAAGGCCCACACCACAGCCAGGCATTCCTTCTCGATGGCGGCGTAACTTACTTCCCGGGGTAAAAGTTTGCGACTGATGTAAGCCACTGGATGTTCTCCGCCATCGGCCCCGACTTGGCTTAATACTGCCCCCAATCCAAACATAGAAGCGTCTGTGTGAACAAGAAAACGTTTAGTTGGATTGGGAGCGGCCAAGACAGGGGCATTAACAAGTGCATCTTTCAAGTGTTGGAATGCCTGCTCACACTCCGGGGTCCAGGTTACTTGGCGGGGAAGGTTTTTACGTGTCAGGTCCGTGAGGGGTTTGGCCAGGGCACTATAATTGGGGACAAATTTCCGGTAATACCCTGCTGTCCCTAGGAAGGCTAACACCTGGGTTTTAGTTGTCGGGGTAGGCCACTGTGATACTGCCTCTACTTTGGCGGGTTCCGGCTTCTGCTTACCACAGCCCACTCTGTGGCCCAGGTACTGTACCTCGGCCATCCCAATACTACATTTAGCTGGTTTTAGGGTCAAACCAGCCTCCCTGATCCTGTCTAGAACCGCTCCTATATGGGCCAAGTGTTCCTGCCAGGTATTGCTAAATATGGCAATATCATCGAGATATGCGCAGGTATAGTCTTGGAACCCATCTAGGAGGCGGTCCACCATCCGCTGGAAGGTAGCCGGCGCGTTTTTCATCCCAAACGGCATGACCTTAAATTGGTACAGGCCGAATGGGGTGTCAAAGGCGGACTTAGGGATGGCTTCCGGGGCTAAGGGAATCTGCCAATACCCTTTGCACAGATCAATCGTGGTAAGGTATTGTCCCCTGGCCATCCGGTCTAGTAACTCATCGATCCTAGGCATCGGGTATGCGTCTTCTCATTCAGTCTCCTGTAGTCCACGCAAAAGCGGGTCGTGCCGTCCCGCTTTGGTACGAGGACCACTGGAGATGCCCAGGGAATATCTGAGGGCTCAATCACTCCTAACTGTATCATCTCCTCAATCTCTTTGCGCATATTCTCCCGGACCGCTTCAGGGATGCGGTATGGGGTCTGGCGCATGGGAAGTTGACCTGGGGTGTCTACTCGGTGGGTGGCCAGAGGGGTGTATCCAGGTACATTAGAAAAGGTCTCCTGCTTTTCCTGCAGTAGTTGTTGTACCTCGATACGCTCCTGTGGGCTCAACCGATCCCCCAATACAACTGCTCCTAAATCCCCAGCCAGCTGTCCATCTTCTAACAGATCGGGGAGGGGTAGGCTGTCGCTCTCTTCAGAGGTGGGGGCGCAGATAGCTGTCACCTCCTCTGAACGTTCCTGATAAGGTTTCAGCATGTTTACATGGATCATGCGTCGCCCCCCATTCCCTGCGCAGTGGCCAATTATATACGTGGTGTCACATCGTTGTTCTACCACTTTATAAGGGCCTTGCCAGGCGGCCTGTAGCTTATCGTGTCGGACAGGTTTTAAAATTAAAACTTTCTGTCCGACCTGAAAGCTGCGGTCCCTGGCGCCCCTATCGTACCAGGTGCGCTGACGCGTCTGAGCTGCCTGTAGGTTTTCCTTTACCGTCTTGGTGAGTGCTTCCAGGCGATCTCGGAGGGCCAACACATATGGTACAATAGGGGTACCGTCCACGCTACGGTCTCCCTCCCAGTGCTCTCTAATCAAGTCTAGGGGTCCCCTTACCCTCCTCCCAAATAGCAGTTCAAAGGGGGAAAAACCTGTAGATTCCTGCGGCACCTCCCTGTAAGCAAACAGTAAGTGTGGCAGGAATTTTTCCCAGTCTCGGTGAGTCTCGGCGAAGGTTCGGAGCATCTGTTTTAAGGTGCCATTGAACCGTTCGCAGAGCCCATTAGTCTGGGGGTGGTACGGAGCACTAATTATAGGCTTAATTTTGCAGAACTTCCAGAGTTGTTGGGTAACCTCTGCCGTGAACTGAGTGCCCTGATCCGAGATGATCTCCCTGGGTAACCCCATCCGGGAGAAAATCTGCATCAGCGCCTCAGCCACCGTCTCTGCATGTATATTCGTTAAAGCTACCGCCTCGGGGTAGCGAGTGGCATAGTCCACTACGGTCAGGATGTACCGTTTGCCCGAGGGGCTAGGTTTCCGGAAGGGGCCTACAATATCTACGGCAACCCTATGAAAGGGTTCCTCAATTATGGGTAGGGGGTGCAGCCTCGCCTTACGCTTATCCCCCCTCTTTCCCACCCTCTGGCACGTGTCGCAGGTATTACAGTACCTGCGTACCTCCTGGCTAATCCCTGGCCAGAAGAAACTTTGGGTCAATCGATATCTGGTACGGCTGACCCCCAAATGTCCGGATAGCGGAATATCGTGCGCTATCCGGAGTAATTCGGTTCGGTACCTCTGAGGTACCACCAGCTGTCTTGTAGCAATGGGGTCTGACCCATCTATCTGTTTACTTGTTTCCCGGTACAATAACTGTCTGTCCCATACAAATCTTTCCCCCTCTGCCCCCGGTTGGATAGAGGTGACCTTGTCTCGGTATACCTGTAAGGTAGGGTCAGTGATTACCTCGGCTACAAACTCGTCAGGAGGGGCCCAAGGGATACAGTCTAGGGAAGGGGAGGAATCTCTTACCTGGACCTCCGGCAGTGCGTTGTTTTGTTGGGTGCGGGCCTGTTGCCTGGTGACTACTGGGTGTGCTTCTTCAGTAGTTTGTGGTTCAAATGCGGAGGTGAGTTTGCCCAGATCATTCCCCAGGACCACCTCAGCAGGTAATTGCGGCATTAGTCCCACTTCCACATTCCCGAACCCCGCACCCCAATGCAAATGTACCCTGGCTGTGTCTAGCCGATACACGGCTCCCCCTGCAACCCTGACAGCCACAGTCTTATTCAGCTTGGCCTTGTCCGAAACCAAATGGCTTTGTACCAGGGTGATAGTGGCTCCCGAGTCTCGGAGCCCCTGCATAGGCTTCCCTTCCAGATATACGGTCTGCCTATGGTGCTGGCGGTTATCCGCATGTGCCTGTAAGGGGTTGGCCTCATGCAGCACTTCCCACTGTTCCACAGTCGTGACTGGAACGGCAGAGCTGTAGGGAAGTGGTACCTCGTCCTGGTAATGATGCGCTGCTGCTCTTGGTGGTGGTGGTGGAGGTCCTGGTCGGATCCAGGTGTTGCGTTCCCTGGACTGCGGACAATCTCGCTGGTAATGTCCCCACCTCTGGCATCGGTGGCATTGCACAGAAGCAGGTGTGCGGTATCTCTGCTGCGCTGCTGCTGGTGCTGGTGGAGGAAGGGGTCTTGGTGGGGGTTGAGGGTTAGGAGAAAATGAATTTACCCCTAGTGGCCGCATGGCCGGTTTGGTACCCACTGCCTTGGTTTGTCTGCGAGCATCCATAAAGTCATCTGCCTTTTTGGCAGCCTCGGTGAGGGTGGTGGGGTTACGATCCCTCACCCATTCCTGTAGTTCTGAGGATATACCCTCATAAAACTGCTCCAACAGCAGCATTTGTAACAAGTCCTCCATGGACCTCGCTTTACTCGACTGCATCCACCCAAGAGCTGCCCTTTCTAGTCGGCAAGCCCACTCTGCATGTGAATCTTTGTCCACCTTTTTCAATTCCCTGAAACGTCTCCGGTATGCCTCTGGTGTTATTGCATACCGGGCCAGGATAATCTCTTTCACCCGGCTATAGTTCCTAATTTCCACATCTGGTACAGTGCGGTAGGCTTCCGCTGCCCTTCCTGACAGCCGTCCTGCTAATATGGGTACCCACTCTTCCCTTGGTATGTTATGCAGTATACACAGTCTCTCAAAGTCCTGGAGGAAGGCATCTATATCCTCCTCTGCTTCCACATACGTTTTAAAAGCTTGATAGGGAATTTTGGGCTTACCCTCATGTGCCACAGCTCCTGCTGTACTTCTTTCTGGTGTTTGTGGTCTCCTATTTCTCTTCACAAACTCCTGCACCTCTGTCATGGTTTTAGAGATGATCTCTGTGGGTGGGTTTTCCCCATAGAAGGCCAGTCTGTATTGTAACTGCCTTTGGAACTCCTCCTGTTCTGTTTCAGGTCTTTGTTCCGTGGCCTGGACCTCCTCTGCTCTGTATTCTGCCATTACTTCGGTGATAAGCGTTGCTTTGGATTTGCTGCTGGCAGAAACACCTTTCGCTTCCAGAAGGTCTTTCAATGTGGTTCTCTTTAGCGTAGAAAGGTCAATCTCCATTAATCCTTGTTCCTCTGTGAGTCTGGATCCCAGCGCTGCCAACCAATGTAGCGGAGAGCTGATTTCTCGCAGCTATTCTCCACTTTAGATCCAAGGAAGGCTCAGGAACAAGTCATTAGTAAATCCACAGCAGAGTTTCCAGCAGGTAAAAAGGTACAGCGAAATCCCCACAGCACTCCCAATAACTGGACGACACACAGTTTCAGGAGTAGAACTGACAATCGTTTATTCCAAGGTTTCTTATAAAGCCTGCTCCCATGCAAGGGAGGGAACTACAGTAATTAGGACAGTAACCAATACCATTCTTGTTACCTCCCACACATCTCCTCCCCTCAGAGTGAGTCATAATCCCCTTAAGTTGTACAGTACTTTACCCCAAACTTGGATGTACCCCTAAACCATCACATATCCTTAATATCAGGGTACCGCTAGGTAGCCCTGATCTGGGTGAATATAATATCCAAAATTCACCCAGATCGGACCAGGGATTCGGTAGTTACAGGCAGGTGAAGTTTGACCGACCGCACACGAGTTGGTATCCGAAAAGGGTTCCATGAGAATGGGCCCTGCGGTCGGTCTCCGTTCGGCAGTTAAAACAGACATTTATAATTGCCATCCACATTTACATTCACCTAGATAGTGATTCCCTCATTCGGTACTTTATTACTACCGAATGGGGATTCGTTATGTTTCTCCGTTCGGCAGTTACGGAGCTCTGGAGGTCTCAGCGGTGTTTGGTTGTTTGAGTGTCCGATTTGAGTTCCAGGCACTCGACGACCAAACACCGCTGGGATTTTCATGCGTAAGATGGCCGCCGCCACGTGTACGCATGCCGAATGGCGGCCACCCAGATACAATGTTAATGAGCCGGTTAACTTGCGGTTTGAAAGAATGTGAACTTTAATAGCTGGCACACTTCTCTCTGGGGTGGTCCCTCCGTTCGGTAGTTTCCATAAGTATATAGTACGGATGGAAACTACCGAATACCATACAATTCACATAATACATAAACGAATAGCAATTTCAACATAGGGAAAACATATACGAACACAGTCACACAGGCATTTTGCAGGACAGGCTCACTGCATTCCGCTACAAGTCCTTATCTGCTGTACATTTAGTTCAAGGGTAATTGTTTTTACTGGCCACTATTACCCACTAAGAGTGTGTTCTATCCACCAGGGGGTGAATCTACGTTTTCTATCTGGTTACTCATCACATAACCCCTGAGAGGGTGAAAGGCCTGAATTATCGTTTGTTTGTGAGTGTATTTCCAATCTCACTTATATTTCACCATTTATATATACTTTTTTACGCTATGCAAGTTATTTCAATTCTTTCATAGATTCGATCTAAGGACAGCTGATCCACATCAGGTTGTCCCAATTTTTAATTTTAATTTTATCTTTATATATCTATACGTATTCTGGGTGGTTTCCACTTCTGTTTGTTCGCTATAAACTTCCCGTTTTGTCTAACTGTGTTGATCAACCTTGTAATATGAGGAGTAATGTGATCAGTTAATTTGATGTAGTAATAATTTGATAGCCCATCAGGGCCTGGGGCCTTATGTTTGGGAAGTGCTTGAATTGCTTCTTTGACCTCACTTTCTGTGAATGGAGCATTTAGCTGCTCATTGTGGAGTGTCGTAAGTTGTGGAAGTTCTATTCTTGATAGATAATTGTCTACTTCTATTTGAGAAGGTATGTGTGTGTCTCCTTGTGACTTTAAGTTGTATAGACCCTCGTAATAATAGGAAAGTTCATCCACTATGTCGTTAGGGTTATAAATCCTGGTGTCGGAGTTGGAGATTAGGTATGGGATTTTGGTCTAGAGGTATCTAGATTTCAATTTGCTTGCTAACAACTTGCCCGCTTTGTTACCCATATGGTAATAATGTTGGTTAAGCTTCTGAGCATGTGTTGTAAATGCCTGTGTGTTTAGGTGTTGGAGGGCTGTGCGGGTGCTGGAAATCTGTTTGGATAGAGCTTTCGAGGGGGATGCCTTATTCAACGTCTCTAATGACGATAAGTTTTGGGTCAGGGTGGTAATTTTCTTGCTAAAATGGGATTTAATAGAAGAGCCCAGCTGGACAAAAACTCCTCTAATAACCGCCTTGTGGGCTAACCACTGCGTTTCTATGGAAGTGTCGTCAGTGTTGTTGAGAGTAAAGTATTCCTCCAAAGCCGACTGTACTTTTTGTAGATGTGCAGGCCCATCTAGTATGGATTCATTTAGCCTCCATTTGCCTCTACCCTTAGCAGGGTATGGAACTGCAATGGTGGTTATAATTGGGGCATGATCAGACCATGTTCGTGGTTCAATCGATTGACTAATTAGATGCGGCAGCGTGAGTTTGTCTATCAAGCACATATCAATTCGTGTATAAGTAGTGTGGACTTGTGAGAAATATGTAAAATCTGTGGGATAGAGATTTCTCCAAGAATCGTATAGGTCGTGTGAGTGTATGAGTTGGGAAAAAAGCTTGCTTGTCTGCTTGGAGATTTTATTTGGACGTTTGTTGTGTATGCGTTGTACATCTAAGAGCGGATCTAACGTGCAATTATAGTCTCCGCAGATTATTACGTGGCCCTTGCGCATTCGGAGTATTCTTTTAACGGCTTTGGATAGGAAGGAGATTTGGTCTGTGTTAGGTGTGTACAAGGAGGCAATTGTTATTAGTAAGCCATTTAATTCACCTACTAAAATTAGTAGTCTGCCCGCTTGATCTGCATATTGGGCATGTAAGGTGAAGCTCCAATCGGAGTGGAAGAATATAGCAACACCTTTCGTTTTGTTGTCTGCATGTGCGTGGAATCCCGTGGGGTATCTTGGTGAACGGAGCGTGGGTGGATTATTCTTAGAAAGATGGGTCTCTTGAAGGCATACTATTGCCGCATTGGAGGCATTCATATCTTTTAGAACTTGGCGCCTTTTATAGGGACTGTTAAGCCCTTTGACATTGAGGGAAAAAAATTTCATGGCGTTGTTAGTCATTGGCATAGAGTATAGTCATGCATTGGAAGTTGCTATTCGTATTCGAATTAAAGAATATGGTTTGATGTGGCCCTGATGGCAGCTTACTACCTTTCGCGTAGATTGTGTGTCCTATAGTAGTTAAGTCTAGGTTCTGTGGAGGTGATTCGGTTGGGCTGATATAATGTGGTACTGGGCGTTGAAGTACAGTAAGCAGGATTTGAGGGGAGGTGATGGATGAAGGAGGGGGTAGGTAAAATGGAGAAAAACTAAAGTATATACAAACCGCTCCCTCATGGGGAGACACAAAAAGGTCATGTAGAGGGCACACCGAGTGCACTCAAGGGGTGACCTGAAGTAGAGGGGGGGGGGGGTAAGGGCGTACCCGTCGACCTGACAGATAGTGGCTTGAGTGCCGTTTGAATGAAGGACAACTGATAAGAGAAATAAAGTATAACAGTGCAACTTACTGAACAAATTTATGAACATTAACCTTATTAGTAAGGACTATCCGCATTCCCTGTCTTTGACCAAGTGGCTGGTGGGTTCTCTCAACATGTTAGTAGAATGCGTGAGTGTTGCGTGGGTTATGCGCCAGGTAAGTTCTATGACTATATGAAGGGTGCATGAGAAGGTAGCAAAGTATGCTACCAAGGTAAGGTGCATGCTGAGTGATGATATGCACAGCTATTATACCTGACAGGAAAGTAAGCATAATACGCCTATTGTTGGTCAGAACGTGAGGCTCCGTGTCGAAAGTGCTGTTTGCATACTCGAAGTGATATAACCCATATTCATATCCCTTGAACTCTGGGCATGTGAGTGGTTACCAAAATCTAATTTATACGTTAAACCATACATTTGCGCCAGTGAAGGTCGGGAAGAATCCCCTGTCGCTGTATGTGGTAAACATGCCGCAAGAGGGATTAAACCCGGCCACTGAGACATGTGGGATAGAGAGTATCTGTGCGCCTTGTTGCATGCAGTAGTACACTTTTCGCATAAAAAATAAGAAACTAACAATCTATCACTCGCAAAACAAATCCCAGTAAAATTGCTCACAATCATATCTTTGGATCTCTGGATGTGAGACTAGCTTCATAGATCTAATTAGCATGTTACAGCATATTTTAGCGATAATGATAATGAACGTCGGGAAGAATCCCCAGTCGCTGCACGTGGTTACATGCCGCAAGAGGGATTAAACCCGACCTGTAAAAAATGTGTGAAAGAAAATATCTATGCGCCTTATTGCATGCAATGGTACATTTTCGCTTAGAACATAAGAAATTAACAGTCATGTTAACAGTAACATGTATAGGACCTATCTCATTTGTTCGAGTTCATACCCATACCGCCAACACGGTCAAGACTCGGATTAGGTGCGAAAGTCTATTTTTTCTTATTTTGCGTGCCGGCCATCTGCCAATCCGCCGATACTTTCTTGGGGGAAGTCGCAGTGGTGAGTTCTTGATGGTCGCTTTTGTTGTGCCAGAGACCCCATTCCATTAGTAGTTTCATACCATCTTCGGGTTCAGCAATCACTCGTGTCTTGCCTTGACGCCATACGAGTAACTTGGTCGGGTACCCCCATTTATAGGTCACGTTGTTGTTGCGCAGAGTCTTGGTGATGGTGATAAATTATTTTCTTCGTGCCATAGTAGATGCTGAGAGATCCGCGAATAAAGCTATTTTAGCATGCGGTTCTGGAAGTGTAGGGGATTTTCTTGCAGCAGTCAGCAATGCTTCTTTGTGGATGTAGTAATGAAACTTGACAATTGTGTCTCTAGGGTTGTCGCTAGTTAGCCGGGCCGGCCTGGGGAGTCTATGCATTCTGTCATATGCCCAGGCAGAATCAGGCACATCAGGGACTAACGATTTGCAGATGGACAGTATGTAGGCTGGGAGGGCATCGTTAGAGACATCCTCAGGGATCCCCCTGAAGCGGATATTCTGTCGCCTTGATCTGTCCTCTAAATCCGCCAGCTTTAGTTTCAAGGTGGTATTTTCTTCTGCTAAACTTTGAAGTTTGTCTACTACTTTGTTGTGAGCAGAGCACAATTCCGCCGACTTATTTTCAAGATGGCTGGTCCTTTCGCCTATACTTGCTATTTCTCTCCTTAAGTCCCCATCAATGCGTTGGAAGTCCGCTTTTATCGTGGCTCTTAGGTTTTGTAACATTCTATGGAGGCTTTTTTCCATTACAACGGAGTCGGAGTATTTAGAGGATACCGATTCTGGATCGGAGAGGCCGTCGGAAAAATTTTCTGCCTCCTCGTCGCCATCTTGGATCGTTTTCCGGCGGTCTTTTTTCCTCGATTTCATCGAGTCCTGTAACTTAAGTTGCTTGGACGGTGACATGTTGCAACTCCTCACCGGTTGAGGAATGTAAAAATCAATATTTCCCTGAATTTTAAATAAAATATTGCTTATGTTGTAGCTAGTCAGGTCGAGCAGCCGACGGAGCCCTTAGACCATGCGACCAGACGCACCGGAAGCCAGACACGCCCCCTCCAGATTTTTATTCTTAACATTATAGTGTTCATTTAACGTTAACCTGTCATGACAGATATAGGTTTGCAGTTTACTAACCATATAACAATAACATGCTTCTTTCCCTCATACCTGTCATGACAGATATAGGTTTGCAGTTTACTAACCATATAACAATAACATGCTTCTTTCCCTCATACCTGTCATGACAGATATAGGTTTGCAGTTTACTAACCATATAACAATAACATGCTTCTTTCCCTCATACTATTATTAGCCCATATTTAATTTATATTCGTTACCACTGTCTCGTGCTGAGAACATCAACTGTGTTTTCAAAGTGTGTTACACTTGCTGCAAGCCAAACCTTTTCCCCATACCCCTGTTTGAGAAGCACAGACTTGCCTCCCACAACAGGTTAAAAGTTACCAAAACCTTTTGTTGGCATTGTAAAACATATCTGTTCTCTCTCTCCATTCTCAAACTGCCTATACAAATTACAGGGATTTAATTACAGGGGTTTATCTTCTCTATCTGTGCTGCTGCTCTCCCACAGAGCCTGCCCTTCCTCCCTACTTCCCCGTGCATCCCACTTGGGTTTAATTCAATGAGTAAAAATGCCCAGATTGAGGTTTCCCTGATAACAGACATGCAGAGTACAGCCTTTTTTTTTTTTTTACCTCTATCAGCACAGGTCCAGCACAGACTAAATTGACTGACAGGATAGGGAAAGTGCTATATTTTGGCACCTTATTTGCGAGAAATGTAGGTATCTGATAGCAATTTTGCTAGCACAATGTATTGATAAAATTAGACTTTCTATCATTTAAGATTAAGTTGTATTTGTCATGACAAGTACTCGTTAATTAAAAATGTGATGAATAAGAACTTGTGCCTGAAATGGTTCCCAGCACTTCACAATAAACACCGGTGAGAACTAACATGGAGTAGACCCTACTAGAGTTAAAACAATAGACTAAAGCATAATATAGCAAGGGATCACTAAACTGGGCTAATTATCAATAGCAGCATGGGGTTGAGTGTCTTTTTTGGGTTGATCCCAATCCTACTGGATTGCAGTGTTTTCAGATAATAGTTTCCAAATTCCTCAGAAACCTCCTCATGAAATGTGGGTGTATGTTAATTAAAAGGGAGGTATGTTAAATTTGAATCCTGTTTTGAAATATTGAAGCCTGAAGAAGAAAATATGAAATAGATGCTTAGGAGACAACGTGAAATTCTTTGTTTTTGCCTTACATTAACCAATTCTGTGTTCAATCATACATTATAATTTGTTGTATAAACCATCTGTGTTGATCATATGACCTCTCAATCAGTTATAATACAATTAATATTTTATTTTGCAATTGTTGTTTATTTTATCATTGTCTGGCAACATGAACATAGTTATACTGGTTAATAATTTATGCTTTTAACAGACAACCAATACTTTTATACAGTTCCACTATTTTTCATTTTAGCCACGTGAAACACCTGTACAAGCTCCTACGAGATGAGTTTTACACATTTCTCAATAACTGGTGTCCTCTTTGCCTTGGCTGTTTTGTACCTTCTTCATATACTAAAATTATGGATTCAAAACATTGGAAAAAATCTCCCTCCTGGACCCAGAGCTTTGCCCTTAATAGGAAATCTGCACATGATAAACCTAATGAGGCCATCCCAGGCACTTATGGAGGTAACCTTTTATATTAGTTTTTTTTTTTGTTTGTTTGTTTGTATATACAACAAGATATTCGGCAGTTAAAACATACAATGTTTTCATCTCTAATGCCTCTTATTTAACTATTTAATGACTGGGGGACTTAAATATTTCAACGAATGAATTACTGAAACATTACTGGCATTACACTACGTTTTTGCTGAATTGTGATTTAATTTCTCTAGTTATGTGTACCTACATGTTTTTATAAATTACATAAAACTTTTGAAATTCGGAGTGGATCAACTGATCAAATGTAACTGGTGCAGGCATTTTTTTCATTCAAAAATCTTTCACTATGTCATCCATGGCAGTTTTTGGAAAAATTAATTTAACACTTTGGTAAGTAAAGCTATGTCAAGATGCAATTATATTGAACTATTGAACTACAATCAACATAGCGCCAGCATAGTCCATGGCACTTTACAATTATTGAAGTTCAAACAAGCTTACAATCCGTGAGAATTTATTATTTTTTTTATCTTGCTAATTCCTTTTTTTTTTAATTCATATTTTATTGAGAGTTTTTGTTTAGGGTTTGAGGGGTACAGAAGAGAAATAGGGTGGGGAGGGGAGGGTACACAAATAAGGATGTGAGAGTAATAAGTACGCTGGATTTCTTAGACAGTACATTATATTAGTACACATACAGGTTCTGGTACAGTGACATCTCAGGCATAGAAGGCATATAAATGTGGTTACAATATCACTTGTCGTTTCAGTTAGCATAATTTGTACACCAGTTTTTTTTTTTTTTTATAATCGTATTCCCTGTAATAAAACCAGTTCTAAAGTCCTTCCCTGTTAATGTATGTAAGGAGGGATTGTCTATGTTTAGGCTATGTTATGAGCCCCCCATATCAGGGATTGTTCAGGACGTCTGCAGACTCAGTGGTTAATTCCAGTTCAGTCCATCTTTGCCAGTTATAATGTGTAATCATGCTCTGTTTACAGGCAGTGTTTGTGAGTAATTCATATTTAATGAATTGTTTGATTTTGTGTTCTAGTGCAGATGATGATGGGCAGACTGCTTTTTTCCAGTTGCAGGCTATCAGGTTACTAGTATCATTAACAGTAATAGTTGTTTGTCTGCTTGAGATATATGGTTTGGAATCAGTAGGAAAATACTCATCTTAAGTGTGATCGTTAGTTGCACATTTGTAAACTTTGTCCAGACTGTTTGGACCGTGTTCCAGAGTGGTCTAATAGCTTTGCAGTCCCACCAGATGTGGGACATTGTCCCTCTGGTTTGTTCGCACCGCCAACAGTTGTTAGTTGTGTTGGGGTATATTTTGCTCAATTTATCAGGTGTATAGTACCATCTATAAAGGATTTTTTTGTGCACTTCTATATATGAATAACAAGTTGTAATCCCCATTAGGGCTTGTATAGATGTTAACCACTGTACTGCTAGAAAAAGAAACTTACTTGGAAGAATCCCTTAGACTATTAGGAGATATTAGCACCTATAAAACTCTACCAAAAGATCAGACTAATGATATTAAGATCACCTATAATGTATTAATTGACAAAGGAAAAATGCAAGGTATTCTAAGTAAAAAATAATTTAATTTTCTTAATGTACAATTCCCAAAAATACCAATATATTATCATCTCCCCAAGATACACAAATCCATAGATAAACCACCAGGCCGCTCCATCATTTCAGGTATTGGCTCCATATCTAGCAGGTTGTCACAGTACATAGACGACTGTTTACAGCCAATTGTACAAAGCTGCCCGAGTTATTTAAGAGACACCCTCAATATTTTACAGGCCATAGAAGATATACAGTGGGAAGACAAATATTTTTTGGTCACGGCCGACGTCAGTTCTCTTTACATGGTTATTGCACATGATAGAGGCTGTGAAGCTATCAAATATTTTTTAATGACATCAGACATGTTTCCATCTACACAAGTAAATTTCATACTGGAAGGGATCTGTTGGATACTTACTAACAACTACTTTTAGTATAACGATGAGTTTTACCTGCAATTATGTGGTTCGGCGATGGGCACCAGATTCGCACCCAGTTATGCCAATCTGTTCATGGCATTGTAGGAACAGAGGCACATTTTGGAACATCAAGAATGGGCTGCGAATCTGGTGACCTACTGCCGCTATATCGACGATATCTTCCTAATATGGAAGGGAGACGAGACATCATTGAATAACTTTTTGGAACACCTTAATGACAATGGTTGGGATATTATACTTACTAACTCCTATAGTAAGGAATGTGTCAAATTTTTGGACCTCAATATTTATATAGAGGGTAATCAAATCAAAACTAGTACATTTTAAAAAAAAGTTAATGTCAACAGCTACATTCAAGGCAACAGCTGCCATTACTCCCCATGGCTCCTAAATGTCCCTAAATCTCAATTTATGAGAATAAAAATAAACTGCACTGATAATTATAAATTTCATGAACAAGCAGAGAAAATATTGGTGATTTTAGTGACAAAGGCTATAATGACACACTTCTTAAAAAAGCATTTCAAGATGTCGATTTACAAGATAGGCAGTCACTAATTAGATACAAAGAGAAAAAACAAAATACGTATGAGGAGACGGTACCGTTTATTTGTGATTTTAATTGCCAGAGTGAACAATTGAAAAAGA
Source organism: Pelobates fuscus (assembly GCF_036172605.1). NCBI lineage: Eukaryota > Metazoa > Chordata > Amphibia > Anura > Pelobatidae > Pelobates > Pelobates fuscus. The sequence goes on along the minus strand of NC_086318.1, from coordinate 36,275,157 downwards.
TTTTAATTAAACACTGGCCCATTTTGATGAGTGATGAGGTACTTAACCAGATTCTCCCAGTAAGACCGAAAGTTGTCTATAGGGGTGTTTCCAACCTAAAGTGTGATCTAACTCAAAACTACTCTTTAAACAAAAGTAGAAAAAGTCAATTTAATGAATCTAGTGGGCTTTATGGTTGTGGTGTATGTAGTGCTTGTAAAAACACCAACAGCCATAAGCACCACCTAACAGAATTTCAACACCCTCAAAATAGCAATAAAAAATGTAAAATGAAAGAGATTATTACATGTTATTCTAAACATGTGATTTACATGATTTATTGTGGCCTTGCTTATATAGGACGCACCACCCGTCCTTTACAGATTAGGATACAGGAACATGTGTGTGATATCAGGAAAGGTTACATGATGCACAGTTTATCATTGTACTTTAAAATGAATCATAATAGCGACCCGGGACAAATGACTTTTTTAGGAATCCAAAAAGTTGATTTTAACTGGAGAGGAGATGACATCATCAAAAAAATGGGCCAGACAGAAATGAAATGGATTTTTAATCTAAATAGTATGCAACCTAATGGTCTTAATAACGACTTCGAGCTCTGTCATTTTTTAAAGTAAATTTTCCCTATTTTTAAATTTTATTATTGATAATATTTATCTAATCCTCTTTTATCTATTTCTTGTTCTGTATATATTACTTACTTGATGGCTATATATTTTACAAGATCGATATACGTGTCCTATTATAATCTATATGTTTACAATATAAGCTAGCCATATTTTCTGCTGTATTATGTACTTTGCACTTTATAATTCTCTATACATTTACTGCATTCTGTCAGGATATTTATATCTGCAGACATTTTGTGCTAAAATAGAAATTGAAAGTGTATATTGTCAGAGTCACTCAGAACAGAGCAGACTCCATTTTGGATTTCGGACTAACAAAGAGACACATAATTGCCTTTTTGTAACTAAACACTAGCATGAGCTAAGGAATGCATTATATAAACAAACCAAGTGATACAATGAGGCAGAGGGATAAAATGCTATGTCTAAGTGTTAATGGTATAGAAATAATTATAAACGCAGACATTAGTGACAGAGAAGATTAGTAATTAATTTTACTTTCTAAATTTTACAAGGTCCCATTGTAAAGTAAAAGTTGAAATTAAGTTTAAACTGTCAGTTTTAGAAATTACAGCAGGAATTGTCGACGCACTGTCTGGAGAAAAACCAAAGAAACGGTTTGAACTGACAGCAAATTTAAGTAATAGGTAGTCATATAGATAAGCCAAATGACGTCAAAATCGTCATCAGGAAAAGTTAACTGTTTCCTGGATAGGAAGGTTTAGTGAGGCAAGACTGCCCTCTATAGACCAAAAACCTAAATTGCAATCTGCAGGTTGACCACACCTTCAGTTTCCTATTGGCCTTATGAACTGATGACGTACAGAGAATCTTTCCCTTTAAAAGTTAGGACAAAGGGAAGAAGAGTTAGGAGTTGAAGTTGGAGTTTGGGCTTTCAGATTCGGACATGCAGAGAGATGACAGATATTCACTCTGGGACTAACTAACATTCAAACTCTCTTGGACCCAACTCAAGAAACACTTAGAATTTTACTCTTACTTTCTAAGCAACACTATTTTCCACTATTACTTACACACCTCCATTCAATCAATCATACACGCATACAACCAATCCTGGGACTACCTACTCATCTGATGAGAACATCTACTTAACTGGTAATTATGCTGGCTTTATTTAATTAATCTAAATTAATTAAAAATCTAATAGCATGATATATGACTGGATAAATCACGGTCAGATTTCAATATTTAAAAATCTTAGTTAACTAAAGAATATATAGTTATAAACATTCAATTCTGCAGGTGGAATTAAGTATAATTATATATATATTGATGTGATATTATCACGTGTTAGCATACCAACGTTTTTTATCCAGATGTATTGATTTGCTCTAAAATAAGATAAGATATTTTTTTAGGCAAATTAAAATTCGGCTTATAGAATCTGGTAGATTATGCTTATTGGATGGTTCCAGGATATGATTAATGAGCTGGTTTAAATGTTATTTTATTTGAAAATTACATAAGAATTTGTTAAATGCCTAGGAGGATCTAGCCAGCATTGAAAGGGTTATTCAGTTAACTGTTAGCCAAGGTTTTATGGCTCTTCGCTGCACTGTGTGTGAAGTTTTACTTTCTGTCTGAAGTACCTCATAAATCTTGTCTTGACAATTGATGCTGTTAGCCATTGGAACGTGTTTTATCATAGCCATTGTATTGCATACTCATGTTATACTAAATATTCACTGATTATTATCATGCATGCTGCCTAATACTAAAATCATTATTATTTGTCACAATAAATTATATCTATTTTTATAACAAATTGTGATTTTATTTGTATGGAATACATTTCACTTACATGATACCGATCTTCTAGATCTAAGAGAATTTAAATAGTGGGCAATTCTCGACTGTTTAATATTATCATCCCATAAATATCCCCACAATTCATGGGCAACATGATTTGCCGCCGAACGAAAGTGAACACCAATCAAGCGGGCGGTGTAGGAATTTAAGTGCCGCCCATTCAGGAAGCTATTTCATCCGATCGAGAAAGCCCTACAGCGAAACGCGTCTTGGACCATCAAGGAAGATCTACACATTGATTTTATTATTGGTATATTCCCATTGTGGTTTTTAATTACTTTTTTTTGTAATCCCCAATAAATTGTTATTTTTTATATACACTACATGTGTGGATCTTCCACTGCTTCCTGGATCCTGATTTAAGAGGGCTAGTGCCTCCCTTAAAGGCACAGAGGCATCTATACATAGAGCCTAGTATAACAGGCTCCAATTCAGGTGAGCACTTTTCATGCACTGTTGCTCTTGATGTGTTCTTCTTACATATATTCCTACATCTCTGAGCCGTTTATCCAGAGGAGGTTTGGCATAACCATATATACCTAAGGCTGCTGTGATTTGAGCATATCTCCAGGCTCTTCACCATGTGAGTTGAATATATACTCCCCCCCTCCATTTTTATCCATAGTGCATTGGCATACTGCACCATTATATGTTTTAACTTTTTTTCTAGTCCTATTATACCTACAAGTGATATTTGATTCCCCCAATACAATTAGGGGTAAGACATTGAATTCAGCGCTCCACTGAGTGATCTTTTTTGTGGCGGTACTATCCACCAAGTTCACCTTTCTATACATCTCATTATTGAATGACAAATTACATTCTTTTTCCCATTGTTTAAGGTAAGTGAATTCAGGTGCGGGTGTTTGGCTCTGTAATACTGTATAGCTCAAGGAAAGGGATTTGTTTTTGATCGGGACCTTTTGGCAATGATCATATAACCTCTGGATCTCCTGCATGGGGGGCTGGGGGGATAAGACTGGGTGTACCACTCTGTCCAAGATTAGGCTTTTTAATTGGCGATATGGAAAAATGAACGATAAAGGAAGATTGAAGATTTTTGTAGTTCTGGGAACGGTAATATAGTTCCTTGTTTGCATACGTCTGCTATTAGGTGTGCCCCTTTTCTCTCCATTTGTGCAGAGACAGCCAATGGGAGATTGAATGAAATGCTGTAATCGGTGCCCTAGAGGAGAACTTTTCTGTCGTTATGTGGTTACGGTGTCGGTGGTCCCAAGCTTGAATTAGGTATTTGGTAAGAGGTAGGGGTGCGATTTGCATGGATCTCAGCTTTTTAGGGGTCCACATGTGGTCTAGCACTGTGCCTTTAGGGCTGTACTCATTTTCTATATCTATCCATTGCAATGTGTGCTTTATTTTTATTGCATTTTCTAAGATCACCGCTCTTTAGTATGACAGAATGTTGGGAAATCCCATGCCTCCTTCTCTGGCAGGGGCTTGGAGTAGCTGCAGGGGTATTCTGGGTCTTTTCTTCTCCCATATATAGGACGTAAGTATTTTCTGAATTTGTTTGCCTAGAGTGGGTGAAATGGGTAGTGGGAGCATTCGGAAGGTGTATAGCAATTTCGGCAGTACCATCATCTTTATGGTGTTTATCCTTCCTAGCCATGATAATTTCACATCTCTCCATTTATGAAGGATGCTCTTACACATTTGTGGAAGGGGGAAGTAGATAAGTGTGGTGATTCCTCTGTATGTGGCTGCTATTTTGACACCTAGGTATGTGAGGTGCATTTGTCTCCTATCGAATGTGTATGCTTGTTTCAATGCTTGTACTTGCTGTGTTGAAAGTCGGATTGGGAGAGCTTGTGTTTTTGTCTGGTTTAATTTGTAATAAGATATTTTACTGTATTCTTTTAATGTATTGGTTAGGTGGGGTAAAGAAGAGTCTGGATTAGACATGGAAATTAGGACATCATCCGCGAACATCGATAGTTTGCAGATCGTGTTTGACAGGGAAATTAATTTTATGTATGGGTTATTTCTAATTTTATATGCTAATGGTTCCACAGATAGCACAAATAATAGTGGCGACAGTGGGCATCCTTGACGGGTTCCATTTGTGATTTGGAAGGGTGTCGAGAAGAACCCTGCATTAGTGACTTTTGCTGATGGTCCTGCATATAGTGCTTTTAAGATTTTTGCATACAGTTTAGTATCACAGTTTAAAAGAGAGATGGGTCTAAAGTTTTAGCATGTGTTGGCTGGTTTGCCTGGTTTGGGTAGGGGGTAGAAGGGCTACTAAACTGGTTCATGGATTGCAGGATAAAACTTACCAGGAAAGGTTAAAGGATCTTAACATGTATAGCTTGGAGGAAAGACGAGACAGGGGGGATATGATAGAAACATTTAAATACATAAAGGGAATCAACACAGTAAAGGAGGAGACTATATTTAAAAGAAGAAAAACTACCACAACCAGAGGACATAGTCTTAAATTAGAGGGACAAAGGTTTAAAAATAATATCAGGACGTATTACTTTACTGAGAGGGTAGTGGATGCATGGAATAGCCTTCCAGCTGAAGTGGTAGAGGTTAACACAGTAAAGGAGTTTAAGCATGCGTGGGATAGGCATAAGGCTATCCAACTATAAGATAATGCCAGGGACTAATGAAAGTATTTAGAAAACTGGGCAGACTAGATGGGCCGAATGGTTCTTATCTGCCGTCACATTCTATGTTTCTATGTGGGATTGTAGCATGTCAGCTGGCATGTCGCCTGTGAAGAAGCAGTGGTTAAATAGGTTAATAAGATGTGGTGATAGTGTATCAACGAAGGTTTGATAATAAATATTTGTGAGACCATCTGGCCCTGGTGATTTATGCTGATGTAGCTGTGCGATCGTCTTTCTTAGTTCATCTGCCGTAATCGGTTGTTTAATGTGGTCTATTTCATCTTCCTTTAGTGTGGGTAGAGTCACTGTATCCAAGAATTCTTTCACTTGTGTTTAAGTCAGTGTGTGTGTGTGGGAATTGTCCTTAAGATTATATAGAGTGCTGTAATAATGCGAAAATTCGTCTACGATATCTTGAGGATTCATACGTTTTTTCTTGTCAGAGGTCAAGATATGTGCTACTCGTGAATTAGTTAGTCGCGTTTTAAGTTTAGAGGCTAAGGTCGCCCCTACTTTGTTCCCTTGGGCGAAGAATTTGTGTTCATAGCGTTGTAGGATGTGGTAAGTTCTGTCTATTTCTATCTCCGACAATTAGATTTGGAGGGACCTTAAGGTATCATAGGTGGCCTGTGACGGGTTGGACTTGTTATCGTGCGTAAGTGTTGTGATTTGTCGAATTAGGTCATTATATAATTGCAGCCTCTTTTTCTTGGCAAAGCTAGCATGTTTGATAAGTGAACCCCTAATCACTGCCTTGTGCGATTGCCAGACCGTTTCTATGGGGGTGTCGTCCGTGGTGTTGATAAGAAAGTATGTGTCTAGGTCTGCTTTGAGTTGTGTAATAATTTTAGGGTCACGCAAAAGGGATTCATTTATTCGCCATGACCCTGTCCCTTTGTTAGGACATTTTGTGCGCAGCGTAAGAGTAATAGGGGCATGATCAGACCATGTGATTAGTCCTATGGTTGAGGATTAAATTATAGGGTTTCAAGAAGAGTGTAGTAAAAACCTATCTATTCTTGAGTAAGAGTTGTGGGCTTGTGAGTGGAATGAAAAATATTTTTCGGAAGGATGCAATATCCTCCATATGTCTATATATCCCGTGTTGTGTAGTTGTTTGCGGATGATGTTTGAAGAGGCGGTGCGTCTGTTTACCGTTTTCTGGGAAATATGTGAACTAGATGAGGAATCTATGTTGTTGTCTAAGATCAAGTTTGTGTCTCCTCCTATGATCAAGGTTCCAAATTTGTGTGTGTCTGCTAGATTGAGAAACTTAGTCAAGTATTCTGTTTGGTTCACGTGTGGACCATCAGGGCCGCCATCAGGGGGTGACAACCATGACGGTTGTCACGGGCCCGGCGGCTCTGGGGGGCCCGGACTGCTCTGGCAGTCCTGGGCCCCACTTTCCCTTTCTGCACACATAGATAGCGAATTTCGCTATCTATGTGGGCAGCCGCGGGCCCCCGGCTCCCTGTTACCGCAGAGGGGGCCCAGCACACTGCCTGTTCTCCTCTCTTCTCTCCTCTCTTCTCTCTTGCCATGGCAACGCTCCGCGGGTCTCGCGAGAGTTATTGGAAGAGAGAAGAGAGGAGAACAGGCAGTGTGCTGGGCCCCCTCTGCGGTAACAGGGAGCAGGGGGGGGGGGCACCGGACCACCAGGGATGGAATCTCCCCCTCCCTGGACCAGATAAGCAGGGAGGGGGGAATAACATTTAATTAAATTATTTTTTATTTTTTTTATTTATGTGAAAATGCCCCTTCCTCCCCTTCTGTCTGCTTTGGACTAATACTCTCATTATGCTAAGCCATACACAACTTGATGACCTCAATGTGAAGATGTAAATGTAATAGCTGTTCTGGTATGGTATTTTATCTGAGTGCTGTGCTGAGCAAAACATATAGAGAATCCAAATAATGAGTGTAACCTTAAGCAATAGCTCCAGGCTATCCTACCTTACACGACAGCAGAACAACCTGCAATGTATTATTTGGCCAGGGTTGCCATATGGACTGCATACAAATCAATAATACTCTGCAGGGAAGTGATGGCTTAACCTCCAGAATTCCTGATCATTTGAACTACACTTCACATAATGCTCTGCCAGCCATTAAAGGGTGTACAGACTACAACATCAGGAGTGCCAGAGGGTTAAGCCATCACTGAAGAAGAGAACATTTTCTGATATAAATAGCCTTCCCAACTGTAGGAGGACACTCAAAGGGTTAAATTATGTGTCTTGTGATGAAACAGTCAAAAATTAATTTTGCTTGTACATCAGACTCTTGTATTTTGTTATGCTACAGAACATATACATTTTACTCCCCCCCCAGATTGCACATTTACACACACACACACTACATACACTGACACAACACACACACTACATACACTGACACAACACACACTGCATACACCAACACAACACACACTGCATACACTAACAACACACACTCTGCATACACTGACACAACACACACTGCATACACTAACACAACACACACTGCATACACTGACACAACACACACTCTGCATACAGTAACAAAACATACACTGACACAACACACACACACTGCATACACTAACACAACACACACTGCATACACCAACACAACACACACTGCATACACTAACACACACACTGCATACACGAATACACTAATACAATACACACACTGCATTCACTAATACAACATGCACTCTGCATACACTACACACTAGCACACTCACTGCATCCACTATACTGACATTTGCTACACATTAACACACTCTGCATTCACTACACTAACACACACTCTGCATCCCCTACACACTAACACACTCTCTGCATTCACTACACATTAACACTCTGCATTCACTACACTAACACACACTCTGCATCCGCTACACACTAACACACTCTCTGCATTCACTACACATTAACACACTCTGCATTCACTACACTAACACACTCTCTGCATTCACTACACTAACACACTCTCTGCATTCACTACACATTAACACACACCCTGCATTCACTACAAATTTACACACACACTACATTCATTACACTGACACACTCTGCATTCACTACACCCTAACACACACTCTGCATTTATTACACACTAACACACACTCTGCATTCACTAAACTATGCACACACTCTGGATTCACTATACTGACACACACACTCTGCATTTACTACACTAACATACACTCTGCATTAACTGTACACACAGCATCCACTACACAAACATCCTGTATTCACAGTACACACACTACATCCACCACAAATTGAAACACTCTGCGTTCACTATACACAGACACTGCGTCTAATACACACACTACATCCACTACAGACACTGCATCCGCTAAACACATTTCATCTAGTACATACAAACACTACATCCACTACACAAACACACACTACATCACTGTACACACACTACATCCACTACTCAAACACTTTCTGCATTCACTACACTAACACACACTCTGCATCCACTACACACTAACACACTCTGCATCCGCTACACACTAACACACTATCTGCATTCACTACACATTTACACACACTCTGCATTCACTACACATTTACACACACTCTGCATTCACTGCACTAACACACACACTACATTCATTACACTGACACACTCTGCATTCACTGCACTAACACACACTCTGCATTCATTACACACTAACACACACTCTGCATTCACTAAACTATGCACACACTCTGGATTCACTATACTGACCCACACTCTGCATTAACTGTACACACATCATCCACTACACAAACATCCTGTATTCACAGTACACACACTACATCCACCACAAATTGAAACACTCTGCATTCACTATACACAGACACTGCGTCTAATACACACACTACAGACACTGCATCCACTAAACACATTTCATCTAGTACATACAAACACTACATCCACTACATCACTGTACACACACTACATCCACTACTCAAACACACTCTGCATTCACTATACACACTGCATCCGCTACACAAACACACACACTCTGCATTCACTGCACAAACAGTATCTAATACACACACACACTACATCCATTACACACATTCTAATTCACTTCCACTATAAACACCACATTCATTCCTGCATCATTGTCAGCGGACTAGGTAGGGTGTGGGCGGGCCCGGGAGGCAGCCCTGTGGACCATAGACATTTATTAATGTGTAGAGTTCGTTGTTGATTAGGCATTGGACTAGAAGGGAATGACCTTATTTGTCACCGATTTTTTTGTGTAGCGAGAAGGCTATATCTTTGTTAAATAAGATCGAGACTCCTCTCTTTTTTTGAGTAACCTGCATGATATCCAATAGGGTATTGTTTGGAGGAAAATTTGGGCATGTTAGAATTTAAGAAATGGGTCTCTTGGAAAAAAGCGACTGTGGCTTTATCTTTTTTAGCTTCTACAAGAGCCAGTCTCCTTTTAAGTTAAGCCCTTTGGTGTTTAGAGATAAAACCGTTATAGCCATTGATGTGAAATATTTCCATGTTTTTGAACACTATTATTTTAACCATGTTAGTGAGCCTTTTTGTTCTCTGGGTTGTGGTCCCATGTATGCATAGGAAATTTGGAAATTTCGAGCCTTCTTGTTGGAGTTTGGGTATATGGGTAGGTTGGTAAGTGGTAGTCACTTTTAGCTTAATGTGACCTCCGTTGGTGTGTCTCTTTAGTTTCTGGGTTATTTCAGTTGGTTGGCTGGAGTGGTACCATTGATTACCCTCACTTACTGTGACCAAGTTGGGCGTATGTGGGAGTTGCGGTCGGGGGGGGGGGGGGATATAGAACAGGGGAAAAACTATGTACAAGATAGTTATCAGAAAAACTGTATCTGACATTACTGTGAAGGATAATGGCCCTATAGAGCATACATGGGTGGGAGGGTGGGTTGAGAGTACAGGTGTACCTACAACTCATATGTCTATATAGACTCAGGTTATCAAACATCTTATTGCTTGTCAGTGTATTTCGTTTCTTACATTTTAAACCTTCAAAAAGCATTATAAATAAGCATTGTCTGTTATTCTAGGCATTCAAATAGGTATCATTCCAAAAACATTGTCACAGAACAGATTATCTCATGCTCAGGTATCCTGGCGTTATGGCAGGGTGACCTTAAAGGCTTTGCTCAGTTCAGGAGGTTTAGAAAAGCTCATTGTCACTTGTGTTTCTTTCCTGTGGTCCAATTTTTTGCGACCTTCGTAGGCGATTCGTGGAGGGTATGGGATGGATTAGCTTTATCTTGTATTGCAACATGCAGATTCCATTCCCCCAGCAGCCTAGCTCCCTCAGACTTCGAGTGGTGTTCGGCTCCATTTTTTTTTATGAGAAGGCGGGTGGGGTATCCCCACTTGTAGAGAATGTCTGCTTCGCTTGACGCTCTTGTTATACCAGTTCCTTGCGTTTTGACAGGGTCGCTGCTGATAGGTCAGTGAATAGCTTCACCCCTGCGAATTCCATCGGTATTGCCCCTGTATTGCTTGCTGCTCTCATCACCGCTTCTTTAGTAGTAAAGTAATGAATACGTGTGATGACATCCCTGGGAACAGCGTTAGCTAGAAATTTAGGCTTTGGTAAGCGATGGATACGATCCAGGCGCAGATCTTCCTTTGTAAGGCCTGGGCACAACATTTTAAACAGGCCGACAGCAAATTCTTCCAGTTCAGAGGGTTTGATCTCTTCCCGGGATCCCACGAATGCGTATATTGTTATGTCTATCTCGATCGGCTACTTTAGCTTCCAAGCGTGCGAGGTGTGTTTCTAGCGCTTCACAATTTGCAGCTAGGTTGTTGTGGGCATCGATAATTTCTTCCGCCTTGTCTTCTAATGCTGACGTGCGCTCACCAATTGCTTTAATATCAGCGTGTACATCCCTGGCTAATTTAGCAAATTCCGCTTGGAGGGTTTGCTGCAGGTCTTAGAGCATCTTTTGGAGAGCTGTTTCTGAGGCAGGGGCATCATTTCCTGCTGATATCGATGTGCTGTCACTTCTATCTGAGCGGGCTGTAGGTGAACTTGTGAACTAGGACATTTGGAGTGTTACCGGTCACATTTTTGCTTTTTTTGGTGCCCTCTTGGACATGATGGTATCCAGTCACCCCGGGATATGAGAATGTCTCGAATAAGTAGGTACTGTGGGTTTAGTCACTGTTTATCTGATCACCCTCGTTGGAGCTGACGGCTCAAGCGGCGTCTGTGTCCATTAGCTGCCAGGCCACGCCCCCTTATTTATTTTTTTATGAAAATTATAAACAACAGAGAAGACAATTTTATGTTTTGGGTTCCAACTGTTTTAAGAACTTTTGTTTATCCATCCATGAGGATTTGAAGTATACTGATATACATCATTAGCTGTCTTGTTAGTAAGGTGGTCTCTGGCTAGGATTGAAATCTAGGCTTAAGGTGTGGGCATGTCCTAATGTATTTTTCTTATTAAAATTGAAAAAGTATTTTTCTTTTTACATTTTTATTCATGGACCCCCACAGCTTACTCATTTTGAATTACTCACAAGTATACATTCAGGAGAAACTTGAAGAAAGGATACTGGTGATAAGACATTTTGTATGTAGTTTAAAAACAATAAATCTGCTCCTACCCACAAATGTAGATGCATTGCCAATTAATGGATTGGAATTGGTCAAATTATTGTTTAACCTTGTCCAATATGAGAAAAACAACAAATAGAAAATAGGTGTCCCTTGGGAAATAATGGTTGCAATTTGTTTATTATATTTTCAAAATATACAATTCAAAACAAATAAGGAGACAAACAATCACAATTACTAGCTCATTTTAGTTATTCAGTTCAATCAGAGTTATTTGGTGGATGGTTCTGTGTGGAGATTAAAGAACAAAATACATATTATGGAGAATGTTTGGTGGCACAGAAGGATGATAGGATGTGCAATGCCCAGATTACATTTTCACCGATAAGGTCCAGTTTCAGAGGTATTACCTGGGAGGTGACCTGGGGTGATACCCTAAATGAGATCCTGAGAACCCCCACGGTTTTGTTTAATTATTAGCCTCAAATTGCTATAATATTGAGAAACAAGTAATGCCTCTAATTCAATTATCTCTGACAATGCCATTTTAAGGAAATAATCCAAGCATCATGACCACTATGGCCATTTGGTGGAGCTCCGGTAAGTTGTCAAACCAAATTTAAACTATTTGACAAATTACTCTGGGAAGGTGCAAGACACTAACTGTCAGCTTTTGCAAAACACCAGTATTGCTGTGTAAAAAACATAATTCAACAGAGAGGTTACCAGATTTAAGAACCATACTGATCAGTAGATATCTTTTTTTGGTCTGTGTAACAAATAATCTTTGAATTTTGTTTTATATTTTATGTCCTGATTTCTGGGTCCTGTCCCACATTTTCAACTTTTTCCCTGTTTTCCAACTATTGGGGCACAAGTGAATTGTCCCCAAAAAGCATAGCGTGAGTGCAATATTAAATGCACTTGCGCAACACCCAGGACACCAGGACCATGCCGGGATTGCTGAAACAACACTAAGTGTGCCAGCTAGATTGGCATGTAAGCCTGAGTTTTGACTGCCAAGGGTTTGTAAATGTTTATTAGGATACATATACCCATAATGACTCATAGCAATTAGATAGATAGCATACCTCCCAACAATCCTGACTGGGGAAGCGGGAAGGGGTGGGTGGGGCCATGGGGGTACTAAGCCATTGACCCAACATGAATGATCAGAAATAATGCATACATTTGGGTAATCATAATATATATCTGATATTTTTTTCAGCTTTCAAAGCAATATGGTCCAATTTTTAGAATTCAGATGGGAAGTGTGAAAATGGTGGTTCTCTCAGGATATGAAACAGTGAAGAGCGCTCTCGTGGACAATGCAGATGACTTTGCTGAAAGGCCTTTTGTCCGAATATTTGAAGACATTAACCACGGATGGGGTATCTACGTTATTATATATGTACAGCTTTCAGTTGTACTATTACATATGTTCTTTCTCCTTAGCATGGTTTGTCATTTTCAAGGATGTATTCATAGGCGTGCGCACCGGGTGTGCCGGGTGTACCTGGGCACACCCTAATCCCCACAGCACGCATATGTATTGAGACCGACAGGGGAGATCTCAGGATCTCCCTTGTCGGTTCATGCAGAGCCAGCGCCATCCAAACGCCAGCTCTGCTCTCAGCCTCCCTCCCCACCGACCCACAGGCAGTGAGGAGGCAGGAGAGGACCGGCAGAGCTCTTGCCAGCAGCTCCGCCGGGTTCCTCTCCCGAGATCTGAGCGTTGCAGCGGCAACGCTCAGATCTCGCGAGAGTGAACTCTAGCCCCGCAGGCTAGAGTTCACTCACCACTGGACCACCAGGGAAGGATGGCAGAACAAGGATCTCCCCTCCCAGGCATAAGGTAACAAGGGAGGGGGGATATTAACTGATCTGCCCCCACCTCCACTGGACCACCAGGGAATGTAGCAAGGAACAAGAATCCCCCCTCCCCACATAAAGTAAGAAGGGAGGGGAGATATTGAGTAATGTACCCCCACCTCCACCCCCCACAATCACCCACACACATACAGCACCTACAGACATACAGCACCCACAGACATACACAGCATCCACACACACATACAGCACCCACACACAGCACACACAGACAAACAGCACCCACACACATGCAGCACCCACAGACATACACAGCACCTACACACATACAGCACCCACAGACATACACAGCACCCACAGACATACACAGCACCTACACACATACAGCACCCACACATACAGCACCCTCTCAAAAACACACAGCACCCTTACACACATTACACAAACAGCACCCTAACACACAGCACACAAACAGTACCCTCACAAACACAAACAGGACCCTAACAAACACACACAGCACATTAACAGCACCCTCACAAGTGCACACACACACACAAACAGCACCCTCACACACAGTACAATAACAGCACCCTCACAAGCGCGCACACACAAACACCCTCACCCACATAGTACACTACCAGCACCCTCACACACACACATCACACTAACAGCACACACACACACACAGCAGTGTATGTGTGTGTGTGTGTGTGTGTGTGTGTGTGTGTATATATGTGTATATCTATATATACACATATATATATATATATATATATATATATATATATATATATACATACATATATATACGCGGCGTGTGCTTGTGCTTCAGGGTGCACACCCTAATGCAATAGGCTGCGCACGCCTATGGATTTATTTAAAGCATTGTTGTAATAAAATTTGAAATAATTTCTTTCAATGTATTGGTTAGAAGGCTGCAACCTTTAAACCCTCTTTTCACTCAATGGGTGATGAATGCATGACATATCAGCAGCAATACATGATTCTCCACAGCCACACTTCTCTTTATATATAAAAGGAGAAAAATAAATGTTTTTTTTTTTAAAAAGTGCATTAGTAATGTAAATACATATTAATAACAAATATCAAAATGATTTATATAGTGCTAACATATTCCACAGTGCTGTACAAGAAATACATGTTATTCTAACAAAACACAAATGTATAATCTATTATAGGCATTACTTTTTCTCATGGTGACAATTGGAAAGAAATGAGACGGTTTACCCTTTCCACCTTACGGGATTTCGGCATGGGAAGGAGTACGATAGAAGATAAAATAGTTGAGGAAGTTGGTTTTCTGATTAAAGAACTTGAATCCGAAAAAGGTACTATATAAACAAGTTAACTTTTCAGCAGTGTTTACATTTCTGGAACTGCTTAGTTTCTCAGAACTGTTTCTTAGCTATTTGGAACAATATAAGGAATATAAGGTTCTGTCCATTTGTTTTGTGACCGAGGGCAGTGATTCCAAACCAGTCCTTAAGGCAAATATGATTTAGTGATTTCACAAATATGTTCCGTTGGGAGTTCCTGCAAAACCTGGGTAGTTTGTCTGCAATTTGCAATGCATCATTGATGATATTGCCCTTATTACTCATGATGACCCTCCAAAGCATCCAACAGCATCTTCATCATGACTCTTGGTTCCAGGAATTTTAAGAGATGCCTAGGCAGTTGTGGTGAGTGATAGTTTGTATTGGGGGATGGTGGCTGTAGTGGGGGGATAGGGGATATAGTTGGGTGATATGGCATACAGTGGGTCGGTAGTGGCTCTCGTGGGTGGAATAGTGGCTATAGTGGGGAAATAGGGGCAATAGTGGGGTATACGAGCATACCCGAGATATAGGGGTGATAATGTGGGGATGTGGCTGTAATGGGGGTGGTTACTGTTTGTATTGGTAAAAAAATCAAACATTTGAATTAAACTAAAAAAAATAAACTGCAGTTTATTCCCTTTTCCTGAGGCTAACCTTTTACCCCTGTGTGAGTGTAGACAGGTGAGGTAAAATCTTTGATCTCCCCTCTTGCCAGGCAGTCTTTCTCCGGCCAGCAACCCCAAGACCGTGGCCTCAGTGGCCTTAAGGCCATGATTCCCAGCCTGAACCTTTCTTCCTAACATTCTTTTTACATTCTGATTGAGCACAGCACCAGAGGGCCCTCCTCTTGGCGGTGGATGGATTTCATTGTGTCATATTTCCTTTTGTGTGCTTAGCTCTCATTTGTATATCATGTTTTCTACTTCTGTCTGTTTCAGCCAAATATAGAAAGTACATATACACCTCCTAGTGGATAGGACACACTCTTAGTGGGTAATAGTTAACAACAAAAAATTACCCTTGGACTAAATGTATAGCAGATAAGGACTCCTCCGGGTCCTCAATAGATATGGATAACAATGGATCTATGATACAATGATAACAGAAACAAACATAGCATAATACTGTAAACTCTTAACCCCTTAAGGACACATGACATGTGTGACATGTCATGATTCCCTTTTATTCCAGAAGTTTGGTCCTTAAGGGGTTAAGGGGGAGTGGAAATTTGAATAGTAGTTCACACTCACAAACCAAAATTGATTGTAGGCATATCGTATAAGGCGGTGAGTATCTCAGGGTAGATGGACCATCATCATATACATAGAAAGGAATAAAAAACAAAATAGTGCAGAGTATCTTGGTAAAAGAATACACTTTAATATAAAGGCACACTTACAATGTTGAAGTGGCAAACAGTCATATAGGATCAACCGGTCTCAGGATCACAGGATGAAACACAGGATCAACTTTACCCAGTCGAAATAGTTAGAATAAATAAAACAGCCTAATACAAACAATAAAAAACTCTGAAACACTATCAAAAGCCCTACGCGTTTCGTTCAAATGTCCTTGAACTTCCTCAGGGGCAAAAACGTCCTTCTGTGTGTAGGTATAATCCTACACACAGAAGGACGTTTTTGCCCCTGAGGAAGTTCAAGGACATTTGAACTTCCTCAGGTATAATCCTACACACAGAAGGACGTTTTTTCCCCTGAGGAAGTTCAAGAACATTTGAACGAAACGCGTAGGGCTTTTGATAGTGTTTCAGAGTTTTTTATTGTTTGTATTAGGCTGTTTTATTTATTCTAACTATTTCGACTGGGTAAAGTTGATCCTGTGTTTCATCCTGTGATCCTGAGACCGGTTGATCCTATATGCCTGTTTGCCACTTCAACATTGTAAGTGTGCCTTTATATTAAAGTGTATTATTTTACCAAGATACTCTGAACTATTTTGTTTTTTATTCCTTTCTATGTATATGATGATGACCTTCTGTCTGTTTCAGTTCATGCTCTCTCCTTCCAGTCGATGTTTGCCCTCTCATTATTTAAACACCCCATCTCTCAAAAATCTTTCTATTCATAATTATATTTTGTGGGTATTACTGAAATATATGAACAGCAATTAATAAAAAAAAAACAAAAAAAAACAGTTTTACTCTTATGTTGTGTTAGGTATACTATTTAAAACAATTGATGTTAAATTATATAATCCTAAATGTTTATCTTTAAGAATAAAATCATGATAACAACAACACACATGATGTCACCAGTGTGAAATTTGTGCATGCTCTGCATCAAGTTGCAAAATCAGGGTAAATGAGAATTTGCACACGTATTGTTTGGAAATTAGTTTTGTCACCATTCAAATCCTTTACAATGCAAACAGGTACTGCTAATATTTAAATTGTAAAATAAAATTAATTATATTAACTTCTACACACGTTTATGGTTTTTTATTGGTAGGAAGGCCAACTGACCTAGCTATGATAATTAACTTGGCAATTGGAAACATAATAACTTCAATTGTGATGGGGCACCGTTTTGACTACCAGAATTCCACATTACTTAGACTTATGCATCTTGTAAATGAAAATATGAGGCTGATTGGGTGTCCTTCCGTACAGGTACTTTTTTTTTTTTTTTTTTAACTGCATTGGTTATAGTGCAAAGAGAGACCTGGCACCCTCCAAATGTAAGTTGTCAATTTATTTGCAAATGGTTTAACAAGTGACCTGGGTTGTGCCATGAGCCGTCATCACTCCCCTGGTGCCAGGAGCTCCTGCTAGGAACTTCCATTAGCTCCACCTAGATACACCCTGCTGTGTAAGGGTGCCCCAGCAGCTGTATTAAAAGCTTTTTGTTAAGTGCTAGACATTTGTCCCCAGATCAATTGTCAAACTGTTGACAAATAGTTTATCGACTTAACCGGAAAGATTGCCAAGTTATTCCTGGAATCATCACGACCTTGAGGTGTAAGGATTATGGTGCCTGGATTGTTGCTTTAACAAAAATAAATATTTACAACAAGATAACAACTTTTCCAAATGTTACTCTTGGTGTATGTAACCGAAACAAGTTATCATTTTGTCAAGAGCCCAAGTGCATGTGAATATGTGTGTCATTATTATTACTCAATATAGTGAAGGTAGTATTTTTGAGTTATTATTTTTATAGTTATTATTAGAATGTATATAGCACTAACTTATTGCGAAGTGCTTTACAATATTGCACAGTATAGAACTTCACTACTGTCATTTTTCTAATACATGCTACTCTATATTTTTAGAGATATAATGTGTTCCCACTGTTACGATATTTTCCTGGCGACCATCTAAAAGTCAAAAAAAATATTTCAGAGCTTCACTCCTTTCTTCAGAAAACCTTCCTACAGCATCTTAAGGACCTGGATAGAGATGACCAAAGAAGCTTTATTGATGCTTTCCTTGTCAGGCAGCAAGAGGTAACATCAAAGATAACTTTCTAATCTAAACTATGTGATCTAATTATGATGACCAAAGAGTAAAGTGAGTGGAAATGTATAGACAGAAGCAGACCATTAAAAAAAATGATTGTCTCTCTATGTTTTGGTGTAAGCTTAGTGTGTGAGTTTTTGTATGCACTAAGCCTTCACGTTACTGGAGATCAAAATGTGTATTTCCAGGTAAAAGTTATGCAAAAATGGTATTTACTAGTTTATTATAGACTTAGAGATTCATTTTGGGCCAAACAGTGACTTGGTCAAATTGTAGTCAATCTAGTGATCAACTGAAATCCCTATTTCTGAGCCACGTCTTGAGTGAACTGACTTGTGCAAGTTTGAACATGTTTGCTTTGGTTTTTGGTTCAGAGTGCTGTTCCTGGCACCAGAAAAAAAGAGAGGGATGCAATGGAGAAGAGGCTGTTTTTTTGTGCATAGGGATAAATAAACAGCTTAGTTTCCCATGGTGGACTAGAGGTCTGCCTAATCATGTAGGCTGGATCTCCTGCCCAAACAAGTGGTAGCAAAAAAAAAAAAAAAAAAAAAAAGGAGGATTGATGGTTAGGGGATAGTCACTACATATTGATTGTATTTACAGATTAAGGGAATTGACCAATACAGGGGGGAAAGGGAGAAACAATAAAACATACTTCCAAGCAGGATTCTTCTAGAAACATAAACTTCAACTTCTGTGAGAGATAGACTAGCGGTGAACCTGTGTGTTTACCTTTGTTGTACATAGCCTAAGTCATTCATAGTAGTGTGAGACTAGGTTTAACTTTCTGCTGTATCTAGTTAGCAACTTTCTAGTTGAAACAACTTTGCGTGGGAGATAGAAGATTGGCAGGCATTTTGCCATTGAAAATAAGTAAAAGGTGTGTATCAGAGACCACATAGGGAGGGAAGATCCCCAAAACAGGTGTAGTAGTAAACAATAATAATAACCATAAGATACGACCTGAGCACAAGCGAGTGGCAGAGTCTTATCGAAATATTTCAGATCTGTGATTCACACAGCCAATGAGAGCTTAAGAGCAGGAAGTCAATTGTGCCCCTTCTTATACAATAGATGTATTCATTCTGCCTGTTCTGGTGAAAGGGACAATTATAAGGGAAGAGGCAATTATCAGTCCAAACAGCTCAGTATTCCATGCTGTAAACAGGACAGTCCAACAGAGGAACACCCCACAATCCTCAGCTAGATCACATGGTATGCCATAGCCAATCAAAATGTTAGCTATGGCCAGTCACACGAAAGGTGACCTTCTCCTCTCCGCTGTTCGCACCCTTACTGCTAACCCGCGCTTGCAAGACTTCTCGCGGGTGGCTCCCTTATTTTGGAACAGCCTGCCTACCCCTATCAGACTGTCCCCTAGTCTTCAATTGTTTAAGAAGTCCCTCAAAACACATCTGTTTAGAAATGCTTATGGACCCCCAGAGTAATGTATCTATACTTACCCAAGTCTGTCTCTTGCTCTCCTAAAGAGCTATATTCCACTCTCACCTCCAGCTCTGCTACTTTTCCACCTTGTTTGGTGGCTGTCACCTTTGCTGCCCTGTTGTGTATTTGTACCCCACCTTCTCTAGACTGTAAACTCATTTGAGCAGGGTCCTCATCTACCTATGTCATTGTGTCATTTTCTCATGTACTGTAAATCCCCCTTCCCCTTCATAATATTTTAAAGTTTAGTTTATCACTATATTAATAATAATAATAATAATAATAATAATAATAATAATAGACACATGTTGGAGGGGGGAGGGAGGCACCATTTTCACCTCCTCTGGAAAAATGTAGGGGGCAGAAAAGAACACTGAGAGATATTAGTTTCACAGCAAGAAAACAAAAGTTGAAACAAAGTTCTATTTTGGCGACTAAATTTACAGGCTAAATTAGTTTTTTCTTTTCTGTCTCAAAATGTATGCACATATTTGGGAGTGAGCGATTGTAAAATGTAATTATACAAACACACAAGCATATCCAATTTTTAATCATTTGCATTTGTTAAATAAGAACATGTCAAACATTGTGTTTTGTTTTCTTTGAGTATTCCCTTATTGCCCTCGCATCATATTTATAGCATTAATTTGACATTTACAGGCCAACCATTTGATAACATCATGATTCTAAATGCCTCTGTTGCAAATATAATAGTGGGAATATTACTTGGACGAAGAATGGATTTTGAAGATAAAACATTTCAGAGACTCCTGTATTTGCTAACTGAATACGTGTTACTTCTAGGAACACCAGGAGTTGCGGTAATATCGGAGTGTTAAAATGTGTACTTAATTATAAATGTAAGATAGCATAAAAATAATAATCTTCAAAAACATATACACATAGGGTTTCTTCATTTACATGCAAATAGCAAAGCATTTATAAGGGAATATACCATTTCAGGCCATGATATTTGAAATTTAAAAAAAAAAAAAAAAAAAAAAAGAACATAAACATTTTTCAATCCCAACTATTTTTGCCTAAAACAAAATGTGCCAGCTCTGTTAATTTTGTACAATGCACTCACATTTATAGAAACAAAAGTAAAAAAGATACCATGTATTGAACTAAAGTTTTTTTTTTTTTTTACAACTCCTCTTGTCTTTTCCTCTATTGGTGACTTTTTCTCACTTAATCTGCAAAGAAAATGGCGGAAAAAATGTTCTTAGCAGTGTATTGCAAAATATATACAGATTATATAACAAACAAAAATTGGATAGCACTCCCAGGACTTGTAAAAATAAAACTTAGCTATTGTTGCTTTGCATTAAAAGGTCAAAATGTCCAAGTTTCGGTTTGATATCTCCAAACTTTCATCAGGACCCCACCGGCCATCAATTAGTGTGGTTTGGGGGACACTATGTCTACCTGCTCATTTTATTTAGTAGCCCCTAGTCATTGCCACTAGGTCCCTTGTTTATTTTAATGGCCCCCATTCACATGGCGGTGTGGGCACACCATTGTGACGGATCACTTGGCATCCCGACTGGGTACATCTGCCAACAGATGCTTTCTAGCTCATGCTGAGGACCGTAAGTACCGCACCGGACACCAGAAGCACCGCAGACTCCAGAACTGCCGTTGCTTAGCTGGGATCTCGCCATCTTCTTCCCACCTTGGAAGTTACAAATTATGATTTGGACTACACCTCCCATGATGCTTTGCCAGCATTATGGGTGTAAGAGTACTATGGGGCATGTAGTCTACAACATCTGGAGTGTCGAAGATTGCTTATCCTTGGTGAATGCATCTGACATTTTTAAATGAAAATAAAAATACTTTTTTGTTATTATTATTATTATTTGTATTTACACCCTTATCTATAATAAAGAAAAATGAATTGGAACTTTTTGAAAAGCTCTGGGCAAATAAATAAAATTTCATAACTGAAAACAGGCATGCATTAAAGGGGAAGGTACTCACACTTATCAAAATTTGAAATATTATTTTTTCTTATCCCCTATTCTTAACAAACCTATATTTCTGAGGTGAAATTTTAAATTACATGGAAAACTACACAGCCGAAATAAAACCCACAACAAAACTAAAAAAAATAGTAGATATACCCCCCAATTAAAACCTAAATGCATGTAATTATGCATGTTTGCATATCTAAAAACAGCTTGCAAAAACTGCAGGTCACTTGTCTGCAGGTCACATGTCCCTCTCCCCATAACACACTTGTCTAAACCGAACCAGACTTTCTGTGTCTGTTCAATTACAGACTTCCAAATGCAAAAACTCTTGTCAACTGCTTTTGCAAGCCCTCCCCTTTCTCCCCAACCTGTCCAAGACTTTCCAATACAGCTCAATGAGAAGTCTTTGCAAGGCAGGTGATCTGGGCAATTGTGCCTTTTGAGTTTAGCTTCACTGAGCTTCGCAAACCGGAGGTAACAGGACCAGTTGTCTGATTGACAGCCATTTTTTGTACAATGAAAAAAAAAAAAAAGAAAAAAAGACGATACACTTTTCACACATAAAGCACTTCAGCAATTAATGTGCTTTAGGTTTCTGAAGTGTTCTTTATATGTAGAAATTCATTTTTTTATCTTGCAACTAGGAGCATCCATCTTAGCAGCCTAAAAAAAGCACATTAAACAGTACTTCTAATGCTCCTCATCAATTGCATTATGGATTGTGATTTCCTTTGGTAATATAAAGACAAAAGAAAACAGTGCATGACATAAAAAAGGTTAAAGCACGCTGTAGTGGTCACGATGCTAACAGTCGCCAACCCACCTAGCGTCTCTGGTGACAGTTGAGAGCTCTCAGCCATTGAATGGCCCTCTGTACATAGAAAATGCACAGAATTTTCATTTGCCAGCCCAATTCACTCGTTCTACACTGGCTAACATAGTCAGAATGAAGCTGCACATACAGGAGGTCAAAATTTCAGTATGTGCAACATTTCTTATTAAAATGCTGCACATACTGACTCACAGCACAATGACAACTTCAAATTAATGGAAAAACCATTCTGTACGAGTTATAGGTGAATTTCAATGTTTTATCCAATGGTGTAATTTATAGAGATTTGTCAGCTCCATATGTATATACAATTATGTAAAATAAAGTTAAGTCAACCTAAAAATTGCATGGTTAGTGAAAAAATATATAGGTTTCTATTTTTCTTTTTCATTTATATTTTGATTTATTTATGCAGATATACAATATGTACCCTATTTTTGGACTTTTTCCTGGAAGTCATAAAGAATTTTTCAGAAACGTGGAAGAACTCTATGCATTCCTTAGAAAAACATTTGTAGAGCATATGACCCATTTAGATAGAGAAGATCAGAGAAGTTTCATTGATGCATTTCTTGTACGGCAAAAAGAGGTATGTTGCTGTAAAAACATAACCTTAAATGCTCTATTTTCCACCTCTATTAACCTGTAACTGTCATAGTTGCCACTTTTTATTTCTGTACCCCCATTATCACTTTTGACAATGACTAAACATAAATAAGACTTATAGTAAGCTCACTGATACTTCTGTTCTTCTAAACCTAGGAAGCAGATAACCCAGAATCATATTTTGATAACCATAACCTAACAACTCTTGTGAGAAACCTGTTTGGTGCAGGAATGGAAACAACTGCTACCACTATTCGTTGGGGTCTTCTGATGATGATTAAATATCCAAAAATCCAAGGTAGTACTAAAAATCATTATACACATATATTTGTAGGGATTTTTTATATGCTTCTATCTTTAACTTTAATCATATTATTTATTAGACTAAAGGGTATATATATATATATATATATATATATATATATATATATATATATATATATATATATAAATGTTCAACTTGGAACTCACAGAATGGAATACTCCAACAATCATTGTGCTTTAGTGGGTGTGGCCTCCGGAGTTCTTTTCTCACCAATGTATGTAGTCAAAATATTTGCTAACAGTTTGGCAACTCACCTGAGGTCTGTCAGGAGCCAGTCACTTACTCCATTGAGAGCCAGATGCTTCTGTGAGGAGCTTTAGTTAGCTCTCCTGAGCTAAGTCTTGCTACGCATGGCCAGTTCATTAGTCGAGAGCATTCGTTTATGGCTCTCAGTCAATAAGCTTTGTCCTGGTTACTGTTTTTTTTTTTTTTATTACTATGTGTCAGTTAGAATTGCTTACAAATCCTACAAGTGAAGATATTTTTTTAACCTACCATATGTCTCTGTCATAGTGGATTAATTATTTGCTGGGGACTTTTATATTTTTATTTTATTCTTTATTATAATGCAGGGCCATCATCATGAGGTGACAACTATAACAGCTATAATGGGCCCAGTCATCCAGACCCTTTATTCCAGATCTGGAGCAGCAAAACTGCTGCCAGTGCAGATGCAACAGGGCCTGCATTCTGATGGGGCCCATCGGTTGGCACACTCGATGAGCATATGTCTTCAGGGCTCCAGTCAGCATTGCAGCCCTTTAATAGTGTGATTGGGACCCTCTAAAAATGGCAGCCATAGCTGGTGCTGGGAGAAAGCTTACTCCATGTGGGAGGGGAGACAGAGTGGAGTCAACTTCCAATAGGCTCAGCCACCTGCCTGCACTCAAAAGTTGGCTGTGTCAGTATTTGTCAGTATTTATGTATGTGTGTCAGTGTGTGCCTGTGTCAGTATGTCTGTGTGTGCATCTGCACTCAATCCCAGCAGTCACCCGGTGCTCCGGAGCAGGACCAGCAATCCCACAATGACAAAGCAACAACGAAATCCCCCAGGCTTGAAAAAAGACCTCTTAGGAGGTCGAAATGTTGCTGTTCTTTTTTTTTTTTCATTAAAACTGCCTGCGGCTTTAACACTTTGAGTGCCTGGGGAATTTATTTGTTGCATTGTGTGTGTGTCTGTGTGTGTGTACATCTGTGTATGTATCTGTGTGTCGCTGTGTGTATCTCTGTGCCAATGTGTATGTCAGTGTGTGTCTGCATGTCTGTGTGATTGTTTCAGTATGTTTGTGTGTATCTGTGTTAGCATGTATGTCTGTGTGTCAATATGTGTGATGATATGTTTATGTGTATCTGTGTGTCAGTATGTGAGTGTATCTGTGTGTCTGTCATTATAAGAGCTTTGCATGTAGGCAAATATTCTTTATGTACATGTATGACTGTGTTGGTGTAATTACAATGACTTTGAATAATATATTAAAATGTACTAATATAAGTATATATTACTATCTCTAGAAAAGGTCCAAGAAGAGATTTCACAAACAATAGGGTTAACACAACCCAATTACAGCCATCGTGGACAAATGCCCTATACCAATGCAGTGATACATGAAATCCAGAGATTTGGTGATATTATTCCAATGATTGCGGCACATGAAACCACAAAAGATGTCAACTTCAGAGGATATTTTCTTCCTAAAGTGAGTCCCACGTTTATCTGGTATGGTAAAATAGCATTGCTTGTTTGATTGTAAAATCAAATTAGCTGCAGTTTTAGAAATTTAACTAGTAAGAAGTTAATGAAGGTGAGGAATAAGAGAGAGATGGAATGTAAAAGGCACTGTATGTATCTAATACCAGCAGAAAATAGAGATGTAATATATATATATATAAAGTAAATTTAAAATATGATTATTTAAAATGTATCTGTACTCAAAAGGAGAGGAGAAGGGTAGATAATTCTACGAATATAGATACATTTAACTGATATCAGTAAAAAAAAAATCTTTTCACTTAAGTGTAAAATGAATGA
This sequence comes from Pelobates fuscus, assembly GCF_036172605.1. Taxonomy (NCBI): domain Eukaryota; kingdom Metazoa; phylum Chordata; class Amphibia; order Anura; family Pelobatidae; genus Pelobates; species Pelobates fuscus. The sequence goes on along the minus strand of NC_086318.1, from coordinate 36,249,632 downwards.
TTGATATGTTGTTGTTGTTGTGGTTGTTGTTAATAATAATAATAATAATAATAATATTATTATTATTATTATTATTATTATTATTATTATATTGCTAGGTCCAGTAAAATGTTCACCACAGATTATTATTACCCTTTTAAATTGTTTAGGCATAAAATATAGATTTATTTCTAGGCATGTGTAATTTATCTAGCTCCTTGTTTCTCAACTACTGGTACGCATACAGCAAGGGGTATGCACACCAAAGGCAGGGGGTATGCCAAAACCTTGCTGACTGGCCACCTTACTTTAAGAATTGACACAAGCTATATATAACAATGTTCTTGTCTTTTTTCTTTCTCTCTTTTTTTATCCAGGGAACGTCGGTGATCCCAATAATCACATCTGTCCTGAATGACAAGACACAGTATCCCTATCCAGATGAATTTAACCCAAATAATTTTCTTGATTCAGAAGGAAATTTTGTGAAAACCGATGCTTTCATGCCATTTGGAGCAGGTATAGCACAATATCTTACTTCAAATTATGGGATCTGAAACTAGTTATTATTTTTTTATTAGTTATATTGAAAAATTCATTAGTGCAAATGGTTTTTGGATGTTGTGTGATTATGTTGCAAAACTGATTTTGGTGCCTAAAAGTATGTTCTAGTGATAAAAAAAAAACTTTCTGATGATTTTAATTAGCTGATCTTACACTCCCAAGTTATCCTTTAACCCATTTGTGATGCATAACGGATGTTTTATGTCATTTACTAAAGTTAACCACAGATGGCCACGATTGCCACAATTCCCACAATTGTGGGTTTAACATTGTTCCAGTCTGCCTCAGTATCCGAAGCAGATGAGTAGCACCCGTCCTTGCAGCTGTGATCGCTCTTACAGCCTGTCAGAGAGAACACATAATTGATCACTGGCTGCAGTGATCAAAATACAGATCAGTATTTTACTGTAATCTGTTTTTTTAAGCCCTGGGGGTTAACTTTTATTTTTCTAACCCTCAGGGGTTAAATGTATTTAAGTAAAATATTTTAAGATTATATATTTACCTAGCTTTGGTGTTTGGGAGTTAGTTGGACATTGGGGAATTCACTGTTAGGCTAGTAAGGGGTTCACTGTAAAAAAAAAGTTTATAGCAATTTTAAAAGCATAAAGAAAAGTTTTAAGAAAGTTTAAAAAGTGAAAAAATAATTTAATAAGAAAGAAAAAGTTTTAAAAAGTACGAAAACATTTAACAATGTAAAAAAATATATAAAAAACATGCTCATTACCACTATACCTGATTCAAACGAGCGAAAAAATTATCCCACGCCTTTTGAAATACCAGAGGGTGTATTCTTTAAAAAATGGTATGCGTTTGTGGGGTAATTTAAATAACCAACTTGCTCAACTACTCCATAATGGGACATATACACAGTGTAAAAATTCAAAGTTTGAAAAAAAACTGTCTGCGTCTCACATGTGCCCCTTCAACATCGACATATACCTGGCAAAGGTACATACGGAGGTATTCCTGTTCTCAGACAATATAGCTGAGCAACCTATGCAGTCTTATACTGCCAAAGCATGTGACGGACCGCCTGGCACCCCGACTGGGTGCCTCCAACAACCGATGCTCCTAGTGCTGGACCCAAGACAAGGATCCAGCTTCCAGTCGGTGAACCTCTTCTACTCCAGAGAGCATAGCAGGAACAGCTCTTAAAAGAGCTAGTGATTATAATCCCAGGGGAGTATAGTGATATAGCAATCCTCAGGGTAGATACAGCAGTTTCCCCCACACATGAGATGTTGAGTATAAGCAGGAACTCAATTTTAATGGTGCCACACTGGCCTTTTATGCAAGTCCCCATTCAAAGGGTACGCCCAGATGGACCTTGTTGGGACAGGGACACAAAGCCTACAAACCAATCAGAACAGTAATTAATTGTACGACACTCCCATAACAAACATACAATCCCTCCCCTCTGCCTGTGAGATAATTGAGTAAGATACTGTATTAACCCAAATATCTCCAGGCAGGAAAAAAAAAACACATATTTTACAAAACCACATAAACACCCCAAAAACACATGATATCCCCACAATTGTTACATCCCCCGATAGCCCTGATCTGGGTGAACAACATATCCAAAAAACACCCAGATCAGCTCAGGGGTTCAGGAATTTCATGGACGTCTTATTTTGACCAACCGCACGCATGGTTTCATGCCCAAAACAGTTCCAGAGAATCAGGCTGTGTGGCCAGTCTACTTTGGGGATTCGAAGTACAGTTTGAAATACCAAACGTAGCCGTTCATGGGTAAAGTCATTATATGTGTCTTGCTCATGCTCGTCTTCTTTTTACGGAACGCATGCGACTCCCATTCGAATAGCTGAACATCCATGGAAGGTAAATATTTAGCGGTGTTCGTGCCATTGAGTGTCCGATTTGAGTTCCATGAACTCGACCACCAAACACTGCTCATTGTACTCGCGGCTTAAGATGGCCGCCGCCGCCACGTGTTTGAATGTCGAATAGTGGCAACTTCGACTGTTCAGGAGTTCAAAGTACTACTGTGCCAGTCCAAAAGGGGTACAAACAGTATATTTAACCCAAAGTTCATCACAGGGGCCATAGTCACAGGGCAAGAGGCTGGCAAACAGGCCCCTCCAAAAACCAGTGGCCAGGTCACTTTCGCCACATAGCACACATAAGGTTTGTGAAATATACAAAATAGCTCACTGTGTGGGCAGTTGTGTAGCAAGGGAGGAAGGGGGAGGTCCACCCCAGCGGCAAGGTTCCTGCTCCCACCCAAGTACAGTGCCCCTCCTCCCACTTTCTGACTGAGACCTGGCAGCTGCTCTGCTTGCCAGGTCTCCTCCATGTGGTGCAGTGAGTGAGGGGAAGAGGTTGGGATGGAGGATAGGAAGTGACCTTGCTTCCTGTGCTCTCCTGTCCTGCAGAGTGCTGGCAGAGAGAAGATGAAGAGCAGCCTGCCAGGTTGCTCTCTGCACAGCATCCCTCCTCCCTGCATCTTTGCAGATCCCACTCCTCCCTGCAGAGATCTTGTCTCTTCCCTGCACAGCCCCCCCTCCCTGTACCCTCTACAGACCTCGTTCCTACCTGCACCTTCCTGCACCTTCACAGACCTCCTTCCTCCCTGCACCTTTACAAACGCCTTTCTTTCTGCCTCCTCATTTCCCCCGTGCTCAGACCCACTTTCTCCCTGCACTCTCCAAAACCCCTCTGCACCCTCCACAACCCCCCCTCCACACATCCCATCCCCCCGTGCTTAAAAATAAAGTATATTTAGGCACTTCAAGTACTTAAAATAGGTATGTCTGAAGCAGCCACAGACATCAGCGACTGCACCGGACATTAAGTGGGTCAAGATAGGGATGGCAATCTAAGGGGCAACCACGGCCTGCAAAAGCTCTAGCTATGCCACTGTGTGTTAGTCAAAAAGGCGGAAAAAATACCTACCACTACACTTGGTACAAAATAGCGAAAAAATGATTCCACACTAAGGTTCAAAATATGTCTTTTGAAATACCCTGGGGTGTATTCTGGTATGTGTTTGTGGGGTTTTTTAAATAACCAACCTGCTCAACTACTCCTAAATGGGCTGTGGACACAGCAAAACAATTCAAAATTTGAAAAAAAACAAACAAAAAAAACTGGCTTTGCATTTAGACCTGAGATAGCCTTGTGGGGATACTGTTTCCATTCCGGGCAGTATCCATCTAGTAACAGTGAGACCTCTAGTAGCAGGTTGGACGGCACGACTATACAGACGTTAGTCTGATACTTTATTACATAGAATCATTTTGTGTTTTCACTGATTTTGTACATTTGAGTTAATCTCTACGCAATCGGATCACTATATAGGCTGCAGTTAATTACTTTATTTAGATAACACATACTGTTTACTATATGTAGACCTGTAATATTTTCAGTTTATTTAGAAGCATCAAGCCCTTGTGGGCACTTGTATACATATTTATTTAATCACCCTTAGTAGAGATAATTACAAGATATTATGGGAAAAGCTACATTTAAGTCTTCATAAGTGTTTTTGAGGACTTCTGTGGTACCTCCTGATAGTAATTGTATCCACTTGTTGACACCTCCCCCTCTTTTAAAAATGTGCAATTGTCGCATTTAGTAGACATACCACGCAATTGTATTCCAAGCAATATAATAAAGGTAATTTACGGTACCCTAGCATTGGTATGCGTAGGTATAGTCTAATTTAGTATTCTTTTCACTACACTTTACTTTGCACAACCATTTCTATTGGGACTTATTTATCTTTAATATAGTTCAGCAATATGCATAAGTGTCACTCCAAACAATTTGGTTCCTAGAGGGAACACTTGTTTCGTTACTCTATACACAGGGTTTAGCCCTTTAATTTGGAGGACATATTCAGGAGGACCTTACCCTATCTATAATTAGTCTGCTAAAGTGCTCCAAAATGGAAAACAGACCCATCAAAACAATCTATGGAAATTCACACTTAAAAACCTGAAATTGTCATGTCTCTTTTACAGCACTGTATCTTCACAAAATAGTGTCTAGGTCATACATTGGGCATATAGTTTTACTTAGAAGATGTAACTGATGTAACTAATGCCATTGTTTTTCCTCACCACAAACATTGACATAAATTGGTTAAAAAAAAAAATGGTGGTTAAGGCACAATATAAGCCATATAAGATACCCTGGAGTGTCTGCTTTCTCAAATGGAAGTCTGTTGAGGGATTATTTCAACAGTTAAAGTGCTATAATGCGACGAAATGAGACGTAATTGAGACATTTTTAATAGCCTTGTCTCTTATATGGCATTGTAACTTCACATAAGCTGTACTCAGCAGATGTAGCGGAATACAATATGGGGTTCTGTACATGAATAGCACACAACAGTTGTGTCCTTAAGGGGTTAAATAACTTTAAAAGTGCAAAATGTGTACGTTTTTATGGTGGAGCACTTAGCAGATTATTTTAATGTGATGCTAATTTATATGAATTCCTTCTTAAAGTTTTTAGGGTTTTTTTTAAAAGTGCAATTAGTTTGTGCAAAGTCTTATAACGTGCAATTCTTTTAACATAAAAAATGAAAAATTAGATGTATATTACCACAAATTATTATTACAATTATTATAGCCAAGTGCATTCAAAAAAATAAACCAGCATTAAAATATATATATTTTTTTATATTTTGAGCAGTTTACAGTGTTTATAGTGATAAAATGGTAGCTCACCAAAGAGGAGCCAAAAATGTGGCTCAGTATTGTCACCTTGCATTCCTTTTTTAGGGAGACTCCAAGGTGACAATACTGAGTTACATTCTTGGAGTCACCTTTTTGAATTAGCATTTTAACCAGATAAGAAGTAACCACATAAGTAACTAAAAGGTAGCAAAAGTGATGTAAAATCACTAATCAGTAAACAATCCTTTAAAACCATGAATGGGCTGCTTCACAACACAAAATCGAGCGGAACTAGTTATTAAAATAAATCAAACATATGTGTGAGTGAGCGCTCCAAAAAACTCAAATGTATATTCCAGGAGAAAAAAGATACAAAAGATCTAAACAGTTGATAACCTGAAAGTATCAATCTGTAGCATCAATTAATGTCTGAAGGTAAAACTGTATAAAACAGCTAATATATCAGAAATATAATGAAACAAAATACATAGTATAACCTCTGAGAACCAACAACCTAGAGTGTGGAGGTAAATAACACAAAAGGTGACACTATCGGATTCAGCAATCCATAAGTATAAGAAATCTCAACCAAACAAATACATAAATAACATGTATTAAATATAAAATAAAACACAATATATGTGGAGTTCTGAGGATAATGTCAATATGACTCCAGTGAGGGGCCCCTTCACTGGAGAATTATCAGATAAGTGAAAAAAATTAAAATAAATCCAATGTTTAGGTAAATAATAGAACAATTGTAAAAAAGTGGGAAGATATTCTATCAGTAAAACGCTGGAGGGGCATGCATGCTAAATTACACCGGGTAGATGGGACATGGAGCTTTTAAACCCCTCCGGCTATCGTGGCTCTGCTAAGGGTGTGCTGGGACGAAACCCCAAGCCTGAAAAAGCTCTGGGGGAATCCCAGTATCACTTACCCTGTTCGCCGCGCCAGAAGCCGGGTAGAGGATCACGGCGGTCCACACTCACCCGAAAGACTAAATCAATTTTGGCCAAAAAGCGCCAGCCGAGATGTCGTAATCCGGGTCTCATCAAGTTAGTGCTGGAACTATGAGTGAAGATAATAGATTCAGTCTACGCGTTTCGTCTTACTTGAAGACTTTATCAAGTCTGTGATCTTCCAAGCATCTGATCGGTATATATAACGATACTCAGAGCTGATTAAAAAATTTACTTGTGACGTCATTTTTCAGCAAAACAGACGTTCTTAAAGTGACAGTAAAGATAAATAACAACAAAGGAATTGTGCATTGATTTTAATAATAATAATAATAATAATAATAATAATAATAATAAGAGGGCTGGTGCTTAACCCCTTAAGGACAGAGCTTCAGAAGCTTGTCTTTCACTTAATGACAACGGCATTTTTTGCATTTTTTGCTATTTGCGTTCAACTGCAATTTGCATTTTACTAATTTATTGCACCGACACATATTATATACCGTTTTTTAAAGGACAGAAAGGGCTTTAATTTGATGTAACACATATATATATAAATGCTTATTTATTATAAAAAAAAATACAGAAATATGCAAAAAAATGAATTTTTGTGTGTTTTTTTTACAGTTTTTGCAATAATAATGTGTACATAATTAGTGCAGGTTAAGGAAAGTAATTAAAAATAAATTCATTTAGTTGTTCTGAATTACAGAATATATAATGTGTCTGGGATTTTAAGTTTTTTTTGGTAGTTACAGGTCACAAAGCACAAGGAGTAAAATAAACTTTTTATGTGGAGCGATTTTAGAATTTGGTATGTTTGTCTTGTAAGCCTAATAGCCATAAAAGAAAACAAAATTGCCACACAAAAGTATATATTTATATAAAGTAGACACCACAGGCTATTTACCTAAGGTTGTTTTGACACTTTCTACGTAGCCATTTTACCACCAACCTCTGCTAAATATTGGAGTAAAATTGTGTTTTTTGGGGGTTTTCGCACACAAACTTATAACAAAGAACTTCTCATGTGTATTTTGTAAAGTTGGTGTGTGCTATTCCTGTACAAAGTTTTATTATGTGTTCAGTTACTTCTGCTGAGTACAACGGTACCCCCATTGTATGTCTTTGGCACTATTTCGTGAAGCTACAGTGCCATATAGGAGACCTGTCCTTTTCAGTATTCACAGTAGAATTTTGAGAGACGGATTTAATGAGCCTATGCTTCCATTTGGGGTATTATAGTAGTTTGACTGTTCAAAAAAACCCCACAGGTCAAGCCGCTGAACTGATCAGTCGCAGGTTCCCTGAGCTCCTGACTCCTGAAGCCTAAAACTGAGAAAATAAACGCTATTCAAGCGGCAAGCAAACTGCAGACAGGGGAAAGGCACTCTGGAGAAAGGGCTGCCTGACCCCACGACAGACAAGGTGAAGCTCGGGTCGATCCAGCGACCTCCCGCGGATCGCGGCCTAGCTGAGCGGAGGACGGGGCGGACGGCCGCTGCCCTGCCCCACTGCGCGGGCCGGGACCGCCATGCGCTCCCACAAAATGGCGGACAGACACGCAGGACTGCACTTGCCTGAACCACCAAACATCTCAACCCCACATGTCAGCCTAGAACAAAGGCTCGACGAGCTCTTCCTCCGCTTCTGGGCAAAGCTTGAAGCCCGAACTGAACACACACGTACGCAAAGCCGGGGGAGCCAACAAGGGGGTAAGGGGCAGCTGCCACAGGTACGTCCTCCGGGCACTCAAAACCCACAACCCAAGACCACCAGCAGGCAGGGCCCACCCGGGCTGAGGGCCTACAAGGGGAAACACCCCTCGCTCTGGCCACCACAGAAAACTCCCCGTCTCAAGAGGCGTAAGCACACCGGGGGCCTCTGGCGCACCCTACACGGGAAAGACCTGGATTCAAACAAGAGCCCCAGAGTCAGTGGCCATTTCAAGCGGGCCCCTCACATGGCCTGGGGCGGGAGGGCCGCCCCGAAGCACGCCGACCCAGCCCCCCCTCAGGTATACACGCACCTGTTCCCGATTACTGGGGTAGGGTGAACACCCTCTACCCAAGTTCAGGACTGATACACCGCTGCCAGTCATAAGCAATACCCACCACCACGAACATACTCGCTTCCTGCCCGTTCCTCTGACCGTCGGACAGCACCTTGCAGCCAGTGGGAAAACAGGGACGCTTGATACTGAAGATCCAGCATGCAGGACTTTGTACTTACCCATGGAGGAGTCGTCCGTCATAAGCCATACAGGTCTCAAAGACTGTGATTGCAGATCCAGTGGGAATTTAACCCTGTTCGTATACTGTTTAAGCATGATTGATACTCTTACGTAAAGCTATTTGACTAAGCTATGTTACACATACTTTATAAAGCATTTTACGCATAAGCTTTAACATAACCATTTAATCTAAAAGGTGCACAATAGTAATAACAACTTGCAGCAGCATTTACTGTCTTGCTAATATAATGTTAAAATGAAATCCCTAAAGTTAATCAAAAGTAACTTCATACTGTATTGTTCGACTTAACCTTAAAACGCACCTTTACTGATAAGCGGAACTAGTGAAACCACCAGACACACGACAATGACATTTATATATAAAACTGTGCAGTATCTTCTAATGCCTAACTACTGTAACACTATGTCTGCATAACTGCTTACTCCAGCTGTTGTGGCATTGTAAGCCTGATGTGTTATCACCTTGCACGAATAAAATAAAGAATTAAAAAAAAACAAAAAAAAACCCACAAAGGCCTACCATTTGTAAAAGTAGACACTCCAGGGTATCTCATAAGGTGCATATTGTGCCTTAACATGCCCCCATTTTTTTACCATTACATGCCAAAGTATGTGGTAAAAAATAATTTTGTGCATATTTTACATACGGATTGCATTTTTGCTGGGCATTTTGTATATTTCATGTGTGCCACTAAGTTCAAACCCCCCAAATTATGCTCAGCTAAGTCTTCTGAGTAAAAGGACACCCCCATTGTATGTCTATGGCACTATTTTGTGAAGCTACAGTGCCATACAGGAGACCTGTCCTTTTCAGTATTCACAGTAGAATTTTGAGAGACGGATTTAATGAGCCTATGCTTCCATTTGGGGTATTATAACAGTTTGACTGTTCAAAAACACCCCACAAAGGCCTACCATTTGTAAAAGAAGACACTCCAGGGTATCTCATAAGGTGCATATTGTGCCTTAACATGCCCCCATTTTTTTACCATTACATGCCAAAGTATGTGGTAAAAAATAATTTTGTGCATTTTTTACATACGGATTGCATTTTTGCTGGGCATTTTGTATATTTCATGTGTGCCACTAAGTTCAAACCCCCCAAATTATGCTCAGCTAAGTCTTCTGAGTAAAAGGACACCCCCATTGTATGTCTATGGCACTATTTTGTGAAGCTACAGTGCCATATAGGAGACCAAGCCATATCAGTTTTGACCGAACTTTGAATTTTGACGCCGGGCCTATGTGCAATTTCCAAGCATCTTTGCAGGTTTTAAATTCAAACTACCCCACAAAGGCCTACCATTTATTAAAGTAGACACCCCAGGGTATTTCAAAAGGCATATTTTGAACCTTAGCGTGGGATCATTTTTCCGCTAGCGTGTACCAGGTGTAGTGGTTATAAGCGTTTTTTTTCTGCCTTTTTGACACACAAAGTGAGTTTGCACAGTATATTTTGCAAACCATATGTGTACTACCACTGTATAATACTTCATATTTTGCTCAGCTATGTCTGCTGAGTACAAAAATACCCCCGTATGTACCTTTGCCAGGTATATGTGGACATCGGAGGGGCACATTTGGGACACAGCCATTCCATTTTTTTTCAAATTTTGAATTTTTACGCTGTGCCCATGTCCCATTTTAGAGTATTTTACCAGGCTATATAATCCAAATACCCCATAAAGCCATACCATTTCTTAAAGAAGACATCCCAGGGTATTTCAAAAGGCATATTTTGAACCTTAGCGTGGGATCATTTTTCCGCTAGCTTGTACCAGGTGTAGTGGTAATGAGCGTTATTAAATGTATTTTTTTACTTTTTAAAACTATTTTTTAAACTTTTGTTTTGATTATTCATTTTTTTAAAGTTTCCTAAACGTTCGTAAAACTTTTTTTTACAGATTTAACATTTTTCTAAGCTTTTTTTTTTTACGTTAACCCCTAACTAGCAGTAAGCAGCACTAACAGTAAATTCCCCATTTTCCCATAACTCCCACCCACCCCAGCTAGCAAAATATTTAATTATACTTTAATTTAAATTAGTTAATTAAATAAATTTAACCCCTGAGGGTTAAAAAATAAATAAAAGTTAATCGTCAGGGGTTAAAAAAAAAAATTATAACAGTATAATACCGTGATCTGTATTTTGATCACTGTAGGCAGTGATCGACTGGCAGGGAAGGGGTTAATTTTTATTTGGACTGGGTAAAGGGTTTATTTTTTTAATTTTTTACTTAAATGTTATTAAAACTTTTTTTAACCTAATTTTTTAACTTTTTAAAGCTTATTTTTAAACTTTTTTTAACGTTAACCCCTAGTTAGCGTAATACTAAATCCCCCAATTCCCCACTAACTTCCACCCTCCCCAGCTAGCTAAATTTATAATTTTAAAATATTTAAATTAATAATAAAATAAATTGAACCCCTGAGGGTTAAAAAAAAAAAAAGAATTAACCCTCAGGGGTTAAAAAAAAAATCAGCTCTTAGTAAAATGTAATCCCTGCCAATTGATCACTGTAGTCAGTGATCAATTGGCAGGGAAGGGGTTAATTTTTTATTAAAATGGGTAAAAGGGGGTTAAAGGGGGGTGGGATTTTAATTTTACTATTTTTTTTTTCCACCAGGGGGCAGGATCACTGAAGATCCGTCTCCCTGCACTTCACACAGAACCAGGAAGTGCAGGGAGGCGGAGGTGAGTATAGAGAGCACATGTGCCCGCTCAGACATGCTGTCAGAGCGGGCACATGTACTCTGACAGCCCGATACGGTGCTCCCGGTCTGCCTCTAATGCAGAGGCAGACCGGAGCACCATTAACCCCATGATCGCCGTTAATTTTAACGGGTGACGGACGAGGTCCGTCACTCGTCATTAACGCATTCCCCTGAGTGACGGACCTCGTCCGTCACTCGTCGTTAAGGGGTTAAAAAACACCAAATGCATCTAAAGTTTTTCCAGATAAAATGTATACACTTAAAGTAGGATTCAGACATAAAACACAGACAACAGATATTATTTAAAATCAGTCACATATCAGTGACAAAAGTGACACAGTGAGTGTTCACAACTACCCTAAAGTGCTATAAAACTAAGCCAATATTAGGTCCCTACTTTTATATAGACTTTAAAGGTGCTCTCCAGTGCCAGGAAAACCATCAGTTTTCTTGGCACTGCAGGTCCCCTCTCCCTCCCACCTCCCAATCCCCGGTGAAAACCCCTTCAGTCACTTACCCTAGACCCTCGGCAGTGGTTTTGGGTCAATACCGCTCCTCCTCTTCATTACATCGGCTGGTGGGCGAGACTGATCCCGCCGGACGGCCGCGGAGACCTAATGCACATGCGCGGCAATGCCGCACATGCGCATTTAGAGCTCTCCATAGGAAAGCATTGAAAATGCTTTTCAATGATTCCTATGGGGAATTGAGCAACGCTGGAGGTCCTCACACAGCATGAGGACATCCAGCGACGCTCTAGCACAGGAATGAATACAGGGGGGGAAATCTCCCTGAGAGGAGTGGTAAAAAAGTGAATTTATGTCCAGATTCCTCGCCTTATTATAAGCATTATAAGCATTTCTATTAACAGGGCTCAAACCAGGTATTAACCAGGTAGCTCTGACCAACCCTTTAGTGTGTTATTCACAAATGTGTTATTTTTTCATAAGTTGACCTCTCCCTTTGTAGCTTCTTGGGGGGGTCTAGAAGGACTAGTTCATGTTGTACTACTCCTTCTGCAGCTAAAGATACTCTCAGTCTGTGTTTGTGGAAGCCCCATTCTTTATCGATAAATTTCTAGTACATGTAGGACTAACTAAAATGCTAGTTCCACTACCGTGAGACTGAATACTACAACTTATAGTTGTGGTTCTTCTGGTAGTGCTTGCGATGGTGATGGTGGAGGCAGTATCGGCAAACGTGTCAGCAATACTCATGGCCTTTCAGCACCTTGACACCTCTTCCTCAGCCATGACAATAATGCCGATGGTGGTTTGAGGGACACAACCTTTGCCCTCCCTCAATAACATCCCGATGATGATTAATGTTTATTTTTTATTTTTTTTTATAATATAATAGGGGGTATGAATGAGCATTATGTAAACTAACACAACTTTACTAACTTAAATTAGATGTTTGTAATGGATTGAAAAATGTGTTTATGCTTTGATTTACTCCTGTACAGTTATTGTGTTTGACTTTAAGAACACAGAACACAGTGCACTGCTAAGTGCTTGCATAGCATACAGTAAAACAAAAAAAAGCTTATACATTTAATTTTTTAAAGATGCTCCTGTCTAGAAAACTAGTGCTGGTGCAGCACACTGGACTGAACACACTCAAGAGAAAAGGATTTTCTTTTTACAAAGAGGTAACAAATAAACACATGCCAAACCCCGTGCAGTGTTCACTTGTCCAGTAAACTGACACAAGCTATATTGCATTAGCTGAATTGGAAAAATCCTACAAACTACATTTTAATTTCGCTATTTTGTTCTAAAATTTGAAACAACTTTAGTGAATAGCTCTGTTTAAAACATATTTGACTATGTTTGGGAAAATAAATCATTATGTCTGATTGTCCATATTCCGCAGGTCGCAGAGTTTGTGTTGGAGAGACCCTTGCAAAGATGGAGCTGTTTATCTTTTTTACAAGCTTACTGCAGAAGTTCACATTTCATCTACCTCCTGGTACTTCTGATGTCAACCTCAATTCACTGGGTGGATTTACGAATGCACCACCACCACAAATGATCTGCGCTGTACCACGTTACTGAAACAAAAAATTGAAACTCGTGACAAATTTTCATATAACAAATTAAAAGATGTGCTATAATTCCATAAATATAATTCAGAAATAATATGCAAATTTTCCTTAAAATTCTGTTACCTGTTCCACTATCTATTTACATACGTGTAACCAGTTTATCCCTTTGCTTGTCACTTTTTTCCAAATTTATACATGTTATTTGTGGCGAACCATGACTTATTTACCCCATTAATCCTCCTTAAAGAGCTGTAACATTACCCCTGGCTCTGTACCTTCCCCTACCCATGTGAAACCACCAAAAGTGCCTCGTTCCAGGCATGTAATTCGATCCAGAGAGCTGCAAGTTCCTGGCGGGACCTAGTAGCAAATCTTTGGGAAATATGTTTTAGCCGCATTACCTACCAGTCAACTTCCCCTGCTGTCTTGCCCTATTTCCGACCTGCCAGGAGAGCGCTAATTGGAGGGAATGTACTACGGACTGAAGAGACCAATTGCTCTCTGAGAGACAGTGGAGCCCCCTTTTGTTTGCCTGCAAGACCTCCCAATTATTTACCAGCCAAAGGGACATTAGCCCTAGAACTATTTTTGGCTTGAACTTTGTTAGCGGCAATGGCTAACCCTCAAGAAATTACAAAAAGATAATAGCAGGGTAATAAAACCAGCGGACAAGTGGGGAGGGATAGTAGTTATGGACACTAAAAGGTACATTCAGGAGGGCCTGAGATTAGTTGAGGACCCCGATACATACTGCAGACTACCTGGGGACCCAACTAAAGATATAAGCAAAGAATTTGAGGAACTATTTCTAAAAGGTAGAGAAATGGAAATAATAAATGAGAATGAATTTAAATATCTAAATATTAATAGGCCAAAAATTCCAGTGCTATACCATCTCCCCAAAATACATAAAGATCTATTAAATCCACCGGGGAGACCGATAGTCTCGGGGATTGATTCAGTCTCAAGTAGACTTTCAGAATATCTGGATCGGTGTTTGCAACTGGTGGTAAAGAACACACCTAGCTATCTTAAAGATACGCTCAATGTAATTCAGGTTTTAAAAAATATAGAATGGGAACCTCACTTTATTTTAGTTACTGCAGATGTAGGATCTCTGTATACCATTATATCCCACCAAAAAGGGTTAGAAGCAACAGATTTTTTTTCTGAAACAAGCACAGATTTATCCAGAGGAACAGATCCAATTTATCCTCCAAGGGATTCAACTTATCTTAGAGAACAATTATTTTTGGTTTCACAACGATTTCTTCTTACAAAAGTGTGGTACTGCTATGGGGACAAGGTTCGCGCCCAGCTATGCTAATTTGTTTATGGCCTTTTGGGAACACAGCTATATTTTGGAAGACGCTGGCTGGAGCGCGAACCTTGTCACCTATAAGCGTTACATTGAAGATATTTTTTTTTTGTTTGGAGAGGAACGGTAGAGGAGTTACAAAATTGTATCTGCTTTCTGAATAATAACCAGTGGGGAATAGTGCTGACCACGGAATATAGTAAAGAGAAGGTTAATTTTTTAGATTTGACCATTTATGTGGAAAACAACACACTAAAAACTAAAACTTACTTCTAAAAAAGTCGATGTTAACAATTATATCAGTCTTAAAAGCTGTAATTTCTCCCCGTGGTTAAAGAATATTCCAAGATCACAATTTTTAAGAGTTCGGAGAAACTGCACAGATGTAGATACTTTTAAAAGTCAAGTTCATAGAATAAAAAAACTGTTTATAGAGAAAGGTTATGAAAATCTGGTACTACAGAATACTGAGAGAGGGAAGTAGAGAAGATAGATCGCAAATCCCTTCTAGAATATAAGCCTAAGAAGGAGGGAAATTTAAAAGAGATTTCTTTTATTTGCGGTTTTTAACCAGAACAGCAATCAGATTAGGAAAGCTATAAAAAAATATTGGCCTATTCTAAGGAATGACCCTATGCTGTACAGTATAATACCAGACCAGCCTAAAATTGTATATAGAGGTGCACCAAATTTAAAGCGCTTTTTAACCAATAACCACATTAGAGAAAAAAAAACGACTCCTCTTTTTCAGAAGCAAGGTTTTTTTGGGTGTGGACAATGTCTGGCCTGCAGGAGTACTAGTAGTAGCAAGAGACACCTCACATCATTTGAAGACCCTCATAGCAAAAAGGAATACAGATTGAGGACTATGACCACATGTTTTTCCAAAAGGGTTATTTATATCCTACAATGTCCATGTGGTCTGGGGAGAACAAAACGCCCCCTACATATACGTATCAATGAACACGTGAGAAATATCATAAAAGGGTATGAAAAGCACAATGTGTCCCTTCATTTTAAAACACTACATAAGAGTGACCCTAGTCTTTTAAAGTTTTTTGCTATTCAGAAAGTGGAGATAAACTGGAGAAGGGAAGATGTAATTAAAAAACTTGGCCAAACAGAAATGAAATGGATTTTTAATCTCAATACCCTTGCCCCTTTTGGTCTTAATGTTGATTTTGAGTTGTGTCATTTTTTATAACATCTATTTTTATTCAACAATTTTTTTTATGTAAATGTTATAGATATTAACAACTATACGCTTAAAAGCAATAACTTTTATTATATTTACCCTTATTTTATATTTTTTATTGTCTCCTCCACACTTAAAAGTATATTTATTTTTGGTTGAATATGAATGTTTATATTACATCTATACTCTAATATATTCTGATATCATTTTCTGTAGTAATATCTTATATCAGTATGTATGGGTATTATTAAATTATTGGTCTAATATTCTGATACAGACCTAAATGCCTTTCAATATACTAATTATGTTTGTATTTTTTGAGCAATTGTAAAGGACTCTTTTGTTCAGCTCATTTTATCAAGTAAGATATCAGGAGCACAGACTGTAGAAATCGGATGAGAAAACTGAAGCATGCTGGGAGTTGTAGGAACAACTAGAGCCCGGAAGTGATGTATTGGCAAAACAAGCCGCATAACCGGAAATGAAACCCAGCTGTACGACGAACAAAAGGCGCGAGGAGAAGACTTAAAACTGGACACCAGCAGACTTACAAACACAGACTGAGGAAGCCGAAAAGGATGGCGAAACGCGTTTCTGACAGAAGAGGAGAGGGGATATTTAATATTTATGCATGCTATTTTTAAATGTATTTTATTTTCTGTTTAAATAAATTGGAATTTTAAGTTACTTATATTCCATCTCCTCCCTATATTTGGTATCCGGTTGAGGGAAGTGTCACCTCTAATTTGACACTGATGCCTACAGTACTTAGAGCCAGTTTCCAAAAGGCTCTATAAAAGGTGAGCACTGAGTTAATATTTATATTCTGCATCATCTGGTTTAAGATAAATCTGCACCAGGAATCTCTTTTGTGTTTTATTTGGAGATACAATCCACAGACAGAGGGAAGAAAGAAACATCCTCTACCCCTAGGTGTTACTGCCTACCTCAAAAGGCACGTTGGCTGATGTGTTTAGAGCCTATACCCTTATAAAAGGCTCTTTACAATGTGAGTTTCCCTTTTTTATTTATATATTTTCCACTAAAAGATTACTTGACAGTACTACTCTATATATCTTTTTTCTTGTTTACTTTACATGCATACCCCGTGCGCACTGTAAGGGGTAAGTGCATAAGGAATACTAGTATTACACTTTTAGCGCTGCACTTATATCAAGTTGGTTTGAAGTTTGTTGCATTCTGATTCACTGCTTGGTATTTTGTTTTCTTTTGGTTTTAGAGTATCCACTAAAAGTGCACATAGCAGCTACACCAAATAATTTGCACCGAATAATTATTAAGCGCCTTCATTCTAGCCACACCCATTTTGTATCTTTCTATCAATTTTGTTAGCGGCCGGTCTAATCTTTACCACAGTAGTGATTTGTCTGTTCCCCATGGAGCTGAGTGATATTTTGACAACTTGGACGCTCGGATCAGAGCTATCCGGGGATATCATGTGTGGGGATTCCTGTTTGTTTTCATGTGGTATTTGGGGTGCTTTGTGGTGCCCTCCGTGTCTGGGAGATAACCAGCTTAAGCTAACTCAATTATATTCCAGACACAGAGACGCCTGGGTGGGCACTGTATGTATTGAATGGGGAACCCATGCTGAGAGTCTGGGCATACAAAGGTATCATTCAGTTCATTAAAATCTGTTGTACTCCCAGAACAATGTGTCGTCTAGTTAATGGGGGAAAGGGTTATAATCACTAACCAGCGCTTCTTCCAGCTACGAGGAGAATTTGGTGGAAATGCCTTATTCGAGTATTGGAGCTCCGCTACATTACTTTTACCAATTTTATGGAAATTATAAGGATGAATGTTCATGTATTAAAGACACAAACTAAAGCTATAACTGGTGTAAAGATAATAATTAAAATATAATCTTTATTTACAGACATCCACGTAAAAAAAAAAAAAAATCGGTACTTAGTCACAGTAAATATTGATGTCATGAACATAAAATTTTCGGTTCGCGAACCGCGAACGCGAATTTCCGCAAATGTTCGCGAATCAGGCGTACCGTCATAGACTTCAGTAGGCAGGCGAATATTAAAACCCACAGGGACTCTTTCTGGCCACAATAGTGATTGAAGGGGGGGGGGGAGACCTACTCTCCTTCCCCCTCCTGGGCCCCACCCCTCGTGGTGGGTGGGGGCCATAAAGATAATGATGGGGAGGACCTACTGTCCTCCCCCCAGGCCCCCACCCCTGTGTGTCACGTGGGGCCATAAAGATAATGAGGGGGGGAACCTACTGTCCTCCCCCCCAGGCCCCCACCCCTGTGCGGCGGGTGGGGGCCATAATGATAATGAGGGGGGGACCTACTGTCATCCCCCTCTCCAGCCCCCACCCCTGGGTGGCGGATGAGGGCCCTAAAAAAAACAATAAGGGGGGGGATCTACTGCCCCCCCTGGCCCCCACCCCTGGGCGGCAGGTAGGGGCCATTAAGATAATGAGGGGGGACCTACTTTCCTTGACCTCTCTAGGCCCCCACCCCTGTACGACGGGTGTGGGCCCTAAAAAAAAGCAATAAGGGGGGGACCTACTGTCCCCCCCGGCCCCCATCCCTGAGCGGTGGGTGGGGGCCCTAAATACTAATAAGGGGGAGGGACCTAATGTCCTCCCCCTAGCCCCCACCCCTGAGCGGATTTCCGCAAATGTTCGCGAAAATTCAATATTTTTTGGTGCTAAAAAGTACATTTGCGTCCTGTGGTGCACTTCACATCTGAGAGTCAAATAGAACCGTCAAATACTGTGGTTACATCACACTTTGAAAAATTCTAATATTTTTGATGCTAAATAGTACATTTGCGGCCTGCGGTGCACTTCACATCTGAGAGATGTGAACCGTCAAATACTGTGGTTACAGCGCAGTTTTCAAAATTCTAATTTTTTTTGGTGCTAACAGGGCCGGACTGGGAATAAAAAGCAGCCCTGGAAAAATGTTATACCAGCCCCATCATAAATTGTGCCAGCTGTGACAGATATACAGTTACAATTATTTAACCAACAAGAAGGAGCGCACTCACAGGACTTAAAATAAACAAAAGAGCTGTTTTATTCTAATCAGATGTGCAACATCTTACTTCAACGTTTCATCCTTATAATTTTGAAAGGTCCAGTAATGGGAATGAAACATTGACTGAATGCTGCTGCACGTTTGATTTAAATTAATCTTATTTTGGTTAGTCCTCATTCCTATGAGTGCACTCTTCGTTGTATGTAGTTTGATACCAGGGAATGAACGACTGAGAGAAAGGCAGGGTTATCCACTAAACTAATATTTTTGTGAATGAAAATTGCTAAATTTAGGCTACAATAGTCAAGCTGTCACTATACCCAAGTTAACATTTTGTTTCAAATCCGCTATTTTGGTTTAAATTATGAAATTTAGATTTTCACTTTTTAAAATTAAAACTATTAGTAATAACCCTTTGGCAAATGTCAAACCCTTCATACATTATATATGTATATGTGTATATATATATGTGTGTGTGTGTGTAATTTCCAAGTGTATTATGCATGAAAATATTATATATTATAAACATAATAATTATTAAAATTATGCTTGCGATTTATATACATACATATATATATATATATAGTGATATAATACCATTTGTGCATATGTATCTATACAGAATACTTTCACAAATAACATAGATAAAGCAAAGCTATATTTAATTTTTTTTATTCAACATGTCATTTAAAAAAAAAAAAACACGCATAAACACAGATTTTTGATTAATGGATACTCACTGGCACGTACTGATGCCCACACACTCACATACACTGGCGCACAATGATCCATACTCACACACAAACATTGATCCATACTGACACTAACACAGTGATCCATACTGATACATACATTGATCCACACTGACACCCACACACAGTAATCCATACTGATACATACATTGATCCATACTGACACCCACACACAGTAATCCATACTGATACATACATTGATCCATACTGACACCCACACACAGTAATCCATACTGACACTCACACAAACATTGATCTATACTGACACTCACACATACATTGATCCATACTGACACTCACACAAACATTGATACATACTGACACTCACACAAACATTGATCCATACATTGATCTATACTGACACTCACACAAACATTGATCCATACTGACACTCACACAAACATTCATCCATACTGACACTCACACAAACATTGATCCATACTGACACTCACACATACATTGATCCATACTGACACATACATTGATCCATACTGACACTCACACAAACATTGATCCATACTGACACTCACACACACATTGATCCATACATTGACCCGTACTGACACTCACACAAACATTGATCCATACACTGATCCATACTGACACATACATTGACCCATACTGACACTCACACAAACATTGATCCATACATTGATCCATACTGACACATACATTGATCCATACTGACACTCACACAAACATTGATCCATACTGACACTCACACACACATTGATCCATACATTGACCCATACTGACACTCACACAAACATTGATCCATACACTGATCCATACTGACACATACATTGACCCATACTGACACTCACACAAACATTGATCCATACATTGATCCATACTGACACTCACACATACATTGATCCATACTGACACTCACACAAACATTGATCCATACATTGACCCATACATTGACCCATACTGACACTCACACAAACATTGATCCATACATTGACCCATACTGACACTCACACAAACATTGATCCATACATTGACCCATACTGACACTCACACAAACATTGATCCATACATTGACCCATACTGACACTCACACAAACATTGATCCATACATTGACCCATACTACCACTCACACATACATTGATCCATACATTGACCCATACTGACACTCACACAAACATTGATCCATACATTGATCCATACATTGACCCATACTGACACTCACACAAACATTGATCCATACATTGACCCATACATTGACCCATACTGACACTCACACAAACATTGATCCATACATTGACCCATACTGACACTCACACAAACATTGATCCATACATTGACCCATACTGACACTCACACATACATTGATCCATACATTGACCCATACTGACACACACATACATTGATCCATACATTGACCCATACTGACACTCACACATACAGAACTCCATACTGACACTCACATAATATCTTCAAAAACACCTCCCACACACAATTACACACTCAAATATACACACACCCTATGAATCCTACCTTGCTCCGTGCTCGCTCAGCTCCTGGCTGAGAACCAGCCTGCCTGCAGCTCTGTCTGGCCCCACTCCTCTCCCTGCCTGCAGCTCTGTCTGGCCCCACTCCTCTCCCTGCCTTCCAGCACTTTACACACAGGAAGCAAAAGGCAGAGGACCCGCGTGGGCTGCCCTGCTCTGCCTGATTGCCGGGTCACATGCTTCCTTTGTGTGAAGGCTGACAGGCAGGCACAGAACTGCCTCCCTCCCTGCTCCTTATCCTTCACTCCCGAGCAGCATTGACACTTCACTTTGGAGTGCCTGCTGCTCACTGTGTGTACTGTGTGGGGAGAGGAAGGGCTGCTGCACTGTGCGGCCCCAAGTGCACCGGCCCACCGGGAAATTTCCCGGTATCCCGGTGGGCCAGTCCGGCCCTGGGTGCTAAATAGTACATTTGGGGTGTGCACTTCATATGTGAGAGTCAAATAGAACCGTCAAATACTGTGGTTACATCGCACTTTGAAAAATTCTAATTTTTTTGGTACTAAATAGTACATTTGGTGGGTGCACTTCATAACTGAGAGTCAAATAGAACCGTCAAATACTGTGGTTGCATCGCACTTTGAAAAATTCTAATTTTTTTGGTGCTAAATAGTACGTTTGCGGCCTGCGGTGCACTTCATATCTGAGAGTCAAATAGAACCGTCAAATACTGTGGTTACAGTGCAGTTTGAAAAATTAGATTTTTTTTTAATGCTAAATAGTACATTTGGGGTGTGCACTTCATATGTGGTGTATGTGTGCAACACTGGCTAGTTACCGCTTTTTAAGAAAGTCTAAAGATAAATAAATGTTGCCTATGGAGCAGGTAGTATAGAAGGCAAGACTGAGACAAATCATTCGGGTTATGTTTGCCTGATGAAATGTTAATTATCTTAGACCATTAAAATTCAATAATCAATGAAAAAACACACAGTCATACAAAAATATGTATTATAGACAAGTTAAAAACAAGACTACAAGTCATGCTATAACAAAATTAAACAAGTTTTAAAATATGTATGGGCCAACCAGTGGCTGTAAAAACAAATTTTTACTTGTTACATTCATGACTACACACTCTAGTGAACAGGACCTTCATGTAGTGTGTTTTTTGTTTTTTTTAAATCATACAACATCCTTTCATATGTCATATTGTTAATTACCAATTTTTTTTTATCCTGATTTTTTTTTTAAGTGAAAAAAAGTGTTATTGTGATCGCTTCATATACAGAAGCATTAATATACATTTCTATATTGTGTAAAGACAACTACAAAGTTAAAAACCAAACACCAAAACAATGTGCCAGACAATCTACATGTGCATGGCTAGTGTGATACAATAAGTCTACATCTTAAAATGCAATATCCCACAGAAGATGGGCGAGAATTTTTTTTTGCAAATAGGTGCAAAAGTGGAGCGACCATCCCCTAGCGCTTGTCGGCGTGTATTGGCTCTATAATTACCACAGTTATCCAAGTAACAGATGGAGCGATCAAAGGAACTGATAACTGATTTAATTAGCCAATCGCAGTTTCACTGTAGCGGCTGTGCGCGCTTTCGGCGTTCTCACCCTGCTGCTGCTCGCCTGTCTGCGCTGCAGCGTAACTTCGGCCTTCACGCTCACTGCCTCATATGCGACGTGCCCACAAGGTGGAACTCCACCTTGCACATGCTGGAGAGACTGTGCGAGCAGCAGCAGGCGATAGTGGAGTTTTAGATGCAGCACGCACGGGTCAGTCACTCTGCACCAGACTTGCCTTCCAATAGATCCTCGTTAAAGGATTTAAAGTGTACTCATTCCAAGTACAAGGCCTCTAAAGAGTCCTGTATTGTTATTTTTCATTACTACTGTAACGGAGCTCCGTGTACTCCGACCGAGTACCCTCCGTTGATGGATGCTCCTAGCGCTCTCAGAGGACTCCAAGCACTGCAGACGACACCACAACCACCGCAGGCTCCACAACCGCCGTAGCTTAACTGGAGCCGCGCCGTCTTCCTTCCACCCTGGATCGGCTTCTGTCCTCCAGGACCGTGTGGGGAAGACCTCTCCTCCAGGAGAGCGTAACAGGAACAAGCTCTTAAAAGAGCTAAGTGATTAAGAGCTCAGGGGAATATGCAGCGCATAGCAGTCCCCAGTGAGATATAGCAGTTCCCTCCAATAACGAGACACGGCTACGTATTGAGGGTCAGAAGAGGTCTGAGGTGCTGGAACACCCAGCCTGGTTTTTATTACCATTTTGAAAATACAGGACCACCCACAGGGCGGGACAAAACAACCAATCATACACGTACATCATTAAAACCACTCCCAGTAATTACACACAAAATCCTCCCCTATGTCTGTGATATAATTATGCTACACAAGGGATTAACATAATTATCACAGACAGTAAAAATACAGTTTTTACACAACATTCATAACTCCCAAAATATACATCACATTCGCATAAAAATACATATTCACAATCAATCCATTCAGGGGAACAACATACTCAAAAATTATACGAATTGGACCAGGGGTTCAGAAGTTAGTACAAATGTGCATTTGACCTTCTGGAAGCATGGTTTTACAGGGCCCTCTATCCTGGAGACAATGGGGGGAAGTAATTCAATTATCCAGGACTAGAGGCAGACTCCATTAACCACATGGTTGCAAAACAACATAAAACACTTTAAAATACATAAAGTCACATTTTACACATAACACACAGACATTTCACATATCCCCAGATAGCTGGGATCTGAGCGCACAAAACTACCGAATAGCGCGCAGATCCTATTCACACAGTTCAATTGCCATGGAGCTAAAGTCTTTCCCATAGTCTTTCATTATATGAATAGGCTCCATGGCATAGCCATCTGGGGTATCACCGCTCACACAGGGCCATAGTCATAAGGAAGGAGGCTGGCAAATAGGCTTCTCCACAATCCAGGGAAGCAGGGCAATTTCTCATTTAAAGGGCCAGTTACAAATAGCGATTTGTAACAACTACCCCCCACGTCAGGAGTGGGTAATTTGCGCACCTGCTGCCTTCCTTGTATGTGGTAGCCGTTTCTCAGGCTCCCTCTCCAGAATCAAACCATGATTCCCCATTACCAGTTGTCACCATGGTAGGTGCAGAAAGTAACATCGAAAGTTGATAGGGCAGACATCCAAATGCGTCGTCGCCGTCACAGGGACATGCGATCGACCTGAGGTTATCTAGAGTCACCAAAGTGCCTGCGCAATGCCTGTCGAGTTGCCCACATTCTAACTTGTGCTGATTACTGGGTGGCCACCCTGCTGGATGCCCGTTACAAGGACAACGTGCCGTCCTTAATTCCCTCACTGGAGCATGATCGGAAGATGCACGACTACAAGCGCACGCTGGTAGACGCGCTGCTGAGGGCATTCCCAACTGGCTCAGTGGAAGCTCATGTTTATTAAAATGAACCAGGCATGGATCCAACATGGATCCAGACTTGTCTGTACCTTGTGCAGAATAACATTTATACCGGCCTCACCCAGCCATTGTTATACTCAAGTGCACTTATTCTTTGTTTTCTTTTTTTTATATGTCCCAATATTTTGGGGGCTACCCCAATTAAAAAAAACAAACAAAAAAAAACAAATAAAACACAGTGTTGGCTACCTCCTCCACCGCCGCTTCCACCTACACCGCCACGGTCACCGACTCCTCAACCTCCTACTCCACCTCCTCCTCCTAGAGCAGGGTGCAAAAGCAGAGCGGCCATCCCCTAGACAGTACGCATGCTACTCCCCACCGACCCAGGGACCGAGCACACCAAAGGAGTTCCCTGACGTGGCAGTTCTTCAGACAATGTGCTGACGACAAGACACTAGTGGTTTGCACGCTGTGCAATCAGAGCCTGAAGCGAGGCATAAACGTTCTAAACCTGAGCACAACCTCCATGACTAGGCATCTACATGCAAAGTAGTGGAGTAAGCACCTCAAAAACCAAGAAAGATCTCAGGCTCCTCCTGCTTCCTCTTCTGCTGCTGTCTCGGCCTCTTCCTCCACCTATGGAGTGACAACGGCACCTGCCACCCCGCAAACAGAGGATGTGGCAGCAACGCCACCTCGTCCGCCACCGTCCCCAAGCATCTCCACACTGTCCCATGGAAGAATTCAGCTGTTCATCTCCCAAATGCTGGAGAGAAAGAGGAAGTACCCCCTACCCACCCGCAATCCCTGGCCCTGAATGCCAGCATTTCAAAACTCGTGGCCTTTAGAATGCTGTCATTACGTCTGGTGGAGACTGACAGTTTTAAAAACCTGATGGCGTTATTGGACTGCAAGAAATGCACCGCAGGCCGCAAATGTTTCTTTTTTTATATGTCCCAATATTTTTTGTGCTACCCCAATTAAAAAAAAAACAAATAAAAAAAGAGTGTTGGCTACCTCCTCCTCACCGCCTCGTCAACCTCCTACTCCACATCCACCAACTCCTCCTAGTTCAAGATTATTATTTTAAATTTGTATGTGTTTTATGTTATTTTAAGTTATTTCCCTATCCACATTTGTTTGCAGGGCACTTGTCCTACTCTTACCCCCATTTTACTTCCTTTTGCAGCCCTCTAGCCCTTGCCAGGACATTTTTAGAGGCATTTTAGTGCCCAAAGGTTTGGGTCCCCATTGACTTCAATGGGGTTCAGGTTTGGGGTCAAGTTCGGGTCAAGTTCGAGTCCGAACTCAAACTTTTTGCCGATGTCTGGCGAACCCGAACATCCAGGTGTCCGCTCATCTCTACTGACTAGACCTGCCCTCTAGCACTTTTTGTTTGTAAGTGTTATGGATATATGCACATAGCACATGCACATAGCACATGCACATTTTTTTATTTATTTTTTTATTAAATTCTTTATTTTGGGCGTGCACAAATTAAACAAATAGACGGTATGCGCCACAACAGCGACATCCAGTAGAATAGGTAAACATTGGCATTACATGTCATGGCATTCATTATATAGGCACATTTTTATAATATTATTAAGCATAGACAGGCTTAGCAAAATATAAGAAAAGCAACAGTCAGACTATTCATGCTGTCTAAAACGGTTTAACTTGAGATTATATTATTACAGTTGGTCATACGGTATGGTTGTACTTTAACAAGGCTTGGTCATTGTGTAGGCTATATGTAGCACAGATTATGTATATATTCTATGGTGGCTACGTAAACTGACTAGTACAGAACAATGGTGGAGTCGTGGCACATTTAACACTTTACAGGCTAAGTTGTTATGTCTATATATTGAACAGGGCAGATGTAGGCATGTGGAGAAAAATAGCATAGACATGTTGCGTATGTTCTGCTGTTAGGATCAGGCTATGCGAACAGTTGACAGCCACTGTAGCTAAACGAACATGCTAATTCGTACTGCCAACTTAAATGTTACTTACATCTATGACTAGTCGATTGGTAACGGAGAGTGTTAGCTAGTGGTGTGCATTACAGGTCTAGTTCACTGCCCTGTTTATAAACTACACTTTAACATCGAAATATACATGCTTGTGAGACGTGTGGTTGCTGGACATAGGCTAAAACATAAGCTAAAGCATTCCAAGGCAGGCTAGGATGAGGAAGCTAATATGCGTCCAGCTGATATGCCTCTGACGTAATGCTAGTCAGAGCTAAACAATTATGCAGTATACGTTAAACATTTTTAGGGTCCCCATTTTTAGAAAGTTAAGCTTGAACATCAAAACACTCGTGTGGTTAGAATAAAAATAAGCTGAAGCTATGTAATTATCAAGGCAATAGCAGTATGCAGACAGATATTACTTATCACACGGGTGGCACATAGAGAGCATGCAATAGGAGGCACAATAGGTAACTTGAGAGAAGTGAAGTCATGGCTGTTGGGAATATTGGAAATTTGTTCCATATCGAAAGTCAGGGGGAATAAGAAGCAGAAAAGCTTCCGGTTGGTATGTGGCCTGTATGCCAAGTCCCCTTTTGTGCTAAAAAGGTGGACGGTCATTGAGTCCTTGCGGTTTAGGCATCTTCATCCTATGCCCTCCTGAGGGTGTATAGAGTCCCAAAGCCAAGGTGGGAATGGTGGTGGGGTTGGAAGGTACCCAATAGGCCCCCAAGGCGGGTGTCTCCGCGTCCATGGACCTGGGCATTATCGTGGGTATAACTTGTGCGTATAACATCGCAAGATAAATTTTGAACTAAAGTAAAACAGAGTTAAGTTCTGCAGGTGCCCCCTGTCAAGGGCGCTCAGGTAGGGGCCGCAATCCGTGAAGCGCGGGCCGTTCCTTTCGGCACAAAAGTCACTGCCGTGGCCGGATTCCATTCGTGGGTCGTGGATGGCATGCGAGGTTGTTGTAGGGAGTCCGGTGGGAGGCCCAGAGGGACGAGGTGTGCCTTCGCCTCCTGCAAGTTCGTGATAAGGTATGTTTTATCGTTCTGGGTTACCTGGAGCTTGTGTGGGGAGCGCCAGTGGTAAGTTACGTTGTGTGCGCGGAGCAAAGTGGTAAAAGGCCTCAGGGTTGCGCGCCAAGCCACAGTCCCCCTGGAGAGATCAGCGTATAGCGAGAGGGCCATATCTTCGAAGGGAAGGGGTGTGTTACCCCTGGCGGCCGCCATCACTGCCATCTTGTCTTGTCTTTTTTCAAATTTGACGATTAAGTCTATGGGTGCTGCCTGAGGGGCTGTGGGTGGTTTTGCAATTCTGAACATGCCGTCCATCCAGCACCACTCCTTTGGCCTGTTTCGGCGGGAGTAGTTTGCTGATTAGGCGCCGCATGAGGCGGGGAAGTTCGGACTCCGGGACCGTCTCCGCAATGCCTCTTATTTTCAAGTTTTGGGCGCGGCATGAGTCTTCTATTGCCGCCATATGCTGTTCCAGTTGCAGGTGCTTTGTTTGTAGTGTTTTTGCCTCCTGTTGGAGCGTGGCAACGAGCCCCGAGTGGTTGCGGCAGTCCTGTTCCACTGTGTACAAGCGGTGCGTTAGGCCCTGAATACTTTTTTTCATGTCGGCCATGTCTGACTGTAGATTGCCGCGAAGCTCGGCCAGCAGCTCCCTCATTTCTGCCTTGGTGACTGGGGCAGTGTCTGGCTTTGGTTGAGGCTGCGGCGGGCTGCGCATTGCGGGCGGGCATGTTTCTGCAGGATCAGAGAGATCTTCGTCGGAGTCATCTAAGCCTTGCATGTAGGCGTCTAAGTCTGGCTCCATAGCGCCACGTGCTCGCCGCCATAGATCCCCTATGCTAGCACCTGGCCGGGGCACGTCTGATTTTGTTTTTTTGTTTTTTCTGCCCATTAGAGCGTTGTCTGCAGTAGTAGGTTTGCCTTAATGGCCTTTTGGGGTGTAAAATATTCGAATTTTGCTCGTTTTAAGTTTGTAGATCACGGAGCTCTCATGAGATGCGACCAGTCAGTTCGGCTGTTGGCTCCGCCCCCCCAGCACATGCACATTTTTTAGTTTATACAATCTACATTATATGTGTTAATTTTTTGTAGCCTATTAGAGTTTATGAAGATTATTGTATATTCAATTTACTCCTAATTTGGGACATTTTATAGTCCACAACATGTTGGTATTTGTTTATAGTTTTCATATTAATCTATCTACCTCAGTTTTCACTTTCCCCACCACACCAGCAGCTGCTTTTATTTTTATATTTTACTGGGTGTTTTTAAGGCTGAAGTGAAGATGTAGACATTCAATTTATGAATTTTTCACCACTCAGTATTGTTTGTTTTCTACAACATTAAAACCACCTGCCTGATATTGCGTAGGTCACATTTGCTGCCAAAATAGCTTGGATGCATCAATTAATAGTCACCACTATATCTGGCCAAGGAAAGATTTAGACATTATGGAGGGGGATCAGCCAGTGTTTCCATACTAGCCCTTACACATTACTGGCAGGTTGGGCTATTAAAAAAGGCAGTGATTTCCGGTGGTTTCCCCCCAAGCCTCTATTCATCAGTTTGGGTGAACGCATACTAATAACAATAAAAGGGGAACCTGATGACAACCCCATTCTTGCCAATGAAGGCTATCCTCATTTATAAAATACAACTACCCAATAGTACCCGGGGATATCAAATCTGCCTGATACTAATGTGTAAAGTCCCTGCTACCTCCATATGTCCCTATATCCATAAAGACATAGGGGGGTGTACTTCTTATGATTTGCATACCCATAGCTATAGGAGGGGAACATTAAACTTACAAAAAACAATATGTGCTGGCACTCAATTAAGTGTTAGGTGCCGGTATTCGAGGTATAACCCCACAAAAAACCTCCTAATCAATATCATAAACAAATATGAATACCGCACTCAATCAATGATATTAAGTAATAATTAAACCTATGCTTAATTTCATAGTATTTATTGAAAAGCTTATAAGAATAATTCATAAAGATAATGGCATTTCATCAAAGTAACACATAATTCATCCTATATACACCAACTATGTACAAATTTCTATCTAGACACAGTATCTTCCTATGTGCAATGAATAGTTCAAAAAGTGTAAAAAAATGGAAACAATTGGAGAAATGAAAAGAATGAAAAAATATTTGAAAAAAATGAAAAAAATGAGAAAAATGTGAAACAAATACAAAAAATGAGAGAAATGGAAAAAAATGGAAAAAATACAAAATACTAAAGTCCTGATAAATAGCAGTCCAGTATATAGTGCACTATATGTTTGCCCACTATCTGTGGGTTGGTCTCACCAATGTCGTCTATTTCTTTATGTTGTATCCTGTAGGAAGATTCTGTAGTCTGTGAAAGATGGTCTGAATGGAAGGGATGGAACGAATTCCTGATGGTAGAAAAAATGATCGCCACCCTGTATCCGCTGGTGGCTGATCAAACCTGTTGTAATGAATGAAGTCAATCGGCAGTATAAGGCTCTGTTAGAAGTGAATTGAAGTCACTCGTAGGGCTTTCCTTGTGAATGGGCATGGGCTGCGCGCTCGGGACATATGCGTCCCTTCGATGGCCCCAGTGTCCGTGCTGTCAAAAGAGAAACATCAGGGTTTAAATATCCTCAGTTTAGGCGGCAAACACTGCCGCATCCAGTTCACGGTCCTACTTCCGCATTCCAACGCATACGTGCGTCATTGCGTCATGCGTATTTCACACAACTTTATTATTAACGAACATTCTGATAGAATTATTAAGCTAGCGAAAACACTAGCTTATTGAGATGCCACAATGCATTTGCAGATACAATTGTAAATCGGACCTTGTAGTAGGGATAGAGATGTAAATCCCAATGCAAATAAGGATATGAATTGTATATTTAACAGTGGATTAATATGTACACCAACAATAATACACAGGTACTGCATCAATGGATGCATATCTTATAAACAGTCTTGCATACACTTAAAACACAGAATAGTGTACTGTATAGTTATGTTAATGCTCACCTGTAACAGGAGATCAAGAGGGAAAAGTGCAATCTTGATGTGAGAAAGCTAGTTGGGTAACCAGCTGTATGAAAAAGAAAGAACAACTATTATATTCTCCAAGAAAAATTTAGTTAAAATTACAAAAAAAAATTTACAAAAAAATTTACAAAAAAAGATTTACAAAAAAAGGGGGGGGAGGGGGGGGGGAAGAAAAAATATTTTAACACAGGTAACAAGTTAAATGCAACTGACCTGTCTACTATGACCCCATTGTGTCCCTAGACCCTGTCTGTGAGGGACCCTGTAATGGCGACAGGTAGCGGACCCAGGAGAGTCAAATTGTTGGCAGGAAAGAGCCACGGACCACAGTTGGTCACGGGGAGCCTCTGTAAGGAGCACAAAATCACAGAGCAGACAATGGTGAGGATACCGAAATATATATATCATAAAAAATGTTTGAGATCATAATCCTCATTGAGTCCTAGTGGTGACAGAGTCTCCAAGATACTAATCCATTTAGTTTCTCTCTGGAGTAAGAGCTTCTGTCTGTCACCCCCCCTTCGTAGGGGTGGGATTCTGTCTAGGATTTGAAACCTCAATTGGTTCACGTTGTGATTATGCATTTTAAAATGTCTGGGTACCGGAGCTTCCACTTTATTGTGTAATAATGCCGCCCTGATGCTCCTTTTGTGCTCCCCTATCCGCTCTTTCACTGGCCTGATGGTCTCCCCCACATAAAGGAGCCCACAGGGACACTTTAGAGCATACACGACAAAGTCTGAATTGCATGTGTAATAATCCTTAACAAAAATTTTTTTACCTGATCTAGGATGAACGAAATATTCCCCCTTAATGACACTGTTACAATGTGAACAGTTAAGACAAGGAAAGGTGCCCTTCTTGGGTTCTGAGAAAAACCTAGTTTGTTTCTTAGAGGTACCAATATCCGACTTCACTACCATGTCCCTCAAATTGGAGGCCCTCTGATAGGTAAAGAGCGGTGGTTGTTGAAATATCGGGGGTAGTTGGGTATCTCCCTGGAAAAGTTGCCAGTGCTTTAATATAATTTGTCTTATGTCCCTATTGAGTGGGGTATATGGTGTGACAAGTGTAAGTCTTTCTACTTTCTCTGTAGTCCTGGTTCCTGATAGGGTATCTTGTCGGGAAAGGGTATCAACCCTCTGTCGCTGGTTATCAACCACATGTGCAGGATAGCCCCTCTCTATGAATTTTTTGGCCATATAGTCTAAGCCCGTGATCACCTTATCCTCCTGTGAGACTATTCTTTTTACCCTTAGTAATTGGCTATATGGTAACCCATTTTTTAAATGCGTCGGATGGAAGCTGGAATACGTCAGTAGATTATTGCGGTCAGTGGGTTTTATATATAAGTCACTCTGCAGGCGGTTACATGTCCTCTGGACCTGGACATCCAAGAAGGGAACAGTCGTAATGTCACAATACATGGTGAATTTAATGTTAGCATCAAGTGTGTTTAATGAATCAAAAAATTCCTGTAAGTGGGCCCTCGTGCCGCTCCAACATATGAATACGTCGTCTATATATCTTTTCCAGACTAGACATTTGGAGAATAAAGAATGCGGATAGATACAAGTTTCCTCCATATGATTCATGTAAATATTAGCATATGTTGGAGCGACATTCGAGCCCATGGTAGTCCCTTTAATCTGCTTGTAATACTTGTCACCAAATAAAAAGTAGTTCTCTGTTAGAATGAAGGTCAGTAGTTCCCTGATATATTGTCTTGTCTCCCCCTGTTGGGTCAATCGTGGATCTTTGTTTAGTGTCCAGTCTACTGCCTCAATCCCTCTTTCGTGATCGATGGATGTATATAAAGATTGAACATCCATGGTCACTAACCAGAAGTCACCTGGTGGAATCTTTATATCTGCCAAAAGTGTAAGGAACGTGGTTGTGTCCTTAAGGTATGATTTCTGGGATGGGACATATTTAATGAGAAATTTATCCAGTATCTCTGCTGGGTGTTGAAATATGGACCCAGTACCGCTAACTATTGGTCTACCTGGTGGGAAGAGAGGATTTTTGTGAATTTTGGGCAAGGTATAGAATACTGGAATACGTGGATATTTCTCATTCATGTATTTGTATTCTCCCTGTGAAATGATATTTTTAGAGAGGGCCCATTGGTTAAGTCTTTCTAATGTGTGCTTCAGGTTATGTGTGGGATCGTGGCCTATAGGTAGGTAGTTCGTCTTATCCGCTAATTGTGATTCTATTTCTTTTATGTAATATGTGCGGTCCATGATTACCAAAGCTCCCCCCTTGTCCGCCGGTTTGATAATTATCGAATTATCCTTCCTCAAATTGTTGATGTTTAGCCAGTCTTGTTTAGTAAAATTGATATCTTGCCTATGGAAGTTGTGTGTGTGTTGGGATTTTTTCCTAAGTTTGTAAATATCTTTTTTTACTAGATTGGTGAATATATCAATTGAAGCATTGGTGTTCTGCGGTGTAAAGGAACTTTTAGGTTTCAAACCTGTGTCTAGGGGAAGAACGGTACATGGACCAGATTCTGAATCGGTATCTCTCATATCCTCCCTGTTTCCTTCCTCATGTCGATTTCCTGGTGTAGTCTGGGTATTGCTGTTTGTGAATGTTGTTGTGTCCCCAGTATGCTGACCTGTAGAAAAGAATGCACGTAACTTAAGTTGGCGAAATAATTTATACATGCTGACATCATATTGGTGCCACTCCACATGAGGTGTAGGAACGAAAGAGAGTCCCTTATTCAGGGTCCCCTCCTCTGTGGGAGTTAAGGGCCTACCTGAGATATTGTGTATCAGAGATTGCGTCTGGATTGGGTCGATCGGTTTGTTCTTTTCTCTCGTGTGGCTCTTGTTAAAACCCCCCCGCCTGATGATTCTTCCTGTCGTGTATTTCTCTCTAAAAAAGTCATTCCAGAGGATGAGGAGGCAGAGGAGGAGGATGTAGCCCCTTCTGTATCTGAACGCCATCTCTGTGAGGTTGTGTCTCTGTTGGGTCTGAAAGAACGGTTATCTGTTCTGGAGTACCAGGTATAGACCTGATCCCTTTGATAGTCTAATTCGTCTCTATGGAATTTTTTCTTTTTAAACTCCTCAGTTTCTCTCTGGTACTCTTTCAGTTTGTCTTCTATTTGCTTTTTGAGTGTTTCTAAGTCAGTAGATGCAGTAACTGCTGCCAGTTCCTGCTCCGCTGTTGCTATTTCTTTAATCAGTTTAGTTAATTCTTTTTGTAGGGATTCAATGGTTAGTACCATAAGGTCCACAGAGCATTTATTTAAGATTTTAAATAAAAGGTCCGATTTACAATTGTATCTGCAAATGCATTGTGGCATCTCAATAAGCTAGTGTTTTCGCTAGCTTAATAATTCTATCAGAATGTTCGTTAATAATAAAGTTGTGTGAAATACGCATGACGCAATGACGCACGTATGCGTTGGAATGCGGAAGTAGGACCGTGAACTGGATGCGGCAGTGTTTGCCGCCTAAACTGAGGATATTTAAACCCTGATGTTTCTCTTTTGACAGCACGGACACTGGGGCCATCGAAGGGACGCATATGTCCCGAGCGCGCAGCCCATGCCCATTCACAAGGAAAGCCCTACGAGTGACTTCAATTCACTTCTAACAGAGCCTTATACTGCCGATTGACTTCATTCATTACAACAGGTTTGATCAGCCACCAGCGGATACAGGGTGGCGATCATTTTTTCTACCATCAGGAATTCGTTCCATCCCTTCCATTCAGACCATCTTTCACAGACTACAGAATCTTCCTACAGGATACAACATAAAGAAATAGACGACATTGGTGAGACCAACCCACAGATAGTGGGCAAACATATAGTGCACTATATACTGGACTGCTATTTATCAGGACTTTAGTATTTTGTATTTTTTCCATTTTTTTCCATTTCTCTCATTTTTTGTATTTGTTTCACATTTTTCTCATTTTTTTCATTTTTTTCAAATATTTTTTCATTCTTTTCATTTCTCCAATTGTTTCCATTTTTTTACACTTTTTGAACTATTCATTGCACATAGGAAGATACTGTGTCTAGATAGAAATTTGTACATAGTTGGTGTATATAGGATGAATTATGTGTTACTTTGATGAAATACCATTATCTTTATGAATTATTCTTATAAGCTTTTCAATAAATACTATGAAATTAAGCATAGGTTTAATTATTACTTAATATCATTGATTGAGTGCGGTATTCATATTTGTTTAGAACATTAAACTTAAATTACCATACCTTTATCTTCTGTATTTTTGAAATGAGCATACAAAAAAACAAAAACAAAAAACATTCCACAAATTAAAATCATTAACATAGCTACCGGCTAGATGAAACTTGTGATCCAAACTGCCAGATGAACCACGTTGATACCGGAGAAACTGGCGGAAGCCGAGCACAGAGAGATGGACAGGTTTCTTCAGGAAGGAAGAGATTCTTTATTCAATTCACCGACCGGACTCAGAGGGACTAATGTCACCAAAATACAACAAGATCTGAGCCCCGAACAATAGTGTAGGTCCCTTATATAGGCATATAACTCCACCCATAATAAGCTCCACCCACACATACTCTTACCCAATCAACCGAACAAAGACTAACTTCCTGTTTGACCACATGGCTTGTCCAGCACAATGGAGGAAGGGAATACTATATCCTGTATTCTTGCACATGCTCCGTACACTACTGATTGTATCTTTGCCACGTGCAACCAACCGACCGATACATCAGTATATGCACGTACACATACCACGTGGCAATCTCTGCCTACTAAATTTAATTTTACCGAGATTCCACCACATTCCCCCCTTTGATGCTTCTGATATTTCACAATTCCAGATGCATCACTTAACCATAGTTTGCTTACACCTCAAGTTGCCATAAACCAGACCAGACTTTGCGACTCCCTAAAGATATGAATTCCTCAACATTCCTCATCCTGTACTAGTTCTCCTTGATTTAGAGCCTCATACCTATAAATAGCCATTATCTGTGCAGCAGCCTTTCTCTCTGCTATATTCTCTATAATGCTCTGCACAGACCTAACTACCAAAGGAATCAGACACGGCAGGAGAAGGCACAGCATTAAGATTAACATGACTCCACCTACCAATGCCTTGAGTCCTCCAAACTGCTCATACCAGTTACCAAACCAACTACTTGGATTATACCCTTTCCATACCTGAGTAGGTACATGTGCTAATTTAACCATATGGCTAGTAAGCTCAGCTATTGCTTGCCCTTCATCATCTATTTGAAGACAACAATTGCTTAGGTTAAACTTCCCACATACACATCCCTCTACTGCCAATAGGTAATCCAAGGCTAATCTATTTTGGTAAACGGCTGTCCTCATCCTAGTATTATGTTTCGCTAGGAGATTGAGCGCTTGCGATGTCTCATTGGTAATTATCTCAACCACTGCCTGTAACCTTATAATACGGTTGAGCATATATATTGGGGTTATATATCCAAAAGTACCATCCTCTGCCCACGTAGCTGGCTATAATAATCTATAATATGCTGGGGAGGCCACTCATTATCTTCCCATGTACCTATCTCTAGGGGTCCTCTTTTCATATACCTTAACTCCCACAGTCTCTCCTGTTTAAATTGGCAACAAGAAGAAGGATGGTTTGAGCATACCTAACACACATGCCCCTTCCCAAGCCTGTGGTAACTCCGAATAGGCTTTCTTACCACAGATCCAGTACAAATTTGCTTGGGCTTTACAACTAGATGTAGCAGATAAGTCAAACCACACATCCTTTAAATTGGTATAACTTGCAAACGGGTTAGGTGGTTCCGAGACATTTGAAGCTGACCACCAAGTCGTATCTTTTGTATTATCATCATAAGCTTTTTGCCCTAGACAAGTCAATTCTCCTACAGATGTATTAAACATTATTCCTTTCCTTGCTATGCAAACATAACCTATAATGGAGGTCTTTAATCGCCACTCAGATTTACCTCTAACACTCATTTGATAATCAGCTTGAGAAGATGTTATCTATTCAATTGTCTCAGAACCAGAATACATTACCTCCTTTGCTTCCCATGGCCATTGGTCTCCCATATTAGTACCTCCACACACATAGCAGTTGGTTACATTAAGACTACCAGCAATACTCTCGGCTAGATCAATAAACAAGTTCTTAGCATTATGGGGGATCTTATTTTCTACACTCATCTCCTCGTAGAAGGAATGGAAAACCTGATGAGTCTGGGCTGCCACAGTATCGGTCTCTATCCCTATAAATAATATTGTCCCAGGATCCAAACTTGTTCCATATATCTGGACCCCAATTAAGTTTCCGAACCTGTCTATAAACTGTTCTGGGTCATTAATAAGTATATGGACTGGGTTACACTCCATAGACTTACAATATGGTTTGGTAGGCAACTTAGTAACAATCATATCCTTATCTACTGTCTGTCCCCAAGTTGCCCAACCTACACACGACCAATATGGACAATAATTATACTCTTTACTTGGGCATTTTGGATCTATATACTTGTTCTTACTACTGGGGCAAATATACTTATGATTAGACCCATACGTTCATTCCCATTTAAGATCCCCACATACATTCCACGGTTTTCTACCACTTGATATCGCCTTACATGCATCAAATAGCAGAACACCCGAAGAATGTACGGTTTCTAGTATTGTCTTATTTATCAGGGTCCCCTGTGAGTCTCCATTCCGAAGGGTCAACCAAATTGTACGGGGTTGATACTCTGGACTAAAACACTTAGGTTCTCCTGCTCCTAAATGGCACACACTATAATCTATACCTAGGTATCTACACTTCGATACATGTCCTTTACATTCATATTGTGAATGCCAAATAAGGGTCTGGGAAATATGATTACCTGTTTTTGTAGTCTTAATGCAAACCTCACAGCCAGGTGTGTTGGTACCTCTACCTTCCTTAATAATTAAAAACACAAATATACACATTATCAAATACATTTCTCCTGACATCTTCAAGTCCTCTCTTCCCTTCACAGAGGTCCCTTCAAGACACTCTGGCTATGTAATGTGGGTAGGTGGTCAGGCTTTATTATGGCCGTCAAAACACCTACTTGCTGATCTCTTTGATTACTCTTGAAGTCCCAATATCTCCTTGTCACTCCGACTGAGTTACACGCTTCAGCCGGATCTTGCAGGGATTCTCTGGATCTGGTGTAGCTTGCCAAGAATCTACTGCTGCTGGTTTAACCCTGGAGTGATGAATCCACGCAGTCACTTTGGCCACCTTTATAGCTGTTGGTGTAGACAAAAGAACAACAGAGTTGTTGATGCTGGAATAACTATTCTTCCATCTTCTAACTGATACAAATTATTCTCCAGGTACTTCCCAGCTTCAGTCTTTAACCACTCTTCTTCTTGAGCTGTATAAACTGGAGTCCATTGAGACAGAGGGGTCGGTATGAGAGCAGCTATATGTTCCACATACTCCTGTTGTCCTGATTCAGCGGCACGCTTGGCTGCATTATCTGCCATTCGATTTCCTTTAACTACATCACCATCACCTCTCAGATGCGCTCGACAATGTATGATACCAACTTCTTTCGGTTCCCACACGGCTTCCAATAGTTGTAGTATCTCAGCTGCGTACTTGATTTCTTTACCCTCTGAGTTCAGTAGTCCTCTTTCTTTATACAAAGCTCCATGGGCATGAGTTGTTAAAAACGCATACTTGGAGTCCGTATAGATTTTCACCCTTAATCCTTCAGAAAATTGTAACGCTCGTGTGAGTGCAATTAGTTCTGCCTTCTGTGCAAATGTTCCTTTTGACAATGGCCAAGCTTCTATCACCTTGTCTATGGTTGTCACTGCATGTCCTGCATAGCGAATCCCTTCTTTCACATAACTACTGCCGTCCGTATAGTACTGGACATCAGGGTTCTGGATGGGAAAATCACGAAGGTCCGGTCTACTTGAGAACACTTCATCCATCACCTCCAGGCAATCATGTTGACTTTCAGTAGGTTGTGGCAAAAGGGTAACTGGATTCAAGGTATTAACAGTCTCAAGATGCACTCTTGGGTTTTCACATAACATAGCTTGATACTTAGTCATGCGGCTATTACTAAACCAATGATTGCCTTTATAGTCTAGCAACGTCTGTACTGTGTGCGGGACTCGCACGTAGAGTTCCTGACCCATAGTGAGCTTATCAGCTTCGGCTACCAGCAGGGCGGCGGCAGCTACGGCTCTTAGACAAGGTGGAAGACCACTGGCCACTGCATCCAGTTGTTTGGACATATATGCAACAGGTCGTTGCCATGATCCCAAGTACTGTGTCAATACTCCCACAGCCATTCTTCTTTGCTCGTGTACATATAAGTAGAATGGACGTGTATGATCAGGTAGACCTAATGCTGGGGCGCTCATCAATGCCTTCTTAACATCTTCAAATGCCTTTTGCTGTTCAAAGGTCCACAGGAAGGGATCATGTTCTGTACCTTTTATAGCCGCATAAAGAGGTTTCGCCAATATCGCATAACTGGGAATCCATATCCTACAGAAGCCTGCTGCCCCCTAGAATTCTCGCACTTGTCTTCTATTCTTGGGTATTGGTATTTGGCATACAGCTTCTTTTCTCTCTGGCCCCATTATCCTTTGACCTTCAGAGATATGGAATCCCAGATACTTGACAGTTGGTTGACACAACTGGGCTTTCTTCCTGGACACCTTGTATCCTGCCTTCCAAAGAATGTGCAGTAAATTGCGTGTTGCTTGCTGACATATTTCTCTTGTAACTGCCGCTATCAACAAATCATCTACATATTGTAATAGTACACATTCTCCTGGGATGGACTTGAAATCCAGTAAGTCTTGACTTAAAGCTGATCCAAACAGGGTAGGTGATTTTTTTAAACCCTTGGGGCAGTCTTGTCCAAGTCATCTGGCGTTTCGAGCCCGTTACAGCATTTTCCCATTGGAATGCAAAGATACACTGGCTTTCCACAGCAATTCTAAGGCAAAAGAAGGCATCTTTGAGATCCAAAACGGTGAAGTAGGTAGCCCCACCCGGAATTAAAGCAAGCAGGTTATATGGATTGGGTACAACTGGATGTATACTTACTACCGCATCATTGACTGCTCTCAAGTCCTGCACAGGGCGATACTCATCTGTCCTGGGCTTTGGAACAGGCAACAATGGGGTGTTCCAGGGGGAAGTACAGAATTTTAGGATACCATACCTTATGAACTTATCCAAATAAGATTGTATGCTCTTCTTGGCCTTTTGTGGGATATGATATTGTCTCAGGCTCACTGGATAAACCCCTAGCTTTAACTCAATACGAATAGGTGGAATATTTCGAGCAAGTCCTGGTGGGTTATTCTCTGCCCATACTCCTGGTACATTAAACAAGGATTCATCACGCTTAGGGTTTTGGCTGGTCAACACTGTATAAAGTCGCCACTCTTCTTCCTTTGGTACAGATATTGTCATTATACCTGAAGGTCCATTGAACTTCAAAGATGTTGTTCCGTTAGGCAGAAATGTTATCTGTGCTTGTAATTTTGATAACAAATCACGTCCTAGCAGTTGGACTGGACATTCAGGCATGTAAAGTAACTGGTGTTTTACTACGTGGCCTCCCAATGTACAGAGTCGACTTTTAAGAACCGGTTTAGCGGCACTCCTTCCAGTTGCTCCTATTACGGTGATAGTTCTTCCTGAAGGAGGAGCGACTAGGTCAGTCACCACCGAGTGTCAATCATGAATGCACTCCTTTTTTCCCCTATTGCTACATCGACCATAGGCTCCGCTCGGCCAAGGGGGATGGAGCCCGGTCGGTATCAATAATCTTCCATGACAGTGTCAGCCAAACCCACAAAGTCCCTATCCTCTCTCTCTCGGGGTCTCTGCGCTGCTGGGTAATATCTATCTCCACTAACACTTCCTCTATTATTCCCACTATTTCCTCCAGGACCTCCTCTTCCTCTCGCTCTGCCTCTATAATTACTGCTATATCCTGTCCTTGGTCTATCTCTCTCTCTATCCCTCTCATATTGTTCCCTCTGTGGACACTCACTCCTCCAATGCCCTTCTTCCCTACAATATGCGCATTGGTTCCTACTTAACGGCTCCCTATTCCACTTATTCTCGCCTTTCTCCGTTCCCCTATATACTTCCTTTTCCCTTCTATCTATGCCTGCGATAGCTACCGCTAGCATATCTGCTTTCCTTCGCATCTTTCGCTCTTCCTCCTTTTTCGTCTCTGTCTCCCTATTCATATAGACCTTATTTGCTATCTCCATTAGTTGGGTTATAGACATTCCTACAAACCCTTCTAACTTCTGTAGCTTGCGCTTTATATCTCCGTAGGCCTGGCTGACAAAGGCAGAATTAACCATCCGGGAATTCTCAAGAGCCTCTGGATTAAAGGGGGTATACAACCGGTATGCCTCCAGTAATCGATCATAAAAGACACTGGGCAATCACATTTCTGTAATACCTCAGCCGTCTTAGACATATTAATCGCCTTTTTCCCTCCGGCTTTCATGCCAGCAATAATAGCATCTCTGTATGCTTTTAAATGGGCCATGTCTGCTCCATTGACATTCCACTCCGGTTCAGTATTTGGATAATGGGCTGCGGCCCATGATGCCGGGTTGGCCTGATTCTGTGTACGGGCCACTTCTTCCAGCGCTTTAATTGCCGATTGGTTTGTCCGTGTCCTTTCCTCGTTATTAAACAATGTCATAGGCAATTGCTGGCAATCAGCCCAAGTGGGATTATGTGTCTGGATTATGGAGGTAAACAAATCCGTCATGGCTTGAGGTTTATCGGTGTATGAGGAGTTATGGGTCTTCCAGTTAAATAGATCAGTTGTAGTGAAGGGAACATAAATGAATACAGGATCAGCGTGTTGTAATTGGCCTTTGCCATTAATATGTGTCGGGCCCGGTGTCAGTCGGAGAGGCATTTGATAATGTCAGGGTTGGAGGGTACCGGTCAGTTGTTGAGTTAGTATGGGGCTTCGTTTAGAAACGTCAGTTAGGGGTTCCGGTCGAGGGGTAGTAAGACGAGGGGAAGGGGACGCTTTTTCTTTACTGAGGGGGAGGTCAGTAATCAAAATATTCCGGGCCGGGCTGGGAGGAGCCTGACCAGGAACTAGAAATGACATCAAATCTGGATAGGTGGGGTTAACAGAGGTAGGTACCGGAAGGGGAGGGTTTAGAACAAGAGGGCTGGACTCTGAGCTAGAGGAGGGGGTGGGTGGAGACAACGGGGCAAGGGGAGTAGCGTTACCAACAGCACCTCCTCTTCCTCTTCCTGTAGAGGAGGAGTAAGGGGGCGGCATGGGGATCTCGGACTCAGGAGGCGTGTCCAAAATGGGCGTAATTACGGCCTTAGTGGAGTTCTGGCCACCATGAGGCGACATTGTTCCTCGTGGCATACCCGGATCCATTTTGGCAAGTCATTTACGGCCTGCTTCCAACAGTCAATATACGGAAACTGGCCGTAGAGTACAGGCCTACCTGATACAGCCACGTGTACGCGCTGCACCAGATTAGGATCCAAACTGCCACGTGGTGGCCATGCAGCCACCAAAGTAGGCCATTCCCTACTACATAAAATAGTCAGGCGTGTTGGAGACATCTTTACCCCAAAATCACATACATTATATCCCTTTTTAAAGTTTTTCAACATACATCCTAAGGGATCCATAACCGTTGAATCTGACGCACCCATACTTAACAATGAAGCGTTGTCTCCAACAGAAACCAAACAAACACACTTCCAACGGTCACACCGGTTCCCTTGGCAACAGCACCACGTGGTACAGTTACTAGGCGAAACGCACACAACAAAACACACAGGGAATTCCCATACACACACAGCTGTTACACCAGTCACTAAATAACTATTACTGTGCCCTTTGGCGAAACCATACAGTCACCCACGCTATAATTCGCAGTATGTAAATTACCCGTCTATAACATACCCTAGTAACATCGTCTTTACAAACAGTAGTTACAGTACGGTTAGCATTGGTTAGAGTACAATTTAAAGTCACAGTTCAGTTAGTAGTGGTTATGGTGTTAAACATACAACATAAACGACAATTATTAGTAATTATTTACAGTATCAGTAGTTATTATACATGATTATGGTACCGTGCACTATAATACAGTTACACACTATTCACACCCTCGCTAGACGGCAGAGCTCACGCTATCTAGCAAGATATACACTCTACTACAACAATCTTTAACACATTTACAATTCCCAACTATTCTATTGGCCAGTACCTCGATGGACTACCTAAAACTATTTACATCCGTTTTGGTTAGCCACGCTGCCCAAGCACCACATATAGCGAACTAGAGGGCGGAAATTACAACAGTACCCTCTTAGTCTATCTACTCTATCAAAAGTCTAGTGGGTTCCAAATTTACACGCCTTCCCACTTAGCCAAGATAGGTTAAGATTTAGCGAACCGAATTTACACAGGCGCCGCTTAGTATCCCGGTCCCTCCGACCTAGCAAACGTAATATACACCCTAGAACGCTAGTCTGACAAGACACCGGTGTCCGGCTTGGGGGATTTACACAGGACCCAGCCTGACTCCAATGCCAAAATTAAACGGGCTGACTACAGGGCGTTTCATTACGAGCGGTGCGCCTTCGCTCCTTCCCTCCACTGGAGGGGGCCAATTCCATACACAAATAACCCCTTATGGGCCTACCGCACAATCGGTATCCAATACCCCTAGTGGGTCCACCGTCTAAAACAGTAGTCGTCTTACCTCCTCGTTCCTGAACCTGAGTTCACACTCATCGACGGGGACACCCCAGCACTTACTACGTAGAGGCCACCACAACGTCAGTGTGAACAATGTCTGATTTTTCATTTCTGAATTCTGTCAGATAGTACAGGATTAGTTTGAATAACATGTTTTTTTGGCAGACACATCTTGGGTTACAGCATAGATTTTCCAATGCATAATTTACCTAAATATGTTTATTTTAAAGTAAAATGTATTCTTTCAAAATTCAGTTTCTTCCTAACCTTTATGTTCTGTAGTAACACAGTGGGAGGTGGCCTCCCTGTGTATCATTAGACAGGGTGTGTGAAAAAACATCAGACTGTCTCAGAACTTTTATTAGTGGGATATGTTTGCTAGCTGTTAAATGCTGTTATAAAGCTCACTGGAATACAAAACAACAAGCTGTTATAGACATTGGGACATTCAAAATGGATACTACATATTTAATAATACTGGCAATGATATGCATATTAACACTTTTATTTCTTTACAATGTCTTGTGGGACTGGAAACCACCAAATTATCCCCCTGGACCCAAACCTTTACCACTGATTGGAAATCTCAACATTCTGGATATAAAGAGACCATATTTAACACTAATGGAGGCAAGTAATCATGTATAAATATTATGTTAAGGATTTTACAGTGTTATGTAATGTAAGTCTCTGTTTCTGTGGAGAAGGGGAGGGAAAGACAACAGTCTTTTACTGTAGAGGGGAAATAGTTATAAAAATCATAATAAACCTGATGTATAAAAGTTTGACATGGAAGACGAGGAAGACATACAAAAGTGTTTCTATTTATATTATATAGATATTTAAATATATGTATCTGAATAAATATTTACTATCACATGACTGTGTTCACAACTGAGTGTTTATAATGTCATGACTTCTTGAATGTATACAATCAAATAAATGGGCTGCACGTCGGCTGAGTGCACATGGTGTGAGTACACACTGGTACAGTTAAATGAATGGGTAATCATGGAGTGACTACACACTGGTACAGTTATATGAGTGGGGTAATCATGGGATGAGTGCACATTGGTACAGTATTATGAGCGGGGTGATCATGGGGTGAGTGCACATTTGTACAGTTTAAGGAGTGGGGTGTTATGGGATGAGTTGACATCAGCACAGTTATATGAGTGGGGTGATCATGGGGTGAGTGCACACAGGTACAATTATATGAGTGGGGTGATCATGAGGTGAGTGCCCATTGGAACAAGCAGGGGTTTTTAAGTGTAACCTTGTAATCAGTTCAATTTGTTTAAGCATACATTGGAATGATCATTCATTCAGCTGTTTATTCAAGGAGTTTACATCTATTCATGCAAATAAATTGAAAAAAGCAATTATCTAAAGCCATATGTGGGTGCACATCTGGGACACTACGGTAATGTCCCGAACAGAATCCAAAAAAAATCATACAAATGTGAGGTCAGGTTAGCTGAGATCCATAGTTTAGGTCAGTCTGGTCAGATCCCATTAAAGTGAATGTGTCGGTAAATTGGTCTGTCATCTGGACCAAAAATCAACAAACTGTGCACATCAAATAAGGCTCGTATTAATTAACTATCATGGGCTTACATATTTCAAGAAGACTGTAAAAAATAGGTCCCTAATGCTCAAATGGAAATAGGATCTGGATGGACCTCACAATGGAGAGCAATGAAAAAGTGCCTTAATGCCTTACAAGGTATTACAAAATGTGCCAATTACACTGAAATACATAATACTAATTATACTT
This sequence comes from Pelobates fuscus, assembly GCF_036172605.1. Classification (NCBI taxonomy): domain Eukaryota; kingdom Metazoa; phylum Chordata; class Amphibia; order Anura; family Pelobatidae; genus Pelobates; species Pelobates fuscus. The sequence goes on along the minus strand of NC_086318.1, from coordinate 36,204,673 downwards.
TTCTACTTGTTTCCTTCTGAATTGTCTCATGGTAGACATGTTGAATGTTCTAATATTTCAGATTTCTAATATTACATTAACCCATCCCTATATTAAACAAATGCATATTTGTGAGATGTGATAAATAAATTCAGATGTAGAAATCAATAGATCTTTATGCTGCACCTGAGCACCTCTATCTTGGCTCCCTGTCAATTATTGATATAAAAACTCTCCTTTGAATCTGGTAGTCGGCATAGAGACAATTTGACTAGGGCAGATAATTTTTTTTTAAATTTAGCTGAATAATGTTTCCCACAATAAAGTGTTTTTTTGCTTTTGGATATCCAATACTCGTTCATGCTCCTGCGTAACATGGCTTATCTAAAATGGCGGACAGCTGTGCACTGCTGCGAACTGTGGCACAGCTGGGAGGAGTGCTTCTACAAGACATTTGATGCAATATGTCAGTGTTTCTGGTGGAGTTTGCTGAGACTGAGACAGCAATCAACACTGCTGGTCCCTGTCCTCAGCTTGCATTCAAAGTACTTGCTCGGAAAATTCCCATAAGATGGAGACCCAGGAAGATAGCCCCCTACAGTCTTATGGACTTTGTCTAGTTGCAGAAGGAGAGGTTTAGAATCATGGGAGAGGGAGTGCTGTGCGAACTGCGGAACCCAGAGGGGCTTCTGTCACTTCTTATACCTGCCTGGGCTTTGTGTGCTATGGGTATTGGTTGAATAAGCATATATTTTGCTTCACCTGCCCAGTCTGGCATTTTTGCTTAGCTTGCATTTTGTGTTGCCTTCATATTGAGTGAGCACAGTAAACAAGCAATTGGTGGTTTCTTTCTGCCATATCTTGTGTAGTTGTTAGCTTAGCCCAGGGGTTCCCAATTAATTTTCCAATGGAACCCTTTGACATCGTGCATCAACATTGTGGAACCTCCCACCCCCCCCCCCCCCCCCCCCAAAAAAAAAACCTTTTAATTAGCAATAGTTTTTTGGTTTTTTTTTATTATATGTACACATAATTTCTACAAATAGTAAACAGATTGTAATACTTAGGAGCAGGAGTGCTTTTGTGTGTAGAGTTGGTGTTTGTATATCATTTTAGCATTTTAATACAGGGGTATGTTTTGTATGTAATGTTTGCTTAGGAGTTTGTTTGGATGTAGTGTTGGCTTTTTCTCCTTGTACTTCAATGGGGTCTGGCTTCCTCAATTGTTCCCTATGAAAGGGATCCGGGATGAAAGATTTTAGGAGTGAAACATGAAAAACAGGATGCAATTTAAGTGATGGAGGAAGTTTCAATTTTACAGCATTTTCATTAACAATGGATTCAATTTAAAAAGGTCCAAGTAAAGGAGGACTTAGTTTCTTAGAAGGACGGTTAGTAGAAATATTTTTTTGAAGAGCCAAACAGTGTCACCAATTTTATATTTAGGAGGAGCTCTCCTTTTAATATCACAATTCTTTGTCCCATTGTAATATTAAAGGTACAGCAAACTGATGAGAACAGGAAGAGGGAAGTGTTTTCAAAATTGAGGTATTAACTTTAAGCTTTCCTTCCTTAGAGCGTTTTAGTAGTTGACATTCTTGTAAAAGATGTTCCTTAGAAGCACAGTACATACAGAGATTTAAATTTCTTCTTCTTGCTTTTTCTTCAATAGATAAAGGTGCCCTAATAAACCCAATTTCCATAGGTTCACTTGGTTGCAGGGGTTTATTAGACATGCGCAAAGGTGGATTGGGTTTTTTAAAAAAAAAAACGGGCGGGGTGCTTAACCCCTAAGGAATCTGGTCTGGATTCCAAATATAATATAAACAGAGAAAGGATAAGGGGCACTCCCGAGACCTGAATTTTGTATGAAAGGTGCTGCCGCTGTGACCAAAACTTCATGAATGAAAGAATAAATAGTTGCAGCGCACTCAGACTACAAAAAAATATAAGAAATAAAGAAGGCTACTAAAATGCCTAACTAAGTATAAATATGATTGTTTATTAGGATCCTCATATAGTAGTGACATTGCTTCAACAAAATTATCCAAAGAATCGAAAATAGGATCTTCATTTTCCAGAAATGTATGTGCCCAGGACATGGGTTCACCCCTTAAATAGGAAATCATTGAACAGACTTTAATCATGCCTGTGGGGTACGCCCTAGGTTTAAGAGTGAACAACATTTTGCATGAATTTTAAAATTCTCTATATTTAGAGCGATCTCCATAAATTTTTTCAGGATTGCAGACAGCAGGGTCACTTGAAGAATGTGTGACTTTATTTTGCATTTCTCTAATATAAGAAAGAAGTCTCTCATTAGCAATTTGCAAATCCTGCATGCCTTGTGTGAGTATATGAACTCCATGGGTTAATGAGGTAATTTGGGAATTCACTTCTACTGGTTCCAATTTTTGGGCTTGGTGATTCTGTTACGCAACTAGGGGTGATTTGGGTTGGAACTCAACTGCAGCTTGTAAACTCCCTAATTACAATAGTGAAGCAATGGAGAATCCTTAAGTATTAATACTGTAGCTTTAAGAAAGAGAGGATCACTGGTAACTTGATTCAACAGAAGTTTTAATAAGTGTTAAACTTAAATGAATTGCATTTAGGCAATAATCCAATAAGAAGAAGTGCAAGTAATCAACAACACAAAGTTCATTATTTAGTATTTCTTCAGAGATGCATTAAGTAACATTCTTTAAGTTCATGAGATTAATCTTCAATAGGAACAATAATCAAGTAGCTAAGAATATTTGCAAAGCAAGAACAGTTCATAGTGATTAAGCATGATGGGAGTTGTCCTTCATGTTAAGCAAGATGGGAGTTGTCCTTCATGAGATTAGTAGTTTGTAGCAATGAAGATTTGAGTAAGCAAGCAATAGTTCATTAATAAATGATATTGTAGACAAATAGCTAAAAAAATATACTTAAGGTTTATATGGTAAAAACAAGAGGAATAGGCGCTCACTAAATAAACTAAAGGTGGGCAGCAGTGAACCGAGCAGGAATTCCCAACGCCTACTCAGAATAGTGATATGGGTAGTCCTCCAGTAGTCCTGACATATGGTCCACTTGTAAAGTAGCAAAGTATCCGTTCTCCTGTAATCCTTTATGGCATGTAGCAATCCTTGCATTTGCTCAGAGGCTGTAACGGCTTGTCTCAGCTTGTGGAAAGGTAAGTCTGGTGGAAGTAGTTCACAGTAACTGAGCCTGTGGAGCCCGCCGTCTCGCAGAGGCAACTCACACGTTAGCTCAAACAATCAAGCACCCTCTCTCTGCTCCAGTCTCCCTAAATACTGTCAGAGCTGTGTCAGTGGGGAGCGGGGTCCGGCTCCTCACAGCTGAGTGCCGAACCCGGAAGTGTTACTCCATGACACACTGCTGGAGCATACACACACTCAGATACACACAGTGACACATACACCGTAACACACAGAAACACATAGAAACATAGACTGTGACGGCAGATAAGAACCATTCGGCCCATCTAGTCTGCCCAATATTTCAAAATCCCTGGCCTCATCTTAAGTCTAGAATAGCCTTATGCCTATCCCACGCATGCTTAAACTCTCTCACTGTGTTAACCTCTACCACTTCAGCTGGAAGGCTATTCCATGCATCTCACTAAAGTAATACTTCCTGATATTATTTTTAAACCTTTGCCCCTCTAATTTAAGACAATGTCCTCTTATTGTGGTAGTTTTTCTTCTTTAAATATAGTCTCCTCATTTACTGTGTTGATTCCCTTTATGTATTTTAAAGTTTCCATCATATTCCCCCGTCTCGTCTTTTCTCCAAGCTATACATGTTAAGATCCTTTAACTTTTCCTGATAAGTTTTATCCTGCAATTCATGAACCAGCTTAGTAGCCCTTCTCTGAACTCTTTCTAGAGTATCAATATTCTTCTGAAGATACGTTCTCCAGTACAGCGTACAATACTCCAAGTGAGGTCTCACCAGTGTTCTGTACAATGGCATGTGCACTTATCTCTTTCTACTGCTAATACCTCTCCCTATAGAACCAAGCATTCTGCTAGCATTTCCAGCTGCTCTATTATATTGTCTTCCTACCTTTAAGTCATCTGAAATAATTACTCCTAAATCTCTTTCCTCAGATGTTGAGGTTAGTAGGGTATCAAATATCCTATACTCTGCCCTTGGGTTTTTACGTTCAAGATGCATTATCTTGCACTTATCTACATTAAATGTGAGGTGCCACAGCTCTGACCATTTTTCTAGTTTACCTAAATCATTTGCCATTTGGCTTATCCCTCCTGGAACATCAACCCTGTTACATATCTCAGTATCATCAGCAAAAAGACATACCTTACCATCAAGACCTTCTGCAATATCACTAATAAATATATTAAAGCAAATGGATCCAAGTACAGATCCCTTAGGTACCCCACTGGTAACTATACCTTGCTTAGAATATACTCCGTTGACAACAACCCTCTGTTGCCTGTCATTTAGCCACTGAGGATCTGTGGAAGACGATTTGGCGAAACGCGTCATCACGCACGACGTTACCACGTGATTTCTCTGAAACCCGGAAGTATTTGCATGCGGCGATCGAGCACGAAAACCGGCAAGTTTGAACTGTTTTTCCTGTGACCGCTTTATTCTGGGGACATCTCCTGCACGGGCCATAAGAGATATATCACTCTGAATAATCATATATATGTACATCTACCAATAAACCACTTTTAAAGGTTGGAACTGCTGTCTTGGATCTTAAAGGTCTCTAAGTCCTGAGAAAAGAGGACTCATGCCAACTAAGTTAGAGCAGACTTTCACTGCTCTACCATTGTGAGTGTTACTCTTTTATATCCGAGTTTTTTAAAATTTATGCTACATGTTATCCTATGAGATTTCTCTTTGTGTTTATTTTATATATCACCCTGAGGGACATACTGAGTTATATGTTCCAGTCGCCATTTGAAAGTGTGCTTTTTCCTTGTTGAAGGTACCCTCACGTGTTGCACATTGCACTTGCACTTTAAGTTATTTATGCACTACTTATATACTTATTTATATTTTTAAAGGTATAGCGCACCTTATTCGTTTTTGTATTGTCATTTAGACACTGCCTATGTGGAACAGGGTCAAAAGTTTTACTGAAATATAGGTAGGCAATGTCTGCTGCACCACCCTTATCTATTATTTTAGTTCCCCAATCAAAAAGATAAATAAGATTAGTTTGGCATGATCTCCCTGAAGTAAACCCATGTTGTCTCTGATCTCGAAATCCATGTAATTTTAGATGTTCAACAATCCTATCCTTTAACATGATTTCCATCACTTTCCCCACTACAGAAGTAAGGCTTACTGGCCTATAGTTGCTCGACTGCTCCCTACTACCTTTCTTCTGAATGGCTACGCACACTGACACACAGATATACACAGTAAAACTTGGATACACACACTCAGATTCACACAATGACACACAGACACACTCAGATACACACAGAGACACACAAACACACTTACACACAGATCCACACTGACACATACACATACACCGGCACATATACACACTCAGATACACAAACACACCTTAACACACAGGTACACAGATACAATGAAAGATACACACATTGATACTCAGAAACACACTGGCCCACAGATAGACACACTGGCACATAGACACAGATACACAACCTGGCACTGACACACAGATACACAAACTCGGATACACACAGTGACACATACACACTGACACATAGACACAAATACTGGCACACACACACACACATACTGAAAGATACACCCAGTGATACTCAGATACACACAGTGACACACACTGTCACATGCACTCAGATACACACTGACATATGCACACAGTGACACTAACACACAGATACACAGTGACACATACACTGACACACAGATACACACAGTGACACATACACACACACTATCAAATATACACACGTCATTTTATATATATGCAGTCACCTACCTGTTGTCTGCAGGAGGGTGACTTGCTGACTGAGGCTGGAGTGTGTGGGGGGAGCTACTCACTCCTGGCTGCTGCTTCTCTTCCTCCAGCGCGGCATTTTCTATATAGAGCTGGGAGGAAGTGACTGTCTGTCACTTTCTCCCAGCATTCCATACCATGGGGACCCAGTCACACTATTCATCGCCATAGTGCTGACCGGGTCCCTGTGCAGCAATGCCCGTCAGGTGGCCCTAAGTGCATGGGCCACCCGATGGGTAAATCACTGCGTACCCCCAATTTTGTTCTTGTGGAACCCTAGGGTTCCGTGGAACATCATATCGGAAACTCTGGCTTAGCCTGACATTTCTCTCCAATATTCTGTTTTACTCTAACACTCATGTATTTTTCTTGTTTTTCCTGTTTTAAAATGTGCATTTTATCTTGCTGTGTCATGTTGGTAACACCTTTCTACACAGAATATGTTTTCTGTTTATACATTATGACAGTGCTCCTTTATATCTGTTTATTACTGCATTTAAAAAAGAAAAGTTGAAAGAACACTTACTATTTGCTTATTTGAGTAATGTGTATTTTAATCTGGGGCAAAGTGTCCTCATGTTGCAGTGTACTTTATATGTGTACTGGTCTGATAAATAAGTTAATGAATAGTGGCATACAATATTCTAAGCTTGCCAAATGTTTACAGTGGTTTACCTAAGATATAATTAACCAAGACTATCAGAACGTAGAATTAAAACCTCCCAAAAAGTTAGCTGCACATTATCCTAAATTCCATTAAGTAACCTGAGGTTTTTTTAGTATGACTCCATTGGCCATTAAAGTGCAAGCTCACCTGCAACATCAAGGCAAAACCTCTTAGATGAGTCCTATGCTCACAATTCACCTTGTTTTCAGCTAATAGGTAAAATTTCTAATGAGACAGAAAAGGCTATTTTTATAAACCACTACTCACTTAATAACCCTTAATAGGGAGCACAGGGTGTGCTATGTATGTTGTAACTGGGGCTACCAGGTCTTGTTTTGCTTGAGAGAACATTGGATGTCCAGATGTTCTCCCTGTCCTTTTCCATTGGAAAATTCAAAGGTAGATTTTCAACATTGCAACATAAAAAAACCAAAGAATGAGAATGGGCAAAAGCTTAGAGAAACTCAGTAGCTTGTCCTTCGATAAATCCCCGCTCAACATTATTTATAAAATATTTTATTTATAAAATATTTTACCAGGATGGATACATTGAGATTGCTCTCGTTTTCAAGTATGTCCTGGGTCCACAAAACATTTCATTGATACAATAGTGTACAAAAAATACAAAAACAATATTAATACACAATATATACAAAATTTAACATAGAACGGGTAGGAAATATATAATCAACCATGACAGGTGCATTCTGTTTTGAGGTATGTAGAGAGGGATCTCTTAAAAGACTTTAGGCCTGGGGAAGATTTGAAAGTGTGCAGGAGGTCATTCCATAAATGCAGTGCTTTGTAGGAAGCACCTCTCTGTTAATGCGTCTGTTGTTTGATGCAGGCTTTTGAAAGTCTATGGTAATGTGTTTCTATGATTTTAACTACCTGGACATAATAACAATCATCTGTTCCTTAGCAGGTCTTAAAATTAGGTAAATACAACCTCAGATGAACAACAACACATAACATATTACACTATGTCATTATTTATTTAACAAAAATAAAGCCAAAATGGAGAAGCCAACAAGTGAAAATCTGCTTCCATAGGAATTAAGAGGTTAAGTAGCAGACATGTGCTGCTAATCAAATGCCATTGATTAATTAAACATCAGTAAGTGTGACCACCTCTATAAAAGCCAAAATATTAGCAGTTTGCTGGTCTGGAGCATTCAAGTGTGTGTTGACACAATGCCAAGAAGGAAAGACATCTTAGAGAAGCAATAGTTGCTGCCCATCAAACTTGGAAGGGATATAAGGCAATTTGGAAGCAGTTTAAAGGATCAATATAGGGTCAGGAACACAAACATGTATTCCTGACCCTATAGTGTTAAAACCACCATCGAGATCCCCTGGGCCCCTCATGCCTCCATAAATATGGTAAAAATCTTACTGTATTCAAGCCTTAAGCTGTAACTCTGCATGCTGTTAGACTCAGAAAAACAAACAGTCTGCTGACATCATCAGAAGTGGTAGCCTGATCCAATCACAATGCTTCCCTATAGGATTGGCTGAGACTGACAAAGAGGCAGATCAGGGGCAGAGCCAGCATGATTCAAACACAGTCCTGGCCAATCAGCATCTCCTCATTGAATCAATTGAATCAATGCATGTCTACAGGGAGTGCAGAATTATTAGGCAAGTTGTATTTTTGAGGATTAATTTTATTATTGAACAACAACCATGTTCTCAATGAACCCAAAAAACTCATTAATATCAAAGCTGAATATTTTTGGAAGTAGTTTTTAGTTTGTTTTTAGTTATAGCTATTTTAGGGTGATATCTGTGTGTGCAGGTGACTATTACTGTGCATAATTATTAGGCAACTTAACAAAAAACAAATATATACCCATTTCAATTATTTATTTTTACCAGTGAAACCAATATAACATCTCAACATTCACAAATATACATTTCTGACATTCAAAAACAGAACAAAAACAAATCAGTGACCAATATAGCCACCTTTCTTTGCAAGGACACTCAAAAGCCTGCCATCCATGGATTCTGTCAGTGTTTTGATCTGTTCACCATCAACATTGCGTGCAGCAGCAACCACAGCCTCCCAGACACTGTTCAGAGAGGTGTACTGTTTTCCCTCCTTGTAAATCTCACATTTGATGATGGACCACAGGTTCTCAATGGGGTTCAGATCAGGTGAACAAGGAGGCCATGTCATTAGATTTTCTTCTTTTATACCCTTTCTTGACAGCCACGCTGTGGAGTACTTGGACGCGTGTGATGGAGCATTGTCCTGCATGAAAATCATGTTTTTCTTGAAGGATGCAGACTTCTTCCTGTACCACTGCTTGAAGAAGGTGTCTTCCAGAAACTGGGAGTTGAGCTTGACTCCATCCTCAACCCGAAAAGGCCCCACAAGCTCATCTTTGATGATACCAGCCCAAACCAGTACTCCACCTCCACCTTGCTGGCGTCTGAGTCGGACTGGAGCTCTCTGCCCTTTACCAATCCATCCATCTGGCCCATCAAGACTCACTCTCATTTCATCAGTCCATAAAACCTTAGAAAAATCAGTCTTGAGATATTTCTTGGCCCAGTCTTGACGTTTCAGCTTGTGTGTCTTGTTCAGTGGTGGTCGTCTTTCAGCCTTTCTTACCTTGGCCATGTCTCTGAGTATTGCACACCTTGTGCTTTCGGGCACTCCAGTGATGTTGCAGCTCTGAAATATGGCCAGACTGGTGGCAAGTGGCATCTTGGCAGCTGCACGCTTGACTTTTCTCAGTTCATGGGCCGTTATTTTGAGCCTTGGTTTCTCCACACGCTTCTTGCGACCCTGTTGACTATTTTGAATGAAACGCTTGATTGTTCGATGATCACGCTTCAGAAGCTTTGCAATTTTAAGAGTGCTGCATCCCTCTGCAAGATATCTCACTATTTTTAACTTTTCTGAGCCTGTCAAGTCCTTCTTTTGACCCATTTTGCCAAAGGAAAGGAGGTTGCCTAATAATTATGCACACCTGATATAGGGTGTTGATGTAATTAGACCACACCCCTTCTCATTACAGAGATGCACATCACCTAATATGCTTAATTGGTAGTAGGCTTTCGAGCCTATACAGCTTGGAGTAAGACAACATGCATAAAGAGGATGATGTGGTCAAAATACTCATTTGCCTAATAATTCTGCACGCAGTGTATGAGGAAAGTTCAGTGTCTGCATACAGAGGGAGGAGATACTGAATGTTTGGATGCATTTTAGGCAGCCACGACCCAGGAAGGATCTCTAACAGCCATCTGAGGAGTGGCCAGTGAAATTATCCCTAAGCTGTAATGTAAACACTGCATTTTCTCCGAAAAGAAAGTGTTTACAGCAAAAAGCTGGTAACAAATTCAAAAAGCTATAGTTGTTCTGGTGACTATAGTTTCCCTTTAAAGTCTATAATTCTACATTGACAACGAGTATTCAAAAATGGAAAACATTTAAGACAGTTGCCAATCTTCCCATAATTGGATCTCACAGCAAATTCATCCCAAGGTCAGACGTCAGACCATGGAATGCTCAACGAAGTTGCAAAAAAACGAAAAGCTACTTAGACTCTACAGGACTCAGATAACATGGTAAATGTTAAAGTTCATGATAGTACAATTAGAAAAAGACTGAACAAGTATGGTTTGCTATGAAGGATTGCCAGGAGAAAGTCTCTTCTCTCTAAAAATAAAACACATGGCAGCATGGCTTAGGCTTGCAAAGTTGCATCTGAGCAAACCACAAGACTTCTGAAACCAATGAGCAGGTGGTGGTAAGTCGAAGAGCTGTGCCTAAGCAATCATACACTGCTTCCTGTTGCTGGTTTCACAGTAACAGGTAGTGGGTACCAATATATCACTTTGCATTATGTCACTCTGGTATTTACCAATGCTGTTAAAACTATAGGTCCTTAAAACTAGCACCAGGAGTGAATTCTATCCTGTGTACTCCATTAACTGCATTGGGTACAGTACGTAATCTAGGTTTGTTGGCATCTCTAAGACAAGCAGCTGCTCTTGGAAGGAGCTGCTGTATGTCACTTTTCTTAATTTTTATTTTTAATTCAATGTGTTTTCAATATTAAAAAATCCAGTGAATCCTGCCCTCCATTATACAACTTTAGCTGCTATGTCTAAATGCATCCGCATGTTTAAGGGACTCAAATTCAATGAAAGTTCAGGAAGTTCCTCTAGTGGCTGTCTGGTAGACATAAACTATAGGCAGGCTTAACCTTGCAATGTTAACAGCTGTCAAAGTTAAAATGACAGGGACATTGCACCCAGACCACTACAATGAGATGAAGTGCTCGGGGATCCTATAGTCTTCATTTAATTGTATGAATTTGTGTTTGTAAACATGATTTAACATAATAAAAAACAGAATTTGAAAAATGAATAGAGATTTCTAAAATACAACTCAAACTAAATAATTGGGATTGTAAGAGATAGGGTACTCACTGCCACATTTATCTCAATGGTAGCAACCTATTTTAATGGTGAACAATGAAATCTTACATATTTAAAGAGGTTCTATCCACAATTACTAGAAGTCTGTAAAGCCAATATTGTATTTTTTGGTTATGTTATCTCATTAACTTGCTCTATCTAAAAGTGGGGAATATAGCACAATGTACTAAGAGCTCTCTCAAGGTTTCCTTTAAAAATGGTAGCTCAGTTGGAGGGGGGTAACTTATAATTAGCCTAATAAGGAAGTGCAATCAATCAACACTATATGAATACAGACTTGTTCTAAACTGGTTTTGTCTTAATGCATGATAATGTGTTTTTCACTTAATGTTATGTCTCAACAAGGGTGTATTCTGGCTTTGTTCCATAATCTGGTATTTTTTCTCAGAACAAAACACAATCACTGCATTGCTCCTTTGTCATGTGCTTTAATTGTCATATTTTTTTTAAGCTGAAGGTTTTTGTTTTTTTAAAACAAACAAGCCTTCAATGTTTATCCTTGCATAAACATATACATGTATAACTTTTTTGAAAACTCAAGTCTTTGCATATATACAACATTTTTATATACCTGATTTTGGAGTCATATAATAAATATAGAGTAAATAGAACAACACAGGTATGAGTGCATTTCATGAGTTTGGGTAAGTCCTCCCACCCTCTATATTCAGAGAAGCCTGCCAACGGAGCTCTGGAGATGCCCCCCTACCTGCTATGGCTGATTGTATCTATAGACAAATGCAAAAAGCAAAATTATACTGACACTATTGAATAGACGTCTCAGCCTCTTGCTTTCTACACACACAACTCAACCATACATAACACCTATTCCCGACTAGACTGTTCTTATTCACAACTACTTTCTTCCGGGCATGCAACTAGTAAAAATTGGTATGATATTGTAGTCAGACCACGACCCTATTCTGCTGTCATTAACAGAACCCCATGCAAAAAAAGGTTTTAGGATTTTAGTGCATGGATAATAAACAAACACCTATTAAAAGATTCCAAAATAGTGGTGGACATTTCCTCTTATTTATCTATAAATTCCACACTAGAATAATCCATTGGATTGATTTGGCTGGCTCACAAGGCCTTTGTTAGAAGAATTTTTCATAAAATATGCGTTATGGAAAAAAGAAACACCAACTAAAATACATTTCTCTATTACAACAGATTACTAAATTAACACAGATAAACAATCAAAACCCATCACTGCAACTTCACTCTCAATTACTGTCCCTTCTAATTAATTAGAATGGAGAACTCGAGACAAAAAAAACTGCCTACCTGAACAAAGCTTAAACATGAGCCTTAAACCTATTTCACAAAAGGAAACAGAGCAAGTGCAATACTTGCAGCTAAACTGAAAATCAAAACAGTCACCCCAGAATTGCCTTTCTCCAAAACCCAGAACAAACTTAAATATTAGACCCCCAAAAATTGTAGATGATTTTGGGAAATACTATGGTACACTTTCCAATCGTAAGGATAAACCCTATATCCTGGAACCATCTGATCAAGATATTAGAGCAGTGGTTCTCAAACCAGTCCTCATGGCCCACCAACAGTCCAAGATTTATGTATTCCCCTGTTTTATTCCAATGGAGATACTAATGAAACCTGGACTATTGATGGGTCTTGAAGACTGGTTTGAGAACCACTGTATTAGAGCCTTTTTTAACCACATGGCTCTACCTACCCTCTATAATTCAGATATTAAATTGCTTACATGTCCTTTGAAAGAAGAAGAGATACGTAGAGGCATAACAGTAAGAACAATAAGGATGTGGAATTTTTTGTCTGAAGAGGGGGATCCTATACAAATGTTTAAACAGCAATAGTATAAATACTTTCAAAAAACATAATACTCATGGATTTTTTTTTAATTAGTGGGTTAATAGCTTTTTGATCAAATTAGACATCTGACTGCCAATTTGGGGTCAAGAGGAAACTTTGTATTGCTTCTTGGAAATCCTTCCTTCTTACATAGATAGTTACATAGTTACATAGCTGAAAAAAACTTGCGTCCATCAAATTCAGCCTTCCTCACATATGTTTTTGCTGTTGATCCAAAAGAAGGCAAAAAACCTAGTCTGAAGCGCTTCCAATTTTGCCACAAACTAGGAAAAAATTCCTTCTTGACCCCAAAATAGCAGTCAGATGTCTTCTTGGATCAAGCAACTATTACCCCACTAATTCGAAATAATATCCCTGTATGTTATGTTTTTGCAAGTATTTATCCAATTGCAGTTTAAATATATGTAATGACTCTGACAAAACCACCTCCTTATGGCAGAGAATTCCATATCCTTATTGCTCTTACTGTAAAAAAAAAAATGTCCTTTGCCTTAGATGAAATCTCATTTCTTCCAGCCTAAATGTGTGACCATGTGTCCTATGTATAGCCCTGTTTATGAATAGATTTCCAGATAAAGGTTTGTACTGGCCCTGAATATATTTGTATAATGTTATCATATCCCCTCTCAGGCGCCATTTTTCAAAACTAAACAGATTTAATTTTTTTGAACCTTTCTTCATAACTAAAATGCTCCATTCCTTTTATCAATTTTGTAGCTCGTCTCTGCACTTTTTCTAGTGCCATGATATCTTTCTTTAGAACAGGCGCCCAAAATTGCACAGCATATTCAAGGTGTGGTCATACCAGCGATTTATAAAGAGGCAAAATTATATTTTCAACCCGAGAATTTATACCCCTATTTATACATGACAGAACCTTACTGGCCTTAGCAACTGCAGATTGACATTGCATATTGCTGCCTAATTTGTTGTCTATAACAATTCCCAAATCCTTCTTGTGTGTGGTTATCGCTAGTTCACTACCATTTAGGGTGTAAATTGCTTGTGCATTCTTAACCCCGAAGTGCATAACTTTTGCATTTCTCTACGTTCAATTTAATCTGCCATTTTAGTGCCCAGTCCCCCAAACTATCCAAATCCCTCTGCAGCAAAGCAACATCCTGCTCACATTTTATTACTTTACAAAGTTTTGTGTCATCTGCAAACACTGATACATGGCTTTCAATGCCTATTTCAAGATCATTTATAAATATGTTAAATAGAAGTGGTCCCAAAACAGAACCCTGAAAATGTACCATTAATTACAACTCGTTGTACTCTATCCTTAAGCCAATGTTCTACCCAAGAACAAGAATATTCATCTAGACCAATTTCTTTTAGTTTGAAGACTAACCTATTGTGAGGAACCGTATCAAATGCCTTGGCAAAATCCAAGTAGATTACATCCACTGCAACACCCTGATCTATACTTCTACTTACTTCTTTGTAAAATGCAATTAGGTTAGTTTGACATGACCTATGTTTCATAAAACCATGCTGATTATTGCTAATAACAAAGTTCTTCCCAATGAATTCCTGAATATTATCCATTAATAGCCCTTCAAATATTTCCCCAGTTACAGAAGTTAAGCTCACAGGTCTATAATTTCCAAGCAAGGATTTTGAACCCTTTTTACATATAGGAACAACATCTGCCTTCCTCCAATCCTCTGGTACAATACCTGAAACAAAAGAATCCTTAGCAGTACAGGTGCAACAGAGGACAGCTACACCTGATTAAATGACAAGGGTTGCACCTATGAAATAAGAAAAAAACAAAAAAAAATAGATATTTAATAGGGATAGAGTTGTTAAGAGCTTTGCATCTGAATGTTAGTATGTTTTGATTCTAAATAAGTATAGAAAATATTGGCAAATCGGCAAGGTATTAAATAAGCCAGCAGCATTGTTATTACTACTGCAGCTGCAATCTACTCGTTAGGCATTCAATCTTTTTTTTATGTAGAGCAGTGGCAGGTTTGCTCTATCTGACACATATAGTCCAGAATGGCTACTGTGACAATGGAAATTGAACTTCAACTTCTCTCACTAGCCTTATCAAAATGTTTAGCTTCAGGCCCATGGATTCCTCAAGGTGGGCTGATGGGTGTACCATTAACTTGCAGGGAAAGTGACAGCAGAGTATTAGGGTTATGACTTTAGGAGGTTGTCTTTGGAAAATGTGTTCACTTCTGAATTGTTTTCTCTTCTTCCCTTTGTATGGACTCTGTCCTTTTCTGCCTGACATCATATGGAAGTCTAGCTTCTCTGTTGAGAAGTCCAAATATTTGTGCTTTATGAACTTGCACATTCTGTCATATCAGTCAAGTCAATCTCCTTCCATCACAGAAGTACTTGTGTGAGTGTACATTATGTTATTCTAAACTAGATGAACATTTTGCACAGAATAACATGATTTTGTTTTCTTCTCTTTTAGCTGTCTAAACAATACGGATCAGTGTTCTCCATACAGATGGGAATGAATAAAATGGTAGTTTTGACTGGATACGAGACCGTTAAGGATGCTCTGGTGAACCATGCTGATGAGTTTGGAGAAAGGCCAGAATTTCCTATATTTCACAAGATTGATAATGGAGCAGGCAAGATAAACAATGTATAATTTATTATTCTATGGTTGGGAACAAAGAGTGGAAACATTGTATACTAAATCACAAACTTTCATATTAAAAGAAAGAAAGACCTCTGTATAAATGTTTAACTTAAATTAATGCATTTTCAGCGATCTTTGTGCCGTAGGTAGTCAGATTAACTTAAAATGTAGGTACTTTAACAATGTCCCTGCAGTTCCACTCCCTCCTGCGTTCTAAACAGCAAAACCCTTTATTTTACTAAATAGAAGATTTGGAAACATGACTCGTGAATTACATGTTTGCCTTAGTTTGACAATCCATGTTCTAAACCTCTTAAAGGATGGCACAAGCAATCCATTGAGCATAACCCTCTTATCAAGAAAATTAAATAAACAATAAAGTGACAAAGTGCTTTTTGGGTCCCCAGAATGGTTTTTGCTGGCACTCTCACTTGTAAGTAAGCCACAGGTGGCTCTCACAGATGTCACTGTTACCTATAATTCTGGGTGAATTTAAACAGCCAATGCACCCAGTAGGGCAGCCATTAACAGCAATGTTTAGGGCACATATTCAATAATATCAAGTCCATTTCCATTATTTTTAATTTTTAATATTCCTTTCTTAGCTCTTTGATTTTCATGTGTGCAGCAAAACGTTTTTTTTGTTTTTGTTTTTCTCACATGTATCTTGTATTAGGAAATAATAACAGCTTTCCATGCAGGTTTGATATTTTCTCGTGGAGAGAACTGGAAAGTTATGCGTCGGTTTACTCTTACAACCTTAAGGGATTTTGGAATGGGAAAAAGCAGCATAGAAGAGAAAATCATAGATGAATGTGATCACTTGGTTCTCCGGTTTCAGTCATTCAATGGTACGGTAATATAATCCTGGAATGTTAAAAAAAGTGTGCTATTACAAAGTAATTTAGGTTTAGAAAAAGACTGATGTCTATCAACTTCATCCTCCCTTGGATAAAATGTGCTGACTATTCAAAAAAAAAAAAAAAAAGGAAAGCAATGTTATGTAAGGACATGAAGTCCGAGGAACACAACCAAAGTCCTCTGGGTATGCAAATACACATATTATGGATTAAAAACACATTTTATTGTAGAACATACATTTAAACTAAACTTAAATCGAAAAATGATGAGACGGATATCACCCCTGTAAGGGAAATGGAAATCAGGCTCATAAGAGATACCTCAAAGTTAGTATCAATCAAACAAATAGCCTGAGAGGAACATAAGTCACTCCATTGTGGTGTAAAGTGAAAATAAATACAGAACTGCCGGCAGCCCATTTTATTCCAACTTGTTACTGTGTTATATTTTTTCTAAACGTCTATGCTACATTTGTAACGTGTGGAGTTCATTAGCTACATTAGTGTCAGGGTACCTGAAGTCTCTACCTCTGAGAGAGGTAGAGACTTAGAAGTTTATCCGTCCAGAAGGGCTGTTTCCTCCGTGCCTCGCGGTCCTTCCGGTCATTTACACGCCGGCCGCGAGGGATCCACTTCCTTTTGTAACACAACGCCCAGCAGTCGACGTCATGACGCCAACCCGGACCGACCTGTCACTCAATTGTCTGGAAACTAATCAGGACTCGTCGGAGGCGTGTCTACTCTCCTGAGCCAGGGTATTTAACAGTGCTTCTTCCATTTGCTCATTGCCCTGTCGTGGTTCTAGCCTGTCTAGTCACTCAGCGCTCTTGTATTCCAGTTATCCTTTTGGTTCCGACCCGGCTTGTTTGTATTACTCTGCTTATCTCTGTTACCCTTTGACTCGGCTTGTTCCTCGCTTACCTGTCTTCTCGTTCCCTCAACCTCGGCTTGCCTTTGACCATTCTCTCTATCTCCGTACGTTAGTCCGGCCATTCTAAGGTCCGGTATACGTACCTTTCTACTGTCTGTACTCTGCGTGTTGGATCCCTGTCCCGATCCTGACAATTAGGTAGCAAGAGATAGGAGTCACTCCACCATTTTTCCCTACACTTCACACTTTATCATATTTCTGTGTGTAGTTTGTGTTTTTTCATCCCAATAAAGCTGTTTTTACCTTATATTGATACTAACGTTAAGGTATCTCTTATGAGCCTGATTTCCATTTCCCTTATAGGGAGGATATCAGTCTCATCATTTTTCTCTCATAATTTCTCTATTTATGTACCTAAGGGTTAAACCCTATATACCTCTGTAACCCTCTCTGACCTACAACTTTGATAGGTGTTTTCTCCTATCTCTGACTGTAGGTTTCTCCTTAAACTAAACTTATCTTCTAAGAAAAAAAACAGATAATGGAGGGTGCACAATAGTTAAACAAGTTAAATAATGGACTTATACATGAGGAACCCTTTGATCTGAAACAAATAACACAGAACAATCATAGCATAATACTGTTATATGTGTATACAGAATCTATTACAGAGGTTTGGGTCACTCACACTTTCCAGAGACACATCAAGCAGGCTCTGGCTTAGATGGCAGTGAATAATCAGCTTATTCAGGCTGTGGAGTCTCCATGTGTTTCCTCCTCAAAGATACCCAAAGAAGAATGGCAGGATCCAGAGTTAAAAAAAAAATAAACTTTACTGGATACAACAAGAACAAAGATCATACAGCCTTAATCAACTGCATACAAAAAAATTATAAAAGCAACAAGTCCACTGGCACTAATGTGTTTCGACCTTGGGGTCTTCCTCAGAGTGCATGGTGGACCTTCTCCTTCGATATCTTTTATATGCTTCCTCCATTGTTAAGCTTCGCGCCATTCCCGGTAACTCCCAATCACTTCCAGGTTCGCACACCTCCGGTCACGTGATGTGCATCCGTGCATCACTACAGTTCTTCCTGTTTTCGCCAGATTTGCACACAGTGTCTGACGCTTTCCATACTTGGTGTACTTTGGCCATTAATCATTAGGGCAACTTTGCCCTTATTCATACATATTTAAATTATATCCACAACTTTAAAACATAATAATTCAAATATAATCAATAAATCAAAACAAATAATTCACTCGATAATAAAATTATTGCAACAAATTCCATTCCTCTGTGATATCTTAGAGGGAGGAAAATAGGAGAGTTAGCGAACATCATTAAACATATATTACACTGTCTTCATGAATTATATACACATATACAATATTAGGAGAGATTAATTATAATTATCTTTATTCATAAAGGAATCCCATATATTTTATTTTATTCAATTGGAGAAAAAAATTAAACAGAAAAAAATCATATAAAACACCAATATTGGTTAAAAAAAAAAAAAAACTCAAAAAAGGTCCTTAAAAAGGAGGGAGGGGGAGAAGGGGATTCGGAACAGGGGAGGATAGAAAGGCTAAATCAAGGCCTAGATTTCAAAGTCGACATTGAGACCACTGGTAGAGAGAGTGTCCAAACTGAATATCCACTTCATCTCACAGCGGCTCGTCGTCGACTCCAAGCTGACACCTCTCTAGTGACTATGCAGCATTTGTATGCCAAACAACTGGAGTCCAGTGGGGTCTCCTCCATGCTTTTGCGCAAAGTGAAGTGAAACATTGTTTTAAAAAGCCTCTCCTTATATTGTAAATGTGCTCACGTATCCTTGTTTTTAGACACTTTGAGGTCTTTCCCACATATTGTAGTCCACAAGGACACGTGAGCAAATACACTACATTCTTAGAGTGGCAAGTGATAAGTGATTCTATTTTATATATATCCTCACCCATACAGGATTTAAAATGATCCACCTTTGTACTCCCTTGTTTCCAATTTCTACAACCCATGCATGTACCACAATAAAAAAAAAAAAAACTTTATTTGTTTTCCTATATGATTCCAACAAATTATTCATATTAGGGGCCTCTATATAGCTTGAAGTGAGTATCTGTTTTAAATTCTTGGCCCCTCTGAAAACTATCTTGGGTTTGTCTTCCAAAAATGGTTGAATGTCTTGATCCTGTTGCAGGATATGCCAGTTCCTATTTAGAACCTCCCTAAGTTGAGAATGATCCTTACTATAATTAAAAACAAGGGGTATCTTTTCACTATTCTCCACCCTGGGTTTCTCGCTGTATCTAAGCAAGGAGTCTCGGTCCAAATAATTTCTTTATTTAGGCTATCTATTTGATATCCACGTTCCAAGAATTGTTTCTTGAGGACATCAGACTTATGAATGTGTTGGTGTCCGTGCAGTTCCTCCTCAGCCTAAGGAACTGCCCTTTGGGGATGTTATCTAGCCGTGGACGAAAGTGACAGCTCTCTTTGTTGATATAACTATTGACGTCAACTTTTTTGAAAAATGTCAGAGTTGTAACCTGGTTGGCGTCTATATAGATCTCTAAGTCTAAAAAATTGATTACTTCCTTGCTAATTTCCTGAGTCAAACGGATATTCCACTGGTTACTATTTAAAAAGTTAAGAAAATTTAAAACCTCCCATTCCTCACCCTTCTAAATAAAAAAAGATCTCATCAATATATCTTTTATATAGGACCAGTCATGCTGGGAATAGACAAAAGTCTTCTCCCAATAAGCCATGAAAAGATTTGCATAACTGGGTGTGAACCTGGTCCCCACAGCTGTCCCCCTACGTTGTAAATAATAATCCCCCTCAAACCAAAAAAAATTATTTAGCAAAATAAAAAGTATACCCTCCAAAATGAAGTCAATTTGACTCCCAGGATATAAATTGAAGGTTTCTAAAAAGAAGCGTGTAGCCTCACAGCCCAAACGATGATCAATACAAGTATAAAGACTCGTGACGTCACACGTAACAAGAATAAAATCATCCTCCCATCTAAAATCCTGGAGTGTTTTAAGAAAACTCATAGTCTTTTAAATAAGAGGGGTTCATCTTGACTAAAGGCTGAAGATGGACATCAACATATTTAGATAAATTTGATAGTAATGACCCCACCCCGGAGAAAATAGGTCTACCTGGGGGTCTTCTGAATTTTTGTGTAATATGTGGAGAGTATACATCACTGGTATTTTTGGTGAATTAATGTTTAAAAATGAATATTCTGCCTGTGTTAAAATGCCTCCCATTAATCCTTGATCCAAATATTTTTCAAATTCCTTTTTAATATCACTGTGAGGGTTTTTAGTCAGTTTTATATAAGTTTCTGGATCTCCTAATTGTCTATAAATGTATTTTATACATGTTTCCTTATCCATAACAACTACACCCCCCCCCCCCCCTCCCCTTTAATCTCCTTTATGCTCTACAATAAAAAAATAATTTATTCTATTATATGTGTATTTACATACCCAGACGACTTTGGTTGTGTTCCTCGGACTTCATGTCACTTTAGTGGTTTTTGTTTTAATTTTAAGGGTTACCCCCTGTTAAAGAAGCTCTCTGGACACACTACAGGTCCCCTTTTATAGGGACGTTGTTCCTTTTTTTTTCATTTGTGTAAACAGTGTTATGTGACTGCTAATTCTTCACTTCGTAATGGCAATCAAATTCTGGATGAATAAGCTGTTCCTTTGCATGTTATTATGTCCTTGACTATTAAATAAATTTTCTTATGTTTTAAACATCCAAACATTTCTCAAAAATCTCTGTTAAAATTAATCTTTTAAAAATTTGCAACATCTGATTAAACAACCACTTAAGTCAGAAAATCCACATATTTATTATTCTTACTGTAATAAAACAAACATTTCCTCTTCATTGGGAAATATCTCCTTTCTTCAAATTATAGTTTTGTCAATTATTAGTTGAATGACTTATGTATGATTTCATGTAAATTAAAGGAACACTCTGGGCACTATAACAAATACACTGGAAATAAATTGTGATGATGCCAGAAGGTCCCTGGTATCTACTTACCTTTAGGGGTTAAAGGTTTTAACCCAAAATCTTGAATCCTGCACCATTTACCTCTGTCCCTGTCCTGCTTCTCTGAGATACTTAACCCCTTAGTGACCAGACCATTTTTTAATTTTCTTACCGTTTGGGACTAGAACTGTTTTTACATTTCTGCAGTGTTTGTGTTTAGCTGTAATTTTCCTCTTACTCATTTACTGTACCCACATATATTATATACCCTTTTTCCCTCCATTAATTGGTCTTTCTAAAGATCCCATTATTTGCATCATATCATATCATTTACTATAAAAAAAATATAAAATATCATGAAAAAAAACAAAAACAACTTTTTCTGTCTTTGACCCACAAAATCTGTTATGCATCTTCAACCGCCAATGAATAGTTTCTACATATTGTCATGAGTTTAGAAATACCCAATGTTAACATGTTCTTAGCTTATTTAGGGCAATAAGTGTAGCACTTTGATATTTCCAAACCTTTTTTTTTTTTCAAAATTACACTGTGACACTAATATCTGTCAGGAATCCCTAAATAACTCTTCACATGTATCTTTTATTTTTTAAAAGAAGACAACCTAAGGTATTACCGTCAGGGTATTTTGACTCTTTTCATGCAACCATTTTAAAAATAAATAAATAATTAGTGATTTTTTTTGACACATACAGCAATTTAAGAATACATGCACGGAGAACATTAAGGGTTACTGCCAAAGAACACCCCAATATGTGTTCAGCAACATCTCCTGAGTACAGTAATAACACCAATGTATAGGTGTGTCGGGTTCTCTGGGGCTAAAAGACCTTATTTGGAGGATTCCATTTTTCCAACTTGGAATTTTCACAGCTGGTCATCATGCACCCATGTCCTATTTGGGACATTTACCATATTAAACAATATATATTTTTTAAAGTAGACAATGCATGGTATTCAAAATGGGGTATGTCCACTCTTTTTTAGTTGCCACTTAGTCACAAACCCTGCCCAAACATAGAGTTTATATTAGTTTTTATTTGCATTTTATGACACATAAACTGCCATTTCACCAATTATAGTATCAGTATAATACATTTTACTGCTCTAAAACATTCATATTTGTGTAGAGTAATGTCTCACGATTACAACAGTAACAGTATAGGTTTTATGGTGATTTGGAAAGATACAGGGTCAAACATAAGATTTACCAATTTCTATTTTTGTAATTTGCTATTTGCCAGATTGGCTATGTTGCCTTTGAGACGGTATGGCAGCCCAGAAATGAATATTAATCCCACTATGACCTACCATTTGAAAACGTAGACAACCCAATGTATTACAAATGGGGTATGGCCAGTCTTTTTTAGTAGCCACTTAGTCACAAACACTGACCAAATTTAGCATTTATATTTGTTTGTGTGTGAAAAATTAAAAAAACTAATATGAATGCTAACTTTGGCCAGTGTTTGTGACTAAGTGGCTACTAGAAAAAACTGGACATACTCTATTTACAATGCCTTGGGTTGTTTACTTTTGTAAATGGTATGCCATCATGGGGGTAATTCTTATTCCTGGGCTACCATACAGTTTCAAAGGCAACATAACTAATTTGCCAAATTTCAATGAAAACGATAAAATAGGCAAGCCTTATATTTGACCCTGTAACTTTCAAAAACACTATATAACCAGTACATGGGGGTACTATTATACTCAGGAGACTTCGCAGAGCACAAATATGAGTGGTTCAAAACAGTAAAACGTATCACAACAATGATATTGTCAGTGAAAATGCAGTTTTTGTTTAAAAAAAAAAAAAACGCTAACTTTGGCCAGTGTTTGAGACTAAGTGGCTGCTACAAAAGATTGGACATACCCCATTTTGAATACCATGGGTTGTCTACAATTGCAAATGGTATGCAATGATGGGGTTAATTCACATTCCTGGGCTACATCAAGTCTGAAGCATTGCTGAGCAAGACGACACATAGAATTCAAAGTTGAGTTGTGATTAGTGATGTCCCGAACGGTTCGCTGGCGAAGAGTTCCTGGCGAACATAGCTTGTTCGCGTTCGCCACGGATGGCGAAAATATGCGATGTTCGGTCCGCCCCCTATTCATCATCATTGAGTAAACTTTGACCCTGTACCTCACAGTCAGCAGACACATTCCAGCCAATCAGCAGCAGACCCTCCCTCCTCCTAGACAGCATACAATTTAGATTAATTCTGAAGCTGCATTCTTTTTTTTTGTGTGTGTGTTTGTGTTTAATATACATTATCCTCCATAGCCAGTAACCTGTGTTTATTATACATTATCTCCTCATAGCCAGTAACCTGTGTTTATTATACATTATCCCCCATAGCCAGTAACCTGTGTTTATTATACATTATCCTCCCCATAGCCAGTAACCTGTGTTGATTATACATTATCCTCCCATAGCCAGTAACCTGTGTTTATTATACATTATCCTCCCATAGCCAGTAACCTGTGTTTATTATACATTATCCCCCCATAGCCAGTAACCTGTGCTTATTATACATTATCCCCCCACAACCAGTAACCTGTGTTTATTATACATTATCCCCCCATAGCCAGTAACCTGTGTTTATTATACATTATCCCCCACAACCAGTAACCTGTGTTTATTATACATTATCCCCCCACAACCAGTAACCTGTGTTTATTATACATTATCCCCCCATAGCCAGTAACCTGTGTTTATTATACATTATCCTCCCATAGCCAGTAACCTGTGCTTATTATACATTATCCCCCCATAGCCAGTAACCTGTGCTTATTATACATTGTCCTCCCATAGCCAGTAACCTGTGCTTATTATACATTATCCCCTCACAACCAGTAACCTGTGTTTATTATACATTGTCCCCCCTATAGCCAGTAACCTGTGTTTATTATACATTACCCCCCCTATAGCCAGTAACCTGTGTGTATTATACATTATCCCCCATAGTCATTTATCGTTGGACCTAGGCAGCATGATGTCTTAGGCCGGCCCAGAGAGTGAGTGAATAATATAATATATATGTTCAGAAACATATTAGTAATATATGTAAATCGGGTTCATGCAAAGAGGGTGAAAAGGTATTAAAGAAAAACACACTTATTGCATCAAATTTACAAAGCCAAACTTTTAAAAGCTTTCCTCATTTCTTTCTCGGGATGAGGAATATATCGGTTGTAGACTGAGGATTTCCATCTGCCCAATCTTTTAATAATATGCACTGGAGTGTCAGTGTTGAAGGAGACTGAAGCCGCCCCTATTCTAAATGAAAGACCCGAGACATGGATACAACCCAATCTTAGCAGTAGTGTTCTGATGTAGAAGATGAATTTAGCCGTAGTCAGAGGGATTCAGTGAGAGTAGTGGTGAAATGTGTGTGGCATGACTGAGTGTGGGTAAGGAAGAGTCAAGTATTTTAACTGGGCACTAGTTCTAGGTGGGATAAAGTGGTATAGCGGATGGATGAGTAGTTTGGTTCGTTTTAGAGGTTTGTAGAGAAAGTATATAGTGATCATGATTTTTAGCGATATCCAATATTTTTAAGGTTGTCCCAGTGCCACCACTCATATCTGGTTTCACAATAGCTTGCATAAAAAAAAAAAAAAACTTTTTTGACTGTAATATAATAGCAGTCAGTTTCCTTCACACGTGTGCGTTTCAGGGCCTGCCAGGGCACAGTGTCACACCAGTGCAACTCATATCTGGTGTAACAGTAGTGTACATTTAAAAAAAAAAAAAATACAGGGGGCTTGTTGTCACCTTTCGGGGACCCTTGGTGTTGTCCGTGGCTGGGTGGAGGAAGAGACCTTCAATGACATCAGTGAGGACAAGGAACGGGACATGACTAGCTTGGTATCCAACCTTGTGCAAATGGGGAGTTTGCGGTTGTGCAAATGGACTGTTTGCGGTTGTTTGCGGTGCGTTAAACGGGGAGTTTGGTCTGTCACTGTGAAGCGGGCGTAGCCCTTACACCACCTGATCGATACAACATCATATCTGATGTTTTAAAGCACGTTATTCCAAACAATTTAGGAATGTTGGGTGATTTATGCCCTTTATGGATTAAAACCAGACTCTGCATCAACTATGTAATTTTCCATGGGAGTTTTGCCATGGATCCCCCTCCGGCATGCCACAGTCTAGGTGTTAGTCACCTTGAAACAACTTTTCCATCACTATTGTGGCCAGAAAGAGTCCGTGGGTTTTAAAATTTGCCTGCCTATTGAAGTCTATGGCGGTTCGCCGGGTTTGCCAACATTTGCGGAAGTTCGCGTTCGCCATTCGCCAAAGGAAAATTTTATGTTCACAACATCACTAGTTGTGATACAGGGGTGAAAGCGAGATGAGTGCATATAAGACAGGTTTGATAGAACATAGACACCATTCTTGCAGAGGGTTGTAAATATCTTTTGTAAAGATCACAGTGTGAGGGGGAGAGAGAGAAAAAACAAGCGAACAGTGCAGAAGATGGCGCTAGAATGGGGGAGTATTATTATAAAGAATGCATGAATTCCCATCCAAGAGTTACAGGATATGCATGAAGGTCTATATCCAGCATACACAGACACACTTACACACTCACACACTCACACTCACGTACATATACACAAATAGTGCATATGTACAAGTATACACAAGAACATACACACTATACACAAGTACATACAATATACATATAAATACAACCAAATGCCCAAATATATGTACATGCACACCTACGCATACATCCACACACAAGCACCTACATATATACCAATGTGCCTACACATACATAGACCCATATATATATATATGTACACATGCACCTATTCACATATCCATACATGTATGCATGTATATATATACACAATATATACATACACACACACATACAAATACATACATATATACGCACACACATAAATACATGAACACATATACATATACACCAACACATATACATACATGCACATGAACTCATATACACAAATATAAAGGCACAGTCACATATCAGCATAGGTCTATACATAGTACTTTGTATATTGATAGAATAAACATATTGGAATGCATTTTAATGTAGATACATATGTAGAATGTAGATACATATGACAGAACAGTAAGATAATGTGGGGGAGTGTTCATGAAAAGTGTTGGTAGTGGGACAGGAAACCCAAATAAATATTTAGTCCTCTTGCTGTTAAGCAATTTGATCATTCTGGCTTCAAAAGATTTACTTCTTGGGTATTTTTAAAAACCCCTTTTAGTACTTTGATTGTTAGGCCTAATTCTGATCATGTTGCTATGGTGCCCAAAGTGTTCCTTCAAAAT
Source organism: Pelobates fuscus (assembly GCF_036172605.1). Classification (NCBI taxonomy): domain Eukaryota; kingdom Metazoa; phylum Chordata; class Amphibia; order Anura; family Pelobatidae; genus Pelobates; species Pelobates fuscus. The sequence continues at coordinate 36,178,004 of NC_086318.1, read as the reverse complement.
CTAAGCAGGACAATAAATTTGACTTACTAGTATTTTTTTTCCTTTTTTTTTTTTTTAAAGGAAAGTCAATTGATAACACTGTGACCATTATATCAGCTATTGCGAACATAATAGTGTCAATAATCCTTGGACACAGGATGGAATACGATGACAAAGCATTTCTGAAACTTATGAGTCTGACTGTTGAAAACATAAAGCTAGTAGGATCTCCGATGATTTCGGTAATATGCAACTAAAAACATTTACTTATATTGGATAAAATTGACTATTTGCCAAAACTCCTAGGTCTATTTAATAAAAAGCAACAAGTCAAAATGGGAAAACATCCCCTAGTCATGACTGTCTAATGATTGGTAGGTAGCAGGGCAGCAGAGACTAGTGTCCCTTACAGACTGCATATATACACTGATTATCCACTATATTAAAACCACTGACATGTGACATTAAAAATATTGATTATGCTTAAACTCCTTTCCTGTGTTAACCTCTACCACTTCAGCTGAAAGGCTATTCTATGCATCCACTACCCTCTCAGTAAAGTAATACTTCCAGATATTATTTTTAAACACTTGCCCCTCTAATTTAAGACTATGTCCTCTTGTTGTAGTAGGTTTTCTTCTTTTAAATATAGTCTCCTCCTTTACTGTGTTGATTCCCTTTATGTATTTAAATGTTTCTATCATATCCCCCCTGTCCCGTCTTTCCTCCAAGCTATACATGTTCCTTTAACCTTTCCTTGTAAGTTTTATCCTGCAATCCATGAACCAGTTTAGTAGCCCTTCCCTGAACTCTCTCTAAATTATCAATATCCTTCTGGAGATACGGTCTCCAGTACTGTGTACAATACTCCAAGGGAGGTTTCACCAGTGTTCTGTACAACGGCATGATCACTTCCCTCTTTCTACTGCTAATACCTGTCCCTATACAACCAAGGATTCTGCTAGCATTTCATGCTGCTCTATTACAGTGTTTGCCTACCTTTAACCCCTTAAGGACCAAACTTCAGGAATAAAAGGGAATCATGACATGTCACACATGTCATGTGTCCTTAAGGGGTTAAGTCATCAGAAATATTCACAACTAAATCTCAGTGCTGGATTTCAGGTGGAATCCTCCATTCATAGTAAGTTATTTTTGGGTCTTGAATACATGGTGACCCACTCTACTCTTAGCCAGGTTATTATTCCAGCTGGGTTCCTGATGACTGGTAGGGCATATGTGTTGATGGCTTAATTTTTTTGTTCTTGCCAATGAGTTGGCACTTCAGGACCTGTTTGACTCTTTGGTAATACTTGAATGTCGCTATCCTCCTTGCCTCTTGCTCAGGGTTGCCAAACATTTGTAGTACCTCCAGGTACTTGTAGCTGTTCTCTACATCTCCTATTTGGCCTTCTGATATTTGAACTCCTTCTGTCCTGATCATCTTTCCTCTTCCACCCACACCTATCTAGTGCAAACAACATTCTCATGTCCTTGCTGTATAACCTAGTTAGTAGACATGGACAATTTGTTTTGTTCCGAATGGCAATTCGGACATTCAGATACATCCAAATGTCCGAATAGCTAAATTGCCGAATTGCCAAAGTGCCGAGTAGCCAAAGTCCCGAAGCTCCGAAATTGCCAAATTTCCGAAATGTTGAAAGTTCCGAAGTGCCGAAGTGCCGAAGTTCTGCAGTTGCCAAAGTTCCGAAGCACAGTATTGCCTAACTACTAATATACTTACCCAGTGGAAGAATGAAGAATGTTACACTGTATACAAGTTTAAATAAAAAGTATACAAATATAGCCAGGATTCAACTGTAAGCATTTGCAACACTTACAACAATCAAGTAACACACATTCATATAAAATGTAAGTTACTTAGCCTGTCAATGGAATGACAGTAATGAATAAGTAGATAACTCCCTAATTCCCACGGGATTAGGGAGCTATCTACTAAAAGGCTGATCAACCTAAATTCATCTTTCAGCCAAATTTACTGATACTAAGTAAAGATTACTTAGTATTGGGACATTAAACATTGGTTCTTTGAACTCCTGAACAGTCGAAGTGGCCGCCATTCGACATTCGAACACGTGGTGGTGGCCATCTTGTTCGCATGGGCTAAAATCATGAATAGACTTCAGGGGGACTTAGCCGCGAATGCCCTGGAACTATTTTCAGCATGAAAACCTTGCGGTTCCCGGTTGGTTGTGCACCAGCTCAAGTTGAATTGGCTAATACAGCAGAGACCACTAAGATGGTTTTGGGGGGGGGGGGGAGATCAAGAAGGGACTAAGGGGGGGAGAGACCACTTAAGGAAAGATGGGGGGGGGCACTAAGGGAAAGATGGGGAGAGGGGAGGAGAGACCACAAAGAGAAATATAGGTGGATTGGAGAGACCAAGAACCAAGAGGTGGGAGAACTCTAAGGGACAGGGGGGAGGGAGAGCACTATGGGACAGGAGAGGCAGGGGCAATCACTGAGGGACAGGCAGGGAGGGGAGATCACTAAGGGATGGGAGAGCACTAAGGGATATGAGTGCACTAAGGGGCAGGAGGGGATGGGAGAGCACTAAGGGACAGGAAGGAAAGGGGACAACACTAAGACACTACCCACATACACCATGCGTCCTTACACATACACAGAAACACATGATGCATGCCTACACACACGCACAGAAACATACAATGCATCCCTACTCACATACAGACACACCAAAACATACAATGCATCCTACACTTACCCAGAAACACACCATGCATCCATTACACACACATAATGCATACCTCAGAAACACATTCACGATGCAGCCATTGCACACACTGCTTTTTTATATATATATATATATATATATATATATATATATATATATATATATATATATATATATATATATATATATATATATATATATATATAATATAAATATGTTTGGAAGTATTGTGTGTGTGTGTGTGTTGGGGTTCTGTGTGTATGTGTGAGGGGTGCAGGGGGTGTAGTGTGTATGTGAAGAGTGCAGTATGTGTGTGTGATGGATGCTGTGTTTGAGTGGTGCTGTGTGTGAGGGTGCTGTGCGTGAGGATGCTGTGCATGTGTGTGAGGGTGCTGTGTGTGATGTGTTTAAGGGTGCTGGGTGTGATGTGTTTAAGGGTGCTGGGTGTGTGATTTGTGTGTGAGGCTGCTGTGTTTAAGGGTGCAGTACATGTGATTTGTGTGTGAGGGTGCTGTGTGTGATTTGTGTGTGTGGGTGCTGAGTGTGATTTGTGTGTGTGGGTGATGAGTGTGATGTGTGTGAGAGTGCTGAGTGTGATGTGTGTGAGAGTGCTTAGTGTGAGAGTGCTGTGTATATATATATATATATATATATATATAAAATATAAATATGTTTGGAGGTATTGTGTGTGTGTGTGTTGGGGATCTGTGTGTATGTGTGAGGGGTGCAGTGGGTGTCTGTGAGGGGTGTAGTGTGTATGTGAAGGGTGCAGTATGTGTGTGTGATGGATGCTGTGTTTGAGTGGTGCTGTGTGTGAGGGTGCTGTGTATGTGTGTGAGGGTGCTGTGTGTGATGTGTTTAAGGGTGCTGGGTGTGTGATTTGTGTGTGAGGCTGCTGTGTTTAAGGGTGCAGTGTGTGTGATTTGAGTGTGAGGGTGCTGTGTGTGTGGGTGCTGAGTGTGATGTGTGTGTGGGTGCTGAGTGTGATGTGTGTGAGAGTGCTGAGTGTGAGAGTGCTGTGTGTGATGTGTGAGAGTGCTGTGTGTGAGAGTGCTGTGTGTGAGAGTGCTGTGTGTGAGAGTGCTGTGTGTGCTGAGTGCTGTGTGTGCTGAGTGCTGTGGGTGCTGAGTGTGATGTGTGTGAGAGTGATGTGTGTGATGTGTGAAAGTGCTGTGTGTGAAAGTGCGGTGTGTGATGTGTGTGCTGTGTGTGAGAGTGCTGTGTGTGAGAGTGCTGTATGTGATGTGTGTGCTGTGTGTGAGAGTGCTGTGTGTGAGAGTGCTGTGTGTGAGAGTGCGCTGTGTGTGATGTGTGTGCTGTGTGTGATGTGTGTGCTGTGTGTGAGAGTGCTGTGTGTGAGAGTGCTGCGTGTGAGAGTGCTGCGTGTGAGAGTGCTGCGTGTGAGAGTGCTGCGTGTGCTGTGTGTGAGAGTGCTGTGTGTGAGAGTGCTGTGTGTGATGTGTGTAAGAGTGCTGTGTGTGCATGTTAAAAGGGATTTTGTGTTGGGGTAGTAAAAAAAAAAAAAAATGAATAAGAAGGCATTATGTCCCCCCCTCCCTTCTTACCTTTACCCTGGGAGGGGGGGGGCCGGCATGGTGGTACCATGGAGAGGTGGGGGGGGGACCGGCAGTCGCACATCATGCCTGGTGGTCCAGTGGGTGAGTGAACTCTAGCCTGCGGGCTAGAGTTCACTCTCGCGAGATCCGGTCGTTGCCATGGCAACGATCCGGATCTCGCGAGAAGAACCCGGCGGAGCTGCAAGATAGAGCTCCGCCGGGTCCTCTCCCTCCCTCCCCAGCCGCAGGTCTATTAAAGTGGGCCGGTGAGGGAGATCTTTGATCTCCTCACCGGCCCTTCATGGCACACAGCGGGCCGGCGCTCGGATAGTGCCGGCCCTGCATAGACCGGCAGGGGAGATCCTGGGACCTCCCCTGCCGGCCTCGGCCCATGGCCACCGTGGCCCACCGGGCATTTGCCAGTCCGGGCCTGTCCCCTACACACATACACTCCACTCCCTGTGAGCGAACTCATGGGTGGGTCTTGTAGGCATAAGCCTTATCGGCGGGCCTTGTAGGCATACTCACGGTCAGGCCCTGGGGGCCCAGACCATGATCTGTGTAAGAAAATGGAGCTGCTTCCTGTTTTAACACCAGACCAGTGGAACCAGACTGCATCCTGTTCTCATCTGGTGGTAAGTAGGCAATCTAATATATTATTAGTCGCACTAATCTCTAATTTACCTCACATTAAATAGACACTATAGTCACCAGAACCACTACAGCTTAATGTAGTGGTTCTGGTGTATATAGCCTGTCCCTTAGGCTTTTTAATGTAAACACACTGCCTTTTCAGAGAAAAGACACTGTGTGCAGCACTGGCGTTGGCTCATGTACTCAATATCTCCAAAAATGCTCAAGAACTGCTGAACGCTTTTGGAGAAAGGCTCACTGTGCATCTGACTTTCTCCACTATAAATTTATGCTGCGCTCATACAGCTTGGCTCTTTCCTCTGCAAAAGTAAATTGCTTCAATACCCTCATAACCACACTCTCCCACGAACCCAAATGACTATTTCAAACATTTAACTCTCTTCTTCGCCCTATTGTTCCACCTCCACCTACTAACTTGACCGCTTCAGACTTTCACTGACAAGATCTCTACAATCAGGGAAGCGATCTCTCATCTTTATTCTTCCCCTTACAATACGTCCCCTAACCTCTGCTGTGTTAATTCGCACCCCTCTACAGTGGAAAAGGTTTCTGCTCTGCTCCAGTCCTCCAGCCCCACCACCTGCTCCCTAGATCCAATTCCCTCGCATCTCATTCGTACTCTGTCTACTTCTCTTTCTCTACCTCTCACTAACATTCTCAATCTCTGTCACTCCTCTGGCATATTTCCATTGCCCTTCAAACATGCAACTGTAACCCCATTTCTAAAGAAGTCCACCCTTGACACTAACTCCCCGTCCAACTACCATCCTATCTCGCTACTGCCTTTTGCGTCCAAGATCCTTAAAATAGTTGTGTATGCGAGATTGACTGACTTCTTCGAGTCCAACTCTCTGCTAGACCCGCTTCAATATGGATTCCGCGCTCGTCACTGTTGAAACAACTGTAACCAAAGTATCCAATGAGCTACTCTCTGCAAAATCTCGTGGTCACTACTCTATACCAATTCTCCTTGACCTTTCTGCGGCTTTTGACACTGTTGATCATCAACAGCTTCTTCTCATCCTGCGCAATATCGGTCTACAAGATATTGCTCTCCTGGTGCTCCTCCTACCTCTCTCAGCGCTCTTTCAGTGTTTCTTTCTCTGGCTCTGCTTCTTCTCCTCTACTCCTCTTTGTTGGTGTCTCCCAAGGTTCAGTCATTGTTCCCTACAGTTCCCTCTCTATACTGCCTCCCTTGGTAAACTCATTAGATCCTTTGGTTCCAATATCATTTTTATGCGGATGACACGCAAATCTATCTTTCCTCTCCTGATCTCTCCCCGTCCCTCTTGACTAGTGTCTCTGACTGCCTTCCTGCTATTTCTAACTGGATGGCTGCCTACTTCCTTAAACTTAACTTGACCAAAACTGAAATTCTGGTCTTTCCTCCCTCAAGAATTGATATTCCTGTGTCTGTCTCTCTCCAAGTCAACGGTGCTACCATCAGCTCCACCATGCAGGCTCGCTGCCTAGGTGCTCTCTTTGACTCTGACCTCTCCTTCATGCCTCATGTTCAGTCTATCGCCAAATCCTGCCGCTTCCATCTCAAAAACATTGCGCGCATCTGACCCTACTTAACACCAGATGCGACTAAGGTGCTGGTTCATTCCACTGTCCCTTCTCTCCTTGACAACTGTAATCCACTTAGTCGTCTTACGTGCTCCCAACTTGCACCACTACAGTCCATAATGAATGTGGCGGCGAGGCTCATCTTCCTGGTCGCCCGCATCTCCCACGCCTCACCCTTCTGTCAGTCCTTACGTTGACTTCCTGTAAGATACAGGGCTCAATTTAAAATTCTGGTTCTTGCTTTCAAATCTCTACATAACGTTGCTCCCACCTATCTATCCTCCCTAATACACAAGTGTGTCCCGTCTAGGTCCTTACTCTCTGCTGAAAACTTACGGCTTTCTTCGGTCCATACTCCCACCTCTGATACTCGCCTTCAAGACCTCGAGGGCTGCACCATTCCTGTAGAACTCACTTCCCTCCTCCGTTAGATGCTCACCCAGTCTCCACTCCTTAAGAAAAAATCATTAAAAACTCACTTCTTCATAGAAGTGTAAACTGTTAATAGCTCCCAACTGATTCCTCTCTTGCAACTGTCATTAGTCTAATACTATCCTTACCTTTTGTGTCACTTTACACCACTCCCTCAAGCATGACAGCTCATTGAGCAGGACCCACAACCCCTCTGTTGCTATGTGTCCAACATGTCTGGTTACAACTACATGTTTGTTCATCCACCCACTGTAAAGTGCTGCGGAATTTGTTGGCGCTATATAAATAATAATAATAATAATAATAATACTAATAATAATATGGCAGTTCATATGGGTGGGGCATTGTGATATCACATGATGGGCAGAGCAAATGGGGGGGGGCAGCAAATTGTTGTTTTGCCTAGGGCGGCAAAAATCCTTGCACCGGCCCTGTGCAGGTCTAATCAGAAAATACTGGAAAACACTTGGTTGAAGTTATTGCTGCCAAAGGAGGATCAACTGGCTATTAAATCCAAGTGTTCATTTATTTTTTCGAAAGCACTGTGAATGTTTAATGGGATGTGTTTAATAAAGACATGAAGGATTATATTTGTTTGTATGTTGTTAGCTTAAGCTCATTGGGTTTGTCTATACTTGTAATGTTAATGAAGAACTCACACACTTATATACTCGTGTACAGATATATCCATTAGAATTAGGACATTCCTAATAGTTTATTTTAAATAGTGTATTGAAATTCTGTAATACTAAATTACTAAAATATATTGCATTTAAATAGTTTTGTATCTATTTCAGCTATATAATTTATTTCCCAACTTTGTGGGATTATTTCCTGGAAGTCATAAAACAGTTCACAAAAATATAAAAGAACTAAATGATTTCATAACAGAAACATTTGTAACACATCTGAAGGAATTGGATGTGAATGACCAAAGGAGTTTCATAGATGCATTCCTTATACGTCAAAAAGAGGTATGTTGTACATTTTCATTAAACATTATATAATGCACATGAAATTCATACACTGCATCATTTTAAAGAGATCTATCTATTTGGTTATGATGACCAGATAATTAGAGTTCAAGCTTTAGGCCAAAACACTGTAATAGGTGCAATAACATTATTAATATAAAGACAAAACTCATAACTATAAACATGTTTCTCTTAGTTGTAATACAGTTTAAAGCTTGAAGGTAACAAAAGAAAATTCTATGAAACACAAAAACAAAACATGTTGGCACATATTTGCCATATGGGCAGGTGGAATTACCCTCCTAATACCTAACCAAATGTCAGGGTCTTACCTGAGTTGGGAGTCTGTAGCGCAGATATGTTGCTCACCCTTGCACATAGCCACAGGCCAAGGTGGTCAGGTAAGAATTCACCCGGCCTGTGGGTCTGTGCACGGGAGCTGTGCAGGATGCAGTACAAATACGCAGGACAGGCAAGGACTGAACCAGCAGGAATGTCGAGGGATAGCTGAGGTCAAAGGATGCCAGAGGTCAGGAACAACGAAGAGTAGCCGAAGTCAAGGGATGCCAGAGGACAGAATAAACGTAGTCAGAAGCCGGGGTCAATAATACGAAGCAGATGAAACAGGAACACTGGTACGAAACAGGATCACAGGATCAAAGACTTGACACTGAGCACAGGGCGAGGCTGGGTTTAAATACCCTGCTGATGACTGATCAGGATCAGGTGAAACACAGCCAAGTAGCAAGCAGGACCAGGACTGAGAAGTTCCCCGGTTCAAGTCCCCTGTTGAGAACTCCAGGAGCGACCACATCTGGCCGTCTGTCTAACTGGTGAGAACCGTGACAGTACCCCCCCCTTTAAAAACGACCTCCGGGCGTAAATAGGATCTCTGTCAGCATAGTACACCCCTCCAGGGTCACTATCTGAATCCATAGAGTCCCCATAGTCAAAGTCCCCTGTGTGGAATCCCTTAACAGCTTGGGATTTCCCAGCACCAGCTTCTGGTACGGCAGAAGAACTGTCCAGGTCTTTCAGGATCTGGGTACAGGTGGCAAGCACTTCCACAACTTCAGCAGGAGCAGTGTTCGTAGCTAACAATGCTTTTTCGAACATTTCAAGGTCTTCTGGATGGACGGTAGTGCCATTAGAAGCAATGGCACAATCCACAGGTATATCCTTTTCGGGCGGGCAGGAAGTAGTGATGGTATCACAGGAAGCAACTTCGGGAGTAGATGCAGGTGGCTCTGGAGCAGGGGATGTAGTTTTTCCCGTGGAAGCCAAGCATGGGCAAGAACAACGGCTTCTATTTAGCTTTTTAGGCTGGTATGCAGTGTACACAGGGCGAAGGAAAGTAGTACCCAGTCGGAGAGCAGGAGGTCTAGGTGGACAAATAGTACAAAGCGTGATGAAATGCCCCTTTTCTCCACAGTAGTAACATAGGCCATAGCTTCTCCTTCGGTCTCTTTCCTCAGGTGTCACTTTGTAGTGGACAAGTCCTAACTGCATAGGTTCCTCAGGGTCAAGTGGAACACAGGATACCTCTGGAGTTTTCCTGGGAACTGGATCATAAAGGGGCATCACTGGAGTGTAGTGTTGGTACTCGGTTCCTTGGTTACGAAGACTCCGCGTTTTTTTAGTACGTGGAGCTGGCTTGGGCATAGTGGTCTTGCATTGTGAGTCCACAGCAGTAATAAAGGATTCCCAGCTGACAAGGACAGGACTCTTCGCCTGCAACATTTGGTGAGCCCAAACTTTGATGCGTCCAGACAACAGGTTGATAGCCGCTCTGACCCTGATGAATTCTGTGGCATAAGTTCGAGGCTTTAAAGAAAACAACACCTTGCAATCCATCTTGAAGCACTGAAAGGATGTGCGACTACCATCAAAACGGTCGGGCATGATGACAAACGGTTCAGGATAAGCTGGTTCCGGGGCTGGGTGTACTGCGCCTTTAAGAAATTAAATTTCTTGCTGCAGCTCCGAAACAGTCTGGGCCAGGGTGGACACTTGCTGGGACGAGGGTGAGCACATCTCTGCGGACTCCATATTGGTCAAGTCTTTTGTCAGGGTCTTACCTGAGTTGGGAGTCTGTAGCGCAGATATGTTGCTCACCCTTGCAGATAGCCACAGGCCAAGGTGGTCAGGTAAGAATTCACCCAGCCTGTGGGTCTGTGCACGGGGGCTGTGCAGGATGCAGTACAAATACGCAGGACAGGCAAGGACTGAACCAGCAGGAATGTCGAGGGATAGCTGATAATAATAATACGAAGCAGATGAAACAGGAACACTGGTACGAAACAGGATCACAGGATCAAAGACTTGACACTGAGCACAGGGCGAGGCTGGGTTTAAATACCCTGCTGATGACTGATCAGGGTCAGGTGAAACACAGCCAAGTCAAGGGGCAGCCCCCAGAGTAGTAGCCATGCCAGGATGAACAGGACCAGAATCAGTAGTCACTGTATAAAGCTGCTGTGGCTCAGAGGCAGCAAGCAGGACCAGGACTGAGAAGTTCCCCGGTTCAAGTCCCCTGTTGAGAACTCCAGGTGCGACCACGTCTGGCCGTCTGTCTAACTGATGAGAACCGTGACACCAAATAAAACACTAACACTGATGTATGGGTCAAATATGTCCACAGCTTTTATTAATAATAATAACCATAATATAATTAACCAGAAGAACACAAGAAAATGGAAGGGCTGTGTCACAGGTGAACACTAATAGTACAATTTGGCACAAAAGTAGAAATAGATCTGATGCAAAAGTCTTACAAATAAAGTTTTTATAATCCAAAGATGAAAAAGTCAGTGCTTGATAGAATGTATTGTCCTCAATTCAACTTGACCGTAGATAATATGGAAGACAAAAGACAGGGATAGGGGATAGTGTAGCTTGTTGAGTACAGTCTTTTATATAAGGAAAAGGTAACGATGTGACTCTCACATTTGGAAGAGCTATAGCCAGCTCTAGCAGCATAGGAGTACAGCGGTATAATCCCCGCTTTAAAGGATAAACGGCAACTGTCAACCACATTCACACCAAGATGATATGAAAGACAGGGAACAGGGGCAGGTGATATTGCAGACTCTATAATTCAATCAGATAAAAGTATTAGATAACGATGGAACATACATTTACATTTAGAAGAGCTATAGCCAGCTCTAGCAGTATGGGCGTACAGCGGTATAATCCCCGTTTTAAGGGATATTCAGCAAATGTCCACCACGTCCGCACACTCAGGAAAGAATAAAAAAGGCAACTGATAGTGCTCTCAATAAAATAGAGTAATCTCTAATAAAATTAAGTAAAATTATACTTACAAGGATAGAGAAGGCTGACTGCTCTATGAACACAGCGTTGGTGGTATTATCCCCATCTTGGGATTACTTGAAGTATAAAACTTAAAATTACCAGGGAAAGTGCATATAACAAAGGAGATTGGCACAAAAAGGTGACCAAAAAACTTTTGATAAAACAAAATACACAATAGTAAATGCCAATAACGCGTTTCACCTTTACAGGCTTTATCAAATGGAGTAAAAACTATCAACCTGGCTTTAGGAGTTTATATAGGGATAAAAATTGGTGCCAAAATTAGCATTATTCATTCGAAATTCAACATATTTAAAAACATTTTAAAAGTACATAAAAGGTATTAAATTGTATTCTGTAGCGGTACTTACCTTATCCGGGGGCCGGACGCGGTCCTCTCTTCAAGCCGCGCGCGGTCCTGCGGCTGCACGAGCCGCGCGCGGCTCGTCCGACTGTTCAGACAGGAAGGCGGGCAGTGACCGCGAGAAGCGGTCACGTGTCCCGCCTGCAGCTAAGAGCGCGCCGCGAATCTCGGGCGCGCTCTTAAAGAGACAGTGGGAGCCTAAATTGCAAAAAGGCTCCCATTGGCTCCTGTCATGCCAATCACCCCATACACTTACCTGTTGGGGGAGTGGAAGTGACAGGAGCCAATCACATTAGTTTGAAGGCTACTTATACTTACCCTTTTCCCTTAGTTCGTTGCCCTATCGTGGTTTCTGCTACAGTTCCCTTTAGTGCTTGTTGTGTTCAGTTGTGTTTCTCCGTATTTGACCTTGGCTTTGTATTCTGACTTCGTTTTCGCTTTATCCTATTCTGTACTGTTTGCCGGCTTGCTGATTCCTGTGTACCAGTCCCCGGCTAGTTTTCGTTTACGCTGTCTCTTTGTGCCCTTGACCTCGGATCGTTCCTGACTCTGTTTTATCCTATTACGTCGAGTCCGGCCACTCTAAGGTCCGGTAGACGTATCTCTCCTCTGTACTGTCTTCTGTTAGGCTGGATCCTGCGTGTAGGGGTATATACTCGTTACATTACGATAGGGCCATGGACCCCGCAGATTTAGCTCAACAGATGGCGACCCATGAGGCTAGATTTGTAGAGCAGGATCACCGTATGGATCAAATAGCTCAGGCTCTCCAGACGCTCTTAGCTAGAACCATTCCAGCAACCGCACCTAACCCTCCTGCACCCCTGCTTCCTGAAGCATCGACTATGCCTAACGCTACAGCACATTTAACGCCTCCTCCTAGGTATGGAGGGGATTCTAAGACATGCAGAGGGTTCATTAACCAAATAGAGTTTCATTTTGAAATGTATCCACGTTCATTTCCCACAGAGAGGTCTAAAGTTGGGTTCTTTATGCACCAACTTACCGACAAAGCACTTGAATGGGCAAACCCTATTTGGGAGGCTAATGGACCTATGGTGCATAACTTTCACAGTTTCCTAACAGCTTTTCGCAGAACTTTTGATACTATGAAAAGGTCTAAGAATGCCGCTAGAGCATTAATGAGGGTTAAACAGGGTTCTAGGTCTGTGGCTGATTACGCTATACAGTTTCGTACCCTTGCCTCACAGGTCGATTGGACCAATAATGGGTTAACTACGGCCTTCATGGAAGGTTTATCAGACTCTATATTGGATGAGGTAGCAGCTAAGAAGCTTCCTATTGCCTTAGAGGACCTTATTGACTACCTCATCGATATAGATAATAGGATTCGTGACAGGCTCTATACTAAGAACAGGAATAGACGTTTTGTTACACCTATTCAACCCAGAGTTAATATACCGGAGGGTGTTAAAGTATCTGAAGAGGAACCTATGCAATTAGGGGTTGCCAAACTCTCAGATACTGAGAAATTACATAGGAGAAGGGAGGGACTCTGCCTATATTGTGGTAAGAGAGACCATATGGTAAAGGAGTGTCCTCTGCTCCCGGAAAACTCTCGCACCTAAGACCTTATAGGGGACTGGCCTTGGGTGTGATTTCTAAGTCTCCTACATTGCCTCCTAACCGACTGCTTCTCCCTGTTTCTTTACATATGGGAGAGAGTTGTATAGTTGAAAACATAGACGCCCTGGTTGATTCTGGGGCAGCCGAGAACTTTATAGACTCTGGTTTTGTAAAGAGAAACAATATTCCCATCAGAGAGAAGGAGATACCCTTGGCCGTTGAGGCCATAGATGGTAGACCATTGATATCTCCTGTTGTTACTCACGAGACTGCACCGCTACACATGTACACAGGGGTTCTACACTATGAAACCATTCGGTTCCAGGTCATCACCTCTCCCTCTTCACAGTTGGTGTTAGGGTATCCATGGTTACGTGCCCACAATCCCATTTTTGACTGGGAGACAGGGCAGATAAAATCATGGAGTGAAGCCTGCCATGAGTCATGTACTATTGAAGTCACGCCTGTGAATTCTATTAACGTTCCTACTGTTCCTCCTTTATCTACGACAATACCCTCTCAGTATTTAACTTTAAAGACTGTCTTTGATAAAAGAGAGGCTGACAAATTACCGCCTCACAGACCCTACGATTGTGCTATTGATTTGTTGCCTGGTACTATACCTCCTAAGGGCAGGGTGTACCCCCTATCGGTTCAAGAAAACCGTGTCATGGAGGAGTACATTAAAGAGTCATTAGACAAGGGATTTATTAGAAGATCCTCTTCTCCGGCTGGAGCGGGGTTCTTCTTTGTATCAAAGAAAGAAGGTGATTTAAGACCTTGCATTGATTATAGAGGTCTTAACAAGATCACCATCAAAAATGCTTACCCTATACCTCTAATAACAGAATTGTTTGACAGGCTCAAACATGCTACGGTATTCACCAAATTAGATCTTAGAGGAGCATACAATTTGATACGTATTAAAAAGGACCACGAATGGAAGACAGCCTTTAACACTCGGTCAGGTCATTATGAGTATACCGTCATGCCATTTGGGCTTTGCAATGCCCCAGCAGTGTTCCAAGAATTTATTAATGATGTCTTAAGGGACTTTATTCACTCCTTTGTTATTGTGTACTTGGATGACATTTTAATATATTCTACTGACATTCACGCTCATCACAGACATGTTACAACAGTTCTGAAGACCCTTCTTGCTAATGGTCTTTATTGCAAATTAGAAAAATGTCTATTCGACCAGTCCGAGGTCCAGTTTTTAGGGTATTTGATTTCCGCCGAGGGTTTTCGGATGGATCCCCAGAAGCTCGCTGCAGTCATAGAATGGCCTCTGCCGCAAGGTCTGAAAGCCATCCAGCGTTTTCTGGGTTTCTCTAATTATTATAGACGTTTTATCAAAGGTTTTTCGTCTATAGTAGCGCCTATTACTCGTATGACTAAAAAGGATGGCAATACACGTGTCTGGTCTACTGAGGCACTTCAGGCTTTTGACTTTCTTAAAACTACGTTCGCCTCTGCCCCTATTTTACAGCATCCTGTCCCCTCATTGCCATATATACTTGAGGTTGATGCTTCCGATATAGGGGTAGGTGCTGTCTTATCCCAAAGAGAGTCTCCTGGCAAGCCATTGCATCCTTGTGGCTTCTTTTCTAAACAAATGTCCAAGGCAGAGAGGAATTATGATGTGGGTAATCGCGAACTCCTTGCTATCATTTTAGCACTCAAAGAATGGAGACATTTGCTAGAAGGAACTAAGGATCCTATTCTCATATTTACAGATCATAAGAACCTATCCTACCTTAGCGAAGCTAAAAGATTGTCTTCAAGGCAGGCTAGGTGGTCACTGTTCTTGTCTCATTTTAATTATATAATCACCTATAGGCCAGGTGACCGGAACACCAAAGCGGACGCTCTGTCCAGACAATTCGAGACTATTGACAAACAGGAGATTGATGTCACTCCTGTCATTCCCCCAGACAGGATAATAGCAACTACTATATTGTCTATTTCCTCGTCCCTCTTGCAGGCCATACAAGCGAAACAAGGCATGGCACCCAGCGAGAGGCCTAATGATAAATTGTTCGTTGACATTCCCGAGAGACGGGATATTCTGTCACTTTATCACGATACTAAGACTGCTGGACATCCTGGTATTTCCAAAACAGTGTCAGCCGTTTCTCGGTATTTCTGGTGGGATACCTTACGTAAGGATGTTACTGACTATATAAGTGCTTGTACTACTTGTGCATGTATGAAAACCTCTCGTAGAGTTCCTTGTGGGCTGTTGCATCCATTGCCCGTTCCCGAGAGACCTTGGTCTAATCTATCAATGGATTTTATTGTTGAATTACCCCCTTCGAATGGTAACACAGTCATCCTAATGATAGTAGATCGGTTTTCCAAAATGGCTCACTTTGTGTCTCTTCGCAAGTTGCCCACTTCCAAGGAATTGGCTCTTATCTTCGCTAGAGAAGTGTTTCGATTACATGGTATTCCCTTATCTATTGTATCCGATAGGGGTAGCCAATTTATTTCCAGGTTCTGGAAAGCCTTTTGTTCGGAGATGGGTATTTCCCTCTCATTTTCTTCCGCTTACCATCCCCAGTCTAATGGAGCTGCTGAACGTGCCAACCAGTCTCTTGAGCAGTACCTCCGTTGTTTTGTGTCTCACCATCAGGACAATTGGTCTGACCTGCTTCCTTGGGCTGAATTTGCTCGGAATAATGCCACTCATGATTCTTCCGGCAAAAGCCCTTTTTACGTTGTCTATGGCCAGCATCCCGTTGTTCTTCCGGCTGCATTCTCCTCTCAGGGCATGCCAGTTCTGGATGAGCATTTGGCTGGTTTGCGTAATACTTGGGAGCAGGTTCAGCGTTCTTTGGTGGACTCTGCTGCCCGCCAGAAGGCTCAGGCTGACAAGCATCACAGAGCGGCTCCTTCCTATGTTGTGGGGGACAGGGTTTTGCTTTCCACACGGAATATTCGCCTCCGGGTGCCTTCTATGAAATTGGCTCCCCGCTTCATTGGTCCTTATCGCATTATACATAAGGTTAATCCCGTTTCTTATGCCTTGGGTCTGCCTAAGAATCTGCGTATACCCAATGTATTTCACACCTCTTTGTTGAAGCCTTACGTACGCAACCGCTATACCCGGCATACTCCCCCTCCCCCTCCTGTCTCTGTGGAGGGTCATGAGGAGTTCGAAGTATCTGCTGTTATTGACTCTCGTTTTCTTAGGGGTCGGCTTCAGTACTTGGTACATTGGAAGGGTTATGGGCCTGAGGAGCGCAGTTGGATTTCTGCGGATGCTGTTCATGCTCCCCGCCTTGTACGTTCTTTCCATTCGCGTTTTCCTGCCAGGCCTGGTCCTGCCCGCCCGGAGGGCGTGTCCTCAGGGGGGGGTACTGTAGCGGTACTTACCTTATCCGGGGGCCGGACGCGGTCCTCTCTTCAAGCCGCGCGCGGTCCTGCGGCTGCACGAGCCGCGCGCGGCTCGTCTGACTGTTCAGACAGGAAGGCGGGCAGTGACCGCGAGAAGCGGTCACGTGTCCCGCCTGCAGCTAAGAGCGCGCCGCGAATCTCGGGCGCGCTCTTAAAGAGACAGTGGGAGCCTAAATTGCAAAAAGGCTCCCATTGGCTCCTGTCATGCCAATCACCCCATACACTTACCTGTTGGGGGAGTGGAAGTGACAGGAGCCAATCACATTAGTTTGAAGGCTACTTATACTTACCCTTTTCCCTTAGTTCGTTGCCCTATCGTGGTTTCTGCTACAGTTCCCTTTAGTGCTTGTTGTGTTCAGTTGTGTTTCTCCGTATTTGACCTTGGCTTTGTATTCTGACTTCGTTTTCGCTTTATCCTATTCTGTACTGTTTGCCGGCTTGCTGATTCCTGTGTACCAGTCCCCGGCTAGTTTTCGTTTACGCTGTCTCTTTGTGCCCTTGACCTCGGATCGTTCCTGACTCTGTTTTATCCTATTACGTCGAGTCCGGCCACTCTAAGGTCCGGTAGACGTATCTCTCCTCTGTACTGTCTTCTGTTAGGCTGGATCCTGCGTGTAGGGGTATATACTCGTTACATATTCTTAGTGTAGTACTGAGGTTAAATGTCATAAATTTTATACAAAACTAGGATTACATTAATTGAAAATAGCATTGGGAAGTTGGTCACGTGAAGTGGGTGTGTAATTGGTCGCAATGCTACGTGGGATATGTAGTAAATTATTACATAGCCGATGTGGATGCTGTCGGCCATATTGTGAAGGACAAGGGGCAAATTGTGGCGGCCATATTGTGAAGGTCATATAGTAGCTGAAAATCGGAGAGGCCGTGTTGGGGAGGTCTTTTTGACAAGGTTCCTATTAGGTGGAAGATAAACTAGCCGCAAATGACGGTGGCCATATTGGGGAGGGCAAAGGGAGATTACAGCTCCATTGGGGGAGTGGTGCAGACAGAGACAATGAATATATTAATACAGGAATTAATTTACATAAATACAAACAATAAACAGGAATAAATAATAATATAAAAGGAGAGTATTATGATATTAAAATGGATAGATATAAAATAGAAAACTACTGATATTTATAAAAAAATAAACAGATCAAAGTCTGCATTTAGACCACAAGGGGTTAGAGTTTGTAAATTATATACTCATTCCATTTCTGTTTTACCTAAAATATTTCTAATATTTCCTCCTCTCCATGGAATAATTCACTTTTTAATACCTATACATTTTAAACATTTTTGGTCACTGTTATGTTTAATAAATTGTTTAGACACTGAATGGTTTAAGCATTATTTTTTGATATTTCTACAGTGTTCACTTAAACATATTTTAAGACTTCTTGTAGTCATTCCTACATATTGCAGGCCACAAGGGCACTCCAATAGGTAGATTACATTTTTTGAATTACATCCAATAAAGACATTTATTTTATATGTTTTTGTTGTTCTATTGGATGCAAATTGAGTTACTTTAGAAGCTACAGAGGGGTCAGTACTTTTACACACTATGCATCGTTTACATTTGTAAAAACCTTTGGCTTCAGGTAAAAAAAAACAGTTAGTGTCCTAATTTCTCTAGTGAAATTGGAAGTTAAAATAGATTTGAAGTTAGGAGCACCTCTGAATATTATAAGGATCTTGTCTTGTCTTAATAGGTGCCAGTGTTTTTTTTATAATTTTTTTGACATATCTGCTTTTATTATTGAAATAAAAAATGACTGGAGGGGGCAAAGTGTCTTTAGTGCATTTGGTGTTGTATGTTAAAAGTTCATTTCTTTCTCTTTTCTTAATGGTATCAATTGTATTGTTTAAGTCAGAAGATGACTTTTTTCAATGAATTTATGCTTTAAAAAGTCAGCTTGTTGATTAAAATCTTCTAACTGGGAGCAATACCTATGTATTCGTAGAAATTTACTTTTTGGTGCGCTTCCAAGCCAATAGTGATTTCCCGAATGGTTCGCCGGCGAATAGTTCCTGGCGAACATAGCATGTTCGCCACCGCGGGCGAACACATGCAATGTTCGGTCCGCCCACTATTCTTTATCATTGAGTAAACTTTGACCCTGTACCTCACAGTCAGCAGACACATTCCAGCCAATCAGCAGCGCACCCTCCCTAGCAGACCCTCCCACCTACTGGACAGCATCCATTTAAGATTCATTCGGAAGCTGCAACCATTTTTTTTTTCAATTTATTATTATAATTTTTTTTTTCAGTGCATATAAATGTTACAAGCAGATACTCCCCCCAGACACTCTGTATTACTGCAGATACTCCCCCCAGACACTCTGTGTTACTGCAGAAACTCCATCCAGACACCCTGCGTTACTGCAGATACTCCCTCCAGACACCCTGGGTTACTGCAGATACTCCCTCCAGACACTCTGTGTTACTGCAGATACTCCCTCCAGACACTCTGTGATACTGCAGATACTCCCTCCAGGCACTCTGTATTACTGCAGATACTCCCTCCAGACACCCTGTGTTACTGCAGATACTCCATCCAGACACCCTGCGTTACTGCAGATACTCCCTCCAGACACCCTGTGTTACTGCAGATACTCCCTCCAGACACTCTGTGTTACTGCAGATACTCCCTCCAGACACTCTGTATTACTGCAGATACTCCCTCCAGACACCCTGTGTTACTGCAGATACTCCCTCCAGACACCCTGTGTTATTGCAGATACTCCCTCCAGACACTCTGTATTACTGCAGATACTCCCCCCAGACACAGACACAGAGCAGAA
This sequence comes from Pelobates fuscus, assembly GCF_036172605.1. Classification (NCBI taxonomy): domain Eukaryota; kingdom Metazoa; phylum Chordata; class Amphibia; order Anura; family Pelobatidae; genus Pelobates; species Pelobates fuscus. The sequence goes on along the minus strand of NC_086318.1, from coordinate 36,158,643 downwards.
AAGGGACTGTTCCCCCTACATAGGGTCACTTGGCATATATGGATTGACACTTATCCTAAGGATCCCTGAAACACACTGACACAGAGCAGAATAGGGACTGTTCCCCCTACATAGGGTCACTTGGCATATATGGATTAACACCTGTCCTCAGGGACCCCTGCGCGGTGGGTGGGGCCATAAAAATAATGAGGGGGGACCTACTGTCCCCCCCTGGCCCCCACCCCTGAGTTGTGGGTGGGGGCCCTAAAAAAAACAATAAGGGGGGGACCTACATTCTACACATATACTTTAATGTGTGGAGATTCTAGTTATTCTAACGCAAGCTAGTTAGTGACTTGAAAGGAAGGTGCCCTTGAAGGCACAGTTAGTATTTACTATTCATCTACCGTGATTTATTTAAATACCTCTCTCCTTCTGTACCTCTCCTTTTCCTGCAGTTAGCTCTCCTATCTGATAGGTGCCCTTGAAGGCACAGAGATATATCTTCTTTTTCTCTGTCTTTTCTCTACATTATATTTGGGGTAACTAACTATCTAGCACCTAAGTAGAGTCTATGGCAGGAATCGAACGCACTATTACTACAGCTTGCAGTTTTTAACTCTAAGACAGCATTCAGACAGCACGGGTCTCCCGGGGTAATTTCGATTACAGTTGATACCTTTTTTCTTTGAAAACTATATCAAGATACTATTGCCTCAATGATAGAGACCCCACTCAGACGACTTAAGTCTCTCGCACCTAGTTTGTGGTTACAGATGTTGTGCAGCAGGACAGACTGCCAAGTGTACCACTTACTATAACGGTGGAGACAGTGTAAGATCTGAGCCAAACTCAGACGTTTCTAGTCTCCCATACCCTGTTTACAGTTACAAATTGTGCAGCAGGACTAACTGCCAAGAGTACTTTTAACTGTAACGGCGGAGATAGTGTAAAATCTGAGAACAGCTGTGATCTAGGTGCTGTCAACTGTCCTTTTTAAACCTTTTATTTCTGCATAGTATCTCTGTAGGCCCCTGTATGCATCTATACAGAAGGCTTAGGAGTAGATGTATGAAGTAATCACCTTGTATCTTGTTCACTAATAAATATATTTTTTATTTTCATTTCTTTCTTCTTTTTTTATATAACGATATATATCCATATATATACACTACAGGCAGTGCTCCTTGTTCTTCATTTGTTCACTAAATAGGCATCCATTTTAGAAAAATACACTTTTAATCTGCTTACCTGGCCTAATTTGTCCCTCCCTCCCATGTTAGCAGGGCATTTGGGGAGGTGCTTAGTTCCCATTTGGTCAGAGCAGCGGGGCTAGAGCACAGACAGTTAAGGGACAAACACACTCTGGTTAAAATAGAATAAGGCAGTTAGGCCACTGGTTAAGAGGTTGGTTAAAATGGTTAATTATGAACTTTGGTAAGTTTTGATCTCAGTGGTCGCTCAGAACCTGGTGGGTTGTAGGGGTATCTGGGTATACCAAACAATGGTTAGTTAACAAAGTTATAGCACTTTAACTTAGAGTCCTTTTGTTGCTCGTGATGGATGGGGAAAACTATAGAGTCCCTAACAACAAATGCAAAGCACCCCAGCACAAAATACACCCACCTACTACCAATCACTATCACATACCTCAAGACAGATGCCGCAAAACCTCATACCAAACACACAACAGACCTACACAGTCACTGAAATACTACAATGTAGCTGGTCCAAGAAACCAATACTCACCCAAACTCCAAAGATCACACTATACTAATAATTACAATGAATATTCAAACTACTCAAAATCATCTACTATCCCAAGTCACCACAACAGATACCAACTGCTATCACTCGACTCAGAAATCAAGAATGAGGACCATTTTTTAGAAATTCAAACTCACCCCAACTCACCAACACACACACCCTATCCATCACGAGCAAAAAAAAGAACTCTAAGCTTAGGAAGATGAAGTGGGGGACGAGAACAAGAGAGAAAGGCTAGAAAGACAATAAGCACTTTATATCCCCCCAGCCGTGGCATTTTTAATCTAAGCCAAACAGCCCAAATATCTGTTCTAAGTAAGGATCTCAAATTTGCCCCCACTAATCCATTCAAACCATTTGAAGCCTTCCTTGATGTCAATAAATGTGTTCGTAAAGCCACCCTGAAGAGATTATTCATAGATAAAAATAATGCAACACAAATCTCACCCCCACTCCCCAACCAAATACTCACACAAATCTCAGAGAAAATCAAAATTCTATCCCTCCAATTTCAAGTCAGCCCCCCTTATAATGTTCGAGAAATCATTATAAAATCTTATTTAAAAGACTCAATGTCACTTTAAATTTTTTTAAACAACTTTAAATGGCAACCTAACTATATTCTAGTCACATATGACATACAATCTCTCTACACAATAATCCCCCATCATATAGGATGTCAGGCCATTAGAGAAACCTTAACAACAGAATCCCTAAAAAACAAATCGATTTTATATTGGAAGCATAAACTTAATTTTAACTAACAACAACTTTTGTTTTTTCAACTCCTTTTATCTTCAGAAAAGAGGCACAGCCATGGGGACTAGGTTTGATTATGCCAACTTGTTTATGGCAGATTGGGAAACTACAGCCATATGGGGTGAGCATAGCTGGCGGGCAAACCTGGTAACCTATTTTAGATATATAGATGATCTCTGTTTTATTTGGGAGGGTTCTGAAGATAATCTTATCTCTTTTATTAACAATCTAAATATTAACAACATAGGTATCATCTTAACACATGAATACAGTAAAGAAATTTACCTTTTTAGATATTAGTATTTTTATTAAAGAAGGGACCCTACACACTAAAATATATTTTTTAAAAAGTCTGTGCAAACACAGCAATAGAACAATCAAGCTGCCACTATTGGCTTGTAGTGATGTCGCGAACATAACATTTTCGGTTAACCGGGTGAACCGCCATTGACTTCAATGGGCAGGCAAATTTTAAAACCCACAGGGACTCTTTCTGGCAACAATAGTGATGGAAAAGTTGTTTCAAGGGGACTAACACCTGGACTGTGGCATCCCGGAGGGGGATCCATGGCAAAACTCCCATGGAAAATTACACAGTTGATGCAGAGTCTGGTTTTAATCCATAAAGGGCATAAATCACCTAACATTCCTAAATCACAATGTATATGGATTGACACCTGACATATGACATATTGGCACCTTGACATATGGATTGACACCTGTCCTCAGAGACCCTGATACACACTGACACAGAGCAGAAAAAGGGACTGTTCCCCCTACATAGGGTCACTTGGTAGATATGGATTGACACCTATCTTAAGGATCCCTGATACACACTGACACAGAGCAGAATAGGGACTGTTCCCCCTACATAGGGCCACTTGGCAGATATGGATTGACACCTATCCTAAGGATCCCTGATACACACTGACCCAGAGCAGAATATGGACTGTTCCCCCTACATAGGGTCACTTGGCAGATATGGATTAACACCTGTTCTCAGAGACCCTGATACACACTGACACAGAGCAGAATAGGGACTGTTCCCCCTACATAGGGTCACTTGGCAGATATGGATTGACACCTATCCTAAGGATCCCTGATACACACTGACACAGAGCAGAATAGGGACGGTTTACCCTACATAGGGTCACTTGGCAGATATGGATTGACACCTATCCTAAGGATCCTTGATACACACTGACACAGAGCAGAAGAGGGACTGTTCCCCCTACATAGGGTCACTTGGCAGATATGGATTGACACCTGTCCTCAGGGACCCTGATACACACTGAGGGGGGACCTACTGTCCTCCCCCCGCCCCCACCCCTGCGTGGTGGGTGGGGGCCATAAAAATAATGAGGGGGGACCTACTGTCCTCCCCCGGCCCCCACCCCTGCACGGTGGGTGGGGGCCATAAATCACAATGGGGCGAGGACCTACTGTCCTCCCCCCGCCCCCACCCCTGCGTGGGTGGTGGGGGCCAAAAAATAAATTCCAAAGAACTTTCCCACACTGTGTAAAATGACACATAGCACTCTGATTGGTTAGATTCCAAGCCCACCAATCACAGTGCTCTGTGTCATTTTACACAGCGTGGGAAAGTTCTTTGGAATTTTCCCATGCTGTGTAAAATGACAAAGAGCACTCTGATTGGTGGGCTTGGAATCTAACCAATCAGAGTGTTCTGTGTCATTTTACACAGCGTGGGAAAGTTCTTTGGAATTTTCCCACGCTGTGTAAAATGACAAAGAGTACTCTGATTGGTGGGCTTGGAATCTATCCAATCAGAGTGTTCTGTGTCATTTTACACAGCGTGGGAAAGTTCTTTGGAATTTTCCCACGCTGTGTAATATGACAAAGAGCACTCTTATTGGCTTAAACTAGCCAATCAGAGTGTTCCTAGCCTAACTGCAGGGCATGGCAAGGCTTTATAAGCCTTCCCTGCCTTGCAGAGCTCAGTCTGCGTGGAGCCCTCCATGGGTGAAGATGGATTATTTTTTTTATTTTTTTTATTGCATAGGTTCTTATGGCTTTTTGGGGTTTTTTCTGGTCTCTCCTAAAGAATTATACCCTCTGCACCAGCAATCAATACTTTATATTATTACGATCTTCGACGATATTCATTTAGGTGTATCGGGAGGGACACCTAGGCTATAGCCACTGACACTTATTGTGGCTATACACTATCATTCTACACATATACTTTAATGTGTGGAGATTCTAGTTATTCTAACGCAAGCTAGTTAGTGACTTGAAAGGAAGGTGCCCTTGAAGGCACAGTTAGTATTTACTATTCATCTACCGTGATTTATTTAAATACCTCTCTCCTTCTGTACCTCTCCTTTTCCTGCAGTTAGCTCTCCTATCTGATAGGTGCCCTTGAAGGCACAGAGATATATCTTCTTTTTCTCTGTCTTTTCTCTACATTATATTTGGGGTAACTAACTATCTAGCACCTAAGTAGAGTCTATGGCAGGAATCGAACGCACTATTACTACAGCTTGCAGTTTTTAACTCTAAGACAGCATTCAGACAGCACGGGTCTCCCGGGGTAATTTCGATTACAGTTGATACCTTTTTTCTTTGAAAACTATATCAAGATACTATTGCCTCAATGATAGAGACCCCACTCAGACGACTTAAGTCTCTCGCACCTAGTTTGTGGTTACAGATGTTGTGCAGCAGGACAGACTGCCAAGTGTACCACTTACTATAACGGTGGAGACAGTGTAAGATCTGAGCCAAACTCAGACGTTTCTAGTCTCCCATACCCTGTTTACAGTTACAAATTGTGCAGCAGGACTAACTGCCAAGAGTACTTTTAACTGTAACGGCGGAGATAGTGTAAAATCTGAGAACAGCTGTGATCTAGGTGCTGTCAACTGTCCTTTTTAAACCTTTTATTTCTGCATAGTATCTCTGTAGGCCCCTGTATGCATCTATACAGAAGGCTTAGGAGTAGATGTATGAAGTAATCACCTTGTATCTTGTTCACTAATAAATATATTTTTTATTTTCATTTCTTTCTTCTTTTTTTATATAACGATATATATCCATATATATACACTACAGGCAGTGCTCCTTGTTCTTCATTTGTTCACTAACTTTCACGTAGGGTTAACCCCTTCACTGCCTCGATACCTTTACACCAGGCTTTCATTTCATGGATGCCTATTTACACTAGGATAGCCCCTAGCAGTCCAACTCCCAATCCCCGGGGGCGTTCTAGCACTGTCAAGGTCCCTTTCCACTAAGCTGTGCATGTTCCAGGAATGTGACCCTCCTTTGTATATCCTCCTGGCAAAGGGCTAACAAGGTTGCTGATCACAGGCAACAGCGGTCCTGTGAGATAACTTTAACAGAGAAGGTGAACCCACAATATTAGTAACGACAGTATACATATTAAACAGCAAATGAATCAAGTTAAATAGCATTGATTTAAGAAATGACAATGGTAACCAGCAATACAATGCAATAATAACACTGAAATATTCACATAATAAAAGTAGAACTTTATGGTGAATCAGTATGCAATACTTGTCCTTATTTAAGTTTTGTAAGAGAAAGGAAACATTGACCTCGATTTCTTTTGATAATGTAACTTTTGATAAAGTAGGATTTGTTTTTTTTTTGGTATTTGGAATTCTGATGTAATCAAGTGTTGCTGATCATCATATATTACATGAAATTGTAGTGAAAGGCTTATTGGAGAGAGAGGAATTTTTATTTATATATATATATATATATATATATATATATATATATATATATATACACACACACACACACACACACTGATCAGCTACAACATTAAACCACTAACAGGTGAAGTTAATAACATTATTTTCTTATAATGGCACCTGTCAAGGGGTGGGATGTATTAGGCAACAAATTAACAGGCAGTTCTTGAATTGCATGTGTTGGAAGCAGGAAAAAGGTGCAAGCAAAAAGATCTGAGTTAATTTTACATAGCTAGATAGCCAAAAAGAGACGTGTCTATCACATTCTCACATCTGTTTTTTGCTGATGATCCAAAAAAAAAGGCAAACCACTCAGTTTAAAGCACTTTCCCGTTTTGCCACAATCAAAGAAAAAATCCTTTGCAACCCCAGATTGGCAGTCAGATCTCCCCCTGGATCAAGAAGCTGTTACCTCACGTATTAAAAATGATATCTCTGAATATTATGTTTTTGCAAGTATTCATCCAATTGCTGTATACATATCCATAAAAACTCTGACAAAGCCACCTATTCAGGCAAGTAATTTGATCCTTATTGCTCTTACTGTAAAAAAAATCCCTTTCCTTTCACTTAAAATAAAACTCCTTTCTTTCACTCCAAATGCATGAACTCATGTCATATGGATAGTCCTGTTTATTAATAGATTTCCATACAGTAGTTTGCATTGGCCAGAAATATATTTGTATAGTGTTATTATATCTCCTCTGAGGTGTTGCCTTTCTAAACTAAACAGATTTGATGGGGGAAAACAGTAATGACTAGAAGCAAGTCTTGTGGGGTGTTTCTGGTATGCAATGGTTAGTATCTATCAAACGTTGTGCAAGGATGGACAACCAATGATCTGCCATCAGTGTTATGAGTGTCCAAGGCTTATTAATGCATGTGGGGAGCAAAGGTTAGCATGTCTGGTCCGATTACACAGAAGAGCTACTGTAGCTTAAATTGCTGAAAAATGCAATGCTGGCCATGGTAGAAAGTTGCCAAAACACACAGTGAATCTCATTTTGCTGTGTATGGTGCTGCATAGCCACTGACTGGACAAAGTGCCCATGATGACCTCTGTCCACCGCCAAAAGTTCCTTCAATGGAGATGAGTGTCAGAACTTGACAATGGAGCAAGGTCTTTTAGATCAATTGGATGATTCGCTATTTCCTGGAAAAGATGACAGCCTGATTCACTATGGACAAAGGCAGGCCGGCAGAGGTAGTGTTATGCTCTGGGCAATGTTCTGCTGGAAAATATTGGATTCTGGCATTCATGTGGATGTTACTTTGATACATACCACCTACCTGATGTTTCAGCAGGATAATCCACCCTGCCACACTGCAAAACATTTTCATGATTTGTTTGAGGAACGTGACAAAGAGTTTAAGGTGTTGTCTTGGCCTCCAAATTCCCCAGATTTCAATCCAATGGAGCATCTTTGGGATGTGCTGACACAACAAATCTGATTCACGGAGTCCCCAGCTCACAACTTGCATGTGGTTTTTTTTTTTTTTTTTCAATGTATGATTTTTATTGAAGAATTTTTCATACAAAAATATTAGTAGGGGGGGGGATACAGAAAGGAAAAAGGGGGGGGGAGGGGGGCAATAGATGTAGCAAAATACACACAGTGAAGCACATTGTTCTCAAATCACAGATTTACAGATGTACAGATAAGGGAGGGAAAGAGACATATAAGCAATCATATAAGCAATCATATAATCGATCACATTACCGCCATGACAGTACAGTAGCATATTTCAACATCAATAGATTAGCATTATACATTATACCTTGCTCTTTTATGACTCACGTTAAAGAAGATCTGCAAGTGGTTCTCAATCAGGTAAGAGTGTCAAGATACTGGCTTGAATTTTATGTGTGGAGCCGATTTATATAAGGGATAAGGAATCCTTGTAGAATTAAGGAGTGAGTGAAACATCACAGTAAACATGTAAGGCAACTGTTAAACATAGAAATTTACAAAACCTTTTTTACTATGCAGGGGTTCAGCCTGCATCATACAACCTTTGTACCTCTGGTGAATAAAATGAAATAACATTCTAATACTAGAAATTAAGTTAAGTCCGTAAATTAAGTGATGTCCGTTAACGAGTACGGATTACCAATGGCTTCCCAGTTATACCACATTGCATTAAAGGAATCCAGGTTTTTTCCCATTGCCCATTTTTTTTCAAAGACATAAATGGAGTTGACTTTGGTTATTACCTCCTGAACTATGGGACATTTTACACTTTTCCAATGAGTGGCTATGCTAATTTTTGCTGCTACCAAAATGTTTAATACCGCTGCTCTTGATGAGAGGTCGCCTAAATCAGGTAGTAAATGGAGCAGGTAATTGGCTGGTTTGAGTGGAATATTGTTGCCACTAACTGATTTGATCAAAAGTCGTATTGAGTCCCAAAACGTGTGTAGAGCTGTACAATCCCAAAATATATGTTTCAACGTACCATTGGGATCAGCACATCTCCAACAGTTAGGGGTTGAGCCTGGATAAATTAATCCTAACCTGGAAGGAGTCAAATACCACCTCATTAATATTTTGAAATAGGCTTCCCAGTGAGTAACACATTGTGAAGATTTTTTAGTGTATGTGATAGCGGTTTCCCAAGTGGATAGGGGAAATATTTCACCTAGGTCTCGTTCCCATCGGACCATGTATGGCAATTTGTTCTCGTTTGGATTGGATGATAGGGACGAGTAGCAAAAGGATAAGGATCTTACAGAGGGTGTGCTTTGGCGGGCCAAGAAGCACAAGTGCCCTAGCCTGCTCCACTCTCGTGGGTTGATGTATTCGATGGATCTGGATTGCAGAATATGTTTCAAACGTAAGTACACAAAAAGGTCTTTTGGTGGCAGCTGGAAGAGTTTTTGTAAGGTAGGAAATGGCATTAAACCTGTCTTTGTATATAAAGAAGACACATGTGAAATACCGCTGGAGATCCAACGTGATAGTGGCAAGTCTGGGGAGATAGCCGTGAGCGCCTGCAAGGGAGCCGCGAAGAGTAGCTCCGTGCAGGGCCCCAGCAATGAGCTCCAAGACCTCCATGATTTCAATAAAAAAGTTGTAGTAGACAGCATGGTTGGTGATGTTGGATGTGTCATTGACCATAAGTTATAACTCAGGGGGAGTGAGGTACCACATTTAACTTCCAGATCTAGCCATACAGGTGTCGACTTGAGTGTCATTATATCTATACCTTGAGCCAGAGCAGACGCTATATAGTAGTTTTTAACGTTAGGAATTTGAAGGCCACCTTTTTTAATGGGGTACCACAGGGAACGGAAGGATACCCTTGGGGGCTTTTTTTTCCATACATGAGCATTTAAGGTCATTTGAAAACGTTTTAGCAGGGCATTAGGAAGGGCTATAGGCAATGTTCTGAATAAATATAGGATATGCGGTAAAGCCATCATTTTTAGGGAGTTAATTCTGCCAATCCAGGAGGCATTTGCCCCATCCCATGATGCAGTTTGTTTTGAGATTTTCGCTAGTACCACTTCGTGATTTTCTAGGATAGTTTGTTTCGTTGTTCGAGCTATTTTGACACCTAGGTAGGAGATAGAAGTTTTGCGCCATTCGAATGAATATTGGGTTTGAAGTGTGTGTAACAGCTGTGTATCCAGGTTAAAGGGAAGAATTTGTGTTTTAACTATATTGTTCTTATAGTACGATATTTTGCCATACTCTAGCAGTTTGTTTATAACATGCGGAATTGAATGAGACGGTTTGGTAAGAAATAACATGATATCATCTGCGAAAAGTGCAGCCTTCTTTTCACCTGCTGGCGTGAGTATGCCAGGTATTAAGGGATCTTGTTTGATCGCTCTGATCAGTGGTTCCAGGCATAGGATAAAAATGTGGGGAGAAAGGGGGCATCCTTGCCTAGTCCCATTAGTTATAGGAAAACTGCGAGAAAGAAAACCAGTGTTGAACACCTTGGCAGAGGGCGCTGAATATAGGGCTTTAATGCTATTAATGAAGGGGCTGGAGAATTGAAATGCCAATAGCGTACTTTCCATGTATGACCAATTTAGGCGATCGAACGCTTTTTCAGCGTCTAATGCCATAAAAACGCCTTGTACTTTTTTCTTCATGGCCCATTCTAATATATCTACGCAATACCTGGTGTTATCTCCCACCTGTTTACCTGGGACGAAACCTGCCTGTTCTTCTGAGACTAGATTGGGCAGTAAAGGTTTCAATCTGTTAGCGATGATCTTGGCATATAATTTAACATCAGCATTTAGGAGTGAAATCGGCCGAAGGTTACTGCAGATCGTAGGGGGTTTGTTTGGTTTGGGTAGAGTTATGATGAATGCCTCCAGCATTTCTTGCGGGAAAGACCCAGATTTTTGGACTGCATTGAACATGTTTGTAATGTGAGGGGACAGAAGTGATGCCATTTTGATGTAATAATAATTGGAGAGGCCGTCAGGGCCAGGGGCTTTATGTTTGGGGAGGGAGCGGATAGCCGTTTCAACCTCTTCGGTCGTGAACGGTGTGCTCAGCAACTCGTTTTGCTGCGATGTGACATGCGGGAGAGTTATATTTGTTAAGAAATGCTTAATTTCTCCTATAGTGGGTGTGTGCGTGTCAGTGTGTTTACCCAGATTGTAGAGGTCTTCGTAGTAGTGGGATAGTTCATTAACAATATCGTTAGGATTAAACAATTTCACTCCATCTTTGGATGTAATATAGGGAATTTTAGTCTGGATGTACTTAGATTTTAATTGGCGCGCCAACAATTTGCCGGCTTTATTGCCCATATGGTAGAAATGTTGTTTCAATTTTCGAGCATGGTTAATATATTCGTCTGCATGTAGATGATGAATGGCCTCTTGTATTTTAGCTATTTGTTTGGATATGGACTTGGAGGGGGAAGTTTTATTGGATTTTTCCAATGTTTCCAGCTGTTGGGTAAGTTTAATCATGGAGTTTTGGATGCGTTTTTTGTTATTTGAGCCCAGTTTTATAAATGCACCCCTAATGACTGCTTTATGGGCAAGCCATTGTGTTTCAACGGAGGTGTGTTCGGTAGAGTTAGTCTGAAAATAGTGGTCTAATTCAGCAGCAATTGTTTTAAGGTTATTCGGACAGTCTAAAAGTGATTCGTTTAACCTCCACTTTCCCCGACCCTTGGCGGGGTACGGGACCTCGATGATGGTTTCAATTGGGGCATGGTCGGACCAGGTGCGCTGGCCTATGGTTTGGCTGACTAGATGTGGTAGAGTAGATTTGTCTATGATACAAAGGTCTATACGCGAGTAAGTTGTGTGGACGTGTGAGAAATAGGAGTAATCTCTGCCCGTAGGATATAAATTTCTCCAGGCATCATATAAATCAGATGTGTGTAGAAGGTGGGTAAATAGTTTGCCATTCTGTATAGATGCCTTAGTGGGGTTTTTTTTATGCGTGCGTTGGGTGTCCAACTGTGGGTCTAAGGCGCAATTGAAGTCACCGCAAATTATTAAATGTCCTTGTTTAAGCTTGGAGATTTTATTAAAGGCTTTTTTTTAAGAAAGGATATTGAGCTTCGTTAGGTGCATATAGGGATACTACTGTAGCTTTTATTCCGTTCATTTCACCCACTTGCATGTGGTTTTAATATGGTGAGTGATTTAAATGGAAAATGGGAAATTGAGATAGAGTGGATGCTAGTAAAAATTCCAAAAAGGCCTTGGTCATAAATGCATGGCAGCTTAAAAAAAGTCTTGGTCATTAATGGGTTAATACACTCATTATTGTGGTGAATGTAAAAGCAAAGTATACAAGGATACTCAAAGGATACTTAGAGACCTTTTTCGTCTCATTACTTTTCAGGAGGAAAATAACCCCAAAACATATTATCATAATGTAAATTTGATGAGTCTTATAAGAAATTTATTTGCGGCTGGAATGGACACAACAGCCATGACCCTGCGCTGGGGTCTTCTTCTGATGCTGAAGCACCCAGACATTCAAGGTAATAACTCACAAAATAAAAAAACATACATTTTAATGATTGAAAATACCGTAGTTTATTCACTGAACAATAGTTTGGAAAATTTAGGCCAAAACAGACAATTTTTGTGAGTTTTGTTTATGTTTGCAATGACTAGTAATATATTATACTTCAAGGGGACCTACTGTCAAAAAATACTTTTTTTTTTAATTTGACAATTTTTATTGTTTTGATCAAGTAAGGGTACAGAAAAGAAAAGAGGGAGGGAGGGGGGGGGGGCTAAACAGATTTCATCAATGCACAGTATCACCATTTATACAGTTGGTAAGTACGTACACGTCATACATGCTAGAAACGTAGCAAACATTAAGTTTCTTTTTCGAAACGAGACAGAGTGTCGTAATCATACATTCGAGATCTACTCCTGTATGTGAACCAACACAATCGTCCATCACACTCGCCTTCCATGTCCTCATGACAGTCTGCTGTTGTCCACCAATTTGGTGGGCACAGTCACATCTTCATTTATACAATACAGGGAGTGCAGAATTATTAGGCAAGTTGTATTTTTGAGGATTAATTTTATTATTGAACAACAACCATGTTCTCAATGAACCCAAAAAACTCATTAATATCAAAGCTGAATATTTTTGGAAGTAGTTTTTAGTTTGTTTTTAGTTATAGCTTTTTTAGGGGGATATCTGTGTGTGCAGGTGACTATTACTGTGCATAATTATTAGGCAACTTAACAAAAAACAAATATATACCCATTTCAATTATTTATTTTTACCAGTGAAACCAATATAACATCTCAACATTCACAAATATACATTTCTGACATTCAAAAACATAACAAAAACAAATCAGTGACCAATATAGCCCCCTTTCTTTGCAAGGACACTCAAAAGCCTGCCATCCATGGATTCTGTCAGTGTTTTGATCTATTCACCATCAACATTGCGTGCAGCAGCAACCACAGCCTCCCAGACACTGTTCAGAGAGGTGTACTGTTTTCCCTCCTTGTAAATCTCACATTTGATGATGGACCACAGGTTCTCAATGGGGTTCAGATCAGGTGAACAAGGAGGCCATGTCATTAGATTTTCTTCTTTTATACCCTTTCTTGCCAGCCACGCTGTGGAGTACTTGGACGCGTGTGATGGAGCATTGTCCTGCATGAAAATCATGTTTTTCTTGAAGGATGTAGACTTCTTCCTGTACCACTGCTTGAAGAAGGTGTCTTCCAAAAACTGGGAGTTGAGCTTGACTCCATCCTCAACCCAAAAAGGCCCCACAAGCTCATCTTTGATGATACCAGCCAAAACCAGTACTCCACCTCCACCTTGCTGGCGTCTGAGTCGGACTGGAGCTCTCTGCCCTTTACCAATCCATCCATCTGGCCCATCAAGACTCACTCTCATTTCATCAGTCCATAAAACCTTAGAAAAATCAGTCTTGAGATATTTCTTGGCCCAGTCTTGACGTTTCAGCTTGTGTGTCTTGTTCAGTGGTGGTCGTCTTTCAGCCTTTCTTACCTTGGCCATGTCTCTGAGTATTGCACACCTTGTGCTTTCGGGCACTCCAGTGATGTTGCAGCTCTGAAATATGGCCAAACTGGTGGCAAGTGGCATCTTGGCAGCTGCACGCTTGACTTTTCTCAGTTCATGGGCAGTTATTTTGCGCCTTTGTTTCTCCACACGCTTCTTGCGACCCTGTTGACTATTTTGAATGAAACGCTTGATTGTTCGATGATCACGCTTCAGAAGCTTTGCAATTTTAAGAGTGCTGCATCCCTCTGCAAGATATCTCACTATTTTTAACTTTTCTGAGCCTGTCAAGTCCTTATTTTGACCCATTTTGCCAAAGGAAAGGAGGTTGCCTAATAATTATGCACACCTGATATAGGGTGTTGGTGTCATTAGACCACACCCCTTCTCATTACAGAGATGCACATCACCTAATATGCTTAATTGGTAGTAGGCTTTCGAGCCTATACAGCTTGGAGTAAGACAACATGCATAAAGAGGATGATGTGGTCAAAATACTCATTTGCCTAATAATTCTGCACGCAGTGTATATACATACACCAGTACTTGTTGAGTTTGTGCCTGAAAGTTTATGCTACTTACGCGATCTCCATGAGTTCCACATGTCCCATGTTTTCAGGGAGGTGTAATTTGGAGGGAACAATGTTTTTAACCCTGTCTCATACGAACGTTGCGTGTCTAGATCTGTAATTACCTGGTGAACACAAGGGGGTGTCGTTTGTTTCCAGTTCAGAGCAATTACTCTCTGCGCTGTCAGAAATATATGTAGCAAGAGTTTTTGTACATCCCTAGGCAATCCTCTCGGGAGGTCAGCTATCAACATTTGTTGGGCTGCTAAGGGGATGGAGCAACCTGTCGTTGCTTGCGCCAACTCATGAACACCCACCCAGAAGGTCTGGATACGGGGGCAAGACCACCAAATGTGTAGGACAGTGCCCTCTGCCTCATTACAGCGCCAGCACACATTGGAGGTGTTGGGGAAGATTCTATGCAGCCTGCTTGGTACCATGTACCATCTATATATCGTTTTGCATAATTGTTCTAACTGGGTGGACGACTTGATCAGGAGGCGAGGCAGGCGGAATATACGTTCCCAATCTTTGTCTAGGAGAGAACATTTTAGGTCGACTTCCCATAGCTGTGCTATTTTAGAGGCAGCAAATGGCAAGTGACGTGAGAGTCGTTTGTAACCCATGGAGATCGGTTTACACGCAGCAGGGAGTGATCCTGAAATACACATTTTTTCCCATACATTTGGTGTTAGGGGTGTTAAGTTGGGTACAGCATCCCTACAGTAATGTTTGGCCAAAAACGATCGTAGTTGGATGTAGGAATAGTGGGACGCCCTAGGTAATGAATATTGTGATTCCAGCTCTTCAAAGCTCAGTAGTTTACCCTGTCTATACAGGTGACTCAGATGTGTGACGCCACTGGCGTGCCACGGCTTGGCGTGGAATGTGGGGATACAGTATGCAAGGGATGTAATCGGTGTTGCCAGCGACAAACCGGAGTGGCCGCTTAGTTGATTGGTGTGCTTGTCCCAGAGTTGCATTAGTAGCTGAATCGTGTGCGGTGCTTGGGGTAGGTGCGGCCTAGATTTTTTGGGTAACCATACCATGTCAGCAATGGTGTGTGGTATCATGAGCTCTCGTTCTAAATATACCCATTGTGGAGGTGGTGCATGGAGGAAATGTGGAAGAGCAGTAGCTATGACAGTTGCACAATAATATGTGTGCATATTGGGTAGCGCCAGACCCCCATCGTGTTTAGTTGCGTTAAGCAATGACTGGGCTACTCTAGGTTTGCCCCCTTTCCATACAAAGTGGTTTATATCCGACTGGACCGTCTTGAGAAAGGAACGTGGGAGTTCTAACGGCAGGTTACAATACAAGTAGAGTAGTCTGGGGAGGATTGACATTTTGGTCGTAATAATCCTCTCTGTCCAGGACAGAAACAGCGGGGACCATTTCTTAAGCAGGGTGCGACAGCTATTCCATACAGCCACATAATTTGCGGCAAATAAATCTGTATGGGCTCTCGTGTATGTAATCCCTAAATATGTGATAGTATCTGTTCTCCAGTCGAACCTGTAGTTTTGTTGGAGCTGTTTGACTAGGATGGCTGGTAGAGATATGCCTAGTGCCTGAGTTTTGGTTGCGTTGAGGGAGTAGTAGGAAACCCTCCCATACTCTTGTATCATCTGCATAACTACGGGGAGTGTGGTATGTGGTTGAGTCAGGTATAATAGTATGTCATCCGCAAAGGCTCCCAATTTAATTACTTTATTGCAGACCCGCACCCCCTGAACCTCATTATTTGTTCTAATCCCCTCCAGCAAGGGCTCCAAAGCCAGAACGTACAACAACGGGGAGAGTGGGCATCCCTGTCTCGTCCCATTTGTTATACGGAACGGGGAGGAGAGGAACCCCGACTGCAGCATCTGCGCCGAGGGACCCGCATAGAGTGCGAATATTTGCTGACTAACTTGTGCAGGGATTCCGTTCGCCTCCAAGACCCCTTTGAGGAAGGGCCAGCCAAGGCGGTCAAACGCTTTTTCGGCATCCAGCGCGAGTAGTAGACCGCCCTGTCTGGCCCCCCGGAGCTGTTGGAGAACCACTGATAATTTGCGGGTGTTGTCCAGGCCCTGCCTTCCTTTTACAAATCCCGTCTGGTCATCTTTAATAAGTGAGGGCAGCAGTGGGGCAAAGCGGTTCGCCAAAATTTTTGCATACAGTTTAGCGTCCGTATTGAGTAGGGAGATGGGGCGGAAGTTCTTACAACTGTCAGTCGGTTTACCAGGCTTCGGCAGGGTCACTATGGTGGCCAGTAGCATTTCCGTCGGTAGTGCTCCCCTCTCCATTGCCTGGTGGAAAGTGTCCAACAGGTACGGAGCTAAGGTCGGGGCATATTTTTTATAATAGAGGTTAGAGAACCCGTCCGCTCCGGGGGATTTGCCGTTAGGCAAGCTCTTAATAGTGTCTAGTACTTCTGTCAATGTGAGGGGGCTCATCAGAGTCTCAATTTGGGTCTGCGAGAGTTTAGGGAGTTCGATGCGGTCAAGAAATGTTTTCACTTCTACCTCAGTTGGGGTGTGTGTATCTGGGTCGTCTTTCAGATTGTATAGCTTTGAGTAAAACTTAGCGAACGTGTCACTAATGTCCTGTGGCCCCATTTTCTTTGTCCCGTCCTCCCCCAGTATGTGTGCTATTCTATTAGTCGATAGTTTGTCTCGCAGTCTTGCCGCCAGGTATTTGTTAGCTTTCCCAGTAGAGTGGTAGGTGGTAGCTTTTAGTCTGTTCAATAAGTATGCAGTTTTCAATGCGTTCAGTGTGTGTAGTTTGCGGTAAGCCTGTTGGAGTTCCTTAGCGAGTTCCCTAGTAGGGTTGGTTTTATTCTTGTCTGATAGCTCAGCAATACGTTTATGACACTGAAGTAGTTCGCCCTGCCTTTGCTTTTTTAGGTATGCGGATCTCTTAATGAATAGGCCCCGGATGACCGCCTTATGGGCCAGCCAAACTGAGGTTTCCGATACCTCTCCCCCACTATTTAGGCGGAAGAAGTGATCTAATTCATCTTTCACTAGGTTGGCAAAGGAGTTATCAGAGAGCAATGATTAATTGAGTTTCCAGTTCCCTCTCCCCCTGAATTGGAAAGTGTGATGTAGACTGGGCAGTGGTCTGACCAAGCAAACGATCCTATTTTACAGTCTGCCATTTGGGCCAGGGATGCGCTGTCTAGTAGGAACGTGTCTATGCGGGAATAAGAGTTATGTACTGCGGAGTGGAACGTATAGTCCCTCTCCGTAGGGTGGATAATTCTCCAGCCATCATATAGACCATGTTTCGAGATTAGGGCGGAGAGGGTTTTGCAGGTATTGGAGAGACGTCTACCTCTATTGCGGGACGGTGTAGCCGATGTGTCCAATTGTGGTGATTGGATAAAGTTAAAGTCTCCGCACAGTATGAGGCCTCCCTGACTGTAGTCCTCTATTATCTGTAGGAGTTTGGTCAAAAAGTTTGCTGAATCAGTGTTGGGGAAGTAGGCTGTAACCAGTGTGTATTGTGTAGCATTAAAGAGGCCCACTAAAATAATAAACTTCCCTTGCGGGTCAATGTACTGTCTCTAGACAGACAGGGCTACATCTCTACTGACGATAATCGACACCCCTTTTGTCTTGTTAGCAGATTTGGCGTGGAATTGAGTGGGAAAGTGTTTGTTAAATAACTTTGGTTCCATTGATGATTTCAAATGAGTCTCTTGGATGCATGCTATATCAATGTGCTGATGTTGCAGAGTCTGAAACAGTAGATTTCTTTTATTTGGGGAATTAAGCCCCTTTACATTATAGGAGATTACTTTCATAAAAGCGTATACAGGTATCGAGTAAATATTGTCTCACGATTCCTAGTGGTATAGAGTACTTGCTGGTGCGTATGATATGAGTTGCGGTACCCATTATTTCTCAACTGGGTAACGTCCGCTATGTTGGGGGTCGCAGCGGTGCGATTGATTGAAATCAAACTTGGTGGGGTTGGGGGGAGGGGGTGAAAATAGGGGAAGGATAGTAGAACATTAAGAACATGTTACGAATCGCTCAATCGTCTTGAGCTATATCGTGCCTAGGTGTGCTGGGCACCGGGTATGGGTGACGTGGCCCTCGGTCAATCAGATGTGGTGATGACCGTATCAAGGGAGGGGAAGGAGCCACAAGTGGGAGACAATGGGTCAGTAAGGAATATATTTGTGCGGGAAATAAATAAACCTCGCTACGTGAAGCCCAACCAAGATGCCATAGCGCCTTTACCTATTTTTTGTCCCGGTCATCGGCAAAGGGTGGCGTGACCTTGAACATGGTTGCTAGTGGGCAGCGTCTATTCTAGCCGGCAACCCATAGGTTGTCGCGGTGACCGTACACGTGAGATATGGATTACATGTTAGATATGGCATGCAATAAACATAAATATACATCCCCTTTACTAATGGCCATAAGACCAGGCTAAGTAAGCAACAAGGCACAACAAATAAACATATTGTAACAGCATAGGAAAGATTGGTCTAGCAACACGCAGCATATACTCAGCCTCAATATCAGGCCGTGGACCAGTCCGCGGACAGTCGTGGTAACTTTGCAGCGGACCATATTGGTATGTCCGGTCCAGGGAGTCCCCAATCCGCCAATTTCCTCACACCCTCCTCCACGGATGTGATGGGGTGGTTAGTGTTGTCATGGTGGACGATAAGCTTAGCCGGGTAGCCCCATCGGTACGGAACTTCTTGCTCTCTCAGGGCGGCGGTGATAGGCGACAAAGATTTGCGGAATTGGAGTGTATGCGCTGACAAGTCTGCGAAGATCTTTAAGCCTTCATATGGAGAAGGAAGGTTGTTGTTTCTGGCAGCTTTAACAATTTTCTCCTTGACGTGGAAAAAATGCACTCTGGTTACGACATCTCTGGCCGCTGATGACGGGAGATGTGGAGGTCTCCTGAGTCTGTGTGTCCTGTCCAGGACCACCTGGTCTGGGTGCACCTCAGGAATCAGTTCCAGGAAAAAGCTTTGGAGGTAGTTGTGTAAGGCTTCATTTGTGACTGATTCAGGTATACCCCTGATACGCAAGTTATTTCTCCTGGATCTGTCCTCCAGATCTGCAATCTTCAGGTTTTGTTCTTTAAGGACCTGCTGCACTTGGTGGAGTTGGTCGGCCATGCTGTTGTGTGCTGAGACGTGTTTGCTAAGTGCATTCTCCATGTGGGATGTGCGCAGGCCCAAGTCCTGTATGTCTCTCCTGAGTTCTCCTGCTAGTGTCTTTATTTGTCCGGTAATGGTGCCCTGGAGTTTTAATGTGAAGTCTGCCATGAAGGATTTCATCGTCGCTATTGTAAGAGGGCTATCCTCTGGTAGTGAGGTAGGTGAGGAGGGGGGGGACGGAGAGCCCTCCCTGGATTCCCGGCCGCCGCCATCTTGGATTCCCTCGCGGACGTCGCGGGGCTTGTTACTCACGGCTTTAGCCATAAAGAAAGACGCTCTGTCAGCTTTCGCCGGCTTCTTGGTGCTCCGGTGAGACATGGCTCAGGTCCCTGCAGGTTTTGTGCGCTGAGCAAGCTATGTAGCCCGGTTATATTTTCTCCCCTGGCTCGTTTCTCCTCGGAGCTCTAAGGAGACACGTCCATGCGGCTCGGGTGTTAGGCCACGCCCCCAAATACTCCTATTTTTAAAGAACTATAAACATAATGCATTAAAAATATATGCTAAAAAGTAAAATAAAAGAATGAAAATAAAATTCCTTTACCTAGTTTCAGACTTTTGTAGCTGTCAAACCATTGGCTAGGATCTCCCTGAAGAGGAAAAGAGATCCTTCCCACATGTGTATGCTATGTTTTGACTCCATAAGCCCATATGGATGAAATAGAGAAAACCCCTTTTGTGTCTAAGTACAAGTTCGGGGGGTTTGTTTACAGCTGTTTACAAAGTAATTCTCAGAGCTGAAAGTGGTTGGATACTATTAACATGACAACCTTTGCAATCTGCAATGTTTGTATTAAACGTATGCACAATGAAGAAATATGGTTCATCCAAATCAATTCTTCCAAAACTAGTTTTGTTATAAGTGATCCCTTTTTTGTCAATGGAATGAATAGGTAGAATTTTCTCTGTGAGATTGTTTTGGTAAAAACTATTCTAACAAACAAAAAGGATGCAAACATGCACCTATCAGTCTACTGAAAAATATATACATAATAGGTACATTTATCCACCATTTGGTTTACAGATCAAGTGACAAAAAGTAAGGGTTGGTGCCATCCACAGATATCCACTGGGATATTATCGACACTATGAGGGAGGTAAGGCTAGGGGGGTACCATATGATTTGCATTAAATATCCCTTTCGTACTACATAAACAAATGTCTGGTGCACAGGGAAGATACCTCTTTGTCAAAGTAGTGATAGGATCTCAAGCTTATACTTTTGTGAATGTATATGCACCAAACACTAATCAGGGATTTTTCTAAGAAAATACATTTTCTGAACTAAATGGTTTTATGAAGGATATCCTTGTTTGTGGTGGTGACGTCAACGTACATTTAGATCCCCATTATATCGGTAGCAAAGCACCTACTCAATTAATTTATACTCAAAAGAAACACATTTTGACTAACTTTTCATATATTTATAATATATGACAAGTAATTACTTTTCATTCAATTAGTTAACTTCCAACTACAAATTACTACATATTTTACACTCACTGGTGTAAATTCCAAAGCAGTGACAATGACATTTATGATCCTTATAATGTTTCTGAAAGAATAAGAGTTTGGTCCACTCAGTCTTTGATTACTGGGTTGATAGAGAGAATGTGTCAGGTTGCTAATGGAATTGGGGGTTAACACCTAGTAATAAATCTGAAAACAAAAACAAGGTGAAGATCAGAGGTATAGACTGTTTCAAACCTCACGAGCCTGACCTATAGAGACAACCCATAAGTAAACAATTCAAAAATAACCTTTAATTAGTATTGTGACAGATCCCTCTGTCTTGTAATTACTTTTATTTTATGCTCATTCGTCTGTTTGTTCGTGCATTTCCCTGTCCGTACGGTTCCTATATTACATAGTTACATAGCTGAAAAGAGACTTGCGTCCATCAAGTTCAGCCTTCCTCACATATGTTTTTTGCTGTTGAACCAAAAGAAGGCAAAAAAAAAACCAGTTTGAAGCACTTCCAATTTTGCAACAAGCTAGGAAAAAAATTCCTTCTTGACCCCAGAATGGCAGTCAGATTTATCCTTGGATCAAGCAGTTATTACCCTACATTGAAAGATGATATCCTTGAATATTCTGTTTTTGCAAGTATGCATCTAGTAGCTGTTTGAACATCTGTATGGACTCTCATAAAACCACTTCTTTAGGCAGAGAATTCCACATCCTGATTGTTCTTACAGTAAAAAAACCTTTCCTTTGCCTTAGACGAAATTTTCTTTCTTCTAGTCTAAACGCATGACCTCGTGTCCTATGTAAAGTCCGGTTTGTGAATAGATTTCCACACAATGGTTTGTATTGGCCTCGAATATATTTGTATAATGTTATCATATCCCCTCTCAGGCGACGTTTTTCTAAAATAGGTTTAAATTTGTTAACCTTTCTTCATAGCTGATATGTTCCATTCCTTTTATTAATTTTGTAGCCCGCCTCTGCACTTTTTGTAGTGTCATAATATCCTTCTTTAGAACAGGTGCCCAAAATTGCACAGCATATTCAATGTGTGGTCTTACCAGTGATTTATAAAGAGGCAAAATGATATTCTCGTCCCGAGAATGAATGCCCTTTTTCATGCATGACAATACCCTACTGGCCTTGGCCACTGCTGATTGACATTGCACATTGTTGCATAGTTTGTTGTCTATAACAATTCCCAAGTCCTTTTCATGTGTTGTTATCCCTAATTCGCTTCCATTAAGGGTATACGTTGCTTGTGTATTCTTTACGCCGAAGTGCATAACTTTGCATTTTTCAACATTAAATTTCATCTGCCATTTGAGTGCCCAGTCCTCCAGTCTATCTAAATCCCTCTGCAGCAAAGTAATATCTTGCTCACATTGTATTAGTTTACAAAGTTTTGTGTCATCTGCAAACACTGAAACATGACTTTCAATGCTGTCTTCAAGATCATTTATAAACATGTTAAATAGAAGGGGTCCCAGAACAGACCCTTGAGGGACACCACTTGCCACCTCTGTCCAGCTTGAAAATTTACCATTAACGACAACTCTTTGTACTCTGTTTTTAAGCCAATGTTCTACCCAAGAACAAGCATTTTCATCTAGACCGATTTCCTTGAGTTTGAACACTAATCTTCTGTGTGAAACTGTATCAAATGCCTTGGAAAAGTCCAAATAGATCACATCCACTGCAACACCCTGATCTATACTTCTATTTACTTCTTCGTAGAATGCAATCAAGTTAGTTTGACACGACCTGTGCTTCATAAAACCGTGCTGATAACCATGTTCTTCTCAAGGAATTGTTGAATATAATCCCTTAATAACCTTTCAAATATTTTACCAGCCACAGAAGTTAAGCTCACAGGTCTATAATTTCCAGGCAAGGATTTTGAACCCTTTTTGAATATAGGAACCACATCTGCCTTCCTCCAATCCTCCGGAACACTTCCTGAAAGAAAAGAATCTTGAAAGATTAAAAACAGAGGTTCACTTATTTCTACACTTAGTTCCTTAAGTACACGTGGATGGATACCGTCAGGCCCTGGAGCTTTGTTTATATTAACTTTCTTTAGTTGCTGCAGCACCTTGTCTTGAGTTAACCAATTACAATTATTCTGCAAGTTTTTAGTAGCAATCATTTGCACATCTATTGCCATGGGTTCTTCCTTAATATATACAGAGGAGAAATAGTTATTTGAAATTCCTGCCTTTTCCTGGTCTTCATTGACTAACACCAATGTTTCAGTTTTTAGTGTACCTACACTTTCATTTTTTTTTTTTTAGAATTTATGTACTTAAAAAATGCTTTAGGGTTGGTTTTCCTCTCTTTAGCTATCATTTTTTCATTTTGAAGTTTAGCAAGTCTAATTGCCTTTTTGCACGCATTATTTGCTTCCTTATATCTTTTATAAGATGCATCTGATTTGTCCGATTTAAATGCTTTAAATGCCCTTTTCTTATTTTTAATCTCTTGTTTTACTTTTCTAGTAAGCCACATTGGTTTTAATTTGTTTCTTTTATATTTATTTCCCAATGGTACATACTGAGAAATGTACCTTTCTAATATTTGTTGGAAGATGATCCATTTATCCTCAGTGTTCTTTTCACTAAAGAGTTTATGCCAGTCAATATATTGTAAAGCTTCCCTTAACTTATTGAAAGTGGCCTTTTTAAAATTATGTTTTAGTATACCCCATGTGCTTTTGTTTTTTTGAGTTTATTTCAAAGGACACTATATTGTGATCACTGTTTCCCAAGTGCTCACCTACTTGAATGTTGGTCAAAAGATCAATGTTGTTTGTTAAAACCAGGTCCAGACCAGCGTCCATTCTAGTGGTGCTTGTACTAGTTGTGACATGAAGGTGTCATTTAACAAGTTTAAAAACCTAATTCCCTTTGCTGAGCTACTAGTCCCTCTGTCCCAATTTATGTCCGGGTAATTCAAATCTCCAATAATGAAAGTGTTACCCAGATTTGCAGCTTTCTCAATTTGCTCAAACAGCTGTTGTTCCTCGTCAATATTAACATTAGGTGGTTTATAACATATCCCAACCAATAATTGGTTTCCCCTATTTTCCCCCAAGCAGATATTTACCCATAAAGCCTCCACATTTTCCTCATCGCATTCCATTTGCTTAAGATTTGGCTTTAAATCATGGTTGACATACAAACATACCCCACCACCCTTCTTGTTTTGCCTATCCTTCCTAAATAACATGTACCCATTTAAGTTAACTGCCCAGTCATGTGTCTCATCCCACCATCTTTCAGTTATGCCTATTATATCATATTGTTTAGTGTATGCTAATGCCTCTAGTTCCCCCATTTTGTTATTTAGGCTCCATGCATTAGTAAGCATACATTTAATATCATGCATCACTTGTATATTTTGTGAATTATCAACATTACATAGCTTCTCTGTTCTAAGCTTGCCCCTCCCCCAGGGCCGGCGCCACCTGTAAGGCGACCTAGGCAGCCGCCTAGGGCGCAACTTAGCAGGGGGCGCCGGATCCCTGCACCCGGTCATCACCGGTGCGTCTCCTCATGCTGCGCCGCCTGAGCGCTTTAACAAGCCCCAGGCGGCGCAGCACTGCTGTGTGGGGGCGGCCGGATTTGAGTGACCGGCAGGAGGGAAGCGCAGAGCGCTCCCTCCTGCCGGTCTCTCAATGTAGCGTGGCCGGGCGGCGCGGAACGCGGGACAGGTACCTCTGTTTCCTGTATCGGCCGCCGGCGGACTGACAGGAAGTGCTCACTTCCTTTCAGTCCGCCGGCGGCCGGGTACAGGAAACAAAGGTTCCTGTCCCGCGTTCCGCGCCGCCCGGCCACGCTACATTGGCAGGAGGGTAAGGACCACTGGGGGAGGAGGGAGGGGGGACACTTAGGACCACTGGAGGGGGGGAAGGAGGGGGAGGGGAACCTAAGCTAAGGACCACAAGGGGGGTGGAGGGGACTAAGGACCACAAGGGGGGTGGAGGGGACACTAAGGATCACTGGGGGAGGAGGGGGAGGGGACACTAAAGATCACTGGGGGTTGAGGGGGGGACTAAGGACCAATGGGGGAGAAGGAGAAGGAGGGGGGACTAAGGACCACTGGGGAAGAGGGGGGGGACTAAGGACCATAAGGGGGAGGGGACTAAGGACCACTGGGGGAGGAGGGTGAGGGGAAACTAAGGATCACTGGGTGAGGAGGGGGGGCACTAAGGAACACTGGGGGAGGAGGGGGGCAGTAAGGACCACTGGGGAAGAGGGGGGGGGAGTAAGGCCCACTGAGGAAGGAGGGGGGAAGGTCCACTAGGGGTTTGCCAGAGGGAGGACCACTAAGGGGGGATGAGGGGAAGGACCACCAAAGGGGGGAGGGAGGACCACTGTGGGAGGGAGGGAGGACCACTAAAAGGGGGAGGGGGAGTGAGAACCACTAAGAGGGGGAGGGGGGAGTGAGAAGACCACCAAGTGGGGACTGCAGAGGGACAGGGGACCAAGGGAGAACACTGAGGGACAGGAGGGAAGGGGAAATCACTAATTGACAGGAGGGGAGAGCACTATGACATTTTTTAAAAAGAAATAAAGAGCTGCTCCCCTCTCAGTCCCTATCCTACCCCACAAACCCTCTCTTTTATACTACACACATACACAATTCAATAAGGACCACTGGGGAAGAGGGGGGGGACTAAGGACCATAAGGGGGAGGGGACTAAGGACCACTGGGGGAGGAGGGTGAGGGGAAACTAAGGATCACTGGGTGAGGAGGGGGGGCACTAAGGAACACTGGGGGAGGAGGGGGGCAGTAAGGACCACTGGGGAAGAGGGGGGGGGGAGTAAGGCCCACTGAGGAAGGAGGGGGGAAGGTCCACTAGGGGTTTGCCAGAGGGAGGACCACTAAGGGGGGATGAGGGGAAGGACCACCAAAGGGGGGAGGGAGGACCACTGTGGGAGGGAGGGAGGACCACTAAAAGGGGGAGGGGGAGTGAGAACCACTAAGAGGGGGAGGGGGGAGTGAGAAGACCACCAAGTGGGGACTGCAGAGGGACAGGGGACCAAGGGAGAACACTGAGGGACAGGAGGGAAGGGGAAATCACTAATTGACAGGAGGGGAGAGCACTATGACATTTTTTAAAAAGAAATAAAGAGCTGCTCCCCTCTCAGTCCCTATCCTACCCCACAAACCCTCTCTTTTATACTACACACATACACAATTCATCCCCCCCACACACACAGAAACATACAATGCATCCTTACACACAGACACACCCGAAACACACAATGCATCCCTTACGCTCACACTTAGGACCACTGGGGGGGGGGGGGAGGGGGAGGGGAACCTAAGCTAAGGACCACAAGGGGGGTGGAGGGGACTAAGAACCACAAGGGGGGGTGGAGGGGACTAAGGACCACTGGGGGAGGAGGGGGGGACTAAGGACCACTGGGGGAGGGGACACTAAGGATCACTGGGGGTTGAGGGGGGGACTAAGGACCAATGGGGGAGAAGGAGAAGGAGGGGGGACTAAGGACCACTGGGGAAGAGGGGGGAACTAAGGACCACTAAAGGGGGAGGGGACTAAGGACCACTGGGGGAGGAGGGGGAGGGGAAACTAAGGATCACTGGGCGAGGAGGGGGGGGCACTAAGGAACACTGGGGGAGGAGGGGGGCAGTAAGGACCACTGGGGAAGAGGGGGGGAGTAAGGACCACTGAGGGAGGGAAAGGACTGAAAGATAGCCAATATCTATGCCCTCGCGGGCCTTCGAGGGCACCCCTTGAAAGAGTCTAAACCTCCAAGCCTCCCAGAGTCCCAGACATGTATAACATGAAATTAAACAAACCTCTTTCCTGCTTACCCACAGCAACAAAAAATATAAAGGAAAATGAATACATGTATATAAGAAATAATCTGTCCAAACGCACGTTTCGCCAAATAGTGGCTCTTTCAAGGTAAATAAATCTAAACATACTGGAGGTTTAAATACCCCGCCCTTAGCTTGGATTGGATGCTGATTTAGCCAATCAGGCTAAGGGACAGGGATAACTAAACATAGCACAGTAGCTCAATTTCCATGAATGCGTAATTAGAGGGATTCTTATTCATTTATGCCCCCGGGTCAAAAAGGATAGAAAAGAATATATCGAAACAATCACTTCCCTCCTAGAAATACAAAATTAATCTGATCTTACCATTGTATATATCCAACAGATCCAAAGTGAAATGGAGTTTACATACAGGGCAACAGAAATGCAAGACTATTGTCTAGGGCTCCTTAACAGAGGTTAAATTAATCATACATTTTTCACATTAAGAGCAAACAAGATACAGAACTCCACTGCACTGCCAAAATAGCTAAAGCATTTCAGCAGTATATACACCTCTGTATAACCTTCCAGGCCCACGACCAGATGGATATTTAAATAGATATTGTGACATTTTTATTTCCTCAGTTAGACTCACACATACTGAATGCTTTTAACTTTCTACAGATCTTCTGCACTAGAAACCACTATCGCCTTTATCCCTAAACCTAATAAAGACCACAGTTTATTACTGACCAATCTCACTATAATTATGTCAAACTATTTTCATGCATATAATTACACATACATAGATTTAAAGAGACATAGAATTAAATAGAAATAGATTTATTTTTTAACACACGCATAGGCAATGGCTAGAGCATGTTAATCTATTTTTTTCTTATTATTTTTAGATTAACCTTACCTTCTCCTAGAAAAATAATCTTAGTGTTTTTAAACTATTGCAAATAATTTTTCCCACATAAAAACTAGTGGTGTGCTGCCCCAGGTGCTCCTATGGATGAACCTCTAGACTCTAACTGTATTATCCAAAAGGAAAAGGTAAATATGCTATGGATCCAAAGTAATGACTTTCTACGTGACTAAAAGTTTACACTATGCAAAATTATATGCAGATTAGAGAATTAAATCCCATTTTGAAAGTCTACATTCTAAGACCGCTTGTGCTAGTCAGTCCTGATCTTGTTGCTACTGTCCTTGTCCTCTTTTTCATTTTTCACTATGGCAATCTTCCCAGACCTGCCACATGCTGAATATGTTACACCTATATCATCTTTTTTCTAACAGAGAACAAAACCAAAGCTTGATCACATATTCAATGTATTATAAATCAAAAGTAAAGAATTACCTGTGCACTTCCCCAAATCCATAGGCATATTGAAATAACAGGAAGGGTTTTTTTTTAAGTATCACTCCAATGGCTATTAAAGTGTAAGCTCACCTGTTATTGAACAATGTGGAAATCATTATAGATTTGAAATGTATTGTAAATTGCCATTACCAATTATCTGTAATCGGTCTGCCTACAGAAAAAGTCCACGATGAGATTTCAAGGGTGATAGGATCCACACAACCAAGATATGACCACCGTTTGCAAATGCCATATACCAATGCGGTGATACATGAAATCCAAAGATTTGCCAATATTGTGCCTATGAATTTGCCCCATGAAACTACGAAAGATGTGAACTTTAAAGGATATTTTATCCCAAAAGTATGTTTTCTCTATATATAATATATATATATTTTGGATTTTTTTTTTTAAAGGTTTATGGTGCAATTATCTAAAGTGAGAATTCAAAGTGAATTTTAAATTTGAGGCATAGCTGACTCAGCAAATGTTTACATTTACTTGAAATTCTCACTTTAGTAAATAACCCTGTTAGTCTTCCAGTTGCATTATAATAAGGACATTTTTAAATATGAATAATACTCTGTGGCATCAACACAATCTGTTTCCTTGTTATTGAATTCATTCCAAGTATAAATTAAAGTTGGAGATGTAAATTCACCATCAATTCACTTTGAACTTACAACAATTCATATTTTAGTGAAAAATAATAATGTGCCTTTTTCATCTCACCTGAATTACCTTCATCTTGAAATCTACACAATGTATAGATTATGCTGTTTCAGTACTAAAAATTATGCCAACTACTTGTACATAACATTAATATTGACATTACATTCTCTAGGGAATTACTATTGTCCCATTACTGTACTCAGTTCTTCGTGATAAGACTCAGTTTGCCGAACCAGAAAAGTTTAATCCGAATCATTTTCTGGATGCACGTGGGAGCTTTGTAAAAAAGGATGCTTTTATGCCATTTTCTGCAGGTATGTAAAAGCTCAGTGAAGTTATTTATTAAGGATGAAAGTTTATATTGCTCAGCATGCAGATAACTACTTTATTCTCGTTTTATATAATATTCACACATTTTTGTTTTGTGGACAACAATTTTGAAAAACATAGTTTAAAAGTGTTATGGAAAAAAGTAAAAACCATTATGGACTGCATTTGTGTCAGTTGTGTTTTTTTTGGAGGGAGGGCGGGCACAAAAATATATGAGTTCAATTAGTAAATACTATTAGTATTTTCTACTGGTATTTTAGACTTGTTGGGTACCCATCTCACTACTATTAGTATGAAAGGGTAGATAAGGAACATTTAGGAGTGGGTGGTTGTTATGGAAATATATGTTGGATAGAGGCAGAAGGAAGGACTGACCGCCAAAGGCTTTTCAAATTGTAGTTTTTTTTGTGATGGCTGGCTAGCAAGAACTGGCTAGTCACACTGCCAAGGTTTTTTTTTTACAACTCAATAGCAGTTGAATTTACTTATTTTCCCGATTTGACTGTCTCTGAAATCTGGAATATGTTTGGTATGTATGCAAGTCTTATTTTCTATATGATTCAAATGGGAAAAATCATTTTAAATGAGACACTGAATAAATTATGCTTATTTGAAATGGCAGAAATTTTGCAGATTTGCCTTTAGTGAATATGAAAATATAAACTCCAGTCGAAATTTTGTCATTTTCACAGAATGTTGTCCACCTTGAAAAATTCAGTGATTAGTGAATAACCCACTCAGGTTGTGTCAGGATTACTAGTTCATCCAGCACGTATAATTGTGTCACACAGAGGACTAATAGGTAATGTATTACCGGGCCTTAGAATGGCCGGACTTAACGTACCAAAGAATAGTCAGGATACTTGCCGAAGTGTCAGGGGATACAGAAAGAGACACAACGATAAGGATAAGCCAGAAGTCAAGGATACCAGAATACAGGGAAGTCAAGATCAAAGCCAAAGTCAAAAACCAGAAGAAACTAGAAGAAACTAGAAGAAACTAGAAGAAACTCAGGGCTCGAGTCCTGCGGGAACGCGTGGGAACGGCGTTCCTGCACTTTTTTCATGGCAGGAACGCCGTTCCCTTTGCTCCTGCAGGACAAAGGCAGGTGCCTTTTGAGCCCAGCCGGTGCTCCTCCTGAGCAGAGCCTTCACTATGCAAGCGGGCGCGGCGTCGCATAGTGAAGGAGTCAGGACTCAGGAGCAGACGGACGACGGAGGACTTACTTCCGGGTTGTTCCTCCTCCGACCTCCCCTGCCCTTTGCGTACGCGGCTACGCGGAGTGATGTGACGTCACGTGGAGGCGGAGTCACGGAGTGTAACGCTAGGAGGAGGGAGAAGAAGCCAACAGCCAAGCCAGCCAGCACCCACCCCTGAGGCCAAGCCAGCCAGCACCCCTGAGGCCAAGCCAGCCCTGAGTCAGAACTGTAAGTATATTTTACTACTATTGGAGGCTGGGTGGTTGGATGGGGGGGGGGTGCAGATGGGGGCTGGGTGGTTGGAGGGGGGGAGGGGGTGGATGCAGATGGGGGCTGGGTGGTTGGAGGGGGGGAGGGGGTGGATGCAGATGGGGGCTGGGTGGTTGGAGGGGGGGATAGGGTGGATGCAGATGGGGGCTGGGTGGTTGGAGGGGGGGGTAGGGTGGATGCAGATGGGGGCTGGGTGGTTGGAGGGGGGGGTAGGGTGGATGCAGATGGAGGCTGGGTGGTTGGAGGGGGGTAGGGTGGATGCAGATGGAGGCTGGGTGGTTGGAGGGGGGGTAGGGTGGATGCAGATGGGGGCTGGGTGGTTGGAGAGGGGGTTGGAGTACACGTACAATGATATTAATTAAATATATATATAATTTTCATTATATATATATATTTATATATAATATAAAATAAGTATGTAAATACGTTAAAAAATAAAATTAAATAAATAAATATATGTGTGTGTAAATAAAATTAATATATATATATATATATATATATATATATATATATATATATATCAAAATACACGTATAACTAAATCATATATATATATATATATATATATATATATATATATACATAACTATATATACCTATATATATAAATAAAAATAATTTGAAAAAATTATATATATATTATTTATTTATTATTTATTTATTTATTAAAAATTCTTAAGAAACGCAGTCTTATTACCCATAGGGTCTCGATGCGCATACCAGCAATAAAAAACAGACAAAACAATATCCAGCAAACAACAGCATTATAATCACATGCATTTGGACCAAGTTAAAAATTTTCATGTCATCCCGTACGCCTGAGCAAATAAAGCTGTTTTTAAGCTCCGGCGGAACTTCAGTAGATCGTTCTCAAGCCTTACTGACAGTTGGTGGCCAGTGGTAGCTTGCTTGTCTAAAGCCTTACTGACAGTTGGTGGCCAGTGATAGCTTGCTTGTCTAAAGCCTTACTGACAGTTGGTGGCCAGTGATAGCTTGCTTGTCTGAAGCCTTACTGACAGTTGGTGGCCAGTGATAGCTTGCTTGTCTGAAGCCTTACTGACAGTTGGTGGCCAGTGATAGCTTGCTTGTCTGGAGCCTTACTGACAGTTGGTGGCCAGTGATAGCTTGCTTGTCTGGAGCCTTACTGACAGTTGGTGGCCAGTGATAGCTTGCTTGTCTGGAGCCTTACTGACAGTTGGTGGCCAGTGATAGCTTGCTTGTCTGGAGCCTTACTGACAGTTGGTGGCCAGTGATAGCTTGCTTGTCTGAAGCCTTATATATATATAAATAATCTACGTATATATTTATGTAATAATTTTACATAATTAGGTATTTTTATTAATTAAAATTTGTGGGACCTGCCTGACAACCCAGGCTGAAAGTCCAGGGAATTTAATTTGTTAGCACTATATTTAACTGTTACTTTCCAAGACACCCTAAAACCTGTACATGGTGGGTACTGTTTTACTCGGAAGACTTTGCTGAACACACATATTAGTGTTTTCAAACAGTAAAATGTATTACAGCGATGATATCGTCAGTGAAAGTGCATTTTTCACACACAAATGGCACTTACACGGACGATATAATTGTTGTGATATGTTTTACTGTTTTTAAACACTAATATTTGTGTTCATCGAAGTCTCCCGTGTATAACAGTACCCCTCATGTACAGGTTTTATGGGGTTTTCAAAAGTTACAGAGTCAAATATAAGGCTTGCTTTTCAGTTTTTTTCTAATTGCAATTTGCCAGGTTGGTTATGTTGCCTTTGAGACTGTACGGTAGCCCAGGAATGAAAATTACCCCCATGATGGCACACCATTTGCAATAGTAGACAACCCAAGGTATTGCAAATGTGGTATGTTCAGTCTTATTTAGTAGCTACTTAGTCACAGTTACTAAAAAAGACTGGACAAACCCCATTGCAATACTTTGGGTTGTCTACTTTTGCAAATGGTATGCCATCATGGGGGTAATTCTTATTCCTGGGCTACCATACGGTCTCAAAGGCAACATAACCAATCTTGTGAATTTCAATGCACTGAAAATTTTCTGCGAAATTTATATTTATTTAGGGGGGAGGGGGGGGTGGCAGTGGATCTTGGGTGAGTTCCCACACTTTTTTCCCCAGGACTTGACCCCTGAAGAAACTAGAAGAAACTAGAAGAAACTAGAAGAAACTAGAATCAGGAACACGCTCTCGGACAACCACAAGTTAAACCACGACATGGCACTGAACAGGATGAGAACTGGGCCTAAATACCCCTCCTCTAGATCTGATAGGCTGTAACTGGCCTTTGACCACAAAGTCAGCTACCAGGTTTCCATTTGCATAATTGCTGTTTAGCATTAACCCTTCTGTGGATTTGGTTGCTGTTTGGCACAACTTTTCCTGTGTGGACAGTAAATGCCATTAACCACATTTTTATAAGCAGATGAATACATGACAGGTTGGGCCCAGATGCAGGGTGATTGTTTTCTTTGTTATTGGATTTTATAAGTGACCAGTGGGTTTGTTTTTTTTCAGCTTTTTGGTGTAATTTTATACTTTGTGCTTTTCCCAATAAAAACACTTATCCATCACTAGTCCTTTTCACTATAAGATTAAATGCAACTGATATAATAGGATACATAGAAATCATGATATATTGTTCTTATCTTTCTTTTTGTTTTATGTTTCTATGGATTGCAGGTCGCAGAGTTTGTGCTGGGGAAAATCTAGCAAGAATGGAGCTGTTTTTGTTTTTTACAAGTCTTCTACAAAAATTTAACTTTTGTCTACCTCCTGGCGTTACTGATGCTGATCTCACCCCTGCAGTTGGAATTCTGACACCTCCTTTGCCATACAAGATGTGTGCAATACCACGAGCTTAACTTTATGAGCTGAAGACATAGTTAAAACTGTAATTGTTTTTTTTTTTAATTTTTACATATGTGTCCTGTGGTCTTAATAAAGGGTCAGTCTAAGTACATAACACCTTTAGTACACTGTAGAGGTTACGGTGCCAGAGGTCCACTGGCTCTGTCTCATTGTAAGTAGTCAATTAGTAGTTTTGACATTTACCTGGGTCACTTGGGTAGCTGTTCTCCATCCGATCGATTTCTCTTCTACTTTAACTATCCAATTAAGTAAATCCAAATAGAAGCAAAATTGATACTGCTAAGGAGAAATTGAAACTTCTACTGATGCAATAATACACAAAACCCTAGAGATTATTAAAAGATTGAAAAAAGTCCAACCCCATGAATGTTTAAAAGGTTACTTTTACTTATCTTTTTCTTCACAGCCCTGGTCTTGCTATAAACACTCTACCTCCCTGGCTGAGATCATCAAGATTTGGCAAATTATCATGCCACACCAATCAAATGCTCTCTAGTAGCAGGATTTAAATGAAAAATAAGTTAGTTCTCACAGGGGAAGCACCTCTAGTAGATGTTAGGAAGAAAGCCACTAGAAGTGTGTTTAGCCCTGCAATCATAACAATACATGACAATGTTTTACATTGCAGGGTTAAAACAAAAGGGCTACGGCACCCAGTCCCCTTCAATGAGATGAAGTGATCTGGTTGCCTTTAGTGGTCTGGAGCCTGCCATGGACCCTGTAATGCTATGTTTGGGAGTTTTAAATGTCTCCCATAACTGGAGTTCTTACCTTTGTAGCAGTACTGGGAGGAAGTGATATCAGATCACTTTTTACCAGTGGAGAAGACAGCCACAAGCGATGGAGGGGAGGCAAAGCTAGCTACACAGCCTGCAGCCTAGAGAAGATCAATTGATGACTGAGAAGTCAGGTAGGCAAAGAGGAGGTTGACTAAAACAGAGCCCAATGTGTGTGTGTGTGTCATTCCCTAAATATGTATGACAGTGTGTATGGCAGTATGTATCTGTTTGTGTATATGTGTCTCTGTGTGTATCTGTTTGTATGTGCGGTGTATATGTGTATGACATATTGCAATATGTATCTGTGTGGAAGTGTGTATCTGCTTATGTATAAGTAGTTCTGTGTATCTTTCTATATGTATGTGACAGTGTGTATGTAACAGTATATATGTAGTGCGTTTGTGTGGCAGCGTGTATTTTCTTGTGTGTCTGCATGTATCTGTTTGTATGTGCTGTGCATATGTCTGTGGCAGTGTGTATGCATGTCTGACATTGTATAACTGTTTGTATATATGTGTGGCAGTGTGTCTATGTGTGTGGGCTCGGCATATCTGTGTTTGCAATGGTGAATCTGTGAGGGTCCAGGGCAATCTTATTCTAACTGTGTGAGTATCTGAGTTTGTGCCTGTGGAAGAGCAGTCTATATATCAATGTGCGTGACTGAATGTGTGTGTCAGTTGTATCTGCTTGGGCCAATCTGTCTAGCAATGTGTATCTGACAATGTATATCTGTGTGTATTTGACAGTGTTTATCTGTATATGAATATGTGCAAAAGGGAATACATATTTGTGTGTATATCCGAATGTGTGTCTAGCAGAGTGTGTGTGTCAGAGCGCCTGGCCAATGTGTTTTTTGTAAGGAGCCCTAAACATGTGACAGTATCTGTACCAGTAAATACCTGGCAACATAAACACAAACTGACCTTTTAATTCAGTGATGACATGCAATAGAGAGCATAGGTTTTAACTCTTTAACAGAGGCTAAAAGCACATATCCTAAGCAATTTTCTAAGTTTTACAGCTACTTAAAAGTGATACATAAATGAAGAATGTATTGCATTTTTGTTTGAGGGATAACCAGCGGATTACCTTGTTAACTTGTGAGCAAATGCTGTGATTGTTTATGCAGATAAAGACAGAAATAAAAAATATAGTGTACACTGCTAAAACCATAAAATATTTTAAAATAAAGTTGGTGGGGTAATCACAAAGGAAGAGTAAAAACAGCCTACCTGAGGTCATCACGCACCTAAGCACCTTATTGAAGAAAAGACCAGTCATCCTTAGGTGAAGATAATACCTCCCAGGCGCAACATAGTAGAGCTACTTAAATTCTACACTCTGTCAGTGCACTTCTTCTTACTCTGAACTATTATATACAGGACATACTATGCTATATTTCATTGTACTCTTTCTCTTTAATATACTCAACTACCATCAGGACTAATTCTACCTCTGAGAACACACCAAGGCACTAGCCCCACCTTCTACCATACGCATTTTCTTTCGGACCAGAATAGAGAAACTCTGGTTTGGGTGTTTGAGCTGCCATCAACATTATGTGCTAAAAACATGTATTGGAAATATTTTATAACCAAATAGATGTCAATCAAATCATATTTATATTAATATAATATAATTACTAATATGTTTCCATTCTTTTTTTAACACATCACATTTTACAGTTATTTTGTCTTGTAAAGTAGAGACCTTTCCTATATAATTGAAATTGCATCTTGGTTGGTACATTACAGTGTGACTTGACTTCCCATATAGATTTCTAAAGTTAGCCAGTGTTCAGGCTACCTGTAGTTTGATTTGTGAAATAAAAGAAACTGTAGAAAATTCATATTTTTAATGCACTTAAGTTTTTCTGAATTATTAATGCACACAGTTTTTCTGAATTATTTTTCTAAGTCTCTAAAATCCAACCTCTACAAATTCTTTAGCTAATCTGACTGACCCTTTTTGCCCAATACTAACGTTCTTGTTCTATTCTCATAGTGAAGCAATGTATACACAATAAGCACATACAAATTATGCATTAAATAGAAATTAGTGAAAAAAACATATATAGCTGTGACAAACACTCCATTCCACGTACGTTTGCCTCGAACTCCTGGAGGAGTGTGGAATCTGGCCTCCTGCCCATCGACTATGATCAAGATCTGAGACACTGTTTGAGAGTTATCCTGCCCAATTGCCATTAACAGCTTTCCCTGGTTTGGCACTTTCCCTTCATTCGAATGAAACCAAACGCTAGCTCCCTGGCGGCCGTTCGCATGAACCAAACCCACAGATAGTCCTCAGCGGTACTTAGCTGTAGCTGCTATGGAACTAATTTTGGCATGAGGTCTTTGTGAGTCCCCAGTCACCTCAGCAGTACTTAGCCACGAATGTTATGGAACTGTTTTCAGCATGAGGTGACCGTGCGGTTCCCGCATAACTTGGTTTTGAATCACTTTGCAACCTGCCAGGAGAGTACTTTTTGGAGGGAAGGAGACTAAGCAGAACAAACGCTACCTGAGATGTTAAATGGTAGTCAGCTACATAGACTGTCTTACAGTGGTTCATAACATAATACTGATGAGTAACAATTAGTATTGGAACCTATCATTTAAAGGAAAACACTACCTATGTTTTATTTAAAATGAGAGATCACGTGTATTATAGCCTATGTGTGTATTACTTTGCAATGCATGCATATAAGTAACTCTTGTATTGCGGCTGCAGGAGCTCCCAAAACTTGACCGGCAAAAGCACCAAACGCCGTGGAACTATTTTGGACTTAGGACCATGTGTGTGGCCAGTCAGAACTTTAACACAGTGGCATTTCCCCTACACTGTAATATGAGTTATAATGGAACCAGCGCTTGTTATAAAGTAATATTTAAAACAGTATCGAATTTGTTGATTTATCAGCTGCTAAACATTCAAATAATTCCTCTTTATCAGCATGTGAAATAACAATAAGTTGAGAATGTAGCGCTTATATGACAAGAAAAATTATTATTATTCACCTTTTAGAATTTTGAAGCAATAATCCACTATCAAATCAGTTCATAACCTAAGAAAGATAATCAAACATAGTGTAAAATTGTACAACGTATTTGTGGTTAATAGTGGTGTAATTAACACACTCACAAACAGAGAGCTATGAACCCAGCTCTGGTATGAATGGCTTCTGGGTCCGTACAGGTGACCCACCCCTATTCGTGTTGTAAAGCAGGAGGTCTGGAAAATATTAAAAGTACACCCAATTGCGCAGTATTGTTTAAAATGTTTAAAACATATTATATACTTGTCCCAAGTGAATACTCACAAGTCAGGAGTCAGAATATACTGACTCACTTCCACAGCGTTGTGCAGATTAGGGACTGCACTCCCTGATGAATGATGCCGGGAACCAGGATCCGTAAAAGCAAATCGATTTATTGTAATAATATAATATATAACAAAATAAATAAAAATAGCTGCAATGAGCTTTAAAAGCAATCCGGGACGCGTTTCGCCACAGCAAACGTGGCTTCTTCAACCGGGTATAATCGATAAGTGTCCTAAGGTTCCCTATACAAGTTTAAATAACTAAAAACGGCGGGCAAACACATCATGCACAATAATCGTCACACGTCAGTACCACCCACAGGTACGACGTGTGCGGTCCAAGTCTCTTTTTGGTATCAGGTAACTTCCACGGGACTGAAATAGTTAAGTTCATTTTCCTCTTTGTGGCTACGTTGGTAGCTCCTTGTGACAAGCTGTGTGTGTATGCCTCCATTACTGTTCGTCTGTCTTCGTGCTCGTCATTTTTTTCTCTCTTTTATTTAATATTGAAATGCCGGGTCTTTTATTAAATGTCCGCATTTACTTTGTAGAAGGTAGTTTCAGCATATAGAGGGAAAAAGGGAAAACAAAAGAGCAGTATCAATTGCCTTATCATAATCAATAGATTCCGTAAACTTTAATTTCTAACATTAGTATGTCTTATTTGTTCCAGTTTTAGATAGGCAATTCATTTTCGTTTTTAGTGCAGGAAATATTTCTTATATATGTGTCCAAATTAAATTACATAAGTTACATTTATACAGTTAACATATAAAATACAAAATTGTAATCGTGTGTCTCTTAATTGGTTAATGTTATTCATATTCCAGTAAATGTTATTGTATCTTTGTCCAAACAATTCGTTTAACAGAGTGATTGCAATTTCAATGAAAGGGAGAAAAAGGAAGAACGGAACGGAATAAAAACATTAAATACGATTCATGCAGTTTTATGATTAATACCATTTTCCCTATGGAGTAATTGAAAACATTTTGGATAATTAAATAAGTACCCCATGCAACATTAATTAGAAACAGTTTGAATAATTAAGTAAATAAACCGGACTGTAAATCTGTCCTTTTTAGTTGCCCTTTTAATGATTTGTGCGATTTATGAAAGGCAGATTATAAATAATTTAATAGATTGGGCTGTAATTTCGTCCTTATTTGTTATTTAATGATTAAGTTACCGCTATTCTATGTTTAGTATAACGGGATCAAGTCCCAAGGGTATTCTGCATAGTCCTATTTAGGGAAAGGTGTCCTGACACAACAAATAAACTTTTTATAATAGTGTTATTAAATAAATAAACCGTACAGAAATGATTAAAAACAGTTTCGGTACTTGAAAAAATAATTATTAAAAAATAATAATAAAAATAATTATTATTAAAAACAGTTTCGGTACTTGAAAAAATAATAATTTTTTCAAGTACCGAAACTGTTTTTAATCATTTCTGTACGGTTTATTTATTTAATAACACTATTATAAAAAGTTTATTTGTTGTGTCAGGACACCTTTCCCTAAATAGGACTATGCAGAATACCCTTGGGACTTGATCCCGTTATACTAAACATAGAATAGCGGTAACTTAATCATTAAATAACAAATAAGGACGAAATTACAGCCCAATCTATTAAATTATTTATAATCTGCCTTTCATAAATCGCACAAATCATTAAAAGGGCAACTAAAAAGGACAGATTTACAGTCCGGTTTATTTACTTAATTATTCAAACTGTTTCTAATTAATGTTGCATGGGGTACTTATTTAATTATCCAAAATGTTTTCAATTACTCCATAGGGAAAATGGTATTAATCATAAAACTGCATGAATCGTATTTAATGTTTTTACTCCGTTCCGTTCTTCCTTTTTCTCCCTTTCATTGAAATTGCAATCACTCTGTTAAACGAATTGTTTGGACAAAGATACAATAACATTTACTGGAATATGAATAACATTAACCAATTAAGAGACACACGATTACAATTTTGTATTTTATATGTTAACTGTATAAATGTAACTTATGTAATTTAATTTGGACACATATATAAGAAATATTTCCTGCACTAAAAACGAAAATGAATTGCCTATCTAAAACTGGAACAAATAAGACATACTAATGTTAGAAATTAAAGTTTACGGAATCTATTGATTATGATAAGGCAATTGATACTGCTCTTTTGTTTTCCCTTTTTCCCTCTATATGCTGAAACTACCTTCTACAAAGTAAATGCGGACATTTAATAAAAGACCCGGCATTTCAATATTAAATAAAAGAGAGAAAAAAATGACGAGCACGAAGACAGACGAACAGTAATGGAGGCATACACACACAGCTTGTCACAAGGAGCTACCAACGTAGCCACAAAGAGGAAAATGAACTTAACTATTTCAGTCCCGTGGAAGTTACCTGATACCAAAAAGAGACTTGGACCGCACACGTCGTACCTGTGGGTGGTACTGACGTGTGACGATTATTGTGCATGATGTGTTTGCCCGCCGTTTTTAGTTATTTAAACTTGTATAGGGAACCTTAGGACACTTATCGATTATACCCGGTTGAAGAAGCCACGTTTGCTGTGGCGAAATGCGTCCCGGATTGCTTTTAAAGCTCATTGCAGCTATTTTTATTTATTTTGTTATATTTTATTTTATTACAATAAATCGATTTGCTTTTACGGATCCTGGTTCCCGGCATCATTCATCAGGGAGTGCAGTCCCTAATCTGCACAACGCTGTGGAAGTGAGTCAGTATATTCTGACTCCTGACTTGTGAGTATTCACTTGGGACAAGTATATAATATGTTTTAAACATTTTAAACAATACTGCGCAATTGAGTGTACTTTTAATATTTTCCAGACCTCCTGCTTTACAACACGAATAGGGGTGGGTCGCCTGTACAGACCCAGAAGCCATTCATACCAGAGCTGGGTTCATAGCTCTCTGTTTGTGAGTGTGTTAATTACACCACTATTAACCTCAAATAAGTTGTACAATTTTACACTATGTATGATTATCTTTCTTAGGTTATGAACTGATTTGATAGTGGATTATTGCTTCAAAATTCTAAAAGGTGAATAATAATAAATTTTCTTGTCATATAAGCGCTACATTCTGAACTTATTGTTATTTCCCCTACACTGCATAGATTTGAGCGCTATCTGGAGAACGTGGACACTCAGATCAGGGCTATTTAAAGATCAATTATTTGTGGGGTTATTTTATGTTTTTATTATGTTTTGTACGTTTATGTTTTTAGATTTTTGTGTTTGGTTCTCTGTTCCTGGCAGATAATTATCTTACCAGTCTTTAACGCAATTATCCCCCTGCCCCAGAGATTTCTGGGAGGGACTTGTGCTGAATACAATGGAGACCCCCTGCTGGTTTCTGTGCATAAAAGGGCAATTTTAGCTCATTAAAATCAGTTATACTCCAAGAACTATGTGTTGTTTAGTTAATGGGAGGGGAAAGTGCTAATCACTGCTCAGCACCATGTTCCAGGATGGAGGATTCAGCTGGGAATGTCCTGGTAAGGACTACAGCTCCAAGGACTGTGTGTCGTCCAGCCCTTGGAAGGGAATAGAGCTAGTCCCCTTTCCTGTTTCAATACAGACAGGCTCCAGTAGGACCCCAGTCAAGCCACGGCAACTGGGGCAGAAGCGCTGAGGTTTTTCCCGGTTCCAGCTAGGAAGCGCTCCTTGGCCGGGGTACAGGGAGCCCGCCACAATAGCATTATTCAATAATTTAAGGCTGGGTCTTTTATAAATGGCATGAATAGAATAAAGTACATTGTGCTGTAATCAATCACAAATTGTACTTCTCTAAAACAGACACATCTGCAGCCTTGGAAGAATTGTTGTTTCTACTGTGAAGTTTTGATTTCCTCTTTATGCAACTTTATCAAATCTCACATAAGAAGCTACTTTTCATTAGCTTGCAACTAACAGAGCAGGAGATAGGAACCTCTGAAGTAAAAATACACTGATAAGGTTCTAAAACACTATAGGGGGTGAAGGGAGTTTGCCAGAGTCAGTTAAGAATGTGTGGCTAGTGCAGCAGAATCAAACAGCAGATAATTGATTATTGAGACTGTAGGGGCATAATCATTAAGCTAAATTGGTTTTGCTGCTTAGACAGCCCATTTAAAAATTAGCTTCTGAAACTGAATAAACAGAATATGTAATATCAGAAATATCATTCTAGTCAATTCTAATCAATGTGTTCTTCATGTTACTCATTTCCAAGATGATGTTTAGAGAAAACTAACTAGTGTAATATGCTTTCAAAATGCACAGGTAACATTTTCTCTTGTGGCAGAGCCATTCACATCTGATTTTTTTATTTGCTTATTCATAATTATTGAGAGCCAGTAGTGTGCAATATAGCTCCTAGTGCCTTTCAACTCACTATGTAAAAATGTATGGGAGCCAGAGGACTGGGGAGGAGAACATGATTTAAGCCAGGGGCTTGTTCAAGTCTCAATTTTAGTAAAGAGTAAACTAGTTCCCTCAAAGGGGAGCTAGCAAATGTGTGTGGGAACAACCATACAGTGGGTAACCCTCACAGAATTGTGAAAATTAAAGAACAAATTACCCCTAGAAGAAAAACCATAAGGGGCACAGAAAAAAAGGAAGTCCCCGGGGGATCTGCTTAATATTTATAAATTTAAAATATACCTTTTATTAACACAGTTGCAGTTAAAATCTTTGTAATATAGGTGTGAACAAAGTCTTGAAAAAAGTCCAAACAAAATTAATAAATTAACTAAACCTAAAGTTATGTCTTTACTATAATAGTAGGGCATGAACCAACACAAGTAACCGTTATTCTTATAATGGTGTCAATACAACAAGTCGTATGGTTGCTCTAGTCTTGCCCATTATACATAACAGGTACTTGCAATTTTAAAACGACAAGTCTCAAAGATACTCTAATCTTGCCTATGAAACCTAACAGATACTTGTGGTCATGACTCTTAAATTGCTGCTGCAGTGAATAACAATTGACACACAGAATGTGCCTGTGTGCCTTTAAGAAAATATTGTATATACGTCTAGAGGATGTACTTGGTTCAAAGAAATTATGCCCTCTTGATGCTCCTGCATAATCAATAAAGTAACTAAACACAATAGGAACTAGGTTGCAAACCTGATGGAAAAGTAAGAGCGATGGTGAAATAGATTCTACTGACACTGTCTATCAAATTCCTACTGTTGCAGTTTGAACCGAAGCATCCTTTTACTAGGTGGTATATACAAAGTATCACTACGACTCTCGTTAGGTCCTGCAAGCAGCTAAATTAGTCTAGACTACACACATACTGGTTCAGCGTGGCGAGAGGTAAAACTATACGAAGGTGCTATCCTCTTGAATACGAGGATATGGGAGCCAGAGTATGGGAGCCAATCCTCCCACCATGCTCCCAGAGAAAAAAATATAGAATACGGTTATATGTGAAAAAAGCCTGCCTAAAAAGCCTGCCTGACTCTATACTAGTGTGCAATATAACTCCTAGTGCCTTTTAACTCACTATGTAACAATGTATGGGAGCCAGAAGACTGGGGAGGAGAACATGATTTAAGCCAGGGGCTTGTGCAAGTCTCAATTTTAGTAAAGAGTAAACTAGTTCCCTCAAAGGGGAGCTAGCAAATGTGTGTGGGAACAACCATACAGTGGGTAACCCTCACAGATTTGTGAAAATTAAAGAACAAATGACCCCTAGAAGAAAAACCATAAGGGGCACAGAAAAAAAGGAAGTCCCTGGGGGATCTGCTTAATATTTATAAATTTAAAATATACCTTTTATTAACACAGTTGCAGTTAAAATCTTTGTAATATAGGTGTGAACAAAGTCTTGAAAAAAGTCCAAACAAAATTAATAAATTAACTAAACCTAAAGTTGTGTCTTTACTATAATAGTAGGGCAGGGTATGGGGCAGAGTATGGGAGCCAATCCTCCCACCATGCTCCCAGAGAAAAAAATATAGAATATGGTTATATGTGAAAAAAGCCTGCCTAAAAAGCCTGCCTGACTCGCGTTTCGGCGCTGCTAAAGCGCCTTCGTCTGCTCTTTAAGTCTCATTTTTATAAGCATTTAGAATTCTTTCTGTAAAATGCCCTTTTCTGTGCATAAACAAGGTTAATTACATTTCATAAACTTCTGTGAATAAAGTTTATGATACATAGATCATTTTAAGTTTTTGTGTTTACTTAAATCTGCTCTGGTATGACACATTTATCTTTCCTTAATTCATTTCTTCCGGTTTCTGAATCTATTCTTCTTCTCTTCTTGTTGCTTAAATTTTTCTTAAAATACATAAGACTAGGCAGGGATTATGTTGCCTTGTGTTTTATCCTACCTACACTTGATAATATTTGACCTAAAAGTTGACTTAAGGTGAGTTAAGTACTTTACTTAACTTCCTATTGCACCCCTCAGGCTCAAATCTTGTGATTCTCCATTGTCTTTGAGCAAACTCCATGCATACCTATTACAATCTACTTGCTTCTGGGTCTTGGCCATGCTCACACAGTTATCAGCCTATCAGTATTCATGGCAAAGTGGCATGTGCAAGTTCAGAAGCACAAGGCAGAGAAAGGGCACAGAGAGACAATACATCAATATCAAGTTCAGGAAGATGGATTGTATGAAAATCCTGCACCAAATTTGAGGAGATTTAGAAGGTAAAAGCATTTAGACCACACAAAGTTGGGGGTATCTTACAAAAAATAAGCTAAGTCCATAACAAAGCTGATTTAAATACAAGAATACACCATACATAAACAAATATAAAAATTCACGAACACCATGACAAGTTTTAGCTTAGAAGTTGATTCTCTAGAATAGCTAGTAAACACACAATGGTGTATCTAAAATTAAGCTTAATGTGTTTAAAGCG
The DNA here is from genome assembly GCF_036172605.1 of Pelobates fuscus. Classification (NCBI taxonomy): domain Eukaryota; kingdom Metazoa; phylum Chordata; class Amphibia; order Anura; family Pelobatidae; genus Pelobates; species Pelobates fuscus. The sequence goes on along the minus strand of NC_086318.1, from coordinate 36,114,163 downwards.
AGAATGATAGGTAGTGCAATGTTAATTGAAAGTACATATAGCAAATAGCCAGCATTCAACACAAAATAAACCACATGAACGCTCAGATGAAGTAATAAATGCACAAAATGCATAAGACAGTGGTCCAACATTCTTCTTTTGATGGTCTTCCCCATCATCTCCTGCTTTCCCCCCTTGATATACAGCTTATGTAGCTATAAAATAAAAATAGAAGTACTGCAATTTAATGTATCTTGGAGGATGATGCTGTGTATATTTGGAGTTCCTTGTGTGGCTTCTGTTGTGGATCCAAATAATGATCTTTGTTATATTCAGAGGAAACCCAAATTGTTGTTACAAGTGCACTTGGAGAAGCGAGAATTAGACACCAGACACCTGTTGGTATTCAAAATAAGCCTCTGACGTTTTTTATTCATCAGCTGGGTTTTATACATTAAAAAGTAAGTGCTTACGTGCAAATACTCTTAGAACAAAAATAGCAAGGGAATACAGATAAGACATAGGAATGAGCGCCATGTATACATAACAAATAAGTTTCTGGGTAAGAGAGAACAACAAGATTAGAGTAGAGACATCTTGGGTGGGGGCTCTCTGCTCCCGGGACTTAGACATATATGGTCTTAAGTGTTGTTCAAGCATCAAGCAATCAATCCTAATTCCAAGTTAACCAATTTTAATATAGGATATCATTATATGACACCTATAAGCTTGAGCCTTGGAATCAAGATAAATTCTATCACAATCCCCTCTTTTGATCCAAGGGTCACCCAAATGTCCAAGGTATATCCAGGCCTGCTAGCCAAAGCCTGTGGGACTTTCATTTATTGCTTCACCACGGTTCCCTTGGACTGAGCGACCACCAGAATCAGCAGAGGAGAGTTCTTTCATTTGTTAGGTGAGGTAACATCATAAAACCTTTCCGAAGTCGGAGCTGGAATGTAAGTTAAGGTACGACCAACAGTAGGTTTGCTTTTACATAGAGAGGTTAGTAGACATGAAAAAAATCTAAAGGTTAGAAAAATAGCCATAATGACAAATATAGCTAATAGCAAAAAGTAAAAAATTTTCTTAATTAGTAAAGTCAACCATGTTCCTAGCCCAAATGTCCAATCCCAATCCTCAAAGAAGCCGTTATCTTGTTTGATATCCTGTACTAAGTCATGTAAATCTTTTATATGTTTATGGATCATAGTGCCATGGTCAGATAGGTTAAAACAGCACATACCTTCAATAGCTTCACATCCTAAGTCATGTTTCATTAGTAAGTAGTCAATGGCTGCTCTATTCTCAAGGATTGCCTTCTTATTTGCCTGGTTGTCCATAAGTAGCTCTTCTAGGGCCTGTGAAGTGGCATTTAAACCTTTTGCAAGGGAACAGGCTACAGCATTAACTACTCGGGTATTATACAGTGCTAAGCCTGGGACTCCTACCAAGGTGTACGCTAGGGCAGAGTATTCGGCTTTGGATAAGAGAGTGATTTCAGAGTTACAATCAGAAGTAAGGGTGTTTTTAACATCTCTCCTGTCTCTCAGCAGTTTGTGTAGCTGGGTGGTTTTAGTGATCAGGTCAGATTTGGAAAACATGGTCATGGTTAGTCGAGAAATTGCACAGGGACCTCCTGTAATGTTACCTGGGACATAAGCATAAGTAATATTTCCACAGGAGAAAGTCCATCCTTTAGGAAGATAGACATTGTAGTGGTAACTCATAACTTGGTGAGTTTTGGTACAATTCATAGTGGTGCTCAGGGCTCTACAATTCGTGGTATTTTTCCACCATGTGGGGCAAAACAGGGATTCAGTATTAGGGTCTCTTGAACAATTACATGAAAAAGACCAACATAGTTCAGCGCCTGTCCCATTAATTGTCTTCAGGGATAGGGGGGGCATGCCTACCAGTGGTTTGAAGGCATAAGAATATAGTTGTAGAGATTTTTGGAGTCTATGGGTATGTAGGTACTTCCTCAACAGTGAGATTGGTGTAGGGACAGCTATAAGACAAGATTCTATGGCGTTTTAAGTACTAAGGAGAGGGTTGAGGCAAAAGGAGGTTAAATTGAAAGCCTTTGCTATCTGCAACCATATATTTTCCTGCCATGCATTATTATTTTCTGGTCTCAAGTCAGAGTAGCATATCTGAACAGAGCATAATATGGTAAAGGATATGAACAGCTTCATGTTGGTGGATCAGACGGAGTGACTTGTTTACAGTGACTGGCGTGTATCCACGTGGCTTTTCCTTCTAGTTTTACCGAGGTAGCCGTAGTCAAGAGCACTTGGAATGGACCGTCAAAGCGTGGTTCAAGTCCTTTCCTCACATGCCTCTTTATCACCACCCAATCACCAGGCTGCAGTTTGTGAGTTGCAGAGTCAGAGTCTGGATCTGGAATAGAATCAAAGACTTGTTTATGCACCTTGTCTAATCTTTGTTGTAGGGCCTGAACATAGGCAGTCATACTACCATGCTGCATCTGGAGGGTTTGGGGAAAATAGAGGCCTGTCTTTGGGGAACATCCAAACAGGATCTCAAAAGGGGATAGGCCATGTCTGGAATTGGGGGTGAATCTCATAGAAAAGAGTGCTAGGGGAAGGCATTCAGTCCAGGGCTTCCCTGTGTCTTGCATGGCTTTTGCAATCTTGTTCTTTAAGGTGCCATTTGCCCTTTCTACTTTCCCACTACTCTGGGGGTGATAAGGGGTGTGGAAGGCCGGACTGATCCCTAAGGCTTTCATAATTTCTTGCATTATTTCCCCAGTGAAATGGCTACCTCTGTCACTTTCAATCACTTCAGGTATTCCATATCTACATACCAGTTCCTTCAGAAGCTTACTCGCTGTTATCTTTGTTGTGGCTTTCGACACTGGGTAGGCCTCTGGCCAACCTGAAAAGAGATCAATGCACACCAACACATATTCATACACTCCTACCTTAGGTAGTTGAATATAGTCTATCTGCAGTCTTTGAAACGGGTAAAGTGGCCTTGGTGTGTGCTTACTCGGTGTTTTGACAGCCTGTCCTGGATTGTTTCTAGCACAAATCATGCAAGCTTGGGTGTGTTTAGCTGCTACAACAGTAAATCCGGGTGCTACCCAATGGGTGTTTACTAAGCTGTTCATGTGCATCTTGGATAGATGTGTAGGTCCATGGGCAATCTGGGCCATCATGGGGTACAATACTCGTGGCAAACACAGTCTTTTACCTTTCCTCCACATTTTGTCATCATCAGGTTCTGCATCTTGTTTCCTCCAGAGGTCATGTTCTTCCTTGCTTGCCTGTCTTTGTAAGATCAACAGTATATTGTAGTCAACGGCGTCATCTGTAAGAACAACTTGTAGGAAGGTTTTACCTTTAGAGGGATGAACTTGAATTGCTGCTTGCTTGGCAGCTTCGTCTGCTCTGTGGTTTCCTCTTGAAATTTCATCTGTGATCTTCATGTGAGCTGCCACCTTGATGATGCCTACTTGAGTGGGTAACAGGATAGCGTCCATAAGTGCACTCACGGCTTCAGAATTCTTGATTGGAGTTCCTGCTGAGGTGAGAAAATCACGAGACCGCCAAATAGGGCCAAAATCATGGGCTATACCAAAAGCATAGCGGGAGTCTGTAAAAATATTAGCAGTCTTACCAGAAGCCATTTTACACGCTTCAGCGAGTGCCTTCAGCTCTGCCTCCTGTGCAGAGCAGTGAGGAGCGAGTGGTTCAGCTTTTATTATCTCATGTGCAGAGACTACAGCATATCCAGTATGGAAATTACCCTTCTCATCAGCATATCTGGAACCATCTACAAAAAACTCAAAATCTGCATTAGATAATGGAGAATCAGTTACATGCAAAAAACCTGCTGTTTCTTGTGCCATTAGTGCTGCACAATCATGGGGTACCTGGGCATCAGCTAACTCATCTGGTGAAAGTGAATTTACAAAAAGATCAGAAGTACAAGTACCATTCCCACTCCCCTCTTTTAAATCCAGGGGAAGTAATGTAGATGGATTTATCACCATACACCTTTTAAGAGTAACATTAGGTGGCATAAGCAAGGCACATTGCATTCTGAGATGCCTTGCAGTATGTATGTGTTTTGGTTGAACTTGTGACAGTATGCTGTTGATATCATGTGGTGTGTATATGGTCACCAGATTATCTAAAACAATATCAGTGGCTTTGTCCAGGAGGGCAGTAACAGCCGCCACTGCCCTAACACATGAGGGGGCACCCCTGGCAACAGGGTCCAATCTGGTGGAGTAGTAAGCTATTGGTCTTTGTTTACCACCATGGTCCTGTGTAAGGACAGAAGTAGCATAACCTGATTGCTCAGTACAGAACAGGTTAAAATTATTTCTGTAATCTGGGAGACCCAGTGCTGGAGCTGACGTTACCAGTATCTTAAGTGTATAGAAGGCATTTTCTGCCGCATGATTTAATTTAAATGGTTTGTTTTCGTTGGCAAGACAGTCATACAGTGGTTGCATGTAGATAGCTACAGAACGCAGCCAAGGACGACAGTAAGATATCAAACCGAGATACGTGCGAAGCTGGGCTAAGCTGCGGGGGGGTTTAATATTTTGAACTGCAGTCTTTCTACTCTCTGTGAGATGTTTTATGCCCTGGGAAATGCAATGTCCTAGGAAAATAACTTTCTCTACACAAGCTTGCAGTTTCGTTTTTGACGCTTTGCATCCTGCTTCTGCTAAGAATTTTAGCAAGGAAAGAGTGTTTTCAATACAAGATTCCATACTATCGCAACATAGCAGTAGGTCATCGATATTTTAGCTTGTGGGTAAGGGGAATGTCATTTTCGATACCATCCACCCCTACACATGATAATACATCATTAGATTTCTCATACGGGAACACATATTTTTCCTGTAACATCGATTTAGCAGCGCCAGTGTCCAACAGGAAAGGGACTATTCGGTCCCCAGGTAGTGTAACATTGAAAATGGGTGAGGGTCCTGCAGAGTCAGAGATATTTATAATATGCAGGGACACTGGTTTGCCAATTTCCTATTGGGGAGGGGGAGGTGGTGGAGGTGGTTGGCTGTCTTGGGAGTTATCATTAGAATCCTGGGGTTTTCTATTTTTAGGAGGACACTTGCAGTTACGTTTAATGTGTCCTTTCCTGCCACAATTCCAGCATTCTACCTGCCTTCTGTCTCCGTCAGCTCTAGGGACAGTTACAGCCATTAGAGGTGTGCTCCTCTTTCTAGTATTTAGATTAGCTTCCACTCCCCTAGCCACCTTCACCAGATCACCTTAGGTTAAACTTCTCCACTCAGGTCTAGCATTTTGGAGACCAGTCCTTATGGGTATGTGGATACCATCCATGAAGCAGTTAATAAGCAGTCTGGTCGAAGTGGTTTCAATATCTGTGTAACCCAATGCCTCCCAAGCCATCTGTAGTCTGGTGAAAAATGTTTCTATAGGTGCATCTTTCCCTTGTAATATATCTCCTAATTTATGGGCTAGTTCCTCTGTCTTTACCTTAGCCCATTCTCTTATTGCAGTGACATAGCATGCTCCAGATGCAGACTTGGTTCTAAACCATTCATCTGTTTGCATGTTGCTTTTTCTGAGGTTATCTTCATGGGCATCAGTATATTTAGCAATTATTCTAGCCAAAATGGGGCCAGCTTTTAGTGCCACAATCTGTTTTAAATCCATCCAAGTACACTGGTAAGTAGCTTGAATTGTGGATAGAGACTGGACTAGAGCTAAGGGGGCCTTTTCAACATCTGCCAGCTGCTGTATTATTGCCAGTTGTTCACTGGGTGTCCAGGGCTTATATTCTTCCCAGTATTTGATACTTGAGCTCGGCTGTCTGTTCTCATAGTACATGCTCTCAACTTTTGGTATCATTGGAGTAGAAAATTGTGGAGCTAATGGCCCCACTGGGGTGTCTATGGGGGCAACTAGGGGTCCCTTTAAGTCTGGACTATCTGCCTGCTCTAATGAACCCATAGGTCTTACAGGGGACCATATGAAGTCCCACTGCGTAATATTACTGGAAAGAGAGGTTTTGATCTCTGTAAAAGGGAAAGCGCCTGTCCTTTAGGGACCAAAGGAGTCCCTGCATTATCCTGGTAAAGGGGTGGGTTTACAAGATTTTTCCCAGGATCCTGCCTATTCTGGGACCCTAGAGGTCCAAAACATTGATAATATGGTACACCTTTCCTGGTGGTTTCTCTACAACCACATTTAGTTAATTCAACAGCAGTATCATGCCATTTTTGTGCAACTTCTACTAAGTTATTATCTTCTAACCAACCTCTGTAATTTGCCATAAATTCACTCCATATATGTGGGTCTAGAGTGCCCTCTGAGGGCATGCCAGCTTTCTTAAGTAACCTCTTAACATTCTTAATTGCTCCTTGTCCTTTGTGATGCTTGACAATAGTCAAAGCCGTAAATCCCCCTTGGGTACTTTCAGAGCTGCCCATCTTAAAACTTGTAAGGGTTAATTACTTCCTTACACAAGACAAACTGTACAATAACAGTGTATTTAAACACTTATGACCGCTGCAGTGGAATTTTCACAGTTCTGTCTTCTAAACACAGATCCGGAGATCTGCCCTTGGAGGATTCTAACTCAAATTATAAAACAAATGACAAGGCAAACAATAAAAATAATTTACAACCCACAGTTCTATTCCACTATCTCAAGATTCCTTTCACAAGACATAACATAACCTACACCTGAATATAACCATAATACCACAGAAAACAAGTTCTTTAGATCAAACGTTTTTAAAATCCTTACCCACCCGGACCGGGGTCTCAAAGAGCACCAGAGAGTCTAAATCATTTATAGGTAGAAAAATAAAAGCTTTTTCTTACCCGCTGCAGCTGATTAACCGTCTGTGCTCCGAGCCAACCCTTCTGGGTCCGGATGAACTGGATTCGTCTGATCCCGGGTTTCGGCACCAAATTGTTGTGGATCCAAATAATGATCTTTGTTATATTCAGAGGAAACCCAAATTGTTGTTACAAGTGCACTTGGAGAAGCGAGAATTAGACACCAGACACCTGTTGGTATTCAAAATAAGCCTCTGACGTTTTTTATTCATCAGCTGGGTTTTATACATTAAAAAGTAAGTGCTTACGTGCAAATACTCTTAGAACAAAAATAGCAAGGGAATACAGATAAGACATAGGAATGAGCGCCATGTATACATAACAAATAAGTTTCTGGGTAAGAGAGAACAACAAGGTTAGAGTAGAGACATCTTGGGTGGGGGCTCTCTGCTCCCGGGACTTAGACATATATGGTCTTAAGTGTTGTTCAAGCATCAAGCAATCAATCCTAATTCCAAGTTAGCCAATTTTAACCCCTTAACACCGCAGCCAAATGTACAAGTTGTGAACGAAACAAAACGTAAACAAAACCTGGCATTTGCGCTATATGTCTGTCCAACCGTAATTCACCTCTTTCATATTAAATGCACCCCCCCTTATTATATATCATTTTATTCAGGGGAAACAGGACTTTCATTTAATATCAAATATTTAGCTATGAAACATAATTTAATATGAAAAAATGGGAGAAAATAAGATTTTTTTTGATTTTTTTCGTTCTACATGACATTTTAACTGTCAATGTCATAATACTGTTTGCTTTTACTGCAATAAAATACACATATTTGTATTCAGCAAAGTCTCACGTGTAAAACAGTACCCCCTATGTATAGGTTTTATGGTGTTTTGGGAAGTTACAGGGTCAAATATAGCGTGTTACATTTGAAATTGAAATTCGCCAGATTGGTTACGTTGCCTTTGAGACTGTATAGTAGCCCAGGAAATAAATTTACACCCATAATGGCATGCCATTTGCAATAGTAGACGACCCAAGGTATTGCAAATAAGCGATGTCCAGTCTTTTTTAGTAGCCATTTGGTCACAAACACTGGCCAAAGTTAGCGTTCGTATTTGTTTGTGTGTGAAAAATGCAAAAAACGCCAATTTTGGCCAGTGTTTGTGACTAAGTGGCTACTAAAAAAGACTGGACATACCCCATTTGCAATACCTTTGGTTATCTACTATTGCAAATGGTATGCCATCATAGGGGTAATTTTCATTCTTGGGCTACCATAGGGTCATAAAGGCAACGTAAGCAATCTGGCGAATTTTAATGTGAAAAAAATTAAACACAAGCCTTATATTTGACGCTGTAATTTTTGAAAACACCATAAAACCTGTACATGAGGGGTACTGTTGTACTCAGGAGACTTCGCTGAACACAAATATTTGTGTTTCAAAACAGTAAAAAGTATTGCAGCAATAATATCGTCCCTGTAAGTGCTGTCTGTGCGTGAAAAATGCAAAAAACGTCACTTTTACTGGCGATATCATGGTTGTAATACATTTTACTGTTTTGAAACACTAATATTTGTGTTCAGCGAAGTCTCCAGAGTAAAACAGTACCCCCCATGTACAGGTTTTATGGTGTCTTGGAAAGTTATATGGTTAAATATAGTGCTAGCAAATTAAATTCCCTATACTTTCGGCATGGGTGGTCAGGCAGGTCCCGCTAATTGTAATTAATTAGGATACCTAATTATGTAAAATTATTACATAAATATATGTGTAGAATTAATATATGTATATATATACATATGTGTATATATACGTATATATATATATATATTTTTTTTTATATTTTTATTTATATATAGGTATATATATAGTGATATATACGTATGTATTTATGTATATAGATATATATATTATTTCGTTCTACGTGTATTTTGATATAAATATATATATATTAATATCACAATACAGTTAGAACGAAATAAAACACATCTATATATTTTTTTATATTTTATTTTTCATAATTTTTTTTATTTTTTTTTTACGTATTTACATATTAATTTTTTTATATTATTTATAAATATATATATAACAATAATTATATATATATTTAATCAGTATCAGTCTACGTGTAATTTGATATTAATATATATATATAATTATATATATATTAATATTAAAATACACCTAGACGGTGTATGTGTGTGTATGTATATGTGTATATATATATACTTAGATCATATATATATATAATATATATATATATGATCTAAGTATAATTTATTTTTTTTACACTTATTTAACATTTATTTTATTTGATTTCAGCCAGCAGGGGGACCAACTGTCATTACAGTTGGTCCCCCTGCTGGCAATGCCTGAGCCAGCTATACCGGCCATGTGATTGTGAGGTCCTCGCAAGGACCTCACTCTCACATGACCGGGAGGGACCGGAGGAGGAAGATGTGCCGCGGGGGGGCTCCCTGGGAGTCCCCCCAACCGCGATCGCCGGCGTGGGACCGCCGGCGACCGGGTAAGTTACTAAAAACCGGAGGGCGTACTATTACGCCCTGCGGCGTTTAGAGCCGCTTTTAAAAGGACGTAATAGTACGCCCTCCGGTCTTAAGGGGTTAATATAGGATATCAGTATATGACACCTATAAGCTTGAGCCTTGGAATCAAGATAAATTCTATCACACTTCTGACCAATATGTACTTTTGACATTTTGAAAAGAGGTGGAATCAATGTACTCAGCTCCCCTCTAAATTTAGACTTCTGTGTTTTTGCATATGTTTTTTATTCGGAATGCCTGTACTTTAACTGCAGACTCAGTTGTCCAGCCTTATCACACTTCTGTATATGTGTTATTTTCTTTGCTTTTTTTTGCTACACAAACATAGCAAGTTAGCAATTCACAAAATTGAATATACCTGAACTGAAGAAGTCTGCAATTCTTGAAAACGAGATAAATCTCAATGTATCTTTCCTGGTAAAATATTTTATAAATAAATAAATAAATAAATAATACTAAAGATATGAAGGATGATAGCTTGGGTGATGCCCTATTGTTCCTCCCGGGTTTATGTAAGGTCAATGAGAAATGTTTTCCAGTAGTCGAGATGGGAGATGATTGTGGTATGGACAAGCACCTTAGCTGGATCCCGTGTTAGGTAGAAGAGGATGTGGGCTAGATTTGTAAGATGGAAGTGACAGGTTTTGGTGACTTACTGGCTATGAGGGGTGAATAAGAGGTTGTAATCAAAGAGAACACCAAGGCAGTGAACTGGTGGGGTAGAGTTAATAGTGGTAGTAGTTTGAAGGAACAAAGGCAAAAAGTTCTGTTTCGGTTCTGAGAGATTGAGTTTAGGGAAATAAGCTGCTGTCTAATTAGAAATAGCAGAGATGCAACTGAAGACTGATAGATTTAGCTGTCATCAGCATAAAAGTGATATTAGAAACCAAAGGAACAGAGAAAGTAAATATTGAAAACAACACGGTTGCAGAGTGGAGAAAAAGGCAGAATGAGAGTAAAAAAGTACTGGGAGAGGTAGGAGTAGAGCCAGAAAAGAACATAATCTGTAGTGGGAGGTTATAAAGAGTAAAAAAAAAAAAAGTTGTGTTGAAACCAGAGGACAGTTCAAGGAGATTTAGAGCAGAGTAGTGAACCATGGATTTCGCAGCAATGAAGTAAAAGTTCACTTTGGTTAATGCTGTTTGAACACAGTGATGAGTGAGGGAACCAGACTGAAGTTGCTCAAGCAGAGAGTTAGATCCAAGGAGGTTAATCAGGCTTGTGTATACACTCTCAGGGAGCTTGGAGCAAATTCTAGCAGGGAGATAGAGCATTAGATGAAATAGGACATATATATGGGTATGGGAACTGATGCAGAGTGTTGTGGGTTTGCATGAGTATATTGTAGAGATGAGGATCAGACTAGGGTAAGGATGAGTATGGGGAGGAGAACGTTTTGAGATGTCTTGCCTGACTGCAGCAATTTTCTTTGTGAGGTTAGCTGCTTAGCATGGAGCTGTTAGACTAGTAGGAGAGGGAACTGCAATGGGGCAAAGCAAGGTACTAAAAGTAAAAAAAATAAGCTCTCTGTGTATGTTGTGGTGTACTAATCATCAACAAGCTATTTTACACTAAAAAGAAAATACTGAAATACACAAAAAAAGATACGTTCATCTTATTTTCACATAAAACAGGTATGTATTAGGCAGACCTTGAACACTTGAAAGGTTCACATTATTACCTGCACATTAATCAGCTTAGAAAAGTCTTTAATAGAACACTCTAGGCACTATAAATACTTAATCTCATTTAGAGCAGATATAGTAACTCCTGATCCCCATCCCTTCATCTCCAGTCTGCTAAGCCAATGTTTGACACAGGAGAAGCCAAAAAAAATAAAATATACACAAATGGATTAACAATACATTTTACTTAAAAGATAATTAGATTTTAACCAGAATAAATATTAACAAAAGTACATTTATTTTAGTACCATGAATGTGCTCTCATGTTTGACATTTCAATTTTGAAAGGTCTTGTCAGAAAACACTAATATAACAAAGTGTAAAAATATATTGTTGTTGTGAAAACAGAGAACCAGTGTAAAATGTATCAAAGGCACCACAATAGGCACCAAGACCACTTCATCTCATTGACGCGATCTGGGTGCTGAGGGCCTTTCTAACTGAGAAACTGTAATGTTTAAATTTCAGGGTTAAGTCCACTGCTAGAGGTTGTCTAAGCAACCGTTAGAGGCACTTCCTGGTGCCTGATGGTGTTTTACTCTGTAAAACGACACCGGACGTCCTCATGCTTTGCTTGAGGACGTCTAATGTTTTCGAATTCCACATAGAGAAGCATTGAATCAGTGCTTCTCTATGGGGAAGCTTTAATGTGCAGGCTGTGAGCCCCATGCATGTGCATTAGGACAGACCAGCGCCGTGACTGTGTGGGCAGAAGAGAACTAGCAAGTGCAGAGAGAGCCTCAGCACTGGAATCATGGTAAGAAAAATATAGATTTTTACTCTGCCCTTGGAGAGGGAACCTAATAAGTTAGGGTGATTGTTAGGAACACAGGTTTGAATTCCAAACACTATAATGGTCTTTTAATGAGTGAGTAAGCTTTTGTATATTGTATAAGTAGAACTGTCACTTCCTACAATTTTTAATATTAAAAGGACACTATAGTCAACATATAAAAGCAAGCAAGACAGGTCCCCCAGCCTTCTTTCTTGCTTTTATATGAACTTGCCATAAAAAAAACTGTTTCTTTCTTATTGCTTATGCTTTTCACACCCACTCCAGGGGTGACATTGATCTAACTAATCAATATCCTATCCCTAGTAATGCTGGAAAAGTGCATTGGGCATGACTAAAAGATTCACACACTTTGCTACATTCTGACCGGTGGAATGAGTCTGGTCAAAATGATTAATGCAGAGCAGTTTCCTCTCTCCTGCTGCACAGTGATACTATTTCTGACAATAGACTAATCTGAAACTGACGATACATGGATTAGATTAATTATTTATTAAAATATCAGTGTGTCTGCTTATGGCAATGTTTTAGATTATGTTTTGTATTGTGATAAAAGCCTTGCAAAAAAACAAACAAAACCAAAACTTCTAAGTAGCATTTTTGCTGAATTTTAGAAAATCACTTATTTTATTCCAGAGAAATAATATGAAATGTTAATATTGAGGCATCTGTGGTTGTCTCACAAACACCGAGTTACTTATTTATTTATGTGAACCAATTTGATTTTCAGATGCTAGGTTATTGCCCAATATTAACCTCATTTAAATATCCAACAAAGGCGGAGAAAAAAAAGTCTTTATATTCTAAGAGCAGTGTTTTTAAGCAGCAGATAATTGTACCTGTTAACTTGAAGCATCACTAAACACTACAGCAATGGATACAACACTTTACACTGCAATATGTGTAGTTCTGACTTTGGCTGCTCTATATATTTTCAGTATTTCAAGCAACTGGAATAAAAACAGTAAACCCCCCCAAAAAAAATTTCCTCCTGGTCCCAGACGTCTGCCATTCATTGGAAATTTACACAATGTTGATTTAAAGAAACCACATCTGGCTTATTTTAAGGTAAGAAGGTGTCTTTTTAATTAGAGAAAACATTTAGTTTAGAACACTTCCATTCCTATTTTAGTTTTCAGATTACATGCTAAAGTGGAATAAAGATCAGTCTTTCTACTTATTAATACCCCAGGATAAATTCCTTATTTTCTTTATTCTATGTTATGTTTCTAGGGTTCATTCCCAGAGTGAGTGGGTACCACTCATACTGCCCACCTCTGTTGGGAATATTTCTGATACAGGGGATATTAGTCATTTCTTCTAATGCCTACATGCTAAAGTACAATATCTGTATGTCTGTCCTTCTACATATCTAATACTGGCAAAAGTCAAGTTAAATATATGTTGAAAACACAAAAAGAAACATGCTTTTAAAAGTCAATTGGAATTTTAAACATGTTGCGTGAGACCCAGTGGAATTAATTATAAATAAAATTTAATTAAATTAACTGTGAAATAATATAACAATAGTCTTACAAAATTGACTTTTGGGGACATGTATTATTAAATGACAGAAAAAATAGACATCAACAAACCATTAGCACTTATTATATATATAGCACTAGTATTCTAAAATAGAGAGTTAGCAAATGGGAACTATGTTACCATGTTGACTTAATATATTTAACTAATATGTATTTTGTGCAAATGTGCATTTTTATTTACTATTTATTACAGTTGCACAGTTATTTTATTTGTCTTGATTTTGAATGGTTAAGGTGCAAATAAAGAAAATGAGACATGTTATTAAGCAACTTTTTTATTTTCTTGTACCATTCATAGTTTTTATTAATTCATCAATTGAGGCTGATCAGCACATATGCATGTGTGTGTGCACTTTGCTTTTTTTCTTTTTCCCGTTTTACTTTGAATTGTTTTACTTTACATTAATTGTATTCTGTTACTTATATTTATCCAATGGCTGTTCTATTTGTTTCTTATACTGATTCATTAGCAGTAGTGTTGTCGCGAACCCGGAATTTTCGGTTCGCGAACGGCGAACGCGAACTTCCGCAAATGTTCGCGAACCGGCGAACCGCGCGAACCGCCATTGACTTCAATGGGCAGGCAAATTTTAAAAACAACAGGGACTCTTTCTGGCCACAATAGTGATGGAAAAGTTGTTTCAAGGGGACTAACACCTGGACTGTGGCATGCCAGAGGGGGATCCATGGCAAAACTCCCATGGAAAATTGCAAAGTTGATGCAGAGTCTGCTTTTAATCCATAAAGGGCAGAAATCACCTAACATTGACACCTGTCCTCAAAGCCCAGCCCTGATACACACTGACACAGAGCAGAATAGAGACTGTTCCCCCTACATAGGGTCACTTGGCAGATATGGATTGACACCTGTCCTCAAAACCCCTGATACACACTGACACAGAGCAGAATAGAGACTGTTCCCCCTACATAGGGTCACTTGGCAGATATGGATTGACACCTGTCCTCAAAACCCCTGATACACACTGACACAGAGCAGAATAGAGACTGTTCCCTGTCCACAGAGACCATGATACACACTGACACAGAGCAGAATAGAGACTGTTCACCGTCCACAGAGACCATGATACACACTGACACAGAGCAGAATAGAGACTGTTCCCCCTACATAGGGTCACTTGGCAGATATGGATTGACACCTATCCTAATGATCCCTGATACACACTGACACAGAGCAGAATAGAGACTGTTCCCCCTACATAGGGTCACTTGGCAGATATGGATTGACACCTGTCCTCAAAACCCCTGATACACACTGACACAGAGCAGAATAGAGACTGTTCCCCCTACATAGGGTCACTTGGCAGATATGGATTGACACCTGTCCTCAAAACCCCTGATACACACTGACACAGAGCAGAATAGGGACTGTTCCCCCTACATAGGGTCACTTGGCAGATATGGATTGACACCTATCCTAATGATCCCTGATACACAGTGACACAGAGCAGAATAGGGACTGTTCCTCCTACATAGGGTCACTTGGCAGATATGGATTGACAAATCCCTGACAAACAGCTACCACATGCAAGGAAGGCAGCAGGGGCGCAAATGACCCACTCCCGACGCGGGAAGGTAGTGACGACAAATAACAATACAGGACTCTTTAGAGGCCCTGTAATTGTAATCAGTCCACTTGAAATCCTTTAACTTTGATCAATTGGAGGGAAGTCTGGTGCAGAGCCACTGACCCATGCGCAGGGCCAGCCTTAGGCCTTTGGGTGCCCTGTGCAAGAAATCTTCCCGACGTGGGAAGGTAGTGACGACAAATAACAATACAGGACTCTTTAGAGGCACTGTCAAAGCACGCTGGCACAGGTCTGCAGAGCACACGCTGAAGTAGGCCTGAAACACAGACGCTTGCAGACAACTAACTGCTCTTCTATTACAGTGAAAGAAAAATATTTATTTTAAATGTAAAGCTTAACCTATTGTTAAAACAGATATGAGTGGTGGCACTGGGCAAATAGGCACAGTATCCAATGTGAACCTCACACAGAAGCTGGCAGGCAGGCAACTGCTCTTCTATTACAGTGGAAACAAAATTTTGGTTGTAAAAGCACGCTAAAGAGACACCAGATATGATTGGCAACTGTCAAAGCACGCTGGCACAGGTCTGCAGAGCACACGCTGAAGTAGGCCTGAAACACAGACGCTTGCAGACAACTAACTGCTCTTCTTTTTTTTTTTTTTTTTTATTCTTTATTTATTCCAGTACAAGACATCTCAAGCAATTCACATACATCAACTTTGCGATCAGCATAAACAAGCCTATACACTGAGATTAGAACACTTTACATTTGCAAAATAAATTAACAAAAAAGTTCCGTTTTTAGAGATCGCTAAGTATCAGCATGTCCCCGATCTCCAGAGTAAACATCAGTCCAAAGGAGGCTTGGACATCCCGTCTGGGTTTTTTCAATATATAAAACAGTAAACTGATAACAGACATTAACGAAAGATCGTGTTTATAATGCAAAAAGAATATTAGGGACATTACACCCAATCCCCGTGCAGAAAACACAACGTGTCCGCTTATTTTTTTTTCGGGTGTTCCCTACGCATTAGCCGCATGTGCGATCTTGATCAACAAATAAAGATTGTAGAGGTAAAGAAGAAAAGAAGAGCATAAGAGGCACCTCGGAGGATCGAGGACTTAGAAAAAGAGGACATAGGGGTAGGAAAGGTAGGGGGATGGGGGGGTAGGCCGAGGAATAGTGCCCAGGAATAAGGTGCCTGAAAATGTTTTTTTTTTTTTTTTTTTTCGTTTTGTCCCCACTGTCTCCCTCAGTAGGTAATGTTAGCTTTCCCTGTGGCCAGATCAAGGTACTATATTCCACTCCCTTCATTTACTACCCTGCACGCAAGTGGGATCCCTAAGTTTCCCGACCCAG
Source organism: Pelobates fuscus (assembly GCF_036172605.1). NCBI lineage: Eukaryota > Metazoa > Chordata > Amphibia > Anura > Pelobatidae > Pelobates > Pelobates fuscus. Next base: position 36,097,853 of record NC_086318.1, on the reverse strand, counting down.
CTCAAGCGTTCGCAGTGCTATTTATCCAGGGGTCCCAGATTTTATCAAATTTCCTCTGTGTCCCCCTGACCTGAGCAGTCAGTTTATCCATCAGGAAAGTATCTCTAATTTTTTGTTTGACGATCGCAATAGTAGGCGAGCTCTTCTGCAGCCACACCTGCGCCAGCGCTCTCCTAGCAGCTAGGTTTATTTTATGGACGAGGTCTTGTTCCGTTTTCGTCCAACCATCTATGGGTCTGGATAGCAGATACACCCATGGATCTAACTTAACCTCCCTTCCACAAACTTCTTGCTGCAGAGCCGCAATCCGTCTCCAATAGGCCTGAGCCTCTACGCAGTCCCACCACATGTGAATATAAGTTCCCTTAAGACCGCAGCCCCTCCAGCAAAGGTCCGTTGGGTTTACCCCCATACGGCACAGTTTCACTGGGGTGGTGTACCACCGAAACATCGTCTTGTAAGATTGTTCCTGCAGAGAGACACAAACCGAAGACTTTGCAGCCATCTCCCAAATATCTTGCCATTCTGCACCCTCTAATATCTCATTGAGGTCTGCCTCCCACTGGTCTGTATACACAAGATCCCCCCATTCCAGAGTGCGTGAGCTTAAATGAGAGTACAAACAGGATATAAGGCCTGTCGGGAACTGTTCCCTTTTGCACATCTTTTCAAAGAAAGTCAACGGAGTCAGCGCTGCCGTTTTGATCCAGGGATCACAAGCAAAGTCTCTGAGCTGAAGATACCTAAAATAGTCAAATGGACGCAGCGGAACTCTGCTCCGCAACGCATCGAACGTAATAAAGGATCCATTTTCAAACAATTCACAAAACCTTTGCAACCCCGCGTTCTCAATACCCTTGAGATCTCGGGGATACAATCCTGGCGAAAAAGCCTTGTTTCTCAAGAAAGGGGTCATGGGCGATAGGGCAGAGGTCAGGCCATATTTAACGGCGGCAGAGTCCCAAATCTTAAGGGAGCCGTGTATCGCCGGGCACGCCACTCGATCAATTGGTCTTTGTTCTTTATGGGTCCACATAAGGAATTGAGGTAGGTCCTGGCCCATCATAGAGGACTCCAAATCTACCCACCTCCTTTCCTCTGGGGGTGAGTGCCACAAAGCTATTTGAGCCAACTGGGCCGCCACGTAGTAATAGTAAAGGTTCGGAAGGCCAAGGCCTCCCCTATCCTTTGCTCTATATAGAACGTTGCGAGAGATTCTATGGCGCCTATTTTGCCAAACAAACTTGCCTATGGCCTGTTGAAGCGGCCCCAAGTTAGATTTTGTCACATGGACCAGAAGAGCCTGGAACAAGAAAAGTATCCGAGGCAGTACATTCATTTTCACTGTGTGTATCCTTCCGATCCACGAGATCGGCTTATGAATCCAATTTTCCATGTCGATGATCAACTGTCTTATCAGCGGAATATAATTCTGCTGATATAGTTGGGAGGGGTCCGCCGTCAACCAGATGCCTAAGTATTTGATCTGACTTTTCTCCATTCGGATATGGTAAGTCTCCGCTATAAACGAAACCTCGGCTTCTGGTACGCCTATAGGAATCGCACTCGATTTTCCCAAATTGACTTTATAGCCAGCAACTTCGCCGTACACCGTTAATATCTCAGTAAGAGCCGCCATGGAAGCTTTCGAGTCAGTGAGCGTCAGCAATACATCGTCCGCTGAATCCCGAGACCACATATTGCGAATTCCCTACAGTAACTCCTTTGATACCCGGGGCCCCCCGTATAGCGTGTAAGAGGGGTTCCAGCGAGAGGACAAACAGCAGTGGCGAAAGTGGGCATCTGTCAGACCTTCCGGCATTCGCTAACCGTGGACTTCCGGGTAGACGGAGCGCGGCCACTCCCCCTCCTCTGACGCGGTTGCTCCCAGGATACATAGGGAGACCGCGTCAACACCACAGTGCTGGATCAACTTGAAAGCTCCCGCGAAACTTCAAAATCTGAATTACCTATTACCTCTACTGTGTATCGGACCCGGACTGTTTAATCGTTTACCCTCCTTCTCCTCTCCTACGACCTCGGAACTGTTTTCGGATATTCTCTTGCTTGCTGTAACTCGATCCACTGTGGGAATCTATCTCACCAATTTGGACTAGCACTCCTACAAAAGCTAAGTAAACAAATTGGCTCAAGCTGGATAATACCTATCTTACTTCTCTGCTTACTCACTATCATCTCCACCTAAACTAATAACTTTGTTTCCAACAATTACTAATAAATCAACTGCCACTTATTATATCTATTTGGGAACTCCTCTCTGGTTGGACTAATTCTGCCTTACCCTAAACCCACTGCAACTCTGCTGCTGCTTATTTTCTGCCAGGAATTAAAGAGACAGTTCAATTTGATTATTTCTTTATTTAAAGCAATAAAACATTCTCAGTTTCAGTTATCTGCAGTTGTGTTCCATCTTGTCAATAATTGAGCGTTACAGCATCCCTGTCTCGTGCCGTTGCTCAAGCGAAACGGAGCGACTCGCGCTCCTGAGATCTGTATCTGCGCCTTAACGTTGGAGTACATCGCCTGAACAGCAGTCACAAATCTGCCCGGCAAGCCGAAGTGGTATAATACTTCGAATAAATAATCCCACTTGACCCTGTCGAACGCCTTCTCGGCATCTAGTGACAGCATCAGTGTCGGGGTGCCCCTCGCAACCTGTCTCCCTATTAGGTCAATATTACGCCTCGTGTTTTCAAAAAGCTGTCGACCTGGAATAAAGCCAACCTGGTCCGGATGTATCAGGCCTGTAAGGAGCGGGTTCAATCTGCCTGCCAAAACATTAGCTAGAATTTTAGAGTCGTGATTTATTAGAGATATCGGGCGAAAATTTTCCGGAGCCGAGTCGTCCTTCCCTGGTTTAGGCAACAGAACAATATTGGCTAAAGACATCTCCCTATCAGGTGTCCCTCCATCCATCAAGTCATTGAGCCAGGGTTCCAAGTGGGGCAGAACCTCTTCACGGAAGGTCTTATAGTAGCTGCCATCAAAACCATCAGGGCCCGGCGCTTTGTTGCTCTTCAAGGCGGAAATTGCTGCATCAATTTCGTCAGCTGTAATAGGATTCTCCAAGGCCGCCGAGGCGACCATATCCAGCTTTGGAAGGTGTGACCGAGAGAGGAAAGCCCGTATCTTATCTAGGGCCCGACCTGAGTCCGCGCCGTCCTCCGCAGAGTGATTATAGAGCTTAGTGAAAAAATCCGTAAACACTTTGGCTATCTCTGTGGGGTTCGTCTGATATTTTCCCGCTGCATTTTTGATCCTCGTGATATGAGTACCCCGTTGCCGCAGACGAAGGGACCTCGCCAACAAAGTATCCATCTTGTTCGCCTTTTCATAGTAGTTGCGTTTGGACCATACGATAGCTCTCGCGGTGTCGTCTAGAAGCAGTTCCCTGATCGAGTGCCGTACGTCTTGTACCAATAATAAGTTAGGAGGCGTAGGGTCCGACTTATGCCGTTGTTCTGCCGTTCTTAAAGTTGCCAGCAAGGACGTTAATAGTTGAGACTTCCGCCTTTTCTGCAGCGTCGCTTCCCTAATCAGAATACCCCTAATAACAGACTTATGAGCCGCCCACATCGTGGTTTTCGAAACCCCCGACTCCGCTTCTCTGTTGAAGTAATCCTTGAGTTCTCTACGGACGACGTCGACGACTCCTGGGTCCTGAAGTAAGGATCTATTTAGCTTCCAGGACCAAGGGGATGCCACACTCAGTTTATCCAAGGTAAGGGAGACATCAGCGTGATCTGACCACGTTATGGAACCCACCGTGGATTCCGAGACCTTGGGAATAGCTAGTGAGTTCACCAAAAAGAGGTCTATCCTAGAATACGTACCGTGAGGTGACGAATAAAACGTATAGTCAATATCGTCAGTATGTTGTGCCCTCCATATGTCTACCAATCCTGTTTGCTGCATGAACGTGTGCAGTAATTTGTCCTGCCCCCCCCCCTCCTGTGAGACCGCGGAGCTCCCCTACACGGCCCCCTATCCATTGCTGGGGTCGGAGCAGCGTTAAAGTCCCCCCTACCACAGCGATACCGTGTGGCAGCGTGAGCACCATGTGCGTCAGTTCCGCCCAGAAATCTCTGGCTGGCTCATTAGGGGCATAGACATTAAGGAAATGTACAGCCTGGGAATGTAAGGACCCCGAGACCATAACGTAGCGTCCACCCGGGTCCGTACTAACCTTGCTAACCCTGAACGGGCATCTATGATGCACAAGAATGGCGACGCCATTTCTCTTATTAAGGGCTCTGGCTTCGTACGTGGTCCTAAATGTATGGTCCTTAAGAGCAAACTTTGCCGATTTTGGCAAGTGTGTCTCCTGCAGGAAAGCAATGTCGGGGTTCATGCGTTTTAGCTCCCTAAACATAAGTCTTCTTTTATTCGGGGCATTCAGGCCCTTAACATTGAGGGATATTAGTTTCACAGGCATGAGTTATCCTGCAAGATATCTCTGAGTTTAAGCAGTTCGATACGTCTAAACATGGACAAGTAGAACAGGGCAACCATCGACTCCCCCCCCAGAGGAGACATAAAAGGAGAAAGGGTAATAGGGAATGAAAACAGAGAAAGTAGAAAAGAGAAAAGAAGAAAAGAACCAAACACTATGTACATATATCGCCTGGTCTCACCTATTGCCAGGCGTAATGGGGGTAGATGTCCCAACATCCCCAGAAAGACTAAAGACCCCTGGGATGTTAGGGACATGGACCAGCCAAAAAAGACACTACTAGAGTGTCATCTTCATCACAATAAAAAAGATAACATATTTATAACCTGCGCTACCATGCAGGGTGAGCAAGGCTACTATTAAGGGCACAGCAAAGGGCGCAATCTGGAATGCTAGGGTAGGGCATGAAACTCAGTACACTTCATTGCTACAACTAATACTATATTTTCAATTGTATTTTTTTTTTCTCCTTTCCATTTATTGTTGTTTCCCTTTTTTTATTGTAATATATTTTTGGGGGTTATTATTTTTTTTCTTTTTTTTTTTTTTTTTTTTTTAAATATTTTTTTCTTTTTTTCCTTTTTTTCTTTATTTTTTTCTTTTTTTTTTGCTGCTTGCCTGGGGAGGGGGGTCCCAGCGGAAATCAGGGGGAGGGAGAGGTCTCAGCGCAAAACGCTGTGGCATGAGGGACCTAGAAGAGACACAGCGCTGTAACTCGCTCTAATACAATGCACACAAAAGTGTTGACCGCCGTCCCTTGACGTACAGGGGGGCTCCAGGATCCACTATGGGACAGAGAGCTGGACACATGAAACAATGGTGAGGAGAAAGCGGGAGTGTATGACCCCGCCAAACAAGGGACCCCCTGACACATTAAAACAGTTATTCCTCCCAGATGACCCCCACCCGCCGACGGGGGGATGATACAGAAGGAAGCCCCAGTCGTCGTGCCCCTCGCCCCCGCCGCCCTCCCCCCCCCCTCCACCACAGCACCGACCACCAGGGGTTCCATCTAGGTGCCCCACGACTCACCCCGCCGGCCCAAAGGAAGGATCCCCTCTGGGCCAAGCAGAGCAGGTCCCGCGAGCCTCCCAACGCAAGCCACCGCACCCAGCAGGCACCCAAACACACCCCAATAAAAACGATCTCAGGGCCAAGGCATAAATACATAACATCACACAGTGGAATAGCCAGGTGCCCGCCCCCCCCGCCCCCCGAATAAACACAAGTATGAACATAAGCCAGTCCCCAGGAGGAGTCAATGCCGCGATGTGCGGAAGTTCCATGGCCCACTCCGAGGCAGTGGTAGGGAGGAGTAGTGGTGAATAAAAGCCCATTCACCCCATCTCCCAACGGCCCCTCCGCCCACAAAAAGGAATATCGACCCCACCCAGCTCCGCTGCCCTCAGACAACAGGAGAGGGACAGTGAAGGAAAAACACACAAAAAAACACAAAAAACAAAAACAACCCCAGTCCGGCTCGATGAAAAAAAAAACAAAAAACTAAGAAAAACAACCCTAACCCACCCAACGAGGGGAGGATGCCCCCCAAACACGCCAAATTCCGGCAATAACCCTTGCAGCCCTAACTGCTGCTCCCATTCTGAGCCCCCATGACGACACCCCGTATCAGGCTAGGCCCCAGGACCCGCCATCCCACACGCATCCTACATACCATCCCCTGGGCTTTCAGCCGGCGCGCTCCCCTTCCAGCTGACTCCCCGAGCATCCGGACCTGCCGAGATCCGTGTGCCTCACTCACCCGCCTCGTACCACTCGCGTGGGAGGGGGCACAGCACCTCCTCAGCCTGAGAGAGCTCCATCAACGGTACAGGATCTCGTATGTCAAGACCCTTCAGGAATTCCACCGGGTCACCATCCGCATGCAGAATTTTAGTGCGACCATCTCGAAAGGCTAGCAGCCGGAACGGGATGCCCCAGGCATATTTCACACCGTGTTTCTGCAGTAGCCCCGTCACCGGGCGCCACAGCCTTCGCTTTTGGAGGGTAGCCGGAGTCAGATCATGGAACGTGGTAAGTTCCGCCTCACCAAATCGGATAGGGCTTTCCCTCCCACGCAGCATGAGGGCTTCTTTCGTCCGGTAAAACAGGAATTTGATAATCACGTCCCTCGGGCGCTCTCTCTATGTGCCATTGATGGTCCGGCACGTTTGGCAGCAGAGGCCTTAGGATCTTGGTCACGACATCCATCAGCGGGCCTTCCCCCTCCTGTTCAGGGAGGCCCCGAAGCCTGATATTATTTCTCCGGGACCTGTTCCCCAGATCATCCAGGGAAGATTCCACTGCAGTCAATCTAGCGGAGAGCCAGTTAATCTGGGCTGAGGCAGTGTTGTGGGCCACGGCCGTGGACTCCACACGCTGCTCAAGCATCGCTGTCCTCGCCCCCAAGGCCTGGATCTCGGCTTTAACTTCGTGGGTGTTCCTGGTGATCTCGGCCGCCAGGTAGCCCCGGACCTCTGCCAACTTAGCCAAAATCTGAGCAGCGTTGGCCTCAGAGATACCCGAGGCCGCCGCCGCGCCTGGGCTGGGAGGGGAGCGAGGCGCCATCGGGCTCTCCCGTCCGCCATCTTGAGTGCTTGATCGCATGGCGCGGGAGGCAGCGAACAAGTCGGACACCGTCGCTCCCTGCTCCACCGGCTTTCTGGGCTGTTTCTTCTGGGCACGTTTGTCCATATCGACTCCCCAACAACGTACTTCGGTCAGGTAAGCCTTTCAGGCTTTTTTTATGCTGTAGTTAGCAATTGGCCTCGTGGTCCTAGCGGAGCTTCACTTGGACACGTCCATCTTGCTCCGGCTTCAGGCCACGTCCCCACTATTTCTATTACAGTGAAAAAAAATTATTTCTTTTAAATCGAAAGCTTAACCAATTGTTAAAACAGATATGAGTGGTGGCACTGGGCAAATAGGCACAGTATCCAATGTGAACCTCACACAGAAGCTGGCAGGCAGGCAACTGCTCTTCTATTACAGTGGAAACAACATTTTGGTTGTAAAAGCACGCTATAGAGACACCAGATATGATTGGCAACTGTCAAAGCACGCTGGCACAGGTCTGCAGAGCACACGCTGAAGTAGGCCTGAAACACAGACGCTTGCAGACAACTAACTGCTTTTCTATTACAGTGAAAAAAAAATATTTATTTTAAATGTAAAGCTTAACCTATTGTTAAAACAGATATGAGTGGTGGCACTGGGCAAATAGGCACAGTATCCAATGTGAACCTCACACAGAAGCTGGCAGGCAGGCAACTGCTCTTCTATTACAGTGAAAAAAAAAATATTTATTTTAAATGTAAAGCTTAACCTATTGTTAAAACAGATATGAGTGGTGGCACTGGGCAAATAGGCACAGTATCCAATGTGAACCTCACACAGAAGCTGGCAGGCAGGCAACTGCTCTTCTATTACAGTGAAAAAAAAATATTTATTTTAAATGTAAAGCTTAACCTATTGTTAAAACAGATATGAGTGGTGGCACTGGGCAAATAGGCACAGTATCCAATGTGAACCTCACACAGAAGCTGGCAGGCAGGCAACTGCTCTTCTATTACAGTGAAAAAAAAATATTTATTTTAAATGTAAAGCTTAACCTATTGTTAAAACAGACATGAGTGGTGGCACTGGGCAAATAGGCACAGTATCCAATGTGAACCTCACACAGAAGCTGGCAGGCAGGCAACTGCTCTTCTATTACAGTGAAAAAAAAATATTTATTTTAAATGTAAAGCTTAACCTATTGTTAAAACAGATATGAGTGGTGGCACTGGGCAAATAGGCACAGTATCCAATGTGAACCTCACACAGAAGCTGGCAGGCAGGCAACTGCTCTTCTATTACAGTGAAAAAAAAAATATTTATTTTAAATGTAAAGCTTAACCTATTGTTAAAACAGATATGAGTGGTGGCACTGGGCAAATAGGCACAGTATCCAATGTGAACCTCACACAGAAGCTGGCAGGCAGGCAACTGCTCTTCTATTACAGTGAAAAAAAAATATTTATTTTAAATGTAAAGCTTAACCTATTGTTAAAACAGATATGAGTGGTGGCACTGGGCAAATAGGCACAGTATCCAATGTGAACCTCACACAGAAGCTGGCAGGCAGGCAACTGCTCTTCTATTACAGTGAAAAAAAAATATTTATTTTAAATGTAAAGCTTAACCTATTGTTAAAACAGACATGAGTGGTGGCACTGGGCAAATAGGCACAGTATCCAATGTGAACCTCACACAGAAGCTGGCAGGCAGGCAACTGCTCTTCTATTACAGTGAAAAAAAAATATTTATTTTAAATGTAAAGCTTAACCTATTGTTAAAACAGATATGAGTGGTGGCACTGGGCAAATAGGCACAGTATCCAATGTGAACCTCACACAGAAGCTGGCAGGCAGGCACCTGCAATTACATTACACAGGAAAAAAAAAAAAAAAAGCAGCCTGATGTTATAGCCCTAAAAAGGGCTTTTTGGGGTGCTGTCCTTACAGCAGAGATCAGATGAGTCCTTCAGGATTGTAGTGGACACTGAATACCCTAGCCTAGCTATCAATTTCCCTATGTAATCAGCAGCAGCTAAACTTTCCCTCCTCTCACTAAGCATGCATCTTCCGAATGAATCGAAAATGGATGCTGGGAGGGAGGTTGGAGGGTGTGGAAGGGAGGGAGTGCTGCTGATTGGCTGGAATGTGTCTGCTGACCGAGAGGCACAGGGTCAAAGTTTGCCCAATGATGATGAATAGGGGCGGATCGAACTGCGCATGTGTCCGCCCGCCGTGGCGAACGCGAACACGCTAATTTCGCCGGGAACTGTTCGCCGGCGGACAGTTCGGTACATCACTAATTAGCAGTACAGATGGGATTGGATCTGTACACCAGATTATTTGCGTACGATTATGCATATGATTGAGTAACAAACTTTGATTAGTGGATACAATTTCATGTCCTTTAAATAAAAATCACCATATGCCTATGAATTAAGACTTAGAAAAGCCTAAAAATATTAAAGCAATTTCTCTTTACTCTGCTACCGTCCCTCCATATCAAGTATCATTTTTTTTTTTTTTAATATAAGGATTTCATGAGGAATCTTATTTTGGAGGTTTGTAAGTAGTAGCAAATCATATCTCGTCTTGTTTAGTCTTTCTGTAGTAGCTAATAGTAGGATCAACACAGAATAAACAATAGGAGAAAAAATGTATAGTGAGCTAACTGAGTATTAACCCCTTAAGGACCAAACATCTTGAATAAAATGGAATCATGACATGTCACACATGTCATGTGTCCTTAATGGGTTAAAGGTTAAGGGAGTAAGAGTTCAGGATGATTGGGTTATGAGAACAGAAGTATAAAAAAGATGATAATGTAAGTAGGGACAAATAAATATAATTGTAAATAGAATTCTTCTAAAATTGCAGTATCAATCAAGGAGACATAGATCTTTCATTATTTATAGAGAGACAACATATTCATTAGAACTTTATAATTATAGAACGGGGATATTTAGAGGTAAAGAAGGTCCTGCTCAAAAGAGTCTACAATCTATGAGAATTTAAAGGAGGTAGATATACTTTATATCACTAGGTGTCTTGCCCAAGGACACCTACTGGTGAGGGGGTTTGACCAGGATTTAAACTTGGTTTCCCAGTTTTAAAGCAGAGATACTCTAACCAGTTAAACACAAGGAAGAATGAGGAAAGGGGAAGGATAAGGAGGGGGGGGGGGGGTGATTCCATTTCTGTTGAGGATACCCTATGCTCACATTTTGCAGCTTTCTTTGTAGCTGAGCCAATAGTCCCTCACCTTAAGGAAGTTAACTTATCCATTAGGAAGTTTTCCTAAATTTTAGTAATGACATCCTGGATTGAGGGGATAGAATCCATTAACCTTTTAGCTACTATCACCCAGCAGTTTAATTTTATCAAATTGCTTGAGTAATTCGAGAGCCAGTCTACAGGGTGAAACAAGAGGTATGCCAGGGGCACACACAGGTATTTGTGTGAGTAATAGTAATGACATGATATAAAGTCATAGTGGTAGTTTGGATGAGTAGTTACAGTGCCACTGGTTATAGAACATGTATTCCTCTATTTGCAGTTGCCTGTAGTGATGTCGCGAACATGAAATTTTCCGTTCGCGAAAGGCGAACGCGAACTTCGCAAATGTTCGCAAACGGGCGAACCCGGCGAACCGCCATAGACTTCAATAGGTACAGGGACTCTTTTCTGGCCACAATAGTGATGGGAAAGTTGTTTCAAGGGGACTAACACCTGGACTGTGGCATGCCGGAGGGGGATCCATGGCAAAACTCCCATGGAAAATTACATAGTTGATGCAGAGTCTGGTTTTAATCCATAAAGGGCATAAATCACCTAACATTCCTAAATTGTTTGGAATAACGTGCTTTAAAACATCAGGTATGATGTTGTATCGATCACGTAGTGTAAGGGTTATGACCGCTTCACAGTGACAGACCAAACTCCCCGTTTAACGCACCGCAAACAACCGCAAACAGTTCATTTGCACAACCGCAAACTCCCCATTTGCACAAGGTTGGATACCAAGCTAGCCATGTCCCGTTCCTTGTCCTCACTGATGTCATTGAAGGTCTCTTCCTCCACCCAGCCACGTATAACACCAAGGGTCCCCGAAAGGTGACAACAAACCCCCTGTATTTTTTTTTTTTTAAATGTACACTACTGTTACACCAGATATGAGTTGCACTGGTGTGACACTGTGCCCTAGCAGGCCCTGAAACGCACACATGTGAAGGAAACTGACTGCTATTATATTACAGTCAAAAAACATTTTTTTTCTTTTAATGCAAGCTATTGTGACACCAGATATGAGTGGTGGCACTGGGACCACCTTGAAAATATTGGATATCGCTAAAAATCACGATCACTATATACTTTCTCTACAAACCTCTAAAACGAACCAAACTACTCATCCATCCGCTATACCACTTTATCCCACCTAGAACTAGTGCCCAGTTAAAATACTTGACTCTTACTTACCCACACTCAGTCATGCCACACACATTTCACCACTACTCTCACTGAATCCCTCTGACTACGGCTAAATGAATCTTCTACATCAGAACACTACTCCTAAGATTGGGTTGTATCCATGTCTCGGGTCTTTCATTTAGAATAGGGGCAGCTTCGGTCTCCTTCAACACTGACACTCCAGTGCATATTATTAAAAGATTGGGCAGATGGAAATCCTCAGTCTACAACCAATATATTCCTCATCCCGAGAAAGAAATGAGGAAAGCTTTTAAAAGTTTGGCTTTGTAAATTTGATGCAATAAGTGTGTTTTTCTTTAATACCTTTTCACCCTCTTTGCATGAACCCGATTTACATATATTACTTATATGTTTCTGAACATATTTATTATATTATTCACTCACTCACTCTCTGGGCTGGCCTAAGACATCATGCTGCCTAGGTCCAACGATAAATGACTATGGGGGATAATGTATAATAAACAAAGGTTACTGGCTATGGGGGGGATAATGAATAATAAACACAGGTTACTGGCGATGGGAGGGATAATATATAATAAACACAGGTTACTGGCTATGGGGGAGATAATGTATAATAAGCACAGGTTACTGGCTATGGGGGGATAATGTATAATAAACACAGGTTACTGGCTATGGGAGGATAATGTATAATAAACACAGGTTACTGGCTATGGGGGATAATGTATAATAAACACAGGTTACTGGCTATGGGGGATAATGTAGAATAAACACAGGTTACTAGCTATAGGGGGATAATGTATAATAAACACAGGTTACTGGCTATGGGGGGATAATGTATAATAAACACAGGTTACTGGCTATGGGGGATAATGTATAATAAACACAGGTTACTGGCTATGGAGGATAATGTATAATGCTGTCTAGGAGGTGGGAGGGTCTGGGAGGGAGGGTCTGCTGCTGATTGGCTGGAATGTGTCTGCTGACTGTGAGGTACAGGGTACTCAATGATGACGAATAGGGGGCGGACCGAACATCGCATATGTTCGCCATCCGTGGCGAAGGCGAACTTGCGATGTTCGCCAGGAACTATTGCTAATATTTATGGCATCACAAAATCTTTCACTAGAACCAATAAAAATAAGCTCCTCCATATAGTATTTATTGCCTCTGTAGTGGATATCAGAACCGTGGACTCCTCAGAGGTGCCCTAAAACTTGTCAGACATCAAGGCAATTACCTTTATGAATTACAAATGCCTGGTTGTTACCCACTCTGTGCATCTGCCTCATTGAGAGGTTTAACCTTTCTAAATACTTTTTTTTCCAGACAGATGAGCTAATTCATGCCTGCCTAGTTTGTGCCAAAGGGAACAAAAGTTATTTTTCTTGCCAAGCGCCAGTGAGCAATTTCCCTAAATCAACATGAAAGTCAAGGTCTCTCTAGTTTTGTGCCAAAGGGGGCAAAAGCAATTCTTCTTTCCAAACGCCAGTGAGAAATGTCCCTAAATCAACATTACCAACATTATCAAGCTAAATGTAATCATTATATATTTGAACAAAAATCAAATCTCAAATTATAATTTATATATAATTATTATAATTATTGTTAAATTCTTCCAGTGGGGTTCAGTACTCATACATACATACTTACATACATAAAGAAAAGACAATTCACAGGGGAGAATAAAAATACTTGCAAAATTTCCCTAAATGCACCTGTATCGTAGGAGAGGAATGCAGGTTCTGTCTCTGCAGAAAACACTATTAGCTGGATAGCCAGATTTCAAGAAGAAAAAAGAAACTTATCAAAAAATAACGTTATATAACTTTTGTTCAAACAAAGTATACATGTGCCTATGACATAAACTGGGCAGCGGAAAGACCACCACTGTTGCCCTTCATTAGAGACTTTATCACTTAAATTTTTAATGCCCGGTGCAGGTCTGGCAAAATCATATAAATATAGTAGAAAGGACCGCACTCCAAGGTCTTTGTGATAATTTTCAAATAAAATGTAACTTTTATTTAATCCATATAAAAGTCATCCCCCACATGGAGCTTTCATCAGGACAAGAAATAAAATACAAATGTGCATACACAAGAATATATACCCCTACCCCTTAAGACAATTACACCTTAATTGTGTACTCACCAAGTCATGAAACATCAAGTCCATCATTGTATGATGTATCTCTTAGTCTGGTGTCCTCGTGTGCAGGGCCTCAAAAGGGGGAGTGGCTAGGGTTAACAGCCAGGGTATGTTTGCGTTCAAGGTTGGAACTTAGCAACTACTGGAAGGGTAATGGGTAAACAGAGGGAGATGTATAAAAAATGCTTCTATAGTCAGGGCCGGTGCAAGGATTTTTGCCGCCCTAGGCAAAAAACATTTTGCCGCACCCCCCCCCATATGTCCTGCCCACCATGTGACATCACAATGCCCTGCCCATATGCTCTGCCATATGGGCCAACGTCAGTCTTCACAAAGTGTATTTTATCTGAAAAGACTGTGTTTACATTAAAAAGCCTACAGGCACAGGCTATAGACACCAGCACCACTACATTATGCTGTAGTGCTTCTGGTGACTATAGTATTCATTTAATGTGAGGTAAATTAGAGATTAGTGCCACTAATAATATATTGGATTGCCTACTTACCACCAGATGAGGACAATAGGCTGAAGAGGTCTTGTGTAGAAAAGGCTCTCTGGAGACTGTTTTTAACAGTGCTCACAACAATTAATGAACAGGAAGCAGCTTCATTTTTTAGGGCCCCTTACACAGCTCAAGGTCTGGGTCCCCAGGGCTTGACCGTGAGTATGCCTACAATGCCCAACCATAAATACCTACATGGCCCACCCATGAGTTCTCTCACAGGAAGTGGAGTGTATGTGTGTAGGGGATGTTTTATGTGTTATTGTAGTGGATGCAATGTGTGTATGTTCTTATGGAATGTAGTGTATAGGGATACCAATTTGAGTAAGGGATGTAGTGTGTTTATAGGGGATGCAGTGTGTGTTTGCGTGTAAGGAATGCATTGTATGTTTCTGTGTGTGAGTGTGTGTGTAAGGGGTGCAAGGTGTGTTTCTGTGTATGTAATTGAATGCAGTGTGTGTCTGTAAGGGGTGCATTGATTGTGTAAGAGAGAGTAAGTCCTTACTCCCCCCTCCACTAGTGGTCCTTACTCCCCACCCCACTAGTGGTCCTTACCCTCCCTCCCCTCCCCTAGTGGTCCTTACTCCCCCCTCCACTAGTGGTCCTTACCCCCCTCCCCTCCACTAGTTGTCCTTACTCCCCCTTCCCCTCCCCTAGTGGTCCTTACTCCCCCCTCCACTAGTGGTCCTTACTCCCCCCTCCACTAGTGGTCCTTACCCCCCCTACCCTCCCCTAGTGGTCCTTACTCCCCCCTCCCACTAGTGGTCCTTACCACCCCCCCTCCCCTCCCCTAGTGGTTCTTACTCCCCCCTCCCCTAGTGGTCCTTACCACCCCCCCTCCCCTGCCCTAATGGTCCTTACTCCCCCCCTCCCCTAATGGTTCTTACCCTTCCTCCCCTCTCCCCAATGGTCCTTACCTTCCTTGCTGTCTATATAGCGTGGCCGGGCAGCGCGGAACGCGGGACAGGAACTTCTGTTTCCTGTACCCGGCCGCTGGCGAACTGAAGGGAAGTGCTCACTCAGAAGCATTTTTTATACATCTCCCTCTGTTTACCCATTACCCTTCCAGTAGTTGCTAAGTTACAACCTAGAACGCAAACATACCCTGGCTGTTAACCCTAGCCACTCCCCCTTTTGAGGCCCTGCACACGAGGACACCAGACTAAGAGATACATCATACAATGATGGGCTTGATGTTTCATGACTTGGTGAGTACACTATTAAGGTGTAATTGTCTTAAGGGGTAGGGGTATATATTCTTGTGTTTGCACATTTGTATTTTATTTCTTGTCCTGATGAAAGCTCCATGTGAGGGCTGAAACTTTGACTTTTATATGGATTAAATAAAAGTTACATTTTATTTGAAATTTATCACAAAGACCTTGTAGTGCGGTCCTTTCTACTATATATATACATATATATATATATATATATATATATATATATATATATATATATATACATACATATATATATATATATATATACACATATATATATATACATACATATATATATATATACATATATATATATAAGGTGTATGTATATATATATACATACATATACAGGTGATACTCGAAAAATTACAATATCGTGCAAAAGTTAATTTATTTCATTAATGCAATGTAAAAGGGGAAACTAGTATATGAGATAGACGCATTACATGCAAAGCAAGATAGTTCAAGCCGTGATTTGTCATAAGTGCGATGATTATGGCTTACAGCTCATGAAAACCCCAAATCCACAATCTCAGTAAATTAGAATATTACATGCAATCAATAAAACAAGGAGTGTACATAGAACAATAGAACAATATCGGATCTCTGAAAAGTATAAGCATGCATATGTACTTGGTTTGGGCCCCTTTTGCAGCAATTACTGCCTCAATGCGGCGCGGCATGGAAGCTATCAGCCTGTGGCACTGCTGAGGTGTTATGGAAGACCAGGATGCTTCAATAGCGGCCTTCAGCTCTTCTGCATTGTTCGGTCTCATGTCTCTCATCTTTCTCTTGGCAATGCCCCATAGATTCTCTATGGGGTTCAGATTAGGCGAGTTTGATGGCCAATCAAGCACAATAATCCCATGGTCATTGAACCAGGCGTTGGTGCTTTTAGCAGTGTGGGCAGGTGCCAAGTCCTGCTGGAAAATGAAGTCAGCATCCCCATAAAGCTCGTCTGTGGAAGTAAGCATGAAGTGCTCCAAAATTTCCTGGTAGACGGCTGCGTTGACCCTGGACTTAATGAAGCACAGTGGACCAACACCAGCAGATGACATGGCTCCCCAAATCAACACAGACTGTGGAAACTTCACACTGGACTTCAAGCATCTTGCAGTGTGTGCCTCTCCATTCTTCCTCCAGACGCTGGGTGCAAGGAAGGACAACTGGTGAACCAGCGTCAGGGTCATGGGTGTCTAAGGCTCATTGATGCATGTGGGTAGGGAAGGCTAACCCATCTGATCCGATCACACATAATCTACTTTAGCCCATTTTGCTGAAAAACTTAATGCTGGCCATGACAGAAAGGTTTCAGAACACACAGTACATCACAGTTTGTTGTATATGGTGCTGAATAGTCGCAGACCAGTCAGAGGGCCTGTGATGACCCCTGTCCACTGCCAAAAGCACCTTCAATGGGTATGTGAGTGTCAGAACTGGACCATGGGTCAATGGAAAACGTCACCTTGTCTGATGACTCATGTTTTCTTTTAGATCAGGCTGCCTAGTTTCATGTGCATCACATATCTGGGGGAAAACATGTTTTGCTGGAAAACATTTAGTCCTGGCATTCATGTGGACATTACTTTGACACATACCACCTACCTAGAGATAGGTTTAGACCACATACACCACTTCTTGCCAATGATGTTCCCTGATGGCAGTATAATTCTCCCTGTCACAATGCAAACATTGCTCAGGAATGGTTTGAGGAACAAGACAAAGAGTTTAAGGTGTTGTCTTGGCCTCCAAATTCCCCAGATCTCAATACAATTGAACACCAGTAGGATGTGCTGGAACAACAAATCTGATTCAGGGAGGCCACCACTCGCAACCTGCAGGACTTAAAGGGACACAATAGTCACCAAAACAACTGTAGCGTTCTGAAGCAGGTTTTGCAGTTTCTGTGTATAGATCATGCCTGTGAGGTTTCACTGCTCAAATCTCAAATTGTAACACCTCCGCTGGCTGTGACTGACACTGCCTGCATGGAAACAAGACACTGCCTGCATGAATACATTCAATCAGATGTAACTTACAATAAAGTTTTTTTTGTAAATATCTCTTTATTGAGAATTTTTTTTCAAAGTTTCAACAAAAATGCAGATTGTGAGGATGAGGAAACATGCAGGTTATAACATCTGGTAAAAAGAGATACGCAAATCTCCACACGAACAAGAAGAGCTGAGACACGCAGGTCTCACATGGAGAGTAGGTTCACAGCATATAGGTAGATAGGAAGGGAGTTCCTGCATGATATTAGGCAGAGAGTTTTAATGTTTTGACTGATCGGTGTATATTAGCATGTAGAAAAATGTAGTTGTGATTTTTAATTGAACAATTTTTTACTTTGTGTTCAATTCAATAAAAATCTTTTAAATAATTAAACAAAAAAACTAAACCAACCCTGTTAGTATTCATGGGTTAAATATAAGTTATCACAAAAAAAAAAAAGGTAGGATCCTATGTCTTGCAGATTATTTCACAAAATGTATTTGGTACCAGAAATTGCATGTTTTGTCCCCATTTTTTTTTTGGTTTGTGTATTTTTAACTACATGTGTGTTAAATTAACTAAATTTAAAATAAAATTTTCCTCCTATAGATTTTTCTACTCATTTTTATCTATTGTATTTCTGCATTCAGCTATCCAAAATATATGGCCCAGTGTTCAGCATACAGCTAGGCAGCAAGAGAATGGTGATCTTGGCTGGTTATGAAACTGTGAGAGACGCACTTGTGAACCATGCTGCCGAGTTTAGTGGGAGAGCATTGGCACCAATGTTTCAAAAGATGGACCATGGGAATGGTAAGTTTAGATCATATGTTGTGCAGTATTTGCCATATTATCATAAAGATACATCTAAACGTTGGATATTCTAGTTACTGGGTTTGACATTGTATAAATCAATTAGCATTCATTCTTAAATTGCATTGCAATTATGCACATTATGATTCTAATATATTATTGTCATTAATATTGCTATTATTATTATTATTATTATTATTATTATTATTATGTTGCATTTGTAAAATGTAGTCCAATTCAGTAATCAAACTGGTTCCTCACACATGGTGATGGAAAGAACCCTATTAAATATCTGATTTTCATGGCCTTACTTATTGAGGGACGTTTATCAAAGTGCTCTAAAAAGTTGTCTGAAATACTAAAGCGAGGCAATTACCATGGAAATCAGAGAAAACAGTAGGCACATTCTATTAGTGACTCTTCCTCTTTTTATTTTTGCACACTTTTTAGTACAGATCAGTTTTTATTTGAGTTGAGCGGACACCTGGATGTTCGGGTTTGCCGGGTTCGGACGAACTTTGGTAAAAAGTTCGAGTTCGGGACTCGAACTTGACCCGACGTTGACCCCAAACCCGAACCCCATTGAAGTCAATGGGGACCCGAACTTTTGGGCACTAAAATGGCTCTCAAAAAAAGTCCTGTAAAGGGCTAGAGGGCTGCAAAAGGAAGTAAAATGTTAGTAAGAGTAGGACAAGTGCCCTGCAAAC
The DNA here is from genome assembly GCF_036172605.1 of Pelobates fuscus. Taxonomy (NCBI): domain Eukaryota; kingdom Metazoa; phylum Chordata; class Amphibia; order Anura; family Pelobatidae; genus Pelobates; species Pelobates fuscus. The sequence continues at coordinate 36,078,989 of NC_086318.1, read as the reverse complement.
AAATGTGGATAGGGAAATAACTTAAAATAACATAAAATACATAAAAATAAAAAATATTAATCTTGAACTAGGAGGAGGAGGTGGATGTGGAGTAGGAGGTTGAGGAGGCGGTGACCGTGGCGGTGTAGGTGGAAGCGGCGGTGGAGGAGGAGGAGGTAGTCAACACTTTTTTTTTTTGGGGGTAGCCCCCCCAAATATTGGGACATATAAAAAAAGAAAACAAAGAATAAGTGCTCTTGAGTATAACAATGGCTGGGTGAGGCCGGTATAAATGTCTATTCTGCACAAGGTACAGACAAGTCTGGTGGGATCCATGCCTGGTTCATTTTAATAAAAGTGAGCTGTGGACAGGCGGCTGCGCTTGTCTGTGATAACGCCCCCTGCCATGCTAAACACACGTTCAGACAATACACTAGCTGCAGGGCAGGCCAGCACCTCCAAGGCATAAAGGGCAAGCTCAGGTCATGTGCCCAATTTGGAGACCTAGAAGTTGAATGGGGCAGACCCATCAGTCAGTACGTGTAGTCGTGTGCACACGTACTGTTCCACCATGTTGCTGAAATGCTGCCTCCTTTTAAGACGTTCCATATCAGCTGGTGGTGCTGGTTGTTGTGGCGTGCTGACACAGCTTTTCCACATTTCGGCCATGCTAACCCTGCCTTCTGAGGTGCTGACGGTGCCCCAGCTGCGTTAGCGACCTCTTCCTCCTCCTCTGCCTTCGCCTTGTGCTTCCACTGAGCCCCCGGTGTCAGTTGGGAATGCCCTCAGCAGCGCGTCTACCAGCGTGCGCTTGTAGTCACGCATCTTCCGATCACGCTCCAGTGAGGGAATTAAGGATGGCGCGATGTCATTGTAACGGTGATCCAGCAGGGTGGCCACCTAGTAATCAGCCCAAGTTAGAATGTGGGCAACTCAACAGTCATTGCGCAGGCACTGCAGCATGTAGTCGCTCATGTGTGACAGGCTGCCCAGAGGCAAGGACAAGCTGTCCTCTGTGGGAGGTGCATGGTCTGTGTCCTCCGTATCCCCCCAGACACACTCCAGTGATGCCCACGAGCTGCGTTGGGTGCCACCCTGCTGTGAACACGGTCTCTCCTCCTCCTCCCTCTCCTCATCCTCCTCCTCCTCATCCTCCAGAACTGTGCCCTGGCTGGACAATTGTGTACCTGGCCTATGCTGGTGCAGGGACCCACCCTCCGAGCCATTTGTGAATGACTGGCCTGATAACCATGGAAATTACCCCTCTTCCTCCTCCTCTTCCTCCTGTGCCACATCCTCTTCCATCATCGCCCGAAGCATTTTTTCAAGGAGTCTTTTCATGGAGGCCCACTCATTGGTGGTGAAGTGGTGCTGTTCCGCAGAGTGACTGACCCGTGCGTGCTGCAGCTGAAACTCCACTATTGCCTGCTGCTGCTCGCACAGTCTCTCCAGCATGTGCAAGGTGGAGTTCCAGCTTGTGGGCACGTCGCATATGAGGCGGTGAGCGGGAAGGCTGAAGTTACGCTGCAGCGCAGACAGGCGAGCAGCAGCAGGGTGAGACCGCTGAAAGCGTGCACAGACGGCCCACACTTTCTGCAGCAGCTCTGATATATCTGGGTAGTTTTTCAAGAATTTCTGCACCACTGATACCGGAGAAACTGACGGAAGCCAAGCACAGAGAGATGGACACAGGTTTCTTCAGGAAGGAAGAGATTCTTTATTCGATTCACCGACCGGGACTCAGAGGGACTAATGTCACCAAAAAACAGCAAAGTCTGAGTCCTGATCATACAGTGTAGGTCCCTTATATAGGCATGTAGCTCCTCCCATAATCAGTTCAACCTACACATACTCTTATCTAATCAACCGAATAGAGACTAAAATCCTGTTTGACCACATGGCTTGCTCAGCACAATGGAGGAGGGGAAATACTTGTATATCCTGTATTCCTACTTATGCTCCTTACACTACTGATTGTATCTTAGCTACGTGTAACTGACTTAACTGGTACATCAACATATGCAAGTGCACATACCACGTGGCAATCTTGTCCTAGTAAATTTATTTTTATTGAGATTCCACCACATTCCCCCCTTTGATGCTTCTGATATTTCACAATTCCAGATGCATCACTTAACCATAGTTTGCTTACACCTCAGGTTGCTATGAACCAGACCAGACTTTGCGATTCCCTAACGATATGAATCCCTCAACATTCCTCTTCCTGTACTAGTTCTCCCTGATTTAGAGCCTCATACCTATATATAGCCATTATCTGTGCAGCAACCTTTCTCTCTGCTATATTCTCTATAATGCTCTGCACAGACCTAACTACCAAAGGAATCAGACATGGTAGGAGAAGGCAAAGCATCAAAATTAGCATGACTCCACCTACCAATGCCTTAAGTCCTCCAAACTGCTCATACCAATTACCAAACCAACTACTTGGATTATACCCTTTCCATACCTGGGTAGGCACATGCGCTAGTTTAACCATATGGCTAGTAAGCTCAGCTATTGCTTGCCCTTCATCATCTATTTGAAGACAACAATTGCTTAGGTTAAACTTCCCACATACACCTCCCTCTACTGCCAATAGATAATCCAAAGCTAATCTATTTTGGTAAACGGCTGTCCTCATCCTAGTATTATGTTTCGCTAGGAGATTGAGCGCTTGTGATGTCTCATTGGTAATTATCTCAACCACTGCCTGTAACCTTATAATGCGGTTGAGCATATATATTGGGGTTCTATATCCGAAAGTACCATCTTCTGCTCAAGTGGCTGGCCCGTAATAATCTATGATACGCTGGGGAGGCCATTCATTATCTTCCCAGGTACCTATCTCTAGGGGTCCCCTTTTCTTCCTATGATTCACATCATATACTTTAACTCCCAAAGTCTCTCCTGCTTCAATAGGCAACAAGAAGAAGGATGGTTTGAGCATACCTAACACACATGCCCCTTCCCAGTCCCGTGGTAACTCTGAATAGGCCTTCTTACCACAGATCCAGTACAAATTTGCTGGGGCTTTCCAACTAGATGTGATAGATAGATCAAACCACACGTCCTTTAAATTGGCATAACTTGCAAACGGGTTAGGTGGTTCTGAGACATTTGAAGCCGACCACCAGGTTGTATTCTTTGTAGTATCATCATAAGCTTTTTGCCCTAGACAAGTTAGTTCTCCTACAGATGTGTTAAACATTATTCCTTTTCTTGCTATGCAAACATAACCTATAATGGAGGTCTTTAATCGCCACTCAGATTTACCTCTAACACTCATTTGATAATCGGCTTGAGAAGATGTTATCTGTTCAATTGTCTCAGAACCAGAATACATTACCTCCTTTGCTTCCCAGGGCCATTGGTCTCCCATATTAGTACCTCCACACACATAGCAGTTGGTCACCTTAAGACTACCAGCAATACTCTCGGCTAGATCAATAAACAGGTTCTTAGCATTATGGGGAATCTTATTTTCTACACTCATCTCTTCATAAAAAGAATGGAAAACCTGATGAGTTTGGGATGCTACGGTATCGGTCTCTATCCCTATAAATAATATTGTCCCAGGATCCAAACCCGTCCCATATATCTGGAACCCAAATAAGTTACCAAACCTATCTAAAAATTGTTCAGGATTATTAATAAGTATATGGACTGGGTTACACTCCATAGACTTACAATACGGTTTGGTAGGCAACATAGTAACAATCATATCCTTATCTACTGTCTGTCCCCAAGTTGCCCACCCCACACAAGACCAATATGGGCAATAGTTATAATCCCTATCTGGGCATTTTGGACTTTGTACTTATTTTTACTACTGGGACAAATATACTTATCGTTAGACCCATACGTTCTCTCCCACTTAAGTTTCCCGCATACATTCCACGGTTTTCTACCACTTGATATCGCCTTACATGCATCAAATAGCAGAACACCCGAAGAATGTACGGTTTCTAATACTGTTTTATTTATTAGGGTCCCCTGTGAGTCTCCATTCCGGAGGGTCAACCAAATTGTACGGGGTTGATACTCTGGATTGAAGCATTTAGGTTCGCCTACTCCTAAATGGCATACACTATACTCTATACCTAAGTATCTACACCTTGATACATATCCTTTACATTCATATTGTGAATGCCAAATTAGGGTCTGGGAAATATGATTACCTGTTATAGTAGTCTTAATGCAAACCTCACAGCTAGGTGTGTCGGTACCTCTACCTTCCTGAATAATAAAAAAACATAAAAATACACATTATCAAGAGCACTTCTTTCGACGTCTTCATCCTCAGTCTTCGTCCGTGCGATGGCACCTCAGCTTCCAGGATGTAAGGGCTGCAAGGAATGGAGTTCTGCAGGTCCTCTCTTCCCTTCACAGAGGTCCCTTCGAGACACCCTGGCTATGTCACGTGGGTGAGTGGTCTGGCTTTATTATGGCCGACAAAACACTCACTTACTGATCTCTTTAAACACACTTGTAATCCCAATATCTCCTCGTTACTCCGACTGAGTCATGCGCTTTAACCGGATCTTGCAGGGATTCTCTGGATCTGGTGTAGCTTGCCAAGAATCTACTGCTGCTGGTTTAACCCTGGAGTGATGAATCCACGGAGTCACTTCAGCCACCTTTATTGCTGTAGGGGTAGACAAAAGAACAACATAAGGACCCCTCCACTTAGGCCCTAACGGTATACTGTTCCACTCTTTATTCCACACTTGGTCTCCTGGATGATAGCTATGAACAGGGGGATAAATATTCACAGGTAATATATCTTGTACCCATTTCTGTACCTCCTCCATAGTTTTACCCAACTCTACAACCTGCTGCCAGGTAATTCCTTCTCCCAACTGACTCAAATCCCCCCTTAAGTTACCAAGTACGGGAGGTGGACGCCCATACATGATTTCAAAAGGTGAGAGACCCATCCTTCTGGTAGGTGTACTACGAATACGTAAGAGAGCTATAGGCAAAAGAACATTCCACTTAAGTTGAGTTTCTTGACACATCTTTGCCAATTGGTTCTTAATAGTTCTGTTCATCCTTTCCACTTTCCCAGAACTCTGAGGTCTATATGCCGTATGAAGCTTCCACTTAATACCAAGCATATGAGTCAGTTGTTGTAGGCACTGGTGAACAAAGGCTGGACCATTATCCGATCCTATAGAACATGGTAGTCCATATCGGGGTATTATTTCTCGCAACAGGAATCGCACAACTTCTCCTGCTTTCTCTGTACGAGTGGGACATGCTTCTACCCAACCTGAGTAGGTACACACAACTACTAGTAGGTAGCGATGTCCGCCGGATTTAGGCATTACCATATAGTCTATTTGAAGATCGGACATAGGGAGTCCCCCCATATACTGGACTCCCGGTGGTTTCACTGGTCCTTGCTTTGCGTTATTCTTCCTTCTGTGCCGATGTTCCTTTTGACAATGGCCGAGCTTCTATCACCTTGTCTATGGTAGTCACTGCATATCCTGCATAGCGAATCCCTTCTTTCACATAACTACTGCCATCCGTATAATACTGGACATCAGGTTTCTGGATAGGAAAATCACGAAGGTCCGGTCTACTTGAGAACACTTCATCCATCACCTCCAGGCAATCATGTTGACTCTCAGTAGGTTGTGGCAAAAGGGTAGCTGGATTCAAGGTATTAACAGTCTCTAAATGCACTCTTGGGTTTTCACACAACATAGCTTGATACTTAGTCATGCGGCTATTACTACACCAATGATTGCCTTTATAGTCTAGCAACGTTTGTACTGCGTGCGGGACTCGCACATAGAGTTCCTGACCCAGAGTGAGCTTATCAGCTTCGGCTACCAGCAGGGTGGCGGCAGCTACAGCTCTTAGACAAGGTGGAAGACCACTGGCCACTGCATCCAGTTGTTTGGACATATATGCAACAGGTCTTTGCCATGATCCCAAGTACTGTGTCAATACTCCCACAGCCATTCTTCTTTGCTCGTGTACATATAAGTAGAATGGACGTGTATGATCAGGTAGACCTAATGCTGGGGCACTCATCAAAGCCTTCTTCACATCTTCAAATGCCTTTTGCTGTTCAGGGGTCCACAGGAAGGGATCGTGTTCTGTACCTTTTATAGCTGCATAAAGAGGTTTCGCCAATATCGCATAAGTGGGAATCCATATCCTACAGAAGCCTGCTGCCCCCAAGAATTCCCGCACTTGTCTTCTATTCTTGGGTATTGGTATTTGGCATACAGCTTCTTTTCTCTCTGGCCCCATTATCCTTTGACCTTCAGAGATATGGAATCCCAGATACTTAACAGTTGGCTGACACAACTGAGCTTTCTTCCTAGACACCTTGTATCCTGCCTTCCAGAGAATGTGTAGTAGATCATGTGTTGCTTGCGGACATATTTCTCTTGTAACTGCCGCTATCAACAAATCATCTACATATTGCAATAGTACACACTCTCCTGGGATGGACTTGAAATCCAGTAAGTCTTGACTTAAAGCTGATCCAAATAGGGTGGGTGAATTTTTAAACCCTTGGGGCAGTCTTGTCCAAGTCATGTGGCGTTTCGAGCCCGTTACAGCATTTTCCCATTGGAATGCGAAGATACACTGGCTTTCCGCAGCAATTCGAAGGCAAAAGAAGGCATCTTTGAGATCTAAGACAGTGAAATAGGTAGCCCCGCCCGGAATTAAAGCAAGCAGTTTATATGGATTGGGCACAACTGGGTGTATACTTACGACCGCATCATTGACTGCTCTCAAGTCCTGCACAGGGCGATACTCATCTGTACCGGGCTTTTGAACAGGCAACAATGGGGTGTTCCAGGGGGAAGTACAGAATTTTAGGATACCATACCGTATGAACTTATCCAAATACGATTGTATATTCTTCTTGGCCTTTTGTGGGATATGATATTGCCTTAAGCTCACTGGATAGACCCCAAGTTTCAGTTCGATTCGAATTGGTGGGATATTGCGAGCAAGTCCTGGTGGGTTGTTCTCTGCCCACACTCCTGGTATATTAAACAAGGATTCATCACTCTTAGGGTTTTGGCTAGTCAACGCTGTATAAAGTCGCCACTCTTCTTCCTTTGGTACAGATATTGTCATTATACCTGAAGGTCCATTGAACTTTAAAGATGTTGTTCCATTTGGTAGAAACGTTATCTGCGCTTGTAGTTTTGACAACAAATCACGTCCTAACAGTTGGACTGGACATTCAGGCATATAAAGGAATTGATGTTTTACTACGTGGCCTCCCAATGTACAGAGTCGACTTTTAAGAACCGGTTTAGCAGCACTCCTTCCAGTTGCTCCTATTACGGTGATAGTTCTTCCGGATGGAGGAGCAACTAGGTCAGTCACCACCGAATGTTCAGCACCAGTATCGATCATGAACGCACTCCTTTTTCCCCCTATTGATACATCGACCATAGGCTCCGCTCGGCCAAGGGGGATAGAGCCCGGTCGATATCAATAGTCCTCCATGACCGTGTCAGCCAATCCTACAAAGTCCCTATCTTCTCTATCGCGGGATCTCTGCGCTGCTGGATAATACCTGTCTTCTCTAACACTTCCTCTATTGCTACCATTATTCCCTCCAGGACCTCCTCTACCTCTCGCTCTGCCTCTATAATTACCATATCCTGCCCTAGGTTTGTCTCTCTCATACTGTTCCCTTTGCGGACACTCACTTCTCCAATGCCCTTCTTCCCTTCTATCTACGCCTGCGATTGCTACCGCTAGCATATCTGCCTTTCTACGCATCTTGCGCTCTTCCTCTTTCTTTGTCTCTGTTTCCCTGTTCATGTACACTTTATTCGCTACCTCCATTAGTTGGGTTATGGACATCCCTACAAACCCTTCAAACTTTTGTAGCTTGCGCTTTATATCTCCGTAGGCTTGGCTGACAAAGGCAGAGTTAACCATCCGGGAATTCTCAGGGGCCTCCGGATTAAAGGGGGTATACAAGCGGTATGCCTCCAATAATCGGTCATAAAAGACACTGGGCGATTCATCACATTTCTGCAATACCTCAGCCGTCTTAGACATGTTAATTGCCTTCTTTCCTCCAGCTTTCATGCCAGCAATAATAGCGTCCCTGTATGCTTTTAAATGGGCCATATCTGCGCCATTGATATTCCATTCCGGATCAGTGTTTGGATAATGTGCTGCGGCCCATGCTGCCGGATTGGCCTGATTTTGTGTACGGGCCACTTCTTCCAGCGCTTTAATTGCCGCTTGGTTTATCCTTGTCCTTTCCTCGTTATTAAACAATGTCATAAGCAGTTGCTGACAATCAACCCAAGTGGGATTATGTGTCTGGACTATGGAGGTAAACAAATCCGTCATGGCTTGAGGATTTTCGGTGTATGAGGAGTTATGGGTCTTCCAATTAAATAGATCAGTAAATGTGAAGGGAACATAAACGAATACTGGATCAGCATATTGTATCTGGCCGTCACCGTTAATGTGTGTTGGGCCAGGTGTCAGTCGAAGTGGCATTTGATAATGTCGGGGTTGTAGGGTACCGGTCAATTGTCGGGTTAGTATGGGGCTTCGTTTAGGAACGTCAGTTAGGGGTTCCGGTCGAGGGGTAGTAAGACAAGGGGATGGGGACGCTTTACTGAGGGGGAGATCGGTGAGTAAAATATTCCGGGCCGGGCTAGGAGGAGCCTGACCAGGAACTAGAAATGGCGCCAAATCTGGGTAGGTGGAGTTGACAGAGGTAGGTACTGAGAGGGGAGGGTTTAAAACAAGAGGGCTGGGCTCTGAGCTAGAGGAGGAAGTAGGTGGGGACAACGGGGCAAGGGGAGGAGCGTTTCCAGCAGCACCTCCTCTTACTCTTCCGGTGGAGGAGGAGTAAGGGAGCGGCATAGGGATCTCAGACTCAGGAGGCGTGTCCAAAATGGGCGTAATTACGGCCTTAGTGGACAAGCGAGTCCTGGCCACCATGAGGCGACATTGTTCCTCGTGGCATACTTGGATCCATTTTGGCAAGTCTTTTACGGCCTGCCTCCAGCAATCAATATATGGAAACTGGCCGTAAAGTTCAGGCCTACCTGATACAGCCACATGTACACGCTGTACCAGATTAGGATCCAAACTGCCACGTGGCGGCCATGCGGCAACCAAAGTAGGCCATTCCCTACTACACAATGTAATCAAGCGTGCTGGAGACATCTTTACCCCAAAATCACATACTGTATATCCCTTTTTAAAATTCTTTATCATACATCCTAAGGGATCCAAAATCGTTGAATCTGACGCGCCCATACTTAACAATGGAGCGTCGTTTCCAACAGAAACTATACAAACACTCTACCAACGGTCACACCCGTTCGCTCGGCAACAGCACCACGTGGTACAGTTACTAAGTGAAACGCACACAACAAAACACTCAGGGAATTCCCGTACACACACAGCTGTTACACCAGTCACTAAGTAACTAATACGTTGCCCTTTGGCGAAACTATACGGTCACCCACGCTATAATTCCCTATATTTGAATTACCCGTCTATAACATACCCCAGTAACATCGTCTTTACAAACAGTAGTTACAGTACGGTTAGCATAGGTTAAAGTACAATTTAAAGTCACAGTACAATTAGTAGTGGTTATGGTGTTAAAACATGCAACATAGACGACAATTATTAGTACTTATTTACAGTATTAGTAATTATACATGGTTATGGTACCGTGTGCTATAATACAGTTACACACTATTCACACTCTCGCTAGACGGCAGAGCTCACACTATCTAGCAAGATACACACACTACTACAACAATCTTTAACACATTTACAATTCCCAACTAATCTATTGGCCAGTACCTTGATGGACTACCTAAAACTATCTACATACATTTTGGTTAGCCACACTGCCCAAGCACCACATATAGCGAACTAGAGGGCGGAATTTACAACAGCACCCTTTTAGTCTATTTACTCTATCAAAAATCTAGTGGGTTCCAAATTTACACGCCTTCCCACTTAGCCAAGATAGGTTGAGATCTAGCAAACCGAATTTACACAGACGCCGCTTAGTCTCCCGGTCCCTCCGACCTAGCGAACAAAATATACACCCTAGAACGCTAGTCTAGACAAGACACCGGTGTCCAGCTAGGGCTATTTACACCAGAACCCCGCCTGACTCCAAACCAAAATTAAACAGGCTTACTAAAGGGTGTTTAATTGAGCGGTGCGCCTTCGCTCCTTCCCTCCACTGGAGGGGGCAGATTCCAAATAACCCCTTATGGGCCTACCGCACAATCGGTATCCAATACCCCTAGTGGGTCCGCCGTCTAAAACAGCGGTCGTCTTACCTCCTCGTTCCTGAACCTGGGTTCACACTCATCGACGGGGGCACCCCAGCACTTACTACGTAGAGGCCGATGATCTCCTGGACAACAGACCAGTGGCGCCGAGACGAAAGGAGGTCCACGCAGAAGTTCAGGGGTGCAGCCGTAGAGAACATGGGCAAAGATAGACCGTCTCACGCCTCTGCTTCTCAGCTACCATTGAACGATGAGCTTCCTGGCCCAATGCACCAAATGATACCGGAGAAACTGACGGAAGCCAAGCACAGAGAGATGGACACAGGTTTCTTCAGGAAGGAAGAGATTCTTTATTCGATTCACCGACCGGGACTCAGAGGGACTAATGTCACCAAAAAACAGCAAAGTCTGAGTCCTGATCATACAGTGTAGGTCCCTTATATAGGCATGTAGCTCCTCCCATAATCAGTTCAACCTACACATACTCTTATCTAATCAACCGAATAGAGACTAAAATCCTGTTTGACCACATGGCTTGCTCAGCACAATGGAGGAGGGGAAATACTTGTATATCCTGTATTCCTACTTATGCTCATTACACTACTGATTGTATCTTAGCTACGTGTAACTGACTTAACTGGTACATCAACATATGCAAGTGCACATACCACGTGGCAATCTTGTCCTAGTAAATTTATTTTTACTGAGATTCCACCACACCACCAAATTCAGCACATGCACCAGGCAAGGGATGTGCGTAAAACCGGCTAGGCCCAGAGCTGCCACAAGATTTCGCCCATTATCGGGCTTGAGGCTCAGTGGCAACAACCACTCATCAGTCTGTTGTTCCCTGCCTGTCCACAGCTCCTGCGTGGTGTGTTTTTTTTTCCCTTAAATATATGAGTTTTAAAACAGCCTGCTGTCGTTTTCCCCTGGCTGTGCTGAAGTTGGTGGTGAAGGTGTTACGCTGACTGGATGAGTAGGTGATAGAGGAGGAAGAAGTAGAGTAGGAGGAGGAGGCAACAGGAGGCAAAGACAAATGCCCTGCAATCCTTGGTGGCGGAAGGACATGCGCCAAACTGCTATCCGCCTCAGGCCCAGCCACCACTACATTTACCCAGCGTGCAGTTAGGGAGATATAGCGTCCCTGCCCGTGCTTACTGGACCACGTATCAGTGTTTATGTGGACCTTGCCACAGAAGGCGTTGTTTGTATAGGGAAGGGATGGCTTATCTGGAAAGGTAGTGGCGGCTGGGAACCACGTACTGTGGGACAGCCACCGCCATCAGTTTTTTAAAACTGTCCATCTCCAACAGACAGAATGACAGCATTTCAAAGGCCACACATTTTGAAATGCTGGCATTCTGGGCCAGAGATCGTGGGTGGGTAGGGGGGTACTTCCTCTTTCTCTCCAGTGTTTGGGAGATGGACAGCTGAACGCTTCCATGGGACAATGTGGAGACGCTTGGGGACGGTGGCGGACGTGGTGGCATTGCTGCCACATCCTCTGTTTGTGGGGTGGCAGGTGCCACTGTCACTCCAGAGGTGGAGGAAGAGACTGAGACAGCAGCAGAAGAGGAAGCAGGAGGAGCCTGAGACCTTTCTTGGTTTTTGAGGTGCTTACTCCACTGCAGCTCGTGCTTTGCATGTAAATGCCTGGTCATGCAGGTTGTGCTCAGATTTAGAATGTTAATGCCTCGCTTCAGGCTGTGATTGCACAGCGTGCAAACCACTCGTGTCTTGTCGTCAGCACATTGTCTGAAGAACTGCCACGCCAGGGAACTCCTTTGAGATGGCTTTGGTGTGCTCGGTCCCTGTGTGCGGTGGGCAGTAGCAGGCGTACTGTCTATGGGACGGCCGCTCCACTATTGCAACCTGCTCCCTCTTATGCTTTGCTGGTGCCTCTGTGCGACCACCGCCTCTTCCTCCAAACTGCACAGGTCACTCTCATGACCTTAATTCCATGTGGGGTCTAGGACCTCATCATCCTCCATATCATCTTCCACCCACTCCTCAACCCTGCCCTCTTTGCCGGTCTGCACACTGCAGAAAGCCACAGCAGTTGGCACCTGTGTTTCGTCATCATCAGAGATGTGCTGTGGTGGTCCTCGCATGTCCACATCCTGAAACATAAGTGGTTGTGCATCAGTGCACTCAATCTCTTCCACTTCTGGGGCAGGGCTAGGTGGATGGCCCACGGATTCCCCACCAGCAGGCACCTGCTGCATGACTTGTGGCTCAGACTGCTTGGCTGATTTGCAAGGGGGTGAGGTGAAAGACAGATGGCCATGGGCTGCAGGTGCCAACTCTGAGCTTTCAGCAGGGGACTGGGTGGGAGACAATGTGAAAGAACTGGAGGCACTGTCAGCCACACAATCTACTATCGCCTGTACTTGTTCTGGCCTCACCATTCGTAGAAAGGCATTCGGGCCTACCAAATAATGCTGAAGTTTCTGAAGCCTACTCGTACCTAAGGAAGGTGTTTCACTTATGCGTGTAGCTGGCACAGATCGACCACATACTCTCCCTGCAACTGGAGCTCCACCAACACCAGCAGCACCACGACCAGGGCCATGTCCCTTATTTGACGCTCTCCTCATTTTTTTGCGTTCACCCACCAAACTAACAGATGGTTTATGTCAGGCGACAATGTAACTGCTAATAGTCAACAATTAAGTTTACTGACAGTAAGGCAGTGCCGGTGTCCTAAAGAGAAAAAAATTCTAGAGGTCACACAATAGTGTGACAGGCGTAATTAATACAGTTACTTCACTGTCTCACAAAATGTGAATTTGTCAAACAACAATGTAACAGTAGTATTTAACGGTTTTATTGGAATGCAAGAAATGCACCGCAGGCCGCAAATGTACTATTTAGCACAAAAACATTTGATTTTTTAAACCAACAATGTAACAGTAGTATTTAACGGTTTTATTGGACTGCAAGAAATGCACCGCAGGCCGAAAATGTACTATTTAGCACCAAAAAAATTTGAATTTTTCAAAGTGCGACGTAACCACAGTATTTGACGGTTCTATTTGACTCTCAGATATGAAGTGCACGCCCCAAATTAACTTTTTAGCACCAAAGAAATGTGAATTTTTCAAAGTGCGATGTAACCACAGTATTTGACGGTTCTATTTGACTCTCAGATATGAAGTGCACGCCCCAAATTGACTTTTTAGCACCAAAAAAATGTGAATTAGTCAAACTGCAATGTCACATTAGTATTTGATGGTTCTATTTGACTCTCAGATATGAAGTGCATGCCCCAAAGGTAATTTTTAGCAGCAAAAAAATGTGAATTAGTCAAACTGCTATGTCACAGCAGTATTTGACGGTTCTATTTGACTCTCAGATATGAAGTGCATGCCCCAAACTTACTTTTTAGCACCAAAAAAATTTGAATTTGTCAAACTGCAATGTCACAGCAGTATTTAAAAATTCCTAGATGTTGCCCACTGAGCTACCAGAACAGGATTAAAGTAATGTGCCTGGCACACATGCAGTTGCAAGTGCACTGCACTTGCAAAAACGGCCCCCGACGCCCACCTAACAAACAGACTGATTGCTTATTTCTCTGTGGCACTGGGCTCAGGGCAGGGTACAAAAATGTAGTATAGCACCCACAAAAATAATCACTGTAGTTTGCAGATTCAACACCAGAATCTTTCCTAATCTGTCCCTCACAGCTGCAGCATCCTCTCCCTACATTAATAAGAGCTCATGTGACATGCGGCGCTACGTGACTCCAGCTTATATAGAGGCTGGGTCACATGCTGCACTGGCCAATCACAGCCATGCCATTAGTAGGCATGGCTGTGATGGCTTATAAGGGCACACAAGTCAAATGCTTGTTGTTTGGCTGCCCTGCAGCTTTTCAAAACGCGCCATTAAATACCTGAATACCGAACTCGAACCCGAACTGTTACTGAAATGTCCGGGTTCGGGGTCAAAATATCGTAATGTTCACTACGAACAGTTCAGGTTCGCTCAACTCTAGTTTTTATTAATCTCCATCAATGTTTTCAAAATAACTACGGTTTGTAGCCAAGGTCATTCATACACAGCACAAACAACTCCTAACCACACACACACTACACTACAAACAGCCCATTCCCACACAGAACAAACCAAAAATGAAAACTATCAACATAGACATATAAGCACGTCTATTTGCAGAACCACAAAACACACCACCTCTCCTCCCCCTGCCGACGTTAGATCCGAATGCGCATGCGCGGCAAGAGCCGCATGTGCATTCAAACTGCCCATAGGAAAGCATTACTCAATGCTTTCCTATGGACGTCCAGCATCTTCTCACGGTGAGTTTTACAGTGAGAATTGCGGAAGCGCCTCTAGCGGCTGTCAGTGAGACAGCCACTAGAGGCTGGATTAACCCTCAGTGAAACATATGTTTTCAGCTGCAGGGTTAAAACTAGAGGGACCTGGCACCCATACCATTTTATTGAGCGGATCCTTAGAAATAGCATAGGAAAGGGATTTGAGTTCAAAAGATGTAGCGGCTAGGGCAGTGGTTTTGTAGAAGGGGGCCAGGGCAGGGGTTTTGTATAAATGCACCATTATTGTAGAAGGGGGAAGACCAGTGCTTTTGTAGAAAGGGGCTGGTGAGAAACTTCTAGAAAACTCCTCCCCTGCCCCTTTCTACAAAGCCCCTGGTCTCGCCCCTTCTAGAAAACCCCTGCCCTTCGCCCTTCATATAAAAACCCTGCACACTGATCACATAAATTTCATACACTCCCTACACATAAAAACCCTGCACCCCGATCACATAAATTTCATACACTCCCTACACATAAAAAACCCTGCACATCCCCCTTAATTAAAAAAAAAAAAAAGCTGCACACCCCCTTAAAAAAACGTTAATGAATCCACCCCCCTCTAATTAATACACCCCCTCTAATGAATACACCCCCTCTAATTAATACACCCCCTCTAATTAATACACCCCCTTTAATTAATACACCCCCCTCTAATTAATACACCCCCCTCTAATTAATCCACCCCCTCTAATTAATCCACCCCCTCTAATTAATCCACCCCCTCTAATTAATACACCCCCTCTAATTAATACACCCCCTCTAATTAATACACCCCCCTCTAATTAATACACCCCCTCTAATTAATACACCCCCCTCTAATTAATACACCCCCTCTAATTAATCCACCCCCTCTAATTAATACACCCCCTCTAATTAATTCACCCCATCTAATTAATACACCCCCCTCTAATTAATACATCCCCCTCTAATTAATGCCTTGCTTGCCCGCCGAGTCCGACCACTGGGTGCCTCACCGCCCGGAAATGGATCCTTCCGCTGAAGATCCGTGAAGGCGGACTGACGGCGCTGCGCACATCGTCATCACGTTGCGCAACGCCGTGGCCCACAACGCTCCCCCCCCTCCTCCTCATAAAGAAGGAAGTCCCGCCGGTGTTTGGCCGCAAAGGTGCTGCGGCTGTGCGCAGCGTAATGATGGGGGGTGACACATGACACTGGAAGTCATGGCACCCCCCTAGTCAGTGGCACCCGGGGCGGGCCGCCCTCCCCGCCCCCCCCCCCCCTTAGTACGCCACTGGCCTGTCCTAATGTTGTCATCTGTCCTGCTAATTATAGAGACAAAATAGCCAAGCAGCCACAAATGCAGCACAAGCTTCCTGTTAAATGAGCTTGTACTGTACTAAACAAACATAGTACATTTTCCACATGCACTCTTCAGCAGGGATCTGCACACCGACTGCTTGAGGGTTGGCAAAATGTTGAGGCAAGGGAAAAAGAAAATAGGGGTTTCTACATATCATTTATGACAAACCCCACTTTAGACATTTTGGAAAGAATTATGAGGGCCGATTATCTTCTGACCACTTCATTAGTGTTGACTTTCCCCTGGGGCATGATGATTGTTCAACAAAAGAGCAACTTAATAAATTGTAGATTATGCTAACGGACTGGACCCTCTAATCTTAATTTTAGTAATGACAGGAGGCGAGTATATGCATAATATTTCTTTACTTAACAACTCCAGCAGGACAGATCAATCAAAAGTTTTAACCAATCAGAATCAAGAAACATTTCTACATTTGTCTCTGTGGTGCCTGCCTCTTCCTCTTTCTTTGAAGCAAAACTAGTAGAACAACGAACAAGAACAAAGTCCATAACGTAGTGGATCTGTTAAACTTTAACAACAGATGGAAACGGCCAGTAATCCGTGGTAGCTCAGTATAGGTAGCCAATGTTCATACTGAAAAGAAAAGAAATAAGTGAAAGGTAATGAAATGACCTCTGTTCATGCATAATATAATGACCATAATATACTGTAATATTGTCTGATTAAACATTAACTTATAATCTAATGAACAAAATATACTGTAGTATAGTCTGAGTAAACGAACATGTGATCTAACAAACATAACTCAAAGGATAGCAGCGTACACAAAAGCAGCATATCAGAAAGGATAACGAATAGACTAAAGTAGAGAGGAAAACCCCCAACTAGGGAGGGTAAAGAAGAAACAAGGGAGGGAAATGAAATACTCAACTCTTATCATTACTAAAATTAAGATTATAGATACACTCCGTTAGCATAATCTACAATTTTACCACATGACAGGAGGCTTCATATTTGCATTTTTAATGCCATGTAAGAAGAGCAAAGGAAGCATGAGAAGTGGATCTGAAGTATAAAATCCGAAAAGTGTCTTCGCGACACCAGTCCGCAGAACGTATGATATGCGTCAAAGAGGCGCCCGACGAAAAGGCTTGCATAGCAGCCGCGCCACATATGGAATGTGCCCCGAACGACTGTTCGAAGCCCGCCAGAGACAAAAGCCATCTGACCCATCTAGCGAGGGTCGTGGTTGAGACCGGTCCATGTGGGTGGATATAAGACACGAGTAATTGTCCCGAGGGAGTACGACGGAGAGTTGCGGTAACTTCCACATAATGAAGAAGAGTTTTGACCACGCAGAGTCGAGTGGAGCGGAAGGAAAAAATGGGTTAAAAAACCGAAGACGAATTTGTTTTCGCCCGTCTAGAAAACCAAAAAGTAGACACCCTCCGGTGAGAAGACCATGTGGTCGAACGCTCTGACATCCGAAATCCGACGGAACGAGACCAAACAAAGGAGTAAAGTAAGCTTAGCCAACAGTTGTTGCATGGATAGCGACTCATTGTCAGGCCATTTCTGAATAAACTCCAGGACCAAACCGACGTCTCACAGACGCAAATATTTCGGGCCCGGTGGGCGAGATAGGCGTATGCCTCTCATGAGGCAACAGACCAATGGATTCTGTCTCACCGGGCGTCCGAGGACAGGGAAGTGTGCTGCCAATATCTCCGATCGTGTAACATTAACCAAACGATAACCATCGAAAATAAAGAAGATAGGAAGTTCAGAACTAAAGGAACAGGGGCTGAAATGGGATCCGAGTCCCTCTCCAAACACCAGCGAGCCCATCTGTTCCAGGCTGCCAGGTAGCACCGTCGAGTGCCTGGGGCCCATGAGTCCCATAGAAGATCCTTAGAAGATCCCATCGATGTCCCAAGATCCCCTGAAACCATCCATGCCACCAAACACAGTTGTCCTTGTAGGACGAGCGCATGTAACTCCCCTTGAGGGTTGGTTCCAATAGGTCCAGGAACCAGGCCTGACTCGGCCAGAGTGGTGTTATCAGAAGGATGGTTGTCCCTTGATTCCGTATCTTGTGTAGGACCCTCGCTATCATGGAGAATGGAGGAAACGCATAGGCCCCCTGGGGTGGCCATTTCTGCAGAAATCTGTCCGCTGCTTCGCATTCCGGATCCGGGAGTCAACTGTAAAACCTTGGCAGTTGGTGATTCGCCCTGGAAGCGAACAGGTCTATTTGTAGTGGACTTGTGTGTGATAACAGAGCCCAGAAGACTTCCACATTCAGACGCCAATCGCTGTTGTCCCTCCAGTGGCGGGAGTACCAGTCTGCCATGAGGTTGGATGTCCCCAGGTAGGTATTCCGCTTTTTTAGCGTGATGTTCCTGGCCAGGCAAAAGGTGTAAATGTCTTTGGTCACCTCCGAAAGTGCCCTGGATCGGGCCCCTCCCAGGCAATTGATATATTGTACCGTTGACACGTTGTCCATGCGCAGTAGAATACAGCAATTCGACATGTGTTTGGCCAAGCTCCTGATGGCAAAGGAGCCCGCTATCAGTTACAAGCAGTTGATGTGTGTCTCCGACTCTTCGTGAATCCGAATCCGATTCTATCATGAAGTCTGGTGAGGGACCAAAGATGGCCTTCCCATTCCAGGCTTGCATATGGATGAACCACCACCTGAGTTTGGTGCATACTTCTGTGTTGAGTGGTATCACCTGATCGCATGAGTATCCTGCTTGCAGAAAGCACGCTTTGAGCCGTTGCATGGCTCTGAAATGGAGAGGTCCTGAGTATATTGTCTTGATAGATGTGGAGAGCAGACCTGTGCTAGGAGTCGAAGTGGGATGCAGTTCCTCCGTAGCATTTTCCTGATGGAGGCAATCTTTGACAATGGTAGGTGCAGTGAGCACGTCATGGAGTCGATTTCGAATCCCAAGATCTGAACCTTCTGCGATGAGGGACGATTTTTCTCGATTTACAACAAACCCCAGTGATTCCAGAAAGTCCACGATAAATCTCGTCTGAGATAGCAGTTATGAGGCCGAATCGCAGAAGATCAGAATATTGTCTAGGTAAATTAGACACCGGACACCCATGGTGCACAGGTGCGCCATGACGGGCTTCAGCAGTTTTGTAAAACACCAAACTCAGTCCAAACGGCAGGCAGGTGAACTGGCATGCTGTGTCCCTCCAGTGGAAATGCAGGAATCGTCTGCAGGAGGGTGCGATGGGAACTGAGAGGTAAGCATCCTTAAGGTCCAAACGAGTGAACCAATTGTCCTTCAGTAGAAGGTCGCAGAGTAGATGGATACCCTCCATTTTGAAGTGGCAGTAGACCATGAACGAGTTCAACTGTCGAAGGTTGATGACTGGTCTGAATTTGCCTGTCTTCTTTTGTACCAAGAAAATGTTGCTGAAAAAAAACCAGCTGGACAGCGTCTTTGGAGAATAGAGCGACTCTGCGTCTATGTGAAGCACCTGGGATTCGGAAACCCGTAATGTGTGTGTAGGTCGTGATTGGAGAGGGTTTCTATGATGAACCCCTGCACCGTCTGCAATATCCATGCATCCACCGAGATGTCCCTCCAGTTCTGAAAGAAAAGAGACAGTCTCCCTGTGGTTAGCGTAGAACAAGGGGAATGTAAAGTAGGACTCACCTGAGGGAAAGTGACTACGTCCCCGTCTGCGGTAGCCTCTAGTCCTGGGTGTGCCTCGATAGTTTGTGGACTGTTGGTAGTTGGAACTCAGGTAGAATGAGTTGGAAGGTGCATTGGACCTGGGTCCCGAGGACCAGAAGCGGCTGGTGGCATGACATCTCTGCCGCTCAGCCCTTCAGAAAACACCACGGGAAGATGGTTGACAGAAGGCCTGTCGGAGGGACGTCTGGGCCTTTTTGAGCGTAGTGAAGAGGGATACATGTTTATTTAGTTTGGAGATGAAGGTGTCTCCAAACAATAGGCCGTTGGAAGCCGCCCCTAGTTCCCTAGTGGCCATGTTCAGGAGTTTGGCATCCATGTGGACCAGTGCCCCTCTGCGTCTTTCCGTGCATAGGGCCGCATTTGTGTTGTCTAGGAGGCATATGCTTTGTTGTGCCCTTTCCCGCACTGCATGGGGATCAAGTAGCGTGCCCTGGGACAGGGCTATGTCTGCAAAGTAAAGTATCTTTGTGAAGTGGCCCAGGATATCGAGCAGCTTGTCCTATGTGGACTTCAGCTCCTTTCCTGGGGTCCCATCCCATCCGGGACATGAAAATGACCACCGTCTGGTCAAATTCCGGAGTCAGATAGGGCATGGGTATTCAGCCCATAATTGTGCCCTGACCTCTTTGTCCAAAGGTTTACGAATCCAATAGTGCACGAATTGTGCTAGGTGACTCAGGAGGCCCCATTCCGATGATTTCATGTGTCTAATGGACCGTGGGTCGAACAATGGACCGCCTTGGGGGTCCATGAACTGACCCTCTGTCTCCAGGTCGTGTAATGGCCCTCGTGATGAGGGTTCGCCTGCATAAGACTCCTTCACATACGTGGAGTAGTGAGAGGTTAGGTCTTGCCATTCGTCCCCTTCTGATGTGGAATCATCCGCCTACCATTCATCCAGGATATCCAGCGTATGTGGATAGTCATCCATGAAACTCTGGTACAGAACAGTATATTATGTTTATTCTGTACATACTGTTCTGTACCAGAGTTTTATTTTATTTTTTACTTTATTTTAACCTGGTCATTCATCACATCAAATCACTTGCTCGTTTAAGAATCCCAGGTGGGGATTATACCACCTACGCTATTATAGTGAGCAGTAGATCCTGCTCACTTAAATGTGAGTATTCTATGTTTCTATACCTATTTGCCCTAACATAAAAACAGTGAGCACTATATTTGGTTCTAATTCTCTCCCCATAATGAGGACCTCTTCCGTTTATCAACACCTATATCCTACCAGTGGGGGATTGAGGCCACTGAATGTCAGTAATACCTGAGCTAGTTCTAACTCTCCAATAGGTGAGCTCAAATACCTTCCTGCTGTGAAGTTTTTACTTCCACGTGATTTTCAGTCGCAGTCTGCACTATTGGAATTTTCCCTTTATATTCACATATCTCCATCTGGATCAAGAGAACCTGACCACTTCCAGTTCTGCAACCTTGTAACGGATCACCTGGCACCCCGACTGAGTACCTCCGTTGAAGGATGCTCCTAGCGCTTCCTGAGGACTCCAAGCACTGCAGCAGACACCACAACCACCAAACCGGAGAAGAATACGAATGCTCTCAAGCATCTGAATGCTGTAAACAGCTGAACAGGAAAAGCATACTATCAGCTTACACTCCTGGCAATCAGCATACAATCCAATTCCCCCAATAACGAGATGACACTTCGTTTTGAGGTTAAGCAGAACTGACTGTACTGGCACATACAGCCTCTTTTATTCACAATCCACAAACATAGTACTGCCCACAGGGTTTTGAAATACAACCAATCAATCCGTACAATACACACAGACACTCCCACACAAAATCCTCCCCTCTGCCTGTGATATGATTACTGAACACAATGGGTAATATAATTATTACAGGCAGAGAAATACAGTTTTATAAAACACATCACAGGGACCCCAAAACATGCAATAACCCCATATATCCTCGGAACCGGGGGATATGGGTGAACCACATATCCAAAATTCACCCAGATCCGTTCAGTAGTTTGGAAGATACAGTTTAATGCAGATGCCGCAGAACATATACAGGCTATATGAAAAATAATTACTGTATAATGTGTCCCCTGTTGTATAGTTTAAAACTACTGCACGATGTCTTTGTGCACCAAAAACCGGCAAGATGGCACCGTGTAGAAAAGTCCAAACAGTGTCTCTGAGTTAAAATGGCCGCCATCCATTGTTCTCACCATGTGCTTCATCCATTGTTCTCACCATGTGCCTCTGATACATGACATGGTGGCCACTCAGTAACTCCACAGTATGTCCCTAGATGGTTCTTAAAGGACCAGCAGCAGCATAATAAAATACAATATGCCCAAATCAGTTCCTAGAAGGGAAATACATCCCAGGGCCATAGTCGCAGGGCAGGAGGCTGGCAAACAGGCCCCTCCAAAAACCAGTGGCGAGGTCACTTTCGCCACAAACCTGCATAGACCGCCATTATACTCAAGTTCATACAAGTGGACCCGGTCTTCTTTATGCCCATTTTTTATCAGGACTATTATTTATTTTACCTTATATTGATATATGGAAGTACATAACTATATTTCTATTACTTTATAGTCTGTTGCGTTGTGATTATCCTCATCATTTTATTTCTATTATCTATCTTTGGTTTTATCACATCTTTCTACTGGTTTTTGTGGCGCCACCTATTATTTCTATTTTCTAGATATACTTTGTGTTATGCCAGTGGGGAGGTACGAAGCGGGCGGTATAGATCCGCCTGTATGACAGGGTGTACCCAGAATGGGTTATGGTACCGGTAGTGTGAGCAGCGGGTGAAACACCCCGTAATCCCCACCACCCGGCTACCCCCCACACCCTGCCAAAACCGAGCCGCAGGAGGAGCAAGACCGGTGCCCTACCCTCCCAAAACTTTACCGCAGGTAGAGAGGCCAGGCACCACAGAGACATATGTAGAAACGTTTTTTGATTCTGATTGGTTAAAACTTTTGATTGATCTGTGCTGCTGGAGTTGTTAAGTAAAGAAAGATTATGCAAATATGAATCCTCCTGTCATGTGGTAAAATTTAAGGATATCACAGAAACTTTGAGCTGCTGCAATGCCATAAACAATAAACAAGATGGATGCCTTGCTGGAATACAAGGAAGTTGTTCCTGGTGGCACACTCCACTGATGTAGGAGCAGTAGTCTGGAAGCTGAAAGACCTACTCAAAGCTTGTCTTCTCAAACAAGTTAGTAATTGTCTTGAACTGATTCTAGTTTTCATCCTCGGATTAAGGGGCACAATGCATACTGACTGTTGACTGCCCTCAGCCAATGAATTCAACTCTGTGCTTAGAAATATGCATAAGATTGACATAAGCCAGACCTGCAAAAAGCTGTGCCAGACCATTTTTCTAGGTTGGCTAATGACACCCCTATGATGCTTTCAGAGGGGAAATTACACCTCCAGCAGCAAAGGAGGCACCTTTTGTGTGTGCAGCATTTCATAATAAAACACTGCACATACAGATTACAGTTACCATGCCCACTTCAAATCACTGAAGGGATCATGGTGCTTGGAGTGACCCTTTAAGATGCACCTGTTATTTTATGTAGGTAGGAGGAACACCTTGCTTCCTCTTTTAGAGTCTCGATTACAGATAAAGCACATATTATAAGGTTGACCAGATCCACCATGTTTTCAGAGACACATATAATTAATTAATTTTTTTACATTAGGATTTATATAGCACCAACATATTTCACAGAACTTTATAATGATATAAAAAAAATGATATTTAGAAGTGAAGAATGCTCTACTCAAACAAGCTTACAATCCATGAAGTTTTGAGGCAGGCAGATATATCTAGTTAGGTATTTTGCCCAAGGAAATTTAGTGGTAAGGTCAACGTGCCATATGTTTAATAAAGTGGCAAGAGACTAGTGAGCATTATCAATATAAGTGTCAAAATAAGGAGTATATTTAGTGTGGCAAGGTCAAATTGTGTTGTTTACAATGATACCACTCCTCGGTCAAGTCCCCTACTATACCTGTTGATGATCTTTAGTGATGTACCGAACTGTCCACCGGCGAACAGTTCCCGGCGAACTTAGTGTGTTCGCGTTCGCCGCGGCGGGTGGACACATGCCCCAGTTCGATCCGCCCCCTATTCGTCATCATTGGGCAAACTTTGACCCTGTGCCTCTCGGTCAGCAGACACATTCCAGCCAATCAGCAGCACTCCCTCCCTTCCACACCCTCCAACCTCCCTCCCAGCATCCATTTTCGATTCATTCGGAAGATGCATGCTTAGTGAGAGGAGGGAAAGTTTAGCTGCTGCTGATTAGATAGGGAAATTGATAGCTAGGCTAGGGTATTCAGTGTCCACTACAATCCTGAAGGACTCATCTGATCTCTGCTGTAAGGACAGCACCCCAAAAAGCCCTTTTTAGGGCTATAACATCAGGCTGCTTTTTTTTTTTTTTTCCTGTGTAATGTAATTGCAGGTGCCTGCCTGCCAGCTTCTGTGTGAGGTTCACATTGGATACTGTGCCTACTTGCCCAGTGCCACCACTCATATCTGTTTTAACAATAGCTTAAGCTTTAGTTTTAAAGAAATCATTTTTTTTCACTGTAATAGAAGAGCAGTTGCCTGCCTGCCAGCTTCTGTGTCAGGTTGGATGCCTTGCCCATTTGCACAGTCAGTGCCACCACTCATATCTGTTTTAACAATAGCTTAAGCTTTAGATTTAAAATAAATAATTTGTTTTCACTGTAATAGAAGAGCAGTTGCCTGCCTGCCAGCTTCTGTGTCAGGTTGGATGCCTTGACCATTTGCACAGTCAGTGCCACCACTCATATCTGTTTTAACAATTGGTTAAGCTTTAGATTTTAAATAAATATTTTTTTCACTGTAATAGAAGAGCAGTTGCCTGCCTGCCAGCTTCTGTGTGAGGTTCACATTGGATACTGTGCCTACTTGCCCAGTGCCACCACTCATATCTGTTTTAACAATAGCTTAAGCTTTAGATTTTAAAGAAATCATTTTTTTTCACTGTAATAGAAGAGCAGTTGCCTGCCTGCCAGCTTCTGTGTCAGGTTGGATGCCTTGCCCATTTGCACAGTCAGTGCCACCACTCATATCTGTTTTAACAATAGCTTAAGCTTTAGATTTTAAAGAAATCATTTTTTTTCACTGTAATAGAAGAGCAGTTGCCTGCCTGCCAGCTTCTGTGTCAGGTTGGATGCCTTGCCCATTTGCACAGTCAGTGCCACCACTCATATCTGTTTTAACAATAGCTTAAGCTTTAGATTTAAAATAAATAATTTGTTTTCACTGTAATAGAAGAGCAGTTGCCTGCCTGCCAGCTTCTGTGTCAGGTTGGATGCCTTGACCATTTGCACAGTCAGTGCCACCACTCATATCTGTTTTAACAATTGGTTAAGCTTTAGATTTTAAATAAATATTTTTTTTCACTGTAATAGAAGAGCAGCTGCCTGCCTGCCAGCTTCTGTGTGAGGTTCACATTGGATACTGTGCCTACTTGCCCAGTGCCACCACTCATATCTGTTTTAACAATAGCTTAAGCTTTAGATTTTAAAGAAATCATTTTTTTTCACTGTAATAGAAGAGCAGTTGCCTGCCTGCCAGCTTCTGTGTCAGGTTGGATGCCTTGCCCATTTGCACAGTCAGTGCCACCACTCATATCTGTTTTAACAATAGCTTAAGCTTTAGATTTTAAAGAAATCATTTTTTTTCACTGTAATAGAAGATCAGTTAGTTGTCTGCAAGCGTCTGGGTGTCAGGCCTACTTCAGCGTGTGCTCTGCAGACCTGTGCCAGCGTGCTTTGACAGTTGTCAATCATATCTGGTGTCTCTTTAGCGTGCTTTTACAAAGAAAAAAGGTTTCCAGTGTAAGCTAATAGCAGCCAGTCAGTGTCCTTCTAGCGGCTCTGTCAGGCCGTCCTTCAGCATGTGCCCTGCACAACCCTGCCAGCGTACTTTAACAGTTGCCACTCATATCTGGTGTCTCTATAGCGTGCTTTTACAACCAAAATTTTGTTTCCACTGTAATAGAAGAGCAGTTGCCTGCCTGCCAGCTTCTGTGTGAGGTTCACATTGGATACTGTGCCTACTTGCCCAGTGCCACCACTCATATCTGTTTTAACAATAGGTTAAGCTTTACATTTAAAATATTTTTTTTTCACTGTAATAGAAGAGCAGTTGCCTGCCTGCCAGCTTCTGTGTGAGGTTCACATTGGATACTGTGCCCACTTGCCCAGTGCCACCACTCATATCTGTTTTAACAATTGGTTAAGCTTTAGATTTAAAATAAATAATTTGTTTTCACTGTAATAGAAGAGCAGTTGCCTGCCTGCCAGTTTCTGTGTCAGGTTGGATGCCTTGACCATTTGCACAGTCAGTGCCACCACTCATATCTGTTTTAACAATTGGTTAAGCTTTAGATTTTAAATAAATAATTTTTTTCACAGTAATAGAAGAGCAGTTGCCTGCCTGCCAGCTTCTGTGTGAGGTTCACATTGGATACTGTGCCTACTTGCCCAGTGCCACCACTCATATCTGTTTTAACAATAGCTTAAGCTTTAGATTTTAAAGAAATCTTTTTTTTCACTGTAATAGAAGAGCAGTTGCCTGCCTGCCAGCTTCTGTGTCAGGTTGGATGCCTTGCCCATTTGCACAGTCAGTGCCACCACTCATATCTGTTTTAACAATAGCTTAAGCTTTAGATTTTAAAGAAATCATTTTTTTTCACTGTAATAGAAGATCAGTTAGTTGTCTGCAAGCGTCTGGGTGTCAGGCCTACTTCAGCGTGTGCTCTGCAGACCTGTGCCAGCATGCTTTGACAGTTGTCAATCATATCTGGTGTCTCTTTAGCGTGCTTTTACAAAGAAAAAAGGTTTCCAGTGTAAGCTAATAGCAGCCAGTCAGTGTCCTTCAAGCGGCTCTGTCAGGCCTTCCTTCAGCGTGTGCCCTGCACAACCCTGCCAGCGTACTTTGACAGTTGCCACTCATATCTGGTGTCTCTATAGCGTGCTTTTACAACCAAAATTTTGTTTCCACTGTAATAGAAGAGCAGTTGCCTGCCTGCCAGCTTCTGTGTGAGGTTCACATTGGATACTGTGCCTACTTGCCCAGTGCCACCACTCATATCAGTTTTAACAATAGGTTAAGCTTTACATTTAAAATAAATATTTTTTTTTCACTGTAATAAAAGAGCAGTTGCCTGCCTGCCAGCTTCTGTGTGAGGTTCACATTGGATACTGTGCCCACTTGCCCAGTGCCACCACTCATATCTGTTTTAACAATTGGTTAAGCTTTAGATTTAAAATAAATAATTTGTTTTCACTGTAATAGAAGAGCAGTTGCCTGCCTGCCAGCTTCTGTGTCAGGTTGGATGCCTTGCCCATTTGCACAGTCAGTGCCACCACTCATATCTGTTTTAACAATTGGTTAAGCTTTAGATTTTAAATAAATATTTTTTTTCACTGTAATAGAAGAGCAGTTGCCTGCCTGCCAGCTTCTGTGTGAGGTTCACATTGGATACTGTGCCTACTTGCCCAGTGCCACCACTCATATCTGTTTTAACAATAGCTTAAGCTTTAGATTTTAAAGAAATCATTTTTTTTCACTGTAATAGAAGATCAGTTAGTTGTCTGCAAGCGTCTGGGTGTCAGGCCTACTTCAGCGTGTGCTCTGCAGACCTGTGCCAGCGTGCTTTGACAGTTGCCAATCATATCTGGTGTCTCTTTAGCGTGCTTTTACAAAGAAAAAAGGTTTCTAGTGTAAGCTAATAGCAGCCAGTCAGTGTCCTTCAAGCGGCTCTGTCAGTCCTTCCTTCAGCGTGTGCTCTGCAGAACTGTTCCAGTGCACATTGCCAATCATATCTGGTGTCTCTATAGCGTGCTTTTAAAACCAAAATTTGTTTTTCACTGTTATAGATTGAATAGCAGTTACTTGTCTTCAAGCGGCTCTGTCAGTCCTTCCTTCAGCGTGTGCTCTGCAGAACTGTTCCAGTGCACATTGCCAATCATATCTGGTGTCTCTATAGCGTGCTTTTAAAACCAACATTTATTTTTCACTGTTATAGATTGAATAGCAGTTACTTGTCTTCAAGCGGGTGTCTCAGGCCTACAGTGTGTGCTCTGCAGAACTGTTCCAGTGCACATTGCCAATCATATCTGGTGTCTCTATAGCGTGCTTTTAAAACCAAAATTTGTTTTTCACTGTTATAGATTGAATAGCAGTTACTTGTCTTCAAGCGGGTGTCTCAGGCCTACAGTGTGTGCTCTGCAGAACTGTTCCAGTGCACATTGCCAATCATATCTGGTGTCTCTATAGCGTGCTTTTAAAACCAAAATTTGTTTTTCACTGTAATAGATTGAATAGCAGTTACTTGTCTTCAAGCGGGTGTGTCAGGCCTACAGTGTGTGCTCTGCAGAACTGTTACAGTTCACATTGCCAATCAAATCTGGTCTCACAGTAGCTTGCACGCATAGTACCACTAATCCCCCAAAAAATGACAGGCAGAGGCAGGCCACCCCGCAGGGGCCGTCGTGGTCGTGGTGCTGTGATTCCCTTTTGCCCTAGAATAATGCCCAGTTTTCAGAAGCCACGTACCCTGAACTTGAAAAGTTCTGAGGACATAGTTGACTGGCAAACACAGGACACCCAATCTTGTACAGCCTCCGCTCGGAACCTTGACGCACCATCCTCCTCCAGCTTAGCTTCAGGCACCTCTCAAGATACCACTCACCCGCCTGCCGCCACCACCAAAACTAGCACCACAGCCGCTTTACTTGGCATGTCAGAGGAGTTATTCACACACCCGTTTGAAGAAATGAGTGATGCGCAACCATTATTGCTAGAGGATGTAGATAACAGGGATATGTCTCAGGCAGGCAGCATTAAACACATGGAGGTACGGTGTGATGATGATGATGTTGTACCCGCTGCTGCTTCCTTTTCTGAGTTGTCAGATACAAGCGAAGCGGTTGATGATGACGATGCGTCCATGGATGTCACGTGGGTGCCCGCTCGGCAAGAAGAAGAACAGGGCGAAAGTTCAGATGGGGAGACAGAGAGGAGGAGGAGACGAGTTGGAAGCAGGGGGGGGGTCGTCGCAAGGAGCTAGTGGCACAGTCAGACAGCATGCATCGGCACCCGGGGTCAGCCCGACAGCACGCCAATCAACGCATGCTGTGTCCACCACCAGAATGCCGTCATTGCAGAGCTCAGCAGTGTGGCATTTTTTTTGTGTGTCTGCCTCTGACAACAGTGATGCCATTTGCAACCTGTGCCAAAGGAAACTGAGTCATGGGAGGTCCAACACCCACCTAGGTACAACTGCTTTGCGTAGGCACATGATCTCACATCACAAACGCCTATGGGATCAACACATGAGTACAAGCAGCACGCCTACTCTAAGCCGCCATCCTCCTCCTGGTCCAGCATCTTCAGCCACGTCAACCACTGCTGTCCTTCTTGCCCCCTCTCAACCATCCGCCACTCCGTCTCCCGCCTTGAGCAGTTCCCGCTCATCTGCCCACAGTCCTGTGTTTCTGTCAAGGACATGTTTGAGCGTAAGAAGCCAATGTCACCAAGTCACCCCCTTGCCCAGCGTCTGACAGCTGGCTTGCCCGAACTATTAGCCCGCCAACTTTTACCATACAATCTGGTTGAGTCTGAGGCGTTCAAAAAATTTGTAGCTATTGGGACACCGCAGTGGAAGGTACCCGGCCGGAATTTCTTTTCACAAAAGGCAATCCCCAACTTGTACTCGATTGTGCAAAAGGAAGTAATGGCATGTCTGGCACACAGTGTTGGGGCAAGGGTCCATCTGACCACTGATACCTGGTCTGCAAAGCATGGTCAGGGCAGGTATATCACCTACACTGCTCATTGGGTAAACCTGCTGACGGCTGACAAGCAAGGAATACGTGGCAATGCAGAGGAGTTGGTGACACCGCCACGAATTGCAGGCAGTCCTGCTGCCACCTCCTCTACTCCTCCTACTCCATCCTCTTCCATAACCTCCTCGGCTGAGTCCTCTTGTGCCGCTGCTTCTTGCTCCACATCAACGGCACCCCCCCAGCTCCCCAGGTACTATTCCACATCCCGGATACGGCAGTGTCACGCCGTCTTGGGTTTGACTTGCTTGAAAGCAGAGAGTCACACCGGACAAGCACTCCTGTCCGCCCTGAACACACAGGTGGAAAAGTGGCTGACTCCGCAGCAACTGGATATCGTCAAAGTGGTGTGTGACAACGGAAAAAATTTGATAGCGGCATTGAAGTTGGGCAAGTTGGCACATGTGCCGTGCATGGCACATGTGTGTAATCTGATCGTACAACGCTTTGTGCATAAGTACACAGGCTTACAGGACGTCCTGAAGCAGGCCAGGAAGGTGTGTGGCCATTTCAGGCGTTCCTACACGGCCATGGCTCACTTTGCCGATATCCAGCGGCGAAACAACATGCCAGTGAGGCGCTTGATTTGCGACAGCCCTACACGTTGGAATTCAACACTCCTAATGTTCGACCGCCTGCTCCAACAAGAAAAAGCTGTTAATGAATATTTGTATGACCGGGGTGCTAGGACAGCCTCTGGGGATCTGGGAATTTTTTTGCCACGTTACTGGACGCTCATGCGCAATGCCTGTAGGCTCATGCGTCCTTTTTTTTTTTTTCTTCAACGTATATTAACATTTTTAGTATACAAATGTAAGAGAAATCACTGAAATTCAACAACACAAAGCTTACATGGGCTTTGAGGTGTTTGCCAAAATGCATGTATTTGTAGCCCAGATATAACAGTGGCTATAATTAACCTATGTAAACTTGTCACATCTGGCACACTTATACATTACTAAACACAGAATAGTAGTGAACTAAAAAACAAATTAAAAAATTCTGGAATTTGAAGAATATATTCAAATCATTCGTTTTCTGCCTACATTTTGTCATTCAGTTTTCAATTCAGTACAAATAGATGTTCAGTGAATAAACAGCTTAATATGGGGTTGTTGCTTGCTAAAAACAGACAGTTATGCTTTCTTCAGGAAACAATTATTGAACATTTGAAACTCCCATAGAAAGTATGGCTTTCAACTTACTGAGACAGCACATTACATGTATTTTTTTCAATATTTCGCTAAAACATAACAGTTAAAAAAAAAAAAAAAACGTAAATATAACAAAACTTCAACATGTATGCAAAAGTTTGAGGTCCTGCAGTAAAATGTTGATCAGATAAGAAGTTAGGTGGTATTATTTGTGAAAGCGGGTAAGAGAAGAGATTGGCTGGGTCAATGGACAATGGATTTACTGCATGAGTAGGGGGCAACATACCATGCCAGCCAGGGTAGGCTGCTTCTGGATACAATGGAAAAGATGGATATGGGAGACCTGCTGGAACAGTATTTGGCACATGGAGAGGTGGCATAATATTAGCACCCTGACTCTCTCCTATAATTACAGAGAATTCTCCTGGGAACTGAAGGCCATTGCTCAAATTTTGGAGCATATTCATGGTTTCTTGGTAATTACCCATTGGCTTAAGTCAGCATCACCTGGAGGGTTTATCAGCCCTTTGCATATAAGGCAGTCCTGATCTAAAAGGTGGCTCTTGTGTTGGGATGTTGTGTCCCTTTTCTCTGAGATGCAATCCTGCTGAGAATCCTGAGGCTGCCACACAGAATCAGACAGATCCTCTAGGGTCAAGTTCTGATCGGGCACGGTATCAATTTCAATTAACCCTTTGTGTGTCAGCTTTGTCATCTGAATCTGGTATGGCTGTCTTTCCTCTTTCTCGATTAGTTCCAGTGCATGTTTTCTCTTTTGAATTCTCCAGTTGGCCAGCTCCTGTGCAGCCATTTATGTTGCACTCATTAGAACCAAACACTGTGGGGTGATTTATGGCCCCCACCCACCGCGCAGGGGTGGGGGCCGAGGGGGGGAGGACAGTAGGTCCCCCCATTGTGATTTATGGCCCCCACCCACCGCGCAGGGGTTGGGGAGGACAGTAGCTCCCCCCAGTGTGTATCATGGGCTTTGAGGACAGGTGTCAATCCATACCTGCCAAGTGACCCTATGTAGGGGTAACAGTCCCTATTCTGCTCTGTGTCAGTGTGTATCATGGTCTCTATGGACGGGAACAGTCTCTTTTCTGCTCTGTGTCAGTGTGTATCATGGACTCTGTGGACAGGGAACAGTCCCTATTCTGCTCTGTGTCAGTGTGTATCAGGGGTTTTGAGGACAGGTGTCAATACATATCTGCCAAGTGACCCTATGTAGGAGGAACAGTCCCTATTCTGCTATGTGTCAGTGTGTATCAGGGGTTTTGAGGACAGGTGTCAATCCATACCTGCCAAGTGACCCTATGTAGGGGGGACAGTCTCTATTCTGCTCTGTGTCAGTGTGTATCATGGTCTCTGTGGACGGTGAACAGTCTCTATTCTGCTCTGTGTCAGTGTGTATCATGGTCTCTGTGGACGGTGAACAGTCTCTATTCTGCTCTGTGTCAGTGTGTATCATGGTCTCTGTGGACAGGGAACAGTCTCTATTCTGCTCTGTGTCAGTGTGTATCAGGGGTTTTGAGGACAGGTGTCAATCCATATCTGCCAAGTGACCCTATGTAGGGGGAACAGTCCCAATTCTGCTCTGTGTCAGTGTGTATCGAGGGTTTTGAGGACAGGTGTCAATCCATATCTGCCAAGTGACCCTATGTAGGGGGAACAGTCCCTATTCTGCTCTGTGTCAGTGTGTATCAGGGATCATTACGATAGGTGTCAATCCATATCTGCCAAGTGACCCTATGTAGGGGGAACAGTCTCTATTCTGCTCTGTGTCAGTGTGTATCAGGGATCATTAGGATAGGTGTCAATCCATATCTGCCAAGTGACCCTATGTAGGAGGAACAGTCCCTATTCTGCTCTGTGTCAGTGTGTATCAGGGGCTTTGAGGACAGGTGTCAATCCATACCTGCCAAGTGACCCTATGTAGGGGGGACAGTCTCTATTCTGCTTTGTGTCAGTGTGTATCATGGTCTCTGTGGACGGTGAACAGTCTCTATTCTGCTCTGTGTCAGTGTGTATCATGGTCTCTGTGGACAGGGAACAGTCTCTATTCTGCTCTGTGTCAGTGTGTATCAGGGGTTTTGAGGACAGGTGTCAATCCATATCTGCCAAGTGACCCTATGTAGGGGTAACAGTCTCTATTCTGCTCTGTGTCAGTGTGTATCAGGGCTGGGCTTTGAGGACAGGTGTCAATGTTAGGTGATTTCTGCCCTTTATGGATTAAAATCAGACTCTGCATCAACTGTGCAATTTTCCATGGGAGTTTTGCCATGGATCCCCCTCCGGCATGCCACAGTCCAGGTGTTAGTCCCCTTGAAACAACTTTTCCATCACTTTTGTGGCCAGAAAGAGTCCCTGTTGTTTTTAAAATTCGCCTGCCCATTGAAGTCAATGGCGGTTCGCGCGGTTCGCCGGTTCGCGAACATTTGCGGAAGTTCGCGTTCGCCGTTCGCGAACCGAAAATTTCGGGTTCGCGACAACACTAATGATCTTCTTTAGAGTGTAAAACTAGAATTTATAGATTAATTGGAGAGAGAAATTATGGTTTGAACATTAGCACAGACAGTTTGAAGATCAGGGTTAGATATTAATTACTTTACAATTCTTAGACAGACATCTGTTTTTTTGTAAACTCATTTCATTCCCAGGACACACCTACAGCAAAGACAAACAGTTAAAACCCTGCAATAACAAAATGTTCTCATTGCATAACATTTCAATCTTCACATTAAAACTTTCATGCCTGATCTTGCACAGAAAATACTCAATAGTAGGTTGGTATTAAATACAAAAAGCTGTGCCATATCATATGTCTTGTTTTCGCATGGATAATTATCTCTAAATGATTCCAGAAACTCAGGGTATAAGTGTTTACTCATTGTATGTCATTTATGTCACCTGCCAAGTTCTACACCCAAGTGTTAACTCTTTGAGAACCAAGTGAACTGTGCTTAACAATTTAACAATATGAGTCTCAGAGTTATTTTGCAGACTAAGGGTCAATATTTCATAATCCATCTAAACATTACAAATAATCTTTTCATTCAGCTTTTATTAAAGCAGTGAAAGCAGGTGAGGAGCATTAGATGATTAGCTATAATATTTACAAGGCTTAATTTACACGATAATTTTTTTTTTTTTTTTAAATCATGCAATATTTGGTGTGTTTTTTGTGGGCATAATAAAGAGTGTAAGATGTACATTTATGTTATGCATTGTGTAATATATTTATAGTATTATTTCCTTCAAATGAAACATTTAACCCCTTAAGGCCTGAGCCAAATGGACACGTTGTGAGCAAACCAAAATGTAAACAAAAACTTGAATTTGCGCCATATGTCTGTTCAGACGTAATTCGCCTCTTTCATATTATGTGCACCCACACTTATTATATATAATTTTCTTCAGGGGAAAAAGGGCTTTCATTTAACATAAAATATTTAGGTATGAAACATAATTTTGCTTTTACTGCAATAAAATACCCATATTTGTATTCATTTTTTTTTTATTATTATTATTTTAAATTTTTTTAAATTAATTTAATTGACTTATTATTTGTATTTTATAATAATATATATAGATACAATATATATAGTTAATATATATTATATATATATATATATATATATATATATATATATATACGTGTGCAATTTAATTATAAGTGTATTTTTATATTAATATATGTACATATTAATATAAAAATACACTTAGTATGACATTATATATATGATATATAGACATATATTATATAAGTATAATATATGTATATATATCATATATATTCACACATATATAATAATTTTTATTTTTATTAACATGTATCTTTATTTATTTGTTCTGATTTTACACTAGCAGAGAGACTGCCTGTCAGCACAGACTGTCCCCCTGCAGGCAGACACATGGACACCTATTGTGGCCATGTGATCGCCCTGTTGAGCGATCACATGGCCCCAGGGGTCCTAATCCGCCATGGGGAGACTATCTGGGCTGCAGGCAGTCTCCCCACACTGGGAGCACCGCCGATCGCCGCCAGGGAAACGACGGCGATCGGGTAAGTACATTGCACCGTTAGGACGGTTCAGGTCCTCAGTCGCTAAGGGGTTAATTTAACTGTGAAGCACTTTGGGCAACAACATTGCAATTAAATGTGCTATATAAATAAATAATAACAGTTACTCCGCCCACTCCAGTTATAGACTACTGGTGGAGGCAAGAACACTTCCCCAGAAATTATAGCTTTCTAGTTATGTCACATTATTACATAAATATATCCGTAGAATTATTATATATATATATATATATATATATATATATTCCCCCAGAAATTATAGCTTTCTAGTTATGTCACATTATTACATAAATATATTTTTATTTATATATCTATATATATAGGTATATAGCGATATATACATATATACTTATGTATATACATAAATACACATACACTGTCTAAGTGTATTTTAATATTGATATATATATATATATATATATATATATATATATATATTTATATGTAAAATGTTGATCAGATAAGAAGTTAGGTGGTATTATTTGTGAAAGCGGGTAAGAGAAGAGATTGGCTGGGTCAATGGACAATGGATTTACTGCATGAGTAGGGGGCAACATACCATGCCAGCCAGGGTAGGCTGCTTCTGGATACAATGGAAAAGATGGATATGGGAGACCTGCTGGAACAGTATTTGGCACATGGAGAGGTGGCATAATATTAGCACCCTGACTCTCTCCTATAATTACAGAGAATTCTCCTGGGAACTGAAGGCCATTGCTCAAATTTTGGAGCATATTCATGGTTTCTTGGTAATTACCCATTGGCTTAAGTCAGCATCACCTGGGGGGTTTATCAGCCCTTTGCATATAAGGCAGTCCTGATCTAAAAGGTGGCTCTTGTGTTGGGATGTTGTGTCCCTTTTCTCTGAGATGCAATCCTGCTGAGAATCCTGAGGCTGCCACACAGAATCAGACAGATCCTCTAGGGTCAAGTTCTGATCGGGCACGGTATCAATTTCAATTAACCCCTTGTGTGTCAGCTTTGTCATCTGAATCTGGTATGGCTGTCTTTCCTCTTTCTCGATTAGTTCCAGTGCATGTTTTCTCTTTTGAATTCTCCAGTTGGCCAGCTCCTGTGCAGCCATTTATGTTGCACTCATTAGAACCAAACACTGTGGGGTGATTTATGGCCCCCACACACCGCGCAGGGGTGGGGGCCGAGGGGGGAGGACAGTAGGTCCCCCCATTGTGATTTATGGCCCCCACCCACCGCGCAGGGGTTGGGGAGGACAGTAGCTCCCCCCAGTGTGTACAGGTGTCAAGGACAGGTGTCAATCCATACCTGCCAAGTGACCCTATGTAGGGGTAACAGTCCCTATTCTGCTCTGTGTCAGTGTGTATCATGGTCTCTGTGGACGGGAACAGTCTCTATTCTGCTCTGTGTCAGTGTGTATCATGGACTCTGTGGACAGGGAACAGTCCCTATTCTGCTCTGTGTCAGTGTGTATCAGGGGTTTTGAGGACAGGTGTCAATACATATCTGCCAAGTGACCCTATGTAGGAGGAACAGTCCCTATTCTGCTATGTGTCAGTGTGTATCAGGGGCTTTGAGGACAGGTGTCAATCCATACCTGCCAAGTGACCCTATGTAGGGGGGACAGTCTCTATTCTGCTCTGTGTCAGTGTGTATCATGGTCTCTGTGGACGGTGAACAGTCTCTATTCTGCTCTGTGTCAGTGTGTATCATGGTCTCTGTGGACGGTGAACAGTCTCTATTCTGCTCTGTGTCAGTGTGTATCATGGTCTCTGTGGACAGGGAACAGTCTCTATTCTGCTC
Organism: Pelobates fuscus; assembly: GCF_036172605.1. Lineage (NCBI taxonomy): Eukaryota > Metazoa > Chordata > Amphibia > Anura > Pelobatidae > Pelobates > Pelobates fuscus. Next base: position 36,042,474 of record NC_086318.1, on the reverse strand, counting down.
TGTGTCAGTGTGTATCAGGGGTTTTGAGGACAGGTGTCAATCCATATCTGCCAAGTGACCCTATGTAGGGGGAACAGTCCCTATTCTGCTCTGTGTCAGTGTGTATCGGGGGTTTTGAGGACAGGTGTCAATCCATATCTGCCAAGTGACCCTATGTAGGGGGAACAGTCCCTATTCTGCTCTGTGTCAGTGTGTATCATGGTCTCTGTGGACAGGGAACAGTCCCTATTCTGCTCTCTGTCAGTGTGTATCAGGGATCATTACGATAGGTGTCAATCCATATCTGCCAAGTGACCCTATGTAGGGGGAACAGTCTCTATTCTGCTCTGTGTCAGTGTGTATCAGGGATCATTAGGATAGGTGTCAATCCATATCTGCCAAGTGACCCTATGTAGGAGGAACAGTCCCTATTCTGCTCTGTGTCAGTGTGTATCAGGGGCTTTGAGGACAGGTGTCAATCCATACCTGCCAAGTGACCCTATGTAGGGGGGACAGTCTCTATTCTGCTTTGTGTCAGTGTGTATCATGGTCTCTGTGGACGGTGAACAGTCTCTATTCTGCTCTGTGTCAGTGTGTATCATGGTCTCTGTGGACAGGGAACAGTCTCTATTCTGCTCTGTGTCAGTGTGTATCAGGGGTTTTGAGGACAGGTGTCAATCCATATCTGCCAAGTGACCCTATGTAGGGGTAACAGTCTCTATTCTGCTCTGTGTCAGTGTGTATCAGGGCTGGGCTTTGAGGACAGGTGTCAATGTTAGGTGATTTCTGCCCTTTATGGATTAAAATCAGACTCTGCATCAACTGTGCAATTTTCCATGGGAGTTTTGCCATGGATACCCCTCCGGCATGCCACAGTCCAGGTGTTAGTCCCCTTGAAACAACTTTTCCATCACTTTTGTGGCCAGAAAGAGTCCCTGTTGTTTTTAAAATTCGCCTGCCCATTGAAGTCAATGGCGGTTCGCGCGGTTCGCGAACATTTGCGGAAGTTCGCGTTCGCCATTCGCGAACCGAAAATTTCGGGTTCGCGACAACACTAATGATCTTCTTTAGAGTGTAAAACTAGAATTTATAGATTAATTGGAGAGAGAAATTATGGTTTGAACATTAGCACAGACAGTTTGAAGATCAGGGTTAGATATTAATTACTTTACAATTCTTAGACAGACATCTGTTTTTTTGTAAACTCAGTTCATTCCCAGGACACACCTACAGCAAAGACAAACAGTTAAAAAACCCTGCAATAACAAAATGTTCTCATTGCATAACATTTCAATCTTCACATTAAAACTTTCATGCCTGATCTTGCACAGAAAATACTCAATAGTAGGTTGGTATTAAATACAAAAAGCTGTGCCATATCATATGTCTTGTTTTCGCATGGATAATTATCTCTAAATGATTCCAGAAACTCAGGGTATAAGTGTTTACTCATTGTATGTCATTTATGTCACCTGCCAAGTTCTACACCCAAGTGTTAACTCTTTGAGAACCAAGTGAACTGTGCTTAACAATTTAACAATATGAGTCTCAGAGTTATTTTGCAGACTAAGGGTCAATATTTCATAATCCATCTAAACATTACAAATAATCTTTTCATTCAGCTTTTATTAAAGCAGTGAAAGCAGGTGAAGAGCATTAGATGATTAGCTATAATATTTACAAGGCTTAATTTACACGATAATTTTTTTTTTTTTTTTAAATCATGCAATATTTGGTGTGTTTTTTGTGGGCATAATAAAGAGTGTAAGATGTACATTTATGTTATGCATTGTGTAATATATTTATAGTATTATTTCCTTCAAATGAAACATTTAACCCCTTAAGGCCTGAGCCAAATGGACACGTTGTGAGCAAACCAAAATGTAAACAAAAACTTGAATTTGCGCCATATGTCTGTTCAGACGTAATTCGCCTCTTTCATATTATGTGCACCCACACTTATTATATATAATTTTCTTCAGGGGAAAAAGGGCTTTCATTTAACATAAAATATTTAGGTATGAAACATAATTTTGCTTTTACTGCAATAAAATACCCATATTTGTATTCATTTTTTTTTTATTATTATTATTTTTAATTTTTTTAAATTAGTTTAATTGACTTATTATTTGTATTTTATAATATATATAAAGATACAATATATATATAGTAAATATATATTATATATATATATATATATATATATACGTGTGCAATTTAATTATAAGTGTATTTTTATATTAATATATGTACATATTAATATAAAAATACACTTAGTATGACATTTGTAACGGATCGCCTGGCACCCCGACTTGGTACCTCCGTTAAAGGATGCTCCTAGTGCTTCCTGAGGACTCCAAGCACTCTGGCAGACACCACAATCACCGAATCCGTGAAACCTTTAAATTCTCCCAAGCATATGAATGCTGTAGACCATTGAATAGGAACCATACGAATAGGCTTGTACTCCTAGCAGTCAACTGGAACAGCATGCAATAAATCCTTCCCCCAATAATGAGACGACACATCACTTTGAGGGTAAAACAGGAACTCTGGACTGGCTCATCCAGCCTGGCTTTTATTTCCAACTCACACATACAGGCCACACCCAGGGGGAGGCATAAAAGAACCAATGACATAGATGTTACCTCCCACACATCCCCTCCCCTTAGTGTGACACATAATCCCATTATGCATACAGTGTAAAATATACTTTTACACAACTTTCATAACTTTAAAACCATACATCACATTCACATAAAAATACATATCCACAATCAATCCATTCAGGGGAACAACATATTAAAAAATGGCATGAATCCGACCAGGGGTTCAAAAGTTACTAAAAGTATCTTTTGTTCCTTTCTGGCTGGCAGAAAAACATCCCCACAATGCACCCTGGTTTCCTCCCTTCTGCCCTGGAGTTAATTGGAGAAGTAATCCAATTACCCAGGACTAAAGGCAGACTCCATTAACCACATGGTTGCAAAACGACATAAAACACTTTAAAATACATAAAGTCACATTTACACATAACACACAGACATTTCACCTATCCCCAGATAGCTGGGATCTGCACGCACAAAACTACCGAATAGCGCGCAGATCCTACTCACACAGTACAATTGCCATGGAGCTAAAGTCTTTCATTATATGAATAGGCTCCATGGTATGGCTATCTGGGGTATCACATTCCCATAAAGTCTGGTCCATAGTCCAAAGGCAAGAGGCGGGCAATCAGCCCCCTCCAAGGACACGTGGCGAGGTCGGTTTCGCCACACTTCTCCCCTTTACCCCCCAGACTAACAGGGTACTTGACCTCCTGCCGGTCAGTGCCCTTGTTAGTCCAGCAGCCCACCCACAAGACAGAAACAGCAGAGCAGCCCACCCACAATAAACAGTTACTACACCTGGGTGAGGGAGAATCTTGTCCAGGTTCAGGTGCCTCACCACGGCTGTGTGGGGGACTGGTAGGCTGCCTTGGTAGGTTGCTGAGGGGGCAGAGACCAGCGGTACTCTGTCCTGTTGCCAGCACTACCACGGGAGTAGTCTGGTTGGAGCCTGGTTGCTGGAGACCGACTGTGTCCCCTTTAAATACACCGCTCTGCTGCTGGAGACCGACCGTCTCCCCTTGAGTTACACCGCTCTGCTGCTGGAGACCGACTGTCTCCCCTTGAGTTACACAGCTCTGCTGCTGGAGACCGACTGTCTCCCCTTTAGTTACACAGCTCTGCTGCTGGAGACAGACTGTCTCCCCTTTAAATACACCGCTCTGCTGCTGGAGACCGACTGTCTCCCCTTGAGTTACACCGCTCTGCTGCTGGAGACCGACTGTCTCCCCTTTAAATACACCGCTCTGCTGCTGGAGACCGACTGTCTCCCCTTGAGTTACACCGCTCTGCTGCTGGAGACCGACTGTCTCCCCTTTAAATACACCGCTCTGCTGCTGGAGACCGACTGTCTCCCCTTGAGTTACACAACTCTGCTGCTGGAGACCGACTGTCTCCCCTTGAGTTACACCGCTTTGCTGCAGGAGACAGACTGTCTCCCCTTTAAATACACCGCTCTGCTGCTGGAGACCGACTGTCTCCCCTTTAGTTGCACAGCTCTGCTGCTGGAGACAGACTGTCTCCCCTTTGGCTAAACAGCCCTGTTGTGGGGGGGCAGGACCGACCGTCCCTACCCCCTGTGCTGGAAGTGCAGAGACCACGGTCCCATCTGCACAGGTGTGGGGCTTACAGTCTCCCCCTGGTACATTAAGCTGCCGCTGGGGAGAGGTGGTAACCAGCTCCTCTCCCATTAGAACACTCTGCCGCTGGGGAATGGAGACTGGGCTCTCTATTCCCTGTACATTAATAATCTGCCGCTGGGGAGAGGTGGTAACAATCTCCTCTCCCATACATACTTCCAGTTTCTGCGGAGGGAGACCGACTGTCTCTCCTCCCAACACAGAGTCCTGCTGTTGGGGAAAGGAGGCTGGGCTCTCCATTCCCTGCTGGATACTCTGCCGCTGGAGAATGGAGACTGGGCTCCCAATTCCCTGTACATTAATAATCTGCCGCTGGGGATAGGTGGTAACAATCTCCTCTCCCATACATACTTCCAGTCTCTGCGGAGGGAGACCGACTGTCTCTCCTCCCAGCACAGAGTCCTGCTGTTGGGGAAAGGGGGCTGGGCTCTCCATTCCCTGCTGGATACTCTGACGCTGGGGAATGGAGACTGGGCTTCCAATTCCCAACAAATCACACTGCCGCTGGGGAGCGAGGATGGCCCCTTCAGCTCCCTGTAACTTGGGCACAGAGACCACGGTCCCATCTGCGCTGGTGTGGGGCGTACGGTCTCCCCTTGGTGGGTTAGGCTGCCGCTGGAGAGAGGGTGTAACAAGCTCCTCTCTCTGAACTGTAACCTGCCACTGGGGAGCAAGGATGGCCCCTTCAGCTCCCTGTAACTTGGGCGCAGAGACCACGGTCCCATCTGCGCTGGTGAGGGGCTTACTATCTCCCCTTGGTGTGCTAAGCTGCCGCTGGGGAGAGGGGGTAACAAACTCCTCTCCGTTACACACTTTCAGCCGCTGGGGAGAGGGGATAACTGGCTCCTCTCCCTGAACCGTAGACTGCCGCTGGGGAGGAAGGACGACACCTTCAGCTGCTTTTTTGTCTGCTAGACCCTGCAGATACGCTGCCGCTACTTTCCTTGTGCTCTGTATGTATTTCTCCTCCGGGGGTTCTGGTCCAAAGAAAGCCAGCAGCATTTTCATCATAGCGTCAAACTCCTGTTGACTGTAACTGGGCGCCATGCTTGCCCTGCCGACGTTGCTTCTTTTGTAGATAGGGGCGCTGTACGGGTACTAGCGTTGCCCTCCCTTTGTAATCCAAACAAACTGTGTCTCCGAGCTGCTTTACCTCACACTAGGACGCCATCCCACCGCTTGCCACCAATGTAACGGATCGCCTGGCACCCCGACTTGGTACCTCCGTTAAAGGATGCTCCTAGTGCTTCCTGAGGACTCCAAGCACTCTGGCAGACACCACAATCACCGAATCCGTGAAACCTTTAAATTCTCCCAAGCATATGAATGCTGTAGACCATTGAATAGGAACCATACGAATAGGCTTGTACTCCTAGCAGTCAACTGGAACAGCATGCAATAAATCCTTCCCCCAATAATGAGACGACACATCACTTTGAGGGTAAAACAGGAACTCTGGACTGGCTCATCCAGCCTGGCTTTTATTTCCAACTCACACATACAGGCCACACCCAGGGGGAGGCATAAAAGAACCAATGACATAGATGTTACCTCCCACACATCCCCTCCCCTTAGTGTGACACATAATCCCATTATGCATACAGTGTAAAATATACTTTTACACAACTTTCATAACTTTAAAACCATACATCACATTCACATAAAAATACATATCCACAATCAATCCATTCAGGGGAACAACATATTAAAAAATGGCATGAATCCGACCAGGGATTCAAAAGTTACTAAAAGTATCTTTTGTTCCTTTCTGGCTGGCAGAAAAACATCCCCACAATGCACCCTGGTTTCCTCCCTTCTGCCCTGGAGTTAATTGGAGAAGTAATCCAATTACCCAGGACTAAAGGCAGACTCCATTAACCACATGGTTGCAAAACGACATAAAACACTTTAAAATACATAAAGTCACATTTACACATAACACACAGACATTTCACCTATCCCCAGATAGCTGGGATCTGCACGCACAAAACTACCGAATAGCGCGCAGATCCTACTCACACAGTACAATTGCCATGGAGCTAAAGTCTTTCATTATATGAATAGGCTCCATGGTATGGCTATCTGGGGTATCACATTCCCATAAAGTCTGGTCCATAGTCCAAAGGCAAGAGGCGGGCAATCAGCCCCCTCCAAGGACACGTGGCGAGGTCGGTTTCGCCACAACATTATATATATGATATATAGACATATATTATATAAGTATAATATATGTCTATATATCATATATATTCACACATATATAATAATTTTTATTTTTATTAACATGTATCTTTATTTATTTTTTCTGATTTTACACTAGCAGAGAGACTGCCTGTCAGCACAGACTGTCCCCCTGCAGGCAGACACATGGACACCTATTGTGGCCATGTGATCGCCCTGTTGAGCGATCACATGGCCCCAGGGGTCCTAATCCGCCATGGGGAGACTATCTGGGCTGCAGGCAGTCTCCCCACACTGGGAGCACCGCCGATCGCTGCCAGGGAAACGACGGCGATCGGGTAAGTACATTGCACCGTTAGGACGGTTCAGGTCCTCAGTCGCTAAGGGGTTAATTTAACTGTGAAGCACTTTGGGCAACAACATTGCAATTAAATGTGCTATATAAATAAATAATAACAGTTACTCCGCCCACTCCAGTTATAGACTACTGGTGGAGGCAAGAACACTTCCCCAGAAATTTTAGCTTTCTAGTTATGTCACATTATTACATAAATATATCTGTAGAATTATGATGTATATATATATATATATATATATATATATATATATTTGTGTTAAGGGCTCATGATAGTACAGAAGATACAAACACTGATAAGTGTAGGATGGTATTAAAAGAGCAAGTCGGTTGTGGTGTGCCGGAACCGACGATGAGGTAGGCCTGTAAATAAAGAGGGCCCACCAAGAAGAAATGTAAAGAGAAAAGGAGTTAATAATGAGGAGTGGGTGGGAGGGTGATGCAGCGCTGACCTCGAACGATATAGAGCCAGGTAAGGGGTGTCCCTTAAGTAGGGAAGAGGTGTGTCATACGCCCCTCCCACAATTACAGGCCAAAAGGCCTTAATACTTGTGTTAAGGGCTCATGATAGTACAGAAGATACAAACACTGATAAGTGTAGGATGGTATTAAAAGAGCAAGTCGGTTGTGGTGTGCCGGAACCGACGATGAGGTAGGCCTGTAAATAAAGAGGGCAAAAGTAGAAAATCAAATTTATTACATACCAGCAATATACATACTTTAACCAGACATGTCTTGAAAGGCATTTCTTACTTCTTGTACCGGGTTAGGTATGTGTCTAGAGTAAGCCGATGATTTCCAGCGCCCTAGTGACTTGATAACATGAACTGGAATGTTTGCACTGGATGCTGTGGAGGCCACTCCTATGCGGAAGGAGTGGCCCGAATAGTTAGCTGATTTGAGGCCCAGCTGTGTAAGTAAAGACCTAACGTGTGTCATAAAGGTGGTGGTAGTGAGTACCGAACCTTGTAGACTGAAAGTGGTTGAGATGGTGGTTCGTTGTTATGCTGGGTATATGAGTCCAGTAGTTTGACGGGGCTCCACCTGTTGTGAGTAGGATAGTACTTAACCTCTACTGAAAGTGCATGTTGACTGGTTTTGGAGTGAGGCAGAGTCAAGATATAATAGTCCATGTGTTTTGTTAAGTGTGAATGAAGCAGGATGTGAGTGGACTGTGTTGTGCTGATGGCAGTAAATTCTCTTGGTCTCAAGAAACCATAAACAAGGCTATGTATATGGCGGTTTTAACGATGAGGTTTGTGTTGTTGGCAAAGGGTTTACATCTAGTGAATTGTATAAGTCTTTAGAAATATGGAAATCTATGGGTAGCCTCTGGGCCGTACGTGGGGGTTCGGATCTCTGAATACCCCTAAGGATGTTCTTAATTGGTAGGAGGACACTTGATTTGTCTGGTTGTAAAGTTAGCATGTGATGTTGGATGCCTGTCAGATATGGTTTGATTGTGTTGTATGATAGTTTGAGTTGGAGGTGGCAAAAAGAAGCAAAACCCAACCAGGATGTCACGATGAAAGGTTGTAAGATGTTGTGTTCAGAAAGGAATCTTTAAATCAAATGAAAGCTCTATCGTAAGTTTCCCGGGTATTAGTAGACAGTGCTAATTGGGACAATGTTCTGCTATGTTGCATAATAGCATCTAGTCCATTACTAGATGGTGGAATAGTGGGGTGTTCGTGGCTGTGAGTGCGGCTGACGGGAGTATTTGACGAAAAGCCTGGAAATTAAAGCGAGACAAATTGTCAGCAGCAGTGTTACATACACCTGGAACATGAATACAAAACAAGAGAAAATTATGACATGCAGCCAGCCAAGTGAGTTTCCTCAAGAATCTCATAATAGTCAGTGATTTGGATCGGCCTTGTTTATAATGTGACAAGTTACTTGGTTGTCTGAGTAGCAACGTACAGACGAACCTGCCCATAAATGCACCCATGCCACGGCAACCGTCACGATGGGATATATCTCAAACAGAGCTGAGGTAGTGGAAAAACCCTCCAGGTCCTGAACTTCTGAAGGCCAGCTGCCCCAAAGCCATTCGTTCCTGAAAAATTGCTGCAAAACCTGTGGTAGACGCCGCGTCTGACCAAATGGTAGGTGAGGAGTCAGACAATTTTGGAAGGAACATGCTTTTACCATTCAAGGTGGTTAAAAAAATTCTCCACATAATTACACCTGCCGTGGCTTGGGTATCCAGGGGTGACCTGTGTCCATCATGTCTAAAAGTGGGAAACATGTAAAGGAGTTGTGAGATGAAAGCCCGGCCTTGAGGTATGATGCGAATGGCAAAATTCAGTGACCCAAGCAGAGACTGTAATTCTTGCGGTTGCAAGTACCGAGTTGTATGTAGAGATTATGTTGATCAGAATGTTTTCGACCTTGGGCGTGGCAGGCTAGCTTGCATGGTGGCTGAGTCTAGTATGATACCCAGGAATGTGATGAAGGTATCTGGTCCTTCAGTCTTGGTGGAGGAGACTGGGACACCCACCTGTTCGAATAGACTGATGGTTTCTTTTAGGCTACTGGGAGGGGAAATATTCTTCTCGACCAGTAAGAAATCATCCAGATAATGTATAACTGTAGGGCATCTGGCTATATTTAATAAAACCAGCATAGGGTTTCGGCGAATACGTCGAAAATGGCCGGACTACTTTGGAACCTAAATGTTAAACGTGAGCAAAATAGTAGTTCCCTGCCCACTTGATACCATGCAGGTGACACAGTGTAGGGTGGATAGGCAGTAACTTGAAAGCATTGTGATATCAGTCTTACTGAGCCATGCTCCGGCCCCTGCCTGCATGATAGCCGGAATGGCGTGATCTATGGTGGAATATTGCAGTGAAAATTCCTCAGAGGGTATGAGGGAGTTCAAACTAGGAGTGGCAGAGGTGTGAGGTGTTGATAGATCAATGATAAGTCTCTGTTTGTGAGAAGATTTCCCTGTGACAATACCGATGGGGTTTGTCCGCTATGTGGTGAACGGAGGGGACTGGAAGGGCCCCCATAGGAAGTCCTCTGCCACTTCCTGGCTATGAGTGTCTCCACCGCTGTAGGGTTTGTTGTGCGGATTGTAAATTAGGACATTCCAGGATTCCGGAAGGCATGTGTATGAGGCCTGTGTGAATCCTTCTGATAGACCCAAGATAATGAATTCCACCAAATGTCTAGATGGATGATGTGGCAGTAATGTCGTAAGTACAGAAATGTTTATTGATGTTAAGTATAGTTTTGGGATACATTTTATTTGGACACAGATTTAGCATGTGCCCTGAAACAGATGGCTGGAGAAAGTGATTGCAACTCAACCAGTGCTGGAGGGGTCGCAGCTGCCGACCCAGCCATGGTAAGGGGTGTAGTGACCGATTCCCCAGGGGTGATACTGGCAGGCTAACTAGGCCTGAAAGGCGAAAAATTAATCTTGTTTTGTGACAGGTGAGGCCCTGCTAGTTGCCAAGTGGCTATGAGAGGCTCTGTCTATGAGTTGGCGCGAGGGGTTATTGAGGCCACCCGTCGTAGTGGCAGGAATCGTAGGCCTCTCGGTGATAGTAAAAGAAAACAGGGGGAGGGAGTGACAGGTGAGGCCCTCTCTATAATATTGCGAGGCGGATAACTCACGTGTGGCCCGATGGCGTTTGCCTCCGAAACGTTGAGGCGGGGTGTTGGCCTCGCGGACCACTAAACGATAGGCAGAAATGCCAAGAAGGGAGGTACCTATTTGGGCCTATACCCCTAACTTGCCAGTACTCTATGGCCTAGAAGAATGAAACGTATGTGAACTACAACGTGAGCAGGCTTACGTACCTGGTAGTATGTATGAAGTTTTGAGATTCGACAGGTATGAAAACCTGGATAAACCTAAAAAGGGATAGAGTGAGAATGGATCCTGTGAGACCTGTGTAATCTGTATAGGCTGGGATTAGGGCTTCTAGCAGTATGTGTGGGAGGTGTAAAATCTATGAGTATGATAGTGACATGACTGCCCATGCTTGGTGACAAGCGTTACGCTGAGTCCGATACCTGGCAGCAGGGGATTGGCCGTGTAATGTGTATATATGGAAGGTGATCAGATGATATGCATGTCACTAAACTGATCTGGGAATGCAAGGGACTTTTTAATGTGAAGTGACAATATGCAGAATCATAAATGTTGCTGTAAAGTGACGTATGAATGTATGAACCAGAACGTGTGATTCAAAAACCGAAAGTCTTGTGAGACGTATATGCCGTGTTCTTGAATACTCGTGTTACGTCGTCTGAGTGTGTCAAGAAAAGGCCTGAGTTTGTAAATGCCATGTGAAATTATGTGAAATGACAATCTATGCAGAAAATGTTGTAACGTGACGTATGAGTGGTTGAACCAATGCGTGTGATTCAACCCGAAACCCTCTGTGGAAGGTAGGACCGTGTTCTTATATACTCGTGGTATATCGTATGAGCATGATAAGAAATGTCCTGAATAGTTAGTGCCATGTAATCGTAATGTACATGGTTGTAATAACATCATATCTCCATTATACTCTTTGAAAATAGGACCGTGTCCTTGAACTCGTGGTATGTCGTACGAGCATGACAGAAAAAGGAGCCGTAATGTAGGCTAACCATAACAGTAATATACATGTAATATCTGCATTGTAAAATAAAATAACTATTATTATTAAAACCATATATATATATAATAAGCAAACTGAAACAAAATAGACAAAATAAGATCGTGTAAAATAAGTATTTGAAAGTTTAACCGATTACTGTGCAGGAAACGTATGATTGGTTGGATCAGTACGTGTGATTCAACCCGAGTATGCATGAAAAGGAATTAAATCCTTGTGTCATGGTTAACAACAAAGAAATGAGGCCTGTAACGTAGGCTGATTTAATTGTAATGAAATGGATAATTATATTAAAAAAAAAAAAAAAAAAACTCCAGTAAGCGTGGGAGTCCAATGTCTATACAGAAATGTTAGCTGGTTTCATACCCTTGATGTAATAAGTGATACCTTAAAAATAGCATGAAAATGGTCTGTCTATTTAACCAAGCAACTTTTTAACCAAATGTAAATACATGAAATGGTGAAATGTAACTCAAGAAAAGATCTATGTGAATACATAGCAGAATAACCGAATCTTAGTATGAAGGGAAACAGAAGTTAGCATGAATAGCTTAACCGTGTGCATTTTAATGCGAACAGCAATCGTGCATAGAATATACTATGAATAAGTGCCGACCAGAAAACACAAACCGAAATGACAATCGTTTAAATGAAGCAAGGTTGGTTTTTACATGAAATGCAATAATGTCTGAGAAGCCTGTAGTACACTGAATGACCGGTAGGGGTCAGTGTGTAGGCGAAAATGCAGTGATTCGATGGTTTGTACATGAAATGCAATAATGTCTGAGAAGCCTGTAGTACACCGAATGACCGGTAGGGGTCAGTGTGTAGGCGAAAATGCAGTGGTTCGTTGGTTTGTACATGAAATGCGATAATGTCTAAGAAGCCTGTAGTACACCCAAAGACCGGTAGGGGGTTTAAACGAATGATATGCATGAACATGCAATGGTTTTAGAACAGACTTAGACAAAATGCAGCCGTAAAGTGAGGACCTGACCCGTGCATGGTGCCGTGGGACTGATGCCTGGCATAACGGGTAGGTTGACTTACAGTTTGTGAGTCACTTGGACACCATCCACGGCGATGGATTGAAGAAAGAAGGTGGTAGGCCGGAAAAGCCTGTGGCTGGATTCCTGACACAGCTCTGCTTAAAAAACCTCATGGAGTAATCAGGTAAAATGGCGTCTGGATGACCCGGAAGTGGAAATGATGCAGCGCTGACCTCGAACGATATAGAGCCAGGTAAGGGGTGTCCCTTAAGTAGGGAAGAGGTGTGTCATACGCCCCTCCCACAATTACAGGCCAAAAGGCCTTAATACATATATTCCCCCAGAAATTATAGCTTTCTAGTTATGTCACATTATTACATAAATATATTTTTATTTATATATATATATATATATATAAAAATATTCAAAATCTGGCACTCTACCTTAAAGTTGATTCACTTGCAAAAAAGCCTCGGTGCTGCAGAGCGTAGGTATATATACAGGACATAGGAAGAGCACTCCAGAGGTCTTATTCAAAGGTGTTTATTCAATGAAAAATCATTCATTTTTTCATTGAATAAACACCTTTGAATAAGACCTCTGGAGTGCTCTTCCTATGTCCTGTATATATATATATATATATATATATATATATATATATATATATATATATATATATATATATATAGGTATATAGCGATATATACATATATACTTATGTATATTGATATATATATATATATATATATATATATATTATTTTGTTCTACGTGTATTTTGATGTCAATATATATATACATATATATATATATATATATATATATATATATATTCATTTTAAAATACAGTTAGAACAATATTAAAACATATATTTTTATTTTTTTTATTTTATTTTTTTATAATTTTTTTACGTATTTGCATATTTTGTTTTTATATTATATATAAATATATATTATATATATATATATTTTAATCAATATATATATATATTTTTTTTTTTTAATCAATATCATTCTACGTGTATTTTGATATTTATATATATATATATATATATATATATATATATATATATATATATATATATATATATATATATAAATATATATATATATAACTATATATATATATCAATATTAAAATACACTTAGACAGTGTATGTGTATTTATATGTGTGTATGTATGTATGTGTATATATATACTTAGATCATATATATAATAAATATATATATGATCTAAGTATATATAATTTAATTTTACACTGTTTTAAACTTTATTTTTCTTTTTTTTTAGGCAGCAGGGGGAGTAACTGTCCTTACAGGCACTCCTCCTGCTGGCACTGCCTTGGACGCCTAGCACGCCCGCCGTCCTTAAGGGGTTAATCAATGAAAAAACAAAACAAACAAAAAACCTAAGAAATAGTAGATGCAGTTTAGGAACTTTTATTTAAAGGGACCCTCCAGTGCCAGGAAAACATATTAATTTTCCTGGCACTGCAGGACCCTACAGTGCCCCTCTCCCTCCCACACCCCATCCCAAGTTGCTGTATGTGTTAAAACCCCTTTCATGACTTTCATGATAGACAGCCCCTTTCATGATAGACAGCCACTAGAGGGGGACTTAACTTATAAAACTGCAATAATTACACTTGCAGGGTTAAGGGTGGTGGGAGTTTGGTCTGGATGCCTGGAGTGTCCCTTTAACTATTTAAAGTTAATTCTTATTAGCACTTCAAATGTAGATTTAGAATGCAACATATAGACTTAAAGAGTGAGTGAAACACACCGAGACCCTTGAGATCATAATTAGTCTGTTGTGCTGCCATCTTCATCCCTTTAGTGGGTAATAAGCTGTTTAAAACCTGAGCCAGGTATTCTCAATTTGGCTCTATATAAGGTGAGCACTATACCTTCTGATATCTATTTATATCCATACTTTGGTCTAATATACTACACTAGATAGATATCTCCCCTTTGTTTCTTTCTGAGTATTGAAGGAAGAAAACAACAAGAGGGAAGGTGTCTCCCTGTGTACTCCATGGCGTTTGAGATTTGAACCAGTCCTACACTTGGCTCTACACTTGTGAGTTGCATTTTTTATACCTAAGGACCTGCACATCAGCCCTAGCATACTTCACTATTATACTTTTATCTTTTTGATTTATGTACTCAACTTCTCCTTGGGACATTTGATACCCCTGTTTTTAGGGGTAAGTATGCTTTAGCGCTCCACTCACTGAGTTTTTTGGGAGAGGACTGATTTTTATCACCCCCTACCTAACTCTCCAACCTACACTCTAAATGTTATATGTATGTATGATGGTTAGTAATGGTCCTTTGTTTACTATTATCTAATAACAGCATCTATCGTTTAACACTACAGACTATTACTTCATTGCTACTTTGATCTGATATTTACCATTTACCACTTTCAGGAATTGTTTGGTCAAATGGGGAAAACTGGAAAGTGATGAGAAGATTCACCATCTCAACACTCCGTGATTTCGGAATGGGAAAGTCCAGCATAGAGGAGAAAATTACTGAAGAATGTAGTCACTTGATTCAGCATTTTGAATCATTTAAAGGTTTGTAAACATAAACATTTTAAAGTTTTAAAATATAAATATGTTTGCTATAATGATTTGAGATTTAGTTTTATCTTTGTTTATGTATATACTAATATTTGTATTTATTTTTGTAGCAGAGAATTTTGGAATGACAAGATTTCGGGAGAACCTCTTTTTCTCAAGTATATTATATGAAATTAGTATAGTTTGAAGAATATATATGGAGAATTATATATATATATATATATATCATATGAAATTAGTATTGTATAATATCTTTTTTATTGGACGAACAGAATCTAAATTTTTGAATGACAAACCTTTGGGGGAACCCCCCTTTCTCAAGTCTAAAATATCATATGAAATTAGTATAGTTTGAAGTATATATATATATGAATATACATATATATATATATATATATATATATATATATATATATATATATATATATATATACATATATAAAAACAAAATCCAGCGCACTCGCTTATTCACTAAACAATGAGAAATGCATCAAACTTGAGAAAAATAGGTTTTCCGAAATCTTGTCATTCCAAAATTCTCTGCTACAGAAATATTTTAGATCAAAGGGAGGATCTCCCAAATCTTGTATTTCCAAAAATCTGTACTCCAACTTTATATAAAACAAACACTGACACTCTACTTTCAAATCCAAATACCTTGGTGTCTACAATGCTGTATTTAGCAATCAATTTGAAAAACTGGAGCACTCACTTTTTATGCAAACAAAATCTCCTTTAATTAAAGGGACACTATAGTCACCTGAACAACTTTAGCTTAATGAAGCAGTTTTGGTGTATAGAACATGCCCCTGCAGCCCCACTGCTCAATCCTCTTCCATTTAGGAGTTGAATCCCTTTGTTTATGAACCCTAGTCACACCTCCCTGCAGGCCCGTCGCTACCCGACAGGCAAAACAAGCAACTGCTTGGGGCCCCGAGCAGGAAATTTGAGTGGGTGGAGGGGGAGAGGGAGGGAGGAAATTTGAGGCAGTGGGGGGGGAGAGGGAGGGAATTTGAGGGAGTGGGGGGGGAGAGGGAGGGAGGAAATTTGAGGGAGTGGGGGGGAGAGGGAGGGAGGAAATTTGAGGGAGTGGGGGGAGAGGGAGGGAGGAAATTTGAGGGAGTGGGGGGGAGAGGGAGGGAGGAAATTTGAGGGAGTGGGGGGAGAGGGAGGGATGAAATTTGGGGGGGGGAGAGGAAGGGAGGAAATTCGAAGGGGGGGAGAGGAAGGAAATTTGAGGGAGGGGAGGGAGAGGTAGGAATTTGAGGGGGGAGAGGAAGGGAGGACATTTGAGGGAGGGGGGAGAGGAAGGGAGGACATTTGAGGGAGAGGGAGGGGGGAGAGGAAGGGAGAAAATTTGAGGGAGGGGGAGAGGAAGGAAATTTGAGGGAGGGGGAGAGGAAGGAAATTTGAGGGGGGAGGGAGGAAGGAAACTTGAGGGGGGGAGGGAGGAAGGAAATTGGAGGGGGAGAGGAAGGAAATTGGAGGTGGTAGGAAGGAAATTGGAGGGGGGAGGAAGGAAATTGGAGGTGGGGAGAAGGAAGGAAATGAGAGGGGGGGAGAAGAAGGAAATTGGAGGGAGGGGAGAAGGCAATGAGAGGGAGGGGGAGAAGAAGGAAATTGGAGAGGGGGGAGAAGAAGGAAATTGACGGGGGTAGGGGGAGATATTGACATCCATCACACACACACACAATGCACCCCTTGCACACAGAAAAACACACAATGCATTACACACAGACACACATACACAAGCAATGCATCCCTTACACACAGCAACACACAATGCATCCCTTCCACACACTCAGTGCATCCCTTACAGCAGTGTTTCCCAACCCAGTCCTCAAGGCACACCTACCAGTCCAGGATTTAGGGGTGACCCAGTTGTGTCTAAGGTGTTTTTTCTTTTTTTTCTAAAAACATCTTAGACAAAACTGGGTAATCCTTAAATCCTGGACTGGTAGGTGTGCCTTGAGGACTGGGTTGTGAAACACTGCCTTACAGACACACACACTGCATCCCATACATACACAAACTCACCTTGCAGCCCTTACACATACAAACACAGATTCACACAATGCATTCCTTACACACATCAGGACATCCCCCCCCCCACACACACACACACCCCTGTGAACAAACTCATTGGTGGAACATGAAGGTGGACCCTGGGACCCAGACCTTGAGCTGTGTAAATGGCCCTCAAAAAATGGAGCTGCTTCCCGTTCTCCCAGAACATTGATTTTTGTGACCACAGTTACAAACCGCCTCGAGAGAGCCTGTTCTACACCAGACCAGTGGAGCCAGACGGCAGCTGAAGCCCATCATCATCCTCATCTGGTTGTAAGTAGGCAATCTAGTATATTCAAGGAGAGAAAAGATATGAAAACTGAATCTGGAGAACACTCATATATAATGGGTGTAGACCAAATTTGCCTTCAAATATATATACCTCAGAATAATAAAAGTCACATGTACAGGGGAGGGAGAGGGGAACAAAGTATAAGTATCTGAAATCTAATAGAGGGGATACCAAGACGGGGCAGGAGAGGAAAGGCAAACAATGTTCATATAAGTGCTATGGACCCCTAGGTCCGAGATATTAACACAAAAACTGTGTATATAGCACTATATACATGAGAGTCCTAGGGAGTAGAAGTTTTTCAGCCAATGGGAGCATTTCCTCCCCTTCAAAAACCGGCAACGAGCCCACTGACTTTTCAGCTCTTGACAAAGGCGTGTAGATACGCCGAAACGCGCGTTGAGCGTTCATTTTGAGCCGATGCTCACTCCTAGACTTTGTATTCTCAACTTGGAATGATTTGAGCCGACGCTAATTCCTAAGATTGAGTCGAATATTTTTATCTATACCACTAAGTTTCCTATTTGGATGGGTTAACACTTTGAATAGTTGGAATCTCCGTTATGTGGTTTACCTACTAAGGGGTGGGAGAGAATTTTGATATATTTTTGCATGTTGTATTGTCTGGGGAGCTAGGGACACCTTGAGGCTGCCTTGAAGTAGCAGTTAGCTCTGACACTCACAGATGTGAGCTAGACAGCTAGCCCAGGGCAAGTTTTGAGACGTTTGTGTGGTATGTGGTTAAGGTGTGGATACTAGCTGCGCTGTGTAGCAGCAAGTCTGTGTCTCCTTTTGTTGGAGCATTCCCCTCGCTCCTGTGTACCCCACTCTCTATAACACCTGCCCCTGGCAGCAACCACAGCCCTTCTACTCCCTAGGACTCTCATGTATATAGTGCTATATACACAGTTTTTGTGTTAATATCTCGGACCTAGGGGTCCATAGCACTTATATGAACATTGTTTGCCTTTCCTCTCCTGCCCCGTCTTGGTATCCCCTCTATTAGATTTCAGATACTTATACTTTGTTCCCCTCTCCCTCCCCTGTACATGTGACTTTTATTATTCTGAGGTATATATATTTGAAGGCAAATTTGGTCTACACCCATTATATATGAGTGTTCTCCAGATTCAGTTTTCATATCTTTTCTCTCCTTGACATTATCTGGGGTTAAGCCCCTTATATACCTCTAGTAACCCATTTGGAGTGTGTGGGAGTTGTCTAGTCCAACTACACTCACCCCTTCCTTCCAATCTAGTATATTATTCGTGGCACTAATCTCTAATTTACCTCACATTAAAGGGACACTATAGTCCCCAAAACCACTGTAGCTTAATGTAGTGGTTCTGGTGTCTATAGCCTGTCCCTGCTGGCCTTTTATTGGAAACACGGCGGCACTGCAGCACTGTGTTAGTTAACATGGCAGATCATATGGGTGGGGCACTGTGATGTCACATGGGGGGCGTCAAACTTTACTTTTGCCTAGGGCGGCAAAAATCCTTGCACTGGCCCTGATCCCTGTGGGTGGACTCGGGGGGGGGGGCTCCATGTCCGTTTTGCTTGGGGCCCCCAAATTCCTTCAAACGGCCCTGCCTCCCTGCATGTGACTTGCACAGCCTTCCATAAACACTTCCTGTAAAGAGAGCCCTATTTAGGCTTTCTTTATTGCAAGTTCTGTTTAATTAAGATTTTCTTATCCCCTGCTATGTTAATAGCTTGCTAGACCCTGCAAGAGCCTCCTGTATGTGATTAAAGTTCAATTTAGAGATTGAGATACAATTATTTAAGGTAAATTACATCTGTTTGAAAGTGAAACCAGTTTTTTTTTTTCCATGCAGGCTCTGTCAATCATAGCCAGGGGAGGTGTGGCTAGGGCTGCATAAACAGAAACAAAGTGATTTAACTTCTAAATGACAGTGAATTGAGCAGTGAAATTGCAGGGGAATGATCTTTAAACTAAAACTGCTTTATTTAGCTAAAGTAATTTAGGTGACTATAGTGTTCTTTTAAGAAAAAAAATCAAACCATGATTGTTACATTTGTGACATTGTCTTTGTATCAAAAATTTAAAAATCATTGTTTGATGTTTGTTGAATTAAATTAATTTTTGTTTGCATAAAAAGTCATAATAGTGTTCCAGTTCTTCAAACTGATATGTATATGGTATAGGGATAGGTTTCTCTATCTTGTCTTCCATCTACAGAATTTCCTCACTTTTTGCATTATCACCAATTTCTATGATTCTCCATACCTTACCCTGGACAGAACAATTTGACAGAGCTCTCCCTTGCCCCACCTCCTCGCTGCCTATTGTTTATTTTGGACCTACATCCTAAAGATCTCTGCATTTACTGATCTCTAAACTTTTGTATCCCCTTCCAGTTCTTCCCACTTTTAGAACTTAGGAAAGAATCATAAAAATCACATGGAATGGGCTTTAAATGCAGTGGTATTTCTTTTTTAAAATAATTTTACATAGCCTATTTGGAGTGTCCATTTATTTCGATTTTACAAAACCATAGGTTCACCCAGTTGTCATTTTCTGTTTTTTATGGAACAAATTAATGTATAATGTTTTCTTTCCTCTTTGTCTTACCTGTTTATCTGAGCTATCATTTTATTGCATGAATCCTTCATCTCGTGATGTTTGTTTGAAATTTACAGGTAAACCCTTTGATAACGCCATGATACTGAATGGCTCAGTTGCCAACATAATAGTGTCAGTATTACTTGGAAAACGCATGGATTATGAAGACAACACATTCTTAAGACTCTTAAAGTTGGTAAATGAGAATGTGCAGCTCTTAGGATCACCACAAGTTGCGGTAATAAAACACTTTATTAATCTGTTATTGACTTAAATCTAAAACAGGTCTTATTAGACCAGCAACTGGATTGAAATTTGATAGTTATTAGTCAATGTACATCTATGTCAAGTTAATAATTTCAAAACAAAAAATGCATCTGTGTAATTGCCGAGAACAGACTGCAACAGTGTAGTATAGATAACAAAGTTACTAATATAAATACAAATTGACATAATGTAGATAAAACAAATTGCAAATGTGTCCTTTGTAAGACTTCTTTATGGCTCAAGTATATCACTGATGTATTGTTTGCTATTTGTTATTATTACTAATATTATTACTATCATTATGTATCTATTGGATTCAAGTCAGGGCTATTACCTGGGCATTCTAGTAGTGTATTATGATTTTCCTGAAACCACATTTTTCATGCAGCAGCAACATGGCAATATTGTCCTTGAAAAAGACTATGTGCCAAAGGCTTCAATTTTGTCTCAAGAATATTACTGATGGGGGCGGAGCCTGCGCTCGAGCTGAATGGCTGTGTGAGGACAGAGCTCCCGAGCCGGCGGCTATCTAAAGCAAATCTTTAAACGGCAAATCAGCAGGATACCGCTCCAAAAAGGGGAAGAAGCACAATGTCACAACGGGGACTGAGAAAAACGGGAGACAACAAGGATAAACATGCGTTTTTCACCTCGAAAACGGTAACTCCCAAAAGTACCGCGAATCACTCTCAAGATGGCGACGGCGGCAGTGAAGACAAGGTGCCTTCTCAACCACAATCCCCACAGCACTCCCCACAACGCACCATGCAAATACAAGTGGATATATTCCAAAAAATGCTGGACGATATGGCTGTGAATATCCAGCTATCTGTCCAGACGGCAATCGCAGATCTAAAAAAAGATATTACAGACATAGGGAACCGCACAGCACATATGGAAAACAAGATGGCGGAATACGCCGAGGCCCATAACAGCCTGGCAGAAAAGCTGGAGGTATTGACAGCACAAATGGAGAAACAAGAATTGAAAAACATGGATCTTGAAGATAGGTCTCGGAGACAAAATGTGAGGGTAAGAGGCATATCAGAGGACGTCCAAAATTTGGACCTAATGGCATTTCTAACAGGTTTCTTCCAGACCCTGGCGCCTGACATTCCTACCGACATGCTGCTCATGGACAGGGCGCACCGAGTAGCAAAACCCCAACACTTGCCGACATCCACGCCGCGAGATGTGCTCCTCAAATTCCATTACTTTCATGTGAAAGAGACCATCATGCGTGCTGTTGGGCCTCAAAAAACCTTACCGGACCAATATAAGAAGATCCAGATCTTCACGGATCTCTCAGCAGAAACACTGAAACGCAGAAGAACCTTCAGAGACATCACCTCCGAACTAAGAAACAGGAAGATTCCATATAAATGGGGATTCCCGATCAAATTATTAATTCACAAAGACGGTAAAACACATGTCGCACCGGACGTTGACACCGGCACCCGCCTACTGCATTCCTGGGGTATCGACATACCGGCGGGTCCGACTAGACCCCTACAGAGACCACCATTAATCCCGGACTGGCAGACGGTGAGGCAGCATAAATGACACAGAAAGACCAAGTTCACCTGACGGAGGCACGAACAGGACCTTCCAGTGGCACTTGAGCCGAACTTCCCTCCCGAACGAAACAACACAACACACCTGATATGAACTCTCTAAACCTGGACTATATTGATAGATCCTACAGCTAAGGGGCACAGACTGTCCATATGATACGGACGAAAAACCGGGTGTGGGTAATGTACTGACGGTAATGTGTGTGGAGATTTGCCCTTTAGCCTTTAGAACGTCCCGCATCAGACGAACGAAATGCCCATTAGAAGAAAAAAGGGGCCTAACCTTACCTAACTTACCGAACCGGCCAGGGGGACTTAAATGTCCTATTCGCCCGGTTCGTATAAACTAGTCCTCTCCACCAGCTTCATAATGGCGGACGAGAAAATGACCCCCACCCACGCCCCAGCCAGGCCCACACCTACCAATACCAATACCAATACCAATAGCTTTAATAATATCACCAATCCAGGTCCAATTAAGAGTTACATGCAAGGGAGGTCTCCCAATATATGAGACGAAGCTTACGCTCCCCCAGGCTCCACTCCTAGGAGCAGGTCCAGTGGCACGTAATGTAATATATCAAAATAAAAAAAAACAAAAAGCAAAGGACTACGGATAGTTTAAGAGCCGTAGGCTCGGGATTGCACTCACCCGGGCAGTTTGCAGGCTAGACCAGGCATCCTCAACCCCCCGGACAGGGAGAGCTAGTGAGGGTAACTAGCAGGTTAACTGGTGCCCTTAGGGAAAGACAGGGCACAATGGATAAGATATATTTCTTGTTGTATTTTTGTTTGTATATATGTTCAATGTTTGTTTTACTCCTATGGTCCACCATCAGGTCTCCCACATACAGTCACACACGAAGCTCAGAAGGGCAAGGTAAAGGGATAATGCGATTCCTTCATCCGCAATACAGTAGTCATGGTAACAAATCCGCTCAACTGTCACAGAATATGCACGATCTCAACCAGGGTACGTTGCAACTACGCAGCACTACTACCAACATACACATTCAGTCTAAAATTATATTCACATAATGTGCAAGGACTAAACATACCGTACAAATGCCATGTCCTGACTAGAGAACTCAAAAAGACTCAAGCTGACATTGTATACCTGCAAGAAACCCACTTTAGGTCAGGTGACCACCCGCAGCTTAACCCAACCTCATATCCCCACCAAGCGCACGCCACCACTTCCAAAAAATCTACAGGGTTGTCTATACTCCTGGGAAAGGACCTAACAGTATCCTCCCATAACCAAATTCTTGACCCAGGAGGCAGGTACATCATATGGCAATGCACACTCAATGATCTCGAATACACATTGGTGAATGTCTACGCCCCGAATACCAACCAAAGGAACTTCCTACATAGCATCTTTACCAAAATAGAGAGCATAAGAAAAGGCACATTACTAATTAGCGGGGACATCAACCACGTACTAGATCCGGGGTTAGACTCCACCAGACCGGCAGCTTCACAACACTACAAACTCCTTAAAAACCAAAGCAAAGGCATTAGAAACTTGCTGTCTCTATTTGGTCTTCGCAACGTTTGGAGAGCACTCCACCCGACGGACAGAGCATATACACACCACTCTAAAGTACACAATTCATACTCCAGAATTGACAATTGCTTTATGCACGAATCAACCATGAACGGTATAATAGACTGTGACATCCTGACGGTTGACTGGTCGGACCACGCACCTGTAACACTAACACTAGCGAACTCTTACGAGTACAAACACAGGAGTCCATGGCGCCTGAACGAGAGCATACTCTCAGACACACAGTACTGCGCAACTTTGACAACAGAACTCCAACACTATTTCAACACGAACACCTCGACAAACATGAATGCACACATGGTGTGGCTTGCACATAAAGCGAATCAGGGGCTTGCTGATCAGCAGGGCCTCGTATCTTAAAAAGCAACAGGAAAAAGAAGTGACACAACTCCAGCGGCATCTAGCCAGCCTCCATGCAGAAAACCAGACACAAACCTCAGAGGCGCACAAAATACAAATCACTACACTCAATAAACTCAAGGAATAAACTCAAGGAGATTCGACTCCACAAATTTGGTCTAATGATGAACAAGGTGAAAGCCCGCACTTATGCCCAGGGGAATAGGGCCACCAAACTAGTAGCACATCACCTAAGGGAAAGGCAACAACAAACACGAATTGCACACATAGTAAACACGAAAGGACAAAAAGTACATTTGCCCCTAGAGATTTGTGGCGAATTCGCACAATACTATAGCAGACTTTACAACCTCTCGAAAGACCCAAACACACCTCAGCCCACCAATAGTGGCATACAGGCCTACCTGTCGGACATACCTCTACCGACAATATCCGATGCCTAAAAACAACTCCTAGACGCCAAGATCACAGAAAACGAAGTGGCAGAATGCATCAATGCCCTGCCAAAAGGGAAAGCACCAGGCCCGGACGGCTTCACCAACGACTATTACAAAGCATTCCTGCCCCAGTTGGCCCCACACCTATGCAGGGCATTTAACAGGGCACTTCATACCGGAAGCTTCCCCGTAGAGTATTTAGCGGCCAGAATAATCACCCTCCCGAAACCGGGCAAGCCACCAACACACTGCCAAAATTTCCGCCCTATATCTCTCCTAAACTCAGACGCCAAGATATAGGCGAAAATTGTGGCCAACCGACTCAAAGACATCCTCCCCACTATAATCTCGGATGACCAAGTAGGCTTTGTACATGGGAGACAGGGATCGGAAAACACACGTAAAGTAGTAGACGTTTTACAAGCGATTCACATAGATAAAACCCAAGGACTCATAATCTCCTTAGATGCAGAGAAAGCCTTCGATCGACTAAATTGGCTATTCTTGGAGGCTACCCTCACTAAATTTGGATTTCCCCCCACATTTCTCAAAGCTATCAAAGCTCTATACAGCTGCCCAAATGCAGCGGTATCAACGTCCGGGTTCCAATCGGAGCCATTTGACATCACTAATGGTACCAGACAAGGCTGCCCCTTATCGCCGCTCCTATATGTATTGGCCCTTGAACCACTTGCGGAATCAATCAGACGCAATCCAAACATACATGGTATAAACATAGGAGACAGAGAATACAAGATTAATCTTTTCGCGGACGATGTCCTACTAACACTATCTCAACCGTTGATATCACTCCCGAACCTCCAAAACGAACTCCAGCATTATAGTACACAATCATACTATAAACTCAATACCTCCAAGACTCAAGCAATGGGGATAGGAATAGCGAGGGACACACTAGACAGACTGAAATCAGCATTCCACTATGACTGGAGGGAAGACTACCTTATGTTCTTGGGTATCAGACTTACTAAATCGCGCAACTCGCTCTTCTCCATGAATTACCAAAAACTTTTCACGGAAATAGTGACCACACTGAAGAAGTGGGAGGGAAAGTACTTATCATGGTTGGGCAGGTGCGCAGCAGTCAAAATGATGATTCTGCCAAAAATACTTTATCTATTCAGATCGCTGCAAATTCAGGTCCCCGCTAGATACCTCAAAGCACTACAGACGACTTTACTCAAGTTTGGTTGGCTAAACAAAAAAACCAGGGTATCCTGGAAACTCCTATCTAGAAAAATAGAGGACGGAGGGTTGGGGTTCCCTGATGTGAAAGAATACCATAGAGCTACACACTTGGCTAATATCTTGGGATGCCACCAAATGACCCAACCCCCTCAGTGGCTATCTCTGGAATCCAGCAGACTAGAAGGGTCCCATTTAACATATTTCCTATGGGCACCCAAAAATAGGAGACCCCACACACCCAAGATGTTGCCGACAACCAGGCTAATGTTGTCCATATGGGACAAAAATAGGCACAGAGTATGCTCGCAACAAAAATGGTCCCCGGCAACCCCCCTGAAAACGCTGCACGCTGTGAACCCTACATTTAATTATAAACTATGGGCAGAACACAACATAACACATATCCACCAAGTGACCCGCAAGGGATCAGTTCAAAGCTTCCATAACCTACAAACACAATTCCTGATACCAAACAAGGCCCAATTCTCATATATGCAAATGTATCACACCCTGCGCCCAGAGGGCACAGGAACACAGCCAGGACGAGGGGAGACAAAATTGACCCACTTTGAATCTAAATGCCTAGACACTAGACAACAGGGTAAATCTCTGTCTATGTGCTATAACCTACTAATTAGGGAACCACAGCCACAGCTCTGGAAATTTCAAAGAGAGTGGAATAGGGATCTGGGGAGAGACCTTACACCTCAGGAATGGAGCTCAGCATTCACAGCCCATAAGGGAATGACCAGCTGTGCGTCACACATTTAAACAGCTAGAAAAGTATTGTACCGGTGGTACCTCACGCCAGATAGAATGGCACGAATGTATACTAACACAGATGGCCTATGCTGGAGATGTGGGGGACCTAATGGGGATATGCTACACATATGGTGGAATTGCCCGCAGATACAGCCGGTATGGGAATTGGTGGGAGACATTATAACTCAAAGCACGGGCTGGGAGGTGACGCCTTCTATAGAAACATGCCTTTTACACATCCTCCCAACTATCATCCTGAAACACATACGCAAAACGATATATCTCATACACATGGCAACAATGACAATCATAGCAAAATACTGGAGAACGTCAGCAGTTCCAACTAAACTAGAACTACAGAACCTCGTTTCCACAAACGTGGCCTATGAAAAATTCACAGGAACGCAGGGTCGAAGGAGTTGTATGAGTGCGGACTCATACACCCTTTGGCATACATACTTAGCTTAGCTTGCTTCCTTGAGCCTCTGGCAAAAATCTCTAATGAGACAGAAAGGGGTATTTTTTGCCAACGTCAAGGCAGGTGGGCTCATCCTCTCATGGCCATTGGAGGTAACTAAAAACCCTCCATTTGTTTAAAAATACATAGGGATCAAGGAAAGAGTGCAGGTAACTTGTTTTTCTTTGGCGTCCCAACGTTAGACTTAAGAAATCTATAACTAAATGCGCAATATCATGCTGTATCACACACCAGAACGCATTGTTAATCCTGAAACCCCTACCCCATCCCTTCTTTTTATTTCTGTATCCCATCCCATCCCCTTGAAAATTTTGTCAATAAAAATGTTGAATTTAAAAAAAAAAAAAGAAATCTATAACTGAGAAAAGTAGCTTGAGTTTGGACATGGCTATAATTTCAGGTCACTGAAATCCAGCCAATACCACGCCATCAGACCCAGGGAGCCACAGGAGCCCGCATCCTTGCCCTCAGATTTAGTCTGTCCTGCAGCCATAAATATGGTTTTATTTTAGCAATAATCATGGGAAATAGTCCTATGTGTCTTCAGTAACGATTTGTGTATTACCACATGTATCTCACTTATATGTTGTATGATATTTGTTATTTGTCTTTTATTTTTTAATAGCTTTATAACATATTTCCATTTATTCAATTTCTTCCTGGAGATTACAAAAAGCTTACAACAAATTTGAAAGAACTTTTTGCATTTATTAAAAGTACATTTGTGGAACATATGAAGAATTTAGACATACTTGATCCACGAAGTATAGTTGATGCGTTTCTAGTACGTCAAAAACAGGTAAGTGTTATATGAACCTTTGGAGAGCTAACCCTCTGAGCACACGGACCCACATTTCCATGAACTAACATTTTGTTATATTGATTGATATTATCTACTGCTCAAAATGCAATATCTAAAAATAGCCTCTAAAGTGAAAAGAGAATATTAACTGTATGCATTAGTGGCATACTTGTCGGGTGCAGTCCACCCTCGGTGATAGGCAGAAGAGGGTTGCACAGAGCATCCTCTCCCATCTGAGAAAGTCTACTGGACCATTGCTGGCCATGTAGCTGTCGTGCCTCCTCTGCTGCTGTCGTACATGGATGAATGCACATACATATATGAATGCATGTGTATGTATAAATGTGTGTGTTTCTGTGTCCATATGTTTGTGTGTAAAACTGTGTATCTTTTGTATGTGTCCGTGGGTGTGTACATGAATGTATGTGTGTGTGTGTGAATGAATATATTTCTTTATGTGAATGTATATGTGAATATGAATGTGTATGTGAATGAAAGTATGTGCATGTAAAGAAAGTTGGGGTGCATAGTAAAATACACAAAAAACTAAATATACACTTGTGGGTGCATAACACATTTGTGGTCACCGTGCTATGTAACCTAGGTCTTGGTCTCTAAATCCATAATTACTACAGTTTTCTTTTACTTGCTAAATAATGCAGAATACTGCAAAACAGAGTGCAAATTTATAAAGCTCATACAGACAGCCGGGAGGGAGCTCTCCTTGGTTCCTTTGAGCAATAGCTCAAAGTAGAAGCTATGCTTCTTGTAGAAGTAGTGAATTCAATGCTCACTCACACACTCAAAATCTTATCACATGCAGATATGTGCTTACTAAATTTCAGTATAATACCTTTGCCATCAATGCAAGTGTTAGCTCTTTCTACTGAAAATGTAAAACTGTATTATTTGCAGCAAGTATCTTGTTGGAAATGAAACCAGAAGAAGAAGCTCATCCCTGTAGGTTTTTTTTGTGCAGATTGGATACATTTTCCTATAATTCCTACTGAATTGGGTATATTATATTACATTAAGCTTTAATATACAAGCATACGATGTGCAATGATAAGCTTAGTGTTGTTTGTCTGACAATTTTAATTTATTGTATTGAATTAATACATACTTATGATGTGAAATGATACACTTACCATTTGCCTTGAATGTATCCAAAAATCCCCATGAAATCCTTGTTCTCATCAAGTAGTTAAAAATGAATGGGCTAGCTCTCCCATTTGTTTTTGCTAACCGCTCAAAGTTTGAAAGTATAAAAAGCAATCAACAAAGAAGAGGAAAAAACAACATAAAAAGATAATTTTACAATGTGTTTTGTGAAAACCATCAATAGTTTTACAATTTCTGTGTTTTGAAATCTTAGGAAAAAGAGAACAGTGAATCATATTTTCACAATGATAACCTATCCAGTCTTGTAAGGAACTTATTTTCTGCAGGAATGGAGACAACTTCTACCACACTCCGCTGGGGTCTGCTTTTAATGATTAAGTACCCACATGTTCAAGGTATTCATCATCATCATCATCATCATCATTTTACTTTTTATTATTTCTGTAGTCATTATCTTCTTGTACAACATATTATTGAGAACCCAATTGAGGAATTCTGCTTAATGGAGCATTGTAATATCAATGGTGTCCATATATGGATGACAGTCATGTGTTGAGTGTGTCAACTGATGTACTCATCCAATGAATAGAGAATTCATATTACTAATGTGGAATTGTAACTTCCATAACAGCAAACTGCTGAGTGAGAGTCTAGACTGTGTTCATACAGCGCAGCCCTTGCCTTCGCCAAACAGTCATCCTTTTTTCTCTCATTAGTTCATGCTCCCACAATCCCAGGCATCTCTTTGACACCTTTAACTCTCTTCGCCCCTCAAACTAACCTTACAGCCGAGAGCTTTGCATGCTACTTTACCGATAAAATTGAACAGCTAAGGAAAGAATGCTCCCCTCCCTGCCTTCCTCTTTCTCAACCACATGTAGATCATGCTTTTCCTAACCTTCAGACTTTCTCCCCGGCTACTGAACAAGAGGGGGCTGCGCTTCTCCTTTCCTCTCAACCCACACTTGCCCACTTGATCCTGTCCCATCTCACCTTATCAGATCTCTCTCCCCTTGTCTTGTGCCTTCCTTAACACACATCTTCAACTGCTCTCTTTCTTCTGGCATTGTCCCTGCTGACCTTAAACATGCTACTGTAGTCCCTATCCTGTAAAAAACATCCCTCGACACATCCACCCCCTCTAGCTATCTTCCCATATCCCTGCTCCTCTTTTCCTCAAAGCTTCTGGAAAGACTTGTCTTTACCCGTATGTCTCACCTGAATTCTAACACTCTCCTTGACCTTCTTCAATCTGACTTCTGCCCCCTCCACTCTACTGAGACTGTTCTTATCAAAGTTACTAATGACCTAATTGCAGCTAAATACAAAGGCCAATATTCCATACTAATACTTCTTGACCTCTCTGCTGCCTTTGACACTGTTGATCATGCTCTCCATCGTCAAACTCTTCAATCACTCGGTCTCTGTAACACTGTCCTCTCTTGGTTTTCCTCCTATCTCTCCCAACGCTCATTCAGTGTCTCCTTTTCTAATGATACCTCCTCCATTCATCCTGTCTCTCTTGGAGTCCCCCAAGGCTCTGTCCTTGAGCCCCTTCTATTTTCTCTTTATACTGCATCTCTTGACAAACGTATTGCCTCATTTGGATTCCACTACCACCTGTACGCTGATGACACCCAGCTGTATATCTCCTCCTCAGACCTCTCCCCTGCCGCCCTGCAACGTGTCACTGCTTGCCTTTCTTCCATCTCTGACTGGATGTTCTCCAGCTTTCTAAAACTAAATCTCTCTAAAATGGAACTCCTTGTCTTTCCTCCTCTTAATACAGATTATCTTCTTTCGCTCTCCCTTCACTGCAGTGGTATCCACATTAGTCCATCCTTGCAAGCGTGCTGTCTTGGTGTCATATTTGATTCTAGCCTCACCTTTGAGCCTCACATCCAGCATCTTACCAAATCCTGTAGATTCCAACTTAAAAACATAGCCCGCATCCGCCCCTTCCTTACTCAAGGTGGTATCAAAGAGCTTGTCCATGCTCTAGTAATTTCCTGCATGGATTATTGTAACCCTCTCCTAATTGGTCTTCCGTATTGCCCCGCTACAGTTAGTAATGACTGCTGCCGCCAGACTAATTTTCCCCTTTGTCAGTCCTTACATTGGCTTCCTGTATCCTATAGGAGTCAATTCAAAATGCTAAGTCATACCTATAAAGCATTGACCAATTCTAGCCCCTCTTATATCTCTTCACAGATCCATAAGTATGCCCCTTCTCCGTCTCTCCGATCTGCCCGTGACCTTCTTCCATCCACTACTCGCACCCGTACGGCCAACTCACACTTGCAGGACTTCTTGTGGGCGGCTCCCTTCCTATGGAACAGCCTGCCTACAGCATTCAGACTCTCCCCTAGTCTTCAATCATTTAAGAAGTGCCATAAAACCTATCTTCTTAGGAAAGCTTATGGCCTTCCAGAGTAATCTCTACCTCACATACCTGTCTCTCGCTCTCTCCTGAAGGGCAGCACTCTACTCTCTCCTCCAGCTCTGCTTCACTCCCACTTATTTTGATTGCTATTCTCTGTCCTATTGTCTTTTACACCCCACCCCCTATAGACTATAAGCTTGTTTGAGCAGGGTCCTCTTCAACCTATCATTCCTGTAAGTTTTCTTGTTTTCTTGTAATATCCCTATTTATAGTTAACTCTCCCTTCTTATAATATTGCAAAGCAATACAGAATCTGTTGGTGCTATATAAATGGCAATAATAATAATAATAATAATAATAATAATAATAAATCAAGGTTCTCCAAACTCTGGTGCTCCATTTGTTGCTGAACTAGAACTTCCACGATCCCTTGAATGAAATAGACAGCAAGAGAATCATAGGAGTTGTAGTTCAGCAACATCTAAAGGGCCAGAGTTTGCAGAACCCTGGTCTAAATGATAGGCACCCAGGGGTACCTAGATTTTGTGTCAAGCCACATAGCCCCTTCACTGCAAGTGACAATGTCAATACAATGGCATCCACTATATTTCAACATTTCTAAAGATCAAATGATCCCACCTCGTTATACAAATTAAGGTTGCCCCCAAGTGATATGTGACATCACATGCAATGAGAAAATCAATTTATTGTGAAGGTGTTGTGGAAGGCAATATCCTGCAACCAATTTTAAGGCTAAATACTCAAATTCAACTCATATTGAGAGCTTATAAATTGCTAGTCTTGCTTTCCAGAAATTGTCATTATTACATAAGCCAGCAAGAAGTTCTGACTGAGATATCATAACATATACAGCAACGTATTAAGGAGGGCATTAAACATAAAAATAATTTTACTTTGATTCTATAAATTAATTATAATGTGATGGAGAATGATAATGTATTTATTGTTGCTATGTCTAGAGAAGGTCCAGGAAGAGATTTCTCAAATAATTGGATTAGCCAATCCCAGTTACAATCATCGTGGAGATATGCCATACACCAATGCAGTGGTACATGAAATACAGAGGTTTGCTGATGTGGTTCCATTGAACGTTCCTCATGAAACCACAAAAGATGTCATATTTAAAGGATATTTTATTCCTAAAGTAAGTTTGTTTAACACATATTGTATTCAAAATTTACTAAATTGGCTTTATTTGCATTTGAACAAGAATACTCTTTCTATGTCTCGTCATAATTTGTACAGTATTTTTTTTGGAGAAGTTGATATTAGGCTTAGAGAGCTGTGGAAATATTAAGAAAGTTATACTTCAAGGGAAATTCCAGACCAATAAATGACATCAGTTTGCTGAAATACTTTATGTATGAAGAATGTACCTGAATGTGTGCATTGAGTAGAACAGTTGAGTTTTTTTGGTTGCTATTCTGACGCTTTTAAAAACATTTGGAGATGTAAAGTAATTTTGGAGGTGGTCTACATTTCAAAAGTTATTAACTTTGGCAAAATAACTGTGCTTTTTTTTACTGCAATTTACACCAAAATTACTATCTATAAATGTGTCACTGTGTTACTAGAGTTTAGTGAAAGCTTCCGTAAATCTGCTTAGGCAGACAGTAAAGTGTGTGATATTTGTGCTGTTTTCTTACTTGAATATGACAACATTTAACCTACCGCACAGATCCCATCTTTTCACATGTTAATATTTGGAATATCCTGAGTTAGAAAGGATGTGCTGCCATCCCTGTTTCCACTTTAAACAATAAAAAGGAAAGCAGAGCATAAAGCCATATTACATTTTGTGATGAAGGGTACTTGATGAAAGGTTGCCTACTTTAATAATTTGTGGGCTGTTAAGCTACCTATAATAGGATACATTTCCCTATATATTTCACATTATAAATATTGCTTATTATTTATGATCACCTTTAAAAAGCCCTTGTTTCCCATTTAACGCAGGGAACATATGTTATTCCATTGCTTACATCTGTTCTGAGAGACAAGACACAATTTGATTATCCAGAGGAATTTAATCCAAATAATTTTCTTGATTCAGAAGGGAATTTCTTAAAAAAAGATGCATTCATTCCATTTTCAGCAGGTATGTGTTTTAACCCCTTAAGGACCGGCCTGTTTTTGCGATGTTTGTACGTTAAGGACCAGAGCAGTTTTAACACTTTTGTGGTGTTTGTGTTTAGCTGTAATTTTCCGCTCTCTCATTTACGGTTCCCATACAAGTTATATATTGTTTTTTTCACGACGAGAAGGGCTTTCTTTACATACCATTATTTGTATTATGTCATATATTGTATTAAAAAAAATAAGAAAATATGGTGAAAAATTAAAAAAAAAACATGTTTTTGGACTTTTACTTGAAAAATCTTTTACTTATCTACAAAAGCTAATGAAAAAAACTGCTAAATAGATTAAAAATTTTGTCCCGAGTTTAAAAACACCCAGTGTTTACATGCTTTATTGCTTTTTTTTTGCAAGTTATAGGCCTATAAATACAAGTAGGAAATTGCTGTTTCAATATATATATATTTTAAATGTTTTAATAGTGACATTGTAACACCGTTATCTGTCATAAATGCCCGAAACACACCTAACATGTACATATTTTTTTAAAGTAGACAACCCAGGGTATTCAAAATGGGGTATGTCCAGTCTTTTTTAGTAGCCACCTAGTCACAAAAACTGGCCAAAGTTAGCATTTATATTTGTTTGTGTGTTAAAAATGCAAAAAACGCTATCTTTGGCCAGTGTTTGTGACTAGGTGGCTACTAAAAAAGGCTGAACATACCCCCTTTGCAATACCTTGGGTTGTCTTCTTTTGCAAATGGTATGCCATCATGGGGCTAATTCTCATTCCTTGGCTACCATATGCTCTCAAAGGCAACCTAACCAATCTGACAAATTTCAATAAAAAAAAAAAAAAAGTAAAATCAAGCCTTATATTTGACCCTGTAACTTTCACAAACACTATAAAACATCTACATGTGGGGTACTGTTATGCTCAGGAGACTTCGCTGGACACAAATATTAGTGTATCAGAACAGTAAAATATATCACAGCAATAATATCCTCAGTGAAAGAGCTGTTTGTGTGTGAAAAATGCAAAAAAACTTCACTTTCACTGAAAATATCATCGCTGTGATATGTTTTACTGTTTTGAAACACTAATATTTGTGTTCAGCGAAGTCTCCCGAGTAAAACAGTACCTCCATGTACAGGATTTAGGGTGTCATAGAAAGTTACAGGGTTAAACACAGTGCTAGAAAATTAAATTATCTGGACTTTCGGCCTGGGTTGGCAGGCAGGTCCCTCGAATTGCAATCATTAAAATTACTTAATTAGGTAAAAATATTACATAAATATGCACGTATAATTTTAATATATATACATATTTATATATTTGACGTCTACGTGTATATTTATGAAATTATTTATGTAATTATGTATGTGGACATATGTATATTTCGTATTATTTTTATTTATTTATTTATACATAGATATATATATCATTACATTCTAAGTGTATTTTGATATAAATATATATATATATCAATATCAAAATACTGTTAGAATAAAATTGCATATATATATATATAATTTTATTTAATTATTAAAAATGATTTTTATTTTTTATTTATTTTTATTAACATATTATTTGTATTTTATAATAATATATATATACCATATATATAGTTATTATATATATTGTATATATTTGTGTGTAATTTAAATATAAGTGTATTTTTATATTAATATACGTATATATAAATATAAAAATACACTTAGTATGACATTATATATATGATATATATATACATATATTATATATAGGTATATATAGATATAATACATGTATATATATCATATATATCATATTTTTTTTTTACACTGATTGTTTTTTTTTTTAACTTTATTTTAGATTTTTCACTTGCAGGGAGACTGCTTGTCAGCACAGACAGTCCCCCTGCAGGCAGATATACAGACACCTATTGCGGTCATGTGATCGAGTGATCACATGGCCGTGGGGTCCTGATCTGCCGAGGGTGGACTGCCCGGGCAGACAGGCAACCCCCCTGGACCGGGAGGAGAACTGATCGCCGCCGTGGGACCGACAGCGATCAGGTAAGTTGCCCAAGACCGTTAACCGTCCTTAAGGGGTTAATTAAAAAAAAAAAAAATGAAAACAATTATTTGTTCTTGTTTAATAATAACTTGCTGCCGTGTGATTTTTTTCACTTGTTTTCTTTCTGCTTATTAAGGCTATGTTGTAGCAAAATCCCTTTGTTGTAAGTCATAAGTTAAAAACACTACCCAAACCAAAACTGATTTTGGTTGCTGTGTACAAGGATGTAAATTTGATCATAATGACATCATTGGCTATAGAGGTTTATTTATATCCTTAGTTAGCAGGAGATGCTGGGTTAAAGAACGTAGAATCCCCCATTATATCTTTCTACTTTATCTTTTTTTTTTTTCTCCTTTGCTAATACCTGCAACACTGAAGGTGAGACGTACAGTCCTCAACAAAATAGAAATCACCACCTGTAGTACTCACCAAAGGCACTATGGTATTGCATGTTTGGTTTTCATATGGTTGTTAATGTTAATTTGTATCCATACTAAAAAAAAAATTCTTGTCGTCAGAGTGCATATTGTACATACAGAAAACCGATGATCCATCACAATAGCAACAGTCATGTATGACAATTCAAATTGTAAACCTTGCATGTAATATACTTGCCAATATCCTGTACTGTGTGACTTGATATATGTCTGATGGCAAACCAAAAAAAAAGAATAAAAAAAAAAAAAGAAAAAAAGATTGCGTGACAACGTTGGCAGCTACCCTGTACCTACCCACCAGATGATACTGACCCTTCCCCATAATTTAAAGACATTAATTGTAGTTTGTTTATAACAAAAAATGCAAAAAAATAGAAAACAGGTAAATAGCATAGGGCATTTAGGGTTAAGATTAACCTTCATCTTAATATAAATGTCCTAAATCTCAGTGCTGAAGTCCCTTACTGTAAAGTTCAATGTAACAGTAATCTTACTTACCTTGCCGAGCAGCCTCTTCAGCCACGGTAATCTCAAGGGAGGTAGAGTGACTGATTGCCGAGGTGTAAGGGAACGGATTTTGACAGAGAACCTAATCTGTCAATACTCCAGCTACCCGCAACAATTTGACGTTTAGGGTCTAGTGCATGAGTAGGCAACCTTTGACAGTGGTAGTGTACTGGTGAAGCGCTATAAAATATTCAATTATAACAATAGTGTTTTTTCCTATTTACAATTGGTGAATAAACTTTGACATGTGAATATATATATAAACAGTACCTTTTAGGTATATACAAAGGTGTCCTAAGTTGGTAATCAGTACCTTAAAAAGAAGAATATACCAAACATAGTGTAAACTGTGACAAAAATGAAAATAGATTTAAATTAAGAGGGAAAATTCCCACTCACACTTTGGAGAGCTAATAGTGTATAGCTCAATTTGATCGCCTGTGGGGTCCGTGGAGGCGACCCTATCCCTTCTTTTTGCTGGATATTGTTGTCTTAAAACTCTGAAATGTTAAAACATATATATGGTGCAGTACCGTATGGTTCCAGATATGTGTGAAAAAGAACAGATTTGTACTCACAGACACAGAGCCATCCACATCGGCTCTGATCACGGGTATATGTGGTTAAGGACCACACACCTTCTTTAAGAGCAGGAACAATGCCACCAGTGTTTATAGAAATATAGGTAAATTTATTACATAAAACTATTTATAACAATAAAAAACTATATATAGCAATATAAAAACACTGTATAGGCATAAAAAAGTCCAAATAAATAAAGACCGGTATTCTCCAAGTTCCAGGACGCGTTTCGCTTCAACAGCTTCTTCAACTGGATAAAAAAAGTCTCTATTTCTTCTTTGGGACCTGTTCCTGCTTTTATACGTCTTTAAGAGTCCAATCCTTGATTAAGAGTCCGTGATTTCGCGGGCTATCTCCATGGGAACGGTGACGCCCTGCGATTCACGTCTCATTTTCGTGTATTTCCGGGTTTCCGCATCACTTCCGGTCACGTGTCTCTCGGCCGTTACGTCATGCGTTCCACCTTGCGGTTCACTCGGCCGATACCCGGAAGTGTGTGGTATCATTCCACAATGATGGGAGATAGATGTAGGGATAAGAAAAACACATACATTCATAATGGCAGAAGTTTAAATGAGGGGAAAGGTTGATTCTTTCTTAAATCTTATACTGAAAACGGGATAAATATATTTGTATCTTTCTAAATGAATGGAGCTGTAAATATATTTATATTACAAAGAGACCGATAGTTTTATATAGAAACATTAAGCTAAATTTGCAGAAAATCCATTGTAGCTACAGGGGAAATGAATAATACACATGTATAGATAACCAGGACCATAAAGTGCATACATTTTTTCCATAGTGAATCCTTGCTATAAGTGGCCAAACGGGGCGTTAATGAAGAGATCTAATGTGGCAACTAGGCAATTAATCATAGAAATGTATACATGGCCAGGACCATAAAGTGCATAAATATAGTCATAAGGGATCCTAGCTATAAGCAGCAAAAAAGGGCATATATAAAAATATCCAATGTATAAAATTAACAATATCAGAACTACAAAGGCATACAAAGACCCAATTAAAATTCTTCATAAGAACAATAACCTCCTAAAATTGAAATAAAACATATATTTATCTTAAAAAATGGCACATCTCAAAGTCCGTGTTAAGACCATATGGGATGAGCGTGTTTAGTTTAAAAATCCATTCCATCTCGTTCTTACTCATTCTTGTATCAAAATGTCCTCCTCTCCAATCTCTTTCTAGTTTTTTGATCGCAAAGAATTGAGTACCGGCTGTTTCACAATTGTGGTGGATTTTGTAATGGGCCGAGACACTATGGTTCTCAAACCCTTTAGATATATTCCTTCCATGTTCTTCAATTCTTATATGCAGTGCCCTTGTGGTTTTCCCTATATATTGTAAACCACAAGGGCATACCATGCAATAAATGAGATTATTGGAATGGCAAGTCAGGAGTTCTTTAATTTTATATTTAGTTCCGTCTTTGCTAAAAAAATGATTCAGGTGTCTTTTTTTGCTGGTAGTTCTTTTACATGCTAGACAGCTTCCGCATCCAAAAAAACCCTTTTCTAAACTTAAAAATGTGTCATTGGTTTTTCTTTCTTTTAGGAAGCTGGATGTAAGTGCCGTGCGTAAATTGTTTACTCCCCTATGTATGAATCTGGGTCTTTCAGGGAGGAAGGTTTTTGCTACCGGGTCTTGAAGGAGAATGGGCCAGAATTTGGAAATAATATTTCTGACTTTATGATTTTGCGTGCTATAATTGCATATGAAGGGGATTTCTTTGAGTTCATTGTCCTTTTTTTCTTTGTATTTTAAGAGCTTCTCCCTCTCCATTATTTTTACCTCTTTCCTAGCTTCTTCCAATTTTATTTCCTCATAGCCTTTCTCTATGAATTCTTGTTTGATCTTATTTGATTGGGTCTCAAAGGTGGTGAGATCCGTGCAATTCCTGCGAATACGCAGGAATTGTCCTCTAGGGGCGTTCTCGAGCCAGGGGGCAAAATGACAGCTTTCTCTACCTATGAAACTATTAGCTTCTACCGTTTTGAAGTGGTTTCTGGTCTTAATACTACCATCTTCTATATATATTTGTAGATCCAGAAATGTAATTTCTGATTTGCTCCAGTTGTTGGTGAGTGTTATCCCCCATGAGTTATTATTGAGATAATTTAGAAATGTCATCAAATCTCCTTCCTCTCCTTCCCAAATAAAAAAGATGTCATCAATGTACCGCCCATAGGTGACCAAGTTCTGCCTCCAGCCATGCTGGCCGTAGATGAACTCTTCCTCCCAATGGGCCAGGAGCAGGGGAAAAGAAAGACACAAAAGGGAAGACACCACAAACATCACAACACCCTACAAAAGACAAAGAAATTCGAGTGTAGAGGAACTAGAGGAGGAAAACATATCCAAAAAGGAAAAACGAGAGAGGCCACAAAGAAATCAGATCCCATAATGGGGATCTTTAATTTAAGCCAGAAAATTCTAACAGAGCATCAAAGAATTGAGTACCGGCTGTTTCACAATTGTGGTGGATTTTGTAATGGGCCGAGACACTATGGTTCTCAAACCCTTTAGATATATTCCTTCCATGTTCTTCAATTCTTATATGCAGTGCCCTTGTGGTTTTCCCTATATATTGTAAACCACAAGGGCATACCATGCAATAAATGAGATTATTGGAATGGCAAGTCAGGAGTTCTTTAATTTTATATTTAGTTCCGTCTTTGCTAAAAAAATGATTCAGGTGTCTTTTTTTGCTGGTAGTTCTTTTACATGCTAGACAGCTTCCGCATCCAAAAAAACCCTTTTCTAAACTTAAAAATGTGTCATTGGTTTTTCTTTCTTTTAGGAAGCTGGATGTAAGTGCCGTGCGTAAATTGTTTACTCCCCTATGTATGAATCTGGGTCTTTCAGGGAGGAAGGTTTTTGCTACCGGGTCTTGAAGGAGAATGGGCCAGAATTTGGAAATAATATTTCTGACTTTATGATTTTGCGTGCTATAATTGCATATGAAGGGGATTTCTTTGAGTTCATTGTCCTTTTTTTCTTTGTATTTTAAGAGCTTCTCCCTCTCCATTATTTTTACCTCTTTCCTAGCTTCTTCCAATTTTATTTCCTCATAGCCTTTCTCTATGAATTCTTGTTTGATCTTATTTGATTGGGTCTCAAAGGTGGTGAGATCCGTGCAATTCCTGCGAATACGCAGGAATTGTCCTCTAGGGGCGTTCTCGAGCCAGGGGGCAAAATGACAGCTTTCTCTACCTATGAAACTATTAGCTTCTACCGTTTTGAAGTGGTTTCTGGTCTTAATACTACCATCTTCTATATATATTTGTAGATCCAGAAATGTAATTTCTGATTTGCTCCAGTTGTTGGTGAGTGTTATCCCCCATGAGTTATTATTGAGATAATTTAGAAATGTCATCAAATCTCCTTCCTCTCCTTCCCAAATAAAAAAGATGTCATCAATGTACCGGCCATAGGTGACCAAGTTCTGCCTCCAGCCATGCTGGCCGTAGATGAACTCTTCCTCCCAATGGGCCATAAATAAATTTGCATAGCTGGGGGCAAACTTGGTCCCCATGGCCGTACCATTGATCTGGAGATAAAATTCTTCTCCATACCAAAAAAAGTTATTTTTTAGGATTAAATCCATACCTTCCAAAATGTAATCTATTTTAGTGCTTGTTAGATCTGAGGTATTGGTTAAGAAAAATTTAGTGGCATTACACCCGTAACTATGTGGGATATTACTATAGAGGGCCGTAACATCACTAGTGACTAAAAAACAGTTTGAGTTCCAAAAACATTCTTTTAAAATATTTAAAATGGAAATGGTGTCTTTAATGTATGAGGTAGTTTTCTTAACAAGGGGTTGAAGGTGAATGTCTACATATTGGGATAACCTACTTGATATTGAGTCTATTCCTGCTACTATGGGTCTCCCTGGAGGATTATTTACATCTTTATGAATTTTCGGTAAAAAATAAAATACAGGAATTTTTGGATATTTAATATTTAAAAAGTCGAATTCTTTTTCATTTAATATTTGTAACTCCTTTCCCTTGTTAAAAATTTTTAAAAAGTTTTGATTCATATCATTACTGGGGTTGTAATTGAGTTTTTGATATGTGTGTGCATCTGATAGTAGTCTTTCGGCCTCTTTGCAGTATAGCTCTTTTGACATTAAGACTATCCCCCCTCCCTTATCTGCCGGCTTGATAACCAGGTCAGTGTCTGATTTTAAATCTTTCAAGGCTTGTCTCTCTTGCATGGTAAGATTATAATTAAAATTATCTTTTTTCTCCAATTTTTTAATTTCCGTCATTACCATGGTTTCAAATGTGACCATTTTTTCAGAGATCATTTGTTTTGGATAAAATGTAGATTTTTCTTTTAATCTGGTGTGTCTTGTTTCCTCCTCTTGATTATATTGTCGTTCTATAGGGTTTCTAGCAAAGTATTTTTTTAGGCACACATTTCTTTTAAATTTATTTAGATCTATGTAAAATTCAAACTGGTTTAGAGGTCTATTTGGGGCAAATTTTAGGCCTTTTGTTAGCACTTTTTTATGATGCTCTGTTAGAATTTTCTGGCTTAAATTAAAGATCCCCATTATGGGATCTGATTTCTTTGTGGCCTCTCTCGTTTTTCCTTTTTGGATATGTTTTCCTCCTCTAGTTCCTCTACACTCGAATTTCTTTGTCTTTTGTAGGGTGTTGTGATGTTTGTGGTGTCTTCCCTTTTGTGTCTTTCTTTTCCCCTGCTCCTGGCCCATTGGGAGGAAGAGTTCATCTACGGCCAGCATGGCTGGAGGCAGAACTTGGTCACCTATGGCCGGTACATTGATGACATCTTTTTTATTTGGGAAGGAGAGGAAGGAGATTTGATGACATTTCTAAATTATCTCAATAATAACTCATGGGGGATAACACTCACCAACAACTGGAGCAAATCAGAAATTACATTTCTGGATCTACAAATATATATAGAAGATGGTAGTATTAAGACCAGAAACCACTTCAAAACGGTAGAAGTTAATAGTTTCATAGGTAGAGAAAGCTGTCATTTTGCCCCCTGGCTCGAGAACGCCCCTAGAGGACAATTCCTGCGTATTCGCAGGAATTGCACGGATCTCACCACCTTTGAGACCCAATCAAATAAGATCAAACAAGAATTCATAGAGAAAGGCTATGAGGAAATAAAATTGGAAGAAGCTAGGAAAGAGGTAAAAATAATGGAGAGGGAGAAGCTCTTAAAATACAAAGAAAAAAAGGACAATGAACTCAAAGAAATCCCCTTCATATGCAATTATAGCACGCAAAATCATAAAGTCAGAAATATTATTTCCAAATTCTGGCCCATTCTCCTTCAAGACCCGGTAGCAAAAACCTTCCTCCCTGAAAGACCCAGATTCATACATAGGGGAGTAAACAATTTACGCACGGCACTTACATCCAGCTTCCTAAAAGAAAGAAAAACCAATGACACATTTTTAAGTTTAGAAAAGGGTTTTTTTGGATGCGGAAGCTGTCTAGCATGTAAAAGAACTACCAGCAAAAAAAGACACCTGAATCATTTTTTTAGCAAAGACGGAACTAAATATAAAATTAAAGAACTCCTGACTTGCCATTCCAATAATCTCATTTATTGCATGGTATGCCCTTGTGGTTTACAATATATAGGGAAAACCACAAGGGCACTGCATATAAGAATTGAAGAACATGGAAGGAATATATCTAAAGGGTTTGAGAACCATAGTGTCTCGGCCCATTACAAAATCCACCAAAATTGTGAAACAGCCGGTACTCAATTCTTTGCGATCAAAAAACTAGAAAGAGATTGGAGAGGAGGACATTTTGATACAAGAATGAGTAAGAACGAGATGGAATGGATTTTTAAACTAAACACGCTCATCCCATATGGTCTTAACACGGACTTTGAGATGTGCCATTTTTTAAGATAAATATATGTTTTATTTCAATTTTAGGAGGTTATTGTTCTTATGAAGAATTTTAATTGGGTCTTTGTATGCCTTTGTAGTTCTGATATTGTTAATTTTATACATTGGATATTTTTATATATGCCCTTTTTTGCTGCTTATAGCTAGGATCCCTTATGACTATATTTATGCACTTTATGGTCCTGGCCATGTATACATTTCTATGATTAATTGCCTAGTTGCCACATTAGATCTCTTCATTAACGCCCCGTTTGGCCGCTTATAGCAAGGATTCACTATGGAAAAAATTTATGCACTTTATGGTCCTGGTTATCTATACATGTGTATTATTCATTTCCCCTGTAGCTACAATGGATTTTCTGCAAATTTAGCTTAATGTTTCTATATAAAACTATCGGTCTCTTTGTAATATAAATATATTTACAGCTCCATTCATTTAGAAAGATACAAATATATTTATCCCGTTTTCAGTATAAGATTTAAGAAAGAATCAACCTTTCCCCTCATTTAAACTTCTGCCATTATGAATGTATGTGTTTTTCTTATCCCTACATCTATCTCCCATCATTGTGGAATGACACCACACACTTCCGGGTATCGGCCGAGTGAACCGCAAGGTGGAACGCATGACGTAACGGCCGAGAGACACGTGACCGGAAGTGATGCGGAAACCCGGAAATACACGAAAATGAGACGTGAATCGCAGGGCGTCACCGTTCCCATGGAGATAGCCCGCGAAATCACGGACTCTTAATCAAGGATTGGACTCTTAAAGACGTATAAAAGCAGGAACAGGTCCCAAAGAAGAAATAGAGACTCTTTTTATCCAGTTGAAGAAGCTGTTGAAGCGAAACGCGTCCTGGAACTTGGAGAATACCGGTCTTTATTTATTTGGACTTTTTTATGCCTATACAGTGTTTTTATATTGCTATATATAGTTTTTTATTGTTATAAATAGTTTTATGTAATAAATTTACCTATATTTCTATAAACACTGGTGGCATTGTTCCTGCTCTTAAAGAAGGTGTGTGGTCCTTAACCACATATACCCGTGATCAGAGCCGATGTGGATGGCTCTGTGTCTGTGAGTACAAATCTGTTCTTTTTCACACATATCTGGAACCATACGGTACTGCACCATATATATGTTTTAACATTTCAGAGTTTTAAGACAACAATATCCAGCAAAAAGAAGGGATAGGGTCGCCTCCACGGACCCCACAGGCGATCAAATTGAGCTATACACTATTAGCTCTCCAAAGTGTGAGTGGGAATTTTCCCTCTTAATTTAAATCTATTTTCATTTTTGTCACAGTTTACACTATGTTTGGTATATTCTTCTTTTTAAGGTACTGATTTCCAACTTAGGACACCTTTGTATATACCTAAAAGGTACTGTTTATATATATATATTCACATGTCAAAGTTTATTCACCAATTGTAAATAGGAAAAAACACTATTGTTATAATTGAATATTTTATAGCGCTTCACCAGTACACTACCACTGAACTCACTCTTAAAGATAAGAACTTGGTGTTTAAGCTGCTCATCCGTTATTCACTTTTTGCAAATTAGCGCTAGTACTACCCTGTTTTGAGGCAACCTTTGACACTCCAGATGTTTTGGACTACATCTCCCATAATGCTCTTACACATTTGCAAAACACTTGCAAAACATCAGGAGAAATGTAGACCACAACACCTGGAGTGTCAAAAGTTACCTACCTCCGGTGTAGTGCATATAATCATTACAGAATCGGCACTCTGCAGTTTTGAACACACTTGCACACCTACACACTTGAATCCTACTTACTGTTAAGTGGCAAGTGACAGACTCTGTGTTAACAATATTTATCAACTAAAATGAGACAAGTTTCGTAGAAGCCCACTCGGGGCTTAAGCCAACAGCAAGAATCATTATTTCTGTGCTGATAGTCAACTAAGGTAATTATAGTGTGACAGAGCCACTTTAAAGGATCACTATAGTGTCAGGAAAACAAAGTGCCACATGCGCATTCAAAGTGTCCATAGGAAAGCATTTCTCAATGCTTTCCTATGTGGACGCTCTGCGCGATGGAGGCATAATATGCCTCCAGCGTTGCAGTTGCGCCTCTAGTGGCTGTCTGGAAGACAGCCACTAGAGGCTGGCTTAACCCCAAATGTAAACATAGCAGTTTCTCTGAAACTGCTATGTTTGCATCTGAAGGGTTAAAACCTGAGGGATCTGGCACCCAGACCACTTCATTGAGCTGAAGTGGTCTGGGTGACTATAGTGTCCCTTTAACACCTTGATCACTACATTTTACTGTTATTAAGGTTTTGATCAGTATTTCACCATAGCTTAGTGATCTAAAGCAAATAAATAACAATAATATATACACATTACAGCTAGAGATTATGGTTTCAAATACCATACTGCACG
The DNA here is from genome assembly GCF_036172605.1 of Pelobates fuscus. Classification (NCBI taxonomy): domain Eukaryota; kingdom Metazoa; phylum Chordata; class Amphibia; order Anura; family Pelobatidae; genus Pelobates; species Pelobates fuscus. Next base: position 35,997,554 of record NC_086318.1, on the reverse strand, counting down.
GATCGTGATGTAATTTATGAAATTATTCCTCGAAATGAATCGGTAATAATGAATGGATCAACTCGTCCATCTAATAAATTAACCTTGTTACACCTCTCTGGCTGTTATTCCGTGCATGTTACTACCTGGATTGTTTAACTCAGTGGAGCTAAGCTCTAGAGACAGGCAATTGTCCAGTGCACCTGCCTTGAAAACTCTTCTCATTGAGCTGCATTGGGAAGTCTGTGATTAGACAGCCATAGAAAGTTCAGCCATGATTAGAAAGGGATGGCTTGCAAAAGCAGAAGACGAGATCTGCAGCCTTTGAAAACTGTTTTTAGATATACACCCAATGGAAAAATGAACAATTAAATGCATTCATGATTTTATTATGGGTATATCCCTTGTATTTAGGTAGTGTATTGGTATTTGGGTAGTGGAGTATCTTTTTACTATTTTCTCTTTCAGTGCTGCTGAAGAAAGCAATACAATGCACTATTTTCAGTAGCAACACTATAAGGGCTAATGTTATGCCAAGTGTGCTTTATTTCCTGCTGGTGTCTCACATACCTAATCGCACAATTTATATACTACTGTTTTTTTGTTTTGTTTTTTATCTTCGCTTACACTGGGAATACATTTATATGAGATGTAGTAGTAACTATTACACTTGGAGATTCTGTTCACTCTAAAATAAAATTTCGCCACATTTTGAAGGGTTTGCCCGAATTTCCAAATTCCAAAACAAAGTCGGAAACCTAAATTCCATATAAACCGAATAGTGCGATAGCCCATCATTTCGGGTGATTCGAATTTTGATTTGCTGTGGCTAATGCTAGTAGGGACTGTCACTTAACACCAACAATAAATCAATAATTTACAGTTTGAAAGCTGTTTTCTGCTAAAGGAACACTACAAGCACAATTATGTCTTAATTTTATGGTTTAACCAGCAATATTTGGTTTCAGTGTTTTTACCAACTTCAAGGACAACTTATTTTAGCAGTTATGGTTGTTCCATCATCAATTAGTTAATTAGCAGTGCATTTTAAAACTATTTACTAAACATTTCTATCAGATCACCTTAGGAGGCATTTTGTGATGCATACATAGGCGTGCGCATGGGGTGTGCTGGGTGTGCCTGGGCACACCCTAATCCCCGTGGCACGCCTTTGTATTGAGACCAGCAGGGGAGATCACAGGAGCTATCCGAGCGCCGGATCTGCTCTAAGCCTCCCTCTCCACCAGCCCATTGTAGCATGGGGGGAGGCAGGAGAGGATCCAGGGAACACCCACACACACACACACAGCACCCACACACAAACACAGCCCCTATACACACACAGCACCTACACATACAGCACCCTCAAACACAAAGCACCCTCTCACACACAGAACACTAACAGCACCCTCACAAACACACACACAAAAGACTAACAGCACCCTCACAAACACACACACCCTCACACAAACACAGCACACAAACAGCACCTTCACACACACATACTACCAGCACCCTCGCACACACATCACACTAACAGCACCCTAACACACAGTACCCTTACACACACACAGGACCCATAAACACACAACACCATCACACACACAGCAGTGTATGTATGTGTGTGTGTGCGTGTGTGTGTTTGTTTATATATATAAATATATATATATATATACATACATATACACGCGGCGTGTGTTTGTGCTTTAGGGTACACACCCTAATGCAATAGGCTGCGCATGCCTATGGATGCATATTTGTTTTGTTTAAAGCAATTTTAGAACAAGTGTTTTTTTTTTGTTTTTTTTTAAATATAGTATATGTATATATAACCAAGTAAATGCTCTGTATGTACTGCAGGTCGCAGAGTATGTGCTGGTGAAAACCTTGCAAGGATGGAACTATTTATCTTTTTTGCAAGCTTACTACAGAAGTTCACATTCCACCTTCCTCCTGGTATTACGGATGTCAACCTCGATACTCTAGTTGGATTTACAAATACACCAACACCACAAAAGATCTGTGCTATATCACGTTACTAAAAACAGAAAAAAACAAGATCTTGTGTGAATCTCTTTTAATTCCATTAGATGAACAACAGTAGGCTTGTAGAAATTATTTTCTAATATTAATGTAAGACCTCTTGATGGCTAAGATGCATGTGTCCTAATGTACACATGAGTTTATTCAATAACTTAGCAATTGTTCAAAATTGACAAAGACATTTTAGGGGCAAATATACAGCATGGATAAATAGCTAAGGCCTCAGTTTAATATTCTTGGATAAGCTTTTAAAATTATTTAATATATATTTTTTTAAATTAACTTTTAACAGTGATTTTCAAAATAGTAACGTAACAAACATGTATCATATATAAAAAAATTTATTAATTAATCAAAAATGTATTGCGATATTAAAAGATTTTTCAAAATATTGAATCATTTTAAAAATGTATAAACAAAATGTTAAATCATTTGAAAACGTTATTCAAAAACATTAAATCAGAACATTTTAAATGAAGGTGTGTATTTCTTTGTTGCAAATTTCTGTGACTCACATTTTTTTTGTATTATTTTGGGTTTCCTTGTTCACAATCCCCCTTCTGTGTGTGTGTCTTTACTACCCCCTTTCTCTCTCTCCCTTACACCCCTACTTGTATATCTTTCTCTTTTCCTCCCTGGCCTATATACCTACAACAGCTCTTGGTAAGCTGTCGCCCTGGATGCCAGTAATCATCCTTCCACTGCAAATGACTTAGTGACTTAGATATTGTAAAAACTCTTCATTAATTCTAGCACTTAGTGGTGTGCATGTATGGGGCAACACACCATTCTTAACCTCATTCTCTATTTAAAGGGACACGCCAGGCACCCAGACAACTTCTGCCCATTGGAAGAATAAAACTGCAATAATTACCTTGTAGGGTTAACTCCACCTCTAGTGGCTGTCTACTAGACAGCCACTAGAGGGCCCTTCCTGCTCTATAGCACAGAAAACCTGTGCTAGAGCGTAGCTGGACGTCCTCACGCTTCACATCCTACCCCATCAAAACCATCCTTAAGGGTATATACAAAGCAAATGGTCCTACTCCACAATGTAGGTTGCCTATCGACATACAACTGTTCAAACGTATTTCAGGCTTACTGGATACAACGCCTTTTGAACCCCATACAAACTCTGTTATCAAAACAGCAATATACTTGGCTTTCTATGGATTTCTAAGACCACGAGAGTTCACTATCACGGGGCAACACGGTGTTAAGACCAGTCAGATGGGTCAAGCAGTTCTTATACATTACTACCCCACTGACAATTCATGGTGCCCAGTGAAAGTTTTTGACATATACCTACTGTCAACACCCCCTCACGCCTCACTCCCTCTCCTGTCACTTCACGGGGCTACCCATACCACTTCTAAATTCATGGTATACATATGATTATTATTTACACAACTCAGCTAGAAAGCCACAAAATATTCAGGGCACTCATTCAGGATAGGGGCAGCATTCAGTGCCTCAAGCCAATAAATTCCGGTACATGTGATCAAAACATTAGGCCGCTGGAAGCCATCAGCTTATGCTGTTTATATGCCTCAGCCAATATCGGCACACCTCAACTGACTTTTGCTAATTAAGGTAATTGACTTAATCACGATTACATTTTCATTACTGCAATGGCCCCGAACACAAATATATATTTATATATATATATATATATATATATATATATAACCTAAACACAATGGGAACACCATGGATTACAAAAATAAGGATAAATCAGAATCTCAATTAAGACATCTTGGTTCCAGACAATCCAGTTTGTGCATCCAAAATTCCTCACAAATTTTAAGTAATTTTTGTCTTTCACCACCCCTAAATTGCATGGGCACAAAAATCAATTGCTTGCCATCTCATTTGGTATACTGCATGATTGTGGAAACAAAAATTAGCAGGGACAGGTTTATCAGTTCTCTTCATTTGCAATTTTGGGCAAATGTTCTAAAGGATATCATGGCACTAGAAAAAGTGTAGAGATGAGCTACAAAATTGATAAAAGAAATGGAGCATTTGAGTTATGAAGAAAGGTTAAAAAATGTAAATCTCTTTAGTTTGGAAAGAGAGCGCTTTAAAGGGTGATAACATTATACAAATATATTCAGGGCCAGTACAAACCATTATCTGGAAATCTATTCACAAACAGGGCTATACATAGGACACAAGGTCACGCATTTAGGCTGGAAGAAAGGAGATTTAATCTAAGGCAAAGAAACATTTTTTTTTTTTACAGTAAGAGCAATAAGGATATGGAATTCTCTGCCTGAAGAGGGGGTTTTATTAGAGTCCATAAATATGTTTAAACTGCAATTGGATATATACTTGCAAAAACATAACACACAGGGATATAATGTCTAATTAGTAGGGTAATAGCTGCTTGATCCAAAGATTAATCTGTTTGCCATTCTGGGGTCAAGAAGGAATTTTTTTTCTAGTTTGTTGCAAAATTGGAAGTGCTTCTGACTGTGTTTTTTGCCTTCTTTTGGATCAACAGCAAACACATATGTGAGGATATGTAACTAGGTAACTAGATATCAGCTCTGTGTTTAGACATGTGCTCTCTGATGTTATAGGTGGTTCCAGTGGCATACTAAGGGGGGGCAGTGGGGGTGGTCTGTCCCAGGTACCACTCACTAGGGGAGTGCCCAGGGCGCACTTTCACAGGGGCGGCATTTCGAAAGTATCCACGCTTGTTTCCCAACCAGCAGCAGCAGGTCCTCCGTTCTTGTGATCCGCTCTCGCGGATTGCAAGAACGGAGGAACTGCTGATGCTGCTGCTGGATGGGAAAAGAGCGTGCAGAATTCTGGGCCCCTCTTCACTGCCCTATCTATCCTGTGCCACCGGACCACCAGGAAACGTCCCCTCCCTGGACAGAGAGGGGGGGCAAAGAATATACAATAAACACTGCTCACCTTCCCAGCACACACACTGCATCTGCATACACTATACGCACACTGCATGAACTATACACACACTAAATACACTATACACACACTGCATTCACTATACACACACTGCATTCACTATACACACACTGCATACACTGTACACACACTGCATACACTGTACACACACTGCATTCACTATACATACACTGCATTCACTATACATACAAGTTGCATTCACTATACATACAACCTGCATGCACTATACACACACTACAAACACAAAGATAAAGCACCGCGCTTACAGCAGCAGTAGTTTAGTATCCAATAGCTTAAAATACATAGTAAAAACAAAGAAAACGTTACCTGCGCTCTGGCCTAAATTCCCATGTGCATTTAAACAAAATGGAGGCTCTTTAGTTTTATTCCAATGGCCATTTGAATATATAAGCTCACCAGCCACATCAAGGCAAGCCTCAATAGGTGAGTTCCTACACTAGCCATTAGATATGCTGATATCACCCAAGAATCTCCAGTGAGACAGGAAGGGGTATTTTATAAACCCTTTAACATTTAACCCTTTATAGGGCTTCTACACATACAATAAACTTTGCTGATATCAGACAAAGTGAGACAGGAAGGGGTGTTTTATAAACCCTTTAACATTTAACCCTTTATAGGGCTTCTACACATTCAATAAACTTTGCTGGTATCAGACAAAGTTTAAACGTCTCTAATGAGACATTAAGGGGTGTTTTATAAACCCCTACATACTTTACCCTGAATAGGGCTATAACACGTACAAATCACCTTGCTGGTATCAGCTAAAAGGCAAATTTCTCTGATGAGACAGGAAGGGGTGCTGCCCCTACATACTTATAAAGTCTTAATAAGACAAACGTGGGGAGCCTGGCAGCAATGTAACATAGCTGTGTGATACAAAATTCATATACAAACACAAAGATAAAGCACCGCGCTTACAGCAGCAGTAGCTTAGTACATATACAAACACAAAGATAAAGCACCGCGCTTACAACAGCAGTAGCTTAGTACCTTGACATGGCTGGTGAGCTTATATATTCAAATGGCCATTGGAATAAAACTAAAGAGCCTCCATTTTGTTTAAATGCACATGGGGATTTAGGCCAGAGCACAGGTAACGTTTTCTTTGTTTTTACTATACACACACTGCATTCACTATACACACACTGCATACACTATACACACACTGCATTCACTATACACACACTGCATTCACTATACACACACTACATTCACTATACACACACTGCATTCACTATACACACACTGCATTCACTATACACACGCTGCATTCACTTTACACATGCTGCATTCACTATACACACGCTGCATACACTATACACATGCTGCATACATTATACACACATGCTGCATACACTATACACACAAGCTGCATGCATTATACACACACTGCATTCACTATACACACACTGCATACATTATACACACACACTGCATCCACTACACAGACTGCATCCACTATACAACCGCACACACTGCATCCACTATACAACTGCACACTGCATCCACTATGCAAACACACTGCATTCACTACACAAACACACTGCATTCACTATACAAACACACACTTATACATGGGTATCTGTGTATCTGTTTGTGTGTCTGTGTTTGTATATGTGTGTCTGTGTATCTGTATGTATGTGTCTATCTGTATGTGTGCCTGTGTGTCTCTCTCTGTGTGTCTGTATGTGTGTCAGTATTTGTCTGTATCTGTGTATAACTGTGTTTCTATGTAACTGAATGTGTGTACCTATGTGTCTGTGTTTCTGTACGTGTGCCAGTGTGTGTATATGTAAGTATATGTGTATATGTGCATACATCTCAGCATTTCGCCTACACTACACAAAAATACAACCCTGCATCCAAATGTCAACACTACATAAACACACACCACCATATTAAAAAAACACACTACAGAAAAATGCACGCCTGCATTCAAATACGTGCAAACACACCTGTTCATTCTCTCACACATACTCCATACAAAAACATGCTTACATTAAAAATATACAAACACTGCTCAGTGCTAAATACATAAAAAAAATCAGGGTGTTTTCTACATTTTAAAGTTGTGTGGGGGGAGGTCCCAAATGTAGGATCCGCCCCAGGTGCCAAATACTCCAAGTACGCCCCTGGGTGGTTCACCAATGTAAATCAAGCCACAAGGGCATTTATGAACATAAACTATGAAAGTGAATTCAGAAGTAAAAATTAGCTTTATTGCAAACTCTTTTCCATTACAGTGATGTGAAAAAATGCCCCTTGATGACTGAGCCACATGAACTGCAATTCAAACATGGAAAATTACTAAATTGGTGATTACTTTTAACATTTTTGCCTGTTTATTTCTAATTTGAATTCTGTTTTAACTTCCTGAATGAATCTGAGCCTTGAATGAATTTGTGAGCCTTCAGTGGTGGTTGACTGAACCCAGAAAGATCCGGATGGGCCCATTGTTGAATGTGCTAATATGTTCTTAAAATAGTGCCTATCAGAGGCAGAACTAGAAAGCACTGGGCCTGGTGCAGAAAAATTGCCCTGCAGACCCCTCCAATGTGTTTCATTCCCCCTCCCAGCCACTTCATGTGTTTCCTCGCCCCCAACCCTTCCATGTGTCTCATTCTCCCCCAACCCTTCCATGTGTCTCATCTCCCCCAGCCCCCTTCATGTGTCTCATTCTCCCCAGCTCCTTCATGTGTCTCCCCCTGACCCTCTATGTTTTTCATTCTCCCACTCAGCCCCACATGTGTCTCATTCTCCCCCTCAGCTCCTCTATGTGTCTCATCCCCCCTCAGGCCATCCATGTGTGTCATCCCCTCTCAGCTCCTCTATGTGTCTCATTTCTCCCCTCCTTGTGTCTCAGTTCCCCCCTCACCATGTGATTCATTCTCCCATCAACCCTCCATGTATCTCATCCTCCTTTCCCAGCGCAACCATGTGTCTAATCGCCCCCAGCTCCTCCATGTGTCTCCATTCCCCCAGCCCCTCCATTTGTCTCATTCTCCCCATCATTCTCCTGATGTTATAGGTGGTTACAGTGGCGTACTAAGGGGGGGCAGTGGGGGTGGTCTGCCCCGGGTACCACTCACTAAGGGAGTGCCCAGGGCACACTTTCACAGGGCCGGCATATCAATAGTATCCACGCTTGTTTCCCAACCAGCAGCAGCAGGTCCTCCATTCTTGTGATCCGTGACAGCGTTGCTATGTGTATTATTCTTCCCCCAGTCCCTCCATGTGTCTCATCCTTCTCCACCGGCCCCTCCATGCATCCCATCCTGCCCCAGCCCCTCCATGTGTCTTATTCCCCCAGCCCCCCATGTGTCTCAATTCTCCCCAACCCCTTCATGTGTCTCATTCCTCCCCCAGCCCTTCCATGTGTCTCATTTCCCGACATCTCCTCCATGTGTCTCATTCCTCCTCCACCTCCTCCATTTGTCTCATATACCCCCAGCCCCTGCATATGTCTTATCCCCATCCCCCAGCTCCTACTTTTGTCTCAATTTGTCCCCAGCCCCTCTATGTGTCTCAATTCCCCCAAATTCCCTTCATGTGTCTCACCCCCCAGGTCAACCACGTGTCTCAATACCACCCAGCCCCTCCATGTGTCTCATCCCCACAGCCCCTTCATGTGTCTCATCCGCCAGCCCCTCCATGTGTCTCATTCCTCCCCCAGCACTTAATTCTTTATTCAGTAGTGTTTTGGGGTAACCTGTTTGTAGACATGTGCTACTGATTTCAAGAAGTCTCTGTGTACAAATATTATTATTCAGCACTATACGTTCAACCCTAAGAAATTGACGACCTGGGAGGGCAAAGTGTAATTGAGAAGGATGAGCACTCTCAAAATATTTCTGTAATTTGGTTTAACAAACAAATCTGTCACAAGAATCAAGTCTATTTTATACACAGTAGTTTCCATAAAAAATTATACTAAATTCACCATGAACCATAGTAAACTGAATGTTTCAGAAAGTAAGTTAAATTCACTATGGAACCATTGTAAGGACTCGAACGTGCCACCCCAACTCCACCATAATATCATCAATATAGCAAAACCAATAGCGCATATTAGCACAGATTATAGATGTTGATAAATAAAATTTTCCTAACATAAGTGGCTGCAACATTCAAGCCCTTAGCAGTCCCCCTGGTTTGGAAATAAAATTTCCCAACAAAGCAGAAATAATTCCTATCCAAAACAGTATGTTAAAGATCCAAAAGAAACTCAGTTTTAGTTCTATCAAGTGCTATGGTATTCGACATGGCCTGCATGCCTTCTGTGTTTGCAATTGAGGTATAACGGCTTCAAATGTCATTTCGGAAGTGCACAGCAGCTAACTCTCTATTCTGAACTTGGCGCTCTCTCTGCTAAGTGTAAACCCATCCTTTAAAGTTGTTGTCAAAGTCACGTTGAAATTTCTTGCATTTATGTGCCTTGACATCCTTTTGGACAGAGTTAATGTGCGTATCAACTATAAGTATTACAGATGCAATTTCCTCTTTAGTTGCAGCAAGGCAAAGTGAATCTTCCAACTGTTTAATTTCCTGTTCCAACTTGATTATTTCCTTGAAATAACCAATAGTGAAAAGCATAATGTCTATCAAGCATTATTGAAAATACTTTTGAAGCTTTTAGTGAAATCCTCATTATCACAGAAAAGTGTAGGTTTCAAGCACAAGCGTAGACCTCTTGGAATCCTACATGCCTTGTGGTATTCAGCCAAAGTAATAGCGTGTAGGTGACAGCCAACTAATTCCTTACGTGCTTTGTCCTAGTCATGGTTGTCAATATCCTTATCAGGTGATGTGAGGAACTCATGATTGAACCCAGAATACTCTCCATTTCCACTGCATCATAGGAGAAAACTGTAGGTGGAAAATTTAAAATTCTCAGCGTACTGAAAACAAGTGCAAGGGATCTCACATGGAGACTCAAAACAGTGTGCATTTGGAGATTCAGCACTCTTCATGCATAACATTTTTGTTTGTTTTTGTTTTATGTAAAGAGTTAATTTTGCCACTTGCCACTCCAGGATTTGGAGTCAAATAAGTCAATTACCATCAAACCAGCAAGTAAGGGTAGGGCTATTGGGATTTTGAAAAGCAAGGATTATGTGTCAGAGATATTGAAACAACTTAATGATACAGTAACCTATTCTGTGGTGTCCTACAATCCTAGTAATGAAATTTGCAACATATTAATAACTTAGTGTGTAACATTGTGATGAGGGTGTAGTAGAATCCAATCTTGTGTAATGTTTGGTTAATAAGAAACCTATTATACTTACTATCCACATACGGGGTGGGGGTTAACTTGGTTCTCTCGTCCTGGTCAATTTTCTTTTACAAAGTTGTTTCTCCATGCCTACTAAAGACTAGGTCCTATTTAAAAAACGTTTGATATTTTGATTAAGGTCTCAGATATGAATATTGGTGACAATGACATACTTGCCAGTTTTGACATTTGTAGCCTTTATACCTCGATTCCAAAGTTATGTAGGCCTTGTCGAATGCCCTTGACACCTTGTCACTTGATAGTGCTAGACCATAATTGAGGTATTGGCTGAAACTGGGACACTGACATTTACCATTTGCACCCATATTATTAACTCCCATATTTTATTTTGGTAGCTTTGCTTAAGTTTTTCTTTCTGTCACTGTTTGGTTTGAGCCTCAAAGACCTCTTTGGGAGACACTTAACCTCTGGTAGTAATGCCTCACTGCTTCTGTTGGATAGCTACCATAATAATGATAAGGTGCAACTGAGAACAAATGTTCTATATTTAACAAGTGTTTTCACATTCTGTTTTTAAGTCGAGTGCTTAATTATATACTGACTTCCTTCTGGCTAGATTTATTATATATAACTGGTGGCACCACTCATTTTGTTTCCCAATGCATAGTTTCCCTACTAATGCATATTCAGCCTCTATTTTTCACCTTGCATGTCAATACTTCAACAGCAAATACCATGTCCTGCATTTTCTCCATGATGGCTGATCTTGCTTGTTATACCTCTAGACATGGTCTTCAATCTTGATTCATTCATTAACACAACAATTCAAGGATTTTACAATTATCATGACGGAAAGTCATGATTTTATTAAAGAAACGGAGGCGAGTATTATGCTGCACTCTTTCTTTATTTCCCTCAGCAGCAAAGAAACATTATTGAAAAAAAACATTAAAACAGGTCTGCCTTCCAACAGGCAATGTCCGCCTAGCAACATGATCATCCAATCAGCGACATCCTTTCCCTATAGCTGGCTGAGTGTTGATGACCATTTCCTCTTTCTTTCTTGCGACTCCCGAAGAAACTCAAACTCGGAACAGGAAACCAGAGTAAACCAAACGATTCGTAACAAAGCACGTGATTCCAAGAGGTCTTTTAGCCAGGTCACGCTAAAGAAACAAGAGAAATATGGTAATTTCTTGAAAGTTATGGGTTGTCCGCATATATATAGGTCTAAATGCCTGCATGAACAGTGATAACTTTTCATATCAGTAGTAAGAGGCAACTACCAACCTGAGGACAACAATGGCAATAAAGTCCCATCATTATATAGTGCTCTAGAGCGATGTAGATATATGATATCATCCCTACCGTCAAATTGAACTTACCTTGGAGGTCTTTTCTCTGAAAACTTACCTCGACCCACCACTGAGCCGTCCGAGGGTGGGTGGGTGGGATAATACTCGCCTCCGTGTCTTTAATAAAATCATGACTTTCCGTCATGATAATTGTAAAATCCTTGAATTTTTTAAGACCCGGAGGCTCCTATTATGCTATTTCAAAGCTGTGATATCACGGCTTCTGCGAAATGCTGAATTGGTTTGAAATAGAAATTACGGAAAGTAGATTCTGCGGACCAATCAGCCGCCTTCAGTATATCTTCTAAGCGACAACCCGCCATTGAGGCTTTGGAGGCCATGGCACCACGAACTGAATGAGGAGAGAATATGGAGGTATCAATACCTGCCAAGGACATGATCCATTTGACCCAGCGGGCCAAGGTAGGAGAGGATACCGGAGCATGTGGTTTACGGAAGGAGATGAAGAGTTGGGGGTCCAACCCCATCCGGAGAGATGCAGTACGAGCTTCGTACGCCCTAAGACATGCTACTGGGCAGAGGATCGGTGTCGTGGGAAACGCTGGATACAGGACCGATCTGGAGGACGATTTCGTCCTCCGTGAGATGTCAAAGACGACTCCTTCTGGGGTGAAGGATCGGGCCGTGACATCGAGAGCTCGAACATCTGACACTCTTTTGCATGAGACTAGACACAACAGCATAACTAGTTTAGCTGAGAGTTGTTTTAAGGATAGAGACTCGTTGTCTGGCCACCTAGTCAGGAATGTTAGTACCAGGGAAACGTCCCATAGGGAGGAATAGCGAGGTAAGGGTGGCCTTGCGAAGTGGATGCCTCTTAGAAGGCGACAAACCAATGGGTGTCGTCCTATTGGAACCCCGTCAATGCCGGTATGGCCGGCTGAGATAGCTGATCGGTAGAGGTTTACCGTTCTGTATGCTTTCCCGTTATCATACAGGGAGGTCAAAAATTGCAGGACAGTTGTCACAGGAGTTGATAGGGGATCCACACCCCGTGCCACGCACCAACCATCCCATGTGCGCCAAGCGGACTTGTAAGACTGTCTCGTGCCGGGTGCCCATGCGCCCTCGAGAAGTCGTAGAGTCGATTGCGAAACTCCCTCGATTGACCAGGGTCCCCGGAAATCAGCCACGCCATGAGGCGGAGGAGACCCTGAAGTATCAGGGGGTGGGGGTTCCCATCGGGGTCCCGGAGGAGAGATTGGGCATCCGGGAGGAGTCGTGGATGATCTATGGCCATCTCCAGCAGAGGAGGAAACCAAGGTTGCGAGGGCCATAGGGGGGTTATCATAACCAGGCAGCCCAAGTGGCGCCGTAGATGGAGGAGGCAACGAGGGATAAGGGCGAATGGAGGGAATGCATAGTTCCTGGTTGTTGACCAGTCTTGTGAGAATGCATTCGTAGCCGCGGCCGTGGGGTCTGGCCTCCAACTGAAGAAGGTCGGAAGTTGGGAGTTCAAGCGAGAGGCAAATAAGTCTACTGCTAGAGGACCCCACAGATCCCAAATGCGTTGGAAGATTTGGGGATCGAGGTGCCAGTCGCTGGAGTCCCGCAGGTGGCGGGAGTACCAATCTGCCGTAGTGTTGCATAACCCCGGCAAATATTCCGCCTTGACCGTCATGTTGTGTTGCAGACAAAACTGCCAAAAATCTCGAGCCAAATTCGCTAGAACTTTGGATCTTGTGCCACCGAGGTGGTTGATATAACGGACAGCCGATATGTTGTCCATCTTCAGTAGGATTGAACACTGGGACAGTGTCGGGGAGAGGCTGCGAATCGCAAAGGATCCTGCTAGGAGTTCCAAGCAATTTATATGGAGCCTGGATTCCGCTTCCGACCATCGTCCGCCTGTGGAGATATCTCCGCAGCGTGCGCCCCAACCGTAAGAACTCGCGTCCGACTCGATGACTATATCTGGGGCTGAGCCGAAGATGGCTCTTCCATTCCATGCCTCCATGTGTAGGAGCCACCATTGGAGTTCTTTTTTCGCTTCTGCGTCTAGAGTCAGAGTATCCTCGTATGAGGCGCCGCCTCTGAGGTGTGACGCTTGTAAGCGCTGTAGGGCTCTGTAATGAAGGGGGCCCGGAAATATGGCCTGTATGGAGGCCGCTAGAAGCCCAATCACTCTGGCCAGGTGTTTGAGCGATATTTGCGGAAAGGTAAGAACTCGTCATCTCTTTCTTGATATTTCTCATCTTGGAGGTTGGTAAATGCAATGTTTGCGTTTCTGAGTCCACCAGGAGTCCTAGGAACTCTATTTGTTGAGTGGGGACTAGGATGGACTTTTCCCAATTTATAATGAAGCCCAGATTCTGTAGCAAGGTTGTGGTCCAACCGAGGTGAGTATGGAGTAGGGATACTGACTGGGATAACAGCAGGATGTCGTCTAAGTATATGATTAGACGAATCCCCCGACTGCGTAGTAGTGCGATAACGGGCTTCATGAGCTTGGTGAAACACCAAGGTGCGGAAGAGAGCCCGAAGGGAAGGCAGCGGAACCGCCATTTCCTTCCCTGCCATGTGAATTGCAGAAAGTTTTGGTGTGCCTGCGCAATGGGTACTGTGAGGTACGCGTCTCTTAGGTCGAGTTTGACCATCCAGTCCGCTGGCTGGAGCAGATCCCGTAGGCAATGGATGCCTTCCATCTTGAAGTGATGGTAGGTTACGTAGGTGTTTAAATGTTTGAGATTGATGACCGGGCGGGATCCGCCCCCTTTTTTGGGGACAATAAATAAGTTGCTCACAAAACCCGGGGTACACATAGGGATTTCTTGAATAGCACCTTTGAGTGCCAAATCTCGAACTTCCTCGGAGACGAGGGTCATGTCTATTGGGGAAAAAACAATCTCCCTGGGTGGGGAGAGTTGAGTAGGCAGGGATACAAAATCTATGAGATACCCTTGGACTGCCTTGAGGATCCACACATCTGACGTAATTAGAGCCCAGACGTGGGAAAAATGTGTGAGTCTGCCCCCTATCGCCACATGTGAAGAAAATTGAGGAAGGTAGCTTACCGTAAGGACGTCTTCCTGAAGGAGCGCCTCGTGCACCTCTCGACACCCAAGGTCTGCCTCGTTGGGGGAAGAAGGTCAGAGTGGACCTCTGGTCAGGAAAGGGGGTTCTCCCCATATAGGAGCCTCGGCTCGGGCGCGAGCCTCTATTGACTCTGCCGGACAGACGGCCCCTTGTTCTGCCGGCCCCAACAAAAACCTTTGGGTGGAACACCCTCTTTAGATTTGATTGTGCCTTGTCCAAGGCCGTGAATGTTTGGACATATGAGCCCAGGTCTTTCACAAAAGACTCTCCAAAAAGATACCCTTTTGCTTGGGCTCCTGGTTCAGTAATAGCCATATTTACGAGTTTGGGATCTATTTTTATCAGTATAGATTTGCGACGCTCTGTAGCAAGAGCTGTATTGGCATTGCCTATGAGGCATATCACCCTCTGAATCCAACCTCTAATAGTGAGGCGGTCTAAAGCCTCGTCTTGCGCCAAGGATTCCTCCACGGCTTCAAAAATTTTTGTTGCTGGACCTAAGATATCCAAGACTTTGTCTTGGCAATTATAGAGCGAAAAGTCTAAGCCTTTCTTAGGTTTCCAACCCGTTTTGCTCAGAAATTGTATGATTTTTGGGTCGACTTGGGGTGTCTTACCGACCTCGTCTGGTACGGTTGGGCGTGGGCATTCGGCCCTCAGCTTATTTCATGTTGCCTTGTCTAAAGGCTTACGAATCCGTGAAGCAACATATTGCGCCACATGGTCTGCCGGTGACCATTCCGCGGAGCGGGGATGACGTAAATCATCCGGCTCGAACAATGGTTCGCCCTGTGGGTCAAGGATCTTTCCCTGTTTGTTCAAATCAGAACTGGACGTGCCAGTGTTATCTATTTTATTGGAGGGATTAAACTCCTCATCCATTCCGTAGTCCGAATCTAAGTCGGACGAATCATTAGATTGATCTGAGGCTATGTCAGGGGCACTCTCCTCATCTGAACTGAGTTCTGACTCAGTGGATTCAGGTTGGGCTGTAGCCCACTTCCATTGTCTAGCCGCTTTTGCCCGGCTAGAGGCTCTTTTGCGCGGTGGATTAATATTCGCGCCATCTGTGACAGGTGTTTTTCTGTCCATCATTGGTTTGGAGGAGTGCTTTATTTTTGCCGAGGCTTTGCGGCCGGGGCGTGGTGGGTGAGAAGTGGATGGTATCGCGACTGGCATGGCGGTCGGAGGGACCATTTGTTGGGCCTGCCTTAATGCTTGGGTAAATGATTTGGATATGGAGGAAGACATAATGTCCATGGCAGATGCCAGGGCTTTAGAGACAGACTTGGACACAGTAGTGTCCATAATAGCCTGAATTTCCTCTGATGCTGGGAAATCCAATTCATCCCCAGAAACTACAGGGGGAAAACCCAAGGCTGTTTGAGGGTTAGCTTTGTACCTGAGGGACCAGGTAAATCATTAGGGGATTGCATTATTGCAATTGTAATGACAGGCAGAAAATTGTTAAATTACTTTAATACTAAGTTTAGATCAGTGTTAAGTAACCCAGAAAAAACTAGCAGATACACGATACTGTAAAAACAGGCAAATACAAATTACTCACAATTATTATCAAATAATAGAGAGCAGGAGAAAGGGGGGACCGTCCGCCACTAATACTGGACACCAACTCCGATCAAGGGATGGAGTGGGCGTTCCAGAGTTAAAGGGCGGGAAAAATCCAGAAGAAAATGGCCGCCGCGACGACGGAAACCAAAAAGATGGCCGCCGCGGAGAGAACGACAGAGCTGGTAACCGCCGATCGCGGTACTGTTAATTACCCGGCCGCAGGGGAGAGAGAGGTGGTGTGCGGCTGACAACGCGGTCAGAATTAAATCCGACCGCGGCATACAGCCGGACCGGAGGATTCCCGCTGGGGCTTGCCTGATAGGGCGCGCATGCGCGGTCGGGTCAGATGCCCGCGAAAATTTGGCGGGTATTTGTTAAGTGGTAACCAGGATTGTAAAGTCCTGCAATCAGGGCACCCACTACAGGGTTAAGTCCTGAATAAAGGAGAAGTATTGAAACATGATTCTAATTAGTACCAATAAAGGTACAGGGTACTATTACATATAATTAAATAAGTAATACAGGGGGCGTGGCCGACTGCCGACCCTAATGGACGCACATTAATCCTCCTGCTCAGGACTCACTTACAATCTACCGCAATCAGAGAAAATAGAAGAAGATGGGTAACCAAAGGAAAAACCAGAATGGTCAAGGTCAAACAGGGAAAACACCGATAGCTAAATCGGGCTCCTTAACCAGATATTTTAAGGAAAACTCTGACCGTCCAGCGGAGGCCTCAGCCGCGGCCTCGAGTACTATAGAGACGGAACTGAGCTCAGACTCTATGCCACCACGCAGCCCCAGTTACTCTGAAAGCTTTCAACAAGCAGAAATACACGACGATCAAGACAACATAGATTTAAAACGAGTAGTTAAAAACTTACCATCGATAGCTGATATTCAACGCATGTTCAACAAAATGGAGGCGTCCTTCCAAACCAAAATGGAAGCGATAGGCACTGACGTCCAACAACTAAACCTTAGAGTATCGGACCTGGAAGAAGAAAGGGACATGATGCAAACGCAAATTACAAATATTGCGACAACGCTTGACTCACAAATAATGAACTGGACCTCCACTCAACGCCACATCGATGATCTCGATAATAGGAGTCGGAGAAACAACCTCCGGATTAGAGGTATGCCAGAAACGCAAGGGGAAAATATCATGGAACTCCTCGCAGAGCTCTTTAATCTAATATTGGGGAATCCCCCGGACAATCCGATCCTATTTGATAGAGCCCATAGATCCTTGCGACCTAGAAGCTTGTCACAAGACAGCCCGAGAGATATTATATGTAGGCTACACTACTTTAATATCAAAGATAATATTATCAAAGCTCTAAGAGACACAAATCAACCTCTTCTATTCCACGGATGCACGATCCAAATATATCCAGACCTATCGTGGTACACACTCCAGGCGCGCAGGGCCCTCAAACCCATCACAGAGCTATTACAAAAGAGAAATATAAGATACCGTTGGGGATTCCCTTTTGCCCTGATAGTATCTAACAAAGGTACTATCCACTCTATTTCAACATTCTTCGATATACCTACATTCCTCCAAGCATTAGATTTACCGAGTACACCAGTGGTAAATTGGAATAATCCACCTCCTAACCAAGATTCCATGATGCCGCTCTCCCAGAGACAAAGATGGGCTACTCCAGCAAGGAAAAGACGCACAGACCGAAGATTCCAGTCTCCCAACCAAAGGCAACAAAAATTCAACGAAAGCACACCGCAGAGGCAAAACACCACAGACAACATCCCATGATGAACTGTTGATAACTACACACGAGACTGTTATGAACTCTTGAGTTGGTGTAATCTGCCCTTCCCCTGCCGCTCTCACACTTCACCAACTCATTGGAATCAAACATCCATCCATCCTTTGTTTTATTATCCCATGCTGAACTTTCGATAAAGCTCCATTGAAACAGGTCGTATATCAATTTTATCGAACTAGCGTTCTTTACCTAATTAACTCTTGTTTACAGTTTAATTGTATTGTTAGTCTTGTTTAAACACGCATATCTGGTATTAATAGTGTGTAACAAATATAACCTAATGCCAACTAAAGTGACATATATATTTTACAAATAACTTTTCGAAATTTGTACTATATCACCTGAATGTACCGAAACTATTACACCAGCTACTTACAAACTATAACATGACAACTCCCCCTATTTAATAATACCTATAAACACTAGTAATGACATACGACCTCCAACCCTCAATCCCCAACTAGAGATTTTGTTAGAATTTACTGAACGTAAAATGAGTCTCTCTTAAGCCGACAACTCAACGTAATTGCACACTTCTATAACGCTGGCAACTTTGCTACCCTCAAATTTCTCCATTACTACTTACTAAGCTATGAGATTGTAACCTGAGTCCCCAGCCTCAGATCCAGTCCACAACCCCATAAAAACCTGGTTCTATCTTTAGCGTCGAGATAGAACTGAATTTCCCCCAGGGGAAAATATTCTAAATCCTCTTTCTAACATACTTTTTCTTCTCCTTCCTATTTCTCCTCTCACTGTACACCCTATCCCTTTCCCCCCCCACCACTACATACCTTCATCTCCCTTATTCCTATTCTCAGACACCCCCCCTAATTTCACTTTCTCCCTGAACCTTTAGTTTCAGGACAATCACACCTAGCGAGTACTTTTAATCCTCACAGGATTTGACAGGCATACCCATCCTCTGTTGCTACAGAGGGTCTCAATATCTTAAACCATTGTTAACAGTTGTATTATTTTTTATATACATTGTTTGATATTGCTTGATATTGTTGTTCACATTACTATCGATAATTGGTTATAACACTTAACCATTCCACTTAATTACTGTAATTGAAAACTTTTATGTAAATATCTGACTCTTCAGATCTATCCACAGGTGCTGTAAGGCCAAGTAATAACTCCCTCTCATAACTTCCTAAAACCTCTTAACTCTTAACATCCGCTCTAAAAGACTGAACAACTATCCCTCTTCATACATCATTTCAGTCCCCATACTAAAAGAAGCCAAAACTTAACCTCTATCTCCCATCAAACCAATTTATACCACCTCATACAAACCTGCTTACATACCCTACACACTCACGCAACTATCCATATCAACCAAAATACCGAATAGATTTATCAATATCACAGCACCCAAAGCAAAAATGACTACTATCACAATCCACACTCAAAATGCTAGAGGTCTGAACTCCCCTGAAAAAAGATCTCTCGCCCTTACTGATTTCAAAAGATATAAGGCACAAGTAGTCTTTATACAAGAAACCCATTTCAGAAAAGACTCCGCTCCCAAACTACGTAATAAGGATTTCCCTCTAGGATATTATAGTCATTTTTCAGAAGCCAAATCTAAAGGAGTGGCAATTCTCATAAGTCAACACGTTCAATTCTCCTTTCAAGAACAACTAGCTGACGATTCCGGAAGATTTTTATTCGTCAAAGGCAAGATAGGTATCACACAAATCACATTAGCCAACATCTACTTGCCCAATAAAAAACAAAATCACACTCTCCAAAAAATCTTACATAAACTCTCAATCTTTCGGGAAGGAATACTCATTATGGGAGGAGACATGAATATAGTATTAGATGAATCACTAGACACCACCTCAAGCTCTAGAGATTATCAATCCCAAACACGTTCTCTCATTAAAAAATCCTTATACGAAGCACAATTATACGACAGTTGGAGATCCATACACACCACAGACAAAGACTACTCCTTCTACTCTACACCTGCAGGCACATACTCACGAATTGACACCATCTTTATACAACATAGATATCTCCCACTAATTAAAGAAGCCAAATATGGACCAATTACTTGGTCAGATCATGCTCCCATGACACTCACTCTCACCCTACCTACCAATTCAACTCCATTCTTCCAATGGAAACTGAATGATACACTCCTTAATGACAAAACTACTCTAAACAAATTACGAGAAGCGGCATCAAATTATTTCTTAGAAAATAACACAAACGACACCACTCCTATCATGACTTGGGAAGCCCACAAGGCAGTTCTTCGGGGAGAACTTATAAAATCAGCAGCTGCCCTCAAGAAAAGCAAGGAGAAACAGATAGAAAATCTCACAAGAGACATCACTAACATAGAAAGCAAACATAAATCCAACCTTTCCCTAGATGAATACAAAAAGCTCTTAGGCAAAAGATCGGAACTAGCATCTATCCTACAACTTCAAGCGAAAAGGAAAATATCCTTAACAAAAAGCACATATTACTCCCAAAGTGGCAAAGCAGGCAAACTGTTATCCAAATCTATCCAACTAGAAAGACAGTCGACATTCATTTCTGAAATTAAGAAAAAGGACGGAACTAAAACATGCCACATGCCAGATATACTTTCTGCCTTTCACGAATTCTACACTCAACTTTATAATCTCAACAATGTCAAGCCATCTTCTGAAGAAATAATAGAATTTCTTAAAACTAGGATTTCACGCACAATTCCCTTAAACGAAATTGCTTTTCTAGATAGCCCAATAACTGAAGAAGAATTCAGAATGACAGTCAAATCCCTACCATTGGGCAAAAGCCCTGGCCCAGATGGATATACTGGGAAATACTACAAAGAATTATCGTCCATATTAGCACAACCATTTGTTAAAGCTTACAACATGTCTCAACTATCATCATCTATCCCAAACTCGGCACTGGAAGCAACTATCGCTATCATCCCCAAACCTGGGAAAGATAAAACTATCTGTGGAAACTACAGACCTATTTCACTTATCAACATAGACCTGAAGATACTGACCAAAATCATGGCCACAAGACTCAAACCAATTATGCCGACAATAGTACACCCAGACCAAGCGGGCTTTATACTTGGTAGAGAGGCCAAAAATAATACCACGAAAATCATAAATATTATCCACTGGGCACAAACTCATAACATAAACAGCGCACTATTAGCCATTGATGCAGAAAAGGCTTTTGACAGAGTCAACTGGTCACTACTAAAACACACACTAAATGCCCTCAACTTTGGCCCTAGATGGTCAGAATGGATAGACGCTATCTACTCAAAACCCACTGCGAAATTGAGAATCAACGGCCAGCTTTCAAATTCAGTAACGATTTCAAATGGCACAAGACAAGGATGCCCCCTTTCACCTCTCTTATTTATTTTAGTACTTGAACCCTTCCGCCAGGGCATCCGTGACAATAACCTAATAAAGGGAATACAGATCAAAAACCATACCTATAAAGTCACAGCCTTCGCAGACGACCTTCTCTTTACAATGGCCGATCCACAAAAAACCATTCCCATCATCATCAATGAGATGCAACTTTATGGGAAGATTTCATTTTTTCAAGCCAATCTCACCAAATGCGATCTGATGCCAATCTTTCTACCAAATACACTGAGTAATGAGATCATATCAAAATTTGCTTTTCAATGGTCTCCTACCTCCATTAAATACCTAGGCGTACACATACCCAATAAATTAGATTCCACTTACTCCTTAAATTTCCCGCCTTTAATTGATTCTATCACTAAAGACTTTTCTAGATGGCACAAGCCATGCTTTGGACTGCTGGCCAGAGTTAACATTTTCAAAATGAACATCCTCCCCCGTATCCTATACCTGCTACAAACAATTCCATTACACATACCATATAAATTCTTTTCTACTCTTAAATCACTACTCCTGAAATTTATTTGGGCTCATAATTCCCCTCGTCTGGCATACCAAACTCTAATAATGAAACGAGAACAAGGAGGTCTAAACCTTCCGGACCTTGAAAATTACTACATAGCCACCCAACTACAAAGGATATACGAATGGACGAACAATTCCAACACTCTACAATGGGTGGAACTCGAAAATAGCTGCACAGATATTCCGCTCTATATCCTCCCCTGGATCCACATAGATAACCAAAGAATGGGAAACCTAAATAGACACCCAACAATCTCTCCTACCCTACATACTTGGCTCAAACTAAGAAAACAAACAGAGATAGCACCGTATCCTCCACCAATATACCCGTTATCCCGC
This sequence comes from Pelobates fuscus, assembly GCF_036172605.1. Taxonomy (NCBI): domain Eukaryota; kingdom Metazoa; phylum Chordata; class Amphibia; order Anura; family Pelobatidae; genus Pelobates; species Pelobates fuscus. The sequence continues at coordinate 35,975,284 of NC_086318.1, read as the reverse complement.
AACCCCTACTTACTAGAAGGCAACGCAGGGGTACAACTAGGCCTACATCCCAAAGGCCCATTTCTACAACTCCGTGATGTAATTTATAAAAACGAATTGAAAACCCTACAAGAACTTACGGGTTCAGATAAACACTCGGGAATCCAACTATTTTCCTATGACCAAATGAAACACTTCATTAATACTAAATCTCTTTTACCGATGGGAAATAGGCCTCTAACAGATTTCGAACTTCTGTGCTCTAAACACCCACCAAGAATTAAAACCTTATCAACTATCCACTCTATACTCAGAGAAATTCTCCCACAACAACCTCTCAACTTCACCCTGAAATGGTCAAATGAATTTCAAAATACTCTAACAAGTAACCAATGGAAAAAGGCCTTTACCTCAATTCATAAGGCATCAATATCCACTCATGCACAAGAATGTAACTACAAGAGAATAACCCGCTGGCACAACACCCCGGCTAAACTCCACAAATTCTACCCCAATTCACCAGATTTATGTTGGAGATGTCAAAACACAAATGCACAACATGCCCACATTTGGTGGCAATGCCCAATTATTCAGAAATTCTGGAAGAGAATTCACAAAATTGTCCAACTAATTTACCTAATCACCTTTACCTGCTCACAGGAATATTACATCTTCCTTCTCAGACCACAAGAACTCTCAAAGTTAGAATACTCCCTATTCTGCTACTTAGCTATGGCAGCCACCCAACTCATCCCTAAATACTGGAAACAACCCCAACCTCCCACGATACGGGAATGGATCCAGAAGGTTGAAGAGATCAAAATAATGGAAGAGATCACTTCGGCCAAATTAGGAAAACTAAACAAATTCAGAGAGATCTGGAACCCCTGGAATGAATACAATAACCGCACTCCATAGGCAATTAAACATATAAACAAATAGACTATCCTGTAACCTTAACAACCCACATCAATAACCCCCTTAAGTAAAAACTTGGTCTTACAGCCCTTTCTATATCTTCTCCTACCTTCATTTACTTTGATTTACGTTGTCCTTTCTTCACTCACTTCTGCTTACATATACCCACTTTAATTTATCTTAATTTACCTTTACTAAATACTACATATTAATACAAATCATTTCTAAGTACCTTTCTTGCTCTTCATCAATTCATAATGCATTTATTGATATACAATGTGTATGTAACTATGGAACCTCTAATTACCTACAAGTTATACAAAGATAATAGAAGAAACATCGAACTATATCTCCAGAGACTTTATAACCATTTCAGCACTAATCTAAAAGTAAAATACAGTAATTGTTACGAGATTCACCACTAATGTAACCTTTTGTCAACTTGTTTAATCCTGAATATGTATAAGCTATATTTTACTTTGTTGTATACTCGCTTTAACAATGTATGCTTATTTTCAAATATAAAAACAATAAAAATTATTAAATAAAAAAATAAATAAATAAATAAATAAGTAATACAGTAATAGCAAAAACAATTACATACAATTAAAGTACCAATATTACAAATAGTAAATCAATTATAATAAGCATTAGAGTATCCCACAGTTGGAGAACTGTGAGAGAACTACTTATCTGAGGGAAAGCAGCAAAGAAAGAGGAAATGGTCATCAACACTCAGCCAGCTATAGGGAAAGGATGTCGCTGATTGGATGATCATGTTGCTAGGCGGACATTGCCTGTTGGAAGGCAGACCTGTTTTAATGTTTTTTTTCAATAATGTTTCTTTGCTGCTGAGGGAAATAAAGAAAGAGTGCAGCATAATAGGAGCCTCCGGGTCTTTAATAAAATTGTGCATTTCCTCTACATGCCATGCTAAAATTTTGTATTACTTGTTACAGCCTGGCTTGTCTTTGCTGTTGTGTCATAATTAATAAATAAAGAGTCAGATCCATTCGGGATCACTAAGTTAGAACAGAAGTTAAAATAGAAACAAAACGGTAGCAAACATTTTTTAGTAATAGCCAATTTGGTATTTTTTCCTTGTTTGAGTTGTAGTTAATGGGGCTCAGTCATTATGAGGCAATTTTTATTAACATCGCCGTATTGGCAAACAGTGTGCAATACAGCACTTTTTTAATTGTGAATCGACTTTCATGGTTTATCTTATTAAATGCCTTTGTGTCTTGATTTATATTGGGGAAACATCAGAGAGTGCATGTCTAAACACAGATCTGATATCCGGTTGAGGAGAACTGATAAACATGTCCCTGCTAATTTTTGTTCCCACAATCATGCAGCATCTCAAATGAAATGGCAAGTAATTGATTTTGTGCCCATGCAATCCCGGGGTGGTGATAGAAAAAATTACTTAAATTACATGAGGCATTTTGGATCCACAAACTGGATTGTCTGCAATCAAGAGGTTTCTATCGAGACTTTGATTTATCCGTATTCTTGTAAGCCTTGGTGTTCTCATTGTGTATTGTGTCTAGGTTTGTTTATATATATATATATATATATATATATAAAAATATTAAGGCAGGATGCCTGGAATTGTGGAAGGGGTTACCATCATATATCTACTACCTCCTCTTACCTTTCTCCTGGTGTCCTGTCTACATTTTTGTAAATACCAAAAAAAAGGGAGGGATCAGATCACCTGTAGATCTCGGTGCACTGCACCTATGGCTGTCAACCCCCTAAGCCATATAGTACCAGCAATGTAGTCCAGGCACTCAAGGTCTTCATAAATCAGCAGATTTATTGGAAAAACATGACAGATACAGCAACATTTCGATCTCTTCAGGGATCTTTATCAAGCTAACACCAAAGTGCACAAACCACTAATTATTATTATTATTATTTATATAGTGCCATCAGATTCCAAAGCGCTGTACAATGGGTAATATATAGGGTATCTCATTAACAATCAATACAAAGTCAGTTAACTAACAATCAATATAGAAAATTGTGTATTATAACAACTAAAAGTGCAAAATAACCCTACAAGGTATCACATTTTTTTGTGGATTACAATGCATGTACATAAGTCCAGTTGTTATTCCTTACTAAGTTGTCACGCCACTCCTTAGCTGATTTGCCCTCGTGCAGTACTCATACTCACCACTGTTTCTGTTTGGCACGGTTCCTCATTTCTTTTCATTTAGCACTTCACCTGGTCCTTGTTTAGCACCTATTTAGTTTGGCTTCTCCCCTCACTCCTGGCCAGATCATTGTTTCTTGTCTCCTGTTTCCCTGGTTTCCTGTGATTCTAGCTCCTGCCTCCTGGCTCCTTGATCCTGCATACTGTTCTTTGTTCCTGTGTCCTCCTGGTCCTTCGTTGCTGTGCCCTCCGATCTTAAGTTCTGGTTCTGTGATCTCTGCTTTATTTCCAGTGATCCTGACCCTACAGCCTGGTTCATTTATTTTGCCTCTGGTCTTGCTTCCTGGTATATCTGCCTTGTGATCTTTTGGATCTCTGTCCTACCTATTACTAGTGGTGCCTGCACAATCCTGCCTTCATACCAAAGGACTATTTAAGTATTCACTGCCAGCACTATTCATGCTTATCCTATATTGTTATATACATTTTGTTCTGTGACTTTGTATATATGTATTATGTTGTTTTGTTATCTTTTTGTACTTTGATTCTCTATAATATATATTTCTTTATTTGCACTATTCATTGTGTCTTTTGCATTTATTCTTTGCTAAATTGTTTCCTACATTTAAAGGGATAGTGCTGTCTCTGAGCAGCACCCCTTCATGCCCATGACAGAATGATCTGGCCAATTTTGGAACCAGCAGAAAAAATGTCTAAGATCACTATGAATAGCGCTATTGATAATTATGCTGTTTCACAGCAAGAGTATGGTCTTATTAAGCACTGTTATAAGCTGTTAAACAGAATTCAGCAGCAGATAGAAAAGGCCTCTGCATTATGCTTATCCACTCTAGATGTTTCTTGCCAAGTCCAGAAATCTGTATTATTTGGACTTATGACTGAACTACAAACTTACCACAAACAAATGTGACTCTTTGCTTTCTCAGTTACCTATTTGTGAAAGATGGTTAAGAAAGCCTCCTGTCATAAATAGGATGTATGTACTTCTCAGTGTGTATTTTAAAGAAACATCACGTAAAAAATCCTTATCAAATTTACAGAAGCAGTTAAAGGACCACTCTAGTGCCAGGAAAACATACTCGTTTTCCTGGCACTAGAGTACCCTGAGGGTGCCCCCACCCTCAGGGACCCCCTCCCGCCGGGCTCTGGAGAGAGGAAGGGGTTAAACTTACCTCTTTTTCCAGCGCCGGGCGGGGAGCTTTCCTCCTCCTCTCCATCTTGATCGCGACGTCATCGGCTGAATGCGCATGCGCGGCAGGAGCCGCGCTCGCATTCAGCCGGTCCCATAGGAAAGCATTTACAATGCTTTCCTATGGACGCTTGCGTGCTCTCACTGTGATTTTCACAGTGAGAAGCATGCAAGCGCCTCTAGCGGCTGTCAGTGAGACAGCCACTAGAGGATTTGGAGGCTGGATTAACCCTCATTATAAACATAGCAGTTTCTCTGAAACTGCTATGTTTATAAAAAAAAAAAGAGTTCATCCTAGAGGTACCTGGCACCCAGACCACTTCATTAAGCTGAAGTCATCTGGGTGCCTAGAGTGGTACTTTAAGAGTAATGTACAATAATTTCACTACCTTGTTACCTGAAATTCAATTCCTTATTGATCTAGTACAGGAAAGGATGAGTGTCTTTAAGTCTGCTAATGACGATTATGTTTCCTTTCCTAATTTGCACAGCATCCCTAATCCTCCTGACTCTGACTTGGGCAAATGGCTTGTTGATCCTCCCACCAAGGTTCCTCACGAAATTAAAGCTGAATGCTTTCCAGAAGATGATATTCAGGGGTTATATAGCACAGGCGATCCCCTCATGGACCAGGTCTTTGATGAACTGGGTGCTCTTTGCACAGCGGCTTTGGAGGATGAGCAGTCTGAAATTGGAGGGAGTACAAATACGCAGTTTCCTAATAGTATCTCAGTACAAGAGACCCACTATGCTCTTGTCCCACCGTCTCTGTTCTGTAAGATCCACTCGCCTATTCCCAGGGTTAGGATACAGACCACCAAGAGGAGCGACTCTGACACTGTTCAGGAGGTATGTGTCAGGTTAGAAAGTGTCTCAAGCAAAGTCTTCCCAGCCACGAAGCAGAAACAGACTCCCCTGAGTCTGCAACCAGAGATACTAATTCCTCCCTCACAGTGCCTATTGAGGAGATTACCAGTGACCTTGACCAGGTGACTGGATCTGATCTGAAAGAGTCACCTATAAAATTTGCTCCGGGTGATGCAAGTGACGACAAGGCTGGACCATTGAAATTGGAAACCAACCTCGTGGAAGGTGATCCTCCTGCCAAAAAGCCACCACGTAGGAGATGTGGTAAACGACCTACTTCTTTCAAAACATTGTCTGAGAATGCTGAAAAACCTAAGGTGAAAGCTTCAGAGCAACCCGTGGAAGAAAAGGTTATTGTGCCGAAGGCAGTTCATGACTTTGATGTGGAGAGGCTTGATGATTCCAATTTTAACACTTCTACCTCTGGGGGGTTCGAAGATTGGCACCTCTCTCACAATCGCAACTGTGAAAAATGAGTTGCCGCCAAGTAAAGAAGACAAAGAGTCAGACTTGGTGCAACGTGACAAACCTGTGATGGATCAAGCCAAAGTAAAGGATCTTAATGAGACCAGGCTTGTTCTGAACCCACAGTCTAAAGAAGACTTGCCTTCTATTGAAAGTACTTCTGCGACAAGTAAACAACTACCTCAAGTTGAGCTCACAAGTGAAGAAGCGAATGATTTCTGTAACCAGGTATCACTAGCCGTTACAGAATTATTTCAATTCGAGAGAGAGTCGTCCCTGCTTCGGCTGGCCCCATGCTCGGAGATATTGGGGGGAACCATTCCTTGATGCATATCTGCGGTCTGAGGAGCAGGGCTCGCAGAGTGCTCCTGATCCTGTACTCGTTAATTCAGGGGATTCTCCTCGTTTGATTCCAGTGGTATCTACCCAAGATTACGCAGAGACTGTTCTCCCTTCTACTGAAGTTGCATCGCAGTTTTTGTTCCGAGGATCTTACAAGCCAGAAACCAAGTCAGACCCAGGACTTCTGAGTGATGCACCTGTTACCAGCAATAGTCCCAGATCTAGTGGGTTAGCACATTTGTCGGTCACTGGTAAAGAGTATTTCTTATCGTATGTGCCTTTACCTTCTGTTTATGTGTCTGCCCTTCTAATGCTAAATGGTACTCTACAGTCCTTGCTTTCGTATGTTTCTATTCTGCCTCGTTGGTTTCTCCCGTGGGATTCTCCACCTCTCATTCCTCCTGAACCACCTCCTTGTTTTCCTCTACTGGTTGGGTGACCCTATTTTTCTTCTGTCACCCATGGGGGGGTTTTGGAGCGCCAGGAGTCGCTCCTTGAGGGGGAGGGTACTGTCACGCCACTCCTTAGCTGATTTGCCCTCGTGCAGTACTCATACTCACCACTGTTTCTGTTTGGCACTGTTCCTCATTTCTTTTCATTTAGCACTTCACCTGGTGCTTGTTTAGCACCTATTTAGTTTGGGTTCTCCCCTCACTCCTGGCCAGATCATTGTTTCTTGTCTCCTGTTTCCCTGGTTCCTAGTTTCCCGTGATTCTGGCTCCTGCCTCTTGGCTCCTTGATCCTGCATACTGTTCTTTGTTCCTGTGTCCTCCTGGTCCTTCGTTTCTGTGCCCTCCGATCCTATGTTCTGGTTCCGTGATCTCTGCTTTATTTCCAGTGATCCTGACCCTGCAGCCTGGTTCATTTATTTTGCCTCTGGTCTTGCTTCCTGGTATATCTGCCTTGTAATCTTTTGGATCTGTGTCCTACCTATTACTAGTGGTGCCTGCACAATCCTGCCTTCATACCAAAGGACTATTTAAGTATTCACTGCCAGCACTATTCATGCTTATCCTATATTGTTATATACATTTTGTTCTGTGACTTTGTATATATTTATTATGTTGTTTTGTTATCTTTTTGTACTTTGATTCTCTATAATATATATTTCTTTATTTGCACTATGCATTGTGTCTTTTGCATTTATTCTTTGCTAAATGGGTTCCTACATTTAAAGGGATAGTGCTGTCTCTGGGCAGCACCCCTTCATGCCCATGACATAAATAATGTACACAAGAAAAAGGTTTTAGTTAGATTCAAATGGGATCTACCCCTAGTAATTAAAAAGTTACTTACATTCATTGCATGCTGAAACCATAGATAAGTTACAATCCCTCTAAATGGGTATAATTACTTAATAATTACCTAATCATGCTAAGTTTCATCAGACCGTCTGTTTACTGGGAATTCCTGCCTCCTTACTACAAGCTCTTCAAGTGTCCAAAATGAATCTTCCTCTGCAAATTGTTGAGTGCCTTTGGGGGTCAAAACTGTTGAGAATGTGATTGAAACATGGCATATCGCTATTTAAAAAGGACATGGTAAAAGACTATGAGCAAACTGGTCACAAATGTATGCAGAGCAATCAAAAAAATAAATATTTAAACATGTGAGTGAAACATGCACCTCATATTTTGCAAGTTTCACTCACTTTTCTAACCTTGATGAGCATCCTACTATCACGTATACCAAAAATACCAAATGATACCGCACTCAAACTTAAAAAAAATACATAAAAGAAAAAATATCTAAATAGTTTATTAACACACCATAGTTATAGTGGATAATGTTATTACACATTATCTAAATTGCAAACGATACACATAAAATATACAATACTGACTGACAATAATCCTCTGCACTAAGTAAAATACAGATAGAGAGGGCACAGAGATATTAGTAATCTGTAGAGCAAAGTTCTTGGGATATAATCTTAGAATATTGGGACCTGTCCCAATCCTGAATATGTAACAGTAGATCCCCCCCCCCCCCAAAAAAAAAACAACAATTGGAAATAAAGAATATAGAAAAATGCAAAAAAATGAAAATAATTTTTTAAGTAAAAAAGTTCTATGCAAGGATTTTGACAAGATCTCACTCAGAGTATATCATGTCTTAAGTAAAGGTCTAAAATTTACCCCACCAATCCTTTCAAACCATTCCAAGCCTTTCTAAATATAAATAAGTTCGTGATAAAAGCCACTTCACAAGTAAAACCCCTAACACTAACATCCCACCAAATACTCCAGATAATCAAACTCACGTAACTTCTGATAATCTTCAGATAATTAATACTTCTCTTAAGAAGAGCTTTTTTTCTATCCATCTAGTTTTAAATCAGGAAGTGTTCAAAAACTCATTTTAAAAGATTTTGAGAAGATTATATAAAGCAAATATGGTTGCAACAATCTAACATGTCTAGAATGCCAAGCCCTGAAAGAATTACAAAAAGAGGAGGACATTATTATAAAGCAAGCCGACAAAGGTGGAGGCTTGGTCATATTATGTAAAAATATGTAAATAAACGAAAGCCATGCGACAATTAAATGACCCATAAGTTTACGAGAAACTATCTTCTGACCCTACCTCAAACATTAAACTAATCCTGACAGAATACTTATCAAAAAGATATGACCAGAAAATTATTAATAAACAAGAATTTGAGTTTTAAATGTCCCCTACCCTGAAATCCCAGTTTTTTATTTTTTTTACCCAAAAAGCAGTAGAAACAAAAAATCAAACATTTAAAAGCGAATCCCCACAGAGCAAATAGAGTTGTATCACATATACCTTGTAAATATTGTACACTTAGCATTTTCAGCATCTTGATGAAGACCGCCTGTGGTCAAAATGTTGATCGAACTTATATACAGTTTTTTATTAATTTATTCACAAAATTCTGTGAGTGCTCTCATTTTATGGATGGTTATACATTGCATTGAGACAGCACCTTTGTCTTTTTAAGATATACTTTTTTGTTTATGGGGGGAAAGTGCCAGAAATATATATATGTGTGTGTGTGTGTGTGTGTGTGCACTCATGTTTTCAACTATTCTCGCCTATCTTATGTATCTGTATATGTCTAGGGCATATTTGTATGTCAATTTTCACTATGCATGCTTCATATCATCCTGAGATTATCAGGGGCTGTTCTAGCACATACGGTCAACTGGGAATTTATTGCACTTTAATTCCCTTCAGTTTTTGGTATATATCTTACTAGAGTATGTGTTTTTCTGGGATCGTTGTTCTTACTTTATCTACTTTACCACCAATCACTCTGCTGTTTTTACAGTGTTTAACTTTTTGTTCTGTGTTATGAATACTACACTCTCTGGTGTCACTTTTGGTTCATGTTTAGATTATTGAACCACTGTAAACTTATTGGCACTGCCCTTCTATTCACTTATTTCTTACTATCAGCTTCTTGTACTCTTCCTTTAATTAATTCTGCCAGGTGTGTCAATTTAGTCATTTTCATTGGTATGCATTTATGAGACTACCTCCTTCCTTACAACAATCACTTGCTCTACAGGAACGTTACCTTTAACCCAGCTTCAGAAGCTTGTCTTACGCTTAATGACACAAGCAATTTTTGCATTTTCTTGCTGTATGCGTTCACCTTTGCATCTCTCTCGTTTATTGCGTCGATGCATATTATATATTGTTTTTTAGAGGACAGAAAGGGCTTTAATTTGATGTGATATATATATATATATATATATATATATATATATATATATAAAAAACTTATTTATTATTAAAATAATACAGAAAAATGCAAAAAAAAGAGAGATTTTGTGTTTTGTGTACAGTTTTTGCAATAATAATGTGTGCCTAATTAGTGCAGGTTAAAGAAAGTAATTAAAAATAAATTCATTTAGTTGTTCTGATTTACAGAATATATAATGTGTCTGGGATTTTCAGTTTTTTTGGTAGTTACAGGTCACAAAGCACAAGGAGTAAAATAAACTTTTAATATGGAGCGATTTTAGAATTTGGTATGTTTGTCTTGTAAGCTTAATAGCCATAAAAGAAAACAAAATTGCCACACAAGTATATATTTATATAAAGTAGACATCACAGGCTATTGTCCTAAGGTTGTTTTGACACTTTCTAAGTAGTCATTTCACCGCCAATCTCTGCTAAATATTGGAGTAAAATTGAGTATTTGTTTTTTTTTGGCACACAAACTTATAACTAAGAACTTCTCATGTGTATTTTGTAAAGTTGGTGTGTGCTATTCCTGTAAAAGGTTTTATTATGTGTTCAGTTACTTCTGCTGAGTACAACGGTACCCCCATTGTATGTCTTTGGCACTATTTCGTGAAGCTACCGTGCCATATAGGGGACCTGTCCGTTTCAACATTTACAGTAGAATTTTGAGAGGCGGATTTAATGGGCCTATGCTTCAATTTGGTGTATTATAGCAGTTTGACTGTTCAAAAAAACCTCACAAAGGCCTACCATTTGTAAAAGTAGACCCCTCAGGGTATCTCATATGGTGCATATTGTGCTTTAACATGCCCCCATTTTTTCACCAATATATGCAAAAGTATGTGGTAAAATAAAATTTTGTGCATTTTTTTTTTACATATGGATTACATTTTTGCTGGGCATTTTGTACATTTCATATGTGCCACTAAGTTCAAACCCCCCAAATTATGCTCAGCTAAGCTTTCTGAGTAAAACAATATGCCCAATGTATGACCTAGACACTATTTTGTGAAGTTACACTCCTGTAAAGAGACATAACAAGTTACGTTTTTTAAGTGTGAATTTTCATGGAGGGTTTTGATGCGTCCGTGTCCCACTTTGGAGCACTTGAGCAGGCTACATATTACAACTACAATATAAAGGCATACCATTTCTTAAAGAAGACATCCCAGGGCAATTCAAAAGGCATTTTTTGAACCTTAGCGTGCGATACTTTTTCCGCTAGCTTGTACCAAGTGTAGTGGTAATACGCATTTTTTCTGCCTTTTTGACACACAAAGTGAGTTTGCGCAGTATATTTTTCAAACCTTATGTGTACTACGACTATATAATACTTCATATGTTGCTCAACTATGTCAGCTGAGTACAGCAATACCCCCGTATGTACCTTTGCCAGGTATATGTGGACATTGAAGGGGCACATTTGAGACACAGCCATTCCATTTTTTTTCAAACTTTTAATTTTTACGCTGTGTCCATGTCCCATTTAAGAGTATTTTACAAGGCTATATAATCCAATTAAAAAAAATACTTTAACCCCTAGTTAGCCTAACACCAAATTCCCCAATCCCCCACTAACCTCCACCCATCCCAGCTAGCTAAATATATAATTTTTAAATATTTAAATTAATTAATACAATAAATTTAACCCCTGAGGGTTAAAAAAAAAAAATATTAACCCTCAGGGGTTAAAAAAGAAAAAATCAGATGACATTAAAATGTATACCCTGCCAATTGATCACTGACTACAGTGATCAATTGGCAGGGTATACATTTTAATGTCATCTGATTTTTTTCTTTTTTAACCCCTGAGGGTTAATTATTAGTGATCAATTGGCAGGGAAGGTTTTAATTTTATTAAAACAGGGGAAAGGGGGGGGGGGGGTTGGAATTTAACTTATTTTTTTTTTTTTTTTACACAGGGGGCAGGATCAGTGAAGGTCCGTCTCCCTGCACTTCACACAGAACCCGGAAGTGCAGGGAGGCGGAAGGTAAGTATTTAGAGTGCTCACTCTGACATGCTGTCAGAGCGAGCACCGGTGCTGGGGCAGCCCGATCGGGTGCTCCCGGTCTGCCTCTAATTCAGAGGCAGACCGGAGCACCGTTAACCCCGCGATCGCCACGATCTGGGGTTAACTTTAGTAAATGACGGAAATGTTCCGTCAACGGTCCTTAACTGAAGGACAAGGTTGACGGAAAATTTCCGTCACCAGTCGGGAAGGGGTTAATTTGGTCTGACTGTTAGGGTTTCCTAGGTGGCCATAGGTAGATTTACAGCTTCTTGTGCCATTACAAAACTGCCCCACGAGGTCAACAACCATCTTGAACTATGGAGGTAATTTGCCCCTCGGGCCAAATCATAGTTATTACATCGAATCGCCACACTTTTGGCAAAGCAGTTAGGGCACCACCTGTTACGGCCAACTTTTCGTGAATCTCTTTAGGAGTTCAACATAGTGATATTTATCAGAATAACCCTGATCTCCTGCTCCCATCTCATCTTTTTTTTATTATCTCCCTTTGTGTTTTTCCAGTGTATTAGATATTGCAATTACATTTTTGCTTTTTTTTATACTGATTTGAATCCCATAGAAAACCTGTCAGGCGAACTGAAGAGGAAAGTCCACCAGCATCAAAATTTGAAGGATCTGAAGAGATTCTGTATGGAGAAATGGTCTCCAATCCCTCACCATGTATTCTCCAACCTCATTAGACATTGTAGGAGAAGACTTAGAACTGTCATCTTGACAAAGGGAGGTTGCACAAAGTATTGACTAAATGTGTGCCAATAATTGTACCATACATATATTTAACCCCTTAAGGACACATGACATGTGTGATATGTCATGATTCCCTTCCATTCCAGAAGTTTGGGCCTTAAGGGATTAAAACATTTTTTTTTTTAGATAACCTATGTTGTGTTTGCAAATGTTTGATATCCAAATGCAGAGTATTTTTGTGTATTTTTATCAACAAAAGATCAAAAGTTTAAACAAAAAAAAGAATTTTTCACAGCCTTTTTTGCGCATATATACCAGGGGTGCTAAAATTAATGGAGAGCACTGTAATGGAGTATTCTGTAAAAAATACTACCAACAAGTCCTATTAAAGAAGTGGTTTTCAAACCAGTCCTCATGGTCTATCAACAAGTACAGGTTTTTCTCAGTCTCTCCTTTAGAATAGGAAAAAAAAAAAAAAAAAGCATAAATCCTGTACTGTTGCTGGGCCACGAGACCTGGTTTGGGAAAAAATCATGACATTACACTTATTTTTGCTTCAAAAATAACCTTTTTTAATGCAAATGAATGCGGTACTAAATATATATGGGTTATTAAATATTTAAATATTTATTTTAAAAAAAAATCCATAATTAATATAACTAGTAAAAAAAAAAAATGCATTAATAGTAGTTTTTAAAATCACATTTCCAATCATATTACTATTAAAACTATATGGCATACTATGACCTATTTAATTATATAGGTAATCTGTGTACACACGCATTATTTTATTTCATTATTTGTGCACAAACAGGTTGCAGGACAATCTTCCTCGAGGCTTGCATCACATTTTTGTCCATGATAATAGTCTTTGCAATCTGCATACTTGTCTTGATGTGGGCATGGGTTTGCTAAAAAAAAAAAAAAAAGTTATTAACAATTAGTTTTAAATATAATTTAACAATGTTTACCTTATGTTTCAATTCATCTTAATTTATGAAAAATGGGTATACAAAATAATACAGTCATTAATATAAGAATATCAGACAATTAGATAACTGGGTGGCTGTAACAGACTTTTTTTTTTAATTCTTTATTTTCGATGTGCATTTTGATACCAGGAATAATGTCACAGACACAAATGAGTCAGCATATGAAAAGATTGATCAGTGAATGTGTACATAGGAACAGCACTTTTCTTTTTTTTTATTTGTAATTTTCAGTGCAATGTTCCAGAACACATGAATGGTACATATTATACCTGAATCAAAAGAAAAAGGGTAGTTGCGCACACAATGGTATATTGTAGATTTGAAAAATAATATCTAAAATGTATAAGCATAAAAATGCTTATGCTTAAGCTTATACATTTTAGATATTATTTTCAAAATCTACAATATACCATTGTGTGCGCAAGTACCCTATTTCTTTCGATTCAGCTATTTATGTGTAAGGGTTTTTTTTTGGTGACTAAACACTGGGGTGTGTTCAGACGCACTGGGATATATTATTTATCTCTTATATATATATATCTTATTAGATTTTAAGCGCCACTTATCCTTTTTGAGTATCTATTTACATATTATTATACGTTGGTGTTCAGCATAAGTTACATGTGTTAACATGACAAATCAGATGTTATCACGTGCGTTAGCATACATTACATTGTTTCATATTATATAATAACTGCAGTAGAGATTTGACCTTAGATTAACTTGGGAAGGGAGAGGAGGGGAAGGATTGGGAGGGAGATAGGGGGCATGTGGTAGTGGGTGGTTCGATATACCATCAAGCCTTCAACAGTGTTATTTAGCTTTCAACGTTTTAATCAAGCTTTCAACAAACTTATAAAATTTTCAACCGCTGTATTAAATGGATGTTCGTCGTCCTCTTTATGTCATTAAGGGGTATGAGTCTGATGTTTTGGATATGTACTGATTCTGATTAGAATGACTATAGGACTATGGTTCCATTCTCTCAGAATTACAACCCATACCGAAAGCTTGGCTACAGAAGAGGGATATTTTTATTTGGAGGTATAATCAGAATCCTAGTATCTATGCTTTAGTATCCACTATGATTCCACTGCCCCTCGTCACATTTATTTTTTTAAATGAAAACAAAAGGAACACAGTGCCAGACTTAGACATAAAGATAGAGTAGAGTATAGGCACTGAGAAAAAAATGTAACTGCTCTAAGGGTATATAGATGAAGACAGGTAGCTTAGGCAGTAGTGAGAACAACAACAGGAGCCATCCACCTTATACATGAGATATGGTGCAAGGAAGAACCTTGGGCTGCTCTGGCTCAACCAACACCCGACTTGCGGGGCCACAAGAAGAAAGTCAGGCCAGGCCCGTATTAGAACAACATCCAGTATGATATGCACTAAGGCTTCTCCATGAAAACTTCAGACCTCCAACAACACGCTATCACCATCATGATAGGAGAGGGGTGAATGCCTGGCAGGAAATTTTTCCCGCAACTGCTGTTCATCTCTAGCCAATGTGAGAGCAGGAGCATTGTGTGATTAAACATAGTTATGTGAGACAGAGGCATCGAGACAGGAGCCATCGGATGCTGGTTCCCCTCCACTCACCACATCACGCTCTGAGTCCAGCGGGGTCCCCAACATGCTCTTCGGTAGGTTTACAGTAGATTAGAGGTGTGGAAGGGCCCCTTGCTCTTCTTCCATATGAGATAGGAAATCCTCAAAGTGAGCATTCAGCTTCTGGAGTGTTGACTCATGCTGTGCCAAGACAGCAGGCCTGCTTGTCATCACCTTCAGGGTCGGTGCAGAGTGTCTCCGGTGGGGCATATATTGCAAATGAGGCAGATGGTCCAGAGGGGTGGGAATGAGGGTTGAGTTTTGCATTGCCAGTGAGTGGCAGCAGGAGAGCGGTGGCCTCTCCCGCGCCGACCATGCTTGTAGGCTGCAAGAGGTGTTTGGGTGATTCCTGCAGGTATGTTAGCTTAAATGATATCCCTATGGTCACCTCGATGTCCCTGTTCACCCAATGGTCACAATAGGATAACAAGAGCCTTTTTATCAGCACAAAATTCAGTAGCTTCTGCGACTTGCGTCTGACTCACTCAGCAGTCAGGCCCCGTCCCCATGACAGACTTTTAATCTGAATTTGCAAAAAAGAGTATCCTGCTAAGCTGTGACTTCTCTGTTGTGCAACTCTTTGGTGAAACTACAACTCTTAAGCAATTTAAAGTGCACTTTCACTTTTAGTCTCTCTCTATCTCTCTCTCTCTCTCGTTATAAGGCTAGTAAAATATAGCATATGTTCAGAGCAACTGCTGGTCATTTTCTGCTTGAATTCCCCCTAGTTCCCCTAGCATTTGGCAAGTACATTGCTGGGTATGAACTGTGGAATCAAGAGTTTTCCAGTTGCATCTAATAACTTACTGCAAAGGCCTTTGTCACACGATGATTTGCAATCTTCACATGCAGGTCCAGATTTGTATGGGAAGCCAATTGAGTCGCCATCATTTCCCCTAAAAAGGTTATACATATGAATATATACAAATAGATGGTTCAGTGAATGTGAAATAAAAAATAGTCTATAATGACAAAATGATTCATATACTTAATATTATTGTACAAGGCTAACATCAGACATTTTGGCACAGGCCCTTGCACTGTCATGCTCTTTTTGACGTGTGTAGACTCATGCATCAACACAGACACCTGCTTATACAGGAATTCTAACAGGTGCAATACACACTTCTCAGGTGCAATACACACTAATACATACTGCAATAAACACAAATATGTAATGCCAGACACTCTCTCGCAAACACACACAGATACATACTGTCAGAAATACAGTGGAATAACAAAAGAAAATGATGTGACATTTCACTAATTACCACACTTACATTGTGTAAGTATAGTCATTGTATAGATGGAGTTATTTATTTGTTATACTTTATTTGCTTCTTTTCATCTGTTAAATTGTACATGCTCCATAGAGTCCAGTGTATGTTTTCTAAACTTTTTTGAGGCATTTTATAAGTATTGAATATCTTAGTGAGAATGTATTGTCAAATTATAACATTACATGTATTAAACTAATAATGCATTTATATAGTTGTGTTCTCCAATACAATACTGAGTGGTACACATTGATTTCTTTTTATCCAGTAAGCCCAGTTTAAGATATCAGGGACATCATTCAATAAAGATACATTCAGAGAATGAGAAATTAAAAAGCTACAGTGATATTCAGGTGATACTCAAAAAATTAGAATATTGTGCAAAAGTTCATTTATTTCAGTAATGCAACGTAAAAGGGGGAAATATTATACAAGATAGACGCATTACATGCAAAGCAAGATAGTTCAAGCCGTGATTTGTCATAAGTGCGATGATCATGGCTTACAGCTCATGAAAACTCCAAATCCACAATCTCAGTAAATTAGAATATTGGGAAAAGGTGCAATATTCTAAGCTCACAGTGTACCACTCTAATCAGCTAAGTAAACAATAACACCTGCAAAGGGTTTCTGAGCCTTTAAATGGTCTCTCAGTCTGGTTCAGTAGGAATCACAATCATGGGGAAGACTGCTGACATTGACATCCTCCATAAGGAGGGAAAGCCTCAAAAGGTAATTGCGAAGGAAGTTAGATGTTCCCAAAGTGCTGTATCAAAGCCCATTAATAGAAAGTTATGTGGAAGGGAAAAGTGTGGTAGAAAAAGGTGCACAAGCAGCAGGGATGACCGCAGCCTGGAGAGAATTGTCAGGAAAAGGCCATTTAAAAGTGTTGGGGACTTTCACAAGGAGTGGACAAGAGCCACCACACACAGTCGGATCCTGGACATGTGCTTCAAATGTCGTATTCCTCTTGTCAAGCCGTTCCTGAACAACAAACAACGTCAGAAGCGTCTTACCTGGGTTAAAGAAAAACAGACCTGGTCTGTTGCTCAGTGGTCCATAGTCCTCTTTTCTGATGAGAGCAACGTTTGCATCTCATTTGGAAACCAAGGACCCAGAGTCTGGAGGAAGATAGGAGAGGCACGCACTGCAAGATGCTTGAAGTCCAGTGTGAAGTTTCCACAGTTTGTGTTGATTTGGGGATCCATGTCATCTGCTGGTGTCTACCAGGAGATTTTGGAGCACTTCATGCTTCCTTCTGCAGACTAACTTTATGGGTATGCTGACTTCATTTTCCAAAAGCACCAAAGCCTGGTTCAATGACCGTGGGATTACCGTGCTTGATTGGCCAGCAAACTCTCCTGACCTGAACCCCATAGAGAATCTATGGGGAATTGCCAAGAGAAAGAGGAGAGACATGAGACCG
Source organism: Pelobates fuscus (assembly GCF_036172605.1). NCBI lineage: Eukaryota > Metazoa > Chordata > Amphibia > Anura > Pelobatidae > Pelobates > Pelobates fuscus. The sequence goes on along the minus strand of NC_086318.1, from coordinate 35,957,590 downwards.
AACAATGCAGAAGAGCTGAAGGACGCTATTGAAGTATCCTGGTCTTCCATAACACATCAGCAGTGCCACAGGCTGATAGCTTCCATGTAACGCCGCATTGAGGCAGTAAGTGCTGCAAAAGGGGCCCAAACCAAGTACTGAGTCCATATGCATGCTTATATTTTTCAGAGGTTCGATATTGTTCTATGTACACTCCTTGTTTTATTGATTGCATGTAATATTCTAATTTACTGAGATTGTGGATTTGGGGTTTTCATGAGCTGTAAGCCATAATCATCGCACTTATGACAAATCACGGCTTGAACTATCTTGCTTTGCATGTAATGCGTCTATCTCATATATTAGTTTCCCCTTTTACGTTGCATTACTGAAATAAATTTACTTTTGCACGATATTCAAATTTTTTAAGTATCACCTCTATTACAAGTCGGTGTATTTTGTCAATACTTACCCTGGGCAGTAAATACAGACGTAATCATATTTGAAGACATTATTTGAGCACTCAGCTACACCACATCCAACACGATTTGAGGAGGCCCACATCATCTGCCGATAAAAATACTATATTACTTTAGTGTAAAATCAATTGCTTGCTGCCTTTTAGACAAGGGGAAAAAAAGACAAAAATTGTCTATATAGTGGTTATTTCACTAATGGGAAACTTTTCAGATTTGTGTTCTAGCTTCTTACAAACTGTAATACTATATGTGGAGATGTAAATAGGGGACTTAAAGGAACATTTTAGGCACCATTGCAACTTCATCTAAATTGAGTTATGGTGCCAGAAGGCCCCAGGTGCACTCTTACCTTCAGGGGTAAACCATTCTTTAACGGTTTAATCCAAAGTTGCCATCAGCGCTGATCTCAACTGCCCCCCAGGCAGCATCCAGTATCTTAAATTTCAGTTAAGGAAGTGCAGAGTGCTGCTGGGCAGGCATGCCGTTGATTGTTGAGAGTGGTCAGCTGACACACTCAGCCAACCAGTGACTCCCCATTCACAATCTAGCTTGAAAAAGGTACATCTATTGTGAAGCCAGTTTTGTGAATAGGGAGTCATTGATTGGCTGAGGGGGTGGGGAGGGGGGAGGTTTGAGATCGGAGCTGGATGTTTGATATGGGGGAAATGGGGGAAGTTAAGATCAGTGGTCTTTAACCCTGAAGGTAAGTGTTAGCCTTCTTTTAGATCAAATTGTTATTGTGCCCAGAGTGCCCTTTTAATTCTCAAAGATCAAAGTCAAAAGCTTATTTTAGTGGTTTTTGTTTTTTTAAATTGCATACTTACTCTCATGTATTCTTATTTCCTGTACGTCACTAAGATGCCAAAATACCAGAGTATTGCAGTATGCAATGATACCTTTTTTATTGGACTAACATAAAATTTCAAAGACAGGCTTTCAAGAGTTTTCAGGTTTTTAAGTGTGAATTTCAATGGAGGGTTTTGATGCGTTCATGTCCCACTTTGGAGAATTTAAACAGGCTACATATTCCAGCTACACTGTAAAGACATACCATTTCTTAAAGAAGACATCCCAGGGTATTTCAAAAGGCATATTTTGAACCTTAGCGTGGGATCATTTTTCCGCTAGCTTGTACCAAGTGTAGTGGTAATAAGCATTTTTTCTGCCTTTTTGACACACAGTATATTTTGCAAACCTTATGCGTGCTACGACTGTATAATACTACATATGTTGCTCAGCTATGTCGTCTGAGTACAGTAATACCCCTGTATGTCCCTTTGCCATGTATATGTGGATGTTGAAGTGGCACATTTGAGACGCAGCCATTCATTTTTTTTCTAACTTTGAAGTTTTATGCTGTGTCCATGTTCCCTTTCGGAGTAGTTTAGCTGGTTGGTTATTCAAACTTCACCAAAAACAAATAATATTTTTTAAAGAATACACCCTGGGGTAATTCAAAAGGCATATTTTGAACCTTAGCGTGGGATCATTTTTTTTCTCTAGTTTGTTCCAGGTGTAGTGGTAATGAGCGTTTTTAAATGTATTTTTTAACTTTTTTGCGTTTTAAAACTCGTTTTTAAACTTTTTTTTTGCTTATACATTTTTTAAACGTTCTTAAACTTTCGTAAAACTTTTTTAACACATTTAACATTTGTATAAACTTTTTTTTACCATTAACCCCTAACTAGCAGTAAGCAGCACTAACAGTAAATTCCCCAATTTCTCATAGCTCCCACACACCCACCCCAGCTAGCTAGAGATATATATATATATATATATATATATATATATATATATATATATATACATACACACATATATACATATACAGGGGTTAAAAAAAAATCAGATCACAGTAAAATGTAGTCCTTGCCAATTGATCACTGTAGTCAGTTGGCAGGGAAGGGGTTAATTTTTATTTAAAATGGGTAAAGGGCAGTGGGATTTTAAACTAACTTTTTTTGGTTTTAAACAAGGAGAAGATCAGCACTGATCCGTCTCCCTGCACTTCACACAGAACGTGGAAGAGCAGAGCGGCGGATCAGAAGTCCCTCCAGTACATAAATGAAACCAAGAGGGCTGCACTCACCTGAACATGCATATATTATAGGGTGTGAAAATCAGTGAGAAGACACTGAACGTCCATAGGAAAGCATTGAGTAATGAGAGGAGCTGAGAGGCGGAGGGATCCCCAGCGCCAAGGGAGTCCGGCGCTGGAGAAAGGTAAGTGCTGAAGACACACACACACACTCTCACAAACAGACGCATACACACTAGCTAACAGACACACATTTACTGACAGAGAAACAGCGACATACATACACACTCACTGACAGACACACACACATACACACTCACTTACAAAACATACACTCTCACTGGCAAACACACACTCACTAACAGACATCAAACACACTCAGTAACAGACACACAAACTAACACACTCACTAGCAGACACACACTCAATAACAGACACACAAACTAACACACTCACTGACACTCACTAGCAGAAACACACACTCTAACACACACACACATTTTTTTTTAAATTTAATCCCCCACCCTCCTTACCTTCGGGAGAGCTGAGGGGATTCACTGGGGTCCAGTGGTGTCACCGGGCAGGCAGGCTGTCAGGCGCGCGAGGGAGCACTCTCCCCAGAGTGCTCCCTGTTCATCTCCCTCGCGCGCCGCGTACTGGTGACGGATCTGGAATATGATGTCATATTCCGGCTCCGGCATCAGTGCGGTGCGCAAGGGAGCTGAACAGGGAGCACTCAGGGGAGAGTGCTCCCTCGCGCGCCTGCCGGGTGACACCAGGGCCAGCCTTGGGGGCCCTGAGGTGGCCAGCTCCTGGGCCCCCCAGGAGAAGAGGCTGGCCACACTGGGTACATACCAGGTCACAGGGGCACCTGGTGGGACGGGCCCGGTCGCAGCCGCAACCCCTGCGACCCCGGTATGTACGCCACTGCCTGGAACGCTCTGCAAGTCAAGGCTAAATAGGGTCCTGGAATGAGGCACCTGTGACAGGGAGGGGTGCAAAACCAAGGAGTTGGCCTGGACTCCCAAATATATAAATGCAACCAAGAGGGCTGCACTCACCTGAACATCACTGTTTAGTAAATAAGTAAGTGCGCTGGTCTATGTATTTTGTATGTTGTATATTGGCCCCAGCAGCACCCTATACTGTATGCATGTTTAGTGAATAAGCGAGTGCGCTGGATTATGTAATATATGTATATATATATATATATATATATATATATATATATATATAGTTCCAATTGCTTGCACTCCTGGATTAATAGTAAAAAGCCCGGTGCTTAACAGCCAAATAATAGAAATAAAGTAATGATAGCACTCCAAGGACTTCGAAAAAATTGTGAAAAAACTTAGCTTTTTATTCAGGCATCTGCCACAGAAGATCAACGTTTCAGCTCTCTAAGGAATATATATATATATATATATATATTTATATATATAATTAGTTTTTCTTCTAAATGTATATTTTACCCTATAGAACAATATTTTGGGGTTGTTACAATTTTCTTAATGTATACTTTCGGGCAACTCCTTTAAACAGGTAGAGGTAGATACATTTTGTTTATACAATATTATATATCCGTTAATCTCTGACCTGTATATCATAGCTAAGATCTTCCTTCGTTTTCCAGTAGTATTAAAGCTATATTTGCCATTTAACAATAGCCAATGTTCTAGCAATTTAATAAAGTCATATATTTTATTAAAGAAGAAATACCTGTGTATAATGACGAATTTCTAACGAAGGACTCTTTGGTCCTTTCCCATAATCGAAATCTACAGCTTCACTTAGAAATGATTGCAATACATCTTCCCAAGCGGCTTTAAATGACGACAGGAATACATTTTCTCCACAATTGATATCTAATATGCAAACAAAAATGTTAGTGCATGTAATATTTTTTTCAGAAAATTAATTTTAACATACAGAATAAATAAGAGTTTAGCAAATAATTTTATTTTCATATTTATGCAATTGTAATTATCTTTTCAGCTCCCATTAGTCATTTCTATGTTTCTGTGTATATTTAAAAATTCAATGTTTTTTTATTGTAAAATGTTTAATTATCTCAATACACAGGCTGGGCTATTTCTTAAGTGAACATTTTCTATAGGTTGATTCACAGGAAGTATGGTAGGTGTGTCTTTTATGAAATCTAAACATTTATTTAGCCATATCCTTGAACTTCTGATGAGTTGGTTGGCAAAACTGAATTGGGTATAGTGTGTGACTATGGGTAAAGGGCAGTAAGCTTATTTTTACAGCTTAAAGGACAACTGTCACCTTAAAACTATTTTTTAAAATAATAATTATTTTGAAATAAAATATATTTTTTTAATTACGTATATATACAAATATGATAAATACATTCCTTCCTTTAGTATATGGCAGGATATTGGATAAAAATAATGAAAGTATTATTATAATAAAAATTGTGTTGAGGTGACAGTAATCTTTTTATAGAAATTGAAGCTGAATTTAGAATTAAACATTTCTTTCATACATTTCTAGATTCATAAACACGTATTCATGCGTATTATTAGATTCTAATTAGATTAGATACTAGATTAGTCACTTACCTGAAATCTTTCTGTAGCTAGGTGGGCTATGGCCAGCTATACACATTTTGGCGTACCCTTCTGCTTTTTTTGCGGCATCATCATCCCATACCTTGGGAATTAAGGAAAGTGGCTTTAAAAAAAACAATCAATACATTTCTCTAGGTAGTGAATCTATTTTGTAAGGAGACATTGAGGCGTTTATTAATATTTCTCTTCAACTACCAAGAAAATTTCAAAATTGACCGCCAGAATAAAAGTATATCTGTCTTGATTGTATAGCTTTTTTGATGGAAAATAAACCCAAAGATCGGTTAATGATGATAAAAATATAAAATAACTCTCTCTGATGTTTTAAACACAAAATAATTTAACTTTATCTCTCCTGTTGATCCTCTCACACCTCCGTCCTCTGTCAATCGTTACTCTAGCTTATAGGTGTCAATTCAAAATAACCCTTACTTATAAAGCGCTAAACAATTATAACTCCTTCTCAATTTTTCACCAATTCATAGGCATGCCTCTTTTTGGTCTCTCCTCTCCGACGGTCAACTTCCACTGTCTGCTGCCCTCACTCTTACTGCTAACTCTTGCTTGCAGAATGGCTCATTTCTTTGGAACATCCTGCTTATCACTATCAGACTCTCCCCTATTCATATAAATAGTCCGTCAAAACTCATCTCTTCAGAAAAGCTTATTGACTCCCTGAGAAACATAGAAACATGAAAACATAGAATGTGAAGGCAGATAAGGACCATTCGGCCCATCTAGTCTGCCCAATTTTCTAAATACTTTCATTAGTCCCTGGCCTTATTTTATAGCTAGGATAGCCTTATGCTTAAACTCCTTTACTGTGTTAACCTCTACCACTTCAGCTGGAAGGCTATTCCATGCATCCACTACCCTCTCAGTGAAGTAATACTTCCGGATATTTTTTAAACCTTTGACCTTTTAATTTAAGACTATGTCCTCTTGTTGTGGTAGTTTTTCTTATTTTAAATATAGTCTCCTCCTTTACGGTGTTGATTCCCTTTATGTATTTAAATGTTTCCATCATATCCCCCCTGTCTCGTCTTTCCTCAAAACTATACATGTTAAGTTCCTTTAACCTTTCCTTGTAAATTTTATCCTGCAATCCATGAACCAGTTTAGTAGCCCTTCTCTGAACTCTCTCTAAAGTATCAATATCCTTCTGGAGATACGGTCTCCAGTACTGTGTACAATACACCAAGAGAGGTCTCACCAGTGTTCTGTACAATGGCATGAGCACTTTCCTCCCTGTACAACCAAGCATTATGCTAGCATTTCCTGCTGCTCTATTACATTGCCTGCCTACCTATAAGTCATCTGTAATAATTACCCCTAAATCTGTTTCTTCATATGTTGAGGTTAGGACTCTATCAAATATTCTGTACTCTGCCCGTGGGGTTTTTCATGCAAGATGCATTGTCTTGCACTTATCCACAATAAATGTCAGCTGCCACAGCTCTGACCATTTTTCTAGTTTACCTAAATAATTTGCCATTTGGCTTATCCCTCCTGGAACATCAACCCTGTTACATATCTTAGTATCATCAGCAAAAAGACATACCTTACCATCAAGACCTTTTGCAATATCACTAACAAAAAAGAGAATGGTTCCAAGTACAGATCCCTGAGATAACGCACTGGTTACAAGACCATGCTTCGAATATACTCCATTGACTACAACCCTCTGTTGCCTGTCACTCAGCCACTGCCTTACCCATTCAACAATATTGGAATACAAACCTAAAGATTGCAGTCTATGGAAATACCTTCTATGTGTAACAGTGTCAAAAGCCTTACTGAAATCTATGTTAGCAGTATCTACTGTACCACCCTGATCTATTATTTTAGTTACCCAATCAAAAAAATCAATAAGATTAGTTTGGCATGATCTCCCTGAAGTAAACCCATGTTGTCTCTGATCTTGAAATCCATGTGATTTTAGATGTTCAACAATCCTATCCTTTATCATTGTTTCCACTACTTTCCCCACTACTGAAGTAAGGCTTACTGGCCTATAGTTGTCCTACTCCTCCCTACTACCTTTCTTGTGAATGGACACAACATTCGCTAACTTCCAATCTTCTGGCACTACTTCTGTTAATAATGACTTGTTAAATACATCTGTTAATGGTTTTGCTAGTACACCACTTAGCTCTTTTAGTAACTTTGCGTGCATTCAATCAGGCCCCATTGACTTATTTGTCTCTACTTTTGACAGTTGAAATAGAACCTCTTCCTCTGTAAACTCATATGTAACAAATGACTCATTTGTCCTTTTTCCTAACTGAGGCCCCTTTTCTTCACTTTCATCTGTAAATACTGAACAAAAATATTCATTGAGGCAGTCAGCTAGACCTTTATCCTCTTCTACATCCCTTCCTTCTTTTGTTTTTAATCTAACTAATCCTTGTTTTACTTTCCTTTTCTCATTTTTTTCTAAAGTCTAAAACATTTGTTTTTGTGTGTTTTGACTCAGTCCCTGTTCTTATATTAAACCACACTGACTGTTGATCACTGGATCCTAAATTTTCACCTACAGTAATATCTGATACCAAATCTCCATTTATTAACACTAAATCTAGTATGGCCTCTTTACGAGTTGGCTCCTCAACTACTTGTTTTAGAGACAATCCCAGTAGGGAGTTTAGAATATATGTGCTTCTGGCACAAGCAGCTATTTTGGTTTTCCAGTTCACATCAGGAAGATTAAAGTCACCCATGATGATAACTTCCCCATTCATTGTCATTTGAGCTTTTTCCTCAACTAGTAAATTATCTAACTCTTCAATTTGTCCTTGGGGCCTATAAATCACACCTACATGAGTTACTGGGTGATTACCAAATTCTAACATAACCCAAGCGGACTCTATGTTCACCTCACTAACTTTTATTAGGCTAGATTTTATGCAATCCTTCACACACTGGTCAACCCCTCCCCCTTTTTTGCCTTCCCTGTCTTTTCCATATAAAGAGTACCCTGGTATTGCTATGTCCCAGTCATTTTTCTCATTATACCATGTCTCCGTAACAGAGAATAAATCTACATTATCAGTTGCCATTATTGCCACAAGTTCGTGGATCTTATTCCCTAAACTGTTAGCATTTGTAGACATGACTCTAAACTTAGCATTTTTTTAACACACTTGCTACAGGCACCTTCTGTCCTTGTTATGAGGTGCAATTGGATTGAGGTTTTATAGCACCCTACTAGTTTAAATGCATCCTAACAAAACCTCTGAACTGCTCACTGAGAACATTTGTTCCCTTTTGAGAAAGATGCAAACCATCTTTTTTTGGACAGTTTTTTTCCATTCCAAACCGAGCTACTGAGAAATGAAGCCAAATCCTTGCTCCTGACACCATTCACCAAGCCACAAGTTAAAGTCTGTAATACGCATCCGCCTGTCATTCTGAGTGTTATGCACAGGCAAAACTTTAGAGAATGACAGTGTGGAAGCAACCTGCTGTATATCATTGCCAAAAACACAAAAAACTTCCTTTACCTCTAAAACCTCATTGCAAGCCAAGTAATTTGTCCCAAGATGGGCAATATATATATCTCACAAATCTGTCTCTTGCTCTCTCCTAAAGGACCACACTCCACTCTCACTTCCATTTCTGCTACTTTCCCACCTTGTTGTTTGGTTGCTATGCTCTTGATGCCCTTCTATTGTGTTTCTTTTTTATTTATAATATTTTTATTGGATTCACATCAACTATTAGACATGGTACATTGCAGTTGAGCACATTCAGATAATATATTCATGTTGACAGAGTATTGGTGTACAGAATTTGGCATCAATAGGTGGTTACAAATACCCCTACTAATCGTTGTGCATTTAAAAATCCTGCCTCTAGCTCCTGGTTTAGCTTAATTGGAATAATTAGAAATACCACATGAGGGCAGGGCATGTGTCCCGCTGAAGAAGCTAGAGTCCTGTTCACATGCTCACATAGTATAATCCAGTCATATAACATTTTAGAAACAATAATTTAACATAAAACCTGAAACTTAAAACCGTGATTGCTTCATGTGCTGGTTTGTTAATGTACCTAAGTTGTCTGCTCCAGGGTTGCGTGGCTATCTCCTCTGTTTGTTCGTTTAATTATGTATATAGAAGTACCCTATGTAATAATTTCAATTTGTCCTGCGCCCCCACTCCCTAAGCAGGTTGACCCAACATCTCTCTCTGGGGGAGTGTGATTATACAAATAGGTCTGTGTGAATGGAGGGGGTGGGGGGCGTTAGTATAGGTTGAACAAGTTGTGGGTAATTCTGTTATGTAGCACCGTGTCCAGCCCGAGTGTCTTCTGGATTGCTATTGTGGAAATGGGTTTGGGGGGGGGGTTACTCTGTGTCATGTAAATTGTCCATGGCTGCCATATGTCTCTAAATATGGAGGATTTACCCAGTGAGGCCCAGCGCAGCTCCTTCAGGGTGCAGAGGTGGTCTACGCGGGCAATGAGATCTCTGTTTGTTGGTGATTTGGGAACCCTCTAGAGATTTGTGATTGTCATTTTAGCTGCTGTAATGATAAAATATGTCATTGCGGATTTATATCTAGATGTGGGGATGGGTACGTTGTTCAAAAGCAGTGAGGGTACATCAAGGGCAGAGCATCCCCCATCACTTGTCGGATGAGGATCCTCACCTCCTTCCAAACTTGTTGCACCATCAGGCAACGCCACCATATGTGGTGAATGTTTCACCATACCAATAATAATAATAATAATATTAAAAATAATAATAATAACTAAAAGAGAACTAGCTTAACTAACCAGTAGGGTTTATTTCATTTTAAGACAAGCTTACCATTTCTAGCATGTTACTTGCAGAGGGTTTAGCATTTCTTCTAGCTTCATTATGGGAAAAAATAATAGCTTTTTTCACATCTTCATTGCTTGTAAGCAGAGACGAAAATGGTACATTGAGCTGGAAACACAAACGATTTTCAAATTATTGTTTATGTATATATTTACAGGGTCTACATATATTCACAGGGTTTACATAAGCCAAAATAGCTTCATTAAGTTGAAATGTACGCGATGCTTCAGGTGACTCTTTCTTTCAATCTTGCTAGTTTAAGTGTTAATTAATATGATGCTAATCCTTAAGAGAGGAAGAACAAGTTCAGGATTTGGAGATGTGCCATCTTTAACAATAAAATAACACTTTGTATTACAGGAGAATGAGCGATATGTCAAACACAGTTGCATTAAGTTTAAACAACAAAACTTAACCTTGTGGGAGACAGAGGTCCATCTAAAGCATGTTACAGTATTTTGAGAAAGATTTTAACCCAAAGTACACGCACTTCTTTGTGTTACCTTTTTATTCTACTGTTAACTCCTTTCAGCACATGTTCCAACTACATTGGGAGCTCGGAGAGAATGAGAATCATGCAACTATTTCACAACTTTGTAAATGAGTGTCAGAATGTTATAACAAATTGTTTTAAATACAACTGCAAACCAGCTAAATCTACTATATGTAACTTTAAACAATGGTTACTGCCAATTTGTAATTAAAACACTCAATACAACTAATAAAAATAAACGGTGCACAAAGCTAAACATAATGTACGTAAATTTATTTTTCATATTTATAACATAGTCGTTCTGCACTTAAGAAATAAAAATTAATTTTCTGGCTGTATTACCATTTTCTTTATGTTTTCCTCAGGGATGTTGACCTGTCTACCAGAAGATGCTGCACGTAGAGATCTCCAGCTCTTTGCATTTGTTAGTCTCCAAGATGGTATAATAGCTTGAGGCTTTGAAATAAAGGTACATTTAATACATTCCAATGTTATGTATTTACAGTTTGCATATTTTTCATGATTTCCTGTTATTTCTAAAGCAGATCATAATTTCAAACACTTTAGTGCTTGGAAGATGCCATTATCTGTGCATTATCCGCCTTAATCTCAGCTGCAGAATTGGGACACGTGTATAATGATAAACCAGTATACCTGCTAGGATTTCTCACAGTCCATGGCCATAGCCCATGATATAGCCATGTAATATGAAAAGGCTGCTGATCCTTCTCTTAAATTGTAGCGGAGTTCCTTCTAAAAATGACCTCAATTTTATATTTTTGGATAAGCTTTTCAATTGACTTAATTTTCTGAAAATATTTTAATATTCAATATTTATATTAATATAACACACACTTTTTTATATATTGATATCATCTTACAAAGGATACATTTTTTTAAATAAAATTAATATTTAGAAAATGTAATTTTAAATGTTTATCCATAAATATTGTCATTTGAAAAGTGTATCCAAAAATAATAAAGTGAAGCTTAAATCTGTAAAAAATCATTTTCTTCCTGCCACACGGTTATTTACTGAATGATGAGCTGTTGGAATTTCAAAGTAAATTTCAAATTTCAAATGTTACACCTAAATAGCTGCACTGAATATATTCACCTGGTCAGTTATGTGTTCAGTTGAGCTATTTTGGCCTGATATTTAAAATTCACTTAGAACTCACAACTCACACCTTAGTAAGTGTTTGGTGCGTCTTTTAAAGTTTCATGTGAATGTCCAGTTGTTTTGGGTGTTTCAGGAATTGAGAGATGTGTAATATTTTTACTGTCAAAGGTCAGAGTGTGATTGGAGTAATGTTTGTGACTTACCTTTGCATCCATCTCTTGCAAGAATGGTGAAAGATACAGGAAAACAATTAACAGCATTTTTTCCTAAAACATAAATGTATTTTCTTATTTAGCGTTACTCTTGTACAGCTGCGGAAAATGTTATCATCTCTGTTGAAAGGTGTCTTTTTTACTACCCTTAACCAGAGGAAACAGTACAAATAAAGTTCAATATTACATCACATTCCTGTATGCAATTTATTCATTTTATTTACAGTAAAAAAACCTGTTCCAATACATATTTTGATGCAGAGTATAGTATAACATATTTGAATATAGCAATGTTATCTTGTCATAGATTGTTATATGTATTGAGTAAATGATGTTGCTACCAAATACATGTGTTGTCTCTATGGGTCAGGCTATTAATTAAATAAATATTCTGATACTTCTGATTAACATAGAAAATGGTTAGGGAGTTTCTGAGGTTTTTTTTCTAGAGACATATAGTTACATAGTTACATAGCTGAAAAGAGACTTGCGTCCATCAAGTTCAGCCTTCCTCACATATGCTTTTGCTGTTGATCCAAAAGAAGGCAAAAAACCCAGTCTGAAGAGCTTCCAATTTTGCAACAAACTAGGAAAAAATTCCTTCTTGACCCCAAAATAGCAGTCAGATGTCTCCTTGGATCAAGCAGCTATTACCCCACTAATTAGAAATTATATCCCTGTATGTTATGTTTTTGGAAGTATTTATCAAATTGCAGTTTAAACATCTGTATAGACTCTGACAAAACCACCTCTTCAGGCAAAGAATTCCATATCTTTATTGCTCTTACTGTAAAAAAAAACCCTTTCTTTGCCTTAGATGAAATCTCCTTTCTTCAAGCCTAAGTGTGTGACCTCGTGTCCTATGTATAGCCCTGTTTATGAATAGATTTCCAGATAATGGTTTGTACTGGCCACGGATATATTTGTATAATGTTATCACATCCCCTCTCAGGCGCTGTTTTTCCAAACTGAAGAGATTTAAATTTTTTAACCTTTCTTCATAACTAAAATGATCCATTCCTTTTATCAATTTTGTAGCTCGTCTCTGCACTTTTTCTAGTGCCATGATATCTTTCTTTAGAACAGGTGCCCAAAATTGCACAGCATATTCAAGCTGTGGTCTTACCAGCGATTTATAAAGAGGCAAAATTATATTTTCATCTCGAGAATTTATGCCCCTATTTATACATGACAAAACCTTACTGGCCTTAGCAACGGCAGATTGACATTGCATATTGCTACCTAATTTGTTGTCTATAACAATTCCCAAATCCTTCTCGTGTGTGGTTATTCCTAGTTCACTACCATTTAGGGTGTAAATTGCTTGTGCATTCTTAACCCCGAAGTGCATAACTTTGCATTTTACTACGTTAAATTTAATCTGCCATTTTAGTGCCCAGTCCCCCAATCTCTCGAAATCCCTCTGTAGCAAGGCAATATCCTGCTCACATTTTATTACTTTACAAAGTTTTGTGTCATCTGCAAACACTGATACATGGCTTTCAATGCCCATTTCAAGATCATCTATAAATATGTTAAATAGAAGTGGTCCCAAAACAGAACCCTGAGGGACACCACTTACCACTTTTGTCCAGCTTGAAAATTTACCATTTATGACAACTCGTTGTACTCTATCCTTAAGCCAATGTTCTACCCAAGAACAAGAATATTCATCTAGACCAATTTCCTTTAGTTTAAAGACTAACCTATTGTGAGGAATCATATCAAATGCCTTGGCAAAATCCAAGTAGATCACATCCACTGCAACACCCTGATCTATATTTCTACTTACTTCTTCGTAGAATGCAATTAGGTTAGTTTACATGACCTATGTTTCATAAAACCATGTTGAGTATTGCTAATAACACAGTTCTTCCCAATGAATTCCTGAATATTATCCCTTAATAGCTGTTCAAATAATTTCCCAGTCACAGAAGTTAAGCTCACAGGTCTTTAATTTCCAGGTATGGATTTTGAACCCTTTTTAAATATAGGAACAACACCTGCCTTCCTCCAATCCTCTGGTACAATACCTGAAACAAAAGAATCTTGAAAAATTAAATACAGAGGTTCACTTATTTCCCCACTTAGCTCCTTAAGTACTCATGGGTGGATACCGTCAGGCCACGGAGCTTTATTTACATTAATTTTCTTTAATAGCTGTAGCACCTTGTCTCGAGTTATCCAATCACAAGTTATCTGCAAGTTTGTTGCAGCAACATTTGCATATCTCTTGCCATATGATCCTCATTAATATATACTGAAGAAAATAATTATTAAAAATGTCTGCCTTTTCCTGGTCTTCATTGACTAACAGACCCATCTCTGTTTTCAGTGTACCTATACTTTCATGTTTTGTTTTTTTAGAATTAATGTACTTGAAAAAAAAATTGGGGTTGGTTTTGCATTCTTTGGCTATCAATTCTCATTTTCTAGTTTAGCCACTTTAATTGCCTTTTGCAAGTAGTATTGGCTTCCTTATATCTTATATAGGATGCCTCTGATTTGTCCGATTTAAATGCTTTAAAAGCCCTTTTCTTATTTTTAATCTCTTATTTTACTTCTCTACTAAGCCACATTGGTTTTAATTTGTTTATTTTATATTTATTACCCAATGGTACATACTGTGAAATGTACCTTTCTAATATTTGTTTGAATAGTTTCCATTTTTCCTCAGTGTTTTTTTTTATCACTAAGGAGTTTATGCCAGTCGATATGTTGTAGAGCTGCCCTAATCTTATTAAAATTAGCTTTTTTAAAATTATACGTTTTAATATACCCCACGTGCTTTTGCTTTTTTGAGTTTATTTCAAAAGTTACCATATTGTGATCACTATTTCCCATATGCTCCCCTACTTGAATGTTGGTTAAAAGATTAACATTGTTTGTTATAACGAGATCCAGACAAGCATCCTTTTTAGTTGGTGCTTGTACCAGTTGTGACATAAAGGTGTCATTTAACACATTCAAAAACCGGATTCCCCTAGCTGAAGTACTAGTCCCTTTATCCCAATTTATGTCCGGGTAATTAAAATCTCCAATAATTGTGTTACCCCGATTTGCAGCTTTACCAATTTGCTCTAACAGCAGTTCTTCCTCATTAATATTTACATTTGATGGTTTATAACATATCCCAACCAATAACGTATTTCCCTTTGTTTGCCCCAAGCAGATATCTACCCATAAAGCTTCCACATTTTCCTCGTCACACTCCACATGCCTAAGATTTGACTTTAACTCATGGCTGACATACAAACATACCCCACCACCCTTCTTGTTTTTCCTATCCTTCCTAAATAACGTGTACCCATTTAAGTTAACTGCCCAGTCATGTGTCTCATCCCACCATGTTTCTGTTATGCCTATTATATCGTATTGTTTAGTGTATGCTATTGCCTCTAGTTCCCCCATTTTGTTATATAGGCTCCTTGCATTAGTAAGCATACATTTAATATTACCATGAGTCATTTGTACTTTTTGTGAATTATCAATATTACATACCTCCTATGTTCTGAGCTTCCCCCTCCCTCCATCTCCATCCCCTTTGTTCTGAGCTAAAGCCCATCTCATTTCTATCCTATCTCCATTTTCTAGATTGCTTTGACCCTCCCCCCCTACTACTAGTTTAAAATCTCCTCCAACCTTCTAGCCATCCTATCCCCCAGCACAGCAGACCCTCTTCCGTTTAGGTGCAATCCATCATGACTATACAGGTTGTACCCAAGCGCAAAATCGTCCCAGTGCTCTTAAAACCCAAAACCCTCAGCCACACATTGACCTCTCTAATCTCCCGCTGCCTTTCTGCTGTAGCGTGCGGCACTGGTAATATTTCTGAAAATATTACCTTGGAGGTCCTTTTCTTTAGCTTACTTCCTAGATCCCTGGACTCACTCTTTAGGACCTTCTATTTTCCTCTGACTTTGTCATTGGTACCAATATGGACCATGACAGCTGGGTCATCCCCAGCCCCTCCCAATAATCCCTCCACTCTGTCGGCAACATGCCGGACCCGAGCACCCAGGAGACCGCAAACTGTTCGGTTGAGTCGATCAGAGTGGCAGATTATCCTATCTACTCTCTTAATAATAGAGTCCCCTACCACCACAACCTGTCTAGACTTCCTTACCCTCTCAACCCCACCCATACTAGAGGTGCTGTTCCCATGGCTGTTAGAAGGAAAAGCTTCCTGCAGTACAGCTACTCCTGAGCTGATGCTCCCAACATCTTCACTCAAATGGGCAAATCTGTTAGGCTGCACTAGATCAGGACTAGCTAAACCTTTCATCTTCCCTCCCCCTCTGCTTCCACGCCCCACTGTTACTCAGCTATGTGCCTGTTCTCCAACTGTCTCATCTCCTCCCACTCCACTACCTGCACCCACTAAACTCTGCTCAGTGAGCAGCAGACTCCTCTCAAGGTTATCAATCTACCTCAGTGTTGCAATTTGCCTCTCCAGATCTCCAATCCGAGCTTCCAGAAAAGCCACTCGCTCACACCCCCCACAGAGGTATGGACCCTGGACAGATGTATCCAGGCATGCATACATGCAGCAGGATGTACACTGAGTAAAACTTTTAATCTTGCTAGCACTCATCCCCAGTTACCAAATAACACAAGTAAGCAAAAACAATATTTACCCTCTTGGTTTAAACTCCCTTGAAGGTTTCATCTCCTGTTGTTTTTAACTCCTACTTTAAATAGCCTACTTTCAAGCAAACTCCAGTGAGCAAGCTCTGAGAGTCAGTAGTGGGTTTATATTGGCAATACAAATCCCACACAGGTGGAAATTAAGGGGCACTCCCCCTAATTAGCTGAGCAGCAGCACCCACAAGGAGGGGGATAGAAACAACAAGAGAGGAGAAAAAAAAAAGGAGGGAAAACGTTTTAAACAAAATCAGCAAGGAGAAAATATAGAAGGAAAAAAAAGGGACAAAGTTTAAATATATCCAGCAAAGAAAAAAAAAAAATAAATATATATATATATATATATATATATATATATATATATATATATATATATATATATATATATATATATATATGAAAAGGGGAAAAAAGTTACAAAAAATTAAAATAAATCAAAACAGCAAGGAGAAAAATAAATTAAGGGTAAAAGATAATAAAAATAAAATACAAAACAAAAATACAAAAAATTTAAACCTGCTTTTTCCACTTGGTATTAACTAATACCAACCACCGTCCACCAGTTCTCCAACAAACTCCTGTTGTTTTAACTCCTACTTAAAAGAGACTACTTTAAATAGCCTACTTTCAAGCAAACTCCAGTGAGACATTGGATACAAATAGAATACTGATGGGTTAGTTGCCTGTGCATAAACGCCAGTGTTATAGTGATGTTTATGCTTTTTAATTTTGTATCCTGTTGATTAAAATACTGTAAACAACCCCAAAACACAGATTTCATAAACAGTAAACCACAGGTGCTGTAAAATGTTAACAATTGTAGTAACCAAATAATATATTATTTAACCAAAACACGGTGGAGTTTTAATTTTTGCCATCTAGTCGGCCATTAAACACAAAACTGCTAAATAGGATTTTACAGTGAAATATATATCACAACGTAAAAACATTAATTTGAAAACAAAAAGAACATTATAATGCAGCCCACAATGACTATTGTTTATATAATTATACACTACCTTTTGTTATAAAATATCAATGTATATGACTGCACCATATTTTAATACATACCTTTGATGAACTATCATTATTTCATGTTTTTTTCTTATTTCTTTCAATTTTTTTTCCAAATTGTGTATCTATGTATTAGTACTAAAATGTAGATTTAATATCTATATAATATTACATTTAATGTATACCAGAGCATTTATTTCTGCTGTCTTACCTTTTGATGGGAGCAGGTATTTGTACTTTGTCTCATGAGAGATTTCAAGACAATGTGCCAAAATTGCATACGAATGCCTATATATATACATAGGACTGATTTACCAAGTACTTCCTGTTTGTTTCCCCAACTATATTTGAAACACAATGTAAAATATTGGTTTAACACAGACTACACACACACAACTTACATTCTCACATGATGTTTCAGGAAGTTTATGACTATGAGTACACATCATGTTTACAGAATGTGCCTGTTGTACATATGGCACATATAATTATTATTCTGACTAACATGGCTTTCCTCTTGCTGATAATCAACAAGATCACACGATTACTGTATGTTCATTTCAGGATGATGTGCTTATTCTTTCTTTGTAGAACAGAAGTACAGTGGTACCTCAGTTTACACATTCAATGTGTTCTCTGAGACGTTTTGTATTGTGAAATGTTTGAACCAAAACGTGGTTTCCTGTAGGAATGCATTGAAAACCAATCAATCCATTCCAGGGGTCAGAAAAGTCAAAATGAGCTGGCATGGAAAGCAACCCACAATGCAGAACACACAATAAAAGGCATGTAAACAATGAAGCTCAGCTCCCTACCTTTCCACCCCTTGAGAAAAGCATCAAAAAAGTTCCAAAAAGTCCCAAAACCGCTGAAAAACATTTCCAGAATGGCTCCAAAACTTGATGCAAAAACCGCTTCAACACCTCCACACTTAAAGCCACGTGCTACCCACAGACTCCAGCATGCACGGGGGCGGTGCAATAAACCGCCCAGGCGCAGTGCAACCTGGGGAAACTTGCTTTGTATTGAGAAAAAAAATTTTTAACCGAGGCATTATTTTCAATGGATTTTCATTTGTAAACCTAAAATTATGTTAACTGAGGTACCACTGTATTAGCCATTGTTTATACGTATCATTGAAAGGAAGGTGTAAGAGTAGTTAAAAACGTGTTTCACAAAAAAACTACATCTGCCAAGTATTATTTATTTATCACACAGTTAAATATATCTTTGCTTTTAGCCCCTTAAGGACCAAACTTCTGGAATAAAAGGGAATCATGACATGTCACACATGTCATGTGTCCTTAAAGGGTTAAAGAAGAGATCAAACTCAGCAACTAAGAGATGTATAATCCCTTAATAGGTCATTGTCCACATAATATTACACAATGAAGAAGAAAATTAACCCTACTCACCCAGAGTAACCCCTGGGGGCTTAACTCCATATCTCCAAAAAAGACTTCAGGCCTTTTATTATTGCTTATCAAGCTTAACGAAGACCTCTGTTGGTTGAAATGTTGCAGTACACAATGCTCCAATAAATCTGTAAGTGCCTGAGGCTTTTTTTTTAAGATTGTCCTCATAATAAGCTCAAATATGATTCACAGCAAAATTGGGAGGCCCTTCCAAAACCTTTGACCAGGTTTTGAGATTGCAATTGACAAACCTTCATAATTATCAAAACATTAAAACATTTATTAAAAAAACAAAAAAAAACTCAGTTGGTGTCCCCATGGCTCCTATTAAACTAATGAGCAATCCGACTTTCTTAATGGCCACATCATGTGATAATTGGCTGGACTTGTTCTGCCAATCACATTGCTCTTCCACATATTCTGTGGTCTACAGAAATCCACTTTTTGTTACAGCGTCCTTTATATTTAACCCCTTAAGTCCGGAGGGCGTACTATTATGTCCTTTTAAAAGCGGCTCTAAACGCCGCAGGACGTAATAGTACGCCCTCCGGTTTTTAGTAACTTACCCGGTCGCCGGCGGTCCCACGCCGGTGATCGCGGTTGGGGGGACTCCCAGGGAGCCTCCCGCGGCACGTCTGCTCTCTTCAGCCCCCCCGGGCCATGTGAGAGTGAGGTCCTTGCGAGGACCTCACAATCACATGGCCGGAATAGCTGGCTGCAGTTGGTCCCCCTGCTGGCTAAAAATCTAATTAAAATAAGTTCAAATAAGTGTAAAAAAAATATATATATATACTTAGATCATATATATATATATATATAATATATATATATATATATGATCTAAGTATATATATACACATATACACACACACACATACACCGTCTAGGTGTATTTTAATATTAATATATATATATATATAATTATATATATATATATATATATATATATATTAATATCAAATTACACGTAGACTGATACTGATTAAATATATATAATTATTGTTATATATATATTTATATATAATATAAAAAAATATGTAAATACGTAAAAAAATAAAATAAAAAAAATAATTAAAAATAAAATATTAAAAAATATATAGATGTGTTTTATTTCATTCTAACTGTATTGTGATATTAATATATATATTTATATCAAAATACACGTAGAACAAAATAATATATATCTATATACATAAATATATATGTATATATCACTATATATACCTATATATAAATAAAAATATTTTACAAAAAATTATATATATATATATATATATATATATATATATATATATATGTGTATATATACACATATGTATATATATATACATATAGTTATGTTATAATTTTACATAATTAGGTATCCTAATTAATTACAATTAGCGGGACCTGCCTGACAACCCATGCCGAAAGTATAGGGAATTTAATTTGCTAGAACTATATTTAACCCTATAACTTTCCAAGACACCATAAAACCTGTACATGGAGGGTACTGTTTTACTCGGGAGACTTCGCTGAACACAAATATTAGTGTTTCAAAACAGTAAAATGTATTACAACGATGATATCGCCAGTAAAAGTGAAGTTTTTTCGTTTTTCACGCACAAACAGCACTTACACGGACGATATTATTGCTGCAATACTTTTTACTGTTTTGAAACACAAATATTTGTGTTCAGCGAAGTCTCCCGAGTACAACAGTACCCCTCATGTACAGGTTTTATGGTGTTTTCAAAAATTACAGCGTCAAATATAAGGCTTGTGTTTCATTTTTTTCACATTCAAATTCGCCAGATTGCTTACGTTGCCTTTATGACCCTATGGTAGCCCAAGAATGAAAATTACCCCTATGATGGCATACTATTTGCAATAGTAGACAACCCAAGGTATTGCAAATGGGGTATGTCCAGTCTTTTTTAGTAGCCACTTAGTCACAAACACTGGCCAAAATTGGCGTTTTTTGCATTTTTCACACGCAAACAAATACTAACGCTAAATTTGGCCAGTGTTTGTGACCAAATGGCTACTAAAAAAGACTGGACATACCCCATTTGCAATACCTTGGGTCGTCTACTATTGCAAATGGTATGCCATTATGGGTGTAAATTTATTTCCTGGGCTACTATACAGTCTCAAAGGCAACGTACACAATCTGGCGAATTTCAATTTCAAATGTAACACGCTATATTTGACCCTGTAACATCCCAAAACACCATAAAACCTGTACATAGGGGGTACTATTTTACACGTGAGACTTTGCTGAATACAAATATGTGTATTTTATTGCAGTAAAAGCAAACAGTATTATGACATTGACAGTTAAAATGTCATGTAGAACTAAAAAAATTAAAAAAAATCTTATTTTCTCCCATTTTTTTCATATTAAATTATGTTTCATAGCTAAATATTTGATATTAAATGAAAGCCCTGTTTCCCCTGAATAAAATGATATATACTAAGGGGGGGTGCATTTAATATGAAAGAGGTGAATTACGGTTGGACAGACATATAGCGCAAATGCCAGGTTTTGTTTACATTTTGTTTCTTTCACAACTTGTGCATTTGGCTGCGGTGTTAAGGGGTTAATATTAATAATAACAACAACAAAAAAAGAATGCATGAACATCACAAACTACACTTTATTTGGCAAGTATTAAATAAATATTTAAAGGTTAAAGAACATAACTCCCATGTCTATTGTTAAAGTTAAGTTGTGTAGTATTTTTACAAGTGTTTCTGCAATTAGGGTTACTGCAAAGTTTAAATCCAAAGTTTTGAGCCAATAAAAACAAGTTGAAGAATTTTCCTGATTTTGCTATTTTGGGAAATATCAATCTGTTTTGTATATTTCCTTTTTGATGTCCCTTATGGACTGCTTCCTAAAAAAAATTTAATTTAATTTTTTACTCTGCAATGACATCAGATAAAATGACATCACAGATAAAAATGTTAAATTCTATCCACATTATCTAAAATGTGCCTAATGCATGAACAATGAGTCATTCAGGTAACAAAGAGAAATTATGGCTTATCACGTTTATATAACAAACATAGTGCCTATTACATCATTTGTCATGCAGAAATAGGTGTGCTCTGAAGAAGAAAAAGATATTATTTTGATGAGATCATACAGTAAATATGGCACAACATAAGTGAGAGCTAAAGAACTGTAATGAAATGCAATGTTTTAATTGAGGGCATACAAATTAAACGTGTTATTTTATTTGAATACAGTCATATAAACAGTTTCTAATTGACCCGTGACTACCAATGCATACAACATGTACTTAATTGAACGTACAGCATAATATGCTGAGTCTTGTGTTTTATTAATTAGATGATCACACTTAAATCATTTGTTGGGATTAAGTGAGTATTGGTTGAAACTGGGTGATTAAATATAAGATGTCAATGTAAATTAAGTTCGTTGATTATTTATTTGTTTCTGTTCTGTCATGACAGAAACCATTTGTGTTAGTTTTAAAGGGACACTATAGTCACCCAGAACACTGCAGCTCATTGAAGAGGCCTGGGACCTGTCAGTGTCAGTGTCCCACTTAGTCCTGCAATGTAAATCATTGCAGTTATTGAGAAAGTGCAATATTTACATTGTGGGACTAAGACTGCCTCTAGTGGCAGTCAATCAGACAGCCACTAGAGGAGCTTCCTGGAACCTAACAGACTTTTGTTTGTCTAAATGATGCTGGACGTCCTCACGCTCTGCATGAGGACATCCAGCATCAGTGAAATCTTCATAGGAAAGCATTGAGACAACTCTTTCCTATGTTAATTAAATACGGCTTTTGGATATTTACAATTAAATTTATTTATAGAACAAGATATTCCGAGGTCTTGTACAAAAGTTAAAACAAGACAAACAATTCTAACAAAACACATTTGACATACAGCAACAGTCAGTGATGAGCTGCCCAAACGAACTAACAGTCTAAAACATTTTGCTATTGTTGTTTCCCCAAACACTTTGTTGCATCCAGATTACCACATTACACATTCTGTCACATTGACCCTGTAAATCATGTCTTCATGAATTTTCGTATTATTGCATTTACATAGAGATGCTTTATGGCCTTAAAAGCACACTATAGTAACGAGAACAACTACAGCTTAATTTAGTTGTTCTGGTGGGTATAATCATTCATGCAAACACTGCCTTTTCTCTGAACAATGTAAACAATGTAAACACTTCCTTTTCTCTGAAAAGGCAGTGTTTACATTGTCCTCTAGGGACACCTTCAGTGGCCACTCCTCTGCATGGAGGTGCTGAATTTTCCTCATAGAGATGCATTGATGATTCAAAGCATCTCTATGAGGAGGTGCTGATAGGACAAAACAGTGTTTGGCCCCGCCCCCATCCCTCCTCCTTGCTGATTTCCCTGTGGGAAAGAATTGGACTGGCTAAGAATAGCAATTCTGATGAAGTCACCAAGGAGGCAGATCAGGGGTAGGGCTAGCGCCGGCAGACCCATGCAGCGCTGGAAATAAGGTGAATTTTAAGGTTTAGAAGGGGGAAAAACACCTAAATGGTGGTTTTAACATCCCACTTTTTGGAGATTTGGATGCTGTCTAATCTGTAGACCATTCTCTATATTATGGCAGGAGATTGTACTTTTGAAGTCTGAGATTTGTAAAGTATCTGTTAAACAAACTCAGGCTGGAACTGTTGCAAAACCACTGCCGCAGAGTCATACTAAGAATGGCAGATGGATTACTGTAGGATCTGGTAGACTTAGAGTTGTGGATAAAAGGCATATTGCACAGTCTGTTGCTCGACATATTTCTTTTTCTGCACATTCAGAGTGTAATGGTGTTATGGAGACAGGCTCAGGCACCAAGTGTAGTGGTGTTATGGAGACAGGCTCAGGCACCAAGTGTAGTGGTGTTATGGAGACAGGCTCAGGCACTGAGCTTAGTGGTGTTATGGAGACAAGCTCAGGCACCGAGTGTAGTGGTGTTGTTTAGACAGTCTCAGGCACTGAGTGTAGTAGTATTGTGGAAACAGACTCATGCATGGAGGGTAGTGGTGATTTGGAGACAGGCTCAGGCACCAAGTGTAGTGGTATTATGGAGACAGTCTTGGAGACTATGGTGAGGCCTAATAGAAAGCAGTTGTTGTTGGGGGATTCTATCATAAGATGTGTGGAGCTGGACAATAGTGGTCTTGTGAGATGTCTTCCCGGAGCTACTGCTCACAGAGACAGGAGACATATTTGTAATATTGTTAAGCGAGCAAAGCAGAAAGGGGAATTGGATGTACTTGTCCATCTAGGGACAAATGACTTGTCTTGCAATGAGGTTTCAGAGGTAAAGGAAGTTTTTTTTTTCTGCTTTTGCCAATTATATACAGCAGATTGCTTCCACACTGTCATTCTCTGAAGTTCTGCCTGTCCATAACACTCAGAACGACAGGCGGATGCGTATTAGGGACTTTAACTTGTGGCTTGGTGGATGTTGTCGGGAGCAAGAATGTGGCTTCATTTCTTATGGTAGTTCTGTTTGTAATGGAAATGAACTGAACAAAAAATATGGTTCTCAAAAGGGAACAAATGTTCTCAGTGAGCAGTTCAGAGGTTTTGCTAGGATATATTTATACTAAGAGGGGAGGGGGGGGCAATAGGAATAAAACATCAATCCAATTACCCCCCAAAACAAGGACAGAAGTGTGCTAAAAAAATAAGCTTAGAGTCATGTCTACAAATGCTCGCAAATTAGGGAATAAGATTCATGAACTTGTGGCAATAATGGCAACTAATAATGTAGATTTAGTCGCTGTTACTGAGACATAGTATAATGAGAAAAATGACTGGGACATAGCAATATCAGGGTACTCTTTTTATAGAAAAGACAGGGAAGGCAAGAAAGGGGGAGGAGTGGCCCTGTATGTGAAGGATAGCATAAAATCTAGCTTAATAAAAGTTAGTGAGGAGCACATAGAGTCCGTTTGGGTTACATTAGAATTTGGTAATCACACAGTAACTCATGTAAGTGTGATTTATAGGCCACCAGGACAAATAGAAGAGTTAGATAATCTATGTTACGGCTCCCCCGGTAGGAGAAGGGTTACTGCCGTATAGGACGTTCCAATCGCCATGGAGTCAAAGTGTTCACAAAATCTGTTCTCCATACGAATGGGCTCCACGGCATGGCTATCTGGGGTATGTTTTTTTTGTTCACAAAGTACCGAACAGAAGGACGTTCGCGGATTTCTACTGAAGGAGAAGGGAGGTCGGCAGCTTCTGCGGTGTTCGTGCCAAAAAGTGTCCGTTTTGAGTTCCATGAGTTGGCCGTCGAACACCGCTGAGCTTTTGTGGATTTAAAATGGCCGCGACCTCGTGTTCGGTATACCCACCCAACTACAGCATCAATTAAGAAGTGTCTGCGGTTAACCTCAACGTTCTAATGGGGCCAAGAGGTTAACCAGCAGCACACTTCTCTACTGGGTGACCGGCCGTTCGTTTATTCGTTAGTTAAGAAGGGAACGGTATAGAGTGCATATGAACGGGAAAACACGAATTAAACTAACAAATGAAGAATAAGTCTCTGTAAGTTCAGGACAGAGAGATCTGTCACAATCTACTAGTTGAGGAAATAGCTCAACTGACAATGAATGGAGAAGTTATCATGGGTGACTTTAATCTTCCTGATGTGTGAACTGGAAAACGCAAATTGCTGCTTGTGCCAGAAGCACACATATTCTAAACTTCATTCTGGGGTTGTCTCTTAATCAATTTGTTGAGGAGCCAACTCGTAAAGAGGCCATACTAGATTTAGTGTTAACAAATGTAGATTTGGTATCAGATGGTACTGTAGGTGAAAGTTTAGGATTCAGTGATCATCAGTCAGTGTGGTTTATTATAAGAACAGTGACTGAGTCACGCCACACAAAATCAAAAGTTTTAGACTTTAGAAAAACAGATTTATCTAAAATTAGAATATGTGTAAAGGAGTCATTGTCAGACTGGAGCCATTTAAATGGAGCCCAATAGAAATTAAATTATTTCAAACTGGCACTGCTGAAGGCAACAGAAAATTGCATTAGGCTTGTCAGTAAAAGCAAAAAAATTCAAGAAACCACTGTTGTACTCCACAAATGTGGCATAAATAGTAAAAAACAAAAATAAATTACATTTAGTAATTATAAAAAAAAAAAAAAAAAACAGAGTGAGGAAGATAGATAGATCTATAGGATTAGGCAGAAAGAGGCTAAGCAAGTTATAAAAGCTTCCAGATCACACAGAAGAGAAAATTGGCAAGTCAGTAAAAAGGGGGACAAAACATTTTTTTAGATAGATAAATGAGAAAAGGAAAGTAAAATAATGATTAGTTAGATTAAAAACAAAAGAAGGAAGGTATGTAAAAGAGGATAAAGGTCTAGCTGACTATCTCAATGAATAATTTTGTTCAGTATTTACAGATAAAAATGAAGGAAAGGGACCTCAGTTAGGAAAAAGGACAAATGAGTAATTTGTTACATGTGAGTTTACAGAGGAAGAGGTTCTATTTCAACTGTCAAAAGTAAAGACAAATAAGTCAATGGGACACACCCAAAGTTATTAAAAGAGCTTAGTGGTGTACTAGTGAAACCATTAACATATTTATTTAATCAATCATTGTTAACAGGAGTAGTCCAAGGAGATTGGACTGAGGTAGCATTTCTGGATAATTTTCACAAGAATTATCTGCACTTTTACTCCTGTTTAATTTACTTTTGCTGTCCTATTTGCCTCCCTCCCCTACAGTCTATCATGGTGGTGCAGTAGACATTGCTTACCTAGATTTTAGTAAGGCTTTTGACACTGTTGCACATAAAAGGCTTATCAATAAACTGCAATCTTTAAGTTTGGATTCCAATATTGTTAAAAGGGTAAGGCAGTGGCTGAGTGATAGGCAACAGAGGGTTGTAGTCAATGGAGTATATTCAAAGCATGGGCTGGTCACCAGTGGGGTACCTGTAGCGGTACTTACCCTTTCCAGGGGCCGGCCGGGGTCCTCTGTTCAAGCCGCGCGCGGGCCTACTGCTGCACGAGCCGCGCGCGGCTCATCCGCCATCTGTGACAGGAAGGCGGGCAGTGACCGCGAGAAGCATCACGTGTCTTGCCTGACTCTAAGAGCGCGCCGCGGGTATCGGGCGCGCTCTTAAAGGGACAGTGGGAGCCTAAATTGGCAAAGGCCTCCCATTGGACCCTGTCATGCCACACTCCCCATACACTTACTTTTTGGGGGCGTGGATATGACAGGGGCCAATCAAAATAGATGTTTAAGTATATATACTCACCTTTTTCCCTTAGTTCCTTGCCCTATCGTGGTTTCTGTTTCAGTTCCCTTTAGCGCTTGTTGTGTTCAGTTGTGTTCCTTCGTACTTGACCTTGGCTTTGTTTCTGACTACGTTATTGTCAGGGTACCTGTAGTCTCTACCCCTGAGACGGGTAGAGACTTAGACGTTTTTCCATCCAGACGGCATGATTCTCCCGTTCCTCGCGGCCCCCTCGCGCATGTAAATGCCGGCCGCGAGAGAACTATGCCTTTTTGTAACGTGACGCTCAATAGTCGACGTCATGACGCTATTCTAGCCCGACCTGTCAGTCAAATCCCGGACACGAATCAGGTCTCGGCGGAGGCGTGATTAGTCTCTAGAACCAGGGTATTTAAGGGAGCTCTCAGCATTTGCTCATTGCCCTGTCGTGGTTCTAGCCAGCCTAGTCACACAGTGCTCTTGTATTCTCTTGTCTTTTGGTTCTGATCCGGCTTTGTTATTACTTACCTGTCTTCTCTGTTATCCTTGACCCGGCTTGTCTCTCGCTTACCTGTCTTCTCGTTCCCTCGACCTCGGCTTGTCCCTGACCATTCTATACGTAGTATTACGTTAAGTCCGGCCATTCTAAGGTCCGGTATACGTATCTGCTACTCTTTGTACTCTGCGTGTTGGATCCCTGTCCCGATCCTGACATTACGACAGGGCCAATGGATCCTGCAGGTACAAACTGTCAGCTTGGTTCTCCTGATCCTAGGTTTGACGCCATGGATCATAGAATGGATCAGATGGCACTAGCACTACAGGCGTTACTATCACGTCCTAATAATCCACCTGAGGAGATGCTTAATACTTCTATTCCTCCTGTGAGTTCAGGGCTAGAGGTAGCCACTGTAGGTGCTTCTTCCCGAGTTACCCCACCTGTACGTTATGCTGGTTCTCCTGAAAGGTGTCGTGGCTTTTTGAACCAGATCAGTATCCATTTCGAGCTACAACCCCGTTCCTACCCTACTGATAGGGCAAAGGTGGGATTTATTATCACCTTACTCATTGAGAAGGCTCTGAGATGGGCTAATCCGTTGTGGGAGAATGATAATCCATTAGTCTATAACTATAATGCCTTTGTAGCTGCTTTTAGAAGAACTTTTGACCCCCCTGGCAGAAAGGTCAATGCAGCTAGATTACTGTTGCGCCTTAGACAAGAGAACCGAACACTTGTGGATTACGCACTAGAGTTCAGGTCTTTGGCGGCAGAGGTGAAGTGGAATGAACAGGCTTATATAGACGTATTTTGAAACGGATTATCCGATGTAATACTTGACGAGGTAGCGACGAGAGAGCTTCCCGAGAATTTGGAGGACTTAATTTCCTTTATCTCTCGCATTGACGAACGTCTAAGAGAGAGGCAGAACACTCGAGATAGAACCGGTAGACCTTCCTTTAGACTAGCTCCTTCATTTCAAAGTCCTGAAACCAAAACTCCACAGTTTCCAGAACCTATGCAGATAGGTCTTACTCGCCTCTCAGAAGAGGAGAGACAGTACAGGAGAAGGGAGGGACTGTGTATGTATTGTGGAGTCAGAGATCACTTACGTTTGAATTGTCCCAATCGCCCGGGAAACGCTCGCACCTAAGTTTCTCTAGAGGACAGGCCTTGGGTGTTTCTATTTTGTCCTCTACTCATAACTACAAAGAACACAGGCTTCTATTACCCGTCTCTTTAACTTGGGAGAAGGGAACTTTAGAGACTGTGGCATTGATAGACTCCGGAGCTGCTGAGAGCTTTATCGACCAAGTTTTTCTCACCAAACACGCTATCCCATCCCAGTTAAGGAAGACACCTTTGGCTGTTGAGGCCATAGATGGTAGACCTTTAGTTGAGCCTGTGATTTTCCGGGAGACCACACCTCTTAACTTAACTAATGGTATTCTACACAAGGAGGAGATATCTCTACTACTCATTTCATCTCCTTCTGTTCCCATAGTCCTGGGATACTCCTGGCTGAAGAGACATAACCCCATTATAGATTGGAAATCAGGGGAAATAGTCTCGTGGGGTCAGGGTTGTCAAGAGAGATGTTTAAAGAGAGTGTAACCCCTTTGTATTGTTAACACACTTAATAACTCTACCGACTCTACTAAAGTACAGATACCGTCCTTGTATCTAGATTTAAAGGCGGTATTTGACAAAGGAAAGGCTGATACCACCACACAGGCCTTTTGATTGCAAAATCAATTTACTTCCTGGTACTATGCCTCCCAGGGGCCATGTATACCCTTTGTCTACGAATGAGAACTTAGTCTTAGAGGAGTATATTCGTGAAAACCTAGACAAAGGGTTCATTAGGAGATCCTCCTCCCCTGCTGGGGCTGGATTTTTTTTTGTTAAAAAGAAGGATGGTTCTTTAAGACCTTGCATTGACTACCGAGGGTTGAACAAGATAACCATTAGAAATGCCTATCCGATCCCCTTGATCACCGAGCTTTTTGATCGATTAAAGGGTTCCAAGATTTTCACTAAGTTAGACCTCAGAGGTGCTTATAACTTGGTGAGAATTCAGCAGGGACACGAGTGGAAGACTGCGTTCAATACTCGTTATGGGCACTATGAGTATACTGTAATGCCTTTTGGTCTCTGTAATGCCCCGGCGGTATTTCAGGATCTAATTAATGAAGTTCTTAGGGAGTTTCAACATGACTGTGTTATTGTATACCTCGATGATATACTTATACATTCCAGGGATATTGAGACTCACCACGGACAGGTCAGAAGGGTTTTGCACAAACTTCTTCAACATGGCTTGTACTGCAAATTAGAGAAATGTAGCTTTGACCAATCCCAGACTACCTTTCTTGGTTACGTGATTTCTGGAGAGGGGTTTGAAATGGATCCGGAGAAACTCCAATCCATTTTAGATTGGCCTTTACCTAAGGGTCTCAAGGCCATTCAGAGATTTATTGGTTTCTCTAATTATTACAGACGTTTCATTAAGGGTTACTCCTCTATTATTGCTCCTATCACCAATATGACCAGACAAGGGGCTGACACTAAGAATTGGTCTACTGAAGCACTTCTGGCTTTTAAGACTCTCAAGGAGCTGTTTGCTTCCGCACCAATTTTAGTTCACCCTGATACTACTCTGCCTTTCCTACTCGAAGTTGACGCTTCTGAGACGGGTATAGGTGCCATCCTGTCCCAAAGGTTGGGTGTGGATAAACCATTACATCCATGTGGGTATTTTTCCAAAAAATTATCGGGTACTGAGAGCAGATATGACATTGGTGACAGGGAACTCCTAGCGGTTATCATGGCTTTAAAGGAGTGGAGACATCTATTGGAGGGGACTTTGCATCCTGTTACCATTTTGACGGATCATAAAAACTTATCCTATATTGGGGAGGCTAAACGATTATCATCGAGACAGGCCCGTTGGTCTATATTCCTCACTCACTTCAATTACATACTCACATATAGGCCTGGTTCTAAAAATTCTAAAGCTGATGCCTTGTCTCGCCAACATGAACCTTCTGCCATATCTGAGCCGGTTTTATCCTCTATAGTACCTAAGTGTAATATCATCGCTAACACAACTCTCAAAATCCATTCTCCGCTTCTGGATCAGATCAGGAGCTTGCAGCATCTGGCACCTAGACTGACTCCTGCGTCTAGACACTTCGTTCCTCCTGAACTCCAACTGGAGCTCTTACAGTGTCTTCACGAGAGTAAGGTGGCTGGTCATCCGGGTGTTCGCAAAACATATTCCTTGATCTCTAAGGATTTCTGGTGGCCTTCTTTACGGAGGGATATTAAGGATTTTATCGGAGCCTGTGAGGTCTGTACTAAGACTAAACTACCTAATTCGCTTCCTTGTGGTCTCTTACATCCCCTGGAAGTTCCAGAGAAACCTTGGTCCTGTTTGGCGATGGATTTTATTGTGGATTTGCCTGTTTCGAAAAAGCACACTGTTATTCTCACAGTGGTGGATAGGTTTACCAAGATGGCTCATTTCGTGCCTTTACCTAAACTTCCGACTTCACCTGAATTAGCGGAGATTTTTGCTAAAGAGATCTTTCGCTTACATGGGATACCTTCCGAGATTACTTCTGATAGAGGTTCCCAGTTTGTTTCACGTTTCTGGAGATCATTCTGTTCTCAACTAGGGATTAAA
Source organism: Pelobates fuscus (assembly GCF_036172605.1). Taxonomy (NCBI): domain Eukaryota; kingdom Metazoa; phylum Chordata; class Amphibia; order Anura; family Pelobatidae; genus Pelobates; species Pelobates fuscus. The sequence continues at coordinate 35,926,339 of NC_086318.1, read as the reverse complement.
TTGAATTTTTCTTCTGCTTATCACCCTCAGTCTAACGGAGCCGCTGAACGTACCAATCAAAAGATTGAACAATATCTGCGTTGTTTTGTTTCTGAACGCCAGGACGATTGGGTCGGTCTGATTCCTTGGGCAGAGTTCGCACACAATAATCTTGTTTGCGATTCAACTCGCTCTAGCCCCTTTTTCATGAATTATGGTTTTCATCCTTCCATTCTTCCGTCGGTTCCTTCTTCCCAGGGGGTACCGTCGGTTGATACTCATGTTGCCAATCTGAAGAAGTTGTGGGATCAGACACGACAAATTCTCCTACATAATTCTATACTGTATAAAAAACACGCTGACAAACGCAGAAGGCCGGCTCCTAGTTTTGTCCCTGGTGATAGGGTATGGTTGAGTACTAGAAACATTCGTTTGAAAGTACCGTCTATGAAATTCGCTCCTCGCTTCATTGGACCCTATAGGATCCTGAATCGAATTAATCCTGTTGCGTATCGCCTAGCGCTCCCCTCTGCCTTACGTATTCCTAATTCCTTTCATGTTTCCTTGCTAAAACCCCTGATCTGTAACAGATTCTCCTCCAAGGTCTCCTCTCCTCACTCTGTTCAGGTTGAGGGTCAGGAGGAGTACGAAATCAACTCCATCATCGATTCTCGAATCTCCCGGGGGAAAATTCAATACCTGGTTGACTGGAAGGGATATGGTCCAGAAGAGAGGACCTGGGTACCACAGGAGGATGTCCATGCTCCTCGTCTTCGCAGGGCTTTTCATTCCCGCTTTCCATCTCGTCCCGGTTCCTTCCGCCCGGTGGGCGTTTCTGAGAGGGGGGGTACTGTCAGGGTACCTGTAGTCTCTACCCCTGAGATGGGTAGAGACTTAGAAATTTTTCCATCCAGACGGCATGATTCTCCCGTTCCTCGCGGCCCCCTCGCGCATGTAAACGCCGGCCGCGAGAGAACTATGCCTTTTTGTAACGTGACGCTCAATAGTCGACGTCATGACGCTATTCTAGCCCGACCTGTCAGTCAAATCCCGGACACGAATCAGGTCTCGGCGGAGGCGTGATTAGTCTCTAGAACCAGGGTATTTAAGGGAGCTCTCAGCATTTGCTCATTGCCCTGTCGTGGTTCTAGCCAGCCTAGTCACACAGTGCTTCTCTTGTCTTTTGGTTCTGATCCGGCTTTGTTATTACTTACCTGTCTTCTCTGTTATCCTTGACCCGGCTTGTCTCTCGCTTACCTGTCTTCTCGTTCCCTCGACCTCGGTTTGTCCCTGACCATTCTATACGTAGTATTACGTTAAGTCCGGCCATTCTAAGGTCCGGTATACGTATCTGCTAATCTTTGTACTCTGCGTGTTGGATCCCTGTCCCGATCCTGACAGTTATCGCTTTATCCTTATCTGTTCTGTTTGCCGGCTTGCTGTTTACTGTGTACCAGACCCCGGCTAGTCTTAGTTTACGCTGTCTCTTTGTGCCCTTGACCTCGGATCGCTCCTGACTCTGTACTCCTCTCATATACGTCTAGTCCGGCCATTCTAAGGTCCGGTAGACGTATCTCCCCTCTGTGTTGTCTTCTTTTGAGTTGAATCCTGCGTGTTGGGGTATATTTTCGTTACATTACGATAGGGCCATGGACCCCACAGATTTAGCTCAGCAGATGGCTTCTCATGAGGCTAGATTTGTAGAGCAGGATCACCGTATGGATCAGATAGCCCAGGCTCTCCAAACGCTCTTATCTAGAACTATTTCAGTAACCGTAACAGATCCTCCTGCTCCTCTTCTTCCTGATGTATCTACTTTGCCTAATGCTTCGGCCCATTTAACACCCCCTCCTAGGTATGGAGGGGAAGCTAAGACTTGCAGAGGATTCATTAGTCAAATAGAATTCCACTTTGAAATGTATCCACGTTCCTTTCCCACAGATAGGTCTAAAGTAGGGTTCCTTATGCACCAACTTGCCGATAAAGTTTCCTTTTGACACAACTAAAAGGTCAAAGAATGCCGCCAGAACATTAATGAGAATTAAACAGGGTTCTAGGTCTGTTGCAGACTATGCCATTCAGTTTCGTACCCTTGCTTCACAGGTAGATTGGACCAACAATGGGTTAACTACTGCATTCATGGAAGGTTTATCTGACACTATATTGGATGAGGTAGCAGCTAGGGAGCTTCCTATTGCATTAGAGGACCTTATTGACTACCTCATTGATATAGATAATAGGATTTGTGACAGGCTCTATACTAAAAACAGGAATAGACGTTTGGTTAACCCCAGAGTTGATAAACCTGAGAGTGTTAAAGTATCTGAGGAGGCACCCATGCAATTAGGGGTTGCCAAACTCTCTGATACTGAAAAATTGCATAGGAGAAGGGACGGACTCTGCCTATACTGTGGTAGGAGAGACCATATGATAAAAGAATGTCCCGTGCTTCCGGAAAACTCTCGCACCTAAGACCCTATAGGGGACTGGCCTTGGGTGTGATATCTAAGTCTCCTAAATTGCCTCCTAACCGTTTGCTTCTCTCTGTTTCTTTGCATATGGGAGAGAGTTGCATAGCTGAGCACATACAAGCTCTGGTTGACTCCGGGGCAGCTGATAATTTCATAGACTCTGGTTTTGTTAAGAAAAAAAACATTCCCATCAGAGAGAAGGAGATACCCTTGGCCGTTGAGGCCATAGATCAGTGATGGCGAACCTTTTTGAGCCCGAGTGCCCAAACCGCAATACATGCCAACTTTTTTTTCCTTAAAGTGCCAACACGGCAATTAAACCTCAATACTGAGGTTTAAGTTTAGAAAAAACAACTCGTACTGTTGTCCGAACTAATTAACAACTTTTGTTTTAAAAGAACACAACAGCAGAGAGTTCAATAATACAAATGTTAAATAATGATATAAACAGATAAAATTAAGCTTATATTTATTAGTATCTCCAACAAATGCAATACATACACACAGAGACTGCTGAATACATACACACAGTCTGCTGAATATACACACACAAGACTGCTGAATACAGAGACTGCTGAATACACACACACACACACAGTCTGCTGAATACACATACAGACAGACTGCTAAGTACACACACACAGACTGCTGAGTACACACACACAGACTGCTGAATACATACACACAGACTGCTGAATACATAAACACAGACTTCTGAATACATACACACAGTCCGCTGAATACACACACATTCAGTCCGCTGAGTACACACACACAGACTGGTGAATACATACACACACACACACACACACAGACTGCTGAATACACACACACAGACTGCTGAATACACACACAGACTGCTGAATACACACAAACACTGCTGAATACACGCGCACACACACAGACTGTGGAATACACGCACACACACAGACTGCGGAATACACACACATACTGCATTGAGGGGTGTAGTTTAAGGGGCATTGAGGGGTGCTGTGTGTGTGCTGTGTGTGGGGTGCTGTGTGTGTCTGAGGGTTTCTGTGTGTGCTGTGTGTGTGTGTGAGGGGTGCTGTGTGTTTGTATGAGGGGTGCTGTGTGTGTGTGTGTGTATGAGGGGTGTTGTGTTTGTGTGAGGGGTGTGTATGAGGGTCGCTGTGTGTGTATGAGTGGTGGTGTGTGTGTGTCTGTGTGTGTGAGGGGTGGTGTGTGTGTGAGGGGTGGTGTGTGTGTGAGGGGTGCTGTGTGTATGAGTGGTGGTGTGTGTGTGTGTGTGAGGGTGGTGTGTGTGTGTGAGGGGTGGTGTGTGTGTGTGAGACAGGGGTGCTGTGCTGTGTGGGGGTACGGCTGCTGTGCAGGGGTAGGGGTGCTGTGCTGTGGGGAGTAGGGGTGCTGTGCTGTGTGGGGGTACGGCTGCTGTGCAGGGGTAGGGGTGCTGTGCTGTGGGGGGGTAGGGCTGCTGTGTATGGGGGTAGGGGTGCTGTGTGTGGGGGTAGGGGTGGGGAGCGATGCTGGGTGTAGGGGAGGGGAGGGAAGCTGGGTGTGGGGGAGGGGTGGGATGCTGGGTGTGGGAGAGGGGTGGGATGCTGGGTGTGGGGGAGGGGAGGGAAGCTGGGTGTGGGGGAGGGGAGGGATGCTGGGTGTGGGGGAGGGGAGGGATGCTGGGTGTGGGGGAGGGATGCTGGGTGTGGGGGAGGGGAGGGATGCTGGGGGATAGGGGTGCTGTGGAGGGGTGCTGTGTGGGGGGCAGGGGTGCTGTGTGGTTGGTAGGGGTACTGTGTGTGTGGGGTAGGGGACATAGGGAAAAGCGTTTGGCTCAAAGAGAGTCATATTGGATTCACAGATTGGGTACCCTCACTCCAAGGGGGTTAAATGTAGATATGGATATAGTTTGTTTTTTGGATTAATTAAGTCAAAGAGAGATATAACACTCTGCCTTCCCATTTGGATAATCACTCTTGAAATTAAATTAAATTGAGTCATTTGATTAGGCAAGAGTAATAGGTCATGCTAGACACAATATGGATGTGTAATTAAGGATTTGTCACTTTAATATTATTTTTGTTTATTCACATTCATGTCATAAATGTATTAAATACTGGTTTAACATATAATAAGAAACCACAAAAATTATTTAAAAAAAAATAAAAATAAAATAATGTTATGAGAGACAAAAATGTGTAATCATATTGAATGCACACTTGGATAGGAAGTTGTTGCATTCAATTTTAATTTCTGTCGATTTATTAATATTGTTAGATGTAGAGGATATATCAATGATTTTGTCATTATTACTGGTACTTTGTGTGCAATATTTAACAGCCCTCTTGTTTAGATTCTCGAGTATGATCAATGTGTGTAAATAAAAGCGGATTCCCTTATTATTATGATGGAACGCACGGCCATGTTTTTTTTTTCTCGAGTGTGGAACGCATACGGGTCATGTGATAAGAACGCAACGCGTGACGTATGCGGGAATGGAAGAGAATCATGCGGGAGGGATCAGAAATCTCCGGCTAAGAAGTTACACCTGAAGAAAGATGCCGGGTAACAAATGGAAACTCAGAAGAGGGAAGACACTCACTGTTCCACCAATGACTTGAAGGGATTAGCCCTTTATAAGATTTTATGTGGTAGTGTTTTTTAGGATGTCTTGTTAGCCATTGTACATGTCATTGTTGTTTTTACTAAAAGATGTCCCTGAGGAAGTCCTTTTGCACAAGGACGAAACGCGTAGGACCGGTGACCTGTTTATATTTGTTTTCATTTATTTTGTACACCTCCTGATTTTATGAGTGAATAAATTGCCTTGGAAGTATTCATTTGGTCGGAGTCTTTTGGATCATCTTGCTGACCCTGATACCCCACTGGCTATCACTTGAGGAGGGACACTGAACAATACCCCCCATCTACATCGTGGGGAGGCACCCATAAAACGCTTTACCAATTTGGAACTTGTGATTGCATATATACCAGTACATTACTTTGAGTATCAAACAATATTTGCACTATGTTTTATCCTCTATTTTAGGTACACCAGCAGAATCCCTAAAACATCCTATCACTATACAGTTCTATCATATGGTTATCAGCTGGGAAATAACCTTGGGAAGCTGTGTATCTATAAGTTAAGTTTTTATTAATCACTTTGTTTCACGGGTGATTTTTTGTATTTGTTTGAATTTTTGAACATACATATTGTCAGTACCTAATTTTATAGAGATAGGGGAAAAAAAACACAAATGTCAATATCATTCTTTCAGATGTATATACAGAAATCCTATAACCATCCCCACTATACACAATTTAAAGTGACAGTGTAAAATATACAGATATAAAGACAAGAAAAAGTATTATGTGCAAATTTCATTAAAAATGAATAGATAAAAAATAAAGAATAGAATTGATTAAGGATAGAGGTGGATATTTCATTACATTCCCTCTATTATTTTGCTTGGACTGAATATTATATTGTAAATTAAAAAATTCTAATTAGTTTAATTTAAAAAATGACAGATGTCAAAGTCATTATTAAGTACATTGGGGATGAGGGTATTTAATTCAAATATCCACCTCATTTCTGTGCAGCCTAGATTTTGAATAAAATTACCCCCCCCCCCTCCAGTTTTTGTTTATCTGGTGAATCCCCATAAATTCTAACAGTGAGGGGTCAGAATTGTGGAACTTTTGGAAATGTAGAGGTACCTGGTGCTGTTGAAACTGTCTCTTAATATTATAGGCATGTTCACATATCCTAGTTCTTAATTGTCTAGTTGCCCTGCCTATGTACTTTAGTCTGCAAGTACAGGTTAACATGTAAATAACATTTTGTGTGTTACATGTTATCAATTCCTTTATTCCTTATACCTGTCCATTAGCTTCAAAGTCTTTAATGCATTGTTTTCGACTCTGAGTGTTACGGCAGGCATTACAATTGCCACACCTATAAAATCCTTTTAATTGGTTTAAAAAATTGGACTTAAATGTATCCGCATTCGGAATATTATTAGTTAAAATTATTTTCATATTTTTTACTCCTCTATGTACTATTTTTGGGTTGGAGGGTAAGAATGTTGATAGAGTAGGGTCCTTTAACAGCCAGTGCCAATGTTTGGAGATTATCCTTCTAACTTGATTATTCTGAAGTCCAGGACTTCAGGATAAAATATGAAAATAATTTTAACTAATAATATTCCGAATGCGGATAAATTTAAGTCCAATTTTTTAAACCAATTAAAAGGATTTTATAGGTGTGGCAATTGTAATGCCTGCCGTAACACCCAGAGTCGAAAACAATGCATTAAAGACTTTGAAGCTAATGGACAGCTACTGTATGTTTACCTCCATAGTCCAGACACATAATCCCACTTGGGCTGATTGCAAGCAACTGCTTATGACATTGTTTAACAACGAGGAAAGGACACGGATAAACCAAGCGGCAATTAAAGCAATGGAAGAAGTGGTCCGTACACAAAATCAGGCCAACCCAGCAGCATGGGCCGCAGCACATTATCCAAATACTGATCCGGAGTGGAATGTCAATGGTGCAGATATGGCCCGTTTAAAAGCATACAGGGACGCTATTATTGCTGGCATGAAAGCCGGAGGGAAAAAGGCGATCAATATGTCTAAGACGGCTGAGGTATTGCAGAAATGTGATGAATCGCCCAGTGCCTTTTATGACCGATTATTGGAGGCATACCGGTTGTATACCCCCTTTAATCCAGAGGCTCCTGAGAATTCCCGAATGGTTAACTCTGCCTTTGTCAGCCAAGCCTACAGAGATATAAAGCGTAAGCTACAGAAGTTAGAAGGGTTTGTAGGGATGTCCATAACCCAATTAATGGGAATAGCAAATAAGGTCTATATGAATAGGGAGACAGAGACGAAGAAGGAGGAAGAGCGAAAGATGCGAAGGAAAGCGGATATGCTAGCGGTAGCTATCGCAGGCGTAGATAGAAGGGAAAAGGAAGCGTATAGGGGAACAGATAAAGGCGAGAATAAGTGGAATGGGGAGCCTTTGAGTAGGAACCAATGCGCGTACTGTAGGGAAGAAGGGCATTGGAGAGAGACAGACCTAGGGCAGGGTATAGTAATAATTATAGAGGCAGAGCGAGTATCAGTAATTATACATGGTTATGGTACCGTGCGCTATAATACAGTTACACACTATTCACACTCTCGCTAGACGGCAGAGCTCACGCTATCTAGCAAGATATACACGCTACTACAACAATCTTTAACACATTTACAATTCCCAACTAATCTATTGGCCAGTACCTCGATGGACTACCTAAAACTATTTACATCCGTTTTGGTTAGCCACGCTGCCCAAGCACCACATATAGCGAACTAGAGGGCGGAATTTACAACAGCACCCTCTTAGTCTATATACTCTATCAAAAATCTAGTGGGTTCCAAATTTACACGCCTTCCCACTTAGCCAAGATAGGTTGAGATCTAGCGGACTGAATTTACACAGACGCCGCTTAGTCTCCCGGTCCCTCCGACCTAGCGAACGTAATATACACCCTAGAACGCTAGTCTAGACAAGACACCGGTGTCCGGCTTGGGCTATTTACACAGAACCCAGCCTAACTCCAAACCAAAATTAAACGGGCTGACTACAGGGCGTTTAATTATGAGCGGTGCGCCTTCGCTCCTTCCCTCCACTGGAGGGGGCAGATTCCATACACAAATAACCCCTTATGGGCCTACCGCACAATCGGTATCCAATACCCCTAGTGGGTCCACCGTCTAAAACAGTGGTCGTCTTACCTCCTCGTTCCTGGACCTGAGTTCACACTCATCGACGGGGACACCCCAGCACTTACTACGTAGAGGCCGATGATCTCCTGGACAACAGACCAGTGGCGCCGAGACGAAGGGAGGTCCACGCAGAAGTTCAGGGGTGCAGTCGTAGAGAGCGTGGGCAAAGATAGACCGTCTCACACCTCTGCTTCTCAGCTACCGTTGAACGATGAGCTTCCCGGCCAATGCACCAAATGATACCGGAGAAACTGACGGAAGCCAAGCACAGAGAGATGGACACAGGTTTCTTCAGGAAGGAAGAGATTCTTTATTCGATTCAGCGACCAGGACTCAGAGGGACTAATGTCACCAAAAAACAGCAAAGTCTGAGCCCTGATCATACAGTGTAGGTCCCTTATATAGGCATGTAGCTCCTCCCATAATCAGTTCAACCTACACATACTCTTATCCATCAACCGAATAGAGACTAAATTCCTGTTTGACCACATGGCTTGCCCAGCACAATGGAGGAGGGGAAATACTCGTATATCCTGTATTCCTACACATGCTCCTGTGGAAGTAGAAAAGAAATATTACCAGGTTCAATAAAAGCGTTTTAATTGACCATTACAATACACAAGATATCTCATGGAGATTGGCAAGAAGCAATCTAACATCATGTTACAATTCCTCATATTTTATACATATGACCCGGAACTGGCCTTTCGCTTAGCTTGAATCAGAACTCCAAATATGGTCTTATTTCCTATTGGCTAAATTCTAGCATAACTGACAAATTTAAGGTTCAAAGGTTCAAGCATCCCATGATCTTTCTAACAGATAACTTGACCACAGTCATGCCTCTTACTTCCCTAAAATATCACCTGTCTATGACAAGAGTTAACACATATAAGCCTGACTTCCTCTTTCACAACTTAAGCACACATTTCAACCTCCCCCCCCCCCCCTGGCAACATCTTACAAGACACGCTTTCAAAATAGCCTTTTCTTTTGCAATCCAAAAAAACAGTCCAGACATCCATTAGTTTCTTCTTATTTCTTAGAGTAAATATTCTTCTTTGATTATATTTTAAGATGATGAATAAACAGCAAAATGGCTGACAGCATGTCAGTAGCAGGTTACATATGTTCACAGTCCTCCCTTTGGTGCTAGGACTTTCACCACAAAAAGCTCCGTGCAACACTTCCATGTTTAGCGAAGGTCATTCAGTGAGCTAGTGATTTTAAACAGCACTTGCAGGACTTTCCAAATAGATGCGCACACGATCAATATCTTCACGAGAAAGCATGTCTGTATTCCCAGTCGGTATGAGTTGTGACCGGATAGGAGACAATTCAAGATTCGAAATTGTGCCAGGGGGAGATGAAGGTGAACAGCTCTTGAGGATTAATCGGCATGAACACTTTAGGACATTCACTGCAACATATATAAACACAAGCATCAATACTACTAAAATAACTCCAATGAGAATACGTTTTCCCATTGTTCCCAACCAATTGCATGGAAGTCTTTTTACCGCCCAACTACCACATAAATAGTATACCCCAAATGGAAGATGAATATCAATAACACGAGAATCTGAGCAGTCAAAAATAGGTTGATTAATATAGGGCAGTAACATAAAAAGATTGGAAGTTAAAGTTTGAGTATTAAAGTAGGCCCATCTCAAAATAGTGACATTTAAATGTTCATTCTGATCATAATTATTATCCATGATTTCTACCTCAGAAGTCAAATTTACCCATACATGATTAGTAATCACCGGGATTCTATCCTTGATGGGACACTTTGTTAAAATTTCTTCTAATAAGGGTTTCCAACAAAAAGCTTTCAATCTACCAGTACAAGGGGCAGAATTAGTTTCAGACCAACATAGATTATAAAGGACATTGTTTTCAAAAATTACAATAGCATTGCTTATAGGCTTAACAATCTTATCAGGACTTTTCTGATCCCTGTTAGAAATTACTACTGCTTCACTAGTAATGGGATATGTTAAATGAACCTTAGCAGGCTCCTCAGATTTGGATACTTCATTCTGAATAAACCCAACAAACCCCATTTTATTTGCTCTTACTCTCTCATAAAGAGATTCCATAGACCATGGCACCCCCACAAAAGGATCACCATAGTTCATGGAATGCGGAGCAAACCCACAAACCCAACAATGATTACTTTTGTTTGACAATTTATACAATTCAGTAGCTGTTTTAACGAAAGTATTATCTATCTCCCATGAAGAAAAATCACTTGGGTTCTCGGCCCAAACTACACGTGTATTAAAGAAAAAAGGAGCTAACGTAGTATAGAGGATGACAAATTAAAAAAATTCATAATGACAATCATTAAGGACAATATAAGTTTAACCAGTTTGAGATTCATGAAGAAAAACAGTAGAGTTGACTTTGGATTAGAAAGATACTCCCCTTAAAAAGTACCCCTTTTTATAAGGGAAAACGGCTTCCTTAGTCCTCTATTCTTCTTCCAGTGAAAAAATCTTTTTCAGCGCTGGTCAGTTTACAATGAGAAATGTGGATCCAAGATTTAACTTCTGCGACTTTAACAGCTGAATTAGTGGTTAATAACACTTGACAAGGTCCTTTCCACCTTGGTTGCAACGCGTGCTTTCGTGAATGATCTTTTATCATAACATAATCTCCAGGAGCGATGGCATGCAAAGGTTGGTATTCACTTGTTCGCTGTACAGCCTTTTTACCTGCATATAGGGACTAATCGTTTTGTTAGCTACATGCAATATGACATTACTAAATCATCATTTATCTCATGAGAATTACATTTTATAGGTACCCCTCCTGTGAACATTGGTCTTCCTATTAAAATTTCATGAGGGGATAACCCTGCTTTCAAACTGGAGAGAATCTCATAGACATTGAGGCAAGAGGAAGTGCATTAAGCCACTTTAACTTTCTCTGCTGCAATTTTTCCAATTTTGTTTTTCAATGATCCATTGACCCTTTCAACTGCTCCTGCTGACTGAGGATGATGAGAGCAATGTAAATGGTAAGGGATTTGCAAACTGTTTGCTATCTGTTGCACTACTTTTCCTGTGAAATGTGTTCCCTGATCTGAGTAAATGTGCCTAGGCAACCCATACCTGGGTATAAATTCTTGTAACAATTTCTTAAACATTGTAGACATATTGACATGGCAACAAGGATAAGCCTTAATCCAACCTGAGAATATATCTAATATTACCAGCACATACCGATACTGCATTACCCTTGGTAATTCAATGAAGTCCATTTGTAAATTTACAAATGGGCTCCATGGACAGGGAGGATGATTTAGCTGCTTAATCTTAGGTCCCTGACCTGCATTGTATTGTAAACAAATAACACATGAAGAACACACCTGTGCCAATACAGATTCTAGGCCCAGCCTTGACCATTCAGAATTAAACAACAATGATGGCAATGCTGGTCTCCCACTAAATATACATTCTGCCCACCAAAATCACTTACTTCTTCTTCCCTCAGTATCACATACAATTAATTTACTTTCAAATGTACCATAGGTTCTGGACCTTGGGTCACAGGTACACTAACAATACATATTCAGACCCCAATCTTCCTCTATATCTAGTCTGTCTTTTTCTTCTAATTGCTTTCTTGCCCCCTTTACCTCCTTGCAATTTCTTGCTATATGACTATATCCATCACAATTGAAACATTTGATGAATTTTCTTACATTATTCTGTGGGGGTCTTGGCTGCTGTGCACAATATCTAACAGGCATTTGTTCAGCTTGTAGCATTATGTGCTCAGCTTTTGCATTTTCCTTAATTTGAATAGCTTGCCAAATTTCTGATGTTGCACTTAATACTTCATTAAGTGATTTATCACGCCATCCCTTTAAGGATAACATCAATTGTTTTTTTACTATAGCATCCAAACCATTTACTAAGGTATACACTATGAACGGATTAATTTATTCAATCGTGATATCTTCAAAACTTTCAAAAACCTTAATTGCTTCCGCATATTCATGGGGGCATATTCATGGGGGTTTTCTCCTTTCTTTTGCACTATGCTATGTATTTTGGTCCAGTCAATAGGCTGGGTAAAAACTGTTTTTACTTTAATACTGAGGAATGCATACCAATTCTTAAGGACAACATCACTACTCTCATCAGGGCAATTTTCCCATATGTGTGCAACTGCCTGTCCCCCACCCTTGCAGGCCATGAGAAAGGGGACTCATTATATCCTGCCACCCATTTAGTATGTTCTGTAGGGGTTAATACTGTCTCCATTAACTCATTAAGATCTTATGTTGTGGGGAAATAGCTGGCACACATTATTTTTAAATGTTTTACAAACCCATTTGGATCTTTTAGAGGGGGCAGGAAATGATACCTGTAAAGATGCTATGTCTTGTGGGCTCCAAGGTTGCCAAATCCTCCTTGGTCTCCCATCATTATCCATCTGTCCCACTTCTCTAATAGGTAAAATCATAGCCTCACTCTCAGGCAACACATTGCTACATCCTGATAAACCTGTAGTTACCACAGCATGATCAACAAATCTTTTAGGCAGTCTAATATCCCTCTCAGGTCTACCACCTCGATGCAACATGGCCGGGGCACCAGCTAAATTTCGGGGTACAAGCTGTGGTTCATCAACCATCTGCTGAGGGGGGTGACCCAAAGAGGGATTCATAATCTCATGATTAATAAAAAAATCCACATCATTATAAGGCGGAGGATTTTTAACATTTCTTTTTAAATTGTCCAGTGAGGGAAATAAACAGGCAACACCAGTACCCTCTCCTTTACATGCCCCTCCTGTTGCACCTGACTGGGGGGAACATTCTTGCTTTTTCTTTTCAATTTCCTCATGCCATAACATATATGCAGACCACTCCAGTTTTGAAAGACTTTTTCCATTTAACAACATTGTTCTTAAACTTAACAACACCCAAGGGTCTAATGACCCCACCACTGGCCATGGATTTATATTATTCTTAGTTAACTTTGCCCATTTCTTTGAATACATAATACTTGAAGGGCCATATTTCTGTTTCATTAAATAAACTGGGGAATCACTGGGTATACTATCCCCATAATCAAGCTGCTTGCCATGATTCAACCCCATTTCTGTTACTTGTACTTTGAAACACCACTCACTGTATCACCTTTTGAGAGATCGAAAGGTCACAATTTTCAGTCTGTATACTGACTGACAACTGGAGTTTACACAAAAATCTCTTCTCAAATGATGTTACAGTTTATTAAAATTTAAACCATATACACATTTATACAATTTTAACACAATACACCTTACTCAAATGCTATATTGAATTTATGAGTTTAAACAATTAATACAAGACAACTTAATTTCACCTTGCTACGTTTAGACTGGGTGAAATTAAGACACTAAAACAAAATAATCTAATCTCGCTTTGCTACGTTTAGACTTGGGAGATAAGATGACAAGACAACTTAATTTCACCTTGCTACGTTTAGACTGGGTGAAATTAAGACACTAAAACAAAACAATCTAATCTCGCTTTGCTACATTTAGACTTGGGAGATTAGATTCATGTGGCTAACCTCAACATTTAGCCACAATTAATACAAGACAACTTAACTTCACCTTGCTACGTTTAGACTGGGTGAAATTAAGACACTAAAACAAAACAATCTAATCTCGCTTTGCTACGTTTAGACTTGGGAGATTAGATTCATGTGGCTAACCTCAACATTTAGCCACAATTAATACAAGACAACCTAACTTCACCTTGCTACGTTTAGACTGGGTGAAATTAAGACACAAAAATAATCTAATCTCGCTTTGCTACGTTTAGACTTGGGAGATAGATTCTCGTGGCTAACCTCAACATTTAGCCACAATCACATGACAGGGATACATCATATCAAAGAGACCCTCACCGACAGAGCTACGTTTAGACTTCTGAAGGCCCACCAAACCCCTATTGGGTCTGCGAAGTTTAGTCACTTAAGTCTTCCTAGGGGACTACCTGTCAGTGCTACCACTGATTCTAGAATCACTCAGACATAGACACCAATACTGCAGTATATTTTACAACATAGACATAAATAGTAACGTTACAAATGGTCAATAAAAGGCTGAGAAATCAGGTCACACAGACTAGCATTTACCTGCACCGTTCTTTGTTTCATGGACACTCAAAAATTACACTAATGCCATGTTTTATAAATGGTATGGCTTACCTTTCATATGACCGGTCTGTTTGAGTGCCCACGAAATGGTTGGCAGGTGCAGGTGTTCCGCTGGTGTCTGTGGTATTCTGATCCCGGACAAAGAGCCCCCAACTGTGGAAGTAGAAAAGAAATATTACCAGGTTCAATAAAAGCGTTTTAATTGACCATTACAATACACAAGATATCTCATGGAGATTGGCAAGAAGCAATCTAACATCATGTTACAATTCCTCATATTTTATACATATGACCCGGAACTGGCCTTTCGCTTAGCTTGAATCAGAACTCCAAATATGGTCTTATTTCCTATTGGCTAAATTCTAGCATAACTGACAAATTTAAGGTTCAAAGGTTCAAGCATCCCATGATCTTTCTAACAGATAACTTGACCACAGTCATGCCTCTTACTTCCCTAAAATATCACCTGTCTATGACAAGAGTTAACACATATAAGCCTGACTTCCTCTTTCACAACTTAAGCACACATTTCAACCTCCCCCCCCCCCCTGGCAACATCTTACAAGACACGCTTTCAAAATAGCCTTTCCTTTTGCAATCCAAAAAAACAGTCCAGACATCCATTAGTTTCTTCTTATTTCTTAGAGTAAATATTCTTCTTTGATTATATTTTAAGATGATGAATAAACAGCAAAATGGCTGACAGCATGTCAGTAGCAGGTTACATATGTTCACACTCCTTACACTACTGATTGTATCGTTGCCACGTGCAACCAACCGACCGATACATCAACATATGCAAGTGCACATATCACGTGGCAATCTTGTCCTAGTAAATTTATTTTTACTGAGATTCCACCACAATTTATGAAATTATTCCTCGGAATGAATCGGTAATAATGAATGGATCAACTCGTCCATCTAATAAATAAACCTTGTTACACCTCTCTGGCTGTTATTCCGTGCATGTTACTACCTGGATTGTTTAACTCAGTGGAGCTAAGCTCTAGAGACAGGCAATTGTCCAGTGCACCTGCCTTGAAAACTCTTCTCATTGAGCTGCATTGGGAAGTCTGTGATTAGACAGCCATAGAAAGTTCAGCCATGATTAGAAAGGGATGGCTTGCAAAAGCAGAAGACGAGATCTGCAGCCTTTGAAAACTGTTTTTAGATATACACCCAATGGAAAAATGAACAATTAAATGCATTCATGATTTTATTATGGGTATATCCCTTGTATTTAGGTAGTGTATTGGTATTTGGGTAGTGGAGTATCTTTTTACTATTTTCTCTTTCAGTGCTGCTGAAGAAAGCAATACAATGCACTATTTTCAGTAGCAACACTATAAGGGCTAATGTTATGCCAAGTGTGCTTTATTTCCTGCTGGTGTCTCACATACCTAATCGCACAATTTATATACTACTGTTTTTTTGTTTTGTTTTTTATCTTCGCTTACACTGGGAATACATTTATATGAGATGTAGTAGTAACTATTACACTTGGAGATTCTGTTTACTCTAAAATAAAATTTCGCCACATTTTGAAGGGTTTGCCCGAATTTCCAAATTCCAAAACAAAGTCGGAAACCTAAATTCCATATAAACCGAATAGTGCGATAGCCCATCATTTCGGGTGATTCGAATTTTGATTTGCTGTGGCTAATGCTAGTAGGGACTGTCACTTAACACCAACAATAAATCAATAATTTGAAATAAAATACAGTTTGAAAGTTGTTTTTTTCTGCTAAAGGAACACTACAAGCACAATTATGTCTTCATTTTATGGTTTAACCAGCAATATTTGGTTTCAGTGTTTTTACCAACTTCAAGGACAACTTATTTTAGCAGTTATGGTTGTTCCATCATAAATTAGTTAATTAGCAGTGCATTTTAACACTATTTACTAAACATTTCTATCAGATCACCTTAGGAGGCATTTTGTGATGCATACATAGGCGTGCGCATGGGGTGTGCCGGGTGTGCCTGGGCACACCCTAATCCCTGCGGCACGCCTTTGTATTGAGACCAGCAGGGGAGATCACAGGATCTCCCCTGTCGGCTCATGCAGAACCGGCGCTATCCGAGCTCCGGATCTGCTCTAAGCCTCCCTCTCCACCAGCCCATTGTAGCATGGGGGGAGGCAGGAGAGGACCCGGGGAGCACCCACACACACACACACAGCACCCACACACAAACACAGCACCTATACACACACAGCACCTACACATACAGCACCCTCAAACACAAAGCACCCTCTCACACACAGAACACTAACAGCACCCTCACAAACACACACACACACAAAAGACTAACAGCACCATCACAAACACACACACCCTCACACAAACACAGCACACAAACAGCACCCTCACACACAGCACACTAACAGCACCCTAACAAACACGCATACTACCAGCACCCTCGCACACACATCACACTAACAGCACCCTAACACACAGTACCCTTACACACACACAGGACCCATACACAAACAACACCATCACACACACAGCAGTGTATGTATGTATGTGTGTGTGTGTGTGTGTGTGTATTTATATATATATATATATATATATATATACACACATACATATACACGCGGCGTGTGTTTGTGCTTTAGGGTACATACCCTAATGCAATAGGCTGCGCACGCCTATGGATGCATATTTGTTTTGTTTAAAGCAATTTTAGAACTTAAGTGTTTTTTGTTTTTTTTTAAATATAGTATATGTATATATAACCAAGTATATGCTCTTATGTACTGCAGGTCGCAGAGTATGTGCTGGTGAAAACCTTGCAAGGATGGAACTATTTATCTTTTTTGCAAGCTTACTACAGAAGTTCACATTCCACCTTCCTCCTGGTAATACGGATGTCAACCTCGATACTCTAGTTGGATTTACAAATACACCAACACCACAAAAGATCTGTGCTGTATCACGTTACTAAAAAAAGAAAAAACAAGATCTTGTGTGAATCTCTTTTAATTCCATTAGATGAACAACAGTAGGCTTGTAGAAATTATTTTCTAATATTAATGTAAGACCTCTTGATGGCTAAGATGCATGTGTCCTAATGTACACATGAGTTTATTCAATAACTTAGCAATTGTTCAAAATTGACAAAGACATTTTAGGGGCAAATATACAGCATGGATAAATAGCTAAGGCCTCAGTTTAATATTTTTGGATAAGCTTTTAAAATTATTTAATATATATTTTTTTAAATTAACTTTTAACAGTGATTTTCAAAATAGTAACGTAACAAACATGTATCATATATAAAAAAATAATATTATTCAAAAATGTATTGCGATATTAAAAGATTTTTCAAAATATTGAATCATTTTAAAAATGTATAAACAAAATGTTAAATCATTTGAAAACGTTATTCAAAAACATTAAATCAGAACATTTTAAATGAAGGTGTGTATTTCTTTGTTGCAAATTTCTGTGACTCACATTTTTTTTTATTATTTTGGGTTTCCTTGTTCACAATCCCCCTTCTGTGTGTGTGTCTTTACTACCCCCTTTCTCTCTCTCCCTTACACCCCTACTTGTATATCTTTCTCTTTTCCTCCCTGGCCTATATATCTACAACAGCTCTTGGTAAGCTGTCGCCCTGGATGCCAGTAATCATCCTTCCACTGCAAATGACTTAGTGACTTAGATATTGTAAAAACTCTTCATTAATTCTAGCACTTAGTGGTGTGCATGTATGGGGCAACACACCATTCTTAACCTCATTCTCTATTTAAAGGGACACGCCAGGCACCCAGACAACTTCTGCCCATTGGAAGAATAAAACTGCAATAATTACCTTGTAGGGTTAACTCCACCTCTAGTGGCTGTCTACTAGACAGCCACTAGAGGGCCCTTCCTGCTCTATAGAACAGAAAACCTGTGCTAGAGCGTCGCTGGACGTCCTCACGCTTCACATCCTACCCCATCAAAACCATCCTTAAGGGTATATACAAAGAAAATGGTCCTACTCCACAACGTAGGTTGCCTATCGACATACAACTGTTCAAACGTATTTCAGGCTTACTGGATACAACGCCTTTTGAACCCCATACAAACTCTGTTATCAAAACAGCAATATACTTGGCTTTCTATGGATTTCTAAGACCACGAGAGTTCACTATCACGGGGCAACACGGTGTTAAGACCAGTCAGATAGGTCAAGCAGTTGTTATACATTACTACCCCACTGACAATTCATGGTGCCCAGTGAAAGTTTTTGACATATACCTACTGTCAACACCCCTCACGCCTCACTCCCTCTCCTGTCACTTCACGGGGCTACCCTTACCACTTCTAAATTCATGGTATACATACGATTAGTATTTACACAACTCAGCTAGAAAGCCACAAAATATTCAGGGCACTCATTCAGGATAGGGGCAGCATTCAGTGCCTCAAGCCAATAAATTCCGGTACATGTGATGAAAACATTAGGCCGCTGGAAGCCATCAGCTTATGCTGTTTATATACCTCAGCCAATATCGGCACACCTCAACTGACTTTTGCTAATTAAGGTAATTGACTTAATCACGATTTCATTTTCATTACTGCAATGGCCCCGAACACAAATAAATATATATATATATATATATATATATATATATAACCTAAACACAATGGGAACACCATGGATTACAAAAATAAGGATAAATCTATTAAGACATCTTGGTTCCAGACAATCCAGTTTGTGCATCCAAAATTCCTCACAAATTTTAAGTAATTTTTGTCTTTCACCACCCCTAAATTGCATGGGCACAAAAATCAATTGCTTGCCATCTCATTTGGTATACTGCATGATTGTGGAAACAAAAATTAGCAGGGACAGGTTTATCAGTTCTCTTCATTTGCAATTTTGGGCAAATGTTCTAAAGGATATCATGGCACTAGAAAAAGTGCAGAGATGAGCTACAAAATTGATAAAAGAAATGGAGCATTTGAGTTATGAAGAAAGGTAAAAAAATGTAAATCTCTTTAGTTTGGAAAAAGAGCGCTTTAAAGGGTGATAACATGGGCGGAGCCTAGCTGCCAAGCCGAGTGGACGTGCCAAAACTGAGCTCCTGCACTTTCAGCCTGTTTTCGGGGAATATACCCAATAAACTCGGCACAGATCCACTCTAATAGGGCACTATTGAACAGGGAATCTCGGGGTGCACCTCTGGACACCCTACTCGAAGAAATATCTACCCGAGATCCCAAGCTGCCGTGACCGAGGCCTGCAGAATGGCTGGCAAGGGGGAGATGGCCGCTCTCCTTTCCACCTACCTGCTCCACGACCACCTTGACGCTCAAACCTCCTACCCCCCCCCCCAAGCCGCGAACCCAGACCGAGCCTATGCACACTGTGAGGGCACCGGGACCGGCGACACGTGGCTCAGCAAACATGGCGGCGGAGAATCCGCGGCAACTGTTCCCTCAGCCTGCAACCCCTGAGCAGGGCTCCGACCACGGCACAGACCTTCTGCAGCGTCTGGATGCCCTATTCCACACTTTCTGGGAGAAGCTCCAGCAACGCGCACAGCGCGCTGAAGCAACAAGTAAGAAGAGCTTTGGGCGGCCAGGCGAGAGGGGGACTCCCTCGGGCGCAGCACCGGACCGAAAGCCGACACTCACCTACCCTAGCCCACCCGGGCGGAAGGCCAGGAGGGCTACGACCCGCAAGCGTCGGCCACAAGGGCGGACTCTCAAGCGGCAACCAAACGGCAGACCTACCGCCATCCCCACGAGGGGGAGACACTCGGGCAATAGATGCCACCGAGTCTCAGGCCAGAAGACGCAGGCCTACACACCAGCCTGGGGCAGGAGGGACACCCCTACCCCCGCCAGAGCGGCAGCACCTTGGCTTACTTCTGAATGCTCCCACTCCCAGCGACGCTCAGGAATTGGATGACAAGTCTGGAGGGGAGGCAGTGGCAGTCTGGAGATGGAGCCTCACTCAGGGGGACTAAACTGCTTAATAGTTGCATGAACTTGCTTCTACCTCTTGGGACTTTCTGTAATGTATTGCCACACCATACACCAACTCCCATCACACCACTATGCAACATGTTAGCATCTTACAATAATGAACGTGCACTCATCTAGAAACGCACACGTGCTAGTTACTTTTAGAGCACTCATTCCTCCTGAGGCATGTTATTACTTTACTTTACTGCAAGGCTACTTAGAGCTCTATGTCTATATACTCTGGCACTCAGTGGCTTTGTGCTCCTACTCCTACTCCTACGACTTAGTCTAAAGCAATAGGCATGCATTAATCTGCCATGTTCATGATTTACCTGTGTATCCTTTAACTGTTTAACCCTGTACTCTACATTTGATATGCAACACTTTAGGACAGCTCCTAGATATGCAATGGTTACTACTAGCATAATTTAGAAAGCCTCTACTGTGAATCCCTGTTTAAAGCTGTTAAACCTAATTAGCTTCTGACTTTAACTAAAATGTCTACCATACCCTTACGCAACTATAAGCCTGATTGAAACTAATGTTGGAGACATTTCTATTTAGCTTGATTCCTTTTAAAAATTGTGCTGTCAATGTTCGCCATGAAACTGTTTATTCTCTGTTATGCCATCAACTTGTATCTGCTGTCGTGGCGATATAAGCATGTTTGTCAATCTGAGCACTACAAAAATAAAGAATTCAAAAAAAAAAAAAAAGGGTGATAACATTATACAAATATATTCGGGGCCAGTACAAACCATTATCTGGAAATCTATTCACAAACAGGGCTATACATAGGACACAAGGTCACGCATTTAGGCTGGAAGAAAGGAGATTTAATCTAAGGCAAAGAAACTTTTTTTTTTTTTTTACAGTAAGAGCAATAAGGATATGGAATTCTCTGCCTGAAGAGGGGGTTTTATTAGAGTCCATAAATATGTTTAAACAGCAATTGGATATATACTTGCAAAAACATAACACACAGGGATATAATGTCTAATTAGTAGGGTAATAGCTGCTTGATCCAAGGATTAATCTGTTTGCCATTCTGGGGTCAAGAAGGATTTTTTTTCTAGTTTGTTGCAAAATTGGAAGTGCTTCTGACTGTGTTTTTTGCCTTCTTTTGGATCAACAGCAAACACATATGTGAGGATATGTAACTAGGTAACTAGATATCAGCTCTGTGTTTAGACATGTGCTCTCTGATGTTATAGGTGGTTCCAGTGGCGTACTAAGGGGGGGCAGTGGGGGTGGTCTGTCCCAGGTACCACTCAATAGGGGAGTGCCCAGGGCGCACTTTCACAGGGGCGGCATTTCGAAAGTATCCACGCTTGTTTCCCAACCAGCAGCAGAAGGTCCTCCGTTCTTGTGATCCGCTCTCGCGGATTGTAAGAACGGAGGAACTGCTGATGCTGCTGCTGAATGGGAAAAGAGCGTGCAGAATTCTGGGCCCCTCTTCACTTCCCTATCTATGCTGTGCCACCGGACCACCAGGAAACGTCCCCTCCCTGGACAGAGAGGGGGGGCAAACAATACACAATAAAAACTGCTCACCTTCCCAGCACACACACTGCATCTGCATACACTATACACACACTGCATACACTATACACACACTGCATGAACTATACACACACTAAATACACTATACACACTGCATTCACTATACACACACTGCATTCACTATACACACACTGCATTCACTATACACACACTGCATTCACTATACACACACTGCATTCACTATACATACACTGCATTCACTATACATACAAGTTGCATTCACTA
Organism: Pelobates fuscus; assembly: GCF_036172605.1. Classification (NCBI taxonomy): domain Eukaryota; kingdom Metazoa; phylum Chordata; class Amphibia; order Anura; family Pelobatidae; genus Pelobates; species Pelobates fuscus. Next base: position 35,904,205 of record NC_086318.1, on the reverse strand, counting down.
TACATACAACCTGCATGCACTATACACACACTACAAACACAAAGATAAAGCACCGCGCTTACAGCAGCAGTAGCTTAGTATCCAATAGCTTAAAATACATAGTAAAAACAAAGAAAACGTTACCTGCGCTCTGGCCTAAATCCCCATGTGCATTTAAACAAAATGGAGGCTCTATAGTTTTATTCCAATGGCCATTTGAATATATAAGCTCACCAGCCACATCAAGGCAAGCCTCAATAGGTGAGTTCCTACACTAGCCATTAGATATGCTGATATCAGCCAAGAATCTCCAATAAGACAGGAAGGGGTATTTTATAAACCCTTTCACATTTAACCCTTTGTAGGGCCTCTACACATTCAATAAACTTTGCTGATATCAGACAAAGTGAGACAGAAAAGGGTGTTTTATAAACCCTTTAACATTTAACCCTTTATAGGGCTTCTAAACATTCAATAAACTTTGCTGGTATCAGACAAAGTTTAAACATCTCTAATGAGACATGAAGGGGTGTTTTATAAACCCCTACATACTTTACCCTGAATAGGGCTATAACACATACAAATCACCTTGCTGGTATCAGCTAAAAGGCAAATTTCTCTGATGAGACAGGAAGGGGTGCTGCCCCTACATACTTATAAAATCTTAATAAGAAAAACGTGGGGAGCCTGGCAGCAATGTAACATAGCTGTGTGATACAAAATTCATATACAAACACAAAGATAAAGCACCGCGCTTACAGCAGCAGTAGCTTAGTACCTTGACGTGGCTGGTGAGCTTATATATTCAAATGGCCATTGGAATAAAACTAAAGAGCCTCCATTTTGTTTAAATGCACATGAGGATTTAGGCCAGAGCGCAGGTAACGTTTTCTTTGTTTTTACTATACACACACTGTATTCACTATACACACACTGCATACACTATACACACACTGCATTCACTATACATACACTGCATTCACTATACACACACTACATTCACTATACACATACTGCATTCACTATACACACGCTGCATACATTATACACACATGCTGCATACAATATACACACAAGCTGCATGCATTATACACACACTGCATTCACTATACACACACTGCATACACTATACACACACACACTGCATCCACTACACAGACTGCATCCACTATACAACCGCACACACTGCATCCACTATACAACCGCACACTGCATCCACTATGCAAACACACTGCATTCACTACACAAACACACTGCATTCACTATACAAACACACACTAATACATGGGTGTCTGTGCATCTGTTTGTGTGTCTGTGTTTGTATATGTGTGTCTGTGTATCTGTATGTATGTGTCTATCTGTATGTGTGCCTGTGTGTAGCTCTCTGTGTTTCTGTATGTGTGTCAGTATTTGTCTGTATCTGTGTATAACTGTGTTTCTATGTAACTACACGTGTGTTTCTGTACGTGTGCCAGTGTGTGTATATGTAAGTATATGTGTATATGTGCATACATTTCAGCATTTCGCCTACACTACACAAAAATACAACCCTGCATCCAAATGTCAACACTACATAAAAACACACCACCATATTAAAAAACACACTACAGAAAAATGCACGCCTGCATTCAAATACGTGCAAACACACCCGTGCATTCTCTCACACATACTCCATACAAAAACATGCTTACATTAAAAATATACAAACACTGCTCAGTGCTAAATACATAAAAAAAAATCAGGGTGTTTTCTACATTTTAAAGTTGTGAGGGGGGAGGTCCCAAATGTAGGACCTGCCCCAGGTGCCAAATACTCCAGGTATGCCCCTGGGTGGTTCACCAATGTAAATCAAGCCACAAGGGCATTTATGAACATAAACTATGAAAGTGAATTCAGAAGTAAAAATTTGCTTTATTGCAAACTCTTTTCCATTACAGTGATTTGAAAAAATGCCCCTTGATGACTGAGCCACATGAACTACAATTCAAACATGGAACATTACTAAATTGGTGATTACTTTTAAAAATTTTGCCCGTTTATTTCTAATTTGAATTCTGTTTTAATTTCCTGAATGAATCTGCCTCTTTGTGAGCCTTCAGTGGTGGTTGACTGAACCCAGAAAGATCCGGATGGGCCCATTGTTGAATGTGCTAATATGTTCTTAAAATAGTGCCTATCAGAGGCAGAACTAGAAAGCACTGGGCCTGGTGCAGAAAAATTGCCCTGCAGACCCCTCCAATGTGTTTCATTCCCCCTCCCAGCCACTTCATGTGTTTCCTCGCCCCCAGCTCCTCCATGTGTCTCATTCTCCCCCAACCTTTCCATGTGTCTCATCTCCCCCAGCCCCCTTCATGTGTCTCCCCCTGACCCTCTATGTTTTTCATTCTCCCACTCAGCCCCACATGTGTCTCATTCTCCCCCTCAGCTCCTCTATGTGTCTCATCCCCCCTCAGGCCATCCATGTGTCTCATCTCCTCTCATCCCCTCTCAGCTCCTCCATGTGTCTCATTTCTCCCCTCCTTGTGTCTCAGTTCCCCCCTCACCATGTGATTCATTCTCCCATCAACCCTCCATGTATCTCATCCTCCCCTCCCAGCGCAACCATGTGTCTAATCGCCCCCAGCTCCTCCATGTGTCTCCATTCCCCCCAGCCCCTCCATTTGTCTCATTCTCCCCATCATTCTCCTGATGTTATAGGTGGTTACAGTGGCGTACTAAGGGGGGGCAGTGGGTGTGGTCTGCCCCGGGTACCACTCACTAAGGGAGTGCCCAGGGCACACTTTCACAGGGCCGGCATATTGAAAGTATCCACGCTTGTTTCCCAACCAGCAGCAGCAGGTCCTCCGTTCTTGTGATCCGTGACAGTGTTGCTATGTGTATTATTCTCTCCCCAGTCCATCCATGTGTCTCATCCTTCTCCACCGGCCCCTCCATGCATCCCATCCTGCCCCAGCCCCTCCATGTGTCTTATTCCCCCAGCCCCCTTGTGTCTCAATTCTCCCAAACCCCTTCATGTGTCTCATTCCTCCCCCAGCCCTTCCATATGTCTCATTTCCCCACATCTCCTCCATGTGTCTCATTCCTCCTCCACCTCCTCCATTTGTCTCATATACCCCCAGCCCCTGCATATGTCTTATCCCCATCCCCCAGCTCCTACTTTTGTCTCAATTTGTCCCCAGCCCCTCTATGTGTCTCAATTCCCCCAAATTCCCTTCATGTGTCTCACCCCCCAGGTCAACCACGTGTCTCAATACCACCAAGCCCCTCCATGTGTCTCATCCCCACAAACATTATTTTAATTCATTCTTTTTCCAGCCCAAACATGTGTCTCATTCCTTCGCAGTCCTTCCATGTGTCTCATTTCCTAAGCTCCTCCAGGTGTCTTGTTCTTCCCCAGCACCTTCATTTGTCTCATATCCTCCCAGCCCCTCTATGAGTCTTATTCTCCCAGCTCCTCCATGTGTAGTAATTCCTCCCCCAGCCCCTCCATGTATCTCATCCCACCCAGACCACCCATGTGTCTCATTCCCACAGCCCCTTCATGTGTCTCATCCCCCAGCCCCTCCATGTGTCTCATTCCTCCCCCAGCACTTAATTCTTTATTCAGTAGTGTTTTGGGGTAACCTGTTTGTAGACATGTGCTACTGATTTCAAGAAGTCTCTGTGTACAAATATTATTATTCATCACAATGCGTTCAACCCTAAGAAATTGACGACCTGGGAGGGCAAAGTGTAATTGAGAAGGATGAGCACTCTCAAAATATTTCTGTCATTTGGTTTAACAAACAAATCTGTCACAAGAATCAAGTCTATTTTATACACAGTAGTTTCCATAAAAATTATACTAAATTCACTATGAACCATAGTAAACTGAATGTTTCAGAAAGTAAGTTAAATTCACTATGGAACCATTGTAAGGACTCGAACGTGCCACCCCACTCCACCATAATATCATCAATATAGCAAAACCAATAGCGCATATTAGCACAGATTATAGATGTTGATAAATAAAATTTTCCTAACATAAGTGGCTGCAACATTCGAGCCCTTAGCAGTTCCCCTGGTTTGGAAATAAAATGTCCCAACAAAGCAGAAATAATTCCTATCCAAAACAGTATGTTAAAGATCCAAAAGAAACTCAGTTTTAGTTCTATCAAGTGCTATGGTATTCGACATGGCCTGCATACCTTCTGTGTTTGCAATTGAGGTATAACGGCTTCACATGTCATTTCGGAAGTGCACAGCAGCTAACTCTCTATTCTGAACTTGGCGCTCTCTCTGCTAAGTGTAAACCCATCCTTTAAAGTTGTTGTCAAAGTCACGTTGAAATTTCTTGCATTTATGTGCCTTGACATCCTTTTGGACAGAGTTAATGTGCGTATCAACTATAAGTATTACAGATGCAATTTCCTCTTTAGTTGCAGCAAGGCAAAGTGAATCTTCCAACTGTTTAATTTCCTGTTCCAACTTGATTATTTCCTTGAAATAACCAATAGTGAAAAGCATAATGTCTATCAAGCATTATTGAAAATACTTTTGAAGCTTTTAGTGAAATCCTCATTATCACAGAAAAGTGTAGGTTTCAAGCACAAGCGTAGACCTCTTGGAATCCTACATGCCTTGTGGTATTCAGCCAAAGTAATAGCGTGTAGGTGACAGCCAACTAATTCCTTACGTGCTTTGTCCTAGTCATGGTTGTCAATATCCTTATCAGGTGATGTGAGGAACTCATGATTGAACCCAGAATACTCTCCATTTCCACTGCATCATAGGAGAAAACTGTAGGTGGAAAATTTAACATTCTCAGCGTACTGAAAACAAGTGCAAGGGATCTCACATGGAGACTCAAAACAGTGTGCATTTGGAGATTCAGCACTCTTCATGCATAACATTTTTGTTTGTTTTTGTTTTATGTAAAGAGTTAATTTTGACACTTGCCACTCCAGGATTTGGAGTCAAATAAGTCAATTACCATCAAACCAGCAAGTAAGGGTAGGGCTATTGGGATTTTGAAAAGCAAGGATTATGTGTCAGAGATATTGAAACAACTTAATGATACAGTAACCTATTCTGTGGTGTCCTACAATCCTAGTAATGAAATTTGCAACATATTAATAACTTAGTGTGTAACATTGTGATGAGGGTGTAATAGAATCCAATCTTGTGTAATGTTTGGTTAATAAGAAACCTATTATACTTACTATCCACATACGGGATGGGGGTTAACTTGGTTCTCTCGTCCTGGTCAATTTTCTTTTACAAAGTTGTTTCTCCATGCCTACTAAAGACTAGGTCCTATTTAAAAAACGTTTGATATTTTGATTAAGGTCTCAGATATGAATATTGGTGACAATGACATACTTGCCAGTTTTGACATTTGTAGCCTTTATACCTCGATTCCAAAGTTATGTAGGCCTTGTCGAATGCCCATGACACCTTGTCACTTGATAGTGCTAGACCATAATTGAGGTATTGGCTGAAACTGGGACACTGACATTTACCATTTGCACCCATATTATTAACTCCCATATTTTATTTTGGTAGCTTTGCTTGAGTTTTTCTTTCTGTCACTGTTTGGTTTGAGCCTCAAAGTCCTCTTTGGGAGACACTTAACCTCTGGTAGTAATGCCTCACTGCTTCTGTTTGATAGCTACCATAATAATGATAAGGTGCAACTGAGAACAAATGTTCTATATTTAACAAGTGTTTTCACATTCTGTTTTTAAGTCGAGTGCTTAATTATATACTGACTTCCTTCTGGCTAGATTTATTATATATAACTGGTGGCACCACTCATTTTGTTTCCCAATGCATAGTTTCCCTACTAATGCATATTCAGCCTCTATTTTTCACCTTGCATGTCAATACTTCAACAGCAAATGCCATGTCCTGCATTTTCTCCATGATGGCTGATCTTGCTTGTTATACCTCTAGACATGGTCTTCAATCTTGATTCATTCATTAACACAACAATTGTGCATTTCCTCTACATGCCATGCTAAAATTTTGTATTACTTGTTACAGCCTGGCTTGTCTTTGCTGTTGTGTCATAATTAATAAATAAAGAGTCAGATCCATTCGGGATCACTAAGTTAGAACAGAAGTTAAAATAGAAACAAAACGGTAGCAAACATTTTTTAGTAATAGCCAATTTGGTATTTTTTCCTTGTTTGAGTTGTAGTTAATGTGGCTCAGTCATTATGAGGCAATTTTTATTAACATCGCCGTATTGGCAAACAGTGTGCAATACAGCACTTTTTTAATTGTGAATCGACTTTCATAGTTTATCTTATTAAATGCCTTTGTGTCTTGATTTATATTGGGGAAACATCAGAGAGTGCATGTCTAAACACAGATCTGATATCCGGATGAGGAGAACTGATACACATGTCCCTGCTAATTTTTGTTCCCACAATCATGCAGCATCTCAAATGAAATGGCAAGTAATTGATTTCGTGCCCATGCAATCCCGGGGTGGTGATAGAAAAAATTACTTAAATTACATGAGGCATTTTGGATCCACAAACTGGATTGTCTGCAATCAAGAGGTTTCTATCGAGACTTTGATTTATCCGTATTCTTGTAAGCCTTGGTGTTCTCATTGTGTATTGTGTCTAGGTTTGTTTATATATATATATATATATATAAAAATATTAAGGCAGGATGCCTGGAATTGTGGATGGGGTTACCATCCTATATCTACTACCTCCTCTTAGCTTTCTCCTGGTGTCCTGTCTACATTTTTGTAAATACCAAAAAAAAAGGGAGGGATCAGATCACCTGTAGATCTCGGTGCACTGCACCTATGGCTGTCAACCCCCTAAGCCATATAGTACCAGCAATGTAGTCCAGGCACTCAAGGTCTTCATAAATCAGCAGATTTATTGGAAAAACATGACAGATACAGCAACATTTTGATCTCTTCAGGGATCTTTATCAAGCTAACACCAAAGTGCACAAACCACTAATTATTATTATTATTTTATTATTTATATAGTGCCATCAGATTCCGTAGCGCTGTACAATGGGTAATATATAGGGTATCTCATTAACAATCAATACAAAGTCAGTTAACTAACAATCAATATAGAAAATTGTGTATTATAACAACTAAAAGTGCAAAATAACCCTACAAGGTATCACATTTTTTTGTGGATTACAATGCATGTACATAAGTCCAGTTGTTATTCCTTACTAAATTGTCACGCCACTCCTTAGCTGATTTGCCCTCGTGCAGTACTCATACTCACCACTGTTTCTGTTTGGCACTGTTCCTCATTTCTTTTCATTTAGCACTTCACCTGGTCCTTGTTTAGCACCTATTTAGTTTGGGTTCTCCCCTCACTCCTGGCCAGATCATTGTTTCTTGTCTCCTGTTTCCCTGGTTCCTGGTTTCCCGTGATTCTGGCTCCTGCCTCCTTGATCCTGCATACTGTTCTTTGTTCCTGTGTCCTCCTGGTCCTTCGTTGCTGTGCCCTCCGATCCTATGTTCTGGTTCCGTGATCTCTGCTTTATTTCCAGTGATCCTGACCCTGCAGCCTGGTTCATTTATTTTGCCTCTGGTCTTGCTTGCTGGTATATCTGCCTTGTGATCTTTGGATCTGTGTCCTACCTATTACTAGTGGTGCCTGCACAATCCTGCCTTCATACCAAAGGACTATTTAAGTATTCACTGCCAGCACTATTCATGCTTATCCTATATTGTTATATACATTTTGTTCTGTGACTTTGTATATATTATGTTGTTTTGTGATCTTTTTGTACTTTGATTCTCTATAATATATATTTCTTTATTTGCACTATTCATTGTGTCTTTTGCATTTATTCTTTGCTAAATTGGTTCCTACATTTAAAGGGATAGTGCTGTCTCTGGGCAGCACCCCTTCATGCCCATGACATAAATAATGTACACAAGAAAAAGGTTTTAGTTAGATTCAAATGGGATCTACCCCTAGTAATTAAAAAGTTACTTACATTCATTGCATGCTGAAACCATAGATAAGTTACAATCCCTCTAAATGGGTATAATTACTTAATAATTACCTAATCATGCTAAGTTTCATCAGACCGTCTGTTTACTGGGAATTCCTGCCTCCTTACTACAAGCTCTTCAAGTGTCCAAAATGAATCTTCCTCTGCAAATTGTTGAGTGCTTTTTGGGGGTCAAAACTGTTGAGAATGTGATTGAAACATGGCACATCGCTATTTAAAAAGGACATAGTAAAAGACTATGAGCAAACTGGTCACAAATGTATGCAGAGCAATCAACAAAATAAATAAATATTTAAACATGTGAGTGCAAGTTTCACTCACTTTTCTAACCTTGATGAGCATCCTACTATCACGTATACCAAAAATACCAAATGATACCGCACTCAAACTTAAAAAAATACATAAAAGAAAAAATATCTAAATAGTTTATTAACACACCATAGTTATATTGGATAATGTTATTACACATTATCTAAATTGCAAATGATACACATAAAATATACAATACTGACTGACAATAATCCTCTGCACTAAGTAAAATACAGATAGAGAGGGCACAGAGATATTAGTAATCTGTAGAGCAAAGTTCTTGGGATATAATCTTAGAATATTGGGACCTGTCCCAATCCTGAATATGTAACAGTAGACCCCCCCCCCCCCCCAAAAAAAAAAAAAACACAACAATTGGAAATAAAGAATATAGAAAAATGCAAAAAAATGAAAATAATTTTTTAAGTAAAAAAAGTTCTATGCAAGGATTTTGACAAGATCTCACTCAGAGTATATCATGTCTTAAGTAAAGGTCTAAAATTTACCCCCACCAATCCTTTCAAACCATTCCAAGCCTTTCTAAATATAAATAAGTTCGTGATAAAAGCCACTTCACAAGTAAAACCCCTAACACTAACATCCCACCAAATACTCCAGATAATCAAACTCACGTAACTTCTGATAATCCTCAGATAATTAATACTTCTCTTAAGAAGAGCTCTTTTTTTCTATCCATCTAGTTTTAAATCAGGAAGTGTTCAAAAACTCATTTTAAAAGATTTTGAGAAGATTATATAAAGCAAATATGGTTGCAACAATCGAACATGTCTAGAATGCCAAGCCCTGAAAGAATTACAAAAAGAGGAGGACATTATTATAAAGCAAGCCGACAAAGGTGGAGGCTTGGTCATATTATGTAAAAATATGTACATAAACGAAAGCCATGCGACAATTAAATGACCCATAGGTTTACGAGAAACTATCCTCTGACCCTACCTCAAACATTAAACTAATCCTGACAGAATACTTATCAAAAAGATATGACCAGAAAATGATTAATAAACAAGAATTTGAGTTTTAAATGTCCCCTACCCTGAAATCCCAGTTTTTTATTTTTTTTACCCAAAAAGCAGTAGAAACAAAAAATCAAACATTTAAAAGAGAATCCCCACAGAGCAAATAGAGTTGTATCACATATACCTTGTAAATATTGTACACTTAGCATTTTCAGCATCTTGATGAAGACCGCCTGTGGTCAAAATGTTGATCGAACTTATATACAGTTTTTTTTTTTTTATTTATTCACAAAATTCTGTGAGTGCTCTCATTTTATGGATGGTTATACATTGCACTGAGACAGCACCTTTGTCTTTTTAAGATACTTTTTTGTTTATGGGGGGAAAGTGCCAGAAATATATATATGTGTGTGTGTGTGTGTGTGTGCACTCATGTTTTCAACTATTCTGGCCTATCTTATGTATCTGTATATGTCTAGGGCATATTTGTATGTAAATTTTCACTATGCATGCTTCATATCATCCTGAGATTATCAGGGGCTGTTCTAGCACATACGGTCAACTGGGAATTTATTGCACTTTAATTCCCTTCAGTTTTTGGTATATATCTTACTAGAGTATGTGTTTTTCTGGGATCGTTGTTCTTACTTTATCTACTTTACCACCAATCACTCTGCTGTTTTTACAGTGTTTAACTTTTTGTTCTGTGTTATGAATACTACTCTCTGGTGTCACTTTTGGTTCATGTTTAGATTATTGAACCACTGTAAACTTATTGGCACTGCCCTTCTATTCACTTATTTCTTACTATCAGCTTCTTGTACTCTTCCTTTTATTAATTCTGCCAGGTGTGTCAATTTAGTCATTTTCATTGGTATGCATTTATGAGACTACCTCCTTCCTTACAACAATCACTTGCTCTACAGGAACGTTACCTTTAACCCGTTAAGGACACAGCTTCAGAAGCTTGTCTTACGCTTAACCTCCCTGGCGGTATTCCCAAGCGTGACTCGGGGTTAATTTTCGCTGCCAGTCACGCTCAGGGTAGATAAGATTTACTTACCTCCGCCGCAATCCGCTTCGGGAGGACTGCCTCACAGCCCAGGCAGCCCTCCCACGGCAAATCAGGCCCCCGGGGGCCATGTGATCGCTCTCAAAGAGCGATCACATGGCCCTCTATAGCTGGCTGTGGATCTGCCAGCAGGGGGACTGTTTGAAATATCAGACAGTCCCCCTGCTGCTGGGAAGTATAAAAAAAATAAAAAAAGACAAGTGTAAAAATAAATTAAATAAATAAATATATATATATATATAATAGATGTACATATATATATATATAAATACGTATAATTAAAATAATAAATAAATAAAATAATAAAATAAATAAATAAAATATTGAAACAAAATTTTATATAAATGATATATGCATATGTAATTTCATTCTAACTGTATTTTGTTATTAATATATATATATATATATATATATATATATATATATATATATCGGTAACAAAATACACTTAGAATGACATTCTATATATATATATATATAATACAAATAAGCGTATATATATAATTACACAAAAGATTACATTAGTATACACGTAGAATTTAAATACCTATAAATGCATATATATTAAAATTCTACATGTATATTTAAATAATCTTTTAACGTAATTATGTGATTTGATTAAAAATTTATTGACATGCCTGACATGGGGGCGGAACTGGGCGGGTAATTTAAATGCAAAAAAATGGTACCGCTTTTGGTACAAAATTCCTGACATAATCATACCGCCAGGGAGGTTAATGACACAAGCAATTTTTGCATTTTCTTGCTGTATGCGTTCACCTTCAATTTGCATCTCTCTCGTTTATTGCATCGATGCATATTATATATTGTTTTTTAGAGGACAGAAAGGGCTTTAATTTGATGTAACATTATATATATATATATATATATATATATATATATATATATATATATATATATATATAAATGCTTATTTATTAAAATAATACAGAAAAATGCAAAAAAAAAGAGGTTTTGTGTACAGTTTTTGCAATAATAATGTGTGCCTAATTAGTGCAGGTTAAAGAAAGTAATTAAAAATAAATTCATTTAGTTGTTCTGATTTACAGAATATATGTGTCTGGGATTTTCAGTTGTTTTGGTAGTTACAGGTCACAAAGCACAAGGAGTAAAATAAACTTTTAATATGGAGCGATTTTAGAATTTGGTATGTTTGTCTTGTAAGCTTAATAGCCATAAAAGAAAACAAAATTGCCACACAAGTATATATTTATATAAAGTAGACATCACAGGCTATTGTCCTAAGGTTGTTTTGACACTTTCTAAGTAGTCATTTCACCGCCAATCTCTGCTAAATATTGGATTAAAATTGAGTATTTGTTTTTTTTTTGGCACACAAACTTATAACTAAGAACTTCTCATGTGTATTTTGTAAAGTTGGTGTGTGCTATTCCTGTACAAAGTTTTATTATGTGTTCAGTTACTTCTGCTGAGTACAACGGTACCCCCATTGTATGTATTTGGCACTATTTCGTGAAGCTACCGTGCCATATAGGGGACCTGTCCGTTTCAACATTTACAGTAGAATTTTGAGAGGCGGATTTAATGGGCCTATGCTTCAATTTGGGGTATTATAGCAGTTTGACTGTTCAAAAAAACCTCACAAAGGCCTACCATTTGTAAAGGTAGACACCTCAGGGTATCTCATATGGTGCATATTGTGCTTTAACATGCCCCCATTTTTTCACCAATATATGCAAAAGTATGTGGTAAAATAAAATTTTGTGCATTTTTTTACATATGGATTACATTTTTGCTGGGCATTTTGTACATTTCATATGTGCCACTAAGTTCAAACCCCCCAAATTATGCTCAGCTAAGCTTTCTGAGTAAAACAATATGCCCAATGTATGACCTAGACACTATTTTGTGAAGTTACACTCCTGTAAAGAGACATAACAAGTTACGTTTTTTAAGTGTGAATTTTCATGGAGGGTTTTGATGCGTCCGTGTCCCACTTTGGAGCACTTGAGCAGGCTACATATTACAACTACAATATAAAGGCATACCATTTCTTAAAGAAGACATCCTAGGGCAATTCAAAAGGCATTTTTTGAACCTTAGCGTGGGATACTTTTTCCGCTAGCTTGTACCAAGTGTAGTGGCAATACGCATTTTGTCTGCCTTTTTGACACACAAAGTGAGTTTGCGCAGTATATTTTTCAAACCTTATGTGTACTACGACTATATAATACTTCATATGTTGCTCAACTATGTCAGCTGAGTACAGCAATACCCCCGTATGTACCTTTGCCAGGTATATGTGGACATTGAAGGGGCACATTTGAGACACAACAATTCCATTTTTTTTCAAACTTTGAATTTTTACGCTGTGTCCATGTCCCATTTTAAAGTATTTTACAAGGCTATATAATCCAATTACCCCATAAAGGCATACCATTTCTTAAAGAAGACATCCCAGGGCAATTCAAAAGGCATATTTTGAACCTTAGTGTGGGATAATTTTTCCGCTAGCTTGTACCAAGTGTAGTGGTAATAAGCATTTTTTTATGTATTTTTTTACTTCGTAAAACTTTTTTTACTTTGTAAAACCCGTTTTTAAACTTTTTTTAACTTATTAAATGTTTTACATTTTTTTAACTTTTACACTTGTAATTTTTTTTCTAAACTTTTCTTTTACCGTTAACCCCTAACTAGCAGTAAGCAGCACTAACAGTAAATTCCCCTTTTGGCAAAGCAGTTAGGGCACCACCTGTTACGGCCAACTTTTCGTGAATCTCTTTAGGAGTTCAACATAGTGATATTTATCAGAATAACCCTGATCTCCTGCTCCCATCTCATCTTTTTTTTATTATCTCCCTTTGTGTTTTTCCAGTGTATCATTAGATATTGCAATTACATTTTTGCTTTTTTTTATACTGATTTGAATCCCATAGAAAACCTGTCAGGCGAACTGAAGAGGAAAGTCCACCAGCATCAAAATTTGAAGGATCTGAAGAGATTCTGTATGGAGAAATGGTCTCCAATCCCTCACCATGTATTCTCCAACCTCATTAGACATTGTAGGAGAAGACGTAGAACTGTCATCTTGACAAAGGGAGGTTGCACAAAGTATTGACTAAATGTGTGCCAATAATTGTACCATACATATATTTAACCCCTTAAGGACACATGACATGTGTGATATGTCATGATTCCCTTCCATTCCAGAAGTTTGGGCCTTAAGCGGTTAAAAAAATTTTTTTTAGATAACCTATGTTGTGTTTGCAAATGTTTGATATCCAAATGCAGAGTATTTTTGTGTATTTTTATCAACAAAAGATCAAAAGTTTAAACAAAAAAAAGAAATTTTCACAGCCTTTTTTGCGCATATATACCAGGGGTGCTAAAATTAATGGAGAGCACTGTAATGGAGTATTCTGTAAAAAATACTACCAACAAGTCCTATTAAAGAAGTGGTTTTCAAACCAGTCCTCATGGTCTATCAACAAGTACAGGTTTTTCTAAGTCTCTCCTTTAGAATAGGGAGAAAAAAAAAAAAAAAAGCATAAATCCTGTACTGTTGCTGGGCCACGAGACCTGGTTTGGGAAAAAATCATGACATTACACTTATTTTTGCTTCAAAAATAACCTTTTTTAATGCAAATGAATGCGGTACTAAATATATATGGGTTATTAAATATTTAAATATTTATTTTAAAAAAAAATCCATAATTAATATAACTAGTAAAAAAAAAAATGCATTAATAGTAGTTTTTAAAATCACATTTCCAATCATATTACTATTAAAACTATATGGCATACTATGACCTATTTAATTATATAGGTAATCTGTGTACACACGCATTATTTTATTTCATTATTTGTGCACAAACAGGTTGCAGGACAATCTTCCTCGAGGCTTGCATCACATTTTTGTCCATGATAATAGTCTTTGCAATCTGCATACTTGTCTTGATGTGGGCATGGGTTTGCTAAAAAAAAAAGTTATTATTAACAATTAGTTTTAAATATAATTTAACAATGTTTACCTTATGTTTCAATTCATCTTAATTTATGAAAAATGGGTATACAAAATAATAGTCATTAATATAAGAATATCGGACAATTAGATAACTGGGTGGATGTAACAGACTTTTTTTTTAATTCTTTATTTTCGATGTGCATTTTGATACCAGGAATAATGTCAGACAAAATGAGTCAGCATATGAAAAGATTGATCAGTGAATGTGTACATAGGAACAGCACTTTTTTTTTTTTTTATTTGTAATTTTCAGTGCAATGTTCCAGCACACATGAATGGTACATATTATACCTGAATCAAAAGAAAAAGGGTAGTTGCGCACACAATGGTATATTGTAGATTTGAAAAATAATATCTAAAATGTATAAGCATAAAAATGCTTATGCTTAAGCTTATACATTTTAGATATTATTTTAAAAATCTACAATATACCATTGTGTGCGCAAGTACCCTATTTCTTTCGATTCAGCTATTTATGTGTAAGTGTTTTTTTGGTGACTAAACACTGGGGTGTGTTCAGACGCACTGGGATATATTATTTATCTCTTATATATATATCTTATTAGATTTTAAGCGCCACTTATCCTTTTTGAGTATCTATTTACATATTATTATACGTTGGTGTTCAGCATAAGTTACATGTGTTAACATGACAAATCAGATGTTTTCACGTGCGTTAGCATACATTACATTGTTTCATATTATATAATAACTGCAGTAGAGATTTGACCTTAGATTAACTTGGGAAGGGGGAGGAGGGGAAGGATTGGGAGGGAGATAGGGGGTATGTGGTAGTGGGTGGTCCGATATACCATCAAGCCTTCAACAGTGTTATTTAGCTTTCAACGTTTTAATCAAGCTTTCAACAATCTTATAAAATTTTCAACCGCTGTATTAAATGGATGGTCGTCGTCCTCTTTATGTCATTAAGGGGTATGAGTCTGATGTTTTGGACATGTACTGATTCTGATTAGAATGACTATAGGACTATGGTTCCATTCTCTCAGAATTACAACCCATACCGAAAGCTTGGCTACAGAAGAGGGATATTTTTATTTGGAGGTATAATCAGAATCCTAGTATCTATGCTTTAGTATCCACTATGATTCCACTGCCCCTCATCACATTTATTTTTTTAAATGAAAACAAAAGGAACACAGTGCCAGACTTACAGACATAAAGATAGAGTAGAGTATAGGCACTGAGAAAAAAATGTAACTGCTCTAAGGGTATATAGATGAAGACAGGTAGCTTAGGCAGTAGTGAGAACAACAACAGGAGCCATCCACCTTATACATGAGATATGGTGCAAGGAAGAACCTTGGGCTGCTCTGGCTCAACCAACACCCGACTTGCGGGGCCACAAGAAGAAAGTTAGGCCAGGCCCGTATTAGAACAACATCCAGTATGATATGCACTAAGGCTTCTCCATGAAAACTTCAGACCTCCAACAACACGCTATCACCATCATGATAGGAGAGGGGTGAATGCCTGGCAGGAATTTTTTCCCGCAACTGCTGTTCATCTCTAGCCAATGTGAGAGCAGGAGCATTGTGTGATTAAACATAGTTATGTGAGACAGAGGCATCGAGACAGGAGCCATCGGATGCTGGTTCCCCTCCACTCACCACATCACGCTCTGAGTCCAGCGGGGTCCCCCACATGCTCTTCGGTAGGTTTATAGTAGATTAGAGGTGTGGAAGGGCCCCTTGCTCTTCTTCCAAAGTGAGCATTCAGCTTCTGGAGTGTTGACTCATGCTGTGCCAAGACAGCAGGCCTGCTTGTCATCACCTTCAGGGTCGGTGCAGAGTGTCTCCGGTGGGGCATATATTGCAAATGAGGCAGATGGTCCAGAGGGGTGGGTATGAGGGTTGAGTTTTGCATTGCCAGTGAGTGGCAGCAGGAGAGCGGTGGCCTCTCCCGCGCCGACCATGCTTGTAGGCTGCAAGATGTGTTCGGGTGGTTCCTGCAGGTATGTTAGCTTAAATGATATCCCTATGGTCACCTCAATGTCCCTGTTCACCCAATGGTCACAATTGGATAACAAGAGCCTTTTTATCAGCACAAAATTCAGTAGCTTCTGCGACTTGCGTCTGACTCACTCAGCAGTCAGGCCCCGTCCCCGTGACAGACTTTTAATCTGAATTTGCAAAAAAAGAGTATCCTGCTAAGCTGTGACTTCTCTGTTGTGCAACTCTTTGGTGAAACTACAACTCTTAAGCAATTTAAAGTGCACTTTCACTTTTAGTCTCTCTCTATCTCTCTCTCTCTCGTTATAAGGCTAGTAAAATATAGCATATGTTCAGAGCAACTGCTGGTCATTTTCTGCTTGAATTCCCCCTAGTTCCCCTAGCATTTGGCAAGTACATTGCTGGGTATGAACTTTGGAATCAAGAGTTTTCCAGTTGCATCTAATAACTTACTGCAAAGGCCTTTGTCACACGATGATTTGCAATCTTCACATGCAGGTCCAGATTTGTATGGGAAGCCAATTGAGTCGCCATCATTTCCCCTAAAAAGGTTATACATATGAATATATACAAATAGATGGTTCAGTGAATGTGAAATTAAAAATAGTCTATAATGACAAAATGATTCATATACTTAATATTATTGTACAAGGCTAACATCAGACATTTTGGCACAGGCCCTTGCACTGTCATACTCTTTTTGACGTGTGTAGACTCATGCATCAACACAGACACCTGCTTATACAGGAATTCTAACAGGTGCAATACACACTTCTCAGGTGCAATACACACTAATACATACTGCAATAAACACAAATATGTAATTCCAGACACTCTCTCGCAAACACACACAGATACATACTGTCAGAAATACAGTGGAATAACAAAAGAAAATGATGTGACATTTCACTAATTACCACACTTACATTGTGTAAGTATAGTCATTGTATAGATGGAGTTATTTATTTGTTATACTTTATTTGCTTCTTTTCATCTGTTAAATTGTACATGCTCCATAGAGTCCAGTGTATGTTTTCTAAACTTTTTTGAGGCATTTTATAAGTATTGAATAACTCAGTGAGAATTTATTGTCAAATTATAACATTACATGTATTAAACTAATAATGCATTTATATAGTTGTGTTCTCCAATACAATACTGAGTGGTACACATTGATTTCTTTTTATCCAGTAAGCCCAGTTTAAGATATCAGGGACATCATTCAATAAAGATACATTCAGAGAATGAGAAATTAAAAAGCTACAGTGATATACAGGTGATACTCAAAAAATTTGAATATTGTGCAAAAGTTCATTTATTTCAGTAATGCAACGTAAAAGGGGAAAATATTATACAAGATAGACGCATTACATGCAAAGCAAGATAGTTCAAGCCGTGATTTGTCATAAGTGCGATGATCATGGCTTACAGCTCATGAAAACTCCAAATCCACAATCTCAGTAAATTAGAATATTGGGAAAAGGTGCAATATTCTAAGCTCACAGTGTACCACTCTAATCAGCTAAGTAAACAATAACACCTGCAAAGGGTCTCTGAGCCTTTAAATGGTCTCTCAGTCTGGTTCAGTAGGAATCACAATCATGGGGAAGACTGCTGACCTGACAGTTGTGCAGAAAACCATCATTGACATCCTCCATAAGGAGGGAAAGCCTCAAAAGGTAATTGCGAAGGAAGTTAGATGTTCCCAAAGTGCTGTATCAAAGCCCATTAATAGAAAGTTATGTGGAAGGGAAAAGTGTGGTAGAAAAAGGTGCACAAGCAGCAGGGATGACCGCAGCCTGGAGAGAATTGTCAGGAAAAGGCCATTTAAAAGTGTTGGGGACTTTCACAAGGAGTGGACAAGAGCCACCACACACAGTCGGATCCTGGACATGTGCTTCAAATGTCGTATTCCTCTTGTCAAGCTGTTCCTGAACAACAAACAACGTCAGAAGCGTCTTACCTGGGTTAAAGAAAAACAGACCTGGTCTGTTGCTCAGTGGTCCATAGTCCTCTTTTCTGATGAGAGCAACGTTTGCATCTCATTTGGAAACCAAGGACCCAGAGTCTGGAGGAAGAATGGAGAGGCACGCACTGCAAGATGCTTGAAGTCCAGTGTGAAGTTTCCACAGTTTGTGTTGATTTGGGGATCCATGTCATCTGCTGGTGTCTACCAGGAGATTTTGGAGCACTTCATGCTTCCTTCTGCAGACTAACTTTATGGGTATGCTGACTTCATTTTCCAAAAGCACCAAAGCCTGGTTCAATGACCGTGGGATTACCGTGCTTGATTGGCCAGCAAACTCTCCTGACCTGAACCCCATAGAGAATCCATGGGGAATTGCCAAGAGAAAGAGGAGAGACATGAGACCGAACAATGCAGAAGAGCTAAAGGACGCTATTGAAGTATCCTGGTCTTCCATAACACATCAGCAGTGCCACAGGCTGATAGCTTCCATGTAACGCTGCATTGAGGCAGTAAGTGCTGCAAAAGGGGCCCAAACCAAGTACTGAGTCCATATGCATGCTTATATTTTTCAGAGGTTCGATATTGTTCTATGTACACTCCTTGTTTTATTGATTGCATGTAATATTCTAATTTACTGAGATTGTGGATTTGGGGTTTTCATGAGCTGTAAGCCATAATCATCGCACTTATGACAAATCACGGCTTGAACTATCTTGCTTTGCATGTAATGCGTCTATCTCATATATTCGTTTCCCCTTTTACGTTGCATTACTGAAATAAATTTACTTTTGCACGATATTCAAATTTTTTAAGTATCACCTCTATTACAAGTCGGTGTATTTTGTCAATTCTTACCCTGGGCAGTAAATACAGACGTAATCATATTTGAAGACATTATTTGAGCACTCAGCTACACCACATCCAACACGATTTGAGGAGGCCCACATCATCTGCCGATAAAAATACTATATTACTTTAGTGTAAAATCAATTGCTTGCTGCCTTTTAGACAAGGGGAAAATGGGAAACTTTTCAGATTTGTGTTCTAGCTTCTTACAAACTGTAATACTATATGTGGAGATGTAAATAGGGGACTTAAAGGAACATTTTCGGCACCATTGCAACTTCATCTAAATTGAGTTATGGTGCCAGAAGGCCCCAGGTGCACTCTTACCTTCAGGGGTAAACCATTCTTTAACGGTTTAATCCAAAGTTGCCATCAGCGCTGATCTCAACTGCCCCCCAGGCAGCATCCAGTATCTTAAATTTCAGTTAAGGAAGTGCAGAGTGCTGCTGGGCAGGCATGCCGTTGATTGTTGAGAGTGGTCAGCTGACACACTAAGCCAACCAGTGACTCCCCATTCACAATCTAGCTTGAAAAAGGTACATCTATTGTGAAGCCAGTTTTGTGAATAGGGAGTCATTGATTGGCTGAGGGGGTGGGGAGGGGGGAGGTTTGAGATCGTAGCTGGATGTTTGATATGGGGGAAATGGGGGAAGTTAAGATCAGTGGTCTTTAACCGTGAAGGTAAGTGTTAGCCTTCTTTTAGATCAAGTTGTTATTGTGCCCAGAGTGCCCTTTTAATTCTCAAAGATCAAAGTCAAAAGCTTATTTTAGTGGTTTTTGTTTTTTTAAATTGCATACTTACTCTCATGTATTCTTATTTCCTGTACGTCACTAAGATGCCAAAATACCAGAGTATTGCAGTATGCAATGATACCTTTTTTATTGGACTAACATAAAATTTCAAAGACAGGCTTTCAAGAGTTTTCAGGTTTTTAAGTGTGAATTTCAATGGAGGGTTTTGATGCGTTCATGTCCCACTTTGGAGAATTTAAACCGGCTACATTTTCCAGCTACACTGTAAAGACATACCATTTCTTAAAGAAGACATCCCAGGGTATTTCAAAAGGCATATTTTGAACCTTAGCGTGGGTTCATTTTTCCGCTAGCTTGTACCAAGTGTAGTGGTAATAAGCATTTTTTCTGCCTTTTTGACACACAGTATATTTTGCAAACCTTATGCGTGCTACGACTGTATAATACTACATATGTTGCTCAGCTATGTCGTCTGAGTACAGTAATACCCCTGTATGTCCCTTTGCCATGTATATGTGGATGTTGAAGTGGCACATTTGAGACGCAGCCATTCATTTTTTTTCTAACTTTGAAGTTTTATGCTGTGTCCATGTTCCCTTTCGGAGTAGTTTAGCTGGTTGGTTATTCAAACTTCACCAAAAACAAATAATATTTTTTAAAGAATACACCCTGGGGTAATTCAAAAGGCATATTTTGAACCTTAGCGTGGGATCATTTTTTTCTCTAGTTTGTTCCAGGTGTAGTGGTAATGAGCGTTTTTAAATGTATTTTTTTAACTTCTTTGCGTTTTAAAACTCGTTTTTAAACTTTTTTTTGCTTATACATTTTTTAAACGTTCTTAAACTTTCGTAAAACTTTTTTTTAACACATTTAACATTTGTATAAACTTTTTTTTACCATTAACCCCTAACTAGCAGTAAGCAGCACTAACAGTAAATTCCCCAATTTCTCATAGCTCCCACACACCCACCCCACATATATACATATACAGGGGTTAAAAAAAATCAAATCACAGTAAAATGTAGTCCTTGCCAATTGATCACTGTAGTCAGTTGGCAGGGAAGGGGTTAATTTTTATTTAAAATGGGTAAAGGGCAGTGGGATTTTAAACTAACTTTTTTTGTTTTTAAACAAGGAGAAGATCAGCACTGATCCGTCTCCCTGCACTTCACACAGAACGTGGAAGAGCAGAGCGGCGGATCAGAAGTCCCTCCAGTACATAAATGAAACCAAGAGGGCTGCACTCACCTGAACATGCATATATTATAGGGTGTGAAAATCACAGTGAGAAGACACTGAACATCCATAGGAAAGCATTGAGTAATGAGAGGAGCTGAGAGGCGGAGGGATACCCAGCGCCAAGGGAGTCCGGCGCTGGAGAAAGGTAAGTGCTGAAGACACACACACACTCTCACAAACAGACGCATACACACTAGCTAACAGACACACATTTACTGACAGAGAAACACTCAGCGACATACATACACACTCACAGACAGACACACATACACACTCACTTACAAAACATACACTCTCACTGGCAAACACACACTCACTAACAGACATCAAACACACTCAGTAACAGACACACAAACTAACACACTCACTAGCAGACACACACTCAATAACAGACACACAAACTAACACACTCACTGACACTCACTAGCAGAAACACACACTCTAACACACACACACACTAACACACACACACTTTTTTTTTTAATTTATTTCCCCACCCTCCTTACCTTCGGGAGAGCTGAGGGGATTCACTGGGGCCCAGTGGTGTCACCGGGCAGGCAGGCTGTCAGGCGCGCGAGGGAGCACTCTCCCCAGAGTGCTCCCTGTTCATCTCCCTCGCGCGCCGCGTACTGATGACGGATCTGGAATATGATGTCATATTCCGGCTCCGGCATCAGTGCGGTGCGCAAGGGAGCTGAACAGGGAGCACTCAGGGGAGAGTGCTCCCTCGCGCGCCTGCCGGGTGACACCAGGGCCAGCCTTGGGGGCCCTGAGGTGGCCAGCTCCTGGGCCCCCCAGGAGAAGAGGCTGGGTACATACCGGGTCACAGGGGCACCTGGTGGGCCGGGCCCGGTCGCAGCCGCAACCCCTGCGACCCCGGTATGTACGCCACTGCCTGGAACGCTCTGCAAGTCAAGGCTAAATAGGGTCCTGGAATGAGGCACCTGTGACAGGGAGGGGTGCAAAACCAAGGAGTTGGCCTGGACTCCCAAATATATAAATGCAACCAAGAGGGCTGCACTCACCTGAACATCACTGTTTAGTAAATAAGTAAGTGCGCTGGACTATGTATTTTGTATGTTGTATATTGGCCCCAGCAGCACCCTATACTGTATGCATGTTTAGTGAATAAGCGAGTGCGCTGGATTATGTAATATATGTATATATATATATATATATATATATAGTTCCAATTGCTTGCACTCCTGGATTAATAGTAAAAAGCCCGGTGCTTAACAGCCAAATAATAGAAATAAAGTAATGATAGCACTCCAAGGACTTCGAAAACATTGTGAAAAAACTTAGCTTTTTATTCAGGCATCTGCCACAGAAGATCAACGTTTCAGCTCTCTAAGGAATATATATATATATATATATATATATATATATATATATATAATTTTTTTTTCTTCTAAATGTATATTTTACCCTATAGAACAATATTTTGGGGTTGTTACAATTTTCTTAATGTATACTTTCGGGCAACTCCTTTAAACAGGTAGAGGTAGATACATTTTGTTTATACAATATTATATATCCGTTAATCTCTGACCTGTATATCATAGCTAAGATCTTCCTTTGTTTTCCAGTAGTATTAAAGCTATATTTGCCATTTAACAATAGCCAATGTTCTAGCAATTTAATAAAGTCATATATTTTATTAAAGAAGAAATACCTGTGTATAATGACGAATTTCTAACGAAGGACTCTTTGGTCCTTTCCCATAATCGAAATCTACAGCTTCACTAAGAAATGATTGCAATACATCTTCCCAAGCGGCTTTAAATGACGACAGGAATACATTTTCTCCACAATTGATATCTAATATGCAAACAAAAATTTTAGTGCATGTAATATTTTTTTCAGAAAATTAATTTTAACATACAGAATAAATAAGAGTTTAGCAAATAATTTTATTTTCATATTTATGCAATTGTAATTATCTTTTCAGCTCCCATTAGTCATTTCTATGTTTCTGTGTATATTTAAACATTCAATGGTTTTTTATTGTAAAATGTTTAATTATCTCAATACACAGGCTGGGCTATTTCTTAAGTGAACATTTTCTATAGGTTGATTCACAGGAAGTATGGTAGGTGTGTCTTTTATGAAATCTAAACATTTATTTAGCCATATCCTTGAACTTCTGATGAGTTGGTTGGCAAAACTGAATTGGGTATAGTGTGTGACTATGGGTAAAGGGCAGTAAGCTTAATTTTACAGCTTAAAGGACAACTGTCACCTTAAAACTATTTTTTAAAATAATAATTATTTTGAAATAAAATATATTTTTTTAATTACGTATATATACAAATATAAATACATTCCTTCCTTTAGTATATGGCAGGATATTGGATAAAAATAATGAAAGTATTATTATAATAAAAATTGTGTTGAGGTGACAGTAATCTTTTTATAGAAATTGAAGCTGAATTTAGAATTAAACATTTCTTTCATACATTTCTAGATTCATAAACACGTATTCATGCGTATTATTAGATTCTAATTAGATTAGATACTAGATTAGTCACTTACCTGAAATCTTTCTGTAGCTAGGTGGGCTATGGCCAGCTATACACATTTTGGCGTACCCTTCTGCTTTTTTTGCGGCATCATCATCCCATACCTTGGAAATTAAGGAAAGTGGCTTTAAAAAAAACAATCAATACATTTCTCTAGGTAGTGAATCTATTTTGTAAGGAGACATTGAGGCGTTTATTAATATTTCTCTTCAACTACCAAGAAAATTTCAAAATTGACCGCCAGAATAAAAGTATATTTTTCTTGATTGTGTAGCTTTTTTGATGGAAAATAAACCCAAAGATCGGTTAATGATGATAAAAATATAAAATAACTCTCTCTGATGTTTTAAACACAAATTAATTTAACTTTATCTCTCCTGTTGATCCTCTCACACCTCCGTCCTCTGTCAATCGTTACTCTAGCTTATAGGTGTCAATTCAAAATACTAACCCTTACTTATAAAGCGCTAAACAATTATAACTCCTTCTCAATTTTTCACTAATTCATAGGCATGCCTCTTTTTGGTCTCTCCTCTCCGACGGTCAACTTCCACTGTCTGCTGCCCTCACTCTTACTGCTAACTCTTGCTTGCAGAATGGCTCATTTCTTTGGAACATCCTGCTTATCACTATCAGACTCTCCCCTATTCATATAAATAGTCCGTCAAAACTCATCTCTTCAGAAAAGCTTATTGACTCCCTGAGAAACATAGAAACATGAAAACATAGAATGTGAAGGCAGATAAGGACCATTCGGCCCATCTAGTCTGCCCAGTTTTCTAAATACTTCCATTAGTCCCTGGCCTTATTTTATAGCTAGGATAGCCTTATGCTTATCCCACGCATGCTTAAACTCCTTTACTGTGTTAACCTCTACCACTTCACTACTCAGTAAAGTAATACTTCCGGATATTTTTTAAACCTTTGACCTTCTAATTTAAGACTATGTCCTCTTGTTGTGGTAGTTTTTCTTATTTTAAATATAGTCTCCTCCTTTACGGTGTTGATTCCCTTTATGTATTTAAATGTTTCCATCATATCCCCCCCTGTCTCGTCTTTCCTCCAAACTATACATGTTAAGTTCCTTTAACCTTTCCTTGTAAATTTTATCCTGCAATCCATGAACCAGTTTAGTAGCCCTTCTCTGAACTCTCTCTAAAGTATCAATATCCTTCTGGAGATACGGTCTCCAGTACTGTGTACAATACACCAAGTGAGGTCTCACCAGTGTTCTGTACAATGGCATGAGCACTTTCCTCCCTGTACAACCAAGCATTCTGCTAGCATTTCCTGCTGCTCTATTACATTGCCTGCCTACCTATAAGTCATCTGTAATAATTACCCCTAAATCTGTTTCTTCATATGTTGAGGTTAGGACTCTATCAAATATTCTGTACTCTGCCCGTGGGTTTTTTCATGCAAGATGCATTATCTTGCACTTATCCACATCAAATGTCAGCTGCCACAGCTCTGACCATTTTTCTAGTTTACCTAAATAATTTGCCATTTGGCTTATCCCTCCTGGAACATCAACCCTGTTACATATCTTAGTATCATCAGTAAAAAGACATACCTTACCATCAAGACCTTTTGCAATATCACTAACAAAAAAGAGAATGGTTCCAAGTACAGATCCCTGAGATAACGCACTGGTTACAAGACCATGCTTCGAATATACTCCATTGACTACAACCCTCTGTTGCCTGTCACTCAGCCACTGCCTTACCCATTCAACAATTTTGGAATACAAACCTAAAGATTGCAGTCTATGGAAATACCTTCTATGTGTAACAGTGTCAAAAGCCTTACTGAAATCTATGTTATCAGTATCTACTGTACCACCCTGATCTGTTATTTTAGTTACCCAATCAAAAAAATCAATAATATTCGTTTGGCATGATCTCCCTGAAGTAAACCCATGTTGTCTCTGATCTTGAAATCCATGTGATTTTAGATGTTCAACAATCCTATCCTTTATCATTGTTTCCACTACTTTCCCCACTACTGAAGTAAGGCTTACTGGCCTATAGTTGTCCTACTCCTCCCTACTACCTTTCTTGTGAATGGACACAACATTCGCTAACTTCCAATCTTCTGGCACTACTTCTGTTAATAATGACTTGTTAAATACATCTGTTAATGGTTTTGCTAGTACACCACTAAGCTCTTTTAGTAACTTTGCGTGCATTCAATCAGGCCCCATTGACTTATTTGTCTCTACTTTTGACAGTTGAAATAGAACCTCTTCATCTGTAAACTCATATGTAACAAATTACTCATGTGTCCTTTTTCCTAACTGAGGCCCCTTTTCTTCACTTTCATCTGTAAATACTGAACAAAAATATTCAGTGAGGCAGTCAGCTAGACCTTTATCCTCTTCTACATCCCTTCCTTCTTTTGTTTTTAATCTAACTAATCCTTGTTTTACTTTCCTTTTCTCATTTTTTTTTCTAAAGTCTAAAACATTTGTTTTTGTGTGTTTTGACTCAGTCCCTGTTCTTATATTAAACCACACTGACTGTTGATCACTGGATCCTAAATTTTCACCTACAGGCATATCTGATACCAAATCTCCATTTATTAACACTAAATCTAGTATGGCCTCTTTATGAGTTGGCTCCTCAACTACTTGTTTTAGAGACAATCCCAGTAAGGAGTTTAGAATATATGTGCTTCTGGCACAAGCAGCTATTTTGGTTTTCCAGTTCACATCAGGAAGATTAAAGTCACCCATGATGATAACTTCCCCATTCATTGTCATTTGAGCTTTTTCCTCAACTAGTAGATTATCTAACTCTTCAATTTGTCATTGGGGCCTATAAATCACACCTACATGAGTTACTGGGTGATTACCAAATTCTAACATAACCCAAGCGGACTCTATGTTCACCTCACTAACTTTTATTAGGCTAGATTTTATGCAATCCTTCACACACTGGTCAACCCCTCCCCCTTTTTTGCCTTCCCTGTCTTTTCCATATAAAGAGTACCCTGGTATTGCTATGTCCCAGTCATTTTTCTCATTATACCATGTCTCCGTAACAGAGACTAAATCTACATTATCAGTTGCCATTATTGCCACAAGTTTGTGGATCTTATTCCCTAAACTGTTAGCATTTGTAGACATGACTCTAAACTTAGCTTTTTTTTAACACACTTGCTACAGGCACCTTCTGTCCTTGTTATGAGGGGCAATTGGATTGAGGTTTTATAGCACCCTACTAGTTTAAATGCATCCTAACAAAACCTCTGAACTGCTCACTGAGAACATTTGTTCCCTTTTGAGAAAGATGCAAACCATCTTTTTTTGTACAGTATTTTTCCATTCCAAACAGAGCTACTGAGAAATGAAGCCAAATCCTTGCTCCTGACACCATTCACCAAGCCACAAGTTAAAGTCTGTAATACGCATCCGCCTGTCATTCTGAGTGTTATGCACAGGCAAAACTTTAGAGAATGACAGTGTGGAAGCAACCTGCTGTATATCATTGCCAAAAACACAAAAAACTTCCTTTACCTCTAAAACCTCATTGCAAGCCAAGTAATTTGTCCCAAGATGGGTAATATATATATATCTCACAAATCTGTCTCTTGCTCTCTCCTAAAGGACCACACTCCACTCTCACTTCCATTTCTGCTACTTTCCCACCTTGTTGTTTGGTTGCTATGCTCTTGATGCCCTTCTATTGTGTTTCTTTTTTATTTATAATATTTTTATTGGATTCACATCAACTATTAGACATGGTACATTGCAGTTGAGCACATTCAGATAATATATTCATGTTGACAGAGTATTGGTGTACAGAATTTGGCATGAATAGGTGGTTACAAATACCCCTACTAATCGTTGTGCATTTAAAAATCCTGCCTCTAGCTCCTGGTTTAGCTTAATTGGAATAATTAGAAATACCACATGAGGGCAGGGCATATGTCCCGCTGAAGAAGCTAGAGTCTGGTTCACATGCTCACATAGTATAATCCAGTCATATACCATTTTAGAAACAATAATTTAACATAAAACCTGAAACTTAAAACCGTGATTGCTTCATGTGCTGGTTTGTCAATGTACCTAAGTTGTCTACTCCAGGGTTGCGTGGCTATCTCCTCTGTTTGTTCGTTTAATTATGTATATAGAAGTACCCTATGTAATAATTTCAATTTGTCCTGCGCCCCCACTCCCTAAGCAGGTTGACCTCTCTGGGGGAGTGTGATTATACAAATAGGTCTGTGTGAATGGAGGGGGTGGGGGGCGTTAGTATAGGTTGAACAAGTTGTGGGTAATTCAGTTATGTAGCACCGTGTCCAGCCCGAGACAGTCTTCTGGATTGCTATTGTGGAAATGGGTTTGGGGGGGGGTTACTCTGTGTCATGTAAATTGTCCATGGCTGCCATATGTCTCTAAATATGGAGGATTTACCCAGTGAGGCCCAGCGCAGCTCCTTCAGGGTGCAGAGGTGGTCTACGCGGGCAATGAGATCTCTGTTTGTTGGTGATTTGGGAACCCTCTAGAGATTTGTGATTGTCATTTTAGCTGCTGTAATGATAAAATATGTCACTGCGGATTTATATCTAGATGTGGGGATGGGTACGTCGTTCAAAAGCAGTGAGGGTACATCAAGGGCAGAGCATCCCCCATCACTTGTCGGATGAGGATCCTCACCTCCTTCCAAACTTGTTGCACCATCAGGCAACGCCACCATATGTGGTGAATGTTTCACCATACCAATAATAATAATAATAATAATAATAATAATAATAATAATATTAAAAATAATAATAATAACTAAAAGAGAACTAGCTAAACTAACCAGTAGGGTTTATTTCATTTTAAGACAAGCTTACCATTTCTAGCATGTTACTTGCAGAGGGTTTAGCATTTCTTCTAGCTTCATTATGGGAAAAAATAATAGCTTTTTTCACATCTTCATTGCTTGTAAGCAGAGACGAAAATGGTACATTGAGCTGGAAACACAAACGATTTTCAAATTATTGTTTATGTATATATTTACAGGGTCTACATATATTCACAGGATTTACATAAGCCAAAATAGCTTCATTAAGTTGTAATGTACGCGATGCTTCAGGTGACTCATTCTTTCAATCTTGCTAGTTTAAGTGTTAATTAATATGATGCTAATCCTTAAGAGAGGAAGAACAAGTTCAGGATTTGGAGATGTGCCATCTTTAACAATAAAATAATACTTTGTATTACAGGAGAATGAGCGATATGTCAAACACAGTTGCATTAAGGTTAAACAACAAAACTTAACCTTGTGGGAGACAGAGGTCCATCTAAAACATGTTACAGTATTTTGAGAAAGATTTTAACCCAAAGTACACGCACTTCTTTGTGTTACCTTTTTGTTCTACTGTTAACTCCTTTCAGCACATGTTCCAACTACATTGGGAGCTCGGAGAGAATGAGAATCATGCAACTATTTCACAACTTTGTAAATGAGTGTCAGAATGTTATAACAAATTGTTTTAAATACAACTGCAAACCAGCTAAATCTACTATATGTAACTTTAAACAATGGTTACTGCCAATTTGTAATTAAAACACTCAATACAACTAATAAAAATAAACCGTGCACAAAGCTAAACATAATGTACGTAAATTTATTTTTCATATTTATAAAATAGTCTTTCTGCACTTCAGAAATAAAAATGAATGTTCTGTCTGTATTACCATTTTCTTTATGTTTTCCTCAGGGATGTTGACCTGTCTACCAGAAGATGCTGAACGTAGAGATCTCCAGCTCTTTGCATTTGTTAGTTTCCAAGATGGTATAATAGCTTGAGGCTTTGAAATAAAGGTACATTTAATACATTCCAATGTTATGTATTTACAAATTGCATATTTTTCATGATTTCCTGTTATTTCTAAAGCAGATCATAATTTCAAACACTTTAGTGCTTGGAAGATGCCATTATCTGTGCATTATCCGCCCTAATCTCAGCTGCAGAATTGGGACACGTGTATAATGATAAACCAGTATACCTGCTAGGATATCTCACAGTCCATGGCCATAGCCCATGATATAGCCATGTAATATGGAAAGGCTGCTGATCCTTCTCTTAAATTGTAGCGGAGTTCCTTCTAAAAATGACCTCAATTTTATATTTTTGGATAAGCTTTTCAATTGACTTAATTTTCTGAAAATATTTTAATATTCAATATTTATATTAATATAACACACACTTTTTTATATATTGATATCATCTTACAAAGGATACATTTTTTAAATAAAATTAATATTTAGAAAATGTAATTTTAAATGTTTATCCATAAATATTGTCATTTGAAAAGTGTATCCAAAAATAATAAAGTGAAGCTTAAATCTGTAAAAAATCATTTTCTTCCTGCCACACGGTTATTTACTGAATGATGAGCTGTTGGAATTTCAAAGTAAATTTCAAATTTCAAATGTTACACCTAAATAGCTGCACTGAATATATTCACCTGGTCAGGTGTGTGTTCAGTTGAGCTATTTTGGCATGATATTTAAAATTCACTTAGAACTCACAACTCACACCTTAGTAAGTGTTTGGTACGTCTTTTAAAGTTTCATGTGAATGTCCAGTTGTTTTGGGTGTTTCAGGAATTGAGAGATGTGTAATATTTTTACTGTCAAAGGTCAGTGTGTGATTGGAGTAATGTTTGTGACTTACCTTTGCATCCATCTCTTGCAAGAATGGTGAAAGATACAGGAAAACAATTAACAGCATTTTTTCCTAAAACATAAAATGTATTTTCTTATTTAGTGTTACTTTTGTACAGCTGCGAAAAATGTTATCATCTCTGTTGAAAGGTGTCTTTTTTTACTACCCTTAACCAGAGGAAACAGTACAAATAAAGTTCAAAATTACATCACATTCCTGCATGCAATTTATTCATTTTATTTACAGTAAAAAAAACCTGTTCCAATACATATTTTGATGCAGAGTATAGTATAACATATTTGAATATAGCAATGTTATCTTGTCATAGATTGTTATATGTATTGAGTAAATGATGTTGCTACCAAATATATGTGTTGTCTCTATGGGTCAGGCTATTAATTAAATAAATATTCTGATACTGCTGATTAACATAGAAAATGGTTAGGGAGTTTCTGAGGTTTTTTTTTCCAGAGACACATAGTTACATAGTTACATAGCTGAAAAGAGACTTGGGTCCATCAAGTTCAGCCTTCCTCACATATGCTTTTGCTGTTGATCCAAAAAAAGGCAAAAAACCCAGTCTGAAGAGCTTCCAATTTTGCAACAAACTAGGAAAAAATTCCTTCTTGACCCCAAAATAGCAGTCAGATGTCTCCTTGGATCAAGCAGCTATTACCCAACTAATTAGAAATTATATCCCTGTATGTTATGTTTTTGGAAGTATTTATCAAATTGTAGTTTAAACATCTGTATAGACTCTGACAAAACCACCTCTTCAGGCAAAGAATTCCATATCTTTATTGCTCTTACTGTAAAAAAAACCTTTTCTTTGCCTTAGATGAAATCTCCTTTCTTCAAGCCTAAGTGTGGGACCTCGTGTCCTATGTATAGCCCTGTTTATGAATAGATTTCCAGATAATGGTTTGTACTGGCCCCGGATATATTTGTATAATGTTATCACATCCCCTCTCAGGCGCTGTTTTTCCAAACTGAAGAGAATTAAATTTTTTAACCTTTCTTCATAACTAAAATGCTCCATTCCTTTTATCAATTTTGTAGCTCGTCTCTGCACTTTTTCTAGTGCCATGATATCTTTCTTTAGAACAGGTGCCCAAAATGGCACAGCATATTCAAGCTGTGGTCTTACCAGCGATTTATAAAGAGGCAAAATTATATTTTCATCTCGAGAATTTATGCCCCTATTTATACATGACAAAACCTTACTGGCCTTAGCAACGGCAGATTGACATTGCATATTGCTACCTAATTTGTTGTCTATAACAATTCCCAAATCCTTCTCGTGTGTGGTTATTCCTAGTTCACTACCATTTAGGGTGTGAATTGCTTGTGCATTCTTAACCCCGAAGTGCATAACTTTGCATTTTTCTACGTTAAATTTCATCTGCCATTTTAGTGCCCAGTCCCCCAATCTCTCCAAATCCCTCTGTAGCAAGGCAATATCCTGCTCACATTTTATTACTTTACAAAGTTTTGTGTCATCTGAAAACACTGATACATGGCTTTCAATGCCCATTTCAAGATCATTTATAAATATGTTAAATAGAAGCGGTCCCAAAACAGAACCCTGAGGGACACCACTTACCACTTTTGTCCAGCTTGAAAATTTACCATTTATGACAACTCGTTGTACTCTATCCTTAAGCCAATGTTCTACCCAAGAACAAGAATATTCATCTAGACCAATTTCCTTTAGTTTGAAGACTAACCTATTGTGAGGAACCGTATCAAATGCCTTGGCAAAATCCAAGTAGATCACATCCACTGCAACACCCTGATCTATATTTCTACTTACTTCTTCGTAGAATGCAATTAGGTTAGTTTACATGACCTATGTTTCATAAAACCATGTTGAGTATTGCTAATAACACAGTTCTTCCCAATGAATTCCTGAATATTATCCCTTAATAGCCGTTAAAATAATTTCCCAGTCACAGTAATTAAGCTCACAGGTCTATAATTTCCAGGTATGGATTTTGCACCCTTTTTAAATATAGGAACAACACCTGCCTTCCTCCAATCCTGAAAAATTAAATACAGAGGTTCACTTATTTCCCCACTTAGCTCCTTAAGTACTCGTGGGTGGATACCGTCAGGTCACGGAGCTTTATTTACATTAATTTTCTTTAATAGCTGTAGCACCTTGTCTCGAGTTATCCAATCAAAAGTTATCTGCAAGTCTGTTGCAGCAATCATTTGCATATCTCTTGCCATATGATCCTCATTAATATATACTGAAGAAAATAATTATTTAACATTTCTGCCTTTTCCTGGTCTTCATTGACTAACAGACCCATCTCTGTTTTCAGTGTACCGACACTTTCATTTTTTGTTATTTTAGAATTAATGTACTTGAAAAAGAATTTGGGGTTGGTTTTGCATTCTTTGGCTATCAATTTCTCATTTTCTAGTTTAGCCACTTTAATTGCCTTTTTGCAAGTAGTATTGGCTTCCTTATATCTTATATAGGATGCCTCTGATTTGTCCGATTTAAATGCTTTAAAAGCCCTTTTCTTATTTTTAATCTCTTATTTTACTTCTCTACTAAGCCACATTGGTTTTAATTTGTTTCTTTTATATTTATTACCCAATGGTACATACTGTGAAATGTACCTTTCTAATATTTGTTTGAATAGTTTCCATTTTTTCCTCAGTGTTTTTTTATCACTAAGGAGTTTATGCCAGTCGATATGTTGTAGAGCTGCCCTAATCTTATTAAAATTAGCTTTTTTAAATTATACGTTTTAATATACCCCACGTGCTTTTGCTTTTTTGAGTTTATTTCAAAAGTTACCATATTGTGATCACTATTTCCCAAATGCTCCCCTACTTGAATGTTGGTTAAAATAGTAACATTGTTTGTTATAACGAGATCCAGACAAGCATCCTTTTTAGTTGGTGCTTGTACCAGTTGTGACATAAAGGTGTCATTTAACACATTCAAAAACCGGATTCCCCTAGCTGAAGTACTAGTCCCTTATCCCGGGTAATTAACATCTCCAATAATTGTGTAACCCCAATTTGCAGCTTTACCAATTTGCTCTAATTTGCTCTAACAGCAGTTCTTCCTCATTAATATTTACATTTGGTGGTTTATAACATATCCCAACCAATAACGTATTTCCCTTTGTTTGCCCCAAGCAGATATCTACCCATAAAGCTTCCACATTTTCCTTGTCACACTCCACATGCCTAAGATTTGACTTTAACTCATGGCTGACATACAAACATACCCCACCACCCTTCTTGTTTTTCCTATCCTTCCTAAATAATGTGTACCCATTTAAGTTAACTGCCCAGTCATGTGTCTCATCCAACCATGTTTCTGTTATGCCTATTATATCGTATTGTTTAGTGTATGCTATTGCCTCTAGTTCCCCCATTTTGTTATATAGCCTCCTTGCATTAGTAAGCATACATTTCATATTACCATGAGTCATTTGTACTTTTTGTGAATTATCAATATTACATACCTCCTCTGTTCTGAGCTTCCCCCTCCCTCCATCTCCATCCCCTTTGTTCTGAGCTAAAGCCCATCTAATTTCTATCCTATCTCCATTTTCTAGATTGCTTTGACCCTCCCCCCCCTACTACTAGTTTAAAATCTCCTCCAACCTTCTAGCCATCCTATCCCCCAGCACAGCAGACCCTCTTCCGTTTAGGTGCAATCCATCATGACTATACAGGTTGTACCCAAGCACAAAATCATCCCAGTGCTCTTAAAACCCAAAACCCTCTTTCCTGCACCAAGACTTCAGCCACGCATTAACCTCTCTAATCTCCCGCTGCCTTTCTGCTGTAGCGCGCGGCAATGGTAATATTTCTGAAACTATTACCTTGGAGGTCCTTTTCTTTAGCTTACTTCCTAGATCCCTGAACTCACTCTTTAGGACCTTCCATTTTCCTCTGACTTTGTCATTGGTACCAATATGGACCATGACAGCTGGGTCATCCCCAGCCCCTCCCAATAATCCCTCCGCTCTGTCGGCAACATGCCGGACCCGAGCACACGGGAGACAGCAAACTGTTCGGTTGAGTCGATCAGAGTGGCAGATTATCCTATCTACTCTCTTAATAATAGAGTCCCCTACCACCACAACCTGTCTAGACTTCCTTACCCTCTCAACCCCACCCAAACTAGAGGGGCTGTTCCCACGGCTGTTAGAAGAAACAGCTTCCTGCAGTACAGCTACTCCTGAGCTGATGCTCCCAACATCTTCACTCAAACAGGCAAATCTGTTTGGCTGCACTAGATCAGGACTAGCTAAACCTTTCCTCTTCCCTCCCCCTCTGCTTCCTTGCCCCACTGTTACCCAGCTATGTGCCTGTTCTCCAACTTTCTCATCTCCTCTCACTCCACTACCTGCACCCACTAAACTCTGCTCAGTGAGCAGCAGACTCCTCTCAAGATTATCAATCTCCCTCAGTGTTACAATTTCCCTCTCCAGATCTCCAATCCGAGCTTCCAGAAAAGCCACTCGCTCACACCCACCACAGAGGTATGGACCCTGGACAGATTTATCCAGGCATGCATACATGCAGCAGGATGTACACTGAGTAAAACTTTTAATCTTGCTAACACTCATCCCCAGTTACAAAAACACAAGTGAGCAAAAACGATTTACCCTCTTGGTTTAAACTCCCTTGTAGGTTTCATCTCCTGTTGTTTTAACTCCTACTTTAAATAGCCTACTTTCAAGCAAACTCCAGTGAGCAAGCTCTGAGAGTCAGTAGAGGGTTTATATTGGCAATACAAATCCCACACAGGTGGAAATTAAGGGGCACTCCCCCTAATTAGCTGAGCAGCAGCACCCACAAGGAGGGGAATAGAAACAACAAGAGAGGAGAAAAAAAAAAGGAGGGAAAACGTTTTAAACAAAATCAGCAAGGAGAAAATATAGAAGGAAAAAAAAAGGGACAAAGTTTTAAATATATCCAGCAAAGAAAAAAAAATAAATATATATATATGAAAAGGAGAAAAAAGTTACAAAAAAATTAAAATAAATCAAAACAGCAAGGAGAAAAATAAATTAAAAAGGGTAAAAGATAATAAAAATAAAATACAAAACAAAAATACAAAAAATTTAAACCTGCTTTTTTCCACTTGGTATTAACTAATACCAACCACCGTCCACCAGTTCTCCAACAAACTCCTGTTGTTTTAACTCCTACTTAAAAGAGACTACTTTAAATAGCCTACTTTTAAGCAAACTCCAGTGAGACATTGGATACAAATAGAATACTGATGGGTTAGTTGCCTGTGCATAAACGCCAGTGTTATAGTGATGTTTATGCTTTTTTTTTTATTGTGTATCCTGTTGATTAAAATACTGTAAACAACCCCAAAACACAGATTTCATAAACAGTAAACCACAGGTGCTGTAAAATGTTAACAATTGTAGTAACCAAATAATATATTATTTAACCAAAACACGGTGGAGTTTTAATTTTTGCCATCTAGTCGGCCATTAAACACAAAACTGCTAAATAGGATTTTACAGTGAAATATATATCACAATGTAAAAACATTCATGTGAAATCAAAAAGAACATTATAATGCAGCCCACAATGACTATTGTTTATATAATTATACACAACCTTTTGTTATAAAATACCAATGTATATGCCAGCACCATATTTTAATACATACCTTTGATGAACTATCATTATTTCATGTTTTTTTCTTATTTCTTTCAAATTTTTTTCCAAATTGTGTATATATGTATTAGTACTAAAATGTAGATTTAATATCTATATAATATTACATTTAATGTATACCAGAGCATTTATTTCCGCTGTCTTACCTTTTGATGGGAGCAGGTATTTGTACTTTGTCTCATGGGAGATTTCAAGACAATGTGCCAAAATTGTATACGAATGCCTATATATATACATAGGACTGATTTACCAAGTACTTCCTGTTTGTTTCCCCAACTATATTTGAAACACAATGTAAAATATTGGTTTAACACAGACTACACACACACGCGACTTACATTCTCATATGATGTTTCAGGAAGTTTATGACTATGAGTACACATCATGTTTACAGAATGTGCCTGTTGTACATATGGCACATATAATTAATTATTCTGACTAACATGGCTTTCCTCTTGCTGATAATCAACAAGATCACACGATTACTGTATGTTCATTTCAGGATGATGTGCTTATTCTTTCTTTGTGGAACAGAAGTACAGTGGCACCTCAGTTTACAAATTCAATGTGTTCTCTGAGACGTTTTGTATTGTGAAATGTTTAAACCAAAACGTGGTTTCCTGTAGGAATGCATTGAAAACCATCAATCCATTGAAAACCAATCAGTCCTTTATAATTACTATTAATAATAACAAAAAAAAAAGAATGCATGAACATCACAAACTACACTTTATTTGGCAAGTATTAAATAAATATTTAAAGGTTAAAGAACATAACTCCCATGTCTATTGTTAAAGTTAAGTTGTGTAGTATTTTTACAAGTGTTTCTGCAATTAGGGTTACTGCAAAGTTTAAATCCAAAGTTTTGAGCCAAAAAAAACAAGTTGAAGAATTTTCCTGATTTTGCTATTTTGGGAAATATCAATCTGTTTTGTATATTTCCTTTTTGATGTCCCTTATGGGCTGCTTCCTAAAAAAAAATAAAAAAATATTTTTTACTCTGCAATGACATCAGATAAAATGACATCACAGATAAAAAATGTTCAATTCTATCCACATTATCTAAAACGTGCCTAATGCGTGAACAATGAGTCATTCAGGTAACAAAGAGAAATTATGGCTTATCACGTTTATATAACAAACATAGTGCCTATTACATCATTTGTCATGCAGGAATAGGTGTGCTCTAAAAAGGAAAAAGATATTATTTTGATGAGATCATAGAGTAAATATGGCACAACATAAGTGAGAGCTAAAGAACTGTAATGAAATGCAATGTTTTAATTGAGGGCATACAAATTAAACGTGTTATTTTGTTTGAATACAGTCATATAAACAGTTTCTAATTGACTCGTGACTACCAATGCATACAAAATGTACTTAATTGAACGTACAGCATAATATGCTGAGTCTTGTGTTTTATTAATTAGATGATCACACTTAAATCATTTGTTGAGATTAAGTGAGTATTGGTTGAAACTGGGTGATTAAATATAAGATGTCAATGTAAATTAAGTTAATTGATTATTTGTTTGTTTCTGTTATGTCATGACAGAAACAATTTGTGTTAGTTTTAAAGGGACACTATAGTCACCCAGAACACTGCAGCTCATTGAAGAGGCCTGGGACCAGTGTCAGTATCCCACTTAGTCCTGCAATGTAAATCATTGCAGTTAGCGAGTAAGTGCAATATTTACATTGTGGGACTAAGACTGCCTCTAGTGGCATCCAATAAGACAGCCACTAGAGGCACTTCCTGGAACCTAACAGACTTGTGGTTGTCTAAATGATGCTGGATGTCCTCACGCTCTGCATGAGGACATCCAGCATCAGTGAAATCTTCATAGGAAAGCACTGAGACAACTCTTTCCTATGTTAATTAAATACTGCTTTTGGATATTTACAATTACAGTTATTTATAGAACAATATATTCAGAGGTCTTGTACAAAAGTTAAAACAAGACAAACAATTCTAACAAAACACATTTGACATACAGCAACAGTCAGTGATGAGCTGTCCAAACGAACTAACAGTCTAAAACATTTTGCTATTGTTGTTTCCCCAAACACTTAGTTGCCCCCAAATTACCACATTACTCATTCTGTCACACTGACCCTATAAATTATGTCTTCATGAATTTTCGTATTATTGCATTTACATAGAGATGCTTTATGGTCTTAAAAGCACACTATAGTAACGGGAACAACTACAGCTTAATTTAGTTGTTCTGGTGAGAATAATCATTTTCATGCAAACACTGCCTTTTCAGAGAAAAGGCAGTGTTTACATTGTCCTCTAGGGACACTTTCAGTGGCCACTCCTCTGCATGGAGACGCTGAATTTTCCTCATAGTAGGCTGACAAATTACCGCCTCACAGACCCTACGATTGTGCTATCAATTTATTGCCTGGCACTATACCTCCAAAGGGCAGGATGTACCCTTTATCGGTTCAAGAAAACCGTGTCATTGAGGAGTATATTAAGGAATCACTAGAAAAAGGGGTTTATTAGGAGATCCTCTTCTCCGGCTGGAGCGGGGTTCTTCTTTGTATCAAAGAAAGAAGGTGATTTAAGACCGTGTATCGATTATAGAGGTCTAAATAAAATCACCATCAAAAATGCATACCCTATACCTTTAATTACGGAATTATTTGACAGGCTCAAACATGCTACTGTATTCACTAAATTGGATCTTAGAGGTGCATACAATTTAATACGTATTAAGAAAGACCACGAATGGAAGACGGCATTTAACACTAGATCTGGCCATTACGAGTATACTGTTATGCCATTTGGTCTATGCAATGCCCCAGCAGTGTTTCAAGAATTTATTAATGACGTCTTAAGAGACTTTATTCACACATTTGTAATTGTGTACTTGGGCGACATATTAATTTACTCTACAGATTTACACACTCATCACAGACATGTTACAACAGTTCTGAAGACCCTTCTTGCTTTTTTTTGTAAACTGGAAAAATGTCTATTTGACCAAACCGAAGTCCAGTTTTTGGGGTATTTGATTTCCGCTAAAGGTTTTCGTATGGATCCCCAGAAGCTTTCTGCTGTCATAGAATGGCCTCTACCACAAGGTTTGAAAGCCATTCAGACGCTTTATTAAAGGTTTTTCCTCTATTGTAGCGCCTATCACCCGTATGACAAAAAAGGATGGCAATACTCGTGTCTGGTCTCCCGAGGCACTTCAGGCTTTTGAATTTCTTAAAACTATGTTCGCATCTGCACCTATTTTACAGCATTCTGTCCACTCACTGCTGTATATTCTTGAAGTTGATGCTTCCGATATCGGGGTAGGTTCTGTCTTATCCCAAAGAGAGTCGCCTGACAAGCCATTGCATCCATGTGGCTTATTTTCCAAACAAATGTCCAAAGCAGAAAAGAATTATGATGTGGGTAATCGCGAACTCCTTGCTATTATTTTAGCACTTAAAGAATGGAGACATTTGTTAGAAGGAACTAAGGATCCCATCCTCATATTTATGGATAACAAGAACCTATCCTACCTTAGTGAGGCTAAAAGATTGTCTTCTAGGCAGGCTAGGTGGTCACTGCTTTTGTCTCATTTCAATTATATTATCACCTATAGGCCAGATGATCGCAACACTAAAGCAGACTCTCTGTCCAGACAGTTCGAAACTGCTGACAAACAGGAGATCGATGTTACTCCTGTCATTGCCCCAGACAGGATAATAGCTACTACTATTTTGTCTATTTCCTCATCCCTCTTGCATGCCATACAAGCGAAACAAAGCATGCCACCTAGCGAGAGGCCTAATGATAAACTGTTCATTGATGTTCCTGAGAGACGGGATATTCTGTCGTTGTATCATGACACGAAGACTGCTGGACATCCTGGTATTTCCAAAACGGTGTCAGCTGTTTCTCGGTATTTTTGGTGGGATTCCTTACGCAAGGATGTCACCGACTATATAGGTGCTTGTACTACTTGTGCCTGTATGAAATCTTCTCGTAGAGTTCCTTGTGGGCTGTTGCATCCGTTACCCGTTCCCGAGAGACCTTGGTCTAACCTGTCAATGGATTTTATTGTTGAATTACCCCCTTCGAATGGTAACACAGTTATCCTAATGATAGTAGATCGGTTTTCTAAGATGGCTCACTTTGTGTCTCTTCCCCCACATCTAGGGAACTGGCATTCCTGTATCTATTGTGTCCGATAGGGGTAGCCAATGTATTTCCAGGTTCTGGAAAGCCTTTTGTTCGGAAATGGGTATTTCTCTCTCATTTTCTTCTGCT
Source organism: Pelobates fuscus (assembly GCF_036172605.1). Lineage (NCBI taxonomy): Eukaryota > Metazoa > Chordata > Amphibia > Anura > Pelobatidae > Pelobates > Pelobates fuscus. The sequence continues at coordinate 35,863,959 of NC_086318.1, read as the reverse complement.
TGGAGCTGCTGAATGTGCCAATCAATCTCTGGAGCAGTACCTTCGTTATTTGTATCCCACCATCAGAACAATTGGGCTGACCTTCTTCCTTGGGCTGAGTTTGCTCGGAATAACGCTACTCATGATTCTTCCTGCAAAAGTCCTTTTTACGTTGTCTATGGCCAGCATCCCGTTGTTCTTACGGCTGCTTTCTCCTCACAGGGCATGCCAGTTCTGGATGAGCATTTGGCTGGTTTGCGTAATACTTGGGAGCAGGTTCAGCTTTCTTTGGTGGATTCCGCTGCTCGCCAGAAGGTGCAGGCTGACAAGCGTCGCAGGGCGGCTCCTTCTTATGTCGTGGGGGACAGGGTTTTGCTTTCCACGCAAAATATTCGCCTCCGGGTGCCGCTTTATTGGTCCTTGTCGTATTTTGCATAAAGTTAATCCTGTTTCATATGCCTTGGGTCTTCCTAAGAATCTGCGTATTCCTAATGTCTTTCACACCTCGTTGTTGAAGCCTTATGTACGCAACTGCTATACCCGGCATACTCCTCCTCCCCCTCCTGTCTCTGTGGAGGGTCATGAGTAGTTTGAAGTTTCTGCTGTTCTTGACTCTCGTTTCCTTAGAGGTCGACTTCAGTACCTGGTGCATTGGAAGGGCTATGGGCTTGAGGAGAACAGTTGGATTTCCGCTGATGCTGTTCACGCTCCTCGCCTTGTACGTTCCTTCCATTCTCGTTTTCCTGCCAGGCCTGGCCCTCTCCGCCCAAAGGGCGTGTCCTCAGGGGGGGTACTGTACCCTTTCCAGGGGCCGGCCGGGGTCCTCTGTTCAAGCCGCACGCGGTCCTACTGCTGCACGAGCCGTGCGCGGCTCATCCGCCGTCTGTGACAGGAAGGCATGCCGTGACCGCAAGAAGCGGTCACGTGTCCCGCCTGACTCTAAGAGCGTGCCGCGGGTATCGGGCGCGCTCTTAAAGGGACAGTGGGAGCCTAAATTGGCAAAGGTCTCCCATTGGTCCCTGTCATGCCACACTCCCCATACACTTACCTTTTGGGGGCGTGGATATGACAGGGGCCAATCAAAATAGATGTTTAGGTATATATACTCACCTTTTTCCCTTAGTTCCTTGCCCTATCAGTGTTTCTGTTTCAGTTCCCTTTAGCACTTGTTGTGTTCAGTTGTGTTCCTTCGTACTTGACCTTGGCTTTGTTTCTGACTACATTATCTCTGTATCCTTATCTGTTCTGTTTGACGGCTTGCTGTTTGCTGTGTACCAGACCCCGGCTAGTCTTAGTTTACGCTGTTGCTTTGTGCCCTTGACCTCGGATCGCTCCTGACTCTGTACTCCTCTCATATACGTCGAATCCGGCCATTCTAAGGTCCGGTAGACGTATCTCCCCTCTGTGTTGTCTTCTGTTGAGTTTAATATTGCGTGTTGGGGTATATTTTCGTTACAGTACCTCAGTGATCTATACTTGGAGCCATTATCTTTAATATTTTTATTGGTGATATTGTAAAAGGTCTTAATGGTAAGGTATGTCTTTTTGCTGATGATACTAAGATATGTAACGAGGTTGATGTTCCAGGAGGGATAAGCCAAATGGCAAAAGATTTAGGTAAACTAGAAAAATGGTCAAAGTTGTGGCAACTGACATTTAATGTGGATAAGTGTAAGATAATGCTTCTTGGATGTAAAAACCCAAGGGCAGAGTACAGAATATTTGATAGAGTCCTAACCTCAACATCTGAGGAAATGGATTTAGGGGTAATTATTACGGATGATTTACAGGGAGTGCAGAATTATTAGGCAAATGAGTATTTTGACCACATCATCCTCTTTATGCATGTTGTCTTACTCCAAGCTGTATAGGCTCGAAAGCCTACTACCAATTAAGCATATTAGGTGATGTGCATCTCTGTAATGAGAAGGGGTGTGGTCTAATGACATCAACACCCTATATCAGGTGTGCATAATTATTAGGCAACCTCCTTTCCTTTGGCAAAATGGGTCAAAAGAAGGACTTGACAGGCTCAGAAAAGTCAAAAATAGTGAGATATCTTGCAGAGAGATGCAGCACTCTTAAAATTGCAAAGCTTCTGAAGCGTGATCATCGAACAATCAAGCGTTTCATTCAAAATAGTCAACAGGGTCGCAAGAAGCGTGTGGAGAAACCAAGGCGCAAAATAACTGCCCATGAACTGAGAAAAGTCAAGCGTGCAGCTGCCAAGATGCCACTTGCCACCAGTTTGGCCATATTTCAGAGCTGCAACATCACTGGAGTGCCCAAAAGCACAAGGTGTGCAATACTCAGAGACATGGCCAAGGTAAGAAAGGCTGAAAGACGACCACCACTGAACAAGACACACAAGCTGAAACGTCAAGACTGGGCCAAGAAATATCTCAAGACTGATTTTTCTAAGGTTTTATGGACTGATGAAATGAGAGTGAGTCTTGATGGGCCAGATGGATGGGCCCGTGGCTGGATTGGTAAAGGGCAGAGAGCTCCAGTCCGACTCAGACGCCAGCAAGGTGGAGGTGGAGTACTGGTTTGGGCTGGTATCATCAAAGATGAGCTTGTGGGGCCTTTTCGGGTTGAGGATGGAGTCAAGCTCAACTTCCAGTCCTACTGCCAGTTTCTGGAAGACACCTTCTTCAAGCAGTGGTACAGGAAGAAGTCTGCATCCTTCAAGAAAAACATGATTTTCATGCAGGACAATGCTCCATCACACGCATCCAAGTACTCCACAGCGTGGCTGGCAAGAAAGGGTATAAAAGAAGAAAATCTAATGACATGGCCTCCTTGTTCACCTGATCTGAACCCCATTGAGAACCTGTGGTTCATCATCAAATGTGAGATTTACAAGGAGGGAAAACAGTACACCTCTCTGAACAGTGTCTGGGAGGCTGTGGTTGCTTCTGCACGCAATGTTGATGGTGAACAGATCAAAACACTGACAGAATCCATGGATGGCAGGCTTTTGAGTGTCCTTGCAAAGAAAGGTGGCTATATTGGTCACTGATTTGTTTTTGTTTTGTTTTTGAATGTCAGAAATGTATATTTGTGAATGTTGAGATGTTATATTGGTTTCACTGGTAAAAATAAATAATTGAAATGGGTATATATTTGTTTTTTGTTAAGTTGCCTAATAATTATGCACAGTAATAGTCACCTGCACACACAGATATCCCCCTAAAATAGCTAAAACTAAAAACAAACTACTTCCAAAAATATTCAGCTTTGATATTAATGAGTTTTTTGGGTTCATTGAGAACATGGTTGTTGTTCAATAATAAAATTAATCCTCAAAAATACAACTTGACTAATAATTCTGCACTCCCTGTATAGGTAGGCAGACATGTAATAGAGCAGCAGGAAATGCTAGCAGAATGCGTGGTTGTATAGGGAGAGGTATTAGCTGTGGAGAGAGGGAAATGCTCATGCCATTGTACAGAACACTGGTGAGTATTATAGACAGTACTGGAGACCATATCTTCAGAATGATATTGATACTTTAGAGAGAGTTCAGAGAAGGGCTATTAACCCCTTATGGACACATGACATGTGTGACATGTCATGATTCCTGTTTATTCCAGAAGTTTGGTCCTTAAGGGGTTAAGATGGTTCATGGATTACAGGATAAAACTTACAAGGAAAGGTTAAAGGATCTTAACATGTATAACTTGGAGGAAAGACAAGACAGCGGGGATATGTTTGAAACATTTGAATTCATAAATTGAATCAACACCGTAAAGGAGAAGACTATATTTGAAAGAAGTAAAACTACCACAACAAGAGGACATCGTCTTAAATTAGAGGGGCAAAGGTTAAAAAATAATATCCGGAAGTATTACTTTACTGAGAGGGTATTGGATGCATGGAATAGCCTTCCAGCTGAAGTGGTAGAGGTTAACACAGTAAACGAGTTTAAGCATGCGTGGGATAGGCATAAGGCTATCCTAACTATAAGATAAGGCCGGGGACTAATGAAAGTATTTAGAAAATTGGGCAGAATAGATGGGCTGGATGGTTCTTATCTGTCGTCACATTCTATGTTTCTATGTAAACACTATAGGGTCAGGAAAACATGTTTGTGTTCCTGACCCTAAAGTGTTCCTTTAATATTTTTTTGCATTACGCTGTGCTATCCCCTTGCCACTTAGGACAGAAAAAACACTCTGTTCCCACTTTTGCCTTACATAAAGTGCTGTTATTACAATCTCCTGCAAAGTGTTTCTTATCCAGAGCTAAAGCAGTTGCTAGAGATCCAGTCTGACTATCTGTGTTTACTACTGCATCTCCAGCATCGGCTCGAGGCAGGGCTGGGCATGGAATAAAAAAAGCCCTTGATTTTGTTATTGTTTTTTTATACGAGCCCTAAAATGCACCTGGTTGCATAGTGCGCAGATATACAGATATAAAACTTAAAACTGAAAATTGTAACATGAAGGAGCACACTCCAAGGACTTCAAATAATTTATAAAAGTGCCAGTTCTGGAGGGGCGTGGTTTGAACGCCTTTGAAGATGGCCACATAGAGCGAGAGCTCCGCACCCCGATGCTCAAGTAACAGCACTGTAACCCGCTATAATCCCAAATAATCAGCGACAGATCCTACCTTACATCACCCCTACAGCCGGCGGACCGCGGGAACGAATGTCCAGTCACAAACCTGCTAAGAAGAGCCTCAAAGAAGCCCCCTCGGTGGCAGACATGCTTACGGCCCAGAGGCCTGCGCACTCACGGACCCGAGCCCTGGCACATCGGATCCCGCGCACCCACTGAGAGTGGGAGAATCCTCCTCGGAGGCACCAGCCAGTACCATCCTGCAGTCACTAGCCAAAGTAAAGGGGTACCTAGCTGAAGAAATTAAACGCACAGCCGCGGAGGTGAAGGCTGAGATCACTGTGGCGAAACCGACCTCGCCACGTGTCCTTGGAGGGGGCTGCTTGCCCGCCTCTTGCCTTTGGACTATGGACCCGACTTTATGTGAATGTGTTAACCCAGATAGCTATGCCATGGAGCCCATTCGTGTAGTTAAAAACTCCGGCTCCATGGCAATTGAACTGTGTGAATAGGATCTGCGCGCTATTCGGTAGTTTTGTGCGCTCAGATCCCAGCTATCTGGGGATATGTGAAATGTCTGTGTGTTATGTGTAAAAGGTGACTTTATGTATTTTAAAGTGTTTTACTGTCTTTGTGTCCCCATGTGCTCAATGGAGTCTGTCTCTGTCCTGGGAGGTAATTGCATTACTTATCCATTGTCTCCAGGAGAGAGGGCTCTGTAAAACCGGTATGAGCCGGAAAGCCATGCTGGCAGGGGTTTTAAAAGATACTTTACTAACTTTTGATTCATGCCATTTTTTAATATGGTGTTCCCCTGAATGGATTGATTGTGGATATGCATTTTTATGTGAATGTGATGTATGGTTTTAGAGTTATGAAAGTTGGGTAGAAAGTATGTTTTAACTGTATGTATAATTGAGTTTCCTCTCAGGATAAGGGGAGGGAATATGTGGGATGTAACTGATGTGTGAGTGGTTGTTTTATACCTCCCTGTGGGCGGACCTGTATTTGTAACAACTGCAATAAAAACCAGGCTGGGTGCGCCAGCACCTCAGATTCTGCTTGACTCTCAAACCGATGTGTCGTCTCGTTTTTGGGGGAATTGGATTGTATGCTGACTGCCAGGAGTGTAAGCGGATTGTATGCTTTTCCTGTTCGGCTGATTCCAGGGTTCGTGTGTTTCCAGTTCGGGAGTTGGTGAATTCGTACAGTTTGCAGTTCGGGAGATTGGTGCTTGCAGTAGCTGCTGGTCTATAGAAAAGGGGATTATCGCCTAAACGGTTTTTATCCTCTTGTAAGTGAAACGGTCCGTTACAATCACCGCCATTGGTGCTCGCACGACTAGCATTGAAAAACAAGTGGGCACCATAGTGACAGCACATAACACAGCGACCCACCTGACCAACAAACTCCGACATAAATTCACAGAGCTGGAGCTCGAGGACGTCTCCAACCGCTCAAGGTGGAGGAGGCGGACCTCGAGGGGGCCTTGACATCCTGCTTCAAGAAGAGCCTACCAGGCTCGGGTAGGTCGCAGAAAAGAGGAGGGCAGGACAAGCTCTTAAACAATCTCATTAACCATACGGGACTGTTGGACCCTTGGAGGATCCAACACCCGAGTGAGCGGGATTATACCTTCTATTCGGCGGTACACGGAACGTACTCCCGGATAGATATGTTCATTGTCAGTCAACCAGTTATGCCATGGATCAAAACCGCGGAAATAAACCTAATCTCATGGTCTGACCATGCCGACATTGCACTCACCTTAAAACTCCCTGGCCCACACGCCCTTTGGAAATGGAGGCTTAAAACTGCCACCTTCCTAAAAAAGAAAAAAGCCAAACAACTCATTGAACTCCAAAAACAGTTACGTAAAGCTGAAATGAAAAACAAGCAGACAGCGACACCGGACACGACCAGGGTAGTGACTGACATCAGACGACGGCTTAGAGAAGTAATGATAGATGAGGTGAGCAAAGATGGTGCTTATTCTATGAAAAAGCGAATAAGATGGACACACTATTAGCCGGGCCCTTAGACCCAAACAAAGGGACACAAATATCACGGCCATTAAAGATTCTCAAGGCAAAGAAGCAAGTAATTTACGCAATTCCTAGCCCAGGTATATGACCATTCCCCCACGCTCACGACTACAAACAGCGCATACATGGCACAAATTGACTCCTTCCTGCAGAATGCTAAATTGCCACAACCCTCAGCGGATGTAACTTGATACTTAGGGGCACCCATCGAACATGATGAAATAAATAGAGCCATAATGGATTTGAAGGGGGGAAAGGCCCCGGGCCCAGATGGGTTTGACAGCTCTTATTATAAAACCTTTCGGGAAGAACTTATACCTCACCTAGCCAACATGTACAAGACATGGACGGATAATGACTCACCAAACTCTGATCTCTCAACGGCTGATATAGCCCTTATCCCTAAAACAGACAGAGATGACTCTAACGTAACGAATTACCGCCCCATCTCTCTTATCAATTTTTATTTGAAAGTATTTGCTAAGATACTTGCTACCAGACTCAACCCCATCCTCCCAAAGCTCATACACGCAGATCAGGTGGGTTTCCTCCCAACCAGACAACTTTACGAAAACACAAGACGAGTAACAGACCTGATATGGTGGGCTGATAAAAAACGAGCGCCTTCTCTGGTCCTTTCCCTGGATGCAGAGAAGGCATTCGACAGAATTCAGTGGCCATATATGTTTGCCCTCCTTGAAGAGCTGCGGCTCCCCACCATATTTGTCAAGGCGGTCCAAGCACTCTACACTAACCCTACAGCCCAAGTCATAGTGCCGGGAGCACAACCGATCCCTTTTGCACTGAGAAACGGCACCTGACAAGGATGCCCTCTACCCCCCCTGCTGTTTAAAATAGCTTTAGAACCCTTACTGCACCAAATTAGAACACACAACAATATCAAAGGCATACGGGTCGCATCTGACGAATGTAAAATGTCGGCATATGCAGACGACCTATTGCTTACCATCACAGACCCTAGGGAGTCAATCCCTCATGTCCTCGACATCCTAGACACCTACAGACAGGTAGCCGGATATAAAATAAATCTAGATAAATCGGTGGGTATGCCACTGGGTGTCCCTGATACCGATGTCCAGTGGCTGCAACGCAGGACAAATATCAAAATAACAACACAACCAATTAAATACTTAGGTGTTAAACTCACATCGTTCCACACCGACTTGTACACAGAAAACCACAAGAAACTGCTAAGTACGTTACGGAAGGACTTAGATAAATGGCACGAAAAGCCCATCTCGTGGCTGGGGAGACTGCACACAATTAAAATGAACGTCCTCCCGCGTCTCTTGTTCCTCTTCCAGGCATTACCTGTGACAGTTACTAAAAATTAACTTAAACCCATGCAAACAGCTATTGACCACTTTATCTGGGCCGGAAAGAGACACAGGGTAGCAAGACGCACGTTATACACACCAAAGAGTAGGGGGGGCCCCAATCTATACTTGTACTACCTTGCAGCCCAATTGGCGCAGATAGTGGAATGGCATTCCCCACCGATGGGTTGACCTTGATACAAGCCTGATGTGCACTGACCTGCCTCAGTTTTGGATCTGGGTGCCCAAACCCGATACACACCACCTGCCCAGCTATCCTTAATTCCATAAGAATATAGAACCTAACGGCGCACAAATATGCACTCATGCACCCTACCTCACCCCTTACAGCTTCGCAATAAAGCATTCCCGCCAGGTATGACCCCTAGGGACTTTAGAGGTTTGGAAGACACTGGAGTTCAACGTTATTACCACCTATTTCAGGCAGACGAGTTCCGCACCTTTGACAACCTGAAGACCCTAGCGCCACTCACAACCACAGACCACTTTAGATATCTCCAACTGAGGGACTTTGCCAAAAAAAAAACGCCATTGCCAAGGCAGCCAGAACTAGGTCCACATTCTATGAAACACTGTGTATGACTGAGGGACCACGTACCGGCCTCATTACTTGCCTATATACACAACTGAGCGCACTGACTAGCGAGACCCAAACACCTTCCTATATTCTACAATGGAAAACTGACCTCCAACAAACACTAGAGAGCGGGGAGTGGCAGGACATTTGGGAGGCTGCAGCTAAGTCCTCAGAGACCCTGATACACACTGACACAGAGCAGAATAGGGACTGTTCCTCCTACATAGGGTCACTTGGCAGATATGGATTGACACCTGTCCTCAGAGACTCTGATACACACTGACACAGAGCAGAATAGGGACTGTTCCTCCTACATAGGGTCGCTTGGCAGATATGGATTGACACCTGTCCTCAGAGACCCTGATACACACTGACACAGAGCAGAATAGGGAATAACCACTAAATGCCAAACATTGTTATACAGGGGAATATTCAGTAAAAAAGGATAAGGGGGGACCTACTGTCCTACCCCTGGCTCCCACCCCTGCACAGTGGGTGGGGGCCATAAATCACAATGGGGGACCTACTGGCCTCCCGCCCGCCCCCACCCATGAGCGGTGGGTGGGGGCCATAAAAATAATGAGGGGGGGACCTACTGTATGATGTTGTATCGATCACGTAGTGTAAGGGTTACGCCCGCTTCACAGTGACAGACCAAACTCCCCATTTAACGTACCGCAAACAACCACAAACAGTCCATTTGCACAACCGCAAACTGTCCATTTGCACAAGGTTGAATACCAAGCTAGCCATGTCCGTTCCTTGTCCTCACTGATTTCATTAAAGGTCTCTTCCTCCACCCAGCCATGTACAACACCAAGGGTCCCCGAAAGATGACAACAAGCCCTCTTGGACGCCTGCTCTGTTTGGTCTTCCACCTCCTCAAAGCCGCCTTCCTCCTCTAACTCCTCTTCTTCAGACTCCTCTCTCTGCGTTGCCTCTCTGTGCGTTATTATAAGGTGTGTTAAGTAGTACTATTCTTATCAGTTTAATCCCTGTTACGAGTAGAGGACTATTTCCTTGTTTCGCCAAACCCCTTCAAAGATGGAAAAAGCGGTATGAGTGGAAGAAACGAGGATGGGTTAAATTAACCTTTAAACACGGATTCAGCGCCGTCTCTGGTTTCGTCCTCCACTGATATCAGCCAATCGGGGAAACCTAATGTGCATGTGCAGCGACTTTCTCTAAAACTCATTACATACATTGCAGGGTTAAGGGAACAGGGACAGTGTCCCCAGACCTTGTCAATGAGATGAAGTGGTCTGAGTGTCTAGAGTGTCACTTTAAGAGATATAAAAATACAAGCACATTAACACACTAAGCATAACCAGAGAAATATTTTATCCTCAAGAAATCTGTAAAATCATACAAATACATTGATGTCTATTGACTATATAAATAAAGGTATACGAATATAAAGTAAAGCAGTTACCTTGTAAGGCATGTGGTGATCACTAGTGATGTCGCGAACATAACATTTTCGGTTTGCAAACGGCGAACGCGAACTTCCACAAACGTTTCTTGAGTCGGCGAACCGGGCGAACCGCCATAGACTTCAATGGGCAGGCAAATTTTAAAACCCACAGGGACTCTTTCTGGCCACAATAGTGATGGAAAAGTTGTTTCAAGGGGACTAACACCTGGACTGTGGCATGCCGGAGGGGGATCCATGGCAAAACTCCCATGGAAAATTACACAGTTGATGCAGAGTCTGGTTTTAATCCAAAAAGGGCATAAATCACCTAACATTCCTAAATCACAATGGATATGGATTGACACCTGACATATGACATATTGACACCTTGACATATGGATTGACACCTGTCCTCAGAGACCCTGATACACACTGACACAGAGCAGAATAGGGACTGTTCCCCCTATATAGGGTCACTTGGCAGATATGGATTGACACCTGTCCTCAGGGAACCTGATACACACTGACACAGAGCAGAATAGGGACTGTTCCCCCTACATAGGGTCACTTGGCAGATATGGATTGACACCTGTCCTCAGAGACCCTGATACACACTGACACAGAGCAGAATAGGGACTGTTCCTCCTACATAGGGTCACTTGGCATATATGGATTGACACCTGTCCTCATGGACCCTGATACACACTGAAACAGAGCAGAATAGGGACTGTTCCCCCTACATAGGGTCACTTGGCAGATATGGATTGACACCTATCCTAATGATCCCTGATACACACTGACACAGAGCAGAATAGGGACTGTTCCCCCTACATAGGGTCACTTGGCAGATATGGATTGACACCTGTCCTCAGGGACCCTGATACACACTGACACAGAGCAGAATAGGGACTGTTCCCCCTACATAGGGTCACTTGGCAGATATGGATTGACACCTATCCTAATGATCCCTGATACACACTGACACAGAGCAGAATAGGGACTGTTCCTCCTACATAGGGTCACTTGGCAGATATGGATTGACACCTGTCCTCAGAGACCCTGATACACACTGACACAGAGCAGAATAGGGACTGTTCCCCCTACATAGGGTCACTTGGCAGATATGGATTGACACCTGTCCTCAGGGACCCTGATACACACTGACACAGAGCAGAATAGGGACTGTTCCCCCTACATAGGGTCACTTGGCAGATATGGATTGACACCTGTCCTCAGAGACCCTGATACACACTGACACAGAGCAGAATAGGGACTGTTCCTCCTACATAGGGTCACTTGGCAGATATGGATTGACACCTGTCCTCAGGGACCCTGATACACACTGACACAGAGCAGAATAGGGACTGTTCCTCCTACATAGGGTCACTTGGCAGATATGGATTGACACCTGTCCTCAGAGACCCTGATACACACTGACACAGAGCAGAATAGGGACTGTTCCTCCTACATAGGGTCACTTGGCAGATATGGATTGACACCTGTCCTCAGAGACCCTGATACACACTGACACAGAGCATAATAGGGAATAACCACTAAATGCCAAACATTGTTATACAGGGGAATATTCGGTAAATAAGGATAAGGGGGGGACCTACTGTCCTCCCCCCTGGCCACCACCCCTGCGCAGTGGGTGGGGGCCATGAATCACAATGGGGGGACCTACTGGCCTCCCGCCCGCCCCCACCCGTGAGCGGTGGGTGGGGGCCATAAAAATAATGAGGGGGACCTACTGTATGATGTTGTATCGATCAGGAAGTGTAAGGGTTACGCCTGCTTCACAATTACAGACCAAACTCCCCGTTTAACGTACCGCAAACAACCACAAACAGTCCATTTACACAACCGCAAACTCTCCATTTGCACAAAGTTGGATACCAAGCTAGCCATGTCCGTTCCTTGTCCTCACTGATGTCATTGAAGGTCTCTTCCTCCACCCAGCCATGTACAACACCAAAGGTCCCCGAAAGATGACAACAAGCCCTCTTGGACGCCTGCTGTGTTTGGTCTTCCACCTCCTCAAAGCCACCTTCCTCCTCTGACTCCTCTTCTTCAGACTCCTCTCTCTGCGTTGCCTCTCTGTGCGTTATTATAAGTGTGGTGGAATCTCGGTAAAAATAAATTTAGTAGGCCGAGATTACCACGTGGCATGTGTACGTGCATATACTGGTGTATCGGTCGGTTGGTTGCACGTGGCAAAGATACGATCAGTAGTGTACGGAGCATGTGCGAGAATACCGGATGTAGTATTCCCCTCCTCCATTTTGCTGGGCAAGCCATGCGGTCAAACAGGAAGTTAGTTCTTGTTCGATTGATTGGGTAAGAGTATGTGTGGGTGGAGCTTATTATGGGAGGAGTTACATGCCTATTTAAGAAGCCTACACTATTGTCCAGGGCTCAGATCTTGTTGTATTTTGGTGACATTAGTCCCTCTGAGTCCCGTTCGGTGAATCAAATAAAGAATCTCTTCCTTCCTGAAGAAACCTGTGTCCATCTCTCTGTGCTTGGCTTCCGTCAGTTTCTCCGGTATCATTTGGTGCATTGGCCAGGAAGCTCATCGTTCAACGGTAGCTGAGAAGCAGAGGCGTGAGACGGTCTATCTTTGCCCACGTTCTCTACGGCTGCACCCCTGAACTTCTGCGTGGACCTCCTTTCGTCTCGGGGCCACTGGTCTGTTGTCCAGGAGATCTTCGGCCTCTACGTAGTAAGTGCTGGGGTGTCCCCGTCGACAGGGCCGGTGCTTGAATTTTTAGGTACATAGGCGAAGATGCATTTTTCCGCCCCCCCCACCCCCCCAAAAAACATCTTCACCTATGTGCCTCTTAACCAGCCCCTCTCCCCTCCCCGACCATTAAGGGTCCCTTCCCTGTCCCTTAGTGTTCTTCTACCCTCCCCCCTCTTTTCCCTGTCTCTTGGTGTTTCTCTCCCATTCCCTCCCTGTCCCTTGGTGCACCCCACACCCCTTTAGTGGTCACACTCCCCTTCCTGGTGTGTCAGTGTGTACAGAGTGTAGCGGAGCGGAGCGCGGTACAGGAGCTTCAGTTTTCTGTACCCGGCCGAACTGACAGGGAGTGCTCTCTCTGTGAGCACCTCTTGTCAGTCTGGCCAGGTACAGGAAACAGAAGCTCCTGTACCGCGCTCCGCTCCGCTACACTCTGTACACACTGAAAGTCACACACTCAATGACAAACACACAGACGTCACTGACAGACACAGACTCATTGACAGACACACTGATAGTCACACACAGACTCAATGACAAACATACTCTCACTGATTTGACAGACACACATTCATACACTGACAAACACACTCAACATACACTGACAGACACACTCATACACTCACATGCACACACACAGACGCACTCACTCACACACACGCTGTCACTCACAGACACATACTGTCACTCACAGACACATACTGTCACTCACAGACACACACTGTCACTCACAGACACACACTCTGTCACTCACGGACACACACACTCTGTCACTCACAGACGCACACACTCTGTCACTCACAGACGCACACGCTGTCACTCACAGACGCACACGCTGTCACTCACAGACGCACACGCTGTCACTCACAGACGCACACGCTGTCACTCACAGACACACACTGTCACTCACAGACGCACACTGTCACTCACAGATGCACACTGTCACTCACAGACACACACTCTGTCACTCACAGTCACACACTGTCACTCACAGACACACACTGTCACTTACAGACACACACACTGTCACTCACAGACACACACTCTGTCACTCACAGACACACACTCTGTCAATCACAGACACACACTCTGTCACTCACAGACACACTGTCACTCAGACACATACACTCAGACACACACACAGACACATACACACACACACACACAGACACATACACTCACACACACACACACACACACAGACACATACACATACACTCACACACACACACAGACACATACACATACACTCACACACACACAGACACATACACTCACACACACACACAGACACAGACACATACACATACACTCTCACACACACAGACACAGACACAGACACATACACTCACACATACACTCACTATTATTTTATAAATAAATATTTTCCACCCAGCCTCCCTACCTGGAGAGCTGGTGTGGATGATGAATCCTTCCCTGGGGTCCAGTGGGGCTGCTGGGCGGCGTGCGGCTGTGCTGAGATCAGACGCGGCGAGGGAGCTCTAACCTCGCTGCTCTGCTCCCTCATGCGCTGTCTGCTGATACCGCGGGAGCCGGAATATGACGTCATATTCCGGCTCCCGCGGTATCAGCAGACAGCGCGCGAGGGAGCAGAGCAGCGAGGTTAGAGCTCCCTCGCCATGTCTGATTACAGCACAGCCGCACGCCGCACCGGGGGCCGAGATTGTGGCCCGGCAGGAGGGAGAGCTTCCCTCCTGCCGGTCACTGAAATCTTGCGCCCCCTTGCGCCGCCTGTGCCGCCTTATGGACGCGCCGGCCCTGCCCGTCGATGAGTGTGAACTCAGGTTCAGGAACGAGGAGGTAAGACGACCGCTGTTTTAGACGGCGGACCCACTAGGGGTATTGGATACCGATTGTGCGGTAGGCCCATAAGGGGTTATTTGTGTATGGAATCTGCCCCCTCCAGTGGAGGGAAGGAGCGAAGGCGCACCGCTCAATTAAACGCCCTGTAGTCAGCCCGTTTAATTTTGGTTTGGAGTCAGGCAGGGTTCTGGTGTAAATAGCCCTAGCCGGACACCGGTGTCTTGTCTAGACTAGCGTTCTAGGGTGTATATTTTGTTCGCTAGGTCGGAGGGACCGGGAGACTAAGCGGCGCCTGTGTAAATTCGGCTCGCTAGATCTCAACCTATCTTGGCTAAGTGGGAAGGCGTGTAAATTTGGAACCCACTAGACTATTGATAGAGTAGATAGACTAAGAGGGTATTGTTGTAAATTCCGCCCTCTAGTTCGCTATATGTGGTGCTTGGGCAGTGTGGCTAACCAAAACGTATGTAGATAATTTTAGGTAGTCCATCAAGGTACTGGCCAATAGATTAGTTGGGAATTGTAAATGTGCTAAAGATTGTTGTAGTAGCGTGCATATCCTGCTAGATAGCGTGAGCTCTGCCGCCTAGCGAGAGTGTGAATAGTGTGTAATTGTATTATAGCGCACGGTACCATAACCATGTATAATTACTGACACTGTAAATAAGTACTTATAATTGTCGTCTATGTTGTATGTTTAACACCATAACCACTACTAATTGAACTGTGACTTTAAATTGTATTCTAACCAATGCTAACCGTACTATAACTACTGTTTGTAAAGACAATGTTACTGGGGTATGTTATAGACGGGTAATTCAGATATAGGGAATTATAGCGTGGGTGACCGTATAGTTTTGCCAAAGGTCACAGTATTAGATACTTAGTGACTGGTGTAACAGCTGTGTGTACGGGAATTCCCTGAGTGTTTTGTTGTGTGCGTTTCGCTTAGTAACTGTACCACGTGGTGCTGTTGCCGAGGGTGTGACCGTTGGAAGAGTGTGACCGTTGGAAGAGTGTGTGTTTAGTTTCTGTTGGAGACGACGCTCCATTGTTAAGTATGGGCGCGTCGGATTCGACGATTTTGGATCCCTTAGGATGTATGATAAAAAACTTTAAAAAGGGATATACTGCATGTGATTTTGGGGTAAAGATTTCTCCAGCACGCTTGTCTACTTTGTGTAGTAGGGAATGGCCTACTTTGGTTGCCGCATGGCCACCACGTGGCAGTTTGGATCCTAATCTGGTACAGCGTGTACACGTGGCTGTATCAGGTAGGCGTGAACTTTACGGCCAGTAAATGACTCGCCAAAATGGATCCGAGTATGCCACGAGGAGCAATGTTGCCTCATGGTGGCCAGGACTCGCTTGTCCACTAAGGCCGTAATCACGCCCATTTTGGACACGCCCCCTGAGATCCCCATGCCGCCCCCTTACTCCTCCTCCACCGGAAGAGGAAGAGAAGGTGCTGTTGGAAACGCTCCTCCCCTTGCCCCGTTGTCCCCACCTACTCCCTCCTCTAGGTCAGAGTCCAGCCCCCTTGTTTCAAACCCTCCCCTTCCGGTACCTACTTCCGTTAACTCCACATACCCAGATTTGGCACCATATCTAGTTTCCGGTCAGGCTCTTCCTAGCCCGGCCCGGAATATTCTACTCACCATCCTTCCCCTTAGTAAGGCTTCCCCATCCCCTTGTCTTACTACCCCTCGACCGGAACCCCTAACTGACGCATCTCTACGAAGCCCCATACTAACCCGACAACTGACCGGTACCCTCCAACCCCGACATTATCAAATGCCTCTTCGATTGACTCCTGGCCCGACACACATTAACGATGACGGCCAGATACAATATGCTGATCCAGTCTAGGTCTATGTCCCTTTCACAACCACCGATCTCTTTAATTGGAAGACCCATAACTCCTCTTACCGAAAAGCCTCAAGCCATGACGGATTTGTTTACCTCAATAGTCCAGACACACAATCCCACTTGGGCTGATTGCCAGCAATTATTAATGACATTGTTTAACCCCTTAAGGACCAAACTTCTGGAATAAAAAGGAATCATGACATGTCACACATGTCATGTGTCCTTAAGGGGTTAATAATGAGGAAAGGACTAGGATAAATCAAGCGGCAATTAAAGCGCTGGAAGAAGAGGCCCGTACACAAAATCAGGCCAACCCAGCAGCATGGGCCGCAGCCCATTATCCAAACAACGATCCAAATTGGAATATCAATGGCGCAGACATGGTCCATTTAAAAGCTTACAGGGACGCTATTCTTGCTGGCATGAAAGCTGGAGGAAAGAAGGCGATTAACATGTCTAAGACGGCTGAGGTATAAAAGAAATGTGATGAATCGCCCAGTGTCTTTTATGACCGATTATTGGAGGCATACCGTTTGTATACCCCCTTTAATCCGGAGACTCCTGAGAATTCCCGAATGGTTAACTCTGCCTTTGTCAAGCCAAGCCTACGGGGATATAAAGTGCAAGCTACAAAAGTTAGAAGGGTTTGTAGGGATGTCCATAACTCAACTGATGGAGGTAGCAAACAAGGTATATATGAATAGGGAAACCGAGACAAAGAAGGAGGAAGAGCGCAAGATGCGTAGAAAGGCAGATATGCTAGCGGTAGCGATCGCAGGCGTAGATAGAAGGGAAAAGTAAGTGTATAGGGGAACGGATAAAGGCGAGAGTAAATGGAATAGGGAACCCCTGAGTAGGAATCAATGCGCGTACTGTAGGGAAGAAGGGCATTGGAGAAGTGAGTGTCCACAAAGGGAACATTATGAGAGAGACAGACCTAGGGCAGGATATAGCAGTAATTATAGAGGTAGAGCGAGAGGTAGAGGAGGCCCTGGAGGGAATAGTGGTAGCAATAGAGGAAGTGTTAGTGGAGACAGGTACTATCCAGCAGAGACCCCACGATAGAGAAGATAGGGACTTTGTAGGTTTGGCTGACACAGTCATGGAGGACTATTGATACCGACCGGGCTCCATCCCCCTTGGCCGAGCGGAGCCTATGGTCGATGTAGCAATAGGGGGAAAAAGGAGTGCGTTCATGATCGATACTGGTGCTGAACATTCAGTAGTGACGGACCTAGTTGCTCCTCCATCTGGAAGAACTATCACCGTAATAGGAGCAACTGGAAGGAGTGCTGCTAAACCGGTTCTTAAAAGTTGACTCTGTACATTGGGAGGCCACGTAGTGAAACATCAATTCCTTTATATGCCTGAATGTCCAGTCCAACTGCTAGGACGTGATTTGTTGTCTAAATTACAAGCACAGATAAGGTTTCTACCTAATGGAACAACATCTTTAAAGTTCAATGGACCTTCAGGTTTAATGACAATATCTGTACCAAAGGAAGAAGAGTGGCGACTTTATACAGTGTTGACTAGCCAAAACCCTAAGAGTGATGAATCCTTGTTCAATATACCAGGAGTGTGGGCAGAGAACAACCCACCAGGACTTGCTCGCAATATTCCACCAATTCGAATCGAACTGAAACTTGGGGTTTATCCAGTGAGCTTAAGACAATACCACATCCCACAAAAGGCCAAGAAGAACATACAATCATATTTAGATAAGTTCATACGGTATGGTATCCTAAAATTCTGTACTTCCCCCTGGAACACCCCATTGTTGCCTGTTCAAAAGCCCGGTACAGATGAGTATCACCCTGTGCAGGACTTGAGAGCAGTCAATGATGCGGTCGTAAGTATACACCCAGTTGTGCCCAATCCATATAACCTGCTTGCTTTAATTCCAGTCGGGGCTACCTATTTTACTGTCTTAGATCTCAAAGATGCCTTCTTTTGCCTTCGAATTGCTGCGGAAAGCCAGTGTATCTTCGCATTCCAATGGGAAAATGCTGTAACGGGCTCGAAACGCCAGATGACTTGGACAAGACTGCCCCAAGGGTTTAAAAATTCACCTACCCTATTTGGATCAGCTTTAAGTAAAGACTTACTGGATTTCAAGTCCATCCCAGGAGAGTGTGTACTATTGCAATACGTCGATGATTTGTTGATAGCGACAGTTACTAGAGAAATTTGTCAGCAAGCAACACATGATTTACTACACATTCTCTGGAAGGCAGGATACAAGGTGTCCAGAAAGAAAGCTCAGTTGTGTCAGCCAACTGTCAAGTATCTGGGATTCCATATCTCTGAAGGTCAAAGAATAATGGGGCCAGAGAGAAAAGAAGCTGTATGCCAAATACCAATACCCAAGAATAGAAGACAAGTGCGGGAATTCTTGGGGGCAGCAGGCTTCTGTAGGATATGGATTCCCACTTATGCGATATTGGCGAAACCTCTTTATGCAGCTATAAAAGGCACAGAACACGATCCCTTCCTGTGTACCCCTGAACAGCAAAAGGCATTTGAAGATGTGAAAAAGGCTTTGATGAGTGCCCCAGCATTAGGTCTACCTGATCATACACGTCCATTCTACTTATATGTACACGAGCAAAGAAGAATGGCTGTGGGAGTATTGACACAGTACTTGGGATCATGGCAACGACCTGTTGCATATATGTCCAAACAGCTGGATGCAGTGGCTAGTGGTCTTCCACCTTGTCTAAGAGCCGTGGCTGCCGCTGCCCTGCTGGTAGCCGAAGCTGATAAACTCACTCTGGGTCAAGAACTCTATGTGCGAGTCCCGCACGCAGTACAAACGTTGCTAGACTATAAAGGCAATCATTGGTTTAGTAACAGCCGCATGACTAAGTATCAAGCTATGTTGTGTGAAAACCCAAGAGTGCATTTAGAGACTGTTAACACCTTAAATCCAGCTACCCTTTTGCCACAACCTACTGAGAGTCAACATGATTGCCTGGAGGTGATGGATGAAGTATTCTCAAGTAGACCAGATCTTCGTGACTTTCCCATCCAGAACCCTGATGTCCAGTACTATACGGACGGCAGTAGTTATGTGAAAGAAGGGATTCGCTATGCAGGATATGCAGTAACAACCATAGACAAGGTGATAGAAGCCCGGTCATTGTCAAAAGGAACATCGGCACAGAAGGCAGAACTAATTGCACTCACACGAGCGTTACAATTGGCTGAAGGTTTAAGAGTGAACATCTACACGGACTCCAAGTATGCGTTTTTAACCAATCATGCCCACAAAGCTTTGTATAAAGAAAGAGGATTATTGAATTCAGAGGGTAAAGAAATCAAGTACGCAGCTGAGATATTACAACTACTGGAAGCTGTGTGGGAACCGAAAGAAGTTGGTATCATACATTGTCGGGCGCATCTGAAAGGAGATGGTGATGTAACCAAAGGAAATCGGATGGCAGATAATGTAGCTAAGCGTGCCGCTGAATCAGGAAGACAGGAGTATGTGGAACATGTAGCTGCTCTTATACCGACTCCACTGTCTCAATGGACTCCAGTTTATACAGCTCAAGAAGAAGAGTGGTTAAAGACTGAAACTGGGAAATACCTGGAGAACAAATGGTATCAGTTAGAAGATGGAAGAATAGTTATTCCACCATCACTAGCTGTAGAAATTGTCCAGAACTATCACAACGGGACACATTCTGGAAGAGATAGTATGGAAGAATCTCTCAGGAAACACTTCTATATACCAAGATTGTCCAACTTGACTCAAGCCATTGTACGAAGATGTGTGATATGTGCCAAGAATAATGCAAGGCAAGGACCAGTGAAACCACCGGGAGTCCAGTATATGGGGGGACTCCCTATGTCCGATCTTCAAATAGACTATACTGTAATGCCTAAATCCGGTGGACATCGCTACCTACTAGTAGTTGTGTGTACCTATTCAGGTTGGGTAGAAGCATGTCCTACTCGTACAGAGAAAGCAGGAGAAGATGTACGATTCCTGTTGCGAGAAATAATGCCCCGATATGGACTACCATGCTCTATAGGATCGGATAATGGTCCAGCCTTTGTTCACCATTGCCTACAACAACTGACTCATATGCTTGGTATTAAGTGGAAGCTTCATACAGCATATAGACCTCAGAGCTCTGGTAAAGTAGAAAGGATGAACAGAACTATTAAGAACCAATTGGCAAATAAGTGTCAAGAGACTCAGCTTAAGTGGAATGTTCTTTTGCCCATAGCTCTGTTGTGTATTCGTAGTACACCTACCAGAAGGATGGGTCTTTCACCTATTGAAATCATGTATGGGTGTCCACCTCCCGTACTTGTTAACTTAAGGGGGGATTTGAGTCAGTTGGGAGAAGGAATTACCCGGCAGCAGGTTGTAGAGTTGGGTAAAACTATGGAGGAGGTACAGAAATGGGTACAAGATAGATTACCTGTGAATATTTATCCCCCTGTTCATAGTTATCATCCAGGAGATCAAGTATGGATTAAAGAGTGGAACAGTGTACCGTTATGGCCTAAGTGGAGGGGTCCTTATGTTGTTCTTTTGTCTACCCCTACAGCTATAAAGGTGGCTGAAGTGACTCCGTGGATTCATCACTCCAGGGTTAAACCAGCAGCAGTAGATTCTTGGCAAGTTCCAACAGATCCAGAGAATCCCTGCAAGATCCGGTTAAAGCGCACGACTCAGTCGGAGTGACGAGGAGATATCGGGATTTCAAGTGTGTTTAAAGAGATCAGCAAGTGAGTGTTTTGACGGCCATAATAAAGCCTTACCACTTACCCACGTGTCATAGCCAGGGTGTCTTGAAGGGACCTCTGTGAAGGGAAGAGAGGACCTGCAGAACTCCATTCCTTGCAGCCCTTACATCCTGGAAGCTGAGGTGCCATCGCACGGACGAAGACTGAGGATGAAAACATTGAAAGAAGTGCTTTTGATAATGTATATTTTTGTGATTTTAATTATTCAGGAAGGTAGAGGTACCGACACACCTAGCTGTGAGGTTTGCATTAAGACTACTATAACAGGTAATCATATTTCCCAGACCCTTATTTGGCATTCACAATATGAGTGTAAAGGATATGTATCTAGGTGTAGATACTTAGGTATAGAGTATAGTGTATGCCATTTAGGAGTAGGAGTACCTAAGTGCTTCAATCCAGAGTATCAACCCGTACAATTTGGTTGACCCTCCGGAATGGAGACCCACAGGGGACCCTAATAAACAAAACAGTATTAGAAACCGTACATTCTTCGGGTGTTCTGCTATTTGATGCATGTAAGGCGATATCAAGTGGTAGAAAACCGTGGAATGTATGCGGGGATCTTAAGTGGGAGAGAACGTATGGGTCTAATGATAAGTATATTTGTCCCAGTAGTAAAAACAAGTACGTAAATCCAAAATGCCCAGATAGGGATTATAATTATTGTCCATATTGGTCTTGTGTGGGGTGGGCAACTTGGGGACAGACAGTAGATAAGGATATGATTGTTACTAAGTTGCCTACCAAACCATATTGTAAGTCTATGGAGTGTAACCCAGTCCATATACTTATTAATAATCCTGAACAATTTATAGATAGGTTCGGAAACTTATTTGGGTTCCAGATATATGGTACGGGTTTGGATCCTGGGACAATATTATTTATAGGGATAGAGACCGATACCGTAGCATCCCAAACTCATCAGTTTTTCCATTTTTTTTATGAAGAGGTGAGTGTAGAAAATAAGATCCCCCATAATGCTAAAAACCTGTTTATTGATCTAGCTGAGAGTATTGCTGGTAGTCTTAATGTGACCAACTGCTATGTGTGTGGAGGTACTAACATGGGAGACCAATGGCCCTGGGAAGCAAAGGAGGTAATGTATTCTGGTTCTGAGACACTTGAACAAATAATATCTTCTCAAGCCGATTATCAAATGAGTGTTAGAGGTAAATCTGAGTGGCGATTAAAGACCTCCAATATAGGTTATGTTTGCATAGCAAGGAAAGGAATATGTTTAATACATCTGTAGGAGAATTAACTTGTCTAGGGCAAAAAGCTTATGATGATAATACAAAGAATACAACCTGGTGGTCGGCTTCAAATGTCTCAGAACCACCTAACCCGTTTGCAAGTTATGCCAATTTAAAGGACGTGTGGTTTGATCTATCTATCACATCTAGTTGGAAAGCCCCGGCAAATTTGTACTGGATCTGTGGTAAGAAAGCCTATTCGGAGTTACCACAGGACTGGGAAGGGGCATGTGTGCTAGGTATGCTCAAACCATCCTTCTTCTTGTTGCCTATTGAAACAGGAGAGACTTTGGGAGTTAAAGTATATGATGTGAATCATAGGAAGAAAAGGGGCCCCCTAGAGATAGGTACCTGGGAAGATAATGAATGGCCTCCCCAGCGTATTATAGATTATTATGGGCCAGCTACATGGGTGGAGGATGGTACGTTTGGATATAGAACCCCAATATATATGCTCAACCGTATTATAAGGTTACAGGCAGTGGTTGAGATAATTACCAATGAGACATCACAAGTGCTCAATCTCCTAGCGAAGCATAATACTAGGATGAGGACAGCCGTTTACCAAAATAGATTAGCTTTGGATTACCTATTGGCAGTAGAGGGAGGTGTATGTGGGAAGTTTAACCTAAGCAATTGCTGTCTTCAAATAGATGATGAAGGGCAAGCAATAGCTGAGCTTACTAGCCATATGGTTAAACTAGCGCATGTGCCTACTCAGGTATGGAAAGGGTATAATCCAAGTAGTTGGTTTGGTAATTGGTATGAGCAGTTTGGAGGACTTAAGGCATTGGTAGGTGGAGTCATGCTAATCTTAATTCTGTGTCTTCTTCTACCATGTCTTGTTCCTTTGGTAGTTAGGTCTGTGCAGGGCATTATAGAAAATATAGCAGAGAGAAAGGCTGCTGCACAGATAATGGCCATATATAGATATGAGGCTCTAAATCAGGGAGAACCAGTGCAGGAAGAGGAATGTTGAGGGATTCATGTCATTAGTCGCAAAGTCTGGTCTGGTTCATGGCAACCTGAGGTATATGCAAACTATGGTTAAGTGATGCCTCCGGAATTGTGAAAATATCAGAGGCATCAAAGGGGGGAATGTGGTGGAATCTCGGTAAAAATAAATTTAGTAGGCCGAGATTACCACGTGGCATGTGTACGTGCATATAATGGTGTATCGGTTGGTTGCTGGCACGTGGCAAAGATACAATCAGTAGTGTACGGAGCATGTGCGAGAATACCGGATGTAGTATTCCCCTCCTCCATTCTGCTGGGCAAGCCATGCGGTCAAACAGGAAGCTAGTTCTTGTTCGATTGATTGGGTAAGAGTATGTGTGGGTGGAGCTTATTAAGGGAGGAGTTACATGCCTATATAAGGAGCCTACACTATTGTCCGGGGCTCAGATCTTGTTGTATTTTGGTGACATTAGTCCCTCTGAGTCCCGTTCGGTGAATCGAATTAAGAATCTCTTCCTTCCTGAAGAAACCTGTGTCCATCTCTCTGTGCTTGGCTTCCGTCAGTTTCTCCGGTATCATAAGGTGTGTTAAGTAGTACTATTCTTATCAGTTTAATCCCTGTTACGAGTAGAGGACTATTTCCTTGTTTCGCCAAACCCCTTCAAAGATGGAAAAAGCGGTATGAGTGGAAGAAACAAGGAAATGTGGTCAGGTGGTGGTGCCAGCCCCACCGAGGGATTGTACCCAGGTATGCTAATAAACTGAAAAAAGAAAAAATCTCCCAAGAAGGAGATATAAAACTGGCAGAGGAAAAGGTTAGACAACTATAATAAAGTGATACCTACAAATCCTAGTGAGCATAGGTGTATAATAGAGGGAGAAAGGGAAAGCAGAGTAATGCTTCCTAATACCGTGGTTAGTACCCTTTGTTAAAGTAAATTGAGTAATGGACAAAAGTCTTTATTGTATCATTTATAAATAACAAAGGGATACTATACTCATCCCCCTATAGTGGCTAATGGTGTAATAATGGTAATACTATTACCTATTATATAATATTGCCTGGGGCAAGGAAATTCCCTCTAAATAGATGGGTATAGGCAGAGAGTATGGAGACCGGAGTGATGCTGTCATAAAAAGTGTCAATAAGGTGATATAAAGTTAAATGTATCACAGACACACGGCCACCCTTTCTCTTAGCTAGTTTCCAGAAATGCTGGATAGGTAGAAGGGCTATAAAGACTCAGAGAGGTCTAAGAAGAATCCTCTAAACTATCCCTAATCTCCTTAAACACCTTCAAGGGTGTTCTAAGCTAAAGCTCAATCTAAACGTTTAGATGACTGCCTGATTTCCCATCACAGATGCTGGCTAGGAATAACAGTGTGCAAGACAAAGAGTGGGTCTAAGTGCCCATAGTGAAGTGAAAAAGAGAATAACGAGCTGGCGCCCATCGATTTTAGGAACTGGGAGATGGAAAAAGATGCTTGGTCGGTCCTCCTACTTCAAATTTGGGGCACTGCGCGTGCAATCAAATGTGCCACCAGATAGGAGTGGTGTGTTAAGTAGTACTATTCCTATCAGTTTAATCCCTGTTATGTGCCTTTTTTTTGGTTTGGTTTTTGAAGCCACAGTGCAGCACCAGAGGCCCGAAAAATTAGGCATGTACACATGCCTGAAAAATTAGGTGTTTGTTTCCCAGGCAGAAAGTGCCCTAAAACATTGCGGCTTGAACCCTAGTTGGTGGCGGATAAGTCACGCAAGTCAACCGGCATTCGGAGCTAAAATACAGCAACGTGTGGACCATTTTTAGCCAAAGGCAGCTCATCTCATGAGGCCTTTTTTAGTCAAATGTATCGCCCACTGTCAGTCCCTTCGGGATCCATCCCTCATTCATCTTAATAAAGGTGTGGTAATCTAGACTTTTTTGACCTAGGCGACTTCTCTTCTTAGTGACAATATCTCCTGCTGCACTGAAGGTCCTTTCTGACAGGACACTTGAAGCGGGGCAGGCCAGAAGTTCTATCGCAAATTGGGATAGCTCAGGCCACAGGTCAAGCCTGCACACCCAGTAGTCAAGGGGTTCATCGCTCCTCAGAGTGTCGATATCTGCAGTTAAGACGAGGTAGTCTGCTACCTGTCGGTCGAGTCGTTCTCTGAGGGTGGATCCCTAAGGGCTGTGGCAATGTGTAGGACTTAAAAAGCTCCGCATGTCCTCCTTCATCAACACGTCTTTAAAGCGTCCTGTCCTTGCCGGCGTGGTCGTGGGAGGAGGAGGATGACTTTCACCTCTTCCCCTGTTAGATTCCCGTTGTGCTGTGACATCACCCTTATACGCTGTGTAAAGCATACTTTTTAATTTATTTTGCAAATGCTGCATCCTTACCGACTTGTTGTAATTTGGTAACATTTCAGCCACTTTCTGCTTATACCGGGGGTCTAGTAGCATGGACACCCAGTACAGGTTGTTCTCCTTCAGCCTTTTTATACGAGGGTCCCTCAACAGGCACAACAGCATGAAAGACCCCATTTGCACAAGGTTGGATGCCGAGCTACTCATTTCCCATTCCTCCTCCTCAGTGATCTCAATGAAGGTATGTTCTTCCCCCCAGCCAAGTACAACACCACGGGTACCAGATAGGTGACAACGAGCACCCTGGGATGCCTGTTGTGGTTGGTCTTCCTCCTCCTCCTCAAAGCCACATTCCTCCTCTGACTCCTCTTCCTCACAATCCTCTTCCAGCGTTGCCACAGGTCCAGCAAGCGATGCTGATAAGGCTGTTTCTGGTGGTGATGGTGACCACAACTCTTCCTCTTCCTCTTCACGCTCATCTACGGCCTGATCCAGCACTCTTCGCAGGGCACGCTCCAGGAAGAAAACAAATGGTATGATGTCGCTGATGGTGCCTTCGGTGCGACTGACTATGTTTGTCACCTGCCTACAGGCATTGCGCATGAGCGTCCAGTAACGTGCCAAAAAAATTCCCAGCTCCCAAGAGGCTGTCCTAAAACCCCGGTCATACAAATATTCATTAACGGCTTTTTCTTGTTGGAGCAGGCGGTCGAACATTAGGAGTGTTGAATTCCAACGTGTCGGGCTGTCGCAAATCAAGCGCCTCACTGGCATGTTGTTTCGCCGCTGTACATCTGCAAAGTGCACCATGGCGGTGTAGGAACGCCTTAAATGGCCACACACCTTCCTGGCCTGCTTCAGGACGTCCTGTAATCCTGTGTACTTATGCACAAAGCGTTGTACGATCAGATTATACACATGTGCCATGCACGGCACATGTGTCAACTTGCCCAACTTCAATGCCGCCAACAAATTTGTTCCGTTGTCACAAACCACTTTTCCGATATCCAGTTGCTGCGGAGTCAGCCACTTTTCCACCTGTGCATTCAGGGCAGACAGGAGTGCTTGTCCTTTGTGACTTGCTTTCAAGCAAGTCAAACCCAAGACGGCGTGACACTGTGACACTGTGGAATAGTACCTGGGGAGCTGGGGGGGTGCCGTTTATGTGGAGCAAGACGCAGCAGCAGAAGAGGACTCAGCCGAGGAGGTTATGGAAGAGGATGGAGTAGGAGGAGTAGAGGAGGTGGCAGCAGGCCTGCCTGCAAGTCGTGGCGGTGTCACCAACTCCTCTGCAGAGCCACGCATTCCATGCTTGGCAGCCGTCAGCAGGTTTACCCAATGCGCAGTTTACATGATATACCTGCCCTGACCATGCTTTGCAGACCAGGTATCAGTGGTCAGATGGACCCTTGCCCCAACACTGTGTGCCAGACATGCCATTACTTCCTTTTGCACAATTGAGTACAGGTTGGGGATTGCCTTTTGTGCAAAGAAATTTTGTCCGGGTACCTTCCACTGCGGTATCCCAATAGCCACAAATTTTTTGAACGCCTCAGACTCCACCAGCTTGTATGGTAAAAGCTGCCGGGCTAATAGTTCAGACAAGCCAGCTGTCAGACGCTGGGCAAGGGGGTGACGTTCTGACATTGGCTTCTTACACTCAAACATGTCCTTGACAGACACCTGACTGTGGGCAGATGAGCGTGAACTGCTCAAGGCGAGAGACGGAGTGGCGGATGGTTGAGAGGGGGCAAGGAGGACAGCAGTGGTTGATGTGGCTGAAGATGCTGGACCAGGAGGAGGATGGCGGCTTTGAGTTTGTGTGCTGCTTGTACTCATGTGTTGAGCCCATAGGCGTTTGTGATGTGCGATCATGTGCCTACGCAAAGCAGTTGTACCTAGGTGGGTGTTGGACTTCCCACGACTCAGTTTCTTTTGGCACAGGTTGCAAATATCATCGCTGTTGTCAGAGGCAGACACACACAAAAAAAGCCACACTGCTGAGCTCTGCAATGACGGCATTCTGGTGGTGGACACAGCATGCGTTGATTGGCGTGCTGTCGGGCTGACCCCGGGTGCCAATGCATGCTGTCTGACTGTGCCACTAGCTCCTTGCGACGACCTCCCCCTGCTTCCAACTCGTCTCCTCCTCGCTGTCTCCCCATCTGAACTTTCGCCCTGTTCTTCTTCTTGCCCAGCGGGCACCCACGTGACATCCATGGACGCATCATCATCAACCGCTTCACTTGTATCTGACAACTCAGCAAAGGAAGCAGCAGCGGGTACAACATCATCATCATCACACCATATGTCCATGTGTGTAATGCTGCCTGCCTGTTATCTACATCCTCTGACAATAATGGTTGCGCATCACTTATTTCTTCAAACGGATGTGTAAATAACTCCTCTGACATACCAAGTGAAGCGGCTGTGGTGCTAGTGTTGGTGGTGGCGGCAGGCGGGTGATTGGTATCTTGAGAGGTGCCCGAAGCTAAGCTGGATGGTGCATCAAGGTTGCGAGCGGAAGCTGTAGAAGATTGGGTGTCCTGTGTTAGCCAGTCAACTATGTCCTCATAACTTTTCAAGTTCAGGGTACGTGGCCTCTGAAAACTGGGCATTATTCTAGGGCAATAGGGAATCACAGCACCACGACCACGAAGGCCCCTGCGGGGTGGCCTGCCTCTGCAATTTTTTTTTGATTAGTGGTACTATGCGTGCAAGCTACTGTGAGACCAGATATGAGTGGCACTGTGCAGTGGCAGAGGTTGGCAGAGTACACGCTGTAGGCCTGACACACCCTCTTGAAGAAAACTAACTGCTATTTAATCTATAACAGTGAAAAAAGTTTTTGGGTTTTAAATGCACACTATTGTGACACCAGAAATGAGTGTCAATGTGCACTGGCAGAGGTTGGCAGAGTACACGCTGTTGGCCTGACACACAGACGCTTGCAGACAACTAACTGCTATTCAATCTATAACAGTGAAAAAAGTTTTTTGTTTTTAAATGCATGCTATTGTGCCACCAGATATGAGAAGCACTGTGCTCTGGCAGAGTACACGCTGCTGGCCTGACACACAGACGCTGGCCTGACACACAGACGCTTGCAGACATCTAACTGCTATTCAATCTACAGGGAGTGCAGAATTATTAGGCAAGTTGTATTTTTGAGGATTAATTTTATTATTGAACAACAACCATGTTCTCAATGAACCCAAAAAACTCATTAATATCAAAGCTGAATATTTTTGGAAGTAGTTTTTAGTTTGTTTTTGGTTTTAGCTATTTTAGGGGGATATCTGTGTGTGCAGGTGACTATTACTGTGCATAATTATTAGGCAACTTAACAAAAAACAAATATATACCCATTTCAATTATTTATTTTTACCAGTGAAACCAATATAACATCTCAACATTCACAAATATACATTTCTGACATTCAAAAACAAAACAAAAACAAATCAGTGACCAATATAGCCACCTTTCTTTGCAAGGACACTCAAAAGCCTGCCATCCATGGATTCTGTCAGTGTTTTGATCTGTTCACCATCAACATTGCATGCAGAAGCAACCACAGCCTCCCAGACACTGTTCAGAGAGGTGTACTGTTTTCCCTCCTTGTAAATCTCACATTTGATGATGGACCACAGGTTCTCAATGGGGTTCAGATCAGGTGAACAAGGAGGCCATGTCATTAGATTTTCTTCTTTTATACCCTTTCTTGCCAGCCACGCTGTGGAGTACTTGGACGCGTGTGATGGAGCATTGTCCTGCATGAAAATCATGTTTTTCTTGAAGGATGCAGACTTCTTCCTGTACCACTGCTTGAATAAGGTGTCTTCCAGAAACTGGCAGTAGGACTGGGAGTTGAGCTTGACTCCATCCTCAACCCGAAAAGGCCCCACAAGCTCATCTTTGATGATACCAGCCCAAACCAGTACTCCACCTTGCTGGCGTCTGAGTCAGACTGGAGCTCTCTGCCCTTTACCAATCCAGCCACGGGCCCATCCATCTGGCCCATCAAGACTCACTCTCATTTCATCAGTCCATAAAACCTTAGAAAAATCAGTCTTGAGATATTTCTTGGCCCAGTCTTGACATTTCAGCTTGTGTGTCTTGTTCAGTGGTGGTCGTCTTTCAGCCTTTCTTACCTTGGCCATGTCTCTGAGTATTGCACATCTTGTGCTTTTGGGCACTCCAGTGATGTTGCAGCTCTGAAATATGGCCAAACTGGTGGCAAGTGGCACGCTTGACTTTTCTAAGTTCATGGGCAGTTATTTTGCGTCTTGGTTTTTCCACACGCTTCTTGCGACCCTGTTGACTATTTTGAATGAAACACTTGATTGTTCGATGATCACGCTTCAGAAGCTTTGCAATTTTAAGAGTGCTGCATCCCTCTGCAAGATATCTCACTATTTTTGACTTTTCTGAGCCTGTCAAGTCCTTCTTTTGACCCATTTTGCCAAAGGAAAGGAAGTTGCCTAATAATTATGCACACCTGATATAGGGTGTTGATGTCATTAGACCACACCCCTTCTCATTACAGAGATGCACATCACCTAATATGCTTAATTGGTAGTAGGCTATCGAGCCTATACAGCTTGGAGTAAGACAACATGCATAAAGAGGATGATGTGGTCAAAATACTAATTTGCCTAATAATTCTGCACTCCCTGTATAACAGTGAAAAACGTTTTTTGTTTTTAAATGCACGCTATTTTGCCACCAGATTTGAGAAGCACTGTGCACTGGCAGAGTACACACTGTTGGCCTGACACACAGACGCTTGCAGACAACTAACTGCTATTCAATCTATTACAGTGAAAAAAGTTTTTTGGTTTTAAATGCATGCTATTGTGACACCAGATATGAGTGGTGGCACTGGACAAGTGGGCACAGTATCCACTGTGAGCCTGACACACAGACACTTGCAGACAACTAACTGCTATTCAATCTATTACAGTGAAAAAAGTTTTTTGTTTTTAAATGTACGCTATAGTGACACCAGATATGAGTGGCAAAGTGCACTTGCAGAGGTTGGCTAAGGTTGGCAGAGTACACGCTGAAGGCCTGACACCCACTTGAAGTACACTGACTGCTATTAGCTTACAGTGAAAAACTTTTTTGCTTTTTAAAGGCACGCTATTGTGACACCAGATATGAGTGGCAAAGTGCACTTGCAGAGGTTGGCAGAGTACACGCTGAAGGCCTGACACCCACTTGAAGGACACTGACTGCTATTAGCTTACAGTGAAAAACTTTTTTGCTTTTTGAAGGCACGCTATTGTGACACCAGATATGAGTGGCAAAGTGCACTTGCAGAGGTTGGCAGAGTACACGCTGAAGGCCTGACACCCAGACGCTTGCAGACAACTAACTGCTATTCAATCTATTACAGTGAAAAATATTTTTTTTTGTTTTTAAATGTAAGCTTAAGCTATTGTGACACCAGATATGAGTGGTGGCACTGGGCAAGTGGGCACAGTATCCACTGTGAGCCTGACACAGAAGCTGGCAGACAACTAACTGCTATTCAATCTATTACAGTGAAAAAAAATATTTTTAAATGCAAGCTTAAGCTATTGTGACACCAGATATGAATGGTGGCACGGGGAAAGTGGGCACAGTATCCACTGTGAGCCTGACACAGAAGCTGGCAGACAACTAACTGTTATTCAATCTATTACAGTGAAAAATATTTTTTTGTTTTTAAATGCAAGCTTAAGCGATTGTGACACCAGATATGAGTGGTGGCACTGGGCAAGTGGGCACAGTATCCACTGTGAGCCTGACACAGAAGCTGGCAGGCAGGCAACTGCTATTCAATCTATTACAATGAAAATATTTTTTTTGTTTTTAAATACAAGCTTAAGCTATTGTGACACCAGATATGAGTGGTGGCACTGGGCAAGTGGGCACAGTATCCACTGTGAGCCTGACACAGAAGCTGGCAGACAACTAACTGCTATTCAATCTATTACAGTGAAAAATATTTTTTGTTTTTAAATGCAAGCTTAAGCTATTGTGACACCAGATATGAGTGGTGGCACTGGGCAAGTGGGCACAGTATCCACTGTGAGCCTGACACAGAAGCTGGCAGGCAGGCAACTGCTATTCAATATATTACAATGAAAATATTTGTTTTTGTTTTTAAATACAAGCTTAA
The DNA here is from genome assembly GCF_036172605.1 of Pelobates fuscus. NCBI lineage: Eukaryota > Metazoa > Chordata > Amphibia > Anura > Pelobatidae > Pelobates > Pelobates fuscus. The sequence goes on along the minus strand of NC_086318.1, from coordinate 35,832,094 downwards.
GCTATTGTGACACCAGATATGAGTGGTGGCACTGGGCAAGTGGGCACAGTATCCACTGTGAGCCTGACACAGAAGCTGGCAGACCACTAACTGCTATTCAATATATTACAGTTAAAACATGTTTTTGTTTTTAAATGCAAGCTTAAGCTATTGTGACACCAGATATGACTGGTGGCACAGGGCAAGTGGGCACAGTATCCACTGTGAGCCTGACACAGAAGCTGGCAGACAACTAACTGCTATTCAATCTATTACAGTGAAAAAAATATTTTTAAATGCAAGCTTAAGCTATTGTGACACCAGATATGAATGGTGGCACAGGGAAAGTGGGCACAGTATCCACTGTGAGCCTGACACAGAAGCTGGCAGGCAGGCAACTGCAATTGCATTACACAAAAAAAAAAATAGCAGACTGATGTTCTAGCCCTAAAAAGGGCTTTTGGGGTGCTGTCCTTACAGCAGAGATCAGATGAGTCCTTCAGGACTGTAGTGGACACTGAATACACTAGCCTAGCTATCAATTTCCCTATCAAATGAGCAGCAGCTACACTTTCCCTCCTCTATCTAAGAATGCAGCTTCAGAATGAATCCAAAATGGATGCTGGGAGGGAGGTGGGAGGGTCTGGAAGGGAGGGTCTGCTGCTAATTTGCTGGAATGTATCTGCTGACCGTGAGGCACAGGGTCAAAGTTTAGTCAATGATGATGAATAGGGGGCAGATCGAACCGCGCATGTGTTCGCCCGCCGTGGCGAACGCGAACACGCTATGGTCGCCGGGAACTATTTGCCCGCAAAAACAGTTCGGTACATCACTATGTAGGGGGAACAGTCCTTATTCTGCTCTGTCAGTGTGTATCAGGGATCCTTAGGATAGGTGTCAATCCATATCTGCCAAGTGACCCTATGTAGGGGGAACAGTCCCTATTCTGCTCTGTGTCAGTGTGTATCAGGGATCCTTAGGATAGGTGTCAATCCATATCTGCCAAGTGACCCTATGTAGGGGGAACAGTCCCTATTCTGCTCTGTGTCAGTGTGTATCAGGGATCCTTAGGATAGGTGTCAATCCATATCTGCCAAGTGACCCTATGTAGGGGGGAACAGTCCCTATTCTGCTCTGTGTCAATGTGTATCAGGGATCCTTAGGATAGGTGTCAAGCCATATCTGCCAAGTGACCCTATGTACGAGGAACAGTCCCTATTCTGCTCTGTGTCAGTGTGTATCAGGGATCCTTAGGATAGGTGTCAATACATATCTGCCAAGTGACCCTATGTAGGGGGAACAGTCCCTATTCTGCTCTGTGTCAGTTTGTATCAGGGATCCTTAGGATAGGTGTCAATCCATATCTGCCAAGTGACCCTATGTAGGAGGAACAGTCCCTATTCCGCTCTGTGTCAGTGTCTGGGGGGAGTATCTGCAGTAATACAGAGTGTTTGGAGGGAGTATCTGCAGTAACACAGGGTGTCTGGAGGGAGTATCTGCAGTAACACAGGGTGTCTGGAGGGAGTATCTGCAGTAACACAGAGTGTCTGGGGGGAGTATCTGCAGTAACACAGAGTGTCTGGGGGGAGTATCTGCAGTAACACAGAGTGTCTGGGGGGAGTATCTGCAGTAACACAGAGTGTCTGGGGGGAGTATCTGCAGTAACACAGAGTGTCTGGGGGGAGTATCTGCAGTAACACAGAGTGTCTGGAGGGAGTGTCTGCAGTAACACAGAGTGTCTGGAGGGAGTATATGCAGTAACACAGAGTGTCTGGGGGGAGTATCTGCAGTAATACAGAGTGTCTGGGGGGAGTATCTGCAGTAATACAGAGTGTCTGGGGGGAGTATCTGCTTGTAACATTTATATGCACTGAAAAAAAATAAAAAAATAATAATAATAAATTGAAAAAAAATGAATGCAGCTTCCGAATGAATCTTAAATGGATGCTGTCCAGGAGGTGGGAGGGTCTGGAAGGGAGGGTCTGCTGCTGATTGGCTGGAATGTGTCTGCTGAATGTGAGGTACAGGGTCAAAGTTTACTCAATGATGACGAATACGGGGCGGACCGAACATCGCATATGTTCGCCCGCCGCTGCGAACGCGAACACGCTATGTTCGCCGGGAACTATTCGCCGGCGAACCTTCCGGGACATCACTAATACCAAAGGACAAAAGGGCCAGGAAAGCATATTGTGCATTTGTTTGAGGACTGCTTGTAGGATTGCATGTGTGTACAGTGAGCTGATTGTGGTGTTTTGTGTAAATAGTTTGTTTTCAGTTGTGTTGTGTTTGTGGTCTACTCTGTGTAGCTCAGGACTAGTGACCAGAAAGCAGCCACGGACTGCACAAATTCAATCTAGTGGGTCTCATTTTATATATAGTGGCAAAAAAGTATGTGAACTCTTTACAAATGACTGAATTTACATAGTTACATAGTTACATAGTTACACAGCTGAAAAGAGACTTGCGTCCATCAAGTTCAGCCTTCCTCACATATGCTTTTGCTGTTGATCCAAAAGAAGGCAAAAAACCCAGTCTGAAGCGCTTCCAATTTTGCAACAAACTAGTAAAAAATTCCTTCTTGACCCCAAAATAGCAGTCAGATGTCTCCTTGGATCAAGCAGCTATTAGCCCACTAATTAGAAATTGTATCCCTGTATGTTATGTTTTTGCAAGTATTTATCCAACTGCAATTTAAACATCTGTATAGACTCTGACAAAACCACCTCTTCCGGCAATTTGTGTATAAATTTGTTTTAAAATCTGGTTTAGGCTTATCTAAGATATGTTAACCAACAAACACAATCTGTTTGTACTAATTACACACAAATGAAAATGAATGTATTGTTCTTATGTGCATATTGAATAAATCATTCAAATAGTCACAACATAGGTTGGGAAAATTATGTGAAACCTTAGGCTAATGACTTCAACAAATGCTAATTAGAGTTGGAAATTGGCAAACCTAGCCAGTTAATGAAAGGAGATTGGGGGTGTGAATTAAAGCTACTTTGACTTACAAAAACACTCAAACATTAAAAGCATCTGTTGATGTAAACTGTAAACATCAGCATAAATTGTTTGTGATGGCACAATATATAAAATATTACTAATTTGAAAGTGTTGCCAAAAGGCACTGTATATTCAATAAATTTGCATGAAAAACAAAGTGCAATTCAATACTATTTCAATCACAATTAAGTATTTCAAACTAAAGTGTTCAATAATTACATAGATCATATAAATCCATTTAGCATATATGTAAAAGAAAACAATATATATAGTGTAACACTATATATACATGTAAAATATCACTAACACAAGTGGAGCAGGCAAGACTGCTCAGGCTGTAGGTGGTTCTCTCCACCACTGTAATGGGTGGTTCTAGTAGATGCCACAGATGACAGCAGCATCTTCCAAAATTCTATATTTGCCAACATATTAAAACAGTTTCAAGTGCAGTTAAAAACAAGGAAAACATTGATTCTAAGTCAGAGGTGGAGCAATGATGTAGCAGGCATAGCTGTGTCCTCATGGAACGTGGCTGAGGGGGTGATGGAGGGAGCTGACGGAGTGCAGAGAGGACTGCACGGGCTGCTTGGTGTGCTATGCAGTTTCCAAGGAAACCATGAAATAGGCCACATTGACTGCCAGAGGTATGCCACATTGCCAGCTCTATCACAACCGAGTGTGAAGCAAGGAGCAACGGAGGGAGCACGACCTGAGAACGCCTAAGCTACTGGTCGACAGGGAGAACCCCCAGGAGCATATAACAGCAAGCTATACTAGATCATAACTGGAGTTTAAAAGCTAAGTGCCAAATTATATGTGAATATCTTTAATTTGCAAGAATAATAGAACTCAGGGAGCAATATATGTTTTAAAACCTGCCTGATTCTGCTTGCAGTGCTGTGTTGATTGTCTAATCTACTAAACTATGCTCTGGAAGGTGGGTTAGCGTCTCCTCTGTTTTTTTTTTATTTGTTTGGATTTTTCATTTATGTATTTAATTTACGTATTTATTTATTCTCTCTTTATGTTTGTTTTTCACACCTTCTCCTACTATTCCACTAACTTCAGGGATATGTAGATGTAAGAGATAATAGGAAAGACACAATATATCTGTTTACTAAAGCAAAGAGGATTAGAAAGGGTTAAAAGAAGGAAGGAAAGATTCAACAAATGAGAGGAATAATACCAAAGACACCATCATACTAAAGCATTTATAATCTTTAGAGAGAGATTAAATAAATTAAGAAACAAAATGGCCACAAAAAGACACAAAATGGCAAACAAGTGAAAAAAGAAAAAAAAAACTAAAAATAAACCAGAAAAATGGCCCTCTTTTTTTCTCACCATAACCCCCCCTCAAATCTGGAGGAATCTCTCCTCTCAAATATTCCACTAGAGGGAGATATCAACAAAGGAAAATTTGAGGAAAGTAAAGAGTTAAGAGAAGAAAGAAATGACTATTATCATCTACTCGGACATCTAGATGCACAATTTGGGAAACTGAAAGAAAAAATCCAAGCCAACACTCTGGAGATTAAGAAAGAGCTGATGACTCTTACTCCACGATTGCAAAACATTGAAGAAGAATTAGACCTGATGGAACATAGGGTAAGGGCCCACAAAGATGAACACCTGGCACTGGAAAGGAAAATGGCTGATACGAAGAACAAATTGATAGACTTAGAAGACAGGTCAAGACAAAGCAACTAAAAAATGAGAGTAATATCAGAACAAATAAATACAAAAAACCTGTAGCCATAAATAGAAGACTTTCTCAAACATCTGGCGGTGGAATGGGGAAATACCACAGAGTGAATAAACCTAAAGGTGTCCCAGACCAACGTCCAAGAGATGTATTGATATTCCAGGATCTGCCATGGCCAACTAGATAAAAGAGGAAAACCTTTTCTGATGGCAGATCAATTTTGAGAGATAATAATATTGAATACCGATGGGGGTCCTTACAAAAATTAAACCAAGCAGAAGACCTAAAAAGCTGGCTAACCATAAATAAAATTGAATGTGGCTCCAATGACCAGTTAATAAAACAGCGAGGTTCCAACTAATTAAAATAAATTGGCAGTAGCGATATTCAATTTTCCTAATTGGAGAGGATGGAAGAGAGGAATCTATGAAAATAAGAAATTCTACAGATAATTCTGTGTGTATGTATGCATTATGTATAAATATGTGCACACCTTCATCTTTCTTTTTCTATTTTTTTTTTCCAAGTTATTTATTTTGTTTGTGTGGCTAGGGCACATTGGGATAACGGGTAAACAAAACTAGACAACGTACTAAGAGAAACTAGAAACTAAGGAAAATAAAACCAGATAATATGGTTAATGTTAAAATGTAGATCATGTTTAGGAGTGGATTAAGCACTTACTCAACCCAATAAGCAAAGCATTAAGTGAATTGTAACAATCCATACACATAGTTCCTCAACAATTAAGAGTGAAATGTAGACTTGTGCAGTTCGTTTCATTCCGAATGTAAATTCGGCCAAATTTCGTGAAATTTGGACATTCGGATGCTAACGAATGTTCGAATTCCCGAATTTCTGAGGTGCTGAAGTTCGAATCTCAGAAGTGCCGAGCCGAACCGAAGTGCGGAATTTCCGAAGTGTTGAATTGCTGAAGTGCCGAAGTGCTTCGGATTTCTGAAAATTATCACAACAAGAGAGAGAGAGAAAGTTACGTGAATGATGACAGGAATCTTAACCAATAAGCTCATTCCTGGCACTGGGAGCCCTATAGATGTGTAAGTAGTTGTGGTGGTGGTCCATGAACTGGGAGCCCTATAGAAGTGTAAGTGGTTGTGGTGGTTAGGGTTAGGGTTTTGGGGTTAGGGCTAGGGAGCCCTACAGATGTGCAAGTGGTTGTGGTGGTAAAGTGCTTCGGATTTCTGATAAGTGGCAAAACAAGAGAGGGATGCTTATGAATGTCCAAATTGCTGAATTCTCGAATTGCCGAAGTTACGAATTTCGGAAGTGCCGAACCGAACTGCCGAAGTCCCGAATTACCAAAGTAAAATTTGTACATTCGGATGCTCATGAATGTCTGAATTGCAGAATTTCCAAAGTGCTGAAGAATAGTGCTGAAGAATAATGTTGAAGAGAGAAAATAACTAATCTCTTCTGTTTAGAAAATAAAAATGAAGGCACACCGGACTTTACAGTCTGGTGTGCATATAAATGTTTAATTAGATATCACATGAAAAAAATGGCAGCCACTGCAAATAAAAAAGAAGCACCTGCCCTCTCCAAACTATATAGAATAATAAGTGATTATCAGAACAAATAAATACAAAAAACCTGTAGCCATAAATAGAAGACTTTCTCAAACATCTGGAGGTGGAATGGGGAAATACCACAGAGTGAATAAACCTAAAGGTGTCCCAGACCAATGTCCAAGAGATGTATTGATATTCCAGGATCTGCCATGGCCAACTAGATAAAAGAGGAAAACCTTTTCTGATGGCACATCAATTTTGAGAGATAATAATATTGAATACCGATGGGGGTCCTTACAAAAATTAAACCAAGCAGAAGACCTAAAAAGCTGGCTAACCATAAATAAAATTGAATGTGGCTCCAATGACCAGTTAATAAAACAGCGAGGTTCCAACTAATTAAAATAAATTGGCAGTAGCGATATTCAATTTTCCTAATTGGAGAGGATGGAAGAGAGGAATCTATGAAAATAAGAAATTCTACAGATAATTATGTGTGTATGTATGCATTATGTATAAATATGTGCACACTCCCAAACATCATCACAGAAATGCAATTTTACGGAAAAATTTCATTTTTTCAAGCTAACCTCGCAAAATGTGACCTGATGCCAATCTATCTTCCTGACTCCATTTGTCAAAAAATCAAGTCCAACTTTGCATTCCAATGGACTACGACTTCCATTAAATATCTGGGAATACACATACCACACAAATTGAACTCTATATACTCAGTGAACTTCCCACCTCTAATTGATTCAATAACTAAAGACCTATCCAGATGGCACAAACCTTGCTTTGGGTTATTTTGTCGTGTAAACATTATTAAAATGAATATCCTTCCTCGTATCCTTTACCTATTACAAACAATCCCGCTACTAATCCCATCAAAATTTTTCTCTACCATCAAGTCTTTATTTTTGAAATTTATATGGGCACACAAATCTCCACGCCTAGCCTACCAGACGCTGATTAAAACTCGAGAACAGGGAGGATTAAATCTACCAGATTTATACAATTTCTACAAAGCGACCCATCTACAAAGGCTTCATGAATGGTCGAATACTTCTAGCAAGCTCCAATGGGTAGAGTTGGAAAATAGCTTCTCAGAAGTTCCGCTCCACATACTCCCTTGGATTCAAATCGACAATCAACTTATGAGAAAACTCAACAGACATCCGACGATCTCGACTTCCTTACATATTTGGCTCAAACTGAGATCCCAAACAGAAGTAGCTCCATACCCGTCACCAATATACCCTTTAACATCAAATCCCTACTTACTTGAAGGTACTCATGGGAAACAATGGGGTCTACAATACGAAGGCCCTTTCCTGAAACTATGCGAAGCAACGAAAAAGAACAAACTAAAACCCATAAAAGAACTTACTGGCACAGACGAACATTCTGGGATTCAGTGTTTTTTCTATGAACAAATGAAACACTTCATAGACTCTAATCTGCTCTTACCGAAGGGTACAAGATCTCCTACCAAATTCGAATGTCTTTGCATCGAGCACCCGCCAAAACTCAAAACCCTCTCAGCTATGAACTCAATCATTAAAGAAGCACAATCACAAAATCTTCCCGCTTTCACACAAAGATGGACAGAGGAACTCAAAATTACCCTTAATAATACACAATGGAAACAGGCCTTTACATTCATCCACAAATCATCGACCTCTACGCACGCACAAGAATGCAACTACAAAAAACTGACCCGTTGGCACAACTCGCCAGTTAACCTACACACATATTATCATAACTCCCTTGACCTATGCTGGAGATGCAATGCCCCAGGAGCCCACCACTCCCACATATGGTGGCAATGTCCAATAATATACAAATACTGGGAAAGAATCCACAAGATCATTATACTTATATTCCAAAAAACCTTCCAATGCACACCTGAACATTATATCTTTCTTCTCCAACCGAAAGAATTTACTAAACTAGATCACGCACTATTCTGCCATCTAGCAATGGCGGCATCGCAGCTCCTCCCTAAATATTGGAAACAAATTCAACCCCCTTCGATTCGGGAGTGGGTGTTAAGAGTCGAAGATATCAAATTGATGGAAAAAATCACATCAGCTAAACTAGGCAGACTCTCTAAATTTCACTCTATCTGGAATCATTGGAATACATATAACACCCTTAAACCTCAGGTAACCGAATAAATAGTTACAAACATACTAAAGAACTACTCCTAACTTACTAATAACTGATGATATAAACCATTAACATAAAATACATGCCGAACTACTTGCACTATTTTATATAAGTCATAACTACTCCTAAATTTTCTTGATCTTCCGATTTCTATTTATACACACATAAACTATGTTGATATAAAGATGTACAGTGACAATGTTTTTCATATTTACACTATTAACTATTAACTTGTGTTATTTAGGATGATATTTACCATACACAGGTTGTTGTTAACCTAAAGTCCCGTTCCAAGATTCTCTGGATTGATAATTAGACGAACTGCTAGCTTGGAATTTTCAACCATCCTAAGCTCAATGAGACAATTACTTTACTGCTTTATTAATGTTTAATCGTCACTGTTAACTTTCATATTTTATCATAAAACCTTCAATACTTACTCTCTAACATTATGTATAAGTATTATGCAAAAAGTACTTTGAAATTGTATATTCTTCATAACATCCATTATAATGTTTTTCTTGGAACATGTTAAAATAAGCGTATAATTTTCTGTTATTTCGCTATATCTGAATGTAAACTTGTTATGTATAAAATACAAAACAATAAAAACATTGAAATAAAAAAAAAAAATATGTGCACACCTTCATCTTTCTTTTTCTATTTTTTTTTCCAAGTTATTTATTTTGTTTGTGTGGCTAGGGCACATTGGGATAACGGGTAAACAAAACTAGACAACGTACTAAGAGAAACTAGAAACTAAGGAAAATAAAACCAGATAATATGGTTAATGTTAAAATGTAGATCATGTTTAGGAGTGGATTAAGCACTTACTCAACCCAATAAGCAAAGCATTAAGTGAATTGTAACAATCCATACACATAGTTCCTCAACAATTAAGAGTGAAATGTAGACTTGTGCAGTTCGTTTCATTCCGAATGTAAATTCGGCCAAATTTCGTGAAATTTGGACATTCGGATGCTAACGAATGTTCGAATTCCCGAATTTCTGAGGTGCTGAAGTTCGAATCTCAGAAGTGCCGAGCCGAACCGAAGTGCGGAATTTCCGAAGTGTTGAATTGCTGAAGTGCCGAAGTGCTTCGGATTTCTGAAAATTATCACAACAAGAGAGAGAGAGAAAGTTACGTGAATGATGACAGGAATCTTAACCAATAAGCTCATTCCTGGCACTGGGAGCCCTATAGATGTGTAAGTAGTTGTGGTGGTGGTCCAGGAACTGGGAGCCCTATAGAAGTGTAAGTGGTTGTGGTGGTTGGGGTTAGGGTTTTGGGGTTAGGGCTAGGGAGCCCTACAGATGTGCAAGTGGTTGTGGTGGTAAAGTGCTTCGGATTTCTGATAAGTGGCAAAACAAGAGAGGGATGCTTATGAATGTCCAAATTGCTGAATTCTCGAATTGCCGAAGTTACGAATTTCGGAAGTGCCGAACCGAACTGCCGAAGTCCCGAATTACCAAAGTAAAATTTGTACATTCGGATGCTCATGAATGTCTGAATTGCAGAATTTCCAAAGTGCTGAAGAATAGTGCTGAAGAATAATGTTGAAGAGAGAAAATAACTAATCTCTTCTGTTTAGAAAATAAAAATGAAGGCACACCGGACTTTACAGTCTGGTGTGCATATAAATGTTTAATTAGATATCACATGAAAAAAATGGCAGCCACTGCAAATAAAAAAGAAGCACCTGCCCTCTCCAAACTATATAGAATAATAAGTGATTATCAGAACAAATAAATACAAAAAACCTGTAGCCATAAATAGAAGACTTTCTCAAACATCTGGAGGTGGAATGGGGAAATACCACAGAGTGAATAAACCTAAAGGTGTCCCAGACCAACGTCCAAGAGATGTATTGATATTCCAGGATCTGCCATGGCCAACTAGATAAAAGAGGAAAACCTTTTCTGATGGCACATCAATTTTGAGAGATAATAATATTGAATACCGATGGGGGTCCTTACAAAAATTAAACCAAGCAGAAGACCTAAAAAGCTGGCTAACCATAAATAAAAATGAATGTGGCTCCAATGACCAGTTAATAAAACAGCGAGGTTCCAACTAATTAAAATAAATTGGCAGTAGCGATATTCAATTTTCCTAAGTGGAGAGGATGGAAGAGAGGAATCTATGAAAATAAGAAATTCTACAGATAATTATGTGTGTATGTATGCATTATGTATAAATATGTGCACACCTTCATCTTTCTTTTTCTATTTTTTTTTCCAAGTTATTTATTTTGTTTGTGTGGCTAGGGCACATTGGGATAACGGGTAAACAAAACTAGACAACGTACTAAGAGAAACTAGAAACTAAGGAAAATAAAACCAGATAATATGGTTAATGTTAAAATGTAGATCATGTTTAGGAGTGGATTAAGCACTTACTCAACCCAATAAGCAAAGTAGCAATAAGCAATAAGCAATAGTAATTTATCTCTATATCCTAGCATTAAAATGCCTTCATTGTCATTCGGATACTGAGATTTTTTCCACTTGACAAAAGGGGAGGTTTTCTAAGGGCTCTAAGCATATCTTGGACACGGTTATATTGTATCCTCTCTACAGTTCTTTTCAATAAAGTTACAGTGTATCACTGTTTAGGCTAGGATACATATTTATCTAGTGTTACTATGCTTTCCCTATAAAATACCTTTCTTACTCCTTTTTGGCACTTACCCAAGGTATATATATTTTTTGTACAACTAGTGTTCTTTTTCAAATACCAGTTGGATTGGGAGTTTCCCCTTATCTTTGTTTAAAGGGGAACTATCCAATCTACAGATTTCTCTGCAAATCATGTGTTAATTGGTGTACACCTTTTTTTTGCTTTATATTGTGTGCTTTAGCATTATCATGTTACAGTGCTGCTTATTAAAGGTTAATACGTGGTTAGGGGCTCACAAAAATAGCTCAATTTAAGTCTAATTAGAGATTGTGCCTTTTAGCTGAAAGCAGCAAGGTGAATTGATAGCGTAAATAGTTTACATTTATTAAACAATGTGGAAATCATTATAGATTTAAAATGTATTGTAAATTGCCATTAACAATTATCTGTAATCTTACTGCCTGCAGAAAAAGTCCAAGATGAGATTTCACAGGTGATAGGATCCACACAACCAAGATATGACCACCGTTTGCAAATGCCATATACCAATGCGGTTATACATGAAATCCAAAGATTTGCCAATATTTGCCTATGAATTTGCCCCAATATACTACTAAAGATGTGAACTTTAAAGGATATTTTATTCCAAAAGTATGTTTTCTCTATATATATAACTACATGTTTTGTATTAGTGTTTGTAGAAATGAATGGGGTTATTCTCTAAAGGGAAAATTCAAAGTGAATTTCATATTTGAGGCCAGAGTAGCTAAACACTGAAAACATAGCTGACTCACAGAATGTTTCCAGTTCAGCTACTTTTGACCTTACATTTTATATTCTCTTTGAATTCTCACTTTGGTAAATTACCCTGTTGGACTTTGTTTCATTATACTAAGTGTGTCCTCTAATATGGATAATTTTCCATGGCATCATTACAAAATGTTCCCTAGAAACGTACAGTTGATGTATTATTAATTCCAAGTATAAAATAAAGTTTAATTTTAATTTGTTTCACAAAATTAACTTGGTAGTGAAAAGGCACCAGTAACTTTGGTTTTTGATTTCTAAAAGAACCTAGAAAGATTAGATTAGGGTGAATACTCATATCCTAAATTGAAGATATTGGGGTGTTCATCTACATCTTCCAGAGTCATTTACTAAAGTGTGAATTCAAAGTATTTTTTACATTTTACAATAAAAATGGCAGAACTGAAAATATAGCGGACTAAGATTTTTTACAGTTTGGTCACTGAAAGCTAAAAATTGAAATTCACTGTCAATTCACTTTAAATTAGTAATAATTTCTACTTTGGTTAATAATAATGTAAATTTCTCATCTCACCTAAATTATCTTTACTTTTAAAACTGAGCAATGTATATATGATGCTGTTTAACCCCTTAAGACCACAGGGTGTTCTATGCCGTCCCTATTTTGATGGCTCTAAACGCTGCAGGGCGGCATAGAATGCCCTGCAATCTTATGTACTTACCCGGTCGCCGGCGATCCCAAGCCAGCGATCGTGGTATGGGGACTCACCTGGGAGACCAGGAAGTCCTCCTCCATCCTCTTAAGCCCCCCCTGGGCCATGTGATCGTGAGGTCCTTGCAAGGACCTCACGATCACATGGACGGCATAGCCTTCCAAGGCATTGCCAGCAGTGGGGAGTGCCTTTAATGACAGGTACTCCCCCTGCTGGATGAAAATTTTTTTAAAGATGTTAAAACAGTGTAAAATTAAATAATATATACTTAGATCATATATATAGATATATATTTAATAGATATATGATCTAAGTATATATACACACATATACACACATATACACACATACAAATACACTAAGTGTATTTTAATATTAATATATACATAATTATAAATATATATATATATATATATATATATATATATATATATATATATATTCAAAAATCTCTGGCACTCTTCCCCCACAAAACTTCAAATAAATCTCCGACCAAGGTGCCTCTCCGTGCAAATATGTAATCCAAAAAAATGAGAGCACTCACTGGTTTTCAATAAATCTTGTGTATTAAATATAAAGCATATAAATCAACGTTTCGACCGTCAAACGGTCTTTATCAAGATCTTGATAAAGACCGTTTGACGGTCGAAACGTTGATTTATATGCTTTATATTTAATACACAAGACTTTTTTGAAAACCAGTGAGTGCTCTAATTTTTTTGGATTATATATATAAATAAATATAAAAATACAAGTACAATGATATATACAAGTACAATGATATTGATTAAATATATATATAATTTTCATTATATATATATATATATATATTTATATATAATAAAAAATAAATATGTAAATACGTTAAAAAATTAATTTTTAAAAATAAAAAATAAATAAAATATATATATACATGTGTAATTTCGTTCTAACTGTATTGATATCAAAATACAGATAGAACGAAATAATATATCTATATACATAAATATATATGTATATATCACTATATATATACCTATATATAAAGAAAAATAATTAAAAAAAATTATATATATATATATATATATATACATATATATATATATATATATATATATATATACACACTAATTCTACATATATATTTATGTAATAATTTTACATAATTAGGTCATTTTATTAATTACAATTTGCAGAACCTGCCTGACAACCCAGGATGAAAGTTCAAGAAATTTTATTTGCTAGCACTATTTTTAACCCTGTAACTTTCCAAGACACCATAAAACCTGTACATGTGGGGTACTGTTTTACTAGAAAGACTTCGCTGAACACAAATATTAGTGTTTCAAAACAGTAAAATGTATTACAACGACAATATCGTCAGTGACAGTGACTTTTTTTGCATTTTTCACACACAAATGGCACTTACACTGACGATATAATTGTTGTGATACGTTTTACTGTTTTGAAACAGTAATATTTGTGTTCAGCTAAGTCTTCCGAGTAAAACAGTTACCCCTCATGTACAGGTTTTATGGTGTTTTCAAAAGTTACAGAGTCAAATATAAGGTTTGCGTTTCAGTTTTGTCACATTAAAATTCACCAGGTTGGTTATGTTGCCTTTGAGACCGTACGGTAGCCCAGGAATTAAAATTACCCCCATGATGGCATACCATTTGCAATAGTAGACAACCCAGGGTATTGCAAATGGGGTATGTTCAGTCTTATTTAGTAGCCACCTAGTCACAAACACTGGCCAAAATTGGCATTTAAATTAGTTTTTTGCATTTTCAAATATTAACACTAACTTTGGCCAGTATTTGTGACCAAGTGGCTACTAAAAAAGACTGGACATACCCCATTTGCAATACCTTGGGTTGTCTACATGTGCAAATGGTATGCCATCATGGGGGCAATTCTTATTCCTGGGCTACCATATGGTCTCAAAGGCAACGTAACCAATCTGGGGAATTTCAGTGTGAAAAAAACTGAAAAATGTAACACGCTATATTTGACCCTGTAACTTCCCAAAACACCATAAAACCTGTACATATGGGGTACTGTTTTACACGTGAGACATTGCTGAATACAAATATGTGTATTTTATTGCAGTAAAAGTAAACAGTATTTTGACATTCACAGTTAATATGTCACGTAGAACTAAGAAAATTATTTTGTTTCATATTAAATAGTGATGTACCGAACTGTCCGCCTGCGAACAGTTCCCGGCGAACTTAGCGTGTTCGCGTTCGCCGCGGCGGGCGGACACATGCGCAGTTCGATCCGCCCCCTATTCGTCATCATTGGGCAAACTTTGACCCTGTGCCTCTCGGTCAGCAGACACATTCCAGCCAATCAGCAGCACTCCCTCCCTTCCACACCCTCCAACCTCCCTCCCAGCATCCATTTTCGATTCATCCTGAAGCTGCATGCTTAGTGAGAGGAGGGAAAGTTTAGCTGCTGCTGATTAGATAGGGAAATTGATAGCTAGGCTAGGGTATTCAGTGTCCACTACAATCCTGAAGGACTCATCTGATCTCTGCTGTAAGGACAGCACCCCAAAAAGCCCTTTTTAGGGCTATAACTTCAGGCTGCTTTTTTTTTTTTTTCCTGTGTAATGTAATTGCAGGTGCCTGCCTGCCAGCTTCTGTGTGAGGTTCACATTGGATACTGTGCCTACTTGCCCAGTGCCACCACTCATATCTGTTTTAACAATAGGTTAAGCTTTAGATTTAAAATAAAAAAATTTTTTTCACTGTAATAGAAGAGCAGTTGCCTGCCTGCCAGCTTCTGTGTCAGGTTGGATGCCTTGCCCATTTGCACAGTCAGTGCCACCACTCATATCTGTTTTAACAATAGGTTAAGCTTTAGATTTAAAAGAAATATTTTTTTTTTCACTGTAATAGAAGAGCAGTTGCCTGCCTGCCAGCTTCTGTGTCAGGTTGGATGCCTTGCCCATTTGCACAGTCAGTGCCACCACTCATATCTGTTTTAACAATAGGTTAAGCTTTAGATTTAAAAGAAATAATTTGTTTTCACTGTAATAGAAGAGCAGTTGCCTGCCTGCCAGCTTCTGTGTCAGGTTGGATGCCTTGCCCATTTGCACAGTCAGTGCCACCACTCATATCTGTTTTAACAATAGGTTAAGCTTTAGATTTAAAATAAATATTTTTTTTTTAACTGTAATAGAAAAGCAGTTGCCTGCCTGCCAGCTTCTGTGTCAGGTTGGATGCCTTGCCCATTTGCACAGTCAGTGCCACCACTCATATCTGTTTTAACAATAGGTTAAGCTTTAGATTTAAAAGAAATATTTTTTTTCACTGTAATAGAAGAGCAGTTGCCTGCCTGCCAGCTTCTGTGTCAGGTTGGATGCCTTGCCCATTTGCACAGTCAGTGCCACCACTCATATCTGTTTTAACAATAGGTTAAGCTTTAGATTTAAAAGAAATAATTTGTTTTCACTGTAATAGAAGAGCAGTTGCCTGCCTGCCAGCTTCTGTGTCAGGTTGGATGCCTTGCCCATTTGCACAGTCAGTGCCACCACTCATATCTGTTTTTACAATAGGTTAAGCTTTAGATTTAAAAGAAATCATTTTTTTTCAATGTAATAGAAGAGCAGTTAGTTGTCTGCAAGCGTCTGGGTGTCAGGCCTACTTCAGCGTGTGCTCTGCAGACCTGTGCCAGCGTGCTTTGACAGTTGCCAATCATATCTGGTGTCTCTTTAGCGTGCTTTTACAAAGAAAAAAGGTTTCCAGTGTAAGCTAATAGCAGCCAGTCAGTGTCCTTCAAGCGGCTCTGTCAGGCCTTCCTTCAGCGTGTGCCCTGCACAACCCTGCCAGCGTAATTTGACAGTTGCCACTCATATCTGGTGTCTCTATAGCGTGCTTTTACAAAGAAAAAAGGTTTCCAGTGTAAGCTAATAGCAGCCAGTCAGTGCCTTTCAAGCGGCTCTGTCAGGCCTTCCTTCAGCGTGTGCCCTGCACAACACTGCCAGCGTGCTTTGACAGTTGCCAATCATATCTGGTGTCTCTTTAGCGTGCTTTTACAAAGAAAAAAGGTTTCCAGTGTAAGCTAATAGCAGCCAGTCAGTGTCCTTCAAGCGGCTCTGTCAGGCCTTCCTTCAGCGTGTGCCCTGCACAACCCTGCCAGCGTACTTTGACAGTTGCCACTCATATCTGGTGTCTCTATAGCGTGCTTTTACAACCAAAATTTTGTTTCCAATGTAATAGAAGAGCAGTTGCCTGCCTGCCAGCTTCTGTGTCAGGTTGGATGCCTTGCCCATTTGCACAGTCAGTGCCACCACTCATATCTGTTTTTACAATAGGTTAAGCTTTAGATTTAAAAGAAATTATTTGTTTTCACTGTAATAGAAGAGCAGTTAGTTGTCTGCAAGCGTCTGGGTGTCAGGCCTACTTCAGCGTGTGCTCTGCAGACCTGTGCCAGCATGCTTTGACAGTTGCCAATCATATTTGGTGTCTCTTTAGCGTGCTTTTACAAAGAAAAAAGGTTTCTAGTGTAAGCTAATAGCAGCCAGTCAGTGTCCTTCAAGCGGCTCTGTCAGTCCTTCCTTCAGCGTGTGCTCTCCAGAACTGTTCCAGTGCACATTGCCAATCATATCTGGTGTCTCTATAGCGAGCTTTTAAAAAAAAAAAAAAAATTTTTTCACTGTTATAGATTGAATAGCAGTTACTTGTCTTCAAACGAGTGTGTCAGGCCTACAGTGTGTGCTCTGCAGAACTGTTCAAGTGCACATTGCCAATCATATCTGGTGTCTCTATAGCGTGCTTTTACAAAGAAAAAAGGTTTCTAGTGTAAGCTAATAGCAGCCAGTCAGTGTCCTTCAAGCGGCTCTGTCTGTCCTTCCTTCAGCGTGTGCTCTCCAGAACTGTTCCAGTGCACATTGCCAATCATATCTGGTGTCTCTATAGCGTGCTTTTAAAAACAATTTTTTTTTTTCACTGTTATAGATTGAATAGCAGTTACTTGTCTTCAAGCGGGTGTGTCAGGCCTACAGTGTGTGCTCTGCAGAACTGTTCCAGTGCACATTGCCAATCATATCTGGTGTCTCTATAGCGTGCTTTTACAAAGAAAAAAGGTTTCTAGTGTAATCTGGTGTCTCTATAGCGTGCTTTTAAAACCAAAATTAGTTTTTCACTGTTATAGATTGAATAGCAGTTACTTGTCTTCAACCGGGTGTGTCAGGCCTACAGTGTGTGCTCTGCCGAACTGTTACAGTTCACATTGCCAATCATATCTGGTGTCTCTATAGCGTGCTTTTACAAACAACATTTTTTTTCACTGTTATAGATTGAATAGCAGTTACTTGTCTTCAAGCGGGTGTGTCAGGCCTACAGTGTGTGCTCTGCAGAACTGTTACAGTTCACATTGCCAATCATATCTGGTCTCACAGTAGCTTGCACGCATAGTACCACTAATCCCCAAAAAAATGACAGGCAGAGGCAGGCCACCCCGCAGGGGCCGTCGTGGTCGTGGTGCTGTGATTCCCTTTTGCCCTAGAATAATGCCCAGTTTTCAGAAGCCACGTACCCTGAACTTGAAAAGTTCTGAGGACATAGTTGACTGGCTAACACAGGACACCCAATCTTGTACAGCCTCCGCTCGGAACCTTGACGCACCATCCTCCTCCAGCTTAGCTTCAGGCACCTCTCAAGATACCACTCACCCGCCAGCTGCCACCACCAAAAATAGCACCACAGCCACTTTACTTGGTATGTCAGAGGAGTTATTCACACACCCGTTTGAAGAAATGAGTGATGCGCAACCATTATTGCTAGAGGATGTAGATAACAGGGATATGTCTCAGGCAGGCAGCATTAAACACATGGAGGTACGGTGTGATGATGATGATGTTGTACCCGCTGCTGCTTCCTTTTCTGAGTTGTCAGATACAAGCGAAGTGGTTGATGATGACGATGCGTCCATGGATGTCACGTGGGGGCCTGCTCGGCAAGAAGAAGAACAGGGCGAAAGTTCAGATGGGGAGACAGAGAGGAGGAGGAGACGAGTTGGAAGCAGGGGGGGTCGTCGCAAGGAGCTAGTGGCACAGTCAGACAGCATGCTTTGGCACCCGGGGTCAGCCCGACAGCACGCCAATCAACGCATGCTGTGTCCACCACCAGAATGCCGTCATTGCAGAGCTCAGCAGTGTGGCATTTTTTTGTGTGTCTGCCTCGGACAAAAGCGATGCCATTTGCAACCTGTGCCAAAGGAAACTGAGTCGTGGGAGGTCCAACACCCACCTAGGTACAACTGCTTTGCGTAGGCACATGATCTCACATCACAAACGCCTATGGGATAAACACATGAGTACAAGCAGCACGCCTACTCTAAGCCGCCATCCTCCTCCTGGTCTAGCATCTTCAGCCACGTCAACCACTGCTGTCCTTCTTGCCCCCTCTCAACCATCCGCCACTCCGTCTCCCGCCTTGAGCAGTTCCCGCTCATCTGCCCACAGTCATGTGTCTGTCATGGACATGTTTGAGCGTAAGAAGCCAATGTCACCAAGTCACCCCCTTGCCCAACGTCTGACAGCTGGCTTGTCCGAACTATTAGCCCGCCAGCTTTTACCATACAATCTGGTTGAGGCGTTCAAAAAATTTGTAGCTATTGGGACACCGCAGTGGAAGGTACCCGGCCGGAATTTCTTTTCACAAAAGGCAATCCCCAACTTGTACTCGATTGTGCAAAAGGAAGTCATGGCATGTCTGGCACACAGTGTTGGGGCAAGGGTCCATCTGACCACTGATACCTGGTCTGCAAAGCATGGTCAGGGCAGGTATATCACCTACACTACGCATTGGGTAAACCTGCTGACGGCTGACAATCAAGGAATGCGTGGCATTGCAGAGGAGCTGGTGACACCGCCACGAATTGCAGGCAGTCCTGCTGCCACCTCCTCTACTCCTCCTACTCCGTCCTCTTCCATAACCTCCTCGGCTGAGTCCTCTTGTGCTGCTGCGTCTTGCTCCACTTCAACGGCACCCCCCCCCCAGCTCCCCAGGTACTATTCCACATCCCGGATACGGCAGTGTCACGCCGTCTTGGGTTTGACTTGCTTGAAAGCAGAGAGTCACACCGGACAAGCACTCCTGTCCGCCCTGAACACACAGGTGGAAAAGTGGCTGACTCCGCAGCAACTAGATATCGGCAAAGTGGTGTGTGACAACGGAAAAAATTTGATAGTGGCATTGAAGTTGGGCACATGTGCCGTGCATGGCACATGTGTGTAATCTGATCGTACAACGCTTTGTGCATAAGTACACAGGCTTACAGGACGTCCTGAAGCAGGCCAGGAAGGTGTGTGGCCATTTCAGGCGTTCCTACACGGCCATGGCTCACTTTGCCGATATCCAGCGGCGAAACAACATGCCAGTGAGGCGCTTGATTTGCGACAGCCCTACACGTTGGAATTCAACACTCCTAATGTTCGACCGCCTGCTCCAACAAGAAAAAGCTGTTAATGAATATTTGTATGACCGGGGTGCTAGGACAGCCTCTGGGGAGCTGGGAATTTTTTTGCCACGTTACTGGACGCTCATGCGCAATGCCTGTAGGCTCATGCGTCCTTTTGAGGAGGTGACAAACCTAGTCAGTCACAAAGAAGGCACCATCAGCGACATCATACCATTTGTTTTCTTCATGGAGCGTACCCTGCGAAGAGTGCTGGATCAGGCTGTAGATGAGTGTGAAGAGGAAGAGGAAGAGTTGTGGTCACCATCACCACCAGAAACAGCCTTATCAGCATCGCTTGCTGGACCTGCGGCAACGCTGGAAGAGGATTGTGAGGAAGAGGAGTCAGAGGAGGATTGTAGCTTTGAGGAGGAGGAGCAAGACCAAACACAACAGGCATCCCAGGGTGCTCGTTGTCACCTATCTGGTACCCGTGGTGTTGTACGTGGCTGGGGGGAAGAACATACCTTCAATGACATCAGTGAGGAGGAGGAGGAACGGGAAATGAGTAGCTCGGCATCCAACCTTGTGCAAATGGGGTCTTTCATGCTGTCCTGCCTGTTGAGGGACCCTCGTATAAAAAGGCTGAAGGAGAACGACCTGTACTGGGTGTCCACGCTACTAGACCCCCGGTATAAGCAGAAAGTGGCGGAAATGTTGCCGAATTACAACAAGTCTGAAAGGATGCAGCATTTGCAAAATAAATTAAAAAGTATGCTTTACACAGCACAACGGGAATCTAACAGGGGGAGAGGTGGAAGTCATCCTCCTCCTCCTCCTCCCACGACCACGCCGGCAAGGACAGGACGCTTTAAAGACGTGTTGTTGATGGAGCATCGTCACAGCCCTTCGGGATCCACCCTCAGAGAGCGACTCGACGGACAGGTAGCAGACTACCTCGCCTTAACTGCAGATATCGACACTCTGAGGAGCGATGAACCCCTTGACTACTGGGTGTGCAGGCTTGACCTGTGGCCTGAGCTATCCCAATTTGCGATAGAACTTCTGGCCTGCCCAGCTTCAAGTGTCCTGTCAGAAAGGACCTTCAGTGCAGCAGGAGGTATTGTCACTGAGAAGAGAAGTCGCCTAGGTCAAAAAAGTCTAGATTACCTCACCTTTATTAAGATGAATGAGGGATGGATCCCGAAGGGACTGACACTGGGCGATACATTCGATTAAAAAAGGCCTGAAGAGATGAGCTGCCTTGGGCTAAAAATGGTCCACACGCTGCTGTATTTTAGCTCTGAATGACGTTTGACTTGCGTGACTTATCCGCCACCAACTAGGGTTCAAGCCGCCATGTTTTAGGGCACTTTCTGCCTGTGAAACAAACATCAATTTTTCTGGCCGCTGCGACAGCAGTGGCTGCAACAATACCAAATTTTTCAGGCATGTGTACATGCCTAATTTTTAGGCCCACTGGTGCAGCACTGTGGCTTCAAAAACCAAACCAAAAAAAAATCCTCCAAGATGGCACCAATATACCAGTGGTCTAAGAATCTTCCCACCTTGGCCTAAAAAGGGGAGGTGATTCAACAATTAAAAATCTCTGCCATTTACACGTCCACTGATAGGAGACGCGGAAGGTATTAAACTGATATGAACAATACTAAACCCACACTCCTATCTGGTGGCACATTAGCTTGCCCGCGCAGTGCCCCAAATTTCAAGTAAGAGGACCGACCAAGCATCTTCTTCCATCTCCCTGTTACATAAATCAATGCCATATCCATAGAAATTGTAGAGAATATCCAGGATAGTTTTACAGGGCCAAATCATGTCGCCTGTTGAAAGAGGTGACCTTGCTCGGGTCCCAGGTGTGCGGTTCCTAAAATGGCTGCCATATACACGTCCACTGATAGGAGACGCGGAAGGTATTAAACTGATATGAACAATACTCCACTCCTATCAGTAGGTCCGTCCCATTGTGATTTATGCCCCCCACCCACCGCGCAGGGATGGGGGCCGGGGGGGAGGAAAGTAGGCCCCCCCATTGTGAATTATGGCCCCCACCCACCGCGCAGGGGTGGGGGCCGAGGGGGGGAGGACAGTAGGTCCCCTCATTGTGATTTATGGCCCCCACCCACCGCGCAGGGGTTGGGGAGGACAGTAGCTCCCCCCAGTGTGTATCATGGGCTTTGAGGACAGGTGTCAATCCATACCTGCCAAGTGACCCTATGTAGGGGTAACAGTCCCTATTCTGCTCTGTGTCAGTGTGTATCATGGTCTCTGTGGACGGGGAACAGTCTCTATTCTGCTCTGTGTCAGTGTGTTTCATGGTCTCTGTGGACGGGGAACAGTCTCTATTCTGTTCTGTGTCAGTGTGTATCATGGACTCTGTGGACAGGGAACAGTCTCTATTCTGCTCTGTGTCAGTGTGTATCAGGGGCTTTGAGGACAGGTGTCAATCCATACCTGCCAAGTGACCCTATGTAGGGGGAACAGTCCCTATTCTGCTCTGTGTCAGTGTGTATCATGGTCTCTGTGGACGGGGAACAGTCTCTATTCTGCTCTGTGTCAGTGTGTATCATGGTCTCTGTGGATGGGGAACAGTCTCTATTCTGCTCTGTGTCAGTGTGTATCAGGGGTTTTTAGGACAGGTGTCAATCCATATCTGCCAAGTGACCCTATGTAGGGGGAACAGTCCCTATTCTGCTCTGTGTCAGTGTGTATCAGGGGCTTTGAGGACAGGTGTCAATCCATACCTGCCAAGTGACCCTACGTAGGGGGACAGTCCCTATTCTGCTCTGTGTCAGTGTGTATCATGGTCTCTGTGGACGGTGAACAGTCTCTATTCTGCTCTGTGTCAGTGTGTATCATGGTCTCTGTGGATGGGGAACAGTCTCTATTCTGCTCTGTGTCAGTGTGTATCAGGGGTTTTTAGGACAGGTGTCAATCCATATCTGCCAAGTGACCCTATGTAGGGGGAACAGTCCCTATTCTGCTCTGTGTCAGTGTGTATCAGGGGTTTTGAGGACAGGTGTCAATCCATATCTGCCAAGTGACCCTATGTAGGAGGAACAGTCCCTATTCTGCTATGTGTCAGTGTGTATCAGGGGTTTTGAGGACAGGTGTCAATCCATATCTGCCAAGTGACCCTATGTAGGGGGAACAGTCCCTATTCTGCTCTGTGTCAGTGTGTATCAGGGGTTTTGAGGACCGGTGTCAATCCATACCTGCCAAGTGACCCTATGTAGGGGTAACAGTCCCTATTCTGCTCTGTGTCAGTGTGTATCATGGTCTCTGTGGACGGGGAACAGTCTCTATTCTGCTCTGTGTCAGTGTGTATCATGGTCTCTGTGGACGGGGAACAGTCTCTATTCTGCTCTGTGTCAGTGTGTATCATGGACTCTGTGGACAGGGAACAGTCTCTATTCTGCTCTGTGTCAGTGTGTATCATGGTCTCTGTTGACGGGGAACAGTCTCTATTCTGCTCTGTGTCAGTGTATATCATGGACTCTGTGGACAGGGAACAGTCTCTATTCTGCTCTGTGTCAGTGTGTATCAGGGGCTTTGAGGACAGGTGTCAATCCATACCTGCCAAGTGACCCTATGTAGGGGGAACAGTCCCTATTCTGCTCTTTGTCAGTGTGTATCATGGTCTCTGTGGACGGGAACAGTCTCTATTGTGCTCTGTGTCAGTGTGTATCATGGTCTCTGTGGACAGGTGTCAATCCATACCTGCCAAGTGACCCTATGTAGGGGGGACAGTCTCTATTCTGCTCTGTGTCAGTGTGTATCATGGTCTCTGTGGACGGGGAACAGTCTCTATTCTGCTCTGTGTCAGTGTGTATCAGGGGTTTTGAGGACAGGTGTCAATCCATATCTGCCAAGTGACCCTATGTAGGAGGAACAGTCCCTATTCTGCTCTGTGTCAGTGTGTATCAGGGGTTTTGAGGACAGGTGTCAATCCATATCTGCCAAGTGACCCTATGTAGGGGGAACAGTCCCTATTCTGCTTTGTGTCAGTGTGTATCAGGGGTTTTGAGGACAGGTGTCAATCCATATCTGCCAAGTGACCCTATGTAGGGGGAACAGTCTCTATTCTGCTCTGTGTCAGTGTGTATCAGGGATCATTAGGATAGGTGTCATTCCATATCTGCCAAGTGACCCTATGTAGGGGGAACAGTCCCTATTCTGCTCTGTGTCAGTGTGTATCAGGGATTTGACTATCTTTATTCAGATTCAAAAATTACAATTTTAGGAAAAATTTAACAAACATTTACAAGAACATGTTATGCACATAATAGAAACAACGTGAACCTCTTTAAAGCCACAAACTTAAGACAAAAAATACGTACACACAATGTGTAAGGGTTTGAAAGAATATTCTGAATCCTTACATGTTTACTTTATCGTTTGTTTGATTTTTGTGAACCATATATAAACTACAAGCAGCGTGAAAACTATAAAAACTCAAGTGGCCATGCTGATCAAATTAAATAGTATGCTTTACCCAGCGTATAAGGGTGATGTCACAGCACAACGGGAATCTAACAGGGGAAGAGGTGAAAGTCATCTTCCCCCTCCCACGACCCCGCCATATGTGCCAAGTGACCCTATGTAGGGGTAACAGTCTCTATTCTGCTCTGTGTCAGTGTGTATCATGGTATCTGAGGACGGGGAACAGTCTCTATTCTGCTCTGTGTCAGTGTGTATCAGGGGCTTTGAGGACAGGTGTCAATGTTAGGTGATTTCTGCCCTTTATGGATTAAAAGCAGACTCTGCATCAACTATGTAATTTTCCATGGGAGTTTTGCCATGGATCCCCCTCCGGCATTCCACAGTCCAGGTGTTAGTCCCCTTGAAACAACTTTTCCATCACTTTTGTGGCCAGAAAGAGTCCCTGTTGGTTTTAAAATTCGCCTGCCCATTGAAGTCAATGGCGGTTTGCCCGGTTCGCCGGTTCGCGAACATTTGCAGAAGTTCCCGTTCGCCGTTCGCGAACCAAAAATTTTGTGTTTGAGACATCACTATTAGTTAATCTATGAAGTGGCCTATTTTATTTAGCAAGAACTGCTTTCTTTTTTGCTTTAGATTTCTATACAGGATTTGATTTAGACTGTCTGAATGTGATGTGACATGAAGTCATGCTTCGGGTTCGCGACAACACTAATATTAAATTATGTTCCATACCTAAATATTTGATGTTAAATGAAAGCCCTGTTTCCCCTGAATAAAATGATATATAGTAAGTGTGGGTGCATTTAATATGAAAGAAGTGAATTACGGTTGGACAGACATATAGCGCAAATGCCAGGTTTTGTTTACGTTTTGTTTTGATCACAACTTGTACATTTGGCTGCGGTCTTAAGGGGTTAAGTACTAAAAATGATGCCAACTACTTCTACATAACATTAATATTGACATTACATTCTCTAGGGAATTACTATTGTCCCATTACTGTACTCAGTTCTTCGTGATAAAACTCAGTTTGCCGAACCAGAAAAGTTTAATCCAAATTATTTTCTGGATGCACATGGGAACTTTGTAAAAAAGGACGCTTTTATGCCATTTTCTGCAGGTATGTAAAAGCCTTGTGAAGTTATTTATTAAGGATGACAGTTTCTAATAATCAAACCTTAACCACGTATAGCATTCTGACAATTACGTAATGCTTATTTTATTTGTTATTCTCAAAAGTTTTTATTTTGTGGATCTGCAATGAACAGTCAACCATTTTGAAAATTGTAGTTTAAAACTGTTATTTATTATTGTTTTTTAATCTCAATTTCAGACTACATTTGTGTCAGTTGTTTTTTTTTTCTTTTTGGGGACAGAAAAAAATTAAGACTTCAATTAGTAAGCACTATTATTATTCTTTACAGGTATTTTAGACATAGTGGCCCCTCCTCTCACTACTATCAGTAATCAGGGGGAAATTTAGGAGTGGGTAGTTGCTAGGGAAACAGAGACCGCTGAGAGGTTGATATATTAGAGGGACGGTGAGGTTGAGGTAGCTCAGTTGGTAAATTCCCTGACTGTTCAAAAAATGGAAAGGAGAGTGGACTACTGGCAGCCCCTAGCATGTTGGGTGGGGGCATAAGGAAGGACTGTCCCCCCACAAACTTTCTAAATTTTAGGGGTTTTTTTTGCATTCTTTGTGATGAGTGTCTTACAAGAACTGACCAGTCAGCATGTTATGTAACAATAATATTACCAAGGTTTTTTTTTTCAACTCAATAGCAGTTAAATGCAGGGCCAGATTAACATAGGGGCTGATGGAGCTGCAGCTCCAGGTCCAGGCCCGTTGAATAGGCCTCCAGAATTTAGATGCAAAATATATTTATTGTATAAAATTATTTTAAAAATATTTAAAAAAAAGTATAGGCACTAATGGGCACTATGGGGGTGGAACCCAAAGCAGACAATAGTATATATAGCAAAATTGGAGTTCCACTTACCCCTATATTTTTGCAGCCCAGAGTGTCAAAAATACACATAAAATAACAAATATAAATATGCAGAAGATTGAAGCAGACGCGTTTCGGCTAACAGCCTTCCTCCAGTGCTTGTCTTCATGTTCTGTTGGGTCTTCTTTTATAAGTCCTATCTGTCCCGTTCACCTGGATTCAATTTCGTACCGGCGTCGCGTCACTTCCGGTTTAGCGGGTGATGTCACTTCCGGTTTTTCGGCCGGCTGGAACGCACGCTGAAACGCGGCGTTCAGGATGTTGGTTGCTCTTAATTATTATGATTGAGTCCCCATAGCAACCTTAACCTCCATATTTGCAGGATATCATAACGAAATAAGAAAAATAAAGATTAAAAATATAATCTATAAATGGCCTACACAATGCAAGTATTATATTAACTAACATCAATCTCTTTGTGTTTAAAATTAAAATAGAGCAATGTATTCTTAGAAGAACTATTTAATTACATACATTAAACAATGCAATGTGTAACCACAGAAACTTCACATTTAGATAGCAATTAGACAGAAAGCAAGTATAGCCTTCTAAACCTGGTAATTCAAATAAAATAAATTCTAAAAAATATGTATGGATTCTATAAAAAATGTATAAACTCAAAATCTAAATTCAATCCCTTCGGGGATAGGGTATTAACATCGAAAATCCACTTGCCCTCTATCTTCGCTAGCTCTTTGACATTATTATCACCCCTCCAATTCTTACATTTCTTGAAGATGACAGTGTATGACAGTAAAGAAGGATCACCGCCATGTTTCTCAGTGAAGTGTGCTGATACACTATGTTTCATATACCCCCTCTGGATATTGCCCACATGTTCCGCAACCCTGGTTTTAAATGCTCTGGTAGTCATCCCAATGTAAAATAATTTTATACAATAAATATATTTTGCATCTAAATTCTGGAGTCGCATCTATCTGGATCACCTGGATCGTTAGCCAGTATTGGCACGCCTGAGCCTGTTTTACAGAGCCTGGCACGGCTCTGGAGAATGTGAGTGAGAGTCACACACTTATCTATTACACATTTTTTATTATACAGTTTGCACTATGTTGTTGTCTTTTATTTTTTCTCTATTTTAGTTTATACCCAAGTCCAGTTCCACGCTGTTTGCATTACAGTCCAGTCCCATATTGGTCCTATATTGGTAATATTACAAATGTCTCAGTGTCCCCATGTCTCCCAGTGTCTCCAAATCTCTGTGTCCCCATGTCTGTGTCCACAAGTGCCCCCATGTCTCCCAGTGTTCCCAAGTGTCTCAGTGCCCCCATGTCTCTCAGTGTCCCCATGTCTCATGGTGTCCCCATGTCTACTCATTGTCCCCTAGTATCCTAGTGACACGGAACACACTGAGACATGGGGACACTGGGAGAAATGGGGACACAGACACTGGGAGACTAGGGGACTGGGCAACATGGGGACATTGACACTGTGATACATATGACACTGATGCCAGACTGGCCTTCCAACAATTCTTTGGACAGACATACCCCCTTTTTGGGCATGTTTGCCCCTTTTGGCAGTTCTGGTCACATGATTCGCATCAGTGGTCTTTTACCCTTCCTGCATCACTGGACACTGCTGTTAGGGGGTATGGATTTACTTGAAAGATGAAAACATAAATTAGAGAGAGATTAGCATAGAGTATGTGTTTTCTTATAGCTGCATCCTTTGAGTTTCCCTCCAACACCAACTCCATCAGATACATGACACTTGAGAGGTATGACTGTTTTAGTGTTTTTGGTCGGTAAGATTCTGTCATTAGGCCCCATCATAATTGTCAGCACCAGGCCCACTGGGCTCTTAATCTGGCCCTAGTTAAATGTATTTATTTATCTGATTTGACTGTCTCTGGTCATAATCTAGTTGGAATATGGAATATGTTTGTTGTTTGGTATGAATGCGAACCTTATTTTCTATAGGATGTACATGTGTAAATGACTGATTTTAATCGAGACACTGAATGAATGTTTGCTGTTAGTGAATATGAGAACATCAGTCGAAATCTACCTGGAAAAATTCAGTGCTTATTGAATAATCCTCTCAATGTGGGCATAGATCCTGGGTGTTTGTTTTCTTTTTCATTGGATTTCACGGGTGACAGGTGTATTGCTTTTCTTTCTTTTAACCCCTTAAGGACAAATGACATGTGTGACATGTCATGTTTCCCTTTTATTCCAGAAGTTTGGTCCTTACTTAAGGGGTTAAAGCTGTTAGGTGTCATTTTGTGCTTTTTTGTTTTTCCCAATAAATTTGCCATTACTAGATCTTTTCACT
This sequence comes from Pelobates fuscus, assembly GCF_036172605.1. Lineage (NCBI taxonomy): Eukaryota > Metazoa > Chordata > Amphibia > Anura > Pelobatidae > Pelobates > Pelobates fuscus. The sequence continues at coordinate 35,803,436 of NC_086318.1, read as the reverse complement.
ATAAGATTAAAATGCAAGGGGTACAACAGGCTATATAAAAATCAGAATTAGCAACTTATGTTGTTGTATTTATATATTGTGCTTATCTTTTTGTTGTGTTTTTTTTTTTTTTTTTTTATGGATTGCAGGTCGCAGAGTTTGCGCCGGTGAAACTCCAGCAAGAATGGAGCACTTTTTGTTTTTTACAAGTCTTCTACAAAAATTTCACTTTTGTCTACCTTCTGGCGTTATTGATGTTGATCTCACCCCTGGAGTTGGAATTCTGACACCTCCTTTCCCATATAAGATGTGCGCAATACCAAGAGCTTAACTGCATACGCTGAAAACATAGTTAAAAAATTATTTTTTTGTTTTATAATGTGCATAAAGTGAGAAATAGGTGGTGAGGCTGCTCATTAACGGCAGGCACATATAGAAAAAAGCTAGCATGCTACACAAAAAAAAAAAGCTAAATGCACATAAAGCATAAAACAGTGATCCAGGACTCCCACTGTGATGGTTCTCCTCTTGATCTCCAGCTTTTTCCCCTTGATCTACAGCTTATACATTTTTAAAAATGGAAAAAAAATAAAGGTACTGCAATTGAATTTATTGCAATTGAAAGATGCTGTGTATATTTGATGTTACCTGTGTGTGTTCTCATAGATATGTACTTTTGAAATTTTAAATAGAACTGGAATCTATGTCATCAGCTCCCCTCTAAAATTAAAACCCAGTGTTTATATATATTTTATATTTGGACTGCCTGTAGTTCAACTGCAAACTCAGTTTTTCCGCCTTCTCCTACTTCTGTTTAAGTGTTGTTCTGTTTAGTTAGCTATTCACACAATTCTATAAACCTGAAACTGAGGAAGTCTGTAATTCATACTGCACATATCAGGAATAATAGCTTGGGTGATGCCCTGCTATTTCTCCCAGGGAAAAAGCACACCATCTAAAACAAAGGCCTCAATACATCCTTCTAAATTCTGCATATGTATTCAAACATAGACATTTCCAAATCTGCACGCTTCACCCCATGTTTTATTTTTATGTAGTTTTGAGTATACATTTTCTTTTAGCATCCCTAGTGAAATGTGAGAGATGACTGTTCGATGTGTATCTTGATGATCCAAGATATGGCCTATTCATCACTTTCTTTGCACACACTTTCAACAAACATATAATATTCCTATTTTTGCTCCAATATTACAATATTACAGACCTATGTGATACAAAGCTGCCATATGAATATAAACCTCCTAGTATTATTTGTTGGGCCCATAGAGAATTGTTGTGCATTGTGGAATAAGAGCAGTACTTCCAAATAAAGGTTAGAGAGCAATGTGATTGGCTAGGTTCCTTTCTGGACAAAACTAATTGCAGAAGCTGCAAAACGTGGGGTTTACAAAACCCTTTATTTTTATGTTTTATTATTTATTCATTGATTTTGCATATATATTTAGAGAATTTTCTAACCAACATATTCAAAAGGGCCAACAGCAGCCTAATTTGTCTCTTAAACTAACGTAACTCTTTGTAAAACCAATGTTCTACCAATTTTGGGAAGAGTGCTGTATCTTCAATCTATTCTCCCACTCAGTTCTAATGTGAAATCAATACATTTCTCCCGTTTGATCATAAATTCATAGATACACTCATGTAACAAAGACTGGTCCAAAACAATTGGCATTTATTCCCCTGAGAAGGAATGAAGATATGCCATTGATCTCCTCTGAAGAAAAGAACAAGCAGTAATGATCGCTCAGAAGAATTGATAAAGCAGCAATAATGGGATCAGGCAAAAGATTATTGAATACATCTACATATGTACATTTTTTAAATGTCTTAGAAACCGATTAAGGACCAAGCAGTGCGTAGTGTATTTTTAGTTATAGGGTTATGTCATAAACCAGAAAGCATCATGAACTGACAAGGGTCGTGCCCGTTTTACACCAGAAAAAGCTGAATTAAAACATTATTCACACTTTTGCCCTAAATTTAAGTGAAATGTTATTGTTATTTCTCTATGATTAACAGTTTAGTAAATTACCATTTTAGTAAAATGTATGGATCATGCTTCTAACAGGGCTGTAAAGATATCAATGTTGATATCACTGTTTTGTCCATATAGTGTATCTTGTCAATCTTTATTTTATTGAGGCATGTGGTTATGGTGATACAGAATAAAGAGAGGGAGACATGCGGGGGTTATACAGGTTGTACACATCATGGCAAATTGCAGTATCTCCTAAGGTTAACGGCCTCGTTTTTTAATTATATAAACAAGCTTAACTGAGAGAGTACAAAATAAAGTTAAACGGTCAAGATGATGGGCAGTCAGTGTGGTATACATGGCTTAACAACGTAGGTTCTTAGCAGTAACAGGCGAGTGATTGTTATAATGAGGCATAGGTTTAAACCGAGCTAAGAATTTACACCAGACTTAATAACAAGAATATCTCAGGATTATCTAGACTAGTATGTAGCATGTTAAGTTAACAGTGCTGTGTGAAGTACACGTTAGGTAGGTTCTATATTATGCATTTATACATGAACAGTTTCAGCTGTCTCTAGCCAGCAACAAAAACAAACAAAGTGAGCTGCGAACAGGTTGATTCTAAACATACATGTGCATATGAGAGCATATTATACACAGGCTTAAGGTCCCTAACACGTAATGTATGTATTCAGTTTCGGATAAAAAGGCTTAAACAAACAATAACATTATAAACACAAGCCTATCATCGCTAAACATTTAGGTGGTAGGTAACACAGTAGACAGGGTAGATATTATGCCGCTCTCAGGGTAAAGAAACATTTTGCTCTATGAATAAAATGAAGTAACAGTTGTCAGTGCAGGTCTAACAATATCCTGACGGCATATCTGTGATGAGCGATGCGCTCGAGTATTGCATGTGATAGGAAGACATATTAGCTGTAAACACATGCTGTTGCAATTAGATCTATCAATATGTCGAGCGTGTGTGGACTTGTGTAACTTTAATTATCTGGCTAGGTATACAAAACATATGAATATGAATAGAGGCTTGCCGGTATCCGAATTGCACATGTTAGGAAGTCCTGCAGAGGTTTGGATGGGCTAGGTAGGTAAAATACGTCTGTCAGCTGTGGAAAAGTGTGTCGGTAAGTTCTTAAAGCGGGAACCATTATATTCCACTGCGAGAGGCTGCGCTTCCCATGATTCGTGCCTCATGTCCCAAAGTGACCCCTTTATCCTATGCCCTCGAGAATGTCTTCCGTGCTGTGTTTTCCACTCAGGGGCTCACCCATCTCGGCTGTCGGGTCTGGGTGCCTCGTGGACCTCCATGTCCGCCTGCTCAGGCAGTGATAGATTGCTGTCTCCACTGGATCCCCTATCCGTGCGGTATGAGTCTCTCTGGTGTTGGGACGCCGGCTCCTACCGGTTCTGGCAGCGGATTGTACTATGGTTGGTTGCTTAGGTGAGGCTGGCTGTGTTTCGCGCCTGGTGATTGTCGTTTTCGGGCGCCGCCATTTGCTTTTCCCTGCCGGCATGAGAGGGAGTTTTCTCCTGCGCCATTTTATTTTGGCTCGCTTGGACTTACTAGGTGAGTAGAGTGGATGGGAGGGTCCTTTGCTGCCGCCGCGTGGGTGCTGTGAAGACCGGGCACCATATCTTGCTGCAGTGTTCTGTCTCATATGCAGTTCTAGCTTGTGCCAGAATGTTTGAAAGATGGCGTCCAAGTGTGCCGCATAGTCAGAGCGGTCTGCTTGGTCTCGTGTTGCGGAGTCGGGTGCGTCCGCCATCTTGGGTGTCGCTGCTTGTGTTCTGCACGAGGGTGTCACAGCTGCCTCTGCCTTGTCCAGGGCTGCGGTCGTCCAGCTCGGCAGGGACCGGGATATCCCCCACCGGTCCAGGGGGGGGGGGGAGGCAATACAAGAGTGCTCCCTCTTCAGCCAGAGAACCGGGAGAGCGGCCGCCTCTCCTCGGCTCCCACCCGTGTAGGCCGCAGTCTGCGATGTGGTCGATTCAGCCACGGAAGGTCTCATAACGGGTATCCCCCGATGCAGCATCACCCCCTGGTTAGGATTATCGCTATCCACAGCCGGTACGCTTGGGTGGTCGGGCGTTAACACCCAAATCTTGGCCTCAGGCTCAGGAGCTCTTAGCAGGCACGTCTGCTTTGCTCGGCAGGCAAGCTCCGCCCCCCCCATATAGTGTATCTTGAACGTGAAATAATTGTGTAATGCCAAGTCACTCTCCCCAAAATGGATGAAAACATAAGTAACACAAAACTCAAACAAAATCAAAATGTGCTCAAAAGTGAAAAATTACTAAAAACTATTATAATAGATGTCTTGTCCATATGTACATTCATTATCCATTATAAAGGCTATTACTATGATATACTGTACTGTAGACAATATCAAGAGTACTACTCACTCCATATGTATATGTATCAAAATATTACAAATGTGTAGTACCATATATATACCACTAGATGGCTACAAAGGCTTAAATTGAAAATACAATAAGACTGTATAAGATTGACCAAACGTACTCTAAACTGAAAACAAAAGTAATCTATAGTATAAAGTTTAGACAGAGAATTGTATATTATGTTAATATAGTGTACCTATAATCTTAATTTTAATAATGACAGGAGGCGAGTTCTTTGCATAACTTTCTTTACTTATGCCTCCAGCAACACAAGTCAGTCAAGAAACTTTAAACCAATCAGAAACAAGCATCACATCCATATAAACCGTGATCTGCACATCACTTCCTCTTTCTTTGATGTGAAAACAGTCTATGAGACTATCAGGAAACAACAAAAACTTGAATAACTTTGAAATGGTCCTGTTTGTCCAATTCCGGATCACTGAATGACGATTGCACTGAAAAGAACAGAATCAAGTGAAAGGTGGTGGAAAAAAACGTGTGTCCACATATTAAACTTTATTCAGTTTAGACGTTTTGATAATTTATAATATAATCTAACAGATATTACATTTCTAGACTACATAACCACAATAGAAAGGTATTAACCTACACGACATATGATTATACAATATTATACAAAGAAGTGTCCCTGTAATGTAAATCATGGTAATATAAGAAATGTAAACAATGCATGTAATAATATCACATGAGTATAGGGAGGGAAACCCAGGGAGGGAAAATACTAGCCTCCTGCCATTATTAAAATTAAGATTATAGGTACACTACGTTAGCATAATCTATAATTTTATTACATGACAGGAGGCTTCCTATTTTGCATTTTCAACGCTGTGGCAAAAACGAAAAGGACGCGTGTGAAGTCTGGTGGAAATAAAAGACTCTGAAGGTATCTTCTCTGGTCCAATCCGCTGTACGTAGAATATCAGCTAGGGAGGCCCCCGCTGTGAAGGCCCGAGAAGCGGCCACCCCCCCGCCCTGAAACACGACTCCACTCCCGCTAAGGATAAAAGCCAATGTACCCATCTAGCCAATGTGGTCATAGTGACTGGCTTGTACGGTTTGGTATAAGAGACCAAACGTTGACCTGATCATGAAGACTGAATGGGAGTAGTAATCTCTACGTAGTGAAGTAAAGTGCTCACGACACAGAGACGGGGAACCCCCGGGAAAAAGTGGTATGACACGGATGAGGAGTCCGTCTTGGTTCTACAAGACACCATAAAGGAAACACCCTCTGGGGATACCGAAAAACCGTCCACATCGAACGCTCGAACATCCGAAATAAAATAAAAGCAATGTGAGTTTGGCTGATAGTTGTCGGAGCGAGAGATCTGATAAATTATCCGTCTAATTTAGAAGGAAGCGAATAACCAAATCTACGTCCCACGGTCGATTATACTTCGGAGCCGGGGGTCTGGATAGTTTGATACCCCATAGTAAGCGGCACATCAAAGGATCCTGTCTGATCTGAGTGCCGTTTATCGGAACGTGTGCAGCCGAAATTGCCGAACGTATCACATTCATGGAACGAAACGACCAACCTGTTGAAAAAAAGGTTAATAAAAAATTTGGCACTCTGGTAACAGGTGCTGTAAAGGGAGCGTAATCCCTCACCATACACCAGTGATTCCAGATATTCAATGTGGATATGCAAACAAAATAGGGTGAATCCAACTAGGGGAAATAAAAATAGAACATAGTGCAACTCTGTAAAACCCAGATAAGGTAATTATTAGTGCTAATGGGTCACTCACACTTTGATTGAATAAAAAGGGCATTCAGCAATCATTGGAGATCTCAAGAGGTGTCTCTCTCTTAGTAGTTGACATTGCAGGTCTCAGCAGCATGTACAACAAAGTGCATCCAAAATAAGGTGAAAGTAAATTGAAGTATAGTGTACAAATCAGTCAGCATCAAATACAGATAATATCTATCCAACGTGTTTCATCCCACTCAGGGACTTCCTCGGGGACAGTTTCCCATTCAAAAGACAAGTACAAAAATGCATAAAAGCATCTCCCCCTCCCTCTTAAATACACCCCACAATAAGTCCATTATTACTATCCATATGGTGCTGCTATGTTGGCGGATGCTGTCCGCAATCAAAACTTGATTACTTCCTGTTTCAGGGTGTCTGACGTCATCACGTTCCGTACGGAGCGCCGTTCGTGCATTCCACATGCGTTCCAAAGATCTGTTGTGTTCACATGTGGGCTTGTGAGTTCCACCATGCGTTCCATTGTGGAACAGTCCATAATTGCACAAGATTGTGGGTAAATAGAAACGGATGGGTATGGAAAGGGGAAGAGATATTACTGATCATATAAAACAAACATATCCAAAGTATACATATATATAAACATCGGACACCCTGTAATCAATTTCAGAGGGCCCTTGGCGGTGCCCTTCCAGTGTCTCTTGGATGCTGAGGTGTCTATTTTGGAGTAGTCGGGATGCTTGGTGTCTGCGGTAGTTGCGGTGTCAGTGCCCGCCATGTCGGGGGAGTTGTGCACCAGCGTCTTTGCAATAGCTTTCTCCACTGAGGCTGCCACTCCCACATTTATCATTGACTAGAAGACAGGAGAGGGTGGTTGAGGTTGGTCGCTCATTGTGGGCTATTAAATCTTCCCGTCTGTGGAAGATAGAACAGGTTCAGGTACAGAAGTACAGGTGTTGTTACACAGTGGACCTCCACGTACAACTTGGGGTCACCCAGTGTAGTCCGTCAATCAGAATCACTTGGTTTAAGGTAATGGTAGTAAGTGTTTTTTTTAAGGAGGGGGTCACCCTCTATAAGACCGGGATGAGCGGTCAATTGTAATTGGGTCAGAACCTGTGTAAGGTGAGGCATGAGAAGTCTTTATATCGACATTTGCCACCGGTAGATCCCCACTACTCCCACAATGCTTTGCCAGCTATGGATCTACCATTTGCCCATCCTTGCAGGTTTGTATTTAGCATTAGGCAGTGTTTGAATGTAAGCATGTTTTTATATGGAGTATGTGTGTGTGAATGTAGGGGTGTGTTTTTATGTAGTGTTGACATTTGCATTGAGATGTTTCTGAGATGTATGCATATATATACACATTCATACACACACTGATACACATACAGATACACAGATGCAGATACCCGGACAAACAGATGTATGCACAGACCAACAGATAGATACACAGGTAAACACACTGGCACAGATGCAGATACACAGATACAGATAGATAGACTAATAGATTCACACTGACAGACAGATACACAGACACACAGGCAATGACATGTTTTCTTTCATAAACCTGTAATATACAAGTATAATTGTTTTTATAAAAAGAACTATAAAATATAATTTTATTTATTACCTCAATGAAATTCTTACATTGCTAAGGTCGAACAAACAACAATTATGGCCATCCCCATATGCATGATTAATAATACTAACAATACATAGTGGACCTACAGAGAAGTGGACAGAGTTTTCCATTAGTTAAAATGCTACTTTAATGTAAAGTAAAGAAAAATACAACATTGGCATATCTCACATCAAAAGTGAAAGCCATGTTTTCACACACTTTGAGGACACAGACCTCTCTTAACTATGCCATCTTTTTCCTACCCTATATTCTACCTCAACTTCTCACTCCTTTGAAATTGCATTGCCATATATTTTACCATGCGAGAAAGATTTGGGCTTGTTGGATGATCATATAATCTGACAAGACATCTGAGACTATACTTCCTCCTCATCTATATGTGTAACATATAAGGAACAAAAAACGAAGGTATTCTTAAACAAATTAAAGAAACTACAGACCACTTTTTTCAAGAAAATAGAAATAATAAAGTTTCCCCATCAATGACTTTGTGTGCATACAAATCAGTAATAAGAGGAATTTTATATGAGTTTAACAGCTAAAGAAACTAAATTAAATAACAAAAAGGCTAATCTAGCAGAGCGGTCAATTGTAATTGGGTCAGAACCTGTGTAAGGTGAGGCATGAGAAGTCTTTATATCGACATTTGCCACCGGTAGATCCCCACTACTCCCACAATGCTTTGCCAGCTATGGAACTACCATTTGCCCATCCTTGCAGGTTTGTATTTAGCATTAGGCAGTGTTTGAATGTAAGCATGTTTTTATATGGAGTATGTGTGTGTGAATGTAGGGGTGTGTTTTTATGTAGTGTTGACATTTGCATTGAGATGTTTCTGAGATGTATGCATATATATACACATTCATACACACACTGATACACATACAGATACACAGATGCAGATACCCGGACAAACAGATGTATGCACAGACCAACAGATAGATACACAGGTAAACACACTGGCACAGATGCAGATACACAGATACAGATAGATAGACTAATAGATTCACACTGACAGACAGATACACAGACACACAGGCAATGACATGTTTTCTTTCATAAACCTGTAATATACAAGTATAATTGTTTTTATAAAAAGAACTATAAAATATAATTTTATTTATTACCTCAATGAAATTCTTACATTGCTAAGGTCGAACAAACAACAATTATGGCCATCCCCATATGCATGATTAATAATACTAACAATACATAATGGACCTACAGAGAAGTGGACAGAGTTTTCCATTAGTTAAAATGCTACTTTAATGTAAAGTAAAGAAAAATACAACATTGGCATATCTCACATCAAAAGTGAAAGCCATGTTTTCACACACTTTGAGGACACAGACCTCTCTTAACTATGCCATCTTTTTCTTACCCTATATTCTACCTCAACTTCTCACTCCTTTGAAATTGCATTGCCATATATTTTACCATGCGAGAAAGATTTGGGCTTGTTGGATGATCATATAATCTGACAAGACATCTGAGACTATACTTCCTCCTTATCTATATGTGTAACATATAAGGAACAAAAAACGAAGGTATTCTTAAACAAATTAAAGAAACTACAGACCACTTTTTTCAAGAAAATAGAAATAATAAAGTTTCCCCATCAATGACTTTGTGTGCATACAAATCAGTAATAAGAGGCATTTTTATAAGTTTAACAGCTAAAGAAACTAAATTAAATAACAAAAAGGCTAATCTAGCAGAGCTGTATATAAAATTGGATAGCTTGCTTTGCCAAATTAAAAAGAACCCATCGAATAGTATTACTAATACAATAACAGAAGTTGAAACATCAATAAACGAACATCTAATGGCAAAGGCTAATAAGGCCCTGATTTGTATGAAGCAGAAGTGGTATTATAAGGGAAATAGAGCGTAAGCACTAAAGCCAAAAAGGTTATTACTAAAATCATTCATAAAGGCAAAGTTTTATTAAGGTCAGAAAAAATAGGGGAAGCCTTTAAAAACTTTTATCATGACTTATAAAATATTCTGGTCAAATTAATAAATCGGACATCAGTGAGTTTTTTAAGAATATTAAAATCCCGAAAATTACTCATTTGCAATTACAAGAGCTGAATAAAGCATTTCAAGAGGATGAAATGATATTTTGTATTAATAAACTTAAAAAGAATAAATCCCCAGGGCCAGATGGATTTAATAACCTCTTTTATAAACTATTAAAATATAATATTAAAGTAGATTTGATTGAGGTTTTTAATTCTTTCGGGACATCTAATGACATCCCGGCAGAACTGTTGCAAACAAATATAGTCCCAATCCCAAAGCAGGAAAAAGATACAGAAAAAATTAAGAACTACGGCCCAATTTGCCTTTTAAATACCGATATTAATCTTTATTCGGCAATGATAGAGGAACGCTCGAAAAAAATCATATCAGACGTGATTAATAGGGATCAAGTCGGGTTTGTCCCAGGTAGGTCCTCCACTCATAACATTAGAAGATTGGTGGACATTTTGAACTCCGTGCAGAGGATGGGAACTCCCATGTTGAACCTGTCTTTAGATGCTGAGAAAGCATTTGACAGGGTCAAATGGGAGTTCATGAGGCAATCACTTCAGGCAATTGGGTTAGAGGGAAGACTTTTTGAAAATATCTTGGCTCTATACACCGTACCAACAGCTAGAGCTATGGGAAATGGCTTTAGATCGGAATGGTTCCCATTTTCTAACGGAACAAGACAGGGATGCCCATTGTCTCCGCTACTCTATATAATATCGTTAGAACCCCTGGCCTTGGCCATTAGAAAAGAAGAGAAAATATCAGGTTTTGATTACAACAAAGAAAACATAAAAATACATTTATATGCCAATGACGTGATCCTAACAATAGAAAAACCTTTACAATCAATAATACAACTTAGGAAAATGATTGAGAACTTTTCCCCGGTTCCGGTATATAAAATAAATACTGACAAATCAACTATCTTAGCTAGTAATATAAATATAGAAGAAAAAAGGAGATCATAAAGACGTTTGATTTTGTCTGGGTTGAGAAATCATTTAGTTACTTGGGAAATAATATCTGCACAGATCCCCCCAAAAAATTGAGATTAATTTTCTCCCACTTCTTATTTAAATGAACAAGCTTTTAAGGGGATGGAGAGTGATGGAATTTTTGTGGTGGGGCCGGATTAATATTATTAAATCTTATATTTAACCAAATTGGCTATATGTGTTTAGAACGATTCCCTTGAGGGTACCTGATAGTTGGTTGTTAATGATTCAACAGTCCTTCTTTAAATTTATATGGCAAGCGAAAAAAACAAGAATGGCAAGAAAATTTCTAGCGATAAATCAATCCCATGGAGGGGTAGGATTCCCAATAATTCAACAGAACTATAAAGCAAGTGTTATTTTCCACTGTATTATTTCGCAACTGGCAGGCTCCAAATTAGAAAGATGGTATGCTGTGGAATAAGAAATGTCAGATAATAAAGATCTATTAACGCTTTTTTGGTCTACTCAAGAAAGAGACACTGATAAGACTCAATTAAGATCTGAAAGCATGGTGATAGAATCCATTAGAGAAATATGGAGCAAGATAAAAAAAAAAGTGCAGAACTCAAAAAATGTATTATTAATACTGTGACAGAGTCTATGGGAGGGTAATAGAAGGAAGGTATTTAGGACCCAGAATCCTCCATAGCCTCTACTCATTCACCTGCCCAATTAGCAACTGCTGAGGCTTTAATTAGCAGGTCTCAGAGCAGAAAGGAGGAGATACAATCTGACCTGCAGAGAGAGCAGCTCTGTGCAGAGCAGCACCAAACAAAGTGCTAAAGGTTGGTGAAACCAATGTTTATTTTGTTGATTTGTGTAGTTTATCCTGGTTTAGTAAGGGACATTACTTTATGTTCAGTTAGTGCTCAAATTTGAGCTAGGATTTTGTTTGTAGACTTTCCTTTCTGTTTTGCTAGAGTTTTGAACAAACTGATTGCTGCATGGATTTTTGTGCCCAATGTAAATAAGCCACATCATTTTTGCATAAGAGACTGTTGTTCTATACCTGTTACCCTAGAGGACTGTGTTGCTTTGTCCATAAAGCTCACAAGATGGTGGAGGATGTGGGCATTTAAAGCACATTTATACGGTCTGTGGGTATAGAGGCCTGAGGTACTGTGACTCTGCAAACTGAGACTGGTTGTTTGAAACAGAGGCCTGCAGGTGTGGTGTGTGGTATTTACCAGGTGGCTGGAAAAAAAAAAGCAAGATGGAAGAGTTAGTAAAAGCCTTGGTACAGGCTACTACTACCCAGCAAGACACAAACCGTGTAACAGCGGCTCAGATCAGTAGCCTCATGGAGTCACAGCGACAGGCTGTTGCGGCCCAACAGGAGACAAACCGCTTATTGGCCATACAAATAAACTGCGTTATGGAAACACAGCAGGAAGACAGAGTAAAGCTAACAAGTGCTTTGCAACAAACCATACTGTCAAGTGTGACTACCCCTACTATGGATAGAGGGCGCCAGATTAGAGTTACTGACTTTTTACATAAAGTGAGTGAGGTTGATGACATGGAGGCTTACCTGACAACCTTTGAAAGGATTGCTACCCGAGAAAGATGGCCTGCAGGTCAGTGGGCAGGATTATTAGCCCCTTGCCTCAGTGGAGAATCCCAAGAAGCTTACGATGATTTTCCTCTCAGTCAAGCACAAGACTATGACAGATTGAAAGCAGAAATTCTAACACGGCTTGGAGTTACGCCTGCAGTGCGAGCCCAAAGATATAATGATACCGAGAAATCTACTAGGTCACAAATGTATGACCTCTTGAGACTTGCCCAGAAGTGGCTACAGCCAGAAATCAACTCTGCTGCAGTAATCATTGAAAAGGTGGTTATGGATCAGTTTCTCAGGAGTCTGCCAAAAGAGCGCTACGGCTATGGGTCAGTCAAGCGGATCCAAAGGACCCAAAAGAAATGATGAACTTGACAGAGAGATACCGGTTTGCTAATAAAACTCAGAGTAAAGAACCTTACCTCAATGCCAAATTGCAAAGTAACAGGAAACCTGCAAAGAATTCTGGAGGGTTTAAAGAAACAGATGAAAAAAAAGATTCTGTACAGACCCATAGACAGACTGACTACGTGGAAAATTGGGTGCCCAAGTTCCCAACCTGGCCACAAGGCCAGACTGAGAGACAGATAAAGTGTTATAGGTGTCAGGAGATTGGACATATTGCACATAGCTGTCCACAGACTGATGAACCTATGGAATGTAATTTGGGGAGGGGGGAGAAACATGGTGCATTGTTGGTATACACACAGATGTCTGCTTTAACAAGTACTGGTGGTATTAACCATGTCAAATCTGTAAATATGGAGGGGAGGAGTGTGCAAGCACTCTTAGATGAGGTTTCATTGGTAAAGAGATCTTTACTTCAGAGTGAGCAGGTAGATAAAATTCACGTGTTGGATATAATATGCATACATGGTGACACCCACACGTACCCCACGGCCGAGGTGGAATTTGCTACCGTGGTAGGGGTGATAAAACATAGAGTTGGGGTGGTACCATCATTGCCTTATGATGCTGTATTGGTGCGTGATTTTTCCCTATTTCGTAAAATTTGGGAAGATACTGCAATAAAACAGGATAAGCGTACAGAGGTAGAGGCAGAAACAGTGGGTTTAGAGAATGTTTTCCCTTTTTCTACGATTGATTTGGAACAGTATAGTGAAAATGAACCCACTGTAGTATGTTTGGGTGAGGAAGGGGAACACAATGAAAGTGATTCCTCCCAAGTAGAAAATCTAAGGGAAGAGGTGGAGTTCCATCATGGTATCAGTTCAGGAAATTTTCGGGCTGCCTAATGGGAGGATCAAACCTTGGTAGCTGCCCGTAACAATGTTCAGGTAGTGGAAGGTACTCCTTTTAACCCGGAAACCCAATTGTCCCTTCCCTATTTTGCAGAAAGGAATAATTTACTTTACCGAGTAGAGAGGAGGGGGGTTGAAGAGGTTGAGCAATTACTGGTACCTAAATCCCACAGGAACTTAGTCTTAAAACTAGCTCACATGTATTAGGGGGGCATCTTGGGATTGAAAAAAAACAGGGAGAGAGTACTAAGAAGATTTTACTGGCCAGGAATCTACTCTGCTATAGAGCGATTTTGCAAGTAATGCCCAGAATGCCAAAGAAAGGCTCCATTCCAAGCTTTCCGTAATCCCCTCATTCCTCTTCCCATTATAGAAGCCCCATTTGAAAGAATTGCTATAGACTTGGTTGGCCCTTTACTTAAATCCGCTAGGGGGCACCAATATTTATTGGCAGTACTAGATTATGCTACCCGCTATCCCAAAGCTATACCTTTAAGAAATACCTCAGCTAAAACCATTGCCAGAGAGTTAATGTTTATGTTCAGCCGGGTTGGAATACCTAGAGAAGTACTTACAGACCAAGGTACTCCTTTTATGTCACGAGTGATGAAAGAGCTATGTAACTTGTTGAAGATTAGACAATTGAAGACTTCAGTGTATCATCCACAAACTGATGGGTTAGTGGAAAGATTTAATAAAACCTTAAAAGCAATGCTCCGTAAGGTAATTGATAACGATGGTAAGAATTGGGATCGGTTGCTCCCATATCTAATGTTTGCTATCAGAGAAGTCACCCAAGCTTCTACAGGGTTCTCACCTTTTGGATTGTTATATGGCAGACATCCTAGAGGTCTCCTTGATGTTGCGAAGGAAACATGGGAACAGGAACACACGCCTCATAGGAGTGTTATTGAACATGTGGCACAAATGCAGGATCGCATTGAGGCCATAATGCCAATTGTCAGGGAAAATATGGAGAGAGCACAGGAAGCCCAGAAAGCTAGTTAAAACAGGAATGCTAGACTTAGGGTCTTTCAACCCAGAGACAGGGTTATGGTACTAATCCCCACAGTAGAAAGTAAATTCCTTGCAAACTGGCATGGCCCATATGAGATCATTGAACGAGTCAATGAGGTGAATTATAAGGTGAGACAACCTGGTAGAAGAAAGCCCAAACAAATATACCATATAAATTTACTTAAACCCTCGACATACAGAGAGGTTTTGATGGCCATGACAGACAAAGTTCCTCTAACCAAAGTAGACAAAGTACTAGAGGTTAACATTGCTGACACTCTAGCACCTCATCAGAAAAATGAGGTCTGAGAGTTTGTTGCTAGAAATCGGGATGTGTTTGCTCCAGTACCAGGAAAGACTCATGTTATTGAACATGACATAATTACGGAACCTGGAAAAAGGGTTAACTTAAAACCCTACCGAATCCCAGAGGCAAGAAAAGAAGCAATTAAAGCAGAGGTCCGAAAGATGCTTGAGCTAGGGGTTATCGAGGAATCACAAAGTGAATGGAGTAATCCTATAGTGTTGGTACCCAAGCCAAATGGAGAAATCAGATTCTGTAATGATTTCAGAAAATTAAATGAGATATCAAAATTTGATGCTTATCCCATGCCTAGTGTTGATGACCTAATAGAGAGATTTAGGACGATCCAGATATCTGACTACATTAGATCTGACCAAATGTTATTGGCAAGTTCCCTTAACAGAGCGGGCCAAAGAAAAAACTGCTTTTTCCACACCAGAAGGTTTATTTCACTATAAAGTCTTACCTTTTGGATTGCATGGTGCACCTGCCACCTTCCAAAGAATGATGGATAGAATCCTTAGATCCCATAGTGAATACTGCCTACCTTGATGATGTGGTTATACACAGCACAGATTGGGAAATACACCTTCCCCGAGTTCAGGCAGTAATAATGTCTATACGAGATGCAGGTCTAACTGCCAATCCATCCAAATGTACAATAGGTTTGGAAGATGCTAAGTATTTGGGCTACACTATTGGGAGGGGTCTCCTGAAACTACATAAAAGTAAGGTAGATGCTATTTGGGATTGGCCACGTCCTGTGACAAAGAAACAAGTCAGGGCATTTTTAAGCTTTGTGGGCTACTACCGTAGATTCATACCTAACTTTGCTATGATCGCAAACCCGTTGACAGAGCTAACTAAGGCAAAAGGCCCTGTTATGATAAAGTGGACTCCCGAGGTAGAGAAGGCATTTAGTACCCTGAAGGAGGTTTTGTGTGCTGACCCAATTTTGGTTGCCCCAGATTTTACGAAATAATTTTTGGTACAGACAGATGCGTCTGATGTGGGCATAGGAGCGGTTCTTTCTCAAGTACACAGAGGAGAAGAACATCCCATTATGTACCTGTGCAAAAAGCTGAATCCCCATGAACAGAGATACTCAGTGGTTGAGAAAGCATGTTTGGCCATAAAATGGGCACTAGAAACACTTAAGTATTATCTATTGGGGAGAAGGTTCAAACTTGTCACAGATCATGCGCCCTTGACGTGGATGAGACAAAACAAGGAAACAAATGCCAGAGTAACTAGGTGGTTCCTTAGTCTTCAGCCATATAACTTCTCTATGGAGCATAGAGCTGGTAAAGACCAGGGGAATGCAGATGGTTTATCCAGAGTCCATTGTTTGTGGTCAAAGGTCGCTACGACCGATGGGTCTAAGCTGGCGGGGAGGATATGTGACAGAGTCTATGGGAGGGGAATAGAAGGAAGGTATTTAGGACCCAGAATCCTCCATAGCCTGTACTCATTCACCTGCCCAATTAGCAAATGCTGAGGCTTTAATTAGCAGGTCTCAGAGCAGAAAGGAGGAGATACAATCTGACCTGCAGAGAGAGCAGGTCTGTGCAGAGCAGCACCAAACAAAGTGCTAAAGGTTGGTGAAACCAATGTTTATTTTGTTGATTTGTGTAGTTTATTATCCTGGTTTAGTAAGGGACATTACTTTATGTATAGTTAGTGCTCAAATTTGAGCTAGGATTTTATTTGTAGACTTTCTTTTCTGTTTTGCTAAAGTTTTGAACAAACTGATTGCTGCATGGATTTTTGTGCACAATGTAAATAAACCACACCATTTTTGCATAAGAGACTGTTGTTCTATACCTCTTACCCTAGAGGACTGTGTTGCTTTGCCCATAAAGGTCGCAATACCTTACCAATTTCAATACTGGAAAATAATATGCAAGATCTAAGACTAAAAAACTGGAGTAGGGTAGGTATACAAACTATAGAAGATATAATGACAGGATCAAATGTTAATCCATTCGAATAAATATGTATCAAGCTTGGTCTTCCAGAAACTGAAAAATATAATTCTATGAGGATTAAAAGTTACCTAATTAAAGCTCTGAATAAAGAAAAATAGGAATTTAGCAGCAAATTAGGAAATTTATCAAAAGGAAAATATATGAAAAACTTGCTAAATAAGTGTTACTTGATATTGAGACAGGGGGAGGAAGACCTTACATTCCCGGCTATGGAGAAGTGGGAGAAAGATCTGAAAATAAAAAAAAAGATCGACAGACAAGATTGGAAAAAAGCATGGCTAACAGTTGCTAAATATATCAATTGCTTGAATTTAGCGGAGTAGCACTTCAAGATAATTAACAGACTTTATTTGGTCCCTAGCCGCCTAAACAAAATAGATCAGAATATATCAGACATATGTTGGAGATGTGACGGGGAAGTGGGAGACTGTGTACATATTTGGTGGAGTTGTCCCCTAATGGGGGAATTTTGGAAATTGTTTCTATCCAAAATTGAAGCAATAACTGGAATTAAATTCCCCCTCTCTCTCGAAATTATCTTACTGCATTTATACCTCAATCAATATAACTAAAAGGACTGTTGATATAGATAGGTGGCTAAACAAGCTGACTTTGATAGATTAATTTAGGATGCAAAGTAAGGACTAAAAAGAATAGGAACAACAAAAAGTAAAGATAACTCATATATCAAAGGAAGAAATATTACGGAGGACAATTAGGGAGGGTATGTCACCATATTTGTGTTTGTAGAGTATATATATATTTTTTTCCTTTTTTCTCTTTGTCTTGCTATCTGGAAAATTAATGTTTTATAGAGTAAAATAGGTTATATGAGCAAACGAAAAACATTAATGATGACTAATGTACCAATGCCTGAGATGCAGGGACCTCAGCGTGTTATATAAGGCTGGTACTGCCTGGAAAAAACAAACAAACATATAAGGAACAAGGTTACAAAACCCTACTATGCTGGTATCAAACTGATTTTAAGCTTTTTAAAATGCATCAAACACTTATTTGCCTTTGCTAGAAGGAATGTGGTGCACGGGGAACTTATATTCATTGTTGGTAGACGTGCTTTCAAATTTAGTTGCTTTGGTCTGCTGTGTCTTCACTTATTTTTTCTATCGTACCCCACAAGAACAGAAGATCACCTTGCCAAGCCAGAGGGCTATAGCAGAACTGTTGGCTGATAGTAAACTTCCAAAATATGACTATGACTATGATTATCCATAAAGTAAATAAGACATTGGAATTTGATAAAAAATTACTGCTGCAGCACGATACTCTCAGAATTTTCCAGAAAGAAACCAAGCTCTTGGTTTCTCCTTTTACATTTTTTTTTTTTATTTATTTATTTTTATTTATTTTATTTTTATTTCGATTTTGCAAGTTAAACATTTCAATTCACATACACTTATATTAACATGTGTGACGATATCACAGTATACACATGAGTTTCATATACATTTTGAATAACATTGATGATGTAGTTTGTTTTAACAATATTGTATAAATCTTCTTTTGAGATCAATAGTAACTCTTTGCAAGTTAATGTAAATCAAACAAAAACATAAACATAAACAATAACAATAACAATTCCCGCCTACATGTATTTATTGGAGTGTCGGTATTATAATTATAATGAAAGGGGTTTAATAACATTGTAAATTTATACATGGAACCCCCAATATCAGATACGAGTTCTGGGTGTTACTTCATCTCTATCCACTTGTAGAATTACTTGGGGTTGTTCAGAAATGAATTCCATGGGTCCCAAATTGAGTGGTACATTTGAGAGTTACCAATTGAAGCTAGTCTAAGTTCCTCCATCTTATTTATGTATTTAATTTTCAGAAACCACTCTCTTCTAGAGGGCCTGTTACTGGTTTTCCACAGGCCAGCTATCACTAGTCTGGCTGCAGTTAGGAGGTATAGTGCTAGGGAGTGTTTGAATTTTTTTACGGGAATAGGTAGGAGGTAAAATAGAAGAGCCTCCGGCGAGACTGTTGGAGTAATGCCGCTTAATTGATCAGTGATTCTCTGTACCTCTCTCCAAAATCCTTTTACTCTGCTACATTCCCACCATAAATGTTGGTAATTTCCCTGTGCCTTCAGGCATCTCCAACATAGCGGAGATGTATTTGGGTCAAATTTGTTTACATCTAAAGGGGTTATATACCATTGAGATAAAAATGTGTAATTAATCTCTTGTATCGTTATGCTAGAATGGGATTTTATCATTTTCATGAAGATCGCTTTCCATTGTTTTTCCTCTAGTGGTGCGGGAAACCATTTGTTATTCCTAATTGTATACCATGGAAGTGTACTATTTGTGTTGTCTTGTATTAGTTGATAACAAGTGGATATTGTTTTCGTTTTGGGTGGAGAAGAGCAAAGTATTTCAAATTGAGTTTTTTCTCTAGGATGCCAATGTGAAAGACCCTCTTTAGATAAGAAGTGTTTAATCTGGTGGTATTGTAGAATTTGAGTCATCGTCGGCCTCGTCGAGTCTGCTAACTCCGTTAGAGGTTTGAGTCCCTCTGTGGTGATTAGATCTTGTATTGTCACTCCCTCATTTTGAGGTCTATGGTGTAGATTAGTTAAGAGTGCATTGTCTCTACCTGGGGGAAATCTAGGATTGTTAGATATCGGGTAGTATGGAGAAGGCGTTGGTGTGAAGTCTGTATGTAAGCGTATAGTTTTCCAAATTTGAAGAGTGGAAGCAATGGTTGGCAATTCTCGTGTTGATTGCTCCACATTTTTAGGTGAGTCCCATGGAAGGGAATGCAGTGGAGTTTGTAATTGTGCTTGTTCTATATTGACCCAGGCTTTTTTGTCCCCATTTCTTGACCATTCTAGAATCCTCCCCAGGTGTACAGCTTGGTGGTATGTTTGTATGTTGGGGCATCCTAGCCCCCCCCCTTTCCTTAGGTTTAGTTAGTAAGTTAAAGGAAATTCTTGGTCTTTTATTGGCCCAGATAAATTTGGTAAGTATTGATTGTATGTTCCTAAAGAAAGAGCCCGGGATGGGAATAGGGATGGTATTTAAAAGATATAGAATACGTGGCAGGATGTTCATTGAGATAATGTTAATCCGTCCCATCCAGCGGAAGTGCGGTTTATTCCATCTGTTTAAGTCTTTTTGGATTGCTGATGTTAAATCGGGGAAATTCTCTTTGTATAAGGTTTTATGTGTATTAGTTATTTTAATCCCTAGATATTTAATGGATTGTGTGGCCCATTGAAAGGGAAATATAGCTTTTAATTTCTTTACTTGGTTTGGGGGGGTGTTAATGTTGAGAATCTCACATTTGTCGGTATTGATTTTAAAATTGGAGAGTTTGCTATATTCCTCCAATGTTTGAGTTAGTTTGGGTAAACTGTGTGTGGGCCGTTCTATAGTGAAGAGTAAATCATCAGCAAAGGCCGATACTTTATATTCTTGTCGTTGAATTTTAATGCCTTTAATGTCTGGGTGTGTTCGGACTGCCTGTAGTAGCGGTTCTAGTGTTAGAATGAATAATAATGGGGACAGCGGACAGCCCTGGCGGGTGCCGTTGCTTATCGTGAATGGTCTGGAGAGTTGTCCGTTTACCTTAAGACGGGCAGTGGGTAGCGAGTAGATGGCCTTTATCCATTGTAACCATCTCCTACCAAATTCCAGCGCTTCTAGGGTATTGAACATGAAGGACCAATCTACTCTGTCGAATGCTTTTGCTAGAAGTAGTGTCGGGTTGTTGGTGTATTTTGTATTGTATATTAAGTTGATAATTTTTGAAGTATTGTCTTTCGCTTCTCTAGCTGGGACAAAGCTTGCTTGATCTGTATGTATGAGATTTTGGAGGAATGGCTTGAGTCTAGTTGCTAGCATTTTAGTAAATAATTTGATGTCTACATTTATCAGGGAAATAGGCATATAGCTGGCACAGTTTTCAGCGTCCTTTCCTGGTTTGGGTAAAAGTGTGATCGTTGCCTCTAGAGCTTGTTTTGGTATTAGTTCGTGTTGTGAGATTGAGTTAATTGCTTCGAGTAAATGTGGACTAAGCTCCGTTAGGAACATCTTATAGTAAGATGCTGAGAACCCGTCGGGTCCCGGGCTTTTATTGTGTGGAGTTTGTCTTATTGCTGAACTAAGCTCGTCCATGGAGAATGGCTCTTCTAATGATCTTGTTGCGGCCGCTGGAAGGATAGTGTCAAATTTGGTTTCAAGGTATCTTTTAATGTCTTCTGTGTTGTTTCCTTTCTCTTTCAGGTTATAGAGAGATGTATAATATGCATGGAACGTGTCTGCTATGTCTTCTGTGGTATGTGCATACGATTTATTTGGACGTTTGATTTTAGGGATGTATGTGAGCATCTGTTTTTGTTTTAAGGCCTGTGCTAGTAATTTCCCACATCTGTCTCCCTGTGTGTAATGCAATTGTTTTGTCCATAAGATAGCTTTTTTCGCGTTTTCTTGTAGAAGAGATTTGAGATCTGCTCTGAGTGCTAACAGCCTGCAGTACACCTTGTCTGACATATGTAGTTTGTGGTCCTCTTCTAACTGTGAGATCTGATTGTGGAGTTCGTCTATTTTTTTGTTTCTTTCCCGTTTAATGTGTGATCCCCATTTTATTAATTCCCCTCTGACCACTGATTTGTGTGCTTCCCATTGTGTGAAGGCGGTGGTGTCTGGAGTTTTGTTTTCTTGGAAGTAAAATTGTAATACTTTATCTATTGAGTCCTTTACTTTTTTTGTTTGTAGTAAGTTGGGGTTTAGTTTCCATATCCCTTTAGGGCGGGGGAGTGAAGGGATGGTCATAGTGAGGTAAATCGGTGAATGGTCTGACCAAGTCATTGGGCCTATGGAGGTTTCTGATATCAGACCTAGGTCTCTATGTCCAACTAGGAAGAAATCTATTCTGGAATAAGATTTGTTCGGGATGGAGTAGTGTGTATAGTCCTTCGTTGAGGGATGGAAGATTCTCCAGCAATCAGATAGTTGATGGTTTTTGATGATGTTTTGCATTTGGGTTCTGGCTGTGTTAAGATGGGTGCTGTGTGTCGAGGTGCTGTCTCTTATGGCATCTAGCGAAATATTAAAATCTCCCCCTATTATGAGAGTACCATTTGTGAGTTGTTTAATTTTTGCCATTATTTTTCTCAATGCACCGCATTGGTGTTTGTTGGGAAGGTATATAGCGACTAGTGTTATAGGTTCCGTTCCCACTGTACCTTGTAATATGATGAACCTTCCCGATTCATCTGATGTATGTGAGGAATATGTGAATGAGACTTGTCTTCCTATTAATATTGCTACCCCTCTCGATTTGCTCTGATTATAATTGTTGTAGTATACGTGGGGGAAATTTGGATGTTTAAGTTTCGGGGCATCTGGTCCTCTCAGGTGCGTTTCTTCTAGGAACGCTACGTCTATTTTGTTTTTAGTCAAGTCAGTTAATACTATTTTCCGCTTTTCTGGTGTGTTTAGTCCTCTTACATTTATGGAACATATTCGTATTGAACCCATCTTCGATTTGGGGTTTTCGTTTAGTGCTTGTTGCTATTCGCTGTTTTCTTAGGGGGGTTATTTGTGTTTAAGGTAACCCTTGTGTACGACACTAGTAGCGGGGTGTCGTTTAAGTTGTTTGTATGAGGTTGTACAATGGCCTAAGTATGGCCAATCAGAACAAAAATACAGAAATTATTAAACAATATGAACAATAACTATTTACAAGACAATTGCAGTTTGTATCGAATACGATGTACTACGAGGGGAGGGTACAGCAGGGTGTCCGGATCCCCTCGTGTGTAAATTAGAGGTCTACCTGTAAGTGTGGTCTATGCGTAACGATGTGGGTGCAAATCTGGACAGACCTCCGATTAGGAGACGGTACTATTGCCTGAGTGGGTCCAACAGTAGGAGCTTGCTCAGGAGAAGTTATATTTATATGATGTAGAATTTATTTATGTAATTTGTAACGCTCTTGGACCTTGAAGGCCCTATACTGTGTCCTATGAGAGCGTGGACACTGTGTTTGTTTGTGTGTTTATTTTAAGTAATATCTTCGTCAGTAATACGGCCTACTCTTCTCCTTTGTTGCTAAATAGCTTTCCCTGAGGCGGTACGTTGACGCTTCACGTTAAGTACTGGTCTTATAACAAGTGTGGAGTTTAGTCGTGTTATGGGCTAGGTATCTGTGTGGTATTAAGTGATAGTTTTGTTGTAACAAGTTTTGTTTGATTGGATTAGTTCCTATGAGATGTACATTTGAGCATTCAACTGTAAATTAACATTGTTTCGGGTGCGATTGTTATATACACCATGTTAATAAATTAACATCTATCTATATTGAATTCAGTGACCCACGTGGAGTCTCTCGACGGAAGCTGGCAAGCCGGAAGCCGGAAGCTGGCAAACAGCGTTTTCACAATTTTTCTATAACAATAAAATACATTAGATTCTATGTATAGTTACCCTTTCAATTGCTGTAGAATGAGCGGGTGGGTAAGGTGTATATTGCAAATGAAAGTTCTGAGTCCATTTCGCTTTAGCGATATTGTCCCTTTTCTTTATAATGTCCTTTCAGTTTATTTTCCTGGGGGTCATGGGATGTTTCCTTGATCTTAGGAAGGGCGATGCAGGTGGAGTCTTCCAGGACGTTCTTTTCCTCATATCTACTATCTGCCTGACTTGTTTCTGGTAGTGGGTTTTCGTCTTTTCGGGTTCAGACAAGTCGTACCAGTCGGGTATGTCCATGCTGGGTAAGCCTAGACATTGAGTAAATGCATCTACTTCCGCAGAAGAGGTTAATGTGGCTTGTACTCCTTGGTGGGAGGCCATTAGAGCAAAGGGAAATCCCCATCTGTATTTGATATTAGCTTGTTGCAAAGCTAATGTTAGTGGTCTTAGTGCCCTTCTGCCCCTTAGAGTCAGCCAAGCCAAGTCTGGGAGGATCATTATCTTTGTATTATTAAACATTATGTCTGAAGTGTCTCTGGCCAGTCTCATGATCTCCTCCTTTTCATTGTAGTAATGTACTCTACAAATTACATCCCTGGGAGAGTCTTGAGGTAGGCCTTTGGGTCTCAGGGCCCTGTGTGCTCTGTCCATTAGAATAGGTGTTTCCTCCGGCCTCTGTAATATTTTGTTGAATAGGGATTGTAATATGGAGGGTAGGTGATTTGCGCGGGCAAGATGGCGCCGCCATGCTTCCAGTTAAGTCTCCTCCGAGAACTTTCACTGTGTCTTTGAAATATTTATCGAGTCCGTTAGAATTTCTCGGCGTGCCCGATTCCTGGGAGTGCAGGGATTGGGTTTGCTTCATTTTCTTGCCCATTAAAGATTAGTTTTCTCTTGTTTTAAGCCAGCTTTTCTACCGCCGGACGGGAGCTCTCAGCAAGTGCGACCGCTCACATCGGGTGTCAGGCCATGCCCCCCTTTACATTTTTTTTTCATCCCTTATCAAATTTCTCTTTTCTTTCCTTGTACATGGTCCATTATCCCTACTGCTTCCCTTATCCCTCCTCTTCTAGAGGGTGAAATGTAATGCATGTGACCACCTCTATAAAAGTAAGTTTTAGCACTTTGCTAAAACAATTTAAAGTCCATCATTCTACAGTGAGGCAGTTTATGCAAAAGTGGAACACATTCAATACAGTTGCCAAACTTACCAGGAGTGGACATCTTAGTAAATCCACCCCACACCATGCAAAGGGTTACATCTCACACGTAACAGGCCTCAGTTAGCATGTTAAATGTTAAGGCCCTGGGGAGATAGCGCAGCTAAGCGGACAAGGGCACATGTAGGAGTGTGGGGATAGATGCATGGGAGTGTCTTGTTGAAGTGCACTCATGCTGTTTATTCAAGCATCAAGTAATACAAAGAAGTGTCGACGTTTCAGTCCTTGCCGGTGTTGAAAAAAGTCCAGCAAGGACTGAAACGTCGACACTTCTTTGTAATAATTGATGCTTGAATAAACAGCACGATTAGAAATATTATTGAGTCATGTGAGTGCACTTCAACAAGAATATATATATATATATATATATATATATATATATATATATATATATATAAAATGTCAGAGAGGGCCTTCTTTTGTTTAGTGCCAAGTATCTTGGGAATCAAGAAACAAAAAAACATACAATAGTGTAAAAGTGGAGGCAAGAAGCCAGCAAAATGTATGGAAGAATCCAAAATAAAATCAACATAAATTACCTATAAAATTATTTAACTTGTATTTATTATTATTATTATTATTATGATATTATAGAGCGCCGTCAAATTCCGCAGCACTTTACAATGCGTGGACGAACAGACATGAAGTTGTAACCAGACAAGTTGGACACACAGGAACAGAGGGGTTGAGGGCCCTGCTCAATGAGCTTACATGCTAGAGGGAGTGGGGTAAAATGACACAAAAAGGTAAGGATAGTATTAGACTAATGACAGTTGCAGAAGAGGAATTTTAGTTTAATAAAGGTTATTACCATTTTCTTTGTTACGTTTACTTTAGGAGGTAATCTTCTAGAGTGAGATTGAATCCCATTCACTTTTGAGTGAGTGGTTTTTTTATCCCACTCTTTCAGTAGGTAGTTATTTACTTGTTGTGGGGTTAAGCCCCTGTGTTACCTCTTGTAACCTACTTTGGGGTTTTGACGTTGGCTAGTCCAACATCACCACTCCTATCTCATATTGATTCAGTGATTGATCAATAATTTCAGCTGTTAATTGTGGATTCTTGTTGGCTTCATTGTAAAACTTTGAATACTTCTTTTTGTGAGTTACCCGAAGGGACATTATACGGATCATCATGGTTTTGTAGTTATAGCCTACTACAGGCTATAGAAGCGTCGCCCTGAAGTAGCGTTGTGTGTATTTGCCTGCCCATATCTTTAGGGGCTTCGAGGAAGCAGATACAGTCATAATCGATGCGGTGCGCATGCCATTCGAATGTGACATCACACAGAAATATCAGTCCCAGTATTTATGAGCTTGCGAGTGCGCACAAATCCATGCAACTGCGCACGCGTTAATGTTCATACAAAAAAATGAAGAATCGAGAGGTTTTAAAAAAATGAAATGCGAAATTGTAATTTTTAAAAGCAACTTTAAACAAAGTGCAATTAAGTGTTTTTTTTAAATAAAGCATTAAAGATTGCCCCCACGAAGACATCCAATCCATTTTAACTTTTATTGACATAAACAATGAGAAACAATGAGAAAAATAGTGAAAACCCTAAAAATATAGATAACGTAGAACAAGTTGATAATTTTAAGAAAAGTTAAAAAAAAAAAAAAAAAAAAACATCTTCCTTTTATCCATCCTATTTTAAATCTAGCACATTAGGAATTTTTGATAAAAAAGTATTCAAAAACATTAATGCACTAGGCAATAATAAGAGGATAAATATATTTTTAACCTAACTTAAAAAAAAAAAAAGGGAACCTAGAAAGGAACTACAAAATGATGAAACTATTGTAATTACAACAGCCGATAAAGGCAGAGGCTTAGTCATCCTATCAAAATAATTCTACAAGGAAGAGGCCTACCGACAACTCAAAGATATTAATGCATATGTAAAACTCACCAAAGACCCTACCCCCGACATCAAGGCTAAAAAACAAATATTAGACAAAGAGAAACTTAAAAAAATGTTAAATTCACAAGAATACCATCATGGGGGTAATTCTCATTCCTGGACTACCATATGGTCTCAAAGGCAACATAACCAGTCTGGCAAATTTCAAAGTGACATGCTATAAATTACCCTACAACTTTCCAAAACACCATAAAACCTGTAAATAGGGGGGTACTGTTTTAATCGTGAGATATCGCTGAAAACAAATATGTGTGTATTATTGCAGTTACAGCTAACAGTATTATGACATACACAGTTAAAATTCCATGCAGGGGAAGCGGAGCCATCTGCCGATCGAGCCGGACGCACACTGTGGGAGCTCCAGACTGATAGCCCTGCTAAAGGCTGTAATCGGCCACAAGAACCACAGCTGGTACCCGGAGAAAGGATCTACCTGCACCTCAAACGATGGGGAAACGCTACAAAAAACTCCGGGCCGATAGGAGCCCGGGAACCCAAGATATCGGCACATTCCAGCTGCAGCCGACCAGGCCCGCACCAGCAAAGATGGCACCGGCAACGGCCTCCACCTCAGATTCATTTGATGCAGAGAGCTTACCGGAGGAACTATCCACCTTCCCAGAGGTACTTACTACCACCCACCAGCCCCCAAAAGAGGGAGATACTGCCCCCTCGACCAAAGCAGACATCACAGCCCTTTTGCATGAGATAAGGGCCATGTCCAAGCAGATGTGGCTGGGGTGAGGGAAGAAGTGGCCACCCTCACTGACAGGATTGTCAGATTGGAGGATGACTTGAACATGACGAAAGTGGCCCAAACAGCCACAGATACTGCCCTAGGCTCGCTGCAGAAGAGCAATGAGGACGTGCTCAACCGCTTGGCTAATATGGAGGACAGGATGAAAGCAAGAACGTGAGAATTAGGGGAGTCCCTGAGACCATAACTGCTAAAGAACTGCCACATTTTATCCGGATACTCCTTGCTCCAGTGCTCCCCCCAAAGCAGGCGAAACAAGTTGTTATGAACTGCTGCTTCCGACTACCTAAGGCCCCCAGAGCCCCTCCAGAGTCATCACTAGACATTCTTGTAAAGCTTGTTCGTAACTCAGACAGAGGCGCTATTCTGACGGCAACCAGAGATACCCCCAGCACTACCTTTGAGGGGCACCAACTGACATTTTATAGGGACATATCCCGCCATACCATCAACTGGCGACGGTCACTACGCCAACTCACCCAGCACCTCCAGGAAAGCAAAGTACCGTATAAATAGGGCATACACAAGCTGACGGTAGAAAGAGGGGGCAAGACACACTCACTCACCTATCTGAATCCCACCATTTCCTACGGGACCTGGGACTGCCTGTGAGCACGTTCCCATTGCCGCAACAACCCTCCTGGCCAGTAGACCACATTACTCCGTTCATCCCAAGAGAGGCCGCAGGGGGATCCCGCAACTCGCCTCTGTGAAGAGGACTAATGCATTAACTTGTCCATCTCACCACACAAGCTCCATGCGAGCTCACTTTCTCTCTAGGTGTTAGCATGGACACTAAATATTGTTTGGTGGTTTTATGGTTTTTAAATTTTTTTAAAATATATTTTTAAGGTCTTAATCTAAATTGGCTCCGTTAGTAATAGCTACACTAGTTCTGCAGAGTTGTATACCCCCCACTTACCTACCCACCGTGCCCAATTCGACCAGCAGCTCCCACCAACAAGCAGACAGCAACCACTTTTCATATTGGTTCTGATTTTGATATTAAAATTAGTACAATTCGCTACCAATAACAGTAGACTGAGGATGAGAAAACAGATATGACCACGGCAGTATGCCATAGGTACCTCAAGCAGTCCCCTCACCCCCACCCCCTCCTATTAACCCAGATGACCGTAGGTTTTAACACCCTTTGAATACGGCTGACTACCGTTTCTGTACTGTACAAGCAGGGGCGGACTGACCGGCCGGGCACTTCGGACATGGTCCGAGGGCCCGGCCGGGAGGGGGGCCCGCCATCAGGGGGCCCGGCCGCCCCTTTAAATGCTGCAGCCGCCTGAGCGCTCTCTTAAGAGCGCTCAGGCGGCTGCAGCTTCTCATCTCCCCTCCCCGTAGCGTGGCCGAGCTGCTCTGCGTCCGCGGTGCCGGCCGGAGTGATAGGAAGGTGCACACACACTGAGTGTGCACCTTCCTGTCAGTCCGGCCGGGTACAGGAAACAGAAACTGCAGCTCCTCTGGGTCCTTCTTGCGCGAGCTCAGATCGTTGCTGCGGTTACCACGGCAACGTTACGGCTCTTGCGAGAGTAAACTCTAGCCCTGGAGCTACGGGCTAGAGTTCACTCTCAACACTGTGACCACCAGGTATTCCTGGTGGTCGCAGTGGTGAGAGTGAACTTTAGCCCCATAAACACACTGCCCCCACACACCATACACATTCACACACTGCCCCCCATACACACACACTGCCCCCACACACACCATACACATTTACACACATTGCCTCACACACACACACATACACTGCCCACCCATACACACACAGCCCCCCATACTAACATTGCCACACACATACACAGCCCCCTCGTACACACATTGCCCCACACACCCTACACATTCACACACTATACCCCCTCACACACACTGAACCTTTCACACACACTGCACCGCTTACATATTGCACCACTGCTCCTATACCCTACTACAGCCTCATATCCCAGCAGACCCCAGGTAAGTTGTCAAACTGTTCTTAAACGGTTTAACTCCTTACTCTGGGAGGGGGCCCGGCCCTCCTGGCACCATAACGACTACACAGAGTAGTAGTGGTTATTGTGCATGGATTATTTCTTTAAATAATCTACGAGTGCCCCAGTAGCCAGCAAACCAGCCAGCCCACAGGCTGGCCAGTAGACAGCCAGACAGCCTACAGGCCACCAGTTAGGCTTAAAGCCAGCAAACCCACAGCCTGCCAACCGCAGCCAGCAAGCCACAGCCTGCCAGCCAGCAAGCCACAGCCTGCCAGCCGCAGCCAGCAAGCCCACAGCCTGCCAGCCGCAGCCAGCAAGCCCACAGCCTGCCGGCAGTAGCCAACAAGCCCACAGCCTGCCAGCAAGCCCACAGCCTGCCAGCCGCAGCCAGTAAGCCCACAGCCTTCCAGCAAGCCCACAGCCTGCCAGCCGCAGCCAGCAAGCCCACAGCCTGCCGGCAGTAGCCAGCAAGCCCACAGCCTGCCAGCAAGCCCACAGCCTGCCAGCCGCAGCCAGTAAGCCCACAGCCTTCCAGCAAGCCCACAGACTGCCAGCCAGCAACAGTAATTAAGGTAAGAGGAGCCAACTTGGCCTAGGTATCAGCTATGTTGTGTTGCTATATTGTGAATAGGAACCAGAGTGTTGGAGAGACCCCCCTCCAGGCCCCATTAGACTCCATTGTAGTCTCTAATGGGACCTGGAGGAAATTCTTTCTAACACACTCTCTAAAGGACACTGAGATAGCCTCTGCTAGAATGCTCCCCCCCCTCCATGGCCCATTAGCCCTCAATTGTAGTCTCTACTGGGGCCTGGAGGCGACTGTTTCCAGCAAGGACACTGAGATGGCCTCTGTTAGAAAGACCCCATTCCAAGCCTATTAGACTCCATTGTAGTCTCTAATAGGGCCTGGAGGGGATTCTTTCTAACACACTCTCTAAAGGACACTGAGATAGCCTCTGCTAGAAAGACCCCCCTCCATGGCCCATTAGCCCTCAATTGTAGTCTCTACTGGGGCCTTGAAGGGATTATTGCACTTTTGTTCCTTGTGTCTAAAGATTGTGTAGGGTGTGGCTGGAGGCGGGACATGGGTGGCGCTTGCTGCGGAGTATGGGTGGGGCCTGTAAGGGGGCCCTTGATTTATTTTGCCCGGGGGCCCTGAGGGTTCTCAGTCCGCCCCTGTGTACAAGTGAGATTATCATCTATATTATAAAACGTGCTGTATAACTGATATGTTTTGTTACAATGCTATGACCAATGTTACACTGTTGATGACATGTCTTATGGCAAGTTGTGCACCTTACAAAGCACAACAAAAATAAAGAATTAAAAAAAAAATTCCATGCAGAACTAAAAAAATAACAATTTCTCCCATATCGTTATATTTTATTCATATTTAATTATGTTTCTCAGCTAACAATTTGATGTTAAATGAAGACCCTGCTTTTCTGGAATAAAATGATATATAATAAGTGTGGGTATACTTAATATTAAAGAGGTGAATTACGGTTGAACAGACATACAGCGCAAATTCCATTTTTTGTTAACATTTTGTTTTGATCAAAACGTATACAATTGGCTTCGTCCTTAAGAGGTTAACTTTAACTAAATAACATATATTTTGTTTTAAAGAGCCTCTTCAGGCACCCAGACCTCTTCTGCCCATTGGAGTGGTCTGGATGCCAACTCCCACTACCCTTAACCCTGCAAGTGTAATTATTGCAGTTTTTTTATAAACAGCAATAATTACCTTGCAGGGTTAACACCACCTCTAGTGGCTGTTTAGGGCACTTCCTGGTCCATAGCACCGAAAACCTGTGCTAGAGCGTCGCTGGACGTCCTCACGCTGTGTGAGGACCTCCAGTGTCCCTCAATTCCCCATTTTCAATGCTTTCCTATGGAGAGCTCTAATACACATGCGCGGCATTGCCGCACATGCGCATTAGGCCTCCGCGGCTGGCGGGCAGGATCATTCTTGCCCACCGGCCAACATAATGAGGAGGAGGAGGAGCGGCGGCGACCTGAAACCACCGCCGAGGGACATCTGCGGGGGTCTCAGGTAAGTGACTGAAGGGGTTTTCACCCTTTCAGCAACTGGGGATTGGGAGGTGGGAGGGAGAGGGGACCTGCAGTGGCAGGAAAAAGGATTGTTTTCCTGGCACTGGAGTGTCCCTTTAAGGGTTTTTTTTTAGGTTTTTTTTATACTGTTTTCTGAACTTTTTTTTTTATAAAAAAACTCTTCTAAAACTATCTAAAATGTTTCAACCCTAGTCACCCTAACACTAGATTCCCCAATTTCCCACTAGCTTCCATCCATCCAAACTAACTAAATAACTTAATTAAAACAAATAAAACAAGAAATTAAATAAATGTAACCCCTGTGGGTAAAAATAGAAATCAGATCATTGCTAAACACAGGGCTTACACCTAGCAAAGCAGAAATGTTTTGACTTTAAATAAATGACTTTTTTTTCACTTTTTATACTTTTCTAAACTTTTAAGAACTTTTTTTATATTTTTTCACTTTTTACAAACTTGTTTAAACTTTCAAAAACTTTTCAAATTCCTAGCTACCCTCACACTGAATTGCACAATTTCGCCTAGCTTCCACCCACCCTAGCTTACTAAAACACTTAAATTAAAGTAAACAAATAATACATCTATTTAATCCCTAAGGGGTTTAAAACAAAATAAAGTTAACCCCTGAGAGTTTAAAAAAAAAAAAAAGTACTGCGATCCATATTGTAATCACTGCTATCAGTGATGAAATGGTTATTCCCTGGTAATTTTTGTATCAGGAATGGGCTTGTGTGTTAAAATCTTCTATTTGTGAGCAATTCCTTCTTTTGTTAAAATTTCTACGACTCAGAAGAAATTGCTCACAAATAGAAGATTGTAACACACAAGCCAATTTTTTAAAAGACAAATTAATTGAGAAAAATTACTCACCAACCCATCTCAACACCACCATAAACACCATTACCAATAAAGATAGAGCAGACCTCCTAACTTACAAAACCCAACCTACTACTAACTCCATGCCTCTCCCTGTCATTTTCAATTTTAATAATAAAAGTGGCCATATCAAAAAAGTTATCAAAAAACACTGGCACCTCTTAAAAGAAGATGAAATACTAAAAAATATCATACCAGACAAACCAAATGTTGTTTTTAGAGGTGCCCCCAATTTTAAATCCATTCTGACCACAAATTTTACTAAAGAAACTAAACCTGTTATTAACTCTTTTATGCCCAATGCCAGCGGTTTTTACAAATGTAAACAATGTATTGTATGCAAGAACACAGACCCCTATGTCCCTTCCAAAACCACTAGTTTTAAATCCAACAGGTGGGGATTATACCACCAATGCCTATTCATAGAGCAGTACCTCTGCTCTATCTTTGTGAGTATTATTTTATCTTCTATTTTACTCTCTTATCCCATCACAATTGAGAGCACTATTGTTGCTTTTTATCCTTCTCTCTTGGAGCTTTGGATTACCAGACGGTGCTGACGGACGTACTGCCGCTACATATCCCATAAGCGGGGATTATACTGCTGTACGCTATCCACACCAGAGCTGGCCATAGCTCCCTCAAATGTGAGTTCTTTACCTTTCTCTACCTATTGCACACTGAACCCCATCACAATTGAGAGCACTATTGTTGCTTTCTATTTTCTTTTCCGAGTTTTGGACTACCAGACGGTGTTGACTGAGACCCCCTCTCTACATATCCCATAAGCGGGGATTATACCGCTGTACACGATTCACACCAGAGCTGGCCATAGCTCTCCCGAATGTGACTTCTCTACTTCTGTTATTTATTGCACCCTGAATTTTACATACTGCACCATTGGTCACCTCTACCTCTCTTGTATTTTCATATACATAGACTGTCAGTCTCTTCATTTACCTGTCAGAACACTCTGATTGGATGGCTTAAACCCACCAATCAGAGTGCTTTGAGCCTAATTGCAGGATGGGGCAAGGCTTTATCAGCTTTCCCCCGCACTGCAGAGCTCAGTCTGCGCGGAGCCCTCCATGGGTGAAGATGGATAATTTTTCTTTCTTTTTTTTTTTTTTTTTTTTTTATTGCGTCGGTTATTATGGTTTTTAATTTGGCCTTTTTTGGGGCTGAAAAAAGAAGATTTTAGAAGAAATAAAACATTGAATGGTAAGTTTTATTTTATTTACAGGTACTTAGTTAAAGGTTCCCCCCCTCATTATTTTTAGGGTGAGTGGGGTAGGTAGGGGGGGGGAGGAGGTGAATAGTGGTTTGGGGACCCCTAGTCACCTGGGGGGTAACATTTTTTTAGGGCCCCCACACGCCGCTCAGGGCTGGGGGCCGGGGGGAGGACATTAGGTCCTCCCCTATTGGTATTTAGGGCCCCCACCCACTGCTCAGGGGTGGGGGCCAGGGGGGAGGTCATTAGGCCCACACCCTTATTTTACTGTAGAGTCCCCACCCACCGCTCAGGGTCCTATAGCGAGTAGGGCCAGGGGGAGGACATTAGTTCCCCCTTATTAGTATTTAGGGCCCTCACCCACCACTCAGGGGTGGGGGCCAGGAGGGAGGACGTTAGGTCCCCCTTATTTTACTGTAGGGCCCCCACCTACCGCTCAGGGTCCTATAGCGAGTAGGGCCAGGGGGAGGACATTAGGTCCCCCTTATTAGTATTTAGGGCCCCCACCCGCCGCTCAGGGGTGGGGTCCAGGGGGGAGGACATTAGGTCCCCCCCTAATTAGTATTTAGGGCCCCCATTAGGTCCCCCCCTTATTAGTATTTAGGGCCCCCACCCGCCGCTCAGGGGTGGGGGCCAGGGGGCGGACATTATGCCCCCCCTTATTATAATTTAGGGCCCCCACCTGCCACTCAGGGGTGGGGGCCAGGGAGGAGGACATTAGGTCCACCGCCT
The DNA here is from genome assembly GCF_036172605.1 of Pelobates fuscus. Classification (NCBI taxonomy): domain Eukaryota; kingdom Metazoa; phylum Chordata; class Amphibia; order Anura; family Pelobatidae; genus Pelobates; species Pelobates fuscus. The sequence continues at coordinate 35,769,235 of NC_086318.1, read as the reverse complement.
TTTTAGTATTTAGGGCCCCAACCCGCCGCTATGGGGTGGGGGCCAGGGGGGAGGACATTAAGTCTCCCCCGCCTTATTATAATTTAGGGCCCCCACCCGCCGCTCAGGGGTGGGGGCCAGGGGGAAAATAGTTTTAAAAGCACCCACTCGCACGTCGCGGGTGGGGGCTCGGGAGGGAGGACCTTATTTTTCTTTTTTTAACAGTGAGCAGCCGCAGGCTTACTAGACATGCCCCTACTCACGGTATAGCGAGTAGGGGCATAATTTACTAATACTAAGTAATCTTTACTTAGTATTAGTAAATTTGGATGAAAGACCAATTCAGGTCTTTCAGACTTTTAGTAGATAACTCCCTAATACCGTGGGAATTAGGGAGTTATCTACTTATTCATCCCTGTCATTACCTTGACAGGCTAAGTAACTTACATTTTATATGAATGTTTGTTACTTGAAGTGTTGCAAATGCTTACAGCTGAATCTTGGCTATGTTTGTATACTTTTTATTTAAAATTGTATACAATGTAACATTCTTCTTCTTTCGCTGTGTAAGTATATTTGTACTTAGGCAATACTGTGCTTCAGAACTTTGGCACACACATGGACTTTCCAGCATGACAATGACCCTAAGCACAAGTCCAAGTTGACCCTCCAGTAGTTACAGCAGAAAAAGGTGAAGGTTCTGAAGTGGCAATCACAGTCTTCTGACCTTATTATAATCGAGCTAATATCATCGAGCTTAACCCCTTAAGGACACGTGACATGTGAGACATGTCATGATTCCCTTTTATTCCAGAAGTTTGGTCCTTAAGGGGTTAATAAGACGACCAAAGACTTTGTGTGACCTGGAGGCATTTTGTCAAGACGAATGGGCAGCTATACTACTTGCAAGAATTAGGGGCCTCAAAGACCACTATTACAAATAACTGCACACTGTCATTGATGCTGTAAGACTATACATACCTTTGTTTTTTTCTGTTGCCATGTTTTGTTTTATGATTGTACTTTTGTGTTATAACCTACAGTTGAATATGAATCCTGTAAGAAATAAAAAAAAGTGTTTTCCCTGCTTACTCATGTTTTCTTTAAAAACAGTACATATATTACCAGTTCCCCAAGGGTATGCAAACTTTTGAGCACAACTGTATATATTTGTTTATGTTTTACACATTCAAGGGCTAAATATCAACTGTTTTGTTTCCTTATACTGTCTGTCACAAGGTTGGGGAATCCGTGTATAGATTCATAGATTCCCTGCTGCCTCACCCCAATACTAGCGAGCACCTAATACTCTGCCAGTTTCCAATTTGCTGTCTATATGCACCTGAGTAGATGCTCCACTCTTTGTATTCAATACACCATTTGTACTACATTAAAGAATTATTTTGAAATCAACATTTAGGTGATATTCCTCCTTTTTGGAATATGCAGAAATCAGTGGAGCATACTAGGTGTCCAATTTATGTACTGCGATTATAGGTGTTACTTTCATTCAATTAACACTATTTTGTGGGAGATTTATTATTGTATCTTTATTTACCACCTATTTGGTATAAGAAACCAATGTTGATTTGTTTAGTGGATTTAATTCATTACAACTTACTATTTTTGTAGTCTTTAACATATATATATATATATATATATATATATATATATATATATATATATATATATTTATGGATACTTTGTTATTTGTTCAGTTTGAGGTATCTATGATGTAATAAAAAAGTTAAGTTTTAATGACAAGTGTCCATTCATAGTTCCACTCATTTTGCTCCCTCACTGTATCCTCTAAAACACTTCACTTTCTTCAGCTTTATGATGGATTTTTTTTGTGGGTCACATTGTGGGTCACAGCATAATTTCTCTGATATGTATTTTACATAAATATGTTTATTTTAAAGCAAAATGAATTCTTTCTAAATGCATACTGCTGATCCATAATCCATGTCCCCACCATTGCCCCCCAATAACACACGAGACACCTTTTTAGTGGATAAGGGCAACGGCCACAGCTTTATTAAATGTATAACTTTTAACATTATCCAAATCTGTCAGCTGTTGAGCGGTTGCCCAACAGACCGTTCACCCAACCTTTTTCCATAAGCCTAAACAGCCGGCACTCCGCCATCAGCTCCCGTGCGGGCTGTCATCTCCCCAAAGCGACTCTTCGTCTTCACATTTTCTTTGCGCTGTCCAGGATACCGCCAAGCTGTGACAAAACAGAAAAAAAAAGCTAGACACCAAACAACCAACTGGGTGGGCGGACGGGAAAGTCAGTACTCTCCTGTCCCGTGTCTCTGCTGACTGGTGAGTCTCCTCCCCCAGCCTCTTACCAAACTGACTACTTTGCAGCATTGTATAATTTTGTTATCCAGCCCCTTATTCATGTGCAGCAGTCATGCTCCCCCTTCCTAAGTTTTCCACGGGGAAACTATTCCTTCCTAATCTTGCTGCTCTGTAGTGACAGTGTGGGAGGTGCCATCCCTGTGTATCATTAGACAGGGTGTGTATGGAAAAACATCAAACCATCTCAGAACTTGCATTAGTGGGATATTTTTTGCTTGCTGTGTTGAATGCGATTATACAACCCACTGGAATACAGAATAACAAGCTATTATAGACATTGTGACATCCAAAATGGATACTACATATTTAATAATATTGGCAATGATATGCATATTAACACTTTTATTTCTTTACAATGTCTTGTGGGACTGGACACCACCAAATTATCCTCCTGGACCCAAACCTTTACCCCTGATTGGAAATCTAAACATTCTGGATATAAAGAGACCATATTTAACACTAATGGAGGCAAGTAATCACGTATAAATATTATGTTAAGGAATTTATAGTGTTATGTAATGTCTCTATTTCCATGGAGAGGGGGAGGGAAAGACAACATTTTATTTTACTAAAGAGGGAAAAAAGTTACAAAAATTTTAATAATCTCAATATATAAAAGTTTGACATTGAGAAAGATGCATATAAATGTTTTTTTTATTTCTATTATATATATATCAACAAATATTTACTATCACAGGAGTATGATCGCAGTGGAGTGTTAATAATGTCATCGATTCCTGAATGTGTACAATCATATGAGTGGGGTGCTCATGGGGTGAGCCCACATTTTTACAGTTATATGAGTGTGGTGATCATGGGGTGAGTGCATGTTGGCACAGTTTTAGGAGCGAGTTGAACATAGGGTGAGTGTAGCATACATTAAGCATACATTGGATGTATCATTCAGTCAACTGCTAATTCTTCGAGTTTACATCTATTCATGGAAATAAAATGGAAAAAAGCAACCATCTTAAGCCATATTTGGGATGGGCACCTGGGACACTAGGGTGATGTGCTGCACAGGATCCAGACAACCAGGCCTACAGACAATTGTGTGATCATGGTAGCTGAAATCCATTGCTTAGGTCAGTAGGTGGGACTCTGGTCAGATCCCACAAAAGTAAAAGTTTTATTTAATTGGTCTGTCATCAGGACCAAAAATTTACAAACTGTGCACATCAGATACGACTCATTAATTCATTATCGTGGACTTACATATTTCAGGTAGACTTTCTGTGGAAACCAGGTTATCCTTAATGCTCAAATGGAAGAAGTACTTGAAATTGTGCATAAATGCCCTACAAGGAATTACAGAATGTGCCAATTACACTGAAATACGTGATACTAATCCTAATACTTTTCTACCAGTTTCCTTCTTAATTGTCCTATCTGTTTCCATTCACTTCCCCAAATTGTTAGCTATGTATAGCCAGTGGGAGGCCTCATATGAGATATTGTGGCAATATGTTCTAATTCATTACAAATCCGCTCTTTGATCCAAGAAGTAATTAGGAGTGTTCTCCCTTCTACTCCCCAGTACTACTACTCCCCTCTCTTTCAGCTGTTGCCAAATCATATAAACAATTCATTATGAACAGGCACGCACACAAGTTAGATGACATGAGAATTTTATTAACAAAAGCAAAAAGCAAACCAGCCAAATTAGGGTGCTCACTCAAAAGATGCTATTTCTCCAAGGACCTAAATAATCTATAGACAATACCAAAGGAAGAGCACAACCATACTGATAGAAAATAAACATTATTAATTGGGTCTAATAAAAAGAGGTATCCCAAGATACAAACCAGCAAAAGGACAATCTTGGTAATAATATCACATTACAGAGAGTTACAAAATGTATCAAAATTCTCTATACATAGCAAATAACTACAAAAAGAAGAAATGCTAATCCAGATACAAATTTGATTAGTTATCCAGAAAGAGCAACCCAACAAATTCCTTTATCAAAACAGCCTCATAAAAGGCATTATTGCTGAAATGTTGGGGGCTTCTTTTTGATTGTTCTCCCTCTACTCACTACGTCTGGCATTTTTCCTCTTAAGGTATGCATGATTTGTTGGGCTGCTCTTTCTGGATATCTAATCAAATATGTATCTGGATTAGCATTTCTAACAGACATGTATCTGTAAACAGACGAGTTGGATGTACAGGAACAGAGGGATTGAGGGCCCTGCTCAGTGAGCTTGCATGCTAGAGGGCATGGGGTATAGTGACACAAAAGGTTAGGGTAGGGTAGGAAAGTAGTTTGCTAGGATAGTATTCATTGAGGGCTTAGTGTTTTGTTTTGATGACAGTTTCAGGAGAGAAATCAGGGTATGGGGAGGGAAAGCTGTTCAATGCTTGTTCATGTGATGTACATAAGGATTCTTTTAAAAAAAATATTAGCTTTGCTGAGAAAGGGCAACAAATATATGAGCAAATAAGGAATTGCAATCTATCAGATGACATTAATAAAATAAAGACTTGATCTAAACTGGTTTTGTTTTGCATGATCATGTGCTTTTGAAATAACATCTTGTTTCAAGTGTGTATTCTGACTTTGTTTAATTATCTGGTATTTTTTTTCTCAAAACAAACATCTTCTTTTTGTTCTTTTTTCATGTGCCTTAATTATATTTTTAAGCTTAATAGTTTTGTTTTGGGTTTTTTAAAACAAACAAGTCTCCTCCAAGGGTTAGAATTCCACAAATAGTTCACCCATAAAATAATGAAGTAAAGAAATAAAATATGTTAACATAAAAATGTTTTAAAAGGTGTATTCTTTAAAGAAAAAAAAAAGAAGTCTTTGTATACATACAACATTTTTATATACCTGATTTTGAAGTCATGCAATAAATACAGAGTACATATAGCAAAACAGATATAAGCGTATTTAATCTGGGTTTGGTAAATTCCTCCCACCATTGGAACTTGGTGAGGACTTTGACTTTATTCCGAAAAGACTGAGCTCTGGAGAACCCCCTCACGTGTTTGGCAGATTGTATTTATACACAAATACAAGCAAGAACAAAACAATACTGACACTATTGGATAAAAGTCCCATCAGGTCTGTATGAGAACAATGCCAAATAATCTAATCTAAGCATCTTGTTTTCTTTTGGTTTCTCACTCATGCTCTCTTTTCTATATCAAATGTGATATTCAGTCTCACGATGTTCATAAAAATGATATAAAAAGTTCCATCTATGGCATGACAATATATTGAGTGACTACTTTTCACAACAGAGAAAAATATCTGTTCTGATACCATACAAATGTAGTTATTGGGGCGTGGCAGGGAGCTCAATGGAGACAGAATTGTAAGGCTGTGCTTTGGACCGGTGGCATTCTACTGCAAGTTTCCACAGCTTAAATCCCCACAGTAGCAAACATTAAGATAAAGAACACTGCAAGAAACCTTGAGAGAGGACCTATCTTAATTAGACAGAGATAGAAAAGCCAAGGTTCAGGCTATCCTAGACCGAATCGCTATTTGGAAGAAAAAGCAGATCAACTTTGAAGGCAAAGTGGCAGGGCACAAATTTAGTGACTGCCGAAATAAACACATATCAGAGGTAACAGCAGCAGTAAGTCATTTGAGGGGTAGAAAGGTGGATGCTGGAGAAGGACAAGGAGGCCAGCATCTCGAACCACTTCTTTCCAAAATGGTTGTATAGTGGTACACATTCACAAAGTTTGGAACATGGTGCCCTCCTCCATCCCATATCTCCAACATAGAGATGGTATAGACTTATTTATTTTATGTAGCCTACTGGGCATTCAGTACCAGTGGTATACCAGATTGCAGTAGCCCCAACATGTTGGTAGGACTTGGTGGTAGCTAACATCAGCAGACGGAATCCCTCAGATGTAATATCAGGGGGTGGTATTAGGAAGTGGTATTAGAGATTGGGATTTAACACTAAAATAACTATCAGTGTGTTAGTTAATGAAGACCAGGAAGAGGCAGCATTTTTAAATAACTAGTTTTACTCAATATATATATATATATATACATTTGTTTTCCTCAGTATATATTTATATATATATATATATATATATATATATATATACATATATATAGACTGAGGAAAACTAGTTATTTAAATATGCTGCCTCTTCCTGGTCTTCATTAACTAAAACACTGATATTTATTTCTAATCTCTAATACCACTTCCTAATACCACCCCATAATCTTACCTCTGGGGTATTTCATCTGCTGATGTCAGCTACCACCAAATGCTACCACCATGTTAAGGCCCGTTGCAATCTGCTTTACCACTGGTACCAGTTTTAGTTGTTGTAGCACCGTATCTTGAGTCATCCAGTCACAATTGTTTTGCAGGTTTTTTTCCATATATATTGCCTTCTTTTAGATCAAGATTAAAAACATGAGAAAGGCTGAACTCGTTAAACACATGTCTCATTTCATCCTCTGTAAATGTATGTACATTTTGCAATTAGGATTTGGATTATAGGTAGGATTAGTGGTTGGATAATAGGAAGGACAAGGGTTGGATTATGGGTACGATTAGAGATTAAATTAGGTGTTGGATTAAAGTTGGATTAGGGGTTGTGGAAATTGGTTAGATTATGTGTTGAATTATGGATATGATTTTTGGTTGGATTAAGGGTTGAATTATAGCTTGGAAGTCTAGCTTCTCTGTTGAGCAGTCCAAATATTTGTACTGTATGAACTTGCACATTCTGCTCACCCCAATCAAGTCAATCTTCTTTCCTTAAACAGTCCTGGTGTGAGTGTATTATTATTATACTTATTATTATTATTATTATTGTGATTTATATAGCGCCAACAGATTCCGTAGCGCTTTACAATATCATTAGAGGGGGGATTTAAATATAAATAGGACAATTACAAGAAAACTTACAGAAACGAAGGGTTGATGAGGGCCCTGCTCAAACGAACTAACAGTCTATAGGAGGTGGGGTATAAAACACATTAGGACAGGAAACAGCAGTCAAATTAGGTGGGAATGAAGCAGAGCTGGAGGAGAGAGTAGAGAGCTGCCCATTAGGAGAGAGCAAGAGACAGGTATGTGAAGTAGAGGTTAGTCTGGGAGGCCGTAGGCTTTCTTAAAGAAATGAGTTTTAAGGCACTTCTTAACTTATTGAAGACTAGGGGAGAGTCTGATGGCAGTAGGCAGGCTATTCCATAGGAAGGTAGATGCCCGCAAGAAGTCCTACGGGTACGAGTAGCGGACAGAAGAAAGTCACGGGCAGAGCAGAGAGACCGAGAAGGGGCATACCTATGGATCTGTGAGGAGATGTAAGAGGGGCTAAAATTATTCAGTGCTTTATAGGTATGGGTTAGCACTTTGAATTGGCTGCTATAGTATACAGGAAGCCAATGTAAGGACTGACAAAGGGGTGAGGTGTGAGAGGACCGACAAAAGAGGAAAATCAGTCTGGCGGCAGCATTCTTTACAGACTGTAGCGGGGCAATATGGCTATTGGGAAGACCAATTAGGAGAGAGTTACAATAGTCCATGCGAGAGATTACTAGAGCATGGACAAGCTCTTTAGTAGCATCTTGTGTAAGAAAGGGGAGGATGTGGGCGATGTTTTTGAGGTGGTATTGGCATGATTTGACAACAGACCAGATGTGAGGCTCAAAGTTGAGGCCAGAATCAAAAGTAACACCAAGTGCACATTACGTTATTCTAAACTAGATGAAAATTTTGCACAGAATAACATGATTTTGTTTTCTTCTCTTTCAGCTGTCTAAACACTATGGATCAGTGTTCTCCATACAGATGGGAATGAATAAAATTGTAGTTTTGACTGGATACGAGACAGTTAAGGATGCTCTAGTGAACCATGCTGATGAGTTTGGAGAAAGGGCAGATTTTCCTTTAATTCACAATATTGATAATGGAGCAGGCAAGATAAACAATATATAATTTATTATTCTATGGTTGGGAACAGAGAGTGGAAACATTGTATCCTAAACGACAAACTTTCATATGAAAAGAAAGAAAGACCTTTGTATACATGTTTAACTTAAAATAATGCATTTTCAGCGATCTTTGTGCCATAGGTAGTCAGATTAACTTAAAATTAAAGGAACTTTAGTTACTTTAACAACTTCATCTTTTTGAAGTTGTTGTAGTCCCAACAGTTCTGCCCCAGTCCTAACCCCCAAGACCCTTTATTTCATTAACAGAAAGCTTTGCAGTGTTAAGACCATGCCTCAAAGCATTCTGGGTATGAGAGCTGACATGAGCAGTGCCATCACTATCAACCATAGAGAATCATTGGACGCAATGATTTTCTATGGAGTAATCGAAGGTGCACCATGATGAGTACTGCACAAGCAAGTGGCTTCCATGTGATCCAGTGGAATAAGCTGTGGCTAGGGAATTGTGGGTTTCCATTCATGAGAGCTGTGAGGAAGGGAAATTTTAGCAAGTTTGGAAGGATGGGAGCAGTAAAATCACTCTAAGTGTCATAGACGCAATTGTTTCCACTGGAACCTCTGTTGGTGCAGCTCTGGGGGACATCCTTGGAACTCCCCATTTTGCCTGTTTGAGTCTGGCGGCCTTGCTTACCATGCATGGCATGTGTGCTATAGGTTGCCAACCCCTGTTGTATTATTATTATTATTATGATGTTATTATTTATATAGCGCCATCAAATTCTGCAGCGCTTCACAATGGGTGGACGAACAGACATGTAGTTGGAACCAGACAAGTTGGACACACAGGAACAGAGGGGTTGAGGGCCCTGCTCAATGAGCTTACATGCTAGAGGGAGTGGGGTAAAGTGACACAAAAATGTAAGGATAGTATTAGACTAGTGACAGTTGCAAGAGAGGAATCAGTTGGGAACTATTAACAGTTTAATTGATACTCTTTTATGAAGAAGTGGGCTTTTAATGGTTTTTTGAAGGAGTGGAGACTGGGTGAGCATCTCTCGGAGGAGGGAAGCAAGTTCCACAGGAATGGTGCAGCCCTCAAGAAGTCTTGAAGGTGAGCATCAGAGGTGGGTGTATGGACAGAAGATAGACGTAAGTCTTCAGCAGAGACCTAGATGGGACATACTTGTGTATGAGGGAGGATAGATAGGTGGGAGCAGCATTATGTAGGGATTTGAAAGCAAGAACCAGAATTTTAAATTGAGCCCTATATCTTACAGGAAGTCAATGTAGGGACTGACAGAAGGGTGAGGCGTGGGAGGTGCGGGCAGACAGGAAGATGAGCCTCGCTGCGGCATTCATTATGGACTGTAACGGCGCAAGTTGGGAGCACGTAAGACCACTGAGAAGTGGATTACAGTAGTCAAGGTGAGAAAAGAGAGTTGAATGGACCAGCACCTTAGTCGCATCTTGAATCAAGTAGGGTCGGATGCGCGCCATGTTTTTGAGATGGAAACGACAGGATTTGGTGATAGACTGAACATGAAGCTTGAAGGAGAGGTCAAAGCTTGAAGCTTGAAGGAGAGTCAAAGAGGACACCTAGGCAGCGACCCTGAGTGGTGGAGCTGATGGTAGCACTGTTGACTTGGAGGGAGACAGACACAGGAGTAACAACACTTGAGGGAGAAAAGACCAGAATTTCAGTTTTGGTCAAGTTTAGTTTAAGGAAGTTGGCAGCCATCCAGTTAGAAATAGCAGAGAGGCAGTCAGAGACACTAGTCAAGAGGGACAGGGAGAGATCAGGAGAGGACAGGTAGATTTGTGTGTCATCTGCATAGAAATTTTATTGGAGGGGGGCGTGGCCTGGACGCCGAGTGAAATGACAGCATAGACGGTGAGCTCCCCGCTGGCTCTGCTTAATTCCTCGCTGAGCTGCATGTCGGATCCTGAAATGGGGAAATCACACAGGGTAACACAAGCCGCCAAGTCTGCTGACACCATGAGGGGGTCCCCAGCCCCGTCAGTAAGGCAATACCTAACTAAGCCGGCCGACCTTGCATCACAGGCCTCCAACGATTCAGAGGCTGCGGACTTCACTCCGACACCTACCTGGGGAGGGGAACCTGCCCCACATGGCGCACTAGCGATGCCTCCGGAATGGATGCAAATGCTCAGCAACCTACCGACGAAATCAGACTTAAGAGAGGCAAATAAAGCCCTGCAACACTCCATTACGGAGGAACTGCACGCAATGAGGGAGGACCTGCAAGTCTCACAACTGGAGGCGGACACCGACCATGTGCAAACAGTGCAGATGGTGAACTCGGACGCCATAACTAAACAAGCAGACCAACTCCGACAGATGGCTTACCACATCGAAGACCTCGACAACAGAGGCAGAAGACAAAATATTAGAGTACGGGGTATTCCCGAGAGCACATCAAACTCAGAATCAGTGAAGGAGATCCTGACAGGCCTCTTCAACAAAATACTCGGAAGACCAGAGGCCTCCACCATAGAGTTCATTAGGGCACACCGAGCTCTCCGCCCTAAGGGGACTCCAGAAGATCCCCCAATAGACATTATATGCTGTTTGGCCAGTCCTACAACGGGCCAGGGAGATGGACGGGGCACTGATTCAACTATTCCCAGACCTCTCCCCAGCGACACTGGCCTACCGCAGGGCCATGCGCCCACTTACAAGGATCCTACAGTCAAACAAACACCATTACCGCTGGACTTTCCCGACTGGCTTACAAATTTTCATGCCGACAGGCCCCTTCCTGGTGTGGGAAGCAGACGATCTGCCAGAGCTGACCCGGGAGCTGCAACTTCCCCCGATCCAGATGCCATGGCCGGACCCACTGGCCTTTTACTTACCAGCTACAAACGCTCAATTACTCCAGCCGAGACCGCAAAGACAGCGACGGGGCCGACAACAGGCGATGTGCCCGTCCGGGGCCTCAGTGTAGACCACGAGGCATGGTGCTCAGGCCCCCGCCGGGGTCCAGGACCCATCCACACCTCGGGTAACACCGCCCCTTGACACCCAGACACCATGCTCCAGATAATCCCAGCACCCACCAGGTTCTCCCGATGCCAACCTGGCACAAGAAGGAGGGACGGGTCTGGCCTGACCCCTGGTGACTCTATGCCAATACAAAAAGAGAAGTCCTGCGCTTAAGCAGCAAGGACTACAACACACATCAGCCCCAATATATAGTAAAAACCAAAGAAAAGAAAATGTTACTTGCGCTTTCTCCTTAATCCCTATGTATATTTAGACAAATGGAGGTCATTTAGTTGCTCCAATGGCCATTGGAGGGAATGCCCGCCTGCCAACGTCAAGGCAGACCCCCCTAAGCGGGTCCTAACACTGACCCTTCAGCCTGCTTCCTTGAGCTTCTGGCAAAGATATCTTTAATGAGACAGAAAGGGGTATTTTTTATATACACCCCTTTACTTATTAACCCTTAATAGGGAACACATGGGATGGGTAGCAGCATTGTAACCAGGCTGTGTGATGCAAAGTAAATACAAATACAAAAAGAGAAGTCCTGCGCTTAAGCAGCAAGGACTACAACACACATCAGCCCCAATATATAGTAAAAACCAAAGAAAAGAAAATGTTACTTGCGCTTTCTCCTTAATCCCTATGTATATTTAGACAAATGGAGGTCATTTAGTTGCTCCAATGGCCATTGGAGGGAATGCCCGCCTGCCAACGTCAAGGCAGACCCCCCTAAGCGGGTCCTAACACTGACCCTTCAGCCTGCTTCCTTGAGCTTCTGGCAAAGATATCTTTAATGAGACAGAAAGGGGTATTTTTTATATACACCCCTTTACTTATTAACCCTTAATAGGGAACACATGGGATGGGTAGCAGCATTGTAACCAGGCTGTGTGATGCAAAGTAAATACAAATACAAAAAGAGAAGTCCTGCGCTTAAGCAGCAAGGACTACAACACACATCAGCCCCAATATATAGTAAAAACCAAAGAAAAGAAAATGTTACTTGCGCTTTCTCCTTAATCCCTATGTATATTTAGACAAATGGAGGTCATTTAGTTGCTCCAATGGCCATTGGAGGGAATGCCCGCCTGCCAACGTCAAGGCAGACCCCCCTAAGCGGGTCCTAACACTGACCCTTCAGCCTGCTTCCTTGAGCTTCTGGCAAAGATATCTCTAATGAGACAGAAAGGGGTATTTTTTATATACAGCCCCCTGGACTTACAATGCTGGTGGACCACCGGAGCTCCACATATGCACCCTGGGGACTGAGACGTGCTGTCCTACCGGGAGGCCGGAGGGACCTTGCACCGGCGGTAATGTTTTCCCTGGTAGCCTTAATCCCTATGTATATTTAGACAAATGGAGGTCATTTAGTTGCTCCAATGGCCATTGGAGGGAATGCCCGCCTGCCAACGTCAAGGCAGACCCCCCTAAGCGGGTCCTAACACTGACCCTTCAGCCTGCTTCCTTGAGCTTCTGGCAAAGATATCTCTAATGAGACAGAAAGGGGTATTTTTTATATACAGCCCCCTGGACTTACAATGCTGGTGGACCACCGGAGCTCCACATATGCACCCTGGGGACTGAGACGTGCTGTCCTACCGGGAGGCCGGAGGGACCTTGCACCGGCGGTAATGTTTTCCCTGGTAGCCAGAACTGTGAGGGCCGCGAGGCCATGTAGGGGGGACCCGGGGCAGTGGGAGGATGGGGGGTTGCTGGGGGTCTGTGCCCCGGCTGGGTCGGTGGTCCCCCTCCCTGATGCGTGACGACCCGTGTAGGAGAGTACGTGGGGAGGGGTGCCTCCGGCCGGGCTGGGGGGGCCCGGGCCCTCGGAGAGGGAGATGTAGGCCGTAATGGTTGGCGCATATGGGCAAACTTAACAGGGGGGGTAAATCTGAAGTGGGTGGGGGAGAATGGGCCCCGCGGGGGCAATGGGTCCACCGTGCATGGCAGAGATAAGGCTCTAGTGTAATACCTGTTTTCTTTAATTTTTAAGCAAAAGTTCCAATGTTTAAATGTTACCTGGTTACTATATATCCCCCCACAAACTCAAATCTCCTGAACCACTAGAGATTCGACATGCAACAAGGCTAAATGGCCCTAGGGCTAAGTTTTATGCAGCGAGGGACACATGCACACGATGAGCCAATAAGGGACGGCATAGGAAGTGAAACCCAGGACTCAGGGGACTGGTGCCACAACAGTCCTCACACTCACAAGCGCAGTTAAGAGGCTCGTGACCTCCCTCGACCCCCGACAGGAAGGGGCAACCAACCCCGAGCAGGGAGTCACCTCACGCCCCTGGTGGGAGGGTTACTAGCCCTTCTCTGGCAGCCCACGTCCTAGACAGCGATCAGACAGACGCTGGTTCACTACATACGAACTACCTACCCCTCCCTTTTCCATAGACTACCTCCTCCAGACCGACATCCTGGGGTCCCCTAAGGGAACTGACATGTCACTACGCCAAGCAGACCTATGCATCACCACTATAAATGCAAGGGGTCTAAACAAACCCGAGAAACGCACGAGCGCCCTGAGAGACTTCCATAAATCCAGAATAGACGTGGTTTACATCCAGGAAACGCACTTTAAAGAAGGGCTCCGGCCTAAAATGACAGACCACAGATATACCAAGGGATACTATAGCGAATACAAGACAAGCAAAGCGAGAGGGGTCGCCATACTAATTCATAAACGGGTACCATTCCACGAAGCAGAGACCAAGACGGACCCGGACAGACGATATTTGTTCCTGAAGGGCACCATAGCTGAAACCACATATACATTTGCAAACATATATGCCCCTAACCAACGGCACTATAGGTTCCTAAACCGCACCCTACGCAAACTACAAACCTTCACGGAGGGCATATTGATTTTAGGGGGGGACTTTAACTTGTCCAAGCACCCTAAATGGGACTCATCCTCCGGGTCATCCAGGGTCCCGACACAACACCTAACTCTCATAAAAGCCTTTCTAAAACGCTCACAATTGATAGATTGCTGGAGAGCACACCACCCAGATGAAAGGGACGACACGTTCCTGTCCCAACCACACAACACATATTCACGACTAGACTATTTCTTCACAACACACCCCCACCTAACCCTGGTGAAGACAACGGAGCTGGGAACAGCAACGTGGACTGATCACGTGCCGGTAACGCTCACTCTCTCCTCACCATTATATAGACCCAGGGCGTCCAAATGGAGACTGAACGACTACATGCTGTCCCTACCAGACGTCCTGACGGAGACGGATAAGATACTGAAAGATTACTTCACGACTAACACACCAGACCAGACATCGCCCACATACATATGGAAAGGTACATAAGTGCGTGATAAGGGGCCACCTTATACAAAAGGGGTCTTGGCTAAAGCGACAAAGAGAGACGCGCATTACGACATTAATACAAGACATACAGACAACAGATGACTCTAACAAAAGGGACAGCGTCCCCACACACCAGGCCAAGTTGCTCCAGTTGAGAAGGGAATTGTCTACACTCCTGAACGCCAGACACCACAGAGAAGCAGCAAGACAAAAATAATTTTTTGAGGCTAACAGCAACAAAAGTGGAACACTGTTGGCGAGAATGCTGGCCAAACGTAGACAGCAGACATATTGTCAGGGTACCTGAGGTCTCTACCTCCGAAAGAGGTAGAGACTTAGCCGTTCATCCATCCGGACGGTCTGATTTCCCCCTTCCTCGCGGTTTATCCGGTCATGCAAAGCCGGCCGCGAGGGAGTGACTCCCTTTTATAGCATGACGTCCGGAAGTCGACGTCAGGACGCCAACCCGGAACGACCTGTCACTCAATTGCTTCAGGACCAATCAGGACGCCTTGGAGGCGTGTTTACTTATCTGAACAGGGCATTTAACAGTGCTTCTTTCATTAGCTCATTGCCCTGTCGTGGTTCTAGCTTGTTCTAGTCACTCAGTGCTCGTGTATTCTAGTTATCCCTTTTGGTTTTGACCCGGCTTGTTTGCTCTACTCTGCTTATCTCTGTTACCCTTGATTCGGCTTGTCTCTCACTTACCTGTCTTCTGTTACCCTCGACCTCGGCTTGTCTTTGACCATTCTCTACTGTACTACTTACGTTAGTCCGGCCATTCTAAGGTCCGGTATACGTATCTGGCTACTGTTTGTACTCTGCGTGTTGGATCCCTGTCCCGATCCTGACATTACGACAGGGCCAATGGATCCTGCAAGTACAAACAGTCAGCTTGCTTCTCCTGATCCTAGGTTTGAAGCCATGGATCACAGAATGGATCAGATGGCGCTAGCGCTACAGGCGTTATTATCTCGTGCCAATAACCCACCAGAGGAGATATGTACTACTCCTATCTCTCCTGTAAGTTCAGGCCTAGAGGTAGCCACAGTAGGTGCTTCTTCTCGCATTACCCCACCAGTACGTTATGGTGGGGCTCCTGAGAAATGTCGTGGTTTTTTAAACCAAATTAGCATCCACTTTGAATTGCAACCTCGCTCCTATCCTACAGATAGGGCAAAGGTAGGATTTATTATCACCTTACTCATTGAGAAGGCTCTGAGATGGGCCAACCCACTATGGGAGAACGATAACCCGTTAGTATATAACTATAACGCATTTGTAGCTGCTTTTAGAAGAACGTTTGACCCTCCGGGTAGAAAGGTTAATGCAGCCAGATCACTGTTGCGCCTGAGACAGGAGAACCGAACACTTGTGGATTATGCACTAGAGTTCAGGTCTCTGGCGTCAGAGGTCAAGTGGAATGAGCAGGCGTATATGGATGTATTTTTGAATGGGCTATCAGATGTAATCCTTGACGAGGTTGCTACTAGAGAACTTCCTGAAAATCTAGAGGATTTAATTTCATTCATTTCTCGTATAGATGAACGTTTAAGAGAGAGACAGAACACTCGAGAGAGGAACCGGAGACCTTCCTTTAGGTTAGCCCCCGCATTTCCCAGCCCTGACTCCACGGTCTCTCTGCTTCCTGAACCTATGCAGATAGGCTATACCCGCCTCTCTGAGGAGGAGAGACAGCACAGGAGAAGGGAGGGGTTATGTATGTATTGTGGAGCCAGAGGTCATTTATTCTCGAACTGTTCTAACCGCCCGGGAAACGCTCGCACCTAAGTTTCTCTAGAGGACAGGCCTTGGGTGTTTCTATTTTGTCCTCTACTCCTAATTATAAAGATCACAGGCTTCTGCTACCAGTTTCCTTAACTTGGGAGAAGGAAGTAGTAAAGGCTATGGCGTTGATAGATTCCGGAGCTGCTGAGAATTTTATCGACCAAGCCTTTGCCACTAAACACAATTTCCCATCCCAGTTAAGGGAGACACCCTTGGCCGTTGAGGCCATAGATGGTAGACCACTACTGGACCCTGTTATCTTTCGTGAGACCATACCCATTAACTTAAATGTTGGTATCCTACATGTGGAGAATTTATCTCTTATGCTCATTTCGTCCCCTTCTGTTCCCATAGTTCTGGGGTATCCATGGTAACCCTATTATCGATTGGGAATTAGGGGAGATACTCTCGTGGGGCCAGAACTGCCAGGAGAGGTGTTTACGCAAGGTTTCTCCATTGGCTAATATTAACACACATGGTAGTCCTACTCAGTCCACAGAAAAGCAGATACCGTTCCTGTACCAAGACTTAAAGGCAGTATTCGACAAGAAGAATGCCGATTCTTTACCTCCACACATGTCATTTGATTGTAAAATTAAGCTTCTACCTGGGACTATGCCCCCGAGGGGTAATGTATATCCTTTATCTGTTCAGGAGAACTCTGTTCTAGAGGAATATATTCGTGAGAATTTAGAGAAGGGATTCATTAGGAGGTCTTCTTCCCCTGCCGGGGCTGGGTTCTTTTTCGTTAAGAAAAAGGATGGCACGCTGAGACCTTGTATTGATTACCGAGGCTTGAATAAAATAACTATCAGAAATGCGTATCCTATCCCATTGATTACCAAGTTGTTTGATCGTCTTAAGGGCTCCAAAATCTTCACCAAGTTAGATCTCAGAGGGGCATATAATTTGGTGAGAATCCAGCATGGACACGAGTGGATGACGGCGTTCAATACCCGGTATGGCCACTATGAATACACAGTTATGCCGTTTGGACTTTGCAATGCTCCTGCAGTATTTCAAGATTTGATTAATGAGGTACTTAGGGAGTTTCAACATGATTGTGTTATTGTCTACCTGGACGACATACTGATACACTCTAGGGAGATTGAGACTCACCATAGACAAGTCAGAAAGGTATTACACAAACCGTTACACCCTTGTGGGTTCTTCTCTAAGAAATTATCTGGGCCTGAAAGCAGATATGACATCGGCGACAGGGAACTGTTAGCGGTCATTAAGGCTTTAAAGGAGTGGAGACATTTACTAGAAGGGACATTACACCCTGTTACTATTTTAACAGATCATAAGAACTTGTCTTATATTGGGGAGGCTAAGCGCTTATCCGCCAGGCAGGCTCGTTGGTCCTTGTTCCTCACTCACTTTAATTATGTACTTACTTATAGACCTGGTTCTAAGAACTCTAAAGCCGATGCTTTGTCTCGTCAATATGAACCGTTCACTATAACTGAGCCAGTCCTTTCCTCCATAGTTCCTAAGGGTAATATCATCGCTAACACGAATCTCAGGATTCACTCTCCGTTGCTTGCCGAGATCATGAAATTTCAGCATCTTGCGCCCAAACAGACTCCTGGGGATCGACACTTCGTTCCTGCCACTCTCCAACTAGAAGTATTACGCTGTTTCCACAACAGCAAGGTGGCTGGACATCCTGGCATTCGCAAGACGTATGCTCTGATCTCTAAAGATTTCTGGTGGCCTGAGTTACGTAAAGATATTAAAGAATTCATCGGGGCATGTGAGGTTTGTACCAAGACCAAGCAACCTCATTCGCTTCCATGCGGATTTCTGCACCCTTTAGAGGTTCCTGAAAAGCCATGGTCCTGTTTGGCTATGGACTTCATTGTTGATTTGCCTGTCTCTAAAAAGCAGACTGTTATCCTCACTGTGGTGGACAGATTTACTAAGATGGCTCACTTCATTCCCTTACCTAAACTCCCATCTTCGCCCGAATTAGCGGAGATATTCGCTAGGGAGATTTTCCGTTTACATGGGATACCTTCCCAAATTGTATCTGACAGAGGTTCCCAATTTGTTTCCCGTTTTTGGAGATCCTTCTGCTCTCAACTAGGCATCAAATTGAATTTCTCTTCTGCCTACCATCCTCAGTCCAATGGAGCTGCTGAACGCACCAACCAAAAGGTTGAACAATATTTACGTTGTTTCGTTTCTGAACACCAGGACGATTGGGTCGGTTTGATTCCTTGGGCGGAGTTTGCTCACAACAATCTCGTCTGTGATTCTACGCATTCTAGCCCCTTCTTCATGAATTATGGCTTTCATCCTTCCATTCTTCCTTCGGAGCCCTCTTCCCAAGGGGTACCGTCGGTGGATGTCCATGTTGCCAATTTAAGGAAGTTATGGGACCAGACTCGACAAATTCTTCTGCACAATTCTATGCTGGTTAAAAAACACGCTGACAAACGTAGAAGGGCAGCACCGGTGTTTGTTCCAGGCGATAGAGTATGGTTAAGTACTAGAAACATTCGGTTAAAAGTGCCTTCCATGAAGTTCGCTCCTCGCTATATTGGACCTTACAGGGTACTGACTCAAATTAACCCAGTTGCGTATCGTCTAGCTTTGCCTAATGCCTTACGCATTCCTAACTCATTTCATGTTTCCTTGCTAAAACCACTAGTATGTAACAGATTCTCCTCCACGATCGCCCCTCCTCGCTCTGTTCAGGTGGAGGGTCAGGAGGAGTATGAAGTCAATTCCATCGTCGATTCTCGAATCTCCAGGGGGAGAGTACAATATCTGGTCGATTGGAAAGGATATGGTCCTGAGGAGAGAAGTTGGGTACCTCAGGAGGAGGTTCATGCTCCCCGTCTCCGCAGGGCATTTCACTCTCGCTTCCCTTCTCGTCCTGGTGCCTTCCGCCCGGTGGGCGTATCTGAGAGGGGGGGTACTGTCAGGGTACCTGAGGTCTCTACCTCCGAAAGAGGTAGAGTCTTAGCCGTTCATCCATCCGGACGGTCTGATTTCCCCCTTCCTCGCGGTTTATCCGGTCATGCAAAGCCGGCCGCGAGGGAGTGACTCCCTTTTATAGCATGACGTCCGGAAGTCGACGTCAGGACGCCAACCCGGAACGACCTGTCACTCAATTGCTTCAGGACCAATCAGGACGCCTCGGAGGCGTGTTTACTTATCTGAACAGGGCATTTAACAGTGCTTCTTTCATTAGCTCATTGCCCTGTCGTGGTTCTAGCTTGTACTAGTCACTCAGTGCTCGTGTATTCTAGTTATCCCTTTTGGTTTTGACCCGGCTTGTTTGCTCTACTCTGCTTATCTCTGTTACCCTTGATTCGGCTTGTCTCTCGCTTACCTGTCTTCTGTTACCCTCGACCTCGGCTTGTCTTTGACCATTCTCTACTGTACTACTTACGTTAGTCCGGCCATTCTAAGGTCCGGTATACGTATCTGGCTACTGTTTGTACTCTGCGTGTTGGATCCCTGTCCCGATCCTGACACATATATAGATAGAATTAGAGATGGAAAGGGGATAGTGCACCGCCTCCCTTCCGAAATACAAAAAATCATACGCTCCTACTACAAAGATCTCTACCTCCTACCAAGCCCGCAAGATGCGCAATCGCGAGCCAACCTCATGACCCAGATAACTGACTTCCTCCAAACCAACACGCACACACACATAGAACGAGAAGTAGCAGAAGCATTAGAGGAACCCATCGCTGTTGAGGAAATCGCAATGGCAGTCAAAGCCTCCAAACCGGGCAAAAGCCCGGGTCCTGATGGCCTCTCATTAAGCTACTACAAAAGCTTTGCGGGGACCCTATATGCGCCAATGCTATCCTCTTTTAACGCGATTAGGGAAGGGCACCATCTGCCCTCGCAGTCCCTAATTGCGCACGTCATGCTCATCCCAAAAGAGGGGAAGGACGGCGACTACTGCAATAACTACAGACCCATATCACTCATAAACAGCGACACAAAGCTACTAGCGAAAATACTGGCGACCCGCCTGCAACCGCACATTCCCACCCTGGTACACCCGGACCAGGTGGGGTTCGTGATGGGGCGGGAAGCCAGGGACAACACGATCAGAGCTTTGTCATTAGCCCACAGGGAGTCAGAGGAAGTCGGGGGCCTTCTCTTGGTATCCACGGACCTTCGACAGAATCGGGGGGACCTACCTATTCCAGGCCCTTACACACCTTGGCATGGGGGCACACATGAGAGGATGGATAGAGGCAATATATAGACAACCCAAAGCTCAGATTATTGTGAATGGAGCACTTACAGAAGACTTCACAATACAAAACGGCACTCGGCAGGGATGCCCCCTGTCGCCAATTCTTTTCGTTTTAGCTTTAGAGCCATTCTTACAAGCAATAAGAACTAACCAGGACTAGTGATGTACCGAACTGTCCGCCGGCGAACAGTTCCCGGCGAACTTAGCGTGTTAGCGTTCGCCGCGGCGGGCGGACACATGCGCAGTTCGATCCGCCCCCTATTCGTCATCATTGGGCAAACTTTGACCCTGTGCCTCTCGGTCAGCAGACACATTCCAGCCAATCAGCAGCACTCCCTCCCTTCCACACCCTCCAACCTCCCTCCCAGCATCCATTTTCGATTCATTCTGAAGCTGCATGCTTAGTGAGAGGAGGGAAAGTTTAGCTGCTGCTGATTAGATAGGGAAATTGATAGCTAGGCTAGGGTATTCAGTGTCCACTACAATCCTGAAGGACTCATCTGATCTCTGCTGTAAGGACAGCACCCCAAAAATTCATTTTTAGGGCTATAACATCAGGCTGCTTTTTTTTTTATTTCCTGTGTAATGTAATTGCAGGTGCCTGCCTGCCAGCTTCTGTGTGAGGTTCACATTGGATACTGTGCCTACTTGCCCAGTGCCACCACTCATATCTGTTTTAACAATAGGTTAAGCTTTACATTTAAAATAAATATTTTTTTTTCACTGTAATAGAAGAGCAGTTGCCTGCCTGCCAGCTTCTGTGTCAGGTTGGATGCCTTGCCCATTTGCACAGTCAGTGCCACCACTCATATCTGTTTTAACAATAGGTTAAGCTTTACATTTGTAATAAATATTTTTTTTTCACTGTAATAGAAGAGCAGTTGCCTGCCTGCCAGCTTCTGTGTCAGGTTGGATGCCTTGCCCATTTGCACAGTCAGTGCCACCACTCATATCTGTTTTAACAATAGGTTAAGCTTTACATTTAAAAGAAATATTTTTCTTTCACTGTAATAGAAGAGCAGTTGCCTGCCTGCCAGCTTCTGTGTCAGGTTGGATGCCTTGCCCATTTGCACAGTCAGTGCCACCACTCATATCTGTTTTAACAATAGGTTAAGCTTTAGATTTAAAAGAAATAATTTTTTTTCACTGTAATAGAAGAGCAGTTGCCTGCCTGCCAGCTTCTGTGTCAGGTTGGATGCCTTGCCCATTTGCACAGTCAGTGCCACCACTCATATCTGTTTTAACAATAGGTTAAGCTTTAGATTTAAAAGAAATAATTTTTTTTCACTGTAATAGAAGAGCAGTTGCCTGCCTGCCAGCTTCTGTGTCAGGTTGGATGCCTTGCACATTTGCACAGTCAGTGCCACCACTCATATCTGTTTTAACAATAGGTTAAGCTTTACATTTAAAAGAAATATTTTTTTTTCACTGTAATAGAAGAGCAGTTAGTTGTCTGCAAGCGTCTGGGTGTCAGGCCTACTTCAGCGTGTGCTCTGCAGACCTGTGCCAGCGTGCTTTGACAGTTGACAATCATATCTGGTGTCTCTATAGCATGCTTTTACAAAGAAAAAAGGTTTCTAGTGTAAGCTAATAGCAGCCAGTCAGTGTCCTTCAAGCGGCTCTGTCAGTCCTTCCTTCAGCGTGTGCTCTCCAGAACTGTTCCAGTGCACATTGCCAATCATAGCTGGTGTCTCTATAGCGTGCTTTTAAAACCAAAATTTTTTTTTCACTGTTATAGATTGAATAGCAGTTACTTGTCTTCAAGCGGGTGTGTCAGGCCTACAGTGTGTGCTCTGCAGAACTGTTCAAGTGCTTATTGCCAATCATATCTGGTGTCTCTATAGCGTGCTTTTACAAAGAAAAAAGGTTTCTAGTGTAAGCTAATAGCAGCCAGTCAGTGTTCTTCAAGCGGCTCTGTCAGTCCTTCCTTCAGCGTGTGCTCTGCAGAACTGTTCCAGTGCACATTGCCAATCATATCTGGTGTCTCTATAGCGTGCTTTTAAAACCTAAATTTATTTTTCACTGTTATAGATTGAATAGCAGTTACTTGTCTTCAAGCGGGTGTGTCAGGCCTACAGTGTGTGCTCTGCAGAACTGTTCAAGTGCACATTGCCAATCATATCTGGTGTCTCTATAGCGTGCTTTTACAAAGAAAAAAGGTTTCTAGTGTAAGCTAATAGCAGCCAGTCAGTGTCCTTCAAGCGGCTGTCATTCCTTCCTTCAGCGTGTGCTCTGCAGAACTGTTCCAGTGCACATTGCCAATCATATCTGGTGTCTCTATAGCGTGCTTTTAAAACCAAAATTTTTTTTTCACTGTTATAGATTGAATAGCAGTTACTTATCTTCAAGCGGGTGTGTCAGGCCTACAGTGTGTGCTCTTCAGAACTGTTCAAGTGCACATTGCCAATCATATCTGGTGTCTCTATAGCGTGCTTTTACAAAGAAAAAAGGTTTCTAGTGTAAGCTAATAGCAGCCAGTCAGTGTCCTTCAAGCGGCTCTGTCAGTCCTTCCTTCAGCGTGTGCTCTGCAGAACTGTTCCAGTGCACATTGCCAATCATATCTGGTGTCTCTATAGCGTGCTTTTAAAACCAAAATTTATTTTTCACTGTTATAGATTGAATAGCAGTTACTTGTCTTCAAGCGGGCGTGTCAGGCCTTCAGTGTGTGCTCTGCAGAACTGTTCAAGTGCACATTGCCAATCATATCTGGTGTCTCTATAGCGTGCTTTTAAAAACAATTTTTTTTTTGACTGTTATAGATTGAATAGCAGTTACTTGTCTTCAAGCGGGTGTGTCAGGCCTACAGTGTGTGCTCTGCAGAACTGTTCAAGTGCACATTGCCAATCATATCTGGTGTCTCTATAGCGTGCTTTTACAAAGAAAAAAGGTTTCTAGTGTAAGCTAACAGCAGCCAGTCAGTGTCCTTCAAGTGGCTCTGTCAGTCCTTCCTTCAGCGTGTGCTCTGCAGACCTGTGCCAGCGTGCTTTGACAGTTGCCAATCATATCTGGTGTCTCTATAGCGTGCTTTTAAAACCAAATTTTTTTTTTCACTGTTATAGATTGAATAGCAGTTACTTGTCTTCAAGCGGGTGTGTCAGGCCTACAGTGTGTGCTCTGCAGAACTGTTCAAGTGCACATTGCTAATCATATCTGGTGTCTCTATAGCGTGCTTTTACAAAGAAAACAGGTTTCTAGTGTAAGCTAATAGCAGCCAGTCAGTGTCCTTCAAGCGGCTCTGTCAGCCCTTCCTTCAGCGTGTGCTCTCCAGAACTGTTCCAGTGCACATTGCCAATCATATCTGGTGTCTCTATAGCGTGCTTTTAAAACCAATTTTTTTTTTCACTGTTATAGATTGAATAGCAGTTACTTGTCTTCAAGCGGGTGTGTCAGGCCTACAGTGTGTGCTCTGCAGAACTGTTCAAGTGCACATTGCCAATCATATCTGGTGTCTCTATAGCGTGCTTTTACAAAGAAAAAAGGTTTCTAGTGTAAGCTAATAGCAGCCAGTCAGTGTCCTTCAAGCGGCTCTGTCAGTCCTTCCTTCAGCGTGTGCTCTCCAGAACTGTTCCAGTGCACATTGCCAATCATATCTGGTGTCTCTATAGCGTGCTTTTAAAACCAAAATTTTTTTTCACTGTTATAGATTGAATAGCAGTTACTTGTCTTCAAGCGGGTGTGTCAGGCCTACAGTGTGTGCGCTGCAGAACTGTTCAAGTGCACATTGCCAATCATATCTGGTGTCTCTATAGCGTGCTTTTACAAAGAAAATTTGTTTTTCACTGTTATAGATTGAATAGCAGTTACTTGTCTTCAAGCGGGTGTGTCAGGCCTACAGTGTGTGCTCTGCAGAACTGTTACAGTTCACATTGCCAATCATATCTGGTCTCACAGTAGCTTGCACGCATAGTACCACTAATCCCAAAAAAAATGACAGGCAGAGGCAGGCCACCCCGCAGGGGCCGTCGTGGTCGTGGTGCTGTGATTCCCTTTTGCCCTAGAATAATGCCCAGTTTTCAGAAGCCACGTACCCTGAACTTGAAAAGTTCTGAGGACATAGTTGACTGGCTAACACAGGACACCCAATCTTGTACAGCCTCCGCTCGGAACCTTGACGCACCATCCTCCTCCAGCTTAGCTTCAGGCACCTCTCAAGATACCACTCACCCGCCTGCCGCCACCACCAAAACTAGCACCACAGCCGCTTTACTTGGTATGTCAGAGGAGTTATTCACACACCCGTTTGAAGAAATGAGTGATGCGCAACCATTATTGCTAGAGGATGTAGATAACAGGGATATGTCTCAGGCAGGCAGCATTAAACACATGGAGGTACGGTGTGATGATGATGATGTTGTACCCGCTGCTGCTTCCTTTTCTGAGTTGTCAGATACAAGCGATTACCTCACCTTTATTAAGATGAATGAGGGATGGATCCCGAAGGGACTGACACTGGGCGATACATTCGATTAAAAAAGGCCTGATGAGATGAGCTGCCTTGGGCTAAAAATGGTCCACACGCTGCTGTATTTTAACTCTGAATGGCGTTTGACTTGCGTGACTTATCCGCCACCAACTAGGGTTCAAGCCGCCATGTTTTAGGGCACTTTCTGCCTGTGAAACAAACATAAATTTTTCTGCCCGCTGCTACAGCAGCGGCTGCAACAATACCAAATTTTTCAGGCATGTGTACATGCCTAATTTTTAGGCCCACTGGTGCAGCACTGTGGCTTCAAAAACCAAACCAAAAAAAATCCTCCAAGATGGCACCAATATACCAGTGGTCTAAGCATCTTCCCACCTTTGCCTAAAAAGGGGAGGTGATTCAACAATTAAAAATCTCAATGCCATTTACACGTCCACTGTTAGGAGACGCGGAAGGTATTAAACTGATATGAACAATACTAAACTCACCACTCCTATCTGGTGGCACATTAGCTTGCCCGCGCAGTGCCACAAATTTCAAGTAAGAGGACCGACCAAGCATCTTCTTCCATCTCCCTGTTACATAAATCAATGCCATATCCATAGAACTTGTAGAGAATATCCAGGATAGTTTTACAGGGCCAAATCATGTCGCCTGTTGAAAGAGGTGACCTTGCTCGGGTCCCAGGTGTGCGGTTCCTAAAATGGCTGCCATATACATGTCCTCTGATAGGAGACGCGGAAGGTATTAAACTGATATGAACAATACTAAACTCACCACTCCTATCTGGTGGCACATTAGCTTGCCCGCGCAGTGCCCCAAATTTCAAGTAAGAGGACCGACCAAGCATCTTCTTCCATCTCCCTGTTACATAAATCAATGCCATATCCATAGAACTTGTAGAGAATATCCAGACTAGTTTTACAGGGCCAAATCATGTCGCCTGTTGAAAGAGGTGACCTTGCTCGGGTCCCAGGTGTGCGGTTCCTAAAATGGCTGCCATATACACGTCCACTGATAGGAGACGCGGAAGGTATTAAACTGATATGAACAATACTCCACTCCTATCTGTAGGTCCGTCCCATTGTGATTTATGCCCCCCACCCACCGCGCAGGGATGGGGTCCGGGGGGGAGGAAAGTAGGCCCCCCCATTGTGATTTATGGCCCAACCCACCGCGCAGGGGTGGGGGCCGAGGGGGGGAGGACAGTAGGTCCCCCCATTGTGATTTATGGCCCCCACCCACCGCGCAGTGGTTGGGGAGGACAGTAGCTCCCCCCAGTGTGTATCATGGGCTTTGAGGACAGTTGTCAATCCATACCTGCCAAGTGACCCTATGTAGGGGTAACAGTCCCTATTCTGCTCTGTGTCAGTGTGTAACATGGTCTCTGTGGACGGGGAACAGTCTCTATTCTGCTCTGTGTCAGTGTGTTTCATGGTCTCTGTGGACGGGGAACAGTCTCTATTCTGCTCTGTGTCAGTGTGTATCATGGTCTCTGTGGACGGTGAACAGTCTCTATTCTGCTCTGTGTCAGTGTGTATCATGGTCTCTGTGGACAGGGAACAGTCTCTATTCTGCTCTGTGTCAGTGTGTATCAGGGGCTTTGAGGACAGGTGTCAATCCATACCTGCCAAGTGACCCTGTGTAGGGGGGACAGTCTCTATTCTGCTCTGTGTCAGTGTGTATCATGGTCTCTGTGGACGGGGAACAGTCTCTATTCTGCTCTGTGTCAGTGTGTATCATGGTCTCTGAGGACAGGTGTCAATCCATATCTGCCAAGTGACCCTATGTAGGGGGAACAGTCTCTATTCTGCTCTGTGTCAGTGTGTATCAGGGGTTTTGAGGACAGGTGTCAATCCATATCTGCCAAGTGACCCTATGTAGGGGGAACAGTCTCTATTCGGCTCTGTGTCAGTGTGTATCAGGGATTTGACTATCTTTATTCAGATTCAAAAATTACAATTCCAGGAAAAATTTAACAAACATTTACAAGAACATGTTATGCACATCATAGAAACCACGTGAACCTCTTTAAAGCCACAAACTTAAGACAAAAAGTATGTACACACAATGTGTAAGGGTTTGAAAGAATATTCTGAATCCTTACATGTTTACTTTATCGTTTGTTTGATTTTTGTGAACCATATATAAACTACAAGCAGCGTGAAAACTCAAGTGGCCATGCTGATTAAATTAAATAGTATACTTTACACAGCGTATAAGGGTGATGTCACAGCACAACGGGAATCTAACAGGGGAAGAGGTGAAAGTCATCCTCCCCCTCCCACGACCCCGCCATATCTGTCAAGTGACCCTATGTAGGGGTAACAGTCTCTATTCTGCTCTGTGTCAGTGTGTATCATGGTCTCTGAGGACGGGGAACAGTCTCTATTCTGCTCTGTGTCAGTGTGTATCAGGGGCTTTGAGGACAGGTGTCAATGTTAGGTGATTTCTGCCCTTTATGGATTAAAAGCAGACTCTGCATCAACTGTGTAATTTTCCATGGGAGTTTCGCCATGGATCCCCCTCCAGCATACCACAGTCCAGGTGTTAGTCCCCTTGAAACAACTTTTCCATCACTTTTGTGGCCAGAAAGAGTGCCTGTTGGTTTAAAATTTGCCTGCCCATTGAAGTCAATGGCGGTTCGCCGGTTCGCGAACATTTGAGGAAGTTCGCGTTCGCCGTTCGCGAACCGAAAATTTCGGGTTCGCGGCAACACTAACCAGGACATCACAGGGATAGATAGAGGCAGCACACATCACAAGGTTGCGGCTTACGCCGACGACCTTCTCTTCTTTGTTTCCAAACCCGAAATCTCGCTCCCTAATATAATTAAAGCTTTTAAGGAATACGGAGAGATATCAAATATGAAAATAAACTTCGCTAAATCATATATCCTCAACATCTCCATACCCCAACATCGGGAAACACCACTCCGCCAGAGCTTCTCGTTCCAATGGGCAGACTCTAAAATCAGGTATCTGGGCATTTGGCTCACACAAAATAGCACGGACCTCTTTAAAGAAAACTTTGCCCAGATGCTGGCTGTGCTCAAGAGGGATGCGGGGGAATGGTCCTACCCCCACATCTCCTGGTTCGGCCGTGTCCAGATCATTAAAATGAACTTTTTACCGCGGCTGCTGTATTTGATGCAGACAATACCTATACGTATCCCTAGGACATATTTTTCAACCCTACACAGGACCCTGAGAGAATACGTCTGGAAAGGGAAGATGCCCAGGCTTAAATTCTCACAACTCACGCAGCCTAGGGAACGGGGAGGCATGGCACTGCCAGACTTCCACCTCTACTATGTAGCGTGCCACCTCCGTAGAATACTGGAATGGTCCAAACTCAACATCCGCAAACAATGGAAAGTAGTGGAGGAGGCAGACCTGCAGATCCCTATAGCGCTTGCCCCATGGTTACCTAGAGGGAGACGGGACAAGACACCCATATACATGGGGAATACCCTACAAGTATGGCACGGTATAGCAGACAGAGCCGGCCTAACCCCGCACCTGTCACCTCTGCTTCCCTTGACACATAAAGCGGACACATAATGCAGATTTCCCACCGGGACTCGACCCGCTAACTCTTAGGAGTATTATCCCAGACCAACTACCTAGGCTCCACCACATCCACATGCCAACGGGCCGGAAGACTCTCTCAGATCTCACAGGAGACCGGCCCCCGACCTTCATACAGAAATTCACATATGCACAACTGACAAGCTATCTCCAGACTCTACCTCAGGGGAGTTCAAGCAACTGTGTCTCGACCCGGAACCACTCCCACGTGGGATATCCAAATGATATGGCCTGCTACAAAAACAGATCCCAGTAGAGACACCTAGGTTTAAGGGAAAGTGGGAAACGGCCTTGAACCGACGGGGAATGGGACAAAATATGCACGTTGACACACCATTACGCTGTCTTCAGCAGACACCAGGAGACGCATATAAATTGCTCACGCATTGGTACCGCACTCCGGACATACTACACAACATACACCCAGATCACGCCACACAATGCTGGCGATGCGGGACAGGAACAGGGACACACATACACATCTGGTGGTTCTGTGAGAAGATACAACCCATTTGGCGAGGGATACACAAAATGCTACAGAAATTCTCAGATCACCCTCCACCTTTTGACCCAGCGGCAATGCTCCTACACCACACTACTGTGCCTAGCAACAAATACAAAAGATCACTGACTATAAGGATATTAAATATTGCAAAACAACTCATTCCCCAACACTGGAGGGACACAGAGGCCCCTACCCTTAGGGAATGGTTTGTGAGAATGGAAGACCTCAGGGTGATGGAAGACATACACATGACGGCTACAGATAGGGCACAGCGATACCTGGACTTCTGGACACACTGGATTCTGACAACGACAGCGGACAAATTCTTGGACGTACTCGGGGAGACCAGTCAACTCTAAAGACCCTTGACCCCTAGAGGCATAGGTTGACAACCCCTACGCGATTCACGCCAGAAAGCAATACCTGACCACTACACCCCGACCCCCCACCACCACCCCACCCACCGACGACGGACGCCTGACTGACTGATGGGCGAAGCCATACACGAACCTTAGCTTGACCTTGGTCGCTCACACCGAAAGCGGACATAACGAGGCCAAATGCACTAACGTACATAGATTTCTGAAATGACCCTTAGACTGACACATCGGGACTTAATGTCCCAAGACGATACAATGCACGTTGAACGCCTGAGACCTGTGAGTCTCCCGTAACGCGCAATTAGGAAAGACAGAGGCCGGAGAGCCTCCACACACGTTACATCTATAGTTGGACCTACGAGTCCTGCCTGAACCCATGCTCCGAAATGCCAATTCTGCTCACCGATTTTGTTTTACGGTTACTAAGCAACCTAGTGTACTGATATTGACATCACCTGACTATTTAATATATATTAACAATCTCACTGTTTACACGTCATGCAGGGACCTGAGTGTCCCATAGTGATTTACTGTGCCACACGTCTGAGAGACCTGCTAGTCTACCATGTATATTTCTTAGACAGAAAAGGGGGCCTGCGCGCCTCAATTCTCAACACCATCTGGGAGAACGAAAAGTCTCATCTTTACGAATGTTTAATGTTGTATACCATGGCAATAACTCCTGCAAACTACATAACAATAAAAATTATATTTACAAAAAAAAATAAAAAATATTGGAAGCCAAAGGAGCTGATGAGTTTACCAAGGGAGGCAGTATAGATGGAGAACAGTAGGGGACCAAGGACTGAACCTTGGGGGACAACAACATAGAGATATTAGTGGAGAAGAAGCAGAGCCAGAGAAAGAAACACTGAAAGAGTGCTGGGAGAGGTAGGAGGAGCGCCAGGAGAGAGCAATATCTTGTAGATCGATATTGCGGAGGATGAGAAGAAGCTGTTGATGATCAACAGTGTCAAAAGCCACAGACAGGTCAAGGAGAATTAGGACAGAATAGTGATCACAAGATTTTGCAGCGAGTAGATCATTGGATACTTTGGTCAGTGCCGAAAATCCAGACTGAAGTGGGTCTAGCAGAGAGTTGGACTCGAGGAAGTCTGTCAATCTCGCATACACAACTCTTTCAAGGATCTTGGATGCAAAAGGCAGTAGCGAGATAGGACGGTAGTTGGATGGGTAGTTAGGGTCAAGGTTGGGCTTCTTTAGAATTGGGGTTACAGTTGCATGTTTGGAGGGCGATGGAAATATACCAGAGGAGAGAGAGAGATTGAGAATTTTAGTGAGAGGTGGAGAAAGAGAAGAAGACAGAGTACGGATGAGATGCAAGGGAATTGGATCTAGGGAGCAGGTGATGGGGCGGAAGGACTGGAGCAGAGCAGAAGCCTCTTCCAATGTAGCGGGTGCTAATTAACATAGAACAGCAGAGGGAGTGAAGTTAGGGGAAGTATTGTAAGGGGAAGAAGAAAGATGAGAGATCTCTTCCCTGATTGTAGAGATCTTGTCAGGGAAGTGAGTTGCAAAGACTGAGGTGGTCAAGTTAGTAGGTGTAGGAGGAACAATAGGGCAAAGAAGAGAGTTAAATTTGTGAAATAGTTGTTTGGGTTCGCGGGAGAGTGTGGTTATGAGGGTATTGAAGTCATTTACTTTTGCAGAGGAAAGAGCCAAACTGCATGAGCTCAGCATAAATTTATTAAAGAAAGACACTCCTCTTCCTCTAAAGACTGGGATCCTTGGAAGGCTTATATGAAAAATAGGATACAATTGGGCAGGGCCGGATTAACATAGGGGCTGATGGAGCTGCAACTCCAGGCCCAAGCCCATGGAATAGGCCCACTGCTTTTAAAAAAAAAAAATATATATTTTTTTTTTTTTTACACACACTACACTTAGGTTTGCCAGGTATTTCTTAGGGTTGCCAGATATTTCTCAGAAGTATTTCTCAGGTATTTAAGGCTGCCTAGCCAGTGCTGGTATTGCAGTTATACCGGAAATACAAATGTCATTCTCAGCATAAACAGAGATTATTCTGCAATACCAGCGCCAGCCATTAGGGGTCGCTGTTTGTGTGGAGAGAGGAAGGGATAAGAAGTTACAGCATCTCCTTCCCTGCCTCTCTCTACTCACTTATCTGTGGGAGTAGCTCTGCACAGAGAGTCCAGACAGAAACTCCGAGCCTGCAGAGACAGCCTACAGCTCAGGTAAGTGAGGGATGGGGCAAAATGCTGCAGGGAGACATGGGAAAACAGAAACTAGGGAACATTGGGAGACACTAGGGGACACTGTGAGACATGGGAACACTGAGACACTAGGGGACACTGGAAGACATAGGGACACTTGGGGACACAGACACTAGCGGGCACTGGGAGACTTGGGTACACAGCCACTAGGTGAAACTGTGAGAGATGGGGACAGTGAGACACTTGGGGACTCAAAGAGACATAGGGACACTTGGTGACAACGAGACACTAGTAGGCAGTTGAAGACCTGGGGACACTGAGACACTAGGGTAAACTGTGAGACATGGGGACTGTGAGAGACTTGGGGACATTGAGACATTGGGACAATGGGAGACATAGGGACACTGGGGAACATGGGGACCCGGAGACACTAGGGACACAGTGGCCCCCTAGTCTCTCAGTGTCCCCATGTCTTCCAGTCATTGTCCCTAGTATCTCAGTGTCCCCATGTCTCCCAGTGTCCCCATGTCTCCCAGTGTCCCTGGTGTCTGTGTCCCTAGTCTCTCAGTGTCTCCCATGTATCTCAGTGTCCCCTAGGTCTCAGTGTCCCTATGTTTCACAGTGTCTCAATGACTCTAAGTGTCCTAGTGACATGGGGACACTGGGAAACATGGGGGCACAGACTCTAAGGGACACTGGGAGACATGGGAATACAAACACTAGGGGGCACTGGGAAACATGGGGACACTGAGACACTAGGGGACACTTTGCGACATGGGGACACTGGGCAACTTTGAGACCTGGGAGACATGGGGCACTCTGGTGTCCCAATGTCTCCCAGCCAGTGTCACTAGTAACTCAGTATCCCCATGTCTCCCAGTGTCCCTGGTGTCTCTAAGTGTCCGTAGTGTGCCAGTGTCCGTAGTGTGCCTATGTCCCTAATGTCTCAGTGTTTCCTAGTCTCCTAGTGTCTCAGTGTCCCAATGTCTTCCAGGGTCCCCATGTCTCCCAGTGTCTCAGTGTCCCCTAGTATAAAAGAAAAATCATAGGCACTCACTGTGATAGATTTAAGCAGCTTTATTGGACACCGCAACATTTTGACCTGTACCCAGGTCTTTATCAAGTCTCCAGGGTCCCCTATATATCACAGTGTCCCCTATGTATCACAGTGTCTCAGTGCCCCATGTCTCCCAGTGTCCCCTCATGATTCAAAATCACCCAGTGTCTCCATGTCTCCCAGTGTCCCAAAGTGTCTCAGTGTCCCCAGGTCTCCCAGTGTTCCCTAGTATCTCAATATCCCCATGTGTCCCAATTTCTCTCAATGTCCCCTAGTGTCCTAGTGACATGGGGACACTGGGAGACATGGGGACACAGACACTAATGGACTGGGAGACATGGGGACACATACATACCTTTTTGGGTATGTTCGGCCCACCCTTTTACCCCATCCAAAGCAGTGGACACTGCTCTTAAGGGGTATGGATTTACGTGAAAGATGAAAGCATGAGATTAGCATAGGGTATGTGTTTTCTCATAGCTGCATCCTATGAGTTTCCCTCCAGCACCATCTCCATCAGATACACGACGCTTGGGAGGTAGGGCTGTTTTAGTGTTTTAGGTCAATAAGATTTTGTAATTAGGCCCATCATAGTTGTCAGCACCAGGCCCACTGGGCTCTTAATCTGGCCCTGCAATTGGGGGTATATAAGCCATGGCACATTCCCCCTTACCTCCTCTTTTTTTTCCTTCGGTGCTGGTAATGTTTTGTTTTATTTAAAGATACATTTGAGGACTGCAGGATGATAATACATTTTGGCATAAGAGAATATGTTTATACATGTTAATTCAACTGTTTTCTCCCACTCTATTGTGAACACTGTTTTGCTCCTCAAAAAATAAAAGAATGTAAAAAAAAAAATGAATGTAAGTTAATTTCCATTTGTTTTTTTATTCTTTATATTCGTTTCTTAGCCCTTTGAGTGTGTGCAATAAAACTTTATCACGTATCACGTACTAGGAAATAATAACCAATTTCCATGCAGGTTTAGCATTTTCTCGTGGAGAGAACTGGAAAGTTATGCGGCGATTTACTCTTACAACCTTAAGGGAATTTGGAATGGGGAAAAGCAGCATAGAAGAGAAAATCATAGACGAATGTGATTATTTGGTTCACCGATTTCAATCATTCAATGGTACGGTAATATAATTTTGTAAGATTTCGAAGTGTGCTTTTACAAAGTAATTTAGGTTGGCAAACAGACTGGTGTCTATCAACTTAAAAATGTATTTAAAAAAAAATCTTAAAAATCTAAAGAATCTGATAAAACAACCTCTTAAGACAGAGAATGTCACATATTTATAGTTCTTACTGTAAAAAAAACAACAAAATAAAACCATTCCTGTTCATTGGGAAATGTCTTCTTTCTTCAAATTATTGTTTTTGTAAATTATTTGGTGAATGACTAATCTGTGATTTCATGTAAGTTAAAGAAACCCTTTGGGCACCATAACAATTTTACTGAAATTAAGTTGCTATGGTGCCTGGAATTGACTTACTTTTATGGGTAAATCTGTTCATGAATGGTTTAACCTTAAGTCTTGAATCCAGCATGGTTTTTCTCTGCCCCTTTCCTTCTGCTTCTTTGAGACCTTTGGAAAAGGAATGTATGGAATTGTCAGCTGCTACTCTAAGCCAATCAATAGCTCCCCATTCATATAAAAAAAACTAAGAATTTTTTTAAACAATTTCAAGCCAGTTTTTTTTAATATGGAGCTACTGATTGGCTTAGAGAATCAACCGATGCTATCAGACAATCAGTGGTGCTCCTGTCTTAGGCTACCTCTTTCAAGAATCTCAGAGAAGCAGAATGACAGGAAAAGTGATAATTGGCACTGGATTCAAGGCTTTAAGCACTAAAGGTAAGCCAGTGCTAAGGACCCTTCTTGTTCCATAAACTTAATTCTAATGAAGTTGTCAAGGTGCCCAGAGTGTTCCTTCAAAATCTAAGCAGGGCAATAAATTTGACTTACAGGAGTATTTGTTTCCTTTTTTTTTTAGGAAAGCCAGTTGACAACTCTGTGCCCATTATGTCAGCTATTGCGAACATAATAGTGTCAGTAATCCTAGGACACAGGATGGAGTACGATGACACAACCTTTTTGAAACTTATGAGTCTGACAGTTGAAAATATAAGGCTAGCTGGATCTCCGATGATTTCGGTAATATGCAACAAAGAACCTTTACTTATACTGGATAAAATTGACTATTTGCTAAAACTCCAAGGCTTATTTATTAGAAAGCAAAATGTCAAAATGAAAAGAACAAAAATCAACTAGCCATTAATGTCTATTGACTGGTAGGGAGCAGGGCATCAGATGTTAGTGCCCCTTACACACTGTATACATACACTAATCAGCAACAAGACTAAAACTACTGACAGGTGAAGTGAATACCATTGATTATGTTGTTACAATTGCTCTTGTCAAGGTATGGGAGAAATATCTTAGATTAGGTGGATGGACGGGGATGTGTGTGTCATTTACTTGGGGAAGAGCAGGCAGCAGAGAGCAAAATGGGAAGAAGGTAGGCCAGAGGAGTCAGTGTTATACTAAGGGCAATGTTCTGCTGGGAAACATTGGGTTCTGGCAATCATATGGATGTTACTTTAATACGTACCACCTATGTAGAGATTGTTGCAGACCATGTACACCCCTTCATGGAAGTTGTGCTCTCTAAAGGCAGTGGCATCTTTCAGAAGGATAATACATTCTGCCACACTGCAAACATTGTACAGGAATTAAAAAAAAGAAGACTCACAAGGAGTAAGTGTGTGAGAAAGCGCTTAAGACGTGTCTAAAAAGTAGTAGCGGCTCTTGACACCCGTGAGGGAATACCTTTCCTCCTCACCAAAATATGAAACCAAACCAACAATTATCAAGATAGAATCTTAACAATAAATGAGTGGAACGCTTGATAGTATTTACATACTGAATTTAGTGTGGAAATTCTAGTGTACCTGAATACATAAAAAGGGGGATAAAAACACAG
Organism: Pelobates fuscus; assembly: GCF_036172605.1. NCBI lineage: Eukaryota > Metazoa > Chordata > Amphibia > Anura > Pelobatidae > Pelobates > Pelobates fuscus. The sequence continues at coordinate 35,733,498 of NC_086318.1, read as the reverse complement.
AAAAAATGCTAGTGCAGATGGTACTGATATACAGATAAAGTGCAAAATAATTAGGAGAGAAAACTCACAATTTCCAGAGCCTGAGAATTAAGACTCTATACAAGCACGGTGGTGCTCATATAGGTGGCACCCACCTTCCTCTCTCAGGTTAAAACAGACAAAACAGGAAAAGCTTAAAGAATAGTATATTGAGGAAGAAAAGAAGTGTCAAAAGTATACAACAAAGGGACTCTCACCTTTTTAAGAGCCTATTGATTCCTTGGCTCTAAGGTGGGAACTCTTAGTGTAAATATTTTGGAGTGACACTTCCCTATCTGGAACTGAAGTGCTAAAAGACTAGTGTTTATTTATCAAAAAATAAAATAATAAAAATAGTTAAAATAAAAGGACAAGTCCACATCAGGACTGGACTTAAGAGACTGTTACATGCATGTCATTTTATTGTCACCCCACAATTTTGTCACTAAGTGTTCCCACCTTAGAGAAAAATCACTCACAAATGTGGAGCAGGTAAGACTGCTCAGGCTGTAGGTGGTCCTCTCCACCAAAATAATGGGCTGGTCCAGTAGATGTCACACATGACAGAAGCAGTATCTTCCAAAATTCTTTATTTGCCAAAACAGTTTCAAGTGCAGTTAAAAATAATGAAAACAATAAGCTTCAGTGAGTTCAGTCCCCTCAGTGATGTAAGGTGATGTAATATCTGTATCCAAGCTTGAGCGCCGGTTTTCTTAGCACTGTGGGTTCTGATTTTTGGCTACAATTCCCTCCAGGAGGCAAGGGCAGTGACGTTGGACATTTCGCAACAGAGTGATGGACGTAATAAAGCTTTTTCGCTGGTCCAAGCTTCTTTAGACATCCCTGCTACTGGTGGCAGTCACTTTTGACGTCATTCCTATAGACCTGTACAGCCCAAAAGTCAGAGAATGAAACATTCTAACTGGATATTGCTAAAAACCTCATTAGTATAAAAAAAGAGAACAAGGCAATCAGAGTAAATTTGCCTAAGCACCATACATAGTGGGGAATATTTACTAAAATAATGAAATACAAATAATTACATTAAATTACAATTGAGACTATATGATATGTAATACTAATACAAAGAAGTATGCATATGTCCAACGCTTATATATTAACCCTTTCAGGACCGCTGACGGTTCAGGACCGTCAGCGGTAAATCGTGCGTTTGGACCGCTGACGGTCCTGAACCGTCATAACGGTCTGGGGCTACTTACCTGATCGCCGTCGGTCCCATGGCGGCGATCAGTGCTCCACCCGGTCCAGGGGGGTTGCCTGTCTGCCCGGGCAGTCCCCCCTCGGCAGATCAGGACCCCACGGCCATGTGATCACTCGATCACATGACCGCAATAGGTGTCTGTGTATCTGCCTGCAGGGGGACTGTCTGTGCTGACAGGCAGTCTCCCTGCAAGTGAAAAATCAAAAAAATAAAGTTAAAAAAAAACAGTGTAAAATCAGTGTAAAAAAATAATAATAATATGTGTATATATATGATATATATACATGTATTATATCTATATATAATATATGTATATGTATCATATATATAATGTCATATTAAGTGTATTTTTATATTTATATATAAGTATATTAATATAAAAATACACTTATATTTAAATTACACACGAATATATACAATATATATAATTGCTATATATATGGTATATATATATTATTATAAAATAAAAATAATATGTTAATAAAAATAAATAACAAAAAATAAAAATAATTTTTAATAATTATAAAAAAATATTTATATATGCAATTTTATTCTAACAGTATTTTGATATATATATATATATATATATATATATATATATATTTATATCAAAATATACTTAGAATGTAATGATATATATATATCTATGTATAAATAAATAAAAACAATACGAAATATACAAATGTCCATATACATAATTACATAAATAATTTCATAAATATACACGTAGACGTCAAATATATAAATATGTATATATATTAAAATTCTACATGTGTATTTATGTAATATTTTTACCTAATTAAATAATTTTAATGATTGCAATTTGAGGGACCTGCCTGCCAACCCAGGCCGAAAGTCCAGATAATTTAATTTGCTAGCACTGTGTTTAACCCTGTAACTTTCTATGACACCCTAAAACCTGTACATGGGGGTACTGTTTTACTCGGGAGACTTCGCTGAACACAAATATTAGTGTTTCAAAACAGTAAAACATATCACAGCGATGATATTGTCAGTGAAAGTGAAGTTTTTTGCATTTTTCACACACAAACAGCACTTTCACTGAGGATATTATTGCTGTGATACATTTTACTGTTCTGATACACTAATATTTGTGTTCAGCGAAGTCTCCTGAGTATAACAGTACCCCACATGTAGAGGTTTTATAGTGTTTGTGAAAGTTACAGGGTCAAATATAAGGCTTGATTTTACTTTTTTTTTTATTGAAATTTGTCGGATTGGTTAGGTTGCCTTTGAGAGCGTATGGTAGCCAAGGAATGAGAATTAGCCCCATGATGGCATACAATTTGCAAAAGAAGACAACCCAAGGTATTGCAAATGGGGTATGTTCAGCCTTTTTTAGTAGCCACTTAGTCACAAACACCGGCCAAAGTTAGCGTTTCTTGCATTTTTAACACACAAACAAATATAAATGCTAACTTTGGCCAGTGTTTGTGACTAAGTGGCTACTAAAAAAAACTGGACATACCCAATTTTGAATACCCTGGGTTGTCTACTTTAAAAAAAAATATGTACATGTTAGGTGTGTTTCGGGGATTTATGACAGATAACGGTGTTACAAGGTCACTATTGATACATTTAAAATATATATATATTGAAACAGCAATTTCCTACTTGTATTTATAGGCCTATAACTTGCAAAAAAAAGCAATAAAGCATGTAAACACTGGGTGTTTTTAAACTCGGGACAAAATTTTGAATCTATTTAGCAGTTTTTTTCATTAGCTTTTGTAGATAAGCAAAAGATTTTTCAAGTAAAAGTCCAAAAACATGTTTTTTTTTTTATTTTTTCACCATATTTTATTATTTTTTTAAATACAATATTGGACATAATACAAATAATGGTATGTAAAGAAAGCCCCTTTTGTCCTGAAAAAAACAATATATAACTTGTATGGGAACCGTAAATGAGAGAGCAGAAAATTACAGCTAAACACAAACACCACAAAAGTGTTAAAACTGCTCTGGTCCTTAACGTACAAACATCGCAAAAACAGGCCGGTCCTGAAGGGGTTAATCAATTTAACACATATAAAATAAACAATAAAAAAAATAATTTTTAGTGATATTCTTTACTTGTCATAAACATTTTTATAGTGCCATTTTTTTACTTGTAAACTTTGGTATATCTGATGTGAACCATGCCTCGCAAAAAACAGCTTTTAGAAGACTTGCAATGAAGAATGAAGAAAAATGGTCAGAGCTGTGGCAGCTGACATTTAATGTTGATAAGAGCAAGATAATGCATCTTGGACGTAAAAACTCAAGGTCAGAGTATAGAATATTTGATAGCATCCTTTTTTTTTTTTTTTTTTTCAATTCTCTTTTTATTTTGAATTTATCACCATAATTTCACTTATACAAAAAAGCATTTAAAAATTCATATTCATACACATAAACACTTATACAAAAAACACAATCACAACACATGTGATAGCATCCTAACCTCAACATCTGAGAAAAGGGATTATGGGGTAGTTATTTCACATGACTTAAAGGTAGGCATACCATGTAATAGAGCAGCAGGAAATGCTGGCAGAATGCTTGGTTTTAAAGGGAGAGGTATTAGCAGTAGAAAGAGGGAAGTGCTCATGCCATTGCAAAGAACACTGGTGAGACCTCACTTGGAGGATTATGCACATTACTATAATTTGGATGGAATTCAGAGAAAGGCTACTAAACTGGTTCATGGATTGCAGGTTAAAACTTACCAAGAAAGGTTAAAGGATCTTAACATGTATAGCTTGGAGGAAAGAAGGGACATGGGGTATAGATAGAATTTAAATACATAAAGAGAGTCAACACAGTAAAGGAGGAGACTATAAATTAAAATTAAAAGAAGAAATACTACCACAACAAGAGGACATAGTCTTAAATTAGAGGGGCAAAGGTTTAAAAATATCAAAAAGTATTACTTTACTGAGAGGGTGGTGGATGCATGGAATAGCCTTCCAGCTGAAGTGGTAGAAGTTAACATAGTGGAGTTTAAGCATGCATGGGATAGGCATAATGCTATACTAGAAATAAGATAAAGCCAGGGACTAATGAGGGTATTTGAAAAAATTGGTCAGACTTGATGGGCCGAAAGGTTCTTATCTGCCGAAACATATCTCCCCTGGCTGTGACTCACATAGCCTGGATGGAAATAAAGTTTTTGTTTTTTTTTCCGATTAGATGCTAAGCTACTTTAGAATATTTTTTACGAGTTCTGTAAATTGATATTTATTAACACAAAAGAGGCTCCTGCTGGTTCTAGAAGTATATTAACAGATCAGGGGGTGCTAAATTCTAAATTAAAGAGGGTGTTAATAAAGGAAGATTAAATATTAGATGTTGTGTCACAGGAAGTGTTTAGAAAGGCTGTACAAGTCACATACAGAGAGGTGTGACTATGAGTATATAAACAATAGGATTTTACAATAAATGGCAGAGACAGCAGGGGATCTATACACCAATGCTGCTTCATTAATCTAAAGTTGTTTTGGTTACTATAGTGTCTATTTAAGTTCAGTGGATGGAACATCATCCTGATTTGGGGATATTTTGATGCTTTGAGGTCTGGACCACTTGCCATCAATAAGGCAAAAAATGAATTATATCAGGGTGGCTGTGTACCAGCTGAAGTAGTAGTTTGGTGATGCAGCAGGACCATGATCCTAAACATTAAGGTAAATCCATTACAGAATGGATTTAAAAAAAAGTTTGATTCTGTGGAATAGCCTCAAGAGAGCTATTCACACCAGAAATCATAAGAATATGGCTGAGCTGAAGCAGTTATGTAAGAAAGAGTGGTCCTCCTGAACATTGTGCAGTTTTAATCTACATCTACTGGAAATTGCTTGGTTGGCTATTAAATCCAAGTGTTGCTGTTTCAAGTTTCCAAGTCTTACTTTTTCCAGAGCTTTGTGAATGTTTAATGGGATGTCTCCAATAAAGACATGACATATTATAATTGTTTGCGTGTTGGTAGCTTAAGCACATTGTGTTTATCTATACTTGTGACTTTGATGAAGATGAGATGACATTGTATGACCAATTCACGCAGAACACCAACTAAAAGGACTCACATACTTTTTCTTGCCAATGTATGTATGTGTGCATATATACACACATACACAGCCATTATAAATAAGACATTCCTTATAATGTTTAAATAGTGTGTTGACATTTTGGAATACTACATTTTTATAAAATATTAAATTTTAATTGTTTTGTTTCTATTTCAGCTATATAATATGTTTCCCAACTTTTTGAGATTATTTCCTGGAAGTCATATAACCATTAGAAAAAACGTAAAGGAGGTAAATGATTTCATAACAAAGACATTTGTAGAATATCTGAAGGAATTAGATGTTAATGACCAGAGGAGTTTCATAGACGCATTCCTTATACGGCAAAAAGAGGTATGGTGTACATTTTTTATAAAACTATATAATTCACACACAAAAAAAAAACACAATGCACAAGCTGCACCGTTTTAAAGAGATCTATTTGGCTAACAGCACCAGATAATTAGACAATTAACTCCAACCCCAAACAAATACAATAGGTGCAATAACATTATCAATATATAGACAAAGGGACAACCATGAACATATTTATCTTAATTGTAATACAGTTTAAAACTTGAAGGTAACAAAAGAAATGACAAAAATAATATAGGATTGTGATTCTCTTTTGTACCTGCTCCTGGCAAAGCACCAACACAGTTGCTGGCCACATGCAGCAGCTGTCCAGAAAAATTATCTTTAGATTCCAATGGTTATTGCAGCCCAGAATCTCTCAAAAGTGTGCATAAACTCCCTGATCTGCTTGAAGATATTTTGTGGTAATTTTAACAAAGAAAGTGAACCTACAATATCTACAATGGCAGTTTACATATTAGTACAGTTAGATAGCATTCATTTAAGAAACAACAGTGATAACCAGCAATACAATGCAGTAATAACACTGAATTATTTACCCAATCAAAGCAGCACTTTATAATTAATCAGTATACAAGGTGAAGATTGACACTACAACATATTATATTATATATAGTAAACCACCGACAGGTAGTTGAGAATGGCAGGGCAAATGTTTTGCCCTGATGAAAGCTCCATGTGGGAGCTGAAACGTTGACTTTTTAAATGGATTGAATAAAAGTTACATTTTATTTGAAAATCTCTATAAAGTCATTTCTGCTATGTCTACATGATCCTTGCCAGACCAGCACCGGGCACCACAGGATTACAGCAGGAGTGCAAGCCCTCGCTATATATATATATATATATATATATATATATATATATGTATATGTATAAAAATATAAATCATACATACACTGAACAAAATTCTAAACGCAACACTTTTGTTTTTGCCTCCATTTTTCATGAGCTGAACTCAAAGATCCAAGACTTTTTCGATGTGCACAAAAGGCCTATTTCTCTCAAATATTGTTCACAAATCTGTCTAAATCTGTGTTAGTGAGCACTTCACCTTTGCCAAGATAATCCATCCACTTTACAGGTGTGGCATATCAAGATGATGATTAGACAGCATGATTATTGCAAAGGTGTGCCTTAGACTGGCTACAATAAAAGGTCACTCTAAAATGTGCAGATTTACTGTATTGAGACCAGGGGTGGCTCTAGACTTTGTGAGGCCTTAGGCAAAACTCAAAAATGAGGCTCTTACTAACACCATTTGTGAACAAAATAGGGGTTGCCTTGTGTGTTTATAAAGAGCTGTAGGTATATTGAATGACAAGCTTGCAGACTTGCTCTCTCCTCCCAGGGCAGACTGCTTGTAGGGGCCTCGCACCCAGTGGCATAATGAGCAAGCCACTGGGCCCCCTCCCGATGTCGGACCCTCGATCATGGACCGAGGACCCGACATGTCAGTCTGCCTTATGGTGATTTAGGTGGCCGCAAGGCCCAAGCCAGCTCGAGGCCTTAGGTGGCCGCCTAAATCACAAAATTAGAGAGCCGCCTCTGATTGGGGGGGGTTCGAAAACCAGTCGGTATCTCGTGTGACCACCATTGCCCTTACGTAGCGCAACAAATCTCCTTCGCATAGAGTTGATAAGGTTGTTGATTGTGTCCTGTGGAATGTTGGTCCCCTCCTCTTCAATGGCTGTGTGAATTTGCTGGATATTGGCAGGACCTGGAACACGCTGTTGTATACACCGATCCAGAGCATCCCAAACATGCTCAATGGGTGACATGTCCGGTGAGTATGCTGGCCATGCAAGAACTGGGATTATCATGCTGCAACATGAGGTGATGGTCGTGGATGAATGGCACAACAATGGGCCTCAGGATCTCATCACTTTATCTCTGTGTTATCTCTGTGCCATCCATAAAATGCACCTGTGTTCGTTGTCCATAACATACGATTGCCCATACCATAACCCCACTGCCACCATGGGTCACTCAATCCACAACGTTGACATCAGCAAACCGCTCAGCCACGCAACGCCATATATGATGTCTGCCACCTGCCCTGTACAGTGAAAACTGTGATTCATCTGTGAAGAAAACACCTCTCCCAAATGACAGACGCCATTGAATGTGAGCATCTGCCCACTCAAGTCGATTACAACGACAAACGGCAGTCATGTCGAGACCCTCGATGAGGACGACAAGCATGCAGATGAGCTTCCAAGAAATTTGTGCAAAAATTATTTTGTTTTGCAAACCGATTGTTGCAGTTGCTGTCCAGGTGGCTGGTCTCAGACAATCTTGGAGGTGAAGATGTGGATGTGGAGGTACTGGGCTGGTGTGGTTACACATGGGCTGCATTTGTAAGGCTGGTTCGATGTACTGCCAAATTCTCTAAACCGCCTTATGGTAGAGAAATAAACATTCAATACATGGGCAACAGCTCTGGTGGACATTTCTGCAGTCAGCATGCCATTTGCACGCTCCCTCAAAACTTGCGACATCTGTGGCATTGTACTGTGTGATAAAACTGCACATTTTAGAGTGACCTTTTATTGACCTTGCAATAATCTTGCTGTCTAATTAGTATCTTGATATGCCACATCTGTGGGTTGGATGAATTATCTCAGCAAAGGAGAAGTACTCACTTACACAGATTTAAACAGATTTGTCAACAATGTTTGAGTGAAATATGCCTTTTGTGTACATAGAAAAAAGTCTTAGATCTTTGAGTTCAGCTCATGAAAAATGGGGGCAAAAACAAAAGTGTTGCGCTTATAATATTGTTCAGTGTATATGTTGCAGTTAAAGTGAGAAATCAGTTAATGTGCACATTAACTAGTTACTCTGCAGATTAACTGATTTGCTCAGTTAAAGTGCGGAATCAAGAGTTTGCCGCACTTTACCCAGGTAATGTGCACATTAACTGCTTCCGTCTAGTTAAAGTGCAAAATGTTTGTTTCTTTCCCTCGATAAAAAGAGGAAATTATTTATTATAAAATCGTCCTCGCAGAACCTGTTTCACCCTTTCAGTGTAGTCTCTGCAGAATCGTTCACTTCTCGTCTGAAGGCAGAAAGATTCTGTGTGAACCTGCCTCGATTCTTTTTTTGAAGAAGTTCCTTTCAATGCCCTCCACCATCAAATTCTCAAAGCATGGATGCATGGCTTGTTGCTTTTCAGATGGGGGCTGGCTACTAACAATGCAGTTCTGTAAGTCCGAGAAATACTTCTCTCATTGAGGAGAATCAGACCAAGGAGAAGTCTGCTCATGGACCACTGATTCCGACAGTCTTCAAATATATGATGATATTGAGAACAGTGGAGAGCATCTGCTGGGATAATTTCAGGGTGTTGCTGCATAATGTGCAGGAAGCGCTCGCTCTCTTGTGGTGGTGGGGGCTCCTCATTTCTTACCAGTTCAGGATAACTGTTTGTAGAGGTATGTGACTATGTGGTCCAGACAAGAACAGAACAGCAGCCTGTGCACACCATGGTGTCCCCCAGAGCTGTGAGCCACTCAGAGAGTTGGAGGACAGAATGATTTTTTTGCACTTTAATGAGTGCCTAGTAGGAAATGTGCAGATTACCTAGGTAAAGTGCAGATTACCTAGGTAATGTGAGAAATATTTGAGAAACAAAATAATGTTCTAAACTTTAACTGATCGCCCTAGTTAATCTGCAGATTAACTAGGTAATGTGCACTATAACTGATTTCTGCACTTTAACTGTACCATATATACACATACACACATACACACATGCACACGTAAACACACACTGATCAGCCGCCACAATATTAAAAACCACTGACAGGTGAAATAAATAGCGTTGATTATATCATTACAATGGCACCTGTCAAGGCGTGGAATATATTAGACTGCAAGTGAACAGTCAGTTTTTGAATTTCATGTGTTAACAGCAGAAAAAATAACAGGCAGAAAGATCTGAGTGACTTTCACATAGTTACAAAGGCCGAAAAAAGAGACGTGTCCATAAAAGTTCAGCCTTTCTCACAATTGCTGTTTATCCAAAGGAAGGCAAAAAAAAAAAAAAAGTTTAAAGCTTTTTCTGATTTTGCATTTGAACTATTAAAAATGCCTTCTCAACCCCAGAATGGCAGTCAGATCTTTCCTTGAATAAAAAAATTGTTACCCCACATATAAAAAAATAAATCATATCCCTGAATATTATGTTTTTACAAGTATTCATCCAGTTGATGTTTAAACATCTGTACAGATGTGAACCCACCTTTTCAGGCAGATAATTCCACATTCGTATTGTTCTTACTGTAAAAGAAACCCTTTTCTTTGCCTTGGACTAAATCTCCTTTCTTCCAGTCTAAATGCGTAACCTTGTGTCCTGCGTATTGTCCTGTTTATGAATACATTTTCAGACAATGTTTTGTATTAGCCCCGAAAACATCATATCCCCTCTGAGGTACCATTTTAAAAACAGACTTAACAAGGGCCAAATAGTAATGACTAGATGACTGGACCAGAGCATCTCCAAAATGTCTTGTGGGGTGTTCCTGGTATGCAGTGGTTAGCACCTATCAAAAGTGGTACAAGGAAGGACAGCCGGTGAACCAGCATCAGGGTCATGGCCCCCTGCTGCTCATTGATTCATGTAGGGAGCGAAGGTTAGCTCATCTAGTCCAATTATACAGAAACTACTGTAGCTCAAGATGCTAAAATGGAATGCTGGCCACGATAGAAAAGAAGAGTGTCAGAACTAAACCATGAAACAATGGAAGAAGGATGCTCAGTCTGATGAATCATGTTTTCTTTTACATCAGGTGGATGGCAAGGTGTGTGTGCGTTGTTTACCTGGGAAAGAGATGGCAGCAGGATGCACTTTGTCTCGTATCCCCTACCTGATGGCAGTGGTCACTTTCAGCATAACAATGCACCCTGCCTGTCAGGATCGGGACAGGGATCCAACACGCAGAGTACAAAGAGTAGCAGATACGTATACCGGACCTTAGAATGGCCGGACTTAACGTAATACTACGTATAGAATGGTCAGGGACAAGCCGAGGTCGAGGGAACGAGAAGACAGGTAAGCGAGAGACAAGCCGGGTCAAGGATAACAGAGAAGACAGGTAAGTAATAACAAAGCCAGGTCAGAACCAAAATACAAGAGAATACAAGAGCACTGTGTGACTAGGCTGGCTAGAACCACGACAGGGCAATGAGCAAATGCTGAGAGCTCCCTTAAATACCCTGGTTCTAGAGACTAATCACGCCTCCGCCGAGACCTGATTCGTGTCCGGGATTTGACTGACAGGTCGGGCTAGAATAGCGTCATGACGTCGACTATTGAGCGTCACGTTACAAAAAGGCATAGTTCTCTCGCGGCCGGCGTTTACATGCGCGAGGGGACCGCGAGGAACGGGAGAATCATGCCGTCTGGATGGAAAAACGTCTAAGTCTCTACCCGTCTCAGGGGTAGAGACTACAGGTACCCTGACACTGCCACACTGCAAAATAATATTCAGGAATGGTTTGAGTAGCATGACAAGGTGTTGTCTTGGCCTCCAAATTTCCCTGGTCTCAATCTGATTGAGCATCTGTGGGAAGTATTGGAACAACAAATACCATTCATGCAACGTATGCAAATAATGTTGTGGCTGATTTAAACAGAAAAGGGAAATTGATATAGAATGAACACATGGCAAAAGTGCCAAAAAATCCTTGGTCACAAACACATTGCAGCTTAAAGGGTTAATAAACTCTTTATTTTGGTGACTGTAAAACAAAGTATACTAACGATACTAACGAGACTTTTTTGCCTCATTACTTTGCAGGAGGAAAATAACCCTAAAACATATTTTCATAATGCAAATTTGATGGGTCTTATAAGAAACTTTTTTGCTGGTGGGATAGACACAACAGCCACGACCCTACGCTGGGGTCTTCTTCTAATGCTTAAGCACCCAGACATTCAAGGTAAAAGCTCACAAAATATTTAAATATACATTTTAATGAATGACAATACAGCAATCGATTCACCAAACAATAGATAGAAAAATGTTGGCCAAATTTTTGTGTCTTTTGTTTGACCACTATGACAAGTATTATACTATACTTCAAGGGAACTATTGTCAAAAATACTCCTATTTTTAAAGAACTATAAAGATTATGCATTAAAACGTATGTAGAAAAAGGCTGGTGAGATAGCACAGTGAGTGTAATGTAGAATCTGTTCAACCCTTGGGGGTCGCAGGTTTACACCCTGGCAGGGATGACTCAGCTATTCATCCTTTCTAGGTAGATAAAATGAGTACCATTAAATTGGGTAACCATAAATAGTAACACTAACACCCTCTGGATGTTGTACAAAAATAACATCCCCGTAATGTACTTGGAAACCAGAGTAATATGAATGTACCTTTCCTGGTTATATACTTTGCTATTATTATTTATTTTGCTTTTATTATTTTCAGAGTTCTGCAGCTGGAAAACCATTGGCTAGTATCTCTCTGATTGTGTCCATAAGCTGAATATGAATAAAATAGAGAAAACTCCTTAGCTGTGTCTAAGCTGGGGGGGTTTACAGCTGTAACACTTTTTACAAATTACTGCAGTTATAAGTCATTCTAAGGGCTGAAAATGGGTGTAGGGTACTCTTTACATCACAACATTTGCAATCATACAATGTTTTTATTAACCCCTTAAGGACACATGACGTGTGTGACACGTCATGATTCCCTTTTATTCCAGAAGTTTGGTCCTTAAGGGGTTAAACGTGCACAATGAAGAATTATGGTTAATTAAAATCGATTCATCAGAAAATGATTTTTGCTATGGGTGATTCGGGGTTTGTCCATGGAACGTTAAGTTCGGATGCCTTTCATCCATGCGATTGTTTTCAGAAAAACACTTTTAACAATACCAAAAAGATACAAAAATGCACCTATCAGTCTTTTAATTTTTCACTCCAGTACTCCTCCAAGACCTATCACATGCTATGTATTTTAAAACTGTATCTCCTTTTCTAACACAGAATGAAACCAAAGCTTGATCTCATTTTCAATCTTGATCTCAATGCACTTCCCCAAATGCCTATGCACATTTAAATAACGGGAGGTTATTAGCACCACTGCAATGATCATTAAAGCGCGAGCTCACCTGCCAGGTGAAGGCAAACTTCTTAGTTGAGTTCTACACTCGGCAGCAGCACTGTAACATGGCTGTTAAATACAAAAGCAAATACAAACACACAAAATTAATTCTTACTACTTCTGGGCGGCCGCTATGGCTACAGGAGCATTAACGGTTATTGCATTTTAGATGGAAGCAGGTGAATTGTTAGTGTAGGACTCACTTAAGAGTTTTGACTTGTAAAAAAGGGCAGGTGAGCTTGCACTTCAATAGCCATTGGAGAGGTATTAAAAACCTCCTCTTAGGGCGGAGCTAGCAATGGACCTGAACAGACGCACGATCCCCGAGCTCCGTTATCTATTAAGGAAATCCTCCTGATGTATACTTAATTCCTAAATGGGACAAGGGGGGACCTCATCCCCTGACTGATATTCACCACCATGGGCCACAAAACCAAAGAACCATGGCTGGATATAACACTCAATAGCCGGGATATTATCATTCTCTTCAGGCACTCACAACAGGCCGCATAGCCCAACATGGTGTTGCAGGAAGACGTATCCTCATACTCCTCTGAGGATTTCACCTCCGATCTGGGATCTGGGATCCTACAATCCACTGCCAGTGGCAAAGTGTGCTTCCACAGCTGAAGACTGGGAGCCAGACACTGCAGCCCTTCTCAAGGATATGCTGGGGGAGCTGCGTGCAAACATTGCAGCAGACATTTCATAATTTAAGGCCTCTATAGAAATGGCCAACACTAGACTCACCCTCTTGAAGATCACTACAAACACCCAAGATTCCAGACTGTCAATTATTGAGCAGAAATTGGAGGTGATCCAGAAGGTCCAGAGAGACACAGATGATAGAATGGAGGCGCTGGAAGATTCAAGGAGACACTATAACTTAAAGCTTTGAGGCATCCCAGATACTATCATCATGGAGGAACTGCTGCATTCTATTAGAGGACTTTTTGCTGCCTTAATGCCACCCAAATAAGCAAAATCGATGAAAATGGAGGGCACGTTTAGAATACCAAAACCACTGAACACCCTGGATTTGGCTACAGCAGACCTTATAATCCACTTCCAATCTACCCAGGATAAAGCCCTGTTCCTCTTAGCAGCACTGGGGAATCCTCTGATCCAGTTCAAGGGATCATCCCTTCTTGTTTTCCCAGATCTCACACAGAACACATTGGTATGGAGAAGGTCACTGAGACTGATGCTGCAAGTTCTACAGGCTAAATATGTCACATGTCGCTGGGGGATCCCCAGAACACTGCTGTTCTCCTATCAAGGAAAGAATAACCTGGTGCGGAATCTCCAGGAATTGGACACTTTAATGAGCAATATGGGCCTCCTTGCGGATTCTGGAGCAAGGAATACCCGATTGTCAACTCTGGATCCCTCAAAGATCCCCATCTTCACACCACGGTCTTCCTCAAGCCACTCACATGAATTTACGGTCACTTGACTGATTACATCTTTGCGATTACCAAGCACAGGGAGCTGGCCTCACAGAGCCAGGGAAGGCAGTTTGCAATTTCTTTTACTTTTATGTGACGTTCCAGTAGTACATTATTTTTCAGTTATTCTGGAAAAAAAAAAGAAGCTCTTGTTTCCGTTGCTAGCTTATAATGCCTCATATGACACGTAAATTTAGGTGTAAAATAGAAGGTATATCTCTCCCACCCCCAGCCTCACAATCTACGAGCCACACCACACATAGTGACAACAATAGCGTGGGAGGGGGTCTTTTAGCCACGTGTTAGTAACTAACCTGTACACCCTACTGGTAGGGTTCACTCTATGTAACTCTGTCTGTGCACAAAACAAAATCCTCTCTTTGCTTACTGTCCCTGTATAAAGTTTGTATGCCAATATTTTGTCTTTAACTATGTTACTCAAGCTTGCATGCTCACAAGTAAAGTGAGAGAAAAATAAAGAATTAAAAAAAAAACTCCTGTTATTTATATATGTAGGGATTTGGGATAGAGCAAAGGTAATTTTTTTGCTTCTGTACTATGTATTTTGACTTATGAAAACTGTAACTATTCCTGCCGCCCCAGGAGAAGTGGGAGTTTGAGCACAGGGCATAATCTTGTGTTTGTATTTGCTCTTGTGTTACACAGCCATGTTACGGGGCTGCCTATTAAGGGTTAAAAAGTGTTTAGGGGTTCACAAAAATACCCATTTCTGTCTCATTAGAGATTTTAGCTGAAAGCAGCAAGGTGAATTGATAGCGTAAATAGTTTACATTTATTAAACAATGTGGAAATCATTATAGATTTAAAACGTATTGTAAATTGCCATTAACAATTATCTGTAATCTTACTGCCTTCAGAAAAAGTCCAAGATGAGATTTCACGGGTGATAGGATCTACAAAACCAAGATATGACCACCGTTTGCAAATGCCATATACCAATGCGGTTATACATGAAATCCAAAGATTTGCCAATGTTGTGCCTATGAATTTGCCCCATAAAACTACGAAAGATGTGAACTTTAAAGGATATTTTATCCCAAAAGTATGTTTTTTCTTTATCTAATTATATATTTTGTATTTATGTTTGTAGAGATTTATGGGGCAATTATCTAAAGTGAGAGTTTAAAGGGAATTTTTAAATTTAAGGCCATAGCAGGGGCGTACCTGGAGCACCCGGGGCGGATCCTTTATTTGACACTCCCCCCTCAACTTTAAAATGTAAAAAACGACCACAATTTTTTTAAATGTATTTAGCACTGAGCAGTGTTTGTATATTTTTAATGTAAGCATGTTTTTGTATGGAGTATGTGTGAGTGAATGTACGTATTGGCATTTGAATGCAGGCGTGCATTTTTCTGTAGTTTTTCTTTTTGAATATGGTGGTGTGTTTTTATGTAGTGTTGACATTTGGATGCAGGGTTGTATTTGTGTGTAGTATAGATGAAATGCTGAAATGTATGCACATATACACATATACTCTATATATACACACACTGGCACACATGCAGATACACAGACACATAGGTACACACATGCAGTTACATAGAAACACAGTCACACACAGATACAGACATATACTGATACACATACAAACACACATACAGGCACACAGAGAGAGACACACAGGCACACATACAGATACACAGACACACCGAAACAAACACAGACACACATACAGATACACAGACATACAGATACACATGTATAAGTGTGTGTATGCAGTGAATACAGTGTGTTTGCATAGTGGATGCAGTATGTGCGTCTGTATAGTGGATGCAGTCTGTGTATAGTGTATGCAGCTTGTGTGTTTAATATATGCAGTGTGTGTATAGTGTATGCAGCTTGTGTGTATAGTGTATATAGTGTATGGAGTGTGTGTATAGTGTATGCAGCTTGTGTGTATAGTGTATATAGTTTATGGAGTGTGTGTATAGTGTATGTAGTGTGTTTATAGTGTATGGAGTGTGTGTATTATGTGTGCAGTGCGTGTATAATGTATGCAGTGTGTGTATAATGTATGCAGTGTGTGTATAATGTATGCAGTGTGTGTATAGTGTATGCAGTGTGTGTATAGTGTATGCAGTGTGTATAGTGTATGCAGTGTGTATAGTGTATGCAGTGTGTATAGTGTATGCAGTGTGTGTATAATGTAAGGAGTGTGTGTATAATGTATGCAGTGTGTGTATAATGTATGCAGTGTGTGTATAGTGTATGCAGTGTGTGTATAGTGTATGCAGTGTGTGTATAGTGTATGCAGTGTGTGTATAATGTATGCAGTGTGGGTATAATGTATGCAGTGTGTATAGTGTATGCAATGTGTGTATAGTGTATGCAATGTGTATAGTGTATGCAGTGTGTGTATAATGTATGCAGTGTGTGTATAATGTATGCAGTGTGTGTATAATGTATGCAGTGTGTGTATAGTGTATGCAGTGTGTGTATAATGTATGCAGTGTGTGTATAGTATATGCAGTGTGTGTATAGTGTATGCAGTGTGTGTGTGTGTGTGTGTGTGTTGTGTGGAATGAGTGCTGGGAAGGTGAGCAGTGTGTATGGTTTGCCCCTCCCTGACACTTACCTGGTCCTGGTGGTCTGGTGGCACAGCTTTAGTATGACACTGGGCCAGAGTAGGCAAACTGAAAACATAACTGACTCATAGAATGTTTCCAGTTCAGCTATTTTGACCTTAAAGGGATTCTATAGTGCCAGGAAAACAAACTTGTTTTCCTGGCACTATAGGTTCCTGTAGTTACCCCCTCCATTACGCTTCTTTTCACGCTAAAGGGATTAAAAACTTTTCAATCACTTACCTAAATCCAGCAACGATGTACCTCGGCGCTGGGTCAGGCTTCGCCCACGCTCCTCCCCCAACTTTGATGTTTAAGTACTATAAAATGATGCCATCTACTTGTACATAACATTAATATTGACATTACATTCTCTAGGGAATTACTATTGTCCCATTACTGTACTCAGTTCTTCGTGATAAGACTCAGTTTGCCGAACCAGAAAAGTTTAATCCGAATCATTTTCTGGATACACATGGGAACTTTGTAAAGAAGGACGCTTTTATGGCATTTTCTGCAGGTATGTAAATGCTTAGTGAAATTTTCCATTAATGATGAAAGTTTCTAATAATCAAACCTTAACCACGTATACAATTCTGACAATTACTTTATGCTCATTTTATATAATATTCACAAAAGTTTTTATTTTGTAGATCTACAATGAACAGTGAACCATTTTGAAAAATGTAGTTTGACTATTATAGACTACATGTGTGACAGTTTTTGTTTTGTGTCTTTTATTTGGTCTTCTTGGGGACAGAAAAAAATTAAGACTTCAATTAGTAAGCGCTATTATTATTTTTTACAGGTATTTCAGACTTATTGGCTTCTCCTCTCACTACTATCAGTAAGAAGGGTTAGGTGGGGAAAATGTAGGAGTTGGTAGTTGCTATGGAGACTGCTAAGAGGTTCATATATTGAAGGGACTCAGAGGAAAGGAGAGTGGATCACTTGGAGCCCCCATCCTCAACATGTCCCCCACAGACTTTTTAAATTTTAGTTTTTTTGCATTCTTTGTGATGGCTGTCTTACAAGAACTGACCAGTCGGCATGTTATGTAACAATAATAGTACCGAGGTTTTTTTTTCCAACTCAATAGCAGTTAAAAAAAGTGAAACGTGAAGTGAAGCGCTAATATTTTAAACAATGTGAGGTATAAAAATGCAAGGATAATACCTTAAATTCATACATACAGGTCCATAAGTGTCATATAGTACCTTAAAATAAAACACAAAATAAAGCAAAATAGTGTATCCTGTGATATATAAAAAAAGGGTATATAAAATATATAGATTTCCCACTCACACTTTTGGGAGCTAATAGATATAGCTCAATAAAATAGCCTGTAGGATCCGTAAAGGCGATCCTAATCCCTTCTTTTGGTGGGAATTCTTCCTCTTCCTTGGTCTCTAAAATCAGGAGAGGTATATGGTGCAGTACCTTAGATAAAAGTTTTCGAAAGGATAAAATAAAATGGGTACTTACAAACCCAGAGCCTTCCAAATCGGCTCTGATCAGGAGCATATGTGGTTAAGGACCACAAACCTTCTTTGTTCTAATGAAAGTAGCAGGAACAATGCCAGTAGTGTTTTAAAAAATATTATAAATACTTTATTACATAAAACTATATAACATATAAAAACACTTTACTAGGCATAAAAAAGTCCAATTTCCATGAAGACAAATAATCTCCAACTTCCCAGGACGCGTTTCGCTATAGTAGCTTCCTCAACTGGATATTCAAAAAATGGAAAAGTCTTCATTCTCCTCCTTGGACCTGTTCCTGCTTTTATACAACTCCATAAATCCGTGTTATCAGTCCGGCTTGTAAATTCGCGGGCTATCTCCATGGTGACGGTGACGCCCTGCGTTCCAAGCCTCACTTTCAGTTCTTTCTCGTGGTTCCGCCATCACTTCCGGTCACGTGGGGGTATGCCGATACGTCATGCGTTCCAAATTTGCGGTTCATTGGGATCGTATTTCCGGTAAAACATAATATATGAGTAAACCATAAAAGAGAAAACTGTACTGTCCCTTAATCATAACTCTATATAATCATTATATAAAGTGATTAAATTATTTCCTTATTATCATATGTCTATAGATAGAAGAATAATATTTATGGACAAGGGAATACTTATATGTGCAATATAATCAAGTGTTCAAAGGCTAGTATAATCGTATATTCTTTTTATAAAAAGAGAGAGCAAATCCTTTTCTTATTCCAGCATATCTTTGTAGATAAAAACGTAGTATATAGAGGTGAAGGTGTAATTCTACATACTCACTACTAAAAGAATAGTATAAGATTCTGTTTTATAAATATAAAACGGACCGTAGACTCAAACTTATTTTTAAAATATTAAGAACTGTATATAAACATAGTATCATCTGAATTAAAAAAGAAACTTAAAAAGAATTGAAAAATAGATGAAAATCTAACTTTAAAATTCTATTTTAAAAAATGGCACATCTCGAAATCTGTATTTAAAAAGAAACTTAAAAAGAATTGAAAAATAGATGAAAATCTAACTTTAAAATTCTATTTTAAAAAATGGCACATCTCGAAATCTGTGTTAAGACCATAGGGAATCAGTGTGTTTAACTTAAAAATCCATTCCATTTCTTTTCTGCTCAATTTAGTATCAAAATCCCCTCCTCTCCAATCTTTTTCTAGTTTTTTTATTCCCAAGAATTTTGTGTTTTTCATCTCACAGTTATGGTGCCTTTTATAATGAGCAGAGACACTGTGATTCTCAAAACCTTTGACTATGTTCCTCCCATGCTCTTCAATTCGAATATGTAACGCCCTTGTGGTTTTCCCAACATATTGTAAACCACAAGGGCATATCATTAAATATATAAGATTATTCGAGTGGCACGTCAGAAATTCTTTAATTTGATACTCCGTTCCCTCTCTGCTTAGAAAATTCTTAATGTGTCTTTTCCTATTTGCGGTCCTCTTACAGGCCAAACAATATCCACACCCAAAAAAACCCTTTTCCGTATTTAGAAAAGTGTTGATTGTTCTCTTTTCTTTTATGAAACTTGATGTAAGAGCGGTACGGAGATTTCCAACTCCTCTATGTATAAAACGGGGCTTTTCTGGGAGAAATGTTCTGGCAATAGGGTCTTGTAAGAGAATGGGCCAGAATCTTGAAATTATTTTTCTAACTTTGTAGTTATCAGTACTAAAATTACATACAAAAGGTATATCTTTAAAATTCTCTTATTTTTTCTCTTTATATTTTAGTAGACTACCCCTTTCTATTCCCTTTACCTGCTTCCTATCATTTTCTAATTTTTTTTCCCCATATCCTTTCTCCAAAAAGTCTCGTTTAATTTTATTTGATTGGATTTCAAATGTTTTTGAGTCAGTGCAATTCCGCCGTATACGAAGGAATTGACCTTTAGGAGCATTTTCAAGCCATGGGGAAAAGTGGCAGCTGTCCCTTCCTATGTAACTATTAGCTTCTACTGTTTTAAAATTGTTTTTAGTTTTTATTTTATTGTCCTCTATATATATGTGTAGATCCAAAAATATGATCTCTGATTTGCTCCAATTATTTGTGAGTTTTATTCCCCATGTGTTAGTATTTAAATAGTTTAAAAATTCAATCAGATCGCTTTCCTCTCCTTCCCATATGAAAAAAATGTCATCAGTGTACCGGCCATAGGTAACCAAGTTCCGCCTCCAGCCATGCTGCCCATATATAAATGACTCTTCCCAATGGGCCATAAATAGATTTGCATAGCTGGGGGCGAACTTGGTTCCCATGGCCGTTCCATTTACCTGGAGAAAAAACTCCTCTCCATACCAGAAAAAATTATTTTTGAGGATAAGGTCTATTCCTTCCAAAATATATTCTCTCTTTACTTCCATTAAATCTGAAGAATTGTTTAAAAAGAACTTTACTGCATTCTGTCCATAGGAATGGGGGATGTTGCTATAAAGTGCGGTGACATCACTGGTAACTAAAAACCGGTCTGAATTCCAAGTACATTCTTTTAAAATATTTAAAATGGTGATTGTATCTTTTATATATGAGGTAGTCGTTTTAACAAGGAGTTGTAGATGAATGTCTAAAAAATGAGATAGTCTACTAGATACTGAGTCTATCCCTGCCACTATGGGTCTTCCCGGGGGGTTATTCACATCTTTGTGTACCTTTGGCAGAAAATAAAATACCGGTATTTTTGGATGTTTAATGTTTAAAAAACCATATTCTTTTTCATTAAGGATTTCGAGATCTTTGCCTTTATTAAAAAAGTTTAAAAATAGTTCATTAATATCTTTATTAGGATTATAATTGAGTTTTTTATATGTCTGTTCATCTGCTAGTATCCTTTCAGCTTCTCTACAATACGATTCCTTGGACATTAAAACTATCCCCCCTCTTCACTTTGTCACTTTGTCACATTCACTAAAATTAGCGCTAGTACACCCCCCTTGTTTTTACATTTCAATAGCAGTTAAATGTATTGGAATCTGGAATACGTTTGTTGTTTGGCACGAATGCAAACCTTATTTTCTTTAGGATTTGCATGTGTAAATGACTGATTTTAACCCCTTAAGGTCCAAACTTCTGGAATAAAAGGGAATCATGACATGTCACACATGTCATGTGTCCTTAAGGGGTTAATCGAGACACTGAATAAATAATGCTCATTTTGTTAAAATGGCTAGATTTCCTCACGTTTGCTGTTAGTGAATATGAGAACATCAGTTGAAATCCACCTGGAAAAAATCAGTGCTTATTGAATAATCCTCTCAATGCAGGCATAGATCCTGGGTGTTTGTTTTCTTTCTCATTGGATTTCACGGGTGACAGGTGTATTGTTTTTCTTTCTTTTAAAGCTGTTATGTGTCATTTTGTGCTTTTTTGTTTTTCCCAATAATTTTTCCATCACTAGATCTTTTCACTATAAGATTAAAATGCAACTGGTGCTACAGGCTATATAAAAATCAGAATTAGCATTGTTGTATTTATATATTGTGCTTATCTTTTTGTTGTGTGTTTTTTTTTTTTTTATGGATTGCAGGTCGCAGAGTTTGCGCCGGTGAAACTCTAGCACGAGTGGAGCTCTTTATGTTTTTTACAAGTCTTCTACAAAACTTTCACTTTTGTCTACCTCCTGGCGTTACTGATGTTGATCTCACCCCTACAGTTGGAATTCTGACACCTCCTTTCCCAAATAAGATGTGCGCAATACCAAGAGCTTAACTGCATACGCTGAAAACATAGTTAAAAAATTATTTTTTGTTTTATAATGTGTATAAAGTGAGAGAAATTAGTAGTGCAGCTGTTCATTAAAGGCAGGCGCATATAAAAAATAGCTAGCATGCTACACATTTTTTTTTTTTTTTTTAAAGCTAAATGCAAAAGCTAAAGCATAAAACAGTGGTCCAGGACTCCCACTGTGATGGTCCTCCCCATGATCTCCAGCTTTTTTCCCTTGATCTACAGCTTATGTATTTTTTAAAATGGAAAAAGAAATAAAGGTACTGCAATTGAATTTATCGTGGAGTTAGATGCTGTGTATATTTGATATTCCCTGTGTGGGTTCTCATAGATAAGTACTTTTGAAATTTTAAATAAAGGTGGAATCTATGTCATCAGCTCCCCTCTAAAATTAAAACCCAGTGTTATATATATTTTAAATTTGGACTGCCTGTACTTCAACTGCAAACTCAGTTTTTCCACCTTCTCCTACTTCCGTATAAGTGTTGTTCTGTTTAGTTAGCTATTCACACAATTCTATATACCTGAAACTGAGGAAGTCTGTAATTCATACTGCACATATCAGGAATAATAACTTGGGTGATGCCTTGCTATTTCTCCCAGGGAAAAGCACACCATCTAAAAGAAAGGCCTCAATACATCCTTCCAAATTCTGCATATGTATTGAAACATAGACATTCCCAAATCTGCACGCTTCACCCTATGTTTTATTTTTATGTGGTTTTGAGTATACATTTTCTATTAGCATCCCTAGTGAAATGTGAGGGATGACTGTTCTATGTGTATCTCGATGATCCAAGATATGGCCTATTCATCACATTCTTTGCACACACTTTCAACAAACATATAATATTTCTATTTTCGCACTAATATTACAATATTACAGACCTATGTGATACAAGGCTGCCATATGAATATAAACCTCCTAGTATTATTTGTTGGGCCCATAGAGAATTGTTGTGCATTGTGGAATAAGAGCAATACTTCTAAATAAAGTTTAGAGAGCAACGTGATTGGCTAAGTTCCTTTCTGGACAGAGCTAATTGCAGAATCTGCAAAGCCTGTGGTTTACAAAACCCTTCTTTTATTTTTATTATTTACTCATTGATTTTGCATGTATATTTAGAGAATTTTCTAACCAATATATTCAAGAGGGCCAACAGCAGCCTAATTTGTCTCTTTAACTAACGTAACTCTTTGTAAAACCAATGTTCTACCAATTTTGGGAAGAGTGATGTATCTTCAATCTATTGTCCCACTCAGTTCTAAAATGAAATCAATAAATGTCTCCCGTTTGATCATAAATTCATAGATACACTCATGTAACAAAGACTGGTCCAAAACAAGTGGCATTGATTCCCCTGAGAAGGAATGAACAAATGCCATTCATCTCCACAGAAGAAAAGAACGAGTAGCAATGATCGCTCAGAAGAATTGATAACGCTAAAGCAGCAAAAATGGGACCGGGCAAAAGATTATTGAATACATCTACAAATTTCAATTTTTTAAATGTCTTAGAAACCGATTAAGGACCAAGCAGTGCATAGTGTATTTTTAGTTATAGGGTTATGTCTTAAACCAGAAAGCATCATGAACTGACAAGGGTCGTGCCCGTTTTACACCAGAAAAAAGCTGAATTAAAACATTATTCACACTTTTGCCCTAAATTGAAATGAAATATTATTGTTATTCCTCCATGATTAACAGTTTAATAAATTACCGTATTAGTAAAATGTATGGATCATGCTTCTAACAGGGCTGTAAAGATATCAATGTTGATATCACTGGTTTATCCATATAGTGTATCTCGAAGGTGAAATAATTGTGCAATGCCAAGTCACTCTCCCCAAAATGGATGAAAACATACGTTTTATTAATAATTAAAAATAGTCTCTAGAGAACTTACACAAAACTCAAAATCAAAATGTGCTCAAAAGTTAAAAAAACGAAAAACTATTATAATAGATGTCTTGTCCATGTGTACATTCATTATCCATTTTAAAGGGCTATTACTATGATATACTGTAGTGTAGACAATAACAAGAGTACAACTCACTCCATATGTATATGTATCAAAATATTACACATGTGTAGTACCATATATACACAACTAGATGACTACAAAGGTTTAAATTGAAAATACAATAACACTATAGAAGATTGACCAAACATACTCTAAACTGAAAACAAAAGTAATCTCTAGTATAAAGTTTAGACAGAGAATTGTAGATCATACTAACGTAGTGTACCTATAATCTTAATTTTAATTACATGACAGGAGGCTTCCTATTTAGCATTTTTAATGCTGTGGCAAAAATGAAAAGGACGCATGTGAAGTCTGGCGGAAATAAAAGACTCTGAAGGTATCTTCTCTGGTCCAATCCACCGTACGTAGAATAAAAGCGTGAAGGCCTGAGAAGTGGCTGACCCCTGAACCGAGTGAGCCCGGAAACACGACTCCACTCCCGGTAAGGATAAGAGCCAACATACCCATCTAGCCAATGTGGTTTGGTATAAGAGACCAAACGTTGACCTGATTGTGAAGACAGAATGGGAGCAGTAACCTCTATGTAGCGAAGCAAAGTGCTCATGACACAGAGACGGGGAACCGCTGGGAAAAATGGGTATGACATGGATGAGGAGTCCGTCTTGGTTCTATGAGACACCGTAAAGGAAACACCCTCTGTGGATACCGAAAATCCGTCCACATCGAACACTCGAACATCCGAAATATGACAAAAGGACACTAGACATAAAAGCAATATGAGTTTGACTGATAGTTGTTGGAGCGAGAGATCTGAGTTATCCGGCTAATTTAGAAGGAAGCGAATTACCAAATCTACATCCCATGATTGATTATACTTCGGAGCCGGGGGTCTGGATAGTTTGATACCCCATAGTAAGCGGCATATCAAAGGATCCTGTCTGATCTGAGTGCCGTTAATAGGAATGTGTGTAGCCGAAATAGCTGAACGTATCACATTAATGGAATGATGCAACCGCCCTGTTGAAAAAAGGGTTGATAACAAATTTAGCACTATGGTAACAGGTGCTGTAAAGGGATCGTAGTCCCTCTCCATACACCAGCGATTCCAGGTATTAAATGCAGATATGTAGCTTTGTCTGGTATCTGGTGCCCACAAGTCCCATAGTAGGTCTCTAGTCGCTTGCGATAGGCCCATGACGGACTAGGCTCCCCGGAAAGACTCTAGGCCACTAATTCCATATGTTATTGTAGGATTAGTGGGTGGGATTCCCCTTCCGGGTTCGTTAGAAGGAGTGGAAATGATGGTAAGAGTAGTGGGTGATCCTGAGTGCCAACAGGTCCAGGAACCATGCTTTATTCTTCTATAATGGTGTGATCAGTATCATCGAAATCCTGGACACGTGGAGGCAATGGAGAACTATCACCAGCATCGAGAATGGTGGGAACGCATATGCTCCTATTGGGGGCCATGGTTGTAGAAACGCATCCACTGCTTCGCACTGGGGATACGGGAGCCAGCTGTAGTACTTCGGCAGTTGAGAGTCCGTCCATGACACGAAGAGATCTATGTGTAGTGGTCCTCTGATCGCTCTCACCATGGCGAATATCGATTCGTCTAGGGGCCAGTTGCTACTTTCTCGCCAGTGGCGAGAGAACCAGTCTGCTGTGAGGTTGTTGATCCCCGGTAGATATTCCGCTTTGATTTTAATGTTGCGGGGATGACAGAAACAGTATATGTCCCTTGTTGCCTCCATCAGGGTTCGTGACCGGGCTCCGCCCAAGCGGTTTATGTATTGGACTGCTGATATGTTGTCTATGCTTAGGAGTATGCAACAATGCGACATGTCATTGGCCAAACTGCGGATGGTAAAAGATCCTGCGATCAGTTCCAGGCAGTTGATGTGAAGGAGTTTCTCCTCCTCCGACCATGGGCCTCCTGTTGAAGCATGTGTACACTGGAGGCTGGCGTCTGATTCTAAGATGAAATCTGGGGTTGGTCCAAATATGGCCCTGCCGTTCCAGGCTTCCATATGAAGGAGCCACCATCGAAGTTCCGTTCGTACCTCTGCGGGAACTGGTATACAGTGGTCGTACAAGTGTCCGGACCATAGGTAGTGAACCTTCAGTCGTTGCATGGCCCGATAATGTAGTGGTCCCAGGAACATCGCTTAAATGGAGGACGATAGCAGTCCGACCACTGTGGCAAGGAGGCGAAAGGGGAATGGTGTCTTTCCGGAGCACACTTCATATCTCCTTTTGAATCGCCACTATCTTTGTAGTGGGAGGCGTAAGTCACATGTTCTCAAGTCTATTTTGAATCTGAGGAATTGAATAATTCGGGATTGAGATAGTGACGACGTTTCTCTGTTCACTATGAAGCCTAACGATTCCCAAAAATCGCACTAAAAACCTTGTTTGAGATTGTAGTCTGGATGCATTTTTGCAGAATATCAACATGTCGTCCAGATAGATGAGGCAGCGGATTTCCTTTGCCCTCAGGTGCGCCATGACTGGCTTCAGGGGTTTTGTGAAGCACCACAGGGCTGAACTGAGTCCGAACGGTAGACATGTGAACTGGCATGGGCGATCTTCCCAAGTGAATCGAAGAAATGGTCAACTCAGGTGTGCTATGGGGACGGGTAGGTAAGCATCCTTCAAATCCAAGCGTGTGAACCAGTCGTTTTCACAAAGCAGGTTTCGTAGGAGGTGGATCTCTTCCATCCTGAAATGTTGGTACGTTACGAAACCATTTAGTTGGCGCAAGTTGATGACCGGTCGGTAGTCTCCTGACTTTTTTTTTTACTACGAAGATATTGCTGAAAAAAACCTGTATCATCTGGAGCGAATTCCACCGCTCCTTTGTCGAATATAGTTCGAATCTCTTCGTCTATGAGCGTTTTGTGGTCTGTCGACGCCCGAAGAGGGGGTGGGCCTCTGATCTGCACTGGGGTGTCAGTGAATTCTATTACGTAACCCCTTATTGTCTGAAGGACTCAGGCATCTGTGGAAATCCTCTCCCAGTTCTGTGAAAAGAGAGACAGTCTACCTGCGGTTATACGCGAATGACAATGCATAGAGCGAGGTATGCTCACCTGTGTTGAAACGGCCACGTCCTCGGTTAAGAGCCCCTCTGGGACGAAAAGATTCCCTTGAGAAAGCGTCTCTTGTGGCTGGAAAGAAGGCTTGCAGATTTTGATTTCTGGGGACTGTAGGGCAGAAGTGGCTGGCGGCTTGACTTCTCTGCCGACCAGCCCTGACAAAAACCCCTCTGTTTGATGCGGGGTTGCGGAGCACTTGTTTGATGGATGTCTGAGCTTTATTTAGGGTAGTGAATAGGTGCACATGTTTTTTTAGTTCTCCAATGAATGAATCTCCGAACAACTGTCCGTTCGCCAAGGGGCCCATTTCCTTTTTGCCTAACTCCAGTAGTTTGGAGTCCATTTTCAGCAGTGCCGCTTTGCGTCTTTCTGCGCATATGGCCATGGTCGTGTTGTCCAACATGCATATGGCCTGTTGTATCCATTCCCTTACATTATGGGCATCCAGGGGAGCGCCTTGGGTGAGGGCCAGGTCGGCGAATTATAAAATCTTTGCCAGTGGACTGAGCATATCCAGTAGCCTGTCCTGGAAGGCTTTTTTGGAGACGTGAGACGGGACATAAACATCACCACTGTGGTATCGAACTCCGGGGTGTGGGCAATCTTGTCCGGCAGCATTGGACGTGGGCTTTCGGCCCAGAGCCGGGCACGTACTTCCTTCTCCATGGGTTTCCTTAACCAGAAGTGGATAAACTGTGCCAGGTGTTCTGGCAGTCTCCACTCAGTTGATATTGGGTGTCGTATCATGTGCAGGTCAAACATGGGTGTGCCATGCATGTCGAGGAAGGTACCATCCTCTAGTATATCAGACGATTTGCGAGAGCTCTTTCTGGCATCTTGCTCTTTTTCTTGGACATAGTCCATGTCTTCCCGTGGCAAATCATGCCAGTCGTCCTCCTCTGATGGAGACTCCTCTGCCTTCCATTCATCCATAATCTCAAGTGTGGGGGGAAGGATTGAATCCTCGTCCTCCGAGGGTGGGATATGAGGAGGAGAAGGATCCCGGCGTTTCATCTGGCGGCTGTGTTTGAGTGGTGCCTTGCCCCTCAATTTCAGAGGGCCCTTGGCAGTGCCCTTCCAGTGTCTCTTGGATGCTGAGGCATCTATTTTGGAGTTGTCAGGGTCCGTGGTGTCCGCGGTAGTTGCGGTGTCAATGCCCGCCATGTCAGGGGAGTTGTGCACCAGCATTTTGGCAATAGCTTTCTCCACTGAGGCTGCCACTCCTGCATTTATCATTGACTGGAAGTCAGGAGAGGGTGGTTGAGGTCGGTCGCTCATTGTGGGTAATTAAATCTTCCCATCTGTGGAAGACAGAACAGGTTCAGGTACAGAAGTACAGGTGTTGTTACACAGTGGACCTCCACGTACAACTTAGGTTCACCCAGTAAAGTCCGTCTATCAGAACCACTTGGTTTAAGGTAATGGTAGTAGGTGGTCTAAGGAGGGGGTCACTCTCTATAAGACTGGGATGAGTGGTTAATTGTAATTGGGTCAGAGCCCATGTAAGGTGAGGCATTGGAAGCCTTTATATCGACCAAGGGGGTCACCCTTGTTATGTCACTGTGTTTTTCCCTCCTGTATCCTGTAAGGATTTGAACGGATCACCCCAGTCGTCACATGGAGGTGCCGTATTACATATATAGGTATGACCTGTGGTCTGCGTATTGCAAGGTGTAGAGATCCTTGGTTAAGGTGTGGGGGGTCACCCCAGCAATTAGGGGAGTCACCCCTATAGTATGCTTGCCCTTGAAGGGTCTGTACAAGTCTCGCTTGGGGGTCACCCAGCGTAGGGGGGTCACCCCTGTTAATGCAGTGGCAGTAACACTGATATATGCCCTTGTTTGAATCGGGGGGTCACCCCTGGTTAGATACACGATTGGAGTGCATAATGTACATAGGACAGTTGATTCAGGACATTGCCAATACAGAAATCAGGTCTGACATTAATACCACATAGTTAGTATTTCAGTTCATATATCACAGTTGAGAAACATTTAATAGCCATAAAGCATTGTGGGAATCACCATCTGGTTGTAAAAAATGGGCGACGTGAATCTCACGGGACCGCAAGATCCAAGATGGCCGATATTCGTGTGCAAATTTAACCAGCGCTGTCCATCGGTATGATAAAACTGATTCCCACACTCCCCCCACCCGTAGTACCCTCTCTGCAAGCCTCAGACCCTGTCAAAAATGGCACAATCCTGGTGAAAAAGCCGCGATCGTGATACAATAAGGAGTAATAGGGAGGAAAAGGGAAGGGACAGCAGAGTGTGAAAATGTCCAACTATCAATGAGGATGGCAGACAGGTGGAGGACAGGTGGAGGAGAGGGGAACGCAGCATGAATAAGAAGAGTAAACATAAAGA